>NC_090926.1:183830979-186330979 GCF_040938575.1 Ambystoma mexicanum
GGATAATCCACCTGGACAAGGTCCTTTTGGTAACAGCCTGGCCCAATTGGGGTCCAGCATACCCCACAGAGAGTCGATTGTCCATTCTGATCGTGGAAATATAAAAGCTCAGTTCTCCTAGGGTCCAACCTATGGAGTGTCTCCACTTCCTCACCAGGATGAGGATACTTTCTGGCTTAAATGAAATTCAGACACTACCTTAGGTAGAAAGGAAGGATGTACCCTCAGTACAACCCTATCCTTGTAAAACACAGTAAAGGGTGGCTTAGATGAAAGTGCCTGCAATTCACTCTGCGCGAGGAAGTAACCGCAACCAAGAACACGGTCTTGAAAGACAATAGTCTCAAAGGGCAAAAGTGCAAAGTTACCAACAGAGCACCCATCAGGAATTTCAAGACCAAATTCAGATCCCAAACCAGCACCTGGAATGGGGACGGTGAGAACACATGGAGCCCTTTATGAAATTGAGAAATCAAAAAGGAATCGGCAGTAAGAACATTCTTCAGACGAGCGCTTAAAATATACAGCGCAGCCAGGTAACCCTTTAATGGTACCTACGTGAAGGCCCCTGTGGGCCAAAGAAAGCAAGAAAGACAGAGCCACAGGAATGGACCACTGAAAAGGATAAACATTTTGTCCTCTGCACCAGTCGCAAAACTTACGCCAAATGGTACAGGGATTTGGTTGCCGGCCACCTGGCTGAAAGCTACACCTCCATTAAGTCAACTGGGAGGTCCCAATCCTTACACCTCAACCTTTCAGATACCAAGCGTGAAGGTTGAGAGTCCTGACTTCTGGATGGAGAACCCGAACGTTCCCTGAGAGAGAGAACAGCCTGTCGGTAGGGGAGACTGCGTGGAGGGCAGATGGTCATTTCTAGAAGGTCCGGGTACCACGCTCTCCTGGCACAGTCCAGAGCAACGAGGATCATGTGGGATCCGAACCGCCTCAACACTTGGGGAATGACGGGGACCGGAGGAAACGCATACAGAAGTGGGAACGCATACAGAAGTGGGAATGACCAATCCACTACGAATTAGTCTAAGGCTCCTATGAGAACATTCGCTTGAGCAGAATCTCTCACTTCCTGTTGCCACTGGTGGCGAAGAGAACCACTTGTGGGAGTCCCCAAAATGCAAAAATCTCCAGAAGGACTTCCTGAGCCAACTCCCACTCGTGAGAGATTGTGCTCTGCTTGCTCAGATTGTCCGCCACATTGTCCTGTCCGGCCAGATCTGCTGAGAGCGAAATTCCCTGCTGGATTGCCTCTCTGCAAAACGGGAGTGACGCTACCGTCCCCCCCCCCTTTTTGGTTGAGGTAATGCATGGCCACCTTTGTCAGTCATGATCATGACACTCATCCCCCGCTCAGACGGCAGAAAAGCCTTCAGGGCCAGCCGCATGTCCCTCAGCTCTAACAGAATGATGTGGAGTTTGGACTCCGGAGACCAATGAGCGCTGGCGGTCAAATCGTCAGCACGAGCTCCCCATCCTGTGAGGGAACCGTCCGTCACTACAGTCGCCTCCAGCCACGGTTGCCAAAACGGCTCTCCCTTCATCAGGTTCCCCTCGTTGGCCCACCAGAGAAGATCCTAGGAGACAGATGAGCAGGATCCGACATCTTGCCCGATAATTGCGACCACTGCATCTTGAGGACCCATTGCAGGGATCTCATCCTCAGCGTGACCTATGGCAACAGAAAAATGCAGGATGTCATGAGGCCTAGCAACCTTATGAAATCGGGAGACGCTGGGCATGTTGAAACTTGTCCATCAGCACAATGTGATGTGCCCTCACCTGGGGAGGCAAGCACTTCCAAGGACGTGTCCAATACAGACCCGATGTACTGAAGCTGGTGGGAAGGTGTCAGATGAGACTTCTTGAAATCAAGGGAGAAGTCCAGCTTGCGGAGGGAGTGGCAGGCGAGACCGAGATTATCCGTTGCTTGCTCGGGAGAACGTGCACTGATCAGCCAGTCCTCCAGGTAGGGGTAGACGTGAATCCCCTTGCCTGAGATACGCTGCCACCACCACCATGAGCTTGGTGAAGACCCTCGGGCGGACATCAATCTGAACGGCAGGACCCAAAACAAAGTGCGAGCTGCCAGCCACAAACCTCAGGTAGTCTGTGCTTTGGATGAATCGGCACATGAAGTAAACATCTTGTAGGTCTAGAGACACCAGCCAATCCAGGAGACCAAGGGCCTGGAGGACTTGAGAAAGTGACCATCTTGAACTTGTCCTTCCTGAGAAGTTTGTTCAACCAACTCAAGTCCAAGATGGGTCTCAATCCCACGTCCTTCTTAGGAATCATAAAATATGGGAATACCATCCCTTGTTCCTCTCCGCTACAGGCACCAGTTCTAGAGTGCCTTTCTCCAGCAGGATCAGGATTTCCTGCACAAGGGGCTGATCTGGAAGTTTCAAAGAGATTCTTCAGTGGATTGTCGTGAGGCCACTTTAGGAAGGGAAGGCAGTAGCCGTGGGCTATAGTATCCAGAACCCGCACATCCAAAGTAATAGCTCACCATTCTTCGAGATGCTGAAACAGTCTGCCCCAACCAGCGAACCATGGAACATGGCCCCATGACTGTTTCGGAGCGGCTGAGGCAGCGCCTGAAGGCAAAGAGGCAGCTGCCTGAGCGGCTTTGGCACCCCTATTTCCCCCCCAACCACCACCAGTACTTTTTGGGCACTTGACTGGTGGCTCCTCTCCTACCAAACGAGGAGTAGTAACAAAAAAAACCTCCCCTCCATTGCTGTCCCCTAGGACGAAAAGGTGGAGGTTGACACAGCTACGCTCAAAGATTTAGCAGCAGCTTTGGAGGTCTGCAACCTCTCAAGGCTCTGGTCAGCCTTGCTGCCAAACAAATGCGCGCCATCAAAGGGCATGTTCAGAAGACTGGCTTACACATCAGGAGCAAAACCAAACTTCTGCAACCACGCAAACCTGCATCTAACGGTGCTCACAGCTATGGACAGGCTAACACTGTCGGCTGTGTCCAAACCCGACTGAAGAGATTCAGACATGGCATCCTTGCCATCCTGCACGAGAGCAAAGAACCCCTCCCTTTCTTCCCCTTTGGGAATATGCTCAGCTGCTAGAGAAACAATTCCATAGTGTGTGAAAATCTTGCAAAGGCACAAGTGGAGTTGGCTGACTACAGCGCGATACTCCTTCCAGAAAACACCTTGCGTGTCCAACCATCGAAGCGTTGGTCGTCCCATCAGGAGGGATGGAAGGAAGGGTATGCCGCCAGCCTCGAGGTGGCCGTAGCAGCCTGAACCACCAAAAACTCGGAAGTGTGGTGAGAGGAAAGGTAGCTGGGGTCGCTACGAGAAGGGAACTATTTTTTAGTTAACGATTTAACTGCCTGAAGAGATTCCGGTGTTTGCCAAGCAGCCGCCACCCTTTTCTGCAACGTCAAATGAAAAGGTAACTCCAGGTCAGAGGACAGACCTTAATCCAAAATATCAGTTAAGTCATCCTGAACAAAAGCTTCAGGAGGACTAGACCAACCAAGATATTAAGTGACCTCGCCATCAGTCTCCTGTAGGACGACTCAGCATGAGACTCAGGCTCAGGTCTGCCAAAGTCCACCTCAGGAGAAGTGTCCAACCCGCTTGCATCATGAAGAGTGCCATAGCTCTTCCAACTGACGGTCCCCGGAAAAGACAGGAGCCACATCAGGCTCAAATTCTAAATTTGACCTCTCCTCATCGATGTCATCCAGAGGGAGAAAAAAAAACTGCTTCGGGACAGATGAGGTTCTGGAATCCTTAACAGGCCTCACAGACTTTGAAGTAGCCTTCCTTGGAGGATCCACAGTACCAGGGACTTCCATTGGCAAATTCCAGCCAAAAGGCCCCGAGGGCGTCGACGGCTTCGGCGTCTATGTCGATAACGGCGCTGAGGGCTGGTGCGAAGACAAAGCTTCAACATACTTATCTGATGGACACAGTCGACGCCGACCTCAAGCCCTTGCCAGATTTCTGTGGTCTTGTCAGGGACGAGGACCGAGACCTGGAAGCAAGTCTCATGCGGTCAACCGGAACCTTGTCCGAACGGGACATCGAAGGTTCCCGATGAGAATCACACAGAGGACCCGAGCCCGAAGGCGCACAAGCCACAGACCGAGACTGTTCGTTGCCGTCTTCTTGCGAAGGCACAGACGGAACTGTGCCCTGCGATTGGAAAATCGCCATCATCTGCTCTCTGAAGGCCGCCCACTCCTCCGGAGTCAAGGACTTAGTAGGGCAAGCCACTTTCCTCGTGGCGCCATCCTCTGAAGACGATGGGTAAGGCGACCGATGACGGTGCTTCCTGGAATGCTGAGACGAGGACGAATGGAGGGAACCACTGCGGGACATCCCTTAGTCTTTTTACGAGACTTACGGGTTTAGAACCCCCTACCTACCTGAAGCTTGCCCTTATGCTCCTGCAAGGCCTTACAGGCGACTGGCATTTGGAACTGTCAGTGTCATGACGCTTACCCAAACACCACAAACAAATGCGATGCGGGTCCGTGATGAACATTTAAGACTTGCAGTCCTGGCAAGTCTTAAAGCCAGACCGCGGAGTCAGAGAGGTTGAAGAAGACTACATATTCACAAGGAATACAAGAGGCTCACAGAGTCTCTGAAGCAAACACGTTGCGGAAAAAATGGAACTGAGGCTACGGGCGCCGTGCGTCCTATTTATAACATCTGGTGACGTCGCCCTCGACGGAGGCCTTTGAGGGACATCAACGCCCTCTGCCGAAAAAGTTTCCGAAGTATACAGCTGTGGACATTACATGTCAAAGATGTGGAATTCGTTGGAGGGCACAATGCATTCAAAATGCTCATTCTCATGTATATTCAGTGCAGCTGTGATAACATTATTTGGTACTATTTAGAGTTTGATGTTACTAGTACTAGTTCTCCAGGGCCTACCTCGGATTTGTACCCCTCCCTGGAAATCTTTCAAGGCTGGCAACCTCTATATTGCCACTCGCTCTGCTGTCACACTCCTGACATCTGACACCTCCTGGAAGAACTCGACCTCGATGTTCTCGGCCTCACCGAGACATGGTTCATGGCCAGCTTTAGCCGGCCCTCTCAGAAAGGCCCACTGCCTGGAACTGGTTCCTTCACCTGCTTTTCACTGAGTGAGAGGTCCCGTTCCCACCCTCCTGGCCATCCGATTTCCTGCACATGTGGAGTTTGTGCCTGGCTGCTGACCATTCCATTAGGTAGGTGCACTTTGTGCATTACTGCACCTCCAGGGGAATTATTATTTTGTATAAAATTGTTGGGAAGGACCGTTATTTGGCATTTTCTTTGTGCTGCCATTTCTAGAGCTTTTTAATACGTGGAGCTGCTGTGCTATTTTTGAAGCACAAGTTTTTCCCACTATTGCGTGCTTATTTGACTGTTTTCTGGCCCTTCCAAGATGGCCACTGTGGTTTTCTTTGTTGTGTAGACAGGCTGTGCTGAACCACCTCTCCCTGTGCAGCACTCCCATTGGTTGCTGGGTGTTTTCTTCCATCCAATCAGGGACCAGCAGGCTTTAGCCAGCCCTCTCAGCAAAGGCCCACGTCCAAGGCCCCTGTCTGCTTCTGGAACGCTAATTGGGGTCCTCCCTACACCTTAATGATGCTGCCACCTCAATACACCAAGAAATCTGGACTGCTGTGATTTTGCCTCCTCCAGAACTATGTGTTAGTTCCCTCTTTATGGACTCACTCCTACCACCTTTGAATATCACTGTTTTCTGATGCGCAGTGCTTACTAAAACCCTTTGCCAACATCTGATTCCAAGATTGAAAAGTCAAGTCTCTGTATTTTCTCTTCCTCTTAAGGCTTGCAACCTTCATATTACCACTCAACTCTCGCTATGCTGTCAAACACTCCTCCGACATCTGCCACCTTCTTGAAGAATTAGACCTTGATGTCCTTGGTCTCACTGAGACATGTTTCACAGTCAGCTCAGTCAGAAGCTTTGACACTCCTCCCTGATGGCTACAAGATCCTCCCTGCACTCAGATCCTCCTGGTCCGGTGGGGGCGGGGGAAAGCCCTAATCTTTCTCGAGTGGATTCCTGCCTCCATCATTCCCACTCATACCACCTACTCTTTTGAATGCCCTGTCTGTAGGCTCTCTCGGCTACCATCTACCAGCCTTCTGGTCAAATCACCTAATTTCTCTGAGTGGGCAGACCTCCCCTCCTCCCTGGCCTCTACCACTCAACTCCTGCGCCTCGCTGACCTCAATATACATTTAGATTCCTTGTTTCTCCTCTGTACTCTTTCTGTGACCTCTGCGACTCCGTCCATCCTTCCCTCTGGCCCGACTCACTCTGCAGGGCACACACTCATGTCTTGATCTCCTCTGACCACTCCTCTCTCCTGGAGTGATCACTCCCACCTCTCCTCCCCCAAGCTACGCCTACCCCGAACACTCACCTACCTTCTTGGGACATCCAGCCCATGAAGCTTGCGTCAGTTGAGGCTGCCACTTTCTCTCCCCCTGCCCCTCCACCTTTGGCTGTCTCACATCCTGACACAGCCCTGTCTCTGCTCTACTCTTCAATGTCTGATACTCTTGATGCTCTTGCCCCTGTCATGAGGATCCATTTGAAGGCCAAAGCCAAGTGCAATCCTGGTATGACTGACCTAGCTACACTTAAACGTAAGTGTAGGGCAGCTGAGAGGAAATGGAGGGCTTCCCGTTCATCCTCTGACAAACTGGCCTGTCGCCTGCTACAAAGGCAATACCGACTCTCTGTCCTCACCAAGAAGAGAGAGTCCACATTCAAGCTCGTGTCTCTGCGGCATCTAACAACTTGGCCAAAATCTTTAAAATCTGCAAAGAGCTGGCCAACCCTGCTCCCAATCTACCCCTCCTGTTGCCTCCCAGGCTTTCTGCAATGCCCTTGCCTCTCACTTAAAAAAAACCAGGACATCTTGTCCACCATCTCCATCCCCCACCCCTCTCCATCTGGGCTTACTGACCTCTCCTTTAGCCACTCCTCCCCCCCAACCATCCTAGTCCTTTCCTCTTTTCTCCCCTCACGAGGTAGCTAGACAAGTCTGATCTATGAAAGCCTCTTCAAAACAGGTCCATCCCTCTAAAACCATCAAGGACCACATTGACACCCTTGCTCCGGCCCTTGCTGATTTTTGCAACCACTCCTTTTTCCTCAGGATCCCCCCCCCCCTCCCCTCTGAAGCACTACCGTGTGCATCCTCTTAAGAAACCCACAGCTGATTCTTCTTGTCCAGCCAACTATCGCTCCAATTTCCATTACTCCCGTTCTGGGCAAACTCCTGGAAAAGTTGGCCATCTCAGCTTAACCTTCATTCCAATTCGGTTGGCTGTCTCCATGACCACCAGTCTGGCTTCAGAGCTGCCAGAAGCATGGAACCCGCTCTCCAACCTTGATTAACATTCCCTCTGTCATCATCCTCCTCGATCTCTCTTCTGCCTTTGACACGGTCAACCATACCATCCTGCTCAACCGTCTGCGTGAAAACCTGGGTATCACTGATCAGGCTCTGGCCTGGCTGACCTCTTTCCCCTCCGATCGACCCTCTCCGGTCCAACTTGGGTCCTTCCTATCTATCCTCCTCTACCTGTGGTGTTCCCCAGGGGTCTAACCTCTTGCCCTGGTTTTTCAACCAATACCTGCCAACTCTCGCCCACTGCATTGCCATTTTCTGCTCAAATTTCCAGTGCTATGCTGACAACCCATTGTCAGGCTGACTCTGCCACCTCCTCCCCCATCTCGGATTGCCTAACTGCCAATCAAGATTGGTGTGCCACCAATTATCTTTGTCTGAATGCCAGCAAGACGGAGATCCTCATTGGCACAACTTCACCTTTTGCCCTCACTCTGGCTGGCTTCCCTTGGCCCCCCCTCCTAACCCCACCTGCAAAGCTAAGAACCACAGGGTCATCTTTGACTCCACCCTTTCCTTCTCCGCCCACATCTGAGGTCTCTAAAAAGTGAGACTTACTACTGCACCACCTCCTCAGAGATAATCTGCCTTTCCTCTCCTTCCCCCAGAAGCTCATGGTAGCCCAAGCTCTGGTTCTCTCTAGCTTGTATTGTAACAGCCTCCTTCTAAAGCTACCTGCCTCCACTCTCCACCCTCTGCAACTAATTCAGAACAGGACTGCGAGACTTGTCCTTGGCCTCAAGCCCTGGGATCGTATCTCTCCAGCTCTGAAATCTCTCCATTGGCTCCCAGTGGATGCAAGGATTAAATTCAAAACCCTCTGCATTGTCCACAAGGCTTTCTGGGCCCTGGGTCCAAAATACCTTCAGCTATCCCTCCGCAAATACCTCCCCTCTCAAGCTCTTTGCTCCTCTACCTTCAACTCCCTCAGGGTCTGTCATTTTTCAAAGAAACAAGCTGGGGGTAGATCTGTCTTTGGCTGGGGCCTCCCTCTGGAGCAGCCTCCCTGCCACTCTAAAACGTGAGGAGAACCATCTCCGGTTCTGGAAGCACCTCAAGACCATCCTCTTCTGCCTTTGCCCCCCTCTCCCCTGCTGATCTGTTCTCTTGGCACCGTGCACCTGGCGACCCTCTGTCCTCCGTGCCCAGGTACCTGCTCATCCGGCCACCCTCCCGCACTGCCTCCGGGACACCCCTTGCATTGGGTCCCCCCCCCCCCCCTTTTCTTCCTGCACTTATCTGACCTACCCTGTCTGCTGCCTTAAAGCCAGCACTTGCAAATTTCTGGCTGCACTACCACTGTTTGTTGCCTTTATTAATCGTTATTCATCTGTTTCTCCTCTGCTTTGCACTTTCCACTCTCCTCCCTCTCCCCCCATGCAATTGCACGTTCTCAATGTCACACGGCCTAGTAAGATTGCTGTTTTTCTCCCGTTCCCCTCCCTTGCCTGGTCACGTTCTGAAACACTTGTGTATGAGTGCGATAGATAGAAATAAAATATCATTATCAGCTTTGATACCCTCCTCCCTCATGGCTACAAGAGGCTCACGCCCAGATCCGGTGTGGGTGTAGCCTTGATCTTCCCAGAGGGGATTCCTGCCTCTGATTCCTACTCCGGCCTACTCCTTCAAATGCCTCATCTGTAGGCTCTCACTCCAGGCCACTCACAATTGCTACCATCTGTCAGACTACCTCTTTCTTCTCAGAGTGGGCTGACATCTCCCCCTCCCACCTGGCCTCAACCACTCCACTCCACTCCTCCTTGGAGACCTCAATATCCCATCTGGATGCTTCCTTTGCCTCTTCTTACTCTTTTGCAACATCTGTGACTCCTATTCTTCCCTCTGGCCCGACTTCAGGGCACACTCTGGATGTTCTCATCTCCTCTGAACTACCTCTCTAACCCCCTCACCATTCTCCTGGAGCGATCACTTTCTCCTTTCCTCCCATCTCTTCCCCTCTACCTCACAGGCCAAGCCTGTTCCAGCACTGCCACCTACCC
Organism: Ambystoma mexicanum; assembly: GCF_040938575.1. NCBI lineage: Eukaryota > Metazoa > Chordata > Amphibia > Caudata > Ambystomatidae > Ambystoma > Ambystoma mexicanum. The sequence goes on from NC_090926.1 coordinate 183,840,424, forward strand.
TCTCGGTCATCCGACCCATGAAGCGTGTCAGTTGAGACTTTTGCTGCCACTTTCTCTCCTCCCGCCCCTCCCTCCACCTGACTCATCCTGACACTGCCCTTTCCAAGCTCCACTCTCTCTGAAACTCAATGTCCTTGCTGCGGTGATGAGGATCTGCTTGAAGCCCACAGCGAAGTGCAACTCTGACCTAGTCACCCTTAAAACACAAGTGTAGGGTGGCTGAGAAGAAATGGCAGGAATCTTGTACATCGTCCGACAAACTGGCCTGTCGCCTGCTCCAAAGGCAATACCAGCTCTCTCTCCGCACTAAGAAGAGAGCCCACATGCAAGCCTGCGGCATCTAACAACTGCAATCCCTGCTTCTCCAGTCCCCTCAGGCCCTCTGCACGGCCCAGCCTGGCCTTCTCATTCCATCTATAAAACCCAGGACATCCTGTCCGTCTCTCCCTCTGAAGCACTCTTGTGCACCCTCTTAAACCCACAGCTGACCCCTCCTGTCCAGCTAACTATCATTCGAGCTCCACCACTCCTTTCCTGGGCAAACTCCTTGAAATTCAAGCCCTCTCCCAGCCTAATCTTCACACCGATTCTGTTGGTTGTCTCCATGAGCATCAGTCTGGCTCCAGAGCAGAAACTGCTAGCCTGAACATCTGTGAAGACCTGCTCTCCAACCTTGAATCTAATCGCTGTCCTCATCCTACTCCATCTCTTCTGCCTTTCACACGTTCAACCATGCTATCCTGCTCTACCGCCTCCGTGATAACCTGGGTATCACCATCAGGCCCTGGCTGACCTTCCTCCACAACCGACCCTCGCAGGTCCAACTTGGGTGCTTCCTTTCCTCCATCTCTCACTCCACTTGTGCTGTTCCCGAGGAGACTAACTGCTCTCCTCCTCTTTTCAACCAATTCCTGGCACCCACTGCATTGCTGCTCTCTGCTCCAATTTCAGTGCTCTGCGGATGACTCTGCTCATTTTCAGGTTCTCTGCCACCTCTTCTCCCTCATCTCAGATCTGCAATCCAGGAGTGGTCAGCTGCCAACCACCTCTGCCTTAATGCCAGTAAAACAGATCCTCCTCATGGGCACTCCTGCACCTTCCTTTCCTGTCACTCTGGCCGGCCTCCCTTGACCCTCTCCTGCTCCCACCTGTGAGGCTAAGAACCGTGGTCATCCGACTCCACGCTTTCCTTTTCTCCACACATTTCCGACTTCAATATGAAGTCAAACTACCAACTGCACCTCCTCAGAGGTATTCCTCCTTTCCCCAGAAGCTCACTGTCTAGAGGTCAATTTCTCTAGGCTGGACTACTTCAGCTTCTTTCTAAATCTGCATGCTACTAACTCTCAACACTCTCAACCAGAACAGGACTACAAGACTTGTCCTTGGCCTCAAGCCCAGTAAACTTCGCTCCAGCCTTGAAATCTCTTATTTGGCTCCCAGTGGCTGCAAGAATTATGTTCAAGACCATTTGTATTGTCCACAAGGCCGCCTGGGTCCTAGGTCCGCAACACCTTCAACTCCCTTCGGAAATACCTTCCTACTCGAGCTCTTTGCTCCTCTAACTCCTTGGGCTGAGTCGCTTCTCCAAGGAACGAGTTGGGGGTAGGTCTCGTTCTTTGGCAGGGGCCTCCTGCTGGAACAGCCTCTCTGAAACTTGGATAACCATCTTCAGTTCCAGAAGCACGTCAAGACCTTCCCCTTTGCTTCCGCTTCCTCTCCCCTGCTGATCTGTGTTTCGGCAGTGTGCACCTGGATACCCTCCGACTTCTGGCTCAGATCCCTTCCCATCCAACCGCATACCTGCACTGCCTCCTGGGAACCCTTGCACTTGGGTTTGTATCTGCAAACCTACAGTCCCCTTGCCTGCACTGTGTTCAGCACTTTCCACTCCTCCCCGTCCCCTTGCACTTTCTCCCTCCCCACTCCCCTGCACATTTTCAATGTCACTGGACCTAGTAAGATTGTTTTGTCCTCCCTTGTACCCATCCCTTGCCTCGTTGCACCCTGAAACACTTGGGTATGAGTGGGATATAAATATATATCATGAAGCAATAACCTACAGGGGTTGACACTGAGATATATTACATGATACATTTTCTGGATCGAAATTGAGGCCCTAGTTATTTGAATGAATAACATGTATATGAGACAGTATCAACTCTACAAGTATAGAAGTAGGCTTGTATTTTGGCATTTAAAAAATTACATGGTTGTAATATACAATAAATATGAACAGATCAATAGTGGATACAGAAACATTGTTCTAAGTGTGCATTGGTTCATTCAAGAGCAGAGGTGGAATGGAGAAAGCACCCAAATTCCTCCAATTTGGGGAACTTGGTCGCTTTCACCTATGACACCAGCTCAAATGAGCCAATGCATACTTTAGACTCCAAGACAATGGATGAATAGTGCCGTTATCGAACTTTCAATGTATGATTTTCCCCCACATTTGTCCCCTTTCCCTCCCCATCCACCACCACAACGGTACGCATCATCAACTTTTACTCACATGAACGTCATCGTAAAATATATTGGGTTGATTGATTTCATTTGAATATTGTGTAAATATCAGCCTTGATAAAGGCCCAGTGTCGAAAGATGTTGGCGGTCACAATTCTACCCATTGTATAACAAAACAAGCTTTCCGTTTACCAATTTATACGATCATTGTAATCTTTATTACATAGGTTAGCACAAACAACCAGAACAAACATGCGAGTATTCAGCATCTGTTTGAGGCTGAGAGTAGAACCTGAAGGTTCTAGTTGCGCAGCACACCCTGCCAGGACTAGAGTGCACGAAGAGTCGGTTTTGCTCACCCCTTTCCTTCGACACCTGATTTATGACCAACTATACTTGCCAGTTTCAGAAGTACTATTATTAAATTGATACATTGTATTGCCGATTTCAATGGCATTCCTCATATTGCATTAACTCACAGGCCTTTGTCTTGCAGATCAGCCTCCCATCATCAGGGTTCGAAATTGAAGGGAGCCGAGAGCCATTTAGCTGTTAATGTTATAGCCCAGGAGAGCCAGGTTGGCATGAAACCAATAGCTATAAGGATCTACATTTGCCTCCACAAGCCAACTGGTGCTATATAAATATACCCATATGACATTAATCCGGTGCATTTAGTAATTAGCCCTGTGAAACATGCAGACAATGTTTAAAAAGCAATGGGTGATAAATTGACAGTTATAGTTGGCATCTAATGCGGGAGTTCAATTTGTGGCACGATGTAATAGATCCAGGTTTCTAGAGGTAGTACCTGCATACTCAGATGCTTTTAGCTACTGCTAATCAAATCCTTATTTCAATCCCTGGATCATTCACAGATTTCCATTTCATGTGTCCCCTGCCAATGTTACTCCTTTGATTTCACTTAAAAAGGGATCAAAAGTCAGGTCAGGCACGCTTGTAACTGACTCTGCTCTAGCTCTACTGTCATTCTTCAAGTAGCCAGTCCCAATGCGATCGCCTGGTTTAGTGTTACTCAAATAGTGTTTTGTAATTGGTATTTGAACAGCGTATCACTGACATTTGCATAGTCTACAGAACCTCTTCTGGAAGAACTGAAAAGGAGGCTGGGGTAGGTTGGAAGAAATGAAAAAGGAGGATGCTGTTGTGTTGATGTTTGCAAACCAGAACGCCTAGCTCTGCGCAATCGTCAGTTTCGAAGTGTCCCAAGTCGAGAGACTCGAGGGACGTGTCCAAGGTGGAGCTTGTTAGGCAAAAATTCATGTAGTAACAGACTAGACAACACTTATCTGCTTGGAATTAGGTAACCCACCATTTGGTATAGGTCTGTACTACACAAGTTGGTAGTGTGACCGAGCAGCCAGGCCCATCTCAAGAGGTGTGAGCTGTAACAATGAAATTCGTAAATACAAGTAGCCAAGTAACACTTCCACTCAAGGTTTCAGTTATAGTTTTTATCCAACATCAATTTTGAAATAAGCGTTCAAGGGAAAGATATGTAACAAATATACTTTGAAATACTTTCGAGAATCAGCACAAGTTATATTCTTTAGAGATACTTTTTACACACCTCCTGCACCCAGAGGCGACTTCATTCACAAGCACTAGTGCAGATTCTGTGGTTGTATAAGGAAAGCTTAAAGGAAGGAACAAGGTTAAACAGGTTTTCAGGGCATGCAAGTATACTTCATTTTCCAATGACCTCTAGACAAGCCAGTCCGAGCAATAAGTTTAAAACCAGGTTACCAGCTATGAGGGACAGAAATATCAAAGTCAATGGACTAGAGGAGTCTGCAGGGAGCCAGGACAGCAAGAGTCAATTGGAGCACAGTCTATGGAGCTGAGGTACTTCATAGTTAATAAAAGTATTTCAAAAAGTTAAGTTTTCGTAGAAAATCACTGTAGGGTCACAAACGGTTAAGCATGCGAAAAGCAGAGTTGGCATCAACTCCAGGTAAGCCACTGCAAGTCTCAACTGAGAAAAGCACAGCTCAAAGACACCGAGGTAATTACCCCAAGTCTAAATAGTACCCCTGGTTTGAAGAAGAGTGGTCCACCTGGATTCTGTCCTGTTGCTGCGATGCAGATCCTGGGTCTCAGTTGTGGGGACATGGGGGGGTAGGGGGAATGGGGGGGGGGGGGTAGTCGAGGACTCTTGCAGCAGCAATTTGGAGGTTGGCAGCAGCTACATGCTCTTTTCGTATCAGCGGCAATTTGCTGTTTCAGCGCTCGGTAAACAGCACAACTGCGGATGTCCGATACCGGTTGGACTTCTCTCCTTGGGTCCTGCACTCTGGAGAAGGGACTCTAGCTCTGGTTGTCCTACTTCTGGAGGGTCCATATGAGACTCTTGTAGCTTCCGGCCAGACTGCAAACCTACTCTACTATGGATTTTGCGACTCCTGGCACACTGTGGTCGCAGCAACAAATAAGTACAGCCAATCAGGGAAGATGGTCCAGTGGATTTCGTACTGGTTTAGTTGGTCCCACTAAACAAGGTTTAGTTGGTCCCACTAAACAAAGTGAAGCCGTTGTCCCTTCCGGAGATTCTCTTGTCGATCAGAAAATGGAGTTTCAGCACAGCAGCAGGGCTTCATCGTGCAATTCAAAAAGGTCAAGGAGGATGCAGCAAGCTTCGTTCATGGTTTGTCAGGTGTTTCTCCCAGTGGTTGACTCTGCCTCTAGTCCCAAAACACTTGCCTTTTAAGCGGGTTTCTCCCATTCATGCACAGTCTAGGCTGTCAATCACAGCAGAGCGACTGTCCTTTTAGGACAGCCAGCCAATCAGGACTGTTTGCATCAGGCATTTCTAGAAACAAAAAGGACAGGCGAGTTTTAGGAAACGCCCTCACATCCTGCCTTTCTAGACAGTGGAGCCAGAGGCAAGCTTCAGGGCTGACGCCCGCCAAAGGCAAAATGAACAAAGGACCCAAACCATGCTCAGCGTGCAGAGTAAAACCCAAGAAAGACCTCAAACAAAAATGGTGAAAAAAAGACCAGGCCATTTGGACAAAATGGTCACCCATGGGTGCTATACTACAGCCAAGGAGTCGGCCTGCAGTAGAAAAGCACAATGGTAGGAACATACCACTGCCACCAGGTGTGTGTGCTGGACCCACAAAGAGAAAAGGTAAGTGAAGTCAATTTTACTTTACTATTCTTAAGAACAGTAGTTCACATAAGAAAGGTATTTAAACCTTATGTGAAATCAAAAGATTTCTGAGTGACTCTGCACTGAAGGTGCTGTGTGTCACCATACAAAAAGTAGATGCCTATGAAGTTTGTCAGACTCCAAAAACAGAGGAAACGATACAACTCCAGTCAAAACGCAAGAGTGAGAAAAAATCCTACTCCAGTTTTAACATTTTATAAAAAGTCCTGAAGTCCAGCAAAAGAGCTGGGGGCTTCCAAGGTTGAAGGGAATTTGCACAGAAATGACAATTCTCCCCAACAGAGCTTTGTATGCCTTTCGTGCCTGGGCTGTTTCATGTTGATTGTAGAGCTCCGTTTGACGTCCGTTTGGAAGGTTGTTTAATTGATGTGCTTACTTTATAGAAATTTAGCATGAGCGCAGTGAAATTACCGGGGTGGTGTTAGGGTGGGAGGTTATTAGTGAAGGGCTGGGTGAGCACCTTGGGTTAAGCATTTGGTGTGGTAATTGGCAACATTGAATATTGATGGTGGGGTCCGGAGTATGGCATTCCCCGCAAAAGCTGGTCAAGACCTAGGCAGTCAGTAGCAGTCTTGCCCTCCAGACGAGGTTAACTGCCGTCACAAAGACCAATCGCCCATTAGTTGCTGAGCAGGTGTTGACTGAACATGTAAAATTCTGGTCTTTAGCATATTCCTTAAGTAGGGTGGTAGGTGCAGATTTGGAACAATGGTTCAGAGTTTGACCACCATGTTCGAGAAGGCTGATCCACTATGCCACTCTACTGTAGTGCATGGTTTCAAATACATTGTCAATGGACCTCAGTGTCCTTTTAGGTTGATATTTGGTTATCTTTGCTCTGAATTAGGCGCCACAGCCCTGAAGGGATCGGTGGGAAAAACAGTGCTTTTAAGTGCATTTGTTAAACTTGTAACCAAAAGAGAACTCTCAGCACTGGAGTAGTTCTGTAAAAAGAAGCAATTGATCGTGTGTTCTGGTGAAAGCTAGAGTGCCTGCTTCTTGTGCCCGTTACCAGCACAGATATGAATCTCAGAAGACAGCTCGGCTATTAATTAGAAGATGTGGACATGAGAGTGAAGTGGTGAACACCCTGTACATTTATGGCATGACGCCATTGTAACGTCCCAGTTTAAAATTGCAGTCTGCACTCAAGCAACCATTTTGACCCCCACAAGCATGCTCAGTGGGCAGTGGCCAACCAAAAATGAACATAATAAAAAGGCTTTGCGGTCTTAAAATCGTGAGATGAGAGGTTTTAGTGCAGAGATACATAGTCTCCTGGGACTGACGGTTGGGGCAGAGAAATATTATTCTTGTTCAAATCGGCAGTAATGGTAAAGAGCAGAACACAGGGAGGCTTCGCACAGCACAAAGTAGACTAGAAGTCATTTTCGGTGGAGATTTCCAGCAAGAAGAGTTTAAGATGGCCCGACACAAACTTTTAAAGGCACAGCAGTTTGGCCACTGCCATCCGCTTTGTACATTCTGCAAATCGTAGCAACATCTTTCCGGAGGCTGATAACTGACATTCCATCATATCAAACACAAATGCCTCAAAGATCCAAAGGAGAAACCTAGAAGGGCATTTTACTTTTTGTGCGACCCACAAACTGTATCCAGTAATTTCATTGCAGAATGTTTCCAGCACTAAATTAGTGCAGAATGTTTTTTCAGGAAATTCACCCAGAATATTTACTGGATAAAGAAATGCATCAGTATAATTTTGGGAATGAGGAAAGGGGGTTTTGTGGGTAGATTTGGAGCAAATGAGGCACTGTAATCACCCTGCTCAAATCTATCAAACGCTCAAATTGTAAAGGAGACGCCTGTCCTGCCCAACTCGTCAAAGATTCGGCACAAATTCTAGCCCCCTTCCTTACTGCATTCATTAATTCGCCATTCCAGTCTAGGCACGTTCCATTTAGTCTCAAGGAAGCATGGGTGCACCCGCTCCTCAAAAAACCTACCCTTGACCCCACAGTTCCAGGGAACTATAGGCCCATCACCACCGTCCCATTTTTACTTAAAATTCTCGACAAAGCAGCTTACCTGCAAGTCCAAGAATACCTGGAAGAGAATCGTCTCCTTGGCCTGCGGCAATCTGGCTTCCGCCCTCGTCATGGCACGGAGACGGCCCTCTTAGACCTTAAGAACCAAATGGATGATATCAGAGACTCAGGCAAACCTGTGCTCCTTCTGTTCCTAGACCTATCAGCAGCCTTTGATCTGGTTGATCACAACACTTTGTGTCGCCATCTAGCTACTGAAGCCAATTTTTCCCCTAAGGTCTGTGATTGGATCACCTCCTTTCTCCAGCAGAGTGTCATGGAAGCATTCTCTGACTGCCTGTGCCACCCCTACCCACATCAAATGTGGAGTTCCACAGGGATCGTGCATTGCACCTACCCTCTATAACCTTTTTACAAGACCACTGTTCAGCATCCTCGACGCCCTGCACATCTCATATACGAATTATGCGGATGACACGCAGGTACTTATCCCACTCACAGGGGACTATGAAGCAGATCAACACACTCACCACCATCTACTCCACCATCCAATCTTGAAAGAAGACAATTGGCTCTGCCTCAACAGCGAAAAAACTGTGCTCTGTTCATAGGGTCACCCACCACCCTGGACAATCTCGATAAGCAGTACTCATTTTCCATTGATAACATCCCGATCAAAGTCTCCAACGACGTCAAGACCCTAGGAGTCTACCAAGACGCCGACTTGACTATGGACAGACAGGTCAACGCCATTGCATCATCAACCGCGTACTACACGAAAGTGCTTAACGCAGCCAGACCCTTCCTATCACGCCAGAACTGCCTCACCATTGCTAGGGCTATAATCGGCTCAAGGCTTGATTATTGCAATGCCCTCCTCATTGGAACATCCCAAAAAACATCAACAAACTTCAGCTGGTACAAAATAACGCACTCAGGGCAGCCACAGGAAGTTCCAGAAGAGACCACATCTCTGAAGTGAGAAGACCGGTTCACTGGCTCCCGGTCAAAGATAGAATTGTCTTTAGAATTGTGTTTAAAACCCTTGTCATCACCCACAAATGCCTCCATGAGCTCGCACCCCCATACCTCTACAGATTCACCAGGCATACTGCCACTAGGCCACTCAGAGAAGGCTACTCTAACACGATCCTCACGCCAAGAATCCGTAGAGCCCGTGCAGGCGGCTCCAGCTTTCCTACATTGGCCGCCACTCACTGGAACGCACTCCCCTCTCACCTAAGACAGATCGAATCCCAACAAGTTTTCCGCAAAGCCATCAAAACTAAGCTATTCAACTAAAAGCTAATGTTACTTTCTTTGATTATCACGTTGATCACTTTGTATTCCATGAAATGTGTTTCCTGTAATGTGTAACTAACCAAGAAGCCTTGTATTAACCTGTATGAAAAACCTCCTTCATATTCTTGTGAAAGCGCCTCGATGCCTCCGGGCTGTAAGTTGCACGTTACAAATACAAATAAATAAACTGTGGGTGGGATTTCCCTCCCCCTGCATTTTCCAGCTACAAGGAAGAGTGAAAAAGAAAAATGAATTATTTTGTCATTTAAAAAAACAAGTGTGTTAGGGGGGGGGGTGGGTGTGCGGTGGGTTGAGGAGAGCTGGCCCACTGATGGACATGGCAGAGTACGAAAATGCTTGAAGCTGCTATTATTTCATAGCTCAAGCCCAATTCGCCAAACACATTCGACCCCGACGATACAGCCACCCGTATCCCCATTGAGAAACAGCTCCCCCGGCCGACCTGTGGTCTGTCGTTTTTAGCCCCAGCCACAGGGACCCTTGCAAGTTCGACCCTGTGAGTACCATAGCTCAGGCATGGTCCAAGTTATATGAAGAATTCGAGTTACAGTTCCCCATGACCCCGAGGTTCCACTATGGCATTTTCCTGGCATCTCCCCCACTTTTGATAAAGTAATGCAAATGACACGAGAGCCATCCAAACAACTGAAAATGCAAGATATGTTCCCCCGGGGGTACCCATGTAAATCTGGGAGCTTCAGTACTACCGCATGAAGGCTGCGTTTGCCGCGAAATGGCCAACATTTCCTATTGAACCCTCCACACATGAATGTACACGGGCCATGACAACGACCAGTGGTGGGAGTGGGGGAGGGGGGGGGTCTCAAACCTATATTCCTTAGTGCAGTTGCACTCCAGCTTCTTAAATACGATGAAACTAACTTGGGAAACAGACTTGGCAGAAACGCTGAATGATGACCAATGGCTCAGATATTGCCAACTTACCAAGTCTGTGTCTTTGAACTCTGGTCTGCGGCTGATACAATTCAAGATTCTTAACCAGCTCAACTACATCCCTGCAAAACTTGCCTAGTTCGTGGACGACTGCACAGGGGAGTGTTTGAAATGTGGTGCACCAAATGCGGGCGCCTGCCATATGTATTGGGCATGTCCTTCGATGACTACTTTCTGGGGCTCAGTCGCAGATATCCTTGAACAGATTGCGTCAATCCCTGCATCACTATCCCCCTTGAAATATTTGTTTGGGGATATTGGCAAGGAGGCTAACACCACCACACGTTTAATGTTTCTTGTGCTGTTGCGAAACGTTGCATATTGAAATACTGGAAATCCATAAATGCACCCTGTATTGACGATTTTCTGTGAGATCTCGTACTAGTTAATGAATCCGAATAATATGTACTATCAGCTAATTACCGACCCAAATATATTCGGGCTCCGTTCAGAAATTCTGTGCAACACACTGGCCAATAATGATTCTTACCCCTCATCTACGCCTTGATATACCACCTCTCCTTTGACGCACGCGTTAACATAATTGTGTTGTATTGATTGTGATGTACCTGTGATATGTTGGTGCTGTTATGACTCAAAATAAAGTTTGAAAAAATAAAATGCTTGAAGCTGGAAAAGTTGACGTGCATTTATTCTTGCATATAAAATGAAACTGTACATTGTACTCTTTCATGGAGCTCTGTGCATAGGTTTTGTGAAGCAAACGCTACCCATTTGGTTTCATATTGGAAAGAGTTACTCTTCGTTCTCTGTGCAACTTGAACAAACCTGCCGCCTTTCAGTTTTTATACTGATAGTATTGATATACTAATTTCGCTGAACCATCTTGGGAAATTGTAGCAAGAAACTAAATAGCCTCCCAAAAGTTATTCAATATTTCTGTTTCACTGGACGCTAAAAAATTGTGCATTGCTGAAGTAAAAAATCATTTTGCACGATTTCAGTAACTTGAACAAGTCAGTTGCAAAAGTCCCTGTATTTTTGTTTACTCCTGGGGTTAGCCAACTCCCTAAGAAGCATTATTTGTGTTGCAGTTTCAGCAGATTGTAAATCTAATCCTATCAATAGTTTCCTCATAATAAGTGCATTTGTCCTGGATCAAACAATTCTGCCACTTGTAAAAGCTACCGGTTGTCATTTTTCCACCACCTGAATCTATTCAAGCAGTGATCTACGTGTTATTTACTCACGGCATAACAGTTTTTAATCCATTTAATTTGTACAAACAGTATACTAAATACTTAAGATCTGTTCAGCCAGGACCATCATGGAACAATTTTATGCAATCCGATTAATTTCAAATCATAAATTCTATCATTGTCACAGAGCTCCAACGGGTTTACTAAAACGTACCCCAATCAGCCAGTGCATTTCGAAGTGATATAATAGAAATAAATTGCTTCCCGTTTCCTTCACAATTTTAAATATGAGAAGACACAGCTCTCGATTTAATTAGGTCAAAAACGTGGACACGTTACCCAGTACTGTTCCTGTGGCTAACTCTTTGGTATATTTTAACACGAGTAAATGAGACCAGAACCACTGCAATGTACTGTTTGGCTGAAGCTCGTCATTGCAACAGTCGAAGTGCATACTATTTAGCCATTTGTCCACACAGCTCCTTGATTTTGCATGATTTCAGTAACTTGAACAAGTCAGTTGCAAAAGTCCTTTTTAGAACTCCTGTCAACCAAATAAATGATGGCCATTAGCTCGGATTGGTTTGTGGTTACCATTAATTTATTAAGAGCAGTTTTCAGGGGCTGGTAGCATGGCATACCCAACACCACCTCTTAAGGCACAACTATTTGAGATGCATTTTCCTATAAGACCCCTGGTTAGCTTTTAACTCCCAAAGCTAGCAGGAGCCATACAAAGAAACTATGCAGCGTTTGGGAAATTGTATATATGCATTCGTAAACCCGTCCAACACATTTAATCACAACTAGGCCCATTTACTTTGAAAGTCTCACGTTAAATATATTTGTATCATGCTATGTATAACTTCTTGTTCTCCATAGGTAGCGATTTCTCAGTTTGATGGCATATTCAAGGCACTGGTTTAGCAATTTTTTTCACGCTCAGACCCCTCTTGTCCCCGTTTTGGGGGTGAAGGATGGTTAATTTGAGTTCAGTGTTTGTCTAGTAAAAGGTAGCAATAGAAGATGTCGGAATACCAGTAGTAGAAGAGCAGAAAAACACTTGGAACTTAATGTAAAGAGTTTTCACAGATGGGGCACGTTTCAGGAGGGACAATTGAACTCTGTTCATGTTTTACTGTATGCCAAAGGGTATAAGCCACATCCAAAAGAATAGTCAATTTTTGCACCTTGAACAAACGAAATCTGCAAGTAAGGCACAGGAATTACTGTGTGAACAAAGGTAGTAAAAACTAAATAAGAAACTTAATTGATGAAGCATGAAACACCCTGTCCTAGCACCCACTAGTACACTGCCCAGTAATGAGGACTGACCCACCTCCAATATACTACCCACCTATAGCTACAGTGCCACCACATCACCCAACCAATCCCCTCAGCACCATTGTCTGAGTCACCTGACTCCACTGACCCACACTCTCCAGCACCGCCTTTCTGACACATACATTTCAAAGAATACAAAATAATTTAAGGACCATTCACCCTTCAAGAGTCCACAACTGTCAAGTGACTTCAGAAAGGGGGAGAGGGGCTCGTCAAAACAAGTGATGTCTTCAAGAGGACCTACTAAAAGTGTCAGTTGGGTAAAGACACTAAGGGGGAGATCTACTGGATAATATGGAAAGAGAAGCACATAATTATCCTGCACCCAATGGGTTTCCACACTGCCGTACCACGAGGCCTGGACATCAGATCCGATCCTTTAAAGGAAGCATTTCTGCCACTTCATACAAACCGTAAAAAGTGTGTTAGGGAACTATAAAGCATCCTAAATTCAAATAACCAGACACTGCAGATTTGGCAGGATTACTTAAATCCGTACCCCCAAAACAATCACAAATATTAAGTGAAATGGAGATGGGGTGTCCAGGCTGTACCTTACATAACCCCCATGGAGATATATTAATTTCCCTGCTCGATATCTGCATGAACACCCGAGACACCCAGGGTGTGCTGAAGTCTTGCGGAATGCGGAGTAGTACAAATTACCCAGGTGCGAGCGGCCAATTTATTCAAATGGGCGATGGTGGCAGCAGCAGAGTTAAGTTTGAGACCAGGCACACGAAGCAAATGATCCCTGGAGACCTTGAGAGCAGTGGCTGGCAGAGACCTGGTAACTGACGTGACTGGCTACTTCCAGCTCAGCCCAGAGCGTCTGTAGAGAGTAGTGACCCAGAGTGGGCATTGCGATCGGCGCCACACTCCAGCGTGGCAGTGCGTTGAAGCAGGGTTCCCAGAGCCTGCGTCTCCTGAAGGATCAGCACAGCATTCAAGCAGTCTTATAAGGGCACAGTCAACGAATATCAAGCAGTGCAGGCCATATGAGAAGGATTACAGGTCAGTGGCCATAGAATACTTGTGGCGACTCCCGGCAGGTGAGGGAATAATCAAAGGGAGCTGGGGCTTCACTGCGCCCATCATGAAGTGTCCCCATCATGGGGCTGGAGGGCTGCTGCGCGGCACATTGAGTGGCCGCGGACCCACAACTCCACCAAAAAGGAGACTGCAGAGGGTTTGCCCAGAGGTAGTCCCAGCCAATCTGAGTAAGCCCTGGTCTAATTTAATAACAGCACCACAGTGTTTGGGAGTGCGCCAATGACAGGCCAAAACATTACCCTGTGCACTCCCACAATTTGATTTGGGAGATGTTTTGTTGGCCACTCACTGGACTGTCCCCAAAAGGGAGGCCCGGAGAAGCTTTGTTCTCCCTCCTTCAGCAGGTAACCGCCTCACCAAGTTGACGTCACATGCTGTGCCGCCATAGTGGGATCGGAGTCAGGTGGGAGTCTCTTCACCTCAGTATAGCCAAATCAGCAGCAAATCCAAACCTGCAGACACATCTTTACTTATCATGCAGGACAGTAGGGCCAAGCAATCTCAGGCAGAGATTCATTTGTGCCCCCCACACACCACCCTCCTTTCCCTCAGTACTCCACTGATACCTAGGCAGGATCTCTTTTGCATGCTGTCAGACACAAAACGGAGATCAAGGCCTCTAGTGATAAATCAAATCCATTGCCGATATTGACACGTTGGCAGTAGAATTCAAGTTGCAAAACATGGAAACCACTGTGAGCACGATCAGGCTGAGCTTCTTAATCGAGTAGTCTTGTTTGAAGAGCAGATTGAACTGGTGTGGGGCAAGCAGGAGGACTGGAGAACAATTCAGGTAGAAACAACGTGCGGATGCACCGAATTCTATGCCAGGTGCAAGATCGAGAGCTATTCCTTCAGGACTTATTCAGTTGGTTAGTTTGTTCCTTGGTGCAGAGCTCTCACTGGATAGGAACACATCGGGTCTACTTCCTCGTTCCAGCAACACTGCAACCTTCTATGTAAATCTATAGGTAATGACCCGCAAATCGCGCTCTTCCCTGAATTAATCAAGTTTTTTGTAATTAGTGAGATGAGTATATACATATATATAGACAATCGGAGTCAGTACCAAATATTTATTGTCACGCAGTGTCAGCCGACAAGTGTTTCAACAAAAAAGCCGTTCTCAAGTAGATAGAGATTGTTACAGTCCCATGTAATGAAGTAAATTCACATTGAATAAGCATAACATCACACATTAGTTCAACAGAGTATCAAATAATCAAAGAATGAACGTAAGGGGTTCACATACCCAGTTTGTGAAGACAGGTACAAGCGTTGCAGAGAGCGAACAGGAGAGGACAGATTGTTACTTTTTTTGGTACAAATTGGTATTGCTTTCAGCATGTATGTCAGGCATTAGACATGTGCGGACAGCACCTTAGAGGGACACCAAACTGTACCCCAAAATTAGGTGTGTTGACTTAATTATAAGTCAAAGAATAACATTTTATAGTAGCTGTTAAAGATCCAAGGAGGCAGTACTAGATGAGTGCCCTTGATATATGTGGTGCAATTACAGTGAAAGAGTAACTGATGACATTACCATGCTCAGTGCCAAATTAAGAGATGATTACAAGATAGATTAGGTCTCACCTAGGTTCTTGTGAATCTATGTATGGTTGATACAGACACGATATTTGCTTGTACAAAAAACTATTAATTCAAGGAAGAGCGCGATTTGCGGGTTATTACCTATAAAGATTTATCATTTTACCGGGTATGAGTAGGTATGCCTGGCTTTTGCAGCGCAGCTCAACTCCTAAACTACTTTGGGACGCACAGAGCGCACACATAGGGCCTTTACCTACCCCCCTCCTTTTGTGTTATACCCAACGTACTTTCCGGAATACACGTATTCCCAATAGAAAGAGCAGATCATCTCGGGAGGATAGCTCAGGGGCAAGGTGCCTGCCTTGGAAGCCAGACAGAGCAACACAGGTTCGATACCCGGGTCTGCTCTTAGAAACGTCTAGGTATTAATCGCGTTATAAATAACCAAATCATACATCATGGCCGCAGAAAGAAATGGTTCATAGAATCAGGCAGGGTTATTTGGGTGGGACGGTCCTTGAAATCCCCCGAATTACATGTTCTACGCGGTTTTGCAATTGTCGCAAGAAGTCTAACATTTAGTTCATCTTTCTGGGGATTTTCATTTTAAGATTGAGCTGCTGCAGTGATTATAAGCTCCAATTTATACTGATGTCAAGGTTAGTGTCACCTACTGACAGGATTAATAATTGTGTCTCCTGAACCATCTATTTTAACGCTGAATGTTCAGGGCTTAATTCGACCGTTAAGCAGAGAGCGGTACTGCATAGCATGTTTGATGTGGCCATCGTACCCATCTCCTACCGAAAGATGAACCCTGGCTATGTAACAGAAATTACCCCAAGATCTATTTTGTGAGTAGGTGCATCACAAAACAGGGAGTTGCGATTATGATTAAGTGAACATCTGCAAGAGTTTTGAATTCACTAAAATGAGGCGGGCAGGAACATATTACTCACAGCACTAAAGCATAGGATTACCCTGGACTCTATGCTCCAAATGATGGGCAGGACACCTCTCCTACCAACCTCTGGGGTCCCAGGCAGGATTTGCTGAGGGGTAGGAGGGGGCGATAGTACTGGGGGATTTTAACTGTGTTAGACCCAACCATGGACAAATCCCTGGAACCCACCAATTGCAGGAGGATTATTTATTTATTTTTTCGGGCAATGACTACTTTTCTGCGTGACCATTCGCTCATTGAGACTTGGCGTTTCTCGCGGAGCAGGATTGTACTTTACTTGGTGGTAGACAAGGGGTTCTCAAGACTATATGGTTCTCCTGGACAGTACCCTGATCCCTGGAATACTTGCATCTCAAGGCCCTCTACGATCACACCACTGTTAAACTGACCTTGGATCCGGGTAGGACATCACCACCCGCCAGACCTCCCTGGCGATTGAACGATTTTGTTCACCGCGATACAGCAATAAAGGCACATTCTGGAGTCCCTGACCAATTACTTTTGAGAAAATGATAGACGACCTAGACTTGCGCACAATATGGGACACTAGGAAGGCGGTTAGAGGTGCCATAATTGGGAAAACTGCGGCTCTAAGAAATCTTTAATGGCTCACCAATCCCTTCTGTAATGGGAGGTTAAGGATAAATAAAGGGAGCACGCACAAAGAGCATCCCGATCCCTGCGAGTTCTTAGAATAGCACACCAGGTGCTAGAAACTCACTTTATCGAAGAGAGCTGCCACTCCATCCTCTTTATGAAACATTATTCCAAAGGCAAGAAAGCAGACAAACTACTGGAAGCAAAATTATGAAAGTTAGCAATCAGTAACCATAGTGTCCTTAAAGGATAAAGAGGGGTTTCAAGTGTTCACAGCCTCTGGGATACTGGCGATAATGGAGTACTTTAGGGCAGTCTCGGCTAGGCATCAGGGTGACCTGGTTCACAACCAACCATTTATTGACTCAGCGGTTCTCCCCCAAATCCCTGGGGAGTTACAGGAAGCCCTGTAGTCCGAGATAACGGAACAAGTTGTGCAAGCAATCCATACACTCCCCCCTGAGGAAGGCCCCAGGTCCCGACGGCTTCAGCACACATTTTATAAATCATTCGCCCATGCCCCGTTTCCTCCATCACACCAGGTTGTTGAACAACTTTTTGGAAATGGAAAGTGTCTAAAGTCAATTGCAGAGTCGGCCACGTCTTTGCTCCCGAGGCTGGGAGAGGATCCTGAAGATCGCTTGGCTTATCGCCCCAAAGCCCTACTGAATACAGATGTCAATCTATAGTACGGAGATCGACACCGCATTGGGTGAGGTTCTCAGGCTGGGTTTATTAAATAAAAAAAAATAGGGGCACATATCCTACGAGAAATGCACTTGCCTCAACGTGACGGGTGACAATATTTACCTGTGCTTTTTGTAAAATGGTGCATGTCGCCATAAGCACAATACTTGGTGCAATGCTTCAAAGCATGCACAGTGAAACACATTGTCATTTACTGCAACAGTGCGTTTACAGTAAATGGATTCTCAAAAACACCCCATTTTAACCAGCAAGGTAGAGTATCATGCAAATGATACTTTCCAAACTACTCATCAATGCTAGGGGGCTAGTAGAATTTGCGAGCCCTGACGGGCTCTCATGGTCTGTGGGAGGTTAGCGTGGGGTAGCAGTGGGGTGAGTATTTTGGGGCCTTTGAGATTGTCGATATGCTGTTACACGGACTGAACTGTTCTTTTGAGACTGCAGGCAGTGCTCGAGCTAGTGGCCAATGAAACCAGTTAAATGCCCTGTTCAAGGAACATGGGGAACTAAGGACAATGCTCGTGCAAAACTGACTGCCGCTAGACAGGACGCTAGCACAAGGCATAAAATAATCAGTGTCGCATAGCAATTTGCTATGCAATTCTGTCAGTTTGCTAATCAAATGGACACTTATGTAGCAAAGATAGTTATTTAAGTTGCCCACTTCAATGAAAGCAAAGCTCGCCTTGCATTCCTCTCTTGCTCTGTGCTCTCTTCCCACTCTTTCTGCTTCAAGTCCTAATGGAGAGAAAGTGCAGCAATAATCATCCCCTCACTCTAAGTGCCAAAGGCATGTGTGGGAGTGATGGGCAAGAATGTTTTTCTTTCTCAAATAATTGCAAACCCAAAATAATCGGGATGCTACTTTTATTGACCTTTCTATATCCTGTCTGGGAAACACCAATATGGGTCAACCTTTTATAGATTTTAACAAGACAGCCATGCAATTCCATTCCTAAAACTTTGGTTGTTACATAATGCATAATTTGAGTATTGATACTGTAAAACACTGCATCATTGCCATGCTTTATAGTAAAGTTTAGGTTAGTGTACCTACATTTAATTGTGTCAACTACATTTCATTTTGTTGGGGAAGATGTATCCTAATGATGAACACTTGAAACTTTACAGGTTCTGTAACCTGCAGGTTGCATATATCTTGCAACTGGCTCTCAACTCATGAGCGAGCCCATATTCCTTGACATTCTAAATTATCACCCAGAGCGAGCCCATATTCCTTGACATTCTAAATTATTACCCAGTTGCTTTATACCAGGTACCCTGAAATTGAGAGGACCACAAACATTCCATCTAGTTTGCTCAGTTCTCTGCCTGCTACGCAATTCACTATGCATCTTTCTTTCCTCTTACATAATAAATACACAAAGAGTACTAGATGCTTACGCAAAGTAGTGATCAATAGTTCCATCCAATCTGTATTTATTGCAATGCCAATCACTGTAGTTAGCCTCTAGAGCTCGCTTTGCTTTATGATCATGATTGCATTATATATCACCACCTGCAGGAGACAGGTGGCCAAACTGTTTTCAGAGCCTTTTTTAATCACATCTGTTTGTGTCCATTCATGCAGCTAACCTTTTACATTTTACATACACTCAGCTGTGGCTTGCAAAGTCTTTTCGCCCACTTGCATAGCCGAGTACATTTTATGAATGGCGTGTAGAATTTGCAAGCGATGTTTGAAACTTTTATGCAACATTTACTAAGCAGTTAATGTCAACCAAAAGTTTCACTGTTCATGGTTGGCCTCTGTGTGGCAGCAGTGTGCCACACAAAGCGGGTTTGTAGTGACATACATACAAATCGCAATTTAATTTTGTTGTCGTCCATTGCTATGGTCAAGTGCATTTCTTTTAGGTTGAATAGTTAAACTAAGTTACCCGACCTGCAGTTCTAGCTGAATTTTAAAGAATTTGCAAGGCCGGACTCCAACTAATGTCTTATTTCAGTGGTATGCAAAACTGCTGTATTGTTGCTCATTTCATGTCTTGGCTACAAATAACCTCTGGTGACATTAACAATATTAGTCATAAATTGCTAATCAAATGGGTCCGTTTGCTAATCAAAATACTTTTAATTAGCAAACTCTACTAATCAATTTCTTAAAATTAATTTATGCCTTGAAGCAGCAAAGGTGGCATGTGTGCATTAATAAGACACGATTGCAGTGTTTTCATACCCGATCACGAATAAGCTATCCACGACAATGCAGCACACATTAGGAACATTGCCTATGTCCCTACAGATCACTATGGACTAGTGTGCAACATTCACGAATACGTTTGAAGCATGGGGACCAAATAATTTCAGGTTTCTTTTGAAAGGCATACTCAAGGGTAGGTTGCTAGTCAATGCATAGTGCACCAGTAGTATGAAATGGATTACTAGTATAACGTTTAACACATTACCCCAGAAAGGTGCAGGTGCACGACCAAACTAAACAATAACTTAGGCTTACTAACAGGTTTAGACTAGGGGGTGCGGTAGACTGTTAAGTTGCCATTTTTGTCTTGCTAATTACGACACCTGTGCTTACAATAATGCTTGCTCTTAGAAAGTTTTTTTTGGAACATGTGCACCTGATCACATGCTAATGCAACAGGAGCGAAAACCTGGGGGGTCACTGCAAAAGCTAGCAGTCAATAGATGGGAACCTCCCTAAGGAAGGACATTCCTCTTTTAGATAAAAATGAGCGTAGGTCATTCAGCTCATCATCTCCATCCTTGAAAATGTCATGTGAAAGGGGCTGGTGACAAGAGAAACATCTAAACGTGTACATTCCTTCTGTGGTTATGGTATCAAAATATAGCTGTGAAAATAACCCAGTATGTGCGTGCGTGATCGCTGTGGAGGTTACTACAGATTAAGTATGCAGCCGTTCTCCACAGAAATACCCTTCAGACAGAAGCCCACAGAGATCTCAAACCCAACAACCATACCCATCATGAGCAATTTTAGTGCGTGAGGTGAAAGGGATGGGGATCAAAACTGTGCTAGACTATTTGCAACTAGGACCCTATGCTCTACTATAAGCAATAGTAACCTATAGGCCCTAGCTAAAGTGCTAGGAGATATGTCCCTGATGGAGGTCTAGAAATTCTAGGTCAAGACACGGAGGCTCGTATCATGCTTTTCAATCTTTACTCAAACTCCAGCAGCATAAATCAAACCAAACTTTACATCATCAAAAAATAAACACATCCAATCTACATTTCCCAATGTCTTGTGCGAAAGTTTCATTCTTTTGATGTCCGTGAAATAAGTCACACGATTCCTTCCACCAATCATCACACCCCATGTCCATTATCCTCCAACACTCAAGTCATTCCACTTTCTTTGCTGCTCGGGCTGCCCGTTAAGTACCTAGCATTACCTTATTAAGATTGATGTATGAAGTGGCTTTATATAATGTTTATTATAACGTGTTATAAGCATGCAAGCGCGATATATATAGAGATTGGTGGAGCACATTCGCAGTGGTAGCAAGAAGAAAGGAGTTGAACGTGGGATTGATAGAGGGCACTACTGTCGCCGAAGTTCAAGGAGCCTGGTGACTTTCAGGGTTCCAGTGCTCATCGTCATTTACTTCCCTCAGAGTTGACAGCACGCAATAGTTTGAGCAGAAGGCTACAGGGAACTATTGATCATTACAAACATCGTTAGCTTTGTGTAGTCATCATGTGAAAGTACTATTTAAGACTGGATGGCGTACCAGGCAGAAAACTGGGAAAACATGGCAGAATATTGTAGTTTGTGGCAATCTCACTTTCAGGGTAGCTGGTATAACGCAATAGGGTGATAAAATAGGATGTCAAGGCGTACGTTATCAGCTCATGGGTTAAGCACTATTCCTACAGAAGTATGCAGCCAGCATGTTACAGAACAAGGTTTGCCATTAAAAACATTTGGCTGGGTGATAATGTACTTTTTTTTTTAAAGTGCTCACTCGTTAATAGGATGCATCTTCCCCAACAAAAAGAAACAGTGCACACTGAGTTTTCGGTACACTAATCTACACTTTACTATATACCCTACAGCCAATGCAATGTTTTACATTCTGTAATTAAGCAATTTAAGGAATGGCATTGCAATACTGTCTTTAACAAAGTTGGCACATACTGGTCTTTGCCAAACAGGATACAGTTACCTTAATAAAAGTAATCACTATTACTTCTGGTTTGCAATTATTTAATAAAGAAAAAATACTTGCCCAGCACTCTTACGCAGCCGGTGGCATAAGAGTGGAGGAGACTATTACTACTGCACTGCCTCTCCATTAGCCTCTTTGACCTTGCAGCAGACAAAGGGGGGTGGAGAAAGCCCTGAAGACAAGAGGAATACAGGAAGAGATGTGTGCTCATTCAACAGGGCAACTTAAATAGCTAGCTTTCCTACACAAGTGCCAATTTAAATGAGCACAACTACAGAATGACCTCCAGAATTGCATAGCAAATTGTTATGCAACACTTCATGCCTTGCAGTTGTAGGGCAGCATCTCAACTACCTGGGTAAAAGATAGACTATAAATACACAAAGTTAACATTCCTCCAATATGGAATTTTTGCAAGGGAGAACTTGTACAATTGTCATCCAAGGAATCGCCTGTTTTGGTCATGTGGCAGGCATTAAAATTACTTCTTCCCGGAGTCTAGCATTCTTATTTTTTTGTTCGCTACTGATCAATATCCACGATAGTCCCGTTTAAACATCCAGTGGAGAATCATCTTTACATGTAGTAATAAATGGCCAGAGTACCTCCAAAACAATCCTCTGCGAAATGATGTTCGGTGGGCTGGGAATCGCTTCATTACAGCGTTACCCAACCACCTCAGATTGCCCCCATTTTGGGGTGGTCTTTAGCACGGGGTTCTTAAAAGAACCACCCTTTTAAATCCAAATTAGGACCGGGGAGGATAATGGGGGCAGGAATAGCACCTTATTTCCAGTTACTACATGTGCCTTGATCTATAGGTTCTGTTGGTATGACAGCTGGCTTGTTTCCACTGTCACAAGTGATTGGAAACCTGGACTCTTGTGAAGAGTAGGGGAAGCTGGTGGGCATGGACCCTTTAAGGTAGGCTTTTCACAAAGGTGGGCCACTAACTTCTATTGAATACAAGACCAAATTTCAATTAGGCAGGATCAGAGATCTTTCATACAAGTGCACCATTGGATTTCAAACCAGGCAGTTAAGGATATTGGAACCAAAACGCCTGGACATCGAACAGTAAAGGTCACCATGGAGAGAGTGAGGATCTCTTGCTTATACAAGTTGCTCGACAGCTCTCAGCCGAGGGATCTTCTACCATACATGTACACAAGTAGGAACAGGAATTGTGGGTGCATGTTTCGGAGGACCCTTGGGCACACAATCCGATAAATCTAGCTGCACCACAATTAGTGTTGTACTAAGTCTGTCTTGGATGGTACATGACCCCACAAAGACTACAGAGACTATCACAATGAAACCCCCTTATGCTGGACGAAGTGTGGGAACGGGGCGATCTGGGACAAGTCAAGTTTATCCAGTGAGCCAGTACTGTAAACATGTCATTGCCCATATAAAGAAGAGTCCAGGCATTCTTCTCCCTTTAACTGTTACTGGGTCTGAGGGAACAAAAATGACAGGATGCATTTTTAGCTAAGCCCCACAACTAAACTGAATATACACCTCTTTGATACAGCCCCTGTCAAGTTATGGTATGGAAGTATTAGCCATACAGAGAATATCTGCTCTTGGCGATTAGTCTGCCACCATTCCTTACAATAGTGGCTCTCATCGATCGATTATGTTAAGATATGAGAGCTTCTTGACAGGTTAAGAACGCTCAGTTTTCGCCAACATGGATTTTTCAGGCTAAAAGTTTTCCACAGTACTAATGTAAAAATAGGTCTATTCATTACCAATATTGTGGTACTGAGCTCCAAGACTTTCATAATGATTTCGCTTGTGATATTTTGTGCCCCCCTCTCCCCCATTTTGTTTCCGTTTCCACCGTTTTACGTACAATTCAAGTGAGATGCATGCCATTGACCTGTAGCAAAACTCATCCTACTGGTAATGTTTCCTTCTACAAGATTATAAAGCTTGGAAAATTTCAATTTCTTGACACCCCTATAAACAAGGGTGAAATCAATCAGTTGGTTGAGAGGACGGACACCCAGGCCTTACACAAATTAAATGTGAGTTTCCATGCGAAAATTCAAATTATAGCAAATTCCCACACACATTACGCCATATTTGATTAACTCCTATTCAAATTAATGCACAAACTAAATATTTTTAAACAAACATAGCTGGCTATATTCATGTAGACCTTCTCCAACTCCAGTTACCGATTTTTGTGGCAGCAAACTTTTCAACACCTTTTGGCACTAAAGACTTGTGTTCCTTTCATATCATGTTATTCCTTGCACACTAAATACTAGGATTGCATCACAGATCCGAATTTCAAAGCACAATTTTTATTGTGAGGTTAGAAATACAGAGATGAAGTCCTAGTATTACATCCCCTTCATCAAAAGGGCCCCGCTTCCTACCTTACAGGTTGAGTGCACTGGAACCCTTGACTATTCTGTATCCTTTGGCCTTCATGCTCTGAAATCTGCTACTGTGAGGATTAATTCATGCATAGTTTTTAAGTTTGACAAGCACATTTTTATCGCAAAAAGGCAGACATTGGGTCGTTCAGCCTTAAAATGGTGACAATCAACACTATTCTGTTCTGCTTGCATTCTTAAAAGTGCAAATTAGTCTCACATTAAGCACAATACACAAATCAAGCATACAATTATATGGTGTATTCTACAGCATAGTTGTATGCCTCCGTTTTGACTGAACAGGATTTGTTGTGATTTGCTGCAGAGCAAACTTATTTTGCACTTGTTCGGACTGATTTTCTATACTCTGGCCTGGTGGACAGATGTCTACAAGGCCATCCTAGTCTAGTGACAGGGGCAACTTTGGGAGCTGTAGCCAAACCAGTTCAAGGTAGGTGGATGCATGGTCTAGGCTGAGTCTCAAGAGGTGGCAAGACTGTAAGGGGCCCCCAATGAGCACAGTGAAAAGTCAGCAGACAACAATCAGTTATACAAATACTTATTGATGGCCATATAACACTATAACAATTACTAGGATTATTAGACAACACTAAAAAGATCTATACAATCACTGGAGTAGGGCAAAATACATATAAAACCAATGTAAGGCAAGTATTAATATGCAGCACTACAGGTCCACAGAGATACACTAACTTTAGAATTCCATCCCTAAAATGTATGGGATATTGTGCCCAAAGTTAAGTTACACCCAATTTTGTGAAACTAAATAAATTAGTGTAGGACTGCTGGGGTCCAGCGAAGAGTTCCAAGTGGTAGGAGACAAGTTATTCTAACCAACTAAAGTGTCCAACGTTGGAGTGTTTCATCGAGCAAGCAATGGCAAAGCCAAACTTAAGTTTATTTTAAAAAGTTACCAAACTTTTAAAAAGGAGAGATAGGGTTTCAGTTAAGTATGGTTACAACTCACCCCCGTACTCAGATTCTTCATAGGACTTGGCAGGTCATCTGAAGAGATTCCAAAGTTGCTTTTCCCCCCCACCATCAGCTTCAGCCCTTGATGCCCATCGATTGCAAGTTCGAGAACTTCGCCTGTCAGCTACAAATGCCAGGGCCCCTCTCGGCACAGGATTGAACACAAGTAAGCTGTTTCGGTTGACAGCCACGGATGCATGGAGACACAGGGGGACACTTGCCGCAGTCAGACATTACCTCCTATCTAGGGTCCCCTTGATACTGGAACCATGACATTTGGCAGGGGGGTGAGTCTCGTAGCATAAGCCGGCATTCCCCAAGTGCCAGGCCTCAAGATTTAATGGTGACCTCTGCAGCACGGTAGCTTAAACTTTGAGCTCGACAGCCACTGGGTGGTCCACCGGCACTTCCGAAGGCTTTTCTTTGCAGGAATCCAAGCTGGCAGAAGGGATGTCCCCTCCACTCGAAGGGTCGCAGCTCCTTTGCAGAACTGCTGATCACACCCAGGCTCTTCCAGGACAGCAGCAGAAATTGATCGCCAGCCTCCTTCAGACAGGTCCATGGTCTCCTTACAGGTCCTGCAGCTGCACAGGATACTTTAATCCTTCAGGTTTATTCAAAATCTCACCAGATGGGTGCAGGGGTCCGCTTATCCAAAAAGTCAGGTAAGAGCCGAAACTCCTAGTAGCCAATCAAAGATCTGGCCCACACCTAATCCAGTAGTGGTCCAATCAGGACCACTGGTGGCACATGCATCCCATTCAGATACAATGAAACCGGTTTGTGGCTAGGAACCAGACAGTCCCAACCCACTTCGTGACAGCAAACACATGACCCTGAAGCAGCCTGCGAAAAGCCTCTGCTTTCCCGGACACTGGAAGTCCGCATAAGGATTTTCCTGGCCGGATAGGCCAGGAAGAAAGGTTAGTGAAAAGCTTATTGCACTGCCATGTTTGAACACTAACCACAGTTGGTAGCCAGAAGGCTATATTCAAACACTCCAAAAAAACTAAAAAGGCAAAATTAACTGCTGCCACCAGCTTATCCTTTTAGCACAACTAGAGTAACCAAAAATCCTCTGAATGTTAATCTAGGGCATCTTACAATGGGGTACAATGATAATCAGTTTGCCCATGAAAAACGAGCAAAAGCCAGCGTTTTGAAACTGGACGTTGCACTGCAAAAAGGGGATGTTAGATCAGATTTAAAGAAAAGCAAAAAGTTTGGGGGTCCATACAAACGGGAGTAAATCGACATATTGCCTAACAGCACTGGAAGCTGGAAATAGTGTTCTCTATTTAACTGCAACAATGGTGACACTGAGCGAGAAGCACTAGACTTGAACAAATAAAGCTCCTGGAACACAAGCAGTGGGTCATCAACACAAAGTACAGCCCTCAGAACTGGACAGTGTGACTATTGGCACCAAACAGGAAAAACATCAAGGGTGAAATGAGTGTCTGCTGCAAATACATGCCTATTGTGAACAAAGGGGGCAAGTACCCTCATAACCCTCCTTCGCCGCAATGAGGCCACAAAAGAAATTGAGGCAGGGAGCCTTCCATTTTTATGGGAAATACCACATTTAATTTCCTGTACTAGGGGAGAGAATATTTATTATATATATTTTGAGAACAGAAAACTTCAAGCAACAAAAGATAATATTTTCAACGTATTAAAGTCTTAATCAATTATTTCAGATTGCAATTGTATAAAAACTACCGGTTAAATATGAAGCCACGTTTGTTAAAGGCACAAAAACTATGCTGTGAAAAGGACGATTACAGTTCTCACTAAAATAATGTTAGTACAAATCGTGTTTAAGTGCAACAGTGGCATTAAATGGAATCATGCACCCATCGGTAAATGCATTTGTTGCACATGTAAAATCCACACCACCTTGTGTACTTACCTGAGAAAACTGCCACCTGGGATGATTTCTGGTCAAGCTTTTTGCTTTTCTGTCCTGGGAACTATGAAATGATTGTTTCAGCCAAAAAAAGGCTGGATCTGCAGATCAGAGGGGGAATAAAAAGCCAGTCTCAGGATTGGCTCATGGTATGTAAAAGCAGTAAGACGGTCGACCAACGTTTTTCTAAACTTGAAAAAGCGAAAGCTTTGTTTACAACAAAATAAAATTATACATATCCCCCCCCCTCACCCCACAAAACAGATGTCATAAGGATGGTCAAAGAGTAGGAGATGCACATACTATACCGAGAACAGTTATATTCCATCATTAAATATGAAGCATACAGATGAATACTACATTAGGACTTACTCGGGCACATCACGGTCAGGAACTATGAAGCCTTGAATTCATCAAGAAATAGATTTAGATACGGTTTTCAAATTTTTTATACGTGCATTAAAGACTACAAAACAACCAACCTCAGTGGCATTATACATTGTAGCAAATAGTGTCCCAAGTTGATTTGAAAAAGTAGAAATATGCTAAAAACTCGTTAAACAAAATTAAAAATTAAAGAGGCCCTATTTTTTTAAACTTCAAACGCCATCTTAAAACCCAGCAAATACAAAAAAATTAGCACCCCCTCCCTCTCCTGCCCCCCACTGAACAAGCAGGGGCAGGATCCAGGCCAGGCACAAGTACCATTATAAATAACACAAGTATACAGTTGTATAGCTCAGTGACAACACTCGTGTCTTGGAAAAAAGACAATGTAAAGCAGCACAGTCCCGTGTTCAAAGTCTGGACTCTGGCATGAAGCACAATTTTAAAAAGCACGTTTTTGTGAACTTTACATTAAGGTAAAAATTGGTGAAGTGTGCTCCAAGACTTCCTTATGTGAAAAGTGACAGTGCCCTGTGTATAGAATGTTGAGACCGTGCATATAATCTTAATGGGTTAAATTATATGTCATGAATAAAGGAGTGACTAGGGAATTTTAATAAACTGGTTAAGCACATTCCAAAAAAAGTCTAACTGCTACACATCAAACCCCAACAAACATTCCTGGTATCCTTAAAGCCTGCGAAGCAACAACTCCGTTTTTCACATTTAAATAAACCCCATTTCAAATCTATCAATGTAAACTGCTCCCTTTGTTAGCACAAACAAATCTGTTTTCATGGGACAGGTCCTTCTGCAGTAGCAGATAGGCTTTAAAAAAAAAAAAATCAATAGTGTGGCAAGTTGCCCAGAGCAATGTTGTGGTTAGTGAGAATTCATAAACTTCCACCCTTCCCATTATTGGCTATAGTCGTCTCCCCACGTGGTAAGGGCATGCCCAGAGCGAGTCCCTTGCTCACTGTTGCATAGGGAACAAATCTGCATCTCACTCAGGAGGCCAATAATGCAGACGTGTGTGGGTTTGTTTGTAGTTCCATTTACTTTTATTTTTATGTACAATGCTTATACACAGGTTAAGTGCTTTAAAGTGCTTCAAGGTAGGAAGCGAGCAAGGAAATACAGTAGTCATTCTTAAAGTGTTTCAGGTGCAACCATGTTAGGGAGGAGAGATTTTTATTTATTTGCATTTTTAAAGCGCTCACACAGCCTGCAGGCATTGAGGCACTAATTGTTTATTTTTTTGTTTTTAGTTGCGTATTTATAACACTTAAATACCCAGAGATTTCTAAGCGCGGACCCGGGGATCAAACCTGCGTTGCTTCGTGTCGTCTTGCTTCCAAGGCAAACACATTGCCGGTGAGCCATCCTAGATGACAAATGAACATTCAGGTACATGCATGTGTACAGACAGAAGTGTGAGGGGAAGGGGGGCGGGTGCATCCAGTCCAGCAGAGCCCTGGGTTAAGTGCAGAAAGGTTACCCTTCTCATGGAAACGAATGCTCAAAGTGTAGTGGTGCTGATCATATTGTAGAGGCCCAAAGGCAAATGCAAAGACTGGCGGAGGAGCCTGGGACCTGAGAGACTCTAGAGGTGAACCGGGCGACCAGTCAGCAAAAACTGAACAGTTAGGGAAGAGGAGGAGAAAGGCAGAAGGGCAAAGGAAGGAGGTTAACAATGGAGAGGGAGAGAGAAAGAGGAAGGTCTTGAGGGGCCTGGCTCAAGACGGGAGGCTGTTTCAGTGGGAGGCACCGGGAGGGGATAAAGATCTACCCCCAAATCTATGTTTGGAGAAACAGCTCACCTGCAAAGAGTTAGGAGGGCTCTAGAGGGAGAGTATTTAGGAAGAGTATTGTAGATGACCCAGAAGGCCTTGTGGACTATGCAGATGGTCTTGAACTTGATCCTTGCAACCACAGGGAGCCAGTGGAGGGATTTCAGCACACAAGAGATGTGGTCCATGGGCTTGAGGCCAAGGATAAGTCTTGCAGTTCTGTTCTGGGTGAGTTGTAGGGGACAGAGAGTAGAAGTAGGAAGATTAGAGGCTGTTGCAGTAATCCAGCAGAGAGAGAACCAGGGCTCTGGAGATGGTGAGCCATTGGGGAAGTGAGAAAATGTCAAACACCTCTGAGGTGCAGCTGAAGGGGGGCTTTCTGGAGCTGCCGAAAAGGAAAGAGTGGAGTCGAAAATACACCCAGATAGTTTGCCTCACTAACAGGAGGGGGCGCAGTGCCAAGGGAGGCCAGCCAGCGGGAAAGTAGGACGAGAGAGCAGGGGTGCCAATGAGGATGATCTCCATTTTACTGGCATTGAGGCAGAAATCAGTAGGACAGCAAGACTTAATTGTGAACAGTCAGGAATGAGCGAGAAGGAGGAAGAGGCCAAAGGTAGCCTGAAAGAGTTGCATGTCATCTGCATTTAGAGCTGAAGGTAGAGATCCTGTGGACCAGAGGGGCCATGTAGTGATTGCAGAAACAGGGGGATAGAATAGAACCCTGGGGGACACCACATGTAGAAAGAGAGAAAGGACCCATGTTCCACCTAGGAAGGACTGTCAGAGAAAGGAGGCAAGTCACGCCAGGGCCAGATCTATGATGCCCAGAGAATCACAGGGACGTGGGAATCAGGATGTTGTGGTTTACCGTATTGAAGGCATAGGAGAGGTCGAGAAGAATTGGGACAGAAGGAGGGTAAAGCAGGTCAAGAGCAGTTTGTGCCTCTGGATGCTCGAAGCCAGAGTGATGGTCATGGAAACAACCAACAGATTCAGTTTGGAGGGAAAACTGCCAGATTGCCAATTTCTCCAGGAGTTTGCCCAGGGAATGAGAGAGATCGGGCGGATTAGATTTAGCAGTTGGGCAGGGATTTCCAAATGGCTGGTCCCTTTAGGTTTGCAATGGTGTGGAATTTTGCGCAGGACACTGCCAGTGGTTAAGATGAATTAATCACCTTCCACCCATCACCTTTTTTTCTTATATTATTGGCAAAGCCAACATGGTGGGTGTTCGTAAGTGGCCATACTGACCTGTTTTTGTACAGCTTGTATGGACACGTTTTCTTACAGTGGCATAACTTTTACTGGCAATGCGAGCAAAGCCAACAGGAGTAGGCTTGTACATGGTGATACTGGCATATGTTGGTAAAGTCATCCTATACTGGGAGAGTCAGCATTTACATGTTTTCCTATAGTATCGTTACTGGCGTAACATGCAAAGCAACCATGAGTATACTCTTATGTGGGAATACGGATAGTCCATTTGAGCCAGGTCACATTCCACAGCTCCCCTAGTGGCTACTGCTGGAAGTTCATCTCCACTTCTAAGCTGCATCGGCAAGGCATCGAGAGTATGCAATTTAGCCCAAATTAAAGCCTTTTTCTCCAGGACACTTTGGGCTGATTTGCATAACCACACTGTTTTGCTGATGTGGCTCGGAATGGGAGGTGAACTTCCAGCGATTGCTACTGGGTGGCATTGTGGAGTGTGTGTGATCTGGCTCAAAGATGATCCTGCTTTCACATTTTCATTCTCCCTCCCCCACAAGCCTTTTTAAATCCACCTTAACTTTATTGGTGTTTTGTATACTGCCCCAACCAGACAATACTGCACTGATCAGGTCTAAGGGTGAAAACCGGTGTATTGGTCACGACAGCCTTGCAAAATGTCTGTTTTGGGTTGATTAAGCCATGTATAAAGTAGCACTAAGCCATGTACAAGGTAGCACTGTCAAAGACAATTCCCTAGAGAACAGGCTTGCATTTGGGTTAATTTGCATACCGACTAGTTGTGTGGCTACCCTCAAGAGTCTTACTGGGTACCAGGCTCTTTCTTGATCAGTCACCCTTGCACTGCCTCCGGGCCTACCACGCACTTAGGGGCTGACCCTACAGTCCCTTGTTCTCCTTGCACTACCCAGAGCTGTGCTGCCCTGGCTGCACTTCCAACATTGCTGCCCTGTTTGGCCCTCCGCCTTGCACTTCTCCCACCCCTTGCACTTCTTGCACAATCTGAATGACAAGGTCCAAGATAGTTTCTGGTCCTCCCTCTGTCATACCTCCCTCATCTTGCCGTGCCTAGAAACACTTATTTACAGGCGCGTTATAAATGACATATGTATACTAGTCATTCAATGTCACATTAGGTTAGACTAGCCTAGTAGCACATTGTATGAAGTCTACCAACATAACCTTCTGGTTAACTAGCTTCAATAAAATCTTTTTACAAGGACCTTATGGCAGCAGCAAAATCCAAAGAAATTCCAGTTATGGTAAACTATTTAACCATAACTTGCGCCACCACCGTGCACTGCTCAGACTAACAGAACATCAAAAAGGACATCACATTTCCTGGGGTAGTTGTGCGTTTAGTGACATTATGCAGTTTAAGCACTACCTGGAGGAAATGCATTGTAAACAGGACAATGATTTTAAAAGGCGTTATGTTTGTGAACATTCACCTTGTCAGTTGGCTTGGTCCAAGGTCATGGTGGACAAACACAAGTGCCAGACAGATCATACAATACACCCTTTATATGTAGATGACTGAAAAATATTAATTGCATTCTCTGATCATAGTATTTGTTTCCCCAACAGTACTTGTGGTGCCAACAGGAGGTTAGGCCTTCTAAAGCCAATTGACCAAAATGTACCAGATAAAGAAAAAAAATACTATACTTCAAGGTTCTATGCTGCAGCCACTGCCTATATTAAGGCATTTTTAGATTGCCATATTAATCAACAGAACAGAAATTCATTAGAACATTTTCTTTGAATAAGAGGTCAGGGGACATTTTATCCAGCATCGATCCACAGGCTGATCACGTGAACCCACCCTACCCCCGATCCCAGAACCACCATCTTTGATTAGTCTTTCCATCCTCAGAAGGGGATTACACTGGGCTGAGAGGAACACAGAACTCCGCACACAACCACCATAGGCACGCATTCCAGCTGTCTGCAGAGGTCAGGGGACCTACAAGCATCATCCAGGGTCTGACTGCAGACTAGATTCATCAAGAACCTCACTTAGACTTCTGTCACAGGGCGTCTATGTAAGGGCAGAAGGTAGGGTAGAATCCCCATACCACCTTTTAGTGATGCCATTTGGCAGCCCGAAACTCCCCTTGCAGTCCTGCTCCGAGCTCCATACCAGCATCCTGTGATCCTGCAGCTGTTCCTAAAGACTAGCTTCCAGTTTATATTTCTTAAATACTTCAAGCAACTTTGGTTATTTAAACAATTTCATTAGGGTGTTCAGAGCAAAGGACTACAAGGCATAGAAATAAGCAGTGTCGCAGAGCAATGTGCTATGCAATTCCGTAGGTTTGCTAATTAAATTGGCACTTGCGTAGCAAAGTTGCTCTTTAAGTCACCCTGTTCAATGAAAGCACAGCTCACCCTGCATTCCTTCAGAGCTCTCACCACCCTCTTTTCTCTGATCACTCAAGTTCAAAGGGGCTAATGAGAGTGCAGCAGTAATCATCCCCTTCACGCATATGCCAAAGGGCCTGTGTGGAAGGGCTACACATTTAATAATTGCAAACCAGAAATAAAATCGGGATAATACTGTTATTAAGCTGTCTGTAACCTACCTGCCAAAGACCAGTATGTTTTTTTTTACAAAAGGCTTTTAATTCCTTTTTTAAAAAATGCAATAGGCTGCAAAACATAATTACAGTATTGCTACTGTAAAACACTGCTTTGTCTCCATGCTTTACAGTGAAGTGTAAATCTAGATTTAATTTTGTTGGGAAAGAGGCATCAAATCGACGAGTGAACACTTTTGAAAATGTACATGACCATGAGGTCAAATGCTTTGATAGAAAACCTAGTCCTGTGGCCTGCTGGTTATGTACAGCTTGCAACTGGTGCTCAACCCATGAGCTGACCCTATACTCCTTGACATCCACCTTACCACGTGGTTTATACCCGCTAGCCTGAAAGCGAGATGGTTGCAAACTACAATATTTTGCCTAGTTTTCTGCCTGCTACGCCATCCACTCTGCTTTTACATAAATACACAAAGCCAACTTGATATTTACTTAAATGATATGATATGGCATTTGTAACGCGCCTATACACAAGTGTTTCAAGGCGCGACGAGGCAGGGAGGGGGAACAAGGGGAAGACAGACAACGATCCTACTAGGCCAGGTGTCATTCAGACCGCGCAAGTGCAGGGGTAGGGGGAGGGAAAAAGTGCAAAGGGAAAGGGGGGGGGGGTACAAAGTAAGTAGAATAAAAATAAATAAATAGGGCCAGATGGTGGCAAGTGCAAGGTAAGTGCAGACAAGTGCTGGGAAGGGAGGGGCTGTAGGCATACAGAGACAGTCCCGCAGTGCAGGGGTTGCCAGGGAGGCAGTGCAAGTGGAGAGTGGCTGGGCCCAGGACCGAGGTCGCCGAGAGTGGCCCAGTTGCAGATTCAGTGCAGTTTCAGTGAAGAATTTAGCAAGGGAGAGAGAAAGCAGAAGCAAAGAGGAAGGTTTTGAGGTGCTTCTGGAACCGGAGATGGTTCTCCTCAAGTTTCAGGGAGGCAGGAAGGCTGTTCCAGAGGGAGGCCCCTGCCGCGGAGAGAGATCTACCCCCAGCTCGTTGCTTCGAGAAGCGGCTGACCCTGAGGGAATTGGAGACGGATGAGCGAAGGGCTCGGGAAGGAAGATATTTAGGAAGAGAGTTGAAGGTATTTAGGCCCCAGACCCCAGAAGGCCTTGTGGACAATGCAGAGGGTTTTGAACTTAATCCTTGCAGTCACTGGGAGCCAGTGTAGAGATTTCAGTCCTGGAGAGATACGGTCCCTGGGCTTGAGACCAAGGGCAAGTCTCGCAGTTCTGTTCTGGATGAGTTGCAGAGGTCGGAGAGTAGAGTCAGGCAGATTAAGATAGAGGCTGTTACAGTAGTCCAGCTTCGAGGGAAGCAGGGCTCGGGAGACAGTGATCTTCTGGGGGAAGGAGAGGAAGGGAAGAATACCTCTGAGGAGGTGCAGCTGGTAGTGTGACTTCTTAGAGACATCAGATATATGAGGAGAGAAGGAGAGTGTGGAGTCGAAGATGACCCCGAGGTTTTTTGCCTTGCAGGTAGGAAGAGGGCCAAGAGAGGCTGGCCAGAGAGCTGTAGGGAAGGAGGGAGTGGGTGTGCCGATGAGTAGAATCTCAGTCTTACTGGCATTAAGGCAGAGGTCATTGGCGGCACACCATTCCTGGATAGCAGACAGTCAGAGATGAGGGAAGGAGGAGGCCGAGGGTAGCCTGAAAATGAGCTGGGTATCGTCCGCATAGCACTGAATGTTGGGGCAGAGAGCGGGGATACGGTGGGCAAGGAGTGCCAGATACTCTGAACAGCCAGGGAGAGAGATTAGATCCCTGGGGAACACCACAGGTGGAGAAAAAGATGTCGGAGAGGAAGGACTCAAGTTGGACCTGGGAGGGTCGATTGGAAAGGACAGCCACGCCAGAGCCTGACCAGTGATACCCAGGGTTCACGGAGACGGTTGAGCAGGATGGCATGGTTGACAGTTTCAAAGGCAGAAGAGAGATCGAGCAGAATGAGAACACAGTGTTGGAGTCGAGGTTCAAGAGCAGATCCTCACGGATGTTCAGGAGAGCAGTTTCCGTGCTTCTGGCAGCTCTGAAGCCAGATTGATGGTCATGAAAACTACCAACAGATTCAGCATGGAGGTTAAGCTGGGAGATGGCCAGTTTCTCCAGGAGCTTGCCCAGGAAGGGGGTGATGGAGATTGGGTGATAGTTAGCTGGGCAGGAAGGGTCGGAAGAGGGTTTCTTAAGAAGAGGGTGCACAAGGGAGTGCTTGAGGGGGGGATGGGAAGACTCCAGAGGCGAAGGAGTGGTTGCAAAAGTCAGCCAGGGCAGGAGCCAGGGAATCGATGTGGTCCTTGATAGTTTTGGAGGAACAGGGGTGAACCTCTTTAGACGAGACTTTTATAGATCAGACTTGTCTGGAAACCTCGTCAGCAGAGAACAGGGGAAAGGCAGAGAAGGAGGGATGGCTGCAGAAGGGCCAGAGGAAGAGCCGGGAAGAGGGGGGAGGTGATAGGAGGAGAGTGAGGACAGGATGTCCTGAGTTTTAGAGATGAAGTGAGAGGCCAGTGCAGTGCAGAGGGCCTGGGAGGGGGCAGGAGAGGTAGAGACTGCAGCAGGGTTGGCAAGCTAGTTCAGCCGAGTTGTTAGATGCCGCAGAGATGCGGGCTTGGATAAGGGCTCTCTCTTCTTGGTGAGAACGGAGAGACGGTATTGCCTTTGGAGAAGGCGGCAGGCCAGTTTGTCAGAGGATGAACATGAAGCACGCCATTTCCTCTCTGCCACCCTGCACTTGCGTTTTAGGGTGACGAGATCCGAGTCATACCAGGAGTTACATTTGGCTTTGGGCTTCAGGCGGATTCTCATGACAGGGGAAAGGATATCAAGAGTATCAGATATAGCAGAGTGGAGCATGGAGAGGGCTGTGTCAGGGTGGGAGTCAGCCGAAGGGGGAGGGGGAGGCAGAGGCGAGAAGGTGGCAGCGAAAGCCTCAACTGGCACGCGCTTCATGGGTCGGATGACCGAGAAGGTGGGTGGCAGTGATGAGGGTGGCTTTGCCTGTGGGGGAGGGAGGGTGAGGTGGGAGGATAGGAGAAAGTGATCACTCCAGGAGAGGGACGGAGAGGGGAAGGTCAGAAGAGATCAGAGCATCAAGAGTGTGCCCTGCAGAATTAGTAGGCCCAGATGGGAGAATAGAGAGAGAGTCGCAAAGGTCACGAAAGAGTCCAGTGGGGGGACAGGAGGCATCCAGGTGGATGTTGAAGTCACCAAGAAAGAGGAGTTGAGTGGTTGAGGACAGGAGTGAGGAGAGGTCAGCCCACTCAGAGGAAGGAGGCAATTTGACCAGGTGGCCGATAGATAGTAGCCACGGTAAGGGAATGGCTGGGGGAGAGAGAGTGAGAGAGTCGGCAGACAAGACATTCAAAAGAGGGGGTAGGTCTGCGTAGGAGTGACAGTGGCAGGAATCCACTCAGGGAAGATAAGGGCAACAACCCCCCTGCACGGTTGGGCCTGGGCACAGAGAGGATCTTGTAACCGTCAAGAAAGTGTGTCAGAGCTGGCCGTGAACCATGTCTCAGTGAGACAGAGGACGTCAAGGTCCAGTTCCTCAAGGCGACAGATAGGGGAATGCTTGATGGCAGAGCGAGAGTTAAGAGTGGCAATGTGGAGAAGGTTGCCATCCTTGCCTTCCGGGGTGGGGTACAGATCAGAGGTACGCCCTGCGGCGGTGTAGAAGGAGGTGAAGGAGCACGAGAGGGGGCAGGGAGGGAGGGTAGAGGCAAGGTAGCCGAGGACAGAGGAGGAGGGACAGCAGGAGAGGAAAGGAAGTTGATGAGGCATGGGAAGCGTCTATCAAAGAGGTGAAGGTTGGCCTCAGGGCCTTGGACCAAGACGGGCCCATTAGTGTAGACATTAATGATGGCCTTAGAGGAGCAGAAGGGGGCCAAGAGGACATCCCAATGGGTGCCACCATTAATGGGAGAAGGAGAAAGGAGAGAGCACATATGAAGGACCCATAGGTCAGGCAAAGGCACAAAAAAGAGGATGTCAGTGAGAGTTTCCTTGGAGCAGGCACTTGTGTAGGTAGGTGTCAGCGATAGGGAGGCCTGGGTTGGAGACCAGGATGTCCTTTTTAAACTTTTTCCTACCAGATTTAGTGAGGAAAGCAGGATAGTCAATAGAGAAGCAGTTAGAGAAGATAGGCGAGATAGAGAGCACCATGGAGTGAGCACCATGGAGTAGAAGGGAGTGGGGGTGGGTGGGGGGGGGGGGGGGGGGGGACAGGCGATACGAGAGCACGCAGACAGAAGTGAGCGGCAGGCACAAGTTTACCACAGTTCAGAACAGTAATGCATATTAGGTACACAGTGGAAAGGCCACCTATGTTTGAAAATCCTGCGAGGGGAGAAAAACACTAGTTTACCACAACTGTGGAACACAGTGAGGTGAAGACACCATGCGAATGCAGTGACCAGGTGTGGGTGGGTAAAGTAGCGATGAATAGTTTCATCCAGTCTGTACATCTACAGACCTACTGCAAAACTGTACACTGTAGATGGCCTCCAGAGCTCACTTTACTCTATGATTACATTATATATTTGCACCTGAAATAGAGTGACCTGGCCAAACTGTTTCCAGAGCCTTTTTATCATATCCATGTGTGTCCATTCATGCAGCTAACCTTTTTACAGATGCTCAGCCAGGGCTTGCAAAGCATTTTTGCCCACTCGCATTGTCGAGTAGATTTTAAGAAGGGCCAGTACTATTTGCAGGAGATGTTGGAAACTTATTTAAACTTTACTTTGTTTGCAGTAAATGTCAAATAAAGGTTTCACTGTGCATGGCTGGCAGCAGTGTGCCAAACTGAAGTTGGTTTGGCGTGACATGGAAATTATTTCTATAAAATGGTGCAAGGCCTGACATCTCACTAATGTCTTACTTCAGCAGTATACAAAACTGCTGTCTCTGTTGCTCAGGTTATATTTTTGGTACAAGTATTTTCGGGTGGCGTTATAAACAGTACAAAATTGCTAATCAAATGGGTTTGTTTGCTAATCACGAAAAAGTGTATTAGCACACTGTGCTAATCAATTTTTGAAAACGAATTCATGCCTTGGACTGACCGAGCGGATGGTTCTTGCAATTATCCTTTATGGTTTTATATATTTGTTCCCATTTTTCTTGGACTGTGCAGACTGCTCCAGGCATCCAGTATTCTGCAGCCCTCATCTCGCTACCTTCTACAAATAGGGAGTATGAGAAGTATTGTCCATCAAGGATATCACATTGACAAAGGTATCGAGGTATTGAAAGGGCAGGTGTATTGTCATTTATATAGCACCATTCTGCACCCCTTTTCCACTGTGAATTGATATGTTATATCGGTGCATGTTGTGAGGGGTCAGAAACGTGAGGTGGGCAACTTTGTAAGAGTATTCAAAATTACCCATTTTAATAATGTAAAAGGGTTGGATGAAGTCTCACTGTCCCTACCATAACCAGATTTCTCTGCCTAAAGCAACTAATAGAAACACTCTAAAAAGTATATCCGACTGTCCGTCACACTATACATTCAACAAATCAATAAGGAAATACATGGCAGTTCAACACAGGACAATTGAACCTGCAACAGGACCGCAGTCCTGGCTTATGATCTAATTCCCCTTCCCCAGATTCAACCAGGATTCTTATTCCACAGTTCAAAAGAAAATAAAAAAGGTCTTGGTTGGTAACAAAGTTCGAACCTTCCACTGGACAATGAAAGTTCTAATACTTCAAACGTGTTCTTTCTCTGCTTCACTTAAGAATGAAGTTCAAAATAATCTTATCCACAAGTTAAAACAAAATAGTCTGTCAGGATGATTTGCCACAAATGAATGCTTTCAAAAAATGTAACTCCTCCAAAGCAGGATTATACCGTTTTTCCTTCTGCAGCATAAATGATAACATTGTGTATTGGGACCACAGTTCAGCACAACTACTACATGGTCTATTCTAAATAGCACTTACCGAGATTCAGCTGCAGTTTCCTGCTCTGGTCTCCGGTCCCCGTCCTCCGCGTACAGCACTAATGAAGGGAAAGCCACCCAGCGGTAGCTTTTGTTTACTACAGCTGGCTGGCTTTTCCTTCATTAGTGCCGCAAAAGCAAAAGCCAGCACAGGAGGGCATCCATTTCACAAAATGGATGCGCCCATGTGCTTGCTTTTGCGAATTTTGAGCTTGAATAGCTCAAAATTTTACACAGGAAGTTTTAAAAAAGAGAATGCTAGTATTTTTTATGTTGCCTATCTATTTTTTAAATAACATTTTTTACTACACCATGCCTTTAAACTCAGCGGACAGGCAGATATTGTCGTCCAACTATCTGGTGGCAAGTGGGCCAGGGGCCTATACGAAATGGGTATCCAGGAATATTACATTCCAGTGGACACAGTACAAATGAAGTGCAACAGGAGAACATTACCCCAGTTGAGGTTGCTAAAATGGCAGAGTGGGATCAACAGGCTGGAGAATTGGGGTGGGGTCGGCACATTGTACACATGTGGTGGTGGCAATGTGATCAAGTAGTGGCTACCTGCTCCAAGCTGTTTCAATTGGTCGAGGTAGGGTTCAGCTTACAATGAAATCCTGCCTGCTGGAGCTTCTACCTCATGGGAAGGGCGGATAAGGCAAAGGGGTGGTTAGAGTCTTGGCACTGCGATTGCTACTAGCTACGAGACCGAAGGCACAGGGGCGGCGCCCCAAGATGGGAGATTGGCGCAGAGGTTAGGGGTGAAATGTATTTGAATGTCCTGATGTACTCAAGGAAAGGTGTAGAGCTGCGTTTTTTGGTGTGACATTAAGTTTGGGATAGACTAGAGCGGAATCCTGTAATGCTTTTGAATTGTAAAGTTTTTTACTAAAATATGGAGTCTGTGAAATGCATTCTGGGTGCGCCCAGAGCAGCAATGGGCATTTTCTTACTCCGCGAGATCTGCATTTAATGTGAAGTTTGAACACTTTCACTGCCAATGTTTTTCAGCGAGGATCACTGCTTATATTATTCCACACTGCTTCAAGGATTGTTTTTGAAGAAAGGTACCAGCTGGCGCCCGATAACGTTGCATGAGCCGAAGGAAACTTATGCTGTCTTTCGTGCTCCACGAGTCATTCGGCTGAGGATACATGGGAAATTGGCAACAGGTGGAAAGCC
Organism: Ambystoma mexicanum; assembly: GCF_040938575.1. Taxonomy (NCBI): domain Eukaryota; kingdom Metazoa; phylum Chordata; class Amphibia; order Caudata; family Ambystomatidae; genus Ambystoma; species Ambystoma mexicanum. Next base: position 183,880,340 of record NC_090926.1, read on the forward strand.
AGAAAATTCTGAAAAAAGCCATTACGCATTTCTGAGATGTATAAAATGACAAGCACTGAGGAAAGCCAGACCCAAAAGATTTGGCGAAGCATGGACGTGCAGCTATCCATTCCCGTGGAAGGGGGAATCTTTTGTGCCCGTCCTGTTTTCAGAGCTTATCTGTGATGCTGACTAAGATGGTGTTCTGCAGTGCCCTCAACAGTGACGTATTTTAAACTCTTCTACTAATCATTCATTTTCCTTACTGCATTTATTTTGTTATTTATGCTGATTGAGATTATACTCTAACTGAGCCTGTGTGAATAATTGTCTCCCAGCGTCCAAGGTTGTTTTTTCAGTTTGTGTACTGAGGAGAAAAATAAGTAATATATCTGCACTTTTTGGAAAGCAAAACAAATCCGAACCCACACCAAGAGTGTGGGCATTCTTTATGGGCTTCAAAGAAGGGAAGGGTGAGCAAGAGTTGTAATGTCGTACAAATATGAGGCAGAGCTAGCAGATTATGGTCGGCGTTACTATAGAAAAGCAGATTCCACAGGTAAGCTTTATTCCAGTTACAACTTCAGAACAGTGAACCACTGCGTCCCATCACCCACGCTAGGCTTCTCCAACTGCTCAACTCACAGAACCTTTGCGACTGTCATTCCTGCATTTGCACACCAACATTCTCAGCATCATCGTGCACCTGCATTCACTCCAATCACAATACAACAGTTACAAAGCTATGTACCTGCGATTCTGCATTCAAAAGAAGTTTGCTGATGCAAGACAACGGTTTTAATTCTTTTTATTTGTTTTTGGTGAAACAGATTACACCTTTACAAATTAGCGGACAAAAATATAATAGTACAAAAAATTCCAAAACACTGTTTAACACATTACAATTATTTAGCTCATTTAAGATAAAAGCATTATTCTCACCACAATGTGTTACTAAAGATAAAATGTACTTCCCCATTTCTCATTAGGGTTCGATAAACAGCAAACAGGGTGAATTCCCTAGTAAAATGTTTTCATTCATAATCAAAATAGAAATGACATCACATAAAAATGAAAACTTAGTGATACTTGCATCAGGTCTAAAACATTTCAAATTTGCCAGAGGCCCTGCTCTGCTTTAAGCACTCCACACATTATTCCCTTTAGGCCCATCATGGTACAATCAGAGATCAGTTAATTCGATCGATCCTGAGGAGGGAATATAGCGAAAGATCTTGCTAACGCAGGGTGCTACCCGAGTCAAAAACATCTAATGGCATCTACCACATGCTGTATTTAGGATATACATCTTAAGAGGTAACCCAAAAGGATTTTAACATGAATACTACATCGAGTTTTCCCCCCCCAACAGAAGATGAGCATCCCCCAACAGCGCCATCATATGTAAGATACACATACTTGCACCTAGTCAATCACATTTATTAGCCCAGTGTTTATTACTTTTAGAGCAACCTCAATCTTGCCCACAAGTCGTGGCCAATATTATCGGGTTGCTACTACCCCACATACAATGCAGCCAAACAGTGCGACGATCATGGTTCAAAGCAGTTGCTATGTAAGGACCAAAACATGTCTGTCGTTTGCATTCAAACTAGGGACAATACATGAATAGATGCTGAAGAGTTTGTTTCATTTGAGTTTGCACAAAATCTGCAATTATGCCCGAGATCAGATGCTCCATAACCATTCCATTTACTAATTCAGAAACCTGTGTGCATCAAGTCATTGCCCGAGCTTTATTATCGGGAAAGCACAAGAGATAACGATTACGTGGATTCTGCGCGCGTCTAAAGTTGGTATAGTTTGTAAAGGAAGCATAGCCGGCAATTTTGTCCTGGCCCAAGCATTCAAGTGAAAGCGTTTTTACCAACCCTGGGCGCTCCATGATGACTTGCTTGGTTAGATTAAGAGAAACAAGAACCTTATTCATGCATGCATGAAAGCGAGAGATTGATACTGGGTGGTCAACAGCCAGCATCTCATGGAGATCCTAGTATAAAGAACGTGGTGGGGGTGAAACCATCTTAATAAAGTTATTTAGCATAAGCCATTCAAATCTGTGAGCAAGTGCATATAGACCAAGTTAATAAACCAGGATAGGGCTTGGAAGATATCCCGGAAACCCCAACACTTTTCCACACTTGGATTTTGTTCAATAATGGGCTTAACTAACAAACACAGGTCCAATCTGTACAGTAGTATAGGCTCGACCTTCAACTGAGAAGTTTCAATGGAAGCAAAGAAAATTTGCAGTGGAGATGACATAAGTTTCATCTGCGCTATCAATTGCACCACTTTAAAGTTTAGAGATATTTGCCATTTGTTAAGCGAGGTGCTGTTGAAAGCTGATAACCACTAAGAGCGAGATGATGTATCTGGGCTATCTGCATTGAGTCGACGTACCACCGAAATCTAGGCAAGTTTCTCCTCGCGGTCAAGACTAGAATGTTCGATTTGGCTGAATAACCAAGTTTTTTTAACAAGCAGCATTGGGGAAAATAATTCAGCTTGTATTGCAGCCCAAATGGCGTTCTGTCAAACAGGATAAAGTCGTCAGCAAAGGCTAACCACTTTAAGCGGAGATTTACCAATTTCACAGCAAAGAGGTCATTTGCATGCCATATAGTGTCAATGTCTGCCTGATACAAATTAAAGGATTGCTGCAAGGTTGCATCCTTGGCTTCACACCAATTGTGGTGGGAATATTGTCCGACAAAAGACCCTCAGAGTTGATGCACAACCTGTAAGAGGTTTTTATGCAAGAGCGCAATCAACACTACTACATTTGCTGGAATTCCATATACCAACATTTTCTTCCATAAGTGATTTCGAAGAACACTGTTGAATGCCGATGATAAATCCAATGAGGCCATATAAATAGGCCCATTAGATGAGTTAGGCGATGACATCAATAGATGGTGGCATTCAAATGGGTGCCCATCGCCTTACAAAACCCAACCTGTGCCTTTGATAGAATTGCAGATGTTGCTATGCAGGCCTCCAGATCGTTTAGTATAAGACTAGCAAATATTTGTGCTGCTACGTCAATTAGGACCATGGGCCTAAGGTTGGCAGGATTATCAAGAGGCCTCTTTTTGTGGATAGGGATGATTATAGCCATCAGCCATGAAGAGGGATTATCCCAGAATGGATTATAGACTCAGCGCAGAAGCAAGTGCTTTGACCAAAAACGTGGGTCGTCCTTGACGACGCAGGGAGGAAGCCCATCCGGACCAGCCGATTTAGAGAATGTTAATTTGGAGATTGCCCATATTACGTCCTTGAGCACCCAAGTGCATGTGGGTGCGATAATCAAAAGGGGGGACAGCTGTCCACGTGCCAAGACAAGGCATATTTCTCCTTAAATTAGGCCTGCCAGTTGTCGCCGTTTATAGCAGCAACCAAGCTATTTGCTGGCGTGCGTAAAGGGTTTTCCAATAATCACCCACAAATACCTTGCTGCGCTTGAATAGCTCAATCATGTTCAGATTTTCAAGAATATGGCGGGCATGACGTAGTTCTTTCAATTTTTTCTTATATATGGCCAATATAGAACTTTTATAAGATAAATAAAGTGCAGGAGTTCGATGCAGGCGTTTCGCAGTGTGTTTCAGAGCGGCGACGTCGGACAGATGCTTTAAGAGTTGGAATGCAAATGTTAGAGTTATTAGATGTTCTCGTATCATCTTTAGGTTGATAGCAGTGACCTTTTCTAAATAGAGCGGTGATGCAGTAGGGTCAGCACTAACCAAAATGTCCCGGTTGACCCAGGACACTGACCGAGTTTCCTACAGTTGCCTGGATTCCAGCGGACAGAAAGAGCATATCTGTCAGAGTGAGGTGAAAATCGGTGCAAGGCACCATGATCGCCCACTCCAAAGTTGGTAATCAGGATTGGATCGAGGAGACCAGACAACTCACTTGATGCCAAAATATAAAACCGAAGAGCAAGAAGTACCACGCTGCCAAGAGGCTTTAATACTATGCAATGCTAAAGGAAGTGGGTGGATGTGCCAGGCTTCGAGAAACTCAGTCCATTGCTTACCCCTAGCACCAGCCTGCTTTGCCTATAGCGTAGCGTCAATGGAAGCTGGGCTAGCTCCTTCCATATCCAAACTTACATTATAATTGCCCCCAATTAAGATTTCATGCATGGGGTGCCGCAACATAGCATTGAAACATTGAAAAATCGTTTCTAAAGATACTGCCATAGGGTTCACATATACTGAAACAATATTTTCTGGGTAGGAATTCCGACAATGGTCAATTCGACAATCACGAAAGTCAGTGTGGTCCAGTAACTTAGCTGTTAATCTTAAACTAGTCTTAATAAGCATAGCAAGGCAGCCACTAGGACGGCCAACAGAAACACGATGTGCTTGAACACAAAATGAGGCATAACCTTCCAAGACGATATTTTGGATAGTTATAAGTAGGAATACTTACCTTCATTATAGCTGCCGCTTTAATAAGTGGCTCCAAATTTCTTAAACCATTTAGAGCCTTGGTCAGAGAGGCAAGTTGGGTTAGTATTTCGCTATTCGGCTCCACTACTGCAGTCAAAACAGGGCCTTTTGGGACCCTGTCCTACGGTGCCGGTAAGGCAAAGTCCAAGAAGGACCATGCGATGTCCATCCTGTTAAAAAGATGGGGATAGACACCCAGAGTTTCAAAGTCCTCCTTGTGATCCAGGATAAGCTTAGTAATTATTTGGGACTGTAATTTGCACAGCACTCTATAGTTGTTTTGGTTAGCAAGTTTAACCCACTCAATGCCCTTCGTGGCTAAATTCTGCAAGAGTGGAATCTGGTACGAGATGTTTGGAGGATATACTAGCAAAATATGGTAATTTCTTAAGGTCTGCTGCACAATTTGAATATTTGTCTGCCTAAAACAAGTTTTGCAACTCACTTACCAGGGTAAAGGAAACTAGTATTTTAACTGGTTTGTCACACCTTACTCAGAACAAGCAACCGCCTTTCAAGGTAACTATTCACATTCTAAATCATTAGCTGCAAGCAATATTAAGATATATTTCCTGACACTTGGCAGGGTTAAACATGGTCAAGAGATACTTTTCCATTTAGAAAAAGTTCTGAAGGGACATAAAACTGACCCAAACAGGTCACCAACAACTGAAGCAGAATTCAATCTTACAACAACATTTGCGCACATTTGTGCATGGGGCTTTTATAGAGAAAAAAATCTTCATTGAACTACATCATATGGTTAAAGTGCAGTGCCTACCTATTCAAACATTAAAATGTTAGTAAGGTGCTCAAGTGTTGAAACTCAAGACTTCTGAATAACGTTAAAAAGAAGGCCAGTAATATTAAGTTTACAAAGGGCTTGTCGATTTGATAATGCACGTTGCAATAGTCACGAACACGCACCAAGGTGGTTGGACCTTAAAGAGACTTACTAGCTATGCAGAGTAGCATAATTACACATCCTGAAATGCCGAACTAAGGGTCAGATGGGCAGGTGTTGCACCGTGAAAGTATTGGTTAATGTGGTCAAAGCCAATAGGACAATATGACAAGGTGGAACTCATACTCGGACATACTAAACAGCAATGTGTTATTATGCTAATATCAATTGTGCTGGTGTAGAGAGAGAATCCACATAGTACTTCAAGCAGTTCATCTATAATATATGGTGGAGTATTAACTGGATCATAACTAATACATTTCATATTCCTTACCCTCTTCCCCCTCTCTCTCTGCGCTCATTCCAAATGCTCACATGGCCTAGTAGGACCACCTTGGTCCGTTCATCAGTGTTTGATTGTGCCTTTTGTTCCCCTGTACCCTCCCTCCCCTTTGCCCTGTGGGCGCTTTGAAACAATCTCTTGGTGCATAAGATCCTTACAAATGCACAATAAAATGAATAAATAAAGTCACTGAACCACCAATAGAACAATGAAAAGAGATCAGAGACCATTCAAGACATGCAACATTAAATTACCAGCATTACACTTTGATGTGCCTTTATCTGAGGGAGATACTGAATTCCACAGGTCTAAAGATAGAAAAGTATGGCTCGGTCAACCGTAAAGGAATATTGAATAAACCCACCTGTGGACACTATACTCAGATCATAAGAGGTAGCAGGAATATAATTTTAAATCAGAGATATGTAATTTGAAAGAGTAAACATTAGGAATAGGTCATGTTGAATTACTCTTTCCAGCGTTTCAGAAATTGTTATTTAACAAACATACTGAAGCAAGATACTATGAACTGAAGGAACAGAATCGGGTATCCTCCGGGATACTAATAACAGAATAATTATAGGCAAGATGAGCCCATAACTAGTAATGTTTATAAGCCTAACACTGGAAACATAACCCTCCCTAAACAGCCCTACAGATAAGGGGTAAGAAGCTAGGCATGGGTAAACTGTCCTCTTGCTCTGGGGAAATGCAATGTTATGTGCCAGCTTCGTGGTGACGGGTGTGTGGTAAACCTGTATGCCACTAAACATACAGTTGGGTGAGATGCGAAGCGCTTGGCCAGTACAGTTAGGCAGTATCTTTGACAAAGGTTATCCATAAAATTGGATCCCAGGCTCTTATGTGAGATATCGATCCAGTTTATTCCCTGGTAATAACTTGTGCAGAGAACAGCAAACACGTGTTGTCGACGGTTGTCTTTCCCAAGGCAAAAAGATTATTTCAAACTTGTCGGGGTGATATTTTGAACCTCCAATAGGGAATCAACTCCAGAGTCGTTAATTCAAGCATGTCTGTATTTCCCTCAAGCATCAAATTAAGTTCCTGATTAAAGCATACTTTAGCAGATCAGCTGCAACGTTGCCAGACTGTCCCACTCGTTGGAAACAGTATATTTGGAACTGTTAAAAAAAAAAAAGAATAAATACTACCATTCTGTACGGAGGTTAATGCTCAACCACCGAAAGGTAAGGGGCCATCATCGGCAACTTTTACTCACAAAAAATAAGCAAAACTGCCAAAAAATAGGGAGAAAAAAAAAAGCTAAAATATGGGAAACGGACAATGTGCCCCCGTTTTCGCTCCCACAGCTCAATGGATATGGACCAGCAGTTCACGTAGTACCACAAAAGAAATTGTTATTAATGCCTGTTTGAAAGAAGTAAACGTATCTTTTAATGTGTCTGAATAAATAGGTGCAAAGAAATAATTACAAGAATATTTCAGTTTCCCAGATTTTCACTCTTATAAAATACTCCCAAGGGGAATTAGAGTTACACTTACTCCCCAAAAAATAATTTTACTCCCAACTTTTAAAAAAAATGGGGCGGAAAACACACACTGCAAAATCATATCTGGAACGCTGTCCCCAACTATCCGTATTTTCTCTCTTTCGCCACCCAATTATTTCTACAGAATGAATAATGGACATTAGCCCACTGTGAATGAACGTTGGGAAGCAGTTTTATAGACAAAAAGCTATGCACATTGGCTCATTGCGATGAAACAATAAGATGTTAAGACAACAAAAATGTAAATATTGATAAAACAATGTTGCAATGTATGTAAATATCCGATACTAAGATTTGGAAATGAGTACATGATACTTCATAGTCACTACTGTGCCTTGAAAAATCCCAGATACAGGAGAAACAAGTACGTGCCTCCAATTGTATAATGTTGGCACCAATGTTCATACAAATAGAACAGCACTAAAAATAAACTACTTTGCTGATTTGATCTATACAAAAAGTGGAATTGTGTAATAGAATGGGTTTGCATCAGATCTAATGGATACGTTTTGGGGGGATGCTTGTGTTATGTTTGGGAATGTCAGGCCACCGCTCATGGCAACGTTTTTAAATGTGTTGCGGTTAATATGCATTTCGAGGTTATTGTTTTCTTTGATTCAGGTTCATGTTACCTGGATGATGGCCTGCTGGCCTAGTAACATTTGTTTTGTAGTTGATATGTTTCTTTCTTGTTGAAAATAAGAAATAAAGTTTGAAAAGAAAAAAAAAAGCGCTGGCGCAGATCACTTACCCATCTTCCCTATACACTTTGACTCACTGGTGAATATCAGTCCAAGTTAAGGGTCTAAAAATTGACCGTACAAGAGAGGAACACCGCCAAAATTCACTTAATTGTAATTATTTTAATTCTACAAGAGCAAACTCTGCACGTCACCCTCAAGTCGGACAACTACCATTTAGTTCAGCAGGTTATTCATAAAGTGCAAAACTGCAATAATTAGGAAGAGATTTGGGACACGTGTTCTTGAGATTGATCTACTGAATCATACATTTTGGGACAGGTACTGCTATGTTAAAGTCTCTGTAGTTAGGGGGAGGACTCCTTATGACAAGCAAGCTTGCTGTAGGGGAGGGAGGGATGTCCCCTGCCTCACTATGGTGTATTCGATGGTATGTCCTGCTATCTGCCACAAACACGAAACAGTGGCTACTCGAAATGTGTGATCCAGCAAGAACCTCTGTACTGAGTAATAACGTGCGTTGGATGGGTAAGCACTTTAAGGGTTCTGAACTGATTTTAATTATTTTTCAACAGTAAATCATATGGGGTCATGTAGCGCTCTGAATGCTTGTGTATTGAGTGAGACTAAATGCATTTGTAAAAATGTAGGCATGCTATAATGAAAGCAGAAACAGGGGTGATGGCGGGAAGGTTTAGAATAAATCTTAACCACTGGCGTTGCTCTGGGCAACCCTCCAGACCATCGTTCTTCGCCTGCCAAGCCATTACAGAAGTGGAAAGACCATATTTAAATCAGGCTTGGCCCCACCACTTTTGCTAAAGTCACCCCGAGTGGGACGGGTATGCCCAGACGTGGGTCCTGAGTCTGCCGGGCCTAGAGACCCAAGCTACTGCTCACTGATGACGCCCAATAGGGCTGAAACATGTCTGGGGATGCTTGTGGTCTCGTGCAGAAGGGATGTGACCTAGCAGTTCGGGCTGGACTACCCCTTTTGGGGTAGGACCAAGTCTGATTTGCATATGGTTTTTCCCACTTCTGTAATGGCTTGGCAGGCTGGAAAACGATGGTCTGGAGGGTTGCCCAGACCTTTGCCCGTGGTTATGATTAATTCACAGCCAAAACCTTTCTGTTGTGCTATAATGAAATTCACCAATGTACATTATATTATCCTGTGTGATAAGATGGGAAAGCAGAATGCCTCCTGTAGCATGTAGTGTCAACGCCAATACACAAAAAGGAGGGGAGAAGGTTTATGGGAAATCTTGATGCAGCATACATAGCTAGCAGCAGGGGGTTCTGGGTTAAATCAAAAAAGTAAATCTGTTATTTGCACTACTGGAGGCATAACTTCTGTGGTGCGACATCTGTACTGCGGCCGAATGCATCCTGGGAATAGAAGCTGCAATATGCACTTAAAGGCAAAATATTGCCCTATGGAATTCGGCAACGATACAGTTGAATTTGCATAATAAATCAAAATAAAAAAAGAAAGTCTTCCAAAAGCACATTATTAGTTTATTGGCGGAGACCCTGTACTATATGTATAGTGTAATTAATGCCTATATTGAAATTAATAGGACATGATGCGTTCTGAACATAATGCCCCCTGAGGCAAAATGCATTAGTTGAAGTGAAGTTCTTTGGGGCCTCCATAATGTTAGTGGGCGAAGTGGGAAACTTTTGACCATTTCTACTTAATGAACCAAGTTATGTAAGAGTAGGATTGAGCTTTCTCGCCGAATAAGCAGTGCCTGTAGGTAATATATAGTCCTGTGGTACCTTTGTACTTTATAGAGCTAGTAACAATTCTGGCATTGGTTACCTTGGCAGGAGTGGCAGTTCAGTATATAGGCATACGAGGTTGCAAGTGGCATGGATAAAGCTCAGGGTTCGAAATTAGGATTGGGTAAACAGGAGCTACACGCAGCTGCTGGATATCCAGATATCCTGCATCACGCAGTTACCAGGAGCTACCACTAAGGAACTAGTACGTGTTATTTAAACCTAACTTTCATATAAAATGCCAACTTAACTGTATACATTATTTATGACCCATTGTGCTCTAATCTTATTTAGAAGTGTCACACGGTTTACTTATAGATGTGTTTGTTTCCCTGCTATTAGCTCTCATAAAATGTGTTCTCATCGAACAACCCAAGATGGCAAGGAAATCCAGAGCCACACGTTGAAAGGGTAAGTTGCCACACGGAATTCAAGAGCTGAATAAACCACAACTAGAGCGCAACAGAAAATTGCATAATGGTCATCAGCAGCAAACTCTCATCACAAAACAATCTTCTCCAGCACTCAAGACCAAAGCCCAACATGTAACTGCCCCCTTAAACGAGAGTAATGACCAAAAACATTTACCACAGGGGCATCCTTTCGAGTGCTGTGCAGTAGTCTTGGAAGAGATAAGCACTCTGCAGGAACCAAATATGCATGAAAAATATACATGCAAACCATAAAAAATATTCAGTGTGCAGAAATCATATTGCTTCAAAGCAGATTATTAAAATAATATGGAGCATTTAAGAAATTAATATGCAATGGTCTATTTCAATGACGACCTACACCGCCGGCAGCCGGCCTAGCAATTAAAAACTAACATTCTGCCATTAAAAAAAATAAACTTCAGCTATTGGTACTGCTTTACACAAAAGTAAAAAAGTAAATATTTCACCAAACAAAATCTCGACTCCAGGAGACAACCATGGTAATCTGCCACAGTATATAAAATCGTATTGCGTAGCTGAAGGTGGCACAATAATCTCCATAACACGTTTGACAAAAATTAGGCAGTTCACCATCGTATACCAATTTTCAACACCACTTAAATACTTTTGGAAATGTTGGTGCTTCCCTTATTATGTTAAAATCAGATGCCAAGTACCAAACAAAAACAAAAAATGGGGGGGGGGGTACGAAAACAAACGAAAGGACCAGCTATCTTGGATGGGCTGCCGTCATGCGTTCCAAAAGTATACTGCACAAAACGCATAAAAATACATTTCGATACTTCGTAGCAACAATGTGGATAGGAGATGTTATACAACAGTAACCAATGGAGACTCCAACTGAGTCCACTGCATTTAAAAAACAGGTTCCAGTGAGAGCGTTTGGGAAATATTTGTAAAGGAGTGTCAATTACTAGGTTTACGACTATTTTCATTTAATTAACAATTACCAGTACTATGGCTATGTGCGCAAAATGGCATTACTTTAAAATGAGCAACGAAGAGCAATTTTGGAAAACGGAACATAAACTGAATCATAAGCTCAAATGCTAAGAGAGCGGGCCCCCTCACCAAAAGCACCGTTCTGCTGATTGGACTCATTCACGCGGCGGCCCCCTCTATTTATGGACACGAGTTGCTAAGTTGCAGCTTTGGCTGGCTGACGTTTCCACCGAACAATATGATCAGAGCTGGGAAACCGGTCAGCTGATTCCGACACACGCCAACAGCCTTTCGCCGAAAAGGGCGAGAACGCCTGTGGCTATCTGACGCATAAACGGGCTCGCCAAGAGTATTGGAGAAATTTAGAATTGCATATGCGAAAAGAGCAAAGGGATTGCAAACTTACATTAGATAGAATAGGTGGTCGAGATACCCTGCCAACAATTTAAGCTGAACCATTTTTTCCACAAGTTAAGTGGGTAAACAATTGTTCCTTCCCAATCGGCAAGTAGGATGAAGCGGTTTAATTCCGAAAATGCCACAATGCATTAAACAAGTCTACGTTAAATTGACTGACCAGGCCTTATAAAAATACAATTGCACCTCAAAAGTTTTTTTTTTTCAAACTGCGTTTTACTAATTACAAAAAGGGCTACGAGATTCCTCCATTGGATCGGAGTTACCATGACATCGTCGTGGGTTTAGTCAGTCATTGGATTCTGCGAGAACATTATTTGGGTGTAGGGGAAACGCACAAGGACACAAAATAATTATCAATAGAAGAAGTCCCAAATAAACTCAACTACCCATCCAATGGGTTGGGCAATATGAATCACCACGCCGTGCGAAGTTTCGGAGCACTGTCAGTAACGAATGCACTCTACTGGGATATATAAGCGGCTCCATCAGAGATTGTCACCGTTCAACCCGCTGACAAGTAGCCTGAACATTTTCAGCAGCGAGTTGACGCCCCCTTAGATGAAAGAACCCAGAAACTCTCAGATTCGGGGCAAACAAATGGACCACTAGGTTTCAAAAAGGTCAAGTGTTGGAACCAAAATGCCATGCTTTAGTTAACGGCTAAAAAGCATTTCTTGCTGGGAAAGCAAGACAACATTATATACCCTGTATGACAGGATACCGAGACCCGCTGAGTTGGAGGGGCATCCCTACATGTGGAGATAAGGATACAGTGGGGGCGGTGGGGAATTGTTTTGGACGGGGTTATCACTACTGTGCACTTGTTATGCCGATTAGAAAGACCCAGGAGAAAGAACCGTACTGTAGAAATGAGCTAAATATAGTATACCTTTCACAAGTTATAGAAAACAAAATTGCTACAGGGGACGGTAGAAGTTCAATGTTATACTTTTCCACGGGAACGACAAATGACCTTCATCTAGTGGATGACACGTTTAAAATTCAAAATAAAAAACAGAAAGACGGCCGAGAGCGAGTACCAGATAAATTGAAGCGGGGGCGGTGCCAATAACACTATATTAGCAGTTGCCAAACGTGTTTTTGGTTGTCACAGTTGGAGTAAAAACTTTAATAAATAAAAAAAAGTCCCTTACACGGAAGGGCCCTCTCCCTATGTGATACTGCCTACATCCCCTTCCCCCCACCCTACCCACACGAAAGCCGTCTCCGTCACAATCCCCAGCACCGTCCCTCCCCCAGCGCCTCCCTATGTGATGGCCAGTCCCCTTTCCCCCATTGGATAACCTTCAACCTGTGCCGACTGTATAAGGTCACTTGATCCCACCATGACCAAAAGACCACACTAGCTCAACACAGAATCCACACCACTAGCAGGTTCAGGAGGTTGGAGCAGACCTAGGCCGCGGCCCACAGCTGCTGTGTCAGACGCGGCCTGCGTGCGGCACATGGCGGCATTGGGAGGGACAAGAGTTAGGGGACTCACCTCCACGAACAGGAGCATCCTCTCCCCCGGGATTGGAAGCTGGAGAGGACCCGGTATACGGGGGGAGGGGCGGGGCGAACTCAGAGGCCACGGCGGAGCCTGACACTCTACGCTTAGCGAGAGCTTGTCACATCCCGGGCACCACGCTACACCACACCGCTTCCGGGTCACCCTACCTTCAGAAAGAGCGCTTCCGGGATCAATCCAGACAGCAGTGACATAAAGGAAAGACTGGAAGCAGCGATACAGAACTCTGTGGAGAGAGTAAGATTTTCCACAGAGGTCTAATAAAGAACTAGAGGGCCAACATAACATACTTTACAGAGCAAAACATAAAGCAGCCGTTTTCCGTTCATTTAGCAGCCGTGTAGGCGGAAAAGTTGCCATAAGAAACAATGGAAATTAACGTGCTTTTACTCCATCATGGCGTCCAAGACTGACACAGGTTCTCTTGGAATGTTGGCCTACTAGTTTTTTATTAGAATTTAGTGGATTATGCTTGCTGAACAAAATAGAACACGTGAAACGGGACGATTTTTTTCCCCAATGAATGAAGAAAGCAGATAAGAACAGTATCACAGAGTTCTCATAAAGAACCATGCAGACTACAGAAACTTTGCACGGGTGCAAGTGTGAAGTTTGCATGGTATTAGCACTAGGGCACAGTTTGCCCTATTTTTAAAAACACTTGGACACATTACATTAAAAAACCATTGCACCTTGACAAGTTCAGTTTTGCCTATTAAGAGCCCCAGAGTAAAAATTGTTGTAGTGAAAAATAATATGTATTTTCACTACGTTTTCACCCAGACAAAGTTTGCACTAGTGCTAATACAGAAAAATATATTTATAGCACTAGGGAAGTTTTAGCCCTGGTGCTTTTAATATGGCAAACTGCACTTGTCGAGGTGCAATGGCTTTTTAATGTGTCCCAGTGTTTTTAAAAATAGAGCAAACTTTGCCCTAGTGCTAATACCGTGCAAACCTTGCACTTCAACCAATGCGACATTTCTGTAATCTGGCCACAGATGGCTAACATTGCGCCAGAAACGGAGTCAGCAATGGACGTCATGCTGGTGGGTAAAGTAGTAATGGAGACCCTCACATTCATATGCAGTCAGAGCAGCATTTTGAACCAAAAATGCCACTTCTCTGCTGGCCTGAATTTTAAGAGTAAAGGGGGTGGGGGGTGACTGATACAAATTAGAATTCCTTCATATGTCAGCTGTGCAGATTTAAAGTGTTTTCTGGTCTGTATGTGTTTTTCATACTGAGAAAATCTTCAGGATTGGTGGTGTTTTACATAACTTCCAATAGAATTTTTACTTTTGCAAATAGCATATAAATATTACCGAGCCCGCGGTAGCAGCCTTGTAGTAATGGATAAGTTGCTAAACTCATATGTGTTAGGCAGAAACCTGTGCAGTTCCCTTAGGGACCACTGCAAAAGGCTTAGGACTACAGGTGTTGGCAGTAAACCCAATTGGTAGCAGTCTGTACCACCCAGATTTACCTGGTAGATGTGGCTGAGCAGCCAGACTTCTCTCAAGAAGAGTAGACAGTATATAGAGTATACAAGATAGGTACCAAAATACAGTAGCACAAGCAAACACTGACCAGAGCTTTGGTAACAAAGTATATCATTATTTATTTAAAGACACACTTGGAAACACTCCATCACTATTATTGTAAGCAAGTTCAAAAACACAGTCACTATTAATATATATACATCCCTTATTCCTTATTAGACAAGTCTTAGTTAACACCACTTCTTTCCAGACAGAGGTGAGCGCTTAACTAAAGATGGCACTCCAATAAGTTAAGAAAAAGGGAGGGAAAAGGCAGAAATTAGGAACAGCCCACAACACAATACTTTAGAAGCACTCAGCAAGGCAGGAAAGTCAAAGTCTACTTGTGAGCAAAAAGTTCAGAGGCCAGGCTCCCTCTTGGAGAGAGTAGAACACCAATGCGCCCAAGATCACACAGTTTAAAAGGCTTGGAAAGTCTTGCAAAGAGTTTAAAAAGGAATCAGTTCAGATCAGAAAAGTTCAGTTAGCCAGCCTAGGGCCAACCCAAGTGATAAGTTGAGGATTTAAGAGACACCCCACACAGACCATTGCAAGGGAGGCCAGGCGGACACAGTACCTTGAAAGTGGAGAGAATCCTCCAGCGGGACAGTTGTTCCTGGCAGCGGGTGCAAGTCACGGCGTCGTCCAGAGGAAGAGATGGTCTCGACGTGGAGGAAAGCTGAAGGTCGTTGCACTGCCAGGGAAGAAACCAGCCGCGGAGTTCTCCGGTTAAAAGGTACTACCCTTTTATTTGCGGTAGTGGTAAAATGTGGTATTTCGGTTGCCGGGGTGCTTGGCACTGACAAGGCGGCCACGAGATGATCTGGGAAGGCGAAAAGGCGGGCAAATTGGTTATCCCCACCAGTCAAAGGAAGAAGACTCTTCGGGATGAAGATCTCCTCTGTCGTTGGAAGAAGTGGTGAGACGGTTCAGCAGGGCTCCACCGGTGGTGTCGTCGTTGCAGGTCGGCTCAGCTTCTCCCTCTTCGGATTCTTTGGTCCTGTGGCGACTTTTGAAGTTCCAGTCCCCAAAGCCCTGCTTTTATGCAGAAAACCCCCATTCATCAGTCCTAGCTGTCACTCAAACATGCTAAGTGGTGAGCCGGGCGACTCACCACTGGGCCAATCACACAAGAGTGCGACTTGAGTTGCTGAGGCAACTCAGTCCAGGGTGCCTAAACCCCCCTCCCACACATCCTGTAGACCCAGACAGAGTGGCACCACTTTTGGAGGCTTCTGTGGAGAAGCCCGCCAAAAAGTGGAACAAAGGGCTCGACTTGGGTTGGAGTTACAGAGGCGAACACAAACGCCATTTTAAAACCGAGTCCTGGCGAAAAGACCCAACCGGGGAATAAATATTAAATAAATAACCCGGCGGTATCTTCAATATTGCACCAAAAAGTGGTGCATTTAAAATGAATGGGAAAATCCCATAGTAAATATTCTTAAGGAATATTTTGCGTGGTAACCACTGCCACCAGCCAGAAACTCGACGAGGGGGGACTGCACAGTGCCCCCTCGAAAAACAGACCCAGGGGCAATCTAATTACCCCTACCAGTACTTCCACAATATGATGGTTTGTACTGGTTATTTTCCCAATTTAAGACTAGTAAAGTCAATGGTGACTTTACATACCCTGAGAGACAGTAGTCAGTCCCAGGGTATGGAGTCTATGTTTGGGGGTCACTATGACACCCCTGTGTTACTGCACTGAGGGTGCTGTGTAACACACTTACCAAAAACCACATGAAACCCTATGGAGTAAAAGACCCTATAGCCCATAAACACATCACAAAGTCAAAGGATATCTCAAATTATGTCTAAGAGTGGGAGAAAAAGAGTCTCACTCTTAGCAGGAGAAAGAAATAAACCCCAAAAATCCAGCAAAGTTGCTGGGGGACTCACTAGGTTTGGGAAATTAGCCTTAACAGAGAATTCTCCCTAACAATAGGAAGAGCACTTTTTCGGCGGCTTATAATCTCATTTCCCCTGGACGAACCCTCACCAAACTTTGCAAAAAAAGTATATGGCCCGCTCTGAATTTTTTTGTCAAGATGGGTGAGGTTTCGTGTGGGGGGGGTGAGAGTTATAGGGGGTCCCACATTTTTTTGTTCCCATAGACTGTGGTGCAGGCTGCACTATATTTATGGCTTCTGCTAAGCGTGACCCGTTTTCGTTTATTAGTGTTTTATGGTTTGGGGGAGATGGGTAGAATTGCTGCTACATATGTAACATTTGTGCATAATGTTAGATGCCCACATGTTCACTTGCTTGGATGTGTAGTGTTGTGGTAGGTGTGGAAAGGGTTGCAATGTTGTGTGCATTGCTGAAGATGTGCTGGGGATGTGTTAGGATGTTTGTGGATTCTGCAATAGTGCCTTCTGTAGCAGACATTTCTGGTGAAGGGGCTTTGCAATCAAACGGAACATATACTGAGAGTATTTAACAGTAAATAAGGAGTGGTGTATAGAAATGACAGTGTGCAATGCAGAGGTTTTGTATGTGATTGGTGCATGCGTGTTTTGAAATGTGACAGCACCCAATTTGGGGAATACTGCAAAAAGTGACAGTGCAAAGGGAAGAAGTATTGTCAGAGCTTCACTGGGCCATGGCCCTCACTGTAGCTGGGAAAGCACACGTGCACGTCCTCCCATTATGAGCAGGGTGGAAATGGAATTGTCGGAAATAGACAATTAGGAGTTTAGGGCATGGTTTATGGGAAGGGGCGGTACCATTTAGTCACAATACTGTGTCGTGAGGGTGGTCGACATGGAGAGACGTACAGTGCTTATCGTCGGTGATACCTTTGTGCGCTATCTGCACAGGTGTTGCATGCAAAGAGGCGTTGCTGGTAATTTCGGGTTGGAAAGAGTGGACACCTTCTGGGCCTGTAAGGGTGACTGCAGTTTCGGCGGGATGATTCGCCTTTGCAGATATGTGGCGTCCGTAACGAACGTGGACTGTGTCCTGGTGCACTATGGAAGTGCACATTTGGGTTACATGTCGTGTGGGCGATTAATTTGTCTACTGATGAGGTTGCTGACTGCAGTGGTGCATATTTTTCCTACGGCCAAGGGGATTTTCTCCTGCATAACACCAAGAGCAGTGTGGGTCCATGACAGTGTAATTTGTCCCCAGCCAGCAGTCGGAAGGTGTGTTATAAACAGAATTATGCGTCAGTTTATGCAGACTGCTGGCACTATTAGATCATGAGGTCGCAAAATATGCAGTGGTTCTGTAGAAATGGCATTTATTTGAGCGCCATTGGCAATGACAAGAATGTTGTAAAATTTTGAGGACAGGCAAACAGAAAATCAGGTGCTTTGGGTGTGCGTCACAGGAAACTTTCCCCATTACTTTGTGTACTGCGGCTGGCAAACATGGCAAGACGAACAGTTTTCATCGTGGGTGATGGCTTGGTGGAAGATCTGTGCATGTATGCCCTCCAAGAAAGAGTGATGTCATAAATGAGGTTTGTGTTGCCATCTTTGATGTCATTGGTGTTAGTCCTTGCAGTGCACACTGGTGGCACTAGTTATGGTTGCTTATCTTACCATAACCGTCGAATTTCGTGGGTTTTTTGATTTTACCTGTAAGCATAATGTCCCTATAACAACGTTTTTCCAGCAAATTTCATAGGTTTTTGCTAGTGCAACTTAACCATAACGTCTCTTTAACAAGGTTTTTTGTTAGTGAATATATATATATATATATATATATTAACAAAAAATACCCATTCTCTGAACGGGTTCTGTAGACAGATGTGATAACACACTCATCAATTGTTGAAAATCAATGATCCTGTAAGTCCCTGTTCTGAATTGCTTTTCTATTGATGTGGTTTGCACCCTGAAGTAAGCTGCACTGAGAATGGGCACGTGTTTCTGGCTGACATACCCTGGAGCAGACATTGGTGGGAGGCGATGGTTGGTGTACTGCTGCATACTGGGACCTTCTGTGCTCTCTCCCCACTTGTGAACTCACCCTGGCGTAGTGCAATTCCTTGCAGTGCAAATATCTCAGAAACTATGCATCCTAGGGCTTTGAAACGTGTCAAGTTTTGTTCCTCGTACTGAGACTGGTCCTTCTACGGCCACATTGATGTTTCATCGATTTCAGGCAACCGTCTCAAGTGTGAAGCATACATCCCAACCCTCCCGATTTAGGCGGGAGACTCCCAATTTTTCTGTGAAAAATATTGCTGTTTTTCATATTCACCCGCGTAAAATAATTTTTTCCCCAATGCATTCCTCTAGAAAATTTGTTTTCTCCTGATTTCTCTGATGAAATCTCCCTCCCAGGTGGTCGGAATGTTGACATGTATGGTGAAGGTGCTCTGGGAAAGGGGTGGGGTGTCCAAATGTCAAGTAGCCAGTAATGTCTGGAGGGTCCTAACATGTAACTTTGCAAATTTTGGTGCAGATTTGTGAACCAGTGTGGAATTGTATAGGGAACAACGCTTCACCAAGCCACAAACCCACAATCAAATTTGGACTTTTATTTAACTTTATTTGACTTTTATTTATCAGAACGCGGAGTGGAGGTAGAGAAGAGGTGGTCTGCTGTGGTGCTGTCCGGAAATCCCAGAGTGTTTTTACAGTGTTTACTGTTTTCGGAGGTTGGCCTCCCACCGACTCTTCCAGCTAAAGACTCTTGAACTCTCTTCACCGGCGAAAAGTGTAGCAAAGGTGGAGAAGAGGTGGCCTGCCATGGTCCGTCTGGGCAAATCACGGTAAGCCCCTTGGGGACTTGTTATATGCACGGACTGTAACAACAACATTCTTGCTGTATATTGATCTCCCTGAGCCCGACGAAAAATCAAGCATCTCTTGTGTCTAGGGAGACCCACTTGGCCCATGCCCTGTGCCTTGTCATTTGTTCGCAATTTGTTCACAGGCCTGTACTTCCTCCTCATATGGCCCCACCAACAAAGAGGACCATACAGTCTGCGGCTTGGTGTGGCTGCACTATAATCCTACTGACTAGGAGGGGGGCCCTTCTCTTTCGGACTGTAGTGTTCTTTGCTGGATAACGGTCACTTTCCCAGGATCAAAACACCCAACATGCCAGCAAAAAGGAAGGGAAACAAACCCTGCAGGGCAGGTCTACGCAGTGCTGGACCGACTGCAGGAAAATGGGCACGCAGCCCCACAAATGACCAAATTGACGCCTCTCTGCCTCCGTGCACTAAGAAGGGGAAAAAAGACGTGCAATAAGGTCTTGACTCAAAGCAATATTTCTGCATTTTCTGGCAGTAAGGCAGCCACTCTAGGGGGTATGGGGGAGTGGGGGGGGAGGGCAGAGGTAGTATCTGCATCCCCAAATGAGACTGTAAACAACCCAGCCTCTGAGAGCACGGAAATTGGGTCTTGGTCCCCCCCCACCCCGCCACCTTAAAATCCAAACATTGCCCCAAACTCGGCGCAATGGCAGACAAATCCGACAGCTGCTGTTCTGTTGACAACAATGGTTCTTTGTTGAACCTATGTAAGGGCCTTCAAGGCAATTCAACTCCATCTAGGAGTAACAATGAGAACTCAGCCTCTGAGGCAAACCTGTCAGCTAGTCTGAACCTGGAGAAACTGGTCACAACATCAGAAAGCTCTTCAGGAGAATTTCTCTGTGTATGATGATGAACCTGAGCAAACCTACCAAGGAAACAGTGTACCAGGGACCCCAGCCTGGAACCCTCTAACGAGTAAGTTTGAATCACTTTCAATTGTGCACAAAAATGGTCGATGCCCAGCGTGAAACCAACCACATGTTTTGCCTTGTGGCTGATATTGCCATGGCTTCCAATAGGAATTATCTGAACTCTAACACCCAGCACGAGTGCTTGGGCACTAATACCCATCGGGAGTGTTGTGTCCACAAATTCAAAGGGCTAAACAACTGCCACGTTAGCACGAAGCAAAGAAATCTCACTGTGCTCCCTGAAACGAACAAGGTGGTTGACCTGGTAACTCAGGAAACTGCAGCTGAAACTGTTAGAGTTACGGCTAGCTCTAGGGAACAAGCTCTTGAAATCATTGCCATACAGCAGGCCATGCTCAACGCACCAAATTGAACCTGCAGACCATCTCGAAAGAAGAATACCTCAACAGCTCTGCTCTCGCAGGCAGGAGGGGTTGTACAATCAATAATGAAAACCAGTAGCAACCACTCTGCGAAATGGCAGGCGAGTGTCACCGGCTGTGGGCCTATGGGAAGTGATAGATAGCCAGTGAAAAATATACTAACAGATGGTACCATAAGGGAGGTAACATTACAGGGCCCTAGGACCACCTGGACAATCGCCGCGGCTCAGCTTACTACCGCAATCGCAGCCTCCTCTGTGTCAGCTGGGCCACAAGAAACAAATGTTCCAAGGTCAATTAAACAGCCACTATGGGGGCAACATAAGAAGAACCTTGGTTCAGGGACAAAATCACCTCTTGCCAAAAGAACCACCGGCCAGCCCATGCCCAAACAAAACACAACGCCTATTTCAGAAAATATCAACATCTCTCAACATAAGCAAAAAGACAAAGATGGACAAGCAGGGGAGCCCAGGCTGGTGAATGATGTCCCATTCCATGGCATAAATGGACAGGTCGGAGGCCACCTGGTCATTTGCCAAGAAATGGCATTGCGTCTCCCTCTAAATACCTAAAAATGGTGGAAATGACGCTAACTGATTATAGTCCCTTCTTTAATAGATCACAGCTATTGGACTTATTCGATGTAATACTGAACCTAGCAACAATCTCCTCAAAGGACTTAGAGTGTGTAGAGCTTCCAAAATTCTTCAGCCATTCCAATTGGGAATTGATCACCTTCATTTCGCCAATGATAACTGAAAGAGTGTGCATGCATGCCAAGTCCTTTTATGAACCTGGCCTCGAAGTCCTTCTGTTCGTACCAAACAAAATACTGAACGAAGAAGGGATGAAGCACAGGTCACAAAGACCATCCAACGGGGACCTTTCGCAAGTGTATAATTGGGCCGACAGTATGAGGGCCAATTATGGGGATGAAGATTTTGCCAACTGGCCCAGAATACATGGCAGCTGGATGAAAGCTCAAGACAGTGGAAACTGACCACTCGCTGGTCCAGAGATTTCGTCCTCTGTTTTATCTTGGAACACACGTGGCCACCGTTCCTTTTTGTCTAACCCGCTGGGCGGGTATGAACTGTGGGTATGAACTGTGGATGTCTAACCTTTTTATCTTACAGGAAACCTGGTTAACTGCTCCTTTTTACATGGATGGTTATATCACAATCTTTCGGCTTTCCCTCTCCGTGCCCAGGAGCCATCCGAAGGATGGCTTATTTATATGGGCAACATTTCAGTATATTCCCAGACAATACAAGTGCATTAAAGAAGATCCAACTCTTTTGGCAGTGGTACTAAGGGGGGTTGCCCATGTACCTGGAGATACACTGGTTTTGGGATTATATAATCCCCGGCCACAAATTGATATTGATATTTTATTTGTATCATGCTTGCACACAAGTGTTTCAGAGCATGACGAGGCAAGGGAGGGGAACAAGGGAGAACAAAAACAACGATCTTAGTAGGCCCAGTGACATTGAGAACTCTCAAGTGCATGGGAGAGGGAGAGGGGCAAGTGCAATTGAAGGAGGACAGATGGAAAGTGCTGAGCAAAAATAAAGTAAAACGTGAATAAATAAATACATAACAAAGGCAACAAACAGTGGTAGTGCAGCAAGCAAGTGGCAAGTGCTAGGAATAAGGCAACAGACAGGATGTGTTTGAATAAGTGCAGAAAAAGAAAATGGGGGGGGGTGAGGACTGTAGGGTTACAGATACAGACCCCAATGCAAGGGAATTGCCCAGAGGCAGTGCAAGTGGGTAGCAGGGTGAGCAGGTACCTGAGCCCTAAAGACAGAGGGAGATCAGGTGCATGATGCTGATACAGACCAGATCAACAGGGGAGAGGAGGAGAGAAGGCAGAAGCAAAGATGTAGGTCTTGAGGTGCCTACGGAACCGGAGGTGGTTCTCCAAAAAGTCTTAGAGTGGCAGGCTGTTCCAGAGGGAGGCCCCAGCCAAAGACAGAGATCTACCCCCAGCTTGTTTGTTAGAAAAACGGTTGACCCTAAGGGAATTAGAGATGGAGGAGCGAAGGGCTTGAGAGGGAAGGTATTTACAGAGGGACAGCTGAAGGTATTTTGGACCCGGGCCCCAGAAAGCCTTCTGGACAATGCCTAGGGTCTTGAATTTAATCCTTGCAGCCACTGGGAGCCAATGGAGAGATTTCAGGGCTGGAGATATACGATGCTAGGGCTTGAGGCCAAGGACAAGTCTCGCAGTCCTCTTTGGGATAAGTTGCAGAGGGCGGAGAGTAGAGGCAAGTATATTTAGAAAGTGGCTATTTCAATAGTCCAACCTTGAGAGAACCAGGGCCCGAGAGACAGTGAGCTTCTGGGGGAAGGAGAGGAAAGGCAGAATACCTCTGAGGAGGTGCCGAAGGGCGTTTGACTTTTTTGAGAAATCAGAGATGTGGGCGGAGAAGAAAAGCGCAGAGTCAAAGAATACCACAAGGTTCTTGGCCTCACAGGTGGGGTTAGGAGGAGGGGCAATGGAGACCAGCCAGAGAGTGACAGGAAAGGAGGGTGAAGGTGTGCTGATGAGGAGGATCTCAGTCTTGCTGGCATTCAGGCAGAGATCATTGGCGACACAGCAATCCTGAATGGCAGATAATCAGTCAGAGATGAGAGAAGAAGAAGAGGTGGCCAAGGGAAGCCTGAAAATTAGTTGAGTGTCGTCAGCATAGCACTGGAAATTTGAGCAGAAAATGGCAATACGATGGCCGAGAGTTGCCAGGTATTAGTTAAAGAACCACAGTGAGAGGTTGGCCCCTGGGGAACACCGCAGGTAGACAGAGTGATAAAGGAAAAGAAGGACCCAAGTTGAACCTGGGAGGGTCGATCAGAGAGGAAAGAGGTCAGCCAGACCAGAGCCTGATCGGTGATGCCCAGGTTGTCATAGAGAAGGTTGAGCAGGATGGTATGGTTGACCGTGTCGATGGCAAAAGAGGGATCGAGTAGGATGAGGACAGAGAGAATGTTAGAATCAAGGTTCGAGAGCAAATCTTCACGGATGTTCAGGAGAGCAGTTTCCATGCTTCTGGCAGCTCTAAGGCCAGACAGATGGTCATGTAGACATCTAACAGAATCAGAGTGGAGTTTAAGCTGAGAGATGGCCAGCCTTTCCAGGAGCTTGCCCAGGAAAGGAGTAATGGAAATTGGACGATAGTTGGCCGGGCAACAAGGATCAGCTGTGGGTTTCTTGAGAAGGGGATGCACAAAGGAGTGTTTCAGAGGGGAGGGGAAGGCTCCTGAGGCAAAGGAGAGGTTGCAGAAATTGGCCAGGGCAGGATCAAGGATGTCAATGTGGTCCTTTATGGTTTTAGAAGAACAAGGATGAACCTGTTTTGATGAGACTTTAATAGATTGGACTTGTCTAGCAACCTCGTCAGGGGAGAAAAGAGGAAAAGAGGAGAAAGAAGATGGGGCGGAGGGCTGAAGGAGGGTCAGAGTTCACAGAAGGAAGGAGGAGAGGATGGTGTAGTAATTGTCATGATCTCTGCTTCCAAAAGGTCAGGGTTTTCCCAACTCCCTTGGAAGCAGATCCATAACCCAGGTTCCGAGTGCCAACCAGTCCCAATTGGGACCTTTTGGACCCAGTCCTGGCGCCAGTGGCACCAGGCTCATAAATATGCCCAGTCCCAGCGCTGGAAGCGCCGGGCTCATAATGCTTGGGTGGACTTACCTGCAGCAGACCATGCTGCTTACTTGCCTGCCAGTTGAGCCTCTGATCCTCTTCTGTTTGGAACTACTTTTCCTGTTGGGTGGGGCAGGAGCCACTCCCTAAATTCGGAACACTGGAACTCTTCTGGAAAGCAGGAACTCTTTTCTTACCTAGGCGTGGCTGTGGAAGGAGACACCTAAGCACTACAGGAGGCTATTTAAACCACACCCGATGGATGAATCTTGCTTTGCGTTATTCTGCATCCTCTGCAGCAGAACGCTCATCGTGTCTTCTGCATCTGATCCTGGGCCTAAGGAAAAAGGCTTACCATCCTGAATCCAGTCTTCAGCAACACCTATAAAGACAAGAAAGAACAGGTTAGCATTACGGTCTTCAGTGACAGCTCTTCACTTACCTGGTCCATCGGCTGTCACCAACGCCTCGCGCTGCATTCCGGCATCTGAAAGACAAAAGCTTACCAACTCTTCGCACGCTCCGGAGGCCTTCGGCGCTGCATCCCACATCTGAAAGACAAAACAAGGTGCGTTTAAAGACATTGGGGAACTTTAATACTCACGTGCCATTACTCCTTTCCACATCTAACCCAGTGGGTATTCCGGCACCCTGCAGCCGCTCCGAACTTGTACCTGCAAAATAAAAAGACAGTTAGAGCGCATCGTGAAGCAGGCAACTAGCGCTTACTTACGTGCTTCCAGGCGCTTCTATTCATCACACGGGCTCCATCTTCAACTCACTTCAGCCCGTCATCCGCCATCGCCGGAACCCTGCAAAACAAGAAACATCCTTACTAAAGACTTTAAAGACATTAGAATTACTCGAAACTTACCATTCGTGCAGTAAACGACGGACAGCAGTCCTCTGAAGTCAAGAGGCCTGCTCCCCTTATCCAGTGAAGAAACTGGTTACAGCACCCTGCCCCAAGGCAGATGGAGAGCACGGCGTTCACTTACCTAAGGTGAGAGCGTTAACCTTTGGGGTTCTACAGGAGAAGAGAAAGGGAAGAAGAGAGAGACATTCAATAACCCAGTTCCTTAATCCCATATTTTCTATCTGCAGACATCTTACCCTTCGAGTCAAACATACAGTGCACAGAGGTCCAGCCCAAAGAGCCAGCCGTGTGTTACACATCACCTTTGAAGATACGGTATGCGCCCAGTCAAGACCGGCGCCTCTACGGGAATCAGGTGAGCGTTACAGAACGCAAAGCCTACCACAAAACTCCCGACCAGGCGCTATGGAAACCTCGGATACCGACCAGCTAGCCCAGTTACTTGGGGAACTAAGGGCAGAAGTGCATGCAGCCCGTCAGGAAACGAACGCTCTAAGAAGGGAACTGATTATTTCCAAGGAGCGAACAGATGATCTCGCTAGACAATTGCTACAGTCACAAGCCGGACAGACCCCGTTACCCGCATCTGGGGGAAATCTTCCTTCTACATCCTCTATGAATCCAGTGCAGATCAACCTACCTAGGAATGTACCTCTGGCTCCGCCCGAACGATTTTCTGGTGACCCAAAGAGGTTTGCAGTATTTATCAATCAGTGCCGGTTGCATTTCTTATGCCGGCCAGCAGCCTTTCCAACTGATCAAGCTAAAGTAGCTTTCGTGCTTTCGTACCTTAGTGGCAATGCGGCAGACTGGTCGATCCCTCTAGTAAATCAAGATGATCCGGTCCTCCATGATTTTCAAGCTTTTCAGCTCAGTATGGAAAAACTGTTCGCAAGACATTCACAGGGGCAGGCCTTGGAAAATGAGCTTCTTTCGTTGCGACAAGGTAATCAAGACCTTTTGGCTTATATTGCGTCTTTCAACAGACTGATAGTGGAAACTCAATGGCCTGAGGACAAAAGGATTACGCTGTTTTATAGAGGTCTACGTGGAGAGCTCAAAGATGTGTTAGCACAAGTAGTGAATCCCCCACAAGATTGTTCGGACTATATAGACTTAGTCGTTCAAATAGATCACAGACTGCAGAACAGGAAGGCCGATCGTTCCAAGTTTGATGCTCGAGTATTTTCCAAACCGCCAACTCCTTCCAAAGGAGTAGACTCCGGGGAACCCATGCAAATAGGGGGTCTGAAAGGTCCTCTAACACAAAAGGAGCGGGAAAGGAGAAAACAGTTGCAATTATGCCTCTATTGCGGAAACTCAGGGCACTTTCTTCGAGACTGTCCGGTGAAACCAGCCAAGAAGGCAGTAGGAGCTGCAGTTACCAGGGTCACAAACTCTGAGCAGGGAAACGACCTCGCCCGACAAGAATAGAGGTCCTCTTGCCGAGCGTGAAAACCAGTTCCGTGACCTCGCATTTCGTGATACCTATGGTCCTCATTAGCCCTGATAATCCGGATCGATTACATGCAATTGAAGCTTACGTCGACAGCGGTGCCATCGGCAATTATGTGGATCATGAAATGGTTTTGAGGATGAATCTAACTCTTTGTCCCAAGGCTGTAAAGGACGTCATTACTACGGTGGATGGTACGGAGATAGCCTCCGGGCCAGTAACGCATACCACTCAAGAGGTGACGCTAGTAAGTCAAGGTGGACACCATGAGAAGATCGTGTTCGATGTGATCAAGGCCCCTCAGTTTCAGATTATTCTAGGAATACCTTGGTTAGAGAAACACAATCCTCTGATCGATTGGCGAGCAAGAACGGTCCAGTTTCCAGAATGTGTCTCTACTTGTCACCCTCCACCTGGTGTTGCACTGGCAGCAATTTCTTCAGAGACTCCCCAGTTACCTCCCGAATACCTAGAATACCAAGATGTTTTCCGGAAGGATCAGGCTAACTCTCTACCTCCTCATAGGTCTTATGACTGCCAGATAGACCTGATACCTGGATCTACTCCTCCTTGTAGTAGAATTTATGCCCTCACCGAGCCTGAGAACCTTCACCTTCGACAATACCTGGATCAATACCTGGCAAATGTGTTTATTCGTCCTTCCAAGTCCCCTGCTTCTTCAGCTTTGTTCTTCGTTCCAAAAAAGGAAAGAGACCTTAGAACTTGTATAGATTATCGCTCCCTGAACCAGATCACCGTTAAGAATAGATATCCGTTACCTTTGATCCCTGAACTCCTGGACCAAGTCAGAAAAGCATGCATATATACAAAGCTGGATCTTAGAGGAGCTTACCACTTGGTACGAGTAAAAGAGGGCGATGAATGGAAGACGGCCTTCCGCACCAAGTATGGGCTATTTGAATATCAGGTCATGCCCTTCGGACTTTGCAATGCCCCGGCCGCCTTTCAATATTTTATGAACGATGTCCTCAGAGAGCTCATAGATGTGTGTGTTGTTGTTTACATTGACGACATCCTCGTTTATTCTTCATCGGAATCTGAACATCGGAAACACGTGAAAATGGTCCTCGAAAGATTGCGTCAACACAAACTTTTCGCTAAGTTGGAAAAATGTGTTTTCAACGTGACTGAAGTTGAATTCTTGGGATTCATATTATCACCTGGCAGAGTGCGTATGGATTCAAAGAAGGTCGATGCAGTTCTCAAATGGCCATCACCATCCTCCGTAAAAGGTGTGCAAAGCATGTTAGGATTCGCTAACTTTTACCGCAGGTTTATCCCCGAATTCTCTCGAATAGTCCAGCCCATCACTGCCTTGTTAAAGAAAAACAAACGTTTTGAATGGTCTACCGAGGCGGAACAAGCTTTCCAGGATTTGAAGACTAAATTTATCTCTGCACCAATCTTAAAACACCCTCGCCCCGAACTCCCCTACATCGTGGAAACTGATGCTTCAAGCCTTGCCATGGGGGCAGTTCTATCACAAAAGGACCCGGTAACCAATCAGTTGCATCCCGTGGCATTTTGGTCCCGCAAATTCTCGCCTCCTGAAATCAATTACACGATTACTGACAAGGAACTTCTGGCTATCAAGTCTGCCTTTAAGGCTTGGCAGCATTATCTGCTGGGGGCCCGACACACCGTTACTGTGATTACGGATCACCGAAACCTGCAATATTTGAAAACCGCAAAAGCCCAATCCTCTAGACAACTCCGTTGGGCATTATTCTTTGCCGAGTTTGACTTCATAATTACCTATCGACCTGGTACAAAGAACGGTAAAGCTGATGCCCTTTCTCGGATGGGAGTGGAAGAACACTTGATCAACCCTACACCTGTACCAATCATTCCCGAACAAAGAATTCTGGGTGTAATCGCCACAGAATCCATAGAGGAAGTTAAGGATAAAGCCAGGCAACTTGTAACTCCAGCAGACATACAGAATTGGCATCTGCAGGGAAGGACTTTGCAGTAAAGGACAACTTATTGTATTTCCAAGAACGATTATACCTACCCAGCACAGATTTACAGAAAAAAGTAATCTCTTGTTATCACGATTCTTTAATGGAAGGACATCCCGGTATGGCCAAGACCTCAGAAAAGATCAAGCGCTACTTCTGGTGGCCGTCTTGGAAAAAAGATATCAGAGACTTTATAATGTCCTGTGGAGTATGCGCCCAAAACAAGAGTCAAAAGGAAAGACCAGCAGGCCTCTTACACCCTATTGACATCCCACCTCGCCCTTGGCATACGCTTTCTATGGACTTCATCACCGATCTACCTCCATGCTCCGGATACAATACGATTCTAGTAATCGTGGACTTATTCTCCAAGATGGCGCATTTCATTCCGCTCAAAGGCTTGCCAACAGCAGCAACTCTGGCCCGAGAATTTCTCGAAAACATCGTCCGACTGCACGGTTTTCCTTCGGTTCTAATTTCGGATCGAGGTAGTCAATTTATTTCTCATTTTTGGCGAAGTTGCTGTCGGTCGGCTCAAATTTATGTGAGACTATCGACCAGTCACCACCCTCAGACCGACGGACAAACCGAGAGGACCAATCAAATTCTGGAACAGTATTTACGCTGCATGCTGCAACAAACTGAAAAAACTTGGAAAGACATCCTTTGGATAGCCGAATATGCCTACAATAACTCTGTCCATTCGGGAACTGGGAAAACCCCGTTTTTTCTTTTGTAAGGCAGTCACCCTCGAACCTCGGAGTTGGATCCCCTCCAAGATCTTGAAACACCAGCAGTAGACTACCTGCATTCTACAATCACCCAAGCCTTTAAGGAAGCTGTTTCTCACCTTCAAAGGGCTAAAGAACAATACAAGAAAGGAGCAGATCAACATCGGAAGGAAGCCCCTCAATATCAAGTAGGGGATCAAGTCTGGTTATCCACCAAATATCTAACTCTAAAAGGGCCACGCACATTCAACCCAAGATACCTTGGTCCCTATTCCATCACTACCATAGTAAACCCAGTAGCGGTCAAATTGGACTTGCCCCCGCACATGAAGATACATCCGGTCTTCCACGTCTCTCTATTAAAACCCGTGCAACCTCAAACCCGACTAACTAAATCTCCAAAACCTATCCTAGTTGATGGAGAACTCGAGTTTGAAGTCAAAAGCATTCTGGACTCCAAGATCTCCAAATCTAAACTATTTTACCTAATTGACTGGAAAGGCTACGGCCCCCAAGAGAGATCCTGGGAACCTGCTGAATATGTCCACGCTCCTCGCCTAATCAAAAGATTTCACCGAACATTTCCTGACAAGCCAAAACCCCCGGAGAAGCCCGGTTTGGGAGGGGCCTTGAGGGGGGGTACTGTCATGATCTCTGCTTCCAAAAGGTCAAGGTTTTCCCAACTCCCATGGAAGCAGATCCATAACCCAGGTTCCGAGTGCCAACCAGTCCCAATTGGGACCTTTTGGACCCAGTCCTGGCGACAGTGGCACCAGGCTCATAAATATGCCCAGTCCCAGCGCTGGAAGCGCCGGGCTCATAATGCTTGGGTGGACTTACCTGCAGCAGACCATGCTGCTTACTTGCCTGCCAGTTGAGCCTCTGATCCTCTTCTGTTTGGAACTACTTTTCCTGTTGGGTGGGGCAGGAGCCACTCCCTAGATTCAGAACACTGGAACTCTTCTGGAAAGCAGGAACTCTTTTCTTACCTAGGCGTGGCTGAGGAAGGAGACAACTAAGCACTACAGGAGGCTATTTAAACCACACCCGATGGATGAATCTTGCTTTGCGTTATTCTGCATCCTCTGCAGCAGAACGCTCATCGTGTCTTCTGCATCTGATCCTGGGCCTAAGGAAAAAGGCTTACCATCCTGAATCCAGTCTTCAGCAACACCTATAAAGACAAGAAAGAACAGGTTAGCATTACGGTCTTCAGTGACAGCTCTTCACTTACCTGGTCCATCGGCTGTCACCAACGCCTCACGCTGCATTCCGGCATCTGAAAGACAAAAGCTTACCAACTCTTCGCACGCTCCGGAGGCCTTCGGCGCTGCATCCCACATCTGAAAGACAAAACAAGGTGCGTTTAAAGACATTGGGGAACTTTAATACTCACGTGCCATTACTCCTTTCCACATCTAACCCAGTGGGTATTCCGGCACCCTGCAGCCGCTCCGAACTTGTACCTGCAAAATAAAAAGACAGTTAGAGCGCATCGTAAAGCAGGCAACTAGCGCTTACTTACGTGCTTCCAGGCGCTTCTATTCATCACACGGGCTCCATCTTCAACTCACTTCAGCCCGTCATCCGCCATCGCCGGAACCCTGCAAAACAAGAAACATCATTACTAAAGACTTTAAAGACATTAGAATTACTCGAAACTTGCCGTTCGTGCAGTAAACGACGGACAGCAGTCCTCTGAAGTCAAGAGGCCTGCTCCCCTTATCCAGTGAAGAAACTGGTTACAGCACCCTGCCCCGAGGCAGATGGAGAGCACGGCGTTCACTTACCTAAGGTGAGAGCGTTAACCTTTGGGGTTCTACAGGAGAAGAGAAAGGGAAGAAGAGAGAGACATTCAATAACCCAGTTCCTTAATCCCATATTTTCTATCTGCAGACATCTTACCCTTCGAGTCAAACATACAGTGCACAGAGGTCCAGCCCAAAGAGCCAGCCGTGTGTTACACATCACCTTTGAAGATACGGTATACGCCCAGTCAAGACCGGCGCCTCTACGGGAATCAGGTGAGCGTTACAGAAATATATAGCGCTTTACAGCGTCTTGGAATGTGTAGCGCTTCACTGAATGTGATGGCATTTTGTTGCCAGCAATAATGTGGCACACACATATAGCCAGCTCTATGTTGCCAGTATAACATGTGAGTATATGGCTGGAGACATGCACGGTACATGATTTATAATGCAGCAAAAAGCTCAATGTGAAGTTGCAAAGTTTAAAAGTGCACCACATTTTTTTTTCTTCTCTTCTTAGGAATACCTCATTCATAGGAGACTACATTTTTTATATAACTGACTGATTTGATTAACAATTACTAATCACTAGTGCTAACTCATTAACATTATAATGTAATCTCTATGTGCAAAATGAGGTGAAAATACATATTCTGAAATTCGTTTTTCAAACCGGCACTGGAGTTTTTTTTTTCTTCATTCTCTTTCTGTGTTTGCAACAAGCAGAGAGCCTGCATACCAGGAAATTATATTAGATACAGTTGCTTCCTGGGTAAAGAGCCTATTGTACAAAAGTGAAGGGTGATGCTGCCTTTCAACCTGATTGGAGCAGAGTATCTGCAGATAGATTACGTAGGCAAAATGGGTAGGTGCAGAGCTCTGCTGGGGGAACCAGGTCAGAGGGAGAAGTTAGTTCAGGATGACTGGGCTCTGAGACAGACGTGCCTGGTCTCACTTATCGCTGGCTTGAGAACCCTATGTTTTCGCTGCGCACTTCAAACATCCAAGATTACAGAGGCACTTCATGCTGACTGGGCCTGTTCTTCTGAGGCGAGTGAAAGAAGGTTGTCTGGGGGAGAGAACTACAAATCTATGGTAAGCATCCAAAGTTGAAGTGAGGTTATCAGGTGCTGTTGTTTGACGAATGTCTGATCTAAAAATACCAGGCAGATAGAGTAGCTAAGCAAAAGAAAATCCCCTGCATTTTCATTCGCCATGTTTAGAATCATAAAAAGTGATGCCTATTTTTAAAAAGGGTTTATTTGTACTGTATCTATTGTTTTTTTCTCTTCTTATTTTATTACAGGTAATGCTGAAATGTATATGGTAAGATTTGTATCATGAAATTGTGATTGTCTGCAATATAATATTATATAAAAACAAATGGTTCAGAGTTTTTATTGCTTTGGGAATTGCATATGCGGACATGGGGAAGATTTGTGTTCTTTGTTAATACATTTGCCAATTTGCCCATGCAGATAGAATAACAAACAGAATAAGCGGTTATAAATAGGTGTATGGGGTGGCCACCAGGGGGCGCGTGGATGAGATCCTCTCCTGCGTGAGCTCCCGGCAGAGGTCCCGAAAAATGGAATGAGCCCCTGTTTTTTGACCCCCCCTTGGGTGGAAATTCGAGACAAAGGTCTGTGAAGGTACTCGCCACGTACGGAAGAAATCCCAGGCGAAAACGGCCTGGCTTCCACCAAATATCATTGTGAAACTGTAAAGGCGAAAACGAAACTAGAATCGGCCCCGACTCTGCCTGGAACTCCTGGCCTGCTGGGAGAAACACCCAGTGGAGCGCACGCTGGAGGCTGGACCCCTGTGTCCACACAACGCCACTCCTGTATTGGTGGACCCGGCGGAGCAGACGGTAGACCGCAATAGTGGGGAAAGGAGCGGGGAGAATTTTGGAAGCGGTCTGACGCCGGGCACCCCGAGAAGAAAACGGAGGCACGGGCCCCGTGCTTCCTCTTGCACCGAAACAAACCTTCGCGGCGGCCTCCCCCTGACGGACCAAGCGAGGCGGGCCCGTCACCAGGCTTGGGTGCGGCCTGGGACCTGGGACGCACGCGGCGAGGTGCTCGCGCTCCCCGCGGCCCAAGAGAAGTAAGTGTGCCCTTGTCCCCCCCTCCGTTCACCCGCCAGAGGGCAAGGACCTTACCCAGACTGTAATAACGGACGCATCTACCTCACAGAGGGAAAGGCCCCTGGAGACACTTTTAAAACGGTCTGTCTTGGGACGGAAAGTACAAGCACAAAATAAGTGACCTTGGGGCGTGTGCCTCCTCTGTGGCAACAGGCATTTTAGCAGCGGCACTGTCCGACACGTTGAAACTACGACATCTGGCGCATGAACGCCCGACAGAAACTTGCCATATACACATACAGTTCGATACCCCAAATCGACGTCGGCTCCAAAATGGCCACATCGCCAATCACAGATACAAAAACCGCCGCCACAAAAGGAGACATAGCAGATTTACTGGCGGAAATAAGGAACATAGGAGCCAATATAGGAGGAAAGATTGATAAACTTACACAGCGCCTTGACAACATAGAGGATAGGGTTGAAGGTGTCGAAAACAACCAGGCCTCAATCGATGTCTTGGAAACACAGCTGGCCCACAGAATAACTGAGCTAGAACAAAGAGAGCAGGAGTTTAGACTTAAGATGGACGATTTGGAGAATCGTGAAAGGAGAAACAACCTACGTTTTTTTGGGATTCCCGAGAAAGAAGGGGAAACAGAAGAGGACCTGAAAACAACCTTTCACGACATCATCAAGCTCCTGGTTGCCGACGACAACATTGATGAACCCAAGACAGAGCGCATTCATAGAGCGGGAGGCCCACCTGGAGGCCTGAGATCAGTCCTGACAAGGTTTCACCGTTATCAGGATAGGATGAGAGTGTTGGTAAAGGCGAGGAGCGGGAGCACCATCTCCCTAAATGGACCCCAAATATATACTAAGACCTCTCCTCCCTGACCTTGGCCCTGAGGAAAATGTGTAAGCCACTCACGACATGGTTTAATCTCATGACACACGCTACAGATGGGGATACCCCTTTTCTCTTTCTTTCGAACATGAAGGCACAAGGATCAGGTTCAGCTCTGAGCAACAAATCAAAGCTTGCATATCTGACTTACTAGGCCCGCAGGATCGGGAGGAATCCCGTGACCATGCCCCCAAGGACGGGAGGGAATGGCAGATACAGGGCCCGAAGAGGAACAAGGTGAAAGGCTCAAGGAAATATCGCAGGGGAAACAGCTCCCCAGAAGGGGGCAGCTGATCTTCGACAAGTATGGTACTCTTTGCTTGAATTGACATTTGATAAGGGGTAAACATGGGTGTTTATTGGGGTAACGTGATTGAGACCTCCACTTACCTTGCAGAAATGTGCTCGCTCTGGGGGGAGGTTACCGGGGGCTCATTAGTTATTTTGACGCTTATTTTACAAGGTGACCGTGAGGTAACCGTCTCCACTGGTGGTTCGGTTCTGGGCTAGTGCCTTTAACTAAGCTCTATCGGATGCCACCGAACTCAGGAGAAAGGAAGGGAGGGGGGGTGGGGAAGACGGACAAAGGCACGTGTCAAATCAAGGGAATATGCAAGAACTATGAACAGTACAATGGTTACGTGGTTGTTTAAACACCGAGAAAGCGGGTTGAAATGGTCAGAGAGTATGTATGGTCTCAGATTCCGTTGTTACGATGACCGCTGAACCATATTGCAGGGGTGCCACAAGGGTGGGAACGCTGAACGTCAAAGGTCTTAATTCATCGACCAGGAGATCACTTGTCTTTAGAGAGTTTCGCAGATCAAATATCGATATCCTTTTATTGCAGGAGACTAAATATATGAAGGGTGAGGAGAGGGCGGTCCTGTGGAGGCGATCCGGAATTGAATTCTGGGACTCTGGACCATTAAAGAGGGGGGGAGTGGGAATAATCATTAAGAAGGGGATAGACTTCAAGACCACAAAGGTTTGGTCAGATGCAGAAGGCCGAGCCTTGCTTGTTTCAGGGACCATTGGGAATGTGTCCACTACGATCGCCACGATTTACTCCCCCAACGTAGGGCAGATTCCACTCCAAAACAATCCCCAAAATCATGCTAGAGTCAACGGGCCATATCATCCTTGGAGGAGATTTTAATACATGGGCAGATCCCACGTTAGATTGGTAACCAGGTATCCCAGAAACACGTGATAAACTCGGAGGAGACCACGCTCAATTCAGGGTGATGATGGAATCGTATGGATTGACTGATGTGTGGAGACGAATGCACCCCACGGTGAGAGCTTACACCTTTTTTTCAGCCCCACACAATACACTCATCCGCCTTGACCACCTCTACCTCTCAAGAGATCTATGCGATACAGCCTCACACACAGAAATCACACCGATCACATGGTCTGACCATGACATGGTGACCGCCGATATAATATGGGAATCCCTACTAGTTAGAGGTGGAAAATGGAGATGCAACGAGACCCTATGGAAAGACCCTGTTTTTAAATCGGAGATGGAAACTGAAATTGCTGATTACTTTCGATTGAACGATACCGGGGAGGTCTCTACACAAGGGGTTTGGGATGCGGGGAAGGCGACCTGGAGGAGGGTCCTGATGAGGGAGGGAGCCAGTAAAAAGAGAGAGAGAACCCTGATTGAAAATAGACTCCGTAGAGAAATCGCACAACTAGATAACGAACCAGAGGAAGGGGACGTAATGGACCATGAAAAAGTCAGTGAAGCAAGGAAAAAAAGGGAGGAACTCTGTCTCCTAGAACACGACCAAATAGCTCGTAAACTTCTTTTCCTAAGACAAACACTTTATGAGAAAGGAGACAAAGCAGATGCGTTGTTGGCAGCCAGGCTACGAGCACAGCAGGCAGGACGCAGAGTACAGAAAATAGTTGATGGAGGACCCAACACGGTTATAAGTAGGACCACCATCCCCGAAGTCTTTGCAGACTTCTATGAAGCCCTGTATACCCCAGAGACGGAATCAGACCCGTCTAGCATTCAATCCTATTTAGCTGGTATCGATATGCCCAAACTGACATACATTGAGTCTGAGACCCTGGACGCCCCCATAACTGAGGAGGAGATTCAGGAGGCCATCAAACGACTAACACTAGGTAAATCCCCAGGCGAAGACGGGTATACGGCAGGTTTTTACAAGACATTTGCCTCACAGCTCACACCCTTTCTAATGAAACTATTTAATGAGATCCTAGAGACAGGGAAACCTCCGGATTCATTTGTCAAAACACTCATAACTGTCATCCCAAAAGAAGGGAGATATCCCATGAAATGCGGATCATATCGTCCTATCTCCCTACTCAACTTAGATGCAAAGATATACACAAGGGTCTTGGCAGCTAGAATTGAATCATACATGCCCCGCCTCATCCACCCTGACCAGGTGGGCTTTATACTGGGTTGCCAGGGTGCAGACACCATGCGCAAGACCCTGCACTTGGTACATGCCTCCCACAACCTGAACACTGATCCCTCACTATTTTCCATCGATGCAGAAAAAGCATTTGATAGGATAGATTGGGACTTTCTAATGGGAGTCCTTCGAAAAATTTGGACGGGTCCCAAGCTTAGAAAGGGAATCCAGGCAGTCTATTTGATGCCTACAGCTTCGGTATTTGTAAATGGGGTATATTCTAGGTGGTTCCAACTGAAGAGGGGTACCCGACAGGGATGCCCACTGTCGGCCATCCTGTTTGCTTTATCGCTTGAACCATTAGCACACAAGATGAGAACGGACACCAGTATAGAAGGATGCACCTGGGACACACAGAGTACAAGTTGGCATTGTATGCCGATGACATTCTCCTGCATGTGGTCAATCCTGAAGGATCCATTCCCTGAGCTATATCCCTCCTTGAAGAATATGGTCAGTTATCAGGGTTCAAGGTCAATCGGTGCCAAATCCATATTGTTCCCCCTCCAGGGGACGGCAGAGGTAAACGAAACAAAATATTCCTCCCTTGGACTAACGCTTGAGCAGGACACCATGCGATATTTAGGGATTCGAATTACGAAACAAATAGACACTCTTTATGAAGCGAACTTTCCACAACTTCTTGCCAAATTCCATGCAGTTCTTGCCAGGTGGGACAAATTGACAATCTCGTGGCTTAGCCGGCTTAACGCCATTAAAATGACTTGTCTCCCAAGGTTTCTCTACCCCTCTCAGATGTTTCCCATTAAAATACCGGAGCAATACTTCACCGAGGTTAGAAAAGCGACCCTGAAATTCCTGTGGCGTGGGAAAAAAGCCAGGATCGCCTACAACACATTAACATTACCCAAAGATAAAGGAGGGGTAGGCCTCCCAGACCTCAAGAAGTATTATGTTGCTGCCCAATTACGGGTGCTCGTCCCTCACTTACGTAACCAAAAAGAACCACAGTGGATAGCAATGGACAACCACTAATTAGACCCAGCAACACTCTCGGAGTGGCTATGGGCCCCACGAAAGAGAGTGTTGAGGAGGACGAAGGAGCATCCGCTCTTTGCCACCATATGGGAAATATGGAGGGAGGGTCCAGAGATGAGATAAATCACAACATGGCCGTCTCCACTGAGCCACCTATGGTCCCTGGGCATAAATAACCATATCCCCAATGTTGAAAGATTCCAGGCGTGGTATGAAGCTGGACTAGAAAGGGTGGGCCAGCGTCTCCGAAACGATTCCTTTATCACTCTCCCGGAGCTAACAGAGGCCCTAGTATAGGCGTGCTGTCCACTACTTACAGATCAAAGGGGTCTTAACAAAGGCAGCATGGAAGGAAAAACTGAGTAGGGAGCTCACCCCCTTCGAAAAAAACTGTTGGACTCCAAGACTGACAGGAAGAGCCTGATTTCCGCCATGTACAAAATACTAGTGGAGGCGGGTAGAGGGAACACACATAACCTCAGAGCACGTTGGGGGAATGACATGGGGTCGGAAATTGATGAAGACGTGTAGGATAAAATGTGCCGCATGGCAACACGCACTTCCATATCGTGCCAATATAAACTCCATTCCATCAAACTCTTGCACCGCTGACAGTATGACCCTTACAAACTATCCAAAATGTATCAATCATTCTCCCCCCTCTGTTGGCGCCAATGTGGACAAGTCGCAGACTATTGGCACATGTGGTGGGGATGTCCTAAGATTAAGATCTATTGGGATGAGGTCTTGGGGTGGATTAGACACCTGGACGGGATTCAAAGAACGGCGGACCCCCATCTTGTCCTGTTCGGTCTTGAGAAAATAGAGGACGAGTGGCAGAGAGTCCAAGGCCTAGCTCCCCATTTGTTTCTCGCTGCTTGGTCATTACTTGCCACCAAATGGAAATCAATTACGACCCGGGCCGAGAATGAATGGATTAATGTTGCAATGAACATATGTACCATGGAGAAAATTACTGCATCACTCCACGGCAGGGCAACACAGTGTGAAGTCCTGTGGGCAGATTTCCTAAGCAAACACACATCAAACAGACATCCAACCCCAAATGGAGATAGGGTTCACTGTCCATAGGGCCCAACTAGGTCCTTCTCCTCTGGGGTACCATTCACCCACTACCTGTTATGAGACCGCTTCTACGCTATCTCTCAGGCATCAGTAAAACCATGACAAGACACCCTCCGTATGGCGAGTCCCCGAACACACCACATCGAAACAGTTTCAGCCTGCGACAACGAGCGCATGACCATGAAAACACAACTCCTTGATAACACAATTTCTTAATCTGTGAGGGGTGGGGGTAGGGGTAAAGGTGTAAAAGTATAAAGAGAACAAGAAAAATATGTTGGTTTTTTCCATTGTTATACCGTTGGATGTATACAAATGAAACTAAGCACTGTATATTGGAATTACTTCCACATGTGTAACGAATATGGATGCATATGTAACTTTTTCTTTTTTCTCTTTTCTCATTGAGAGAACTGTTACGTGTTAAAACTTAATAAAATCAAATTAAAAAAATAAATAAATAGGTGTATGTGTGTGTTCCCCCTTGCATGTTGTTTGGGGGATTCTAATATAACCCATAGATTACTGGGGGTCTATGAACCAGTAATGATGCCTATGGGCGCATAGATCATTGGTGTAAATAAATCAATGATACCGACCACAGGCTGCAGGTAGCACTATACATAGAATTGTTGGTCCCCTTGTGTGTAGGTCCAAGGCCCTCCATAGATCACTAGGAGGTATTCTAATAGAAAGGAAGGTTTTTTGTATGATGGGGTTATAATGTAGGGAAGGGAAATTATTCTCACCACTAAGTAATTTACTACCACAAAATACCGCCAATAGTATATATTACTAAATTCTCCAATATAGTATAACAAAGTATGGTCACTAGAATGATGTGAGGCCAATCCCAATCTAAACACTAGGATAGGTATTACCAAGGTACCGTTCATCTTTTGGCGGTAAGAAAATACCACCAAACCCCAAATGTACAAAAAATATCGGGAATGTGATTATAGAGCACCTACTGGGCGTGGCAAGTGTGTCTCACACTACCATACGTGCATTAGAGGGAACCCATTTCATGATAGCAGTGTGACACTAAAAGTGAATTTCAGAATGTCTCAAATGGAAGCCACATTCCCAGAGCTAGTGCAATATCTAGAAGCAAAGTTATATGCACATGGGATATGGTCATCAAATAATGCCACAGAATGGCATGACCACATCTATGGTGAAGTACAGAAAGAACCATTAGACAGCATTTTTGCAGAAGGCAGCATAATTCAGGTCTGCCTGTTGAGACTACTAAATGCAGCTAATAAACATGCAGAGAAAGATTGTCTGATACGCCTTTGTGCCAAGATATGGTTTATCCTAAATGGGTCCCTGTGAATGCAAGAGCATGATGCCAAGCTGATTAGCAGGTTAAAAGCTGATCTGGATGGGGCAAGTGAAAAAGAGGAGATGTTAAGAGCAGAATTGGAGGTATGTCAAAAAGACATGCAGTCAAAATATAGGGATCTTGACACTCAATTGTCTCAAAGCAAGAAACAGTTTTGGGATAGTGAACAAGAATTGATACATTTGAAAGTGTTGGTAGACCATATTAGACAAGACAAAGATGAGGTTGTTTTGGAAATGCAGATTTTGCAAAAAGAACATTGTGAAAAAGAAAGTGATCTCCAAAATGCTGAACAGGAAATGGTTAAAATGTTTCAAGAAAGAGACAAGAGAAACAAAGAATTCAATGAATGCCAAATGCAAATGGGTGATATGCAGGAGGTAATTAATAAGATGAGGGTTGAAAACAACTATTTGCATAATGAGGCAGAGAGGCTCTTTAAAAAATGCAAGAATTTGGAACAGCACAGCAAATGTGCATGTCCAGGTCCCAGAATAGACGGCAGGGCACCGCATTCAATGGAGTTGAGGTGAATTCTATTTCTACACAGAGAGCTAGAGCCCCAGTGACTGGGTCAGTGAATGAACTTGTTTGCAGTGCCCTTGAGGGATTTGACACACCCATTGGGTGCCGCCATCAATCCCATACACCTGAAATCAGGATTGAATCACAAAGTAGTGCAATTCTGTGCATAGCAACGAGTAGCCTCATAAAGATAATGAAATCCATCAAAGCTCTGATCAAACCATTTAAAAAAGGAGGGGATTGTTGCATAGAGGACCACTTACAAGTGGTGCATGATACATTTAAAGCACTCCAGATACCTCAGGAACAATACAGGTAATATTTTCAATTAACTTTAGATGCTCCCAGGGGCGTGGCTACATGGCCACGGTGTAGGATGTGTCTTCGGAGTGCTCCTGTCGATCCGCTACTGATCCGGATAAATATGCACTATGAGTTAGCTGGGAGATGCTGCTTTTGAAGGTACAGGCGTGTGAATATGGCGAGGATGCAGCAGGGAAAGATCGGAAGGCGACCACACTGAAATGAAGGAAATACAAGCAGAAGAAGATTGTTTAAGAACCATGGAGGGAGATACAAAATGGCGCCCACAGTAGAACAAAGGACGTCCGTCTGTGTGAGTGTGCCGTGATCGTGAACGGAAGTTCCCCCAAACTGCTAGCGGACTCTGCTAACGATACAAAGTGTGGAACATAAAGGATAATAATAGCGGTGCGGAAGGGGATCGGCGGAGAATTCTTATCGGTGACACTGGCTGCGCGTCTGCCTGGCAGGCGTGGGGATTGGATGCGCGTAACGCGGGTGCAGCCCCAATGCCGGAAACTAGTGAAAGGCTGGGTGGAGGGGTCGGCCCAGCGCTTTGACATTGTGGAGGATTGTGGCGGCGACCCCTCCAGAGGATCTGAGAGCTGGACACCGCCACCAGCACGTATTTGTTCGGAAGTAGCCCCTATGCAAGATGCGCAAAATGGCGTCTGTATGACATCAATGGGCAGGGAACACCTAGAGTGCAGTTGGAGCGCGCTCAGAACGGATTGCGGTTGGGGTCTGCTACAGAAGATTCGGATGGCAGAAAGATGCACTGTTGTGGGCTGATGAGCGGAGGACACCCCGAGAAGTTTGGGAAATAAACTGTGTGCTGTTCCCCAATACTGGAGCGGAGGGTGTACGGAAGCAGCCCCCCCTGCATGCTAATGTGAACGCCGGAGCCGGACTGTGGGATTAGGCTGGTGAATAATTCCCTGCGACGAGACTATTGTGGATCCTGAGGCTGGATGACGGGCAGGCACTCTGGTAGAGGCTACATTGTCATCTGATCGGAGTTGCGAAGTGATTCAATGGGAACGCTCTGAGTATTGAGACTTGAGGAAGAAGCTTGTAACAATAGCAGTAGGGCGGCTGTGAGCCCACATAAAGGGCGTTAATGTGCATCCACATGTCACAATAAGACACACACCCTTTATGGTTCTAGGGCATTGCTATCATAGGGACCCAGTGGGCCCTGACTGTAATGGCACGGTGGAAAACGGTATAACTGTGCTAAGACACTAAGAAGAGAGCGCCCCCTCTGGTGGGTGCGGATGACATGGAGTGCAGGAACAGCCCTGAAAGAGTGAACTTTGTTTAATTACGTGGGAGAGCACAGTCCATTACAACGTAAGCAACAGCACAGACGAACTGCATGAGACGTGTCATCAGTGTAACCAAGGCAGAGACTATGGCAAACGGCCTGTAACATACGCAGGCTGCGCCACCAACGAGAGCAAACCACAGTGGCATTGTATCTTGGCGTATGCAAAGGCTAATAGGGTGCGCCAAGGAGAAGGCTGGCAGAGCTTGTGAGGTTCTGAGGCCCCCATGCTGGGGTAGGACCATTGGACACTGGATTGTAGTGTGCGCCCTTCTCCCCCCAATTGCGGAACACAGACGGTGGGCGAAGCCAAAACATACGGCTGCTGCGTCATGTCTAACAAGTCTATGAGACAAAAAGTGAAGCACCCCACGTTGGACGAATTTACCAGAACACCGCCGGGCCCGGAAAGCACTAGGATTAAAGACAAGCCCCCTGCGAGTGGCATGGCCGCTGCGGGTCCGAACCAGGAGGTTCTGGCTGCAATTGCGGACCTGAAAGCGGATTTGAAGGCGGCCTAGGAGGCCAAGCTTGAAATAGTTGTGGCTGAATTGAAGACAGCATTGGACCTTAAGGTCGGGGAAGTGCAGGAAGACGTGAACTTACTCCGTCAGGATGTGAGGTCCCTGTCGGAGCGCACGGCGAGCCTGGAGAAAGAAGGGAGCTTGAATACAGCAGACTGGGCCTCACATAAATCGGAACTGCATGCCCTGGTACAAAGAGTGGGCAACCTAGAGAGTAGAGCGGAGGAAGCGGAAGGACGTGCCCGAAGGAACAACATCCGCATTGTGGGGATGCCGGAGGGAATGGAAGGTCATAACCCCACAGAATTTGTTGAAAACATGTTGCTGCAGGAGATCACTGGAGGAGTTCTGTCTCAGGGATTTGCTGTGGAACGAGCACACAGGGCTCTGATGAGGAGGCCGCCGCCAGGCAATCCGCCTAGCCAGTTATTGCCAAAATCCTTAATTATCGAGACCGGGAAAGGATACTGGAACACTTTTGCAAAGGAGGAACAATCAAACGGGGGGAGGAAAACTTAACGGCTTACCCGGATTATACCTTGACAGTGCAGCAGAGCCGAATGAACTTTGGGGCTGTTAAGAGGAGACTGAGGGAGGCGGGTTGCAAATACATGCTACTTTACCCGGCGAAATTGAAGGTTTTTCATAAAAACAGAACTTTATTTTTCGACACTCCGGAGGATGCCATGTGTTGGCTTGATATGCAGGGCTGCCCCCAGGAGACTGACATCCAGGCGGAAGAAGAAGGTGATCGAGATAAGTAAAGAGTAATGGGAGTACATGGAGATGATGCGGCTACAGACTATGGGACTTGATTATAGTCATGGTTGCGATCTGTTTGTAGGCGGGACTGGAGTATGATAGATAATGTGTTGAGTGCATTGTGACTGTTGCTTCTATCAAGGAGCTTTCGTAGGGCTAGTCCTCATATCCCCATTCAGTATTAATAGTTAAGTGGCCATTAGGGCGACTTCACCCTACTGAGCTCTGAGCGTATTAGACAGGGCTAGATGTGGGGGAGCCTGAGATCCAGGGATGGAGCTGGGCAACAGTTAGGGGGGGAGTTGTTGGGGAAGGGGTGGGCGGTGGGAAGGGGCGGGTGGGGAGTTTGGGGTGTATATAGTTTTGGGGAGTTTGGTTTTAAGAGCCTATATAGACAAGAATGGGTACGAGCGGTGGTCTGTGCGGTTGGGGTGGGGACGGAAATCATAACGAGCCATGGGGGACCTTAAAATAATCACGTGGAATGTTAGGGGCCTAAACAGTTATTTGAAGAGAAATAAGGTGCTGCTATACTTGCGTAGACAAAAGATAGACGTTGTGCTATTACAAGAGACCCATCTGACAAGAGAGAGACTGGAAATGATTAAGAAGAAATGGAAAGGGGTGGTGGTGGGTTCAACATACTCTGCTTATGCCAGGGGGGTCCTTATCTGGGTGGCTCCGCATGTCCCCCTTCATGTATTACAGGAAACTGCTGAAGCAGATGGGAGAATGGTCATACTTAAGGGCCTGGTAGAGAACAGAGAAATAAGTATAATCAATACATACGCCCCTAATCAGAATACAGCGATGTATTTCAGAACCCTGAGTGCTGCCCTTGGTGTGTGCATGGGAAGTGCGGTAATCTGGGGTGGGGATTTTAACTGTGTACTGAATCCGAAGGTGGATAGATCAGATCAGAAGC
Source organism: Ambystoma mexicanum (assembly GCF_040938575.1). Taxonomy (NCBI): domain Eukaryota; kingdom Metazoa; phylum Chordata; class Amphibia; order Caudata; family Ambystomatidae; genus Ambystoma; species Ambystoma mexicanum. The sequence continues at coordinate 183,924,746 of NC_090926.1, forward strand.
TGGAAAAACCAGCCCCGGCGGCACGGGCGTTGCAAGCGTTGCTTAATGATTTTGACCTGACTGATAAATGGAGAATGAAGCACCCCCAAGAAAGACAGTATTCTCATTACTCGGCTCCACAACAGTTGTCCACTAGGCTAGACTATATCTTTGCTACGTCAGGCCTAATAACGGAAATGGTGCGGGTGGAATATAAAGCGAGGGCCCTATCGGACCACTCGCCCTTGATTGTAAGCTGGCGATACTGCCCTCCAAGAGCAAGGATCCCGACGTGGCGGCTCCGGGCAGAAGCGCTTAAAGATCCTGTGTTTAAAGAAGAGGTAAGGGAGGAGATCATAAATTACTTTGAGGAGAACACGGGTAGTGTTGATTCGGCATGCACGTTGTGGGAGGCCTTTAAAGTAGTGTTGAGAGGCGTGGCCATAGCGAAATCCCGAAGCCTGCAGGGCGGTATCCTGGTTGATTTACGAGAAGCTGAGAGGGACTTGGAGGAAGCACAAAGGGAGGCTGATGATACTAGTTCAAATGTAGAGAGGATACTTCAGCTTCAACAGAAGTGTGGAGAGCATTGGGATAGGTTGTGCAAATTGAATTACAGGAAACACAAAGAGAGGCAGCATGCGGGTGGGGACAAAACTGAACGGCTTCTGGCGTGGTTATATAAGAGTGAGACCCCCCGACCCACCATCAGGGCAATAACAAGGGAAGACGGCAGTGTAGCGGACACCCAGGAGAGAGTTCATCAGGAATTTGTCACGTATTACAGTGAATTGTATGGGGATGCCAAGGAGGATAATCAAGAGAGGATAAGAGAGACACTCGAAGATATAGGTCTTCCCAGGATAAGTGCTGAAGAGAGGGAAGAGTTGGATACACCAATCACTCTAGAGGAATTAGAAGCGGTGGTGAGACAATTGCCCACTAGCAAAACCCCTGGGGCAGACGGGTTCCCGAGTGAGTTTTATAAGGCATACATGGCGGAGGTGCTCCCTCCGATGCTGAATATGCTAAATGAAGCGTTTGAGACGGGACAGCTGCCAGAGTCATTGAGGGAAGCAATTATAGTTCCACTCCCTAAACCGAATAAGCCAGGGAACAGCTGTGGCTCCTATAGACCATTATCAATGCTGAATCAAGACAGCAAGATACTAACAGCTGTTTTAGCAAACAGATTGCGAAAAGTCATAGACAAACTCATACACCCGGATCAGACTGGCTATGTTCCAAGCAGGAACATAACTCACAATCATAGGCGACTCCATCGAGTCATTGAACGGGTGGGGGGAATTGAGAGTGACTTAGCAGTAGTGTCCTTGTAATGCAGTAAAGGCTTTTGATTCTGTTAAGTGGCCATGGCTGCTGTCGACACTGGCGGAATTTGGGATGGGGCCCGGATATTTAAGATGGGCAAAGATGTTATACAATGCGCCGCTTGCTAGAGTTAAGACGGGAGCTGTCATCTCAGAGAGATGGCGGTTAGGTAGAGGTACCAGACAGGGATGCCCATGGTCCCCCATGTTATACATATTGGCATTGGAGCCTTTGGCTATATATCTCAGACAACAATATGATACTATAGGCATAGAAGTGGGTGGGGAGCGACACTTGATTTCTTTATATGCAGACGATATGTTATTGTACCTGGAGTATCCAGAGGAGAATCTCCAGCATATATTGGAGGTTATGGATCGGTATGCGGGGTTGTCTGGAATAGCTGTGAATCCTCAGAAGTCTGTAATTTTCCCGTTGGGTAACTATAAAGGACTCCCCGTAGAACAGCTGCCGGTATTGCAAGTCCCCTGGGCGGTTGATACCTTTCGGTACCTTGGGATAGATGTGTATCACACGATTGAACAAGAACATAAGCACAACACGGAAGTAGCTGTTGGGAAAATAGAGAAAAGCATGCAATTTTGGGGGAAGTTGCCGCTAGCTATGATGGGGCGTAGTGAAATGCTTAAGATGGTGGTTTTGCCTAGACTCTTGCATTATTTCGGAAACATCCCATACCTCATACCTAGGAAGTTTTTTTACCAAACATGACAGTATATGCAGGGACTTTTTGTGGCAAGGAACCAGGTGCAGGATGGCGTTGTGGAAACTGCAAAACTTTTATGAAAAAGGGGGGATACGGCTCCCCAACTATGAGGCCTGCTATATAGCAGGCCAACTGCAGTATGTTGCTAAATGGCTCTCGGATGAAAGTGCCCCTGAATCCAGATTGTTTAGTGCAGACAGTGCCCCATTTTACTTAAAGGAAATGATCTGGTTATCTGAAACGGAAATGCAGGGGAGCCCCGACATGATGATACTAGGTTGGAGGATTTGGCGCCGCGCGTGCAGGATGATGGGAATCCCAGCTCCGTGCTCCCCGCAGATACCGCTGGTGGCCCTGGCTAAGGGAAATGTGCAACTGCCAAGGTTGATCAGGAACCATTGGGAATCAGTGGGATTGGCAACGGTGGGAGATGTTTGGCGGGAGGGAGTCATTGCAAGTTTTGAGGAGTTGGGCAAGGAAACAGGTCTACACGTAGGTCAATATGTTACATATTACAGATTGGTGCGGGAAATCAAGAAAACCTGGCCCGAAACCATTCTTGAAGTAGAGCCGGACGAGGTTGTAGACACCATATATGATATAGCAGAGGTAGGGCATGAAATTTCAAGGCTGTATGACATGCTGATGGTTAGGATTGGTAGAGAACCAATGCAACTTCGATTAGATTGGGAAGCTGAGGTGGGAGCTCCTATGGAGGATGGTTATGTGGGAGCGGGCTTTGTGGTATCATCAGAAGGTGTCTAGAAACGCTAGGTGGAAACAAATACAATTATATATTACGCATAGGGCTTACATGACGCCCCTGAGGATATCAAAATTTAAAAATGCAGGCAGACAAGCATGTCCCAAATGTGATGAAGAACAGGCTGATATGACGCATATGTTTTGGTCCTGCCCCGTGGTTGGGTGCTTTTGGGGCGAGATAGCGGCGAAACTGGCAAATAAAGGAGTCACACTGGTTGTAGAATCAGTTTGGGCCTGTCTATTAGGGGGGTTCCCTCGATCGCAGAAGCTGAAGCATGTTAACAAATTGAAGGACTTGGCATATGTGCTGGCTAAGAGGAGGATTGCAATGGGATGGAAGGCTTGTCATAAACCAAGGGTGGAGATATGGTGGAGGGAATTGCAAAAATGGGCGGAAGCAGAGACTATGGTATGGAAGGAGTCCAGTATGATGGGAGGGGGAGAAGAGGCAGGAACCCTGTTGGCTTGGAAGACACTGTTAGCGGAACTGTTTGGAACAACGCCAGATTTGGGCGGATTCCAACGGAGAACGGACCCCTCCGCGCAACGAGAACCCAGAGCAAACTGATTTGATGGGCTCGTTAGGGGGGTGGGTTTTGGGGAGTGAAGGTCAAATTGTATGATGTACACATTTGAAACTGTATTGTTGCATCTTGTACTGGATATTTGATCTGCATTGTTTTGTTGGTTAAAATATAATAGAAAATTAAAAAAAAAAAAACTTTAGATGCTCCCACAGCCAGTATCATAAAAGGATTAAACAGCAGAACATGACATGGGCAGAGTTTGAAAAAGAGATTAGATGTCATTTTTCTCCTTTCCAATCATTTCAAGAGGCGAAAAAGGTTGCTTACACAATTACTGCTGGGCCTAATACGTCACCTCGACAATTTTTGCAAGACTTGAAAATAGTTTTTTCTCGTTTGATGTATCTTTTGACCCCAATTCCAATGACTTTTAAACTGCCTAATTCTATGGGCTACAGAAAGACATCATATCACAGTTGGTCCGTGAATTTGACCGTGACAAGTCCCTTGAATGGATTGTACACCAAAGCACAAAACTGTATGAAGTACTCTATTGTCAGGGTAGAGAAAATGATAAAATGAAAGACACTAGACCAAAATCTAAAGAACCCTCAGCAACAGTGATGGAGATCAGGTCAGCCAAAATGTCCCATGAGTCTGCTCAAAGTCCAGGTAAAAATAATTTGGTACCTGAACAAAGGGGTAATCAACAAAGGTTGTCACTTCCTGCACCAACATTTCAATCACATGATCCTAGTAATAGGGAACACTATATTAGCCCTAGGTACTTGGGAGACAGGTCCCGGGCACGATATCGGCCTGATATTTCAGGTATGAACAATAACCAGATTCTAAGCCAGGATCAAAGAAATAATGGTCCCTAACAGACATTGGGGAAACAGAGCAGATTTGACCCTAACACCATGATATATGGTAATCAGGATAGACCCCAATATGTGGATCAATTTATTGATAATGGGAATCAACAATGGGGTCAGTACCCACAGAATGAGAGACAGGACATGAGGCAGAATATGAATTATGCTGCACGTCAATACAATGAATCACCACCACCAGGGGACTACAACCAAAGAGTGGGTGCACCTCGCTCCCCTCCACATATGAATCAAGAGTTCAGGAACAATCCCAATAGAAATTATTCTCCTGAGAGGTATCAGAATAGATTCAATCAGGGGGAAAACAACCAATATCGATCTAGGCCACAGAGAGAGGATTCTAGAGAAATGAAAAGATTCCAGTGTCTCGAGGCCCACGTGAAAATGTTGGCTGAGCAATTAGGAAAGCTCTGTACAGTACGAAAGCAGTCATCAAAGGAGGAGGCAGAAGGCCATAGCACTGACCGGGTGGTTTCTGACAAGTGACTAAGTATTAATGATACCTGCAGTGCTAAGAAAACAGATTGCTCTGATATGATTTTGCATAATGACTCTGAGATGCCTAATGATTTAAAAATGAAAGTACCAGGAACTGAACATGTGACAGAAAGTGCAAATACTTCTAAAAAAGAAGTTTGGTTTAACCTAGAGCTAAGTCAAACATTGGAGATTTGTACAAATGAAAAAGGAAAACATGAAATTCCAAAAGAACAAAGAGACAGATTTAAGAAAAATGACTCATGCGTGGGGAATACCAGTGAACAGGGAGTTAAGTGGGGACGCTAGAACTCCTTCCCTGGGCAATCAAAACACTAACTAAACACAGGCAGAAAAAATAAATACTCAAAAGGAGGGTACAGATCAATCACCCGAAGAATTCTTTGAGCCACAGATTTTTGAAGAAGTTAAAAGGACTGGTACCATATCAAATAACCACAAACACACAGAATTAGAAAATGTCAAATTACCAAGTAATGTCTCTACACATGCTCAGTTGGAGGATTGTAGTGTGAACTCTGATGATCCCCAGATGAAAGGGTGAACAGTGGCCACACTCCAAAAGACATCTGAATGTGGGGAAATGAATAAAGCCTCTCAAACAGAAATGGGCAGAAAGGAGGGAAGAATGTCTTTCCATTTACCAATGTGCTTAGCCAAAAGTGAAAAAGGCCTGCGAAAAGTGAGTCCTAAAATCAGTAAGAATTCACACTTTTTATATATTAGAGGAAGCTGAAGACAGGTATTATGTTCCCATCATTGGAGAAGAGAAATTCAATACATTTGTGATGATTGACACCGGCGCACAGGCCACAATCATGTCCAAAGAATTGGTAATAAGTATCAATGAAGGGAGATCTCCACAGAATCAGATCACAGTGAGGCAAAGTGAAGGTCCAGTGCATAATTCTAACGGTGAGGAGGTGCCTATTATAGGTGTTACCGAAGTTGAAATAAACATAGGAAAACACAGAATGAAACAAGAGGTATTGATCACATCTATTTGTGAAATTCCATTAGTTATAGGGATAGATTGCCTGAAAAGATTGTCTCCTCTCATAGATGGGGTGAATGGAGTACTGTGGTCCTTAACCAAAAAACCATTGAGACCTAAGAAAATAAAATCACAAAACAGCAATATAAATGAATGCCACACCGTTGCCAAAACGAATGATGCAGTGGAGGTATACCTCCAAAATAGCTGTATAACTAGCGTTACTGTTATCTTGATGTGTCAAGATAAAATGCAAAGTGAAAATGAGAAACAATCTGTGCAGATTTCTTTAGACCCTAGAAAAAAATGGCAAACTGAAATAGATGAGCACACTTTGCGCTTCTATTTAGAAGAGAAGAAATGCAAACAGAATACTACTACTAAAACAGACACAGAAAAACACATTACTACTCTTGCTGAAATACACATGGAAGATGAGCAACCATGGGTTCGCATCGGCATAAATGACCATTCTAAAGTGATAAAAGCCACCTTAGCACTTGAACAGGAAAGAAGCTTTATTAATGAGAAATTACTGCAGAAAAAGAATGGAGAGGAGGAGATCCCAAAATGTAGAATTAAAAACCAATATGTCTCTGGCTTGAACAGTGCAGACTTTGAAAACCGAATTGCAGGCAGATGCATGCTAAAGATTAATATTGGGCAGAAGACAATTTATCATAATGTATGGGTAGTGAATGGAACACAAAATGACGTTTACATGGGCAATGATATCATGCACAGAATGTGTATAGTGTTAGATTTCCTTAATCAAAAAATATGGTCATGGCTAGGTGGGCCTGCACCTGAATTTGAAGACAAAAGAAAGGCTTAGCATTGCACACAACTGGTCCCATATGCAATTGAATTACAGGTGAGGAAGGATACTATTGTTCCTGCATTCACCAAGCAGGTTGCAATAACAGTAAAGTGCAAAAATGGACAGCAGATGAAAGATTCTGATGCATTTGTGTGCTTGAATGAATCCATAAAACAGCAAGGCCTAGATTATAAATACATTCCATTGATAGATGTTGGAGAAGGGTCTGTAAAAACTATGTTGAATAATAAAGGGTTTTAGGATATTCATTTAGAGGAAAATTCTTCATTAGGAATGGCCATACAAAAATCACATTATACTGCAGATTTCAATAACATGGTAATTGGAAATATCCCTGAAAGGTATGTAGATGCAGGGTGTGTGTTGCCAGAATACCTGGATTCTCAGCCCAAAGGGATCTTTAAGATTCAATCTGTGTACCCTTATGATTCAAATGAGACAGTGTGCTGTCATCAAGAGTATTATATAGTATTTGACTCAAATGAAAATGAAACAGAAAATCAGCCCATTGAAGTGGAAGCTGATATGCCAAAATATTTTAAAGTGGCAGCTTTACAGAGAGACACAGCCACACAGTTGGAAGAAAGCACAGAGATTCCTCCACTGGAGGATTTCCCAGAATTCTCAAAAATGGTAGAGGAGCAGATTTTGTCAGCAGATGCATGCGATAGCGATGAAGATAAAAAATAATTGAGGAAAATATTTATGGAGTTTAAAGATGTCTTTGCAAAAGATGCATATGATTGCGGACTAACTAATTTACATGTGCCACATTACCGGAAGGGTGTAGCAGAAAGCCAGTATTTGTGCACCAGTACCGATTACCACTGGCATGTTTAGAGTCGTTGGCAGAGATAATTAAAAATTTGGGTGTGTTAAAGCCAAATGGTCAATGGCGTTTATGTGCAGATTTGAGAGGATTCAATCAAAGAGTGCCGTTGTCTAGATGGCCACTGCCATTCATTGATCAAGGCCTGGCTCAGGTGCATGGCTCAAAAGTGTTTACTACATTGGATCTCACATCTGGATATTGGTGTGTGCAATTGGCAGAGGAGATTCATAATTTGTTTTCATTTTCATTTGATAAGACCCAATACGCATGGGTTAGAACACCATTCGGGTACGTCAATAGTGGGAGTGAATTTGGGATATTTTTGAGAAAGGCTATGCCTGATGCAGCGGAAAGAGGAACTATAGTTTATGTGGATGATGTCCTGATAAAAAATGAAAGCTTAAAAGGCCATTTTGACGAAATTAGACATGTTCTTGGCCAATTGCAAAAGGCAGGTGCCAAAGTATCTCTACAGAAAGCACAATGGTGCAAGAAAAAGGTGAATTTTCTATGCCATGAAGTGACCGAACATGGACTAAACCCACAAAAGAAGAAGGTAGAGGCCATACAAAAACTAAAAGATCCTAAAAGTGTGAAAGGATTAAAAAGTTTATTAGGAATGACGGGGTATAACAGAACGTTTATTGAAAATTATGCTGAAATTATTCAGCCATTGACTAAACTGCTGAAGCTGAATACACCCTGGAAATGGGAAAAAGAGCAATCTGAAGCAGTGACTAAATTAAAGGAATGTCTTATAAAGGCACCATGTTTAGCATATCCCATAAAGAATAGGGATTTCTTTATAGAAATAGGTTTCCCTGAACATTGTCTGTCAGCAGTGTTATCACAAAACATGATTTGAATCACAAAACCATTGCTTATGCAAGTAAGGCATTTCCCCAAGTTGAAATTAAATTCAGTGAATGTGAAATGGCCCTTTTGACCACTGTGTGGGCGTTACAGCATTTCCGCCCAGTTTTTCAGGGAGAAAAGGTAATCATTGAGACAAATCATCAGCCATTGCAAATTTTAGAGAGTAAAAGAATTAGGTCAGGCAACCTAGCACAGTCCAGAATTACTTCATGGACACTGGCATTGCAAGACTTTCCTGTAGAAGTAAGGTATGGCCAAAATAAAAAGAGCCCAGTTGTTCAAGGTTTGGCAGATTTACATGGCTGTGCAGCTGAACATGTATCAAATGAAGTAGAAGTGGAATCTATTTTACAAGAGTTTGAACAATCACCACACAAAGCTTTTGATGAAAAGACATGCCAGGATTTGCCAACTGTATATGTTGACAGTTGTGCTTTTCACATTGTAAATTACAGTAATAAACAATTGGTATCAGGAATAGGAAATGTCTGGTTGAAATGTGAGGACACTCCGAGTATAGGGATGAGAATTGGGGCTAGGAGCAGTCAAGTATCGGAATTGGCAGCCATTTATAAAGCAATTACTACCGCAGTTGATAATAAATTTAGTGAAATTGTCCTGGTGACTTATTCTGATTATGCACGAAATAGCTTTGTGGAATATTTGCCTGGATGGAAAGCAAGAGGCATGATTACATACAATAAAAAGCCTCTCAAACATGGAAAAATGATACAGGCTATAGACAAATTGGTGTCAGAGAATGATTTAACAATTTACTGGAGGAAAATTCTTGGACTTTTAAAAACTCCAGGAGAAGATAAGGAGGGAAATGATAAGGCAGAGGTCATTTAGCCAAAATTGGGGCTGTGATGGGAGCGTTTCTACCTATTGAAGACTTACTTGGTGAAATACAGATTGATGCAGTTACAGGCTCTAAAACTCCAAAAGAGATAGAACAACCAGTAGTGCAATAGAGTTATGATACACCAGATCAAGACCTGATTAAGGCACAAAAAGATGATCCAATTTGGGCAATCTATTATAATCATTTGATAGACCCTGAACAAAATCACTTAACTGAAAATTATTGTGCGGGAAAAGAAGAGTTGAGGGTGCTATTAAAGAATAAAAAAACGAATCAGATTACAGGATGGACTCATGATTAGGGAATCCATAACAGGACAAATATAGTGGGTGGTACCCCTTTCATTCAGAGGACTAATGCTACACCATGCACATGATGCAATAAATGCAGGACACAGAGGTGCACAAAAAACTTTAGAGATACTGAAAGATTATGCTTACTGGCCCTTTGTCCCAAGATGTGGAATTATATACTAGGGGATGTCTAGCATGTGCCCAATTTAAACCCGCTTCACCAATGAATAGGGCCCTACTCATGAAAAGGGGCTTAACCCTTCCATGGTCAGATTTGCAAATAGACTATGTAGGGCCTGTAAAAAGGTCAAGCAGGGGGAACCGTTATATTTTAAGTGTGGTTTGTTTGATGTCAAAATGGATAGAGTGTATTCCTGCGCCAGATTGTAGCGCGCAAACAGCAGCTACATTACTGGTAAATCATATATTTGCAAGGTTTGGGTTACCACAAAGAATAGAATCAGACAGAGGAAGTCATTTCACAAGTGCTTTAATGAGTAAAGTGTGGCATATACTGGGGGTGAAAAGAAAACTGCATATTGCATACAAACCCGCCTCTTCTGGGGATGTTGAATGTTGTAATAGGTTTGTTGTGGATATATTGAAGATGTTTGTAGAAGAGGCAGGTTCCAGTTGGGATTTACGTTTACCTCTGGTTTTGATGGCAATCAGATCAACTCCTGCCAAAGCAACAGGTATCAGCCCCCATGAAGAATTGACAGGTAGGAAAATGGTGTTGCCACAACACTTGCTATACAGGACACATGAGCAGACACTTGTAAGCGCATCTACAGTTCATGAACATACAGAAGAACTGAGGAAGCATTTACAACAAGCATTTGCTTTTGTGCAGCAGAATTTAGAAAGAGCCGCTGACAGTGCAAAATCATATTATGATAAAAAGATATCTGTGAAAGAGTATAGTGTAGGGGATCAGGTGTATAAATTTTATTTTGGAAAGGGTAAACAGAATAATTCTAAATTTCTGGCAGCCTGGCAGGGGCCATTTCAAATCATAGCTAAGGTATCTCCAGTGGTTTATAAAATAGTAAGAACAGAGGGTGAAACGGTAACAGAGCAATTTGTGCATGTTAACTAAATTAAGTCCTGTCATCCCAAACATTAAGTAAGGAGGCTTGAGCAAGTAGAAATAACTCAAGAGCCCTAAATTCATGAAAGAAAACACATGGTTCTATTTATAGTGTCCAATACCAGAGAAATAAAAATAGATGTAATTCCTGTGATGGAATAGATGTAAATAAAAATACCATATGTGATAAACATTAAAAAGGGGGCTGAAGCTAATGATATTATTTTATTGCAAGGTTGAAATATGTTTAATGTTTAATGATGTTATGTTTGTTTTCTCTCTAACGTGCCTAGTTTCAGAGACCAAAGAAAAAGGGGACGAAATGTTTTGGATTAAATATTTTATTTTTGGTAAAAGGGTGACATTGGTATTGTGCTATGTACTTAATCTGTTTCCTTTCTATTTGATGTAGAATCATTAACCTATGTTTTGAGGTCAGAGGTCACAGGACCGGAAGACACGGGAGACGATGGAGTCCAAATAATCCACGAGGAGAAATTCCGAAAAAGCCCCGGGCGGGGGCGAAGACCAAACCTATAAAACGGATATCATTGATGATGGCGCCAGCGACATGGATGGGAATGCTGATGATTGTAGGGAATCTCAAATCTTTGGAAGCACAGGTTGTCATTGAGCCCAGACCAGCATCTGGCATTGCGGTGGAAGAAGCGCCTGGGTTCATAATGAGCAATAGAAGGATGATCTTTCAAAATATTTATATACCTTTGAATCCTGATAGTTTAATGGAAAAACATTTTAACAACACTGGAATTAGGGTTCAGTAGACTACAGAGTGGCTAGAATTGAGAAAAGAGAACGGCAAGCAGTCAATAAGAGATATGTTGATGCAATTAGAAAAAACATTTGTGAATTCAACGGACATAAAGAAAATGAGAGGAAAAAGAGGAGCAGTAATGCTTGCGGTCTCATTGGTAATGTGACTCATTACACGGACGGCGGTAAGGGTTTACCGGCACCGGTAAGGGTACCAGAGCCGGTAAACCCTTACCGCCTTACTACGAGGTCCCTTTGTGGGACCCTACCTTAACGGCTGGTTTTACCAGGCTGGTTTACCAGCCGTTAAGGACGGGACCCGCAAAGGGACCTAGGAGGTAATTACGGTACCGCAATTTGCAGTACCGTAATTACCACCTTCCCCATTCCCATTGAGCCCTATGGGGGCAGAAATGGGAATGGGGAAGGGCCATGGTGAATGGGGAATTACCGCCCCCACACACCTTGGAATAGGGCAGTAATTCCGCCATTCACCATGGCGGACTCGGTAAAATACCGGCGGCAACCATGGCGCTAATAGCGCCATGGTTACCGCCGTCCGTGTCATGAGGCCCAATGTCTATTATTAGAGCTATAATAGGTACTACAATGTGAACAGCCAATGCCATTTCAGTAGGGACACTGAGTACTAAAGCACAACAGTTGAGTTTCGATTTGGAAATGATCCAAAAGACTTTGGATGGAATTAGAGGTGGATTGGATGAACAAGTGAAGTTTATCAATGAAACTGCAATTATACCGAATGAGCAAGCTGCAGTTGTACAGCGTACTATTAAATTAATAATTAAGCATGACCGGATATTGAATGAACTCCTGAATGTATTTTTATTTTAATTTTTATTATTTTATTAACAACACTCCAAACATTACAAACGTTGAGGACATCCACATTTATGCTTCACATCATTATATAACAAATTAAACGTTTCAGTCCTCCCCCCTCCCGCCCCCTTAACTCGAGCCCCAGCTTCCATGTCACTGTCCTACTTATCTCCAGGTGTGTCTACTTCAATTATCTCTTCCGTATCATCTTCACTATGGTCGGCCTGGGAGGGTCCCATCATTGAGGCCACCAGTTTTCTCCATGCTCTCAGGGGTCCCATCTCCCCCCCTGCTGCCTGCTTTGTACCAAGCAGCTGTTTCTGCCTCTGTCCACTTCATGAGGATCGCCCACCACATCTCAATTCTAAGCTGTTTGGCTGCCTTCCAGCACATTGCAATTCTCCGTTTGGCCAGGATGTAGGCCAGGTCTTTCATCTTACTGATGTGCTTCAGGTTGCGTGGTCTGGTGAAACCCCCCAGCATGCATGCCCAAGCTGACTCCACCTCCAGCGTAATCCCTTTTTCCGCTAGGCATATCTTCAGCTCTGTCCAAAACCTACCCACCTCCGGGCAAGCCCAAAACATATGTAGCATCCCAGCTTCCTCCTCCCTGCACCGTGGGCATTTCTGTGCCACCGGGCCTCCAAACCTAGCAATTGTACTGGGGGTCATGTATGCCCTATGAGTAACATATAACTGAATCTGCTGAAGCCTCGCGTTTTGGGACACCTTCTTATGATACCTTTGGGCTCTGTCCCATTGCCCATCCGACATGGGTTCTCCCACCTCCTCCTCCCAGCCTTGCCTCAGTTGGAGCAGCTCTTTTCCCACCCTAGTCCCCAGTAGCTCATATAGACGAGATATTTCATACCAACCCTCTGAAATATCATACATCGTCTCGATGGTTGCATCAGGTTGTTCAGTGAGCACTACCTCAGGCCACCTTTCTCGCACCCATTTAATAATTATGGTATAAGTAATGTGTTGGCCTTTATGCACCCCGGTGTCCTCCATTAATCTCTGAAAGTCTAGTGCCGCCCCCTCCTGTCATATATCTCCAAGGGTCACCAGGCCCATCGGTTCCCAGTATCTGCGGATCCCTTTTATTATTTGGGAGTCCTCCCCGCATAGCGCCACTAATGACACCTGCAGGGAGAATGGGGTTGGGTTTCCCACTATTTGCCGTGCCTTGCGCCATATTTCCCAGCCTAGCTCCAACAGTCTCACCATTCCTAGCACCTTTGGTTTAGGCAACCACACTGTCTCTCTAAGGAAGAAGGGGGCAGGGTCCTTATGCAATAGCCTGGCTTCGGCCGTTTCTTCTTCAGACAACCACCTGGCCACATATTGCAGCTGTCCCGCCAAATAATATAACTCAAAGTTCGGCAGGTTTATACCCCCCCTGTCACACGAGTTTTGTAGTTTCCAAAGCGCCACCCTGTTCCTGGAGTTGTGCCATATGAAATCCCTGCAAAGGCTGTGGAGTTTGACAAAAAAAGCATTTGGGGATCACATGCGGGATGCTTACGAAAAAATGTAATAATCTGGGCAGGACTACCATCTTAATCAAAGCCGCTCTACCCATCATGGCATGGGGTAGTCTGGACCAAAACTCCATGCTATTCTTAATACCTTCAACTGCCTTTACCGTATTGTTTGTGTTCCTCTTCCATCGTGTGGTATATATTGATTCCTAAGTATCGGAACGTCTCAGTCTGCCAGGGTATTGGCAAGACCAGTAGGCTCCTCGGCAGGGTGCGTCTGTACCTCCCCAGGGGGAACATGCTTGATTTCTTGGGGTTCACTGCTATGCCCAAAAGGGTGGTGTAACGTGCCATCACCTCGAGGACGTATTGTAGATTTTCCTCTGGGAAGCGCAGATATAAGAGTATATCATCGGCGTACAATGATATGAGATGCGAACCCCCCACAGTATGGATCCCTATCTCCCCGTACTGTTGCCTGAGGCAGACTGCCAGTGGCTCCAATGCAAGGATATACAGCATGGGCGACCAGGGGCAGCCCTGTCTAGTGCCCCTGCTGAGTTGCTATTTGTCTGAGATTGTTGCGCCCGTTTTGACCCTGGCAATTGGGGAACTATATAGCATTTTGACCTCAGGTATCCCGGCCCCAACCCCTATTCTCTCAGAGCCGCTAGCAACCAAGGCCATTTTACCGAGTCGAAGGCCTTAATGGCCTCCAGCGAAACTATTACTAGTTCGCCGGGGTCCTTCTCTGTTTGGTCAATAATGTGGTGGAGTCTCCTATGATTGTCGGTTATGTGTCCCTGCCAGGAACGTAGCCTGTTTGGTCGGGGTGTATCAATTTACCAATGACTTGCTTAAGCCTGTTTGCCAGCGCTGCTGTGAGGATTTTGCTCTCCTGATTAAGCATCGATAGGGGTCTGTACGCTTGGCTTACCCGGTTTTAAGAGCGGGATGACCACCGCCTCCCGTAGGGACTTTGGCAACCTACCATGCTCAAACACCTCAATAAGCATGGCCAGCAGCGGGGGGAGCACCTCTTGTTTGTATGTTTTATAGAATTCACTGGGGAGCCCGTCCAACCCTGGGGTTTGCTCGTGGGCAGGTGCTGAATCACTATCTCCAATTCTTCTAACGTGATTGGGGCGTCCAGGTCTTCCCGCTCCTGATCGTCTAATTTGGGCAAGCCAATGGCCTCTAGTGTTTCCTGAATCTTTTGCTCCATCTCTTCCCCTGTGTCCGCATGAAGACGTTTGTAGTATCTAAGGAACCCTTACTCCCTCTTTGCTCCCTCTTGGGTGTCCCAGCTCTGGCCTTCATCCCCTCTGATTTCCCTGATCATTGGCCGTGGTGTTTCATTTTTATATAACCAGGCCAGCAGCCTACCCGGCTTGTCTCCTCCCGCGTGTTGCCTTTCGACGTATTTCTTGTAACTCAGCTTGCATAATCTATCCCAGTGCTCACTACTTGCTTGTTGTAGCAGCTTCATCCTTTCCTCATCCTCCTGTGAGGTGCCCCCCTTTCGCATTATGCCTTCCAACTCCCTCTCTGTTTCTTGTAACTACCGCTCTATGCCCCCTTGGAGCCCTCTGGATTTTGATATGGCTATGCCTCGTACTACTACTTTGAATGCCTCCCATAAGGTTCCCACCGATTGAATACTTCCCGTGTTAGTGTTGAAATACTCAGTAATCGCCTCCCTCAGGTCCTCCCTGAATCCCGAGTCCTGCAAGGTCTCAGCTCTGAGCTTCCACTTCGGGATTCTCGCTCTAGGGGGCTGGTGTCGCCACTCCAGGACCAAGGGGGAGTGGTCCGAGAGCACTCTGGCCTTGTATTCTGTGCCCATCATTTCTCCTACCAGCTCCAAAGCGGCAAACATGTAATCCAGCCTCGTGTGCAGGTTATGTGGGGCCACGTAGTGTGAATACTGCCTATCTGCTGGGTGTAGCTGTCTCCAGATATCTTTGAGTCCAAAGTCTCTAGGCAGGGCCTGTAATGCCTTTGTGGCCGGAGTGGGTCTGTCTGGTTTACCATCTGATCTGTCCATTCTAGGATTTAATGTATAGTTAAAGTCCCCTCCCCATAAGATCGCGCCGCCCAATAGGGGGCCAATTTTGCCATATGGGGTCCTAAAGTAGGCCCTGTATCTTGGTTAGGGGCGTATACATTTATAATGCTCACTTCCCTGTTTTCCAGCATCCCCCGCACCACTGTCATTCTGCTATCTGGGTCTATTGTGGTCTGAAGCAGTTGAAATGGTACATGCGGTGCCACCCACGTGATGACCCCCCTCACGTAATCTGAGTATATGGCTCCCGTGGTACACCCTCTCCACTTTCTCTTGACCACCTCCAGCTTCTTCCTAGTGAGACGGGTTTCCTGTAATAGTGCTATGTCAATCTTCAGCCTTCTTAGGTACATCATTACTTTATTTCGCTTCAAGTAGCTGTTGAGGCCCCTCACATTACAGGTCACCACTCTAAGGCTACCCGACGCCATCTGTGGGTTGTCCCGCCTCCCCTCCCAGTTTCCCCCTCCCACCTGATTTGGCACAAGATTGGGCTCGTTCCCCTCCCACTCCCAACAAAAACTCCCCAACTAACCCCCTCTCCCCCCTGCACAACTGTCAACCACTGCACACCAACCCTTCCCTCGCCCCACTCTACCCAACCCCAACAAGTGCCCAGCTCCATCCCTGGATCTCAGGCTCCCCTGTGTTTGGTCCTGCCTCGGGATGCCGAGGACAGGAACCCGGCAGGGTGTCACCGGTCTACCGGTGACCCAACTAATCTATTTGTTGTGGGGGTATGAGGGCTGGTTCCGTTAGGCTCCTACGCCATTAGCTAAGTTCCTCGTGCTCAAGGATCATGCATATATGTATAGCCCTAGTCACACGCCTCCAGCAGGCTATGTCCCTTACTATATTCAAGTCCCAATGTCTTAGACTGCGACACCGTGGGTGCCACAGTCAATTGTTACTTATTTGCGCCATCATCCTTCTGGATGCCCGATTCTTGGGGGCAGCTCTGCATGTCTAGCCATTCCATAGCGTCTTCCAGGGTTTCAAAAAACAATGTTCTGCTCTTATGGAACACTTTCAGTTTTGCCGGGTAGATCAGCATATACTTGTGACCTGCTACGCAGCCTTCTTTTCACGGCCCCAAAGTTCATGCGTCGGCGTTGCACCTGCAGGGTGTAATCCGGATATGCAGTTATGTTTGCCGACGCCCTTTTTATCGTTCCACCCTTCCGGAAGTGCTCAAGGATTTTCTCCTGCTCACGATAGTTCAGGATATTAGCTATCACCGGCCTAGGGGGGTGTTCCCGGTGGTGGGTTCCTCATCAGGGCCCTGTGCGCCCTTTCCACAGCAAACCCCTGGGTCAGCCCTCCCCCGGTTATCTCCTGCAGCAGCATTGATTCGATATACTCCATAGGGTTAGGTTCCTCAGCTCCTTCAGGCAGTCCAACGATACGTATATTATTCCTTCGGGCACGTCCTTCCGCCTCCTCTGCCCTACTTTCCAGGTTGCCCACGCGTTGTACTAGAGCATGAAGTTCAGATTTGTGGGCTGCACACACTGCTGTGTTCGGGGCCACCTCCTTTTCTAGGTCACCTGTGCGTTCTGCCAGCGCTCTGACGTCTTGCCGAAGGAGGTTCACCTCCTCTTGTACTGCCCCGACTTTGAGCTCTAGTGCCGCCTTCAGCTTGTTCATGGCCAATCCTAGTTTGGTTTCCCAAGCAAGCCACTTTTAGGTCAGCAATCGCAGCGAGGATCTCCTGGTATTGCCCATAGTGTCCATGCCCCCAGAGAGGGTTTTGTCTTTGCTCCTGGCCCCTTCTGCCCCGGGTGATGTTCTGGCATATTCATTGAGCGTGGGTTGCTTGCCCTTCGCTCTAGGCAGTTTGTTAGTCATCTCGGTGAGTCAGGGCTGTGTGTGCGAGCCCCACAACGTGTGGCAGCTGGCCTTCATTAGGTTAGACTGCTTCTGGTGCCAGGGCCCGGGCTGGCTGTGTTAAGAGTTCCCTTGAACTGCCAAATCCGCTCCTAGAGTGGGCTGTGTCCTCCCACGTAGCTGTGCTTGGGTGAGTCAGTCCGCTCAAACTGCGAGCCCTAGCCACTGTTGGTCTAGTTCTGTGGGCACACATCCTAGTGCTTATGGATCTCTTCGGGTACAAGTGCTGGCCCAACATGTATCAGCCTTGAGCCCCGCCGGGTCACCGTTACCTCCTGTACGTGGGTGGTAATTGCAGAGCTTTCTGCCAGGCACGCTTCACTGTGCCCCCCCTATTCACCTACTGCGTAGGCTAGGGGGTGTCTCCTTCCCCTTGCCTTTATGACAGCTGTGCGCAGCTCTTAATCATGGGGGGCATGTTGACAATTTATTAATGTCCGCTATGTCCGTCTACTTTGTGTGGGCGCATCACTTGTGTCTACGTGCTCCAGCGCTGCCCGAAGCTTGCTTGTAGGGCTGGACTCTTCTTTATGCATGAGCCACAGTTCCTACCTCCTAATGAGGTCTATAGACGTGCACGCTCACCGATGCTTCCAGGCGAGCGACCGTCCTGTGTTTCCGCTCATATGGACGTCTGTATTCCGAGCAGCAGTGATCTGCTTCCACACACCTTGCTGAAGCGGCCTGGGCACAAATGTAGCAGCTGCTTCCTGTTTCTCCTGGTGGCCACCCCTCCTGACATGCATCTCCTGCAGTACGCTCGCGCCGGAGCCTGTGATGTCGGAAACAATGTTGCACTCCGAACAGGCCCGGCTTCTTCCTTACTTGCACGTAGCGCTCCTTGCAGCGGGCGTCTTCGCACGCTGGCTTCACACGCTGGCTTCGTGGATCTCAGGATTATGGTGCCACACCTCAGAGCCTACCATGTGCACCCGGTCCAGGTGCCAGGCTCTCCCCACATTCCTCTCACACAGTCCGTGCTCGGGCCAGTCTCTTCTTTGTTCACCAGCTATTCAGGCGGCACCCACGATCTGAACCAGGCTTCGGCTGCCGCTTCCAATACCAGCGGTCCGCGTGTTGTGTCTACAATGTATGCTCCACTGCTTCCTCTGCACGGGCATCTACGTTGCGGGCTAAATAGTTCAGTTGTAGCGCGATGTTCACAGGATTCTGTTCGGATCAGCAGGAACTCTGGCCGGACACGTCCTATTACATGGCTTCTTGCCACGCCCCCCTGAAATCCTGAATGTAATAAACCCTGTTGATAGATTGTTGACAAATTACATGAGAGAGGTCCAACCGGCAATTTCCCAATTAATTTGAGTACATATACCATTGTATTTTGTTTCACAAGATATTATTCATCAAATGATAGAGAGTTTGACCAGGAGGGAGATTGATGTGGTACAAGTGAAAATTGCATTTGAAATGGGCAATGCAATGCCCTTATATGTGAATTTGGAAAGGATGGAAATTGTGTTTTTTATTATGCATCCCATATATAGCTCCTGAACTTATTTATCAAACTAAATGGGTATATAACATGGGATTTTGGCAAGAAGATACATTTATAAAAATTAAGACTCCAGAAGTGGTGGCATTTCAGTCATGGGAGCCTGAGGTTTTCTTGATCCCGAACTTAGAAACCTGTATAAAATTAAAAAAACAAAATTACATGTGTCCAGGTAATCCATTTGTTCCTGATGCTACAGATGCTATTTGTGGTTTGAAATCCGATCCGGGTATATCAGGAGGATGTGAAGTAGTCATTAGCAATATGGGTGGTGAGGAATTGGCACAAGCTAAAATGGTCAAAGATAAATGGCTGGTCAGCATCTGTATGAAGAACTTAAGAATTGTGCATTTAAATCATGGAACATTCGTTGTTAAGCAATTGAAATTTAATGTATTTTACATACAGGTTCCAAAGGATACAGTTGTTTCGATAGGGGGTTTAACGTTGTTCCATATTACAAATAATATTTGGGAAAGCCAAGTAGAAAATATTGAGTTTTTTCAAAGGGATGCATTCCCAATAGACCCGGATGTGGAGTTCTTATTGAATCATAAAGAAAAACACACTGTTAAAATGAGTCTGAGAAAGAACAATATTACAGTTAGTAGCCTGGATATAATGGAAGTGGAAATGTTTAATTGGGGAACCTGGGTGGAACGCACTATGGTGGGTTTAGCTGTAGTGGTACTGGTGATGGGAGGATGGTTAATCATTTTGTCCGTAAATGTGAAGATGTTGCTTATAACAATAGGGAATGAAAGATATCCCAATACGCATACATTTTAAAAGGAAAGAGGAGCGCAAGTTGGGTTTCTTCCAATTGTGGCTTGGAACATTGTCAAATTGTCAGAAAAGGAGGGATAATGTAGCAATATATAGCGCTTTACAGCGTCTTGGAGTGTGTAGTGCTTCACTGAATGTATTGGCATTCTGTTGCCAGCAATAATGTGGCACACACATATAGCCAGTTCTATGTTGCCAGTATAACATGTGAGTATATGGCTGGAGACATGCAAGGTACAGGATGTATAATGCAGCAAAAAGCTCAATGTGAAGCTGCAAAGTTTAAAAGTCCACCACATTTTTTTTTCTTCTCTTCTTTGGAATACCTCATGTATAGGAGACTACATTATTTATACAACTGACTGATTTAATTAACAATTACTAATCACTAGCGCTAACTCATTAAGATTATAATGTGATCTCTATGTGCAAAATGAGGTGAAAATACATATTCTGAAATTCGTTTTTCAAACGTGCACTGGAGTTTTTTTTTTCTTCATTCTCTTTCTGTGTTTGCAGCAAGCAGAGAGCCTGCATACCAGGAAATTATATTAGATACAGTTGCTTCCTGGGTAAAGAGCCTATTGTACAGAAGAGAAGGGTGATGCTGCCTTTCAACCTGATTGGAGCAGAGTATCTGCAGAGGCAAAATGGGTAGGTGCAGAGCTCTGCTGGGGGAACCAGGTCAGAGGGAGAAGTTAGTTCGGGATGACTGGGCTCTGAGACAGACGTGCCTGGTCTCACTTAGCGCTGGCTTGAGAACCCTATGTTTTCGCTGCGCACTTCAAACATCCAAGATTACAGAGGCAGTTCATACTGACTGGGTCTGTTCCTCTGAGGCGAGTGAAAGAAGATCATCCGGGGAAGAGAACTACAAATCTTTGGTAAGCATCCAAAGTTGAAGTGAGGTTATCATGTGCTGTTGTTTGACGAATGTCTGATCTAAAAATATCAGGCAGTCAGAGTAGCTAAGCAAAAGAAAATCCCCTGCATTTTCATTCGCCATGTTTAGAATCATAAAAAGTGATGCCTATTTTTAAAAAGGGTTTATTTGCACTGTATCTGTTGTTTTTTTTTCTCTTCTTATTTTATTACAGGTAATGCTGAAATGTATATGGTAAGATTTGTATCATGAAATTGTAATTGTCTGCAGTATAATATAATATAAAAACAAATGGTTCAGAGTTTTTATTGCTTTGGGAATTGCATATGCGGACATGGGGAAGATTTGTGTTCTTCGGTAATACATTTGCCAATTTGCCCATGCAGATAGAATAACAAACAGAATAAGCGGTTATAAATAGGTGTATGTGTGTGTTCCCCCTTGCATGTTGTTTGGGGGATTCTAATATAACCCATAGATTACTGGGGGTCTATGAACCAGTAATGATGCCTATGGGCGCATAGATCATTGGTGTAAATAAATCAGTGATACCGGCCACAGGCTGTAGGTGGCACTATACATAAAATTGTTGGTCCCCTTGTGTGTAGGTCCAAGGCCCTCTATAGATCACTAGGAAGTATTCTAATAGAAAGGAAGGTTTTTTGTATGATGGAGTTATAATGTAGGGAAGGAACATTATGCTCACCACTTAGTAATTTACTACCACAAAATACCACCCATAGTACATATTAATACATTCTCTAATATCGTATAACAAAGTATGGTCACTAGAATGATGTGAGGCCAAACCCAATCTAAACACAAGGATAGGTATTACCAAGGTAACGTTCATCTTTTGGCAGTAAGAAAATACTGCCAAACCCCAAATTTACACAAAATATCCAACAATGTGGAGGGGAGGATAGGGTGGACAGGATGTTCTGGGTTTTTGAGATGAAGTGAGAGGCAAGGGCCGTGCAATGGGCCTGGAAGGCGACAGGGGGTAGAGACTGCAGCAGGTTTAGCCAGCACCTTGGCGATTTTAAAAGAGTTCAGCTGAGTTGTTAGATGCCGCAGAGACATGTGCTTGGATGTGAGCCCTCTTCTTAGTGTGGACAGAGAGTCGGTATTGCCTTTGGAGCAGGTGACAAGCCAGTTTGTAAGAGGATGAACAAGCAGTCCTCTCAGCCACTCTACACGGTTAAGTGTAGCTAGGTCAGAGTCATACCAAGAATTGCACTTGGCTTTGGGCATCAATTGGATCCTCATGACAGGGGCAAGATCATCAAGAGTATCGGAAATAGAAAAGTAGAGCATGGACAAGGCAGTGTCAGGATGTGAGTTATTGTCACGCCGTCCGCCCTGCGCTCTTTGCAGCCAACTTACCTGATGCGGCGTGCCACGTCCTGGAGGGTGTACCCATGCTTTCGCCTGGGGGGTGCAGGGCGGTCTTGGGCTCCGGTTGCTTCGGGACCTTTGGGACGTGTAGTCTCACGCATGCGCGGTCGGCTGTTCCGGGCGTTCCGGGTTCCTGGGGCATGACGTTCCGCACGTGCGCAGGTGACCGCTTCCCGCTTTCCGTGCCTCCGCAGTATTCAGGGCACTCGGCTTGTACAGATCTGCTGTCCAAGCCTCACTTTGGGCCTACCAACACCTGGGGAACAGCATGGCTTGCGTTCCAAGCCTCCCAGGTGTTGGTGGCCATATTTAAGGAGCTTGGCGGTTCATTCAAATCCCGTCTCAGTGCGGTTTGAATCGGATCGTCGTTTCTCGCTCCTGTTATTCCGCCATTTGTTCCCTGCCTCCTGTCAGTCTCAGCCTGGTTCCTGTTCCTTCCTCCTGTCCGTGGTTCTGTCCTGCCAGCCCCTTGTCCTGGGTAGGGGGTTTCCCCTTGCCTCCCTGTTCTAGGGCTTTCCCTGCTTTTCTGTTCTGGGGTGGTTCCCCTGGATTCCTCTGGATCAGGTCTAGGGTCTTTGGTCCTCCCTGTGCCCCTTGCCCTCTTGCCTGCTCTACCTTTTGTTGTCAGCATCAATCCCTGGAACTTACCACCGGATTTCGGCTCACCATCATTTAGATCCAGTTGTCGCCAGAGAACTTTGAACTTTAAACAACAAGGCTCCCCCTGTCAGAGCTTGCACTGTCCTGACACCACGCTAATCAGGGGAGAGCGCACCCGTGGCGTTGGGAGCTGATTCACCTCCAACCCAGTTCCTATTTGGGCGGGAGCAGGGCTGGTTCGCCGCGTCATTCTTCACATCTCCACAGGACTCCTGGCATTCTGGCATCATCTACAAAGTCATCAACTGGACGAACAGGTACGCAGCGCCCAAGTGACGCTATCTATAACAGTTAGCAGAGGTGGGGGGGGAGAAGGTGGCCACAAACGCCTCCAGTAACCCATGCTTCATGGGCCGGATGTCCAAGAAGGTAGGTGGCAGTGTTGGGGTAGACCTGGCCTGGGGGGCAGAGACATAAGAGGAGAGGAGGGAGTGATTGCTCCAGGAGAGAGGAGTGGTCAGAGGGATGGTGAGGGGGAGGTCAGAGGAGATCACAACATAAAGTGTGTTCCCTGCAGAGTGTGTTGGGCCAAAGGGGAGGATAGAAAGGGAGAGAGAGTCACAGAGGTCACGGAAGAGTACAAAGGAGGTACAGGAAGTGTCAAGATGGATATTGAGATCACGAAGAAGGAGGAGTTAAGAGGTTGAGGCCAGGAGGGAGGAGGAGAGGTCCACTGTTACGCTCACCTTGCTCCCACAGAGGCGTCGATCTGATCTGGACAGCTGCGGTCTCCACCAATGTGACGCATAGGGCCGAGATGACGGACTGGACTGGGCCACCTAGCTTTGTTTGCTTGGCCCGTAGAAATATCCTTCTGCAAATGGAGAAAGGGAATTAACCACCCGTGGAGTCAAGTGTAAATTCCCCCCACCCCCTTGCTGTTCTCCCCACAGATCACCTTTGATGTCCCCTCCTATAGTCTCACCTGATGGTGTGAAAAGATGAGCTCTCCATCCTGCATTGAGCGCAGGGGCGCATTGATAACCAGTTGCTTCTTTGGCTCAAAGGAATCGGTGAGTTCCAGAACAATAATGACTCCGGAAAATATGTAGTTCGTAAGAGTTCACATGTCTGACTTTCACTCTTGTCCGATTCCTTGCAGTTTGCAGCTTGACCCCAGCGAAGAGTTCCTCGTGGTAGTTGACGAAGTTCTGGTAAGGATTTGGCTTATCCTACACAGTTCAATAAAATAAGGCCAGGATGTAAGCTGCCTATTCCCTTATTCAGGTGTGGTGAGAAAATATGAAGTTCGAGGAATTATGCCTCTGGCTGTAAAATTAGATAAGTCTATTGCGGTGAGAAGAGTTCCCCTTATTGTCCCATTGTCTCACCTTGTCGTCCTTTTGTTCCCCTTAGGGGACAGAGTGCGGCGAGGATGCAATGGAGACTGCGCCGACCCGTGAAGAGGAATAGTACCCCCGGCGGTAATCAGGTAAGTCTATGGGGGTAGTTACTATTGCCTCTATTTATTTCCTTGGCTCACCTTTGCTGTTCTTGTGTTCCCCTTAGGTGCCAGAATGCAGCGGAACTTGCAGAAGGATGCGGTGGACCGTGAGGATGCTGCAAGGGCCGATGAGTTCAGCGCTGCAGCAGGCGAGGCGGTGCGCGTAAATGCTTCTTTCATCCAGTTCAAAGGTGCGGTGGATCCGGAATCCAGGTAAGGATCGAAGGTTTGCTCTTATTCTAACCTTTCTCCTTCTGTTCCTCCCTTTTTCAAGGAGCTGCAGACTCGAGGCGGGCGTGGCAGAAGACTGGATGCAGGCTTGCAGACACGGTGAGCGTTACGCTGCTGGAGGCAGAATAACGCGAAGGGTGTGCTGCTCTTCGGGCGTGGTTTAAATAGCCTCCAAAGTAGTCCCAGGTGAGTATTCTTCCCCAGCCCCACCCGAGTAAAAAATAGTCCCTATGTAAAATAGTCCCTTCCAAGCCTCATTTGGCTTGGAGCTCTGCAGCATGGTCTGCATCAGGTAAGTTTACTCTATGAGCCTGGTGCCTATGGCGCCAGGACTGACTCTCCATATGAGCCTGGCGCCATAGGCGCCAGGACCGCACCCAAACAGCCCCTAACAGGGGCTTTTGGGCTTGCTCAAAACAACTTGATGCCTGCTTCCGGGGTTGCTGGACCTGGTCTGGTTCCCCGGGGGTAGGCATCATGACAGCACTCCCCCCGAGGCCCCTCCTAAAGTCGTTCTTCCCCGTGGTTTTGGTTTGTCTGGGAAATTTCGGTGGAATCTTTTCACCAATCGAGGTGCATGCACGTGGTCAATGGGTTCCCAAGACCTTTCCTGTGGTCCGTACCCTTTACAGTCGATTAAATAAGAAAGTTTTGACTTCACCATCTTTGAGCCCAGGATATTCTTAACTTCAAATTCGGGTTCCCCGTCTATAAGGATGTGGTCTGGTGGCTTGGTTAGTCTTGTCCCTGGTCGCACTGGCTTCAAAAGTGACACATAAAAGACGGGATGAATTCGCATATTAGCAGGTAAGTCCAACTTGACGGCCACCGGGTTGATAATGGCTTTAATAGAGTAAGGTCCCAAATACCTATGGTTAAAGGTCTGCGTTCCCTTGAGAGGTATGTGTTTTGTGGCCAACCATACTTGGTCCCCTATCTAGTACTGTGGAGTATCACTTCTATGCCGATCAGCATCTTTCTTATATTTCTCCTTCGCCTGTTTCAAATGTGCAGTTACCTGCTTAAAGGCTTGTGTAATCGTAGCGTGTAGATGGTCCACTGCGGGCATTTCTAAGTGTTGGGGTGAGTCAAGGTCTGAGGTTCGAGGGTGGTGCCCATATAGGGTATAAAAGGGACTTTGGGCCTCATTACACGGTAGGCGGTAAGGGTTTACCGGTACCGGTAAGGGCACCGGTACCGGTAAACCCCTACCGCCTTACTACGAGTTCCCTTTGCGGGACCTGACTTTAACGGCTGGTTTTACCAGCCGTTAAAGTAGGGTGCCGCAAAGGGACCTCGGAGCTAATTACGGTACCGCAATTTGCGGTACCGTAATTAGCACCTTCCCCATTCCCATTATGCCCTATGGGGGCAAAAATGGGAATGGGGAAGAGCCTTGGTGAATGGGGAATTAGCGCCCCCGCTCACCTTGGAGTAGGGCGGTAATTCCGCCATCCACCAAGGCGGTCACGGTAAAATGCCGGCGGCAACCATGGCGCTATTAGCGCCATGGTTACCGCCTACCGTGTAATGAGGCCCTTTGTCCAGTTCCAGAATGTACTGAATTATTGTATGCATATTCGGCGATCCAAAGGATGTCCTTTCAATTACTCTCAGTTTGATGTAACATACAACGCAGGTATTGTTCAAGAGTCCGGTTGGTCCTCTCCGTTTGACCATCGGTCTGGGGGTGGTGACTTGTCGATAATCTCACGTCGACTTGCGCCAATTGACAACATTTCTTCCAAAACAAATTGACTGCTCCGGTCAGAGACCAACACGGACGGAAATCCATGTAAGCGAACAATGTTTTTGAAGAATTCTTCGGCCAGAATTAAGGCTGAAGGTAGTCCTTTTAAAGGAATAAAGTGGGCCATCTTGGAAAAAAGATCCACAATATGTAGAATGGTGTTAAACCCATTACAAGGAGGTAGATCAGTAGTAAAGTCCAACGATAAGGTGTGCCATGGTGTAGGCGGAATGTCTAAAGGTTGTAAGAGTCCAGCTGGTTTTTTCTTTTGACTTTTGTTATGGGCACAAATGCCACAAGGCATCACAAATGATTTAATATCCTTTCTCCAGGTGGACCACCAGAATTGTCTTTTAATCTTAGCTTCAGTTTTTGCAATACCTGGGTGCCCCTCCATCAGGGTATCATGATAACGAGAAATGACTTGCTCTTGTAGTTCCTTGTGTGGCAGAAACAGTCGCCCTTGGTAATAGGGCAGATCATTGGTGACAGAGTAGTCCGGCCCTTTCTTTACCCAGTCCTGCAGGGCTGTAGGATCAAAGAGTTGCTGGATCTTTACCTGAATGTCCTCTAGTGTCTGTAGAGTAGTCATGCCAAGGATCCTTTGTTCGGAAATTATCGGTACTGGTTCTGGGTTCACTTCTGCCTCTCCCATCCCAATTCGGGATAAGGCATCTGCTTTACCATTCTTACAACCTGGTCAATAGGTTATCACGAAATCAAACTCAGCAAAGAACAATGCCCATCAGAGTTGACGTGACGATTGGGCCTTGGCTGTTTTTAAATACTGTAAGTTCCAGTGATCACAGTAATGGTATGCCTGGCACTGAGAAGGTAATGCCGCCAAGCCTTGAAGGCGGATTTAATGGCTAATAACTCCTTGTCAGTAACCGCATAGTTTAACTCGGGTGCCGAGAACTTTCTGGACCAAAATGCTACTGGGTGAAGCTGGCCAGTTTCAGGGTCCTTTTGAGACAGGGCAGCTCCCATGGCTAGACTGGATGCATCAGTTTCCACTAGGTATGGAAGTTCAGTGCATGGGTGCTTTAACACAGGTGCAGACGTGAATTTTGCTTTCAGCTCTTGGAAGGCCTTTTCAGCTTCTTCAGTCCATATAAAGCGTTTATTTTTTCGCAAGAGTGCTGTGATGGGATGTACGACATGTGAAAAATCTGGGATGAACCTGCGGTAGAAATTGGCAAAGCCGAGCATGCTTTGTACTCCCTTAACTGAACTTGGTGATGGCCACTTAAGGATTGCATCCACCTTTCGTGAGTCCATTCGGACTCCCTTTGGGGTCAGGATAAACCCAAGGAATTCAACTTCTGTGGCATGAAAAATGCATTTTTCTAGTTTAGTGTATAGTTTGTGCTGGCGTAATTTCTCAAGGACTGCTCGGACGTGCTTCACATGGTCAGATTCTGAAGAGGAGTATACTAGAATATCATCGATATACACAACAACACAAACGTCAATGAGTTCACGAAGGACATCGCTCATGAAGTATTGGAAGGCTGCTGGTGCATTGCACAACCGGAAAGGCATCACCTGGTACTCGAATAACCCATACTTAGTGTGGAAAGCAGTCTTCCATTCGTCGCCCTCTTTTACACGTACCAGATGGTATGCCCCCCGGAGATCTAACTTGATGTATACACAGGTGTCCTTCACTTGGTCTAATAGTTCAGGGATCAGAGGCAATGGGTATAGGTTCTTAACAGTTATCTGGTTCAATGCGCGGTAGTCTATGCATGTTCTGAGGTCACCTTCCTTTTTGGGCACGAAGAACAAAGCTGAAGATGCAGGGGACTTGGATGGGCGAATAAAGCCATTGGCAAGGTACTGGTCTAAATATTGTCGTAGGTGAAGGTTTTCAGGTTCCGTAAGGGCATAGATCCTACTACAAGAGGGTTGTGCACCGGGTAGGAGATCGATTTGACAATCGTACGATCTGTGAGGAGGTAAGGTGTTTGCCTGTTCCTTTTGGAAGACATCCTGGAATTCTTGGTATTCTGGAGGTAGTTGCATGACTGCTGTGGTTACTGTGGCCAGGCCTACGTTTTGATTTTTCTGTGGGTAACAGGTTTGTGCAAAATCCGGGAAGGTTATTCTCTTCTCTCGCCAATCAATACAAGGATTAGGTGTTTCCAACCAAGGTATCCCCAGTATTATTTGGAACTGTGGGGCTTTGATTAGATCAAACACAATAGTCTCTCGATGCCCATCCTGACCTAATAGTGTCATCTCTGCGGTGGAATGAGTTACAGGCCCAGAGGCAATTTCAGTTCCATCGACTGTGGTGATGACATCTGAGGTGGTTTTTCGGCAGAGAGGTAGATTCATCCTTGAAGCCAATTCATAGTCCACATAGTTTCCTATGGCCCTGATATCAATGTATGCCCTTACTGCGTGCATACGCGATGGCTGCCCTGGATCTATGAGGACCATTGGTATGATGAAATGCGAGGTCTGAGTATCCTTCTTCAAGCTCGGCAAGCGAACCTCTACGCTTGTCGGGCGTGGTCGTTTCCCGAGTCTGTCTCCATATGGCTTTTATCAGCAGCTCCTACCACCTTCTTGGATGGTTTTACAGGGCAATCCCATAGAAAATGCACAGAAGTTCCACAATATAGACACAATTGCATTTGTCATCTCCTTTCTCTTTCCTTCTGGGTTAAGGGTCCTTTTACCCCTCCGATTTGCATGGGTTCTGAAGCATATGCTCCTTTGGGGTTAGCGTGAGTTTTGACCAATACCCGATTCTAAAACTTGGCCCGATCAGCCTTTCTGTTCTGAAGTCTGTGATCTAACTGGACCACTAAGTCTATATATTCAGCGCAGTCTTGAGGTGGGTTCACGACTTGAGCCAAGACATCCTTGAGTTCTCCTCGAAGCCCTCGATGAAATAACGTGATTAGTTTTTCCTCAGGCCATCCAGTTTCCACTATCAACCTATTAAAGGTCGCGATGTAGGATAGAAGGTCTTGGTTACCCTGTCGTAGGGACAATAGTTTGTTATCCAGGGCATGTCCTTGGGAGTGCCGAGCAAATAGTCTTTCCATGCTAGTTTGAAAGCCCTGAAAATCCCAAAGAATTGGGTCATCCTGAGTGAAAAGTGGAATTGACCAATCAGCTGCACTGCCGCTGAGATATGACAATACAAAGGCTACCTTGGCTTGGTCGTTTGGGAAGGCTCCAGGTCTGCATAAAAAGTGCAGGCGGCATTGGTTCATAAACATGGCAAACCTTTTGGGATCTCCGGCAAAGCATTCGGGTGGAGCTAATGGAATATTTCCTGGTAGGTTTATTTGCACAGGGTTACTCGATAACATAGGAGCTGGGTTACCCCCGGAACCAGGTAGGGGTGCCTGTCCAGCCTGGCTTCGCAATAGCTGCCTAGCAAGGTCATCAGTTCTCTCCTTAGACAAAATCAGTTCTCTCCTAAGAGCATTAGTTTCTTGATGGGCCGAATGCACTTCAGCGCTCAGTTCCCCTAGTAATTGGGCCAATTGGTCAGTCTCTGAGATATCCATAACGCCGGGGTGGGAATTTGTGGGTGGCTTCGCATTCTGTTACGCTCACCTGGCTCCCACAGAGGCGTCGATCTGATCTGGACAGCTGCGGTTTCCACCAATGTGACGCGTAGGACCGAGATGACGGACTGGACTGGCCCACCTAGCTTTGTTTGCTTGGCCCGTAGGAATATCCTTCTGCAAATGGAGAAAGGGAATTGACCACCCGTGGAGTCGAGTGTAAATTCCCCCCCCCCAACCCGCTGTTCTCCCCACAGATCACCTTTGATGTCCCCGCCTATAGTCTCACCTGATGGTTTGAAAAGATGAGCTCTCCATCCTGCATTGAGCGCAGGGGCGCGTTGATAACCAGTTGCTTCTCTGGCTCGAAGGAATCGGTGAGTTCCAGAACAATAATGACTCCGAAAAATATGTAGTTCGTAAGAGTTCACATGTCTGACTTTCACTCTTGTCCGATTCCTTGCAGTTTGCAGCTTGACCCCAGAGAAGAGTTCCTCGTGGTAGCTGATGAAGTTCAGGTAAGGATTTGGCTTATCCTACACAGTTCAATAAATAAGGCCAGGATGTAAGCTGCCTGTTCCCTTATTCAGGTGGGGTGAGAAAATATGAAGTTTGAGGAATTATGCCTCTGGCGGTAAAATTAGGTAAGTCTATTGCGGTGAGAAGAGTTCCCCTTATTGTCCCGTTGTCTCACCTTGTCATCCTTTTGTTACCCTTAGGGGCCGGGGTGCGGCGAGGATGCAATGGAGACTGCGCCGACCCGTGAAGAGGAATAGTACCCCCGGCGGTAATCAGGTAAGTCTATGGGGTAGTTACTATTGCCTCTATTTATTTCCTTGGCTCACCTTTGCTGTTCTTGTGTTGCCCTTAGGTGCCAGAATGCGGCGGAACGTGCAGAAGGATGCGGTGGACCGTGAGGATGCTGCAAGGGCGGGTGAGTTCAGCGCGGCGCTGCAGCAGGCGAGGCGGCGCACGTAAATGCTTCTTTCTTCCAGTTCAAAGGTGCGGTGGATCCGGAATCCAGGTAAGGATCGAAGGTTTGCTCTTATTCTAACCTTTCTCCTTCTGTTCCTCCCTTTTTCTAGGAGCTGCAGACTCGAGGCGGGCGTGGCAGAAGACTGGATGCAGGCTTGCAGACACGGTGAGCGTTACGCTGCTGGATGCAGAATAACGCGACGGGTGTGCTGCTCTTCGGGCGTGGTTTAAATAGCCTCCAAAGTAATCCCAGGTGAGTATTCTTCCCCAGCCCCACCCGAGTAAAAAATAGTCCCTATGTAAAATAGTCCCTTCCAAGCCTCATTTGGCTTGGAGCTCTGCAGCATGGTCTGCATCAGGTAAGTTTACTCTATGAGCCTAGCGCCGATGGCACCAGGACTGACTCTCCATATGAGCCTGGCGCCATAGGCGCCAGGACCGCACCCAAACAGCCCCTAACAGGGGCTTTTGGGCTTGCTCAAAACAACTTGATGCCTGCTTCCGGGGTTGCTGGACCTGGTCTGGTTCCCCGGGGGTAGGCATCATGACAGCACTCCCCCCCGAGGCCCCTCCTAAAGTCGTTCTTCCCCGTGGTTTTGGTTTGTCTGGGAAATTTCGGTGGAATCTTTTCACCAATCGAGGTGCATGCACGTGGTCAATGGGTTCCCAAGACCTTTCCTGTGGTCCGTACCCTTTACAGTCGATTAAATAAGAACGTTTTGACTTCACCATCTTTGAGCCCAGGATATTCTTAACTTCAAATTCGGGTTCCCCGTCTATAAGGATGTGGTCTGGTGGCTTGGTTAGTCTTGTCCCTGGTTGCACTGGCTTCAAAAGTGACACATAAAAGACGGGATGAATTCGCATATTAGCAGGTAAGTCCAACTTGACGGCCACCGGGTTGATAATGGCTTTAATAGAGTAAGGTCCCAAATACCTATGGTTAAAGGTCTGCGTTCCCTTGAGAGGTATGTGTTTTGTGGCCAACCATACTTGGTCCCCTATCTAGTACTGTGGAGTATCACTTCTATGCCGATCAGCATCTTTCTTATATTTCTCCTTCGCCTATTTCAAATGTGCAGTTACCTGCTTAAAGGCTTGTGTAATCGTAGCGTGTAGATGGTCCACTGCGGGCATTTCTAAGTGTTGGGGTGAGTCAAGGTCTGAGGTTCGAGGGTGGTGCCCATATAGGGTATAAAAGGGACTTTGGGCCTCCTTACATGGTAGGCGGTAAGGGTTTACCGGTACCGGTAAGGGCACCGGTACCGGTAAACCCCTACCGCCTTACTACGAGTTCCCTTTGCGGAACCTGACTTTAACGGCTGGTTTTACCAGCCGTTAAAGTAGGGTGCCGCAAAGGGACCTCGGAGCTAATTACGGTACCGCAATTTGCGGTACCGTAATTAGCACCTTCCCCATTCCCATTATGCCCTATGGGGGCAAAAATGGGAATGGGGAAGAGCCTTGGTGAATGGGGAATTAGCGCCCCCGCTCACCTTGGAGTAGGGCGGTAATTCCGCCATCCACCAAGGCGGTCACGGTAAAATGCCGGCGGCAACCATGGCGCTATTAGCGCCATGGTTACCGCCTACCGTGTAATGAGGCCCTTTGTCCAGTTCCAGAATGTACTAAATTATTGTATGCATATTCGGCGATCCAAAGGATGTCCTTTCAATTGCTCTCAGTTTGATGTAACATACAACGCAGGTATTGTTCAAGAGTCCGGTTGGTCCTCTCCGTTTGACCATCGGTCTGGGGGTGGTGACTTGTCGATAATCTCACGTCGACTTGCGCCAATTGACAACATTTCTTCCAAAACAAATTGACTGCTCCGGTCAGAGACCAACACGGACGGAAATCCATGTAAGCAAACAATGTTTTTGAAGAATTCTTCGGCCAGAATTAAGGCTGAAGGTAGTCCTTTTAAAGGAATAAAGTGGGCCATCTTGGAAAAAAGATCCACAATATGTAGAATGGTGTTAAACCCATTACAAGGAGGTAGATCAGTAGTAAAGTCCAACGATAAGGTGTGCCATGGTGTAGGCGGAATGTCTAAAGGTTGTAAGAGTCCAGCTGGTTTTTTCTTTTGACTTTTGTTATGGGCACAAATGCCACAAGGCATCACAAATGATTTAATATCCTTTCTCCAGGTGGACCACCAGAATTGTCTTTTAATCTTAGCTTCAGTTTTTGCAATACCTGGGTGCCCCTCCATCAGGGTATCATGATAACGAGAAATGACTTGCTCTTGTAGTTCCTTGTGTGGCAGAAACAGTCGCCCTTGGTAATAGGGCAGATCATTGGTGACAGAGTAGTCCGGCCCTTTCTTTACCCAGTCCTGCAGGGCTGTAGGATCAAAGAGTTGCTGGATCTTTACCTGAATGTCCTCTAGTGTCTGTAGAGTAGTCATGCCAAGGATCCTTTGTTCGGAAATTATCGGTACTGGTTCTGGGTTCACTTCTGCCTCTCCCATCCCAATTCGGGATAAGGCATCTGCTTTACCATTCTTACAACCTGGTCAATAGGTTATCACGAAATCAAACTCAGCAAAGAACAATGCCCATCAGAGTTGACGTGACGATTGGGCCTTGGCTGTTTTTAAATACTGTAAGTTCCGGTGATCACAGTAATGGTATGCCTGGCACTGAGAAGGTAATGCCGCCAAGCCTTGAAGGCGGATTTAATGGCTAATAACTCCTTGTCAGTAACCGCATAGTTTAACTCGGGTGCCGAGAACTTTCTGGACCAAAATGCTACTGGGTGAAGCTGGCCAGTTTCAGGGTCCTTTTGAGACAGGGCAGCTCCCATGGCTAGACTGGATGCATCAGTTTCCACTAGGTATGGAAGTTCAGTGCGTGGGTGCTTTAACACAGGTGCAGACGTGAATTTTGCTTTCAGCTCTTGGAAGGCCTTTTCAGCTTCTTCAGTCCATATAAAGCGTTTATTTTTTCGCAAGAGTGCTGTGATGGGATGTACGACATGTGAAAAATCTGGGATGAACCTGCGGTAGAAATTGGCAAAGCCGAGCATGCTTTGTACTCCCTTAACTGAACTTGGTGATGGCCACTTAAGGGTTGCATCCACCTTTCGTGAGTCCATTCGGACTCCCTTTGGGGTCAGGATAAACCCAAGGAATTCAACTTCTGTGGCATGAAAAACGCATTTTTCTAGTTTAGTGTATAGTTTGTGCTGGCGTAATTTCTCAAGGACTGCTCGGACGTGCTTCACATGGTCAGATTCTGAAGAGGAGTATACTAGAATATCATCGATATACACAACAACACAAACGTCAATGAGTTCACGAAGGACATCGCTCATGAAGTATTGGAAGGCTGCTGGTGCATTGCACAACCGGAAAGGCATCACCTGGTACTCGAATAACCCATACTTAGTGTGGAAAGCAGTCTTCCATTCGTCGCCCTCTTTTACACGTACCAGATGGTATGCCCCCCGGAGATCTAACTTGATTTATACACAGGCGTCCTTCACTTGGTCTAATAGTTCAGGGATCAGAGGCAATGGGTATCGGTTCTTAACAGTTATCTGGTTCAATGCGCGGTAGTCTATGCATGTTCTGAGGTCACCTTCCTTTTTGGGCACGAAGAACAAAGCTGAAGATGCAGGGGACTTGGATGGGCGAATAAAGCCATTGGCAAGGTACTGGTCTAAATATTGTCGTAGTTGAAGGTTTTCAGGTTCCGTAAGGGCATAGATCCTACTACAAGAGGGTTGTGCACCGGGTAGGAGATCGATTTGACAATCGTACGATCTGTGAGGAGGTAAGGTGTTTGCCTGTTCCTTTTGGAAGACATCCTGGAATTCTTGGTATTCTGGAGGTAGTTGCATGACTGCTGTGGTTACTGTGGCCAGGCCTACGTTTTGATTTTTCTGTGGGTAACAGGTTTGTGCACAATCCGGGAAGGTTATTCTCTTCTCTCACCAATCAATACAAGGATTAGGTGTTTCCAACCAAGGTATCCCCAGTATTATTTGGAACTGTGGGGCTTTGATTAGATCAAACACAATAGTCTCTCGATGCCCATCCTGACCTAATAGTGTCATCTCTGCGGTGGAATGAGTTACAGGCCCAGAGGCAATTTCAGTTCCATCGACTGTGGTGATGACATCTGAGGTGGTTTTTCGGCAGAGAGGTAGATTCATCCTTGAAGCCAATTCATAGTCCACATAGTTTCCTATGGCCCCGATATCAATGTATGCCCTTACTGCGTGCATACGCGATGGCTGCCCTGGATCTACGAGGACCATTGGTATGATGAAATGCGAGGTCTGAGTATCCTTCTTCAAGCTCGGCAAGCGGACCTCTACGCTTGTCGGGCGTGGTCGTTTCCCGAGTCTGACTCCATATGGCTTTTATCAGCAGCTCCTACCACCTTCTTGGATGGTTTTACAGGGCAATCCCGTAGAAAATGCACAGAAGTTCCACAATATAGACACAATTGCATTTGTCATCTCCTTTCTCTTTCCTTCTGGGTTAAGGGTCCTTTTACCCCTCCGATTTGCATGGGTTCTGAAGCATATGCTCCTTTGGGGTTAGCGTGAGTTTTGACCAATACCCGATTCTAAAACTTGGCTCGATCAGCCTTTCTGTTCTGAAGTCTGTGATCTAACTGGACCACTAAGTCTATATATTCAGCGCAGTCTTGAGGTGGGTTCACGACTTGAGCCAAGACATCCTTGAGTTCTCCTCGAAGCCCTCGATGAAATAACGTGATTCGTTTTTCCTCAGGCCATCCAGTTTCCACTATCAACCTATTAAAGGTCGCGATGTAGGATAGAAGGTCTTGGTTACCCTGTCGTAGGGACAATAGTTTGTTATCCAGGGCATGTCCTTGGGAGTGCCGAGCAAATAGTCTTTCCATGCTAGTTTGAAAGCCCTGAAAATCCCAAAGAATTGGGTCATCCTGAGTGAAAAGTGGAATTGACCAATCAGCTGCACTGCCGCTGAGATATGACAATACAAAGGCTACCTTGGCTTGGTCGTTTGGGAAGGCTCCAGGTCTGCATAAAAAGTGCAGGCGGCATTGGTTCATAAACATGGCGAACCTTTTGGGATCTCCGGCAAAGCGTTCGGGTGGAGCTAATGGAATATTTCCTGGTAGGTTTATTTGCACAGGGTTACTCGATAACATAGGAGCTGGGTTACCCCCGGAACCAGGTAGGGGTGCCTGTCCAGCCTGGCTTCGCAATAGCTGCCTAGCAAGGTCATCAGTTCTCTCCTTAGACAAAATCAGTTCTCTCCTAAGAGCATTAGTTTCTTGACGGGCCGAATGCACTTCAGTGCTCAGTTCCCCTAGTAAATGGGCCAATTGGTCAGTCTCTGAGATATCCATAACGCCGGGGTGGGAATTTGTGGGTGGCTTCGCATTCTGTTACGCTCACCTGGCTCCCACAGAGGCGTCGATCTGATCTGGACAGCTGCGGTTTCCACCAATGTGACGCGTAGGACCGAGATGACGGACTGGACTGGCCCACCTAGCTTTGTTTGCTTGGCCCGTAGGAATATCCTTCTGCAAATGGAGAAAGGGAATTAACCACCCGTGGAGTCGAGTGTAAATCCCCCCCCCAACCCGCTGTTCTCCCCACAGATCACCTTTGATGTCCCCGCCTATAGTCTCACCTGATGGTTTGAAAAGATGAGCTCTCCATCCTGCATTGAGCGCAGGGGCGCGCTGATAACCAGTTGCTTCTCTGGCTCGAAGGAATCGGTGAGTTCCAGAACAATAATGACTCCGAAAAATATGTAGTTCGTAAGAGTTCACATGTCTGACTTTCACTCTTGTCCGATTCCTTGCAGTTTGCAGCTTGACCCCAGAGAAGAGTTCCTCGTGGTAGCTGATGAAGTTCAGGTAAGGATTTGGCTTATCCTACACAGTTCAATAAAATGAGGCCAGGATGTAAGCTGCCTGTTCCCTTATTCAGGTGGGGTGAGAAAATATGAAGTTTGAGGAATTATGCCTCCGGCGGTAAAATTAGGTAAGTCTATTGCGGTGAGAAGAGTTCCCCTTATTGTCCCGTTGTCTCACCTTGTCATCCTTTTGTTACCCTTAGGGGCCGGGGTGCGGCGAGGATGCAATGGAGACTGCGCCGACCCGTGAAGAGGAATAGTACCCCCGGCGGTAATCAGGTAAGTCTATGGGGTAGTTACTATTGCCTCTATTTATTTCCTTGGCTCACCTTTGCTGTTCTTGTGTTCCCCTTAGGTGCCAGAATGCGGCGGAACATGCAGAAGGATGCGGTGGACCGTGAGGATACTGCAAGGGCGGGTGAGTTCAGCGCGGCGCTGCAGCAGGCGAGGCGGCGCACGTAAATGCTTCTTTCTTCCAGTTCAAAGGTGCGGTGGATCCGGAATCCAGGTAAGGATCGAAGGTTTGCTCTTATTCTAACCTTTCTCCTTCTGTTCCTCCCTTTTTCAAGGAGCTGCAGACTCGAGGCGGGCGTGGCAGAAGACTGGATGCAGGCTTGCAGACACGGTGAGCGTTACGCTGCTGGATGCAGAATAACGCAACGGGTGTGCTGCTCTTCGGGCGTGGTTAAAATAGCCTCCAAAGTAATCCCAGGTGAGTATTCTTCCCCAGCCCCACCCGAGTAAAAAATAGTCCCTATGTAAAATAGTCCCTTCCTAGCCTCATTTGGCTTGGAGCTCTGCAGCATGGTCTGCATCAGGTAAGTTTACTCTATGAGCCTAGCGCCGATGGCACCAGGACTGACTCTCCATATGAGCCTGGCGCCATAGGCGCC
Organism: Ambystoma mexicanum; assembly: GCF_040938575.1. NCBI lineage: Eukaryota > Metazoa > Chordata > Amphibia > Caudata > Ambystomatidae > Ambystoma > Ambystoma mexicanum. Next base: position 183,962,249 of record NC_090926.1, read on the forward strand.
AGGACCGCACCCAAACAGCCCCTAACAGGGGCTTTTGGGCTTGCTCAAAACAACTTGATGCCTGCTTCCGGGGTTGCTGGACCTGGTCTGGTTCCCCGGGGGTAGGCATCATGACAGCCGCCCACTCAGAGAGAAAAGTGGTGATCTGACCAGGTGGCTGGTAGATAGTAGCAACAGTAAGAGAGTGGCTAGGAGAGAGAGAGAGCCTGCAACAAGGCATTCAAAAGAGGAGTATGTCTGCATGGGAATGATAGAGGCAGGGATCCACTCAGGAAAGATCAGGGCTACACCCCCTCCGGACCGTGTTGATCTGGGTCCCGAGAGGATCTTGTAGCTGCCATGGAGGAGAGTGTCAAAGCTTATGACACAGCTGCCTGCGAACCATGTCTCAGTGAGACCAAGGACATCAAGGTCAAGTTCTTCCAGGAGGTGGCAGATGTCAGAGAGTGTTTGACAGCAGAGCGAGTGTTGAGAGTGGTCAGACCTTTCGGGAAGGGGTACAAATCAGAGGTACACCCAGCGGAGGTGAAGAAGGAGCCCGAGGTGGGGCAGAGGAGGAGGGAAGAGAGGGCAGGGTAGCCAAGGGGAGAGAGGGGGGACAGCAGGAGATGAAAGGAAATTGATGAGGTGAGGGAAACGCCTGTCAAAGAGGAGGAGATTGGCCTGAGGGCCTTGGACCATAACAGAACCATTAAGATAGACATTAATGATGACTTTAAAGGAGTCTATGGGAGCCATGAGAGCTTCCCATTGGGTGCAACCATTAATGGGAGAGGAGGAGACAGGACAGAGCACAGACACAGAGATCATATGAAGAGTTCATCGATCTGGCAAAGGAACGACAAAGAGGATGTTGGTTAGTGTCTTTTCCGGTGGAAGCACTGGAATAAGTGTCAGCAATAGGGAGACCAGGGTTGGAGGCCAAGATATTATTTTAACTTCTTCCTACCAGACTTAGTGAGAAGGATAGTCAATGGAGAAGCAGTTGGAAAAGATAGGAGAAACAGAAAATGCCATGGCAGTGGTAGCGTGAAAAGGAGGGATGGGGAAAGGCAGGAAGGAGTGGAACAAAAAGATTGGTAAAGTCACTGGGCCAGCAAGTTACAGAGAAGCAACAGATTACAAGCAAAGTGCAGAGCAAGTTAGCAGAGTACAGCAATATTTGACTTTTTAACTATAAGCAAAAACAAGATTTGACTTTTTAACCATAAGCAAAAACAGCAAGATATGACTTTTTAACCAAAAGCAAAAACAGCAAGATTTGACTTTTTAACCATAAGCAAAAACTGCAAGATTTGACTTTTTAGCCAAAAGCAACAAAAAAAACTGCAAGAAGTGAATTTACAATTGGGTTCAGATGCAAGCAAAGGGTAAACAAATGCAATGTAATACAGAGTATGAACATGGGGGAAACAAGTCGAGAGGGAGAGTGAAAGCCCAAAAGGGGGTCCAAGTGTGTCCAGAAAGGAGAGAACTAACCCATGGTTATGGTGGTGAGAATGTCAAGGCAGTCTATACTTCTTAGAAGAGTGTAGTGGCAACATTATTGAAAGTGCTGGTGCCAGGGTGCAGAAAGAACCCAAAGTAACGTACAGGGAGCAGACAGGGGCCTTAGAAAGTGGGCCTTGGAAGAAGGGGGCCGGCTAAAGCCTGCTGGTCCCCAGTTGGCCAATAAGTCTGGTCTGCTGGCCAATCAGTAAGCAGATGAGGGTGGGGAGGCCCAGAGAGGCAGCCTCTGTGATCAAAATATTGCAGCGGCCATGTGTGAAATAGCCGCAAAACGGCAAACAAAGGCTGACAGGGCTTAAAAGTTGTTAATCAGCCAGAAAAGCATTGCCCAAGCAGGGCAAAGCATAAACCAATGTTGCACATTGGTGCAACATTGGGCTCACATTGTGAGATAGAAGAACATTCCAAACACAAAGATCTTTTTTTTTTTAATTTCTTATTGCAAATTGCAGATTGGAACAGCAGATGTTGGCTTAAAACATCATAATTTCGCCCTCATACCTTTAGGGTGATGTAGATCCAGCAGGGCGAAAAAAGCAGCCAGGCTCCGGTGGTAAGGAGCAGCTGCTGATGATAACGCTGCACAGTGAGAAGAGGGAAGGCAATGATGAATGCAGTTTGTGATCTGTCTTTGCTGGTCTATTAGAAACATAGATGATCTGAATACAGGAATTAAATATCATGACCACCAAGGTGAGGAATACCTGGTGAAGTATGTTTGGGACCTAAAAACGATGGTTACCTCAATAAAGGGTAGTGACAAAAAGAAATGGACCATTGATTTAAAGGGAAATAAACCTTGGGTACCTTATGATGCTGCCATTGCGAATAAAAAACCCATAATGAACACAGAGTGTCGTAAAGTAAAGAGGAGTTGCTCACTTTCTACCAATGATATCACAAACAAGTTGTCTGTCTTAAGACGGACATACCAGCAGTGGCTCAGTGAGCATCGATACAGAGACACTACAGCTAAATGGCAGCACATAAATAGATTCATACGTACCCACGATTCAAAGAAGTTCAGGTTCATGATATGCTCCATTAGAGGTGGACAACAGGCTGTTATGCTCACCTGGTTCCGACAGGGGTGTCGAACGGAACTGGACAGCCACGGTCTCCACCGACGTGATGCATAGTGCAGAGATGACTGACTGGACTGGTCCACCTAGCTTTGTCTGCTTGACCCCTAGAAGTAGTTTCCTAAAGGCAGAGAAAGGGAATTAGCCACCTGTGGATTTGAGTAATAGCCCCTCATTGCGTCCCCATTTATCATCTCTGATATTCCCGTTCACAAAGCTCACCTTATAGTTTTGAATGATGAGCTCTCCATCCTGCGAGGAACGCAGGGGCGCGTTGATGGCCAGTTACTTCACTGGCTTGAGGATATTGGAAGAGTTCTGGCGAAGGACCGTAAGTATATTTTTCTTAAGAGTTCAAAAATGTCTGAATAATCACTCTTGTCCAATTCCTTTGTTTATCTTGCAGCTTAGACCCAAAAGAAGATCGTCTTGTGGCATCTGAAAGCGTTCAGGTAAGAGTCTGTGTTATCCCACACTGTCCGTTAAATGATGCCAAGGTTTAACTCGCTGCTTTCTCTTTTCTTACAGGTGTGGCGTAAGAAGATTTGGCATGCTGGTGAATAATACCTCCGGCGGTAAAATCAGGTAAGTATATGGTGGCAAGAGATTGTCCTTGTTTGTTCCCTCGGCTCACCTTGTTGTTTTCTTGTCCCCCTTACGTGCTGAAATGCGGCAAAATAATGATGGAGAGAGCGCCGGATCGTAGGGATGCTGCGAGGAACGGTGAGTATGGCTAGGCGCTGCTGGTGGCAATGCGACAAGTTTAAAATAAAGTCTGTTTCTGGTTCAAAGGTGCGATGAATCCGGAATCAGGTAAGAAACCCAATAATGTTCTTGTTCTAACCTTTCTTCCTCTTTCCCTTCTTTCTAGGCGCTCTGGACTCGAGGCGGGCGTGGCAAGAGGCTGGATGCTGACTGCAGGCACGGTGAGCGTTACGCTGCAGGATGCAGAATAACGCGAAGCGTGTTTTGCTCTTCGGGCGTGGTTTAAATAGCCCCCAAAGTAGTCCCAGGTAAGTATTCTTCCACAACAACACCCGAGTAACAAAATAGTCCCTAGGTAAAGTAGTCCCTTCCAAGCCTCACATGGGCTTGCATCTCTTGCAGCATGGTCTGCATCAGGTAAGTTTTAACATATGAGCCTGGCGCCTATGGTGCCAGGACTGATGCCCCATATGAGCCTGGCGCCATAGACGCCAGGACTGTACCCATATAGCCCCTAACAGGGGTTGCTGGGTTTTCTCTGGGTAACATGATGCCTGCTTCCGGGGTTGATGGACTTGGTCTGGATACCCGGGGGTAGGCATCATGACACAGGCCTTAGAGGTTAGTGCTATTGCTGACGAGGATTGGGTGTCCCATATAAAAAAAATGCTTTTGGGCTCAAGGAGCAGTTGTTCCTACTACCAAGGTCCGTCCGGGTGTAACCCCAAGTGTATGGTCTCAGGGAGCCTGAGTCCCTAGCACTAAAGTCTGCCCGAGGGAAGCCTCAAGTGTATGGTCTCGGGTAGAGGCCACTCACCTGGTGGCGTTAATCAGGAAGGCGAAACCATCAAGGGCTACGGGACCGGACAGCTTTTCTAATATAGTATTGAAGAAGGATCCTGATATGTGGGCCAAGCAGCTGAAAACCCTTTTCCTCCATATTTGTAAAACAGGAGGTACCCATGCTCCTGGCAGGAATCAATTCTAATTCCCATTTATAAACAGGACCTCTGTACCGATCCTGTCCGTTATAGACTGCTTGCTATGCTGGATTGTAGCTCGAAAATCTTTGCTGCCATCTTGCTTGACATGCTCGTTTGGTGGTCTGATGAAAACCAACTTTTGAGTAAACATCCTTTTGGCTTCAGAAAGGGATTTGGCATGAAGCACGCCCTATGGGTACTTAATAACCTTATCTATGATGCCTATAGGTACCCTGATGCACCATTATATATTTGTTTTGTTGATTTTAGCTCAACTTTTGACAAGGTTAACCGCAGGAAACTGTGGGAGAAACTGGAGAAGCTGGATATAGGTCCTTGTCTGCTACATTTTATGAAACAATTTCACCACAAAACCACGGTGAAGGTCCGTCTATAACAGGACACAGCTTATCCCAGTCCATCGAGACAAATGTGGGCTTAAAGCAAGGTTGTGTCTTGGCCCCACTATTATACAACCTATATATGGCCGAGTTGGACAAGGCGATGAAAGCTGCCCACAACCATCCTCCGCAGCACGGGTTAGAAGCAGCAAATACATGTACATATGCAGACGACATTGTCAATCTTGACAGAACACCCAGGGCCTACAATACTCTGTGAACACTCTAAAGTCATATGCTGAGGAAAACGGCCTTAGGATAAACTTAGTAAAAACAAAGGTAATGGTATCTGGTAGGAAAAGACAGGGGAGAATGATGTATAATTGGCACTTGGGCCCTAATAAATTGGAATTTATGAATAGCTACAGGTACTTGGGACTACAGGTAAGGGCATCCCCAACCCATACTTATTTATTCAACACCATAATACCCAAGGTATGGGCAAAGTGGTTCACCATCAAGAAGGTGATTGATATGTGGGGGGGACGTTCACTAGAGGCAAAGATAATCACATATCAAACTGCCATTGTGCCTGGAATTCTTTACGCCCTGGAGACTCTCCCCAGGAGAGCCATAAACTGTCTCCCAAATTAGAGCGAAAGATCCTGAGATCTCTGCTAGGTTTGCCTGGTAAGGCCCGTGGAGATGATAAGACTGGCATTGGGCTTGCAGTCGCTGGTCTCCACCTGGACGGTGGCAGCCTGCAAACTATGGGTCACCATAAGATTTGACGGAAACATGTACCTCTCGCTGCTGCACTTTAGTGTGACTCATGTGGAACGATGCTCCCGCAGTCTGTGCTAAAAGGAATTGGAGCGCATGGTAGAAGCTTACTGTTTAGAGCTATCCTTGTCATGCTGCTCTGAGCGTGAGGTTCCTGTTTTTCTGAGCAAGCTTGATGTTGCAAGTAGAGACCATGATAGGATCCAGACTCTTGCGTTTCTAGAGGGAAGCCGTAAATATGCGTATTATGCTCATCAAGGTTTTTTTCCCCAGGGCCCAAAGCAGTATTTGATCAAGTGGCGTCTCCCTGCTCTGATTCACTTTGTCCTACAGTTGCGCCTGGACATTTTGCCATTTTTTGGTTTCAGGGGAGCATGGCAGGTGTTAAGGATTTCAATCAAGTGACACACACACCTTGGTCTCGGCCTAGTATGTAGCGCACATTTGAGATACTTTTCTCCTTATTTTATGGAGATTCAATTTTGAGATGGTACACCACTCATATCACACCCCCTTTTCAAATACCCTGGGTCCCAATGGACCATGAAACAGGCTGGTTGGTAAAATGCAATATGTATTTATTTCTTTTAAAATTCAAAAGAAATCATACACTTTTAAATATGGGGTAGCAATCACCAATGGAGTGATAATTACAGTGAGAATGTGAGCAATGCACTGGGTTTAACCTTCTAGTGGAACATATACACAGCACAGCGGAATAGGAGCACTTTTTGGTTCAGGAAAGATAGCACCCAAGTTAGGATTTCCCCTTGCAATGTTCCCTCAACCCACAAATAATCAATTCTGAGTGGATAAACAGAAGCAGCAGGTAATCAAGAATAAGAAACAGGAAACAGAATCCAAATCTGACCTTCCCTCTCCAAATAGGAAGGAAAAAACCCCTTGCAATGTTATGAAATGACGCTCGGAAATGGACAAATAAATAATGAGTGTGTGTTAAAAACCTTGAAGCAAATATAATTCCTCACTAAATCAACAATGCAAAGACACTAATAATCACAAAGAATGGATTACCAAGAGCATACAGTTTAAAAATGAGTGGAAAGTTTAAAACAGATTGCAGCCAAATGACACAGGTAAAAGTTGCATTTTTTCAATTCCCGCCTTAAATTACCCAAACGGTTTTTAATAAAAATGGGTGAAATACACTGATTTGGAGTGCGGGGATAGAGGTATATCACAGGGATATTCTAGAAGTGAAAATAGGTCTCTAGCTATGAAACAGGATGAGTTATGCAAGGTATAAAAAGGTGCGCTTTGAGTAAAATGAAACCATGAAGTAGGAAAGGAAATCAGTTGTGACAAGAACAGTTTTACTCTACACTAGAGTATTCAGGCTAGACCACCAAAGACGGACACAGTAAGATCCAAGGTTGATTTGCAAGTTCAACCCTATCACCCCAGCGCCCAACCCTGGCGGAAACCAGTCCGATCACTCGAAATATGAATAATGGCACAGGATTACACAAGACAAAATTACTAAAGAGATGGTGCTAGCACTAGAAATCAAGGGCAAGGTTGCACGGATAATTCTGACAGTTTTAACAAGTTACCAGGATAAGGATAGGATGGCTTAGAGAATGGGATAAGGACAAATGCTAGACAAGTAGACTATGAATTTCTATGGGGTAGGGATTATACTTAAAGTCCACTTTTAGTTAGGGATTTTGAACCGTCAATGGTTCTGGTCACTACACGGCAGTTCGTCTAACAAACAGCAGGGCAGTTCTGGTCACCGGATGGCACTTCTGGAATGGCAATTATGGTCACTGGATATTAAAGGTCAGCTGGATGGCAGGATTGCAGCGGGCATGCAGTTAGTGATGAGCAAGCCAGGCTGGTTCAGGATGCAAAAGGAACCACCACTTTCCCCTTTCTAAGGGGAGATTATTGGGTTTTCACTTTATTCCTTTAAAGGGGTTACCTTCTGCTTCAATTCTGGCCAAGGAGTTCCTCGAAAACATTGTTCGATTACACAGATTCCCTTCCGTATTGGTTTCTGACCGAGGTAGTCAATTTATCTCGCATTTTTGGAAGAAATGTTGTCAACTGGCACAAATCGACGTGAGGCTATCAACAAGTCACCATCCCCAGGCTGATGGTCAGACGGAAAGGACCAACCAGACCCTTGAACAGTACCTACGCTGCATGCTACACCAGACCGAAAGTAATTGGAAAGATATTTTATGGATTTCTGAGTACGCATACAATAAATCTGTACATTTAGGAACCGGACAAAGCCCTTTTTATACCATATATGGACATCACCCTCGAACCTCAGAACTCGATTCGCCTCAGCACTTAGAAATGCCCGCAGTTAGTCATTTGCACTCTACTATTACACAAGCCTTTTAGGAAGCCACAGAACATTTGAAACAAGCAAAAGAGAAATACAAGAAAAATGCTGATCAACATAGAAGTGAAACTCCACAATACCAGATTGGGGATCAAGTTTGGCTGGCTACAAAACATATACCTCTGAAGGGAACTCAGACTTTTAATCCTAGATATTTGGGACCTTACACCATTAAGGCCCTTATCAACCCGGTGACCGTCAAATTGGAATTACCCTCTAATATGCGAATTCATCCTGTCTTTCATGTTTCACTTCTAAAACCAGTTCAACCAGGGACAAGATTAACCAAACCACCTGACCCCATCTTGATAGATGGAGAACCTGAATTCGAGGTAAAAAATATCCTGAACTCCAAGATGATTAAATCAAAACTTTTTTATTTGATCGATTGCAAGGGCTACGGACCACAAGAAAGATCATGGGAGCCTAGCGACCACGTTCATGCACCTCGGTTGGTGAAAGGATTCCATCGGAACTTTCCAGACAAACCGGGGCCAGGGGGAAGAACAACTTTAGGAGGGGCCTTGGTGGGGGAGTGCTGTCATGATGCCTACCCCCGGGCATCAGGACCAAGGCCCTCAGCTCCGGGAGCAGGCATCCAGACATTTGTTTAAACCTCAGCAGCCCCGGCTAGGGGCTGTCTGGGTCCAGTCCTGGCACCTTAGGCGCCAGGCTCATCATAGAAATCAGTCCTGGTGCCATAGGCGCCAGGCTCATAGACTTTACTTACCTGATGCAGACCATGCTGCAAAAGAGTCCAAGCCTACATGAGGCCTGGATGGGACTATTTTGTTACAGGGACTATTTTTTACTCGGGCGTGGCTCTAGGGAACTGCTTACCTGGAACTACTTTGGAGGCTATTTAAACCACACCCGAACAGCAGCACATGCTTCGCGTTATTCTGCATCCAGCAACGTGACGCTCACCGTGCCTGCAGCCAGCATCCAGTGTTCTACCACGCCCGCATGCCTGCAGCCAGCATCCAGTCTTCTGCCATGCCCGCCTCGAATCCGGAGCTCCTAGAATATAGAAGAAGAAAAGGACAAGGTTAGAAAACGAACGTATTTCAAATTCCTCACCTAATTCCGGAACCATTTCATCTCCGGACCTGGAAAGTACATCAGTCCTGCACGCGTCGCTTCACCAGCTCCAGCACGGCGCCATACTCACCAGTTCTCACAGCATCTTTCGATCTGGCACTGTCTCCATCATTTCTTCGCCGTAATCCGGCACCTAGGGGACACAAGAAAAAACAAGGTGAGCCAAGGGAATCAACAAATACAACCTCTTACCACCATAGACTTACCACCGGCGGTATTATTCCATAACTCTCCACATTTTCATATGCCGCATCTGTAAAGAGGGAGAAAAACAACACGTTAACGCATGCAATAGTTACCGGACAGCATTGGGTAACACAGACATTTACCTGAACACCAGCAGCAGCTACGAGACCTTTTTCTCACGAACTCAGTTGCAACTTAAGGAAGGAAGGGGACAAGAGTGAACATCGGGCACATTGAACTCTTTGAACTTGATACTTACCAATCCCGCCAGGGACTTCAGAGTCAATACTTACCGGAACTCTCCCAACGCCTTCAAACCAGTGAAGTAACTGGTATCTACGCACCCCTGGAAGACACGCAGGATGGAGAGCTCATCTTTTACGAACATAAGGTGAGGTTACTCAGGGGATATCGGAGGTGATTAATGGGGGAGAGCAAGAACAGTTGGGAGGCCATCATTAAAACCCACAGGTGGTTAATCCCTGTCTCCACTTGCAGGAAAATACTTCTTCGGGTCCAGCAGACAAGACTAGGCGGGCCAGTCCAGACAGTCATCTCTGCACTACGCATCACATTGAAGGAGACTGCAGCTGTCCGGGTCCGATCGACACCCCTGTGGGGTCCCGGTGAGCGTAACAAAAACCTCCCACAGTTATTTGCCACAAACGGTACAATTACACAATTGAAATCTCTTAGCAAATTACATACACAGGTTACATATTTTATGTAGAGTATAGCACTCCAACTCTGCAATCCGTGAGACATTGTTTTGCCCTTTTTATACTTTTTGGTAATTTTGAGTATGAACGATTCAGCCTAAAATTCCATAACTTTATACACATGTGTGGATTGACATAAGGGATGTAAGTATACAAATTTGCATTTGAATCATGGATACTTTCCTTGTAATAACTGATTCTTTGCCATTTCTATTCCCAATTGGTCAGTGAATTCTACAATGTCTTCAATGAAAGCCCATAAAATCACTTTTAAACTGTGAAATGTTTACATTTTTACAAAGTCTTGCTGCAGAGATAAAAGTCTTTACATTTTTATTCGTAAATAGTTTTTGGAAACAAATGGCAGTCCTTTGTCTGTCACTGGACCATTTTTTTCTTTCTTCAGCTGCCTCCAACTGTCAATTCCTCCAGAGCAAGGTGGTGGTTCTCAGCTTGATTGAAGGTTTATTGCCCCCCCTCCCCACTTATCACTGCCTTGCCTTGTCCTGGAAATTCCATTGTCAGTGGGTTCAACCTAAAATAGATTCTATCCAACCTAATGATTATCACTGGGGTGTTAGTATCTGCTGAGAGAGGCCCTCCAGTTGGTAGCATCCCCGACAAGCAGAAACGTATTTTCCTTTTGAAACATGCAAAATCCAACCCATATAGTTTAACAGTTTTATTTTCTTATGTTTGGTCCTGAATTAAACAAGCCAGTTGAATAAAATAACCCATGTGTGTATTTTCCCCAGCAACAAAACCCTTCACATTGCTAGGTAATGGCAGGCTTTCATTCAACAGTTTACTTTTTTTAAAACAGGCATTTTTCTACTTCAGTTTTGCAAAGCCCATTTTACATGTGTGGTGAAAAGCTGGCATTTCTTTTTAAATTCGGTTTTGCATCTCCCTCTGGATTTCCACACTGTCTTGCAGTTATAGTTATTTCTTGTATGCCAGAGTTTTGTTTGAAGCACAGATGCCTTGAAATTGACATGCTCAGATAGCTGGAGTTTCTTTTGAACCACTGATCTTTGATACATTGTGAAGAAAATAAGTGCGTTTTGCCGTGCGGGGAAAAGTGGAGTTCCTTGTTGATTTTTCTCAGAGTTGGTTTGACAGGGCCTGTCATTCAGAAATCATGCCTGGTTTTGCTGAAGCACAATGAGATATACTGGCCATGGCAGGGCCTTATTAATCACAGTGGTTTAAGGAAGTACAGATAGAAATAACGTCAGAGCAGCATTTTTTAAAGGTGAAAAAGTTTCCTTTCTAATGGGGATTTTGCGCTTTCAGCAAAGCAGTGATGCCTTTTCACTTTATTCTATTTGTATGTGTCAGAACACACTGGCACGCGCCCTCAGTGTGTCCCTTTGTTCCATCCTGCCCAATGTATGCTTGGCAAGACGGTGCAGCCATCTTTTTGTTGCTGCAAAATGCAGTTTTAAGGCCATGGTGCTCACAGGAGCCCTCACAATCATTTTGCTGTTACTGCGCAAATGCAGCTTGGTTTTGGCAAAATTCTGTTCAGTGGGTCAATGTAGCCCACACAGAACATCCCGCTTGGGCAGCGACTTTGTCGGATTGGTGAGCAACAAATTGAAACCACAAAACATATCTTGACGTCCTGCCCAAACTTGAGTGCTAGTTATGACAAAGCCTATTATAAGTATAGGTCGCGTGAGAGCGACCAATTTTGGAGTAGTCTCTTTGCAGCTGAGTCATACGTGATTGTTTCTGCTGCGAATCACGTCTGGCTGAGAGCTCAAATTATGCTGGATACAAAGATCTGATTCTTTTGGGGCTTTGTTTGAGATTGTGTGCTATGGCTATTTAGGCTTCTTAGAAGAACAAGTGGGAAACCTATCTTACTTTTTGGAGGGGGCTTTTACTTTATTGTATTATTTTAACAAATCAATTTGTATAGAGTAATAGTAACATATTGATGTTTTTAAACTAGAAATGTGTGTATTGTAAATTGGTTTCTTTGAATAAACAAATCTTTCTATTGATAGTCTAAAACGTTGTTAACTATATGCACTTGAATAAAGAAAGAACAATATATATAAATAGATTATGTATATGTGTTGCAGTAATATACATTGACTATTGTCTGTTTATTTTAGAATCTCTTCCTTTGCAGGCAAATGTTATATACATTAGAAATTATATTGAACAAGATATGACAGGTGGCTGTCAACGTTATCGTGACATTAAGGGGCTAATTCATAGAATTCAGCGCACAAGTGGCGCACGCGGCTGGCGCACAGTGTGCGCGTGCGAATCCCTGCGCCAGCCACGTGCGCTAAAATCCATTTCCGCGCACAGCATATTCATGGATTCCAGCCACCAAAACCAGCCGTGCCGCACAGTGGCGCAGCGACCCTGCAGCAGCGCCAGTTACGCCCCCAAGAACGCCTCTCGCGCATGGGAAAAGCCATCAATATACCCAATCCTGCGCAAAGGGCTGCGCTAACCCTGTACCAGCACGGCAAGCGGGCTACGTGTATCACTGGGGTGCGCGGGAAGTACCTCACGCGATTGGCCCAGTGCGAGCAGGGTACGTGTATTTCAGGGGTGTGCAGGAAGTTCCACACGCGATTTCCGCAGGGTACGCATATCTCAGGGGTGCGTGGGAAGTGCCACACGCGATTTCATCATGGTACGTGTATTTCAGGGGTGCGTGGGAATTTCCACATGCGATTGGGCCCGTGCGAGCACAGTACGCGTATCTCAGGGGTGCGCGGGAAGTGCCACACGCAATTGCAGCAGGGTACGTGTATTTCAGGGGTGCGCAGGAATTTCCACACGCAATTTCTGTCATGACCTCTGCTTCCAAAAGATCAGGACTTGCCCGACTCCCTTGGAAGCAGACCCATAACCCCGGTTCCGAGTGCCAGCCGTCCCAATTGGGACCTTTTGGACCCTGTCCTGGCGCCAGTGGCACCAGGCTCATAAAGATGCCCAGTCCCAGCGCTGGAAGTGCCGGGCTCATAATGCTTGGGTGGACTTACCTGCAGCAGACCATGCTGCTTACTTACCTGCCAGTTGAACCCCTGATCCTCTTCTGTTTGGGACTACTTTTCCTGTTGGGTGGGGAAGGAGCCACTCCCTAGGTTCAGAACACTGGAACTCTTCTGGAAAGCAGGAACTCTTTTCTTACCTAGGCGTGGCTGTGGAAGGAGACACCTAAGCACTACAGGAGGCTATTTAAACCACACCCGATGGATGAATCTTGCTTTGCGTTATTCTGCATTCTCTGCAGCAGAACGCTCATCGTGTCTTCTGCTTATGATCCTGGGCCTAAGGGAACAAAGGCTTACCATCCTGGAATCCAGTCTTCAGCAGCACCTGTAAAGACAAAGAAAGAACAGGTTAGCACTATGGCCTTCAGTGGCAGCGCATCTCTTACCTGGTCCATCGGCTGTCACCAACGCCTCGCGCTGCATTCCGGCATCTGAAAGACAAAGGCTTACCTACTCTTCGCATGCTCCGGAGGTCTTCCCACTGCATTCCGGCATCTGAAAGACAAAAGCTTACCAGCTCTTCGCACGCTCCGGAGGCCTTCGGCGCTGCATCCCGCATCTGAAAGACAAAAGAAGGTGCGTTTAAAGACATTGGGCAACTTTATTACTCACGTGCCATTACTCCTTCCCACGCCGAATCCAGTGGGTATTCCAGCACCCTTCAGCTTCTCTAAAGCTCCGAACTTGTACCTGCAAGATAAAAGGGACAGTTAGTGCGCATCGTGAAGCAGGCTACAAGCGCTTACTTACGTGCTTCCAGGCGCTTCTATTCCTCACGCGGGTTCGATCCTCAACTCTCATCAGCCCGCCATCCGCCATCGCCGGAACCCTGCAAAACAAGAGATATCATTACTAAAGACTTTTAAGACATTTGAAGTGCCCAGAACTTACCGTTCGTGCAGATAACGACGGACAGCAGTCTTCTGAGGTCAAGAGGCCTGCACCCTTATCCAGTGAAGAAACTGGTTACGGCACCCTGCCCCGAGGCAGATGGAGAGCTCGGCGTTCACTTACCTAAGGTGAGGGCGTTAACCTTTGGGGTTCTACAGGAGAAGAGAAAGGGAAGAGGAGAGAGGCACCCAATAACCCCAGTTCATTAATCCCATATTTTCTATCTGCAGACATCTTACTCTTCGAGTCAGACATACAGTGCACAGAGGTCCAGCCCAAAGCGCCAACCGTGTGTTACACATCACCTTTGAAGATACGGCATTCACCCAGTCAAGACCGGCGCCTCTGCGGGAATCAGGTGAGCGTTACAATTTCATCATGGTACGTGTATTTCGGGGTGCGTGGGAAGTTTCACACGCAACTTCAGCAGGGCACGTGTATTTCAGGGGTGCGCGGGAAGTTCCACACACAAATTCATCAGGGTACGTGTATTTCGTGGTGCGGGGAAAGTTTCACACGCGACATCAGCAGGGTACGTGTATTCCAGGGGTGCGCGGGAAGTTCCACACGCGATTCCATCAGGGTACGTGTATTTCAGGGGTGCGTGGGAAGTTCCACACGCGATTGGGCCCGTGCGAGCAGGGTACGCGCATTTCAGGGGTGTGCGGGAAGTTCCACACGCGATTCCATCAGAGTACATGTATTACAGGGGTGCGCGGGGAGCACCACACATGAATTGCACGTGTGGGTCCTCCCAGGTGTTCCCTCTACACCCTCCACGGCCCCTGCAGGTGGCTCACACCACAGGGGCCTACCCTGCACATGTCCTGCAGGCACCCCATCCACCATGGCCATGACCCCCAGCCAACCCACATGTCAACTTGCACTACTGCCCACCAACGCATGTCCCCCTGCACCCCCAGCCACCAGGGGCACCCTCCACCAGGCCCCCACCCATGTCCCCCAACCCCCCCAGCAGTGCAGGGCAGCCTCCACCAGGCCCCCACCCATGTCTCCCACCAACCCCACCCCCCAGCCACCAGGGGCAGCCTCCACCAGGCCCCCACCCATGTCTCCCACCACCCCCACCCCCCAGCAGCGCAGGGGCACCCTCCACCAGGCCCCCACCCATGTCTCCCACCACCCCCGGCCCCCAGCACTGTGGCGCACCTGCCAGCAGGCCCCCACCCATGTCCAACTCATGTCTCCCACCACCCCCACCCCCCAGCACTGTGGGGCACCTGCCAGCATGCCCCCACCCATGTCCAACTCATGTCTACCACCACCCCCACCCCCCAGCACTGTGGTGCACCTGCCAGCAGGCCCCCACCCATGTCCAACTCATGTCTCCCACCGCCCCCACCCCCCAGCACTGTGGGGCACCCTCCACCAGGCCCCCACCCATGTCTCCCACCACCCCCACCCCCCAGCACTGTGGGGCACCTGCCAGCAGGCCCCCACCCATGTCTCCCACCACCCCCACCCCCCAGCAGTACAGGGGCACCCTCCACCAGGCCCCCACCCATGTCTCCCACCCCTCCCACCCCCCAGCACTGTGGGGCACCTGCCAGCAGGTCCCCACCCATGTCCAACTCATGTCTCCCACCACCCCCACCCCCCAGCACTGTGGGGCACCTGCCAGCAGGCCCCCACCCATGTCCAACTCATGTCTCCCACCACCCCCACGCCCCAGCACTGTGGGGCACCCTCCACCAGGCCCCCACCCATGTCTCCCACCACCCCCACCCCCCAGCACTGTGGGGCACCTGCCAGCAGGCCCCCACCCATGTCTCCGACCACCCCTACCCCCCAGCAGTGCAGGGGCACCCTCCACCAGGCCCCCACCCATGTCTCCGACCCCCCACCCCCCAGCACTGTGGGGCACCTGCCAGCAGGCCCCCACCCATGTCCAACTCATGTCTCCCACCACCCCCACCCCCCAGCACTGTGGGGAACCCTCCACCAGGCCCCCACCCATGTCTCCCACCACCCCCACCCCCCAGCACTGTGGGGCACCTGCCAGCAGGCCCCCACCCATGTCCAACTCATGTTCCCCACCACCCCCACCCCCCAGCAGTGCAGGGGCACCCTCCACCAGGCCCCCACCCATGTCTCCCACCACCCCCACCCCTCAGCACTGTGGGGCACCTGCCAGCAGGCCCCCACTCATGTCCAACTCATGTTCCCCAACCCCCCCAGCCCCCAGCACTGTGGGGCACCTGCCAGCAGGCCCCCACCCATGTCCAACTCATGTTCCCCACCACCCCCACCCCCCAGCACTGTGGGGCACCTGCCAGCAGGCCCACACCCATGTCCAACCCATGTCTCCCACCACCCCCACCCCCCAGCAGTGCAGGGGCACCCACCACCAGGCCCCCACCCATGTCTCCCAGCACCCCCACCCCCTAGCCACCAGGGGCAGCCACCACCAGGCCCCCACCCATGTCTCCCACCACCCCCACCCCCCAGCAGTGCAGGGGCACCCTCCACCAGGCCCCCACCCATGTCTCCCACCACCCCCACCCCCCAGCACTGTGGGGCACCTGCCAGCAGGCCCCCACCCATGTCCAACTCATGTCTCCCACCACCCCCACCCCCCAGCAGTGCAGGGGCACCCTCCACCAGGCCCCCACCCAAGTCTCCCACCACCCCCACTCCCCAGCACTGTGGGGCACCTGCCAGCAGGCCCCCACCCATGTCCAACTCATGTTCCCCACCACCCCCACCCCCCAGCACTGTGGGGCACCTGCCAGCAGGCCCCCACCCATGACTCCCACCACCCCCACCCCCCAGCAGTGCAGGGGCACCCACCACGAGGCCCCACCCATGTCTCCCAGCACCCCCACCCCCCAGCCACCAGGGGCAGCCTCCACCAGGCCCCCACCCATGTCTCCCAGCACCCCCACCCCCCAGCCACCAGGGGCAGCCTCCACCAGGCCCCCACCCATGTCTCCCACCACCCCCACCCCCCAGCAGTGCAGGGGCACCCTCCACCAGGCCCCCACCCATGTCTCCCACCACCCCCACCCCCCAGCACTGTGGGGCACCTGCCAGCAGGCCCCCACCCATGTCCAACTCATGTCTCCCACCACCCCCACCCCCCAGCAGTGCAGGGGCACCCTCCACCAGGCCCCCACCCATGTCTCCCACCACCCCCACCCCCAGCACTGTGGGGCACCTGCCAGCAGGCCCCCACTCATGTCCAACTCATGTCTCCCACCACCCCCACCCCCAGCAGTGCAGGGGCACCCTCCACCAGGCCCCCACCCATGTCTCCCACCACCCCCACCCCCCAGCACTGTGGGGCACCTGCCAGCAGGCCCCCACTCATGTCCAACTCATGTTCCCCAACCCCCCCACCCCCCAGCACTGTGGGGCACCTGCCAGCAGGCCCCCACCCATGTCCAACTCATGTTCCCCACCACCCCCACCCCCCAGCACTGTGGGGCACCTGCCAGCAGGCCCACACCCATGTCCAACCCATGTCTCCCACCACCCCCACCCCCCAGCAGTGCAGGGGCACCCACCACCAGGCCCCCACCCATGTCTCCCAGCACCCCCACCCCCTAGCCACCAGGGGCAGCCACCACCAGGCCCCCACCCATGTCTCCCACCACCCCCACCCCCCAGCAGTGCAGGGGCACCCTCCACCAGGCCCCCACCCATGTCTCCCACCACCCCCACCCCCCAGCACTGTGGGGCACCTGCCAGCAGGCCCCCACCCATGTCCAACTCATGTCTCCCACCACCCCCACCCCCCAGCAGTGCAGGGGCACCCTCCACCAGGCCCCCACCCAAGTCTCCCACCACCCCCACTCCCCAGCACTGTGGGGCACCTGCCAGCAGGCCCCCACCCATGTCCAACTCATGTTCCCCACCACCCCCACCCCCCAGCACTGTGGGGCACCTGCCAGCAGGCCCCCACCCATGACTCCCACCACCCCCACCCCCCAGCAGTGCAGGGGCACCCACCACGAGGCCCCACCCATGTCTCCCAGCACCCCCACCCCCCAGCCACCAGGGGCAGCCTCCACCAGGCCCCCACCCATGTCTCCCAGCACCCCCACCCCCCAGCCACCAGGGGCAGCCTCCACCAGGCCCCCACCCATGTCTCCCACCACCCCCACCCCCCAGCAGTGCAGGGGCACCCTCCACCAGGCCCCCACCCATGTCTCCCACCACCCCCACCCCCCAGCACTGTGGGGCACCTGCCAGCAGGCCCCCACCCATGTCCAACACATGTCTCCCACCACCCCCACCCCCCAGCAGTGCAGGGGCACCCTCCACCAGGCCCCCACCCATGTCTCCCACCACCCCCACCCCCAGCACTGTGGGGCACCTGCCAGCAGGCCCCCACTCATGTCCAACTCATGTCTCCCACCACCCCCACCCCCAGCAGTGCAGGGGCACCCTCCACCAGGCCCCCACCCATGTCTCCCACCACCCCCACCCCCCAGCACTGTGGGGCACCTGCCAGCAGGCCCCCACCCATGTCCAACTCATGTTCCCCACCACCCCCACCCCCAGCACTGTGGGGCACCTGCCAGCAGGCCCCCACCCATGTCTCCCACCACTCCCACCCCCCAGCAGTGCAGGGGCACCCACCACCAGGCCCCCACCCATGTCTCCCAGCACCCCCCAGCCACCAGGGGCAGCCTCCACCAGGCCCCCACCCATGTCTCCCAGCACTCCCACCCCCCAGCAGTGCAGGGGCACCCTCCACCAGGCCCCCACCCATGTCTCCCACCACCCCCATCCCCCAGCAGTGCAGGGGCAGCCTCCACCAGGCCCCCACTCATGTCTACCACCACCTCCACCCCCCAGCACTGTGGGGCACCTGCCAGCAGGCCCCCACCCATGTCCAACTCATGTTCCCCACCACCCCCACCCCCCAGCACTGTGGGGCACCTGCCAGCAGGCCCCCACCCATGTCTCCCACCACTCCCACCCCCCAGCAGTGCAGGGGCACCCACCACCTGGCCCCCACCCATGTCTCCCAGCACCCCCACCCCCCAGCCACCAGGGGCAGACTCCACCAGGCTCCCACCCATGTCTCCCACCCCCCCCCAGCCCCCAGCAGTGCAGGGGCACCCTCCACCAGGCCCCCACTGATGTCTCCCACCCCCCCACCCCCTAGCAGTGCAGGGGCACCCTCCACCAGGCCCCCACCCATGTCTCCCACCACCCACACCCCCCAGCACTGTGGGGCACCTGCCAGCAGGCCCCCACCCATGTGCAACTCATGTTCCCCAGCCAACATATCATCACACTCTAGATCCCTGGTCCCTATGGTCAGCCTCCAAATGCAAAACACCCACCCGAGTATTGCATCCTTCCACCTATAATTTGCAATTACATCACAGAACACCAATTGCAGGTTCCGAAACAAACACATTTCCCTCACATACACCCAATGGGTGTCAGTGAATCTCAAAACCCATATCATGAAATGCATGAAACCAATGAGATACCACACATTGAAGTTCACCAAAAAAAATATGTATTAAAGGAAACATAAATAGAATCAAAAATAAAGAAACAGAAATGTGAATGTACAAAAATTAAAAGAAGCATGTCCGTGAAAAAAAGCAAAACCAAAAATAAAATTCCAAAGTAATGGTGTCCAAAGTCACTGTCCACAAAACAAAATCCAATGGGAAATAAAAAAGAAAGCCATTGCTACATGGTTAAAATGTGAAATAAAAATACAATCCAACAGTGAACTATGTACATGGGAACAAGCCAGGGTCCATTATCCCAACAAAAGAAAGGAAACCTATCTAACTACACTAACTAATAAAATAAACTATATACAAAAATGTGGCCAATGTCCAAAAGGTCCAAATAAAATCAAAACAAAAATGAAACCTAACACTACCTACATAACTATGTACAAGGGCAGCGGGCTAGTTTGACGGCTCACTTGTTGATGTCCCGGGCCAGGGCATCATCGAACTCCTGCTCAATGTCCCGGAGGCGGTCCTCCTCCATGGCCCCGAGGGTCCGCAGGGCCGTCGACGTCTCCACCTCCAAACCCCTGCGGATTGCCTTGAGGCACTCGGCCCGCCTCAGGGCCCTCCGCATAGAGTTCTCCGCCCTGACCATTGTGAGCCGTGCCTCTTCCGCCCGCTGCCGCTCCGCATCTATGGCGTGGCCCAACCACTGCCACACGGAAGACACTCTCTGTCCTGGGTCCTCCAGCCCTCTGGCCGATGCCTGCCCCTCCGATGTTGAAGGCCCCGAGCCTTCATGGCTCCCAACACGTTGCTGCTGCTGCTGTGCCTCTGCCCGTGCACTGCCTCCTGCTGCCTGCACATCCTCCGCCGGCTGGGGTACAGTCGTTGATGTGGCCACCCCTGCTGGACGTCCGACTCCCGACTGTGGCAGGGATGCCTCCTCCACCAGCCTGGCCACACCGTCAGAGGCAGCTCCACAGGGCACCCAGGTGACTGATGGGTGGGAAGATGGCACGGAGGACGACTGGCGCGTAGGGGGTCCAGTTCAGGAGGGGGTCGTAGCAAGCCCCATCATACGGAGGAATCTGGCCTGGGTGACCTGTCCCAGCAGGCTGACATGGTCAACGAGCCATTCGAGATGACGTGCAGTCTCCTCATGAAAAGACTGCAGGTCACCTCGCATGGCCCGTTGACGCAACGCCACACCAGTCAGGACAGGCTCAACCCGGACCCGGATAGCCACGTCCGCAGGCAGAGGAAGGCCAGTTGACATGAGCTCATCCCCTGCCTGAAAACGGGTCTGGACGTAGGCATCCCTGCTGGTGCAAGATGATGCAGGGACAAGATCAGGGACAGGATTGCACACAGGCACCTCCGCGGCGGCCTGTGCTGCCTCCTGTCCCTGGTCCTGCACTGCATCACTAGCACCAGTGGGATCCCCACCTCCAGACCCCGTCTCTGGTGCTTGCACGGCCTCCTCCTCCACCAAACCCCCCACCAACCTGGATGACTCCGTGCCACCTTCCCCTGTTGGGCCCTGTGGGGTCCCAGCTGCCCCTTCTGCTGCCGAGGAGTCCAACTCCAACCTCTGCCTCTTGGACCTCCCCCCGGCAGCTGCGGCCTGGGACGCGGCACCGGACTCCTCACTCCCCGACGAGATCACAACATGGGAGGGGAGCCGGGCCTTGCATCTACGGCTGGCGGTGGGATCCCCGCCGCTGTGCTCCACAGCACCTTCTCTGCCCTCTTCATCAGTTGACGCTGCAGACAGGGAGAAACAAAACACAGGCATCAGGGCAATGTACAATGGACACATACACACATGACAGTTGTACATGAGTGGCATTGGCAAACCTCAGACATGTCATCACAATCCCCAACACACATGTCATTTCAACTTGCACACATGAGCCATACCACAGCCATATCGCAACTGCCAGCACCATCCATACACATACAACAGCATGAGCAGGCAAAGGTGAGCCAGACATCACATGCAACACAGGAAGTGCACCACACATGTACACACACCACCACACTTGCATGCATGTGTACACCTCTGCCAAGTGTCGCAGTGTTCAGACGGGCATCCATGTCACATCTGCCAATCAGGCTTCCACATACCGCTGTCACATGCATCCATGTTGCATCACTGTTGCACCCTTGTCAAATACACACACATGCACATGTACACAGTGCTGATACATGCAGCCGAAAACAACATACATGCGTGACATCACGGACATGTCTACTTACATACACATTCATCCAAACATGTGTGCCCACACAACTGTATTTGGCATGCAAGCCTACACACACAAGCACCATCCATGTCTCACACATTCCAGCCCTCGCATGTATTAGCCCCATGGCCCTGTACACCCCCACCCATACTCGACCCCATACAAACAGATGTGCAACCTGCACACTACTGAAAAATCCCCACACGCACTGCTCACAATCAGGATGCATGTACACTTACTGCTCGACTCCAGACGGGTCTGCCTATCAAGGACCTGGACGTGGACCCTCATCTGTTCTTCCGACAAGTGGCCCCGGCGCCCCTTGGCAACCGCTGCCTTCAAGAGGCGCCGGGCCTTGTTCAGGGTCCTGGACCTGAAGTCCTCCCAGCGCTTCTTGACATGTTGTAAGTCGCAGACTGCCAGCCCCTCCGCGTTGATGGCAGTCACGATGTCAGTCCAGATCCGAGTCCGTCCTTCCTTGTCGGCGCGGGAACTTCCGAAGAGGGCATCATACTGCCCCAGGACTTGCTCCACCAGGACACCAACTTCGGTGGCACTGAAGCTGGTGCCCCTCTGCCTCTCTGGCTGGGGGTTGTCAGTGGTCTCAGGTGGTGTTTGCCCCGACATGACAACCCCAGAGGCAGGAGTGGATGGGCAACTGGGTCCTGGGGCTGGGCTCTGGAGCGATGGAATCCCAGTCGGGAGTCTTTGGTTCCAGCAGGGGTGGTCACAGCAACAGCACCCCTGGCTGATGTGCAGGCAGCAAATAGCAGGGCACGTCGGCAGCAGGCAGTCAGGCAGCAGCAGATGGCAGGTGGGAGCGTGCTCGGGGCTCTGGGGGGCAGTAGTTCGGCCTTCTGGGCAGGAGCGTGGTCTTCCGTGTGCTTACGCGTGGCCAGCTTGATACGGAGTGATTTGGCACGTGAAAAATCTGCACGTCAGCGTGTAATTCGAGGAAAGGCCCTTAGCGCGTAAGCGCGTCTGCACGCATACGCATTTTCATTGGACAGAAGGCCCCTCAAGCGCAAGCGGCCCTGTGACGTGACGCGTACAGACGTGCATGGGCATTTCAGCGCGCGTGAAAAACTGCACGTCCGCGTGTAATACGAGGAAAGGGCCCATGCGCGTAAGCGCGCGTGAAAAACTGCACATCCGCGTGCAATACGAAGAAAGGGCCCATGCGCGTAAGCGCGCGTGGAAAACTGCACGTCCGCGTGTAATACGAGGAGGGCCCATGCGCGTAAGTGACGTGACGCGCGCGTGCGTTTCCCTCAGCACGGGTTAAAGGTGAGCGGGCCCAGCAGTTCGCTGTACGTGCCTTTCGTGGAGACCGACGTGTGTTGCTGCTTCCTGTTGTTTCGCGCGCCATCACAACTTCACAGCTATCAAGGACGTATCTCTTCTTTTGGCGGGGGGTATTGGCTACGCGTGTTTTTCTGCATCGCGCTAGTCAGACGGTGAGTCGCACACGCTCTTTTTCCGATTGCGGGTGCCCCTGTGTATCGCACCCATTTTCAATGTCATAGTAGCCTGCGTGTCCCACGCGTACGCGTTATTCGTGTTACTGGGTGCCACCGCGTACTGCGGGAGGTTGAATCCACGCACGTAGGCTGCAGGGTTGCGTGCACGGTTTTACTGCAGTTTTGGGATGCCTGAGCGTTGCGTGACCCGTCACCACATCACCGGGGTCACATACAGCCTTGCAGGTGCAGGGGGGCTGTTAACATCTTGCTTCCCACCCCCTTCACCCCAATTGCCCAGGTCAATTGTGGTGTACACCTCCCATTGGCACCACTCCATCTGTGCCAGCACTACAACATATGTGCCATGGTTGGGAGGGCACCAAAGGTGAGGGGTGCCTCAGCTGGGCGTCCTCCTCGTGGCGGGCGTGGTCAGGGACGTGGCCGTGGTGACCAGAGAGTAGGGGGACTCCAGGGTGTCCAGGGCAACCACAGAGGGGGAAGAGGCAGGGGTGCGCCACTTGAGCACAATGTTGTGCCATGTGTCGGTGCAGCCATGCCACCACCCCCTGTGGTTCCGGGGGATGCAGCTCCTGCATCTGGCACTGGCACCCGTATGACCCGGCAGTCCGTTCCATCGACTGCCACGGGCCCAAGGGTAGTGGTAGCTGCAGGTGCAGCTGTGGACACCGCCACCCAGGCTCAGGGTCTGCCAGCGCAGGCTGCATTGGCACTTGAAGAGCTCTTGGTAGATCTCCAACAGGCCAGGGGGGAAACCATAGGGGCACGCCGGGCTGCTCAGACCAAGACACGTGTCCCTGGGGCAGTCATGTCATCTGCTGCCCCGAACAGCCGGGTGTTGGCAAGTGCAGGGGCAGATGCACCCAACAGCACCCCGGTTGTGAGTCTGCCAACCAGGACCGTTGCTGTCAATGACCCTGCCACAGCTGATGTTGCTGCGCAGGGTCCATTAGTGGGCACCCAGCTGCCACTGACACAAGTCAGGCCTTTGGTCATCCCTCCACCTGCCACTCCCTTGGCTCAATCCACCGAACCCACTGGCCATACTGGTCAGGGTGCCCTTAGCCAGCCAAGGTCTGCGCCACAGTCCAAGAGGAGGAAGGTTGCACCTGCAGCACAGGCTGGGACCCCACACACAGCCACGACCTCCTGCACGTCGAGGAAGAAGCCTTTCTGTAAGCAGGAACTGGACTTCCTCATGGACTATGTGCGGGGCCACAGCCGTGACATGCTAGTGGGTGCCAATAGTCAGACTACGGCTGCCCAACGTGACACCCACTGGAAGCATGTTGCGGAACATGTCAGTTCATTCGGCCATGAGGTGCGCACGGCGCAGGAGTGCAAAAAGCGTTGGAATGACATCAAGCGCAGCACTAAGGCCAAGCGTGCCTCAAATTACAACTTGACTCTGATGACTGGCGGTGGGCCTGCACCAGAGGAGGAAGAACTCACTCCGCATGAGGCTCTCGTTGCGGAGTTCATACCACCTGAATTGGCCGAAGGAGTGGGAGAGATGCTGGACTTTGATGCCCAGTCCAGTGAGTGTTGATGCGTGTTTGTTGAGGACGTGTGTGTTTCACTTGTGGGATGTGTTGTGCATGATTGCTGCTACATGTGACATGTACATGGTTCTGATGTGTAAGTAATGCAATGCTTCCGTCATGCATGCCTCCTCTGCCTGCATGGGGGACTCCATGTGGGCATGCTCCCTTGCCCCTCCTCCGCCACTTTGCACGCCAGTTCCACCTTTGCACTGGTCTGCTTCAATATTGCCAATGTGTAGTTTCTTGTTCATGTGTCCTGTGTAGATGCTAACTTCCAGCGTAGAAACTGCCAGACATATGCCGTGTGGTACAGCCTTAGTACTCGATGCAGGGTATCTCACTTGTACTGTGCATGGGTCAGATGTCCCGCAGGGACATGAGTGCCCATTCATGCTCCATGTGCATTGCACGCATGCCCCTATGTGTCCTTGACTGGATGATCACTGTAATATGAGTCCTTGGTTACATACATTGCCTGCCATATCATCGGCCTCCCCATGTCAACTGTGGCTCAGTCCTGCGTTGCACACATGTTTAGGCTCTGGCAATCTGTGTGGCTCACAGGCCTCAGCCTGTTCAATGGCCAATGACTCTCTCCAACTCTTGTTGTGTCTTCTTCACACGTGGGAGGCCTCCGGAGTTTTCATCATGTGTCCTGCCTACTGTCCCAGCATCATTTGCAGTGTTGTAATTTGAATCACATTAAGCTGTTGATGCCAGTCATCCCTGCCTGTCAATACACCGGTGTATGGTCAGCCTTTTGACATGCCTTGACGTGCTAGTGGGTGCCAATAGTCAGACTACGGCTGCCCAACGTGACACCCACTGAAAGCATGTTGCGGAACATGTCAGTTCATTCGGCCATGAGGTGCGCACGGCGCAGGAGTGCAAAAAGCGTTGGAATGACATCAAGCGCAGCACTAAGGCCAAGCGTGCCTCAAATTACAACTTGACTCTGATGACTGGCGGTGGGCCTGCACCAGAGGAGGAAGAACTCACTCCGCATGAGGCTCTCGTTGCGGAGTTCCTACCACCTGAATTGGCCGAAGGAGTGGGAGAGATGCTGGACTTTGATGCCCAGTTCAGTGAGTGTTGATGCGTGTTTGTTGAGGACGTGTGTGTTTCACTTGTGGGATGTGTTGTGCATGATTGCTGCTACATGTGACATGTACATGGTTCTGATGTGTAAGTAATGCAATGCTTCCGTCATGCATGCCTCCTCTGCCTGCATGGGGGACTCCATGTGGGCATGCTCCCTTGCCCCTCCTCCGCCACTCTGCACCCCAGTTCCACCTTTGCACTGGTCTGCTTCAATCTTGCCAATGTGTAGTTTCTTGTTCATGTGTCCTGTGTAGATGCTAACTTCCAGCGTAGAAACTGCCAGACATATGCCGTGTGGTACAGCCTTAGTACTCGATGCAGGGTATCTCACTTGTACTGTGCATGGGTCAGATGTCCCGCAGGGACATGAGTGCCCATTCATGCTCCATGTGCATTGCACGCATGCCCCTATGTGTCCTTGACTGGATGATCACTGTAATATGAGTCCTTGGTTACATACATTGCCTGCCATATCATCGGCCTCCCCATGTCAACTGTGGCTCAGTCCTGCGTTGCACACATGTTTAGGCTCTGGCAATCTGTGTGGCTCACAGGCCTCAGCCTGTTCAATGGCCAATGACTCTTTCCAACTCTTGTTGTGTCTTCTTCACACGTGGGAGGCCTCCAGAGTTTTCATCATGTGTCCTGCCTACTGTCCCAGCATCATTTGCAGTGTTGTAATTTGAATCACATTAAGCTGTTGATGCCAGTCATCCCTGCCTGTCAATACACAGGTGTATGGTCAGCCTTTTGATACCATGCTAGGCATCCCTGCTTTGGTACTGGGGTGGAGGGGTGCTTGGCTTCTAAACATGGTACACATTGAATGCACAATGCACGTGATGTGTGAATTTGACATTGCACTGCCTTCACATTTCCTGGCACACACCATGGAGTGCTTGTACATGTAGGTAGTGAGTGGTGTACACATTTTATGCACTGCATAGACCCACTTCCATGGAAACTGCCACCTTTCAACAGGTCTGATCACAGAAGCTATTCAAAGTAGACCCAGCATGCATGCCAGGTCATATGTTGTGTGTCACATGTCTGCCGGATGCCTTTGCTGTTGGTGTATGTGTGTGTTGTGTGCTTCTGACATGTGTAGTGACCTTTTTTCTCTCTATTTTTCAGGTGATGACGCAATGGTGGCGGAGGATGGTGTTGTCATGCCAGACACAGGGTTGGTAACACCACATCAACCCGGCACTAGTGGGGGTCGTGGGGTGGTAGGCCACGAAAACCCCCAAGTGCTGCAGTCCATCTTGTCTCTGGCTGCCTATGAGTCCAGCCTTGATGACGACTCTGACGTCCATGTTGAGTTGGATGAGCATCAAGTCCATGTGTCAGGGGTGAGTGATTCTGATGTGGACACTCCTCTGTCTGCGACACCTGCACTGAGGGATCAGACAGTCTTGGTTCCTCCGCCTGTGGTGGATCGGGACGCAGGGTCACCCTCCACACCAGTCACTGATGTGCCTGGGACATCACGTCGACGGGGGAATGTAGTCGTGCAGCCGCAGGCGGTGCCAACACAGCGAGGACCCCCGGTCCTTGGGTCCCACAGGGGTCAAGCCCGGCAACGCGGTCGCCGCATGCAACCGCTGTATACTGAGTGGGAGCAAGACATGACTGCCAATTGCGAACGGCAGGGGGCAGCAATGGAGAACATCGCTGAGAGCATGGAGCGTGTGGCCCGATCTGTGCTCCCCCTGCTAGGCAGGTGCTTCTCCAGCAGCAGGCGGCACGGTCCACGGCCCGCTCGCTCATGCTGGGCATGGCGGCCTCAGACAGGGCACGCCAGGCTGAAATGTCGTCTCTGAGTCAAGCAATTGCTGCTCATGCAGAGGCGCACATGGATGCCCTGAGGGAGGAGTATGCTTCCCTCAGATCCACTCTGGGTGTCCTTATGATGTCCCAGAGGCAGCAGGCAGAGGAGAGGTTTGCACAGCTTGAGCGTACCATCTCGGCTGAGCTACAGGCTTGCCGGGAGGTGCAGTGGTTGTCCAGCCAGGCCTTGCAGGAGGAACTCCGTGTTACACGTGCTACCTTGCAAGAGGAAGCACGTGTATCACGTGAGGTTCTGCATGCTGACCTATGTCACATCGCCACACAGAACCAGGCTCACCCGTCCAGCAGACTTTCTGCCGACGAGGGGCAAGCTGAGGCTAGGCGGGGCCAGGCTACTGTGCCACGTCCTCCTTTACAGGATGAGCCAGACTCGGACGACCATCTATCTCCCACATAGGTCGGGCTGTGCAGGCGTTGAGCCCATGGAGGTTTTTTTCGCATGTGGATGTTGAGCAGCACCCTGTACCTCCCCCCTCCTGGGTGCCTCCCCTCCCCCCCGGGTCGTATGTGGCCATTTTTGATTTTTCTTTTAGTTTAGTTAGTTAAGTTTCTGTTTGATAGTTAGTTTAAATAGGTAATGTAGGTTTTCCATTGTTGAAGGCATCCACTGTCTGTTCCAGCTCGGCCCTTCATGGTTGTCTTGTGTATGTGTTTGCTGCTTGGGGTCCTTGACTCACATATGCCACTCCTGCCTCCCTTATCCATAGGCCCTTACCCATAGGCTCGCAAGGATGGTTCGGTGTTACAGAATATTACACAAGGGCTTTGGACTGTCATATCTGTGGCATGTCTGGTGCTGTGTGACTTGTGTTGACACCCCTAGTGGGGATGATTTTGGTGTCATTGTCCACTGTTCGGCTATTGCTAGATGGGGTGTGTCAAGAATAATGTGTACATTGATTGCTATGCATTGTGTAGTATGTTTCATATCTTTCCTGTACACGTGCTTGTTGCAATGCATGCTGTAGATAGTGTACCACACTTTGGATGTGAAAGACGGACTGATGGTGTGATTTGTGATGTGACTCTCTGACATGGTCAAGTAATGAGATGCCTGATGAGACACACACAGATGACTTTGAAGCATTAATCATGTGTTTCATGCCCTTTCTGCAGGGGGATGAGCCTCCAGAGCACCTTTGCCAGCAGACATGGCCCATTGGACGACGGAAATCTGGACCCGTTTGTTGGTGCCCACATGCACATGTGTGCACAAGCAGAGGCACAGTGATTGCAGACCCACATCCGGGTGCTGACATGTTCCAAGGAACTCCAGGCAAGGTGAGCATCACAGGGGGGCCACGACACAGCAAAGCTTGCACCAGGCGAGTTGCACATGCAGGCTTAGTCACAGCACTGAGGGTGAGCTTAGACGAATATTGGTGTTGAAGCACACAATGCAGCTCAGATGTGTTTGTGGACTGATGGCTGTTGATAGTAGGGTTGTCTGGGACGCATGCAGGTGCAGTGGCACATACCCTCCGGTACACCAAGGTCCATTGAGGCACTTGTATCAACCATGTAGCCTTCCGAGACATGGAAAGGGGCAGCTCACAGGGACATACAGCAAGGGACATACTCAGGTGCAGTGCATTTCATTTCCATGTACTTTATGATAAATGCACTGCCAACTTTGTTTCGGTCATGGTGGTACGCAACTTGCACTGAAGTCATGGCTTGCTATATGGGTCTGTCTGCTTACCCAGGGAACATTGCATGTTGTGTGAATTGTGACACATTGGTGTTCCATTTGCCACGCACCTACCGGCGGCTGACTTACTGCATTGACTGTGTATGACCCGTCACAGGGGTACTGATATATATGGGTACAAAGCATCTACACCAGATTGTCTGTTTGTAGAGTAGTTTGTTGCTATGGGGCATGTTTGGTGTTGTGTTTTTGTGTAATTGGCACGTACAGGTTGTTGACTGTGGCTCTCTTTGCAGCATTGCAGTGCTCCTGTAACCGGACCTGAGAGTGCGCAGGCAGGAGGCCAGCACTCAAAACCAGAGCTAAGTGTCTTGTTGTTTTTCTTTCAAACTGCTCTGCATAGGCTTGCTGGGGGGGGTGCACTAATGCATGGATGTATGTGTGATTCAATTTGGTATGTTTTTTTCCCCCTAATCACCCGGAATCCTATGCAATTTTGAACCCTGTACCCTCTACCCGGTGTTCCTGCTTCCCGTACCTATCCAAGCAACGTTCCCTACCCCTCTTTCCCCGAACTTGCAGGCGCCAAAACCCTAGAGGGGGTGGTTGGTTCGTACCACTCCTAAGCCTGGACTACAGAAGGCCATAACAATGATGTCCAAGTTTGTTTGGATTGTGTATGTGTGAGTTTGACCTTGCAGGCACCCGGGACACGGTGGGGGTGGTTGTTTCGTGACACTCCCGCGCCTGTACACGGGACCTGTGACAATACACATCCATTCATGATGCATCTTCCTATTTTATGTACCACACATGGTTCACATCCTGTTGTGACATTGTTTTACTGTGCTACCTTGGTTGTTGCATCATTGTGGTAGTACTTGGCCTTTGTGAGGTACTGCTACGTCAAGTCATCTACTGGAGGGTGTTCGGGTTTGTTTTTATGCCTTGGATTTTGTGATTTTGGAAATGAGTGTGGATTCTGAGGGTTCAGGCATCTTTTTACACACAAGGTGGGAGATGGTGACGAAGGGTAAAAGTGATCCTGTGGCCAGGTGGAATTGAGGGTTGGAGGCTCCATGACCCAGGTACAGTTTTTCAGTGGGTCATTTGTGAGGGAGGGGGGGTTGTTGTTGATAGTTGCCTTGCCCTGCAGTGTGATGGGAACTCTGACATTGTAATGGTGGTATCCTATGTACATGTTGTGTTCTGCTGATCAATGCCTGTTCATGTGTTGTGTTTTCCTTTCAGGTGCGAGGGGATAGTTGTGGTTTGACATGCTGGGGTGTACACATGGTGAATGTTCACATGTGATGTGTAGGGAACACTGATGGTCACTTGAGTGCACATGCATATGTGGAGTGCATGTCCTTGCAGAACCACACACTTGCACTCTGATGCACTACATGTACTCCCACGCTTGCATATCCACGTGTACACTGTTTGCCTTCTGGTGCCCACTGTGTCCCTGCAGCACATGTTCTGTGACCGATTATGGTTCCAGTACATGCCTAATTTGATGTTTTGATGTGGTCTGTCACTTAGATGTGATGCTCAGGGTGTGGATCACACACAATGGCTGTTCACTGTGCTGTGCGCGGAGCAGTGTGTTGCAGGAGTAGGACACTGCACACATGAGCTGCAGTGTTGATTTTGCAATGCATAATGTGCATGTAGACAGGCATTCATTGTTATGTTACGTCTACGACTGTTGTAATGCATTTGGAAATGACTTATTTTGGGTGGGAGATTTTGTTGGTCTGTCATTTCATCTGATTCCGGGTCAGGCATCATTGTCTGATGCCACTGTACATTTAGGACATGGCAATGTGTACCTTATCGTTACTGTGTTGGTGTATGGGTATTGCTTGCCATGTCATGTTGATGTTTGGGAGGGTTTGAGTGACATGACAGTGATGGCCATGGCCTGTTATGCAGGTGTGTGTGATGCACACCTTGCATGTCAGGGTCATCCGCTTCTCAGAGCAACTAGCTGGGGGTAGATTTCTCTCTGCGGCAGGGCCCTCCCCCTGGAACAGACTTCCTGCCTGACTTGAAATTGAGGGGAACCATCTCCAGTTCTGGAAGCACCTCAAGACCTTCCTCTTTGCTTCTGCTTACTCTCTGCCTCTCCCTTGCAGAATTCTTCACTGGAACTGCACAGGAGATGCAACTGGGCCACTATCACCGACCTCGGTCCCTGGCCCAGCCACTCTCCACTTGCACTGCCTCCCTGGCAACCCCTGCACTGCAGTACTGTCTCTCTATCCTTACAGCCCTCCCTTCCCAGCACTTGTCTGCACTTACCTTTGCAGTTGCCACCAGCCGACCTATGTATTAGTTTTTTGGGCTACTTCCCCTGTACTGGACTCCCCCCCACCCCTCCCCTTGCACTTTTCCCTTCCCCCTACCCCTGCACTTGCACGATCTCAATGACACCTGGCTAGTAGTACCGTTGTCTGTCTTCCCTTGTTCCCCCCTCCCTGCCCCATTGCGCCTTGAAATACTTGTGTATGGGCCATATCATGTCATATGTCATATGTGTGCCTTTTGGTCACACAGGATAGCTAGTGTTTAAGTAGCTAGGGATGCAGACGATGTGGCAGTTCCATGGCAACTATCTCAGGGTGGTAGGGTTGTGACAGTTCACTGTCTCTTTGTCATCATCGATTGTCACCTGGTATGTGCCAGGCCTGTGTGCACTTCGCAGGGGTGGGAGTTTAGGTGAAAAATGTGGCCACAAGCTGGGTCCGGGCTTCCTCGCCACGTACCCTGTCCCCTCCCATGGGCAGCGCCTGTGCCTGTGGTTGGGGATGTGGGGGCACCACCATGTCCACCGGGACGCCTTGCCGTGTTGCAACATTGTGCAGGACACATGCTGCCACAATGATCCTGCACACTACTGGTGGTGCATAGAGTAGTTGCCCACCAGAGCGGTCAAGGGAGCGGAAACGTGACTTGAGCACTCCGAATGTGCGCTCCACTATGCCCCTGGTTGCAATATGGGCGGCGTTGTATCTTACCTGGGGTGGTGTGGTGGGGTTCCGGATTGGCGTCATCATGTGGTTGCTCAGAGGGTAGGCACTGTCCCCTGGGGAGGTGATAATATTTGAGATTATTAGGGTTTGGATATTTGTCTGTGTGTGACTTGCATGCATGTGCAAGGGCATTTGTACTGACCTAGGAGCCATGTGTCACCATGCTGCCCAGCTTCCAGGGCCCGGCTCAGGGCGGACATTCTGTATATGAAACTGTCATGGGTGGAGCCAGGGTAGTTTGCATAGACAGAGGTGATGATTCCCTTTGCATCACATACCACCTGTACATTGATGGAATGCCAGTGCTTGCGGTTTCGGTAGATGTGCTCAGTGGCCCTAGGTGGACGTAGGGCCACATGGGTGCAATCTATGGCACCGAGCACTTTGGGGAAGTGTGCCACCCTGAAAAAATCCAGGACAACGGCCTGCCTTTCTGCGGGTGTTCTGGGCATGTATATGTGCCTGCGGACTGAGGGGCGCGCTGTCATGATTGCCAGTACCTGGTGTAGGCAGCGTGACTGCGTGGCCTGTGAGACCCCCCCCACTATGGCAGTGGTCCGCTAAAATGACCCAGTGGCCAAAAAATGCAGGACATTGAGCAGCTTCTCCAAGGGGCTCAATGCTTGGGAGCAAAGGGTGGGGGATGTAAGGTCATCTTCCCACTCCCTGACCAGATCTAGGATGATATGGGGTGGAAACCTATACCTGCCGTAGACCTGGTCGTCAGGCATCCCAAAAAGGCTTGCCGTGGTGCGAAAATGCGTGCCCTAGCTATTCTCCTCCTCCTGCGGTGTCCCGCGATCAGTGCAGCGACAAATGGGGCATTCATCGTAGCTGTATATATGCGTTTGTTGTTTGCACGCACTTTTATGCTGTGCGCGGGGACGCCTCCGCCTGCCTTCGTGTGGGCGGACGCGTTCACACCTGTGCACGTCTTTTGCCGTGCGCAGGTTTCCCGTATTCGGATACGTGGTAAGACTGTACGTCCGAGTGTCATCGCGTGTGATTGGAGGGGAGTGAGCGTACACGCGATTGGCCTGGGTACGTGTGTTTCGGGGTGCGCGGGAAGTTCCACACGCGATTAGCCTGGGTACGTGTGTTTCGGGGTGCACGGGAAGTTCCACACGCGATTAGCCTGGGTACGTGTGTTCCGGGGTGCGTGAGAACTGTCACACGCGATTGGTGGAAATCCACGTGTGTTCTGTCATCACGTGCAATGAGGGAAACACCCGCGCGCGTCACGTCACAGACGCGCTCACGCGCTAAGGGCCTCGGGTCCAATGAAATCGCATATGCGTGCTGCCGTGCATACGCGCTAAGAGCCTTTCCTCGAATTACACGCTGACGTGCAGATTTTTCACGTGCCAAATCACTCCGTATCAAGCTGGCCACGCGTAAGCACACGGAAGACCACGCTCCTGCCCAGAAGGCCGAACTACTGCCCCCCAGAGCCCCGAGCACGCTCCCACCTGCCATCTGCTGCTGCCTGACTGCCTGCTGCCGACGTGCCCTGCCATTTGCTGCCTCCACATCAGCCAGGGGTGCTGTTGCTGTGACCACCCCTGCTGGAACCGAAGACTCCCGACTGGGATTCCATCGCTCCACAGCCCAGCCCCAGGACCCAGTTGCCCACCCACTCCTGCCTCTGGGGTTGTCATGTCTGGGCAAACACCATCTGAGACCACTGACAACCCCCGGCCAGAGAGGCAGAGGGGCACCAGCTTCAGTGCCACCAGGGACTTGTGTCCTGGTGGAGCAAGTCCTGGGGCAGTATGATGCCCTCTTCGGAAGTTCCCACGCCGACAAGGAAGGACGGACTCGGATCTGGACTGACATTGTGACTGCCATCAACGCGGAGGGGGTGGCAGTCCGCGACTTACAACATGTCAAGAAGCGCTGGGAGGACTTCAGGTCCAGGACCCTGAACAAGGCCCGGCGCCTCTTGAAGGCAGCGGATGCCAAGGGGCGCCGGGGCCACTTGTCGGAAGAACAGATGAGGGTCCTGGAACGCATATCCCCAGCGCTCCACGTCCAGGTCCTTGAGAGGCAGACCCGTCTGGAGTCGAGCGGTAAGTGTACATGCATCCTGATTGTGAGCAGTGCGTGTGGTGATTTTTCAGTAGTGTGCAGGTTGCACATCTGTTTGTATGGGGTCGAGTATGGGTGGGGGGTGTACAGGGCTGTGGGGCTAACACATGCGAGGGCTGGAATGTGTGAGACATGGATGGTGCTTGTGTGTGTAGGCTTGCATGCCAAATGCAGTTGTGTGGGCACACGTTTGATGAATGTGTATGTAAGTAGACATGTCCGTGATGTCACGCATGTATGTTGTTTTCGGCTGCATGTATCAGCATTGTGTACATGTGCATGTGTGTGTATTTGACAAAGGTGCAACAGTGATGCAACATGGATGCATGTGACAGCGGTATGTGGAAGCCTGATTGGCATATGTGACATGGATGCCCATCTGAACACTGCGACACTTGGCAGAGGTGTACACATGCATGCAAGTGTGGTGGTGTGTGTACATGTGTGGTGCACTTCCTGTGTTGCATGTGATGTCTGGCTCACCTTTGCCTGCTCATGCTGTTGTATGTGTATGGATGGTGCTGGCAGTTGCGATATGGCTGTGGTATGGCTGATGTGTGCGAGTTGAAATGACATGTGTGTTGGGGATTGTGATGACATGTCTGAGGTTTGCCAATGCCACTCATGTACAACTGTCATGTGTGTATGTGTCCACTGTACAGTGCCCTGATGCCTGTGTTTTGTTTCTCCCTGTCTGCAGCGTCAACTGATGAAGAGGGCGGAGAAGGTGCTGTGGAGCACAGCGGTGGGGATCCCACCGCCAGCCGGAGACGCAAGGCCCGGCTCCCCTCCCATGTTGTGATCTCGTCGGGGAGTGAGGAGTCCGGTGCCGCGTCCCAGGCCGCAGCTGCCGGGGGGAGGTCCAAGAGGCGGAGGTTGGAGTTGGACTCCTCGGCAGCAGAAGGGGCAGCTGGGACCCGGTTGCCAGACATTTGGTCGAAAAAAATTGGTCGACCAGACAAATGGTCGAACCAATTTGGTCGAAAACCAAATGGTCGAAATTTTTTTTTTTTTTATTTTAACCTTTTTTTTATTTTTTTGGGGGGTCCCCCCCCAACCCCCTTTTTTTCTCTAAAAACCCCTTTTTTAACTAAACGAAAACCCGAAAAATAAATATATAAATAAAAAAAAAATTCGACCATTTGGTTTTCGACCAAATTGCGTCGACCAAATTGCAGTCGACCAGTTTTTTTTCGACGAATTGACTGGACACCCTGGGACCCCACAGGGCCCAACAGCGGAAGATGGCACGGAGTCATCCAGGTTGGTGGGGGGTTTGGTGGAGGAGGAGGCTGTGCAAGCACCAGAGACGGTAGTCTGGAGGTGGGGATCCCACTGGTGCTAGTGGTGCAGTGCAGGACCAGGGACAGGGGGCAGCACAGGCCGCCGCGGAGGTGCTTGTGTGCAATCCTGTCCCTGATCCTGTCCCTGCATCATCTTGCACCAGCAGGGATGCCTACGTCCAGACCCGTTTTCAGGCAGGGGATGAGCTCACGTCAACTGGCCTTCCTCTGCCTGCGGACATGGCTATCCGGGTCCGGGTTGAGCCTGTCCTGACTGGTGTGGCGTTGCGTCAACGGGCCATGCGAGGTGACCTGCAGTCTTTTCATGAGGAGACTGCACGTCATCTCGAATGGCTCGTTGACCACGTCAGTTTGCTGGGACAGGTCACCCAGGCCGGATTCCTCCGTATGATGGGGCTTGCTACGACCCCCTCCTCAATTGGACCCCCTACGCGCCAGTCGTCCTCCGTGCCATCTTCCCACCCATCAGTCACCTGGGTGCCCTGTGGAGCTGTCTCTGACGGTGCGGCCAGGCTGGTGGAGGAGGCATCCCTGCCACAGTTGGGAGTCGGACGTCCAGCAGGGGTGGCCACATCAACGACTGCACCCCAGCCGGCGGAGGATGTGCAGGCAGCAGGAGGCAGTGCACGGGCAGAGGCACAGTAGCAGCAGCAACGTGGTGGGAGCCATAAAGGCTCGGGGCCTTCAACATCGGAGGGGCAGGCATCGGCCAGAGGGCAGGAGGACCCAGGACAGAGAGTGTCTTCCGTGTGGCAGCGGTTGGGCCACGCCATAGATGCGGAGCGGCAGCGGGCAGAAGAGGCACGGCTCACAATGGTCAGGGCGGAGAACTCCATGCGGAGGGCCCTGAGGCGGGCCGAGTGCCTCGAGGCAATCCGCAGGGGTTTGGAGGTGGACACGTCGACGGCCCTGCGGACCCTCGGGGCCATGGAGGAGGACCGCCTCCGGGACATTGAGCAGGAGTTCGATGATGCCCTTGCCTGGGACATCCACAAGTGAGCCATCAAACTAGCCCGCTGCCCTTGTACATAGTTATGTAGGTAGTGTTAGGTTTCATTTTTGTTTTGATTTTATTTGGACCTTTCGGACATTGGCCACATTTTTGTATATAGTTTATTTTATTAGTTAGTGTAGTTAGATAGGTTTCCTTTCTTTTGTTGGGATAATGGACCCTGGCTTGTTCCCATGTACATAGTTCACTGTTGGATTGTATTTTTTTTTCACATTTTAACCATGGAGCAATGGCTTTCTTTTTTATTTCTCATTGGATTTTGTTTTGTGGACAGTGACTTTGGACACCATTACTTTGGAATTTTATTTTTGGTTTTGCTTTTTTTCACGGACATGCTTCTTTTAATTTTTGTACATTCACATTTCTGTTTCTTTATTTTTTATTCCATTTATGTTTCCTTTAATACATATCTTTTTTGGTGAACTTCAATGTGTGGTATCTCATTGGTTTCATGCATTTCATGATATGGGTTTTGAGATTCACTGACACCCATTGGGTGTATGTGAGGGAAATGTGTTTGTTTCGGAACTTGAAATTGGTGTTCTGTGATGTAATTGCAAATTATGAGTGGGTGGATGCAATACTCGGGTGGGTGTTTTCCATTTGGAGGCTGACCATAGGGACCAGGGATCTAGATTGTGATGACATGTTGGCTGGGGAACATGAGTTGCACATGGGTGGGGGCCTGCTGGCAGGTGCCCCACAATGCTGGGGGGTGGGGGTGGTGGGAGACATGGGTGGGGGCCTGGTGGAGGGTCCCCTTGCACTGCTGGGGTTGGGGGGGGGCGGGAGACATGGGTGGGGGCCTGGTGGAGGGTGCCCCTGCACTGCTGGGGGGTGGGGGGGTGGGAGACATGGGTAGGGGCCTGGTGGAGGCTGCCCCTGGTGGCTGGGGGGTGGGGGTGGTGGGATACATGGGTGGGGGCCTGGTGGAGGCTGCCCCTGCACTGCTGGGGGGTGGGGGGTGGGAGACATGGGTGGGGGCCTGCTGGCAGGTGCCCCACAGTGCTGGGGGGTGGGGGATGGTGGGGAACATGAGTTGGACATGGGTGGGGGACTGCTGGCATGTGCCCCACAGTGCTGGGGGGTGGGGGTGGTGGGAGACATGAGTTGGACATGGGTGGGGGCCTGGTGGAGGCTGCCCCTGGTGGCTGGGGGGTGGGGGTGCTGGGAGACATGGGTGGGGGCCTGGTGGATGGTGCCCCTGCACTGCTGGGGGGTGGGGGTGGTGGGAGACATGGGTGGGGGCCTGGTGGAGGCTGCCCCTGGTGGCTGGGGGGTGGGGGTGCTGGGAGACATGGGTGGGGGCCTGGTGGAGGCTGCCCCTGCACTGCTGGGGGGTGGGGGGGTGGGAGACATGGGTGGGGGCCTGCTGGCAGGTGCCCCACAGTGCTAGGGGGTGGGGGTGGTGGGGAACATGAGTTGGACATGGGTGGGGGCCTGCTGGCAGGTGCCCCACAGTGCTGGGGGGTGGGGGCGGTGGGGAACATGAGTTGGACATGGGTGGGGGCCTGCTGGCAGGTGCCCCACAGTGCTGGGCGGTGGGGGTGGTGGGGAACATGAGTTGGACATGGGTGGGGGCCTGCTGGCAGGTGCCCCATAGTGCTGGGGGGTGGGGGTGGTGGGAGACATGGGTGGGGGCCTGGTGGAGGGTGCACCTGC
This sequence comes from Ambystoma mexicanum, assembly GCF_040938575.1. Lineage (NCBI taxonomy): Eukaryota > Metazoa > Chordata > Amphibia > Caudata > Ambystomatidae > Ambystoma > Ambystoma mexicanum. Next base: position 184,000,383 of record NC_090926.1, read on the forward strand.
ACTGCTGGGGGGTGTGGGGGGTGGGAGACATGGGTGGGGGCCTGGTGGAGGGTGCCCCTGCACTGCTGGGGGGTGGGGGGGTGGGAGACATGTGTGGGGGCCTGCTGGCAGGTGCCCCACAGTGCTGGGGGGTGGGGGGGTGGGGAACATGAGTTGGACATGGGTTGGGGCCTGCTGGCAAGTGCCCCACAGTGCTGGGGTGCGGGTGGTGGGAGACATGAGTTGGACATGGGTGGGGGCCTGCTGGCAGGTGCCCCGCAGTGCTGGGGGATGGGGGTGGTGGGAGACATGGGTGGGGCCTGGTGGAGGGTGCCCCTGCACTGCTGGGGGGTGAGGGGGAGACATGGGTGGGGGCCTGGTGGAGGGTGCCCCTGCACTGCTGGGGGTTGGGGGGGTGGGAGACATGGGTGGGGGCCTGCTGGCAGGTGCCCCACAGTGCTGGGGGGTGGGGGTGGTGGGGAACATGAGTTGGACATGGGTGGGGGACTGCTGGCAGGTGCCCCACAGTGCTGGGGGGTGGGGGTGGTGGGGAACATGAGTTGGACATGGGTGGGGGCCTGCTGGCAGGTGCCCCACAGTGGTGGGGGGTGCGGGTGGTGGGAGACATGAGTTGGACATGGGTGGGGGCCTGCTGGCAGGTGCCCCGCAGTGCTGGGGGGTGGGGGTGGTGGGGAACATGAGTTGGACATGGGTGGGGGCCTGCTGGCAGGTGCCCCACAGTGCTGGGGGGTGGGGGCGGTGGGGAACATGAGTTGGACATGGGTGGGGGCCTGCTGGCAGGTGCCCCACAGTGCTGGGCGGTGGGGGTGGTGGGGAACATGAGTTGGACATGGGTGGGGGCCTGCTGGCAGGTGCCCCATAGTGCTGGGGGGTGGTGGTGGTGGGAGACATGGGTGGGGGCCTGGTGGAGGGTGCCCCTGCACTGCTGGGGGGTGGGGGGGAGACATGGGTGGGGGCCTGGTGGAGGGAGCCCCTGCACTGCTGGGGGGTGGGGGGGTGGGAGACATGGGTGGGGGCCTGCTGGCAGGTGCCCCACAGTGCTGGGGGGTGAGGGTGGTGGGGAACATGAGTTGGATATGGGTGGGGGCCTGCCGGCAGGTGCCCCACAGTGCTGGGGGTGGGGGTGGTGGGGAACATGAGTTGGACATGGGTGGGGGCCTGCTGGCAGGTGCCCCACAGTGCTGGGGGGTGGGGGTGGTGGGAGACATGGGTGGGGGCCTGGTGGAGGGTGCCCCTGCACTGCTGGGGGGTGGGGGGAGACATGGGTGGGGGCCTGGTGGAGGGTGCCCCTGCACTGCTGGGGGTGGGGGGGGTGGGAGACATGGGTGGGGGCCTGGTGGAGGCTGCCCCTGGTGGCTGGGGGGTGGGGGTGCTGGGAGACATGGGTGGGGGCCTGGTGGTGGGTGCCCCTGCACTGCTGGGGGGTGGGGGTGGTGGGAGTCATGGGTGGGGGCCTGCTGGCAGGTGCCCACAGTGCTGGGGGGTGGGGGTGGTGGGAGTCATGGGTGGGGGCCTGCTGACAGGTGCCCCTGCACTGCTGGGGGGTGGGAGTGGTGGGAGACATGGGTGGGGGCCTGGTGGAGGGTGCCCCTGCACTGCTGGGGGGTGGGGGTGGTGGGAGACATGGGTGGGGGCCTGGTGGAGGCTGCCCCTGCACTGCTGGGGGGTGGGGGTGGTGGGAGACATGGGTGGGGGCCTGGTGGAGGCTGCCCTGCACTGCTGGGGGGTGGGGGTGGTGGGAGACATGAGTTGGACATGGGTGGGGGCCTGCTGGCAGGTGCCCCACAGTGCTGGGGGGTGGGGGTGGTGGGAGACATGGGTGGGGGCCTGGTGGAGGGTGCCCCTGCACTGCTGGGGGGTGGGGAGGGGGAGACATGGGTGGGGGCCTGGTGGAGGGTGACCCTGCACTGCTGGGGGGTGGGGGGAGTGGGAGACCTGGGTGGGGGCCTGGTGGAGGCTGCCCCTGGTGGCTGGGGGGTGGGGGTGCTGGGAGACATGGGTGGGGGCCTGGTGGTGGGTGCCCCTGCACTGCTGGGGGGTGGGGGTGGTGGGAGTCATGGGTGGGGGCCTGCTGGCAGGTGCCCCACAGTGCTGGGGGGGTGGGGGTCGTGGGAGACATGGGTGGGGGCCTACTGGCAGGTGCCCCTGCACTGCTGGGGGGTGGGGGTGGTGGGAGACATGGGTGGGGGCCTGGTGGAGGCTGCCCCTGCACTGCTGGGGGTTGGGGGTGGTGGGAGACATGGGTGGGGACCTGGTGGAGGCTGCCCCTGGTGGCTGGGGGATGGGGGCGGTGGGAGACATGGGTGGGGGCCTGGTGGAGGCTGCCGCTGGTGGCTGGTGGGCGGGGGTGCTGGGAGACATGGTTGGGGGCCTGGTGGAGGCTGCCCCTGCACTGCTGGGGGGTGGGGGTGGTGGGAGACATGGGTGGAGGCCTTGTGGAGGCTACCCTGGTGGCTGGGGGGTGGGGGTGCTGGGAGACATGGGTGGGGGCCTGGTGGAGGCTGCCCCTGGTGGCTGGGGGGTGGGGGTGCTGGGAGACATGGGTGGGGGCCTGGTGGAGCCTGCCCCTGGTGGCTGGGGGGTGGGGGTGCTGGGAGACATGGGTGGGGGCCTGATGGTGGGGGCCCCTGCACTGCTGGGAGGTGGGGGTGGGTGGGAGACATGGGTGGGGGCCTGGTGGAGGCTGCCCCTGCACTGCTGGGGGGTGGGGGTGGTGGGAGACATGGGTGGGGGCCTGCTGGCAGGTGCCCCACAGTGCTGCGGGGTGGGGGTGGTGGGGAACATGAGTTGGACATGGGTGTGGGCCTGCCTGCAGGTGCCCCACAGTGCTGGGGGGTGGGGGTGGTGGGAGACATGGGTGGGGGCCTGGTGGAGGGTGCCCCTGCACTGCTGGGGGGTGGGGAGGGGGAGACATGGGTGGGGGCCTGGTGGAGGGTGCCCCTGCACTGCTGGGGGGTGGGGGGAGTGGGAGACCTGGGTGGGGGCCTGGTGGAGGCTGCCCCTGGTGGCTGGGGGGTGGGGGTGCTGGGAGACATGGGTGGGGGCCTGGTGGTGGGTGCCCCTGCACTGCTGGGGGGTGGGGGTGGTGGGAGTCATGGGTGGGGGCCTGCTGGCAGGTGCCCCACAGTGCTGGGGGGGTGGGGGTGGTGGGAGACATGGGTGGGGGCCTGCTGGCAGGTGCCCCTGCACTGCTGGGGGGTGGGGGTGGTGGGAGACATGGGTGGGGGCCTGGTGGAGGGTGCCCCTGCACTGCTGTGGGGTGGGGGTGGTGGGAGACATGGGTGGGGGCCTGGTGGAGGCTGCCCCTGCACTGCTGGGGGGTGGGGGTGGTGGGAGACATGGGTGGGGACCTGGTGGAGGCTGCCCCTGGTGGCTGGGGGGTGGGGGCGGTGGGAGACATGGGTGGGGGCCTGGTGGAGGCTGCCCCTGGTGGCTGGTGGGCGGGGGTGCTGGGAGACATGGGTGGGGGCCTGGTGGAGGCTGCCCCTGCACTGCTGGGGGGTGGGGGTGGTGGGAGACATGGGTGGAGGCCTTGTGGAGGCTGCCCTGGTGGCTGGGGGGTGGGGGTGCTGGGAGACATGGGTGGGGGCCTGGTGGAGGCTGCCCCTGGTGGCTGGGGGGTGGGGGTGCTGGGAGACATGGGTGGGGGCCTGGTGGTGGGGGCCCCTGCACTGCTGGGAGGTGGGGGTGGGTGGGAGACATGGGTGGGGGCCTGGTGGATGCTGCCCCTGCACTGCTGGGGGGTGGGGGTGGTGGGAGACATGGGTGGGGGCCTGCTGGCAGGTGCCCCACAGTGCTGCGGGGTGGGGGTGGTGGGGAACATGAGTTGGACATGGGTGTGGGCCTGCTGGCAGGTGCCCCACAGTGCTGGGGGGTGGGGGCGCTGGGAGACATGGGTGGGGGCCTGGTGGAGGCTGCCCCTGGTGGCTGGGGGGTGGGGGTGGTGGGGAACATGAGTTGGACATGGGTTGGGGCCTGCTGGCAGGTGCCCCACAGTGCTGGGGGGTGGGGGAGGTGGGAGACATGGGTGGGGACCTGGTGGAGGGTGCCCCTGCACTGCTGGGGGGTGGGGGTGGTGGGAGTCATGGGTGGGGGCCTGCTGGCAGGTGCCCCTGCACTGCTGGGGGGTGGGGGTGGTGGGAGACATGGGTGGGGGCCTGGTGGAGGGTGCCCCTGCACTGCTGGGGGTTGGGGGTGGTGGGAGTCATGGGTGCCTGGTGGTGGGTGCCCCTGCACTACTGGGGGGTGGGGGTGGTGGGAGTCATGGGTGGGGGCCTGCTGGCAGGTGCCCCTGCACTGCTGGGGGGTGGGGGCGGTGGGAGACATGGGTGGGGGCCTGGTGGAGGGTGCCCCTGCACTGCTGGGGGGTGGGGGTGGTGGGAGACATGAGTTGGGGCCTGGTGGAGGGTGCCCCTGCACTGCTGGGGGGTGGGGGTGGTGGGAGACATGGGTGGGGGCCTGGTGGAGGCTGCCCCTGGTGGCTGGGGGATGGGGTGCTGGGAGACATGGGTGGGGGCCTGGTGGAGGCTGCCCCTGGTGGCTGGGGGGTGGGGGTGCTGGGAGACATGGGTGGGGGCCTGGTGGAGGCTGCCCCTGCTGGCTGGGGGGTGGGGGTGCTGGGAGACATGGGTGGGGGCCTGGTGGTGGGTGCCCCTGCACTGCTGGGGGGTGGGGGTGGTGGGAGTCATGGGTGGGGGCCTGGTGGTGGGTGCCCCTGCACTGCTGGGGGGTGGGGGTGGTGGGAGTCATGGGTGGGGGCCTGCTGCCAGGTGCCCCTGCACTGCGGGGGTGGGGGGGGTGGGAGACATGGGTGGGGGCCTGGTGGAGGGTGCCCCTGCACTGCTGGGGGGTGGGGGTGGTGGGAGACATGGGTGGGGGCCTGGTGGAGGGTGCCCCTGCACTGCTGGGGGTGGGGGTGGTGGGAGACATGGGTGGGGGCCTGGTGGAGGCTGCCCCTGGTGGCTGGGGGGTGGGGGTTCTGGGAGACATGGGTGGGGCCTGGTGGAGGCTGCCCCTGCACTGCGGGGGGGTGGGGGTGGTGGGAGACATGGGTGTGGGCCTAGTGGAGGCTGCCTCTGGTGGCTGGGGGGGGTGGGGGTGCTGGGAGACATGGGTGGGGGCCTGGTGGTTGGTGCCCCTGCACTGCTGGGGGGTGGGGGTGGTGGGAGACATGGGTGGGGGCCTGGTGGAGGCTGCCCCTGGTGGCTGGGGGGTGGGGGTGGTGGGAGACATGAGTTGCACATGGGTGGGGGCCTGCTGGCAGGTGCCCCACAGTGCTGGGGGTGGGGGTGCTGGGAGACATGGGTGGGGGCCTGGTGGAGGCTGCCCCTGGTGGCTGGGGGGTGGGGGTGGTGGGAGACATGAGTTGCACATGGGTGGGGGCCTGCTGGCAGGTGCCCCACAGTGCTGGGGGGTGGGGTTGGTGGGGAACATGAGTTGGGCATGGGTGTGGGCCTGCTGGCAGGTGCCCCACAGTGCTGGGGGGTGGGGGTGCTGGGAGACATGGGTGGGGGCCTGGTGGAGGCTGCCCCTGGTGGCTGGGGGGTGGGGGTGGTGGGAGACATGAGTTGCACATGGGTGGGGGCCTGCTGGCAGGTGCCCCACAGTGCTGGGGTGTGGGGGTGGTGGGAGACATGGGTGGGGGCCTGGTGGAGGGTGCCCCTGCACTGCTGGGGGGTGGGGGTGGTGGGAGACATGGGTGGGGGCCTGGTGGAGGGTGCCCCTGCACTGCTGGGGGAGTGGGGGACATGGGTGGGGGCCTGGTGGAGGGTGCCCCTGGTGGCTGGGGGTGCAGGGGGACATACGTTGGTGGGCAGTTGTGCAAGTTGACATGTGGGTTGGCTGGGGGCATGGCCATGGTGGATGGGGTGCCTGCAGGACATGTGCAGGGTAGGCCCCTGTGGTGTGAGCCACCTGCAGGGGCCGTGGAGGGTGTAGAGGGAACACCTGGGAGGACCCACACGTGCAATTCACGTGTGGTGCTCCCCGCACACCCCTGTGATACACGTACTCTGATGAGATCGCGTGTGGAACTTCCCGCGCACCCCTGTAATACACGTACCCTGATGGATTTGCGTGTGGAACTTCCCGCGCACCCCTGGAATACACGTACCCTGCTGATGTTGCGTGTGAGACTTCCCCCGCACCCTGAAATACACGTACCCTGATAAGATCGCGTGCGTAACTTCCCGCAAACCCCTGAAATACATGTACCCTGATGAGATCGCATGTGTAACTTCCCGCGCACCCCCGAAATACACGTACCCTGATGTGATTGCGTGTGTAACTTCCCGCGCACCCCCGAAATACACGTACCTCGCTCAATCGCGTGTGTACCTTCCCGCGCACCCCCGAAATACACATACCCCGCTCAAGCGCGTGTGTAACTTCCCGCGCACCCCCGAAATACACGTACCCCGCTCAATCGCATGTGTAACTTCCCGCACACCCCCGAAATACACGTACCCCCCTCAATCGCGTGTGTGACTTCCCGCGCGCCCCCGAAATACACGTACCCCGCTCAATCGCGTGTGTAACTTCCCGCGCGCCCCCGAAATACACGTACCCCGCTCAATCGCGTGTGTAACTTCCCGCGCTCCCCCGATGTACACGTACCCCGCTCAATCGCGTGTGTAACTTCCCGCGCACCCCCGCAATACACGTGCCCCGCTCGCAGAGGCCCAATTGCTGTATGTTGCCACTTTTGTGATGCGCTGGGACTCTACCGCCTGCCTTCGTGTGGCGGACGTGTTTCAGCTTGTGCGTGTCTTTGGCTGTGCGTGGCTTTGCCCTATTCGTTTCCATGAATACGTGTGGTTCGAGTGCGTGTGGGCGTTCCGTCTGCTTCCCTGCAGTACATCCCCAGTTACGCCCTTATTTTCGCGCATTGTTCCCCATTTCGCGCATTACGCCCCGTGTCCCGGCCACTTTCTGGTGTATGTGCCGAGGTTGTGCGCTTTCACTGAGCGCGTCGCGCACGCCTTTCGGGATGTTGCAGTGACTTGTGTGCCATGCACGGGTTTGGCGCACATCCCAAGGTAAACACGCGCAGGGACTTCCATGAATCGCACGCGTGCGCGTGCGCCTGTTTTTTTGCACTTGCGCCTGCTTGCGGCTGCTTGCGCCTGCCTGCGCAAAGATTTTCGGCGCACGTTTGTTCCATGAATCGGCCCCTAATGCTTTTTATGTGTCACAGCCAAAGCGCTGCAATCAGCGCTGTACAATGAAATACAACATAGTGCCAAAGCATTACATAAAATACATTTTAAAGTGATACTAACAGCACTACAACCAGTGCAGTATATTCATATCTTTCAACCATGGCGAACACAATTTGGGATAAGTGAAGGGAGAAGAGGGAGGTTTGTTTTCTGCAATGGAATTGCATTGGTGGAAAGAAAATCTTGCAGCACAAAGTTACATTTTTTGCTGGGCATTCGTAATTTACTTCAGGGTGTGAAAGAGGGTTTGGCTGCAGGACTGAAAGCCAGGGTACAAGAGCAACAGCAACTGTAATCAAGATTCTCCCAGCAACACACATCATTGCAAACAACAAATGCTTCTTTTTATGGTGAATATATATGGAAACTATTATCATACAGAGATCAGCACTCGTTCAGTAAGTGAGGGGTTTTGGAATAACCTACACTGCGAACTGAATCCCTTCCAGTAACTCCTAATTTTGCCAGGTAAGTCACAGTGAGATTAAATGAGTTGCCCAAAAACTTTGCTTAGTTGGGGAAAGCAGAATTTGAACCTACTCTGAAATCTAGGCACTTGACCACATATCTTCCCAGCTACGAATTGGTAAAATATGTGTTCATGTTTGGGCTTGAAAACCTAAATGAATAGTCTGTTTTTAAGGGATGTCTTTAAAAGTACACAAGTCACACAGTAATCCAACCTGACAATGTATACACAATTGTGGACACATTAAGTGCAAAAACAGAATAATTGTACCCTTATGTTCCCCATCCTGAATGGGAGCCCACGAGGTCCAGCATACAAAGTGATGTGAACCTACAAAAAAGCATACAAATACAAACTGAAATAAAAATGGATAAGAAGCTCATTATGTCACACAGCCTGCAGATTGTTATACAACCCTGTCATTTATGATCAACAAATATTTTAAGTATTGAGAATTCTTTTCAAATGCAAATCTACAATAACCACTGCTAACAAAACCAATAGGTCTGGCTTTGCATGTGAAAAAAACAAAACGTTTTTTGTCCAGCGGGATATTAACGAAGACATGTTATACTCTTCATTTACAAAGCAAGACCCATTGACTTTGCTGATGCCCGTTTTTCAATGTATTCCGTGTGAGCCAGGTACCTTTAAGGGTGATTAAAATAGCTATGCTCAGACCACGAAGGGACGCTTGCGACATGACTAGTTGTTATGTTGGCGGGGGTTTGCCAGGGGCCCCCGCCGGCATTCACACGTGCGCCCACACACTCACGCAATGAGCCACGCCGGAGACGTGTGGCTTGCTCGGGTCCCCCGGCGTCAACTGACGAGGACCGTCTTTATTCTTAACTGCGCATGCGCGAGCCTCGATCCTGCTCGCGCATGCGTACATTAGCGTATTCACTACGCAACATCCCTCCCTTTTCCCTTAAACAATAAACATTACCAAACATTAGCATCAACAGTGTTCCATTCGAATTACAACTGACATTGTGTCACTGGTTACGAGGCAGGGTCCATGATAAAGTCTTGGAACCTCTGAAGCGGCTTGCGCCCCGCCCGGCACGGGTACCTGAGTGTCTCAGCATTGGGCGCCTTTGGTGTCCCAGGAGTCTCTGGCGGTCCATCGCTTCCCTGTGGCACTTCTGTGTCATGGTCTGGGCATTGCATGACGACCTCTTCCAAGTTTGCAGCTCCCATGCGCTTGAAGAATGATACGTTCCTGGTGACTGTCCCTCGTGCATTGGCGGCGGTGACCATAGATCCCTTGACCTGTGTCACTCCCTTCAACTTCAGGTAGGAGTCCTCTTGGTACTCGTTTGAAGAGGGCCTCCGCAGGTGCGACCCCCGTGGATTGGTGCGGGGTCGTGCGGTATTCTCGGAGGAAGTCAAACAGGTTGCGCCGGAGGTCTCCTCCCCCATTCAGGGATATGCGAAACACTTTGTTGAGCGTTCGCATGAAGTGTTCTACTTCTCCGTTCGCTCTCGGCCAGAGGGGGGTGACTTTACGATGTTTTATCCCCCTTTCCTCACAATAGCAAGCAAATTGCTGTCCTTTGAACGGTACTCCGTTGTCCGAGCATATCTCCAGGGGAAAACCATGTGTGGCGAACATCTTCTCCATGGCTAGGATGGTGTGGTCACTGGCCGTGGATTCAACCAACTCAACCTCCGGATAGCTCGACCACTGGTCTGTCACTACCAAAAAGTGTGTTCCTCGGCCGGTGGACCCGAAGTCAGCATGCACCGTCCCCCACGGGCGGTCACTCCTCTCCATGGCCTGAATGGGCGACCCCCTCTCTGCGGGACTCGCTGCCTGGCAGGAGATGCAAGCTCTCACAAATTCTTCGACCCTTCTTTCAGAAAGGAAACCAGACCTTCAATCTAACATGTAATTTCGTCTTAGCCATCCCCTAGTGACCTTTGTGGGCGAGCTGCAGGACTTTGTCCACCAGTGTTCTTGGAATCACGATCTGGTGGCCTCTTAGCAGGAGACCGTCCTCTGCTACCGACAGCTCATGGCGCGCCTTCCAGAGCACCTGCAGGTCTTTTTGTGCCCCGACGTTCCTACGCGAGTTGTTCTGGAGAACTTCACGCCACTCCCCACTGGCCACCGCTTCTTTTATTATCAGGAATGCTTCATCTGTGTTGGATTCGTCCGCGATCTCTTGGCGCGCTAGGGCAACAGGCAATGCCGATTCCACCACCAGGTGTGTAGACTCCATACAGTCTGCCACCTCCTGTGAGTCCTTGGGTCGTCCTGTGCCCGGATGGCGGGATAAGTAGTCCGCCGGGTTGTGTGTCCCTGGGCGGTAGAGTAGCCTGACCCCATATTCCATAAGCGATAGCATCCCTCTTTCTATGCGAGGTGGTGGTTTGGACGAGGTTCCTGACAAAATTGGGATGAGAGGTTTGTGATCTGTCACAACGACAACTGGCTTCCCTAGAATGTAGATCCGGAAGTGTTTGCACCCCCACAATATGGCCAAGGCCTCACGTTCAATCTGTGAATATCTCCTCTCTGTCTCGGTGAGAGCTTTGCTCGCGTAGGCGATGAGTCGCATAGTCCCCTGATGGTCTGCCTGCCTGAGGACTGCTCCCAGCCCCACTGGGCTGGCATCGACCACAATCTCTGACTCGCGGTCCGAGTTGAAATAGGCCATGGTCTCTTGTCCCGATAGGGCATTCTTGATGGCCGTGAATGCCCTCTGTTCTTTCCCTGTCCAGGTCCACGCTACGTCGTTTCTGGTAAGTGCCCTCAGGGGTTCTGACAAGGATGCTAGGTCACGAATAAATCGTCCACAATTGTTGACCATCCCCAGGAAGCTTCTAATTTCTGCCCGGGACACTGGCGGAGCTGCTTCTTGAATATCTTTCACCTTCTCGGGATCTAGGGAGATGCCCCCAGCATGGAATATGAATCCAAAAAATTCCAGCCTGTCCTTCAAGAACTCACACTTTCCTTTGTGCAGGGTCAGGCCGAGGCTGCGAAGTCTCTCGAGGGTGTTTCCTAGGCGCTTTAGATGTTCAGCCTCCGATCGTGCAAAGACCAGGATATCGTCCAACACATTGATTACCCCCTTGAGTCCTGACAGGGCCCCTCTAATGGCATTTTGGAAGACCTCTGCTGCGGACGAGACCCCAAAGCGGAGCCTTTTGTACTGGTATAGCCCCTTGTGAGTCGTAAAGGTGGTAATATATCTCGACTCGGGGTGGAGTTCCAACTGGTGGTAGCCAGATCTCAAGTCCAGTTTTGAGAAGACTTTTGCTCCCTGAAGTTCACCAACAATGTCATATAGGGTGGGCGTGAGGTGATGTTCTCTCTTGATTGCTACATTGGGCAGCCTCATATCTACACAGATGCGTACTGCGCCCGGCTGTTTGGGCTTTGGGGCCACTACAATTGGGGAGACCCAAGGGGTGGGCCCTTCCACTCTTTCGATAATGTCTATGTCGATCAGTGATTGTAGCTCTTTTTCCACCTGTGCCCTCAGATGGAACGGGATGAGGCGATGTTTGAGCGCTGTCGGTCTCACTGACCCATCAATGTGCAATCGTATGGGGTCAGCCTTTAGTTTCCCTATGTCGTTGAAAATCATCTCAAAGCGTTGTAACAGACGTTCTAGGTAAGCATGATACACCGCCAAAGTGAAGTGCACAATGTTCAGTGCGTCCGATGCAGCACAACTTAAAAGGGAATGTGGGCTTACGCTGGTGACGAAGAATCTCGCTTTATTTTGTTCTGTCCCTGAGATACTGGAGCCACAAACACTCTGGATGGGAAGGGGTGCATCCCCACCAAATGTCTATATCCTTGCTGTGGATTCTGTCAAACCTGGCGGGCCTGGGAGTGTGTTATAGTGTTCAGTTGCTAGCACACAGACAGATGCCCCAGTGTCTATGAGGACTGGAGTAGGGACTTCTCCAATGAGTACTGTACACGTTGGTTGTCGACTTCCGCCAGGGCCCTTGGCAATGCTTGAAATGAAGAAAATCTCTTCTTCTTCCTCTTCCTCTTCTGCAATGTTGAGGTCTTGCATGCCCTGTTCGACAGCCGATACACCCCTCACTCTCTGAGCGTTGCTTCTGCCAACTCTCTCTGGCCCTCTCGAGGCTGCTGCTGGTGTCGCTGCCCTGCACACCCTAGCATAGTGTCCTGGTGTGCCACACCGGCCACACCGGCCACAGACTCTCGATTGGCTGGGCACTCACCCACGTGCGGCAAGTCATACCCACAGTAAGGAGCACGACGGGGCAGTGCTTGGTGCTGTGGGGCCGTCTCCACTCCTTAGTGTCCATTTCGCTCTCCCTGGACCAGGACGTCCGATCACAAATCTAGAGTGTGTGGCTGCATCAATCTTCGCCCCCCTGGCCTCAGCCAGTTCGTAGGCTCTCCCTGTGTCCAAAATCTGCTGTAGAGTCAGCCCAGGTTCTCTCAGGAGTTGTCTCCTCAGTTTCCCCGAACTGTACCCTTGCAGCAGCTGGTTACGGACCATTTTTTCTTCATTCACCCACCTGCAGGAGATTGCTAGGTGCCTCAGCCGAGCACAAAACTGGTCCAGCGATTCTTCATCCAGTTGTTTTTCGGTGCCCATGACAAACCTGTCAGAGTGTACGTTTGCCATGGGAAGAAAATGGTCTCGGAGTGCTTGTTTCACTGCGTCATATGTGACTACTGGGATGTTGAGAGAGTCATATATTCTATGAACCTCCGTCCCTGCTGAGTATACCATGATGGCTATCTTCGCCTCGTCCTCTGTCTCCCCCGAGGTTCTGAGGACATTTCTAATTTTTTGACCCATAGGAGCCATTTCGGTCCTAATTTGGATGGAGGGCCCATGGTATCAAATTCGGGCATAGGAGCCAGAGTACTGTGCATCCTGCGTGGGACTGGGGCAACAGCACCTTCTTGCTCTCCCTCCTCACCCATGGTGGTTTATGGTACTCACAGGAGGATGTTGTTCCTTGTGGGTGTCGAGGTGGTTAGGATAGATGGGCCCACTCGCGACACAATGTCCTCTTCCTGCTCTCCTTCACTACTACTTTCCTCTTACTTGATGCCACAGCCCTGCGGCAGCTAGGACTGTGGGAGTTCCAAAAATTGGTCCCAAAAGTTAGGTGAAATGCAGCTGGCAATCTGCGTGTGAAGCAAGATGGCCGCCGGCCGTGCACGTGGATCCGTGCCGACACGGAGCGACGTTCTTTCCCTCCGACGCCGTTGGAGCAGAGAACTGCTCCGGAGTCGTCCTTGTCGCCAATGTTATGTTGGCGGGGGTTTGCCAGGGGCCCCCACCGGCATTCACACGTGCGCCCACACACTCACGCAATGAGCCACGCCGGAGACGTGTGGCTTGCTCGGGTACCCGGCGTCAACCGACGAGGACCGTCTTTATTCTTAACTGTGCATGCGCGAGACTCGATCCCGCTCGCGCATGCGTGCATTAGCGTATTCACTACGCAACACTAGTCATCAACCTGTCATCTCCTCCACCCAAAGGCGATGACTGTAAGAAAGGACCCCTGTGGATTTGTTGCTTTAGATTTGAAGGTTGGAATTATGTGTCTGAGATCCTCAAGAGCGCTTTGAGGCCTTCCTGGACTCTCTACGTGTACCCTGGCCGCAGTTCTGCCGCAGAATTGAAGGCGAGTGGCCTCCATGTTCATCACTGGGATGATAAGCGGAAGTGTGCTCCCGATGTGGTTTGTAAAGGCCTGCTCCGAGCGGACGCAGTGTGAGGTCTTCCCCGCTTTATATGGGACGAGCGCACAGTAAAGGAAAGCCAATTCCCTGCCGGTGAGCTCCTTTAAGCTGCCACATTTGGCAGCAGGATCTAGTGTGCGGCGGTGTCCGCATGTGGTCTGGGAAATCCTGCACAGTTCGGAATTAGACTGTATTTAAAAGTAGCTGGCCTATGTTGTGGCTTGAACTCGAGGCAATGCCCCAACCTCTAGGGTGGGCAACTGTCCTGTATTTTGCGGGATTGTCCCGTAATTGGGAACACTGTCCCGCAGTTTGCATAGTGGCTGTGCAGGACGCAGGTTGTCCCGACTTGCTTTGTTCTCTGGAGTGTGACTCTCGGGAGACAGCAAGTCGAGACAACCTGCGTCCAGCACAGCATAGCTCTCAACACACACGCTTTTGGCGGGTGTCACCCGCCTTCTAAAGGGCTGACTCACCCGCCAAGCCTCCTGCACGCCCATTCATTTCAATGGGCGTCTCACCCGCCAAAAACAAAATCGGGTGATTTCACCCGCCTTTGCAACACAAATGGTTGAGAGCTATGGCACAGCCACTCTGCAAACTGAAGAGGCGGTCTACACACCATGGCGCTGCCACCTGCTGCTTTCTTTCTCTGGGCAGCTCCGCGGCCGGCTCCTTTTGATCGTGCAGGTCGAGCTGCTAACGCTCGGACACCTGTCTTCTTTCCAATGCTAATGCTTTGTTCCTGGGGTAGTGATGGTCATGTTTGCAGTTAAAAAACGTGACCATCACCTCCCAAGGACAAACCATTTGCATTGCAATTAAGCCAGGTGTTAAGAGCCATTTATAAATTTAAATTACAACTGGGGCGGGCCAAACGTGAATGATGCTGTGACATCATCACCACCTTGTGGGCAAGTGTCCCGCAAAAGGATATAAAAAAGTTGTCCACCCTACCAACCTCATGTGAGACTGTGTTAGCCTTGATCCCCATTGGACTCTCGTAGTGTGTTCTCTCTCAGGATGGCGAGATTACGATTTTCCATACTAACGTTCAGGAAAGTCATAATTCTATTAAAGACAAAGAGACAAAGTATTGTGGTTTCTCTTCCTTTACTGAAAGTTTGAGCAGCCTTCATGAAAATAAACATTCAACAATATGTAAGAAAAAGAACTACAGCTTGTTGTGACAATGTATTCTTTGAACTTAAAATTCTATGCCCTCAACCATGTCACGTGTAATAGTCCACCAATCACGACGTCTCTGTACCATCAACTCCTGATTCCTCCTCACAACTTCCTCTTTCTTCTATTGACTCTCGGCAGCCCCTTGCTGAGACGATTCGCCTTGAGTTCTGGCAGACTGAAACTCGAACTCTGAACATAATGCTGTCCTCGGAACCTGCAAACTCTGCCACCGCTTTGTGGCTTCATCCCTGAGGGCAATCAGGAGACCGTCTGTTTGGTGTCAGCAACCACAACCAAATTTCAGACTAACTGTGGGTGGGCAATCGCCGTGCTGCATCACTTCCTGGCCGTGCCTCTTGCGCCTGCAGTCGCCCTGCTTTTCGCTCTACTGCGCCCTGCCTATGCAGAACTGAGCAATTGAACGGGGGAGATAATACTTTGCCTCTGTGTCTTTAATAGAATGAAGACTTTCCTGAACGTTAGTATGGAAAATCTGAATTCTATGGAAAGAAGAGAGTAGGACCCACAGGCACACCCTAGTAACAGGAGTAACAAATTTGAGAAGATGGGGTTGGTTTCAAGTTTGTTAGGAAACTAAGTAGAAAGAGGTAAGAGGTGCAGAGGAGAGAAAGGCAACCTTGACACCTAGGTTGCTCTATATATAACAAGACAAAAATAAGTTCCCAAGATAGGAACTTACGTCCCCTGCACACTATCTAGTATCTGGATGACCAGACCAACATTTATAGAAAGAGTAGTAAAGTAACTCTATGTAATAAAGTCTTAATACAAGTCGTGTTGGTATGAAAACAATACATTCTTAATAAAGGACAACATTCAATCGTTTAAGGTTACAAGAACAATCTTCATTATTTATTCTTGGTGGTGGAGCTGTGGTAGGCCCAACGCGTTTCGAGTGAAACAGACACTCTTCATCAGGGGCAAAAACAATGATTCTAGGAAAAAATATGCACAATATTTAGTTTAGAGTGATGTATAAATCCAAATGAAAACATTAACCAAATGTCTTATCTGACTCGACAAAGCAAGTGGTAAGTTTTTTTGGATCTGATTTTCGTCATGTCTTAGAATGAACCATTCCAGGGCTGCTATGCCCTCATCGTGGGGGATTGAAGTGTAAAGACTACTAACGTCCATGGAGAATATTAATGGATCATCAAAATTGATCTGAAGGTTCTTGATACTTTGAAGGAAATGTGTAGTGTCTTTCAAATATGTAGGTATTTTTTGTACCAGTGGTTGTAGAGCCGTATCAAGGTAGACAGCCAAGGGTTGAAATATGCTGTCAGTGCCAGCAACAATCGGTCTAAATGGGGGGTCTTTGGAGTTTTTATGAATTTTGGGTAATCCATAGAACACTGGAATTATTGGATTGCTTTTAATCAAGAATTCTTCGGTTTTATCTGAAATCCAATCCATAGTACTAGCTTTCTCTACTGCTTGTTTGATAATGATGCTGATGTCATTTGTGGGGTCATGGCCCAATGGTAAGTAGGTCTGTCTGTCTTCCGAAAGTTTGAGACACCCAGTGTTGTATAACATAGTGTCCATAAGTACAAGTGCACCCCCCTTATCAGCTTGTTTAATCGTCAGGGAGGCGTCATCAGCAAGCTCCTTGATTATTTTTAGTTGATGTCGCCGAATATTGTGTTGGGTAGATGTATCGTATTTAATTTTCTTCAGGTCACGAGTAGTTTTAGTTTTGAATAAATTGATGAGTGGGTTGTTAATTTGTGGATGGAACGTACTCTGATTCTTCATCTCTAGAAAATCATGTTCTTTAGCTGGAGGTAATTGACCCAGGTTATCAAAGAAGATCTTGAGTTCCATTTTGCGTATTAATTTAAACAGATTGACTTCTTCTTCGAACAGATTCGTTGAATTTGTAGGGATGAATGAGGTCCCTAAACTCAGAGTATCAATTTGAGCTTTAGAGAGTTGTCTAGAGGAAATATTGATAATCAAAGAAGAGTCTATTTGTTCTTTTGGCGTGGTTTTCTTTTTCCCTCTTCTGGTCGGGCGTCTCCTAAAAAAGGCTGGACAGGAGTTGCGGGAATCAATGTATCAGTTAACCTTGGAGTGGGTATGGCACTTTCTATTGTTATGGGTGTGGCAGTAAGATTAACTGAGCTTGTACTAGGTCGTTCTTCTAGTTCCCCACTTGTAATGTCACTGCTGTCGGTATTATTATTCAGGGAAGGTTTCTTTAATACTCCAGATGGTCCAGGTCTTGATCTGTAGTTGCTATAGTATTCTTGCCACGTGTATACTATTTCTCTAGCGTAGTCTAATGTGTCTCTTCGAAATTTGCGTATCTTCCGTTGTTCAATATCGCATTTGTAACTGTCCAACTTGTTGTTGGTATCTTCTAAGATTGTCTGTAGTTCAGATGCAGTTTTCAGCTTAAGAAGTTGCGTAGAGACCTCTTCAATCTCTTGGTTAATTGTATGGAGTGATTTTGCAAGTTCCTCTATGGTTAATAATATTAGATCAAGGGAACATTTGTTCAAAATATGTTCCCAACGTTTGACAAATTCTTGATTTTCCTTACAAAGTGTCGGACGGAGATACACTCTAAGTCCCCTCGGGATTCTTTTGGCCTTATAGTACTGCGTAAGCGTGGTAGCGTGTAGTTTCTGTGAAATCTCCCTCCGAATGAGTCTTTCTAATCGTTGAATAAGTATTTCCGGATTTTCTCTATTAGTAGTTTCTGTACTGGTGTCTTTGATAAGGCCTAAAATCCTAACAGCTTCCTCATCAGTGAAAGCTAGAGTAGTCGCTGCTTTGTCAGTTAAGCTGTTGATTTTTGAAAATGACATTTCAAATGGGACGGGGTGCTCTGGTCCAGGGTAAGGTGTCAACCCTTCACAGGGTAACAATACATGGAAAGAAGAGAGTAGGACCCACAGGCACACCCTAGTAACAGGAGTAACAAATTTGAGAAGATGGGGTTGGTTTCAAGTTTGTTAGGAAACTAAGTAGAAAGAGGTAAGAGGTGCAGAGGAGAGAAAGGCAACCTTGACACCTAGGTTGCTCTATATATAACAAGACAAAAATAAGTTCCCAAGATAGGAACTTACGTGCCCTGCACACTATCTAGTATCTGGATGACCAGACCAACATTTATAGAAAGAGTAGTAAAGTAACTCTATGTAATAAAGTCTTAATACAAGTCGTGTTGGTATGAAAACAATAAATTCTTAATAAAGGACAACATTCAATCGTTTAAGGTTACAAGAACAATCTTCATTATTTATTCTTGGTGGTGGAGCTGTGGTAGGCCCAACGCGTTTCGAGTGAAACAGACACTCTTCATCAGGGGCAAAAACAATGATTCTAGGAAAAAATATGCACAATATTTAGTTTAGAGTGATGTATAAATCCAAATGAAAACATTAACCAAATGTCTTATCTGACTCGACAAAGCAAGTGGTAAGTTTTTTTGGATCTGAATTTCGTCATGTCTTAGAATGAACCATTCCAGGGCTGCTATGCCCTCATCGTGGGGGATTGAAGTGTAAAGACTACTAACGTCCATGGAGAATATTAATGGATCATCAAAATTGATCTGAAGGTTCTTGATACTTTGAAGGAAATGTGTAGTGTCTTTCAAATATGTAGGTATTTTTTGTACCAGTGGTTGTGGAGCCGTATCAAGGTAGACAGCCAAGGGTTGAAATATGCTGTCAGTGCCAGCAACAATCGGTCTAAATGGGGGGTCTTTGGAGTTTTTATGAATTTTGGGTAATCCATAGAACACTGGAATTATTGGATTGCTTTTAATCAAGAATTCTTCGGTTTTATCTGAAATCCAATCCATAGTACTAGCTTTCTCTACTGCTTGTTTGATAATGATGCTGATGTCATTTGTGGGGTCATGGCCCAATGGTAAGTAGGTCTGTCTGTCTTCCAAAAGTTTGAGACACCCAGTGTTGTATAACGTAGTGTCCATAAGTACAAGTGCACCCCCCTTATCAGCTTGTTTAATCGTCAGGGAGGCGTCATCAGCAAGCTCCTTGATTATTTTTAGTTGATGTCGCCGAATATTGTGTTGGGTAGATGTATCGTATTTAATTTTCTTCAGGTCACGAGTAGTTTTAGTTTTGAATAAATTGATGAGTGGGTTGTTAATTTGTGGATGGAACGTACTCTGATTCTTCATCTCTAGAAAATCATGTTCTTTAGCTGGAGGTAATTGACCCAGGTTATCAAAGAAGATCTTGAGTTCCATTTTGCGTATTAATTTAAACAGATTGACTTCTTCTTCGAACAGATTCGTTGAATTTGTAGGGATGAATGAGGTCCCTAAACTCAGAGTATCAATTTGAGCTTTAGAGAGTTGTCTAGAGGAAATATTGATAATCAAAGAAGAGTCTATTTGTTCTTTTGGCGTGGTTTTCTTTTTCCCTCTTCTGGTCGGGCGTCTCCTAAAAAAGGCTGGACAGGAGTTGCGGGAATCAATGTATCAGTTAACCTTGGAGTGGGTATGGCACTTTCTATTGTTATGGGTGTGGCAGTAAGATTAACTGAGCTTGTACTAGGTCGTTCTTCTAGTTCCCCACTTGTAATGTCACTGCTGTCGGTATTATTATTCAGGGAAGGTTTCTTTAATACTCCAGATGGTCCAGGTCTTGATCTGTAGTTGCTATAGTATTCTTGCCACGTGTATACTATTTCTCTAGCGTAGTCTAATGTGTCTCTTCGAAATTTGCGTATCTTCCGTTGTTCAATATCGCGTTTGTAACTGTCCAACTTGTTGTTGGTATCTTCTAAGATTGTCTGTAGTTCAGATGCAGTTTTCAGCTTAAGAAGTTGCGTAGAGACCTCTTCAATCTCTTGGTTAATTGTATGGAGTGATTTTGCAAGTTCCTCTATGGTTAATAATATTAGATCAAGGGAACATTTGTTCAAAATATGTTCCCAACGTTTGACAAATTCTTGATTTTCCTTACAAAGTGTCGGACGGAGATACACTCTAAGTCCCCTCGGGATTCTTTTGGCCTTATAGTACTGCGTAAGCGTGGTAGCGTGGAGTTTCTGTGAAATCTCCCTCCGAATGAGTCTTTCTAATCGTTGAATAAGTATTTCCGGATTTTCTCTATTAGTAGTTTCTGTACTGGTGTCTTTGATAAGGCCTAAAATCCTAACAGCTTCCTCATCAGTGAAAGCTAGAGTAGTCGCTGCTTTGTCAGTTAAGCTGTTGATTTTTGAAAATGACATTTCAAATGGGACGGGGTGCTCTGGTCCAGGGTAAGGTGTCAACCCTTCACAGGGTAACAATACATGGAAAGAAGAGAGTAGGACCCACAGGCACACCCTAGTAACAGGAGTAACAAATTTGAGAAGATGGGGTTGGTTTCAAGTTTGTTAGGAAACTAAGTAGAAAGAGGTAAGAGGTGCAGAGGAGAGAAAGGCAACCTTGACACCTAGGTTGCTCTATATATAACAAGACAAAAATAAGTTCCCAAGATAGGAACTTACGTCCCCTGCACACTATCTAGTATCTGGATGACCAGACCAACATTTATAGAAAGAGTAGTAAAGTAACTCTATGTAATAAAGTCTTAATACAAGTCGTGTTGGTATGAAAACAATAAATTCTTAATAAAGGACAACATTCAATCGTTTAAGGTTACAAGAACAATCTTCATTATTTATTCTTGGTGGTGGAGCTGTGGTAGGCCCAACGCGTTTCGAGTGAAACAGACACTCTTCATCAGGGGCAAAAACAATGATTCTAGGAAAAAATATGCACAATATTTAGTTTAGAGTGATGTATAAATCCAAATGAAAACATTAACCAAATGTCTTATTACATGGACACTACGTTATACAACACTGGGTGTCTCAAACTTTTGGAAGACAGACAGACCTACTTACCACTGGGCCATGACCCCACAAATGACATCAGCATCATTATCAAACAAGCAGTAGAGAAAGCTAGTACTATGGATTGGATTTCAGATAAAACCGAAGAATTCTTGATTAAAAGCAATCCAATAATTCCAGTGTTCTATGGATTACCCAAAATTCATAAAAACTCCAAAGACCCCCCATTTAGACCGATTGTTGCTGGCACTGACAGCATATTTCAACCCTTGGCTGTCTACCTTGATACGGCTCTACAACCACTGGTACAAAAAATACCTACATATTTGAAAGACACTACACATTTCCTTCAAAGTATCAAGAACCTTCAGATCAATTTTGATGATCCATTAATATTCTCCATGGACGTTAGTAGTCTTTACACTTCAATCCCCCACGATGAGGGCATAGCAGCCCTGGAATGG
The DNA here is from genome assembly GCF_040938575.1 of Ambystoma mexicanum. NCBI lineage: Eukaryota > Metazoa > Chordata > Amphibia > Caudata > Ambystomatidae > Ambystoma > Ambystoma mexicanum. Next base: position 184,021,278 of record NC_090926.1, read on the forward strand.
TTCATTCTAAGACATGACGAAATTCAGATCCAAAAAAACTTACCACTTGCTTTGTCGAGTCAGATAAGACATTTGGTTAATGTTTTCATTTGGATTTATACATCACTCTAAACTAAATATTGTGCATATTTTTTCCTAGAATCATTGTTTTTGCCCCTGATGAAGAGTGTCTGTTTCACTCGAAACGCGTTGGGCCTACCACAGCTCCACCACCAAGAATAAATAATGAAGATTGTTCTTGTAACCTTAAACGATTGAATGTTGTCCTTTATTAAGAATTTATTGTTTTCATACCAACACGACTTGTATTAAGACTTTATTACATAGAGTTACTTTACTACTCTTTCTATAAATGTTGGTCTGGTCATCCAGATACTAGATAGTGTGCAGGGGACGTAAGTTCCTATCTTGGGAACTTATTTTTGTCTTGTTAAATCTGAATTCTATGTCAAGACCCATAGGCTCATATTATGATTGTTCAAAGCTTACTTACCACTAACAAAGCCACCTGCTCGACAGACTTAAAATACAAATTCTTGAAAGTGGACTCACTCGACCAGTCTGTGGCCTTGAGGATGTCTTGCAATCGAGCTGCGCTAGCAAATGCTTTCAATACCATGGCTCATTGTGCAGAGTGGGCCCCGAAATGTGACATATCTATACTTGCTTCCTGCGTAACCCATCTCACCCACCTGGCTATGGTGGTAGTGGATACAGCTTTGAATGGCTTATAGAGTGCAATGAAAAGTCTGCACTCCCCCGCAGGCCTGACGGGTGGAGGTTGCTGTCCTCCGCCTAACATGAAAGGTGACTCCCTCTGGAGAAAATGATTTGCTGTCCACTTGCAGCGCTTCTACCTCTGATACTCTCCTGCAGGCTACCAAGCAGAGTAGCATCATTAACTTGGCTGAAAGAGCCTTCCTGGTCAGAGCACTGTTTTCCGGCCAACCCAAGAAAAACTGGAGGACGTATTTTACCTCCCACATACGTGAGTACTTGAGTGCTGGAGGCCGGATGGCTTTCACTGCTTTGAGCAGGTGGGTTACTAGCGCATGCTCACCGACTGGGGCATTGTCAATTTGTTTGTGCGCCACATAGATGGCGGACCTGAACATGTTCACTGTCTGGTAGGCTTTGCCGTGTGTGGCGAGACTAGCCAGAAAGTTCACTACGTGGACTATAACCGCTGCAGCGGGATGCACATTCTAGCCATACACCAGCTTGTGCCATCTGTGCCAAGCTGACAGTAAGACTTAGCTGTCTTGGTAGCCTAGGATTCTCTGATGAAGAGCTCAGCTTCTCCTGATAGTCTCTGCTTTCACAGGTACCCCTGACATGACTCAGGCTATTAGACGCAGGGTCCTTAGCCCGAATAACGGGTGCAAGAGCCCTGCCCGGTCTAATAGTATATCTGGAAGGCCCGGCAGAAGAATCGAGGAGTCATAGGCGAGTTCCAGCAGGTCCAGGAACCACACTCAACTCTTCCAGGCTAGCGTCACTAGTACTAGCCTTGCTCGCTGCTGCCTCGCATATTCCAGCGTCCTTGCAATCATGGCCAAAGGGGGAAAGGCATTGTTCCTCTGCTGACCGTACTGCTGTAGGAAAGCATCCATGGCTGCTGCCTCCGGCCTTCAGCTGAAGAACCGTACCAGCTGGCAGTTTAGTCTGGATGCAAACAGATCCATCTGACAAGGACCCGTTCTCTGCATGAGGGTATGGAAGACACCGCTGTTCAGCTTCCAGTGGCTGAAATTCTCAGGGTGTCTGGCGTTCCAGTCTGCTACCTGATTGGAAACTCCCAGAAGGTTCTCTGCTGTGACGCTGAGACCCCTCGCCAAGCCGAAGTACCAAAAATCCTTCGCCAGCTCTGCTAATCACCTGGACTTTGTACCCCCCCCCAGGCGGTTGATGTAAAGCCTGGACTCCTCCAAGGACCACCGACCCCAGTCGTCAGCTACCTGCTGAAATGTTGTCCATTTTCATGAGGATTCAGCACTGAACTCTGTCCTGTGATGGGTGCCTGTTTACAATCGGAGCCTGCAAGTAGTTCCAGGCAATTGATGTGAAGCCTGGACTCTTCCAAGGACCACCGTCCCCCGGTCGTCAGCTACCTGCAGCAAGCTCCCCAGCCCCTGTGGCTGGCATCCGACTCTATGGCAAGGTCCGAAGTGGAGCCAAAGATGGCCCTCCCATTCCATGCTTCCATGTGTCGGAGCCACCAGTTGAGCTCCGCCTTGGCTTCCTCTGACATGGGAACCAGTTTCTCGTACGACCATCCCTGTCTGAGGAAAAGGATCATGAGCCGTTGGAGGGCACGATAATGACGGGGCCCCTGAACTATCGCTTGGATAGACGAGGCAAAGCACTGTGAGGGAGGCATGGTATCACAAGTAGACACTGACACAAGAGCTGCACATTTCAAAATCTTTATTGATGGTTTAAAAGAGGTTGGAAAACTCCTATCTTGCCCTGTAACTAAGATGGGAGTAGATGGGGCGTGGCTTGGCGGCCATGCGAGCGTCAGCGAATTCTAGGAGCTCCCAAGAGATCCGGCCTTAGATCCTGTCAGTTGGTTATACAGGACAGCAACAAATAAATAAAGAGGCAAGGAGGCGTCCGAAGGTCTGGAGACCAGAGGCTCGAAATTCTGAAGATAATCGGAGCGAATTATGGCCAGGAAGGAGTCTGAGGCGAGCGAGAGACCATTACACAAAATCGCGGGCGCTGCCCGCCAAACGAATGGCTCTGCCTCGAGGAAGCAGAGGAGCAGACAGAAGCGACACAAGGCTGGGTGCTGGAGCGCAGGTCGCTGGCGCGGGAGAGAAGAGCCGTGGACACCGGAGACCTCCCAGCAAGGGACCAGATGACCGGACGCCACCTCGAGGCAGCCGAGGACAGCTCGTCCTGCAGAGGACAAGAGACAAGGTGGGGCTCCACTGAAGCCATGCAGGGACTGGCATGGAGCGCTGACGGCTGCGGCAGGGGTCGACAGCGGTAGGCAGCAGAGGAGCAGCAGTCCCAGTCAGGGACCTGCATCACCGAAGGAGAAGGAGGAGAACACACAGAGGGCAAGCCGGCACCCATGCCTGGTGAGGCGGGTTGGCACCAAAAGACACTGGGCGCGACAAGGAAGTTCCGCTGATTGGAACCTACATGGCCGGAAAACGCCACAGGACCAAGAGCCATGGAGGAAGGCCCGACCCGAGGTGCACAGCCACAACACAAGCAGCGGACCCACGGGGGTGCCCGGAGGAACATACTGCAACGGAGGAGCACACTTCAACGACCCGGTGAGTGCAGCCCACTCAACGTCAACCCGGACACGGGCTGTATCAACAACCAAGTCAGGGGAGGGACGTCCCCCTAGAAGCAGGGAGCAGCAAGGAGACCGCAGGCAGGCACCTGGAACAGTGCATACAAGTCACTAAACTAGGGGTGAGATGGACAGCAGGAAAACAGCAGAGGAGCCCAACCTATATGAAGGGGCACAGTGGAGCGGGGGCCCTAACAGTGGGAAAAAAAGGAGGGACAGTCCCGTGCGAACTGACACCGGACACGTGGGAGCACCCAACCCACCCGATAATAGGAAGCAGGCAGCCACCCCAGCAGAGCACCAGAAACTGACTAACAAGACCGGAAAAAACAGTGGTAACTGGGTTGAGCAAATCAGGGTGTGGGGGCTAAAAAGAAAAGACACTATCGGCTCTGGCACCAGTGAGTGAAACACAGGAGAGGGGTTTCATAGAGAGCCCCAACACCGTCGAGAGTCACCACTAACCAAAAGCCTACGCTGAATGCAAGGGGACTCTCGACCTGTACCATAAGGAGGCAAGGAAAGTGTAGAGTATAACCGTTTGAATAAACACTCGTCCTAAAGAGGAAAAACGCTAGCCGGCGGAGAGTGAGAACCCCAGAGCCGCTACATATCAGAGACCCATCCTGTCAGCCGGGAAAGAAAGGGGGGCAAGACAAAAAGCCAAAGGGATGCCCAGAAAAACAATAAACTGGCCTCCATATTAGGGACATATTAGGGACAGAAGATCGCAACCCACCTCGGAAAAGTCCCTGAGGGGACGCAATCAGATTGCCCGAGGCTAGGAGGGGAAAGCACAGGGACCTTGGCAATACAAGACAAGGGGCGCCACCAACTCAGAAGCATAAGGGGACCCACGTGTGGGAATGCTTCCCCTGCACAAACATTAATAAGAACTGGAACATAACAGTACTGACGTCACCACCGGGGTAAAGGGCAAAACAAGGAGCGATAGGCCACATTTAATGAATACAATATACGTGGGAGACCACAACTCATTGACCAGCCGAAAAGCAAAAAGCATCTGAGGGGGCACTGTCCCCACAAACACAGGACACAGGGAAGGCACCCAGAAGCAGCACAGACAACAGGGCCTCAAGGAGGGCAGCACTGGGACGGAAGTGGCCCATCAGGGGGAGAGTGCGCCAGCCACGAAAGAGAGACACCTGTACTGAAAACTGAAGATGAGGGGACCCCGACATAAAGGTACAAGGCCAAGGAAGCAGACATGCCTGACAAACAGAAAGGAGGCAAAGGGAGGCAAAGTAGCATGGAGACATTTGCCCACAAAAATGAGGATTCGCAGCCCAAAGCAACAGAGGCGGCCACAGCCATGTCAAACCCCACCCAATCAGAAATCAGACAAGTAGAAGGAACCATTCTGGAGGCCACAGAAGCACTCAAAGCATCGATAAAGGGCAAGCTAGATGCAGTGATAGTAGATGTGGGGCTCCTCATACAAGACACAAGGATTTTAGCGCAGAGAGTGACACCGGTGGAGCAACAGGTGCAAAGCAACACAGCAAACGTGACTGCCTCCCAATCCCAAATGTCAAAGATACTGGATAGGATCCGCATCACTGGAACACAGAGCTAAAGATGCAGAAGGGGGTGCTTGATGCAACAATGTGCACATAGTGGGGTTGCCAGAAGGGGAGGAAGGCAGAGACCACACAAACTACATAGAGAACCTGCTGCTTCAGGAAGTAGGAGCAGGGGACTTATCCCAGGGTTTCGCAGTGGAAAGGGCGCATAGAGTTTTAACCAGGAGACCCCGCCCAGGAGCACCCCCAAGACCTATGATTGCGAAGATCATAAACTCCAAAGACAGGGAGAAGATGCTGGCATTTTCAAGGGAGGGCGGGGTAATAACAAGAAATAGCGCCAGAGTAACTATCTACCTGGACTACACAGCACTTGTGCAAAGACAACGGGTGCAATTTTGGCCAACCAAGGAGTGCCTACGAGCGGTGGGTGTGAAATTCATGCTCTTATACCCGTCCAAACTAAAAGTGTTACACGATGGGAGGCCACATATCTTTGAGACTACAGCTGCCGCCCAAGAGTGGATGGACCAGCAGGGGATCCCACAGCCAAGAGAAGGGAACAGGAGAAACAGGGACGCACCCCATGAAGTACAGTGCGGAACGGCGAACAGGCACATATAACAGGGACATAGACCAACTGCCTGACTGGCGGGAACTTGCACAATCTTCGAGCAAGCCGCCGGATGCCACAAGAACTTACCAGAAAAATGGAACCCGGGGTCGTACCTGGACGGAACATGAAGAAGCGAAACAAACAGCAGAGCAGCTGTATAAGAGACCTGAACCAGCAGTCTGAACACGGGAGGTCACAGTTTCCGGGAGCGTACCATCAAGAACCACTGGAGAGACCCCAAGGTGGATGGAGTTTGAGGTGTCAGTTCTAAGGCACCGCGTCGCGAAAAGTGTGCCCATGGAAAGGAGGGCGGCACCTAGAATGCAGCGGAGCCCGAGCAGGGGGAGGGTGGCTGGGCGTTTGTTTGTAGTTGTATTAGTTGGGGGTTGGGTTTGTTAAGGGACGGCACGAGAGGAGGAAGACACATCAAACGACAAAAGCATGTCAGAGGCACAGAGGAAGAGCAAACACAGCTATGACCAAATACAGGAAATCAGAGTGGTGCACTAGGAAAGAGGGCCAACAAAGACCAAATGTTAGAAATGGTGAGGCTAGTTAGGTTTGGAGATACAATGAGTAGAGGAGGAAGCACCGTACGACAAAAACACGGCCGGGGAAAAGAAAGATATGAATTCCCGGAAGCACCGCACACTAGAAGGATAATGGCACACAAGCCCATGGGAACGAACGGGCCACCGAACTCAACAAACACATGGGCCAGGAAGCACTAAATATAGTCACATGGAACGTCAGGGGACTAAACGCCTTGCCAAGAGGCTGAGGGCCTACGCCTTGCTAAATAGGGCAAGGATCTGCATTGCAATGCTATAGGAAACACACCTGACAGCCGAAAAGTAAGCTAAGGTAGCCAAGAAATGTGGAGGCCAGATGTACAGTTCAACGTACTCTAACTATGCAAAAGGGGTGGTGACATGAATTGCCCCAGGGACCCCGTTCCAACTCATAAACCAAGAAAAGAACGCAGAGGACAGGGTTCTGATCATACACGGAATGCTGGAGAACCGGGAGGTGTGCCTGGTGAATACATACGCCCCCAACCATAATGCAACAGAATTTTCTAGGACTCTTCTGCCCCGGCTGGCCCCATACAGGGACGCAACGATCATCTGGGCCAGCAATTTCAACTGCACATTAGACCCATGACTGGACATGTCGGACAACAAACATAAGAAACCAGCGCCACTGGCGAGAGCACTACGGAAGATATTGGAGCAACTTGAGCTAGAAGATATCTGGAGAAAGGTACACGAGGGCGAAAGCGGATACACACACTACAGTGCCCCGCATGGGACATTCACTTGAATAAATCACTTGTATACGGGCCAAGAGACACTGGGAGAATTCACTGGGGCACACATTCATGCACGTACACCGTCCGACCATGCCCCGTTAGGAGTGGCTTGGGCACACACATACAGAAAAGCCCCGACACCGACATGGAGACTGAGGGCAGAGGCATTGTTAGATGGAGAATTCCAAGAGTATATCCAGAGTACGATAGATGACTATTTCAAGCACAATGCAGGGAGTGTGGATATCACCAAAATGGTTTGGGAGGCCCTCAAGGTGGTGGTCAGAGGAGCGGCGATGGGTAAGACGGGTGGCCTCAGAGGAGAGATTTTGGCTGAACTAGAGGGAGTAGAGAAGGAGATCGAAAAAAGTACAGGCACGGGCGGGCGAGATGGGAGGAGAACTGGAAGATCTCACTATCCTGATACAACACTGTATAGTAATCTGGGAGAGGCTGGGAAAGCTGGATTATGGGAAGTACATACAGAGGTTACATGCAGCGGGAGATAAGCCCAGCAGGCTCCTAGCCTGGCTAACTAAACAGGAGGGCAAGCGGGAACCGATAAACTTAATTAAGGATGAACAGGAGGAGGTGATTAGGACCCAGGAAGGAATAAACACGGTTTTCTTGCAATTTTACGAGAACTATACTCCTGAGTCCAGGAGGCAGGAGAGTTAGACATAGCCAACGCTCTGGCAGGAATTAGCCTCCCACAACTAACAGTTGAGCAGGCCTGTATGTTAGATACGCCCCTCACAGCGGAAGAACTGTTGGCGGTCATATCCCAGCCACCGACAGGAAAGTCCCTGGGACCTGACGGGTTACAAGGGGAATTCTACAAGAAATACAATGACAGACTGGCCCCAAGACTAGTATAGACGTTAGAAGAGGCATACGAGAGGGGGCATGTCGGAATCCATAATAGTACCAATACTAAAACCAGGGAAACTGCCTCTGGAGTGCGGGTCCTTTAGACCAATCTGCCTGATAAATCAAGACTCCAAAATCCTCACAGCGGTCCTGGCCAACTGGCTCAAAAGGGTGATACCCATGATGGTGCACCCAGACCAAAAGGGGTATGTACCGGAACATAATACCACATGGAATCTTCGAAGACTCCACCACATCATAGACAATACGAATCTGGAAGGGGGGGAAAGTGCAGTAGCATCGCTGGAAGCCATAAAGGCATTTGACTCGGTGAACAGGGATTGGCTTCTGGGAGTGCTCGGCCACTTTGGGATAGGTGAAGGGTTCCTACATTGGATCAAGCTCTTATACAAGGGGCAAGGGTAAAGACAGGCGGACACGTTTCGGAGGAGTGGTGCATAGCGCGGGGTACGAAGCAGTGGTGCCCACTGTCCCGATGCTATATATGCTGCCCCTATAACCATTTGCGGCCTTTCTAAGAGCTGAATATAGGGACGCCGGAATAGTCATAGATGGGGAAGCGCACCAAATATCAATCTACGCAGACAATATGCTGCTTTATGTCCAGAACCCACGGACCCATTTGCCGGACCTGCTCGAGGCCCTGGGAACATTTGGCAGGCTGTCGGGAATTGCTATTAATAAAGAAAAGTCCTTGCTGTTCCCACTGGCGGACCTGAGAGGCATGACACCAGATCAGTTACCGGATCTATGCCTTACATGGACCCCACTCACCTTTAGATATCTGGGAGTGGACATATACCACGACACTAAAGCGACACATGAGGCTAAGACACAGGTGGCCCTGGATAAAACAGGGAAGGCCATGCAGTTCTGAAGAACACTGCCATTAGGGATGATGGGCAGGGCGGGCCTGTTGAAGATGACGGTCCTGCCCTGCCTCCTGTATTATTTCACTAACATTCCTTATAACATCCCAGGGTCATTCTTTAAACTGCTGCACACCATGGCAACGGACTTCCTGTGGGGAGGAGGGAGAAACAGGGTCGCGCTGAACACACTACAAAGGGGCTACGAGTGGGGGTCATCAGGCTCCCGGACTTTGAACGATATTATTTGGCAGATCAACGTCAATTCGTGGTGCAGTGGCTGGAAAAGGACACATCCATAGACCCAATACTTTTCCGACCGATGCTCCAGCGATATTACTTAAGGGAACTCCTGTGGGCGGACACAGAGTCAGCCAAAGTACTCCCCAATATGGTTAAGCTGCCCCGAGCTCTATAGAAAAGAGCGTGGAAACTCCAGGACATGAGAGTCTCCTGCTCTAGGCAAATCCCCCTAGCGGGATTGGTGGACACCCGCATTACAAACCTTGCAATGTTCAGAACATAGTGGGAAGATAAGGGAGTACCCCAAATAGGAGACCTGCGGCAGGATGGATACTAAGTGGACTTCCAGACCCTGGTAGAAGAGCAGGACATACACAGGGGCCAATTCATACTGTACAATAGCATGGTTGGAGCAATAGGGAGGAAATGGGAGACCCTACCGGAGGCAGAGGACACAGGAGGGGCACTGGATGCATGGTATTATATTTCAGAGGGGGGACACACAGTGTCCCAACTTTACGAACAATTACTAACAATGCGAGAGAATTACACACGCATGTCAAGAGTTACAGAAACCCTTCAGGGATGAGGAATTGAACAGGGCCCTCCAGTACGCAATGAAAGTTTCCAGAAACGCAAGGTTCAGGCAGATGCAGCTCTACCTCATACATAGAGCATACCTAATGCCTAAAAGAATGTCAAGTATGGGAATGGACAGACCAGAAGCTGCCGACAATGTGAGGCGGAGTTAGCGGACATGGTGCATATGTTCCGGTCATGCCCGAGAATAACGACCTTTTGGGACACAATCAAGGAAAGAGCGCTGAAGGCGGGAATCCAAATGCAAGCTTGATCGCCGGCATCTTATCTACTGGACCTGTTCCCAAGAGGAGACAAGCAGCGAACACATCTGGCAAAGATGAAAGACCTGATGAAAGTACTGGCGAAACGCTGCATCGCAATGGCATGGAACACGAGTACAGGACCCTCGATAGAGGGGTGGTGGGCGGACCTGCAAAAATGGCCGAAAGCTGACAGATCAATGTGGACAAGGGCGACGAAAAGGGGCGAAGGAAATAGTGGAGCTAAAATATTAGTATAGAACACCTTTGTGCAGGACCTATTCAGAAGCAATGAAAGAGACAGCATAGGCGAGCCGGGAGACCAGGAGGAGGACTAGCTGCACGATGGAGGACATTCGGGGCTACGTGCTGAAATGACGCAGGGAGGAGAGGGCCGGCCCATTTGCACCCAGGTGCAACACACAAAATACCATATGAACATCAAGGATGGGAGAAAGGAGGCCTAGCCGGGAACCGGGCAGATAAGAATAATATGGACTCAAACCTGAACGTGCCAGTACACATGTGTTGGGGGCAAGGGGAGTTGTTTTAAGTGGTTTTGTGTTTTGTTTTGTGTTGAAAATGCAAATAAAAAAGGTTAAAAAAAATAAAAAATAAGATTCGATTATTCTCAACCATCAAACAAAAAGAAAATACAGTGCTAGTTAGTCCTTAGTCAAAATAAAATGACCTTTACTAATAGACCTAATGCCTGCCCTCTTTCTAATACAATAAATATGTAAAGGGTATGTGTAATGCAAAAAGGAAAATCAGTGTTCAAAAGAAATGTCAGTATGGCTGAGTAAACTCGCTTCCCCACGTTTTGTAGCACAGGATAAATTGGCACACTTGGACCTTGCGACACACTCTGGCTTCAGACACAAGGATGCAGTTGGTTTCATATACCACGGCCCACTTGGGCTTCCACGAAAAGTCACTAGTTTATCCACTGTACATCTCAGCTGTCTCTCACTCCAGCCCAGGTCACCTTTTACATTGTAATACAGTTCAACAAAAGTTTGTTTCCTTCTGGTTACCACAATTTAATACAGGTTTCCCTGCGCCAGGCTCAAACCTTTCAATCACAATTTGTGGGGTTCCCTTCCACAAGCTTCAATCACACCTTTATAGGCTTCCCTCTGTCGGTCTCAAGCCTCCTTTCATTTTCTTTCCGCTGTCGAAATTGCAAGGCTTTTGCTCTTACCTCGGTATGAGCACTCCGTCCTCAAACATCACTTTTTCTCTCCTACACCAAGGCCTCTTGGTAAATGTATTTTCGAGCACAGTAGTTATTTCAAAGTTCAAAGATATCTCTCACATCCAGGTTTCCATCTGCCGGGATCAAACCTAACAACACTTCAAATCTTGCATCGCAGTTTCTTTCTCTTCCCGCTGCTTCTAAGGCATCAGATATTTCACAGAGACTTTCGATTGGGCAATCTTCTTTATCCGGACCACTATGTTACTTTGTTTCTTTAATTTACAGTTGTTTCCAATGCTTTGCTTTCTCTCGCATTTTATCGCCACACGCACAACCTTCATTTGTCGGATACTGTTGCCATCAAGTTTCATTTAACACAGACTGGACTTTCATTGCTGTCATCAACTCACCATCTGTGTTAATTCATTTTTGAGGCTTTGAACCTGAATTCAGTGCAGATACTCCACTGTCGCTACACCTCCCCAACTCTGCTGTTCACCCGGCCCGGGAGGGTGGTTGGTATCCTTGAAACAAAAAAGAGGTCTATCTCTTCTTTCTAGCTTGGTTTCCTTGCACAACCTTCAAGGCCCTTCAGAGGTAACGAGCTCTCGCTGGGGTGTCCAAGGCTTCTCCATACCTCGGTTCTGTCCCTCGGCCTGTCGCTCTGCTCCGCCTGTTTCGCTGTCGCTCTGAAATAAGTGCTCTTACTCGTGCACTGCCTTGCTCAGAGGGTGTCTCAGCATTCCCCCTTTTAACCATGTGAGGAGAGGTAACACGTACCCAGTGCATGCAATTACGATCAAGTTCTTGACCCTGTCTGATCTTATTAGTGGGACATGTCCAATCTATTGCATGGGTGGTACTCCTTTCAGCCTCAGACCTCCTCTTCCTCGGCTCAGTGTTTGTGTAGAAAAGGGAAGGGGGGATCTGAGAAGTTGTAAAATCCTATAAAATAGGATGGGACAGGGGTATTTGGAAAGGGGGGATACCATGTCTCGCCATCGGGCGTTCCTCCCCCACTTCCCAAGGAGCCCTCACCCAGGTGATCCTCCCGCACTTGTCCACCCCCAGGGTCTGGATCCAAAGGCAATGGTCATGCCGTGGCCACCTGAGTAAGGGATTCCCGGGGTCTACGCATTGAAACCCCCACAGGTTTTTCACAGCACCCAACTCTACTTGCTAGTTGTCTGAGAAAAATCTGATCCCTGGCTAGGACTGTTCGATTGACTTTCAACAGAGACCCAGCGTCCCTACCTGGAAGTCTATGACAAATTCTCTGTTGTAGGCTGATGTCTGATTTATCCCAGTTGATGAAAAATCCCAGAGATTCCAGAAGCCCCAATGTGAGGGCTACCTGCTCTTGCAGCCTGTCAGGATCCTGCACCATGAGGCATAGATCTTCGAGGTATACTATCATTCGCGCACCCAGTTCACGTTGCTTCACTACTGACGGTCTGGGGAGCTTGGTGAAACACCAAGGAGCTGATGCAAGACTGAAGGGGAGGCAGGTGAACTCCCATCTCTGGACCTGTCAGAGGAATTGTAGCAACTGCTGGTGTGATTCGTGGATGGGGACACCCAAATATGCGTCTTTGCGGGCTAGTCAATATCCTCTCTGAAGAATATCTCTGAGTAGATGGATGCCCTCCATCTTGAAATGCTGGTATACTAGTAAAGCATGAAATCCTCTGAGAATGATCACCGGCCTGACCTTCGGCTTCCTCTTTACTAAAAAGTCATGGGTCAGGAAGCCTTGAGCTCTCTGCACCACTGGCCTTATCATCCTTTTCCGTAGAAGCTCTCTTAGTTCCTTTCGTTGTCCAAGAAGGCCTGATCTACTTCTTTTTTTTTTAAAACTTCTTTTTATTATAAGCGTGGCAGCAAAACACAGGCGAACAGCGTCAGGCAGTTACAGTATGAAAACAGTGTGCATAAAGTAGGTGCGCAGAGGTTACTACACATGGTGAAAACAGTCAAAGAACACAGACACAGCGTGGAGAGGGCAACAGGGAACTATGATAGGGGTGAGGACCCAAGCTGGTGGGGGGAAGCGGGAGGGGAGGAGGCATCCGGTGTCTCGACAAGGTCGGACATGTAAGAGCGGAACCTGAGCCAAATGTTTCTAGGTCTGGAGTGGGTGGGTTGCAAGTGGGACCAGGCTTCCTCAGAATCCGAGGCCCACGTGACCGCTCTCAGCCATTGGGCGTGTGTGGGAGGTGAGGGGCGAAGCCAGCAGAGCAGGATGGAGCGCTCCGCGAGAAGCAGGCAGAGGCCAGCTAGTTTCTTGGAATCACGGGGGAGGCCTGGGAGGTCGTGAAAGAGGCATACCACCGGGGAGGGGGCAATGGGGTGGTCAATCACAGCGGATACTGTCGAGCAAACAGCCTCCCAGAATTTGTGAGAGGCGGGGGCAGGACCAAATCATGTGGATATAGTCGGCATCGTCCTGGCCGCATCTGGGGCAGCTGGCAGGGTGATCACCGGACATACGATGTAGTCTGATCGGGGTGTGGTGAAACCTTTGAAGCACTTTGAACTGAATAAATTTAAACCGGGAGTTGAAGGAAACACGATGTGTGCTTTCGCATAGGTGTGCCCAGCGCTCAACCGACATCTCAACACTGAGGTCTGTCTCCCAAGCACATTTCAGTTTAGCGAAGTCTGGGACAGATCTGGACTGTAGCATAGTATATAACCTAGAGATCTTACCCCTCGTGGGGCCGGGGGAGGAGAGCTCCTCAATGGCAGGGTCGTCTGGTGGCAATGGAGGGAACGTTTGGTAATTACGCTTAAGGGTCCTACGAAGGGATGTATATTGGAGCCATACACTCTGGTCGCTTCTCAAGGGCAGGGGGAGATCGGGCCATTCAACGAATATACCCTGGTCAAACACGTCACGTAGCAGCTCGTAGCCCGCGTCCACCCAGCGGCGTACCGTACCCGGTGGAACCCACGGGACCCCCAGGAGAAAGTTCCAAAGAGGGAGGTTACCGTGGAAGGCATAGGCAGTTCCAGTCAGCTTCCACATTTTCGCCAATGCGATGGCTGTGCAGGCGACCAGGCTCTGTGAGTCCTGTACCAAGGGAGCGGGTTGTAACACCAAGGAGCGGATGTCCCGGTCAAATACCGCAAGCTTCTCAAGTCGGACATGCGGGGGGGGATCCGTAGTATTAAACCAGTGAGAAGTATATTGGATTTGGGACACCAGCCAGTATTTAAGAAAGTCAGGGGCACCGAAGCCCCCATTAGACATGGGAGTGGAAAGGGTATCGATTTTAAGGCGAACAGCACCCGAGTGCCAAAGGAAGGAATTCACGGTGCGGGTCAGGTCACGAAAGAAGCCCACACCCTGGCTACAAGGGTACGTTAGTGAACCTGTAAAGCAACTGGGGCAACACCACCATTTTCAGCAGACCTATCCTGCCTGCCAAAGAAATCGGGAGTTTATCCCAGACCTGGATCTTAGCTGTCAAGTGTGTGAGATACTTCTGATAGTTTTCCTGGAAGGTCAGCGCCCGCTGGCGCGTCACTACTGTCCCCAAGTAGGTAAATGTGGATTGGGCCCATGTGAAACCGAGAGTCGGGGGGAGGGGAAGTGCATTCCATGAGAGGGAAAAGAGTGGATTTCGAGCAATTCACTTTAAGGTCCGAAATTCGACCAAACCGAATGATGTCCTCTAGTATTGGGGGTAAGTTGGTGGAGGGAGAGCGCACAAACAACAACGCGTCATCCGCATAAAGGGACACTATGTCCGTCTGTCCCGCAGAGCGGAGGCCCCTATGAGCGTGGAGATGGCGGAGCATGTCGGCAAAAGGCTCAATTGCTATAGCGAAAACCAGGGGAGAGAAGGGGCAACCCTGTCTCGTCCCTCTGGCGATCTTAAAAAGGGGGGAGCAACGGTCGCCGGTGCGGACCCTGGCAACCGGAGCAGAGTAAAGCAGTCTGACCCAGGAGAGAAAGGAGGGGCCGAATTTGCAACCATCGAGGACCCGCCACAGATACCTCCATGAAACCGAGTCAATCGCCTTTTGCATGTCAAGGGTAACAGCCACTGCGTGCGTCTCTGGGCTGATTCTGTTGATGATGTTGAATAGACGCCTCAGGTTCAGGGAGGTAGAGCGACCCGGGATAAAACCAGCCTGGTCCGGGTGGATGATAGATGGCAGGAAGGGAGCCAGCCGGAGAGCCAGAGCCTTGGCGTATATCTTGACATCACAATTTATAAGTAAGAGCGGGCGATACGAACCGCACTGCGAAGGGGGTTTACCAGATTTAAGTAGTACTGTGATTGTAGCCTCACGGAGTGACGGGGGGAATACTCCGGCTTCCACGGACTCCTCCCAAAGAGCCAGCAAGTGAGGGAGCAGTTGTGACTTGAAATGTTTGTAAAATTCGACCGGGATACCATCCGAGCCGGGGGCAAGGCTCGAGGATAGGGAATCAATAGCGTCTGACAGCTCCTCCCGCGTGAGAGGGGAGTCGAGGGAACCCACGGTCTTCGGAGACAAAGTTGACAGAGGAAGGGCATCGAGAAAAGAGTCGATCTCCGCCACCGATGCCTCATCAGCGTTGGAATATAGGGTTTCGTAGAATGTGAAAAATTCCCTGTTGAAATCCTGTGAAGAGACAGCCATAGAGCCGCCAGGCCTCTCAACACCAAGGATGTGTGGGGACCACGTCTCGTGCCGGACCAAACGAGCCAGGAATCGGCCGGGGCGCTCACCCTCCCCATACCTCCTTGCCATGCCAGGGTTATCCAAGAACCTCTGCTCACGGTTCGCAAGGGAACGGAACTTGTCCAATTCCATCCCGATGTCAGCCAGGTTGCCCGGGGTAGAGCGAAGTGAGCATGCAGCTTCTAGGGTTGATAGTCTAGATTCGCTAGTGGCAAGGTCTCTCCGGATCGACTTAAGGACCCCATTCTCCTTGGACAACGCAATCCCTCTAATATAAACCTTAAAGGACTCCCATAGAGTGGCCTGAGACGTTACTGAGCCCGTGTTGGTCTCGAAGAACTCCTCAATCGACAGCTCGAGCTCAGAACAGAACTCCGGGTCCAGAAAGGAGAGGGGTTTCAGTTTCCAGTTGCGGGTTCGGGCAGGATCGAGACCCCAGTCGACGGTGACAGTGACAGGAGAGTGGTCAGACAGGGTTCTGGGAAGGATCATTAGCTGTGTTACATTCTTAACCAATTCGTTGGAGATCACCCATCTATCGATGTGGGAATAGGAATCATGAACAGAGGAGTAGAAAGAGTAGATGCGAGAATCCGGGTAGAAGAATCTCCATGCATCCACCATGGCCAGACGGGGTAGGGAAGACAGTGCAGCGTAAGCTGCCCTGGAGAGGTGACGGGGCCTGGAGCCGGATCTATCGAGAGCTACATCGAAGATCGTGTTGAAGTCACCACCCCAAAGGATAGGAACAAGGGGAAAGCCATCGAGAAGGGAGGTGACCTGCACATAAAATTCCGGGTCATCTAGGTTAGGGCCATAGATGTTCAGAAGAACCACTTCCTTGTGGTGTAGCATGGCATGAAGCAGTACATATCTGCCTTGGGGGTCGATTATCGAGGAAATGAGGGTGAAATGGAGGCTCTTGTGGATGAGGGTCATGACTCCCCGGCTTTGAGTGGAGTAGTCGGTGAAAAATCTATGGGGGCCCCAGGACTTGGCGAAACGCATGCATTGTTCGGAGCGGGCATGAGTCTCTTGTAAAAAGAGAATCTTGGATCCATGGCGCTCGGCCTGCAACTGGAGCTGCCTCATCTTTCTATAATTACCCAGTCCCCGTACGTTCCAGCTCATAAAGGCCAGGGCACTCTCAATCACAGTGTGGTAGCGTTTGGAACGAGAAGAATGTCAATGACCAAAGGGTCGGATTCGCGGTCCTACGACAACAGTTCCTGAGTGCCTCAGCACAGTCCGCCTTCGCTGCCAGCGCTAACTTTTCAATAACAAAACTCCCAACATGACCCACACCCCCCCCCAAACAGAGGGATGACAAGCCCAACCCCTCTTAGACAAAAACAAAACAAAGGCATCAGCGCCTGGGGGCCTGTAGGCCTGACTGGCCGTATCGCTCCGGGTTGCAGCAGAGCCAGTAGAACATAGGATGCCCACAATAGAAGTCACATGTAGCTTGGGCAAAGTACTTGCACATGGCGATCCGGGAGGACTCTGTAAGATGAACTGAACAAGCAGGTTACGGGATGGAGGATCAGCGTGACCCCTGTGCGGGAAGGCGAAAGGGCCCGGGCGCCCCCCGCCGGGAACCTAGGGTAACTGCTGAACCAAGGTCAGAGGAGAGGGATATGCCAGGGAAGTGTTTGTCAATGAATTTGGAGGCCTTCTCTGGAATCGTGAAGAACAACACCTGGTTGGCATGTTCTATGCGAAGCTTGGCAGGATAGAGCATAGCATATTTGATTGAGTGGTCTCGCAGCCTACGTTTCACCGCCTGGAAGGTCTTGCGTTCCCGCTGGACGGCTGTTGAAAAGTCCGGGTAAAGGTGAATCCTTGCGCCGCCCAGTAATAGCTCGCCCTTGAGTCTTGCGGCCCTGAGGAGGGCGTCCCCGTCGTGGTAGTTCAGCACACGAGCTATGATGGGCCGAGGTGGAGCGCCGGGCTTAGGTTTAGCCACCAGAGCGCGGTGTGCCCGCTCAATTGCGAAGTGTGGGGAAAGCTCAGGCTCATCGAGGAGCGACAGCAGTGTGCGCTGAACAAAGTCCTCCATTGGCTCGTGGACTTCATCCTCGGGAACCCCGATAATGCGGAGATTGTTACGCCTCGAGCGGGATTCCAAATCCTCATTTTTCTTTTCCACCTCGAGGACTCGGTTGGAGAGAGCGGCGACCTCAGAACGCAGTGCACCCAGCGCATCCTCAGCGGAGCCGACCCGCGTCTCAACCTCCGACACCCGGCTGTCAGTCCTCTCAATGTGGGCCTTGATAGAAGATATAGTGCCGTTCACGCGTCCAATTTTGAATGAAGTGCAGTGAAACCCTCCCGTATAAAGTCCATCATATTTTGGGGTTCCGGGGCTGCGTCGGACGAGGCAGTAGGGGCCTGCACGGCAGCCTCCCCAGGCGATCTCGCCGTAGCCTTTGCGAACATGTTGATGGAGCTCTGCTTCCTCGTGCCCCCTTTGGTCATCCTGACAGTATCGGAGGTCGAGGAAAAGGAAGGGGGAGATATGAGAACTTGATATTAGTGCGAGGTCCGCTCCCCGGATCACAAGGACCGATGCATGTAGAGGGTCAGTGCAAGCGTGAGGCAACTAATGGGCTCACCGATAGCCCAGATGGTGAGGAGTAGAGGAGGCTGTGACCCCTCATGGGCTGGCGAGCAGATGTCGTTGAAATTGGTGGCGAGGGGAGACAGCAGGAGGGGGGCTGGTGGGCCGCCCGCGTGAGGCCAAGCGTGACCAGGCGATGGAAGTCAGAGCGGTAGGTGTGGTGCTCCAGTTGAGCCCGTGGGGGCATTGGTGTAAACCAGGAGGAGTTCGGGGGCCCCCAGTCGGCCTCAGGCAGGGGCAGTAATGTCAGCAGGCAGGCGGGACCCAGGCAGGCGTGGGGGGGTCAGCCCCTCCTCAGGCCCAGCGGCGGCGCCGGCCCGTGTGCAGGGGGACCACCCCCGAAGCAGGAGAGAGAGTGAGTCTCCGGTCCGGGGCCACAGTAGCCAGGCACAACCCCCCCCCATACCCCCTACCTTGGTGCACTCCGGTGCCGTCTTCTGAGTGGAGTGGAGGAGCGGTGGGGGAAGGGGAGGGAAAGCGGGAGCCAGGTCCGCCACCGGAGGAACTCGGGATGTGGCTCGGGGGCACGAAGCCAGCCGGAGCTGGGGGGCCGCCGGACGAGTTGGAGGGGCCGGCAGTCACCAACGATCCAGGTCGGGACGTGAGGGGACGCGGAGAGGTCCGGCCAGCCGCGAAGATCCGGTGCGCCCCGCCGGGCGGGCGCCCCTCCCCCAAGGCGGCCCGCAGCGCTGCGGCTTCAGGTGGATGAGCGAGCCGATGCCGTCGGAGCCGCAGGGCGGAGAGAGCAGGAGGCCACATCCGCAGTCAGGGGAAGGAGGCGCAGCCCCGTCCTCGGGACACGCAGAGGCTCCAAACTTTGCACGCTTACGGCGGCAAGGCTCACAGAGGATTGAAGGTAGCCCTGCAGGGTTACATGCAGCGTCGGGCGGTGTTAAGCAGGATCGATTGCTCTGCCAGTCCGGAGCGAGACGTTTAAGCGGCCATCTTGTTTGAGCGCAACAGCGCCCCCCCGCCTGATCTACTTGTGACATTGCTCAAGGGAGGGGTGGTTTCGCTTGCACTGACTCTTGAAAAAACTAGAGACAGAACCTTTGTAGAGTGTCTAAGACCCATGAGTCCACTGTAAGCTCTCGCCAAGCCTGTTTGTGCGCTGCTAGTCTGGCCCTGATGGGTGGGATCACGCTGCTTGCTGCTAAGCTAGGGGCGCGCGACTGCAGTCTCACTTGCATCAGCATCCTGCATTGCCGCTGTGCCAACCTCAACCTCTGCCCTGCCCACGGGAAGGGAAGAAGGGGTTGGGTCTGCTTTCTTCTTGGCACCAGCTGTTGCTTCTGTGGGGCCTTTGATTGCTTCTGCGGCTGGCTGAGCAGCCTCTGCCAGCCCTGGCAAAAGCCCGGGGAGCAAATACTCTCTTCTGGGATGACTGGGCTTTATCAGGGTGGTGAGGGTACTCACAAACCTTGGCATATCTTTGAGAAAGTTCTTGCCAAAAAGTAGTAGCTTCTGAGGATTCCAATTCCCCCAGCTCAGGGTCGATCTTGACCAAAACTGACCACTGTTATTCTGCGGTGATGGTGCAGTTGCGTTGCCCTATAGACACACCGCTCATTGCTCCGATCCTGCTAGGATGTGGGGGTCGAAGGCTTCACCTCCTTGGCTTCCTCTGCCATTTGGAGGATCTTGGCTAGAGGGCCTACAGTATTGAGGATGCCACTCTGCCTACAAACAGCAAAAACCTTCTGATAGGTGTCAAACCCCGGGGATGACTCCCGCCACTCCTCCTCACCTGTATCTTTAATAGAACTGTCAGGTGTTTCAGTGTCCTTCTTCTTGCATGATTTCCTGAGTTCTTTAGGCTTCCTCTCCTTCTTCTGATGGAGATAGGGGCAAGCTCCCTGGGAGACCACCTTGACCGGAAAATAAACTCAATCTAGGTGAACCCCAAGGAGCAAGCCCTGTCATGACTTGCCATTTATGCCCCTTCTGGACTTCCTGGTCCATGGTGCACTGTACCGCTGGAGCCGTTCTCCTCTCAACATGGCCGGCGAATCAGCCACGCTGCGGTCTAGCGTTTACGCCGGAGCCCTGGCTTCCTAGAAAACGGGCACACTCCCACGGCGCTGTGCGTCTCAACGCTCCTTTCGAGTTTGAAGCTAGTGTGTTCATCGTTTCCTTCCTTTTCCTCGTACCATTGTCCGATACCTTCCATATTCCCTTTTTCATTCCTGGAGTATTAGAAGCGGCCTGTTGCCTTCTCCGAGGCCGTCCGTGAATTCCTTCCTGGGCCCACTTCCATGCTTCCACGCTCGCAACTTCATCCCAGTACTTTGCGAGTAGTGCTTCCCTTCCCTGGTTGCGCGCTTAATCCCAGACTATGACTGCTCTTACCTTCCTGGAATCCTGAACTCTTGTCTTCCTCCGAGCCTGCTCTCATTCCACGCTGGATACGGAGGACCACAGGCCTTACCTGTACAAGTTCCAGACATCCCGGAAGACAGAGAAACCTTCAAAGAAGAAGACGACAAAGGACAAACAGGTAAGGCCGGGGGTAGAGTGTGACAAGCCCCCAAAAAGTCTGGGAAAAAGCCACCTGGTGTAAAAAAAACCCTGTTAGATGTAATTGCCATTGTTTGCCCAAGATTGCTGCACGTTAGATGGAGACTGGCTAAAGATGAAATGTCCGTGACGGTTGATGAGTTGCGAGATGAAAAAGGAGAAATCCGGTGTGAAGTATGCAAAGCAAACTGTCCATAGGGGTGTAGAAGCCTGGAAATCTTTCTTGCAGGTAAGGGAATATTCCTTAGACCAATATACCACAGATAACAGCCTGTGGCGTGGAGACCTAACTAAAGGTAAACAAAAGAAGGCAGGGCAAGAAGGGAAAGGACTGTGCAAGCTTTTAGTGAAAGATAGGTACAGAACAAAATACCGAAGAGAAACCAAAGAAAACCAAAGAAAGCATGGAAAGCAAAAAGGAAAAAAGGAAAAGGAGTCTCGGCAACCAGGAGGAGGAGAGAAGTAACACCGGTGTAAGAGGCTCAGAACTGGGAAGAGTAAAGCTGCTTGCGGCTGCCCGGAGCTAGAAAGAAAAGGCACTTCCGGCAGACGTGACCTCCAATAGACTGAGAGGAGAGGAGTCGCAGCACGGGAGAAGGGAGGAAAGGTATAGCCGGCAGATGCGACCAACGGAGAGCGGAAAGTTAAAAAGGCCGTGGCTACCCGGGGCTGGAAGCCTACGGCAGCTGCGAACGAGCAGTCGGAAAATAAGTAAAGGTAGATAAGGAACAAGAGAATGATATCAGAGCAGAGAGAAATTTGAGACGAAACAAAAGGAAACACAGCCAAAGGCTAGAAGGAAAGGGAACACGGAAACGAAAAATAAGTGCGCAGGGAAAGCAGTGAGCTACAAATGTTACCTGAAGAAATAGAGTGAACCACCCGAGCGGTGACGGAAGACTAGGCTGAAAGCAAGCAGGAGGAAGAATAGGAGAACGTGAGTACACTGTATGAAAACAGGAACTAGCAGCGAATACCAAAAGACAGATACAACGCAGGGAGTGAGAGCACTTCCCCTAGTGTTATAGAGTAGGCAGCCATATTAGAGGAGGACTAGACCATCAAGGTGGGACTACAGTCAGCCATTTTAGGTGTATCTCCATCTCTGCCAGTACTTCCAAGGGTGATGTATGACAATAGGAGACTCGAGGGAGTGAAGCCTAAGATAGGAGCACAAAACAAACAGGTGAAAAAACCTCTGGGAAGGATAGTATAGCTTCAATGGCAGTAGAATCAAAAGGAGTGTGAGTAGCAGGAGAAGAGCTGGCAGTCAGCATTGTCATGGAAAAATAACCACTGACTATTCCAGTGGATTGATGAACAATGTATTAGTAAAAGCAAAAACAGCACAAAAACAAACCAACGACAGCACGAGACTTTGGCACAAGTGAGAACAAACCGCTTTCTTATAGCCAAAGGAACACATGCATTAATGGAAGGGGTTCTGACTTGGCAAGGAATCATGCTGAAACAATGTTAGCAACCGGGAACAAAGCAAAGCCCTAATATACAAGTATTTTTTGTACAAGCTGCTTTGCTACATGTTGGACGCTTAAACTATGATGACTTCTGTCTGTTAATGCTGCTTTTCCTAAGAAAGCGGCAGCCTTAAACACGCATACATATGCCAAAAGGAAAACACATCATAAGCGAGAGATGTGAAGGCAAACATAGTTACACTCTAGGCAAAGAGCCTTCATCGCAAAGACATGCGCAGAAAAGCCAGAAGTGTCACCTCACGCAAGCACGAAACAGTTGTTTAAATATGTTAGTTTGCAGTGCCTACTCAATAGTATATTATAATGCTGCCGTAAACTAGGGTAGTACATACTATTTTCAATTCCAGACTTTCCCCCCACAATCCCATCCTATGAAACCTTCACTCCATTCTCATTCCATATATCTTTAGGGGAGCAAACATTGCATCCATGCATATCATAACCAGATATTTCTTCTGTAACATGTGCGCAGACATCATGAAGCAGACACAGACAACAGAGTCAAGTTGTATCTTCAAAGTTTTATTTAACTCAAAATGCAGGGTGGAGTAAGGCCTAACTTGCCCTATACTAAGGTGGAATTTCCCTACCTAAAGGAAACTAAGGATAGTCTGTGTCAGGAAATCTAAATCAAATGTCTGTGTCCAAAACCTATACTTGCCCTCACATCTAACTGTATACAATCTTTAGGGATGTCGGCATCAAAATGAATAGTGCTCAAAATAAAGTTCAGAGCTTCTTCCAGCTCTTGGTTTGCAATCGGAATCCCTTGCCCCATGCCCAGCTCTTATGATATGGCTCTTTTTCACTAGTTCACACAAACATCTGTTCTATTATACACACAAGCTTCTTTATGGGTGCTTTCAGTGGCTTTTCCATACAGGGGTGCACTCGGTCTAGGCTCAGTTGTCAGACCACACAGTCCACCCATTACAGGTCATGCAATCTGTCCCTCTTCCTTGCTGCTTTTTCATCAACACTAGGTCACTCTTTCAACTTGACAGTGCTCTTTGCTTTATCTGCGTGTGTCACACTCTCCTGACACTGTGTGGTGGCTTGCTTGTTCACAATGCACTTGTTACACTTTCTCCTGGCTCTTGCCAATGGGTTTTCCTCATAACATACAATTCTTTGCATTCTCTTGGCTTGTTTCCTTTATATTGCAATTATTTGCATCCGGTAGATTCACAATCTTTCTTTTACTCTGTTCACTATTCACAAGTGCTCCCAACTTGCTACCACTCTGTTCAGTATTCAAACTTGCTTATGATTGCTTTAATTTCATTTAGAATTAGAAATTACTTTACTATCACTTCTTTCAGCATTCACAATAATGCTCAGTTTGCTTTTAATCAATGTTCGTTATCTACTTTACATATTTGTCTGCCTGCCAGTGTTGCCCCTTCTTGGTACACTCAACGGTCGGAGTTTACGGCTTTGCTGCGAGGTCCGCTACAGCCGCGGGTGCTCTCTTTCCCGTGCAGTACCTCGCTCCTTCTACCTGCGTCTCTCTGTGACTCCGCTCACCCGGCGATGCTCCTCCTGCAGCTTGGGGCTTCCACGACTGATTTGCTTGGTCACGCCAACTTCCCTCCTTCGGTCTGCCACCGGCATCCAGCGTTCTGAGTTCTGCTTTCCACTGTATAAACTATGCATCCTTTCTCAGGTCTCGAGGGCTCTGCTTGCCACACCGCTGACTCAGAGAGGTCTGCCTGTACCCAGCAGTTCTTATCACTGCTCCCAAAGCCGACTCCATGTTTACAAGGATGGCAGCTTTTAAAGTTCCCACCACCATGATTAGCACGGAAAAGGCTCGACGGCTCACTATGGAAATGGTAGTCTGGTCTTGCTCTTGTTGTCCTCTTCTTCGTCTGATTACTAAGTTGAGGTCGGTATGTGTATGTGTGTGTATTAATAAAATGAGTATGTGCTTCTCTAGTTGGTCTCTCCCTTGTCCCAGTACTGAAAAGGTGTTTCTTAAGGAATGTGTTACAGTCAGAATAGGGAAAGGGCTGACAATAGTAAATGAAGGCTTGTGGGATAGAGGGTTAATTCTGAAAAGGAAATGGATGATACTATGTCTGACCATTGGACGTCCTCTCCCCACTCCCCAAGTTCCCTCCACCCAGGTGATCCTTGCATATACACCCCCAGGGTCAGGATCCAAGAGCGATGGCCTTTCCCTGGCCACCCAAGAGGAGGACACAGGGGGAAAAGAAGCGAGAATGCCCTCAGGTTCCTCACACATGACAGTCTGAGAGACCTCATAGCAGGTGTTGCAAAGCCGATAATAGAGACTTACAAACCATCAACAGACAAAACAGACTTAGAATTATGACTAGCACAGAGTCAGTGCTGAGTCAGTCAACGGCAGTGAAGCCGTTTGTTTCGCTTACCTGCCTTGTTTGATGCTCATCCAGTGCAGCTGAGGAAGAGGAAGGGCTACTACACAAAGACCCATGCAAAACACAGAGCGCCACAGAGCCGGTGCTAAGTCAATTGGTGCTAAATCAGTTTACGGCAGTCAAGCTGATTGTTTTTGCTTACCCGCTTCATTTGATGCTCATCCAGTGCAGCTGAGAAAGAGGAAAGGCTACTATGGAGTCAGTGCTGAGTCAGTCAACGGCAGTCCGTGGTGGGAGCATGGGACAGTAAGGACTACTATAGTCTTGCAGGTGAAGATTAACTGCGGGTGAAGGAATCGTGAGTAGAGGATAATCTGATTATTACTGGTTCTAGCTGTGCTTAGAAATGTATGAACTTTGTAGCAAACGGGCATCAGATAATTTGGTATACAAGCCAGGAGTAAATCCCTCTGCGATAGCTCCCCCACTGAAACCAAAAAGCAAAAAACATGTGGAGGGAGATGTGACAGGGGCCTTGCTAAGGTTGTGAAACGAAGCAGTTTAAGGCAGTGGAGGACACAGAATCTTTTACATCACAGCCTCAAGGAAAGAACACAGTAGTAGCAATGAAGGCGCCAGAATGGATGGTACCCTTGAGTTCTGATGTACTTTTTACTAACTTTCATCAGATGCTGAGTAAATCTTTTTGCAGGGGAGCTACCCTTATAGGCGGAATTGATCCACGAAGAAGATACACATGATGTAAGCAAAACTCCAGCAAGTATAAGCATTAAATCCCAAAAGTTGTTAACGTTGCAAAAAGAAAAGTTAGACTTTTTCTCAACGGCCTGCACTAGTACTGAAGTACGGCCTGGTAATTGTACTAGGCAAATTAAATATTGCACTTCTAATTATACAAATGATGGAAGCATATTAGAGACATATTCCACATGGATACAGTTGATAATATGGGCATTCTCATGGCGTGCTTAATGCCATGAGAATGCCATGTCGCAGATGAAAAAAAGGAGATGCCGATACTGCAGATTCTCTTATGCCTTCTGTTGATGTTCTATAAAATGAAGGTGGTACCTGGTTTACTATATGGCACTGAGATCAGTCATGGTCTACAATCACTAGCATATAATAAGATTGAATCGTGGGTTCTGAAGCGAGCTCTGAGTCTACCAGATTGTGTGCCTATTGCAGCATTAAGGTTTGAACTGGGCTTGTCCTCATTGAACTGCCTTTTGGAATGGAAACTTCTATTGTTGTACAGAAACTTATTTATCCCCTTAAAAGATACTCTTTATGTAGATCTGGCGTAGGCATTACATCGCTCTACTGTGAGTTCTGTGAGTGCTCTGAATAATTTTAGGGAAAGAGCTGAACGAGTCTTGAGTGAAAATAAGCGGTCCGCTAGAGACTCAACAGACTACCCGAATTAGGTCAAGAAGACCGTGTTTAGAAATTATTGGATTAATACTATAGCTAAGACTAGAGTATACATTCTATAATAGCCTGTCACCACTATACAAACCATGGGGTGTAATTCCCAAATACCTGAAAAAATGTCCTAATGGCTATTGGGCAGGCCAAATTTTAAGAGTTAGGCTGAATATGTTACCAACTGGTGAGATCTGCCATATTCGATCATTGGGTACTGAAATGGGTAGAGGGTGTAAACTCTGCAAAAGTCTGCATGTAACACAAAACAGAGAACATATTGTTATGAACTGCCCAGCTTTCAAAACAGTTAGAACCAAATGATTAAGCCACTTAATTCACAATTATGAACTGTTGGATCCGGGGTACTTTTTTACAAGAATAGCGAGCGGGGAGGAAACAATTGACACTATTTCTGTTCTAAAAATGTTGTCTGAACCAGGTTTAGTAAAGTTAAGAAAGTAATGTATGTATTACTCATATTGGGCCCTGCTGGGAAATTATACTTTGAAAGTGTAATGTGCCACAATGTAAAACTAGGTAGGTTGGAATTTTTGTTTTCTACAGGTTATGAATTCACAGAACAGAGAAAACTGTTAGAAACACATGGTTAAGCCGCTTTATACACATTTATGAACTGTTGGATCTGGGGTACAATTTTTTTTACAAGAATAGCAAGCAGGGAAGAAACATTTGCTACTATTGCTGTTCTAAAAATCTTGTCTGAAGCAGGTTTAGTAAAGTTAAGATTGTAATGTATTCATTGCTCATATTGGTTCATGCTGAGAAATTATATTTTGAAAAGTGTTATGTGCCACAATGTAAAAATAGGTAGATTGGAATTTGTGTTTTCTACAGGGTATGAATTGTTTTAAATTTGTTTTCTATTGATTTTTGCAAAAATTGAATTAGTTTAATTGGAAAAGATTTTTAATTGTAAATGACCTGTATTTTTCTTGTGATCTGTGTAAGGTTGACTACGAGCAACCAAAATCACAATAAAATTTTTTTTAAAAAAAAAGAGATCTTGATGAACAGATAAAGCTGACTGCTCACTCTATCTTTGCCTTGACTTGGTTCTGAGATCCTTTGTTAGTCTCAATGAGAATATTTGTATTTGTATTTATTTTGTCTATTTAGCGCTTTACACCAAAGTGCTGAACATTTAACAACTTGATACATATAACATTATAACAGTAGAAGCACATTACAATTATGAATCAGTCCAGCAAAACAGTAAGAAGAGCAATTAAACTGAAGGGAATAGGGAGAGTAGTGCAGTAGGACTGAGAGGGATGGGGGAGGGGTGAGGAGGAGAAGCAGGAGGGAAACAGAGGTGAAAGGGAGAGAGTGGGGTGGTGGGGGAGGGGAGGGAGATGATCAAGGGTAAAAAGATAAAGGAAGGAGGGGGAGCAATATCCAACTAAAATGATCTGCTCATACTTTCAAATTGCAGCAAATAAAGATCATGCTGCAAATTGTGAGGAACTTAATAAAAGAAGTCGACCCAGCCTAAAGAAACATGACGGAAAAACAAAACCCACAGGTGCCAATCATTCCGCATGTAAATTCAAGAGTACATCAAGTGATAAGAAGTTGTGATAAATCTGCAGAGACATTTAAATGTAAACCTTGAATGATACACTGTCTTTCATAATCTTATGCTAACATGAAATGCAACATTTCAAATGACCAACAACAATACCTTGAATGAATTGCAAAACTGCAACTGGAATGCACTGATTATATTAGTCCCAATTGGGATAATGTCCATTCAAAATTATATTT
Organism: Ambystoma mexicanum; assembly: GCF_040938575.1. NCBI lineage: Eukaryota > Metazoa > Chordata > Amphibia > Caudata > Ambystomatidae > Ambystoma > Ambystoma mexicanum. The sequence continues at coordinate 184,049,001 of NC_090926.1, forward strand.
GTCCATGCTTTGCTTGAAGTGGACAAGTTAAATTCTCACCAACTAATGCACACGGCCAAAGTTCAATTGGAAATCCCTAGTCTTCAACAAGTCTTTCAATTTTCAAAATTATAAATCTGAAAAATAATCACATTTGAATCAAGTTTGAGTAGGTTATTGGTCAAAAGCAGATGCTTATTTTAATCATTCCCGATTCACTAAAAATAATGACCTTACCGATATTGCTTTGCGCCAAATCAGACAAGTCACTGGCTTCAAAATAGTCCTAGCAATGTTTCATTATCGCTAATCCTGAAAACAAAAAGAGATACCCAGTCTGTTTCCTTCCGACTACTCGCAACCTCAAAACATATCCTCGCTATCATGGCAATTCTTATCTCAAACACAATTTAAATAACTCTCACTCCAACCTCACTCTGAATCCTTGTGATAACAAAACATATACAACCTAACTCCAAACAAGCAGGACCACACAGCCACCCACATCATTGGTGGCAAACCAATGTTACACTTTACTGTAGCATTTACCTGTGAAACTTTTCAAATCCTCTTTCACAGCATTCCATGTGGCACAAGCGTGCCATTTTGAACTCAGCCTCTTTTTAAAGGCTTGGCAATGTGTTATCAGAAGACCACGCCCGTGTTTACCATATGTAAACAGAAATACGAGCTCAGTTTGTAAATATACCACGAAATCCTGCTCGGCTTGTCTTAAACTATTAAGAACATCGTTATAGCACATTCATTATAAATTGAGAGAAAAAGGTTTTTGGGTTTGGTGATTAACGGGAGGCTTGTCATAAACTGAATACGTCCCTCATTAGTAATGTATATGGAAACAAGCAATATACAATTGCAAAAAACACCTCCAAGGCCAATTATCTTTCGCTGTGATCTAATATACACTTCTCCATTTCAAAGGACTAAATCCTGATATCCTTATTCATTGTAACGGGTTGAAGTTTAAGTTGGGGCAAGGGAGGGAGGGGTGGAGTTGGGGAAGTTGCAATGTTTATTTTGAAGTTGGGGAACAAGCCTACATACAAGTGTGATGGCCTACAAGCAAGACCGGGACACTTGCACAGAGAGGAGCGGGATGTTCTTAGATCATGGGGGACCATAAGGTAATTACTTGGAATGTCAGAGGGCTCAATAGCTACCTGAAGAGGAATAAGGTTATGATGTATCTGCATAGATAGAAAATAGATATAGCCCTAATACAGGAGACTCACCTCACAAAAGAAAGATTAGAGGTGATCCGGAAGAAATGGAAGGGGACCGTTGTCGGTGCAACATATTCAGTTTACGCTAGAGGGGCGATGACCTGGGTAATGCTGCATGTCCCATTTCAGTTACTAGAGTCCACAGTGGAAGCAGATGGGAAGATGGTGGCAATAAGGGGGCTACTGGAAAATAAAGAAATATGCATTATCAATATGTATGCCCTGGACCAGGGCATGGCGGCATACTTTAAGACACTATACAACAAAATGAGCATGTACTTAGGGGAGGCGGTCATCTGGGGAGGAGACTTTAACTGTACACTAAACCCAAGAATAGACAGATCAGATAACAAAATAGACAGACCCACCCCGGCCGCCATGGTGTTGCAGTCATTGTTGACAGACTTCAGCTTCGAGGATGCATGGAGGGTGTGCCACCTGCAGGATAGGCAGTATTCACATCACTCGGCCCCACAGAATTTGCATACTAGGTTAGACTACATGTTCGTCACACAGGAGCTGATGGCAGAAGTAGTGCAGACAGAATACAAAACGAGGGTCCTATCAGGCCACTCACCACTGGTCCTAATATGGCAATACCGACCCCCAAGAGCAAGGATACCAACGTGGCGCCTCTGGGCTGAGGCCTTAAAAGATACAATGTTCAGAGAGGATTTGAGGGAAGGAATAATAAGTTACTTTGAGACCAATACTGGCAGTGTTGAGTCAGCTAGTACGCTGTGGGAAGCCTTTAAAGTGGTAGTGAGGGGAATAGCCATAGCTAAGTCCAAGGGACTACAAGGAGGGAGATTAATTGAACTGCAGGAAGTGGAAAAAGAACTAGAAACAGCGTTGAGCAGAAAAGGTAACACCAAGGAAGATACTGAAACTATACAAAGGCTACAACAGAAATGTGCTGGACTGGGAGAGACTGTGCAATCTAAACTATAAAAAGTATATAGAGAGACAACATGCGGGAGGAGATAAACCAGGGAGGGTGCTGGCATGGTTATATAAAAGCGAGAACCCCAGATTCACAATCAGAGCAATAACGAAAGAGGATGGGTGTATAGTGGAGACCCAAGAGGGCGTGAATCGTGAATATTTAGAGTACTATCAACACTTGTATGGGGATGAATGGGGAAGCGACCGCAGGGAAATAAGAGAAACAATGGAAGACATAGGCTTGCCGCGAATCAGCACAGAGGAGCGGGAGGAGTTGGATGCCCCGATCACTCTGGAGGAATTAGAAGAAGTGGTGGTGCAGCTATCCACCAGCAAGACTCCGGGGGACGATGGGCTCCCTAGCGAATTTTATAAAATGTATAGAAATGAGGTGCTACCCCCGCTTTTAGAGATGCTAAATGAGGCATACGAAATAGGAAGGTTGCCAGAGTCCCTAAGAGAGGCAATTATCATACCGCTTCCTAAACCCAACAAGCCTGGCAAAGATTGCAGATCATTTAGACCGCTATCAATGCTCAATCAAGACAGCAAAATGCTCACAGCAGTCCTGGCAAACAGAATGAGATGGATCATTAATAAATGAATACACCGGGGGGCGTGGCCTGGAGCTGATGGCGAGTGGAAGCTGAGTCGCCGTCCTCCGGCCGAGGCGCCGTTTCCAGATCCTTTTGCCTACTCAAAATCGCACCTGGGATAGAAAGAATCGGTTCCGAGGAGAGGGGAACCGAGCCCGGACACGCTGCAGGGGTCTTCCCCTGGATCCGGGCCCCCGAGCCCAAGGATTCGTCCCGATAACGGTCCCCCCCCCTTGGCGGGACCCAAGATGGCGGCCATCTTACGAAACTAATGTCGCAGGAGAACTTGCAGCCAAACCGACCTATTAACCTCTGCTGCGACTGCATCGGGGGTGAGGAGCCTCTACCTCTATCCGGCCCTGCTGAGCTGAACTAACCAGATCCCCTGGCCGGGGAAACCAAACCGGGGCTCAGACCCACACCACCGAGCACGGCCCCGGCCATCGACAACAGAATAAATATCCCACTGCACACCCTCTTGAAAACTTGAGCCTCGACCACCCTGCTTCCGACAAATAACCCCGGCGCCTGTCTCCACACGATCGAGTGACGCCAAAATGGCGTCCAGGAACAAGACAAAGGCAAGCACCATGGACTCCTACGTGTCCGCTAAAGCGAAGACTCCCCTGCAGCCAAGCGCTTCCACTCCTGAATCCCCCCGAGCGCAACCAACTGGTTCCCCAGAAAACCAAGCACAAGTACTGGAGGCGATTGAGTCATTGCGTGCGTTCATAGACATGAGAATTGGGGAGTTCAAATCTGAGCTGCAGCTTGTGCGTCAGGACGCTCGCAACTTGACGGAAAGGGTGACCTCCGCCGAATCCACCATTAAAGAGACGTCGGGAGACACAAAGGAGCTGAAGGCCAAGGTGACGGACCTAGAACGGAAGGTACTCACACTTGAAGCCAGGGCCGAAGAGGCCGAGGGCCGAGCCAGACGCGCTAACATCCGAATACTGGGGGTACCGGAGGGAAGCGAGGGCCCGGATCCGACGGCCTATGTGGAATCCCTGATACAACAGGAGGTGGGCGCAGGAAAGCTGACGCAGGGATTCTCGATCGAAAGGGCGCACAGATCGCTGCAGAAGAAACCCCCGCAGGGCTCGCGCCCTCGCCCTATAATTGCTAAAGTTCTGAACTTCCGAGATAGGGAGATTATCCTCCGACACTCCAGAGAGGAGGGCCCTATCGAACGCAACGACTCTAAGATCACGATCTACCCTGATTACACCCCGAAAGTTCAACGGGAGAGGAATTCATTCGTGCCGATCAAGGCTCGGCTCAGACAACTAGACCTAAAATATATGTTGCTCTACCCCTCCAGACTAAAAGTGATCCACAAGGGCAGGGCGATCTTCTTGGAATCCCTGGCAGCGGCGACCATGTGGCTAGAGGACAACAATCTGGCAGCGGACAATGACTCTCAACTCTCCGCGAATTGATGAACCCCCACGCCCGATGCGAAGATGTCATACACTCAACTCGGACGTTGGGCACTCGACCCATGAAGAAGGTAACATCACTCAACAGTTTGCAAAGATGAAACGGCCCTCGCTCGGCCCCCGCCAGGCACAGGGCCCCACCCCCCACGAACAGAACAGGTCAGGCCAGTTGCCTGCCCGACCTTCCTCGTGCCCGATACCCGGATGGGTCCAGACGGTACGAGAGCGCCTGAGCACCCGCAAGACTTTGTCGTTGCTGGGCGCACCAGTTTTAGTTTTGTTATTTGTTTTTGTTCATACCACAGCCCTCAGACTACTAATGAAGCAGAAAAATGGGACCGGAGGCTCTTGGGGGCGGCGGACGGGACGTCGCCAGACCCTGAGGGGGATAATGTACCGCCTGGAGGCGGGGGAGGCGTGGAAGACGAGGCTGAAACAATAACTCCATGGCGTCCCAAATCAAGGTGATGACGTGGAATGTGAGGGGCATGGGCACGTACATGAGGAGGAATCGGATCCACTCCTATCTGCGTAGGAAAAAGATATCAATAGCAATGCTCCAAGAAACCCACCTCACGGACGAAGCAACGGCCAAACTCTCCGATAAGTGGGGAGGTACTGGGAAAGGGGCGCCTTATTCCAAATTCGCCAGAGGAGTGTTCACGTGGGTGAGCCCAACTGTCCCCTTCCACCTGTTGGGCCACGAAGCCGATAAGGAGGGCAGATATCTAATAATATGGGGCACCATCGATTCCATACCGGTGTGCCTGGTGAACTCATATTTCCCGCAACAAGGAATACCCTCACACCTCGCAATGCTCACTGCCAAAATCATTCCCAGGAGAGAGAGCGCTTTCATATGGGGTGGCGACTTCAATTCGGTCAGGAACGGCGCTCTGGACAGGTCGGACCCCCCCCGTTCCCCGAACAACCTCGCGTCAAACGCGCTGAACACGGCAATAGAACAACTCGATCTGGTGGACATTTGGAGGGAACAACATCGCATCGAGAGGAGCTACTCCTATTACTCGGCCCCCCACAAGGTCCACACGAGGATAGACTATCTGTTCATCGATCGTGCGCTGGCTCAACAGGTGGACGACACACTTTACCTAGGTAGAACCATATCTGATCACTCGCCATTGATCATGCAATGGATCCCTAGAGGACCCAGGCCACCAATCCCGCTATGGAGAATGCCACCCGCAGCACTCACGGACCACGCATTCAGGGAAGAACTGGGTACCAAACTCGAAGATTATCTCGACATTAATACAGGTTCAGTGTCGCGCTGGAGCACACTCTGGGAGGCCATGAAGGTTGTCACAAGAGGCGAAGTTATATCAGGTGCCGGAGGTATTCGCAAGCAACTGAAACTGAAACTGGAGAAATTGGAAGACAGGATCACCCACCTTGAATCCGAACTCAACAATGCACCCGACGCCGAGACAGAGCTGAAGGACATCCGGGAGGAGTGCCTATTGGCATGGAACAGACTGTCCAAATTCGACTACGCGACCTACATAGCCAGAACTCACAAAGAAGCGGATAAGCCCGGTAGAATGCTTGCCTGGCTGTGTCGGCGCGAGTTTCCAAGACACCTCCCAACCGAAATAACGGATGAAAGGGGGACGACTCATCGGAAGCAACGAGATATCAACCAAGCTTTTGCGGCCTTCTACTCCAGGTTGTACGCCCATGACACCAAAATACCAGTGGACGACATCAGGACCACACTGGCCGAGATTGAGCTCCCAAGTCTGACGGAGGCCCAGAGAGAGTCATTGGATGCAGAGATCACCGCTGAGGACGTGACATATGCGATTCAGTCGCTGTCCACTTGTAAAACCCCCGGGAGCGATGGACTCCCGCCCGAATTCTACAAAGCCTACGCTGCGACCCTTGCCCCGACACTCCACAGGGTCTATATGGAGGCATTTGAAAATGGGACCTTACCTGACTCCATGAAAGAGACAATTATTATCCCTATACTTAAACCTAACAAACCCGCCAACAACTGCGAGTCATATCGCCCGATTGCCATGCTGAACTACGACTGCAAAATTTTGACCACAATTTTAGCTAAGAGGCTGGCAAGGGTGATTGGAACCTTGATCCATGAAGACCAAAATGGCTTTGTGCCAGGTCGCAACACCACTGCGAACCTGAGGAGGCTCCAACATATCATGGCGGAGACCCACGACCGAGATGAAGACCTCGCTATACTCTCTCTGGACGCCATAAAAGCTTTTGATTCCATCTTTTGGGAGTGGTTAATTGAAGTACTAAAGGAATTCGGCTTTGGAGCGAGCTTCGTGAGGTGGATCGAGGTACTGTACAACACCCCGACAGCGAGGGTGAAGACTGGAACGACGATGTCCCAGGCCTGGCCGATAGAGCGCGGCACCCGACAAGGATGCCCACTATCCCCAATGTTATATATACTGGGCCTGGAGCCAGTGGCTGCCTACTTCAGGGCACAACATTTTGACGCGGGCATCGGGCTGGGCAGGGACTATGCCATAATATCCATGTATGCGGACGATGTCCTCCTGTACTTGAATAACCCCCGGCTCAACGCACACGTCGCGCTCGATATCCTCGACAACTACTCCCGATACTCCGGAATAACATTCAGCAAATTGAAGTCTTGTGCGTTTCCGCTGGCGAGACTTAGGGGCCTGGCTGAGTCAGACCTCCCAGACGTCGGGATACGATGGCAACTAGAGCACTTTAAATACCTGGGAATTGACGTGTGCCATACCCCAGCTCTCACACATGACCATAACACGGAAAAAGCTGTTAGGACCCTTCGCAAATCCATGAACTTTTGGTCGAAGCTACCACTGGCGGTAATGGGCAGAGCCGCAATAGTCAAAATGATAATTCTCCCCCGCCTCTTGTACCACTTCACGAACGTATGCTTTTACATCAGGCCGCCTTTCTTCAAAAAATTGGACTCTCTCATCAAGGACTTCATATGGGGGTCCTCCAGACACAAGATCTCCCTCCCCACACTCACGCTCCCGCACAAAGAAGGTGGGATACAACTACCGGATCTACAAAGGTACTATCTGGCCGCACAGCTCAGTCACACAACGAAATGGCTTTCTGATGAACTTTCGTCGGAAACGAAGCTCCTCCGTAACCCGACTTCCAAGCTGTTCCCCAGGGAGATGCTTTGGAACCCGTTGAAACAAGCTTCAGGAGTCCCCATGATTGTCACCTTGGGCCGGCAGGTGTGGGCCAGAACCGGCTCTCTCCGACACCTAGAGCACCCCTACATCCCCAGTGCCCCCATCCTGGCTGACGTGTGCAAGACCCACGCAGACTTAGCGACAGCGAGACAATGGGAGAGAGCTGGAATCTACACATGGGGGGATCTGTTCGAAGATGGCATGTTCAGAGAACTCGAATCCCTACAAGCCAATGAAGGCATTTCAAACTCCCAGTTCTTGTGGAAGCGAACGGCAAAGGCACAATGGCCCGTTTGGCCGGAGGAACCCCCATCGGACCCCCTTCTTCAGGAGATGTACGACCTAGCAGATGGCTGGAGACCGGTCTCCCGCGTATATGCCAAGCTGAACGACAGACCCAACCCAAAAAGCACGCCGCTGAGACAAAAATGGGAATCCGACCTGGGGGTCCCGCTCACCGACGGCGAATGGGAGCGAATACTTCTATACCCCAAAGAGGTGTCGAGGAATACCAGATTTAAACAAGTCCAGTTAAATGTCCTATACCGGACATACATGACTCCGCTAAGAGTTGCCACCTTCAACAATCGTGCACTTCCGCACTGCCCCTGGTGCGGTAACGACAAGGCGGACTTGATCCATATGTTTTGGACCTGCACCAAGACTGCGCACTTCTGGTCCATGGTGGAACGTACATGCACTGAGGCGGGGCTCACAAGATACGAGTGGAACCCAAAGGAATGCCTGCTGGGAGCCCATCCCAGACCCAGCAAACACAAGCATCAGGTCAAACTAATGGACCTTGCTTGCATCCTTGCGAAGAGGTCCGTAGCGATGGCATGGAAATCCCCAAGGGGCCCTAGACACGGACGTTGGCTCAAAGACCTGGAAAAGTGGACGGAGGCGGAGACTAGGGCCTGGCAGGATGGCATTCGCTCGAACGATGACGACTCCAATGAAGCTCTGGACTCATGGAAGGCCCTGGTGCGTGACATTCAATTCGCCTCCGACCACAAACCCCCCTGAATTTTCGCTCCTAACAGAATACCGCCTGTGACTGGTTTCCAAGAATGGCCAACACCATACCCAGCCCCCCACGACCACGGACTTGCTGCACTCCGAACCCCCCCCTCCGCCCCCCACCACGGACGATACACTGCTCTATGAAGGCTGTGGAAGTTAAGTAGTTAATTAGTCAATTTGTTTTCAGTTGGTTGTTAAGTCACTGTTTGTTGTTTGTTTTGCACTTTTACAAATGCCAATAAAATGTTTTAAAAAAAAAAAAAAATTAATAAATGAATACACCCCGATCAGACCGGATATGTTCCACATAGAAATATATTCAACAACCTCAGACGACTTCACCAAGTTATTGAACATATGAAAGGGGACGCGGGCGAAATGGCAATTGTATTGTTGGATGCAATAAAGGCCTTTGACTCAGTCAAGTTGCCTTGGCTGCGTGCAGCCCTGTCCAATCATGGGATAGGGCCTGGGTATCTTAATTGAGTGAAACTGCTATATAGCGCACCGCTGGCCAGGGTTAAAATGGGAGCAATAATATAGGAAAGGTGGCAACTTAGTAGGGGTAGTAGACAGGGGTGCCCGTGGTCCAACACAATACTGAGAAAGCGGTCAAGAGCATTGAAAATAGTATGAAGTTCTGGGCAAAACTCCCCTTGGCGATGATGGGAAGAGGGGCAATGATGAAAATGGTAGTTCTGCCGAGACTATTGCATTATTTTGGGAATATACCATATCTGATACCAAGGCGATTTTTCGTTAGGATACACAGCATATGTAGGGAATTCCTGTGGCATGGGACGAGGAACAGACTTGCCCTTTGGAAGTTACAAAATTCGTATGATATCGGGGGTATAACACTGCCAAACTATGAGATCTACTATCTAGAAAGCCAACTACAATATGTGGCGAAATGGTTATCAGAAGAACCAACCTCAGAATCTAGATTGTTCAGACTCGAATGTGCCCCATTCTTCCTAAATGAAATGATACGGCTACCTTCTCCGAGGCCGTCCGTGCATTCCTTCCGTCCGTGCATTCCTTCCTGGGCCCACTTCCATTCTTCCACGCTCGCAACCAGACCAAAAGGGGTATGTACTAGAACAGAATACCGCGTGGAATCTTCGAAGACTCCACCACATCATAGACAATACAAATCTGGAAGGGGGGGAAAGTGCAGTAGCATTGCTGGACGCCATATAGGCATTTGACTCGGGATTTGCTTCTGGGAGTGCTCGCCCACTTTGGGATAGGTGAAGGGTTCCTACGTTGGATCAAGCTCTTATACAAAGGGCAAGGGTAAAGACAGGCGGACATGTTTCGGAGGAGTGGTGTATAGCGCGGGGTACGAAGTAGGGGTGCCCACTGTCCCGATGCTATATATCCTGGCCCTAGAACCATTTGCGGCCTTTCTAAGAGCTGAATATAGGGCCGTCGGAATAATCGTAGATGGGGAAGCGCACCAAATATCAATCTACGCAAGGCGATATGCTGCTTTATGTCCAGAACCCACTGACTCATTTGCCGGACCTGCTCGAGGCCCTGGGAGCATTTGGCAGGCTGTCAGGAATTGCTGTTAATAAAGAAAAGTCCTTGCTGTTCCCACTGGTGGGCCTGAGAGGCATGCCACCAGATCAGTTTCCGGATCTAGGCCTTACATGGACCCCACTCACCTTTAGATATCTGGGAGTGGACATATACCACGACACTAAAGCGACACACGAGGCTAACACACAGGTTGCCCTGGATAAAACAGGGAAGGCCGTGCAGTTCTGGAGAACACTGCCGTTAGGGATGATGGGCAGGGCGGCCCTGTTGAAGATGACGGTCCTGCCCTGCCTCCTCGATTATTTCACTAACATTCCTTATAACATCCCAGGGTCATTCTTTAAACTGCTGCACACCATGGCAAGGGACTTCCTGTGGGGAGGAGGGAGAAACAGGGTGGCGCTGAACACACTACAAAGGGGCTACAAGTGGGGGTCATCAGGCTCCCAGACTTTGAACGATATTATTTGGCAGATCAACTTCAATTCGTGGTGCAGTGGCTGGGCAAGGACACATCCATAGACTCAATACTTTTCCGACCGTCGCTCCAGCGATATTACTTAAGGGAACTCCTGTGGGTGGACACAGAGTAAGCCAAAGTACTCCCCAATATGGTTAAGCTGCCCCGAGCTCTATGGAAAAGAGCGTGGAAACTCCAGGACATGAGAGTCCCCTGCTCCAGGCAAATCCCCCTAGCGGGATTGGTGGACACCCGCATTACAAACCTTGCAACGTTCAGAACACAGTGGGAAGATAAGGGAGTAGCCCAAATAGGAGACCTGTAGCAGGATGGACACTAAGTGGACTTCCAGACCCTGGTAGAAGAGCAGGGCATACACAGGGGTCAATTCATACTGTACAATAGCATGGTTGGAGCAATAGGGAGGAAATGGGAGACCCTACCGGAGGCAGAGGACACAGGAGGGGCACTGGATGCATGGTATTATGTTTCAGAGGGGGGAAACACAGTGTCCTGACTTTACGAATAATTACTAGGAACTAACAATGCAAGAGAATTACACACACATGTCAAATGGGAGGAAGAGCTACAGAAACCCTTCAGGCATGAGGAATGGAATAGGGCCCTCCAGTACGCAAAGAAAGTTTGCAGGAACGCAAGGTTCAGGGAGTTGCAGCTCTACCTCATACATAGAGCATACCTAATGCCTAAAAGAATGTCAAGTATGGGAATAGACAGACCAGAAGCTGCCCACGATGTGAGGCGGAGTTAGCGGACATGGTACATATGTTCTGGTCATGCCCGAGAATAACGACCTTTTGGGACATAATCAAGGAAAGAGTGCTGAAGGCGGGAATCCAAATGCAAGCTTGATCTCCGGCATCTTATGTACTGGGCCTGTTCCCAAGAGGAGACAAGCAGAGAACACATCTGGCAAAGATGAAAACCTGATGACAGTACTGGCAAAACACTGCATCGCAATGGCATGGAACACGAGTACAGGACCCTCGATAGAGGGGTGGTGGGCGGACCTGCATAAATGGGCGATAGCTGAAACATCAGTGTGGACAAGGGCGACGAAAAGGGGCGAAGGAAATAGTGGAGCTAAACTATTAGCATAGAACACCTTTGTGCAGGACCTATTCAGAAGCAATGAAAGAGCCAGCATAGGCGAGCCGGGAGACCAGGAGGAGGACTTGCTGCACGATGGAGGACATTCGGGGCTACGTGCTGAAATGACGCAGGGAGGAGAGGGCCGGCCCATTTGCACCTGGGTGGAACGCACAAAATACCATATGAACATCAAGGATGGGAGAAAGGAGTCCTAGCCGTGAACCGGGCAGATAAGAATAATATGGACTCAAACCTGAACGTGCCAGTAGAAATGTGTTGTGGGGGGGGTTGTTTTAAGTGGTTTTGTGTTATGTTTTGTGTTGAAAATGCAAATAAAAAAGTTAAGAAAAAGAAAAAATAAGATGGGAGTATTGTTAACCATCAAACAAAAAGAAAATACAGTGCTAGTTAGTCCTTAGTCAAAATATAATGACCTATACTATTAGACCTAATGCCTGCCCTCTTTCTAATACAATAAATGTGTAAAGGGTATGTGTAATGCAAAAAGGAAAATCCGTGTTAAAAAGAAATATCAGTATGGCTGAGTAATCTCCCTTCCCCACGTTTTGTAGCACAGGATAAATTGGCACACTTGGACCTTGCGACACACTCTGGCTTCAGACACAAGGATGCAGTTTGTTTCATGGACTACGGCCCACTTGGCCTTCCACGAAAAGTCACTGGTTTAGCCACTAGACCTCTCAGCTTTCTCTCACTCCAGCCCAGGTCACCTTTTAGATTTTAATACAGTTCAACAAAAGTTTGTTTCCTTCTGGTTACCACAATTTAGTACAGGTTTCCCTGCGCCAGGATCAAACCTTTCAATCACAATTTGTGGGGGTCCCTTCCACAAGCTTCTATCACACCTTCATAGGCTTCCCTTCGTCAGGCTCAAGCCTCCTTTCATTTTCTTTCCACTGTCGAAGACTTTTGAAATTGCAAGGCTTTTGCTCTTACCTCGGCATGAGCACTCCGTCCTCAAACGTCGCTTTTTCTCTCCTACACCAAGGCCTCTTGGTAAATGTAGTTTCGAGCACAGTACTTATTTCAAAGTTCAAAGATATCTCTCACATCCAGGTTTCCATCTGCCGGGATCAAACCTAACAACAGTTCCAATCTTGCATCGCAGTTTCTTTCTCTTCCCGCTGCTTCTAAGGCATCAGATATTTCACAGAGACTTTCAATTGGGCAATCTTCTTTCGCCGGACCACTCTGTTACCTTGTATCTTTAATTTACAGTTCTTTACAATGCTTTGCTTTCTCTCGCATCTTATCTGCACAAGCACAACCTTCATTCGTCAGATACTGTTGCCATCAAGTTTCATTTAACACAGACTGGACTTTCATTGCTGTCATCAACTCACCATCTGTGTTAATTCATTTTTGTCTTTTGCGGCTTTGATCCTGAAGTCAATGCAGATACTCCACTGTCGCTGCACCTCCCCAACTCTGCTGTTCACCCAGGAGGGGGGTTGGTATCCTTGAAACAAAAAAGAAGTCTGTCTCTTCTCTCTAGCTGGGTTTCCTTGCACAACCTTCAAGGCCCTTCAGAGGTAACGAACTCCCGCTGGGGTGTCCAAGGTTTCTCCATACCTCGGTTCTGTCCCTCGGCCTGTCGCTCTGCTCCGCCTGTTTCGCTGTCGCTCTGAAATAAGTGCTCTTACTCGTGCACTGCCTTGCTCAGAGCGTGTCTCGGCGTTCCACCTTTTAACCATGTGAGGAGAGCTAATTCGTACCCAGTGTATGCAATTATGATCAAGTACTTGACCCTGTCTGATTTTATTAGTGGGACATGTCCAATCTATTGCATGGGTGGTACTCCTTTCAGCCTCAGACCTCCTCTTCCTCGGCTCAGTGTTTGTGTAGAAAAGGGAAGGGGGGATCTGAGAAGTTGTAAAATCCTATAAAATAGGATGGGACAGGGGTATTTGGAAAGGGGGGATACCATGTCTCGCCATCGGGCGTTCCTCCCCCACTTCCCAAGGAGCCCTCACCCAGGCGATCCTCCCGCACTTGTCCACCCCCAGGGTCTGGATCCAAAGGCAATGGTCATGCCGTGGCTGCCTGAGTAAGGGATTCCCGGGATCTAGGCATTGAAACCCCCTCAGGTTTTTCACAGCGCCCCACTCTACTTGCTAGTTGTCTGAGAAAAATCTGATCCCTGGCTAGGACTGTTCGATTGACCTTCGACAGAGACCCAGCGTCCCCACCTGGAAGTCTATGACAAATTCTCTGTTGTAGGCTGATGTCTGACTTATCCCAGTTGATGAAAAATCCCAGAGATTCCAGAAGCCCCAATGTGAGGGCTATCTGCTCTCGCAGCCTGTCAGGATCCTGCACCATGAGGCATATATCGTCGAGGCATACTATCAGTCGCGCACCTAGTTCACGTTGCTTCACTACTGCCGGTCTGGGGAGCTTGGTGAAACACCAAGGAGCTGATGCAAGACTGAAGGGGAGGCAGGTGAACTCCCATCTCTCGTCCTGTCAGAGGAATGGTAGCGTGATGGGGACTTCCAAATACGTGTCTTTGCCGGCTAGTCAATATCCTCTCTGAAGAATATCTCTGAGGAGATGGATGCCCTCCATCTTGAAATGCTGGTATACTAGTAAAGCATGAAAGCCTCTGAGAATGATCACCGGCCTGACCTTCGGCTTCCTCTTTACTAAAAAGACATGGGTCAGGAAGCCTTGAGCTCTGTACCACTGGCCTTATCACCCTTTTCCTTAGAAGCTCACTTAGTTCCTTTCCTTGTCCAAGAAGGCCTGATCTACTTCTGACATTGCTCAAGGGAGGGGTGGTTTTGCTTGCACTGACTCTTGAAAAAACTAGAGACAGAACCTTTGTACAGTGTCTAAGACCCATGAGTCCGCTGTAAGCTCTTGCCAAGCCTGTTTGTGCACTGCTAGTCTGACCCTGATGGGTGGGATCACGCTGCTTGCTGCTAAGCCGGGGGCGCGCGACTGCAGTCTCACCTGCATCAGCATCCCGCGTTCTGTTGCCGCTGTGCCAACCTCGACCTCTGCCCCGCCCACGGGAAGGGAAGAAGGGGTTGGGTCTGCTTTCTTCTTGGCACCAGCTGTTGCTTATGTGGGGCCTTTGATTGCCTCTGCGGCTGGCTGAGCAGCCTCTGCTAGCCCTGGCAAAAACCCGGGGAGCAAATACTCTCTTCAAGGATGACTGGGCTTTATCAGGGTGGTGAGGGTACTGACAAACCTTGACATATATTTGAGAAAGTTCTTGCCAAAAAGTAGTCATTTGTCTGCCATTGTGGCCATTGCAGCTTCTGAGGATGCCAATTCCCCCAGTTTAGGGTCGATCTTGACAAAAATGTACCACTGTTCTTCTGCGGTGATGGTGCAGTTGCATTGCCCAATAGACACACTGCTCGTTGCTCCCATCCTGCTAGGATGTGGGGCCGATGACTTCACCTCCTTTGGCTTCCTCTGCCATTTGGAGGATCTTGGCTAGAGGGCCTACAGTATTGAGGATACCACTGTGCCAACAAACAGCAAACACCTTCTGATAGGTGTCAAACCCCGGGGATGACTCCCAATCCTTCTCCTCACCTGCATCTTTAATAGAACTGTCAGGCATTTCAGTGTCCTTCTTCTTGCGTGATTTCCTGAGTTCTTTAGGCTTCCTCTCCTTCTTCTGATGGAGATAGGGGCAAGCTCCCTCGGAGGCCACCTTGACCGGAAAATAAACTCAATCTAGGTGAACCCCAAGGAGCAAGCCCTGTCATGACTCGCCATTTACTCCCCTTCTGGACTTCCTGGTCCATGGTGCACCGTACCGCTGCAGCCGTTCTCCTCTCAACATGGCTGGCGCATCAGCCACGCTGCGGTCTAGCGTTTACGCCGGAGCCCTGGCTTCCAAGAAAACGGGCACACCCCGCGGCGCTGTGCGCTTCAACGCTCCTTTTCGAGTTTGCAGCTAGTGTGTTCCTCGTTTCCTTCCTTTTCCTCGTACCATTGTCCGATACCTTCCATATTCCCTTTTTCATTCCTGGAGTATTAGAAGCGGCATGTTGTCTTCTCCGAGGCCGTCCGTGCATTCCTCCCTGGGCCCACTTCCATGCTTCCACGCTCGCATCTTCATCCCAGTACTTTGCGAGTAGTGCTTCCCTTCCCTGGTTCCGCGCTTAATCCCGGACATTGACTGCTCTTACCTTGTTGGAATCCTGAACTCTTGTCTTCCTCCGAGTCTGCTTTCGTTCCACGCTGGATACGGAGGACCACCGGCCTTACCTGTACAAGTCCCAGACATCCTGGAAGACAGAGAAACCTTCAAAGAAGAAGACGACAAAGGACAAACAGTCATTCAGACTGACCACCAACCCTTGAGATGGTTGATGCAAATGAAAGGGGAAAATCCAAAACTATTGAGATGGTCAATCTGCCTGCAAGGGTTTGATTTCACCATTGAGCACAGGTCAGGGTGTCACCACCAAAATGCTGATGGTCTCTCTAGGATGTATGTCATTGACTAGAGGTATGAGATTCATCCAGGAGTCGATTAAATCCTCCTGTCCCTTAGTCTGGGGGGGGGAGGCAGTGTTAGGGAGAATTCTCTGTAAAGGCTAATTTCCCAAACTTAGTGAGTCCCTCAGCAGCTTTGCTGGATTTTTAGGGTTTATTTTTTTCTCCTGCTAAGAGTGAGACTCTTTTTCTCCCACTCTTAGACATGATTTGAGGTGTTCCTTTGACTTTGTATGTGTTCTATGGGATATGTGGTCCTTTACCCCATAGGGCTTCATGTGTTTTGATATATGGGTTACACAGCACCCTCCGTGCAGTAACCCAGGGGTGTCGTAGCGACCCCCAAACATAGACTCCATACCCTGGGACTGACTACTGTCTCCCAAGGCATGTAATGTCACCATTGGCTTTACTAGTCTTAAATTGTGAACAGAACCAGTACAAACCATCATTTTGTGGACGTACTGGTCGGGGCAATTCGATTACCCCGGGGTCTGTTGTTCGAGGGGGCACTGTCCAGTCCCCCCCGACTGAGTTTTGGCTGGTGGCAGTGTATACTACTTTTTATATTCGACCGCGAATATATTCCTATGGGATTTTCCCATTGTTCGAGGCTACCACTTTTTAATATAGCCTCGAACATACCGCCGGTTTATTAAATTAATATAAATTCACCGGTTGGTATTTTTTGCCGAAACTTGGTTCCAAAATGGCGTTTGTGTTCGCTTCTGTGACTCCAACCCAAGTCGAGCCCTTTGTTCCACTTTTTGACTGGCTTCTCCACAGAAGCTTCCAAAAGTGGTGCCACTCTGTCTGGGTACCACAGGGGTTGTGGGAGGGGGTTTAGGCACCCTGGCTGAGTTGCCTCTGCAACTCAAGTCGCACTCTTGTGTGATTGGCCCAAGTGGTGAGCCGCCCGGCTCACCACTTAGCATGTTTGAGTGACAGCTAGGCTGAGTGAATGGGGGTTTTCTGCATAAAAGCAGGGCTTTGGGGACTGGAACTTCATAAGTCACCACAGGACCTAAAGAAACCGAGGAGGGAGAAGCCGAGCCGACCTGCAACGACGACACCACCGTTGGAGCCCCGCTGAACCGTCTCACCACTTTTCCCGACGACAGAGGAGATCTCTAGTCCGGAGAGTCTTCTTCCTTTGACTGGTGGGGATAACCAGTTTACCCGTCTTTTCACCTTCCTGGACCATCTCATGGCCGCCTTGCCCGTGCCAAGCACCCCGGCAACCGGAATACCACGGTTTACCACTACCGCGAAGAAAAGGGTAGTACCTTGTAACCGGGAAACTCCATGGCTGGTTTCTTCCCTGGCAGTGCAACGACCTTCAGCTTTCCTCCACGTCGAGACCTCCTCTTCCTCTGGACGAAACACTGACTTGCACCCGCTGCCAGGAACAACTGCCCCCGCTGGAGCGTTCTTCCTATTTCTGGTACTGTGTCCCGCCTGGCTTCCCTTGCGACAGATCGTTCGGGGTGACAGTAAATCCTCGACTTTCTAACCTGGGTTTGCCTAGGGCCTGTTAATTAACTTTCCTGACTTGATCTCAATCTTTGGTGAACTATTTGCAAAGACTCTTTGGGCATAACCCCACTGTGTGATCCTGGACACATTCGCTTGCTCTCTCTAAGAGTGGGCCTGGCATTTGAACTTCCTTGCTCTCCAGTAGACTTTGCCTAACCTGCCTCACTGTGGTTCTTTGAAAAGTATTGAGATTTGTGTGCTTTCATAACTCTGCCTTTTTCCCTCCCTTTTTAAATAACTTATTAGAGTGCCATCTTATGTTAAGCGCTCACCTCTGTCTGAAAATAACTGGTGTTTCTCACTGGGACTTGTCTAATAAGTAATTAGGGTTGTATATATATAATAGTGACTGTGTGTTAAATTTACCTACCTCTTTTTTGTGCTAGTGTAATTTACAAGTGTGTCTTTAAATAAATAATGATATACTTTTACACCAAAGCTCTGGTCAGTGTTTGCTTGTGCTACTGTATCTTGGTACCTATTGTGTATACTCTATATACTGCCTAACTCATCTTGAGAGAAGTCTGACTGCTCAGCCACAGCTACCATGTAAATCTGGGTGGTACAGACTGCTACCAATTGGGTTTACTGCCAACCACCTGTAGTCCTAAATCTTTTGCAGTGGTCCCTAAGGGAACTGCACAGGTTTCTGTCTAACACACTTGCCCACTCAGTTTCGTCTGCCTGGCCCGCAAGAGGATTTTCCTAGAAGCAGTAAAGGGAATTAGCCACCCTTGGTAGAGGGGTTAACACTAACACTATCTTCCCGAAAACGTCTAGTATTCCCCTTCGTAAAGTCTCAACTTACAGTTAGGAAGGATGAACTCTGCATCCTGCGTTTGGAGTGCAGGGGCGCGTAGAACTTCAGTTACTTCACTGATCCGAAGGTATTTGGCAGAGTTCCAGACAAATAATGACTCTGAGGTAAGTTATGTGTAAACCAGCTGTATAGTTCTTTTACAGTTCAAATGTCTGTTAATTCACTCATGCTCCTTTCATACCTTTCCCCATGCAGCGTAGTCCAAGGAGCGAGTTTGCCTCGATGGATGAAGGTAGCGCCTTGGTAAGAGTCAGCTTGCACCAAGCACTGTTTAGCAAGTAATATTGTTCCAAGTGCGATTAACCAATAGTTCTCTATCTTCGTTGCAGGTGCGGCGCCTTTGCGAAAATGTTGAGCATAGAATGGTGACCAGCGCTGCCTCGAGCGGTAATATGCCAAGTAAGTATCTTGCAGTAAGTGAATGCCTTTGGCGGAACCCCGCTCACCTTTTGTTTGTTCTTGTTTTTCAGATGCTGATGTTGCGAGCGGCGATTCAACAGGCACCGCGCTGGGTCGTGAAGATGCTAATGATAGGTGAGTATGGCGCGGCGCTGCAGCTGGCAATGCGACGTGGTTGTTTTAAATGTTTTTTCCCTTTCTCACAGGTGCGGCTGCTCCAGGAGAAGATGATGACCAAATGGGAATCTTCCTGTTCTAACCTTCTCTTCTTCTTTCCTTTTCTCTAGGATCGGCTCCGGACACAAACGGGTGTAGCTGTAGACTGAATACTGGACTGCAGACACAGTGAGCGTTAAGCTGCTGAGATGCAGAATAACGCGAAGCATGTGCTGCTCTTCGGGCGTCGTTTAAATAGCATCAAAAAAGTAGTTCCCAGGTAAAGAGTTCCAGTACCACACCCAAGTAGTAAAACAGTTCCTAAAGGAAAGTAGTCCCTTCATGGCCTCATGATGGCCTGTATTTGAGTTATTTGCAGGATGACCTGCACAGTTTAAAGATGGCAATATGAGCCAGGTCTGAACTCATATAACCCCTAGACAGGGTTTCGGGAATTCCTAGATCTTTGTGGATGCCTGTTCCCTGGATAGATGGATCTGTTCCGGATGTCTGGGGGCAGGCATCGTGACATTACCTTTGAAACCAGGCGTTCTCCTGCATACTCACCTGCAGGAAACCGATGCTTCATTGCTTCATCTACAGACTCATCTCCTGACACCCAGTGATCTTGATCCCGACGCCGCAGCACCGCACTCCGCATCCACGGACTCGGACCCTGTGAAGAAGAAGAAAGACGAGGTTAAAACATCCGTCCTAGGGCCGCACTGCATTTGAACCCCGCGCGCCGCCTAGTTAACAACTTACCAGCTACTGTACCGCTGCAGCTTTGTTGCTCAATCCCTCCGCAGCTTCAGCCGGGCCAGCAACATCACCTGCAAGGGAAGAAAGCAAAAGAGCAAACATCAAAAGTGGAACGGACAGCAATACAAGACAACAAACTTTACAATACAACAAAAACAGACGAGGAAAGACAAAGGCAAACAGTAACACTTACCTGAAGTATAGTGGCTTAGTCGCAGCAGGACTGGACTACCAGGTGCAAGGGACCAGTGAAGGAACTCGGTCCAGATCATACAAGCGCCCCTGCCAGAAGGAGCAGGACGGAGTGCTAGCCAAAACTAATCAACAGGTGAGCTTTCCAGGTGCAGCACATCCTACGGGTACCACGGTTTGGGAGAAGGGATCTGGAAGGGGATCAGGTGCACAAGCTGGCATACTCACGCCCCCTATGATCCACGCAGGAACAGTCCTGAGCAGCATCACCTATTACCACCAGTAACCACATAAGCACAGAGGGCGGAGCCGGACCCAAGCGACCTCACCCCCGGGAGGGCTGCAACCGTGCCTCAACGCCTCTACAGAGACCAGGTGAGCATAATAAGGGGCACGCCAACCAGCCTTGCACAATTTGACTGTATGTAATGATGTCACTGATGACGCTGTGTGCCCTTATAATGCACACGCAGACTCTGGTGGAACGTTCTTGAGCAGCAGAGTCTTTTTCTGATATTTTGTATTCTGTACAGAGGATTAACTTTGCTATAAATGTTGGGGGGCATCATGACAACTGAAAGAAAGGGGCAGGGTGGAGTGGGCGGACGTTGCACTGAGGGATAAGACTAAACTACTACACGACAAGAGTGCATTGCCAACGCGCTCGGTTATAACTTACATAAGACTGATGGGTCACAGTCACAGTTGACAATACCCTAACATTAAAATGTTTATACCATGAACCATACATGCTCATTTGGACAGCTTATATTTTTGGATGCGAGTATAAAATGGCTGCAACATCAGCCACTCAAATGGGGTACAAGGGCTCTTTTGCTTATTGTTTCTGAAGAATTTTAGAGGAGGGGGCACCAGCTCTCATTGTGGGCATGCCAACGCCAATACAAAAACATCTATAGGGAATTATATCTACATACAGGGCAGGATACTGCACAAGAGAGACCCAATAAACAATGCATAGAAAGGCTTGTAGCTTTTTCAAACTTTAGCCTGACCAGTAATACGCTGATGAAGCGTTTTGAACAAAACGGCCTTCTAATGTAATGGTAAAGGGTCCACAGCTCCTCAGCCACTACCTCCTCATTATAACGCAGGCCTCAGGGGTTATTTCGGCAAAAAAGAGCAGGCGCATGCTTTATCTAACAGAGCTGGCATTAGCATCTCTTATTAGTGCTGTCCTGCAGCTAGTGAAAATAAAGGTGTGGCAGTGTGGAAAGGGTGTATGGCCTAGTGGATTTACAATTTGAGGCAACGTCTTTGCATTATGTGTTTAATTGTGGGCACAGTATGGCATGCTCGTCAGAGTCACATACACAAAACATTCCAGTGTGCCCTTGTATGGACATTGGGCACATCAGAAAAAAACAGTGCTGTTACATAAGGGAGCACCACATAGACTCCATTAACCAACTGGGTAATGACTTGTGCAGAGAACAAACCATTGCTGCATACATATCACTGCATTGATTTGCCATTGGCTACTGTCTGCTTGGTGACAGACAATGAACTCTACTTTCCTAATCAAGGTGCACCCTGATTAGGATCTAGGAAACAATCACGATGGAGATTACAAATTTAAGAAAAACGGTACAATTTGGGACAAATCCCCAAGGCTACGGGCAGTACCAGGTGGAAATTGTGATTCACCCAGTGCTTTAAATGGACCAGCCCTACCTGCACTCCTGCATGCACATCCCACCCACAAGTAAATGATCTATACCACTGGCTAGGTTCATGCTATATTAAAATTAATACATACATGCATACCCTCCCCACACACAAATCACATGATTCCCCACACACACCCTCTGCCCCCCACCCCACATACACGCATCCCATGTCTGCCAAATGAGAACACTCAAATTCTGGGTGTTTTGGGGGTGGGGCGTTGATGGGAGAGTGCCGCAACAGTCGTAATATACTTATGGAAACTCCAACAACTTAAACAGCAACACATGACAAGTATTACAGCTCCCTCAGTCTCGGGGCGGGGTCATTAAATGCGCAACACTTATGAATTTACGGACTCCCTGCTTTTTACCCAGACCCTCCAACATCAGCCTGCGTGCCCTTTCTGGTCAGCCCACACCCTCTTACATCACTTAATGTGCCATCTCTGACCTTACCACCCCCCCTCCCGCACACTGGCATGTTCCTCCTCGCCCTGTCTATCACGCAACACCTTGCCTTGCCCTGCGCATGACTCGCCACCAGCTCACTCAGCTGTGCCACCTCACATTCCTGTGCCGTGCAATTCCCCTGCTCACCCAACCCCTTCCCCACTACCTCAGTAGACCATGGGCAGGCCTCCTCTGCTAACTCTAGACCGGCCTTATCATCCCCCATCCCTTCAGAATGACCTGTGAGGCAAAGCTAGACCTTTGCCCACTAGTTTTCTCTGGGCTTTCCTGTTATGCTTATCACTGCCCTTCTCTTATCCCCTTACATGCCCCATAGAATGTCCTTAATCTTCAAGTACCTATCTGCCCCATCTCAGATTCTCCTTTATATGTGCCCACTCCCAGCTTGACCCCCTTCTTTCCAAATTTGAACTTATACTTCACCTATCACCTCGCCCGAGCTTCCTCCCCCCGAAGCTCCTCTTCCATCACCTCACCTACCTAGCTACCCCCGGTCTCCCCTCCTTGTCCAGGGGGATGTGTGGAACCTCACACCCCCCTGGACAAGTCTCCCATCACCTCATATTCAACTGTTCATCCCTTACACGCGACAGCTCACCCGCCCCCACTTGACGCTTTCTCACTGTGCTGCTGCCCTGTCTCCCATCACCTCACTTTCCCCTAGTATCCCTGCCCATGTGGCACCTCACATCCCTTGTCTGCTTCTGACTACGCTGCTGTCGCTACCCCCTGGTATTCCCTCCGACGCTTCACCTCACACCCCTCAGGTCTCTGCTTCTCATTGCGCTGTCTCCCATTACCTCACCTTCTCCTGGTCTTCCCTTCCACGTGGCACCTCATACCCCACTTACCTAGCTATCCTTTTTTCCCAGTCTTTAGTGGGTAAAACTGATAGTTTGCAGCAACTTTATTTATGGAGTGCAGCTGTTGCTCAAAGAGGGCCAACAAGCACAAATGTGTTTTTTCCCCGATTAGGGTTTATCACAAGTAGTATGGAAAACACACTCCCCTCTCCGTTTTTCTCTGCAGGCAAACACCAATTTGTTTCCCTATTAATCATAAAACTCAGGACTGATGCTTCACCAGTAACATCCACTGACTCAATTACATACAATGAAGGAAAAAAACAAGCGGCGCACTGCGATTTATAATCTTCTTTTTAAAGTTCCCTAACAATACATTTATAAAGAACACATTCACACGCACAAATCTCAAATTACGCATTCATTATCAAGTCAAATCAAGTATCAGGCGATCGCAATTCTGCCCCCCGCCCCTCCTGCCAAAAGATGGGGGGGACAAAAAGGCATGACACATAAATTGGGGGGGACAAAACCCATCGTCCCCCCCTATAATTACGCCCATGATTCTGTACAATTAAACCTTGTTATCCCTGCAAGCTATCTCTTGGCCTGTTTCCCTAGAGGGTTGCATCCATTCTGGCGTGAGCGTAAACAGGGAGTTGCCTTCATTTGGTGACCCTGCCGACGTGATCCCATCACCCCCGTACCTACAGAGGCATCCAGGTGGCCTCTTCGGAAGGGCCGTGCCCACCTACAGCCCCAACAGTCCCAAAACATGTACGCTGAGTGGCATTGTGGGAGCCGTCTTTGCAGAATCACGCCTGCTCTTTGGAGTTGGGGTGCAGCCCCAAGGAGAGGTGCAGGCCGGCTGTGGAACCCTGTGAACGGAGGCCTTTGGGTGAATGCAAGCACATGAGTACATGAGTACAGCCTACAAGGGATAACAAAGTAGGGTTGGCTGTATGGAGCAGTGTGTATAGTGTGAACACATGGTGACTGAAAATAAGAATTTGACATGTTTATGGAGTGTTTGATTTTTCGTTTTTTATTATTCATTTTTAAGGATATTAAGGTAAAGCAAAACAGAATAGACGGAACCCCCTCGAGTGAGTGCGGGAAAAAAAGGATAAATATAGGAGCTCCACATAATTAGAGAGCTTGGAAATAGTAGTGGTTGTTGTTTTAGCTCGTTATTTTAGTTTGTTTTGTTGGTGTATTTTAAAGTGTAAGGGGGGCAGGCGGGGCGTGTATGTGGTGTGTGTGTGGCCGTATTAGGAAAACGTGAGGTGCATGCCTGAAAAGCTTTACTGGGGGATATTGGGAGGGGCAAAGTGAATTGATGATTTTTGCTCTGTGAAATTTGTTGACAGTATTAAGATATATTAGAGACGAAACTGAACTGCATATCCATTGAACTGAATGAATTACTGTTTAACTGTGGCGCAGTAGCTTAGGCTAGACACATGAGAGACACAACAATGGGGGTAGAAACACCTCTAGACCGCATATGCAAGGCCCTGCACCTATACTGCAAAAAGATTAAGAAATATCACAACCCATGGGTAACTGAGACTAGAGGGGGGAATGCCCCACTCCTGGCCAGACAAGGGCTCTTTTGACAGAAGCGTGTTGGAACATATATCCACGTAACTGACAGCAAAATACAAGGGGATACCTTTGCAAATAGAAGGGAAGTATTGAATCTCTGGAAAATGTTTGAAGACATAGAGGATCCGAAGGGGGAAGGGGCGACCCACGACAGTAGCTAAGAGACAGGCTCAGGAGAAATTGGGAAGAATATGGAGGTGAGAAAGGGGATATATCCGCTAGCAAATCGCCCAGCGGAAGGGTATATGAACCCAACGTATGTGTAGGCGGGCACGATGGTAGCAACACCAGGTACAGCACCACCCTACCATATGTCTCCCCCCAGAAATTTCTGCCCACACCGGGGGGAGCGCAAGAGACCTACAAGTAGCACTGGCATCAACACACGGACTGAACTAGCCAGGATGAGGGCAGCATTCAATGCAGCTAAAGTAGATACACCGGTGCCGCCTATAGGGGGGCCAGCATAACCAGCAAGAGATGAGTGGAAGTCAGGGGATTTTTTATTCAGAATAGACAGCGCACCCATAAGAATTGTTCACGTAGAATGAGAATGTAGGGTCCCGAATAGCGCCATGGTTCACCGCCTACCGTGTAATGAGGCCCATAGTCTCACCTGTTTGTGAGGATGAGCTCTCTGTCCTGCTTCTCATCTGCAGGGTCGCCTTTAATGGACCTAGTTCCTTCACTGGTCCATGTGCGTGGTAGCCCAGACCGGCTGTGACTGATCCACTTCTAAGGTAAGTGTTTCTCAACAATGATTATTGTCCGTATCCTTTTGCAATGTCTTTATTCTGTGATTATTGTCCTTACCCTTATAATGTCTTTCCTTCTCCCCAATAGGTGGTGAAGGGCTCAGCTAAGTCGCGGTATTGGAAGCGAGTCCAAATGGGGGCCAGAGGAGTTTACAATGTCTCAAGTAGAAGGTGAGTTTGGTTCTAAGGTCAAGCGCGAGAAATGTGCTGCGCGCCACCTTAGGGTAAAGTCTTTATGTTGTTTCTAACCTTGTTTGTCCTTTTCTCCTGCAGGGATGGCCTGGTGATGTCTGACGAGTGGCAGCTATCCCAAGGCCTGCTGGGGGTTGCTGGATGGAAGGATTTGCGAGGATGCTGGACGAGAAGAGCTCCCACGTAGCTTAGATGCCCAGAACAAGTGAGGATGCACTCCGACTGCGATGACTGCTGGAATCAGGTAAGATGCACTGCAGGCGATGGGATTGCGGGAGTCAGGTAAGATGAGCTTGGGCGATGGTATTACTGGAATCAGGTAAGATGCGCTCAGGCGATGGTATTGCTGGAATCAGTTAAGATGCGCTCAGGCGATGGTATTGCTGGAATTAGGTAAGATGCGTGCTGGAGATGATGTTGCTGGAGTCAGGTAAGCTGCGCTTCAAGCAATGGTAGTGCTGAAATCAGGTAAGAGCGCTTCAGGCGGCGGTGAGCGTTACGCTGCTATGTTTGAAGTTTGGTTTGAAGTTTAGTTTATTTGTAAAGAGCAG
Source organism: Ambystoma mexicanum (assembly GCF_040938575.1). NCBI lineage: Eukaryota > Metazoa > Chordata > Amphibia > Caudata > Ambystomatidae > Ambystoma > Ambystoma mexicanum. The sequence continues at coordinate 184,074,966 of NC_090926.1, forward strand.
CCAGGCCCCTGGGCAACCAGGTGCATCATCTTAGATACGGGTTACAATATATACAATATAAACACATTACATACATATAATAAGGCAAGTTCCAATTTACAAGTTATAGTACAGGCACATTATAGCGTATATACATAGGTGAGATATAGTACAAGTCGTTAGCATATCATAAGTGAAGGAACTTCAGAGGTTCTGCATGAACAGCCAAGATTTGGTATTATTCTTGAAAGTTAGGAATGAGGGCTCAGTTCTGGTGGAGGTAGGCAGTGAGTGCCAAAGTTTTGAGGCTAGGAGAGGTAAGGTGGGGCATTGTTGTCCAAGCATTTATAAGTCAAGGCTAGTGTTTTCAGGGCAATTATTTGTTTTACTGGGAGCCATCGTAGATCAGATCTGATGTTATAAATATGAGACCGTCTAGGGATATTGAGAGCTGCCCTTATGGCATTATTTTGGATAGTTTGCAGTTTATTGAGGTTAGACTGGCTAGTCCCCAAGTAGAGGGCACTGCAGTAGTCGATTTTGAACATAATAAGTGTTCTTGCAAGCAGAGGCGTTGCTAGGGGGGGGCTTACGGGGCTATAGCCCCTGGTCTTTTGGCTGTAGCCCCGGATAGAATCTCAGGAGCTACAGCCAAAAGGCTAGCTAGCCCCTGGTCCCAACCGTTCCGACATTAGCGTAGCCCCGGGTCTTTTCCAGACCTAGCAAAACCCCTGCTTGCAAGGGTAATGCAGTTATGAGGGTTCAGAAAAGGCCTGCAAGCAGTGATAAGTTTGCAAGTATATGCTGATGCCGACCTTACTCCATTTGTTTGTCTGTTCAGGGAGAGGGTAGAGTCCAGATAGATGCCTAGAGTTTTGGTGTCTTTCGAGACCTTGATGTCATTACCATCAATGATGAAAGACTTGTAGGCTTGGTCGAATTTGTTGAGACGTTGAGTTGAACCTATTAGTAGGAGCTCTGTCTTGTCGTCGTTGAGGCATAATTTGTGTTGCGCCATCCAGGCCTGAATGACCAGGTAGACATCATTCAAGAATTTGGTATCGGCTGTGTAATCACCAGTGATGGGAATGAGTATCTGGGTGTCATCTGCGTAATTGATATAGGAGACACCCAGATAATCGAGTACATCAAAAAGAGGTTTGGTGAACATGTTGTAAAGCGTGGGCGATACACATGAGCCTTGAGGGACGCCGCAATGAATAGGAGAGGGGTCTGTCGTGGCTGTGGGTGAAAAGACCCGCATGGACCTATTGCTAAGGAAGGAGTGGATCCAGGCATTGGCAGAGTCTGATAAGTGAGCCGCTGATTTAAGATGTTGGCAAAGTATTTGGTGGTTCACCAAATCGTATGCCGCGGAGAGGTCCAGGAGAAGGAGTAACACTAATTTCCCGGTGTCCTTTAGTGTCTCCATCTAAGTTTTCAGATCAATCAGGGCTGTTTCCATGCCATGTTTAGGGCGGAAGCCTGATTGTCTTAGCCCCAGGAGATTGTAGGGTATGCTGCACGATCAAGGATCAAGGATCTTGAGCAGGAACGGGACTGTACTGATCGGTCTAAAGTTGGTCTGTATGTTGGAGTCAAGGGATGGTATTTTAAGTAGTGGGATCACCCAGGCGTCCTTGAGGTTGTCAGGTACTATACCTGTTTTGAAGGAGGTGTTTATGAAGGCTGTGATAAAAGGGGCTAGGTCGTGAGAGGCTTCCTTGATGATAGGCGCCAGGCAGGGGTCACCTTGACAGTTGGAGGGCTTGAGGTTGTTTATAATTCCTTCGACTTCAAGAGTAGTGAGAGGGGAGAAGGCAAACAGTTTATAGGTCGAGTTGGCTTGGCAGATACTAGATATGGGGGTGGTCAGAGGTTGGTCTGGCTGTAGGGACTTTTGTTTGTCTCTGATTTTGGTTTGGAGGGTGGCAATTTTGCCCAGGAGTGCTGTCTGTATATTAGTACAACAATTGCTGTCTTTAGGGCAGGAGTCAGGGGAGGCTGCAGGTGTCTCAAGTTTCTTGAGGATTTTGAATAATTCCTTGGTATTTGATTGTGCATACACGATGCAGTTATTGTAGGATTCTTTTTTGGCCTGGAGTATAGCTTCTTTATAGTTGAGAGTGGCTAGGAAGAGGCTGTTCTTGTGGGCATCAGAAGGTTGACTTTTCCAGCGTGACTCAGCGCAGCGTTTCTCTTTGCGCAGCACTCTGAACTGTGGAGTGAACCACGAGTTGAGGTGCGCATGTTGTTTGGGTCTCCTAAGTTTGAGCGGGGCGATGGAGTTTATGGCTGAAAGCACTGTCTGGTTATAGGTGTCGGCTAAAATAGTGGGGTCTGAACAGGAGTCAATGGCGTTATTGAGGGTAGGGAGGATGAGGGGGAGTAACTTTTCAGGGGTTATGTTCTTTTTATTTCTGGTAGGGATGGCTGGAGCGACGGGAGGCGTAGGAGGAAGAACTGCTTCAATGTTGAAGGTGATGATATGGTGATCAGACCAGGCGCAAGAAGTGTTCGAGAGCAAGCTGATGTTGCAGTTAGTGTCGCTAGGCCAATCTAAAGACATATAAGCTATAAGCTATAAGCAGACTAACGCAAAGCGCTTGCATGCTGGCGGGGCAGGCTTAAATAGCCTGGCCCAGCCACGCCCCCTTGACTCCATCTAGTGACCCCACCTTGCCACTCTCAGAGGATGCTGCACATGCAGCCCAATGTTTTCCTATGGCCACGCCCGATCTGGATGCATGTGGGGCCCTGCAGAAGAGGAAATAACATGTGCACCGGAAATCTCATGAGTCCACCTGGACCCTTTGTATGATGGAACTAGTGGTCCTTGCCCAGTGGCCATAACACCTGGGCGCAAATGAACAAGAACAATCTTCGTAAGGCGCTCCCACGGTTACCGGTCATTTGGTCGAAAAAAAAGGTTGACAGGACAAATGGTCGACGCAAATTGGTCGAAATACAAATGGTCGAATTTATTTTTGTTTTTGTATTTTCACTTTTTTTTTTTTTTGGGGGGTCCTCCCCAACCCCCTTTTTTTGCTTAGAAAACCCTTTATTTTCCTAAACGAAAACCTGAAAAATATATACAAAAATAAAATAAAAAATTCGACCATTTGTCTTTCCACCAAATTGCGTCGACCATTTGTCTGTCGACCAATTTTCTGTTGACCAAATGACCGGACAGCGCTCCCACAACTCACAGCAGGGACTGGGAAGTGGATCTATGCGTTTGAAAAGAACACTGCAGGGGTGCCCTTAGCAATAGGGATATTAAAAGTCTGTTAGTGGCTGCAGTTGGGGACCAAGCAGAAACTGTGTGGGTCAAAGCAGGGTACCCAGGAGTAACGGTGAACAATGATGCCCATGATGGAGCATCGTTTAACAAGATTAGAGCAAGGGGATGGGATACGCTGCAGCGAACATTCCCGGATACCCCAGACTTACAATCGATCATGCAGTGCACAATGGGGGATGATGAAGCTGCAGCTCAGTACATTCTCAGGGTCCAAGAGATGTGGAGAGCAGAAACGGACAGCGCCAGCGATCAATCAACCTCACTTTTCTATTTTATAGTAAAAAAGGGCCTACTTAAATAAGCACAGAACGCGCTTGACAAAATAGTGGGGGTAGAAGCCAAAGGGTGGCCCGAAATTCAAAGCATCATAGTTCACCATTGTAGAGGAATAAAAGAGCGCAAGAAGGAAACGATTCAGAGGCAACAGGCAGAGGAAGCAAAACTGGTCCAAAATAAGCTAGTGAAAGTAGCTGTGGTAGTGCCAGGGCCAGCGCTGGCAGAGGAGGAAGGGTACACCCCTCATACGGCGAATGCGAGAATAGCGGCGGTGTGGGCTGAAGGAGGACAAGGACAGTGGGGCGGGAACCCACAGTTCTCGGGCCCCAGTGGCAAGGAGGGCAGCAGCAAAGAGGACAAGGTGGGTTCTGAGGTTCAAGGGGAGGTGGATTTGGGGGCTAAGAGGAGCGGGTCCAGGACAGTGCTGGACATGTGGGAGATGGGGGCATTTTTTGAGAAAGTGCCAAAGTAGGCAAGGAGGGATTTACAACTACAATCAGCAGTACTATGACCCTCCACATCAGGGGAACCTGCAAGGGTTGCCTCCTAGAATGACTTCAATACCATATGAAATTCACCAGGCTTACACACAGCTAGCCTTATAAATCCCTGGCCCCTGTCATCCACAGAACCAAGGGCAGGCAGTGCAACAGTACCAACCCTGCCCCAATACCGAGCACGTGGAGAACAGGAACACTTTCAGCAGTGCGCCTAATGGCACAGTGGCCCCGTTTCAAGGTGCTACAGTGATAGGGGGAAACCCTTTTTTGTTCCCTGGGACAGACACATACCCTGACTAGGACAGCCCACAGAGAGCACTTGTGTGTCCAGTACTGTCAATGACCCTTAATCCAGAAGAAGAACTGTTGATGGGGGCAGAGATAGGGAAACAAACAATTCATATTTAGGGTGGACTCAGGGAGTGGAAAGTGATTGCGACTTTCCACTATCAGGAAAAAGTCTCAACACATAGGGATTCTCTAGGGCTGTTTTGACGATTCCATACATAAAAGACTTAGATGTGAAGCTGGGAGCGAAGGTCGTAAAGGCCCCCCTTTTATACTCTGAGAGTTCTCCTGTCAACTTGCTCGGTAAGGATCTGCTAAGTAAGTTAAACATGACAATCTCTTTCACAGACAGTGGTATCATCTGCACCACACCTGCCATGTGTTCACTAAGCGCAATGCTCGTGATACATGCCATGGCACATGATGTAGTGGTACAAGGCATCCCTGTCAATTCCAGTATGTTTGTTAACGCCATCACAGTGCTTGCACAAGCCATGCCCCGGATTACCAGAACTTCCCACTGATTTCATTTCAGTTAGTTGCAGGAACAATACTCTCTCTAGACCTAGAGGGCCGACTAGTGTCAGCGAAAAGAATCGTAGTGTTAGGCACTGACCCCCACGGATACCAGTAGTGCACCGTGTTATGCATAGATCCTACTGTGTCCCTCAAAGAATTGACTGATGCAGAGCTTTTTGAAGATGACAGCAATGACAGAGAGATCATCCTTGAAATTTGCATACCCTGTGAGATAATGATGCAATGCCAAAAAGTTCAGAACCCCCTCATGGCTGTTGTCGCATCACCCCCATTTAGTCAGGCAGACTTACAGCATGTTCCCACAAACTTATGAACAACCAACCCACATGAATTAGGGATGTTAAAAGAAGTCACCCCTGTAGGAATCACACTTAAGGTGGGGGCATTGCTCCCCCGGGTGAAGCAATACCCATTGTCCAGGAAAGCAGAGGAGGGTCTCAGGGAAACAATGCAAGCCTTGTTACACCAAGCAATCATATTACCCTCTACCTCACCATGCAACACAGCGATATACCCTATCAAAAAGGCAACAGGGGGTAGTTGGAGAATGATCCAGGATCTCTGCCACATTAATGACGTAGTGCAGAAGGAGTTTCCACTTGTCCCCAACCCGGCGTCCATTTTGTGCAGCATCCCCAAAGAAGCAACCCATTTCACAGTTGTAGACTTAAAGAATGCCTTCTTCTCAGTGCCCCCGCACTCTGACTCACAGTACCTCACTGCATTTAGCCTGGGCGGAAAGCGCTACTCACACACTTGTTTGCCTCAGGGGTACTGCGAAAGCCCTAGCATATTCAATAGGATACTGCACAAAGACTTAGGTAACATCCAGGTATCCAGCACAATAATTCAAGATGTTGATGATTTACTGGTATGTAATGACAGTGAGCAGAACTGCCGAAGAGACTGCATTGCCCTATTGCAACTGTTTTCCAAGGTTTGGAAGAAGGTGTATAAGAAGGAAAGTCCAACACCTTTGGTAGTCTTTAGGAAGAGCTAGAACTCAAGGAATATTCTAATCAGAAACAACATTAGAGAAAAGAATCAGGCCCTAGTTAGACAGACTACGCTGTGGGGTCTACCACTGGTGCTGGGTAATCATCCTTGTGGCTGCTGTGTTATGTGTCAATATACATTGATAATCAAAGAAGTTGACATTGGGATTTCATCCAAATGGTCAATTACAGAGTTGTGTAATTGTAACAGGATTAATGTGGTATACATGACCACCTCTCTGTGTGAATTTCACTATATAGGCAAAACAAACCGTAAATGATAGACCCGCCTGATCGAACATAGATGCGGCATTAAAGCAAAGGTGATCCAGGCACCTATGGTCAGGCATTTTATTGAGAAAAGTAACTCTCAACTTTACATGGGTAATCTTGAAACAAGTACATGGTACAAGGAAATAAGTGACTGATCAGAAGTTGATCACTTTAGAACTAAAATAAATTTTCAAAACACGCAGCCATATAGTCGATCTGAATGAGGACATCGAATGGCATAATGTTTGCCATCATTAGCAATGACAGTTGCTTGATGTGAATATGCAGCTTTGTTGTTAAAATTGAGTGGGTCACAAATGGATATGTAATAACTGTTCTGTGTTGCATTTGGTTCCTGGACTATATAACATCATCTGTCAAACGAAACAGTTGGGTTCATTTTTGCTAAAATCAAAGTGATCATGAAAAAATCTGTTATAAATGTTGCAAATGTGGCTCTGGGGTGATGGCAAATAGCTAGGAATGTGTGAAATCCTATCTTGTGATCTGTTGGATTTTACACATAGGTGTGGTGCAAATGTAAGGCATCGCATCTGGTTAACAATAGACTGGTGCTCTATGTGAATATGCAGCTTTGTTGTTTAGATCAAGCGGGTCACAAATGGATATTTAATAACTTTTCTGTGTTGCATTTGGTTTTTGGACTGTATAACATCATCGGTCAAATGAAACAATTGAGTTTGTTTTGCTAAAAATGTAAGTGGTCATGAAAAATGCAAAATCTGTTAAAAATTTTGCAAGTGTGGCACTGGGGTGATGGCAAATACCAACGAAAGTGTAAACTTCAATTATTTGGATCTGTTAGTCTTTACGCATTGCATCTGTTTAAAAAATGGACTGTATGGGACAAAGTCGTGCATTAGATGGAATGTGTGTCTCAAGAATGCTTGTGAGTCCAGTTTCATTTGCTTGTGTGATGCCGTGCTTTTGTCTACAAATGACATTCATTTATTTTTGTGATACCATGCTTTGGTGTAAAATGGCACTCATGGCGACGTGAATGGCCATGGAAGAACATATTGGAAAGTGGGCATATGAAGTGTTGCGGTTTTTGTTGTTTTGGGGTAAGAAATTGTCCTCTTTTTATCTCCATTGTATATGATGGTGGGTGTTGTTGCCATAAATATACGAACTAGGCAGTCCGCTTTCTATTACCATTCTCGGGCGCACGCGAGGCAGAGGCTGCTCTTTAAATCAATGAGCTGTTAACAACGCCTTAACAACGCCATGAGTATCAGAAGCGAGTGAGGGCTCCTTAAACCACTGGCACGGTATATGTGGAGTTTTCGATGTTAAGCAGGCAAAATAATGTGGCCGAACCTTTTTGATCGGGTAACGTGGCATTTTCACGATGGTGTGGGTCACGCTGTTGTTTTGTGCAACTTTGTTGTTTTTCTTGACGGTGCTTTGCACATTTTGTTTGGGATGATACAGGTATTAATAGTGTTGGTTGTTGGTGTTGCAGCACATTACTGGTGAACTTATGTGGAGTTGGCGAACTAACACTGACATTTTGAAAGAAAAAACATGGGGTTGAGAACTCTGCATTTGGCTTTTACAGCTCGCTGGAGAGAGCAAGGCAGAAGAACCTTAATATGAGCTGTTGGTGATAATATGGAATGACTTTTTAAGTGGTTGCTGATTTATGATATATGGAAAATTACGTTATCAAGAGGTATGAAGTGTGAGTCTACTGCGTGGCTTATGAGTAGCACTGGAGTGAATTTTAAATGATAATGCAGTCTATGTATTTTGTGGTTGTTGGCTGTTTATACAGTGTACTTTATCCGGTACCCACGTAAAGGCTGTTATAGAATTATAGAAGTCCGACTCAGAAGGATTTGTGATTTCATTTCCCATTGAATGGAATATTGGAACATGACCATTTCAGGTACTTTACAGCGGAAAGATTGTGCTATTGTGTTCTTGGGACACACATAGGGCTGTTTTATTAACAAAGTGAGACCCATAATATTGATGGTGGGGATTAATCTCTGAGCAAAAATGGTGTCATGGTGTTTAAGTGAGTTTTTTTATGTTTTTTTATAGCGCTTCAAAAAGAATCCCAATAAGAATGACCCCTACCAGGATATAAGTGGTCGTTCACGGAATTCAAGTCGACAACAGGATCCCCAGATGAATGTCTGACACTAATAGGTCTTCAGACAGAAACACGTTGGGTTAAATGCAAACACAAACGGAGTCAGTTTTTATTTGAAATGTTGGTGTTGTTGGGTTTTTAGCAAAATGTTAAATGGTTTTTGTGTAATGTGCATTACCTCCACGTCCACTCTTCCTCGTCCCAGTACTTACTTCATGAGGCCCCTGCCTCCGACACAGGACCTTCTTCTATTTCTTTAAATTCCTATAACTCCTCCCCCACATCCACGTCACTCAGTTTAATTTTTCCTGCCCCCGGCAGGTTGGACTTTTTCTTCCCGGTGCGGGGCACTGGGGAGCACCGATTGCTGGCCCCCTGGGGGGGGCTGTGTGGCAGGGCCCTCTGCTCCCTCAAGTGCGGCGCTGCTCCTGGGCCACCTGCGGGGCTTGGGGTCACAGTTGAGCGGGATTGCCTCGCTCGGTTCTTTGCTGGGCTCCGGACCGCAGCGTGAGCATTGTGTCCCGGGTCCTGCATGGCCCGGGGGAAGGTAAGGAGAGGGGAGGACTGGGCTTGATGTTTTTCCCCTCTCCTCCTGTTTTGGCCATCTTGATTCGACAGGCCTTTTCCTCGTGCTCTGTGTACACATCTTTATTGGAAATGATGGCAAGCACTTGGCAGTATGGGCTAGCCTTCCCTTTTGTTGTGTGGCCTCTCTGCTTCTTGTCGTGGGGTGACAGTGGCAGAGAGTCTTTGAAAGTGCGGGGGCTCTGTTCTGTCGCAGGCATGTCACATACCACCCGCTCCTCAGACACACACAGCACAGGATGCACCGGATGTTAGCTGCATTCTCTGGGGGAAGGTAAGGAGAGGGGAGGACTGTGCTTGATATTTTTCCCCTCTCCTGCTGGTATGGCCATCTTGACTCCTTCAACATGCCGTTTCCTCGTGCTTTGTGTACACATTTTTGTTGAAAATGATGGCAAGCACTTGGCAGTATGGGCTAGCCTTCCCTTTTGTTGTGTGGCCTCTCTGCTTCCTGTCGTGGGGTGACAGTGGCAGAGAGTCTTTGAAAGTGCGGGGGCTCTGTTCTGTCGCAGGCATGTCACATACCACCTGCTCCTCAGACATACACAGCACAGGATGCACCGGATATTAGCTGCATTCTTTGGGGGAAGGTAAGGAGAGGGGAGGACTGTGCTTGATATTTTTTCCCTCTCCTGCTGGTATGGCCATCTTGACTCCTTCAACATGCCGTTTCCTCGTGCTCTGTCTACACATCTTTATTGGAAATAATGGCAAGCACTTGGCAGTATGGCTTTGCCTTCCCTTTTTGTTGTGAGGCCTCTCTGCTTCTTGTCGTGGGGTGACAGTGGCAGAGAGTTTTTGAAAGTGCTGGGGCTCTGTTCTGTCACAGGCATGTCACATACTACCCGCTCCTCAGACACACGCAGCCCAGGATGCACCGAATGTTGGCTGCATTCTTTGCATGCAGCCTGTGAAACGGCGCAGATTTGGACGCGTCTGCAACCGGCCTGAAGGGTACCGGCCTGGCATAGTCTACACTTTGGGTTCGAGTCTCGGCATTTCATCCTTCCTAGACGGATGCATTGGAACGATTTAGAGCTTGGGGCTACCAGCTACTGGATACAGGGCTCAAGCCACCTCTCAGTAATGTGGCGAGTTAGTGGTGTGTTTGGGTCTGTGCTAGCTATGGACGCAGACTCCTTGTCCTGTCCTCTTCCTCTGAACTGCACGAGGGAAGGTCAAAGGAGATGATTTTCTTTTGTCCGGCATGGAATTATAGAAAATGCATCATGGAAGTAATGGCCATTCAGACGGTTCCCAGTGTCTCTTCTTTTAGGGCCTAGGTCCTCCGGTGCTGACGTGTTGCTTTCACGCCTCCTCTTAGACTTGTGGGAAGTGATATGGCACATGGTGGCACATGTCTGTGCTTAGAGGGGTTCTCAGAGCCCCTGGTGCCGGTGGAGGGGGATGTCACTTCAGTGGGTTTTTCCAGTGTAGGAATACCACAGGTGGGGGGTTGCCTTTGATGTCTGCTATCCGGGATGGATTGCTTTGCCCTGCTTTGTGACAGTACTCTGCCCTTTTGACACCAGCCTGGTGGCTCCTCTGTCGGCTGGGGGGGCCCTGGTCTGCTGGACTTCTGGGCTGTCCTGTATCTTCCTTTTGATAAGTCGGATCTTTTTGTGGGCTGACAAGCATGCTGTTATATTGTGGCGCAGGCATGCTTCAACGTCCTGTGATTTTCCTCTGGTGCAAGTGCAGTGACTGGCGGTTTTCCCTGGCTCCTCGTCTCTATCTTCTCTGAGGTGTATGGGACCGGTGGGGTTCGGCTTCCTGGGTAATGGGCTCCTTCCGGAGGGGGGTATCGGTTGCAGTTCTTGTCTCCTCCTGTCCAGGTTTGCATGGTTAGGACTTTGGTACCCAGCTCACGGTCCAAGTAGTTACCGTCTTGCTCGTTCTTCTCCCTGTTCAGGGTCAAGTTTTCTACTTGCGGGTGTTCCTGGTCCCTATGCCTTCTAGGATGTGTCAACTGCTTATGGGTCTCGAGACCCTGCACTGCTTGTCCGGACGTCTGGGGAGAGTGTACTCTGGATGTTGTGCAGGGGGGGGCGCTTGCTGGCTGGTCTGCGCTGGGTTCTCAGAAGGCAGTGTGTCTCGGCTCGCCTGTTGCTGAAGTTACGGGGCATGTGGCGTCTTGCGTTTTTCGGTTCCTTGAGCCTGTCTTCGGTTATGTCCCCTGGTGTCTTATACTCTCTCCCACTGGTTTCCGACGTCTCGGCTTTCGTAGTTGTGTTTTCGATGTCCCCAGCGCTGCGACTCTCCCCGCTGTGGTAGCGGGGGGTTTCAGGTCTACAGGCTGAGGTGTGCATGGTCCATCCTACTGTGGCCTCTCTTACTACCAACGCCAGCAGAAAGGGTCTACATTGGGGGTCCTCTCAGCTCAAGGGTTGTGTGATCTGGGGAGAGCCGGCGATCATCCAATTGGCAAGAGTTGTGCCATTGTCCAAGCTCTGGTGTACTACAAGGAGTTGCTGGACGGTCGGCGGTTTTGATCTGATCGGACAATACGACGGCCTTGGCATATGTCAACTTCAAAAGGGGTTCCAGCTGTTCCTTGCATGCTCTGGCAGCGCTGATAGGCACCTGGGAGAAATCTCATCTGGTGTCTCTGGTGGCCTCACGTATCAGAAGGGTGGACAATGTTCAAGCGGATCTTCTCAGATGCTGGTTTTCACTCCTCAGCGGAACTGGTCCTGTTGGCCCAGGTCTTTGCAGTGACTTGTGTCAGATTAGGGTCCCCGGTTCTAGACCTGTTTGCATCCCCGGCCTCAGCAGAAGTTCGCCTCTTCTGCTCTCGGTTTCAGGCCGGGGGGATTGGGGAATGGACACCCTCTCTGTACAGTGGCCTTGGGGTTTTCCTTTATGCCTTTCCACCTATTCCCCTTCTGCCCCGTATGGTTTGGCGCATCAGAGTGTCCAGGGTGACTGTGTTGTAGTTAGCTCAGTTCTGGTCCCGCCGGAGTTGGCTCCCCTCTCTGTTGGAGCTTCGGTCCTAGGAACCTTGGCTGATTCTGAGGTGGCCATGTCCCCTTCAAGGGGATCTGTGGTTGGAATTCCACTGGATGCAATGGGCAGTGTGGCTATTGCTCAGTCTAGGTTGATATCTCTGGGGTTCTCAGATCCTGTAGTTGAGTACATAATGGATGCTCTTAGACCCTCCACTCTGAAGGTGTTCTGATAAAGGGCTTCCCCCTTGGGATCTCCCTCTTGTATTACGGTTCATTCAAGGGCCTCCTTTTGAGCCTTTTTCCGAGATTGATATCAAACATCTTACACTGAAATCTGCTTTTCTTATTGCCTTCGCTTCTGCCCGTAGGCTTGGGGAGATTGGGGCTCTCTTATGTCACCCTCCTTTCCTGAGGGTGCTGCCAGACTCGGTGCTGCTGAGGTGTGGCCCGAAGTTCCTCCCTTAAGTTGTATCTCGGTTTTCATACCTCTCAGGATCTGGTTCTCCCTGACTTCTTTCATGATCCGAGAATGCATGAGGAGGTGGCTTGGCTTAACATTATGTCCGGCGGGACGTGTTGGAGTATTTGGCTAGGTTTGCTTTTTCCCACCAATCTGATAGTCTTCTGATTGCTTGTGGTCCGGCTGGGGCTGGGCAAAACGCATCTGTGGTTTTCCATTTTCCGATGGTTCCGGGTTGTGATCCCAGTGCCTATATGGCTTTTGGCCTGCCTGTGCCTGCGCACGATCAGGGGCGGTCCGCCAGGGGTTTGGCGGCTTCCTGGGCCGATGCAAGGAGGGTTTTTCTCTGCAAGAGATTTGTATGGCTGCCGCCTTGGCTGGTCTAGGGATTTCCATCAACCGCTATGGGTTGAGTTTCTCCCACTCGGGGGGGAGGGGGGGGGGGTTGGTTCCCTCGTGGTTGGAGTTTTATCTGTGGGGATGAGAATTAAGAGTTATTGTGGGTGTGTTTGCTGCACTGTTTTTAGCTCTGTTTCTCATTGGGACCTTTTCCCCGTTGCTGCTTTGGTATACCTCATGAAGTAAGTACTGGGACGAGGAAGAGTGGACGTGGAGGTAATGCTCTGATTACTTACCGGTAATCTTCATTACTCCTAGTCCTACTCTTCCTCGTCACAGTACTGACGACCCTCCTCACCCTCCCTGCGGGGAAGGTCCCATGCTCTGGCTTGGTAATCTGAAACTGAGTGACGTGGATGTGGGGGAGGAGTTATAGGAATTTAAAGAAATAGAAAAAGGTCCTGTGTCGGAGGCAGGGGCCTCATGAAGTAAGTACTGTGACGAGGAAGAGTAGGACTAGGAGTAAAGAAGATTACCGGTAAGTAATCAGAGCATTTATGTGTACTAAGTGTTCGTATTTCTGACCTGGCTATAGGGTTCTAAACTTAAAAAGAAAAAAAGCTTTTTTATGAAATTGTGAGATTTTTTCTATTGAAAACTGAAATAATGTAAAATAAAAGTGTATATTTTATACTGAACATGTGTTTTGGAGTACATGTTGGCTTGTGAAAAAAAAGATTTGGCACCATCTTCTATAAAAGAAAGAATAGGAGAGTCTGGTTTCCTTATATGAATACAGTGTGTAAGGGGTACAAGGTAGACAAGGAAAAACTCCAGTACTGCCAACTGGAATTACTCTACCAAGTGCAGGTTATCTCTGCAGATAGAAAAAGAATAATCCCCGACAGGGCAACAACAGTGTGTGCCACTCCCAAACCTCTCACAATGAAAGACTTTCAGAAATTCCTAGGATTATGCAATTACTGCAGAGTATGGATTCTTGACTATGCGGCCAACACAAGGCCACTCTTGCAGGGCCTCAAGGAAGCACAAAAGGAGAACAGCAAGATAGATTGGACTGCATATATGATCAAGAGTTTTAATGACTTAAAAGAAGTAATTTCAACAGCCCCCGTCCTTGCCGGATTACACGGCAGAGTTTTATTTCTCTCGAACTTAAATGGCAACCTAATGACAATGGTGAGAAATAAAGTTGCTACCCTTTAGTGCGCTCCTTGGGAAGAATTACTCAATCACTTGGTTATGTTAATTCCAATTTGTTTATTCAGTATAGGTTCTGGATACTCCATACACTTAAAGTTTCAATAAACAAACTTTGTCTCCCAAATTGTCTCCCTAATGACAATGGTACTCACACAAAAGAGTACAATGGGCCACAAGCCACTGGCCTATTACAGCGGCACATTGGACTCAGTGATGCAGGAGCAGTTTGCTTGCGAACAAGCTCTCACCGCTGCAGCCTTTGCAAATGACAAAAGCTCCACGATTGTGATGGGGTGTTCAGTAACTTTGTATGTGGAGCACTCAGTATTTGCCATCCTAGACCACTCAAAATCCACACTTATCAGCATACGAGATAATTCTTTCAAGCACACACATCCCCATTGTGAGGAATAGAACAGTGAACCCTGCCACATTCCTCACAGAGCCGTGCACTGCCGAGGATTTACAACTGCATGACTGTGCAACATATGAGGGTGAAGAAGATGAAATCCCTAAAGCCAAAGACAGCCCTTTAGAGGAAGGGGAAGTACTTTTTGTTGACGGGTCAGCGAGAATCGACCATGACACAGTGCAGAGACATGTTAGGGCAGCAGTGGTGCGATTAGAGGGTGATGATTATGAGGCACTAGTAATGAAAAGGCTCTTCATGCACTACTCAGCACAGGCAGCGGAGCTTGTAGCACTTATTGAGGCCCTTTGGGCATCTAAGCGGTGCTATGCCACCATCGACTCAGACTCTGCATATGTCACCACCACAGTGCCTACATGTCTTTCACGCTGGAGAAGGAGGGGCTTCAGGCGGGCAGACAGCTCACCAGTGCAGCATGCCACCCTGCTCAATACACTGATTTCCGCCCTCGCAGAACCTTCTGTAGTAGCAGTTGTTAAATGCGCAGCACACACCAACAACACAACGAAATCCTGTTGGGGAACGCAGCCTCTGACGCGGCATCCAAAGCTGCAGCATACCGCCCATGCCTGCTGAATACATAATTGCAGCAGTGGCTGCAAGACAGGCACTGATCCATACACAGCCATGCTCATAACCCAAGTAATAGAGCTTCAACGTAGGGTGCCCCATAAGGAGCAAGGTATATGCCTCAAAGGTCGATGCACTCAGTCTCCAGCTGACCTCTTATGGAAACAGCAATGCAATGGGAAAGTAGTGATGCCCGTAGAACTGCTACGCACGGCATTTGAGCAGTTGCAATACCCATGTCAAAGAATCAAGCCACACATCGCAGCAGACACCCAAGAAGAATACCTCTCTATGATGGTGGTCCAATGCACCACCTTCCAAGTGTTTAGCTGCATATTGACTATGCAGACATGGGAGAAACATGCAATGGGGCTTGATACCTAATTGTGGTGGTGGGTCCATTCTCCAGGTGGGTCCAGGCTGGTCCATGTGCCCACCCAGATACCAAGTATGCTGCAAAATTCCTCATACATGAGGTTTTCCCCCCGATTGGGGGTGACATTTTGAGGTCTGACAACGGCACCCATTTTTTAAATGGAACTCTTCAAAGAGATCACAGCACTATTGGGCAAAAAGCACTGCATGTGTTTGATTTACCACCCACTAGCAAACGGGATGGTGGAACGCTGTCATGACCCAGAGATGCAGAATATAAAAGCCGAGAATGTGGTGCTAAGACAGCTCGTCTTGTCACGTGACTCCGCGAACAAGGACAGCGTATTATTCGGAGGAGTGGTTGATAAATACGACGGTTCAACAAAGACCTTACGTGGATTCCTGGATTCTTGTTTGGTACATTTTACCTTTAAGCCCTACTATTTCACAACTCCTAGGGATAAGGTGGGCTTCATAATATCGCATCTTTCCGGTAATGCCCTTACATGGGCCACTCCATTACTCAATTCAGGGGATGCTCTCCTGAATGATTATGAAGGGTTCATCGCGGAACTCAAGACCATGTTCGAACGACCAGAGCTGGTTCACAGTGCTCAAGAAAAGCTACTTGACTTCCAACAAGGATCCCAAGACATGTTGACCTATGTTACCAGATTCAAACAGCTAGCCAAAGAGGCGGACTGGCCCCTGGAAGCCAGTTTTACTTTGTTTTGCAGAGGTCTAAATGAAGAGATTAAGGACGAGCTAGCCAGGGTGGCACGTCCTAGTTCATTCCAGGCCCTCCTGGACTTGTCTATGCAAATAGACTTTAGAATCCAAGAAAGAAAGGCCGAAAAGAAAAATAATAAAGTATCAATTCAAAGATACTCCCTAGAGAATACTACAAGGACAGAATCTGCCAAGAGTCCGAGCACTGATTCTGAACCCATGCAACTTGGAGCCTTTCGTGGACCAATTTCCCCGCAGGAAAGGTTAAGAAAAATACACACAGGCTTATGCATGTATTGTGCCTCGGATAAACATCTAGTTAAAGAATGTCCTCTGGCTCCTCCCCGATGCTCGGGAAACGTCAGCTCCCGATCCTGAATGGAACAAGGTTTCGGGAGAGCGATGTTTGCTCCACATCAATTCCTTCCTTGAACTCCTGGACAAAACAAATTGGTGATATTACAGGCCTTTTTATCGCCATCCAAGGACAAGGTCTACCCCATACTGGCCTTGGTGGATTGCGGAGCAATGGGAGTCTTCATTGATCAAGATTGGGTTAGAAGTCATAACATTCCGTAAGAAGCAAGAAGTTTTTCACAGCCAGTGGAAGCGATTGACGGAAGACCTCTTTCCTCAGGACCCATAAGTCTGCAAACAAGGGAGATCCATCTTTCCATTAATCATCATCAAGAAAGAATTGTTTGACATTATAAAATCAGCCCATTACCCCTTGGTTTTGGGCATGCCCTGGTTACAAAGGCACAATCCATATATCAACTGGACGGCTGGATCCTTATTCCTGGGCTCGGAGTTCTGTATGAACCATTGTTTAAACCTGGATACCTCAGTCACAGCCCCTAAAAGTCCACCAAGGTGTCCAGAGACACCACTCATGGTTTCCAATATTGTACAAGTTCTAGAGATCTATCAAGGGTATGCTGATGTATTCTCTACTGCCATCGTTCAAGCCTTACCTCCACATAGACCCAAAGACTGTGCCATAGATACTGAACCCTCAGCAGTGATTCCCTTTGGCAGGATGTTTATCCTTTCAGAACCAGAAAAGAGAGCCCTCCGGGAATACCTAGACACCAATCTTGAGAATGGCACCATAAGACCTTCAAAATCACCAGCTGGTGCTTCATTATTCTTCGTTCCTAAAAAGGATACCAAACAGCTCAGACCTTGCCTGGACTATCGGGGCCTAAATCAACACACCCTGAAAGACAGATACCCACTACCCCTGATCTCGGATATCCTTGAAGCTGTGAGAGGTGCAGTGATATTCACGAAACTGGATCTCCGAGGTGCTTACCATTTGATCCGTATCCGGGAAGGAGACAAATGGAAAACAGCCTTTAGAACACCCTTTGGTCACTTTGAATACCTAGTCATGCCCTTTGGTCTGACTAATGCTCCCGCAGTCTTCCAGCGTTTTATGGATAGGGTGTTCTCTGACATGTTATTTCTCAATGTTATCGTCTACCTGGATGACATATTGATCTTCTCAAAGGATTCCTTGAAACATGAAGAACATGTAAAGGCAGTACTTCAACGTCTCCTTGAAAACCAACTCTTAGCCAAACCAGAAAAATGTTTGTTTCATGCTACATCAGTTCACTATCTGGGGTTTGTCCTTAGTTCAGAAGGAATTAGTATGGATCCTTCAAAGGTGAAGGCCATACTGGCTTGGCCTGCCCCAACATCTGTAAAGCAAATACAGTCCTTCCTGGGGCTTGCCAACTACTACCGGAAATTCATTTCCACCTTTTCCGAGATTGTTCAACCCATTGTTAATCTCCTGAAGAAAGACGTTCCATTCAACTGGTCTATACCACAAGACAAGGCATTCCAACGCTTGAAAAAAGAATTCACTCAGGCCCCCATTCTGGCCCAACCTGACATAAATCGTCCTTTTCTAGTGGAAACAGATGCCTCCAATTACGCCATAGGAGCAGTTTTAAAACAAGAATCCGATGATAAGTTGGAACATCCCATTGCTTACCTTTCACTGACCCTGACTACCAGTGAGACTCACTACTCAGTTCTGGAGAAGGAGTTATTGCCCATTCGTCATGCCATTCACTGAATGGAGACATCTACTCCTGGGTGCTAAATGTCCAGTTCAAGTTCATACTGATCATCGAAATCTTCAGGTCCTTCAATCCATGGAGTGCAGGAACAGTAGACAAGCTCGATGGGCCTACTTCTTTGCTCAATATTAATTTAAAATCTCACATGTTCCTGGACCGCAAAACATGATTGCCGATGCCCTTTATCGGCGTCCCGACTACGTTCCCTTGGAGGATGAGATCTATCCTAAAATGTTTCCACCTACAATCTTTGTAGCTCAAGCGATCAATCTCCTGGAAGAAATCAGAGTACAGACTCAATCATCTGAACTCTGGAAGGACATATCCGAGAAAAATCCCTGGCGTTTTACAATCAAGGAAGGATATTTATTCAAGAGCAATTCAGTGGTCATTCAGACAAAAGAACTTCAACAGAAGGTAATGAATCTATGCCATGATACTCTTCACTCCGGCCATCGAGGGGTAACCAGCACCTTCCATCTTATACAAAGACAGTTCTGGTGGCCAGGGATGAAGTCCAGTGTAGTTCAATACATCAAGACCTGTGCAATTTTTAGTCAGAACAAATAGGATAATCAGAGGCCGGCGGGTCTGCTTCTACAACCTACGTTGCCAACCAGACCCTGGGAAGTTATTGCCAATGACTTCATTGTTGAATTACCACCTCCCCGAGGATATACAACCATCATGGTAACCATTGACTTGTTCACTCATCTAGCTCATTTTACACCATTGTATAAGTTACCATCTTCCTCAGAACTTGCTGGAATTTTCCTGGAACATATTTTTCGTCTTCATGGCCTCCCTTCCAAGATTATTTTGGATCGGGGACCTCAATATATTTCACAATTCTGGAAACATCTCTGTCATGTTCTAGGAATCCAACGTGCCCTTTCTTCAGGCTATCATCCACAAACCAATGGGGCAACGGAACGAGTAAATCAAACCCTGGAACAATATCTTCGTTGTTTTGCCACCAAGGTTCAAGACGATTGGTCTCTCCTTATACCTTTAGCCGAATTCTCCTACAATAACTCAGATCATTCAGCTCTCAAGATCAGCCCTTTCTATTGCAGTCAAGGTTATCATCCGTCTGTTTTACCATCAGTTCTTCCAGAATCTACTCCGGTACCTACCCTTGACTCTTGATTCAGACGCTGATCGACTTACAAAGAAAGGCCAAGGATCAGTTAGAACAGGCCCAGACTCGAACCAAAAGATATGCGGACTCTAAGAGAAGACCATCACCTTCCTATTCAGTTGGCGATCAAGTCTGGCTAGCCCCAAAACTGTTACCTCGACATCTACGACCAAACAAATTGGCTCCTCGCTATTATGGTCCATTTTCTATAAAGGAGATCATCAATCCTGTCTCCTTCCGACTTAAGCTCCCGGATTCCTGGAAGAAGAAACATCCAGTCTTCCATACCTCCCTGTTGAAACCCTACGTTAGTTCTACTCGAAAACCCTTCAAACCCACACCTGTTATTGTGGACGACCAGTTGGAATATGAGGTGTCCAGGATATGTGATTCCAGGTATAGAAGGGGTCGATTACAATATCTGGTCGAGTGGAAAGGCTACCCCCCTAGCGAGAGAACATGTTTCTAATTTAAAGACCCCTCGTTTGCTCAGAAGATTCCATCTTATTCACCCAGACAAGCCTGGAGGAACCAGTCTTCGGAGGGGGCATGCTGTCATAACCCGGCGAAATTGCCCCTTCTGGACCTCATGGTCATTGTCACGAAGGGCTTGTACTCCTTGTTCCTCCCAACATGGCCGTACCAAGCTCCGTGCTACGCACTAGCTTTCATGTCATAGCACATACTATAAATTGGTCACGCCCCTGCGGGTCCGCGCGTCTCAACGCTATCTTCGATAGTGACCCGACGTGTGTTTGCTCTCTACATTTGCTTCCTTGATCCTCTTACTTCCTTCCTTGCCTTTTTTCCTGTTCCTGGACTTCCCCCCCTACATTGCTTGTTTATCGCCAATCCTGGACACCCTGGAACCACGAACTTCCCGGAACTCTGAACGCGCTCTGCAACCTGACGAGGCTCGGGCAGACCTATTCAAGACCCGAACCACCCACAGGAAGAGTCCTGCGGCCGAACAAGGGAGATCCCGATCACAGGTGAGACGGGGGAGATTTATGACAAACGCATCAACGGCCTCCTCAAAAGCAGGCTCTCCAAGTTATGCAACACTGTGAAAAATAATTGGGTATACTGTCTACTCCTGGCCCTTAAGCTAAAAAATGAATAGCCCCAAAAGGTTAAATGGGATGAGGAAGATGACTTCTGCTACAATAATTTAAAACAGACTTTATGCCAGAGTCCCATTTTAAAAGTGGCTGACTTTTCCAAAGAATGAATTCTACAAACCAATGCTTCCCTGACAGGACTAGGTGGCGTCTTATCACAAAATCAAGATGGTCTGGAACATCTGATACTGTACATTAGTCAGAAATTGTTCCACAGAGAGAAAAACTACTTGGTTATTGAACTAGAAGCCTTAACCATAAAATGGGTGATATTAAATCTTAAGTACTTTTTACTGGGGCAGAAATTCTGATTAATCAGACAATTCTCCATTAGTCTGTATTAGCCAAAGAAAGGAATCAAACCCCAGGGTAATGCAGTGGTTGCTGGACCTACAAACACACTGTTTCTCAGTGGAACATCAGAAAGGAAGAGAACAAGGGAATGTGGGCTTCCTTTCCAGATTCCCCTGTGAAGCATCACGGTCCAACCCGCATTGGGGAAGGCTATGTGAGAAACCTGAAGGTATTGTCATGTCTACTCACCGGAGATATTCTATTCAGGTGGCCAAGGAAGGGCCATTGTTTTTGGATCTCAGCCCTAGGGGTGGACAAGAGAGGGAGGCTCACCTAGGTGGAGGATTCTTGGGGATTGGGGAGGAAGTGCCTGAGAGCGAGACATGGTATCCCCCTTTCCTAACAATGACATATCTGACCCCTCCTCAGCCTTTATGGGTTATATGCAATCCAAACCCATAACTCCACATTCACCCATGTCTGGTACTGAGGCGAAGAAGAAGGGACTCGGAGTAATGCACACTGCCTGTGTAAAACACCACTATAGTACTGGGATGAAGAAGAGGAGTATGAAGCCATCCACTACTGAAGGCCATGCATGTCCCAATAATTGGACTTGTTATGGTCAGAAAATAGTAACTAACAGCATACACCTTAGACCCCTTTAACAAGGCTCTGGTCTATGAAAGGTAGAACTCCAGAACCGAAGCAAAGGGGTTAACAAACCAATATGGAGGAGACTTGCAAAAGACTGATGTATAAAAGTGTAACAACAGAGGCAAAGGGGAGGAATTTATGGTTATGTGACTTGTAATTGGTGGACCGTGTGGTCTGACAACTGCACCTAGACCTGAGAGTTCACCATTGTGAAGTTCACCTACAGTGCAAGTCAAGGAGAAGCACAGGGTTCCTGGTTGTGTGACCTCTGATGGGTGAACCATGTGGTTCGACAACTGCGCTGGGACCAGGGGGCCCTAGGTGGTGAAAAGCCTGAGACTTTGTTGCAAGTCAATTGAGTACTACAGTGTAGTCTTGGGGAAGGGAATCCTGAGAACTTTAAGAACTGAGAAACACTGTTTTTGGGAAGGGTACCCCAATACCCATTTTTTGTAATCTGTGCTAAATTGAACTTGCAGAAGAGAACCCCAAATTTCACAGAACATTGGTTAGACCAACAGCTATTGGAACTATATTAAGCATGAAGTATAAGGCCCAAGAAGAACTTGAGCTAAGAGCAGCTGAGACTTTAACTTTGAAAACTATTTTGGTTAAGCCCGCGCTAGACAAGGGCGCGTGACTTTTGCAGCGACTGTTTCGCTGTTGCTGCGCTCACTGCTGTCCCTACCCCATTTGCCCACTTCTCCATCCGCATCCACACGAGCTCAAATTGGGACTGAGAGTTCGCTATTGCGGAGCACTGGGCACTGGAAATCAAAGCCTTCTCCTTTAAGCGACTGGAGTCTCGAGGCTCCGCCCATCCAGGAAGCAGGAACAAAACACTGCCTGCGCCGCCCTTGCGGCGACAAGGGCGCGTGACTTTTGCAGCGACTGTTTCGCTGTTGCTGCGCTCACTTCTGTGCCTACACCATTTGCCCACTTCTCCATCCGCATCCACACGAGCTCAAATTGGGACTGAGAGTTCGCTATTGCGGAGCACTGCGGAGCACTGGGCACTGGGCACTGGAAATCAAAGCCTTCTCCTTTAAGCGTCTGGAGTCTCGAGGCTCCGCCCATCCAGGAAGCAGGAACAAAACACCGACCGTGCCGCCCTTGCGGCGATAAGTCCGCGCTAGACAAGGGCGCGTGACTTTTGCAGCGACTGTTTTGCTGTTTGCTGCTTTGCTGTCTGCTGGCAGCAGAAAATAGGTTCTTATCCTTAGCGCCCCCAAAGTCCTCTGTGGGCACAAAGAGACGATCGAGTAAGAGGAGCTGCACGACACACTATAGATGGAGCCGCTCCCAGATAATTTCCCAGAGGCGGTGCCGATGGATGGGGGACCGCATACCCGCAACAGACTACAACAGTTAAAGCGGCAAAAACTGAAGACTGCAACTGCAAAGGTAAGCGCTCAAAACTGCATTGTCACTACAGCCCTACCTCACCACACCCTTAAGCCACCAGAAACATCTGTTGTACCAATACTAGCACAAATTCCAAGCCCGGTCCCCGCTCTAGTCCCGGGCTCTCCGCCGGGACGAGCTTCTGACCTGACTTCATCACATAAGACGCAAGGTAATACGCTCTCAGAGGTAGAGATAGAGAGACCAGCGACTCAAATAGACTCAGAAGCCGGCATTCAATTGTCACCCAAAGGCCTACTTTTGAAAACACCGAGTGAGACTATGAATGAAAACAGAACGACCAACAAAGGCGAAAAAGAGACATTGTCAAAAGACAGTGCTAAAATCCATCCCTCTAACCAATCAAAGCATGCCCAAGTAGCAAACATGAACATAACAGATGACCCTCAAAGATCGGAAAAGCCACTGTCCCCCAGTCTGCGTCCTCCATCAATTTATCTTGACGCATCAGATGTCACCTTTGACTTCGAAATAACCGATGCCGATCTATTAGCTATACGCTCACCGTCAGAGAATATACAAATAACCCCCAATCGGTTCCTGACACAAAAGAATGCTGCTTCGCAATCCCTAAACTCAACATTGTTTAACGAAAGATCATCGATTGACGAACCGGGACCAGGAAAAAAAAACAGTACCTCCTCAGCCGATAAGGGATTGCTAAAAAGCACTAATTCTGGCAAAAATAACAAATACGCCTCACTACCTCAAAAAGTTAATGTAAAAGCAAATCATGAAGTAAAAATGGACAAAAAAGAAATGGCGGATGTTCGACCTTTAAACGAAGTTGGAACTGTAGAGACTGTAAATATCACCACGTCCTATGAAGTGGTAGCGAGGGAAGCGCATCTGACAGAACGTCTAAAGGCAGATTTCATGCTGATGCGCGATCGCCTAAATGAAAGCTTCGCAAACAAACAGGATGGAAAGTTAGATAAACAGCGAAAAACAAGTACTACAATCAAGGATGCGCCCATTCTAGGCAAGAACGAATGATTGCGGAAAGACTCAGTTCCGGTTGCCCGCCTAATAAACTTAGATTCAACTGACGTCTGTCAAACGATAGGTCATCAAAGCAGTGCAGATGGCCTATACGGAAACAGAGATGACACACATACGACGATTGAAAAAGAAACGGCAGACCAAGGAACAGGCAATCGTCCAGAAGTTGATCACACTGGAGACTCCACGGAAATAAAAGGAAACATCTCCATCGCCGCAGGACTTCAAATTCATAACAATGTTCTGGCCGCCACCTCCATTGCTTTAATGCCATTTATGAAACTATATGAGGCATTAAATGATTCGATACAAGACCAAAACTCCTTGATCTGTTCACCCAACAGTAAGTTACTTGAATTGGAAAAATTCAATGAACATCTTGTACAACGCCTCAACGCAGAAGCTGCTGCGTCCCATGGATGGCACTCTCGCCTAAATGAAATAACGAAAAGAGAAGTACAGGAAAAAGTTGATCTGAGTGAAGCAATAATAGAATGCACGAAGTGGATTAGGCACAACGTTGTAGTACAATCGCGTGACAATTTGCTGGCTAACAAATGCACTTGTCAAACGCCGGCCACTGAGGCGCCGAGGTCGCCGCAAAGAAACACCCAGCCAAAGGCACATGCAAACACAGAAGTGCCAGTAAACGACGAAATTGCACACGAGGCAAAGAAATCATTAAAGACCAACAACCGGAAAAATAATCAGGACAAAAAAGGTGTAAAAGAAAATCCACAACCAAAGGAAGGAGTAAATACAGGAAATGAAAGTCCCTTGCTAGCAGTAAAGGATCTGCTAACTCCGCAACAACCAATTGCTGAGCCTGTTCATGCACAAATCAAGAACCCAAAAGAACCTTCAAACTCAGCTGTTCCCCAAGAGTCGAAAGGACAACCGACGTTGGTGCTTCCAAAAGTGTCCTTTGGAATTTTTTCTGGTTCTGCAAAATCGTTTGAGGCCAAAACTGCAAACCTGGCCTCGCTGAAAAGTAAACTAATCAAAGCACAAAAAACTACTGCTAAAGGGCCCCAACTAAAAAAAAACACGATCAAATGAGGCAAAGAAGTTTATTAGAAATTTGACAACTCCACCGCGCCCCAAGGCAGCAACATCGACTGTAGCTGCAAATGCTATAGAAAAGTCAAAGAACAATACAAACAGCGATCAAATTCCACAAAAACCCAAATACATATCAATAAAACGAAGATGAGTCTCCCTGTCCTCCTCGTCTGCAAATGAGACACATACCTCGATTGATTTATGCGACCTATCTACATACTCAATTGATGACGAGGATGCGTTGGAAGACTTTGAGGAAATAACAGAAGACGGCCCAGTAATACCTTATGATGCCGAGGCCAAACTGAAGATAGGTAAAAAAAATCAGCATCGGCATGGCACTCCACGAACTCCTTCTAGAAACCTAGCTGTACCAAAAAAAAACTCACATATTGATAAGGAGGAATCATGGGTAAGACGGAAAGCAGTATCGTCAATCGCTCCCAAAACAACAACCTTGAACCCGAAACAAACAACAACACAATTGCAAAAACAATTGCACCTGAAAACTAAAGAAAAAATCTCCACCCGAGAGTTTGCGAACTCCAACTGGGTAAGATTGGAACTGGAAAACATCTTGGAAGACAAGAACGAAGTCAATCTCAACAGAGCAAATGTAATGAGATTATTACATTATATACCAGCTTTACGCAATCTAACATCTGATGATATTGCGATCGTGGAATATAAATCTGAAGCTAGATCAGACTGGGTGATCCTTCATATGAAGTCGACAAAACTTGCAAAACCTCTTATCGACGCCAAGGAAGATTTACTTTTCTTTGGCTTCGATTTATCAATATGCGAAGAGGAGAATCCACAAAGATCTAACTAGCCCACCAACAAATGCTCAGCGAATACAAAAAATGCGAATCGAGCAGAACTGTGGAAAGAGCTGAAAGCCCAATCTGATCCCACAAACGCTACAAGAAACACCAGGAAAAATGATTAGGATAAAGAAGGGTCAAAAAGCTTGGCCCAGTTACTTACGTCATGGAACACTCGTGGCTTTGCCCATCTTTTTCAAGGACAGTGCCATAATCGGCTAAAAAGCACAATAATCTGTCTGCAGGAAACATGGCTACAAGAAACACCCCTAAGTGATGGTTATTCCGTCTATCTAAATGCAGCTGGGAAAAACCTATTTGGACGTCCTTTCTCCGGATTAATAACCATGATTGATAATGCAGCAGGATGGAATGTAATAAGAATGTCCAATCCAAATCTCTTTGTGCAGGCTCTAGTTATAGACAGGAAAAACAACAACAAAGACAACATCCCCAAGCAACAAATGCTGATCATAAACACTTATTGGAATCCGGCAATGATAACAGACCCCACTTACTTAGCGGCCATTACCTTGCAAATTGATGAATGCCTAGACGAATATGACAATCCGTTTATTCTAATATGTGGCGACCTAAACTATTCGTGGTTTGACGATGCCAAAGTACGCAAAAACTCAGATAGGATCAAAGTGCCTACTGAAACGGCAGAGCGAGGGACAAAGTGGCAATACGAACTAACACAACGCCATTGCATGATGCTAAATGGATGCACTAAAGGCGATATTCCAGCAGGAGACACTTGGCACCGTGGAGAATCCAAAAAAACTCTCGATTATATATGGGTATCTACATGCATATATTCGAAAGTTATCTATAAGACATTCTGCAAAAAGCGACCACAACGCTCTAATACTTCTTTGGGATGTACAAAACGTAAAACAGTTGAAATATAAATGTCCACTAAGTATAAACCAAGGACAAAACAGAATACGAATAAATTCTAATCAAATTACTAATCTGACAAAAAATGTTACCCAAATGAATATGAGAGACGTGGAAGTTAACTACATACCCTTGCTGACGCAATTTTCTAAAAATGCTCAAAAACACAACTTGACAATACCAAAGAGTAAACATCCTTTCGACCCAGTGTTAAATGAGGCGAAGAAATCCCTAAAAAAGGACTTAAGGCTTTTAAAGAAAACCAGTGGAATAAATCAACATCTGCTGACGACCAAGAGGCACTTGAAATACCGAAACTGGCTAAAGTCATTCAACCAGATACGGCTACAATCACAAGCTGAATACATGTTACAGCTAATCATTCAGAACAATACCCGGAACATCTGGCAAATTATTAACTCAGATCATTTAAACCAGGCATTTGCGCTATCTAATGGTGTAAGTGAATCAGAGTGGGTAAAACATTACTCCAACGTTTTTAACAACCAAAATTTAACATCTATTGCAACAATAATAACGGAACCCTGTGACTGGTCAGTAACGGAAACTGTGGAGGACATTGAAAATGCTATCCAACATCTAAAGACCCCGAGAGCAGCAGGGCTCGACGGCATTTCCAATTCAATGCTCAAAGCCAACAAAGAAAACTGGGCAAAATTTATTAAGGTGTTATTTGATCAAATAGCACTAGTAGCAAAAATCCCAGATTCCTGGCGGAGTGTGATCGTAGTCCCAATTTTCAAAAAGGGCAACCGTGAAGATCCAACAAATTATCGTCCAATTGCCCTATTGGATACCACGGGAAAAATCTTTGCATCCTTTCTTCAGCAGAAAATCGCAAATTGGGCTAACGGTGCCAACATAATTGATGAAAGACAAAGAGGCTTCACAAAAGGAGTCGGGGTGGAGCTCAACTTGGTTCTGTTGAACATAGCGAAATTGGAAACCCTACGATGCAAAAAAAGACTTTTTCTTGCGTTTGTTGACCTGAAACAGGCATTTGATAGTATAAACCGTGAACTCCTGTGGGAAAAACTCAAGATATGGGGTTGCCCACTAGACCTATTATCGCCACTTATGGTACTGCACGCTAATACCAAAATTAGAGTGCGCTTAAATGCCGAGGGCACCTTGTCTGATGAAATAAGAACATCTAAAGGCGTAAAACAAGGCTGTCCGCTGGCAGCTCTACTATTTAAACTTTTTATCTCGGACCTCCCAGTGGCACTTGAAAAAGCAAAGACCTTTCCACCAAAAATTAATGGCAAGCCCATAAGTCATGTTATCTATGCCGATGATGTAGTACTCCTAGACTCAACGGAAATTGGGCTTCAACGGCTGTTGACAACACTGCAAACCTACTTAGTCGGAAACCAGCTTGAAATAAATGTGACGAAATCCCAGATCATTGCAATTGGCACAAATCCAGGGATAAAGAAAAAGAATTTTAAGTGGAAGGTGCAAGATGAGTCCTTGGCTAAAGTCGAAGCCATCCGCTATCTAGGAATTTCCTTTAACATCTCGATAAGAGAATGGAGCTGGATAAATGACATAACAACTCGCATGAAAACCTTCGCACAACAAGGAGCAAAATTGCACGCTAATTATGGGCTCTTCTCTCTCCAACCTATAATAACATTCTACTTGCAAAAGGTTGCGCCAGCAATCTGTTTCGGAACCGAAGCTGGCTGGAACATCGACGAAAATATCTGGCCGACCCTAGAGGGTCTGTTTTGGAGAAAAATCCTGAAACTCCCACAAAGTACATCTATGGTAGCAGTAAGACACAAACTTGGCCTGGATTCATTACATTCGATGATTCAGTGGAAATCAATATTAGTATTGCGTAAAATGCGCCTGTCGCCAACCGCGAAATCGTTTCAAATACTACACAAAAAAAGCACAGATCCGTCAGCATTTTTACTAAATATCTGGGAGAAGAAAATACTGAAGATCCTAAAAGCAGCGGATCTAAGTTTGTCTCTAGTCCTGCAAATCCCACAAGTGGCGAAAGTCAAATTTAGGAACTGGTACTGGATAACAAACATAGAAAAACGTAGCCAACTATCATTTGGTAATTGATCTGGGAACTTTGTGTCAAAATATAGGCGAACCACCAAGATACCTCAGCAAATTTCCTTCTCGATATCATAGGAACCAGTTCCTCAGACTACGTCTAAACCTCTATACCACCAATGAGGTTCTATGGAGAAGAAAACACGGAAACACGCAAAGTGACAAATGTCACTTTTGTGCAACAAGCATTGAAACAAGTAAACATCTGATAATAAGATGTCCCAAAATAGTAGCTCAGCGTTCACTTCACCTTGGGAGTTATGCACCAAAAAATGGGAACATGGGAGATTGGTGGAGTTACCTAATCTCAGGAACCAACAGCCAACTGACTTGCGCAGTTGTGAACTTCTGTTTCTCACCAGTTGCTGAACTGGTCGGGCGTTGCTCGACCTTGGGATAACCGAAGAGGGAGCAGCTCCGGAATGTTTTCAGTCTAAGCTGGAGTGTACAAAGGTACAATCCAGAACCAGACCTCCTCAACGCGAGGACCTCTTTAAGGCAATGTACCCCTCTGCTGAACAACACAACAGTCAGAGGAATCAATTAACCAAAAGAGCAGGGAGAACCACACTGCCAAACCCAGACTGTAAGAAACAAAGCACAATATTATGTCACTGACTTGGAGACAACTGTGTGAATTCAAGAGTAAACCAACAAACAATACCTGGTAAAGGTTTGATAGGACTCTAAGACAATATGGGTAGTCCGAAAACAAGAAGACTGAAAATAAGGAGAGACAGGTAAGAATGGTAGTCTAATGCTTATTAGGAAAACAAACTAAATGACTAAAGGTTTACCCAATAGGTGTTTTTTCGGGTAGTGAAAGTACTAACCAACGGGAGGAAAAAATAACAAACAGGAAGGTTAGTAAAGGAAAACTACCCCGAACGGCACGAGGGTCGCAAACTAGATCCGGGATGGTGCACTACAGGAGAGCGTTCAGAATGTGCACAGGTGCTGGAAAAGTTCCAAACGCAGATGTCCACACAATGGGTCCAGAATGATAGGAGATGGTCAAGGACTGTTATGTGTTCATGTATCCCCTTAAACAGCAACTGCTCATATGTGGAATGTTGTAGGCTGAGTGGTGGTCGGGTGAAGGGAAGAGGGCCAGCAAGAAGGCTTACCTTATGAAATGAAGGCAGCGTGAGGAAACCGCTACAAGGAGCGGCGCGCCGGCAGAATGGTTTGCCTGAAGGAACGAAGGCAGCGAGGAGTGACGGCAAGCAGCCGCTGAAAAAGCTGCTGCAAGGATGCAGCAGCCAGGATGGTACGTCAAATCGAAGGGTAATCCAGTAGGGTGGTCAAAAGACGTTCCGAGTTCAGATTTAAAGAAGTGATTCTGGATCAAAGGAATTGCAATAGTAACGCTAATTAGAAGCAGCGTTTACTTCTTTGGCACTCGTATTTGAAGAGGAAGGAGGCGTCACTGTGCGCGTATTGCGCGTAGACGTTGTGTCACGTGACTACCCGGAACACGGGCAGCGGAAAAGCCACGTCTCCATGGTAACCTCCAGCGTTGCCAGATCGGAGATGCTTGGAGACGGGGAACGCGGCGGCGGTTCATAACAACTTCATGGACATGATCCTACCACACCATCTCTATTGATGTTATAAATTGACGAGAAATAGCATGAAACGTTGTGAAAGTTGAGCTCGTAGCTGAAGTGGATAAGAATGACTAAAAAGTTTGTCCTTTTTTGCAAACTAAATGTCAATAAAAAAAAAAAACTATTTTGGTTAAGAGAAATCACACACTTTGATTATTTATAGATGTGAGGGCAAGTATAGGTTTTGGGACACAGACAGAACTTTGATTTGGACTTACAGACTCATGCTTTCCTTTGTTTTCTTTCGGATATAGAAATCCACACATTAGTTATAGAGCAAGTTAGGCCTTACACCATCCTGACATTTTAATAAAGCTCATTGAAACTTGAGTTCGGTTGTCTGTGTCATCTCTTGTGATACCATGCCTGTCTCACACCGCCTTCCTTGGGACCTCTTCCCTCCCCATCCTGTGAGGCTAAAAACCTTGGTGACATCTTTGACTCCTCTCTCTCTTTCGCCCCTCACATCACAGACCTTGCCAAGAAGGCCCACTTTTAGTTTCACCTCCTCAGAGGTCAATTCTTTCTTCCTTTCCTTCCCCTAGAAACTCAATGTCTCCAGAGTTCTGGTCCTCTCTAGGCTGGATTCAGTGCTTAATTTGTAAAAAAAAATAAGTGGAATGGCCCAAAATATCTTGGCTCACAAATGCCGGTGGCCCGGCTCAGTGATAGATCAAACCGCCACCAATCCATCACACTGCCGCTGCTCCATGCCACATGTTTGGTGCAGAAGCAACTGCTGGCATGGGCTAGTAGTGGAATTGATGGGGAAGGAGCACACATGGGTTGAGGAAGTATAAGGAGTGAGCCAAGAAACAAATTTTGATGCGCTATATGCCAGAGCTCCCTATTACCATACATGAAGCAGTTCTATCGGCAATTAAACCATGAGTGCAGATTTATTGAAGTGCGCGTACTGAGAACTAAATTATTCAGAGGAGCTGACCATTTTGAAATAATAGGGACTGGGCCTGACAATTTTTACAGGTTAGGCCAGAGCTGGAAGTGTATTAGAAATCATTGGTACACTGTACCAGTAGTTCTTTTCATTTTTACAGAGTGTACCTTTAATTCAAAGGCTCAAGAAATGCATCCTTGACGCTTTGTCTTTCTCCTGAACCAAATATAGAATCGGCTCAGGCCGGACCTTCAAGCACTGCTCGTTTCCCAAGTCAAAGCTAGGTAGACACACACACAGGGCATCCGTGGCTATGCAGGACATTAAGGTGCTCAGGTTCCAAACACATTTCATTTATCAGTGGCAGAGCCTTTCATATGCATGATGAAACATTTCCAACTCAAAGAGTTCACAAAACACCAGTTACCTTGCAAATCTGTGCAAGTTAAAGTGAGCAACAGAAAGCACCAATTTGAAGATTTGTTTATATCCATTATGTCTACTTGATTTGCAAAACAAAGTTGCTTTAAGTCACTAATCAAATGTTTTCAACATCATGAAGGTACTACATCACTTTGTAGCTGCGTCGCTGAATTGGTGCATAAATGCTTCAGGGGAAAGAATCACCACGCCTGTAGCAAAAAAATGGGGCAGCAATAAAACTGCAGGTGCTGCTAGCAATGTATAAGTATGTAGGTCTTTATTAGTAAAACTTGGAATAAACCTACAGTAATATCCTACAACACGATGCAACCAATGACAACGAAACGGTCAAATAAAGGAACAGAAATCTCAATTTTGTAAAAACTGCCAAAAACAGTTTAAACAAATAAAAAAAAAAATAATAGAAAATATCCTATTAGTCCCTGGAAAGCTCTAAGGTCCTGTTTAGTTTTTAGGGTAGGGGTTTCAAAGTCAGCTCTCACTCTTTCCTGTTGTTGTACAATATCATTACCTACGAAAATCCCAAGATATTGAACAGCAGATTGGGCTAGTTTACACTTTTTCAGGTTGGCAGTTAAACCAGCTTTTCTTAGAGCTCTCATGACTATATATAGATGGTATAGATGCTCTTCCCAGTTCTACTGTCGAGTACGATGTCATCAATGTATGCCCCACAAAAATCTGAGTAAGGTTGTAATATTCGGTCCATTAATCCCTGGAATGTTACAGGAACACCATGTAATCCAAAGGGCAGGACTTTAAAATGGAATAGTCCTATGGGAGCAGAAAATGCTGTTTTTTCTTTGTCAGGTTCAAATAGTGGAACCTGCCAATACCCTTTTGTGAGATCTAGGGTTGACAAGTAGACAGCATTACCCAATTTATCTATAAGGTTGTTAATATGTGGCATTGGGTAAGCGTCAAAAGCTGAGATCGTATTCACTTTCCTAAAGTCTATGTAGAATCTCCAATTACCGTTAGGGTTTGCTACCAATATGATAGGTGAAGACCAGGGACAGTTTGAAGGTTCCATTATATTGGCTTTGAGTATTTGTTCCATTTCCTTAATGAAGATGCTCTTTCGAGATTCAGGTAGTCAATAAGGTTTTAAATGTACTACCTTGCCTGGGGGCGTGGCAATGTGGTGATTTATATCTTTCATACATCCCGGCTCTTCACAAAACTAGGTCTGATTATTCATAATGTCAGAAGGAATTAAGGTGGCATTCTCTACTTCTTCTAGGACCAAACAGGACAGTATGGTAGCATTGGCCTCAGCACGATTTTCCTTCGACTCCTTGAGCAGGTTTACATGATAAACCTGTGTGTTTTGGCAGCGATCTAACAGCAACATTTTATAATTGTATGGTCCCACCTGCTCTACTACCTCATATGCCCCATGCCACTTAGAAACCAACTTATTATCAGACGTAGGTAGAAGTACCAATACCTTTTGTCTGATAGAGAAGGTTCACAAGAAAACTTTTGATTATAAGAAGTTTTATTTTGCTCCTTGCCTCTAACCATCTAAGTTTGTACAAAGGATTTCACGGCAGTCATGTGTTCTTTAAGTCAGGTTGCCATTTGTGAGAGGGGAATTGGGGCCTCTTCTCTTTCCTCCCAAGTATCTCTCAACATGTCTAAGACGTCCATGGAGTTCCTGTCCATAAATTAATTCAAATGGAGATAATGCATTGGAGGCCTGAGGTGTTTTCCTGATGGCAAACAAAGCCCCCGGAATCATTTGGTCCCAGTTCTTCCCATCCTGATCTACCAGTTTCCATAAAAAAGTTTTCAGAGTCACAATTAAAATTGTGAAGTAACAATTTATTTAAGAACTTGCCTAAGAACTCTGATTGAATACTCAAGAACCATTTATAAAATTCAATTCATTATTCAGAGCTCTAAACACAAGCGTGAGCGCCAATCTTTGCTGGATGGTTAATCCAGCTTTCTTAATTTCTGTCTAGACTTTTAGGGTCATGTTATCATGTGATAAAAAAATTGCACACTTGTTCAAAGATTCATCCACTTTCGCGTACCAACGGAGTAGGAATTTTAGAGACCATTTGGTACAAACACGTCCAGTACAGAACAAACTTGAGACGAAACGGAAAGGAACATTCCCATGCCTACAATGGAGCAACTGTGGGTACATACTAAAAGGACAAAGCATCAATCATCCTCACACTGGTGAGAAATTACCCATCAAAGATTTTGCGACATGTGAAACGGCAAACATTATCTATGCAATTAAATGCCCATGCGGATTGTTTATGTGAGTCAGTCGAAAAGAAAGGCGAAATTACGCTGGAATGAGCATCGGTCATGCATCCGGAACAGAAACACCACTTCATCAGTGGCCAAACATTGGGTAGAGAAGGGGCACAATTTGGCACAAATACGTTTCCTGATATTTGAAGTGATTCATAGACATGAACCTCACGAGAATCTGCAACTAAGACTTGACAGAAGAGAGTGTTTTTGGATAGACAGACTTGGAACACTTGCCCCCAGAGGACTCAATGAGGAGATTAACTGGTCTTGTTATTTTTAGTGTGATAACAACATATAGTACATTGCATACACTTTTATGATGCTGTTAGAAAGTAGGTATTCATTACTTTTTATATATAGTTTGATTAGGTTTACAGAAATTGATTTAGTTTCACATTATAACCTATCCATGTTATATTCTATTTTTTTAATTTCTTAATTTTGGCTTTTGAACATATTGCAGAGATATCTATTACCATAGTAGATTAATTAGGTAATAACAGGTTGCAGATACCAGCATATACATTTATGCCACAATCATGAGCATGTATTAAGCACACAATATATGCAGTAAATATAGAGCATGCAATGATGCTTATGCACAGATGTGATTTTCTATTTGTGTACCCTGCACCTGACATGACTTTCGACTCTTGTGTTTATGTTCCCGTAACTGTTTGGCTTTCCATTTCTCCTTCACTCTTTTATTTTGAATTAGTTCTATCAACATACTGACTGCGACAATACTGGGGTTTCTTATCTGTGAACCTATTTGTATCCTTATTTACGGATAATGTTGTTATACCTTTTGGTCTACTGTTAAATATTTTCACTCTAACAATTCATGATGCTTATTTTCTTTATTTTAGTTTATGTTTGTACTTAAGTACATTTTTCTTTGTTACATGAATATTTTCATTTTTCCAGGCTTTTCATTTTTCCAGGCTTTATTTATTTTCTCTCGCACAATCATCTATTGATCTTTCATTTATTTTCTTCTTTAAACACGAGTCTAATTTCTATTATGTTTTGAACGCATTTTCACCAATTGGGGAGATCAAGAGGCACTTTCCGCATACTTACTTAATTAAACCTGTAACCATGGAGATACGGGACGCGAGGCACTGCTACGTCGATACGTCCATCGACGTTACGCAGTGCCTCACCGGGGATGCCATGACAACTAATATAGCAAGGAAGTGAACGCGGTTCACATCCTTGGATCCGCGAGGTTTTCGCGTTCCGACGCGCATTTGAATGCATTGATAAGCAAACTGATACCATCAGCACTACCATTTTGAGCACTCACATGAATTTCTTTATACTTATAGACTTTTCACCACTCACAGTCGTGTTTATTTCTGTGCATCTTTTTCCCTTAGCATTCAAGGGAGTTTTATTTACTCCTTTGATTTGATCTACACACAAGTCACAAGAGAGTTGACTAACAGGTACAGAAACTGTTAATAATTTTATTTGGGCATTAACATTGGCTGAATCATGAGTATCTTGCATAGATTATTGAACCTTATACATATTATCTTTTATTTCCCTTTTTTATTTCCCTTTCTCTACAACACACTGCACATGAAATGTGGTATGTATTGCTATATGTACTGTATGCTTACTAATTATTTGTTCACATTGTGATTGTGTTTTCTTTGGAATATGAAATGCATTTGTTAATTTATATTGGAATAGAATTAATTAAATATGGTTTCAGCCCTGAGGAAGGAGCTAGACTCCGAAATGCATAGGCACAGATAACCATATTTTCTTTGCAGTCGACTCGGATGGTTTCAAGTACATGATTCATGCAGATTAATGAATGAAGTACATGCACCATAACATCAATAAAATTGTGAAGTAACAATTTTTTTAAGAACTTGCCTAAGAACTCTGATTGAATACTCAAGAACCATTTATAAAATTGAATAACATTATCCAGAGCTCTGAACACAAGTGTGAGCACCAATCTTTGCTGGATGGTTAATCCAGCTTTCTTCATTTTTGTCCAGAGTCTTATTAAACCATTCCACAAGGCCATCTGTTTGAGGATGATACACAGATGTACGCAAAGAAGTTATATGTAATAGTTCCTTAACTTATCCAATACGCTTACTCATGAAGTTAGAGCCTTGATCCGTAAATATTTCCCTTGGGGAAACCAACCTGAGAGAAGAAAGGGAGCAGATGTTTTAAAATGTGTTGTGCTGTATTATTTCTCAGGGGAAAGGCCTTGGGGTATTGGGTCGCATAATCCATTATCACTAGCACATATTTGTTACCCATTTTAGAAGGCTCGAGGGGACCGATTATGTCCATCCCAAATCATTTCAATAATGGGTAAGGTATTCAATGGAGCTGATGGTGGTATATGAGTACTACTTCTCTGACATATCAAAGTCTTGAACAAAGGTCTTAATATCTGCATGAAAACCTGGCCAATAGAATGCATTGCTAATGTGTGCTTGTGTTTTGGTCTCTCCCAAGTGTCCTCCTGTTAGGTGAGAATGGGCTATTTCAAGGACCACTTTTGTGTGGTTTCTGGGGACTACCAATTGAGTTTTGGTCAGGCTTTCAGTGGTTGTGTCTCTTCTATATAGTAAGCCATGTTTTAAAAAGAACAAAAAGCCCTCTGCTATGGTTTAGTTGTGTTCCAGAATGGACATGAGTTAGGAAGGAGATTGGTTGCCTGCGGCTGCGGTACCAACTGCATAGTTGTGAATTAATGAACCTCACACTAGCGACGACTGGGAGACCACCACACTAGAGTGCGGAAAGCGAGCGCAGAGGCCTCTTCCTCCAGCAGAACTGGTGCCAGTTGTAAGCCATCTGCGCCAACACCCACGCCCATTTCGAACCAAGAAAAGATTTGACTTTTGAGAGACACAGATTCTTTCCAAGAGTACAAGAACCAATGGAACCTGTGGAAGGGTATATTGCTGTCTTAATGATATTAAGCCACACCTGCGTATTTGGCACATTGACCAACTCCTTCATCAGAGATCAATCAGTAAGATGCACCAATAATACCAGGGTGCAAGAGTAATTATTGGCAAAGGATGTAACGCTGGAAAAGGCTGTGGAACTTACAAGGAGTATTGAACAGATGGCGTAATACATGAAAGAGATGCAAATAGAAAACTCCAACTATTAGGTGTGTTCCTTGAGGCAAAGGTAGAACAGTGAGGGACGAAGAGAACTAAAATGCTTCAGATGTGGAAACACAAGACATGGAGCGTCCAGCTAATTCTGCCCAGCCACGAATGCAGACTGAATTAAGTGCAGGCTCAAGGTACATGTCACATGCATGTGCAAAGAAAAGTCCATCAATGTGGTATAACATAGACAATCACAGTCGGAGCAGGAGACAGCACGAATATCTCAACATAGTGAAGAAAGACCTCATTAGGTCTTTGAAATTTCTGCACTATCTGGGGGAAAAAAGAGGGCTGGTAGATATATTCTGCATAAATGGCTCGCACCTCTCAATGAAATTGGATAGCGCATCACCTTGGACTATCATCTCAAAAGATAAGTTCACAAGGCCTTTGTCAGTGGTAGAGCAAAAGTTGGAAGATCCCCACATTCAGCCATGTGGGTATGGCGAGACGGAAATTGAATTCTTGGGGAAGTTCAAGGAACACATCGGCTACAAGGGCAGAGAGTGTATAGCAGAACTTTTTGTGGCAAAGAAAGGATCTTCTTTGCTACGATGGGAGGAACAGAGGAACTTAGGGATTCGCATCCAGGCATGTGCTTCTGACTTAGTGACAATAGCAGAAATAGAGGACAAATGGGCCTTGGAGTTTCCTACAGTGTTCTCAGAGGAACCTGGGAGATTGTAAGACTATGCGCATTGTATCAAAATGAGAGTAAATGCTCAACCATTAGTACACAAGATGTGGCCTGTGCCTCACCACCTGAAGGAGCAATTACAAGGAAAACCTGATACTCTTATACAATAGGGAGTAATAGAACAAATAGAAGGGACAGATTGGATATCCCCAGTGGTATTAGTAGCAAAGAGCAGCAGAAAGCTTTGCTTGTGTGTTGATTTGAGAGACCTGAACAGGAAAATTTTAGTAGAGGGACACCCTTTACCTGCCATATCAGAGGTTCTGGTTGTATTTGGAGAATCAAGCTGGTTCACAGTGATTGATCTGTCTGCTACATACTACCAAGTACCGTTGTCGCAGGTGCGTCTGGAAGTAACAGCATTCATCACCACAGAAGGAACATTCAAGTTTTGCAGAATTCCCTCTGGATAGGCTTCAGCAGCAGCTGTATTTCACTGCATTATGGAGAAAGTGTTGGCGGGTGTCAGGAATGTGATTATATTTCAGGATGACATTCTTATCTTGGCAGATTGCATTGAGCAACATGACAGAATACGGAGAAGTGTGCTAGAGAGGTTGAGTGAGGCTGGTTTAACAGCGCAGCACAGCAAATGCAAGATTGGTGTGCGTGATGTAGAGTATCTTGGGCACAAAGTTTCAGCTCAGGGAATGTCACCGAAATATTGTTCGGTGGAAGCTATCAGTAAAGCCCCGGCACCACAAGGCAAGGATCAGTTGAGGTCATGTATGGCCATGTCAGAGTTTTATCACAAATTCGTACATAACTTTGCCCTCGCCTCATCTCTCTTGAGGACATTACTCAAGAAAGGAGTTACATTTACATGGTCAGAAGAGTGTAGGAAGGCATTTCAAGAGATAAAAAGGAGATCACCAATGCACCATCTTTAGGGAGATTTGTGAGTGGGTGGA
Source organism: Ambystoma mexicanum (assembly GCF_040938575.1). NCBI lineage: Eukaryota > Metazoa > Chordata > Amphibia > Caudata > Ambystomatidae > Ambystoma > Ambystoma mexicanum. Next base: position 184,113,526 of record NC_090926.1, read on the forward strand.
AAACATTACTGACCGTGATTGCCAGTTTTTTAGGTTTGGGAGCGTCACTGTCACAACAAGATAGTGGGAAGGAGGAACACGTGGTAGCTTTTGTTTCTAGGCCATTAAGGGGCGCTGAGAGGAACTACTTAGTAGTTTAAAGGAAGCTTTGGCTGTTTTCCGTGCCATTATGCATTTTAAATTCTTCCTGTGGGGTCAACGGATCATAGTAAAAACTGATCACAGTATTTAATATTGCATATTTTCACTCACACTGTACTTCACAATCAGTTTTGTATTTAAGACTGAAATTGCATTCAGACAGTATTGTTTGTTCCGTTCGGTATTCAGGATTAAGCAATTGGATTCAAGTAGTGCCTTTCGTTAAGTTTGAGCTTTTCTTTTAGTTCGGTATTCAAAATTAGGTCATTATCTTCAAACAGTGCTTTTCATTCAATTCAGTAGTCAGATTGAGTAGTTGCATTAAGTTATGTGAACCGCTACTTAGCTGTGCGCCATGCCTGAATAGCAGTCAGACATTCAGGAATGAGAGAGGAAGAAGAGGAGGTAGTGGAGGGAAGCTTGAAGGAGAGCTGTGACTCATCTGCATAATACTGAAAATGAGCAGAGAAGCAGGAAATCAAGTGGGCCAGAGGGGCAAGGTAGATGTTGAAGAGTTAGGGCAATAGGATGTAGCCCTGAGGGACACCGCTGGTAGAGAGTGCGATGGATGAGAGAAATAGCAGGGGGGAGTAGGGAAGGGGTAGAGGAGATTGAGGACGGGATGTCCTGGGGTTTGGTTGTAAAATCGGAGGCCAGTGCAGTACAGAGGGCCTCGGATGGAAGAGGAGAAGTGGAAACTGCAATAGGATTGGCGAGTTCCATACAGATTTTGAACAGTTCAGCCATATTGTTTGTGGACCCACAGATGCGAGATTGGATATGGGCCCTCTTCTTGGGGCGGATGGAGAGACAGTATTGCCTTTGGAGCAGGCAACAGGCCAGTTTGTCAGTGGATGTGTTTGATGACTGCCACTTCCATTCAGCAGCTCTGCACTTGCGTTTCAGACAGGTCGGAATCATACGAGCTGTTGAACTTGGAAGCAGGCTTCATACGAATCCTCATGACACTCGCTTCATCAGTTGAATGATGGAGGAGACTGACGGTGCAGGCAGATCTTACCCAGGGGGCCCAAGAGCTCCAGGCGAGAGGAGAGCATGGTAAGACCAGGAGAGAGGTGTGGTGAGAGGGTTAGAGATGGGGATGTCTGCTGAGATGAGCGCATCCAGGGTGTGCCCGGCTGAGTGGGTCAGACCAGAGGGAAGTATTGTGAGGGAAAGAGAGTTACAGAGGTCGCGGAGAAGTACAGTGGCTGCATCAGATGAGTCAAGCTGAATATTGAAGTCTCTGAGGTGGAGAAGCTTGGAGTTAGAAGTCAGGAGAGAAGAGGTGAGGTTGGCCCATTCAGAGGATAGGTGAACCACAAAGCGCAGTGTGCTAGCAGTGTGTCGGGCTAATGGAAGGACCTACATCGCATTGCTGGATCTTTTGCAGTCTGTTCTCACTTTCCCCTGCATTGAGGAGTTCTGACTCTGTATACACTGTGCCTGCACAGAGAGCAGCGCAGTGTGCTAGCAGTGTGTTCTGTGTTAAGAGTTTGGAAAGCGGAGCTGGAGTTGGTGAGGGGATACCCCATGTTGTGGTGAGAACCAGCTCCTTTGCCACTTACTCCTCAATTGTGACTGCATTAGTGTGTATTTTGGAATTACGTCTGGGATCTAAACTGTGCCTGTGAACTATCTGCCCTCCGTTATTGCACAGCTGCTTAGCACTAAACCTGTATGTGGTTTGGGAGTGTGAGCACGTAAAACATACTCATAGCCCCTCCACTTTTACTAAGCTCTCTTGATATAAACAGAGTGAAAAAGTGGCTTGGTGGAGCGAAGAAGGTTTGCTCATAACCCATGTGCTCCTTTTCAATTGTTTTTACTACTGGCTGACACACAGTTTGGGAGTGTGTGCATTGGAGTCATGCACATAGCCCTTCCACAGTATTTACGTCATTGAATTATTTATTTGTGTGATTAATATCACATTCCAATTGATTTTTGTCATCCCATTTTTTAAGACAATACATCAAACTATTTTATTTGTTTATCATTGTGGAAGCAATTCATTCTTCATGTGTGAACTACGTAGTGGAAAAACGTTGTCACATTGCAGTGGAAAAAAACGCAATATTTTTCGGATGTAGAAATTGTAGCGGCTATTAACGTAACTCTCCCTCTTTCTCCTGAGATTGAGTCTAATTATTCAGAATCTATGCCGCCAAAACCAATTTGATAACATCCTTCTTTCCCTTGTTAGGAACAATTAAAATTGGAAATAAATGTACCACTTATACATGCACTCTAATACCATCTACATTATCAATGTTTCAACCAACCCCACAAAGTGAACTAGGGTTGACTCTTGACAACTCTTAAAAGTCGAATTTCTTGGAGCATAGTTTTGCTGATACTCCTCCAACTATCGCTGCTTCATGCACAGACTCCTTTTTCGACTCCTCACCTGCGACTGCTCAACCCAGAAAACTTTCAACAATAACTCCAGGCGTGCACTTCAGATGGAACACTCCATCTGATCAAACTTTAATTGAGATCAATCTAGTCCTGTGTATAATATTAGTTTTGCTTTATGAAGGTTTGAAGTTGGAAGCAAAAGCAAACTCTGTGGCTCTGGAATCATTAATGTTCAAATTCGACAACATTTATGACTTCAAACAATAGGGCCCGAACAAACGACGACTATGAATTATTTGAGGTGGGGGATTACAGCTAACAATCCTAATTTTGACAATGACCTTGTGCACAAGGAAAGTTCCAGTGCGAATGCTCCATCATTGGCTACATTGGTATCAAATATAGCATCTTCTCTCAAATCAACATCTAAATCGCCTGCCCATTGCATCTGAGGACGAAATTGTTTGCTTTACAACTATGGATCCTCCGATTATTATTAACATTGACTCTAATACTGAGGCTTCTTGTTCTATAACAAATACCTCCTCTTTGGCCATCATAACTACCAATATTTATCAGAAAAAAACAACTTTGATGAATTTCAGCAACAGATTAAAACACAAAATATACACTCCTCTATATAACAATAATAACAATCGATCATCTAGACATTTTATATCCTCTTTTCTTAATCAGCCCACAGTGAAAGCTGTGTTGTCTCAAAGGTTCGAACATAAACCACCTTTGTGCACAACCAAATCAAAACCTATTCTAATTATAAATAAGGAAAAAGATGCTAAACATTACCTTATCATTGGGCACTCTAAAGATGGTCCTGGGAAAGCACATGTGATGACACATAGTCCTATTGTTAATTTGAACATAAGTGTGAAGCATGGCACAGCTAAATGCAGCCATGCATCGCTTAGGTTGAATCTGGAGAATGCTTCTCAGACTCCAGAGAACCTAAAATGTCCCTCCTCCATCATGAGCACAATGACAAGCTCACAATGTTACCTACAAGATTTGGAGGCGAGATTAATGAACCATCTAAGTTTAATTCAAAATACAATTATTCGGTCAGTCACCAAGAACTTGCATCCCTATTACAAGGGACACATGTTCCTAGATGCTCTTCCTTAACCCATTAGGGAAGAGCATTTAGGAACATTTGGGAAATGGGTGTTTCTCCGGAGTTAACACCTACAGAACAAGGTTATAGTGTACCTGCCTCTGGGCAAACAAACTGGAAAACCCATATGACATGAGTAGAAAGTTCCAACAATATGCCTACTTCAAAATTGAGTATAATACAACAGCCTGTCATAATTTCTGCCAATTCTATGATGGGCGTGGTGTCTACTCAATCCCAAGTTTTGAATGATGCATCCGACCAATTGATTAAGGGTCTTTCCATGCGCTTTCTAGTGGGCCCAAGTGTACTTTTACAGCATGTGCCTAATATGGAATATTTGTTCAAGGAAAAAGAACATCTACAGCAGCACCTATATGTAATTCTATTTGAAGCTCTTTTGCCCGAAAACAATTCTGTAATATTGAAAAGATCTACCATCTTAGAATTGTTTTCGGCAATACCTGATTTCTCTGAAATGTCTTCTAATGATTTACAAAGAGTAGACTCTATCAATCGCTCTAGAGCAAGTTGCTCTATTGTCTATCTTAAATCGAAATTTGTCTCTGAACATATTATGACATGATATGATAGGATATGTTATTTATAACGCGCTTAATACCATTAGGTTTTGATATCTCTCATCATACATGGCCCCACGCTAAAGACCTCAAAGCATGTGAGAATGGAAAACAATCTGTGGCAACTGCTGAAATTCAATGCTTAAAAAACATGATTTAAACCTCTGAGCACACTAATAACTGGTCATGGTTAATAAAAGCATCACAACAAAAGTGAACCTCTGTTACTCTTGACAATTTCCCGACATCAGAATCTCATGTAATTTCATGAAACACAAGAGGTCATGCACACCTGTTCATTAATGTTGAACTTGGACATAAACTACAAACTGCATTTGTTTTTGCTTTACAGAAGACTTGATTGGTCGAAACTCCTGTGATGGATGGTTACCATCTCTCCTGCCAAGCAAGGTCCTTTAGGTTACCCCTGTGGTGGCCTGATTACGGGTGTTCGTTCATCCCCCAACTTGTTAGTACTTGGATCATATCAAGTATGTACTGGAATTTTGGCCACTCGCACACAACACAATAGGGAAAAACTCATGAATGATCTAATTGTGGACATTTATTGGCACCACAAACTGAGACATATTGATTCCCTACTCTGTTGTGTAACTGTTTTTGCACAAGACCGGTCTCATACATACCCACCATGCAGTCAGTTAATAATAGTTGGGGATTTAAATTCTAACTGCATCAATCCGGAACCTTTGGGGGAAGTTGGTAGGAAAAGAGTGTGGTCCTCTAATAAAAGAGGTAATTGAAGGCGGTGGCTGACTTGTATGAATGGCCTTCGTTTGCATCTGATGAATGACTGTTTTTCTTTCCTTCGCCATAGCATTCACTTCGACAAATGCAGAACTAGTTATGAGAAGGAGAATCGTGAGAAAGAGCATAAGACCACTCAGATCTCAATCCGGAATCCTATTACATGATGCTCAAAAGCTCATTAGGGATATTTGTCAGTCCTATAAAAACTGGATCCGAAACACCAGAGCACAAAGACTCCAGATGGACTTTGAATCCATGCTAAATTGTCTTAAGAACATGAATTCTAGAGCATTTTGGAAATTAACAACTCAGAGCCATCACAATCTATCACACAAATCAATGCAGTCACTGAAAAGGTTTGGGTCAACCACTTCAGGGATATTTTTTCTCTTAAAAACACTCATGAGACCTTTTCTATGCATTCATTCTCTGATGCTGCTGCACATATGAATTTTGAACATTTTGGACCTGAAGTGGTTTATCGAACCTTACTAAATCTTACCTCCTCTTGTGCTCTGGGTCCCGGTGGGCTTTCCAACCTCTTATTTAAGAGTGATCCTACTCTTTGGGCTGAAGTCTTGTCAACTCTCTTTCAGAACATAGTCATCACTGGAGATCTCCCTCCTCTTTGCTCATCTGCCATTGTTATTCAATTTAAAAAAGAGGGGATAGATCCTGCCCGCTGAATTATCGCCCAATTTCAATCCAAGATGCAGAAAGCAAGGTATTTGCCTCAATACTCCTATTCCATCTGGAGTCTTGGATAACTGAATTTGAAATTTTGGGCAATTGGCAAACTGGATTCAGGCGTCATTTAGGAACATCGTTAAATGGCCTGATGGTCAATTCATTACAACTTCTTGCTTCGGCTGGCGTACCAGTCAATTTTCTTTGCTTCACTCGATCTTAGTTCTGCATTTGATATGGTTGATCAGGCTTAAGATTCAGAATTAACTGTGGGACTTTACACCAACACTCACATAGAGGTTTGACTGAACAACCCAGGTGGTCTTTCTAGATCTATTCCCACTGCTTGTGGGGTCGACAGGATGTGTTTTTGGCCTCATGTCTATTTAATCTCTATTTTGCAGATATTGATGACCATCTAAAATCGGCAGTACTTGTTTCACCCAAATTGTGTCATTTTAGACTACATTCCTTGGCATATGCTGATGATAACCTACTATTTGACTTCCCTGCAGTGGGTCTTCAATGCTTAAAACATTATTTTGTTGCTTATGTTGAAGCCCACTCCCTGAAATTCAATCCTGAAAAGACAAAGGTGCTACAATTTTCTAAATCTAGGACTAAGAGCTCTTACTGTTGGAGGATCAGAGATTCAAATAGCAACACTGTATCCTAATTGATCTATTTAGGATTCTTGATTCATTCAAAACCATATATAGAAAGTCTAAAACAGTGGTTCAAAGATCGTGTTAATGCCTTGCCCTCTCAACTACTGAAGGTTGATCACAAGTATGAGGGCAAATTGGTACCTAAACTACTTTATGCCATAGAGACCTATCCCATGTGACAAATTGTCTCCCAGTTCTTGAAGCCCTTAACACTTAGACTTCCAAATTCCTTACCAATTGCTGCCATACGATACAAACTTGGCATAACATCTTTACAGGCAAGAGCTGACTGGACATTTTTGTCACTCTATCAGAAGATCATATGTCCTATCAAGGGCTCTTTGTTTGAAGATTTTAACATCTTGCAGATAGATGTATGTGCCTGGGTTCGTTTAATCATGAATAGATGGAATATTATACTTGATAACATCAATTCTTCTATTGAAGATATTGTGAATTTCCCAGCAAAAGTGAAATTATCTTTGCATCATTTTGATCGGATTAATACAACAAATTTGTTGCATTCTTATCCATCATTAAGTCATCTATGCACGGATCACAAAAAGCTGGGTATCACAGCACCTTTTCTATGCATCTATCCCGACAGGCTCACAAGGGACACCTTTCTTCATTTTCATTGGAATCTGCTGCTTACCAACAAATCCTTGTGCGATATCATATTATCTCTTCTGAACAGTCCAATTGTCGCTTTTGCCATATACCAGGCACACCCGAATCCCTAAGGCACTTGGTAACTGAATGTTCATGTCTGGGGAATGCTCATTTGTTATATTTTGGGAAACATCGATCAACACTCCAGTCTGTTGGAATAGATGTTTTTTGGGATTTATGTCTATCTGGGTGCAGAACCTCTTGAGTCATTGAAGTTGTCGAGTGTATAAAATCATTGAACTTGCAATTTGACAACATATGATGAACCATTGGACTTTGTAATGCTTAAATATATATGCTGCTAAATGTTTATTACTGTTTAGAAGTGTATCTATGAGTTTTGTGATATGAAATGAAATTAGCTATTCTCTATGAATTTACTATGAATTTTAAATTGTATTTAAAACAAATGAATGTTGTTCTATTATCTAATTGTTATTAAAGGTTGATAGTAATAACAATATAATAAATGTAAAAGAAAAAAAGAAACACCAAGCCTGCAGACAAAGCGTTAGAAGGAAGAATAGGGTTGAGTAGGTATGATGGTAGCAGGGACCTATTCTGGGAAGATCAGGGCACTCTGCCTCCTGACTGGTTGGACCTGGAATAAGAGAGAGGATCTTGTAGCCCTCAGGAAAAAGAGTGTCAAAAAAGTGACAGAGCTGGCATTGAACCATGTCTCAGTGAGGGCGAGAACATCAAGGCCAGAGTCTTTAAGAAGTAGACAGTTGTCAGAAGACAGTTTAATAGCAGAATGAGCATTGAGAGTAGCTAAGTGAAGCTGGTTGCCTCCTTTGAAGGTTTTCCGAAGAGGGTTACAGGGATGTGGCACACTTGGTGGTGGTGAAGGGACCGCAGGGGTGGCAGAAGGAGGAATGGCAAGAGAAGGAAGTTGATGAGAGATGGAAGACACCTATCAAGAAGGAGGAGGTTTGGCTGAGAGCCTTGGGCCATGGCAGTGCCATTCTGATAGACATTAATGATACACCTAGAGGATGGGAAGTGTGACAAGAGTTCTTCCTATCTGGTTCCACCATTAATGGGCGAAGAGGAGAAAGGGGAGAGGATTGAGAGCATATGGGGAGCCTATAGGTCCGGAGAGGGGGCGACAAAAAGGCTGTCAGTGATAGTCTGCCTGGAGGAAGCATTGACGTAGGTATCCGCGATGGGCAGGCATGGGTTGGAGACCAGGAGTACTTTCTTAAACCTTTTCATTCCAGTCTTCGAGAGGGAGGTGGGATAGGTTATAGAGTAGCAGTTAGAGTAGATAGGGGAGATGGAGAGCACCATGGAGGCAGGGGGGAGAGAAACGGACATGGGGACTGCACAGTGCATGAGGAACTCACCAGGCGGCCTAGCAGCAGGACAGGCGCAGTCTAATCAAATTAACAATAAGTCAAGTGTCCAGGAGGGATAGGGCCAAGGTTACAACAAACAGCAGAAAGCATGATACCAGGAAGCAAGATGAGAGGACAGAGGGGACAATCTTAGGTGCAGCTAGCAATTGCAAGCACACACAGATGTGACTTTCCAAGAGAGGGAGAAAGTAAATATGAAGGCACATCCCGGAGTTTCAAAACACACAGATTTGAGTTTCTAAAATAAGGTAAAAACCCTATTTTTTAGCACAGCAGCAATTACAAAAGCACATGGATTAGTCTTCTAAAATAAGGTAAAAAGCCTAACTTTTAAACACATTCAGTAGTTTCAGAACACCCCAATTTGATTTTCTAAAATAGGGGTAAAAAACCTAACAATACATAGCAAGCAATTGCCAAGTAGTACACAGATAGATTTTGCTGGTCTCAGTAACGAGTTACAGGTTGAGATTAGGCAGGTAATAGGCTAATGCAGATGGAGGCAGCACAGCCATTGAAACACTTAGGATAAAAAGTCAGGTAGTATAGTGTGCAGGAAAGTTAATAGTTCAGTGCAGGCCAGTATGCACGCAGAGCAAGGGCAGATCCACCATAGGAACACTTAGGTTAAAAGTCATGTAGCAAAGTGATTTGTAGAAAGTTTATGGTTCAGTGCAGGTTGGTTATAGTTACAGTATGAACACATTGTAGATGGTGCAGGGAGCGAGGTTAGGAACAAGGCTGCCGAGAAATGATGTAACTCGGTTGGGCGCAATTTCGAGCTCAGGAAGGAAGGATCATGAACACTGTGGCAGTGAAGAAGGAGTGAGAACAAATATAGCTTGCTGCTATTACGGGGACTCGAATCCAAGACGGAGGACGCAAGAGGCCGCCTCAAGGCAGGGGGCCACTTTACAAGAGAATCCAGACAAGAGTTACAGGGGCTCTATTCACAAACGCTCCCAGGTCACATGGAGAGAGGGGAATGGAAAGAGGTGCTTACTGTGAGAAACATGAGGGTGTTCTCACTCCTATTTCCTATGGATCCTCTGCACAGGCGGTAAGGGAAAGGCCATCACCCTTGTATCCTGACCCTGAGGATGGACAGGAAAAGGAGGATCACCTGGGTAGAGGGTCTGTGGGAACTGGGAGTGGGATGCCTTTGGGAGAGACATGTTACCCCTCTTTTCCTAAACATGACCAACTCAACCCTTCCCCCATCTTCATCAGGTATTAAAATCAACTCCCCTGAATTCTTCATACATAACTACAGAAAGTACTGAGAGGAGGACGAAGCAACCGGGAACAACGAAGACTAGTTTATTTCACCAGTTAGGTGCTGGGATGAGGAAGAGGCGTGCTGTGAACAGCAGAGGTAGAGGTCTGGCATGTCCCCTTAATGATGGCCAGGCAGATGTGAGACAGGCATGGTATCAAGAGAGACACAGACTCAATGATGTTAGTTTCAAAACCTTTATTCACTAAGGTTCCTGGTTTGGTGTAATGCCTAACTAGCCCTAACTCTAAAGAGATGGTTCCCTTAACTAATGTTTCAAAGGGCCGTCACTGTGGGATAGTCCAAAAAGAAAATCTGTCTGTGTCTAAACCTATGCTTGCCTTCACTCTTTACAAAAATGTGTTAGGAAGTCTTTAAAGGGAAAAATAATGGTTCAACAGAAAATAGGAAACCAAGGTTGGTTTTTGTCAACTTCCACTGCACCTGCTTTCCCAATGTCCCGTTTCACCCCTCCTCCTCCTCCTCACCTGCAGATCCAGAACCCGGGCTGGTATATAAGAGAGGTCTGTGGGCATTGTAATCCTTCACTTTTTTTTTTGGAAGAGAGTGTCTCTCTCGGAGTGAAGCCACAATTGAAGCTATGTAACAGCTCTCCTGGTGACCTCCTTCCGGAAGGAGACAGAATGGGGGAAAAAGCCTATTACAGCATAAAAAAAACCCTGTGATGGCAAATCCAGAGAATTCCAGCAGATGATCGTCACAAGGATGAAGGACAGATGGGCTCCTATGACTATAATGTGGAATAGCCAAGGAAGATGTCTGAGTAGCCCAAAGGAGGCTGCTGCAGAGGGAGGAGAGACAGAGCCGTAGGTTTCCGCCAAGTAAACAGGAAAGAGAGCGAGAAAGAGCGGGCCGGAGAGCTGTGGACAAATTGGGGAACGCTGGCCGGCTGACCTAGAAAGCAGAAAGAGAAACAGAGAGGAGTAGAGGGCAAAGAAAAAAACAGGGAAACACAAGGAACAGAAGGGTTCCTAGCAAGGAACAAGAGGAAAACTCACTAGCGTTGTGCAGCCGGAGCGAGCAGTGAAAGTAACCGAAATGGTTGCAACGCAAAGCGGAGCACAATGGGCGTGGCTAAGTAGCATCCAGTGTGCGTGTGAAACACTAGACTGCTACCTGCCGTGGTTAACGCAGCGGCCAAACCCATGGCCTCCCAATCGTGCTCTAGACCACAAGCGCCACAGTAAGAGGCGTATGACAGTATGCCTCCTAACAAAACGGTTCCCTCCTGGTTTTCCGGGATGCGCCCGGTGGTATTTCCTCAGGAGTATCAGAGCCAAAATATGGGAAAACGGCTCCCAAGAGTGCTCAGATCTAGGGTACCCCTTCCAATGAACCAAGTACTCCAGGTGACCCGGTCTGTATCTCGAGTCACATATCTGAGCCACCTTACACTCTAGATCAGAGGGACTGGGAGTTCCAATAGGGTATGGACGAGAGTCCAAGGCAGGAGATACCCTCTTAAGAAGAGAGGAATGGAAAACAGCGTGAATGCGCTGAAGACTAGTGGGTAACTTAAGACGGAAAGTGACTGGATTGAGTTTAGCCGTAATGGGATAAGGGCCAATATATCTTGGTGAGAGTTTAGTAGGTGACACCCAACGAGGTAAGTACTTAGTGGATAGCCATACCCTGCAGCCCACCTTCCATTCAGGCACCGCTTGGCGGTGACGATCCGCTTGGGTCTTGTATGTCTTCCGACTGTCTATAAGGCTAAGCTTGGCAGTCTTATGTGCTTCCGATAACCTGAACAAAATGTCCTCAATGGCAGGTAGTTTGGACTGGACCGGAAAAGAAGGAAGCACTGCAAGAGGATGTTGTCAGTAAGTACAATAGAAAGGAGTAAGTCCTGTTGCGGAATGGCAAGAGTTTTTATAGGCGACTTCTGCATTGGGCAATAAGGACACCCAGTTGTCTTGTTCACAGTTGGTATAGCATCGAAGATACTGTTCCAAAGTCGCATTCAACCTCTCCGTGTGGCCATTGGGCTGGGGGTGAAACCCCGAAGATAAGGCTCACTCAATGCCCAAGTTAGAACATAGCGATTTCCAGAAATTAGAGGTATATTGACTTCCCCTGTCCGAGGTGATCTTTTCTGGAAGCCCATGAATGCGAAAGATGTCTTTAAGAAATACTTTGGCAATACCTGCGGCGGTTCGTATTCCAGGTAAAGGGGAGAAATGCACCAATTTGGTCAACGTGTCCACTGTTACCATTATGCATGTGCAGGACTGAGAGAGCGGCAAGTCAACTATGAAGTCTGTGATGATATGGCTCCATGGTCGTGTGGTTGTCGTATCTTGCTTCAGGGGACCTATAGGTCGCGAGGTGGAGCATTTGCTCTGGCACACACTGCGCAGGACTGAACATAGTTCTTGATGTCAGCTGTCATTGTAGGCCAATAGAAAGACAGTTGGAGTTGCTCTAGTGTCCCAGTTTGCCCTTGATACCCAGCTGACCGAGCGTCATGGCACCAAGCCAGAGCCTGGGATCTAAGAGGACTTGTAGGTAAATATAGACAGTCTTCATGGAATAACAGACCATCATGCTCTGTCAATTCCTTGCCAGCCTCTGGAGGCTTCCTTGACCTTCTGGAGAAAGTTAGTGATCTGCGTGATGATGCAATTCCGAGGGAAAAAATGGTCTGGTAGAGGAGTTGCGGCGGGTTTCTGAGCTGTCTTGCGTGATAATGCGTCTGCTAATGAGCTCTGTGAGCCTAGAATGTAGGTGATCCTGAAATCATATTGGGCAAAGAAGTGGGCCCACTGGGCCTGCCGAGAATTCACACAGTCCATTGACTGTAATACCTGGAGATTCTTATGGTCGGTTCCTATCGTGAAAGGATGTGAGCCTCCTTGCAGGAGATGTCGCCATTCCTCGAAGGCGAACTTCATGGCTAAGAGTTCTTTCTCCAATACAGAACAGTTCCGTTGACTTTCGATGAGAGTATGGGAAAGATACGCAATCGGATGCTCTTCTCCTATGGGATACTTGCGACAAAACCGCTCTGATGGCGGAAGCGTCGGTCTCCAGTACAAAGGGTTTACTTTGATATGGGTGAAGCAGAATGGGGGCTGTACAGAACAGTTCCTTCAACCTGATAAAGCTCTCTTCTGCTCTAGGGTTCCAGACAAAAGAAGTAATGGATTTTTGAGTAACTGTGTTATAGGTAGAATCACCTCTGAGAAGGCAGGGATGAAGGGTCTGTAAAGATTTCCCAGCCCCAAGAAGCTCTGTACATCCTTAACAGAAGTAGGAGCTGACCAACTGAGGATGGCCTCTACCTTCTTCTTCTCCATTTGTATGCCATTCTGAAATAGCACATACCCTAAGTAGGGGACAGACTCCACCCCAAAAAGGCACTTTTCTTTTTTGGCTAAGAGATGTTGAGTCCTTAACCGGTTCAAGACTTCTCTAAGATGGATGTCGTATTCCCGCTGGTTCCGGGAAAAAAACAGAATATCGTCTAAGTAGACGATTACAGAAATAAAAAAGAGGTTTGAGAAATACGATCCATGAATCGCTGGAATACCGCAGGGGCATTTACCAGGCCGAATGGCATCACACAGTATTCGGATGGTGACCTTATTGAGGCCTCTGAAATCGATACAAGGCTGGAGTTCTTGTGAATCCCTTTTAGGTAAGAAAAATAAGGAGGCCCCGGCAGGTGACTTCGAAGGTTGGATGAGTCCATTACTCAGATTGTCATCCAAGTAAGAGCGTAGAGCTTTTTCTCAATCTGTGATAAGGAGAACATCCGCCCAAAAGGAACCAAGCATTTGGTACTAACTCTATGGAGCAGTCCTCTGGTCTATGAGGGGGCAATTCAAGAGGGGCCGGATCAGCGAATACCATATCATATTCGGTAACGTATAAAGGAACCAAATGTACCCTAACAGTGGTGCTGGTATTTGGCGGAAAAGTGTGCACTTCCTGATGATTAGAGTTCTGGAGACAGTTTGTTTTGCAGTAATAGGAGTCAAAGGTCAACTGGTTTGTGGACCAATTAATCCTAGGGTTGTGTTTACGAAGACAATATATCCCCAAAATCATGGGAAAATGTGCTGCACATATTATATCAAACCTCAGCACTTCTGAATGTTGCAGAATGGTGAGGTGTAGGTCCTCTGTGGTCTGTGTGATGAGGCTGGAACTGAGGGGACAACCATCAACTCCTTCGACTTTCTGGTCCTCCTTGCGGTCCAGCCTGCGAAGCCCCACCTTGTCTGCCCAAGCGGTGTCCACAAAGTTGCCTGCCGCCCCACAAGGAGGGCTAGAACTTCTAACGTTTTTGTGAGCCTATATCAAGGCTTACTCCAATCACCATGAGTCTGGAGTCCTCTGATGTTGGGGTAGGTCCAATTGAAAGTGAGACATAGGGACTAGAAGGAAACCGTCGGTTACTCATCCCTCCTAGGACTGAGGATGCTCGTTTCCCGAAAGTCTGGATGGAAGTTCTGTACAGTTCTTAATCAGATGTGCATCCGAACCACAATAGGCACATAGGCCTTTTTCCCTCCGGCGTCTCTGTTCTTCTGGTGTTCGATGGGCTCCAGTGGTGCCAATCTGCATTGGTTCTTCATTCCTCTGTGAGGCAGTGACCGGAGGAGGGGGGTTCTCGCCCATCGAAGATTGGCTATGCAAGCAACATCTTTCTTGTCTTCATTGTTGGAGGCGGAACTCTATCTGCAGAGCAGCAGATACCAGCTCAGAAAATGAAGCAGGATGGGGCACCCTTGCCAGCTCGTCTTTGATCTCTTCCTTAAGTCTGTGTCGAAAAATCTCATATTGGGACTGCTCCGGCCATCCGGCTTCAGTGGAAAGTCTCTTAAATGAAGTGACATAAGAGAGGACATCCATTTGTCCCTGTCGGGCATCTAGCAAGTCTTAACATGCTATATAAGCGATCTCTGGCCTCTTGAATGTTTGCTTGAGTTGAGTCGTAAAAGCCCCAAAGTCCTGCAGCAATGGACTGGAGCTGGTCACTAGTGGAGTAGCCTAAGCCAGGGCTTTACCTGTCATGTTAGAGATTAAATACCCCACCTTGGAGTGATCCGTGGTAAAGGTATTCGCATGGAAGGCAAAATGTACTTGACAAGCATCAAGGAATTCTTTAAGGTTCTTTGGGGCCCCATCGTACTTGCCAGTAGGTAAAGACATAGTGGGTAGATCTGCATGTCTAGGGTCCCGGGTAGCCACCATCTGGTGAAGCACATTGTTTTCTGCCTTTAAATTCTGCAATTCAATCGAAATGTTCTGGACCACTGCAACTAGCCCCTGGATTTTTTCGGCGGTGGCCATTTCTTTAATCGGGCGCTGCAAACTGTCAACTTCCACTGCACCTGCTTTCCCAATGTCCTGTTTCTCCCCCTCCTCCTCCTCCTCACCTGCAGATCCAGAACCAGGGTTGGTATATAACAGAGGTCTGCGGGCGTTGTAATCCTTCACTTTTGTTTTTCGGAAGAGAGTCTCTCTCCCGAAGTGAAGCCACAATTGAAGCTATGTAACAGCTCCTCTGGTGACCTCCTTCCGGAAGGCGACAGAATGGGGGAAAAAGCCCATTACGGCATAAAAAAACCCTGTGCTGGCAAATCAGGAGAATTCCAGCAGATGATTGTCACAAGGATGAAGGACAGATGGGCTCCTATGACTGTAATGAGGAATAGCCAAGGAAGATGTCCGAGTAGCCCAAAGGACAGGAACACAGTACAATACTGCAGTTACCAGAGGAATAGAAGGGCCAACGGGAAAGACCACGGAAGGTAGGAGAGGCTGCTGCAGAGGGAGGAGAGACAGAGCCGTAGGTTTCTGCCAAGTAAACAGGAAAGAGAGCGAGAGAAAGAGAGAGCGGGCCGGAGAGCCACGGACAAATTGGGGAACGCCGGCCAACCTAGAGAGCAGAAAGAGAAACAGAGAGGAGCAGAGGGCAAAGGAAAAAACAGGGAAACACAAGGAACAGAAGGGTTCCTAGCAGGGAACAAGAGGAAAACTCACTAGCGTTGTGCAGCAAAAGTAACCGAAATCTTTGCAACGCGGAGTGGAGCACAATGGGCGTCCAGTGTGCGTGTGAAACACTAGACTGCTACCTGCCGTGGTTAACGCGGCGGCCAAACCCATGGCCTCCCAATCACACTCTAGACCACAAGCGCCACGGTAAGAGGCGCACGACAGTTTAAGGTGGTCTTCTCACCAGGTGTAGTGTGGTTAATGTCACAAAAATGAGTTCAATCAAAAACTGTTTGTAAGGCCTTCTCCAGAGCCCTTGCAATATTTTCAAATACGTCAGTGTCTTTAGTTCCTTGGGGTTGCCTTCCCCAAGCGTCAATCCTTTCAACACTGCAAAACAATATGTTTCCAACTTGGTTAGGGCCCTCAGGGTTCCCTTCCCCAAGCTCCGATCCCCTTTCAACTTGCCCAAGTTCCAAACACCACAAAAGAAATATAACAGTTCCTTTTGAAGCTTCTCAGGTTTCCTTCCCCAAGCTTCAATCCTTTCAACACGGCAAAACAATATGTCTCCAACTTGGCTAGGCCTCTCAGGGTGCCCTTCCCCAAGTTCAGGCCCCTTTTAGTTTCCAATACAAAATAAAATGTTGTCAGGATGTACTTAGCTTTTCCTTCAATATTATGAAATAATAGGTATTCCACTTTGTTAGGCCTCTCGGAGTTCCCTTCCTCAAGCATACGCCCCTTTTGCTTTCAACCACAAGTTCAGCTTGTCAGGATGTACCTTTCCTTTTTATATATAGTTTTCTCACACACACTTCACTTGTGGGGTACAATGAGAGACATTCTAAACCGCCTGGTTCTTTGCTCCTCCTAGGCATGACCACTCAGATCTGTAACCCCTTTCTTTATTCCTTGCTCTTCCTTTTAAACCTTTCATCTTCAGATACTTCCTACTCCCCTTCTTCTTATCCTTTACTTCTTCCTCATACACACTTGCACCTTCCCTTTTCTGTTTTAAACCTTTTACCTTTAGGTGCTTCCTGCACCCCTTCTTGTTCTCCTTTAATTCTTCCTTGCGCACACTTGCCTATTCCCTTTGTTGGTCCCTTTTTTCCACTGTGCAGTCTTACACCTTTCTTTGATTTCTTATCATGTCTCTTGCGTACTTAACATACTTTCTTTTCCCTTAACGTGCACCCTTGCACCTGTTCGTTTTGTTCTCGTGCTTCCGGCACACATGACACACTGTTCTCTCTTTACTGTGCATGCTCTTCACTCTTTTAAAAGTCTTTCACATTTCCTTCTATGCACGCTTCAAAATGCTTTTCCTTTGCTTTACTTTTCTTCTGCGCCACTAGCGCAACTTCCTTCTTTCTATTTCTCCTATTCTGATTCTTTCTTAAACTTTCTGTCCTTTGCATATTTTATCTCACTTTCCGCTCTGTAACACTTTAAAACAGTGTCTTTCTCCCGCTCCGCTTAAATCAAACGCACACTCCAGAGTTTCTCTCTCTCACTCACCAGGCAGCGTCACGTTCACAGGCGGTCTCTCTGGATACACAGGGTTGAGGTCAGGGTCTCACCACCTGCCCCTCAGATACCCCCGGGACCGGCACACGTCCCAAGGGAACGAGCATTGTACTGAACGTCACCAGCAAGACTGCCTTACTCCATTTCCTTGAAGGCACAGCTCCCTAGCTACGCTGCAGACCCTCACAAACCACGGGCCAGTGTCTCGGCACGCCGTTCTACTCCAAGCTTCAACTCATGCTGTTCTCTGCTTCTTGGCTTCTCTGGTCCGGACACCATTCCCAGCTCACTCTCTCCCTTGTGAAAAACCACACCTTCTATAGTTGAAAAAACAGTCAAGTGGAGTCAGGTGTGAGTGGCCATTATTAAATGCCTGACCTTGCCTGACTCTATTAGTGGGACAACTTGAGTTCTTTCTATAGTAGGTTTCCCTTACTTTCCCCATGTTGTTTCTATGGGTAATCTTGAATCTGAGTGATTTGCCCGCGGCTGAAAGTACCGCGGGCAAATCGTTCGCATGAGAAAGGTGCAAACTACCAAAGGTTTGCACCTTTCTCATGCGAACCCACATACATCCTCACACCCACACAACACACCCACAACAAACCCATAACATATCTCCCACCCACACCCTCAGAACACCCCCACCCACACCCCCCAACATAAACAAACCCCACTTACCTTAATCTTTAAGCTGGTTCCCTGCAGCGCCCGTTCCCTTTCACTTCCGTGATCGGGAACCGGCGCTGCAGGGTCCTTTTCTTTTCTTTTTTTTTGTAACGGAAGACTGCTGGGCTGTCATGGTGCATGCCCCCAAAACCCTGAAACCTGCGAGCCCAGCCCCGATTCTGGCTTCCTTTGGGACTTCCCAGGCCCCAGCTAGGCTCATCTGGGATCAGTCCTGGCGCCGCTGGCACCAGGCTCATGGTAAGTGTTAAATACATGGTCCATTTATTTTACTCTGAGTTGCTGAGCCATTCAGTACAGGGTGTGGCTTGGGACTACTTTACCAGACAGACAGGATATGATGAAGGGAACTACTTGCAAGGCTATTTAAACCACGCCTTGCAAACTGAACACGCTTTGCGTTAATCTGCACTCCTGCAGCATAACGCTCACCGAGTCAGTTCTTGCTTCCTTTCTGCCACGCCCGTCCAGAGTCTTCTATCCATCGGCACATGTGAAAATAGAAGAACAAGAGTTATTCAGGCATTGAAGGCCTTACCTGCAGAAAATCTGCACCTTGCCTTTACGCTTATCCATGGGCCGCTGCATCTGTAGAAGATCAGAACAGAAGGTAGCCTCTCGGGTAGCGACGCACCTGACTCGATCTCCTCCAGGAACTCCAGCGAGCAGTTCTCCATCATTCTGCATCGGGCTGCATCTCGACACCGTCAGTCGGACCTTCCATCATCTTCCTGGAAAAGCGCCTCACCTGCAGAACAGAAAAGACAAAGCAGGTTAGTCGCACACAACAAGAAGGCTAAAATAAAGTGAACTATTAGCACATCTCGCACAGCGCTCTAGTTACCGGCAAGAATCCTGCACATCATTGTCAGGAGAGTCATCCATCATCCGAAAACCGCTTTTGTGCCGCACCTGAAAGACAAAAAAACGAACATTAGATATCTTGCATGCAAGGACTTAAGGCAGCTATTTCAAGGAGTTATTGCAATAGAGACTTACCTGCTTACTCCGGTCCATCCACTTCAGCAACGTCCACCGGATCAGTGAAGTAACTCGGTCCTGGAACTACAGAGTAACCGCGCCACTGCCAGAGAGTGTGCAGGACGGAGAGCTCACCCATATAATAGACAAGACAAACATCTCCTGAGGCAAGACAGAAAGGAAGACGCAAGCAGGCCCTCATTAAGCAGAAGAACACCAGTGCAGACATCATCCTTCGCACACGAGCATGCCCCCGTGGAGACCAGGTGAGCGTGACAGAACACAAAGCCTTACACAAATTCTCTACCTGGGCACCATGGGAACCTCGGAAACGGATCAACTAGCTCAGCTTTTGGGGGAACTCAGGGCCGAGGTACATTTGGCTAGGCAGGAAACCAATGCCTTACAAAGGGAACTGATTGTAGCAAAGGACCGCATCAATGATCTCGCCAGACAGTTGCTCCAGTCACAGGCAGGGCAAACGCTGCTACCTGGAGTGGGGTCAACGGTACCCACTGCATCAAGCAACCCAGTTCAGGTGGTCTTCCCAGGAGCTGTACCTTTGGCACCCCCAGAACGATTCGCTGGAGATCCAAAAAGGTATGCGGTTTTTATTAATCAGTGCCGTCTACACTTCCTATGCAGGCCAGGAGCCTTTCCAAATGACCAGTCCAAAGTGGCCTTTGTACTTTCATATCTTAGTGGCAGTGCTGCTGACTGGTCGGTACCGCTGGTCAGTCAGGATGATCCCATCTTGAGAGTCTTCCAAAGATTCCAATTGGATATGGAGAAGCTGTTTGCCCGGCGCTGCCAAGGTCAGGCATTGGACAATGAGCTTTTGTCTTTGCATCAAGGCAACCAGGATCTGCTAACTTACATTGCGACCTTCAACAGACTGGTTGTGGAAACTGATTGGCCGGCCGACAAACTAAAAACGCTGTTTTACCGCGGCCTGAGAGGGGAGTTAAAGGACGTTTTAGATAAAGTGGTTCACCCACCCAGAGACTGTGCTGAGTACATAGACTTGGTGGTCCAGCTTGATCACAGGCTGCAGAACCGTAAGGCTGATCGTGCTAGAATCGATTCAAGGGTATTTGTACTCCCCAAGGAAAATGCCTCCAAGACCAACGACGTGTCAGAACCCATGCAAATCGGAGGAGTGCGTGGGCCATTATCCAAGGCTGAAAGAGATAGGAGAAGACAACAACAACTGTGTTTGTATTGCGGGTCAGCCAGCCATTTCCTTCGAGAGTGCCCAGTAAAGCCACCTAAAAAGGCAGTGGGAGTTGCTGGTAAGTTTGAAACAGAGTCTGAGCTGGAAAACTTCTCCGCCCGGCAGGTGTAGAGGTCCGCTTGCCGAGCGAAAAGAAGGACTCCCAGACCTTGCACCTAGTTTTGCCTATGGTCCTTATAAACCACCAACAGCCATCTTGAATGCATGCAGTCATAGCATACATTGAGAGTGGAGCCATTGGAAGTTATATGGATCAAGAGTTGGGTTCGAGGATGAACCTTTCCCTTTGCGAAAAGGCAACAACAGACTTAGTCACCACAGTCGACGGAACTGAAATCGCTTCGGGTCCAGTAACGCATTCTACGACAGAGATGACTCTTTTGTGCCAAGACTGTCATCGGGAAACCATAGTGTTTGATATAATCAAGGCTCCACAATTTCAAATAATTCTGGGAATGCCATGGTTAGTATTACATAATCCTTGCATAGACTGGCGTGCCAAGAGGTTGACCTTCTCAGTCGACTGTGCTCAAACTTGTTATCCAACTAAAGGACCTTTGGTCACTGGAGCGACGACGATCATGAAACCAACCAATTCCCTCCCTCTGGTATATCAAGACTACCAGGACGTATTCCAAAAGGATCAAGCCAATACACTGCCTCCGTCGTATGACTGCCAGATCGACCTTGTACCAGGAGCACAGATTCCGTGCGGTCGAATCTATGCTCTCACAGAGCCCGAAAACCTGCATTTGAGAAAATATTTAGACCAGTATCTGGCTAACGGTTTCATTCACCCATCCAAGTCCCCGGCGGCATCACCCTTGTTCTTCGTGCCTTAAAAGGAAGGTGACCTTAGGACTTGCATCTACTACCGCGCATTGAATCAGGTCACTGTTAAAAACCGTTACCCTTTGCCTTTGATTCTTGACCTATTGGATCAAGTTAAAGATGCCCGAATTTACACCAAGTTAGACCTTCGCGGAGCATACCAACTGGTACGGATCAGGAAAGGGGACGAATGGAAGACCGCTTTCTGCACCAAATACGGGCCATTTGAATACCAGGTGATGCCTTTCAGCCTTTGCAACGCCCCAGCGGCGTTCCAGTATTTCATGAACGATGTTTTGCGAGAAATGATTGATGTGTGTGTCGTAGTATACATCGACGACATTCTGGTATACTCTCGTTCAGAGCAAAACATGTCAAACATGTCCGGGCCGTTTTAGACAAACTTCAACAACACAAACTGTTTGCAAAGCTGGAAAAATGTTTTTTCCATGTCACTGAGGTCGAGTTCCTTGGATTTGTATTAACCCCTCATGGTGTGTGCATGGATTCACAGAAGGTTGAAGCCATTCTCAACTGGCCATTTCCATCTTCGATTAAAGGAGTTCAGAGCATGCTCGGATTTGCAAACTTCTATCGTCGTTTCATTCCAGGATTTTCGCAACAAGCGCACCCCATCACCACTCTGCTGCACAAAAACAAGCGATTTCAATGGTCCGAAGAGGCTGAGAAAGCCTTCCGGGAGCTAAAACAAAGATTCATCTCAGCCCCGATCCTGAAACACCCTCGTCCAGATCTTCCATACGTGGTTGAAACAGATGCTTCCAGTCTGGCAATGGGAGCGGGCCTTTCCCAAAGGGACCCTGAAACTGGTCAACTACACCCAGTAGCCTTTTGGTCACTGAAGGTTATGGCTCCTGAGTTGAATAATGCTATTACGGATAAGGAACCGTTAGCCATCAAGGTGGCCTTCAAAGCCTGGCGGAATTACCTCTTAGGAGCTAGGCATACCATCACAGTAATTACAGACCATCGCAATTTACAGTACCTGAAGGTGGTAAAAGCTCAATCATCGCGTCAACTCCGATGGGCATTATTTTTCGCGGAGTTTGACTTTGTAATTACTTACCGACCTGGCTGTAGAAATGGCAAGGCAGATGCACTGTCCCGTATAGGAGCAGACGAGGAATACGCCAATCCCGACCCTGTGCCCATCATTCCTGGTGAAAAGATTCTTGGAATTACTACTTCTCTAACGCTAGAAGACATTCAAGAAGAAATCCCTCATCTCATGGATTCCAACGCCCTAAAAAATTGGCCGACCAAAAGTCCTCACCATTCAGTCACTAACCAATTACCCTATTTTCGAGGACGTCTCTACCTACCCAGCAAAGAACTTCAGGAAAAGGTCGTCCCACATTAACATGACTCATTAGTAGAAGGTCATCCCAGAATCGCAAAAACTGAAGCCAAGGTCAAGCAGCATTTTTGGTGGCGGACATGGCGTAAAGACATCAAGCAGTTTGTACTATCCTGTGGAATTTGCGCTCAAAACAAGGCCCAGAAAAAGAAATCACCGGGCGGGCTTCAGCCATTAGACATCCCACCTACACCTTGGCACACCCTATCTCTTGATTTTATAACAGACCTTCCTCCTTGTGACGGGTTCAACACAATTCTAGTAGTGATGGATTTATTTTCAAAAATGGCCCATTTCATCCCACTAAAAGGATTGCCCTCAGCTTCAATTCTGGCTAAAGAATTTCTGGAGCAGATTATTCGAATTCACAGATTTCCTTCCATCCTAATCTCAGACCGTGGCAGCCAGTTTATCTCACGCTTCTGGAAGAAATGTTGCGAGTTAGCTCAAATCGACGTAAGGCTTTCCACCAGTCACCATCCCCAAACTGATGGTCAGACAGAGAGAACAAATCAGACCTTAGAGCAATATCTCAGGTGCATGTTACATCAAACTGAAGGCAGCTGGAAGGATGTTTTATGGATCACCAAATATGCCTATAACAACTCCCTGCACTCCAGTATAGGTCAAAGTCCCTTCTATACAATCTACGGGTTACATCTGCGAACTTCCAATCTTGACCCACCACAACTTCTGGAAATGCCAGCTGTGAAAAGTTTGCACTCTACCATCTCCCAAGCCTTCAAAAAAGCGACAGATCATCTAAAACAAGCTAAGGAAAGGTACAATAAATCAGCCGATGTGCATAGAAGTGAAGCTCCAAAATATCAGGTCGGAGATGAAGTCTGGTTGGCGTCCAAGCACATACCAGTGAAGGGACCTCATACCTTCAACCCCAGATATTTAGGTCCATATACCATTAAAGCCATTATCAATCCACTGGCTATGAAGTTGGACTTGCCTCCGCACATGAAGATTCATCCTGTGTTCCATGTCTCACTATTGAAACCAGTGCAACCTGGAACACGAGTTGTGAAACCACCGAAACCAGTCACTGTAAACGGGGAACCTGAGTTTGAGGTGAAAGAAATTCTTGACTCAAAAATCACTGTCAAAACTATTTTACTTGATAGACTGGAAAGGATACGGACCACATGAAAGATCATGGGAACCTAGCGAGAATGTGCATGCTCCACGGTAAATAAAAAGGTTCCACCGCAATCACCCAAACAAACCAGGACCAATGGGTGAGTCTGCCATTAGGGGGATCTTGGGGGGGAGTGCTGTCATGGTGCATGCCCCTGAAACCCGCGAGCCCAGCCCCGATTCTGGCTTCCTTTGGGACTTCCCAGGCCCCAGCTAGGCTCACCTGGGCTCAGTCCTAGCGCCGCTGGCGCCAGGCTCATGGTAAGTGTTAAATACATGGTTCATTTATTTTGCTCTGAGATGCTGAGCCATTCAGTACAGGGTGTGGCTTGGGACTACTTTACCAGAGAGACAGGATACGATGAAGGGGACTATTTTCCTGGAACTACGTGCAAGGCTATTTAAACCACGCCTTGCATACTGAGCACGCTTCACGTTAATCTGCACTCCTGCAGCGTAACGCTCACTGTGTCAGTTCTTGCTTCCTTTCTGCCACGCCCGTCCAGAGTCTTCTATCCATCGGCACCTGTTGAAATAGAAGAACAAGAGTTATTCACGCATTGAAGGCCTTACCTGCAGAACATCCGGACCTCACCTTTACGCTTATCCAAGGGCCGCCCTATCTGTAAAAGATCAGAACAGAAGGTACGCTCTCGGATAGCGACGCACCTGACTCGGCCTCCTCCAGGAACTCCAGCGAGCAGTTCTCCATCATTCTGCATCGCGCCGCATCTCAACACTGTCAGTCGGACCTTCCATCATCTCCCTGGAAAAGCGCTGCACCTGCCGAACAGAAAAGACAAAGCAGGTTAGTCGCACACAACAAGAAGGCTAAAATAAAGCAAACTATTAGCGCATCTCACACAGCGCTCTACTTACCGGCAAGAATCCTGCACATCATTATCAGGAGAGTCATCCATCATCCGAAAAACGCTTTTGTGCCGTTCCTGAAAGACAAAAAAACAACGAACATTAGATATCTTTCATGCAAGGACTTAAGGCAGCTAATTCAAGGAATTATTGGAATAGAGACTTACCTGCTTACTCCAGTCCATCCACTTCAGCAACCTCCACTGGATCAGTGAAGTAACTCGATCCTGGAACTACAGAGTAACCGCGCCCCTGCCAGAGAGTGTGCAGGACGGCGTATAATAGACAAGACGAACATCTCCTGAGGCAAGACAGAAAGGAAGACGCAAGCAGGCCCTCATTAAGCAGAACAACACCAGTGCAGACATCATCCTTCGCACACGAGCACGCCCCCGTGGACACCAGGTGAGCGTGACAGGGGGTGTCCCCCGCAGCCCCCGCTCACTATACCACAAAGTATAGTGAGCGTGGCGATGCGGGGGACACCCCCGCAGCCCCTGTTTTTTTATTTTTAAACAGAAGGCTGCAGGGGTGTCCCCCCGCAATCCCCGCTCACTATCCCATGAAGTATAGTGAGCGAAGCGATACGGGGGTCATCCCCGCAGCCCCCGTTTTTTTTCCAATGCTACCACTAAAGGTTCGAACTTTTGGTGTTCGAACCTTTGGTCGTAGCATTTTTAGAACTTTTGGTCAATGCGACAATTTTTTTTAGGTAATTTCAACCTAAACCGGTAATCTTCACTGCTCCTAGTTGCTTTTTTCTCTTCTCAGTATTTGCTGGAAATGGGGACGGGGAGATGTTGTGAGATTGAAAATACCACATAAAGGCTGAGGTAGAGTGGGTTGGGGTATTATTGAGATTGGGGGAATACCATGTCTCGCCCTTGGGTATCCTCCTCCCAATCTCATGTGACGCTCCACTCAGGTGATCCTCCCTCTCTTGTCCACCCCCAGGGTTGGGATCCAAAAGCGATGGCCCTTCCCTGGCCACCTGAATGGAAGATCCCAGGGGAGTAGGTGGGAGTATACCAAAAGGTTTCTCACACAGGGCTAATTGTGAACTCGCACCTACAGCCTGTTAAAGGGCTGCAGGTGTATAAAAGCCCCACCAAATGAGAGTAAGGGAGGAAGTGGTGACAGGAGCAGTGGCAGTGAAATTGCAGCAGCAGCATCCGTGCCGGAAAGCTGTCCCCTTTTCTACTGCTCAATGTGCTTATTCTCCTGGGACCAGAAGCCGACCCAGGAGTGCCTGAGGGGCAGAAGATGAACCCAGAAGCAAAAACCAGGAGGCCGGGAGATCTGCACTGTAGCACTCACATCGAAGCAACCAGTGAGTTTCTAAGCACTCAGAAACCCGTTATGCGAGTGTTTGATCCTACACGCAAGGATATTTTGTGTCAGAGTGCTCGCCTCAACGGTGAGGCACATTTCCGAAGGTATGCGACTTGAATCCTTGCAACCCAGCGAACAATAGGACTTGTTAACTCGGGGAAAAGAGTGAATACTTTGTTAAGGAGTAGTTGAGTGCAGTTAAAAGCACGTTTTCGAAAGTCTCAGATGGCTGGGCATATTAAAGTAAAACTACAAAGATGTATTACAGTGAGGCGCATTGAAAATAACAGAGTTACTTACATCAAAACATTTACTCATTATTAAATGCCGAATGGAGAGTAATGTTTAAACGGTATATCTGAACAATTTTGAATATTGCATCGAAAGAAAACCATCCCATGTGAAGATTCTAAAAAAATGAAGCTTTACCATATAACTAATTTCTCTGTATGCCAATTCCTAAAGTGAATGAAACTTACATTGCAAGTAACAATCATATTTATAATTTTTTAAGAACATTTAAGTGTTAATTAAAAAAAACAACACTTAATAAACTCTATACAACTTTTACAAGGCCACCAAACCCATTGTGTATTATAACCCAAAGTGAATGGAGCTTTGGGAAATGAACTTTAAAAGGTGAATTTAGCTGAACTATCATTTTCACCCAAGACATTTTGTGGTGCAAAGACCAGCTATACAAAGAGGGTGCAAGTGTGGCACATAACAGTAAGGAAATTGGTAAACACCATTACAACAAAATAACACTGAAATTATATCTTGGCAAGGGATCCTTGCGTTTTGAACTACTTATTGACTTGTGGAGGGAGCCTCAAGATATTTTGTGTTTGAACTGTGTTTTGGGACATGGGGAAGGGAACCTAGAGGATTGGTCAATCCTTTACTGTTTTAGAATTTAAGGCAATCCCAAGAATTGTTAGAACTGCTTTATACTTGGGCAAGGGAACTGAAAGAAATCTGCAAGCTGGACCAAGCGCCGAACTGTATGCTGAACACTATTTTGTTGGTTATTGACATCTCTACACGTTGCATAAGATTAGTTGTGAGGGCCAGGATAGGTTTTGGACATAGACAGATTCCTAAGTTGAACTTATAGTCTTTGACGTTCTTTAGTTTTGGTTTGGTAGGGAAATCCCACCATAGTATAGGGCAAGATAGTTGTTTTTCCACCCTGACATTTAAGTTAGTATAAGTGTTTACTTTGAAGTTTGAATCTGTTGTCTGTGTCTTACGACAAGATGCCCTCACATTACCCACTATCAGCACGTGCAGGGTCGATTGGAGGCATGTGGAAGCCCTGGAACAGTGATCAGGGCAGGTGACACTACCATGCCCAGACAGGCCCATACAGGGTCGCCAAAGGCCCTTATAGGTGGGCCGGGCATCACCTGTCGGCTCCAGGGCCAGGAAGTGCCAAAGAATGGGTCCGCAGCTGTAATGGCAGACCGCCGAGGTCGATGCTGAAGGCGATCAGATGCTCGATGGTAACGCACTGGCCATACTGCAGAAGACCTGCCAACCAATCCAGTGCAGCTCCACACTGGTGAAAAGGTTCTGGGCAAGATGTTGAAGCCACGAGGCATGACCAATGAGATATGTAAGGGTTAGCCACTACATTTTCAGTTGCCCTCCTCCTCGGCCCAGTGTTTGCCTGAAAGGGCGGGGTTGGGACATTGGAGAATCCTATAAAATAGGATGGGTCATATGTACTGGAAAGGGGGGAATACCGCGTCTCACCACTGGTTGTCTCACCCCCACTCCCCAAAGACCCTTCACCCAGGTGATCCTCCTGCACTGGTCCACCCCAGGGTCTGGAACAAAGACGATGGCTGTGCCCTGGCCACTTGAGTGGGAGATTCCCAGGGACTAGTAGGTGAGACACCATTTGGTTTCTCACAATTGTATGGTATGGTAATGTTTATTTATATAACGCCTATACAAAGGCAAGTGTTTCAAAGCGCTCAAGGAAGGAAGGAACACAGGAAAAACAGTCGCTCAGAGCCCTTGGAAATCTGAGACAATAACTGTCTCCACAGGCAGAATAAGTGAATATGAGACATTTAACAGTTTAGATACAGCAAATAGGCCTGTCTGCGATTCTGCAGTTTTTTCAAGTGCACATTAAGGGGTGAAGACAAGGGAGAACAGACAGAACGATCTTCCAGCAGGGCTGTATACAGATCGTGCAAGCGTTGGAAGGGCAAGGGAGGGGCAGGGGACCAAGTGCACCCAGTCAGTAGAGACTGGTGAAGTGCGGAGAGCGAAGCTCTCAAGGCTTTTACAAGTGCAGCGGGGGGTGGGATGCAGGGCCCTGAGGCAAGTGCTGAGGACTGGCAGGGGTGCCTAGGACCTGTGCGACTCTGAAGTACACCAGCCAGTCAGTAAGCTGTGTGGAAAGAAGAAAGAGCAAAGGGCTAGGTTAGCAGGGCAGGGTGAGAGAGAAGGAAGAGGAGAAGAGGAAGGTCTTGAGGAGTTCCCAGAACTTAAGAATATCAGGCTCAAGACACAAAGTCGGGACTTTTAGCTGTTCAGCAAAGACTGTGTGGAACACGGGATACAGTCTTTAAAATGGGACAGTCCTGCAAAATACAGGACGATTGGCCACCGTACATGCCAGAGTTCTCATAACTCTCCAAATTCGACTACTGTAATAGTATCTACACAGGCCTGAATAAGTTCCAAATCAACCAATTACTGATGGTCCGAAACAGGATGGCATGTCTGCTTCTTGGTCTCACATCACACAATCACTTATTTCCGGAACTTAAAGCTCTTTGCTGGCTCCCAGTAGAGGATTGAATTCCTTTCAAAGTTCTACGCACTACACATCAGGGTCTTTTTAAGAATAGTTCCATCTATATCTCACCCCTCCCATCCCTTACATCCCAAATAGAACACTCAGATCCATGAATGAAAACTGACTGAAAAGCAGCTTCCTAAAATTCAAATGCGCTGCCGTCACACCTCTGCATCTTTGCCTTTGGGTATGATATGACATGATATGATATTTTATTTGTAGCGTGCCCATACACAAATGTTTCAGGGCGCAACGAGGCAAGGGAGGGGTACATGGGTTGACAAAGACAACTATGTTACTAGGCCCAGTGACATTGAGAACACGCAAGTGCATGGGAGATGGAAGGGGGAAAGTACAAGGGGCTGGGGAGGAGTGGAAAGTGCTGAACACGTGATCAAAACAACAACAGGTAGTGCGGACAGCAGGTGGCAAGTGCAAGAATAAAGCTCAGATAATGGGTGTCTAATAAGTGCAGCTAGGGGGACTGTAGGGTTGCAGATACAGACCCAAGTGCAAGGGTTGAGAGGGGGCAGTGCGGGTATGCAGCTGGGTGGACAGGGATCTGGGCCCGAATTCAGAGGGTGACCATGTGCCCAGTGCAGATACAGACAGAGACCAGCAGGGGAGAGTAAGGGAGAAGCCAGAAGCAAAGAGGAAGGTCTTGGGGTGCTTTTGGAACCGAAGATGGTTCTCCTCAAGTTTCAGAGAGGCAGAGAGGCTGTTCCAGAGGGAGGCCCCAGCTGAGGAAAGAGATCTGCCACCAACTCGTTGCTTGGAGAAGCGACTGACCCTGAGGGAGTTGGAGGTGGAGGAGCGAAGAGCTCAAGTAGGAAGGCATTTCCAAAGGGAGAGTTTAAGGTAGTGCTGACCCAGGCCCCAGAAGGCCTTGTGGACAATGCAGAGGGTCTTGAACTTAATCCTTGCATCCACTGGGAGCCAATGAAGAGATTTCAGCGCTGGAGAGATACGATCCCTGGGCTTGAGGCCAAGGACAAGTCCCGCAATCCTGTTCTGGATGAGTTGCAGAGGCCGGAGAGTAGTAGCAAGGAAATTTAGAAAGAGGCTGTTGCAGTAGTCCAGTCTAGAGAGAACCAGAGCCCGGGAGACAGTGAGCTTATGGGGGAAGGAGAGGAAAGGAAGAATACCTCTGAGGAGGTGCAGTTGGTAGTTAGACTTCTTAGAGACGTCAGAGATGTGTGGATAAAAGGAGAGAGTGGAGTCAAAGATGACCCAGAGGTTCTTAGCCACCAGATGGGAGCAGGAAGAGGGACCAGGGGGGTGCTGTCTGTATACCCAGGGGGTATTCTCAATCATCATCAGAGAAGCCACTGAATTGTTATTTAATATTTCATTTGACAAATCTGTATTCCCTAAAACATGGACTTCCATTCCCATAATGGCCCTACAAGATACCTTGAAAACCTGTCATCCCAATCCAGAAAATCTTTTGGAATCTGAGAAGCATGCACACAGGTTTCACTGTGACTGAAAGAAAATAGACTCATGTCAATGGACTACAACATTCAAAATGCCACAGCAATTATTTTACTTTTGTTTCCATGCCAATCCTCCTAGTGTTTGTAAGCACTGGATCCTCTCCCAAAGTCCATGCCAGAGATTTAAATTAACCACACCTGTGGATAATTGTGTGCAGACCAATCATGCAGTTCCACCCTAGCTTTCCACCCTGCCTGCACTGCTTATAAACTGCCACACCCTTAAGCTTCCTTGTTCTTGCATTGTATTCTGAAACTCGTGCAGCTGCGACCCGTTTGGAATCGCTCTCTCTCTCTCTACCTTGCTGACTATTCTGCATTGTGACTTCCCTGCACCTCTGCTGTTTAGTTCGAATTCTTAAAGCTTTGCCTTGCATGCTCAGTCCTGCACCCTCTGCCTACCGCCAATGTGTTTTCTTCTTACTTGTGTGCTGTGACCTTGCAGCAATTAACCCGATTTCTGGCAGCGCCCAGCCCCTGTACTATGTCCTGCAGCTTTCGGCCTCTGTTACTTGTTTGTTTCCATGCACTGCTCTTCTCTGCTCCTAGCTTTGCCCTTTCATTGCCTTCTGGTCTATTTACTCTCAAGCTTTACCCCATTAGTCTGTCTCTGTTTATCTTGCTTTTGTTTGTACCCTCTCCTTTTTGTGTTTCCAGTCCAGTTATCCAGCATGCTTTTGCTACCTAAATTCAGTCACCTTGTACCAGTTCCTTGCCTCTGTTACTTTGTGCCAGTTATTTACCCCTGTTACCTCTACCAGTTCACTGCTACGGTTTTCTGCATTTGTACTTCCTGCTTTCCTATTCTGAACGTGTTTTCCTTCTGGGGCTCTTAGTGTCTGGTGTTTAATTGTGTTTGTACCTGTGGCTCTATGTATTCCTTTACACAGAGATTAGCTCCTATACATTAGGAGGCAATATCTGCCCCTTCTTTGACTCGTTTTACCTGTAGTCTATAGTAATTTCATGTATCAGTGTGTTTTGTTCTGTTCTCACAGAAGGCACCTACTGTATGTTCCGGCTATACCCACACCGGCTTGCCCCGTGTAAGTACACTCCTTGTTTGTGGCTATGGGTCCAGATACAAAAGCCACTCTTGTTGCCCCTTCCATGGGCTTGCAGGGTGTGGTGAATGCAAGAGTAACTTGCACAGAGGCATTGAATTTCCCTTATTTATGTGGGTAGTCTCTAGTACACCCCTAGTAGGGGAGTCCTCATTGTTTGTCCAGTATATGGTTCCCATCCTTTCCTGTTCACCATCAGGGTCTGCCATTTGTTCCTGTGCTATTGTTCTGATTGACCTTGTCTGTTCATTCTAGTTTACCCTGCTGCTGTATGCACCTGCCAGTCCCCTTATATCAGCACTCCCACCCCCAACCAACCTGAGTGCCCTGTGTATCACCTGATGGCTGTGAAAAGAGACTGCTTTATAAAATCCTTTGCTCGATAACACTAATCTCAACCATTCCACTTATGATGTACCTGCAGATCCTATAAGGGTGTAGAATGAGGAGGCTGACACATAGGTGCCATATTTGTGGGCAAATACTTTTATTCAGTGAAAAAGAGAAAAGGAAACCTATCCCTCTCTCTAAGAAGCAGGGGTGTTTCCCTGCCTCAACTAAAAGATGTAAGGTGACTGTCAGGATGTCTGTCAACTCACAATGCCCACAGTCCTGTGTCATGAACACCTTGCCAATGACCCTCACACTAGAAACTATAATTAAAGTAGTATCCTTCTGGGCAATCCCAGGAGACTGACTCCCTTCTCCTGGGTTCAGGTTCCTGGTTTGTTGTACCAGTTCTACTCAGTTCTAAACAGTCTTGTGTCTTACATCCCTTGCTAGTAATGTTCCAAACAATACTTCTCCTATTCCCTGATAGTAGAGTCCCAAACACTCTGCTACTCGCTCTTAGTGGGTCAAGAAAATGTCTCCCATTTCCTGACATGCGCTTTCACTTTTAGATAACCTGGGGAATGACTCCCTTCCCCAGGCCTTCTTGGAGTTTACTGCCATTCTCGGCTACTACAAAAATTACTCCCTTCTTCTGGTATCTTGCTCTCAGTTCATCACAACCAGGGGGAATGACTCCCTTGCCCTGGTCTTATTTCTATCAGGCTTCACACCTACAACACTCAATTCTGGTTTCACCTCTTCTTTGACTTGGCCCACTTAGCAGGGAAGAGAGCCAAGTACTGCCACGAGGAAGATGACTTGTATCTTTATCTTGGTCTCTATTGTTGGAGCCCTCAACCCTTTTCTGATGGTTAGTGGCCCTGGGGCTACCACCAACATGAGGAAGATATCCTTGTAAGTTACAATCTCTCACATTGGGGTCCTTGACCCTTCCCTGTTGGTCAGTGATTTTGGTACCATCACTGACCCGACAAAGATTTCCTCTCATGTCAAGTTCACTCGTACTTCCTTTCAAATTAGGGGACTGGTGCCTGCCCCAGTTTCCTTATGTGCCATTACTTGGTTGACAGGACTGGTCAGCCCGCTCTCTCCTGTGACTTCTGGGATCTTCCTGCTGGGCTCCGGTCTCTCCTGGGGTTTGCATTTTCCTTGTCTCGTTCTTCAGTGGCTTCTGGCGGATTCTGGGCTGTTGCATATCAAAATATGTTATTTTGGTTTCCACTCAATCTGTTCTTGAAAGCCTGGAAAATGGTGAATCCAGCACAGCAAACCATTTGTTCCTAGCTCTTACAAGGAAAACACCACAGGCTTCTTTGTACAACATTTTATTGGTATTTTCTGAAGAAAAAAAACAAATGTTCTCCTTTTTGGTTATTTTCGCTCACCCTCACCCCCCTACAGCAAACTAGGATTCCTGAGTGGCATTATGACCGCCTACATGTGGGAAAAAAGCAGCCAAGTTTGGCCGAGATATCTCATGTAACAAAGAAGTTACAAGGGATTGAATGGCGACATACCAAAATCACCAAAAAAGGCCTTGGCACTGGGGGGAAATACCCATGGCAGTTAAGGGGTTAAGACAGTAAAGCCCCAGAGGAGATATCATTTGTAAGATAGCTCAGTTAGTTAATTCTCCAAATGCAGATTGTGCACAGGAATATGTAACACCTGTGTTCAGCACCTGGCTTAATCTTCTGGTGGGATAATAGAGTGAATGCATTCAGCTTCCGATGCAACACAGCATTTTCCAGGTCAATTGGTTCAGAAAAAGTGGTAGAAAACACTATTACTGTCACTTTTCTAATTGGCCAGATTTTCGTGCATTTTCTGGGTGGAGTTCGGGAGCCGAGTGGACACACCAGGACCCCCTGTCTTTCCCGCTCCACCAGACAAATGCAGCCTTTCTGCCAGCATGGATTCTCATGCTGGAAATAAGGAAAGGGATTCCTCTGGGATCTGCTTGGAAATGAAACCTGGTAAAAGCGGGCAGAGTCAGAGGAAGCCATTGTCAATTCCGCCAGAAATCGCTAATTGCGTGAGGTATTTACACTCTTCCAAAGTGAAAAAGCAATGTGATTTCACCTGCCTTTTACGCTAAAATCTTCCATTTTGTCGCAGAAAAGTAAAAACGTGCGCCAATGGAAGTGGTCCACGCCATGCAGTTTACTTTGCACCTTGATGTTTAGGGGTTTTGCGTGATCCTACACATGTAATAAATAAATAAATACATTTAACATGACCCCAGATAAATGCCAATTCGTGATCAGAATGAGTGAGCATGGCATGTCGCTGGCAAGAGGGTGTCCTGTGCTTCTTGAGTGTGTTGGCAAATGCCCTTAAAGGCATGGTCTAGTAAAACATTTTATTTAAAAAATAGATAGGCAACATAAAAAAAAATACTAGCGTTCTCTTTTTTAAAACTTCCTATGTAAAGTTTTGAGCTATTCAAGCTCAAAATTCGCAAAAGCAAGCGCATGGGCGCATCCATTTTGTGAAATGCATGCCCTCCTGTGCTGGCTTTTGCTTTTGCGGCACTAATGAAGGAAAAGCCAGCCAGCTGTAGTAAACAAAAGCTACCGCTGGGTGGCTTTCCCTTCATTAGTGCTGTACGCGGAGGATGGGGACCGGAGACCAGAGCAGGAAAGCTGCAGCTGAATCTCGGTAATTGCTATTTATTTTTTTAAAAAAATAAGCACTAGCTGTGTTTTTTTTCCTAAGTTTTCTGGGCTGGAGGAGCCCGGAAAACTTGGAAATAAAACCGCAGCTTTAAAAACGCTGTATTTATGTTTGCGGTCGCTTTTGAAGTGACCGCAAACATAAATACAACGTTATTGTGTTGGAAAATGCTGCGGTTTTTCTTTCCAAGTTTCTCAGGCTCCTCCGGCTCGGAGGAGCCTGAGAAACTCGGAAAGAAAAACCGCAGCGTTTTCCAAAACAACCGCGTTGTTTCTGCCTGAATCTGCTTTCCCATTTGGGGCTCTCGGGCTCCCCACGGGGAGCCCGAGAGCCCCAAATGGGAAAGCAGATTTCGGCAGAAACAACGCAGCATTTAGCATTTCCCATTTGGGGCTCTCGGGCACCCCGTGGGGAGCCCGAGAGCCCCAAATGGGAAATCAGCTGTAGGCAGAAACACCGCGGCATGTAAACACAACCGTGTTGTGTTTCTGCCTGCCTTGGCTTTCACTTTGGGTCTCCGGTGCTCCCCACAGCAGGCAGAAACACAACGCGGTTGTGTTGGAAAACGCTGTAGTTTTTCTTTCCGAGTTTCTCAGGAAATGCCCAATTTTGCTCTTTGAGTGGAAATGGGAGAATGTTGCCCAGCATGTGCCACTTTCTCTGCAGAGTGAATTGTGCCCACCCCGAGGAATAAGTGTGAAAAACCTACAAGGGCACTGTGCCCTGCTCTTTCTGTGTGTGTCTTCCCCATAGGGCGACAGATGCCGACTCAGACATGAGTAAGTCTCAGGTGACAAGCCTGTACTCTAGTTGATGTGGCAAAGGATTCCAGACTTCTGAGGCTGATAACATTAGTAGCATTGAGTTACATGCCACCTGACAGGTATCTGTGATAAAGTTACAAAGCAGAGCTGTTAGTGGGCTAAAGCATGAGGTAATGTCTGCCCACCCTCAAAGGGTACGTATAACCAAAAATAATAGGCCCCTCCCCCCATCATGGCTGTAGGGGCCAGGCTCCAAACCAGGGCAAGAATGCCCTCCAATCATCCATGGCCACGAGTAGGGTACCCCTCGTGCTCCAGGAACCCTGTTGAGCAACCTCTGTGCTTTCCAGGTGATACTAATATTATTTAAAGACAGAAGTCTAAAAGGTAATCGCTTAATTGCAGCTGGAAATTAGCTCCTGGCATGATCAAAATGTCTTAACCAAGTGTGACATCATCCCCTTCAGTTATAAGCAATATGTGTGTTCTCGCGTTTCTTCCTCCACTGAATTACTGTTAGAAACAAAGGCAAGAGTTGTGTCTCTTGTGTAGGCATTAGGAAGGCAGTTGCCAGCCTCTGGCATAATATGCCATGTTCTTCCAATATTGGCTAGCTGTTGCTCTCTTATGGCCAGGTAGAACCACCCTGGCAGTGACTGGCAAATGCATTTCCCCTGCAGACAGAAAAGCGTAAATAAGAGGCCAATTCAAGACACAGAACAACTATAAGTTAAAACAGACTGCAGCTGCCATTGCTGTGTTAGGAAGAATATGTTGAGTGTTCAAGCAAGGAGGTATGTATTAAGCAAGCAAGCAGTGAGACAAGGGAGAGGCAAATAAAGGCCAGAGGGGCTCTTTGAATAATGTAACAGGGCAGAGGACCCATGCTCTGCCGTCCTAGTAACATATGAGATAATCAAATAGATCAGGATTTGCAGGAAATGTTAAACAAGAAAGTAACAGAGTCCAGCTCTGCATTCAGAATAACAAAAGCAAAGAAAGACTAGGCTCTGAAGCCAGCATGAGATGGAATAAGAGGGACCATACTCGTCATGAGAGGCTGGCCCGGCCCTCGCATGGGGCGCTAGAGGGCCAGCCTACACAGCGGGCTGCCCCTCTGGCCACCCCCCCCTGGGTCAGAATACACACCACCTACTAGAAATCCCCCGGGTCGGACACATCTGGCCGCGGACTTGGGGAGTGCTTATAAGGGGGTGGGCTTGCGATTGCTCATCCTCCTTGTTTGCTGCACCCTCCCGGAGGACAGTCAAAGCAGCAACATCACACACCTGGTCCCTCTACTCCCATAACGGCGCTTACTCAGAGGTACAAACAAGATTTCCTCTTTCTTTGAAACTCCCATCTTTCCATTCCAAGAGACACACACACGTCACCTTTCCCCACACAAAAAAGTAGCAACTTGCAGTTGGTAGAAAAGGCTTCAATTCTTTTATTTGGCAGGAGTCCAGTTACAGGTGATCTGCCTCTTAACGAGCTGGCTTCCTAGCTGTGGCCCACTGGAAGTGATTGTTATTTCCTCTCTCTTACCATGAGCTCATATTCAGATGAAAAATCCAGAAATGCAACATACAAAGACATGTTCTTTGCTGCTGCATCCTTTAATTTTCTTCTGTTTTCTTTTCTTCTTTTCTCTTGTTTTATACAGTGATATTTGTAATTTAATACATACTGCTATTTTAATTCTGATTTTGTTAAAATTCGAGTTCTTTGACTAAAACACAATAAATAAATAGATATATAAATAAATAAAGCAAAGTCCCCCAGATGTCCCCTGTCCCCCCACATTGTATGTGTCTCCTACGCCCCTGTTCTTTCTCTTATGTTCCCTTCAATATGTGTTGAAGGTTTGGGTACTTTCCCCTTTAACCAGGCTAGCGATATGCAAGCCTGGTTAAAGTCCCTCTTAGGGACTTCAATGATTCTCTTTCTTAGATAAAGCAATTTAAGTGAATCTGTTTTTTATACAACTTTTCATAACTTGTGCTTGGACGAGTTTCTTGAACTCCATGACGATTCCCTTTGGCCTCCTGGTCTTCCCGTTCTCCCTGTTACCTCCAACAACATAGGGGAAAGTCTCTGAGCTCTCTGCCTGTCTGGGAGCTTCTCTCTCACTCCTTGTTGCCGTTGGCTCACTGTCACTGGCCTCCTCTTGCTAGGATTCTCTCTCACTCCTGCGGCAGCCCGGTGTTTCTTAAGGTTATCGGTCAGATTGCTGCTTCGTTCTCGTGATGGTATTGGCATTGTTTTGTGTGCTGCCTTCGCACCCTGTATCCTTTGCGGTCACAACACTGCCTTGTTTTAGGCTCCAGCCCTCTATGCTTCTTGCATTGGCACATGCTGTGTCTCTGGTGTCTGCCTTCCATTCAGTGCAATCTTGAATGTCATGGGCTTCGCGGCTTGCTTCTGCTCGGCCTCCTTCAGGTGTTACGCAAGACGTACACCTCCCTTGCCTGCATATGTGTTCCTCTCTCTCTCCTTTTTTCTGCAGGTATTTGCTATTCAACATATTCATCTCAGTTGATTAGAGACTTGTATTTAAAGGGACACATTGGGCTTCATTGCAAGTTTGGCGGTAGCCCGCGAATGGGCAATTGCCGGGTCATTATGGCCTTGCCAGACCCAGTCGAAACTGGTAGCTGTAATGGCACCCGCGAGCAGAACTCGTAGTTTGACGGTCCGGGAA
The DNA here is from genome assembly GCF_040938575.1 of Ambystoma mexicanum. Taxonomy (NCBI): domain Eukaryota; kingdom Metazoa; phylum Chordata; class Amphibia; order Caudata; family Ambystomatidae; genus Ambystoma; species Ambystoma mexicanum. The sequence continues at coordinate 184,151,008 of NC_090926.1, forward strand.
CAACAGTGCCTGCAAGTTTACCGGTACCATAGTTCCCAGACCGGCAAACTTGTAATGAGGCCCATTATCTTTCTTTTTGATCATGGTATAGATTGACTTTTTCTTCATTCAAGTCTTGGGACTTGTATGTCCTTGATATTTAAGAGAGTCACATGTATGCCATTATGTGTAATCGTTTCAGGAGTTCCTAACAGGAACGGGAGTTCTTGTCCCTTTAGTGAGATCCCACTTGGGAGGGTGTTATGGAGTGGGCTCACCTCCCTAGCCTCATGAGGGGGGCAGGGGAAGGCTCCACCTTGGGGAGAAGGAATTCCCTCGATTCATCACACTTTCCTCAATCGGCTATCCAGATGACTATGCCAATAGGGTACATTTGTTATGAATTATGGATAATGGAAAAACGAGCTAAAACAGTTAGTCACAGATCAGGCAACTTCACTGATGATACAGGTAATGGCAACAGCGAGATACCACTAATGTGTGTTGAATACAATGTACACGGTTCCATATAAGGCAAGGGTTAGTGTCAAGAGACAGATGTAGACACTTGCTGTAGAGAATATAGTGCCTTGCATGAATAACGCACGTGGGTTTAGCAAAACACACACATAGGGCCTTATTACACGGTAGGCGGTAGGGATTTAACGTTACCGGTAATGGAATACCGGTAACGTTAAATCCCCATGCGAATTACGACCCGGCTCACCGCTATTAGCAGCACTGCTAAGTACGGTGCCACTAATAGCGGGCAGTCCGCATGCGCGCGACCCTCCATCCCGTTAATAACGCCATGCCGCTAATAGCACAGCATCACAAGGCAAGTGGACATGCCAATAGCGGCATGGTAAAGCCCCCAAAACCCCTTACCGCCATGGCGCTAATACCGGCATCGCGAACCACCCGTTAAGAGAACTGAGCAGTGTTCCCACCTGCCACAGGTGGACACAATCAGCACAGGTGGAGGCAATGGAGACTGGCAGCTCAAAAGGAGCACACCGCACCCCTTCCCACACCCCTTCCCACACCAAGATGGTTCCAATACTTGCAGCATTACATGGGCTGGAGGACATGATTGCAGCGCAGCAGCAACAACAACAACAGGCAGCACAGAGGAGACGCAGGAGGAGGAGGAGGAGGAGGAGGAGGAGGAGGAGGAGGAGGAGGAGGAGGAGGAGGAGGAGGGCAAGACAGGCACAGCAAGCACCACCACGGCACCTAATCATACCACAGAGGCACCCACCAATCCCCAGGATCAGAGCCAGTCCATTTAACCTAACCCCTGAGCAGATACACACCCTATACCGTCTGGACCGGGATACCATCACCAGCATCGTGGACATGATACACAACGACATTGTGAGCCTCATAGACAGCCGAACTGCCACCCCCCCCCCCCTCTACTCAAGGTGGTGACTGTGCTCCACTTCCTGGCCACAGGCACCTACCAGCATACAGTGGAGCAGATGCAGGGCATCTCACAACCAGTATTCTCACGCTCGCTGAACCAGGTACTCGATGCCCTCCTGAAGCATGCACCTGAACACATATTCATGCAACGGACTGCCCAGGAGATTGCAAACACCAAAGTTGGGTTCTATTCACTGGCAGGCATCCCAAGTTGCATTGGGGCAATCGACTGTACCCATGTGGAATTGGTGGTCCCACATCACAATGAAGTAGTCTACCGAAACAGGAAGCAATTCCACTCCATCAATGTCCAAATGGTATGTGACGCCAACAAGATAATCACACATTGCTGTGCCCGATTTCCCGGATCAACCCATGATTCCATGGTCCTGCGGAACTCAACTATCCCACGCTAAATGGAGCGACAAGCCGGACAACGTTTGTGGCTACTTGGTGAGTAGCAGGCCAAGCACATGGCTGTGTGATTGGGGGGGGGAGAGATACATACTCCAACTGGGTGTGATTGGGGGGGGAGAGATACATACACCAACTGGGTGTGATTGGGGGGGGATATACATACTCGAAATGGGTGTAGCTTGTCTTCCGTCGGACAAATGCACACACAGATGTACGCCAATGTCCATCTGGGAAGGCCGCAACGTACTTGAGATGAACGGACATGCAAGTATAAACTACACAACATAGATCACAATCCAGGTCTAGAAACATTAAACATCCATCCACATCCACATTGCACAACATTCAACGCCACAAAATACACAAATGTCATACATGCCATCAAGATAGTCATACAGAATTAGTCCAGCACAACATCAATAATGCAATGTGCCCTTGAATGCATGCAAAAGGATCACCTCTAGCCATAGCATTGCACCACGCACCTATAGCACCACTGAAGTGATGCCTCTCAGCATGGCAACATCAATGTTGGAATGGCAGTACACCAGCAGTGTGGTACCAAATCTGCCTAGGCCCAGGGACACCTAAGACCTGGCCTCACCCAAGACATGTCAATTACTGTTGGAGGCATTAATGGGGCATGTCTACTTGCAGGTTTGAGCTCACCTTTGCACATTGCAGTCAGACAGACCATCTGCATGTATGCTGTTAATTGTGTACTTCAATCACAATGCAAAATCAATTTGTGTGATATGAACAGGCTGCTCTTGAGGTGAACAGTAACAGGACCCCATTCGTCCCCCCATACAGATGATGCCGGCTATCCCCTGAAGAGGTGGCTCCTCACCCCTGTACGGAACCCACAGAACAGGCACGAAGAGGAATACAATCGTGTACATACCCGTACCCGCATCATGATCGAGCAGACATTTGGGCTTTTGAAGACACGGTTTAGGTGCATTAGCAGGTCTGGTGGCGCTCTCCTGTATGGCCATGAGAAGGTGGCCAGGATCACCATGGCATGTGTCATGCTGCACAATATGTGTATCAGACGGAATGTGCCACTGCCCCCTGACGTTGAAATAGAAGCACCAGATGAGGATGATGAAGGTGAGGAGGACGGAGGTGAAGGGGATGCAGGTCATGCAAGAGGGGATGGGCAGGAGGGACGTGCTGTGAGACAGCATCTGATCAACCAAATATTCTGAGTACCATGGTTTCGTACTGTCACATGGATATGGGTAGTAATGCACTGGTGTCTGTTTGGAAGCGCACAATGGACCCTGGCGTCAATAAAGTACACATACACAATGAAGAAGTCCAAGCCTGTGTTTTGATCAAACACCAGTGTATTAAGGAATGTAAAGAAGAAAATGTGCATGTCCCCAAACATCCCACCACCCTTCCCCCCACCCGCACTACAGTCCCATAACACGCTTCCCCCCCACCCCCCACAACAGTCCCATAACACCCTTCCCCCACCCCCCACAACAGTCCCATACCTGTTGCCACTGGCTGATGCTGGCCAGGTCGAGGGCAGTGTTGGGTTCTGGTGGTGTGGCTGCTGTGCCCTGTGATGCAACCAGGTCAACAGATGAAGCCACCGGGGGGCTACTAAAAGCTCCCATGTTGTCATCACCAGTGACATTAGACCCGGGTGTCTGCTGTGGGGATGGCTCGGGGATTCCAGGGGGGGTTGGGGTGTGCATCTCTATGTGGAAATCGGATGTGTCCTCCACATCTGATAGTGGTGCAGTGACTGCCGCCTCTCCTGCGGAACTAGCTGCAGCTGAGGGTGGGCCCTCCGTGGCTGGGATCGGTGGTGGTGGGTTAACCTCCGGAGGTGGGGCAGTTGTTGGTGGTGTGGCAACTTGTGTCTTGGCAGTGGTGCTCCACCGATGTTTCACACTCTGCATCTGGACCCTTCTTCCTTTGCCCCTTGATGTTGTGGGGGTGTCCTCTGTGTCCTGTGCCCTTGTTTTCTTATGCGCAGGGGGTGCCTGAGATGCATTGCCAGCATCCTCACTGTCTGTATGTGAGCCTGTCGGGGACAAGAAGGGGGATGGCATTGGTTACGGTTCTATGTACTTAATGCAGTACACATCAATAATGCAGTTGTGGGCATTTGGACTTCATTGTAAAGGATGCAGGTGATGTATCAGTTCAGTGGCTCATCCATGCATGGTTGTGTGTGGCACTCATCTCTGGTGATGTGTGCATGTGTGTGTGTTTGGGTCTGACACTGACATGGCCAGGGTTGGATGCATGTGTGGATGTTTGGCCATCCATGAGGTGATTCTGGGCTCACATTTGGGGGGACCAGTAGATTCACATTGCATGCTTTCATGTGTACACTCACCTCCATCTGAAGTGGTTGCCACACCATGCTCCATCGTCCCGACTCCCTCTATGGATTCCACTCCAATGAGGTTGGCGCAGGTCTCCTCCCATTCTTTCAGTTTTATGGGCGAACCAGATCCACCGGCTGTGGCAATGTTGTGGTTTTCTGCAAGGATGCTTCTCACCTGGAGTCTGAGGTCATCCCACCTCTTTCTGCACTCACGCACATTGCGGGTGGTGGTGCCCACAGCACTGAATTTCATGGCAACCTCAGCCCAGATTGCCTTCTTTTTGATGAGTGTCTCCCGCCGCATGTCGCTGGCAAAGACCACGGCAGCATTGTCAGCTAGGGTCTGGGTGAGCATTAATAGCTCCTCTGTGGTAAATTTTTCCTTCCGCTGCCAGTCCGTGTTTTTATTTACTGCCTTAGGCATGTCGAGGGTGTCCCTGTGGATTTCCTACTGCAAACTACTCAGAACAGGTCCAGGGGGCAGAGGATGGCAATGGATTGTGTTTTTAAAGATGGCCGCTGTGCTCTTTCCCGTTCCTGTGCGATGACGCTGTTTCCGGTTCTGCAATTTAACGGTCACCGCTAATAGCGGTCACCGCTATTTGCATGCAGAGTGAGGGCGGAGGTGCTATCTGTACTTTCGTCGAAGCCGGTAAGAGACTTTTTGGGGACTTTAGCGGCATGGCGGTAGGGTCATTACCGGCATGGCGCTATGCTCGTGTCCGCGTACTCGTAATGGTATGCTATTAGCGTCCTCTTGCGAGGGCGGACCTGTTAAGAGCGCCATGCCGGTAATTTGAGATTTTTAGCGCACAACGTGTAATGAGGACCATAGCCTGTTGCTCGGCTTTAGCAAAAGGCGATGAACACAATATGGTAGCTTTCCCGTGCCAGCAGAAGAAACCTTAACCACAAAAGGGCAGCTTCCCGTCCCAAACGGCAAATATAGAGTTCGAGAGATGCCTTTCTTTTTTCACACCAGTTATATCTGATGAGACAGGAAGCACCAATAGACACCCAATGAATGCATACAGTTAAGAAGTGTGTGAAAGCAAGTGTTGCTCTTTACCCCTTCAAAAGCTCAGTTACTATAATGGAGTTTGAAGTTGTCTAGGAGCAAATGACACGTTTTACTCGTTTTACTCTTTCCCTGAGCAGAAGCCCATCCACTCTAAGTGAAACAACCAATGGTCAAAGACAGCACCCGTCTGTTGAGTTTGCACATAGGTATAGCATGTGTTCAAAGCGAAGCAAAACACAGGAACAGTTTTAAGCTCTAGATTTTAACTTTCCAGGTGGCGGAAATGACGCACACATGATAGGCAGACCAAAGCCTGTATTAAGATAAAAAGCACAGGCTTACAGGGTAACACAACACAGCGCAGCAGGAGAACTCGAACCCTGGGGGGCTGGGAAAGTACATCCATCACAGGTGCCCAAGCAGAGGCGCAAGCAGGCCCAATTGACAGGAAGCTGTTGTCAACTTGTATGCAGCACAACGAGTCCTGAAGCATAAGTTTAAATGTGGAAGTTGAACTGTATGCATTTTGTGAGGCTGCAGGCGTTCGGTATGTTACACAACTCCCGACCATACCATAGCTTAGTATAGACCAACATAACATAAATTCTATGTTACACAAGCTGGTATCCTAAAATGATTACTTGTACTTGTTCTTTATTAAATGTAAATCATGCTCTTAGCTTATACAATAGCGCTTTTCATATGTATGGCAATATGCTATGTTATAATTGCTGCTTCCATAGCAGGTGCAATGTGAATTAGAGCTTGTAGGAAATAGATGTGATATTAATTATATTAACTTGCTACCTTCAAGTATCAGTTTCATATTTCTGAGTAATGCTTCAGAATGATGTCTCTCTGAGTCCAAAAGAACTTCACAAGATTTCCTGGCTATATTTTTGTTAATTATGTCAAGGGGAGAAAACACTCAGCAACACTGTCCCAATCGCTTGGCCGAACTCATGAGGCACCCCTTATCATAACATATGACTTTTGATTCCATGCCCACTTCACACAGCCCTACCTGGGTTGGAGGGGGGGCAGAATTCACGCACTACAAGTGAAATTAAGTCACCTTGCCTAGCCCTTACTCGCTAGGGACCACTCGGCTAATACACTTACCCATGTCTTGTTACCTTCTACCTATTGTATTATACCCCTTGTTGCTATGTGGCCATCTTCACCCTTTCTGATTATTGTTGATCAGGAAGAGCCTAACTTTTCAGCCATAAGCCTTTGGTCTAGTGCACTCCCGTTTCCCTTTTTCCCATTTTACTCCCTCTCCACCTCATCTCCAAGTGCTGTGAGACTACTTTTTAAATATGTGTGCGCTATACAAAACCTCAATAATATAAAATAAAATGACTGTGTGAGACTCTGGATGCAATTATTTGTGCCACTTGTTCCAGGAACACTATAAGAGTAAAGATCGCATTGCATGGTCCTAAAGAGGAAATCTTGAGGATTGTGGTGGATCGCCAAGAACCACGTGACTCAAACGCAGAGTTAATTCTTTTTTTTTTAATTTTTTTTTTTTACACAGGATGGGGATTGGAGAAATGCCTTTTGGAAATAAGGGATTCATCCATTGCACAAAAAAGAATGCTCTTCTCTCTTGATAAGCAAAGCAAATAGTGTCAGGATGGGGTAAAGCATGTGGTGTAACAGTTCATAATCTAATAAGGCTACACAGAATCAGGGATATAGGATTCAGCATTTTTTGCGACTCCTGACGAGGTAGCTAAGGGTTGGGATAAACACGTATAGGGATTAGGGGTGCCTCTGACAAAACCTGAATTCCCTGCTTGGGACTGCCATACTTCAACCGTGTCAGGATGGGAGTAACAATAAAGTGTGTGGGTTCTTCCTACTGTGGGGATCCTGGTCTACCATGCATAATCTAAAGAACTATAGAGTCTCAGAGATATAGGGCCTCATTACGAGGTTGGAGGTAGCCATGGCGCTATTAGTGCCATGGCTGCGTCCAAACGCGTTCCGACTCCGCCCTGGTGAATGGAGCAATTACCGGTCCATTCCAAAGTTTGCGGGACCGGTAATTCCCCATTCACCAGGGCCATTCCCCATTCGAGCCCCCATAGGACTCAATGGGAATGGGGAAGGCGCTAATAACGGTACCGCAAATTGTGGTACCGTTATTAGCTCCAGAGTCCCTTTGCGGGTCCCGTCCTTAATGCCTGGAAAAACCAGGCATTAATGGAGGACCCGCAAAGGGAACTCGTAGTAAGGCGGTAAGGGATTACCGGCACCTGTGCCCTTACCGGTGCCGGTAATCCCTTACCGCCCACCTCGTAATGAGGCCCATAGTGTCCAGTCACTTCTTGGTTTACAGTCTCTGGATACGGCACCTAGTGACTTCTTTACAAAGTCTCAAGGATATGGTTTTCAGCCGCTTCTTTGCTCAGTTCGCAGTTCCTCTACACCAGGGAATACTGCCCTGCTTGCTATTTGTAATCAATACCAGAAGAATAGTTTTCTGCATACCGCTGTTTTGATTCGGGGAGGCATTCGATAGGTGTTCCTTCAATCTCCGCACAAATTAATCCCTCATGTCCCTGCTTTTCCTGCTATTTCTCTTCTTCTTTTGTTCTATATAATGGGGATATTGTGCCCTTATCACTATGAGGCTTTAATCATCATATAGACAGCTATTATCCCTAACATGATTCCCCCACATACTTTCATTCACGACAGCGACTGCCCACACAAGGTGGTGCCATTGCTATGATATATAAAGAGACACTCACCCTTAGCAATCCCACCCCATACACAAACTTTGAAACACTCTCTCAATTGCTCGCTCCATCACACTCACACTCCACCTTTCTCCACCTTACTTACCATCCCCAACATACAATCACAACTTGCACACCGACTGTACTGACTTCCCAACTAACAACCACCGGTCCCCCTGCATCAATATCTACCTTGTCGACTTCAACCCTGGTAGTTCCCATCCATACAGAAACCACATACTATAGAGTATCCTCACTCCTCTCACCCCCATGACTTGACACAACTCATCACCTACCCCACCACACACAGCTAGAAACACCTTGAAACATTTAATTTAGAGCAAAAATCATGTCACTGTGGAAAATTGAATTTGGGTGTCGTGGTCAGACCACTTTGCTATCCCCTTCATGCTCTCTCTCCCACACAAGACCCCCCCCCCCCCACCTTCCACACAACCTCCTTGTCCCCAGCCAGATAAAGCAAACACATTATAGGCACCGCTTTAGCACCACTCGTTCCACCCCCTCCCTGCAAGCCCATCCCTCCACTCTCCTCAACAATTACAACAGCATAATCACACAGGCAATCTACAAAAGTGCCCCCCTCAATTCACAAAAACCCTGCAGACACAAGCATAAACCATGATTTAACAGCTCCCTCCTATCTATCAAGCAGGAAGCCAGACACCCAGAAAGAGCATGGCAAAATAACCCATGCCCCAAAAGTAGAACACCAGTCAAACTATGCACAACAAAGCAAAACAGCCAAATGCAAAGCCAAAACTAACCATTACCTCCAAAAACTTCAATTCTCAACCAATCATACACAGAAACTATTCAACATTGTCAAGTGCCTCTCCAAACCACCATCCACACCCCCATCCACTGCAGTGTGCAACCCCCTCATGGACTAAGCCCTCCCCTCTGCTGTCGAACATCCACCCCGATCCCAAAAAATCCAACCCATTGGACACCATCCACCCCATTGAAACAGACACCCTCATCTCCCTTACTACCAAAACAAAACCTGCACTCTTCCTGGATGATGCATCCCAACCTCAAGCCACATCCAATTGCATCACCACCCTTGCTCCCCACTGGCTCAATATCAACTCTTGTCTATCACATGGTACTATCCTCTCTGCTCTCAAAACTGGACAAATATCACCTATGCTCAAAAACCATCTCTCGACCCCACACTCACTGAAAATTACTACCCGATCACTATCCTGGCACACCTTGCCTGAATCATGGAATGCTTAGTCACTATCCAACTGCAACAACATATCACTACAAACCACCTACTCAACCTCTTCAAATCTGGCTTTTGACCTGGACACAGCACTGAGACCGCTAAACTTTATCAGTGGTGTTGTGAGGTTGTGGAAGTATGACGTGGGAGTCAAGGTGTGTTGCTGAAAGTATATTTATTACTAGAATTTTCAAGTGCAAAAGTCATTAACTGAAAAGGTCAACGGTTTCCTTCACCGTAGGCTCTTCTTCCCTTGTGGGTTCCTGAGAAAGGGGACTGTCTCCTAATGCGTGAGGTCTGGATAGGCCCACCACTCTGGGTCGGCTCCACTCTCCGTCTCGGCGTCCTGTGGAAATGACAGACCGAGCTGGTTAGAATTTGTGGGCTTTTATCCTTCCCTGAGGTTTCAAAGCCCCACCAATCAGCAGGGTTTAGGACCTTCCCGGTTGTGATTGGCTGGGAAGCCGTTGGCCTGCCTCCCTTAAAGCCAGAACCCACCCCCGTCACTTCCGCCTGCCCTTGTAGCATAGTGGGAGGTCCTGTGGTGCCTTTGCCCGCGCCGATGAAGTGTCGCCGGGACCCGAGCACATATGGGCGGGTTCGGGCATTCGTGGCTCCTCCCGACCTTTCCCCGCAGACTGTGCCACCTATGCGCGCTCTCCCGCTCCTGCACCCCGGCTCTGCTTGACGTCCACCACTGGTCATGTTGGTCGCGGGGACTTCCCTGGCACTGCTTCCGCCCCTCTCCTGGCCCGGGCTGGCGAATCTGGAACGTCGGCTGCACCGCGCTGGAACTCCTATACGGTAAGCAACCATCCATGCTGCAGCTCGCCACTGCTGCTCCTTCGCTGGTCTTGTCTCCGTGTTGTTTCCCGTGTCCACCCCCCACTAATGTCCGAGGTACTTAGTTTCGTGAGCTCCCATTGTGCTCTTTCGGGGATTTATGTGTAATCCCGCCCTATGTAGGTCGGCTATAACTGCTTTTAGGTGGGTTAGGTGGTCTTCCCAGGACCTACTATAGATAATTATATCATCCAGGTAGGCCGCTGCATACCCCTCATGAGGTCGTAGTATGATGTCCATGAGCTTCTGGAAGGTGGCTGGTGCACTGTGTAGGCCGAAGGGAAGGACCTTGAACTGGTACAGTCCTTGTGGAGTAGAGAAGGCAGTCTTTTCCTTGTCCTGGGGTCGTAAAGGGATCTGCCAGTATCCCTTAGTTAGGTCTAGGGTGCTCAGGAACAGGGCGGCGCCAAGTCCCTCCAGTAACTCGTCCATCCGTGGCATCGGGTAAGCCTCGTACCGGGAGACGGCATTCAGTTGTCTGTAATCCATACAGAAGCGTATGGAGCCGTCTGGTTTAGGGACAAGTACTATAGGTGAGGACCAGGTGCTGGTTGATGGTTCGATGATGTCTAGTTGCAGCATTTCATCCACTTCGGTATTTATGACGCGCCTCCGGGCTTCAGGTATACGATAGTACGTCTCAGACCCTATCTTCCCAGGCTCTGTTCTTATCTCGTGTTCGATTAATTCAGTATGCCCTGGTAAGGTGGAAAAGGCTTCTCGGTGGGGCAGCAGATTGTCCAATAGTTCTACTTCATAGCAGGGGTTAATGCATTCCCCCACTGGACGTGATCCAAAGAATTGGGGTCCGTTGTTTCGATGGTTTCTATGTCGCCGGTAGTTCCCAGGGCCACCATTAGAGGTTTGTTCCACTTTTTCAGTAGATTAATGTGATATATCTGATCCGGGTTACTTCGGTCGGGTTGGTGGACTCTATATGTCACAGGACTGAGAACGTCGGTGATCTTGTAGGGTCCTCTCCATCTGGCCAGTAACTTATTGGCGCTGGTAGGCAAAAGAACGAGTACCTGGTCACCTGGTTTGAAACTCCTCATCCTGCTCCCCTTGTTGTAGTTCCTTTCTTCAGTTGTCTGTGCCCGAGAGAGGTTGGCTTCCGCTAGAGTTCTCAGCGCAGTTAAATGTTCCTTCAACTCTTCGGTATATTCGGTCAAGGACATTTCATCAGTGGCTTCCCATTCCTCCTTAACCAAGTCTAGGATCTTACGGGGTTGTCTTCCAAACAGCTCAAAGGGGGAAAACCCGGTAGAGGACTGGGGGGTGTCTCTTAGGACCATCAGGACAAGGGGTATCACCCTATCCCAGTTCTTGGCGTCTGGTCCTGTCACTCTCCTCATCATTTTCTTTATTGTTTTATTATAACTTTCGACCAAGCCGTCGGTCTGGGGATGGTACACAGATGTTCTGAGTTGTTTGATCTGTAGGCGTTCACACACCTGCCGGAGTAGGGCTGACATGAAGTTTGTTCCTTGGTCAGTGATGATTTCCGAGGGTAGACCGATTCGGGCAAAGAAAGGTATGAGCTGATCACACAAATGTCTGGCCGACGTACCCTTGAGGGGAAAGGCCTCTGGATAGCGGGTGGCGTAGTCTACGATGACAAGCATATACTTAAACCCTCTACTGGCTGGTTCTAATGGTCCGACGATATCCATACCTATCCTTTGGAATGGTACTGCGATAAGGGGCATCTTTTGTAGAGGAGCCTTAGCTGGCTTTACCCCGCTGGTTAGCTGACAGGTCGGGCATCTCTTACAGAACTGGGCTACCTCGCCATAGAGTCCTGGCCAGTAAAACCGTTTGAGAATGTTTTGTTGCGTCTTTAGGGAAGCCATGTGGCCACCGCATGGGTGGTTGTGGGCCAACTGCATGACCACGCTACGTTGGGTTTTCGGTAGCACCAACTGTTCGTTAACCGACCCATCGTCACCCTTGTATCTGCGGTATAGCAAACCCTTCCTTGGAACAAATCCTGGGCCTTTGGAAACATCAGGATCCCCTTCTTGGGCTGCCCTTTCTCGGGCTATCTTGATGGTGTTATCTGTTAGGGTCTCTCCCCTAATGCTTTCCTCCTTGTCTTCTAATTTCCAGTCAATGGGTCTAGTCATATAACTAGCCTGACACCACTCTATACGGGTTTGTCTCTTTTTGTTAATCGGGATTCCTGGGGTAGTCGTAGCTTCTCCTATGTCTGGCTTGGATCCTGCTTCCCTCCTTCCCTCCCGACCGGTTAGGGCCTGGTCAAAATTAGGTAAATCAGTACCTATGACTACCGGGGCAGGCAGAAAAGGCAAAACAGCAGCCCTTAGGGGCGACAATTCCCCGTTTACTTCAATAGCTAACTTCTTCATTGGATATAGTTTTATATCACCATGGATACACTTAATAGGTATAGACACATTAAGCAAGTTGGGTTTATTACTTACAGTAGGTGATATGGCGGTTTGCCTGCTGCCGCTGTCGAGTAGAGCGCGTGTGGGTCGGCCGTCGACTCGTATATCGACCACATAGGGACCGGGCAGGCCTTCTGCTGGCAGCGGGTTTAGATATCCGATGTCCATGGGCTCAGCTGCTCTTCTCCTGGGACAGAATCGGGCTATGTGGCCCCATTCGCTACACTCGAAGCATTGAGGCTGCCAATATACTGGACTGGTCCCTGCGGGCTTATCTTCAATCCCGTATTTCTTATCATCTGGTCTCCGGATACTCTCGTCCGGTGGTCGCCATCTCAGTTGTTGGGGTCTGGCTCCCCGGGTCAAGTGGGGGTCAGTTATTGGAACTGCTATACGAGCTGTTATTCCAGGGTTTTGTGCTCTGTGATATCCGGCCTTTTGGTATGCCGAGGCGATGTCCACGTCTTCCGTCAGAGATGGTCGGTGATGTTGCCTCACCCATCTCTGCATCTGTCCAGGTAGAGCGTCCACAAACTGTTCGAGGATGATTTTATCAAGGATCGGCTGAGTAGCGGGAGTTGGGGTCAACAGCCATTTTTCCGCTAAGTCCTTTATGCGGTAATACAACTGCCGTGGGCTCTCGCCGGCCCTCAGCTTGGTGTCTCTCAATTGGATGCGATAGGCCTCCTCGTCGAGGCCAAGGCGATCCAACACCGCTGCCTTAATGTCCCCATAGGGAGTGTTGCTGGTGGGGTTCACCGCCTGGTAGGCTCCCTGCATGAGGCCGGATAGAAGGGGGGCGACATATTGTCCCCAACGCTCTGGTGGCCACTGTGCGTTTCTCGCTATTCTTTCAAAGCTGGTAAAGAAGAAGACCGGGTCCTCGCCGTCCTTGTATTTCTGGAGTAAGGCGGACGGGACCATTGGTTGGGTTCTGGAACTAGCTACCACCTCCGTGAGCCTAGAGATGGTTTCATGATGTTTGTCCTGGGCAGTTGTTTGTACAGTGCTTTGCAACTGCATGGCCTGTTGAAAGGCTTGTCGGTCGGCAGCTGCTTGTTGGGTTTGTATCTGCACCAACTGTTGCAGCTGTTGCTGTCCTTCTGACGGAGTTTTTATCAATGCCTCCATCGCAATGCCGATATCCCACCTTCGTCGCCACTTGTGGAAGTATGACGCGGGAGTCAAGGTGTGTTGCTGAAAGTATATTTATTACTAGAATTTTCAAGTGCAAAAGTCATTAACTGAAAAGGTCAACGGTTTCCTTCACCGTAGGCTCTTCTTCCCTTGTGGGTTCCTGAGAAAGGGCCTGTCTCCTAATGCGTGAGGTCCGGATAGGCCCACCACTCTGGGTCGGCTCCACTCTCCGTCTCGGCGTCCTGTGGAAATGACAGACAGAGCTGGTTAGAATTTGTGGGCTTTTATCCTTCCCTGAGGTTTCAAAGCCCCACCAATCAGCAGGGTTTAGGACCTTCCCAGTTGTGATTGGCTGGGAAGCCGTTGGCCCGCCTGCCTTAAAGCCAGAACCCACCCCCGTCACTTCCGCCTGCCCTTGTAGCATAGTGGGAGGTCCTGTGGTGCCTTTGCCCGCGCCGATGAAGTGTCGCCGGGACCCGAGCACATATGGGCCGGTTCGGGCATTAGTGGCTCCTCCCGACCTTTTCCGCAGACTGTGCCGCCTATGCGCGCTCTCCCGCTCCTGCATCCCGGCTCCGCTTGACGTCCGCCACTGGTCATGCCGGTTGCGGGGACTTCCCTGGCACTGCTTCCGCCCCTCTCCTGGCCCGGGCTGGCGAATCCGGAACGTCGGCTGCACCGCGCTGGAACTCCTATACGGTAAGCAACCATCCATGCTGCAGCTCGCCACTGCTGCTCCTTCGCTGGTCTTGTCTCCGTGTTGTTTCCCGTGTCCACCCGTTTCCCGGGAGTTGTCGGTTCCACCCCCCCTGTCCGTTCTAGGCACCTCCTCACAGAGGTCATCGAGGATATAAAGGACACACAACATTACTTATACTTCTCAACATCTCTGCATCCTTCAACACCATCAACCATACCATTCTAGTCAGAAACCTATCCGACAGGATGAAACTCTCAGACAAAGTCTTTGACTGGTGGACCCCATTCCTTAGTGACAGGACACACTTTGTCTCCCTACCCACTTTTCCCTACTCCCTGTCTCGTCTCCCCTTCAACCTATACATTGAATCCCTTGGACAGACACAACATCCATTTCCACCAATACACAAATGACACACAAATATGCTTCCAAATCTCATCCCTCTCACAACTCCACATCCTCAGGAGCGGTCTCGCCACCATCACCAACTGGGTGGCCTCCCACTTCCTCAAGCTCACCCCTTCCAAGATGGAACACCTCATCTGCCCCCCAGAAACAAACCCAAACTCACCCCCTGGATCAAAGAACTTGCCACAGATAACCCGCAAATATCCCTCTACTCACCGGTCAAATCCTGTGGCTTCACTATCAACCCCCCTTCCCTTCACACACAACCTAGCTGCTGTCACCAAAAAATGCAATCAACAACTTCACCTCCTGATGACTTGCACTGCAATCCATGCACTCGTCCTCTCCAAGCTGGGCTATGGAAATGCTCTCCTCACTGTACTCCCCAGCAGAACCCATGCTCCTCTACAAGTCATAGAATACACAGCAGCTAGACGTATCCTCCATGTACCAAAACATTCACATATCTCCCCAGCTCTCACCCGGCTCCAATGGCTTCCGCTACTCAAAAGAATTGCCTTCAAGGGACTGTGCATTATTCTTCCAAAGCCATTTACCACAAAACGCCATCTTACCTTTGCAACAAACTCAAACCCATCACCCAGACAAACACCAGACAAGCCGGCCAACACCTTCTACACATGCCACTGTGCAAACTAACATGCACACAAAGGCCAGCATTTACTCAGTGGGGACTGTAAGGAACTCATGGTGGCAACAGTAAAGACAGACACAAGTGATCACAGTTCAAGGGTTTTTATTGAACTATAAATGCTGGGTTCAAAAATGCCTAACCTAAACCTAAGATGGGAGCAAGCGTCGACCATCAAATGAAAAATAAGACAGTCCTAGTGGTGTTATGTCAAAATAAAAAGGACTCTGCTAAGAAAAACCTATTGCCAATTCCTTACAACTAATTAAAGAAAGAGTGTGGGATAGGGTATCAAAGTAAAGGAAACATAATAAGTCAGGATGCGATTGCCTTGAGATCTCCCTTCCCCACATATTTTTAGCATGGGACAAGGTGGGACTTGGTAGCATAGCACACACTCGAGCATTATCAGCACGAGTTGACAGTTCCGTTCCGGCTATCAGGTTCTTCGAGGGTAAAGTCTCTTTTCAATAAAAATCTCTTTCCTTCGAGGCCTGATGTATTCAACAAACAAAACACAAAGTTCTGCTTCATGTAGACTTTGGGTGACAGACTTCACCGCCGGGTCCCCCTCTTCCAGACCCATACCCTCCACAATATCGCTTTTAACGATCTCACAACAACAGTTCCTTTCTTATTGAACTTTGAGTGCTAGCATTTCACCCCGGGCTCTCCCTCAACTGGGTCTCGGATCCCAAGTGACAAAGGGGACACTTCCCTTCCCTTTGTCTTGCAATACTTCTTGCTTTGTACTTGAGGTGGG
Source organism: Ambystoma mexicanum (assembly GCF_040938575.1). Taxonomy (NCBI): domain Eukaryota; kingdom Metazoa; phylum Chordata; class Amphibia; order Caudata; family Ambystomatidae; genus Ambystoma; species Ambystoma mexicanum. Next base: position 184,167,125 of record NC_090926.1, read on the forward strand.
GATACATCACCCCTCGGTCCCCCTCTTAGGGCGCAGACCCCTTTCGAATAATTCTCTTGGCTGAGCCTCCCTCTTCCAGGTTCACTATGGCTTTGCACAAAGACAATTCCCCTTTTTACTTTCAGCAGTCTTAATGTCTTTTCAAACAATTCTTGTGGACATCTGTTATGCTCACCTGGTATCCGCGGGGGCGCCACACGATACTGGATGGAGGTCTAAGCGCTATCCTGGACCCCTCTCTGCTTGGTTATGTGCCAGACGTTGGGTAGCACCTATAAAAGGAGAATGGAGGGTTAAGATACTGGTTCTGTGATGGGTGGACTCCCACCTCCCTCTGGTCCAAATCCCCTCCCTTGGGGTTATTGCTCACATTAGGTTTTTGTGCGTTGAACTCCCGGTCCCTTGTCTCTGTGCAGGGGTGTGTGGTTGGTGCGGGTGTTCCGTGGACCTAGTTGCTTCACTGGTCCGTGTGCCCTTATGTCGGGTCCAGACCGGCTGTGACTCCAACTCTGCTTGCTGTCTTCCAGGTGAGTTATAATGTCTTTTCTGTCTTTATTCTGTCTCCTTCTTTCCCTCCGTTTTCTCTGTCTTCTCAGTGTCTTGCTCCACTAAGCTGTTCCCTAACAATGTCTCTTTTGTTTTCACAGGGATGGTTGCGATCTCGGAGTTGCCGCGCCGATGGCGAAGACCACTGTGAGTTATTGATGCACAGAGTGCTGCGCTGTTTATTGGTGTTAATTGCTAACCTGTGTTCTCTTCTCTGTACAGGTTACAGTGATGTTCCGGAGTGATGAGCGATCGAAGCGCTGCTTGCCCAGGTACGTGCTTTGTTAATGCTGACCTTGTTTCTTCTCCCTTGCAAGTTGAGGTGAAACCCGGAGATGGGCGAGGTAAGAGAAGCACAGGGTGCTGCCAGGTCTTGCTGCTTGAATTGTTATTAATGCTGTCCTTGTTTCTTTGCCTGTGCAGGTTGCGGCAAACTCCGGAGATGGGCGAGGTAAGCGAAGCGCAGGATGGATTCAAGGCCGGTTACTTCACAGGTAAGTGTTCTTGCTCGCTAATGCTGTTCTTGTTCTTCCAGGTTATTAATGGAATCCGGATCTAGGGCTTCAGGATCGGGCCGCCATAGAAGCAGATGAGCAGGAGATGGACACGGTGAGCGTTACACTGCAGGAGTGCAGAATAACGCAAAGCGTGTTCTGCTGTTTGGGTGTGGTTTAAATAGCCCAGGTAAAGTAGTTCCAGGCCCAGCCACACCCAAAACACTAGACCGCATGGCTTGGTTCTAAAGAACTGAGCTGTGTAATAGGCCTCCATGTTGGATTAAGGTCCAAGACTGGTATTACTTTATTCCTGATAATGAGCCTGGCACCAAAGGCGCCAGGACTGACTCCATGTATGTTTCTGATGGAGTTTTAAGGCCCTTGGGGCCAGTGTGAAGGGCTTTAGCCCCACTGCTGCCAGGTGGCTGTTATAGCTGCAGAGGTCAGGGGCATGGATCATGACACATCCCTCTGTTGGGTTCACTGTTATCAACACTCTGTTTCTTGGGACTTCATACTTCGCCCCTTCTCATCAGCATCCCTCTACCAGGTTGGCTCTTAGCAATCTTTACTTGCTTTCACAAATTTCAATGTCCTTTTAAACATGTTTCTCTTGCCGAACTTTCAAATATACAGTTTGTGTACTAACTTTTTACCATGGGGGATTCACTTCCCTTACTTTCTCAACAGTTTGTCGGTCAAAGATTTTCGATTGTACAGGGATTTTGCTCGACCTCCTATGAGAAACCTGAGGGTATTCTCCGAGTAAGACCTATAGAATACCTTATTCAGGCGGCCAAGACACGGCCGTCGCTGTTGGATCCAGTTCCTGTGGGTGGACCACTGGGGGAGCATAACCTTCGTAGGGGAACCCAGGGTTATGCTCGAGGGAATACCCTAGGTGAGACGCAGTATTGTCCCAGAGAAGGGCGAGATATCTGAGGCTTTCATGGCCTTTATTGCATCTACCTCCCTTCCTTCTGTTAGATCTCTCCGGCCCAGATTCAACAACTCATCTGTATGTAATCAATCATCTAAGGTCCCAAACCTGTTTACACCCAAAAAGAATTCCCACAATCCCCTTTGTTCATGTCACGACTCCTGCTATTCCTGCTTACGCCGCAAACCCTACCAATACAGTCCCTCTGACTGCCATCTTCCAAAATCCCAACTTACTAGGACAGAACTCTACCGTTCCCACCATCCCCTATGTTTTGTTCTTCATCTCGGTCATTCTCGTCCATTACACAAAATGTCCTTATCCCGTCCCGTAGGATACTCTGACACTCTGCACCCCTTACCCCTTTTCTGACACGAATACTTTTTCACACCTAAGACAATGGACTGATCTAAAACCTGTTTTCCTGACACATCCCGACATAAGGGTCAGACACAGTCAGGCAATTGACTTAAATCACACAAACCTGATGACCCTTACTTTTCCCCACAGGGATAAAAGGTGGAGCCAGAGAGTACAGTACGGGCAAGCTGAGCATGGCAGACAGCACAACGAGACGGCTAAACAGGTGCAGGTGCAGCAATTCAAGCGAAGGAGAAAGGCAGCAGGAATCCACAGGGTGGCGAGGAGAGAAGTGACTTTGCCCTTTTCGCCCCAGAATCGCGGAACCTTTGCGGAGGGGAGCCTAAGACCGCAAACAATAGCACAAGTGTCTTGTAGCAGATGTCAATGGTATACAGGGCAAGCCTATACCGATAAAGAGGAGCAAGGGAAGCTCCCGCGCCTGTGGTACCGGCCTTGACTCCAGAAAAGCCAAAAGGCCAAGCGTTCATCACAGCTGGTGAGTCGAGGGGAGAATCGATAAGAAGCGGGCTGTGTTGAGTGAGTGAGTTGCAAAGTGACAAGTTTGAACTAAGTTCAAGGAACTGTGAATGAACTGTAAAAGTGTTAAGCGGAGACCATCTGCACAGGGATACCGGCACCATGTGGGTGCTAACTCAAGAGACTTTGGTCGATCCCCATATGAGAGAAACTACAGATACCAGAAGGCTGTAGGAGAGCCAGCGAAATAGGTCAAACTGTTCATATAGAGAGTCAAGCAAAATCCCTGTTCAATCAAAAGACTTTGATCTACAAGCACTGTGAAAGAAAGGGAAGTGAATCCTGCAAACATTGAACTGTGTAAAAGAGAATCTTGAAAGTAAAGATGTGTGAGCCACAATTACCCTGATCGAAAGCCACAGTAAACCCGGTGAAGGGAGGCTAAGAATCGAGAGGGGTCGGAGCCCGGCAGAGGGGGATCCAAGGGTGAAAAATTGACACCCCAAGAGAAAAGTGAAAGCAAAAATTAAGAGAAGGCAAGAGTGAACCCGAAGGAGAAATGCCAGAGAAGAAGGGTCCCAACAGAGGGAGATCCAGAGGCGAAGCTATCACCCAAGTACTAGAAGTCAAGAGTGGTCTGCGCCCGGCAGAGGGAGTTCCAGGGGTGAAGCCACCATCTGAGTACCGCCAGTCAAGAGGGGTCTGACCCCGACGGAGGGAGATCTGGGAGTGAAGCTATAATCCAAACTACAAGTGAGAAGAATTGACATATAATACGATACGTAAAGGGTCAGAGCCCAGAAGCGGAGTACCCAAGGGTGAGACCATCACCCTATGTGAACTGTAGATTACAATTGAGAAGGGTCAGCATCCAGAAGAGGGGGATCCAGGGGTAAACCCATCACCTAGCAAACAGTGGAAATGAACTTTCATTTTTAAAAGGAACTTTTGTTTTTGTTATTGGAACACATCAGGCCCCGAACGTGACTTGGCCATCGACGGTCCTGAGAACTGCCATTGGAACTGTCATCTTGTGCTGGAGAGGTCCGAGACTCTATTGTGCTCCAAGCTCTGATCTTACCCTGTGGTCAAAACGTGGGGAAGGGAGACCCAGGCTACGGCATCCTGACATATTATTTGAGAACACATGTTTCTTTTCTTGAGAACAATCCTACACCCTTTTTGTATTAGTTATAAGGTTTGGCAATAGGTTTCGTAGTATAGGCCCTTTTTATTTGCCACGATGCTACTGGGCCTGCCTTATTTTTCATTTGATAGTTGACGCTTGCTCCCATCTTAGATATAGGTTACGAAGCTCACTGTCTCCAGAGCTCTGGTTCTCTCTAGGCTGGACTATTGCAACAGCCTCTTTCTAAATCTGCCTGCTTCTACTCGCCGTCCTTTGCAACTCATCCATAACTGGACTGCGAGACTTGTCCTTGAACTCAAGCCCAGGGATCCTATCTCTCCAGGTCTGAAATGTCTGCATTGGTTCCCAGTGGCTGCAAGGATTAAGTTCAAAACCATCTGCATTGTCCACAAGGCCTTCTGGGGTCTGGGGCCTCAATACCTCCAACTCGCTCTTCCTAAATATCTTCCTTCTCGAGCTCTTCGCTCATCTGCCTCCAACTCCCTCAGGGTCAGTCGCTTCTCCAAACAACGAGTTGGTGGTAGATCTCTCTCCTCGGCTGGTGCCTCCCTCTGGAACAGCCTCCCTGCCTCCCTTAAACTTGAGAACCATCTCCAGCTCCGGAAGCACTTCAAACCCTTTCTCTTTGCTTCTGCTTTCTCTCCTCCTCTCCTCTGCTGACCTCCTGGCTGACACCCATACTGCACTGGCTACCTGGACACCCTGCTAATCCTGGGCTGAGGTCCCTCTCCCGCCAGCGTCACACACCTGAACTGCCCACCTGGCAACCCCCGCCCTCGGGGAGTGTTCTGTATCCTTACAGTTCCCCCACCAGACCTCGATAGCTGATGTCCGCACTTAACCTTGCACTTGCCACATGCTGGCCGCTATTTTATTTATTGTTATTATCTATTCCCATGTACTGCACTTTCCCTTCCTCCCTTCCCACGCACTTGCGCGATCTCAATGACACCTGGCCTAGTAGCATCGTTGTATGTCCCCTTGTTCCCCTCCCTTGCCTCATCGCGCCTTGAAACACTTGTGTATAGGCGCGTTATAAATGCCATATCATATCATTAGGCGTTTTTCCAACCTGCATACATAATTAATTGTTCAATAAATACCCTTGAACTGTGATCACTTGTGTCTGTCTTACTTGTGCCACCCTGAGTTTCTCACACTCCTGTAGCTATCTTGGCGGCCCTCCTACGGCCTTCTGGTATCTGTAGTCGTATTCGACATGGGAGCGACCATAGTTTCTCTCGAGTCAGCACCCAGGCAGTGCCGGTTCCCTCTTCAGCTGGTCTTCCCTTAACACCGATACAGTTCTTTGAACTCTTCATATGCCAATTTGTGACTTTCATTCAACAAAGCTTGGTTCTTAACAGTTCTCCCTTTAACTCATCGGCTGTGATGAACCGCTTGAATTTCCTTGGAACTGGAGTCAAGGTCGGAGTGTCCCTCGCTCTGGCTTATCAGCATACGCACGCTCTGTGTACTGTTGACATCTGTTGCAAGACACTTGTGCTAGTGTCCGCAGCCTTACGATTCCCTCTGAGGAGGTTTCATGAGTCTGAGTTGAAAAGGGTAAGGTCACGTCTCTTCTTGTCAGCTTCTCGATATTGGCTGCCTTTCTCCTCCTTTTAAACTGCCCGCTTTGGATAGCTGTCTAGTCATCCTGTCTGCCTCGCTCTTGCTGTGCACCACCTTTTATCCCTGTGGGGAAGGGAAAGGCCTCTCTGGTATGAGTGATTTAGGTCAATTGCCTGACCCTTGTATTGGGACATGTCAGGTAAACGGCTCTGGTGTTAGGCTGCTGTCTTCCATGTTGTGTGAAAGTGTTTGTATTGTGTTTTGGAATATCTTACGTGGTGGATGGGGAAAAGGTGTTGAAAGAAAGGGGATACCGCGTCACCCACGTTGGTGTCCCAATGCTACTCCCCAAGGACCCCTCACCCAGGTGATCCTCCCTCACTAGTCCACCCCCAGGAACAGGATCCAATAGTGATGGCCGTGTCCTGGACACCTGGATGACAGATCCCCAGGGACCAATGAGGGAGACACCTTCAGGTTTCTCACAGCATCCAGAGCATGGAACACCCAGCCTACCTCTTCAGAGCCACACTGCACCCTCCATCACCATTTCAGAAAGACCCTCGAAACATATCTGTTTCCCCACACGTAACTCTGCCCCTCCATTTCCTCAGCTACCACTTCCTATCCTATCCTTTCTATCCATTCCTGAAAACATTTTCTAACTTTAGTTTCACCTCCCACCTTTTTAACCTTTGAACCTTGTAAGGCACTTTGAGACCCTCCCGGTAGGGCCAGCAGTGAACACAAATTCTTTTTTTGAAATTCTTTTTATTAGCATTTCTTAAAACATTAACATGAATGCGCATCGTGCCTGCCTGCCATCCGCCCCTGCCGCCCACCCCCCAGTACACTACAGCATGACCTCTGATAGTCACATCCAATGCTATATCAGCCTTACATACATCACACAATAAAAGTCCACTTGTTTGCAGTGTTCAACAGTTGGTTTAGAGCGCTTCGCCCAGTCCCTTGTGGTAGTCCTTACAGTCCCGCATGTTCCCCTTGCCAATCATGCCTCAGCCCCGGGTGGAGGTGAGGCTGCCTCCGTAGCGTCAGGTTGCTGTATCAGATAGTGTGTGTACACATCCCACATGTGCCCGCATGGCACCGGCTACGAGTCATTGACCCCCATCCATTTTCCATATAAATGCAGTACAGTATATCATCCCGCCACTGTGATACCTTAGGACTCCTTTTCCTGCCCCACTGCATCGCCACCCGTTGTTTAGCCAATATGAGTAGTAGACCAATCAGTTTCCTGGCGTGTTTGGGGATTCCCTTGGTATACTCCAACAGGCCTATCAGTGGCTCCGGGTCTGTTGCCTGTCTCGTGACGCCACCGATAGTGTCGAACACCTGCTCCCAGTACTGACGCACGGCCGGGCAGTCCCAGGCCACATGAAGGAATTCAGCCTGCTCTGCGTTGCATCGAGCACACCTCCCGAGCTGTCAGGGAAATATCTTTTCAGTTTAGTGGGTGTGTAATAGTATTGATGCAAGTATTTAAAGTGAATGAGTTTGAATTGTGCATTGATTGATCCTTTCCTGGTACCCCAACAACAATATCTCCATATATCTTCCAGTATCTCCCTCCCCAAGGCTTTCTACCTCCGCCCCTTCGGTGTGGCTTTTGCTTCCGCTTTAGATTGAATACATAGTGCGTATAGACCAGATGTCACCATGCGACCTATAGCGCCGCTCAGCACCCCATCCAACGTGAGTGAGACCTGAGGTTGGTCCGGGAATGTTGTGAACACCTGTTACAGACTGACTTTCAGTCTGTAGTACAGGAATATATCCAAGGCTGACAGCTCCTCCCTTTCTTACAATGCAGTTAGCAATATAAATCTCCCCCGGGGAACAAGTCACCAAGACATGACACCTCCAGTCTCTACCATAGCCATGAACCTCATCTCACTTTTAATAGGGATCCCTGGTATGTGTGTGAACGGGACCTGGGGTGAGTAGAGGACCTCTCCTTTCTTTTTATGCTCTATACGTGACGAAGCTCTACGGGTCACCTCCACCAAGTTCTGGGTGCAGTGTGTTCTATCCGGTGATGGGAGGACAACCGACCTAAGCAGATCAGGTGCTGCCACCGTCCTCTCTACCCCCACATGCCTCCTCTCCCCTTGCATATCGTACTAGTACCTAGGAAACCCTGCTTGTGCTGCGTTGTAGTAGGTTTCGAAGTCGGGCAGCGCCAATCCCTCCACATGGATAGGTGCTGCTAGTTTATCCCAGGATATCCTAGCTGGTTTGCCTGCCCACAAGAACTGCAAAACTGCTGGCTTTTGGCTGCAAAAGAATTCCCCTGGGACTTCTATCGGAGTATTCAAAAAGATATACAGCAGCCTGGGGAGAAGTGTCATTTTGACGACTGATATCCGGCCATACAGATTGAGGGGGAGGTTTTTCCATCTTGCCATGGCTGCCCTAGCCTGGTCGAGGGCTTTCAAATAATTGCAGTGGTATACCACACCTTTGTCCCTCGCGATGTTGATGCCCAAGTAGCGAGTTTGCGTCACATGCCATTGAAACCCCCACCCATCATGGAACCTCTCTACCTTTTCTGTTAGGGGGAAGATTACAGACTTAGAGGCGTTGACCCTAAGTCCTGACACATCTCCAAAGTGCTGTACATCTTTCATTATCGGGTCTAGGTTGTTCTTGGGATCTGTGATGAAGGTCACCATGTCCTCTGCATATAAAGATGTGACCTCCTTATGGGTATATAAGTGAACCCCGCGGTGAAGATGTAGTTCTCTCACTCTTTCTGCGAAAGGCTCGATCGCCAACGCAAAGAGAACGGCGAGATCGGGCATCCCTGTCGTGTCCCTCTTTCCAATTCTATGACGGGTGTTAATTGGGCATTCACCCGCACCCGGGCCACCGGCCGTGTGTATAGCAGTTTGACCATGGCGAGGTGGTGTTCACCCATTCCCATCCGCCGTAGCATGGTGAACAAGAATGGCCATTCGACCGAGTCGAACGCTTTGGTGGTGTCCAGAATGCCGTCGACGACAGAGTATCAAGGCGCAACTGCCGCCATCAGACCGAACATTTTCTGAAGTCCGTACGATGTAGACCGAACCGGGATGAATCCCGCCTGGTCCCCCCTCACCATCACAGACATAGCCGGCGATAAGCGTGAAGTCAGGATTTTGGCGAAGATCTTATTGTCTGTGTTAATCAGAGATATCGGGCGATTACTTGGTTTATCCTGCTTCAGCAATACCACCACCACCACCGCCTCCCTTAGCGTTTCCAGTAGCTGTCCTGCCCTTAAGCTGTGTTGGAACATCTCAAGCAAGTGGGGGCCCAGTGTGTCTGCATAATGCTTGTAAAATTCTGCCGTGAGCCCGTCGGGTCCCGGTGATTTCCCGTTCGGCAGTGATTTTATGGCACACAGCCCCTCCGGCTGGGAGAGGGGTCTATTCAAGTATTCCCTTTGATTGTCATTGCACCAGTATAGGGCAACATGGTCAAGGTATCTCTCAATGTCCGCCTGAGTGGTGTAAGAATGGGAAGAGTATAGATGGCTGTAGAATTTGAAGAATTGACGTATTATCTCAACATCTTCAAACCGGTCCTGACCTTGCTCATCCGATATGGCCTGGATCCTACCCCCTACATCGTCCATCCTGGTGGCCCTTGCCAGCGTTCGACCTGGTGCATTCCCCTTACCATATTGATGAATATTGGCTACGTTCCCCATGTATTTGACCTCCAGGGCTTGGTATTCCTGTATCTGTTTCAGAATTTCAGCTTGCACCTTATTTGACAGGGTGTGATTTCCTGTTTGCATGTTGTGTATACTGCTCTCCTTGGCTGTCAGCCCTCCCCTAATCTGCTGGAGGATCCATACCTCTTTGGATATACATTCTCCCCATATTAAATATATACTAAAGGACTCCCACTGTCATGATGCCTACCCCCGGGCATCCAGACCAAGTCCATCAACCCCGGAAGCAGGCATCATGTTACCTGGAGCAAACCCAGCAACCCCTGTTAGGGGCTATCTGGGTACAGTCCTGGCACCTATGGCGCCAAGCTCATATGGGACATCAGTCCTGGCGCCATAGGCACCAGGCTCATATGTTAAAACATACCTGATGCAGACCATGCTGCAAGGGATCCAAGCCCATGTGAGGCTTGAAGGGACTATTTTATCTTAGGAACTATTTTGTTACTCAGGTGTGGTTGTGGAGGAATACTTACCTGGGACTACTTTGAAGGCTATTTAAACCACGCCCGAAGAGTAGCACATGCTTTGCGTTATTCTGCATCCAGCAGCGTAACGCTCACCGTGTCTGCAGTCAGCATCCAGCATCATGCCACGCCCGCCTCGAGTCCAGAGCGCCTAGAAAGAAGGGAAAGAAGAAGAAAGGTTAGAACAAGAACTTTACTGGATTTCTTACCTGATTTCGGATTCAGCGCATCTTCGAACCAGAAACATACTTCATTTTAAACGCGTCACATCGCCAGCAGGAGCGCCACGCCATACTCACCGTTCCTCGCAGCATCTCTACGATCCGGTGCTGTCTCCATCACCAGGCTGCCGCATTCCAGCACCTAAGGGGGACAAGAAAACATCAAGGTGAGCCAAGGGAACAAACAAGGACAATCTCTTGCCACCATATGCTTACCTGATTTTACCGCAGGAGGTATTATCCACCAGCACGCCAAATCTTCCTACGCTGCACCTGCAAGAAAAGAGAAAGCAGTGAGTTAAACCTTGGCATCATTTACCGGACAGTGTTACAAAACACAGACTCTTACCTGAACGCTTTCAGCTGCCACAAGACGATCATCTTTTGGGTCTAAGCTGCAAAAGAAACAAGGAATTGGACAAGAGAGATTATTCAGACATTTTGAACTCTTTAGAATTATATACTTACGGCCTTTCGCCCGGAGGTCTGGAGCCAAGATTTGTCCAGAACTCTTCCAATACCCTCAAGCCAGTGAAGTAACTGGCCATGAAAGCGCCCCTGCATTCTTCACAGGATGGAGAGCTCATCATACAAAACTATAAGGTGAGCTTTGTGAAAGAGAATGTCAGAAGTGATAAGTGGGGACGCCGAGTTATGTGGCGCTGAGTGGCAAGTGTATTGCAGCGCTGTCTGGTGTCTTACTCGCCACACATCTGCCACGTCCCATGAGAGACCATGCCCTGTAACCGACTGGTCCCCCTATTCCCGGACCCCTGGTTCCCCCTTGTCCGGTCGAGCTCGGGCTGCATAACTGTGTTAAAGTCCCCAGCCCAGATTACCTCCCCAGGTGTCTGCTCCCCTAGCTGGTGATCTACACATTCCAATGTCTCTGCCGTGTCCTGATTAAGGCCGTAGTAGTTGATCAGTGTTTATAGGTTACCCTGGATAGTGCCCTGAACTATAAGACCTCTCCCGCCCCCATCTCTTACCACATCTACCAATTGGCATCTGGTTGCATTGCGTATTAGGATGCACACCCCCCTCACATACGATGAATATGGAGAAAAATATCTGTGGCATCCCCGCGATTTCCCGAACCTAGACTCGGGTGTTAAGTGGGTCTCCTGCAAGAATGTTATCTCAATGTGGTGATGCTGCATATAAAGTAAAATCTTCCAGCGTTTAGTGGGCCACCTCAGCTATGTGAAGTGATCTGTAAGGCGATGGTCAGCTGTGGATGCTGCATGAGTATGAAATGTAAAGGAGCTATCAGATTGAGTGTACTGTGAATCTTCCCCTCCCACACCGACAACGCTAATGCGTCAGTGATACATATCCCTTCCCCTACCCCTCCTTTTAGCCAAAACTAAGAACTCAAACCCCTCCTCCACCCACTGATAACCCCAACTGTTCAGGGTACTCATCACACTGAGGCTCCCGCTTGAGGGGTAGCCATGAGCCCGACCCCCTGGCACACCTATAAGGGTACGTGATTTCCCCCATCACAATAAAGGTCTCCTTCTTCTTCCACCTTCAGACCTCCTGCATCAAAAAGGATATACATATTAGCCTACAGTTAGTTATTGTTTACTCGCATTTGAGGAAGTCCAGGTTGCTGATTCAGAAAAGCAGCCCCCTCCTCCGGGGTGCTGAAAAAGAGCGCCCGCCCATTGTGCTAAACTCTCAGTCTGGCCGGGAACATCATTGCGTACTTCATTCCCCGGTCTCGCAGCTGTTTCTTGACACCCAAGAAGCTCCTCCTCGATGCCTGCACTTTGTCCGAGAAGTCCGGGAACATTCTGATTGGGTTGCCCTTGTAGAGAACCGAGCCTTTCTCCCAAGCCCTGCAGAGGGCCACATCTCTGTCCCGATAATTCAAAGGTCTGGCTATAATCGGGCAGGGTGGGGTGCCCGGGACCAGTTTCCTGCCGATTGGGATGCGGTGTGCCCTCTCAACTATGCACACCGCTGAGAATCCCTCAGAGCCGAGCGACTCCTGCAGTAATTTTTCCACAAAGGTTTCCATGTTCTTTGGCTTATCGCTTCTGGAACCCCTACAATCCTGAGATTGTTCCTCCTCAGCATCGACTCTAAATCGTCTTGCTTGTCGGTGAGTTCTCTCATCGCCCTCTGCACTCCAAACATCTCCCCAGCTCTGGAGGTAGACGTGTCCTCGACCTCAGAGATCCTCCTCTTTGCTTCATTTAGTCTCTCGCCATATTTGTCCAGGCGGACCTGCATGTGGCCTACTTTGCAGGTAAGTGAGTCAAGTTTTCCGTCCAGGGACTGGATACCAGACGGCAGCTGGGTAAACATATCTTTTATATCTTGGAACGCCACGGCTGGGTCCTGAGTTGGCACCTGCGATTGTGCATCAGAGGGGGCCTCCATCGTGTGGCTGGTTTTATGTTGTGCGGGCGAGTCAAAGTGGAGTTTCGCCTGATGTTTGCCTCCTTTACCTGATTTAGACATCACCGATGATATGTGTTGCAGGCAGTTAGGATCCGTTGTGTCCGACAAGCCTGTCCACGGGGCAGCCCTTCAGGTGACACCGAAGTCCGACCCACAGGGAAATATCTCCACACCGGTTTTGTGGTGTACTGCCACGCAAGTGCCAATCAAACTGAGGGCGCAGGTGGCACTGACCGGGCCCGAGACCCCCACTAGCTTCCGCCCTTGGCTGATTCTTGACTGTGCCTCACATGTCTGCCCTGCAATGGGGGCCTCCCCTTGAGCAGCAGTCCTGTGATTGCAAGCACCGAGGTTTGTGGACAGCCACCAGTGTAAGGCCTGGAGGGGCTGTGCGCTACCAGATTATTGCTCTTTTGCCCTGCGGGCCGCAGTGCCTTTGGTCTTTACTTATCCCAGTGGCCCTGTTATCTCCCAAGTGTTCCCTGCCCATGGATTCTCTAGGCGTTGGGAAGTTTGTGTCAGCAATCGGGTGGTAGAGTCACTGTAGTGCCTGTCCGCTGACCCCTAGGTTGAGTGGAGTATCCTTGGTCGTCGGAGAATGAGGCTGTGTCCCCCACCTCCCCGTGCCTTTAAGCCTGAGTTAGGGGATGGTCTAGGCCGCTCCCCCTACACCCCTTTTGCATCTCCTTGCTTCCTCTCTTCTCCTGTATCCTGGTGCCATCCAGTCTGAGGAGGTCCCCCCTCCCCTGATCCCCCCATTCTGTTGTTGGAAGGGGTGAGGTACATGGGTCCCAAGGTGTCTGTCAGGCTGTGGGTAGCGCCTATGATGGGGTCTGCTACATTCGAGGTGTGAGGTTGCATGCTGATAGGCAGTGAGGGACGCCCCCAGCAACTGCCGCATGTTGCCAGTCAGCAGTTGTATAACACAGCAATATATTTTTCTCTGGGGCTTGCCTTACAAGCTGCATTTGCGGGAGTCCTTGCGGCCATCACTTCCCTTCGGGTACACAGAAGTGTTATCACCTTGTTGTCTTTTCACACCGGATCCTCCACAGAAGGCACGCGTTCAAATAAAAGGGTTTATAGCTTTTCAGTGGGTATTTTGTGTTTCAGCTCGCTGCTGGCCATCTCGTAATTATCAGCGGGTATGTTTGAATAGGAATATATGTGTTAATGAGGAGGAAGCTGGCTACACTGCTCACAGGTCACTTATTTGGTACATTTCTTTCTAAGGATGGGTCAGAGGATTTTTGGATAGGCCACCAGGCAGTCCTTTCCTGTGATCTCTTCAAGGCCATATGTCACTTCAGTCATTTTCTGTGATTACATAAGGCCAAAGTTCATGTGACATCATTTCATGGGATATCATTATGCTAGTTACTATTTTTGAAACTTTAAGATTCCTACAGATTTTTGGTCACAGAATGTTGGCATGTATGGATTAAATACAAGACAACCCGGAAAGAAAGTCAACGCTAGAAAACTGCCCCTGCGATGTATTCTTCTGGATGAACTCCAATTCCCTCAAAATCAACCCTGGCAAAACTGAAATAATGATTGTCACAAAAAATGGAGGAGAAAACCAATTCATCCCTTGGCCAAGGGAACTCGGGACTACCCCAGCCCCCTCTGCGATTGTACAAAACCTGGGGGTTCTGATGGACAATAATCTCACGCTAGGGCCACAAGTAAACGCTCTCTTCAAGAAATGCTTCTTCCTCCTGCGAGCGGCAAAGAGAATCTTACCGTTCTTATCGTTCGCCAACAAAACGACCACCATCATCGCCCTCGTCTTGTCCAAAGTAGACTACGCCAATAGCCTATACCTAGGCATACCTGAACGACGCATTCAAAACGCGGCAGCCAGACTACTTCTGAAACTACCCTGAAGAGAACACACCGCACCCGCGCTGAAAACACTACATTGGCTACCAATAAAACAACGAATAAAATTCAAAACAATGTGCATTACGCACAGAGCAGTACACAACGAAGGCGCTGAGTTCCTAAGAGACAAACTGCGCCTACATCAACCAACTAGAACGCTCAGATCAAGCATGGACATCCGCCTGGAAATGAAGCCCTACAACAAAAGAAAACTTGGAGGATCCTCTTTCTCTCACCAAACCCCGAAAACCTGAAACGACCTTCCAAAGTACACACGTAACACAAGAAACCACCTATTATTCAGGAAATTACTCAAAACCTGGCTCTTCACGTCATAACTAGAAAGACTGGCCACAGGGGCACCGACATAAGTAAAAACATCAATGAACGTAGAGCGACCGTGATACGCACCGATCAGTCAATGGGAAAAGCTGAGGTAAATATCCGATAGCATACTAAAGGACCAAACGGGAGACAGTCGCAATACGACCAAAGACAGTAAACATAGCAAACTAAGACAGAAAGACTAGAACGAATCATCAAGAGGACCAGGACCTAACTATGACCTTCCCCAACAGCCCTAAGAACAAAACATATAGCAAGGGAAAGGAAAAACTGCATCACCTGCCCAATGCAATGGGTGAGAAACAGAATGTTTCATCACTACACAAGGTCCATCAATACAAAGCAGGAAGCACAATGCCCCACCACACAAAACTACAACTAAACAACAGTCCCAAGGATGTTCACCCCACGGAAATCAAAGATACGAACTTCTGAATACACATGCTCACCAAGACGGATCCACTAGGACAACACTTCAACACGACCCTGACCCTGAACCACTCAAAGCCTTAACCGACCAGGGTCATAGTAGATCACCTGAGAATAGCTATCACCCATCCAGTCCCAGGATAAGGTTCAGACGCACCCACCAATCCAAACTATACTCAGTAGGATACAGTTGGATTAGCGCAACACCACCAAATCGAGTCGGCCCACGAGGAAACAGCAACATCCGAACCCACAGGTATACAACTCTAACGGAATCATAAGTACCTGAACCAGGATACAGACCCCACTAACCCAACCCGCAATCTTCTGCATACTTAAACCCACACAAAACCACACAACCATCTCTCTCCCAGCAATCTGCACGCACTTTACCACACCGCATCAACAACACATAAACTTCACCCACAGCACTCGAGGCCTTTATCCGAACTGATACTAGCACCAAAGCCCAGCACTCGGTGTATACCGAACTGAAGCTGCCAACAGCACACCACTTCTCCCACTCTCCTTCTCCCCTCCTCCTGACTAACCCTTCCTGTTTACAAATCCGCCAGAGCGCCTGGGGACCAATTCCGTTGCTGACGGTGCGCTACATAACATAACATGTATGGATTAAGCCTGCCAGCAGTCCGCCTCTCCGGTCTGCCGAGATATAGCAGTGTCTCCTTGTTCTTGCTGTCACGACCACCGGTCCTCGCCGCAGGTCGGGAACCAGGCTGTGCACCAGGGCAGCTCCTCCTCTCGCCCGCACTTCCCCCGGTGCGTCTCCTGGGCTCTGTACCTTCCTGGTTCAGGGGTGTAGCAGCGCCGATTTTCTCCAGTATGATGGTGCCATTAGGTCGTGTATTCGGTGAGGGGAAAAGCCGGATAGCGTCCCGGATCTATTGTAGGTGTGCAGAGACTCACAGGCCTGTGGCAATTTTAGTCAGGCTCTCTAGCGCCCCCCCCCAGATAATTTTCTATACAGAATGCAAACACAAATTCTAATAATAAATGTTAATGTGCCCTTCCCAGTATAGGTTTTTATAAGGGATATAGTGCCCTTATCACTTCTGATGGATAAAGTGCCTTTCGCACTTGTGTAGGCTTAACGCCTAAGAAGGAAAGAGGGGCCAGATCCTGGGGTCCTTCCTCCAGTTCAGCTACAGCTACACAGAGATTTCAAAAGTCTTTCCACTTTGTTCCGCTTGAGCCTTACTGCCTTGCAAAGTCCGTCTGGACAGATTTGCTCCTTTGGATGTCCATGAATTGATCGATGGTGAAATGTCTGAAGGCGAAAAAAACGAAAGTTATTTTACAAAAAATGACTTTCGTTTTTCTCTCCCTAAAATATTTCTGGCAACCCGCTTCCCCCCAACCTGTTGGCGGCACACCTCCTTGTGGGCCACCATCTCCTGCATCCCTCTGTCATGCCGGTTCCCTTTGGATGGTAACTGGCGACTCAAGGTCCTCTTTTCTTCTTATTTTTTTTCCTTCACTTTATTGGAAGGGCTGCGGGGATACCCCTGCAACCCCAATGGCATTTTAGTGAAGAGTTACAGGGGACAGCCCCGCAGCCCCCGCTCCCCTTGTTCACTATAATGGCACCTAATGGTTGATATGATCGAAATGTTCGGCTGTTAGACATTTTCGTTCAGCCGAAATTCGATCAAATCTAGCATTATCTTTTTTTCTCGATATTTGATAGGTGGATTCCTGCGCATTCTGCTGCAGGGCCAGTGGCACATTCTCAGACTCTGGGTACTCTGGTTTGGTGCTTCTGACACTCGCCAGCCTTTTTCTACCACCTCTGTCTTGTGGCACCGACTCTTTTTCATACAGGCCCTGCCTTCAGGCCGCGGTTCCCAAACTCTATCATGACTGGCTCTAAGGTTTAGCCCTTTGCAAGGAGTCTTGGCATTGGTTATACTCCTGGATGGGTCCTTCTCCTGCTCTCCTGTGCTGCCTGCCACAAGTTAGCAAAATGTCTGGTGACTAGTTTGACTCCACAAGGAGACCTCGAGGATGGAGAGGATGGAGAGTGAAGCAGGTGACAGAGGAACAGGAATCAGGAGGGGCCTGCTGACCAAATGCTCTAAAATATTAACATTTTCACTGAAAAATAGGGAGTCTCCCTTTAGAAAACAGAGAGCTGGCAAGTATGCTCAAGGAAACAGGCTACCTTGATGAATGTGTCTTTAGTTATACCGCAGTTGTAACATGTATATTTAGCCCTCAGGCATATTGAGGCTGGGTTAGGGGTCGTATATATCGACCATCTGTGGAATCTGAAGGCCTTCTGGGTATATGTGCTGGTCTGATGTGGACTATAGAAGGGTCGGTTCAGGGCAGTGTGGGGAGCTGTTGGTGTTGTGGGTAGTAGAGATGGCCAATTGGTGGAGGTCTGAAGGTTTGTTGGCATCTGTTCAGCCTACTGCTGGGGTATGTGAGTTGCTTTGGGTTTTTTGTACCAGTAGAAGGGTGTCCGAGAGACTGCTGGGAGATTCGTATGTGTTATGTTATGATATGCTGCTTACTTGTTACAGACGCACTAAGAAGTGAACTGACACGAGGTCTGACCCCCAGCAGGACCCTGAGACAAGAGGGTGAGGATGGAAGAACGATCCAGGGTGCTAAAGTGAGACGTCACAAGTGAGGGAGATTGTAGAAGGGATACCGTGAAAGTGTAACGTATTTCAAAGAAGGAGGATCCCCTCAAAAGGGGAGAGTTGCCAAGTGCAACAAGGGAAGTTGGGTGAACCTTACATACTTCTCATTCCACCATCGGTCCATTATCAATCCCACCCCAGGGCAGCTGCAGGTGCCTCCCAGGTTCCCTGTCTCTCAACCCTACAGAGACGTTATGCCCGGGGCAGAGCATGCACCATTCAACGAGTTGGTGCGGGAGGGCGGCCTAGTGGCGAGCTGTGAACCTGTGTGAATTGAGGGAGAGGGGCCCTGCATTCGTTTCCGATAGTCCACCACTCACCAGGTGTCAGAGCCATTCCTTGGTAGCGCAGCCTTCCCCTTTGCAGGCACTCAGACGACTGATGTGCTATCATTGGGACTTTGCGACAGAAAGGAGCAAATCCCCCCGCCCTCCTACCACACTGGAAGAAAGGCACTGTGTTGATGCTTGGAAGGAGCAGTGGGGGCTGTTGTTGGAATGTTGTGTTCTATTGCATAGTACTGACAATTTATAAAGTATATCTTAATTAGTTACTTTTCACTTAAACAATATGTATGGTTTCCTAACTGCACTCCTTATTTGTATTCTCACAAGCATAAAAGCCTGAGTCTTCCCTGCTGAGGGGGGTTCCACTCTGATTTGCACAGGGTCCTAAACACTAAGATCAAGACGGAGAAGGCCCCCCACACCCTTTTTGTTGCCAGAAAATAAACATGAGCCCCATTCTCAACAGTAACTTAATCAGAAATGGATAAAGAAAACAATTCCCAAATCGATGTCCGTTTCTACCTAAATATGGTGATGAGCAAGGCCCAAGGCAACATCCACTATCTATGTTCAGATTTTATATTATGTTCGCTAGTTAGAGGGTCTAGCACGGAATGCCAGCTCAATATTGCAGAAGAGAAGTTAATTATGTTTCTTCAATATCTATTTTTACATTTGTAGCAGTGTGAAAAACCATGAGACTTCTAGGCGCTAGTTGCAGAAATTGCTACTGGCAGAGACAGAAAAGCCAGTGAGTAGGTATGTTGCATTGAGAATGGTAATGACAGTTTTTAGCTGTTTCCTGAAGGGCCAATGAGCTGGTTCGGAGCGAAGGTGGAGCGGCAGTGAGCTCCAAGGTGTCATCACAAGGTTGCCGGCAACCTCGGCTTACCGTTTCCGCCGCCCGATATCCAGGTATTACCAAGATATTACGGGTAGCGGAGTAACAGTAAGTTTCCACTCCCATGGAGTCCCACGGGACTGCATGGGATGTGTAAGTAACTCATGGTGGCAACAGTAAAGACAGACACAAGTGATCACAGTTCAAGGGTGTTTATTCAACTGTATAATGGGTGAGAAAAACGCCTAATCTAAACCTAAATCTAAGATGGGAGCAGGCTACGACCATCAAATAATATAAGGCAGTCCTAGTGACGTATTGTCAAATAAAAAGGGCCTAAAAAAACTATTGCCAATCCTTACAACTAAGTTACAAAATAGTGTAGGATAATGTTCTCAAGAAAAGAAAGATGTGTTCACAAAATGATAAGTCAGGATGATTTGGCTGGGGTCTCCCTTCCCCATGTTTTTAGCATGGGACAAGGCAGGACGGTTGAGCACATTATGGGCCTCGCCAGCACGGGGTTATTGTTCCTTGCAACGAAATCAGGACCTTCTGAGGCTAAGTCTCTTTTCATGCAAAAGTCTCTAGCCTTAGAAGGCCTGGCGGACCATAAACAACAAACAAAAACTATTTTCAATAAATCTTCACGTTGGGTGATTTCTCTTCACCCTTGGATCCCCCTCAACCGGATACCGATCCTTCTTATAACGTGGGCCTCCCTCAGTCGGGTTCACTACAGCCTTTTTCTCAGAATATTTCACTGTTGTATTCGCGTGTCTCAATGTCTCTTCAAACAATCCTTCACTGTGGACATTCCTAGGTCGGGTTCATTCTTGTCAACACAATGTTCACTGGGTTATCGTACTTCACCCTGTTTTGCAGGCATCCCTTAGGTGGGTTCACACTTGCCACCTACACAGTTCACTTAACTTAACACAATGTGGGATTTACTTCCCTTTGCTCTCCTCTTAGTTACGGTTCACTTTCGATTGTGCAAGGGGTTTTACTCTTTGACCACTTGCGTCGGCTCTCCTAGAGCTTTCTGGGATCTGTAGTTTTAACCAGCGCGGACCAGTCAGAGTCATTCAAATGAGCGCCCATGTGACGCCGGACCACTCTGAAGCTGGTCTCTCCCTGGATTGTTTCAACAGTTCCACAACACACAAAATCTTTGTTCTTGATTCACATTATGTTGCCATCTGCAACCTTCATTCAACACAGTTCCGTTTACTATCAGTTCGCCCTCTGACTCACCGGCTGTGATGAAACGCTTGGCATTTCCTGTCTCTGGAGTCAAGGGCAGTACCACAGTAGCAAGCGTCTCTCCCTGACTTGATTATCAGCATAGGAGGGCTCCGTGCACCATTGGCATCTGTTATTCCACACGCTAGCTATTGCTTCCGGTCTTATAATTCCTTTCGCAGAGGCTTCGCGGGTCTGGGTCAAAAAGGGCAAGGGCACATCCCTCCTTGTCATCCTTTCAGTTATTGCCGCCTTCCTCCTCCTCTTGGACTGCCGTCCTGGAATAGCTGTTTTGTCGTGCAGTCTTCCTTGCTCGAAGTGTGCTTTCATGCTCCGCCTTTTATCCCTGTGGGGAAGGGAAAGGGCTGTTAGGTGTGCGTAGAAATTGTCAATTGCCTGACTCTGCCTGACCCTTGTGTTGGGACATGTCAGGTAAACGGTTTGGGTGTTAGTCCATTGTCTGTCACGATGTAGGAAAGTGTACATGTTGGAAGAGGAGGAGTAGAACTTCTGAATATCCTATGGGGTAAAGTGGGGAAAAGGTGTTATAGGGAAGGGGTAACGCGTCTCATCCGTCGGTGTGCCACTTTCACTCCCCGAGGACCCCTCATCCAGGTGATCCTTCCGCACTGGTCCACCCCCAGAAACTGAATCCAATAGCGACGGCCGTGTCCTGGCCACCTAGAAGACAGATCCCCAGGGACTAGCGGGCGAGACACCTTCTGGTTTCTTACAGATGGGCACCACTGCAGCACCGGGCCGATGCTTCAGTGAGTTAACTGCCGGTAGGGTCAGTGAACTACCGGCATGCCTGACCTGCCTGCCGGTAGTTCAGGCCCCTACCGGCAGACTCAGAGTAGGCCAGTCTGGAAAAGTTTCCGGTACATGTTGTTACCAGCACCTTTTTTCTGGACAGGCGTTCCCGTAATGAACCCCCAGAGTGTGGCAGCGGTGGTGGGGAAGCGGGATCCACCTGCTCTGCTTTGCTTGAATCGTGGGATGATAATACAATGGCTGTGTGGGACGGGTGGAGTGGTATTTCGCAATTCTATGTGAAAGGTAAGCAGGGGCTGAATTGGAGAGACAGCAGTGTGTGATGAAGACTATATGTCGCTCACAATGAACAAGTGGAGAATTTCTTAGTGACCAGGCTTTCAGTAATCGCACGTCACCTCGGCAAGAGCCTCGTCATCAGTGAACTGCAATGGCCTTCGCCTGTAGGAGAAGTCAGTTTGTGGTGAATTACCACAGTAGAGAACGCAATTTGATTAATAGGCTTATCCTCGTACTGTGCACATGCCTGGACATTTTGCTCATCTATGGCCTTGCAGTGGGAAGCATGCCATCTGCCTACGAATCCAACCTTCCCCACGGTTGCATAGCCAACAGACAAAACAGCTAAACAAATTCCCCTGCATTTGTTGGGGACCTTCATTTTCTTCACATCTGTTTGTAAATATTTGTTATCGACCGAGGTGGGCTGGTCTATGGGGGAATTTGGCAAGTAGACGACAGGTTGGTGCTTTAAAGGGGTGTGGGCGGAGTCAGTCCCATATTAGGCCCCACCCCAGATATTGCCGATTGGGGGCTTTTGGAGACCCAGGCCTATTGGCTCCACCTCCTAGTCCCACTGTAGGCCAGCATCCTCTGCTTGTAGCTTTGAATCATACTCAGTCTACCGTACATTGTTCTGAATGAGAGGAATCAAGGGCGTGATTTCCTCTCATGCGGCAATTGCAGACTGCCATTCCAACCCCTCTTGCATATTTTGTATGCAAAAAAATTTGCTGGACTTTCTTTTGTCATTATAAGGTATATGTTGACCAAAATTCTGATTTTTTCTAAAAACAAGTAAAGTAAAGTAGAGAAATCACGTTTTCTTTCAGCAGCTCCTCATACGATACTGTTCACATTGGGAGACGTTACCTTAGAGTAATGCCAATTCTCCCCATTAACTTATGTTACGGAAAATACAGAGAGAGCTAGCTGCAAATCCAGATACTGGGTGGCAATCTGCAACAGCACTGGGCCGCATGCAGTGAGTAGTGGGCGCAAAGTGGCGGAGGAACTCAAGCTACAAGAAGGCAACGCATCCCATGAATCCAAGACACTGCCTCACTTGCGAACCATGAACTGCCAAAAACCCAAAACCGCCTATTGCCAAGTGACATAAGGCCATGACACCAGTCCACCCCTTGAAGATCTTACAGTTTGCTATACTGGCTTTCTCTGCACACTCCTGCAAGATGGGACACCCCAAATGGGCGTACGTTGTGGCAGCTGGCCCCTTTTGCAGTCACCAAGAGGTGAACACCCCAAATGGGCTTAGGTTGTGGCACCTGGCCTCTTTTGCAGTACGCAAGATGAAACACCCCAAATGAGCTTACGTTGTGGCAGCTGACCTCTTTCCCAGTACGCAAGATGGGACACCCCAAATGGGCTTAGGTTGTGGCACCTGGCCTCTTTTGCAATACGCAAGATGAAACACCCCAAATGAGCTTACGTTGTGGCAGCTGACCTTTTTCCCAGTACGCAAGATAGGACACCCCAAATGAGCTTACGTTGTGGCAGCTGACCTCTTTTGCAGTACGCAAGATAGGACACCCCAAATGCACTTACGTTGTGGCAGCTGGCCTCTTTCGCATTACCCAAGATGGGAAACCCCAAATGCACTTACGTTGTGGCAGCTGGCCTCTTTTGCAGTACGCAAGATGGGACACCCCAAATTAGCTTACGTTGTGCAGCTGGCCTCTTTCGCAGTACGCAAGATGGGACATCCCAAATGGGCTTCCATTGTGGCAGCTGGCCTCTTTCGCAGTACCCAAGATGGCTTTTGCAGTACGCAAGATGGGACATCCCAAATGAGTTTACGTTGTGGGAGCCGACCTCTTTCGCAGTACGCAAGATGGGACACCCCAAATGAGCTTAAGTTGTGGCAGCTGCAAATGAGCTTAAGTTGTGGCAGCTGGCCTCTTTCGCAGTACGCAAGATGGGACACCCCAAATGAGCTTACGTTGTGGCAGCTGGCCTCTTTCGCAGTACGCAAATTGGGACACCCCAAATGAGCTTACGTTGTGGCAGCTGGCCTCTTTCGCAGTACGCAAGATGGGACACCCCAAATGAGCTTAAGTTGTGGCAGCTGGCCTCTTTTGCAGCACACAAGATAGGACACCAGAAATGAGTTTACGTTGTGGCAGCTGCAAATGAGTTTACGTTGTGGCAGCTGGCCTCTTTCGCAGTACGCAAGATGGGACATCCCAAATGGGCTTCCATTGTGGCAGCTGTGGCAGCTGGCCTCTTTCGCAGTACGCAAGATGGGGTTTGCAGTACCTAAAATGGGACATCCCAAATGGGCTTAAGCTGTGGCAGCTGGCCTCTATTCTAGTGGCATACGAACCACTGGTTTCCATCCTCATTCTTGAAAAGTCCCTGCCCTAGCATTGTGATCCTGTTTCCTGTGGTCGTGCCCTGCGTTGCTATCTTTCTGAATCCCCTTGTTTTGTCCCATACAAGTCCTTCCTTCTCTGACGCTCAGTCTGCAGCCATCACTTGTATTCTTCACTTCCGTTTTCACCTTCTCCCTCCTTAAGGCATCGTTTTTGCTTTTATATTTGATTTCGTATTGCGTTCATGGCTCTTCCTCCGCACGTGTAAAACTCTGCAAATCTTTTAGCAATCCTTTATCTTATCATTTCTATTCTCTCTCTCTTCCCTGCGGGCCCTTTGCTGGGCGATGTGTTGATGCGTTTAAAAGCTATAACTGTAACATTCCTTTCTTTTTTGTTTAAAAAAAAAATATTCTACTCTGTGTTACTATCAACAGTGTTCAGGAAAGCCTCTGTGGTGGTGCCAGGAGAAATATACATCACGCATTCTGAAGTGGCATAGTGATAAGGGCATGCCCCTGGAATTTCTGTAATATGAGAACCAAAGATTGTTAGTGGTTTCTAAGTCCTTTGAAAAAACACGCCAGTGGTATGGCGGTTTTAAGAAACAAATCCTATTCAAGCGGGAACGGTGTTCTAAAACACAACGTGGACAGTATATAAAGGGAAGAATGATTGTAATGGCGGCAACATGAGGAAAACGCATGCATTAATATGGTGGTGGGAGGAGGGAAAACACATCAGCTGTATAGCTTAACATGAAAGAGAGCAGGTCCACGTTAGGAGCGAAATGGGAAGCTTCAAGTCCAAAAGAATGAGTGTCAGTATTATAACAGCATCAGGAAAGAAAACAGAACAGTGCCTGGTGGCAAGGGGAAAGAACACATGGGATAATAGGAAAGAAGGTGTGTCTGTGGTCTCGGAAGGATAGCTCAGGGCAACGTTGGAATCAAGATGACATGGACCAACACAGGTTCAATCCCCGGGTCCATGCTCAGAAACCTCTGGCTATTAAGCTAACCTATCATATCCTGAAAAAAGCCAATGAAAATGGTATGCTATGTTGCCCTGCTATCTAGAACACCTACGGGCATAACGAAACAGCTTCCGGTCTTGGACTAGTTCTCTAGGGAATTCAAGTTGCATTGTAACCGTTCTAAAACGTTGGCTATGATATGCCAAGGACATAAGAGCAAGACGATATTGTTAATTTTCTCTTAAGCAAAGATAGGCTCCTTGTAGTAGACCCTTTTGACTATCTGGGGGCCCAGATAGCCTTCAATGGGTCTTGGGCACCCTGAGTTAGATTAAGTGCGTGCATGATTAAACAAAGCATAGAGTATGCCTTTCACTTATAAATAAATCAGCTGATCAGGCAATGCAGCCAGCCCTGGAAGTTGATGAGACCACAGTACATTCAGCTGAACCTATGACGCAGTACTTTGGGGTAATGCTCCATTGACTGATCTTGAGCTAGCGGAACAAACATTTTGTAAACTCCTTTTGGCTGTACCCCGCAATGCTCATACTACCAGTGGGTATGGAACGAGGTATTTTAGCAATTAATTATGAAATATCCTTTAAACTTATTTCCGTCTGGCTTTGTTTGAATACTACAGAGGAACCCAGAGGAAGTAATTGGGTTTGGTTAAACCCTGCTAAAGAAAACTTAGTTGACCATGGGTATGTACATCTGTGGAACAAAGTTAGTGCTTTTTCGAGGGAATTTAACCGCAAATTAACAAGGGCTCTTAAAAATGCAACTGAGGCACCTTTCTTGGATAGTCGCATAATGAGACAAAAAGACAAAGATTATTTGGAAGTAAAAGAGGATAGTGGCTACAAACCTTATCTAACATGGATTCAAAAACCTAGTAATAGAAATATTTTATCAAAATTTCACTTGGATATTTTACCCTATGTGCCTTTTATGGTAGAGTGGTCTCAGGGCGTTTCAGGAAATTGTCCCTCTGTAAAGATGCATCTGAGAACGTTGCATATGTTTTGTTTGTTTGTCCCATGTATTATAGGTCTAGAATGATGCAGATGGATAAAACCACTGTCAAGCAGACAAGGGGTGAGACAGGTGAAACAGGCAGTGAATCTATTAAAAGCCTGTAACACAGAGGAAATACCACGCAGGACTGTGGCATTTCTAGTTAGTGCTTGGACAATTGGAAAATGTATTTTAGACTCACAAATTGTGTAGATCGTCAATTTAAAGAAAATATGCTTATACGGACAGTGTTTTGCTTTTATTAATCCTTATTGGTTGACTTTTATGAATTAGCTTTCTCTAGTGCACTCTTCAGCTTCGATCTTGCCACATTTTATATGTGGAATGCATAACTATATGGACTTGTGTATGTAATATTTCTATTTTGTATATGTATTATGAAATGTTGTCTGTAATGGCTGTTTATATGCCAAATAACCTAACAGAGAAACGGGTATGTCAGTAGTATAGTAGCTACATGAAAGAAAGCCTGTCTCTTCTCTAGTGATATACATGTACACAAAATAAATGCACTTGAGAAGTGAGGCAGCAATATGCAAGCAAGCATACAAATGATATGTCGACATTATATTAGTGGTAATGGGTTACATTAGAGGAAGATTTTCCGGAATGGGGTACCAGTAAACACACAATCATGCCACTTCTATGATGATATTATGAAAAGCTATTACATTATTTTAGCAGTATTATGAAAGATATAATGTCAGTGATAGAGTGGTCACATGAAGGAAATTCAGTGTTATGACAGGAACATGCCAAAAGTGTGAAACAAAGCAGGTCAACATTATAGCTTAGTATGAAAAAGCATGCCCGTGTTATGAGTTACTATGACAGTAAGGGTGACTTTACTATTGGAGTAATATGTAAGAAAACATACCACTAATATGTAGGTAATATGGAAGAAACCATGTCAGTATTATGGGAGTAATATGAAAGGAAGCATAAACGTCTTATGAATGAAATATGAAACAAAGCATGTCCGTATTCGGACAGTAATAGGATGATATGATATGAGATTTTATTTATATCTCGCCCATACACAAGTGTTTCATAGCGCAACCAGGCAAAGGGAGGGGAGCAGGGGAGAACAAAAAAAACAACGATCTTACTAGGCCCAGTGATATTAAGATCGCGCAAGTGCATGGGTGAGGGATAAAGGGGGAAGTGCATGGAAGGGGACAGAAGTGGAAAGTGCAGAACAGAGGAGGGAACAGAATAAATAATAATAAGTAAAATAAATAAAGGCGATAAACTGGTAGTGCAGCAAGCAAGTGACAGAGTGCTAGGTTAGTCACATAGGGTGTATCTGGTAAGTGCAGAAGAAAAGTGGGTGGGGCACTGTATGGGTATATGACAGAAAGGGTGTCAGTAGTAGGGAACTAATATGAAAGGAAACATGTCCGTATTCCAAAAGTAAAAAGACAGAAAGAGTGTCAGTAGTGGTGCAATGCTGGAAATGCAGTGGAGGGACAGGGACTCCATGTCCTCGTCCTGTACTCCTTTTATCATGTGTGTTCTGTGTTATTATCGGCACAGGAGTCCATGTGGGACTTCTGGCAGTGCAGCCCTTCCTCTTTTTGTTTGTGGTGAACAGACCCTTGGGATTATGGCACCCATGGGTGGAGGTACAACCTTGTACCCCTAGTGTATGTTTTTGGGTACCTGTATGTGACCCACAGAGCGCAGGATGGGCTGGTGGCAGCTCCATGTTGAATTTGACGGGTGCTCTGAGTATCCTCCATTTTGGGATACCCAGGCCCTGCCATAGGTATCAGTGGATTCCTGATAGGAGACAAGATGGCCCCTGTGACCTCTTGCTTTCTATTACCTGTTACCTTATTTTCCAAAAGTCCTTGGAAGCCCTGACTCTGTCCCTTCCCCCGACTGGCTGTTAAGTGGAAGTTCCATATATGGTATTGTGGGACATTCCAGGCCAGACTGGCTGTAGCCTTCCCAATGACTGCATGTTGTGGGTACGCCCTTGGGGTGCGACCTGGTTGAATGGAGTGTGTGACCAATATACATTTCATGTTATGGGCGTCTGGTTTCAGGTGTGTGACACAATGACTGAGACAGCCCTGCCCGAAACGGGTATGAATGCGGTGTGGAGTGCTGAAAGTCTGGCTGCTTGCCCCAGTCCACATTCCTTGTTGTGAGTGTCTGGATGGAGAAGAATGGCCTGAATGCACTGTGAGCCTGATTGTCTGCATACCTGCTGAATGCCCCTCTGAATGATTGGCTGCCTGAGTCTGGCTCAGCAGTGTGCATGTGAGACAGAACAGTATATCTGGGGACCTCTCACTGACTAGAATCGTTCAGAAGCTGAAGTCAAATCTTGATGCTTACCTTGAAGCATAGCTGGAAGAAGAAGGCTCTGCTGCTGCTTTCCCTTCTACGCAATCTGAAAGCTGTTGTGTCTCCAAGAACTGATCCAAGAGAGGACCTGGATAGGAGACCTCTTCCCGAGCTATGAGGGAGCATTGTGCGCCAGCTAACCTTCACCAAGGCTCCCTGGACTCAGTCCTCAAAAGGCGGCCGACTGGAGACGGGGACCGCCGAGAAATCTGAAGTGAAGTGCGAGGACGTCGAGGTCATCGACGATCATGCCCGTCGACGGAAGTTCGGAGGACCGCTGTAACCTTGTCGGCCCGAGCTGCAAGGCTTCATTGCCTAAGACACTTTGAAATCAAGGACTCCCTTGCTCATCACCGTCTACCGCTTTGTCCCGCTTGTAAAGACTGGTAGGGGGTGTCTGTACTTCCGCTCTCTATATGGTAGAGAAGAGGCACAGAGGACCGCAGCCAAGATTCTTTATTATTGGTATTGGTCGAGCAATCAAGGCCTAGCTTCTCAGGAGGTGATGCAGGCTGGTTCTTAAGTACAGTGTAGTCCCCGAACCCCCACAAAGGAATGTCCACACACTGTATTACTGAAAATATAGTCTTTATATAATTAATATTCAAAGGTATGTACACAATCACAATAACGCACTTTGTACTCGGAAGTCAATAATGATAAATATATACAATTCTAAAGTGGTACCACTAATGTTATCGAATCTCATTAAAGTGCATCAATTGTACGGTTAAAATGTCACACAGATTAATAACGAGGAAACCAGCAATAGAGCTATGCAGGAACGTAAGATGGTTGAAACAATACGCAGAATGCTGAACCCTACCCGTAGGCACAGTTTTGTGTGGAGATCCCCCCCACCTGGGCAACCTGTAAAATAAGGATATATCGCACAAGCCCAGTCCATATGTTCAATAGTCTCACTTCTTCCTATTAAGGTTTTACCCCCCCAATGTACCTGGTGGAGTAGAGTTCTCCGACGATGCGTCGACCGATCCTTCTTGAGTGCCTCCCTTTCAGGCGGGAGCCACGGATCGTCGAGAGGTGTCGGGGAACTTGGCGTTCGGTGTCGGGGAATCGACGGCCCTTCTTGAGTGCCCTCCCTTTAAGGAAGGAGTCACGGGTCGTCGAACTTCCGACGGTGAACAGGGTGAACTACGGCAGGGAAGTGGCAGCTTCGTTCCTAGCGGTGCTCGTCGACGACAGAGCGTTGGCGTCCTGCAAGGAAGAGGCGTGCGGGGCACCTTGGTGACGATAGTTCTGGACCGCAAAGAGATGATGAAGAACTGTGGCCCAGCAAGGGCGTCGAGTCGTCGGCGTCTCTGTGGTCCTTATGTGGCGGGAAACCCACCGGTGGATGCTCCTTGGCGCGTCGACGGTCGGGCCTTCTCCAGCGGGAGACAAGCGGGTGACGATGCAGACAAGAGCGTCCGATGATCAATGGAAGTTCTTATTCAAACGGGAGCAGTGCGGCGCCGGTCGGCGACGGCGGTCGTCGACAGTGGCGGACAACAGTCAGAGCGCTTCTCCTTGGAGTTCCGCAGCAGTCCCCGTATCGGGTCGGCAGCCTGTCGAAGGTCTGTCTACCAGGGAGCGTTGGCAAAGGTCAGCTGTGCATGATGGTCCCTCGTAGCTCGGGAAGAGGGCGCCTTACCAGGTCCTCTCTGGGTCAGTCCTTGAAAACACAGCAGCTTTCAGATTGTGAAGGAGAGCCACTGCACTTCTCCTCGTCCAGCAGGGTTTCAAGGTCAAGCGTCAGTTACTCCTGTTACTCGTCGTAGTGGACTTCAGCTTCTGAACATGATTCCTAGCAGTGAGAGGTCCCCAGATATACTGTTGATCTCCCATTCATTCCGCTGGGTCACACTCAAGCATCCAATCACGACTACGGGCATTCATGCAGGCAGGCAGCCAATCAGGCACACAAGGTATTCAGGCCATTCACTTCTCTCCAGACACTCACAACAAGTTATGTGTATTGGGACAAGTACCGAGCCATTCAACACTCCGAGCTGCATTCATACCGGTTTCGGGCAGGGTTGTCTCAGTCATTGTGTCAACCACCAGATACTAGACCCCCACAACACAGAATGCATATTCGTCACACACTCTATTCACCCAGGTCCCACCCACAGGAGGTACCCACAACATACATCACCTGGAAGGCTCCAGCTATTCTGGCCGGGCCTTCACAACAACACCATATATGGCACTTCCACCCAACAGCCAGTCAGGGGGAAGGGACAGAGTCAGGGCTTCCCAGGACTTTGGGAAAACAAGGTAATGGGTAATAGAAAGCAAGAGGCCACAGGGGCCATCTTGTTTTCCATCAGGAATCAACTGATCCCCATGGCAGGGCCGGCGTATCCCAAAATGGAGGATACCCTGCGCACCTGTCAACTTCAGCATGGAGCTGCCACCAGCCCATACCCTGCTCTGCGGGCCACCCACAGGTGCCCAAAAACATACACTAGGGGCACAGGGTTGTACCCCCACCCATGGGTGCCATAAGGGTATCCCACGGGTCCGTTCACCAAACCAAAAGAGAGAGAGCTGCACCGCCAGGAGTCTCACATGAACTCCTGCACGGAAAACACGACAGAACACACGATAAAAAGCAGTAAAGGACAAGGATACAGAGGCCCTGTCCCTCCGATGCATTTCCTGCATCACAGTCACCCCCCCCCCCCCCAGACTGAGGTGGAGGGTGCCTAATCTCCCACGGGATAGACACCCTCATCCAGACGGTCAACATACCTTCTGGAAAGGCCATCTGCATTATCGTGACTCTTCCCTGGTCTGTGCTCTATGGTGAAGTCTAGCCCTTGCAGGCTAATGGACCACCTGAGCAGTTTCGGGTTTTCACCCTTCATCTGCATAAGCCACTTCAGGGGCTTATAATCTGTTTGGACCTTGAAGGTAGACCCCGTAAGGTAGGGCCTAAAATGCCTAAGGCTCCGAACTATACTAAAACATTCCTTTTCAACAGTACTCCACCTAATTTCTCTACCCTTGAGTTGTCTACTGATGAATATGATAGGATGTTCTCTCCCTTTGTCATCTAACTGGGACAAGACAGCTCCAATTCCGGTGTCGCAGGCATCTGTCTGGACGATAAAGGGTCGGCTGTAGTCAGGCGCACACAACACGGGTGCCCGACATAGACTTTCTTTCAAGCCATCAAAGGCCCTCTGACAGTCTTCAGTCCAATTAACCTTCCTAGGCTTATTGGGTGAAGTCAGAGCTGTCAGTGGTGCAGCTATGGTTCCATAGTCCGCCATGGAATTGCGATAATACCCGGTGAGGCCCAAAAAGGCTCTCAACTGGGTTTGAGTAGTGGGAGTCTCCCGGGCCTGTACATTCTGTACCTTACTGGGGAGAGATTGGATTTGACCCCCTCCTACCTCATGACCAAGATACGTGACTTTCCCTGAGCCATCTGGCACTTGGTGGCCTTGATAGTGAGGTTAGCCCTCTTTAAGGCCTGCAAAACTCTACCCAGATGTGTCAAGTGCTCTTCCCAAGTGGAACTGTAGACGGCAATGTCGTCTAAATAAGCCACACAAAATGCTTCCAGCCCACTGAGAGCATGATTGACCAAACTCTGGAAGGTGGCAGGGGCATTCTTCAACCCAAAAGGCATGACCCTAAACTGGTAGCGTCCCTCTGGTGTTGAGAACGCCGTCTTTTCCTTGGCATGGTCCGTCAGATCTATTTGCCAATAGCCTGAGGTGAGGTCAAAGGTGCTCACAAATTCGGCAGCATCTATGGTGTCCACGAGCTCATCAGCCCTGGGCAATGGGTGCGCATCAGTTTTGGTGACGGCATTGACTCCTCGGTAGTCCACACAGAACCTCCAATCCTTGGTACCTGCCTGGGAACGTGCCTTGGGGACAAGGACCATGGGACTGGACCAGGGACTGGTTGAGGATTCAATAACACCCAGATCCAACATCTTGGCGACCTCAGCCTGGATGTGGTTCTTAACCGTATCTGACATTCGGTAGCTCCTGCTCTTGACAGGCACGCTGTCACCAGTGTCAATCTCGTGCTTACACCACGGTGTAAGGCCTGGCGTCAGCGAAAACAGAGAGGCATACTGCTGGAGCAAAGTCCTGCAGGCCCTCTGCTGCTCGGTTGTCAAATCTGGAGAGAGCTGCACTCCCTCCACTGAGCCATCCTGAGGGTTGCTATGCAGCAAGTCAGGAAGGGGCTCACTCTCATCCTCTTCTTGCTCTGAAGCTAGCAAGAGACATGAGACTTCGGCTCGCCTGTGGAAAGGCTTGAGCCTATTAACATGGAATACCTGAGGGGCCACCCCTGGGATTCCCATGTCAACCAGATAATTGACCTCGCCCATCTTGGAGATTATCCTGAAGGGTCCAGTCCATTTATCTGCCAATGCTCGAGGCTTGGTAAGCTCCATCACGAGGACCTCCTGTCCCGGAGTTCAATCCACTTGCGACGCTTTAAGGTCATGCCAGTATTTGTTCAATTCCTGGCTGGCCTTGAGATTCGCCGTTGCTTGACCCATCATCTGTGTCATCTTCCGTCTGGGGCCTAACACATAGTCCCCCACTTGCTTGGCGGGACCGGGAGGGGTGGCTTCCAAACCTTCTCTGATCAAGGCGAGGGGCCCCCTCACGGGATGTCCAAAGAGTAACTCAAAGGGGCTGAAACCAACGCCTTCATGAGGTACCTCTCATAAGCAAACAGCAGGCACGGCAGGAGGAGATCCCATTTCCTCCTTAGGGGCTCTTCCAAAGCACCTAGCATGCCCTTGAGAGTTTTATTAAATCTCTCAACCAGACCGTTGGTCTGGGTGGTTAGAGGTGGAGAACTTGTAGGTTACCCCGCACTCTTTCCACATGGTTTTCATGTAGCTAGACATGAAGTTGGATTCTCGGTCAGAGACAACCTCCTTGGGGAATCCAACACGGTCGAAAATGCCCAGGAGGGCCTGGGCAACCACCTTGGCAGTAACAGTCCGAAGGGGTATAGCCTCAGGGTACCTGGTGGCATGATCTACCAAAACCAGGATGAACCGATGTCCACCTGATGTGGGAGGGTCAAGGGGACCGACGATGTCGATGCCCACCCTCTCAAACGGTGTGCCAACCACTGGCAATGGCTGCAGTGGGGCGATGACACTGCCTCCAGTTTTGCCAGACAACTGACAAGTTGGGCAGGTCCTGCAGTGGGACTCCACTTCTACTCCCATCCGAGGCCAGTAGAAATGGGCAGAGAGCCTCTGCTTAGTCTTCTTGGTACCAAGATGACCAGCCAAGGGCACCTCATGTGCCAACTGCAGTAGGAAGGGTCTGTAAACCTGGGGTACCACCAACCTCTTGAGGGCACCAGGTTCAGGCTTAGTGGGCTCACTAACAAGGACCTCACCCTCCCAATAAATCCGGAATGTCCTAGGCACTTTTCCTCGTGCCTGGGACAGTGCCTGTTTCCTCAGACCCTCGAGAGAGGGACACTCTCTCTGTCCTTTACAGAAGTCTGCCCGGGAGGGTCCCCCTTCAGCTAACAAGCATTGAAGATCGGGATGATCCTCCGGGTTGAGAACCTCTCCCACAGGAGAGTCTTCTGGCTCTTCTCCCACAGGAGTTGAGACATGGTTTACCACTGGACCCAGCCCGTCCGGAGCATGGATCCCAATGGTTGCTGTAGGAACAGCAGGAAGAGAAGGAGCTCCCTCCACAGAGGTGGCCTTCTTGCTCTTCCTTCGTCTGGCCTTAGGCCGCGCCTTCGGCTCGGGTACCTGACTCACAGCCAGACCCGGTGTCACCTGTGATCTAGTGACCGCAGCAGCAGTCATGGGAAGACCATCCGCGATCAATCCCAACTCGACTAGATCATTACCTAACAGAATGTTAGCAGGGACGTTGTCCTGAACCAGGACAGGAAGCTTTGCTGTCTTGTCTCCAATTACGAGTGTGACTCGGGCTACAGGCGATAATTTGGGAGGCCCACCAGCTAACCTGGTGGTTCTCAGAGGAGCATCTACATATTCCTCTGGCTTGAGCAGGGTCCTGTCCACCACTGTCATGCTTGCCCCAGTGTCTCTCAAACCAGTAGAAGGCTGGCCATTCAGGAGGACACTTGTCAAAAATCTACGGGTGTTCTGTGGGATAGACGCCAGTACTTCCGTGTACTGGTCCAGGCCCCAAGGGACACTAAGGAAATCTCTACGGGAGCACCAAAAGTGATTCCTGTAGAGGAGGGGAGGACAGTGGCCTCCACCTCAGACATGGGGTAAGGGTAGGTCAGGCTGACAGCCTGTACTCCGAGTGCCTTACCTTTACACTTGGAGTCACCCCTTTTGTGATCCAGAGCCCCACAGTCCCAACAAGTGCCGGGAGTGCGGGGTACGGTACTGGAACCACCGGGACCCTGCTTTGCAGCAGGTGGACCACTACTCTTATTCCCACCCACAGATGACTTATGCCCACTAGATTTTTGGGTCTTAGGAGAGGAGGGTTTAGGTTTATTCGACTGTGACTGCTTTTTGAACTCCGCAGCTTTCTGAGAGGCACCCTTTTCTTTGTCCTTGTCCTTCCCACTGGAGTCCTTAGTGGACACCCGGTGGGAGACCCACTTGTCAGCCAACCTAGCCAGCTTAAAGGGATCCAAAATGTTCTGGTCAGCAACATACTGACACAGCTCTGGTGAACATGCTTCAGAAAAATGCTCAAAAAACAACAGGTGGGACAATTCAACAAAAGTTTTCACATTGTAACCATCAATCCACCCCATCATATTCATGTGCGCACTCACCCAGTCGACCCAAGACACATTCTCTCTTTTCTTAAAATCCCTGAACCTTTTAAGGTATTGGGTAGGCGTCTTGCCAAACTTGGCAATCAAAGCAGATTTCATACACTCATACTGACCCCTTTCTTCCACACTCAGCTTCAGAATACAGTCATATCCAGTTTGAGGCACTCTGCTTAGCAAACACTTAGCCCAATCTCTTTTGTCAACATCATGAATTGCACAAGCCATTTCAAACGCTTCAATCCATTGGAGGATATCAGAACCCTCCGAAAACACACCAACCAAATCCTTCATAAATTTAGTTGCTGGGGACCAGACACTCTCACTGGGTTTCGCTGAAGTCTCCACTCGAGCTTTCTCTAGCTGGATTCTCTGACATTCAGTGTCCTTGTCTTTGATTTCAAGATCCCTATTCTTTAGATCAAGATCCCTATTCTTGAGCTCCACTTGTTGTGCCAACTCCTCTTTCTTAACCTCAGCACCTATTTCCAACTTGCGATATTCAAAGGCCAATTTCATAACTCAAGTTCCAAGGAATTGCTGTGGTTCGGAACAGAGGCAGCAGGAATGGCGGCATTCCCAGAAACAGATTCAGTAGAAACCCCAGGGGCAGAGTCCCCACTGGTTGCATTCCCCCCTTCATCAAGAGTTTCACCATCGGTCTGGTAGTCCACCAGGGCAGCTATCAGCTCAGCCCTAGACTTATCCACAAAGTCTAACTCCCTGGCTTCACAAGCACTCTGGAGAACCTCTAAGCTCACCCGAGTCAATTTACCATTCACAATAGACTCAATTGCTTGCAATGGAGTTATTTGGTACACACCCAAACCTTAATCTAATAAAGTGCAGATATTTTGTAAAAGGTACGGTTATACACTAATTCTTAAAACCATAAGCATCCCACCGCTGCCACCAGTGTAAAGACTGGTAGGGGGTGTCTGTACTTCCGCTCTCTATATGGTAGAGGAGAGGCACAGGGGACCCCAGCCAAGATTCTCTATTATTGGTAACGTAGTCGAGCAATCAAGGCCTAGCTTCTCAGGAGGTGATGCGGGCTGGTTCTTAATTACAGTGTAGTCCCCGAACTCCCACAAAGGAATGTCCACACACTATTACTGAAAACACAATCTTTATATAATTAATATTCAAAGGTATGTACACGATCACAATAATGCACTTTGTACTCGGAAGTCAATAATGATAAATATATACAATTCTAAAGTGGTACCACCAATGTTATCAAATCTCATTAAAGTGCATCAACTGTACGGTTAAAATGTCACACAGATTAATAACGAGGAAACCAGCAATAGAGATAGGAAGGAACGCAAGATGGTTGTAACAGTAGGCAGAATACTGGCCCCGTACCCTAGACACAGTTCTGTGTGGAGATCCCCCCCACCTGGGCAACCTGTAAATAAAGATATATTGCACAAGTCCAGTCCATATGTTCAATAGTCTCACTTCCTCCTATTAAGGTTTTACCCCCCAATGTACCTGGTGGAGTAGAGTTCTCCGACGATGTGTCGACCGATCCTTCTTGAGTGTGTCCCTTTCAGGCGGGTGCCACGGATCGTCGAGAGATGTCGGGGAACTTGGCGTTCGGTGTCGGGGAATCAACGGCCCTTCTTGAGTGCCCTCCCTTTAAGGCAGGAGTCACGGGTCGTCGAACGTCCGACGGTGAACAGGGTGAACTACGGCAGGGAAGTGGCAGCTTCATTCCTAGCGGTGCTTGTCTACGACAGAGGGTTGGCGTCCTGCAAGGAAGAGGCGTGCTGGGCACCTCGGTGACTATAGTTCTGGACCGCAAAGAGATGATGAAGAACTGTGGCCCAGCAAGGGCGTCGAGTCGTTGGCGTCTCTGTGGTCCTTAGGTGGCGGATAACCCACCGGTGGATGCTCCTCGGTGTGTCGACGGTCGGGCCTTCTCCAGCGGGAGACAAGCGGGTGACGATGCAGACGAGAGCGTCCGATGATCAATGGAAGTTCTTAGGCAAACGGGAGCACGGCAGCTCCGGTCGGCGACAGCGGTCGTCGACAGTGGCGGACAACAGTCCGAGTGCTTCTCCTTGGAGTTCCGCAGCAGTCCCAGTATCGGGTCGGCAGCCTGTCAAAGTCAGGGAGCTTTGGCAAAGGTCAGCTGTGCACGATGGTCCCTCGTAGCTCGGGAAGAGGGCGCCTTACCTGGTCCTCTCTGGGTCAGTCCTTGAAAATACAGCAGCTTTCAGATTGTGAAGGAGAGCCATGGCACTTCTTCTCGTCCAGCAGGGTTTCAAGGTCAAGCGTCAGTTACTCGTCGTAGTGGACTTCAGCTTCTGAACACGATTCCTAGCAGTGAGAGGTCCCCAGATATACTGTTGATCTCCCATTCATTCCGCTGGATCACACTCGAGCATTCAATCACGACTACGGGCATTCATGCAGGCAGGCAGCCAATCAGGCACACGAGGTATTCAGGCCATTCACTTCTCTCCAGACACTCACAACAAGTTATGTGTATTGGGACAAGTATCAAGCCCTTCAATACTCCGAGCTGCATTCATACCGGTTTCGGGCAGGGTTGTCTCAGTCATTGTGTCAACCACCAGATACTAGACACCCACAACACAGAATTCATATTCGTCACACACTCTATTCACCCAGGTCCCACCCACAGGAGGTACCCACAACATACATCACCGGGAAGGCTCCAGCCAGTCTGGCCGGGCCTTCACAACAACACCATATATGGCACTTCCACCCAACAGCCAGTCAGGGGGAAGGGACAGAGTCAGGGCTTCCCAGGACTTTGGGAAAACAAGGTAATGGGTAATAAAAAGCAAGAGGCCACACGGGCCATCCTGTTTTCCATCAGGAATCAACTGATCCCCATGGCAGGGCCGGGGTATCCCAAAATGGAGGATACTCTGCGCACCTGTCAACTTCAGCATGGAGCTGCCACCAGCCCATACCCTGCTCTGCGGGCCACCCACAGGTGCCCAAAAACATACACTAGGGGCACAGGGTTGTACCCCCACCCATGGGTGTCATAAGGGTATCCCACGGGTCCGTTCACCAAACCAAAAGAGAGAGAGCTGCACCGCCAGGAGTCTCACATGAACTCCTGCGTGGAAAACACGACAGAACACAAGGACAAGGATACAGAGGCCCTGTCCCTCCGATGCATTTCCAGCATCACACTGCTGCAGAAAGTAAAGCTCGCCGACGAGCCGAGGAGAATCCACCGATGCGTTTATCGCCACCCGAAGTCCACAAAGACGCCGATGAAGATCCGAAAGCCAGCCGTGGTCGATTCCTGATCGTTGATGACAACGCTGACACCCTCTGCCGGGCCTACGTTCTTCAGTAAGTACTCTTTGCGGCAAGAAACTCTCGTCATCGAGATGTACTACACGCCTCATCTTCGCAGGATGTCCACGACCGATCGTCGACAAGCACTGCAAAGGACTGAAGCTGCTGCCTCAACGACATTGTTCACCTTTTCCTCGAGGAATCTCGACGATCCGTGGCTCATGCCTTAAAGGGAGTTCACTCAAGAAGGATCCATCGACGACCCATCGAAGAACTCTGCTAAACCAGGTACATAGACATTTTTTAGAAAGGAAGAAGACTCTGCTAAACAATATATGGACATGGCTTGTCAATATACTTTATTTACAGGATGCTCAGGTGGGGAGATCCTCACCCAGAACTGTGTCTTTGGTAGGGACAAGTATTCTGCCAATTGTTTAACCACTTGTTTCCCTCCTATGGCTGGTGTTGGTTCACATTGCTATTAGACTTGTAGGTCATTGAAACGGTCAGCAGTTGGTGCATTTTAAAGGAGCCAAGAGTGAATTGTGGTACCGCATAGATATTGTACATATTTATCATTTTAGTATTGCCTAAGCACAAAGTGTGTTATTGTATATGTATATATTCTGAACCTTATTTATGTAAAGAACTGTGTGGACATTCCTTTGTGGGGGTTTGGGGACTACAGTGTACCCGCCCGCATCACCTCTTGAGAGCTTAAGCCTTGATTGCTAGTCAATAGCTACCCTATAGAGAATCTTATCTGGGGTGATCTGTACAGTACAGTAATATGAATGTAATCATGCCCATATTATGGAATATGAAAGAAAACATGCACGTCGCCCGACAGTAATATGACAGAAAGGGTGTCAGTAATAGTGAAATAATAGGAAAGTAAGCATGTCCATATTCGGACAGTAATATGACAGAAAGGGTGTTGGTATGAAGAGAAGTAATATAAAAGAAGGCATGTTCGTATTCCGACAGTGTTTGTTGGTAAGGCTTGATTAAATGAGGAGATGTTTTGGGGAGGCGAGGGGACAGGAACTGGGTGGTAATGGCCATACAGATTACCATGGCCATGGGCAGTCAATAGGTGGGCAGATAACCAAACAACACCTACAGGCTGTGTGCTCCTCCTCATATACCATTCCTCCCTATCTGTACTCTAATGCAATCATGTTGGCTTATAGCGACACCTAATAACCCAAACTAAAATGGATGTTAGTAGCAGGAAAATAATATCAAGGAAAGCATGCCGTATTATGGAAGTAATAAGACTGAACAGGGTCTACTGCAACCTTTTTAATGCGAACACCTAAAATGCTGACCTGTTCTATTTTGACCCCTTTTCACCCCATATATATGTGGGGGGAGGTCCCCTCCCTCCCCCTACATCAATTTTTTACTATATACCCATCCTCCCACCCTCCCACATGTATATGGGGTGTAAAGGGGGTAGAAATAAAATAAAGTCAATATTTTCGGTGGTTGCAGTAATCGAGTGATACTGACTGAACATATGTCAGTATTATGTGAGTAATATGACAGAAAACATGTCCATGCTATGAAAGAAACAGGGGGAAAAAGCATGATAGTATTATAGGGAAATATGAAGAAAATATGAAGAAAGTGTGTTAATATTGAGGCAGTAATGTGAAATAAATCATGCCAGTATTATGGAAGTAATATTAACCAACATATGTCAGTATTATGGAAGTAATATTAGTCAAAGGATGTGCGCACTGTGGCGTTAATGGAAAAGAACCAATAATAAGATGGTAATATGAAGCAAAGCTTATGAGTGCTTGGCCGGTAATAGGAAAAAGCAAGCCAGGCGCATTGGAGAGAATTTGAAAGAACGCATATTAATAGTGTGGCAGCATTGTATTGTTTTGTATTGTTTTGTATTGTATTGGGTTATTTATAGAGCGCTCTTTCCTCATTTGTATGGCCTCAATGCACTGTGTGGTAGGCACGTCCTCGGTGACCGTAGTCAGTGTGCTGGAGGTTCTAAGGGTTTTAGATTTGCAGATGCGTGTGTGCATTTTCGCCGATCTGGGACTTAGGTGGCTGGCTAGGCTCAACTAAGCAGACTAAGGGGTCAGGCACGTGGGTGGGCGCTGTTGGTGGACTGCGATAGAGTGCTATTGTTGAAGAGTCGATTTGTGGCCAACTATACCGGATTTCTTTTGTTGGTAGTCACTGTATGCTAGTGGCAGAGGTGTCGAGGTATGTCAGGTGTTTCAGTGTAACCGGCTATGTGCGCTGCTAGACCGGATGAGCATAGCCGTAGCTGCATTCTACGTGCATGGATGTTTGGCCGTGCCTGCGGCCTGAGTCCACAGACGTGGTGTCCGTATACATACCATAGGCTTCGATGTTGTCCGGTTGCAGCGATCTTTGTCCAGTGTTTCAATGGATGGCAGATATGAACACATTCACATTTGAGACTCCTAGATAGTCGGAGGGAGGCCTATGTTTCACAGAATGGAGGTTCTAAGCATAATCACATTTGAGACTCCTAGATAGTGGGAGAGAGGCCTATGTTTCAATGGATGGCAGACATAAACACATTCACCTTTGAGACTCCTAGATAGTGGGAGGGAGGCCTATGTTTCACAAAAGCCATATATGAACACACTCGCAATTGTGACTCCTAGACAGTGGGAGAGAGGCCTATGTTTCACAAATGGCATATATGAACACACTCGCAATTGTGACTCCTAGATAGTGGGAGGGAGGCCTATGTTTCACAAAATGGAAGTTCCAAGTACACCTAGATTTGAGGAGACTCCTAGATAGTGGGAGAGAGGCCTGTGTTTCACAAAATGGAAGTTCTGAGCACAATCATATTTGAGACTCCTAAATAGTGGCAGTGAGGTCTATGTTTCACAAATTAAAGTTCAAAGTATACCTAGATTTGAGACTCCTAGATAGTGGGAGAGAGGCCTATGTTTCAATGGATGGCAGACATAAACTATGTCTGGTGAGATGGAGGTCATTATGGTGGGAGAGAAGCCATTAAGAAAGAAAGCGTGCCATTAGTTACGCAGGGATACTGACAAACTTGTGTTAAAATCATGGTCAGTGTAGTATTTTTGAAACAAAGCCTGTATAAGGCGATAACACAAAAGAAACAATGTCAGTGGGCCACATTACAACTCAGGCGTTAAGGGTTAACGCCGTCGTTAACCCTTAACGCCTGACTCCAATTTTAACGGCCGCTTTTAGCAGCCGTTAAAATCCATGGCGCTAAACCGCCTTGGTGCTAATTACGGCACCGTAATTTACGGTGCCGTAATTAGCGCCTTCCCCACTCCCATTATGCCCTATGGGGCAAAAATGGGAATGGGGAAGGGTAAATGGGAAATGGGGATTTACCGCCCCACTCACCTTGGAATGGGGCGGTAAATCTGCCATCCACCATGGTGTAAACTTAGTTTACACCATGGTGGTAAAGTTGGTGTACTTACCGCCTTGGTCGTAATGACCCCCAGTAATGTGGAGTTAAATTAGAAAAACATAAGTGGCATGGACGGAAGCATGTTAGTGACATGGTAATGATGAGAAACAAATCCTGATGACAGTGGTAGGATGGCAGTATGAAAAAGGCTTGCCATTGGTAGAATAATCACGTAACATGGATCAGCACGTGTCAGCCTAATTTACATAGGTTTCTTCAGATCAACAGATGGAGCAACTTTGCTCAATGAGCACAGGCTGTGCCACAAGGGCCTCTTGCAAGAGCGGGCAATGGGGGCTATGCTAGCATAGGAGCTCTTGCTCAGGACATGTAAATGAATCAACAAAATGAACAACTATACATTATTATCCTGTTAGGGATGTGGCTTGTTTGGCAGGTCAACATTGCACACAGAGAGTACATGCAGTGGTCGAGGAGCAGTCGAATACACGAACCATGAAAGTAAAGGAATGTAATCTTCATATGTTGGTAAATGTGCTGAACATGTTTTTCTTTTTCTGCTTACTGCATCAGTTCTTTGAACATCCCGAGTCTCTGATACAATTTTGACCCACATGGCATCTGTGTAGCAATTCCCATTCGCAGAAACCTGTGCACATGGGCCACAGTGCACGCGAACCTCTTCCAAACTTCTGTCAGCAGTGCCGAAAGGGCTATCGGACGAGTCACTCTTAACAAATATCCTTAAAGCAGACCAGGGAGCACCAGTAATATTGTCGAGGCTAACTTCACAGGATGGAAATGGCTGCGAGTTGCAGTTTTAAAGAAAACAAAATGGCGGTTGCGAGTCCAGGCAAAAAGCAAGAGCTAAGGAGAATGAAACTATGCACACAATAAAACGGTTTTGCACGCTTTAATTCCAATTTAACAAACATTTTCCCCATGATAACAATGGTCATTCTTTTACCATAACCCTATATTTTATGAAAATGTACCTTAAATAAATTATTCTAGACAAAATATTATATTATTTTAACGGATCATTTTAATGTAATGCAGCCCATCATTTAAACAATGCCGTCCTTTGTGTTTGAAGTACAAGCAATGGGAGTGTGTTGCCATTTACGGTGGGACTGCACTCCCGAGACCTTCGTCTCCAGTGTTTTAGATATGCGATTCGACCGAAGCTCTTTTCTGTGTGATGTGCTCTATCTGCGCCTTCTCTGAGGTATCCAAGCTGATATCGTACTTTGCCAGAATCTTCAAAATAGATTGAAGTTTAAGCCACCATTGTTCTTTGGGCAGACGGTGCCTGGTAAAACAAAACAGAAAAAAATAAGCAGATATTCCTTTTTTTACACCTCAGAAACTAAGCAAACTCAGGTTTTATTAAACAATAAACAAGGGCGCCGAATGCTTAATAGAGAGAGAGCGAAGATGGGGCCGTGCTAGGCCCACCCTGTAGAAATATTACACATTCCTTTTCAGGTGCAGGGTACAGTCCAATACCCTCTGGCGCTTTTTGATTTAAGGGTAAATTGCACGGACCGAACCAAGCCCATTAAAGTTACATAAGAAAATAAAAAGTGTAATTGTAGCACACACGCTCACCCCACAGAGGTATCTTGGCACTATAGATGGATAATGTTGTTTTTAACGTGTGTATCAGTAGCCCGCTCCACGCAATTTTAATGTTTTTTGTTACAAGTGTAAAAAGGCATGTGCATCCATGTGTTCCCATGTAACTGTGCCTTTTTACACCCCTAACAAAAAACAAGAGGTAATGCTGGCTGCTGTCGAGGAAAAGGATCACTCATGACTCCGATGGATTGGTAAACGCTTTATTAGTAGAAGGCAATGAAAGCACAAACCCAACAGCAACACGAGACACAAAGTTCTGAGTGTCCCTTCCCTCCGAGCCCCCCCCCCCCGACCCCCCGGCCTTTATACCCACCAGGGCTCATGCTTTCCAATGTAAGGGGTGAGCCGAACAGGTCAAGGTTGCACAATACATCCATCCTGCTAGCAAAGAACAAAGCCTCATTATATCAGCCTTTGACACCAGCTGCGCTCTTTCATATATGCCAGTGTTATCAGTGAGGTTACCCTATCGTAACTCAGTTAGTCAAGGTGCATACATTCCTTAAAGATTACCATTCACTTTGAGGCAAGCAAGATTTTAGCGATGTGATGCCTTCTGCTCCCGTGCCGCTTTTCTTACGAAAGCGAGAGCCTAGATCCTGCTTGCATATGCCAAAAGGGAAGCACGTCAGAAGCGAGAGATGAGAAAGTTAGCATTCCAAGAAGCTAGGCGAGGCTTTCATTGCAAAGGCATGCGCAGTACATCCTATAGTCTCTACCTCGCATAAGCAAGAAACATTGTTTAACCATGGCAGGTTACAGGGCCTAGTCGCTATAATACTGCAGTGCCAGGCACGGGGAGTACAGAACATTTTAATTTCCCAATTTTCATCCACACCGCTGTGTGCATGTATGGTGGCTCGTATTATAAGGAATCCCTCTGGTTTTCGATGTGTAAAATGCAGGTGGAATCCATAGGAATCGGCTGCTGCTGGAGGTTGCTAGCACTCAGTGCGGCTTGACGCAATCTTGGTCCCATTCTTAGTGCCTTTCCCCCAACAGTTCAGCAGTGCGTTGAAGTGTGTTGTAGCACGACCTAGGCAGCCCGGCACAGTGTATTGTGAATGCTGTGTATGCTAAAACGAAATTAGATCTGGGAGACCCGAGATATCCGCACAGTGTTTTGAATATAGTGTGTTTATGGTACCGAGGGTCCAGCGCATGTACTGGGAGTGCAGCGAAGCAGAGGTACGCCTGCAACCTATTGGCAAGCTAAAGACAACGTACGGATCCGACGAGTGAGGGCCAAAGGTGAGCACCAGTGACTTGCTGTACGGCGGCGCGTGCTTCTGCATCCCACTGTGGTTGACTGGAATAGGGTGGATTTCTGGTCCTCTCCGGGCTCGTGAATAGCAATTTGCTTGGAGGCTTGGACAAAGTGGGGAAAAAAGTGGATTGAGGCTTTACAGCATGTAGTACTACCCTGCTCTACATATGCTACAAACCAAACATTAATTTTACAGCGGCTGTCTGTGAATAATTGTATTTATGCGGGTAGTGACTGGGGGCTAAAGCCTTTCAACCAACTGCATTGCA
Organism: Ambystoma mexicanum; assembly: GCF_040938575.1. Taxonomy (NCBI): domain Eukaryota; kingdom Metazoa; phylum Chordata; class Amphibia; order Caudata; family Ambystomatidae; genus Ambystoma; species Ambystoma mexicanum. The sequence continues at coordinate 184,211,660 of NC_090926.1, forward strand.
GCCTCCCCTTCCATACTCCTAAAACTGCCTACCGGCCAACAATTTCTGTAGGCTTTCTTATGACTGAAGAATTAATGGCCTAGAATATGGAATATAGCAATAAATCTTCCTGACAAAAATCAGTGGGGTAATTAAGTGCCGTGATGTGGCGAACTTTGATTTCAATATCACAGGAGTCATACTAACGCACCCCTAATATAAAGAGCCTGGATTTTCTTTGACTTAACCAAGCATTGGCACTAATATTCATAATAGCAGGCACCTCATTATTAAGCCACAGATAATTTGCCAGCTGTTGGTGACAAATATTCAGTAAGAAGCAGTGTGAGAGTGTAACGGCACACAAAACATTAAAGAAAAAACGAATGAATAAGAATAAAGAGAGTACATTTCAAAATAAAATCCCAGGAATCTGACGATGGCAACAAATTGGATTCCATCTATAAAGGGAAGATTACAGCATATTTTAAAGTTCAAGAACAAACAGAAATTAATAGCAATGAAATTGAAGAGGAATCTGTGGAAAAAGACTCATGTGCTCAAACCCATGCAGATGAGTCAGGACAAGATAATATTGTTAATAACTCTCTATTAAACCTCTGCATTGCCTCCAAAAGGTAAATAGTTATATACTGAATATAGAAATACCAAATGCAAGGGAGGGCTGCTCCACGGGAATAATAGAAATAATGCCATCTACTTTGGAGAAGCTCTCCAGGTCACCTGACATAGTGACGATTGCTGAAAGTGTGTATGCATCTTCTTTTGCATTAAATACATCATACACCTCAACAGGATGAACCGCAAATAGAGCCAGAAATGCACATGGTCCTTAAAACTCTCCTTGTCCTTTGTAATAACATCAATAAGGATCAACAGACGATCAAACAAGGGTTGATATGCCTGGTTGATACAGTATTAAGAGCCAGTCTTAGCAACAATAATATGGTGGAAACTTCAAAAAAGGAGACAATGAAAACTGGAGAGATAAGAGATCAGCAATTTCCAATAAGAATACCGGCGATATCATCGCCTGCCAGGAATAGTTATGAGGAGTTATCATCAAAAGAGGAAGATGATGAGAAATCCGTGACAGAAGAAGAAAGAAAAAAGGACATTTTAGCCATGGGTAACGTAAAAGAAATATTGAAAAAATGAGTAGAGACTTCAAAAATGGTAACGAGAAGACAACTAAATAAATTAAGAACAAAACTAAGCTTCAACAATAGGAAACAAGGAGATACAATACTAACATCAAGAAACAAATGTTTAGAACCGGAGGTTGTGTTGGTCAAGAGTAAACAACTAAATGGGATACAACAACAAAAATCGTTGGATAACTGGATAAGGAAAAAGCAAACAGAAACTATGGTACCAACATAAATAAATAGGCAAAGACAGAGCAATACGCAAGATAGAATGTCTAAAGAGAAATTAAAGCAACAGGAAATGAGAGGGATTGGCAAAGAAAATTAAAATCTTAGATCTTTATGCAGATAGAAATAGTTATGTTTCTGCAGAGAAGTTCTGTTTTAGAGATATTGCACTACTGTGTGAAACCTAGCATGATTAATTCAAAAGACATAACAGTGGTGGAACTGCCAGAATCAGCTTATTAACTGGGCACTGGTCGAGTTGGTATCACCAATTATAGTGGAATTGATCATTGCTCACTCCCAAGAATTGAATGATGTGCGCCATTTGATTGAAAGAAAACAAGAGTATCCGACAACGACTGAATACGAAGGGCATGGAACTATTGACACAGAAGATACTGACTGCAATATATAATAAAGATGGTCATGAGTATTATGAAGACCACACAGAGGGAAATTACTTTGATGAGGTGGCCTGACAAAAAGGAAAATTAAATAACCCTTTGAGAATCATGGAACACAAGAGGTTTCAGTTCCTTTACAAAAGGGTTTAGAGGTCAAGCATATTTAACAGCAGGAAACATTTTCTTTCTTCAGGAAACTTGGATGCTTAACTCATACCAGTTGGATGGTTATCAAATACTGCAAAGAAAGGCTAAACGAAATCAGTCAGGGAGACCATTTGAAAGCTTACTCATAGGAGCTATAAATGACATCAAGATAAATGAATATGTGTTATATACCCATAGTGATAATATTCTTGCTGCAGTTGCCTCACCTAATCTCGAAGGTTGAGCAAAACAAGTCCTAATAATTAATCTGTATAGCCCTCTGAATAACATAAAGAAAGAACACATAATAACCATCTTGACAGCATAGATAAATGGCTTTATAGCAATACTAAAAGACATATCCTTATGGTGGTTGACCTAAACCATCAATACACCCCCGGTTAAGGAAAAAGATATGGAAAATGGTATAAGAGAAAGATAAATAATAGGCATAACATTTACGCAACTAAGATTGGAAATTAAGAAACAAATGATCTAGAGGAGGATTGGTTAGCCTCATTTGCGTCATTGGACATACTACAGCTGTGAATCATTTCAGAAACAAAGAGCCACTTCCCATGTACGTAGACGAGTGGAAACAATAGTTCTTGTATAGATCATGTGCTAATTATCAAAAATGGGTTTAATTTAGTCCTAGAATTCAGTCTCCAGAAGACAGACCTGAGAGACCATGTGGTACTTGATTTCATGCTTAGAATTGATAAGGACTCTAATCAGGAGAATATTAGGAAGAATATTGAAATTAACTGTACCGGGAACCATAGTCTGTGGTCAGACAAGACTGTTATATCTTCAAATGGGAGAAGACTCTCTGACTTTGTTATTAATAACTCTGCTGATTTTAGTAATATTAATCAATATGAAGAATGGCTAGAGGAAGCCCTGTATTTGACACTGATAGCTCAAAGAAAAAGAGTGTATGAAGGAAATGAGATAGACAGAATAAATGACATGCTTGTAGTAAACAAAACAAAACCTGCTAAAAAAAAGAGATTTAAGAAAAAAAATAGACAAAAAAAGCAGAAGTATTACATTGAATAAGATTATTAGACCAAAGACCCAGTATTAAAACTGGTTCAGGGCCCATAAGGGATCAACTGCTACTATACATTGGCTGATGATGTTTGGGGTGTTGGGTAATGGAGACCCAAAATAGTTTTGGGCAATTATTAAATGTTTCTCCCAACCTCACACCTATAATCAAGAGGTAAACACCATATCAGAGGACACTTGGAGAAATTATATTGAGAAATATTTCTGGGTAGATACACAAAAGTTAGATTTTGGTGTGAATCTTGAGGGTTTGGAAGAAAAAGACTTTGCTGATATTTCATCTGATGATATCATAGAAGCCATATTCAGGATCAAAGCATCCAGAGCACCGGGCCCTTATAAATTGGAGACATGGACCCACTGTCCTAGGATGACATGATCAAGCCAAACTAGATGCTGTCCTCAATCCCAACAGCAAGAGTCACATGCTCTACTTGAATGAGACAAATTGGGAGAAAACAGTGGAGCAAAACAAGTAACTGTCCAGCAACAGACTGGGTTGTTTATAATATTATGTGCACAAAATAAGACTACAGCATGAACTCCCCGTTGGAAAACAGAGTCCGTCCAGCAGCACCCACAACAAAACATGCACTCAAGGATCTCCTACAGAAATAAAAAGATGACAAGATCATAGGAGCCATATAAGCTTCGGAGTGGTTAAGCCCAATAATACTCATTAAAAAATGTAGTACAAACAAGATTTGCCTCTTTGTTGACCTGAGAAGTCTAATAAAAACAGACAATTGACCCTGACTGAGAATATTGCAATCAATGCTGATGTTGAAGTACGTATTTTCTCATAAGAGACGCCTACCACCAGATAAGACTACAACGACTAAAAGCCACACATATCATTCATCTCTCCATTTGGTACATACCGATATACGACAATGCCTTTTGGACTCTAGTCAGCGTTTCCGTCTTTCAAGGAATGATGGATTCCCTATTTATAGACATACCAAACGCAGCATGCTTGCAGGATCATAGCCTTATATATGAAGAAACATGTTTGGACCACAACACCAACCTGGGAATAGTACTACAAAAGTAGCAGGCAGCTGACAGACTGCACAGAGAAAAATGCGTATTGCAAGCATAAGCAGTGGCATCCTTAGGCTACATGGTGTCAGCTGAGGGCATACAACCCAAACAGGACCTTTTCAAAGCCATATTAGTTGCTCAAGCACCATCCCTGTGTCTCAAAACATTCAACTCCAAGCTGGCAACGTGCATCACCATCAACGCGAGTGCCTACGGGTTGGGAGCCACCATCAGAAAGAAAAAACACACTTTCCTCAGAAAAGCAAAATCATTCTGTTATTGAAAAGTTGATCTAGGCCTTCCTATTGGCCACTGAACATTTCCATGCATGCACATTTAGGGGCACAAATTCAGCCGTTTAACAGACCACAAACCATAGGTTCACATGTTAAGCCCCTGTGGAATCAAATTGTCCACCATGTGTTTAGCAGCAAAACTCCAGTAATACACGTTCTCCGTACAGCATCTACTGGGGTGGGAGAATAATCAAGCTGACTTGGCAAGAAAGATAAAGGAAATATGATCATTATACAAGCGAAATGTCTTGTGGCCACATTGGCAGACATATGTATCAAAAGCGTTCCTGTGATCAAGAAGGGTGAATGGAAATAATTAATCCCATCAGATATCACCCTGCAGACAGCAAGACATTGCATACACCATACATGGCATATGGAGAGCGTCCTTTCTGTCATTTCTGCAAATTTCTCCAGAACTCTGAATATCCCTAGATGTCCTATGTAAGGGAGACAAAACAATCCCTCCATCAGACATGAGAGTCATGATAATAGAAAAAGAGCATCAAGGGCACCTAGGTAGAACCCTCAGCAACAGACACAATAGTGAAGCATACTGTTGGCTGCAGATGGACACAATGAGACGTCAACAATGATGTAGAACGCTGGCATGACTGTAGAGACAGTGATAAAAGGCTCATGCACCTCTATTAAATGTTGTAATTCCTGACAAATCATGAGAGAAATTAGGTATAGATTTCACAGGCCCATTGAAGAACATGATTCATGACCACCAGTACGGTGTAGTAAATGTGTATTACTCATCAAAATGGCCCAGGCTTCATTTCGTCCCTAACATCACCGCATGCAGAGTGATCAAGTCACAGGCGGTCCAGAATAATGGCGTCCAGTTATCTTCTGATGAAATCAAAAACTTCCTGGAAAAGAACAACACTGTCCAAAGCAAGGGCAAACTTCTTTATCAAAAGAAGCTCCAACTAGCAATGGCCTCTGTGAAAAACCTGAAGGGGGCTCACCCGCTAGTCCCTAGGGATCTGTCATCTAGGTGGCCAGGACACAGTCATCACGATTGGAACCAGTTCTTCCGGGTGGACCTGTCCGGCCCGGCTCCAGCAGGGGGGCCTAGGTGCCAGGCCCCCCCAGAGCCAGCCTCTGGCCCCCCCTAGAAAGAAGGCCATGTCAGTGGTGTTACACAACACTGGTAACTAAGGGAGTGGGGGGTGGATGTCACTGTAAACATTCAGCAGCAACCTCAGAGACATCATTCTGAGAGGCTGAATTGCAGGAGGCCTGGCCAGGATTTGTTTTCTTGCGCTAGACAATGATCTATGCCCCACAGCCATAAAAGTACAAATGCCCAGGGAGATGGAGCACCATTCACACCTCTAATGAGGTAGCACACTTATTCAAGCAGGCTGCCTACAACTATTTTCGCAAACCTAAAATCATAATTTTGGTTTCTGTAATTTAATGTATGTTTATTTTTTGTTGGAATAGTGTTTTTCCACATCATGCTTAATAAAATGGTTAACTTTATAAAACAATAAATGACAGGTAAAGTTGCTTGAACACAGATTTCTGCAGAAGGTGCGTCAACTGACTGGGGGCCCTCACAAATTACATTTAAAGTATATATTCTGCTGCATTAACTACTTGAGTACGAGTGAAAGGATAAGGTTGGTAGTAACACAAATCTAATTCTGGAGGGGAGAGTGTAGTAAAATCAAAAAGTGATAGCTGCAAGGCTTTGAATTAAACATTACCACTACCGTTGCTCTGCACAACATTCCATGCCACAATTTGTGTAGTATGTCTGTGCGATTAGAGAAGGGGACAAGCCATTAGCAAATTACTTTTGGTGTAGGCACCAAAAGGTGCAGTTCAATCTCAATTGCTAGGTCGTGTTCCATTTGCACTGGAACACAAGCAACCTTATGAATTTTTAGGCCCTGTGGTCTAGCAGTTTGGGAAGGGCTTCTGACATTAGTGACAGGGCCAAGGCTGATATGCAAACAATGATATGGAAGGCTGGCCAGAGCAATGACAGTGGTTCTAATTGATTCAGAAACGTTTTACCTATTAGGTACAACCAGAACGCATACTGTGGAACACAGATAGAATGGCAATAAAATTTGAGACGAAACACACATCCTATGGGCTAGCCATGGCTATGTCAATGCCTCACCACCAAAACCTAACCTTTCTAGAACTCTTTGAGCAAGCTCTATGACAAAGTAACACCAAACGTGTTGCTGTATAGGGCCTGCCAGTGTTATATCTAAACATTCTTTTGAGTGTTTAATTACTTAATTGACTCTGTAAATAAGCTCCTGGTGTAGTACAATTTTATTAATGTGTGCCTTCAGCCAGTTGATTTTATAAGCAATATATTTGTCAATGCCTCTGTGACTTGCACTGAAGTCCTGTCTTAAAAACGCAATCACAAAGCCAGCAGTTTTGGCTTCCGTATAGGTATTAGCAGACATTTCCCAGGAAATACCATCATATGCCCAGTTACTGTCACATCTTACAGCTGTTCCCATTTTATGGCCAGGTGGGACCCTTATGGCAGGGCCTGGCAAATGCCTATACATGCCCAGTCAAAAGCCCAAGTTGTTGGCTTTGCCAATGCATGTTGGCTTACGTTTGTCTCCCTAAGTGAACGTGTATAAGCCCAGATGTGGGTGGCTTGCTTGCTATGCAGAGGGAATCAAGCTGCACCTCACTGAGCTGGTCCAACAAGGCCCAACTGAAAATGATAAGGCTAGGTTGGCAAGTATTGACCAGTTTCAGATCGTCTCATGCATACTTACCAGTGGGGCTTTGACCTAAATAGAATGTATCTTTGTTTCGAAGCCTAGTCTACTCTGCCAGAACGTTTCATGATTCAAACTGATAAGTACTGACTTGATAGCCTCATTCTGTTTGAGTAACCTTACAGAGTTTGCATGCAAACAGAATATGTCATGTGTGTTGTGGGATTTGTCTGGAAAGTATGATGTAATTCCTGGGTGCTGGGTGGTTAGGCAGTGCCGGAATGAAACATGAACACCCGTAAAATAACAAAAAAGAAGAGCATTTTCTATAATGTTGCAGGCAAAATATAAAAGGTGCACATCTTTTATAACTAAAAAGCAGTATTTAAATATTTTCTAAAGAGTGCAATCAGAGGTGAATTTAACATTTGGACAATGGACAAATGCCAATGCACCCCCTGCTCTACTCTCTCCCCTCAAATACAAACAGCCAGGGGTGATCAGGCCCTACCAGTCAGATCCTATCTTTTTAACGTGTCTCAGAGGCAGATTATTTACAACATTACTTGATTAGAGATTAGAAAAGGTAAAAAGGCAGTGACTAATTCTATATAGGGTTTTAAGAAGCTATTTAAGTGTGATTGTTGGGTGATTAGTAAGTAAGGGGATACAGAAGAAGCGGTGTGAAACAATAACCTTGTCATGCATTTAATTTCACTTTGTGTCTGTATGAGATTGTTTTTGTAATTTCTATGCTGGAGCTTGTAGGCTTCCATTCCGGATGGGGAAATAAAGCTACGGTCTGGTTTGTGTCTATTTGACCTAAACATTTCACCTAATCACATTTGATCGAATTTATTTGACATTTTTTGGGTCTAAAATGCGGGGGGAGACCCCAGCAACCCCCAGCCCACTTCCCCTCAACCTAATCTATACCTTTGCCCACTGCCATATATATTTAATTAAATTTGACCGAAAAAAGGTCAAAGAAATTCAATCAAATGTCTTAGGTCAAATATGTTTGGGTCAATTATGCTAATACCACAGTCATGGGGGATCATTTTCCAGGTCAAGCGCAGTGGAAGAAGTGGTGCTAAATGCATGTATCTCCACTTGTTATGAGCTGCAGGACTTTGTATGATTTGACAGGTGAAGTTGGAGAGCAGATCAGACTTAACAAGTTCCACCTGCCAAATCTGATTGGTATTCCACCAGCATGTATTTTTACGTTGGCGATAAACCAATAGATTCCTATAGTACTTGCCTGTCTTTTACACCTGGAAAAGGGCGGCAGAGTCTAAAGCATGGGTGCACAACATACGGCCTGCGGGCCAGTTGCGGCCCGCCATGCTGTTTTTTCCGGCCCGCGAGGCACAAAGACTTTCCTAATGGAGGGCGGCCCACAAGCAGCATCAGCTGCCCTCCATTAGGAAAGTCTTTGTTGTCTTCCGGGCCGGACAAAAACACTGGCCGTCATTGGCTTAGCACACACGCATCACGTCACTCCTACGAGCCATGTAGTGCGTGTGTGCTGCACCAATGGAGTGCCAGCACTACGGCTGGCGTGGCCAGTAAGGCTTGATGCCAGAAGGCATTTCAGCCTTGCTGGCCACGCCAGCCATAGTACGATTCCGCTTACCTCGCCAGCGAACCAGCTTACCTGCCTTCCAGCACGTCTCTGGTAAGTGGTCTGTGTGTTTGTGTTTGTGCGTCGGGTCTGTTCTGCTGTATGTTTGTGTTGTGTATGTTGATCTGAGGGGGGTGGGGGGCGTGTCGGATGTGTATGAATGTTTGTTTTTGAGTGTTTGTGTTGTGTATGTTGAGATGGGGGGTGAGGGGGTGTGTCGGATGTGTATGAATGTTTGTTTTTGAGTGTTTGTGTTGTGTATGTTGAGATGGGGGGCGTGTCGGAGGTGTATGAATGTTTGTTTTTGAGTGTTTGTGTTGTGTATGTTGAGATGGGGTGAGGGGGTGTGTCGGATGTGTATGAATGTTTGTTTTTGAGTGTTTCTGTTGTGTATGTTGAGATGGGGGGTGGGGGGCGTGTCGGATGTGTATGAATGTTTGTTTTTGAGTGTTTGTGTTGTGTATGTTGAGATGGTGAGTATGGGGGGGTGTCGGATGTGCATGAATGTTTGTTTTTGAATGTTCATGTTGTGTATGTTGTGATGCATGTATGGGTGCATGCTTGAGAGTGTGTGTGCTGAGTTGGGGGGTGGGGGGTTCGGGTCTGTATGGGTGCATGTTTGAAAGTGTGTGTGCTGAGTTGGGGGGTGGGGGATTCTGGTCTGTATGGGTGCATGTTTGAGAGTGTGCTGATTTGGGGGGGGTTCGGGTCTGTATGGGTGCATGTTTGAGAGTGTGTGTGCTGAGTTCTGGGGTGGGGGGTTCGTGTCTGTATGGGTGCATGGCGTATGCTTGAGAGTGTGCTGAGTTGAGGGTGGGGGGTTCGGGTCTGTATGGGTGCATGTTTGAGAGTGTGTGTGCTGAGTTGGGGGGTGGGGGGGTTCGGGTCTGAATGGGTTCATGGTGTATGCTTGAGAGTGTGTGCTGAGTTGGGGGGGTGGGGGATTCGGGTCTGTATGGGTGCATGTTTGGGAGTGTGTGTGCTGAGTTGGGGGGTGGGGGGTTCGGGTCTGTATGGGTGCATGTTTGAGAGTGTGTGTGCTGAGTTGGGGGGTGGGGGGTTCGGGTCTGTATGGGTGCATGGTGTATGCTTGAGAGTGTGTGCTGAGTTGGGGGTGGGGGGTTCGGGTCTGTATGGGTGCATGTTTGAGAGTGTGTGTGCTGAGCTGGGGGGTGGGGGTTCGGGTCTGAATGGGTTCATGGTGTATGCTTGAGAGTGTGTGCTTAGTTGGGGGGGTGGGGGGTTCGGGTCTGTATGGTTGCATGTTTGAGAGTGTATGCGCTGAGTTGGGGGGTGGGGGGTTCGGGTCTGTATGGGTGCATGTTTGAAAGTGTGTGTGCTGAGTTGGGGGGTGGGGGGTTCGGGTCTGTATGGGTGCATGTCTGAGAGTGTGCTGATTTGGGGGGTGGGGGGTTCGGGTCTGTATGGGTGCATGTTTGAGAATGTGTGCTGAGTTGGGGGGTGGGGGGTTCGGGACTGTATGGGTGCATGGTGTATGCTTGAGAGTGTGTGCTGAGTTGGCGGTGGGGGGTTCGGGTCTGTATGGGTGCATGTTTGAGAGTGTGTGTGCTGAGTTGGGGGGTGGGGGGTTCGGGTCTGAATGGGTTCATGGTGTATGCTTGAGAGTGTGTGCTGAGTTGGGGGGGGTGGGAGGTTCGGGTCTGTATGGGTGCATGTTTGAGACTGTGTCTGCTGAGTTGGGGCGTGGGGGGTTCGGGTCTGTATGGGTGCATGTTTGAGAGTGTGCTGAGTTGGGGGGGTGGGGGTTTCGGGTTTGTATGGGTGCATGTTTGAGAGTGTGTGTGCTGAGTTGGGGGGTGTGGGGTTCGGGTCTGTATGGGTGCATGTTTGAGAGTGTGCTGAGTTGGGATGTGGGGGTTTCGGGACTGTATGGGTGCATGTTTGAGAGTGTGCTGATTTGGGGGGTTTGGGTCTGTATGGGTGCATGTTTGAGAGTGTGTGTGCTGAGTTGGGGCGTGGGGGGTTCGGGTCTGTATGGGTGCATGTTTGAGAGTGTGCTGATTTGGGGGGGTTCCGGTCTGTATGGGTGCATGCTTGAGTGTGTTTGGGGCATAGTGTTTGGTTGGGGGTGAGGGGGCCATGGGGCATAGTGTTTGATTGGGGGTGAGGAGGCCATGGGGCATAGTGTTTGGTTGGGGGTGAGGGCCAGGGGGCATAGTGTTGCACTCCAAGAGTGAACTCAATTATAAAGCTAAAACAGGCACAGTTAGGAGATGTACATCCTTTGCTTTTTTGAGGAAACCTGACTCAACGAAGGCCATACTCCTCTTGGGCAACCCAAACAGCAAACTATAGCAGTCCAAAATAACAGAATGTCCAATCAAGGGTCAATAAAATATATATAATTTAATTAAACAGACGATATACAATAACTAAATCGAAATAAATGATAACAATGGAAAATGTGTAGTACAAAATGTAAGTTTGAAATGCAATAAAAATCGTTACCCCTCAAAAACATATTCTTTTCCATGTGTTTAATACAAATTGGGGGTTGAAAAAGTCTCCTGACATGTCCCGCCTACTGCCCCGCCCACTTTTACTTTTCGGCCCACTATAGCCCTCATGTAAGGTACTTTCGGCCCTGTGTCAAAATCAGTTGTGCACCCCTGGTCTAAAGGAATACATTGTGGATGGCTCCCACAATCGTTAATTGTGGAAGTCATTTACACTTTTCCAGACACGTAGTGTAAAGTAAGGAGCAAAGGCATTTTTTGCCTGTGTTTTACTCTTTACTTTTCCGGTACTTGGTGGAAACAATTTCAATTAATGATTGGCCCCTTTTGCAAAAAAGTGCAAACAGGAGAATTCCGATCTGTGGAATTTAGGATCCAAAACAAAATGCCCCCCTTAATCTTTTCATCAACATGTTTCTACAATGATGAATACATTGTCAGGTTGGTTTATCATGTGACTTGTGCATTTTTTTAAAAGTAATCTGTATACAATTTACTATTATTTTAGGTATTCAAAGCCAAACTTTAATACATATTTGTACCAACTTGAGCTCAATAGACATGTGGTGAAGTATCTAAATTTCAGGCTAGGCTCAAATTATGGCTTTACCACTTGACCAATGTGTGTGATCCTGGGCATATTTGTTTTATTTCACTTTGCCTTTCCTGTTAAAATTAGGTGCCCCTAGAAGTGATTCACTCCGCATTATAAGCTATTCCAAAAAGCCTCACTCATGGTTTAATAGATGGGCAGCGCAGGGATTATGACACACACACATCTATCATTTATTGAACACAATTGTGTCGGCAATAACAAATGAAAGTAAACAAATCAAAGAAAATGTCATCATGGACAATTGCATATTGTAACCGGTATGTAAACAGTATGTACAGACAATGATGTACAGGGGCATGCCCCACCAGGAGCGATACCAGGAGGCCGCAAACCCTGCAACCAGCACTGTCCGCATCCTGATGCAGGCCTTAGAGCCCTAGAACTCCCCGCACTCTCAACTCAATTACAATGTGCTGCAAAAATATAACAAAAAATAAAATGTTGTGTTTGCAATGTAATTTTGGACATGAACCATTGATGGGAGACATTCAGAACGGCACTACTCTAGGGGTTCAGTTGGAAAGGAGAGGGGAGGAGGTTGCGGAATGGGTGGGTGAAGGGAGGATTGTATACATGTGTATGTTATTGGAGGATATGTTGCTGTGCTCTAAATATTGTTAAGATCAACAAAACTACCTGTAGTGATTGGAAATGGCATGTTCTGTTCTTGAAATTTTATTTATTCATTTATTTGTATAGCGCTAAATCCCACAGGCATCAGAGGGCATTCCAATGAGACAGGACCTAAACAGACATAAAACGAGACAAACAGAAAACACAATAAATGTCAGTTCTGAGGGCTAGATTTTGTGGGCTGGTCAGGTGCTTAGTTAAATAGCAGGGCCTTTAGTTTCTTTCTGAATTGTATGTAGTTAGGTTCCAATTTCAGTGTTGCGGGTAGTTTTTTCCATTTAAGGATGCTTCTGCCCGGAAAGGCCTTGCCAAGACCGTTCTGTTTTTTAGCTGGAGTAGCTTGGAGGAGGCCTTTATTAGATGATCTTAGGTTTCTAGTTGGTTCATGCCAGTTGAATTTTTTCTTTAGATAAGCTGGGGCTTTGCCATATAGGCCTCGATGCACCATGGTGAGGGACTTGAATGTGATTCTCTCCTCAACTGCCAGCCAGTGCAGATCTATCCTGTCGCTCGTAATGTGCTCCCTTCTTGATTTTCCGGTGATGGCCCTGATGGCAATGTTTTGTATCACTTGACATTGCTTCAGGCATTTGCTACTTGCTCCTAGGAGCAGGGAATTGCCATAGTCAAGTCTGGAGAGTATTGTGGCTCTGGCTATGGTGGCGCTATTTTTCTGATTGAGTAGGGGTCTGATTTTTTAAAGTAGTTTTTAGTAGTACTGGCAGTTTCTTTTCAAATAGTTTGTATGGGCCTCAGTTCCTAGTGAGGCCCGCAAGTAAACTCCCAGTGTCTTCACTTTTTCTGATATTGGTATTTGGGTGTTTTTGATACTGAAGGCGGAATATGATGGATTGAGTTTTTTTCTGGCGTGTGCTGATCCAAAAATCATAAGTTCTGTTTTGGTACCATTAAGGTACATCCAGTTTTCTTTCATCCAGCCTTCGATGATATTATATATGGATGTCAATTTTTCACTATCTTGTTTGTAACTGCCACTTAGCTCGAAAACCAATTGGGTATCGTCGGCGAAATTAGTGAAGAATATGCCTAGTTGTGTCAGCATAGTACAAAGGCAACACATATATAGGTTGAACAACAGGGGCGAGAAACTGGCTCACTGTGCAACTCCACAGTCTACTGGTTTGGTTTTGGAGGCCTGGTTTCCCCAGACTACCCTAGATTGTCTGTCTTGTAAGAATGATGATATCCACTCTGTTGCTTCTTGGGAGCAGTTTCCTGAGATTTCTAAGGCCTCTCTGAGCTTCTTGTGATCAAGCAGATCGAAGGCTGCCGAGAGGTCTAACAAAATCAGGAGGCCTGATTTGCTCCTGTCCAATATGCCCAACATCTCGGTCTGCAGATCTAGCAGTGCCGATTCAGTGCTGTGGGCTGTTCTGAAACCCGATTGTTGGGGGTGCAGAAGGTTGTTTGTGTCCTCACAGTTCTGGAGTTGTTCAGTGGCAACCTTATCCAATATTTTCAACATAAAGTTGCAGTTGGTTATTGGTCTAAGGTTTGCAGGGTCCTGTTGGTCTAGTTCTGGTTTTTTGGGTAATGGTGTAACTGTGACTGTTTTGATGAGAGTACAGTCTGATCCCTAAATGACGCATTTACCATTCTTCTAAAGAAGGTGAGAGAATATATCAATGTTTTCAAGTATGAGCTTTGGTGGTAACACATATTCTGTACATGAGGTGCATCTTGTGTTGGAGAGTGTTTTCTTCATTTCATCGAGTGTTATTGGTGTGAATTGAAATTTAGGAATAGTGGGTTCAGGCTTGATTATACTTGGTGTCTCTGGAGTAAGAGGGCTATTGTTCTGGCAGTTTGTAATTGCTTATCTGGCCTTCATGATTTTGTTGTGGAAGGCCGTTTGAACTTTCTCACAATCTAGTTCAGTTGGTTGGAATGGCGGGGTGAGTGCTTTAGGTTTATCAGTCGCTTTAAGGATTTGAAAGAGTTTGCCTGTAGAGTTGGATGCCTTGCTTATTATAAGTTAATTGTAATGATTTTTCTTGATTTCTACGAGTTTGGTTTTGTATCTACAGTCAGCGTTTTTCCAGTTTGTTTTATTTATTTCTGAGGGGTCTTTTAACCATTTCCTTTCTAAGTTTTGTTTCTCTTTCTTTAGTTCAATGGCTTGCCGAATTGAACCATTTTTGGTGGTTTGAGTTGGCCCTGACTTGTTTATTTTTTAAAGGGGCGTGGAGGTCTAGCATGCCTTTTAGGTGTTGGTTGTAAGCTAGTATGACTTTTTCACATGGGTCATTGTCAGTAGTGTTTGACATGATTTCATTTACTCCTTCTGATAGCATAATGCTGGTAATTTTTTTTCAAGTTCCTATCGAGTACAGTTTTCTAGTGGGTTGATTATTTTAGCTCTTTCTTGTTTTAGAGTGAGTAGGGCTTCAATTTTATAATGATCTGTCCAGATAAATTAAAAGAAGTTTGAAAAACAGATCTTCATTCCTTGCTTCAGTATTCTGGATGGGGGCTCTATCTTTACCAACAAGATGGGGGACCACAAGCATCTCCTCCGGGGACTGTTGGGAGTAGCCACAGTGCTCAGGAAGGTATTGTTGGGCGGACACCATCTGAGATGGTACAAACACTGCAGGCCTCACTGCTCAGCCCTCTCATAGGAGGAGGTGGCATCACCCTCAATTCTCCCAAGTCAGGCCAGGAAAGGCATGCTGGGTACTGGTGTGAATAGGTGGGGGGGGGTGATGAATGGGAAACCAGCTGAAGGAAGGTGACTGGACAGTGAAAGGTGAAGGAGGATCAGATATAACAGAAAGGGGAGAGCAGCTGAGAAGGGAAGATAGGTAGATTGATGTTGCAACACTATTTTCTCGCTTCTCTTTTGCTATGTACTGTTTTTTATAGAGGGGTGCAAATGTATTTTTGCAGATCTGGGAAGACATTTTTTGCTGGATCACGGATCTGGGAAACCAGGATTAACGCCAGCACTTTGTTTAGGGTACTCCTAGACCCACACCCAATGGAATGTGGGCCCCCCTGATCACAACTCTGGCCCACCCAGATGAAAATTCCTGGAGCCGGACCTGGGACCAGTGCAGGAGGATCACCTGGATGAGGGGTCTTCGGGGAGTGAAAGTGGGACCCTGAAGGGTGAGACACGGTTTCCCCTTCTCTGTAACACGTTTTCCCCATCCTACAAGGTAGGATACCTAGGAGCCAAACCCCCTCTCCTTTCCTGAACACTTTCTCATGGAAAGTTCATTGTGAGCGACAGCGGAATAACACCAGAGCCATATACCTGACATGTCGCAACACCATGGTTAGGCAAGGTCAGGCAATCACAGATCATTACACACACCTGACTCCCATCACACTTCCCCACATGGATAAAAGGCAGAGCACGAAAGCACACTCTGAGCGAGGAAAACCACACGAGGAAGCAGCAGTTCCAAGATAGCAGTTTAACACAAGAAGAAATGCAGCGAGACCAGAGAGGGTTGCAAGGAGGAAAGTACCCTTGACCTCTAGAAACCGTTACTTTCACAAGCCTTGGAAAGTGAGACCCCTAAGACCAGGAAATGAAGCTGAACAAACCTATGCTGTGCGTCAAAGGGGTGCTCCTGTGTCGATAACCCAGGCCGGGAGGAGCAAGTGCTGCTGTGGTACTGTCCTTGGCCCCTGAAAGAAAGCCACGTCAGTAAAAGCAGCACAGCCGGTGAGTCAGAAAAACTGATACGAAATCAACTTGTGTTTTAACCTGGGTTGCAAGCAGCAACATTGTATGAAGAAATCCACAAAGGACGCGAACAAGTGGGAACTAAACGAGTGAATAATCTTTGAAAAAGCCATAAGATACCTTGTACAGAGTGGTCTGGCGCCACGTGGGTGCTCATTCGAAGGTCTCTCTTAGGTATCCAACTGAATGGCAACTGCATTGTAAAAAAGGAACTTTGTATCAAAGTGGTCCTGCGACAGGTCAAGCTAATCCCTGTGCACATTCAAAAGTCTTCGATAAGCATAAAGTGAACTGCAATTGGTCCGAGCCCAGCTGAGGGAGACTAATTGAATGTGAAGAAGGGATCTGAGCCCGGCTGAGGGGGATCCTGGGTGAACTGAGTCACCAGAGAAGGAATATTTTTGGAACCTCAAAATAAAGGGATCTGAGCCCAGAAGAGGGGGGTCCACTGTAATAGAAAAGGGATCTGAGCCCGTCTGAGGGGGATCCACAGAGAGACACCCAAATCACATAATTATATGAAGAAAATAACTTTCTAATATTTGTTTTGTACATCAGGCCCGCTGAATCAAGAGACTTTGATGAGAAAAGAGACTTGGGCACAGAAGGCCCTGATGCTGGAATTTGAACTGTATCCTCATGTCGAAGAAGCCAGAGTGTGTGCTTGGCTCGAGTGAACCGCCTTGCCCCGTGCTAAAAACATGGGGAAGGGAGGTCAACTGTCCGCAACAGCTTGACTTATCATTTTGTGAAAACTTCTTTCTTTTTCATGAACATTCCCCCACACTATTTGTAAATTAGCAGTAAGGATTGGCAATCGTTTTGTTTAGTATAGCCCATTTATTTTGACAACACTCCACTAGGACTGCATTATTATTATTTGATGGTCGTAGCTTGCTCCCATCTGTAGATTTAGGTTTAGATAGGCTTTTTTCACCCCCTTGTGAAAGTTCAATAAACACCCTTGAACTGTGGTCATTTATGTCTGTCTTTCTTCGATAACATGGATTCCTTACACCTCTCACCAAGATCCCTCCACCACAGTGATGGAGGCCATCACAACCCTCAGGATCCCCCAACACCATCACAGGAGTGTCACCATTTCAACTTATGCAAGAGCGCAGGGCTTATTCTACATTGATACCGTCTTGGCTCCCCGACATAAGAGAACAATGTGAATTCTCTGTTGATGACATGCTGTGAAGAGTGAAGAAGAGACACAGCAAACACGAGTTGTTTCAGCTGCGCAAAACGCTCCATGCTGCAGAAAATAAAGAAGGAGATTGGGATCAACTCAGGCTAAATCGCAATGACGATGCCACTCTCTCCAAGTTCAGTTCTCCCAAGCAGTTGCTCAAAAGAGAACACACCTATGTGTCCCTGGTGACAGCCATGTGTGGAAATTGGAAAGGGTAGCCCTCTTCCACAGAGAAACCTACAAATATATCGAAGCTCACCCTTTGAGCAGTAGGAGCCCACATGGACAGGGAATCCCCTGTTCATCACGAGAATTTTGAGAACCCCAAGAGAAAACTTCCAGGCCCAGTACCAACCTCAACATGTCTTATGCCGTTGGAGAACAATCACCGTTTCAGTCTCAAGAGAGCGAGCGTGTGCAGGACAACAAATGCTCCCTAACAGCTGAAGGCGAAAGTATCTCTGACTACAGCAACGCCAGGCCAAGGAAAGAACGAAGAGGACCTTGCAAGGCGCTGTGGTATTGTGATTTTGACATGAAAGCTGCAAGAGTGGAGCTTTGCTGAGAAAAGGAAGTATGTGCACCGGATCCACGGAATCCAGCCGACAAAGTATGACGTGAGGAGCAGGATCCGTGCTCCAGGCAATGCGAATGCGTAAGCCAGAAGGCAAACAGTACAAGGGACTAGGGACTGCTCCTGGACATTGATCCCTGCACTTGTTCTTGTGCATATGATAACAGTGTGCTATCCAGATACCTACCTCAAGTATGTCATTGCTCTCTTATACTCCAACTTCACATTTATCCCCTAAGAAAGTTCTCAAAAGGTTTATTACAAATATGGTTAGCACATTCCAAGGGCCAGAGATGCAGGTAAAATAGCTCAGCGTTTTAAATGATCAACTCAGACATCTGTCTTCAGCCTGCAGGTAAATGTCTTGCAGGGCAATGGTTTGAATCCAGGCGTGGCTGACTCAGCCCTTCATCCTTTTCTCGGTTCATAAATTGGGTACGATGAAAACTGGATAAATATGAACACTTAAAAGCGTGTGGAATCGGGCATCAAGCAATGAAGAGCTGGCTCACGGGGCGATCAAGTGGTGCAGTGGCACGGGACGCTGCAGCTCACAGAATTGCATGACACTACATTCTGCGAGCTGGCGGTGTCCTTTATCTGAAGCACCCCGATATAAAGTGTCAGTCAATGACTTTCTATTAGTCATTCAATGGGGTGCTTCACTTTACATGACAGTGAGTGACAGTGGCGCGGCGCCAGCGCCTATTGCAGAATCACTTTGTGCCTTTGCATTCTAGTATTTGTGTTTAGTCTAGGGGTGGAGTAGGGGCACGCAGAAATCGTGCACAGGGCGCTGGTAGACCTGGGGCCGAGACTGAAGCAATGTATTAAAACCTGATATTACTCTGTGGGCTTTAATAGTGGGCGGAGCCTACAATGATGATTCAGGACTAACATTCATGCCCTTACACTAAGGGGTTAAGGAAGGCCAGTGGTATCACCTGCTACCATAGCACCGTCATTTTCATCCCGTTTACTGATTTGTAACAAGGAATGCCTTTAACTTCTGCAAAAGTAGCTGTGTTTGTGTGCCATCGTTTATTAAGGCTGGTTCAGGTTTTCAAAGAGGGCAAAGTAAAGTTATACAATGGATCATTACTGGGGTCAAAAGTCCTGCAATATCACAGCCTCTGCTGTGATTTCTAAACATCTGTTACATACACAAGCCATCCTGAGAAGGTAAACACTGAAGGGTGGTGCAATAACTGAGTATGCCTTTGAATCGCCGGCCAATGCGCACTGTATCAGCTACTGGTAAAGGCGCCAAGCATGAATAGTGTGAATGTGGAGTCTAGGGCAGGCCTGCTGGGGTGGCTATCCATAGATTGTTAAAGAGGGAAGCCTGCCATGGCCATACGTCTATTATGTCATACTCCTATACTGTCATGCCCAACATAACACTATATTCCTCTCAAGTTCTCTGAGGTGTTCAATCGGGTCATCAAGACGATCAAACACACCATGTTTCCAAGATAGGCAAAGACTTTGCAAATAACTGTAACTTAGGTCCTCTTTATTAAAAAAATAAATTCTGTGCGACTAGCCCTGAAAATACAGAGTGGATTTGCTTTAGGGTTGCCAGCCTTTGTTTGAAGCAAAAACAGGACTTGAAGCCCCATCCACTCTGTAGAAGACCCACCTCCTTGACACACCCCTTTTATATATTTTAAACTGTAGTTCAATAGCAAGGGAAGAGATACCAATGTTCCTTTTTTTAAATACCAATCTGCATTATTAAAATAAATAATTATGGAAGGCTGAAATGACATTTCACTTAATTATATACCATACATTTGTTGACCTACAAAAGATGAAAAGCTAAACTGGTTCTGACAAAATTGGATCCACTGACTGGCAAGCTGTTAAGATGTCGACAAAATGTGCATTAACCCACTTGACCATTTTGTCAGATCATTTAATTTGTGAAAACGCTATTAATTTTAAAAGCAGCTGTAAAAAAATTCCTAGGAGAATTGTTTTGAAAGCCAGGGAATCCTTCGATTAGCTCAGTGGGTTAAGAACCTGCTGCAGAGCTCTAGCTGAGAGTTTCACATACATCACTTCAGCAGGCACATTTGCCCACCAGCCAACATTCCAAAAGAATCTCCCAGGAAAAAAAAAGTGAGAGTGCTTCTTTGAGCATTTTATAAAGTGCACACCAATTACAGAATGGTCTGTTGCAATTTTTAAGAAACGTTGTCATTAGTGTCCAATCAAATTAATTTTACATGCGCACGCAATTTAAAAACCCAGTTTTGGTAGATCCAGCATTAAGATGGTTCTTCCCAATCATTACTAACTCTTTGGAGGGATAGGCCAGTCATAGAATGAAGCCAGAACATAGTTTCCACCAGGATCATATTCGTTTTGTCAGATGAGAGACGAGGCTGAGCCGGGTTTAGTGACTTGCAACTGACTTCTCCCAGTTCCTCCTAGCCTTTCACGGACACTGGCCTCTTCATACATCTCCCCATTGGATCTTTGCTGTTGCACTTGTTAAGGATACAATACAGCAATATTATAGATATCTTAAATTTGCTGATTTTGAAAAAACAGACACACAGACTGCACTTTTTGCAAAATGCCAATTTTTAATAAAAAAACAATCTGCATTAAAAAAATATATTAAAAAAGAGTCACCATTTGTGGGGGAGCAGTGGGCCAGACTTGGAGCGATTAGCCAGAGGGGGAGCAGTGGGCAAGGAAGGACAGAGAGGGGTGGACCAGAGAGGGCACGGTGGGCCAGCGAGGTGGAGCGGTGGGCCAGAAAGCTGAGAGGCGGAGTGGTTTGCAAGAAAGCAGGGAGGGGAGGGCCAGAGGGTGGGTGGTGTGTCAGAAAGCGAGGGAGCAGTGGGCCAGAAGGGGGAGCAAGCTGAAGATTGGGAGAAAGGATGGGGGAAGAGCATGATAGACTGGGAGAAAGGTTGTGAAATGGAGAAGAAGTTCGAAAGAATGAAGGACTGTAGACCGCAGAAGGAAGTGGAGTGTGTCTGGTGTGAGCTGAGAGAATGACTGAGAGTGTACTAGGGACTAGGAAGTGCGATTTGTAGCTTGGTAGTGTGACTGAACAAGCAAGTATGCACATGATTAGTAGATTGAGTAGTTTGGGAGTGTAGGCTATGATAGAGAATTGGTGAGAGTGAGGTGAGTAGAGGGTGTGTCATTGGAGAAAATGGAAGGGAAATAGTTGCACCATTACAAATTACAATGATCAATAAAGTTATTAATATAAAATAGGCTTGTACAATAAACCATAGAAGAAGAACAAAACAAACAATGTTCAGTCAAGCCAGGAACATCTGGGTCTCTATTAATTTCATAGCAGGGACTACACACAAAAGGTGCAAATAATGACAACATCTCTTTTGCAATCTAGTTCTCTAGCACCTGCTCATCAACACAAAACGTGAAGCAAATATACTGCAACAAATACACATTTGTGTCAAAAAGAATTTGCATTGAAATGTTGTAAAATTTTCCATTTAATGCCGGAAAATCCTGATGGGTGTGAATAATTAAGTTTCATTTTTCCCACTGGAAGTGCAGATCTATAAATAGCAGACTTGAAGGTTGATATGGGCCTGGAGGCCACGAATGATGCAACTCAGACTAGAAATTGGTTAGCTTGATAGATCTGAGAAGGGGTGTTAGGGAGAATTCTCAGAAATGTGCTAATTACCTTCTACCTCGGAGACCCCCTGCTCTTTCTGCTGGACTTTAGGACTTTTAATTTCTAACCTGGAGAGAGTGAGACCTTTTTCCCACTCTCATGTATTCTTCTGTGATTTGGACTCTGTGTTTCTTTTGACCTTGGAGTCTGGCAAACTCCATAGGCATCTTCTTTTCATTGTGAGACACAGCACCTTCAGTGCAGTGGCACAAGGAAGTCTCCTAGATTTCCCAAAGGTTTAAATACCTTCTCTTGAACGTGAAGTGCAGAGGAAGTGCACTGGCTGTTCGGCTGTGTCTCCTGCTCCTCACTGCCTAGCTGTTTGTTTCCTGTTTTTTTCCAGCTCGCGGCAAAGGTTTTTGCTGTTTGCGCTGTATGCGCAAGAGGAAGCCTCATTTCTTCTAGTGCGGTGAAAACGCTGGATCCAAATGCCGGACCCTGATAACTTGGGA
Organism: Ambystoma mexicanum; assembly: GCF_040938575.1. Taxonomy (NCBI): domain Eukaryota; kingdom Metazoa; phylum Chordata; class Amphibia; order Caudata; family Ambystomatidae; genus Ambystoma; species Ambystoma mexicanum. Next base: position 184,233,686 of record NC_090926.1, read on the forward strand.
CGTTTGGTCTGTGATGGCCTCGGGCTCCGCCCACTCTCACCCAGAAGCCCTACATCAGCCGGGTGCACACGCACGTGAAGTGCGGAGGAAGTGCACCGGCTGTAAGGCTGTGTTTCCTGCTCCTCACTGCCTCGCGGTTAGTTTCCTGTTTATTTCCTGCTCTCTGCAAGGGCTTTTGCTCTATGCGCTGTATGTGCAAGAGGAAGCCTCATTACTTCTAGTGCAGCGAAATGCTGGACCCAAACGCCAGACCCTGATAACTTGGGTAATTACTAGTGGTGATGTTTGTGGACCTCGATACGGTTGTGGACTTGCTTAGATTGGAGATGTTCCTACTAAGGACATTTTTTACCAGGACGTTTGGTCTGTTACAGCCCCGCCCACTCTCACCCAGAAGCCCTACATCAGCCGGGTGCACACGCACATGGGCGTGCGCACGTGAACTGCGGAGGAAGTGCATCGGCTGTTAGGTTGTTCGGGTGTGATTGTGTGAGCGGGCGAGGTTAGTGGATATATGGAACATGACTGTGTGTAAAAACGGCTGCATTGCACGTTCTTATTCCGTGGGCAAATCCCCCGGCAACAGGCCTGGCTCCAGCAGGGTGGCCGGGAGGGCCAGGCCCCACCGCAAACTGTTCTGCCCCCCCTAGAAAGGAGACCTTTGCTCTAACTAAGAGTTCCTTGTTTACAGTTTTCTTTTCGTTCCATTTTTTAACAAAAAGAAAACGGTACACACACTGCAGACATCGCACATTTTTATCACCAGCTTAGTATAGGGTTAATTAGGAGGCATAGAGGTGTGCTATTAGATACCAATGTACTCGGACCATTTTGCACCTGATAGCTAGTTAGTACCTCCAAAGCAGTGCCTGGAAAATGCTTTTCCATGCCTTCACAAAAGCCCAAACTATTCGTATTGCCAGTGCTCGTTTTGCTTTGGACCCGCTTTCCATCGCTCAGGGGATTCGCTAATCACATTTCTTTTTTTGTCTTTCGATTGATTGGCAAGGCACCTTGTGGAATGACGCTCTACAGTGTTTCAATCTCTCAACAAGTCAATTGCACAAGTCCGAATGTTTGTGTAATCAGGCTGTCAATGTCCTTAGGTGCTTTACAAACGTGGCCACGTTGTTACTCACACAGTAGTTATTTTTATTTTACCCCACACGCACAAGGTCACCATATTTTATTTTGCTCCACACGAACAATGTTGTCGGCATACTGCAACATCCCGGCCGCTTTAGAAGAGCTCATGATTGTCCAAGGCTCCGAGACTTGTGGTGCAGGGTACAGGTGAGCTGAAGAGAGTCTTGCGCTCTATTTGAAATGTGCAGTCTTTCTTTTGAAAATCACAGTTGGCTACCGGTATGCATTTGCAATGAGAATAAGCGCAGCAGATTTTGGGCACAGAGGAAAGGCACAGTTTTGGAGCTTACTGACATCTTTAAGGTAGAGCTTCTGTACTTTGTCACTGTGCTGTACCAAACAATAAGCAGCACTAATAGGATAGCTCAGGTGCAATGCGTTTGTCATGGAAGTTAGACAACGCAGAGCAACACATACAGCAAGGCTGCTGGATCGCACAGCCTTGGCCCACGCCTGCGCATTGATTGAGCAGTGACATTCTGTAATTTCTGCACGTGCCCTCTCTATGGGCAGGCGTGTGCCAAGCGGCCAAGCCTAAACAACCTTGCTGGCACAATAACGCACTGCATGTAGTCACAGGGCCAGCTGCAGTGCCTGCACTTTACTTTGGAACTTGGTTGAGGTATGAGTTGCAGGTAGGTGGAGGAGGCATAGGCCAGTCGGCCCTAGCCCCGGGATGGTCAGATTGGATTTTGATGTTCTGCTTACTTTTTTTTCAATTGTCTGGCACTTCTATGAGTATTGAGAAAATGCTTCTCTTGCGATGTCGCAGATCTTCCAAATTCGAATGAGAACACATAAGAACAAAATACTCTTTTCCACTGTCCCAACATGGTATGGGAGGAGTGTAAACGAGTATTTTGTTCTTATGTGTTTTAATTCAAATTTGGATTATATGCTACATCGCAAGAGAAGCATTTTGCTTATCCAGGTTGCTAATTCGCTTGATTGAAAGCACAGTCGAAGTGATAGGCGGACTAATAATGGGTAGTTTCAGGCCATTTGCTCTGGATGCTTCAAGCTCAATGTCCGATAACTGTGATTTTAGTAGTTGAATATAAGAGAAGCTTACCAGCTTCTGTCCGTTTCTCCCACGGCGAATTGTGGAGAAAACTGCACTCTGTCCCCCGCACTCTGCGCGGCGTCATAAAATATATGCTGGTTGCTGGATTTATGTTAGTGACTCCTGGCCCAGGCTGATTATTTCAGCGGAGGTTGAATTACCCACTGCTGGCACAGTTGGGGGCACAGTCACCTCCCACAGCCCGAGGAGAGGAGCTGGCATTGTCTGCGACACTGGGAGTAGGCCATATGCACTGTTTGCAACACTGGGGGGCAAGGCACCTCCTGCAACTCTGTGAGGGGAGGTGCAAGAACCCCCTGCAACACTACAATGGATTGGCCTCAGACTTTCTCCCTTACTTGCGCTCTCGCCGATAATCGCATGATCACCCTGTTCAGTCTCCTCAGCTCACCCAGACCCCCCTCTTACTTCCAGCCTCATTCACTTTTTCTTCCCGGCCTCTCCTTTAGTCTCTTTTTTGGCTGGAAGATATTTCCCCAAACTCTTCATAGACTTAGCAAATGCAGCTTTTCTCTCCCTGACCCACCCTACTCATCCCCACATGTACCCATGTTTATGACCTCTTCCTGTCACCTTACCAGCCCCTCTACATAGCTCTTCCTTCTTCCTACCCCTAATATCCCTGTGTTGTCTGGACTCTTGGTCACCCTGTCATGCCACTCCCCCTTGAACCTTGCATGTGCCACATTCTCCCATTATTCATGTAGGTGCCATTATTCATGTAGGTGGAGGGGGGGTGCATGCATATATAGGGGTGGGGCAGGAGTCCTGGGGTTACACTAGCAGCAGATGCTATGCCCAATCAATGTCAGAGAAGAGGCATAAATCCTTAAGATACAAGGCACGCAGAGGGGCTACCTTTTATTCTAGGAACATACCTCAGTGTGCCCCGAGCCCACTCCTGCCCTCCCCTTACCCCTATGCACATGCCCCCCAGCGCTACTGCATTGTGGGGCATCGAGGCTGTCACAGCCTATTTTCAAAGAGACCGCCAAGAGAATGGGCAGGAAGGATGCATGAGGGGGAGAGATGTGAGAGTACAAGGATGAGCCAGCCAATGGCTAGTACGAGGATGAGGGGGCAGAACGAGAGAACAGCAGCGACGAAAAGAAAGATGAATGGGGGCAGGAAGATAACAAGTAACAAGCAGCAATAGATGGGTGGGGTAGAGTAGAGCGAATAGGCACTGAGGATGCAAAGGATGGAAGCAGAGGCGCAGGGCAGGCAGAGAAAGCAGAAGAGATAGGCAGGACGTGAGGGTTAGAGCTGAGTGAAATGAATATGAAGGAAGAGAAGGATGGGAGGAGATGGGCCGTCAAAAGGCAGAAGGAACAGTCAGGAAGACAGGGACAAAGGGGAAGGGACAAGTAGGAAGCGACAGATGGTGCTGGAAAGGCAGGAAGAAGGGGGCAGGGAGAGGTACAACAGAGTAAACAGGCAGCAAGAGAAGGATGAAGGAGGCAGGAAGAAAGCAGAAGAGAGGCAGAGAACAAGGAGAGAACCAGACTAGTGTACTACTGGGTCGGGACATACGATATGCCATGGATGCACAAAACCTGCGTGCGCCTACATCCCTCGCATGCATGCACACACCCCTAGGGCAAGATGGTGAGTATGGGCCGTGTTTCAGGGCTTCCTGTTGTACAACCTACTGGAGGGCTTCTGATCAAACAAGCGTGGAAGAATGCCCGGCCAGAGGATGTCATGGCTGGGACTGTATATAAAGTACTGATCCTCATTAGCTCATGCAGTTTGGGTAACTGTCATAGTGTCTGTATGGAATCTAACCTGTGTATTGTTTGTGCCACAGGCTTGTAAGGCTATATAATGTAGCTTCTGGGTGGGTAGGCTACTCTCGCACCAACTGGAAATTGGGGTCCCCCGCAATAACGCCTCTGGCCCACCTAGATGATACATTCTGGAGCTGTGCCTGCCTGGCAACAACGTGTACCTAGATTTACTGCCGGGGTTTACAGGGTATTCAATTGTTTGGATAATGTGTATGGCTTTTTTTTAGACTTAGTAACTACAAAAAAGGAGTCGATAGGTAATCGCCTCCCATCTATACCTCAGTATTTCAAAACATTAACGACAGAAGGCTGTTTTAATAACACATTTATTCCTAACACTGAGTCCCTAATACAAAAACTGATTGGCCCTATGTGTAAATAATCTTGTGCTCCAGCTTAAAAACCATAGTGGGTGCTGTTGTGGCGACTGCAAGGGGATGTCGAGATCCTGGCCCTATCCTCTCTAAGCCACTTTCCTACTATCTAAAAGTAAGTGCACACCATTTGGGGGTCGTGTCTAAGCTTTAATGTTTCCGCCTCCAAAGTGTGAAGAAATACATATAAAGCGCGGTCAGTATCAGAAGGCAGAATCAGTTTTTGTATTAGGGACTCAGTGTTAGGAATAACTTTGTTATTAAAACAGCCTTCTGTCGTTAAGGTTTTTTTTAGACTTGTCAGAACTGTACCTTTAAAATTGGATATTAGGTAACCTTGAAAGATAAGGTAAAACAGTATTAGAGAAAGCACTCTGCTCCATCTATTGAGCGTACAACGCTTCAACTGGTAATGCCATCTAAATTGAGGAGCGGCCAACTAGTGAAAATGCCCACACAAAAGTACCCCGACTCAGTGAATACTGATGTATCAATTACAACCGGAACTAACCAAATAAAAAATAAAAAATCGAGTGATAAAACAAATAATCAGGTAGCCTATTTGGAAACAATCTCTGGCAATCTCCCCCTTACTCAAAAAAATATTTACATCTGCCACGAGGTAGCTTTTGCGCATGCTCGGGCACAAAGTGTGTTACGAGATAAAACAGGAGCAATGGCGTATACACTTGATACATCAGTAGATATTAATTTACAGTACGGCCCTAGAAAAAGCTTTTTGAGCATACATGACAATGGGCATTCCACCTCTCTGGCTGGAGGAACGCAGGGGCCCCCTTCTGATACATCACTTATGGCCCCTGTAGTGATGGCAGAGTTAGAAAAACTTTCAGTGGGCCCCTCCATGCCTGTTACTGCACCAGCCGGGAAAATTGTTAATGTGCATATTAATTATAGAGAGGTTGACAATAAGCTGATATTAATCCATCATACAACAATCCTCTTCTGAATGAATCACCAACAGTAGGGCTGGTACTAAGGTCATCTAAAAGTGGGCAGTTTAATAATGAAAATCCAATTCCTCTACACATTGAGTCCTATCAACATGGATGGCACCTCCCCTTTAGGGATTATTTTAAATCCAACTCAGGATTTGTTACACTTAGAAGCGTCCCACCCAGTACTATCAAGAGTGTTGAACCTGTTAGACAAGGGACATGATTATACACATTATGAACTACGAGATGTAAAAACCTCTTTATTCAAAGTCATATCGAAACTAAGCAAACTGGAAGGTTACATCTTTGCAGAGAAATATAGACAAGAGGGTGGCTGCTTCAATCGGTTAAATAATGTTACGGTTTTCACAACCACAGTAGCAACTCAAACATCAAGTATTGTAACATATTATCCACCGTCTTTGCAACAAGAAACAGCAATACCTCCTGCTGTTTTTTTACAAACGTTTGCACAAGCACTAGGGGCTAATGGTGACTTGTCAGTGGAACAAACATTGTCACATTGCTAACTATGTCAAAATGTTGCTCACAATAGCGAAAAAATAGAGCAACTACTTTTTTTTCTTCTAGCTGAAGAGTTACCACAAACCACGGCTCTGATGGCCGAATCCATAAATAGTAAAATGGCTGAAGTTGACCACCCTGATAGTCCCTCTGCCCTTATCAGCTTGATAGAGGCTGAGGCACAGAGGGAAAATGACTTGGATAATGTAGTTTGGGATACAGAGAAGAGTTATAATTCTAGATTGTGGCAAGCAATTTTTACCCAGAAAAGAAAAAGGGCTGAATTCCCAGGCTCTAAAAAGAAAGGCTGATTAACTAGCCACCCAGCAGGATTTAGGCAAAAAGAACAAAAACATTAAAAAATAATCTTATAACTCCTAAACAAAATCAAGCAGAAATTACAAATTAAGTGGCAATCATCCCGACAGAAACGGAAAATGGCATTGATCTAGATGAACTCTCGGGTGAGAATAAAAGAGTCCTACAATTAGAAAATGGGACTTTGGATAATTCGATAAGGAAAGATTTAATGTTAAAGGACCTACACAATACCCTAAAGGGCGAGGATAGGTTGCCTTCTGAAACAGCGACAAGCAAACATATGGAGCAAATACTCTCTAGTAAGCAAAGAGAATTTGCTTCTAGCCTAACACTGACTCAACAAAAACAGTTACCAATGTTCTTCAAACCGATTGCCAATAATAAAAGCAATGTAGTAAGTCAGCCACTTCAAAACAAAGGGAATCAACCAACAAATGTTCCATGTGTATCACAGGAGGCTTTAAAGAGTGAGGGCTTTGGTAAAGGAGTGGCATGGCCCCTGAAAGAACCATTACCCAACCCTACATTGAACAAACAACTCGGAAGCAACCAAGCATTGCTTAATGTGGAGACTGAACCATTCTCTAAATTAGAACATTTTCAAAAAGTTAAATTCCCTACTCATGTGGAGAATAGTAACACACCAAATATTTTGCAACACTCTCAAAATGGCAAATGCTTTGCTTCAGTAGAGAATGATAACCTATCTTCATCTTCATCAAATATTATGGGTTGGTTGAATAATGCTGATATTAATGGTGACAAACGTCTGAATCGTTCTTTTATTCTACAGGCCTTCCAGAAAATACCAGCCCTCAGAACCTTAAATACTGGCGACATTGAATGGATAACACTTCCGGCGAGGAATAATCACCGGATGGTGTGTCCGTTTCAATCTAATATAATCACAGATCTGGTGTGGCAACATCGAAAAGATCTTAAGCGAATCGGCCTAACTCCCTTTTTACTTGATTCTGTCGATGAAGCAATCAGATTTAATGAAACACCAGAAGAGATTACAAAGTCGGGTAGAACAAGCGATATGAAGTCCTGCATGAGGGGTCGCCGTGAGGCAGCAGTGATTGCTCAACTCCCCGCCCTATCAAATCTGAGTAAGGATTGGCCATGGCTGACTTCTCTTGCCAGTACCTTACATCCAACCGAAAAGAAGGCCTCCACATAGTAACAAATCCCTTTTACAAATGGTCTCTTAACTCATGTGGGTTTGTTAATCTTCAAAAATTACAAGCCTCATAAATCCTTGCACATTATATTTTGTCAGAAGACTATATGTGTAGACACAAGATTCAAATCCAAGGTTTTATTGCGTTCCAGGCTGAGGCTTGTCCAGGAGAACACAAGAGACCTTATGGTGGCCTGGCAATATTCATAAACACGAATCTTAAGATAAAAATAAAATGGGTACACTCCTCGACTTCAATATTAGCAATACTTTTCTCCCCTGGTGACGATCCCTATATTACATATTTAATGATCTCATTATATCAGAACCCGGCTTTGTTAAAATTAGAAACAGTGTTTAAGAGCATCACAGAGATTTTGGAAGATTTTCTATCCCAGCACCCGGACTGTAAAATATTGATAGGAGGCGACTTCAATGCGTGTTGTTCAACTGCTGACAATTCATTTACAGATTTCGAAACATGTGATAACCTTTCTCAGACTAGTGTTAGAGGCAAACGATGATTAGAATATTTTTCTAATTGGGATATTGCATTTGTGAAATTCAACCCCTCGACTCCTCAGATCACCTGGGAGAGGGGCTCAAAGTACTCGTGTACTGATTCCTTTGCAGTATCAGTGAATCTGCTGGGACAATGCAGCAAGATCAGAACAATAGAACCAGAGGGAGGTGATCACTTAATGATTTGGTTGTTTCTCCAAATGTATGTTTCGAAATTGATGTGTGAAGGTAACCAATCCTTTTTGGAATGTGATCGCCCAGGTACATCACTACGTTGGAGCACCTACCTATGCGACAAACTTAATTGTATGATTGCTAATCAATTGACCCTCGACGCCAATATGGGCCTGTGATTTGATTCACTACAAAAGCAGGTGGAAAGATATAGGATGATAACCCAGGTCATTGACCAAGCTGGCAAAGACTCAGAATACAAAAGGTGATAAAAACCACCTTTTGTATTATAGTTGCGAAATACAATTGGCAAAGTGTCTAAAAAATCAGGGATTAAGACTAAACTAAAAGCCTGTCATTTATCTCAGGCAGAATATCTTACAAAAAAGCAAACTCTGTGTAATGTCTATCGTAATAAATGCTTAAATTTCAAAACGATACACATATAATTTAAACAATCAAAGGATGATTGCCAATCTTTGTCGCAATGATAGGCGATCTACGTGGGCTATGCTTAGGGCTGATATACGGAAAGTTAACAATGAGCAAATATCCTATATTGCCGCAGAGACCTGGACCCAATACTTCACTTCATAATTTAAGTTACCGGACTCTTTCTGTAACTCAAGTATATATTATTCAATGGCGTTGCCTAGTGTGACATCAATGTGTACACTTGAGGATGTTGAACTAGCAATCAAATCGCAATATTATTCAAAAGCTGCTGGCCCCAACGACATCCTGCTTTGTGTGCTGAAGCGCAACTCTCAGTTCTGGGCGCCCATTCTAAAAATGCAATTTGATAATATTGTAGCAACTTCCAAGATACCGCCATCATGGCTAGATTCGATAGTAATGCCGAAATATAAAAAAGGGCTGCCAACAGATCCTAACAACCTTCGGCCAATCGCATTACTAGATTTTGCGGCTAAAGTATTTTCAGTCATTTTACTGCAAGAACTTCAATTACACATTGCACGCAATAATATCTATTCACGATTTCAAATTGGATTTCGCTCCCAAATGGGCACAACATTGAATGCGACTATATTGGATCATCTGCTTGAGAAATCAAAAACACGCAATGCTGGCCCTTTATATATGGCTTCGATTGACCTTACAGCTGCGTTTGATTGTGTAATCTATATCCTGCTGTGGGCAAAGATGGACCTATTGGGAATTCCTGTTTACTTAATCTCACTCATCGCAAAATTAGACCAAACTACTACATATCTGGTAAGGGTGAATTGTGCAGGAGCTACCACAGGACCAATACCTACGGAGATGGGGGTTAAACAGGGCTGCAACCTTGCAGCAACCCTGTTCAACCTATATCTCTGTGATATTGATGACATTTGGGCGCAGAATGTTAGCTTCCCGGGACGGTTGGGGCATTTGAAAATGAACTGGCTTGCGTTTGCAGACGATATTTTGATTTTTGATCTCACACCTTCAGTTCTGTAAGCAAAACTGGCCCTGTTTGCTCAATATTCTCTAGTGCACAATTTACAGGTCAATATAAAAAAATCTAGTATCATTATCTTCCAAAATTTAAAGAAACAAATGTCTTTGATGAAATGGACTATCGATGGAATAAGCATACTTCGTGCTGTTTCGATCAAAATACATAGGATATGAATTGGTCGATACTAACTCACTAAAAATGTGGCGACAAGAACTGAATAAAAAGGTGAAATTTCTAGCAACCCAGATGACGTATAAAATAAATATTGTAAATATTCCTTAATACCCCTGATTGAGTTTTATACCTTAAAGGTAGAAGCAACTCTTTTGTACGGCTTAGACACTTGTCTAGCGCCGATAAACAAAATCTTAGATTTGCTACAGAGTGGAATATGGAAGTCAACGCTCAGATTGGCTAAATCCTTGCTCAACGTAATTATTCACCATGAACTAGGGCTTTCTTCCTTGTCTTCAAGATTCCACTGGCGTACCTTGTCGAATCTGGCTAAAATTCTTTTCCTGCCTCAAAACTCTTTGTATGAAGATGTATGAAGACTTAGGAAGGATGATAAAAGAGCTGAATCCTCCCTCAGTTAGTAAATATTATGACAGTATGGTAGCTTTACTAGCTGAAATGGAGCTTAAACCGGAGGACCTGGAAGTTAGGCTAATATATGTAAAAAAAGAAATCTTCGAGTTTGACTGGTGTAAAACCATTGATTGCATATCGGATCTTCCATCCTACAGAGAAACTGCAAAATTTACAACAAAGCGTTTACCGCAGCAAGTGTATATAGTGCAGTTTCCATGCAACAAATTGCGTTAAATTTACTTCAGGTTTAAATTAAACCAAATTCCCACTTATGAGAGGATTAAGAACTGGTATCCTAAAACCAGATTGGATGATAAGACTAACTGTAGATTTTGTTATAAACTTGATCAGAAGGAGACAATTAAAGATTTGGTAATCTTTTGTCCTCACTTTGAAGAGTTACGTATACAAATTATTGGCATAGATCATTTAGGTACATCACTCCCTGCCAGAGAATGGTATTGGATCACATGTATGTGGGGTAAATCCATAACGGTCATCCTAGCACTGTCAAAATTGTTGCTTGTTGTTAATAAAGAGCACACTCAAAAGTTTGTGATCATGTCTGAGGCAAATGATGAAGTATTGGAGTAATTAATTGAAAACTTGTAGATGAATGGTACAAGTGGGTCAGTGACATAATGGATATAAACAATCTTCTAAAACTTCATGAGATGGATGAAACACTTAAGTTAAGAAAACTATTTGTTTTTCTTGTTTTTGTTTGTTTTAACTATGACAAGGTTGGAACATACGCTGGTAATATGAACGCTTTGTCCGTGTTATTTATGGATAGTTTCATGAATGTTAAGATGTATTTAAGGTATTATAAGATGATGATGAAATATTTTGTATGATGACATATTTTGCATTTTTAATGTTTATGATGAAGAAACTATGTATTATACATGTTGTAAAAGTTTGTTGATCAAACTAAAAAAAAATAAAAAAAAAAATACCTTCTCTTGGGGAAACTACTGTTTCCAATAGCAGTGAAGTGAAATTGACTTCACTTACATTTTGTAACTTTCTAGACCCAGCACACACCATCATACAATAGGGTGCTGGACGGGTTACTTAGTATCCTCTTTGTCTAGTTTCTCATGTAACATGTTTATGTTACCCTTTCTACAATTAATGGCTGGTGGCAGTGGTTTACCTTTTCCTACCAGTGTGTGTTTCTACCGCGGGATGCAATTGCTGCTGCACTAAAGCACCCATGGGTGCTCATTTTGTGAAAATGGCCTCGGTCTTCTTTTTTTGCCATTTCTTGTTGGAAAGGTCCTTCTTGAGATTTACTCTACGCACCTAACCAGGTTTGGCCCCTTTGTTCATTTTGTCTTTGGCAGGATTCACTGCTGAAGCCTGCCTCTGGCTCAAGCGCGTCTGGCAGGGCACGAAGCGAGGGAGGTGCCTGAAACTCCCTGTGCTTAATCCACTTGGTTACAGGAATGCACCCAAAGGTGAGTGGCTGGCTGGCTGACCTTGCAGGACAGCCACCCTGATATGATATATTATATGATATATGATATGATACAGCATTTATAACGCGCATATACACAAGTGTTTCAAGGCACAACGAGGCAAGGGAGGGGGAACAGAGGGAGGACAGACAACAATCTTACTAGGCCAGGTGTCATTCAGATCACTCAAGTGCATGGGAAGGGGCAAGGGGAAAAACCGGGGGGAGGGGACAGTGCAGTACATGGGAATAGAATGAAAAACAATAAGTAAAAGTACGGCCTTAGATGGCAAGTGCAAGGGTATGTGCAGACAGCAGGTGTCAAGTGCTGGTAGTGGGACTGTAGGGATACAGAAAACAGTCCCCAAGTGCGGGGGCTGCCAGGAAGGCAGAGCAGGTGTGTGTGACTGGCGAGGGAGGGACCTGGGCCTGAGATCAGAGGGTGGCCAGATAAACAGTGCAGTTTCAGTTTCAGCCAGGTGGTCAGCGGGGGAGAGTAGAAGAAAAAGCAGAAGCAAAGAGAAAGGTTTTGAGGTGCTTCTGGAACCGGAGATGGTTCTTCTCAAGTTTCAGGGAGGCAGTTCCAGAGGGAGGCACCAGCCGAAGAAAGAGATCTACCACCAACTCGTTGCTTGGAGAATCGACTGACCCTGAGGGAGCTGGAGGAGGATGAGCGAAGAGCTCGAGAAGGAAGATATTTAGGAAGAGATAGTTGAAAGTATTGAGGTCCCATGCCCCATAAGGTCTTGTGGACAATGCAGAGGGTTTTGAATTTAATCCTTGCAGCCATTGGGAGCCAGTGCAGAGATTTCAGTCCTGGAGAAATACAATCCCTGGGCTTAAGGCCAAGGACAAGTCTTGCAGTCCTGTTCTGGATGAGTTGCAGAGGGCGGAGAGTAGAAGCAGGCAGATTTAGAAAGAGGCTGTTGCAATAGTCGAGCCTAGACAGAACCAGAGCTCTGGAGACAGTGAGCTTCTGGGGGAAGGAGAGGAAAGGAAGAATATCCCTGAGGAGGTGCAGCTGGTAATGTGACTTCTTAGATACATCAGAGATGGGAGCAGAGTAGGAGAGTGTGGAGTCGAAGAGGACCCCAAGATTTTTAACCTCACAAGTGGGAGCAGGAAGGGGAGCAAGAGAGGCCGGCCAGAGAGTGACAGGAAAGGAGGGAGCGGGTGTGCTGATGAGGAGAATCTCGGTCTTACTGGCATTAAGGCAGAGATCATTGGCGGCACACCACTCCTGGATAGCAGACAGACAGTCAGAGATGAGAGAGGGAGAAGAGGTGGCTGAGTGTAACCTGAATATGAGCTGTGTGTCATCCACATAGCACTGGAAGTTGGGGCAGAGCGCAGCAATGCAGTGGGCAAGAAGTGCCAGGTATTGCTTGAACAGCCAGGGATAGAGGTTGGACCCCTGGGGAACACCACAGGTAGAGATAGAGGAGAGGAAGGAGTAACCCTGCTGTGTGATTGACAGCTAAGCTGCGAATGAATGGGAGAAACCTGCATAAAAGGCAAGACTTTTTGCTTGGAAGGCAGAGTCTACCACTGGACGAAGGAATCCGAAAAAAAAAACTTGGAAGAGACGCCTGCTGCAACTCCTGGACCGTTGGTTTGCCAAGTGAAGCCCTACCCGCAGTGCTGAAGCTTTGAATTCGCCTCGACGAGAGAAGCCCTGCAAAGGACGACTTCTCCCCTTGGCTTGGTGGGACCAATCGACCCAAAGATTAACTCATCTGGAAATCCTCTCAGAGCTGGCTGTACTTCCATTGCTGCTGCATGAACCGATTGCCAGGGAGAGGAACACCTGAATCGAGTGTGTCGTCTTTGTCGGACCCGAGCCTCATGAAGATCCTCCAAACTCCCATGGAGCAGGACTGACTAAGCCTGAGCCACCTCAACAGAGTGCTGGACCCCAGATGCGAGGAAAGTCCATAAGGTATCCAAGAACCGCAGTGGTGCTATTTGCGAGAAGCTGAAACTGCGAAGTGCCGCTGATCTAAAGTTTGCCCTTTGCTGCGCTGACCTTCAATTCATAGTGCTGGAGTCCCTAGACGTCCTCTCTCTTGTCCCCACGATTGAGGCTCAGGAACAACAGGATCTACAGACCTACCCAGGAACAGAAGCCAGCTAGAACCAATGTCTTCAGACCTAAGGTAAAACTAAGGGGTACCTACCTCTTGTTGTGTAGCCTTGCTAGCTCTCAGTTGAGACTTGTCTTGGTTGCTTTTGCAGAGTTGCTTGCAGCTTTGCCCCTCACAATCCTCCGAGCGTGTGGCCCTACAGTGATTTTATTTTCTACAAAGACTTCTAAAACATTGTGCAAGACTTTTTACTTACCTTCAAGAAGTGCTTCAGCTCACCTAGACTTTTGCTCAATTAACTTTGGATGTCCTGGCTCCCTGAAAGACTCTTCTATCCTCTGACTTTGTGCCTTAACTATCCCTCAACAAAAGTTACACATTCTAAAACGTGTGTAGCTGGGAAAGGGTTAATTTACTGTGCATGGGTTCAAAAGTACTTACCTGCTTATTTGTTAACCATTGCTTTATTCCCTAAAGCCTTTTCTTTGAGACCAAACTCAGTATTGCTCTAAATGTACTAGTGATATATCACTGTGCACAGTGCCCTAGTTATTTAAGTCACCTCAGGGTGTAGGAAGAGGCTGTGTACCATTCCAAATGGGTATGTACTGATTTAAAGAAAATGAGAGTGTGTATTTTGAAGTATATTTTTATGTTACATATTTTTGCTCCCTTCTAAAGAAGGCTTATTCAACTGACTGTTAAATTAATAAATCATTGTTTAATCAAGAAACCTTGAATGTACGTGTTTATTTGGATACTTGTCACTGTGAATCTCTAGGTTACAACCTTACAGATCACATTGGCCCCTCTTGACATACGCCTGAGTGCTCAGTCACTCTACCAACTTGTGTAGTACATGCTTATACCAAAGGTTGGGTTAACTATTGCCAAGAGAATAAGGCTGGTGCAGTCTCCCACAGGGTACTGCATACATGTTGCCTAACAGGGGGCTGCATTCCAAAAGAGCTTTAAGTATAGAGAAGTGCTCCCATAACAGTTCTGGTACCTCCCATCCAGCGCTGGCTGTTCGTTCAACTGTGGTTTGCATTCTGGGACTTGTAGTTTAGCTTTTCCCAAATGTGTGTACAGCAAAGCAAATGCAGATTGGCACTGGTTAAAAAGCCAACACGGACAACTAGTCAACTTCTTTCTCACCACTTCCTCTATATTGTGGCTGTGAAGCAGAGATGTATATTCCCGGACCCTATGGTAGTCAGGTGCGAGTTGTTCATCCTGTGATGAGTGTTTCTTTGGATTCTGGCATAAATACCTTTGCTGTTCATTCACCATTGTTGAGGTGTGACGGAATGCAGGCCTGGATGCCATATTTACATGTGACACTGCAATGTGAAACTTAATGTGTCTGAAGTCTGCTGTGGGCTGGTTGTATTATTAATAAACATTGGTTGCGTTTTTCATTATTGAAAACAGGTATCCACTATTTTGTTGTGAATAGGTGTACATAAAATGTGCAGTTTTGCAAAAAAAAGTACTTTTTTTGCTTTCAAACAAGCAAAGCAAATGCAGATTGGCACTTTGTACATTTCTTTAAATAAGCAGTTTACCTTTTCTTTCACAGATACACCAAACAGTTGGTGAGACCTATTGTCTGGATCTGGCTTTAAAATGCATATGGAGACTGCTAGAGGGCATGGGCCAAGATGGCCACCTGATGCAGTGCTCCCTTGTTTCGTCTGATGTAGGGCTGTTGTGTCCCCCGTACCGTAGCAGAGAGAGGCAGATTGAGATCCAGGCACTGGTGTAGAGCAATCGCCCCCTCCCCCTCCTGGAGGAGCAAAAGGGCAAAGTGGAGCAGTACCAGTGGCGAAGAAGTGGATGCACAGAGAAAGACTGAAGGAGAATGGGCCTGACAGCACTGCAGGGTGGGGAGAAGGAATAGGCCGATGCGAGGGGATCTGGCCCGGCGGGACATGAGATTGACGGCTCACGCAGAAGCGAAACAGAGTCAGCATGTCGCCCTGTGACTGGCGAGTCTACAATCCCATGGTGGTGAGACGGAACAGAGCAGAGGTTCCGGTGAACGGATGAGGGGGTGAGAAGTGGATTTCAAGCCGACGCCTGGTGAGCGGGGCACCAGAGGTGTAGGAGAGAGAGTAGGGCCCACCGCAAAAAGAGCTGGAGGCCCTGTGACGAAGGGTGCGATCCCCTCGGGTTGGCTTGACACTGCAGGAGCGCACAGGGCTAGTAGAGGAGCGGATGAGGACCAAGGTGTGACCAAGGTGGTGGGACTATAGCAGATGAGTAGTGCCCCAAGACTGTACACTGCATTGTGTAAATAGTCGGAAGCGGGAGAAGATTGCTGGGGAGCACGCAGTCTGCAAAAGTGCTGAAATCTGGAGCCTGGAAGAGGAGAGACAGGGCGATCCCAATAATACAGAATACATTCTTATTGCGACGGGTGGAGGATTTGGGGGCAAGCTGGAGGGGAAATGCCTGCCAGAAATCCAGGCCCTGCAACAATTTCACTGGAACCAGATGCTGGAGTGTGTAGGGAAGGACAAGGCTCAACAAGAGGGATAAAGGAGTGGTCGCTCAACGGTGCCACAAAAGATGACAAATCGTGTTCTCCAGGAAATCAAAGCTTGGAGAGAGGATATACTGACTTCAATCACGGACCTGGGGGTAAAGGCAGACTCATTTGAAAATAGTATTGAAGGCATGGAGAATAACCAACTCTGTGGGGACTTGTTGGAGATGCGATACGACGTGAGGCGGCTGGACTTGGAATCTAGAGAGGAAGAGGTCTGGTTGAAACTGGGCGCTCTAGAAAACAGGGAAAGGAGGAAAAATGTCAGAGTCCTTGGCCTTAAGCAGCAGAAAGGGGAAACAGCTGGAAAAGTGGAAAGGAAAATTAAGGAGATTGTTAATCTACCGTAAAACATATTTAAAAAGTTGACTAAATGTAAAAAATATTTGAAAAGTTGACTTTGTAGACTAACCAAATAAAAAATAAAAATAAAGTTTATATACTCTTCTTGGGAGATGGGGGTAAAGAGGTTACATTGAACAGTACTCACAGGGGTGACAGCAGAGGAGGAAAAGGTCCAAAGTTGGTGGTGGACCACTTTCTTTATTATGTGGAAAAGGCTGCAGTGTTGGAAATAGTGTAATGTCACCCAGAAATTCAGTACGAAGTTGGAACTATTAGTATATACCAAGACTTGTCCAGTTCAGACCGCTAACAACTTGGTTGAATGATAAGGGCATCTGATACAGATGGGTTTACCCATTTGCCCTGATTTATTAGGTCAAAGAAGTGGATTATAGGATCACATCAGGAACAGAAGCAACACAAACCCTTCAGCATCTTACTGAGGAGTTACAGAATGAGGGAAGCCATCTGCCTCAGGAAGGGAAGGAGAAGGAGCGGGACTTGTCAAAGGCATTGCCCCCATGGAAGCAGGTTCCTGGGGGAAGGAAGTTTCGATGGATGGGGATGCCCTCTCCAGTGAAGTGACATTTAAGGAAGTGGCCGATCGTAGGACTGAGCAGTGATTTAGTTGGACTGAAGGATGTTGGTTATTGTGTGTTCCAAGGGACAGAGGCCAAACGCAGTTGGTTTAAGGGAAGGAGCAAGGGAGGAGGGAGGCTTGACCTAGTAGCCCATAGGCGTCATTGGGTGGGAAGAGTGGGGTGGGTTGAGAGGGGGTGGCAAGGGAGGGTGGGTGGGGAGTTAGAAGGGAGTGGTGGTGCGCAGGGGCGGGGTGGATGGTGGGCAGTCAGGAGGTTAGAAGGTATGGTTTTGCGAAGGGAACAGTCAGGAGACATGTAATTGACCCACAATTGTGAGGATAGAACAAAGAAGGGGGAGTGGAGCAAGTCAGATCAAGGTGGGAATCCTGAATGTAAAAGGCCTGAACTCTCCAAATAAATGATCTTTGGTCACTCAAGAGTTTCGGAGGTTGGGTCTTGACATAATGATGGTGCAAAAAACACAGCTATTGGCAGGGTAGGGGAGACGCATCCCATTTGCACTTATAGGGCAGTCATATTGGGCTTCGGGGAAGCAAAATGGTGGGGAGTGGGAGTCCCGTTTCACAAAAGGTTGAGAGTGTCTGGCCTTCAGGTGACAAGAGCAAAGGATGGAAGGGTTTTAGTAGTTAGAGGATGTATAGGTGGGGTTAACATGGCAGTGGCAATGGTTTACTGACCTAATTTAGAGCAGGCAGTTTTTTGTGCAGTGGTGCTGGACAAGATTATGAAAGTGACACAGGGCAATTGTTGATAGTAGGGGATTTTAACATGTGGGTAGATCTGGATTCGGATAGGAACGCGCTACAGGGGTTTGGTGTCCGTAAGGAGTTACAGAGTAGGAATAATCTGGGAGGAGTCACAGGGATTGGGAGATGTGTGGGGTGGAAGCAGTCTGGCGGTTATACGTTAGGATTGATTATTTTTGTGAGAGTAGGGAACTGCTGGGAAGGGTCATATCTTGTCGGGTGGTCCTGATTGGATGGCCGGATTATGACATGGTGGTTATGGCGGTTACTTTGGAGGGGTTGACTTTGTGGGACACACTGTGGAGGTGAAACACTCACTCTGGAGGGATATGGTTTTTGCAGAGGAAACGCAGAGAGAAATAACTGACTACTTTGCGGTTGATGATAACGGAGAGGTGGACATTTGCACGGTATGGGAGGAAGACAAAGGTGACATGGAGGGGCCTGTTGATTAGGGAGGGGGCAAGGAGAAGGAGGGAACGGCTACTATTGGGAGATAATTTACATCTGGGGATAGCGGTCCCCAAAAAAGGAATACAGGGCTCAGCTGTGGTAGAGGAAGGGCTTCTAGCAGAAGTAAGAGAGAAGCAGAGGGAGCGGAAGGATCTGTGGATTGGAGACATTGTTCAGAAACTCCAATATGCGAAACAAATGCTTTATGAGAAATGGTATAAGGCTGACTCGATGACTGCAGCCACACCTAGGGCACAAAAAGGGAAGATACGGGTGCAGGAAATAGAGATGCCAGAGGCTGGATTGAGTACAAAGCCAGGCAAGATATCACAGGGTTTTGCAGCATTCTATGAGGTTCTTTATA
This sequence comes from Ambystoma mexicanum, assembly GCF_040938575.1. Lineage (NCBI taxonomy): Eukaryota > Metazoa > Chordata > Amphibia > Caudata > Ambystomatidae > Ambystoma > Ambystoma mexicanum. Next base: position 184,252,427 of record NC_090926.1, read on the forward strand.
GTGCTGAACTGGTATAAGATAAGAGGCTTATGGAGCAGTATTTGAGAGATACTCCACTTCCAAGATAGAGCTCAGAGAGGTGCAATCTCAAGAAGCTCCTTTTACTTCAAAATGCCGGCTGAAAAGGCACCCAGTGAGAATGTTTTTTTAATTGGGTTTTATAAGAGGTTTGTGCCCCTAATCTGTCCGTCCTTAAAGAAAATGTTCAACTCAATCTTGGAAACTGGAAGGGCTCCTCCAAACTTGGTCAAGCTTTAATTGCGGTTATTCATAAGGTGGACAAGGACCCTAAAAAGGGGTGTGTCATACTGGCCTTTATGATTGCTCAATGTGGATGCCAAAATATTCACAAGGATGTTAGCAGATAGGTGGGAACAGGTTACGCTTGAATTGGTTCATTCGGACCAGGTGGAGTTCATTCCGGGGAGTCAGGTGGCTGACACGTTGTGGAAGACGCAAAATCTTATGGACCTGGCGAGAGAGATTCGGGAAACCCTGTGCTCCTTGCCTTAGATGCTGAAAAGGCATTTGATAGGGTGGGCTGGGAGTTTGTCATTGGGAAATGTGGTTTTGTGAGTAGACTCCTCAATGTGATAAGGGCGATTTATACTGATCTGAGTATGAGAGTTGCAGTAAATGGAAAAGTTTTGAGATGGTTTGCTTTAGATAGAGGGATGAGACAAGGCTGTCCGTTGTCCCTAATGCTGTTTGCCCTCATGCTGGAACCATTAGCGGAACAGATTAGGGCTTCTACCAGGGTGGATGATTATGAATTTATGCTGGGATTGTACGCATACGCTATTCTCGTACACTATGCGGAATCCCTGCGAGTCAGTTCCAGCAGCATTTAAAATAATTGCAGAATATGGGTCATTCACAGGTTTGAAAATTAGCAGAAGCAAGTCAGTTCTTTTCCCTTTCGTCAGGGATATTGTGGGCCTGGAGTCTCTGGGGTTGGAGATCCATCTGGAAAACATTAAATATCTTGGGGTCAAGGTGACCCGGTTTCTCGGTGGGTTACTGGAAGGAAACTTTCCCACGCTGTTTAAGTCTTTGTATAAGGAAATGGACTTTCGGGGAAAGTTAATTCTTTCCTGGATGGGGAGGCTTAATGCCCTGAAGAAGTATTTTCTTTCTAGGGTGCTTTATTTGTTTCAAATGTTGCCAATTCGGACACCAGAACAGATGTTGGAGGAGGCAAAGGGAAGGATGTTACAATGTTTTCTTTGGCAGGACAACACACAGAGGGTGGCTTATAGCACGTTAATCTTACCTAAACAAAACTGAGGGGTCAGCCTTCCGCATCTGGGCACTTACTATATAGGCAGTTGAGGGTATTGGTCCCTCATTTGAGGATGGACACACAGAAGCAATGGGTATTTCTAGAAAATGTCAGGTTAAGACCGGTTACGGTAGCGGTGTCCAGTCATAATGTCGAACCAATAATGTCGAATTACAAAAATGTAGAATCCAAAAAGTCGAAAACAAAAATGTCGAATTTTTTATTTTTTTATTTATATATATTTTTTGGGCTCCGGGGGTAAAAAAAAAGGGGTAAAACAAAAAACAAAATTAAAAAAGGGGGGCCGGGGGGGAACCCCCCCATTTTGAAAAAAAGCAACCAAAAAAAACATTCGACATTTTTGTTCTAGACTTTGTTTTCGACTTTTTGACTTTCGACATTATTGGATTCGACTTTTTGACTATAAACCTACGGTAGCAGAGTGGTTATGGGTCCCATGGGGGGAAATCCTGAGACGAATTAGGCAACATGGTATTTTGGGCATGCTGTGGGAGATTTGGAGACAGCATCCGGGGATGAAGGGGGTTAAGACATGGCTATCTCCCTTGAGTTACTTGTGGGCGCCTCTGCTGAGGGATGAGTTGTGCGATACGCAGAGATTTCAGGAATGGTTGTAAGCAGGCTTGGTAAGAGTGGGCAAACTATGGGTTAGGGGAAACTATATTTCGATGCAGGAATTGGAAATTGACTTAGGGATTGGTAAGCTATCCGTGTTTCTTTTCTTGCAACTGAAAGGAGTGGTGACGGCAAGAAATCAGATCAGAAGGCTAAGATACAGTGGGACTTGACACCGGTTGACAAGATCTTGGATACGTGTTTGGGGAAGAGGGGCTTGATCGCGCCCTTTATGGAGCCTTGTTGGCAGCAAGGTATAACATTACCGAGAACATCAAGGCTAAATGGGAACAGGACATGGGGAGGGAGATAGCTGAGGTCCTTTGGGGGCAATGTGTATGGGTGCTGTGACGAGTCAAGGGAATTTGCCAATTCTCCCCAAAGGGAGAAACTCCCTGGAGACACCCACATCGTGGCTTACATGATGTGTTCCACAACAAAAGAAACTCCTAATAACTGGGACAAAGAAACACTGAATAGATCCCAAAATCCTACAGGAAAGGAACATGTCCATTTAAATCCCAATTTTCCATATACTGGGACAAGGAGGTTAAATAATGAACACTCGACATACTGAGACGAGACAGGCAGATTCAGCAGTAGTCGACAAGGCCGCAAGGAGATATCCAGAGAGGGATTCTGGAACGCCAGAGCCACGGTGACAACCATGCACGATAAACCCAGAGAAAGAAGCTGGGACGATAGAGCCACAGCAACAGTCCATTTGGAGAAACCCAGAGAGAGATGCTGGAACGCCAGAGCCACAGTGCCACCCCAGCATGAGAAAGCAGTTGGGCAGGAGCGCGAACGGAGGTGGTGGTAAGACCACAGGAACCCTGTAGTGGACAGTCGGTCCCTTCAATGTCACTGATACTGCAGCACATCCAAGGACACAGGGTGTCTGACGCCTTGTCAACCAACAAGGGTAGCACAGAGAGGAGGGAAAACTGAAGCAGAAGCACAACGCTGAAAAAGCACAACAATGAACTCCAGGCAATGGCGGTCGGAGAATGGAATAGAAGGTAAAGGGGAGACCGAGCAGCCAAGAAGCAATCAGTAAATTAAGCAAATAACTTGTCTCAGTAGAGGCCATGAGATAACATTCCCCTTTGAATAAGTGAACTTTAACTATGGGGATATAAAAGAAAAAAAAGAATAATATAAAAGAAAAGAATAATGTACAGACAAACCAATTGTAAATAACAATAACCTGGGAAACGGGGAGAGTGACAGGCCAATTTATACAAGAAGAACAGAATTTAAAAAGGAGACCTTACGGTGAATCTGAGTTTAGAGAAATCCGACAATTGAAGCTAAATAAGAGGCCAATAGACCAAAGTAAAGCAAACAACAATTGGCCAAGCGAAAAAGGCTGTTCTGACATAAGGAACCCAAAAGTGAGTTCTGAAGAGAAGGGAAAACTACAAACCGCACTTGAAGAGTTATAGAGACTGATGCAAGACATCACAAGAGACGATTTGAGGATTTCCTATTAGTGAAGCATCCTACAGACTGGTACTAGAAGTACCGCCAGGAGAAGGGAGTCATTCTCCACCTATAAGTTAGTTTTCATAGTGGTAGGGTCAGTTAGGGTTGTTTTTGCACAGCAGACTTTTTCCTTTTGGACATTCATGACTGACAGAGAAGCACCTTAGTTAGAAATATAGACAGGGACCACCCATAGAGAAGGTTAGGCTTTATCTTACTTTAATAAAAATAACTGCCTTCTTCTGGCCCACCACAGTGCACACAAGACAGCTATTGCATGTCAATATAAGATGCAGAGGATAAAACTTGTTTAGATGGCAGTATGATCCACACCGACTTTCCAGAATGTTTCCCTTGATTGATCCAAGTGTTGGCGGAGTTGTGGGCAAAGAGCTTCCTACTGGCACTGTAGTGAGGTGCAGGCTTTTTGAAAGGAAGAGTTATGATGGATCAAGAGAGTGGAGGTTTTTGAAAGGCAACTGGTATTGATTCTGCTTGGGCTGGAGGAAGCATAGGGAACATGGAAGCCTCTTAAAACACAATTCCTTTTCTGTTGTTGGCCGCAAGAGCCTGCTTGGTAATTGGATGGAAAAGGGAACACTTGCTGTCTGAAAAGGAATGGGTAAACAAAGCGAAGGAAATATATGTGATGGAGAACATGACTGCTTTACTGCGCAACGCAAGGGTCTCTAGAGAAGGGGAATGGATAGCTTTCTTGCACAACTATGAGAATAAGAGGGAATAGTAGTGGAGGCTGGTCATTTGCAGGAGTACAGAGAGGGGATCAAGGTTAGATGTGATGGGTAAGGTTCCACCACTCCTCATATGAAAACACAATTGTCGGCCTGGGAATTTGGAAGATTATTGTGAGGTGTCCCTATGGTGGATACATGTATGTGGATTGCTAGCCTATTTACTGCCTTTCTGTAATGCACAGGGGTAGGTGAAGGAAGGGTTGGTACAACAGTTTGTTTTGATGGAGGTGTTGGTTAGTGAAGTTCGAATGTACTGTATATTGAAAAACGAAAAATAAATAATTAAAACAAAATGCAAATGGACCATCAAAATGAACAGTCCTAATATGAGCACTCTGCATAAAGAGTTGGAATTTTGCGAATTGAAGGGTGAAGACAAATCTGCCCCATTATCCATTTACCATTAATTGCTGACTACTGGGCAGCCCATATCAGACAACAAAGCTTTAAATCACAATTGCCAGGAACACAGCAAGAAGCCCATTGCACTCTGCCTGACGCACCTTTAAACCCCACAGGCTGAGCGTCTTTGGCTTCTGAGTCATGAAACTCAGCCTGCCATCCCACATGAGATAAAAACTGACATTTAGTGTGAGTAAACTGGACAACCAGACAACCAGACAAAGCTCTGAAAACACGGTCAGTCCGGTCTAAATCCGGAAGGGTGGCAACTCTATTTGTCTCTTGGAGGGCCTCCGCTTTGGCTTGGAGAGTTGAAGACATCCTCATTTGCTGATCACATCTCAAGATCTATTTCCTCTCACTGTGTTCTCTCAAATCGCTATACTATACCTGAGAGGACACCAAACACTAATGAAAGAAAAAACAGTGAATTGTGATCTTTTTTATCTCGCTAAAATCTTTGCTTGTAATTAGTAAACAGTCATGGACTAGTGCAGTTCATTATACTGTTAGCACACAAAGAACAGGCTACAAAACAGGAGGACGCAGGACCAGTTGGTGGCTGCACATTTCACATGGAGTTCATGATCATTCGCACTGTGGCCTGCTTGGGTGATCTCAGGACACCAGTAAGCCACTTTTCTAGCACTGAGCTTTTTTTTTTCTTCAAACAATAGTGTCAGTTGTTCAAGAGCTATCTGTTCAATTAAAGGTAACCAAAACAGGGGTAAGGGAGCACAACCGCCGAGGCCCAAGATGGCTGTTGTTCTGCAAGGCTCTCTTCCCTGCCTTCTCTCTGTATCCTGGGCCCTCAGAGATTACACCGGAGTGGGGACATAAGGAGGCACAAACAGGCACTCAGTGGTGGTTTGCCTGGGTTTGTACCTGTTCCATTGTGGGCTATTATCCTCTGCAGATCTCCACCATGCAGGATTACAGTTGCAAGCTGAGAGAGGGAGGTGATCCACAGTGGCAGTGCAGCATCAGCAGAGTTTCCTGCATCAGGAGCTCTGTATAAGCTTTCCCGGAGGCTGACCAAAACCTGATCTGAAGGGTGGAAATTACATGGGCTCGAAGGAGCCGGGGGAGCACATGGATGCTGGAAGAGCTCCTTGTGTCTCCAGAGGTTCACAGAAGGTCCAAATCTGTCCATACGCAGGCAGAGAACTTGCCACTGCTTGACAGCATTCGGATGTGGGGGGGGTCAGCTGCCCCGAGTGGTCCCAGCTGTCAGAAGTTACTGTTGGAACACGGCTGGGCTTGTGTTTCCTATATTATATCCCGCAGAGGTTCATTGGCTACCATGGTGCAGTTGAGTGAAGACAATGGCAGAGAAATGGAGAAAAAAAGAGAAGGGATGATTTCTTGGGGATTCCACAGATTAGGAAATTGACTGCAGGTGAAAAGGCTCTGCTTCGATTCCTTAATACTTAGCAAGGCAATCTCAATCTCTGGGCTGATCATATAGAGGGAGCAGCATAGTGTAAGGAAGGCATTGTATCAATAGTATGACACTGACAAAAAAGACAATTTCAAAACCTTTATTAAATTCTCAGGGTTTGGAAAAGCTCCTGCTTTACCCTACTGCTATGATGGGAGTAGTCTTGTTAGAGAGAATTCTCAGAAATGTGCTAATTCCTCTCTACCTTAGAGACCCCTAGCAACTTTGCTGGATTTTGAGGACTTGAATGTTTAACCTGGAGAGAGCGAGACCCTTTTTTCCAACTCTCTCATGTATTTTAATGTGATTTTGAACTCTGTGTTTCTTTTGGTTGTGGAGTCTGATAAACTCCATAGGCATCATCTTTTATATTGTGTCACACAGCACCTTCAGTGCAGTGGCACAGGGAAGTCTTTCAGATTTCCCAAAGGTTTAAATACCTTCTTTTGGATAAACTACTGTTTCAAAGAGCAGTGAAGTGAAATTGACTTTGCTTACACTTATAACTTTCTAGACCCAGCACACACTATCTTACAATAGGGTGCTGGAGGGATTACTTAGTATCCCCTTTGTCTAGCTTCTCATGTAACATGTTTATGTTACCCCTTCCTCACTGAATGGCTGGTGGCAGTGGTTTACTTTTGACTACCGTGGTGTGCATTTACCGCGGGCTGCGTTGGAAGCTTCAGAAAAGCACACAAGGGTGCCATTTTTGTCCAAATGGCCCAGTCTTCTTTTTTTGCCAATTCTTTGTGGAAATGTCCTTCTTGAGATTCACTCTGCATGCCAAACCAGCTTTGGTCTTTTTGTTAATTTTTCCTTTGGCGGGGTTCACGAGTGAAGCCGCTTCTGGCTCCAGGGTGTAGGGAGGGGGCAGGAAGCAAGGGAGGTGCCCGAAACTCCCTGTGCTTAGTCTCCAATGAGACAGGAATGCACTCTTCAGTGATTGGCTGGCTGGCTGTCCGGAAAGGACAGCCACCTGCTGGGTGACTGACAGCTAGGCTGGAATGAATGGGAGAAACCTGCATAAAAGGTGAGGCTTTTTGGCTTGGAAGGCAGAGTTTATTTATTTATTTATTTTAATTTGTATAGCGCGCAAGCAGCCCAGGGGCATTGAGGCGCTGTTACTTGCATGAGCTTAGTTACAGGCATGGTATCAATAAGAGGCATATTACAGAAAGGAACAAGCAAGGTTATCATTGCATTTTATGCGGTTGGTCAATACAACTTAAGCAGTGGGTCCTATGGTTGGTATTCATGCTGCTGCGAGGGACCTTATGAGAAGAGGGTGGTTTTCAATGCTTTGCGGAAGGCTTGGAGGGAGGGCTCACTGCGGATGGTGGGAGGTAGGGCATTCCAATGAGTGGGTGCGAGATAGGGGAAGCTGGATCCACCTGCTCTGGATCTTTTTACAAGTGGCACAGAGAGCATGTTGGTGTAGGGTGATCTTGTTGGCCTTGTAGAGGCGACGGAGTGGATTCTTTGTGAGAGGTAGTCGGGGCAGTGAGATGGATGCATTTGTGTGTCAGTGTGAGCGCTTTGAAAATTATTCTCTCCTTAATTGGGAGCCAGTGGGCTAGTTTTCTGGCTTCTGAGATGTGGTCTCTTTTGGCAATACCTTGGGCTGCTCGGAGAGCACTATTCTGGATGACTTGTAGCCTCTCCAAGTTTCTTTTAGAGGTTCCTAGGAAGAGTATGTTACAGTAGTCTAGCCTGGAGCCGGTGATGGCTCTGGCTATGTTTGTGCAGTTCTGTTTGGAGAGGAAAGGCCTGACTGCGTTGATCAGTTTAGCATGATATGCGGCTGAGGAGGCAATGGCGTTGACTTGTCTGTCCATGGAAAGGTTAGAGTCTAGATAGACTCCAAGAGTTTTGACTGAGTCTGATACAGGTATTTTGATGGTGTCGATGGTGAAGTGACTGAATTGGGAGTCAAGTTTTTTTAGCGTTTCGGGGGAACCTATCAGTAAGAGTTCTGTCTTGTCAGAGTTGAGGCATAGTCCATTGTCTGCCATCCAGGCTTGGATGGTGTTGTAGAGGTTGTTAAGGGTCATGGCGTCAGTGTCGTAGCTGCCTGTGAGGGTAAGGAGGATCTGGGTATCGTCCGTGTAGTTAGTGTAGGAGATACCCATAGCGTCGAGGATGAGGAAGAGGGGTCGTGTGAAAATGTTGTAGAGTGTGGGGGAGAGGCATGAGCCTTGGGGCACGCCAAAGAGTATGGTAGTGGGTGAGGCAGAGGCTAGGTCGGAGAATACTTGCATGGTTCTGTCTTGTAGGAAGGATGTGATCCATGCTGTGGCGTCAGGGGAGAACTTGGCAGTGGAGGAGAGATGATGGCAAAGGACGTCATGATCTACGAGATCGAACGCTGCAGATAAGTCAAGGAGTAGGAGAAGAGCTGGTTTGCCCATGTCTCTGGCATCGTCCATTTGGTTTTTCAGGTCCAGTAGGGCGGTTTCAGTCCCATGTCTAGGGCGGAAGCCAGATTGGCGGAGTCCCAGGAGTTTGTTTTCTTCGATGAAGTGCTGAACCTGCAGATAGGCTGCTTTGTCGAGTATTTTGAGGAGGAAAGGTACAGTGGTGATGGGTCTATAGTTGTTGGGGGAGGTGGGATCGAGAGTTGGTTTTTTTAAGAGGGGGCGGACCCATGCTTCCTTGAGGGAGGTGGGGACTTTCCCTGTAGCGAAGGAGGCATTGACAAATGCTGTCAGGAAGGGAGCAAGCGCTTCAGTGCAGTCCTTGATGAGAGTGGCTGGGCAGGCATCACCTTTACAGTTGGATGCTTTGATGTTCTTCATTATGTTAATGATGTCCTTTTCCTGTATGGATTTGAAGGAGAAGGGATGGGGAGGGTCTTGGGCTGGTGGTGGGACAGGGATATGAGTATTGAGCAGGGCTTGTTTGGTAGCTAGAATTTTGCTTTGGAGGCGGCTCAGTTTAGTTAGCATTGCCGTTTGAATTTCGTTGCACCAGGCTTTGTCTTTGGTGAAGTTCTGGGGGGTGGGAGTAGGAGTCTCTAGCTCCCTAAATATTGCAAAGATTTCTTTTGTGCTGGATTGGGCTTCCGAGATTCTGGATTCAAATGATTTGGATTTTGCCTGGGTGATAGCTTTTTTGTACTCCGTAGAGCAGGCTTTAAAGAGCAGCTTGTCTTTGTCAGTGTGGGACGTTTGCCACTGAGTAAGTGCTGCCTTTTTCTCGTTTCGGAGTGCAAGCAAGTCTGGGGTGAACCAAGAGTTAGAGTGGGTGGTGGGTTTGTATTTACGGGGTTTAAGTGGGGCAATGGAGTTGATAGCTGCTTTAATGGCAGCATCGTAGGTTGATGCAAGAGTTTCTGGGTCTGTGGAAAAAGGTGGTCTGAAGGCTGGGCCTTGGAGGAAGGGCAGTAGTCTTTCCTTAGTGAGCTGGCGGGAGCTTCTTGTGAGGCAAGGTGGTAGGGGTTGGGGTGGCGGGGTAGAAGAGCTAGTGGAGAGGATGCTAAATGTGATGATATGGTGGTCAGACCATGGGGTGGGAGTGTTTCCAGTGATGATGAGTGGGCAGTTGTGCTGAGCAATCCAGTCGAGTGTTCTGCCCTGAGTGTGCGTTGGGCTAAAGATGGTGTTCTTATAGCCTAGTGTTGTTAGGGCTAAGTCAAAGGATTTGGCTGCTGGGTCCTTATTATCCTGGAGGCCTAGGTTGACGTCCCCAAGGAGAATGGCTTTCGAATGTTTTTTGAGGTTGTCAGATAGGAGATGGATGAGGGAGGCTTGGAAGTCTTCTACTGGGCCAGGAGGGCGATAGACAATATGAGCGGTAATGGTACATTTGGGGGAGAGGACAATTTTGACTTGGAGGTAGTCGTTGTTGCTGTGTAGGGATTTTTCTATCTTTCTAATACTGTAGCAGTCCTTAGCGATGATTGCGACACCTCCACCTTTAGAGGGGCGATCTTGTCTGGTGATGGAGTAGCCAGAAGGGAGTGCCAGGGAGAGCGCAGGGCCAGAGGCCTCGTGTAGCCAGGTTTCAGATATCATGAGCAGGTCAAGGTCATGGGTGGTTATGAGGTCGTGAATGTCTAGAGCGTGGGCGCTGATGGATCTGGCATTGATCATGGCACATTTGAGGTGGGGTTCTGTGACGACTAGGGAGGGGTCTGTGGGGGGAGAGGGTGAGGTGATGGGCATGGTCGGTGTGGGGATGGGGGCTCCAGTGGTGTTGTGGTGGGGGGCAGTAGAGGAATTGCATATCATATATTTAGCACTGGGGGGCGCAGTTTCAGTGGTGGTGGGCACAGGTGAGATCACATTTGGCACAATAGCTTTCACAATGGGGGTAGAAGAATTGCATATCACACATTTTGCACTGGGGGGCACAGTTTCAGTGGTGGTGGGCACAGGTGAGATCACATTTGGCACAATAGTATTCACAATGGGGGTAGAAGAATTGCATATCACACATTTTGCACTGGGGGGGCGCAGTTTCAGTGGTGGTGGGCACAGAGTTGACCACTGGACGTAGGAATCCGAAGAAGAACTTGAAGAGGATGCCTGCTGCAACTCCTGAACCGTTGGTTTGCCCCATGAAGCCCTGCTGTTGTGTTGAAACTCCAAATTCGTATCGACAGAGAAGCTCCTGCAATGACAACTTCTCCCTTTGAGTTGGTGGGACCAATCAACTCCAAAATAAGCCACCTGGACATCCTCTTGGAACTGGTTGAAATTCCACTGCAGTCGCTGCTGGAACCGAATAGCCAGGGAGAGGAACACCAGATCTTGTGCGTCGCTTTTAGGCTGGCCAAGAGCTCCAGGAAGATGCTCCGGACTCCCAGGAAGCAGGACTGACCGAGCCTGAGCCCCCTCAACAGCATGCGGGACCCCAGATGCAAGGAAAGTCCATCTCAACAGCCAGGAACTATGGTGTTGCTAATTGCTGTAGCGGTGAGGAGCTGAAACACTGCAGTGCCACTTGTTTGAAGATTACCGGTTGCAAGCGGTGGCCGTCCCATTGTAGTGCAGGAGTCCCCAGAAGTCCCCCCTCTTGTCCCTAGACTGAGGCACAGGAACGCCAGGATCTGCAGAGCTGCACAGGAACAGAAGTCATCTGCTACAATTTTCTTCAAACTAAAGGTACTGTAAAGTCTGAGAGAACGTACCTCTTGTTGTGCTACCTTGCTTGTCCTCGTTGGAGACTTGTATCAGTTGCTCTTGTAGAGTTGCTTGCAGTTTCTCTACCTCACAAGCCTAATCAGCTTGTAGCCCTACTTTGATTTCTTCTATTCTACAAAGACTTCTAAAACATTGTGCAAGACTTTTACTTACCTGCAAGAAGTGCTTCAGATCACCTTGACTTTTGCTAACTTAACATTGCCTGGCCTGGCTCCCTGAATGACTCTTCTATCCTCTGCTTAGGCGTTGTGTCTTCCTTCCAGGAAGGGGTTAACTAACTTTGCATTGGGGATTACCAAAAGTACATACCTGCTTCAGAATATTTCTGTGATCTCTTGTGTTGTTCTAAATAACCTTTTTCCTTGGACATATTCCTAAACCTGTTTCTAAATGCAGCAGTGATATATTAATGTCCCCAGAACCCTAACTATTGAAGTCACCTGAGGGTGTAGGTAATGTCTGTGGGCTATCCCAAATGGGTACTTTCTGATTTAGAAATATTAAGAGTGTGTATTTTTTAAGTGTATTTCAGTGTTACTATTCTATTGACCCTTCTGAAGAAGGTTTACTCTGACTGTTAAATTAATTATTGTTTAATCAAGAAACCTTGTGTGTAAGAGTTTATTTGAATACTTGTCACTGTGAATCTCTGTGTAACTCCCCTACAGCTCACATTGACCCCTCTTGAGATACGCCTGGCTGCTCAACACGCTACCAACCTGTGTAGTACAGACTTATACCAAAGGTTGGGTTCGTTTTGCCAGGAGGTCAGGGTTGTTGTAGTGCACCCAAAGGGTACTGCATACAATCTTGCCTAACAAGTCTCTACCATCAAATAATAATGAAAACACAGTCCTAGTCAGTCTATGTCAAATCAAAATGGCCTATACTAACAAAACCTAATGCCTGCCCTATTTCTTATACAAGAAAGGTGTAAGGGGGAATATGTATGGAAAGGAAAATCAGTGGTATAACATAAATAATCAATGTGGCTGAGTCAGCTCTCCTTTCCACGTTGGACAGCACGGGGTAAGGTGGTCCCCGTAAACAGGATGACACACTCTGGATCCGGTTCTCAAAACAAAAGCAATTCAAAACATGCATCGTGGCCCACTTGGCCTTCCACAGTAAAGTCTCTTATTCCAGCTTTCAAAAGTTCTTTCACAATGAAACAAAAGTTCACACAGGTCTCCCTCAGTCAGGCTCAGATCTTTCAATCACAGAACTTGCAGGGGTTCCCTTCCCCAAGTTTAATCCACATTCTCAGAGGTTCCCTTGTCCTAACTTATCACACTTTCGGTCTCCCTGTGTCGGGCTCAGACCTTTTCCCGATGTCAAAAACTTTCGAATGTGCAAGCCTTTTACTATAGACCTCCGCAGGACCACTTCGACTTTCCCTTCTGCTCGCACTCTGTGTTATTTTCCCCAGTGTCTCTTGGTCTGGGTTGTTCTGTATTCTTGGCACAAAAGTTCAACATTCACTTTTCACTTCCCCTTTTGCTGGGGTTAATCTTGATCATGACATATTTTGGAGTTAATTCACTTTGTTGCTTTATAACAAAATATTTCACCTTTCGCTGCAACATTTAAGTGGGCTACTTCCTTTCGCCGGACCACTCCGCTACTCTGTATCACTGGCTTCACAGTTATCCGTAATTTAAAGTTCATCACAGGTCTGCCTTCCACACACACAAGGGTGCAGCCATCAATTGGTGAGATATACTGTTGCAGCTTCAATCTTTCCTTAACACACACCGGCTTTTCATGTCGCTCGCCATCTCACCGGCTGTCTGCATTCCATTCTTGTCTTTGCAGTTTTAATTCACGAGTCAAGGTTAATACCACAGGCTTTGCCTCGCCTCCCCAACTCTGTCGTTCTCCTGGGAGGGTCGCTTGCGCCCTTCAAACACAATGTAGTCTTCTTGTCTGGGACTTGGCCTTCTCCACATATCTTTCATGGCTCTCCGAAGGCAACAACCTCCTGCAGGGATCTCTTGGGTTTCTCTACCCTTTGCTCTCATCCCTCTGTCAGCCGCTCTGCTCCAGTAGGTTTGCCTTCACCCCGGAGGTTCTGCTCCTTCTCGTGTTCCATCTTGCTCACAGTGTGTCTCTATGTTCCGCCTTTTATCCGTGTGGGGAGATCTAATGGGTATCAGATGTATGTAATTAAAGTCAAGTGCCTGACTTTGCCTGACCCGATCAGCAGGACATGCCCAATGAGATATGTAAGCCTCTTTACTCTCCATCACCCACTTTCTCAGCCCAGTGTTTCTGTAGAAAAGGGGCAGGGGGAGTTGGGACGTTGGAGGAACCTATAAATTAGGATGTGTCATGGGTACGGGAAAGAGGTGAATACCGCGTCTCACCATCGGTTGCCTCATCCCACTCCCCGAAGACCCCTCACCCAGGTGATCCTCCTGCACTGGTCCACCCGCAGGGTCTGGATCCAAAGGCAATAGCTGTGCCCTGGTCACCTGAGAGAGAGATCCCCGGGGACATGCAGGTGAGACACCCTTTAGTTTCTCACAATAGGCAGAGGAGTAGATGCTTGAAACATTATCTGGGAGAGTGTCAAACACTGAACGTGTGGGAAACAACTTGCAGGGTGAAGTCTTCTCTCTCTAGCAGAAACAGTGTACTGCTGCATCAGAAGTGGAGAATATGGACGAATTGAAGCAATGTGCCATTACAAGCATTTTGAAATTGGATGTTCAAATCTAGGTTCTGGATAATTTAAGAAGAGGGTCCCTACTACTACATGTGTCCCTCTGTGATCTGCAGGGTACTAGAAGAGTTGTTCTCTTCAATTCTATCTCTGACAAAGGGTGCACCCCCCTGAATATGAAAATCCTACAGACTCCCCACGAAAGGGCTGAACCAGGGAGTTACTGAAGTGGGCCCTGTAATGGGGGCCCTCCTCTCGTTGGAAGTGATGAATAGCCACATTTCAGTGGGATAAAGATAAAGGAGATTTCAGTAGAAGTCACCAAATTCTTTTGGTCACTGATTTTAAACCAGACATTTTTGCCAGAAAGAGGGCTCTTCTTGGTGCTATGGGAGAATTGGGCGAGAAGGGAATTACTGCTACTTTGAGCTATTCTATGAAACCTTGAGTATATTATGAAGAACACAGTGTATGTTTACTCAGGAGAATGCAGCCATGGCTTTCTTGGACGGGAGAGATGGCGAGGGTCGATGATATTTCTATCAGGGTATAGATGCTGAGAGTCTATAGTATTTCAGTCGTGATCGCATTTTTCTGGCAGAGGGGGCTTTCTAAACATGGGAGGCGAGGAGAGCTCCTTTACAGAAGAGGGATGTTGATAACTTGATGAGATTCCTCCACTGACAAATTAGGCTGATAATGTTTCTACACGGTCATATGTATTGTATTGTTATTCAACTGCCTTTTTCCTAGTCACCTCCCCACCCACCCCAGTTTTTCTGGACGGCTGTTCATCTTCAACTTGGAGTATAACTCTCTCTAAGACCTTTCCCTGAGTTCTAGAGTGACTTACCAGGTATTAAATACCTTTTGAGGGTGGGAGGAGGGGTCATATAATGGCCAGATGTTTCCACTTTTGCTTGCTGTATATGTATTTAAACTTAATAAAAAGACAACTAAAAAAGCTGAACTAAGACAACAACACCCAGATAATATTAGTTTGTTAAATGCAAGCACAAGATTTGAAACGTGGTATCTCAGGGCCATGGAGTCCTCCAGTCACCTTATGCAGCCCAAGCCTCCAAACGAAGTAATGTTTTTGCTTGTGTCTTTGTGTGAAACTAAACAGTGTCTCGCTGGGTGAATTGCCACATAATTGGCAATTGGCTCCCTAGAGGGAGCCAGGCCGATCGCCCCTTTGCAGTGGAAGGAGAGTGGCACACTCTGGACAAAATAAATACTTACTCGAAATCTGTTTGCTCTTTAAGTTCAGTCAGTGGCTGGAAAACCAGGCTCCTTTTGCGCATTCCGAGCAGACAAGCTGATTCGGGTGTATTGGCGAATATCCGACCTGCAATGTAGATGGATGCCAGTGAGACAGAAAATCAATATGGTTTTCTTAAGCTTCGGTGAAGGAACTCCCAAATGGCTACTATGCTGGTTCTCTTACCATGTCTGGAGCACTCCTTAATTTTTCCAGTAATCCAGTTTACAGCTTTTGCGCCCATTTTAGTACCAAAATTACGGTCAAATGGAGTGGGCGTACCACCCTGTGGGAGAGACAAAAAAAATAGGAATTGGATGCTTGTCGATATAAACATGCATCGCTAAAGACGCTATCTATGGCACACACACAGGCCTCACACTCCTGAAACCCAAGACAAAATGGCATATGCAAATATACAAGGGCATAATTTTCTTACCAACACAACAGCACACCAAGAAAGGTTTGCTCAATGGCCTTCACACCAACATAGCGATGCCTGCCTTATTACATAAGATCGTGTACCATATTTTGAAAATCTGCCCATGATATGCGAGACTCCCATAGCCCTTGAAGCAGCGCCACTGGTAGCACACCACAGTCCAGCGCTGCTAATGCTTTGTAGGCCTGTTGACAAGTGCTGATTGATGAGACGTATTGATAGATAATTGCAGCCATAATGGGAAGTGTTATTCATATATTTATTGGGAGTGTTTCATACAGCAGTGCACCTGGAAGGTACTGCTGCAGAGATATGTAGAGAAAAGGACGGTGTGGTGTGGAAAAGGGAGAGTGAGCCCCAAATTGCTAATAAAGTTCTTCCACCCTACTAGGTGGCGTTGTGGAATCTGTGACTTGGTTCAAATGAACAGTCCTACTTTCACATTTCAGGTGAAAGTTTTTTTTCTCAAACCTTTTTAACCTCTCTTGGTGTTAACTGTCCTCTGCTGAGGAACAATTGCGAAGGTTAGTGCAATCCTGAGAACAGCATCCGGGCATGGAAGCAAAGGAGAGAGATTTAAAACATGAATGTGTAAACTGTTGAGAGAGAGTGGGCAAACATAGTTTCGCTAGATACACTGAGAAACAGGATATGGACGCAGATAAGCTGGGACAAACTCTGACATGGTTACACAAGAATGAGGCGAGACGCAGCCCCATATACTCAATACATATGGGACAAGGGGAAGTATGCCACACCCAGAGAGGGGTTAATGAGGCGTTTTGTGAATTTTACCGACAGTTGTACAGGGAGGGAACCCCTGATATCAAGCACCCACCTGGAGGAGGTGTTAAGGGAAATCGAGCTTCCGGAGCTGAGCCAGGAGAAAAGGGGGGGTTTGGAAGTGCCTATCGCCCCTTTGCACGATTGCAGGGTTGCCGACAGGAAAAACACAAGGCTCGGACGGGCTACCCAGTGAGTTTTATAAAGAATACGTACAAGCATTAGCCCCCCATTTGCTTAGTACATTTAATGATGCGTATGACACAGGGATCCTTACATTTAGCCTGAGAGAATCCATAATCATACCTCTCCTTAAACCCCACAAAAACCCGGTGGATTGTAGTTCTCACAGTCCTCTCTCGATGCTTAGTCAAGATAGTAAAATACTAACAACCATATTGGCAGCAAGAATGAAAAGAGCAATACCCAGGTTAGTGCAGCCGGATCAGACGGGCTATGTTCCTGGCCGGAGCATTGCCTGGAACTTGCAGAGATTATATCACGTGATGGATAGGAAGGCATCCTGGGAGACTGTGTGCCATAGCCACAATGGACGCTGTGAAGGCATTCGATTCAGTCAGATGGGACTGGCTCTATGCAACAGTGCATAGATTTGTCTTTGGACAGACGTATATGAAATGGGTCCAGTTGATATACACTAAACCGATGTTCTAGGGTGAAGACGGGTAGGAGCATTTTCGAGGCATGGGAATTAGGGAAGGGTACCAGACAAGGATGTCTATTGTCACCATTAGTCTACGTCCTTGCCATGGAACCAATCGCACAGTATCTTCGAACAGAATGTATAGTGGCAGGTATAGAAATAGATGGAGCCACACATTTGATATCCCTTTATGTTGATGATGCGCTCTTATATGTCCAGAACCCTGACAACAATTTGGGGCTGTTACTGGAAGCTATGGTGCTTTTTGCAAACCTCTCGGGGATTGCATCCAGTATGGACAAGTCTGCATTATTCCCAATAGCGGGACTGCATAGGATAGAAGGGCAGTGGGAAGTACGCACATTCAGGTATTTGCGGATTAATGTGTATCATGACTCAGCAGAGGAACACATACTTAATACGCAGCATGCACTAGAGGGCATCAAGAGCTCTATGAAGTTCTGGGACAAACTACCCCACTCGATGATAGGACAAGCGGCCTTGCTGAAAATGGTGGTATTGCCCAGGCTGTTACACTTCTTTGTGAATGTCCCATTTTATATAGCTAGGTCCTTCTTTAGGAACCTGGAGAGTATTTGCAGAGGCTTTTTGTGGCAGAACAGGTGGAATCGGATAGCGTTATCCACTTTATACAGACCATACACAGAGGGGGGAATCCAGGTTCCGCATTTTGAATTATATTACATAGCGGCGCAGCTGCAATTGTTGTAGATTGGCTCTCAGATGACCCTACTCCGGACACACTAATGTTGCAATCTATGGGACAGCGTTACTATCTGAAGGAGCTATTGTGGTCCAAGAAGCCGAGGGGTGGCTTTGGGAATGAGGGTGTGGGACAGGGCTATGACTGTGATGGGGCTGACCGACCCAATTTCTCAGTAGATTCCTCTGATTTCAATACTGCCATCATCGTCTCAAGCGAGGATGGGTATACGCACGTACTGGGAAGCCTGTGGAGTGGCCACCATAGGGGATCTGTTGCAAGACACTGCTTACATACCCTTCTCTGAGCTGACAATGCAGACAGGCATTCACGCAGTCCAATATTTGCTATATAGCACTATCAAGAGAGGTCATGACCAGGTGGCCTGCATTTAGTGAGTTAATGGAAAGACACTCGATAGTGGATGTCTTATTCGTTGTGGCGGGCCGAGAGGAGGCACACCATATCGAGATATATGACCTCCTACTGTCTAATGGGCCTACCTCCCCACTGGTAGTGAGGGGCGAGTGAAAAGAGGATATAGGGGCAGCCTTTACTGAAGCCCAATGGGAGGGGGTACTGGGCACCATAAGAAGGTGTCACGGAATGCACAGCTGCAGCTCGGCTCATACAGCTGCTAGTGCCTCACATGGCGTATATGTCATGGCGTTTCCGTTGGAGATAGTGGCACAGATGGAAGGGCATTGCTTGTATTCACGCTCCTCCTTCTCCTAACATGGCATCTTCAGGTCTCTGCAGCACTGCGGTCGTGCGGTGGTCACATGACTGCATTGCTCCGCCTCCTTCGAAAGCAATACTTCAGTCAGCGATGCCCGAAGTCCGCTGCGTTGCTGCTCCTTACAGCGAACGCTACTGCCCTGAGATAGTTTCCTTATTGGATCACCACTCGCATCAACCCCATAGCATTCTTGGCGGATTCCAGTTAAGGTTCCCGTTAGTTACGCAGCATGCACTAGAGGGCATCAAGAGCTCTATGAAGTTCTGGGACAAACTACCCCACTCGATGATAGGACAAGCGGCCTTGCTGAAAATGGTGGTATTGCCCAGGCTGTTACACTTCTTTGTGAATGTCCCATTTTATATAGCTAGGTCCTTCTTTAGGAACCTGGAGAGTATTTGCAGAGGCTTTTTGTGGCAGAACAGGTGGAATCGGATAGCGTTATCCACTTTATACAGACCATACACAGAGGGGGGAATCCAGGTTCCGCATTTTGAATTATATTACATAGCGGCGCAGCTGCAATTGTTGTAGATTGGCTCTCAGATGACCCTACTCCGGACACACTAATGTTGCAATCTATGGGACAGCGTTACTATCTGAAGGAGCTATTGTGGTCCAAGAAGCCGAGGGGTGGCCAATGGCCGCACCTGGTGTCTTTGGGAATGAGGGTGTGGGACAGGGCTATGACTGTGATGGGGCTGACCGACCCAATTTCTCGGTAGATTCCTCTGATTTCAATACTGCCATCATCGTCTCAAGCGAGGATGGGTATACGCACGTACTGGGAAGCCTGTGGAGTGGCCACCATAGGGGATCTGTTGCAAGACACTGCTTACATACCCTTCTCTGAGCTGACAATGCAGACAGGCATTCACGCAGTCCAATATTTGCTATATAGCACTATCAAGAGAGGTCATGACCAGGTGGCCTGCATTTAGTGAGTTAATGGAAAGACACTCGATAGTGGATGTCTTATTCGTTGTGGCGGGCCGAGAGGAGGCACACCATATCGAGATATATGACCTCCTACTGTCTAATGGGCCTACCTCCCCACTGGTAGTGAGGGGCGAGTGAAAAGAGGATATAGGGGCAGTCTTTACTGAAGCCCAATGGGAGGGGGTACTGGGCACCATAAGAAGGTGTCACGGAATGCACAGCTGCAGCTCGGCTCATACAGCTGCTAGTGCCTCACATGGCGTATATGTCATGGCGTTTCCGTTGGAGATAGTGGCACAGATGGAAGGGCATTGCTTGTATTCACGCTCCTCCTTCTCCTAACATGGCATCTTCAGGTCTCTGCAGCATTGCGGTCGTGCGGTGGTCACATGACTGCATGGCTCCGCCTCCTTCGAAAGCAATACTTCAGTCAGCGATGCCCGAAGTCCGCTGCGTTGCTGCTCCTTACAGCGAACGCTACTGCCCTGAGATAGTTTCCTTATTGGATCACCACTCGCATCAACCCCATAGCATTCTTGGCGGATTCCAGTTAAGGTTCCCGTTAGTTACATCTTATCCGGAAAAAACGCCGGGAATCACGCTCTGCTCTACGCAAACACTCCGCCCTCATTTCTTCAAACCAACACAAATGGGAGGAATACTCTCACTAGCATTCTCATTTCCCATCTCTCAGGAAGGGTCGCGTCTCCTTCCTCTCTGATCCAAGACTACTATTGCCTTTGATCCACCCACTTAGGAGCCAGCCCCAGCAACCACCTTCTTCTACAATTCAGCGGATTACAAGAAGAAGACCTCAATCCGTCAAAATCCATTCCTGACTCCATCTAGAGGATCCCCTCCTTTAAGGACGTCCAAGGTTTTTTTCCCCCAGAGGGTTTCCCTGGGGGGCCTGGGTTTCAGCTGCCGTGCATTGGCGCAGGAACCTAGGGTTCACAGGGAGATTCTTTATATCCTCGCAGCTGTCTTGATCCCAGTGCTCCTGAAGGTGGGTCCTTTATTCCTAAGAAAGCCTTACTTGTCACAGAAAACTTTGTTATAGATTACAGGATATTTCACAAATTCCGGGCTCAGCAGTACAGGGATGTCCCAGGTGTAAATTGATCGATGCAGGGATGCTACACATGTTCTGGGCATGCCTAGTGGTGGCAAGATACTGAAGGGAGGTGGCAGACTGCCTACATAGAGGGAGGGGCGTGCCTACTCGGTCGTTTCTCATGTCCCAAAGGTCCGAAACATGTATTGAAAATGAAGGATTAAGCATGTATTCTGGCCAAACGAAGAATAACTATGGCATAGAAATTGCCCAAAGGCCCGCGAGTAGAGGAATGGTGGAGGAATTTGCAGAGGTGGGGGGGAGCGGAAACAGCGGCATGGAAAGGGGCTGTGGGGTGGGACCAAGAAGAGGCTTCAAGGGGAATTCTGGATTGGGAAATATTGTTACAAACCTTGTTCGCCACTGCAGCTCAGGATGGTATAGCAGCAAATGGACACTAGCGAAGATGAGAGGTGGCCCCTGGACACCGAAATGTAGTGTGCACACAACAAAATGGCGAAACAGGCAGGATTGGAGGGTGGGAATTGGGAGAGGGGAGGGTGATAAATGGGGAGTGTTAGAGTAAAGGTTATGGTTTGCTGCTAACGCGATTGATTTTTTTTTTTTAACCATTTTATTGAATTATAAAAACAATCAAACAATACAAACCAAACAAACAGTGCATGTTCCAACAGTTTCATTACACTTTCTTAACTTCTAATCACTACTTCCCTTAACTCACACCCCTCTACGAGTGTATTGCATTAAACCTTCAGTTTCCGCATCCTGTGGTTCGGTCTCCTCTTCTACAGGCTCCGCCGGGTCATCTAATGACCCAAACAGTTTGGCTATCAGTGATTCCCAGGCCATCAGGGACTCAGTCTCCTCCTGCCCCCCTGTGCTACTCGCTTCTTGCCATGGTTTTGGCTTCCACCCATTTTTGCAAATCTCTCCACCACACCTCTACCTTTGGCACATGGCATGACTTCCATCCCATGCCAATCCTCCTCTTTGCAAGCACATAAGCCAGATCCCTCAGCTTACTCACGTGTCTGAGCTTCTGTGGTCTGGGGAGCCCCCCAGCAGACAGGCCCACACTGTATCCACTACCATCTTGACCCCTTTTTCTTCCAGTTTCTCTTTCACTCCCCTCCAGAAACGCTCTATGATCGGGAATGACCAGAACATATGCACCATGCCCGCGTTCTCCTCATCACACTTGGGGCATGCTTGCCGTCCTGCATTTTAAACCTTGATATCCTCCAAGGCGTCATATATGCCCTATGTGTTATGTACAGCTGAATCTGTTTCAGCCTCGCGTTTCTAGACACCTTCTTATGATACCCCTGCAACCGTTCCCACATCCCGTCTCCCATCAGGGCTCCAACCTCCATTTCCCAGTCCAGTCTCAACTGCATGACCTCCTTCCCCACTTTAGACATCAGCATTTCATACAATCTGGAAATCTCATGACCCCCCTCAGCTATGTCATATATCACGTCTATGGTGGCATCTGATTCCTCCTCCAACACAGTTTCAGGCTATGTTCTCTTAATCCTCTGTACCACTCTATGATACATACTATACTGGCCCTCGTGCAACCCAGTTTCTTCCTGCAGCCCCTCAAAAGTAATACTAGAGCCCTCCCACCAAATATCACCCATTGTTGCCACCGTTTCCATAACACCACTCTATTTCGCGTGCCATGCCACAAAAAGTCCCTACACATGCTATTCAATTTGGTGAAGAACTTCTTGGGAATCAGGTATGGCACGAAGTAGTGTAGGAGCCTTGGCAGGACCACCATCTTTAGCATTGCTCCCCGCCCCATCATCGCCAAGGGCAGCTTTGCCCAAAATTGCATGCACTTCTCAATTTTTTTAGTGGCTACTTCTGTATTGCACCTATGCTCTTCCTCCACGGTGTGGTATATATCTATCCCCACGTACCGAAATGTGCTAACCGGCCACGGCACTTGCAATACAGGTAGCCGCTCCGCTGGAATCCCCATGTACCCCCCTAATGGGAACAAGCTGGACTTCTGGGGGTTCACTGCTATACCGGACAGCACAGCGTATCTCTCCAGCACTTCAATGATGTACTGCAGATTTTCTTCTGGGAATCGCAAGTACAGTAGCATGTCATCTGCATATAGGGAGATCAGATGCCGCTCCCCTTTCACCTCGATGCCTATGGTGTCATATTGCTGCCTCAGATATATTGCTAGAGATTCCAGGGCCAGTATGTAGAGCATTGGAGACCACGGGCATCCCTGTCTAGTACCCCTGCTGAGCGGCCACCTTTCCGATATCACAGATACTGTCCTAACTCTAGCCAGCGGTTCGCTATATAAAATTTTCGCCCACCTTACATATCCAGGCCATAACCCGTAGTGCTTCAGGGCCGCAAGCAGCCATGGCCATTTAACGGAGTCAAAGGCCTTGATTGCATCCAAAGACACAATTGCCATTTCCTCATCTCTTTCTCTGCCAAACTCAATGATTCTCTGGAGTCGCCTATGATTATTGGTAATGTTTCTATGAGGGACATAGCCGTTTGATCCGGGTGTATTAATTTGCCAATAACCTTCTTCAGTCTATTTGCTAAGACAGCAGTTAATATCTTGCCGTCTTGATTCAGCATTGACAAGGGTCTATAGGAACCACAGCTGTGTCCAGGTTTGTTAGGTTTGGGGAGTGGTATTATGACGGCCTCTCTCAGTGACTCCGGTAAGCGTCCCGTCTCAAACGCTTTGTTTAACATCTCTAACAGTGGGGGGAGGACCTCTTCCATGAATACTTTGTAAAACTCACTTGGGAGTCCATCTGTCCCTGGGGTTTTACTAGTAGGCAGCTGCCTCACCACCTCCCCTAATTCTTCCAAGGTGATCGGGGTATCTAGTTCCTCTCTCTCCTCCTCGCTTATCTTGGGCAACCCCATGTCCTCAAGCGTTTCTTCCATCATAGCGCGACTACTTTCCCCATCATCTCCGTATAATACCTTATAATAATCCACAAACGCTTGATTAACTCCCTCCTGGGTGTCCTCTACGCTACCGTCTTCTCTTTCTATAGTCCTGATTGTGACTCTGGGGGTCTCACTCTTATATAGCCATGCCAAAAGTCTCCCCGGTTTATCACCTCCAGTATGCTGTCTCTCTACGTATTTTTTATAATTAAAGTTACACAATCTCTCCCAATATTCCGCACATTTTTGCTGTAGCCTAAGTGTCAATTCCAGCTTCTCTGTTGTATCGTCTCTGCCCCTTAAGGCCTCGGAGCAGGACGATTAGGCGCGGCCAGTTCGGCGCGGGCCGATTCGCCGCGACCGATTCGGCGCGGGAGCCAATTGGGCGCGCCCATTTTGGCGCGACCGATTCGGCGCTGCGACATTTGGCCGCAGGGATGTTTTGGCGCGGGGTGGGGGTTGCAGTATTTTTTTATGTGATTTGCGCAAATGATGTTTTGGCGCGGGGAGGGGGTTACAGTATTTATTTTAAAGCACATGCTTTAGAGTATTTTCTATTGTGAATTGCCCGAATACTTTCTTATTTTTTTTCTGTATCAATTGTTCAATCATGGGACTTAAATATAAATGTTTTGCTGCCCAGGCTAAAGCTTTTAATTTTATTCTATTTGCAAAATATCACATTATTTTTTTTTTCAAATAGAATAAAATTAAAAGCTTTATCCCAGCCACGAACCATGGCCTGCAAGATTGTGAGGCTTGGAACTTAACCACAAGACCAAACTGGCCTTGTGCCTGAGGCAGCAAAAGTTGCATATTTAACTCGCATAATTGAACAGTCTAATAAAAAAAATAATAATAATAAAGCATTTGGGAAAATCACAATAAAAAATAGTACACTTCACGCCAGTCACTTGACCCCAAATTATTTTCAAATGCAACACATTGTCAGGCACAGTTCCTGTCAACGTGCTGCATTTGAAAATAATTATGCTTTTAAATTTGGCGTGAGGGAGTTTAGATGTGGCTGCAATGTCAGCCACGTCCAAACGTCCCTCGTGCCAAATCGGCGGCACCAGAAAGGCTCCCGCGCCGAAATGGGCGCGGCGAACTGGCCGCTGCGGCCAACTGGCCGCGCCGAACCGGCCCGCGGCGAAACGGCCACGCCAAAAGGGGGTGTACCCTAAGGCCTCTTCTAATTTTTCTTCTGTCTCCTGCAGTTCAGCTAAAACCCCACCTTGTAGGCCCTTGGATTTCGCTATGGCTACCCCCCTCATGACAACTTTAAAGGCCTCCCATAGTGTTCCCGCGGAATCCACGCTCCCAGTATTTGTTTCAAAATAATTTACAATCTCCTCAAGTCCTCCCTAAAAAAGGGGTCTCGCAACGCTTCCGCTCGTAGGCGCCATGTCGGGTTCCTCGCTCTCGGGGGGCAGTATTGCCATGCGAGAATCAGGGGCGAGTGGTCCGAAAGGACCCTGGCATTGTACTCTATTTGTGCGATCTCCGCTATCATTTCAGGTGATGTGAAGACATAATCCAACCTCGTTGATAACTGCTGTGGGGCAGAATAATGTGAATATTGCCTTTCCTGGGGCTGCCTCACTCTCCATGCATCCTCCAAACCAAAGTCATCCAGGTATGTCTGTAACGCCCTGGCTGCAGGGGCCGGTCTATCCATTTTCCCATCCGATCTGTCCACCCTCGGGTTCAATACGCAGTTGAAGTCCCCTCCCCAGATCATCGCGCTTCCTACGCATACGCTCAAATTCACACTCAATGTTCTAATGTACGCCGCTGTGTTCTGGTTCGGGGCATACGTGTTAACAATGCTTATCTCCCTGTTCTCCACCAGTCTCCTCAGCATAACCATCCTCCCGTCTGTCTCAGCCACCACTTGCAATCGCTGAAAAGGGACATGTGGAGCCACCCAAGTAAGCACTCCTCTTGCATAAGCAGAGTACGATGAGCCCACCAACACTCCTTTCCACTTCCCAGCGATCGTGTCCATCCTCTCTCGTGTAAGGTGGGTTTCCTGCAGCAATGCAATGTCTATTTTCTGCCTGCACAGATACAACATAACTTTGTTCCTTTTTAAGTAGCTGTTGAGTCCCCGCACGTTCCATGTAAGTATCTTAAGGTCCCCCATGGCCTGTACCAGTTCCGTTCCTCCTCCCCCAGGTGCAGTCTGACTTTGAATTCCAATCCAATCTGTATAGGCTCGCATCCCATTCTAAATTCCCAAAAACACATCAAATTTCCTGTTCCCCCTCCCTCCCGCCTCCCGTCCCTTCCCCAACATCACACCCCCCAACTGTTGCCCAGCTCCATCCCTGGATCTCAGGCTCCCCTGCATCTAGCTCTTTCTGGCTCTCGCCTGTACTCGAAGCTCTGCAGGGTGAGGCCTCCCTAGTGGCCAACCTACTACTACTAAAAATATAATTTGGGGGGTAGGGTGCTTTCGCCCTGCCGCTCCTATGTCACTTCGGGTTAACTACACATGGCTATACAATTTGCACATATGTACACGCTACTAAATTCCAGTCCTTCAAGTCTGTTACAATCAGCAGTATTTTATCAAAATATAAGCCTCCTACAGCGACGTCCATTGTTCTTAATCTTCATCTAGGCACCCCTGGGGTACTCACTCTACGCCTTAACAGTATGCATACCATATCCCAGTCACTTATCGTGTCCCTCTTGGGTCTCTTCTGTGTCTCGTTCCGGGTAGCCATGCAGATCCAGCCACGTCGTTGCTTCTTCCGGAGTGTCAAAAAAATACATTTTGCTCTTGTGCACCACCTTCAATTTCGCGGGGTACAGAAGCATATATTCTATCCCAGCCGCACGCAGCCTTCTTTTGATTGCCACATAGCTGTACCGTTGCCTCTGGACCAACATAGTGTAGTCCGGATACGCCGTGATGGTGCTCGAGGCCCTTTCGATTGTTCCACCTTTTCGGAAGTTCTCCAGTATTTTCTCGCGGTCTTTGTAGTTCAATATTTTGGCGATTATCGCCCGGGGAGGGGCCCCTGGTCTCGGCTTCCTCATAAGGGCTCCATGTGCACGCTCCACTGCGAATCCCTGCAAGAGTCTGCCAGCCCCAATTCCTTGTAGGAGTAAGTTCTTGACGTAGTCTGTCGGGTCCTGTCCCTCCTCACCCTCCGGCAAGCCCACAACACGCGAATATTGTTCCTCCTCGCTCTCCCTTCTGCTTCCTCTGCTCGAGACTCCAAGTTAGCTACCTGTTGTTTGAGTACATGGATCTCCTTTGCGTTGTTAGTGCTTGTGTCCGTGTTGGTTTTCACCACACCTTCCAGGCTGCTTGTTCGTTCCGGCAGCCCCCTGACATCTTGCCTCAGCAGGGAGACTTCTATGCCCACTGCGTCTATTTTAGCCTCCAGGGAAGTGAGCAGGTCTGACATCGCAACCCCCAAGAGTCTTTTAGCTCTGTGATGGCCTCTAAAATCTGATGGTTATCAGCCACTGTGGTGCCTTCCGCTGGTGCCATCGAGCCTTTGGACGCGATGGCCGCAGGAGAATGTTGCGTTTTTGGCAAAAATATCCATTGTGGATTGCTTATTCTTGTTCTTGCTCACGGCCCCTCGCGCCGACATTCTGCGGCCCCCGTTGGGTCTCACTGTCTCGATTCAGCGTCCGCGTGCCTCCCCAACCGTCTTTTCCACCCTTATCAGCTGTTGTAGTACTCTTCAAGCAGTCGCACCGTTTGCCGCCTCTCACTGCGGCTTTCTGCTCATCAATGCTGAGCGAGCGCTTCATATGTCTATCGTGGCGCGGCCTATCTGTTCGCACCCCCGCTGCCCCGGGCTCTTGCCTTCCGGGTCAGCACGCAAGCCAACGTGACACAAGGCTTACCGCCGCAGGGGTTTCGCTCCGTCTCCACTTCGCCATCATCATTCTTTCCCCGCGGCTGCCGTCTCTATTCTGCCGCTCCGGGTGCTTCAGTTTTTTTCCTTTATTGTCGGCCATCTTGTGTGACAATTGACTGAGCAGCCGCCGTCGTTCGCCGAGCAATTCCTCCAGAATTCCACATACGATTCACTCGGTCTTTATACAGTGAGCAGAACACACGTTCCCATGCATGTATAGTCAATCCTGGAACCAGTAGCGCATTTTTGTAGGTAGTTTTCACGGCTCATATGTCGGATCCTCCAGAGCTGCTCAGGAAGCACATCCTACTCCATGGCTGCCCAAGCAATGCCCCCCTAATGCGATTGATGATCTGCATATTCTTATGTTGTGTGATGTTTTTCTTCCCTTCCTTTGTTGTAAAACCAATAAAATAAATAAAAAAATACTTTCTTGGTGTTGTGAAACCATGGCCAAACGCTCCAACCACAAGGCTGTCAGGACTATACTGCACTGATGATCCCCAATAAGGGGGAAACCAGGTATGTAGTTGTCCTGACAGCCTTGCAAAATGGCTTGTCTTGGGTTGATTAAGCTATGTGTAAAATAGAACTGGCCTCTTAGACAAAGACAATTGCCTGGAGAAAAAGGTTCGCCTTTCAGTTAATTTGCATACCCACTATGCCTTGCTGTTGTGGCTCAGAACTGGAGGTCAACTTCCAGCAATGGCTAGTAGGCGGCATTGTGGAATTTGTGACTTGGCTCAAATGAACTTGGAACACACACCCAATGTGGTGCAATGCTTATTGTGCCATCTATAAAAAAAAAGTAAAACCCTGGCCTTTTCCACATTTTGCTTGCAGACAATTTTCTGGCTATGCACAGTATTTCTTCTTTGATGAAAAAAAAATACCAATGGGGGAGTATTGTGCTTCTTAATTTAAAAACGACCCTAGCAAAGTCCTACTATCCAGCTGAGAGAGCCTAGCAAAGTATTAAAGCCATGATGGTAAGTGCTGCCACCATGCTAAGAATTGTTGTTAAAGTAATGAGGGAGAGAAAGAAGTGCTAGCCAAATATTCTAGCCGTACTAATGGGAGCTGGTAAAGGAGACTACACTTCAGGGGTGTACCAGGGGCATCAGTCACCCCTCCTGGCTCCTCTCTGGTTCCTGGTGCATGTTGTGTAGTGACCCTCCCACGTGTGTTGTCCCTTTAAGGGGATTGTGTCCCCCGACATGTATTGCTCTTTTAAGATGGGCCATGACAGCCCGAGCCAATAAAAGGAGCCCTGCAGGCACGTGCAGCAGAACGACTGCAGACTCCAGGATGGAATGCCCTGAGTCCATGTCTCATTTCAGGCCTGCAGGCCCACGCTATTTAAGCACATGCCTGCAGGCCATGATGCCATGGGGCCCTCTTGCCAGCAAGCTGGTCAGGGTACGCATTTGAGGGTAAGGCCCGCTGTGCCCCATCCCAGACTGGGTGTCCCCCAGCAACCGCTATGATGCCCATAGCCCTCCCCCATAACAATGGCGACGCGGGTAGTGAAATCCCAAAAAAGAGAGACAGGACGAAGAGCCCCCCGTGATGCTTCGACCCTGCTGTCGCTCATTTTTTTTGTTCAGAGGAAGGAGGGAGAGAGGAGGAGGAGCACCATTCATTGCCTAGAACCGGGACCTTGCTGGCAGATCCTCCCTGGCCACAGCCCTCTGTGAAGAGGTCGCTCGTGCGGCCAGGGGAGGGTCAGCCCACAGCCCCTGTGGGCCTCGCAGCCCCTTTGACATCTGCCACCGTAAGGAAAAGGAAGAAGAGGAGGTGAGTGCCCGGCCCCCACCCCCACAAGCCATACGATTAGCCTGCGCTTCACTGCTCAAGTTCACAGTGTAAGCCCGGGCCACCCGGCAGTGAGGTGTGTGAAGCCCCGGTGCCGGCGTTCAGGAAACGAGGCCCAGCAGAGTGATTGCTTTTCCCGGGCTGCGTGAAGAGAAGGAAGCGGGTGTGCCCGCACAAGGAAATCGGAGGTGGAAAGCCTTGCATGATCCCTGGCCCAAATGGCGGTGATTGAATATGCATCTCTATTTCGGAGCGAATGGTGTGCTGAGTGCTCTGGGGATGGAGCTGGAAAGGTAGAAGCCCATGTAGGATCCCGGTCCACCAGCGGTGTAGAGAATGAAGTGCAGCATGTCTGCGCAATGAAAACATGTGGAAATCTCTGCAAACCCTGGGGCCCCCAGTGGTGAACTGTGCGCACTCAGGATAGGAGCTTTAACAAGAAGTGGCTTCCACTGAGATTCTGATGCCGAAGGTGAGTGTGTGGTCCACTCCCCTGGAAGCAGCTGTTTGGGCCAGCCGATGATTCAACCGCCGAGCACCAGGATCCCGGGCCAATGTGGTCGTGACAGAAGAGAAGGGCTCCATGTTAGGCTATACTAAGGGAGGCCAGCCAGCCCCTGCAGAGACGCCGAGCCGCACAGCGGAGATCTAGACAGTGCTGCCTGTGACTGTTCCCTCCATCACGGCCCATACATCCTGGATGCATGGGTTTGAAGAAGTGTCTCAGGTCTATGGCCCAGCGAGGAAGTATATGAGGGTGCGGAAAAGACTAGTACAGTGCCAGAAATTCCACCAAAGCACCAGCCCTCAGCCTGTGCTTGTACACTACTGGTGGTAAATGTTTGAAGTCAGCAGCCCACCCTCTGGCGCTACAAACAACAGGGAGGGAAAACAACTATGTGCTTCATGCATCAGAGAAAAAAAAGAGGTGTGTGCCTGCCTGACCGTGCCTACAATGTGGGCACATAGTAGCTGCAACTCTAACTGTCAAGATGACAAATGACACAGGGGGAAAGTGAAACAAAGAGGTGTGCGCAATCTGGCACCGAGACACGTGGCACAGCTCATGCTGCTGCCGCACTGCCCCTTCTAAAACTCCTGCCTGGGGAGGAGAACTATGTGGCGAGTGGCCTCGTTGCCCTGCGACAGGTGTCGCCCTCCCGGCCCTGCAAGTGGCCCCAACATCCTGCCAATGGCGTGTGCCCTGTCGGGCCCGCCATCCATAGGCCAGACCGATGTGGTCTTGTGGGCGATTCTTGCCACCAGTAAACTGGGACATCACCGACTCCCACATCCTGCCAGCAAGAAGGGATGATGGGACTGGCCAACCAACACAGGTGGCCCTGACACCTGCCACCAAGAAGGGGTGCTACGGGCAAGGTAAGGGTTGCAGCTCCTCACGAGTGCTTGTGCGCTCTCCTGTGCCCTTGGAGAAAAGTGACACTCCTGACTGGGGGAGTATGGCCAAAAAAGGGGGGTGAGTGTCATCCTGCTACCCCAAGCCCTGTCAACATCATGTGGCGTGGCCTAGTTGCCCTGCTATCTGTGTCTCGCTGCCCTGCCCTGACCTGACATCAAAGGGACTGACTGTGAACCTGACCATGGCGCCGTCTGGATGCTCTACTGTCTGCGTCTTGCTGCCCTGACCCTTCATCAAGGGACTACGCAGATGTGGCCCCTGGTACCTGCCAGGTGCGGCTTTGCCAGCTTTCGAACTGTACTATCAATGGACCTGAACATGTGGAAGTGACTATCCTGAATGGACACTGATGGAAAGTGAACTAGTCTCCTGCAGTCCTACAATGGAAAGCCGTTGATCCGGAAAGAGAGAGGGCAGGAGCCCTCTCTCCCAGCCATACATCCAGCGCTCCTAGCGAGAAGCCCACCCAGCCTCCAGTGTCCTGAGGCTTTCTGGTGAGAGTAATCACCATTTGAAAATAACAAAATATTATTTCATTACTAAGCCCTACAATTCATTAATATTGCACCGCAGTGCACTGATGCCAGAAAGAAACCTGCACAACATTCGTACAGGCCTTTAATCCTTGGGCCTCATTGATACGCCATTGATGGCAACGTACGAAATGGCCGCACCGAGATTCGCCCACTTGTAAAGGTGGACCCTCATCCACAAGTCCAGCCTCTGATTGGCTAGACGCACCTTCATCCGCCCATCCTCTTCGCTGGCTGGCGGTAGCCGGCCGTCTCCAAGGGTTGCAACTAAGGGCATGTCTGTGTCCTGCCACAGCACTGCAGCCGCTGATCCGGAAAGAGAGAGGGCCGAAGCCCTCTCTCCCAGCCAGACATCCAGTGCTCCTAGTGAGGAGCCCACCCAGCGTCCAGTGTCCTGAGGCATTCTGGTGAGAGTAATCACCATTTGAAAATACCAAAATGTAATTTTATTGCTAAGCCCTACAATTCATTAATATTGCACCGCAGTGCACTGATGCCAGAAAGAAACCTGCATGACATTCGTACAGGCCATTAATCCTTGGGCCTCATTGATCCGCCATTGCTGGCAATGTGCGAAATGGCCACACACCGAAATTCGGCCACTTGTAAAGGCGGACCCTCATCCACAAGTCCAGCCTCTGATTGGCTAGACGCACCTTCAACCGCCCACCGTCATCGCCGGCAGGTGGAAGCCGGCCGTCTCCAAGGGCCGCAACTAAGGGCCTGTATGTGTCCTGCCACAGCACTGCAGCCGTTGATCCGGAAAGAGAGAAGGCAGGAGCCCTCTCTCCCAGCCAGACATCCAGCACTCCTAGCAAGGAGCCCACCCAGCCTCCAGTGTCCTGAGGCTTTCTGGTGAGAGTACTCGCCATTTGAAAATAACAACATTTTATTTTATTGCGAAGCCCTACAATTCATTAATATTGCACTGCAGTGCACTGATAGCAGAAACAAACCTGCACAACATTCGTACATGCCATTAATCCTTGGGCCTCATTGATCCGCCATTGCTGGCAATGTGCGGAATGGCCGCACCGAAATTTGCCCACTTTTAAAGGCGGACCCTTGTCCACAAGTCCAGCCTCTGATTGGCTAGACGCACCTTCATCCACCCACCGTCATCACCAGCAGGCGGAAGCCGGCCATCTCCAAGGGCCGCAACTAAGGGCCTGTATGTGTCCTGCCACAGCACTGCAGCCGTTGATCCGGAAAGAGAGAGGGCAGGAGCCCTCTCTCCCAGCCAGACATCCAGCACTCCTAGCAAGGAGCCCACCCAGCCTCCAGTGTCCTGAGGCTTTCTTGTGAGAGTACTCGCCATTTGAAAATAACAACATTTTATTTTATTGCGAAGCCCTACAATTCATTAATATTGCACTGCAGTGCACTGATAGCAGAAAGAAACCTGCACAACATTCGTACATGCCATTAATCCTTGGGCCTCATTGATCCGCCATTGCTGGCAATGTGCGGAATGGCCGCACCGAAATTTGCCCACTTTTAAAGGCGGACCCTTGTCCACAAGTCCAGCCTCTGATTGGCTAGACGCACCTTCATCCACCCACCGTCATCACCAGCAGGCGGAAGCCGGCCATCTCCAAGGGCCGCAACTAAGGGGCTGTCTGTGTCCTGCCACAGCACTGCAGCCGTTGATCCGGAAAGAGAGAGGGCAGGAGCCCTCTCTCCCAGCCAGACAGCCAGCGCTCCTAGCGAGGAGCCCACCCAGCCTCCAGTGTCCTAAGGATTTCTGGTGAGAGTAATCGCCATTTGAAAATTACAAAATTACATTTTTTTGCTAAGCCCTTGCACCGCAGTGCACTGATGCCAGAAAGAAACCTGCACGATATTAGTACAGGCCATAAATCCTTGGGCCTCATTGAGCCACCATTGCTGGCAACATGCAACGTTTCCAAGGGCCGCAACTAAGGGCCTGTCTGTGTCATGTCCGTGGCCGTCTATGCAGTCGCCCGGATATGCTGCTGGTTCATCATGCCACCAACGTGGGTAAGCTACTATCTCTTGGCCAACCGTGATCCGCGCACTGTCCACAACATTACTTGTAGCACCCACGTGCCACCGTCTGCTAATATTGCATATTTCCAAACATTGACGCTAGTATACTATCAGTCCTGCTGCGCTGCAAGGCCCTACGCTGGTCCACCAAAAGTTGATGACTCATATACAATTGCCTGCTATCTGCACGCCTGTCCTGCACCTTTGAAGTACTTTAACACGCATTCTACACTACGCAGCCCTACATACCCTGTCTATGTAATACCTGCCGCTGCCATGTCACAAACACAGTGTCACCATACAAGCTACAATTCACGTTATTATCTTGCTAACTGTATCCTACACCATTACTTAACGTGTTGTCTGTGCTAGCACACTGCCTGCCTACAGGTTGCTCTCATGTATATGCATTGTAATGTTTTATGATATGTGATACTTGCACCACTGTACTAGGCCCGTATTCAAATCAAGGGCCACATCGCCTTTCCCACCAGTAATGCTTTTCTACATATGTCGCTACCCACAGTCATAACTACCTATGCTAAGTAAAGCACTCCGCTACTACCTATGCTCCATCTATTGTCTGCCTCTAGTCAGAGCATGGCACCTTGTTAGTACCTTACCTCAGCACACCTCTATCTTGGTGAGGACTTTGCAATAACTGCACTAAATATAGTCCACTGGACAGCACTCAGGGTCCTAACAGTGAGCTACTCATAGTACTCCCCAATCACCAACAGTAAATCCACTAGTCCTCTAGCCCGTTGGTCACAATGGCCAAACTAACACATACACACACAACTGTGTACCACATAGTCTAACAGCATGCCCAAACCCTGCTTACATCCCACCGACTCACTTCCTACCATCGTTCTTCACTAAACCCAACCTGACACGCAACCTCACCAGAACCACCAAACTATCTAAACGCCCCAGATCTACTGATACAAGAAACAAACTCCTTGGCCTATGGTCCCGTCCCAGGCCAAAGATCAACCCCCCACAGGCACACCACAGTGTTACTATGACATCTGGCCCCCATGAGACCACTAAAGTCCTCTCATCACCCACCCTGCCCAAGGTCATAAGAACCACCACGACCACCCACGCAAGTGAAGGCAAAACAAGAAATAACGTGGCACCCATCAATCTGCAATGCACACTGATAAATGCGAGATCCTTTGCAGCACATGCCACAGAAATCCATGACCTCCTTACTAATCACGACCTTGACATCCAAGCTATCACGGAGACCTGGTTACATGAAGCCGCTGGCCCTGCCCCCTCACTAGCCCTCCAACAAGGACACTATCTCCAGGCAAGATAGACACTCAGTCAAAGGTGGGGGAGTAGCCCTCATAATCAAAGACTACCTAGCGGTCAGACAAACCACCTCACACCTCGGGGAGAACATCGATTCCCTCGCAGTTAAAATCTCTTTCTCCCCCAACATGACCCTCACCATCCACCTAGCCTATGGCCCTCCAGGTCCTATAGCTGACTTCCACGACAATCTCATCCATATCCTAACTGAAAACCTTAAAAACTCCACAAAAGCAAGCCTACTATTTGATTTCAACTTAGGACTTAATGATCAGAAAGACAGACCTTCCAAAGCCCTGGCACAAGCTCTACAAGAGCTCGGTTTCCACCAAAAAATCCTCACAACCAGCCATTGCAAAGGGCGCACCCTTGACTGGGTAGCAGACCACAACTGCGATGTAGAAGTCAACTCCAACACCCCTACCCCTTGGTTGGACCATCACCTTATACAATTCCTCATTCCGAACTGCGCCACCACACCTAAATAAAATCTCAACCCCATCCCACTGGCACTACCCAGAAGTGCACCGAACCTTAACAAAGAAAGGATCCTCTCCCACTTAGATATGTTAACGCTCAATCTACCATCCTCTTCAGACCCATCGGTGCTGGCAGATATCTATAATACAACACTGAAAACAGCGGTTGACACCATTGCACCGCTACAGAACAAAAAAGCGATACTTGGTTCTCTGCAGAACTGAAAGCACTGCACGCCCAAAAACGTAAAGCCCTGAACAAATGGCTAGGATCGCCACAGGAATGCACGCTATCCGCTTACAGAACTCTAGCCACGCAATACAAAAAGGCCATAATAATAGCCAAATCCTCCTCCAGTGATAGAATCTCTAATGCGTCCTCCGAGTCTAAAGAACTTTTCGCTATCTTCTGTCAGGAATTGCCAATGGAAACTATGGAACGTTTGGAGGCATTGACTATGCAATTTAACGTTCTAGTCCTCATTAAAAATGGCGTCCCGCCCTATAAGTTCCGGCTCCGCCCACCCTGCCGACGCGTTGTATCTGTGTATTTCGACTTGTTTACGACGCTCATTACTCCGGTGGGTGTACTTTCTGTACTTTCCTTGGTCCGACCTGTTAATAGCCCTCTTGGCCCTTGCTTTCCTAGTTTCGTCTGTAGCCCACTAATATCCTACTTATTTCTCTGTCCTCCTCTTTTGTATACCTTTTTTTTAATTAACTTTCTCTACTGTTTCCTGTTCTTGGCTTTCTGTTATCGTCCGCCTCGAACGTTTTGGTTTTTCAGTCCCCTGCGGCTTTCGCCGATTTCGGCTTCCTGCCTTAGCTGCTTCGTCCACCATTGGGCGCGAGCAGCATTCTTTTTCTTTGCGGCGCTTGCCGTCTGCCTTTGCTGCTTTCTCCGCCTCGGGCGTGCGCTGCATTGACTTTCCTTGCAGCGTTTGCTGTCTGCCCTCACTATTTTGTTCGCCTCTGACTTCTGTAGCATTTAATTTCCTTTTCCGCCTATACTTCTTCAATTTCTTCTATTTTCTTGATGCCTGTCCGTTCTAGTATTACCGTCCTGACACCGTGGAACCATTATCCTTCAGTTCCACAGGTTTTCCCCTGCATTCTCAGAACTACCTTTCACTCTGACTTGCTCCTTTTCTATGAGACACCCACTTTCTTATTACTTGTGTCCTTATAGGGTTCCTTTTCCATCAGTACTTATTGCTTCCTTTTAACTGCTATTCTGTCCTTCCCTTTACTTCTGCCTTTCTGTACTACTTGGTACACATCTTCACAAGGACTTCCTTACCCAAGGAACATTTGTTCTTTCACTCCGGATTGCATGTTGCTGTTACTTTGGATATTGGATATCGCACCTTCTTTGAAATCCACCATCATACCAGGGTTTTTTCTGCCTTCTGGCTTTTTCCCTGGGAGCAAGGCTGGCCCCCTGGGTTCCCCATAAGTAGAGTCTCACCTCTGCCAAGGTGGCCTCCAGAGGGGCTAGACCTTATTTGCACAAGAAAAAAGAACAGAGACTCAAGGTTAAGAAACCCCAGAAGAAGAAAAAGGATTGGAAAGGTTCTGAAGCAGCCCTTAAGGATCTTACTTCTGAAGAATCAGGTGAGGAGAAGGGGGAGACACTCATCGAGCCTGACATCTTCAAAGAACTATCCAACCCAGCCACCAAATCACAAGAGATGGTTAAAGACAAAGCATGGTGCACCAGTGTACAAAATTGAGCGCCTGCAAATGAAGATCCATGAGCATCACAAAACCCTCTCCAAACTTATCATGTTTGCATCCTGCCATGACATCAAGGTTACCAAAGACAAAATAAAACCTTTCTCCTTCAGAGAAGTTACCAAGTCTGAAGTAATAGACATTGTAAACAAAATTAGGCCATCCAACTGTAAAGGGGATTCCTGGCCAGCCAACTATGCGGAAACCATAGCCCCTTTTCTAAAAACATTCATCAATGCCTCTTTCAACTGCAACACAGTCCCAGACAATTTAAAAGAAGCTTGGGTTCGCCCACTTCTGAAAAAACCCTCACTGGACCCGGAAATAGCTGACAATTACAGGCCTATTACCACCGTCCCATTTGTGCTCAAAATCTTGGATAAAGTTGCCTATACACAAATCCAGCAATTCCTGGAAGAAAACAAGATCTTAGGCAAAAGGCAATCTGGATTCCGCCCAGGCCACGGGACAGAATCTGCACTACTCGATCTCAAAATACAACTTGCCGATGTTTTAAGCAAAGCCAAACCGGCACTTCTCCTCTTGCTAGAGTCTTTTCAGACTTTGCCTGTGCCTCTCCCACCACCATACACTGTTGAGTCCCACAAGGTTCCTGTACTGCACCCACCTTGTACAACATATTCACCCTTCCCCTCTTCAATGACTTGGATCGTCGTGACATAGCTTACACAAACTATGCGGATGACACGCAAGTCCTACTCCCCCTAACCGGCATCTATGATGAAGACGCTGCAGCCCTAACCAATATTTACACAGCCATCCAAACATGGATGGCAGCCAACCGGCTGTGTCTCAATGGAGATAAAACAGAGATCCTTGTTGTAGGCACCAAAGAGACACTCAATAAACTCTCCCCCCAATACAGCACCTTCAACATTGATAATACCACCATCACTGTCTCCCCAGCAGTAAAAACACTAGGAGTGTACCTTGACTCCTCCTTGTCTATGTCACGCCAGGTCAGTGCCATAGCCTCCTCCGCTGCCCACACCACAAAAGTTATCAACGCAGTCAAACCTTTCCTATCAACCAAAAATTGCCTATCAATTGCCAGAGCCACAGTCGGCACGAAGCTTGACTACTGTAATGCCCTCTTCCTGGGCACTTGGGCCAAAAATCTTCACAAGCTCCAAGTTACACAAAACAATGCCCTCAGAGCAGCACTGAGTATTCCAAAAAGAGAACACATTTCCCAGGCAAAGAAAGACGCTTAATGGCTGCCGGTTAAAGAATGCATTCTCTTTAAAACCTTGGCCATTACACACAAATGCCTCTCACTCCCCCCTATCTATAGGAAAGAATTTCCCTCAGTGCGTCATCTAGACCCACGAGATCCCATCACACTAACCAAATCTATGTCCCCTCCTTCAAAAGGTCCAACGCAGGGGCTCCCGCTTTCAACATTTAGCACCCAAAAACTGGAATGCCCTCCCCACTGCACTCAGAAATGAAAAATCCTATGCAGTTTTCCGCAAAATGCTGAAAACCAAACTATTCAACTAATCATGTCACGTTGCTGCTATATGCAACATTGTCTCAAGCCTGTCATGATGTTCTTCTGTAACCTATGTAATGTATCCTGTCAATATTGTTTTCCCTGCTGCTCATCCTATGTAAGTCTGTACTAAGCAAATATTCCTGAACAGCGCCACGATGCCCCAGGGCCGATGTGCATTATATAAATTTAAATAAATAAATGGTTTAAAGAGGACTCAGTAAACACGTTTTGATGCTGTGAGCCGCCATATTAGCCACACGCTTAAAGTGGCCTCAGTAAAGAACTGGTACCTGAAGCTGTGATCCAGCCGTTTGTAGGTGTGCTCTATATGGTGCCAGCAGCTACCCAGGGCATCACACAGTGGTTGCAATTCCACACCCCAGGTTAATAAAGGGATTTTGTAAGTTGCGGTCGAACTGCCAACATTTCACCGGCGGTTCACCCCCCACGACTGTCACGTGCGGGTTATGTGGTGATATGTGTTGTATGTGAATAAATATGTGAGCCCCATGTGTGTAGCAGTGGCATATCCTATTTGTTGTCGGTCCCAAGTAATGTCGTTCTGTAACGGGGGCAGGGAATAATTTATGTTGTAGTAACATTTGTTTGTTTGTTATGAAAAAGGAGGAATGTTGTGTAGTGACCCTCCCACGTGTGTTGCCCCTTTAAGGGGATGTGTCCCTCCCACGTGTATTGCCCTTTTAAGATGGGCCATGACTGTGTCATGGCCCAAGCTAATAAAAGAAGCCCTGCAGGCATGTGCACCAGAACGGCTGCAGATTCCGAGCTGGAATGACCTGAGTCTGTGTCTCATTTCAGGCCTGCAGGCCCACACCGTGTAAGCACAGGCCTGCAGGCAATGTTGCCATGGGGCCCTCTTGCCAGCAAGGTGGCCAGGGTCTGCATGTGCTGGGTAAGGCCCACCCTGCCACATCCAAGACTGGGTGTCCACCGGCAACCCCTTGAGGCACTGGGCCTCCGTGGTGCTGGAGTCCTATAGCACCCACAGGGGGCCAGCTTGATGCTCATAGCCCTCTGCACTCCCCATGCCTCCTGGA
This sequence comes from Ambystoma mexicanum, assembly GCF_040938575.1. NCBI lineage: Eukaryota > Metazoa > Chordata > Amphibia > Caudata > Ambystomatidae > Ambystoma > Ambystoma mexicanum. The sequence goes on from NC_090926.1 coordinate 184,291,600, forward strand.
GAGCTTGCGCTCAGTCACGGCTGGCACTGAGCATCAGCCCCTATATTTAAGAAGGAAAAATAAAATCTGTGAGAAGTGTTCCGGCCTGTGCAGTGCAGTGCGCCACTCACAAGTTAAAAAAAATATATATATCAGGTCTGCACTCAGTGTGACTGAGCACCAGCCCATATATTTAAACAAAAACAAAAAAAACCTGTGAGCGGCATGCTGTTGTGCATGGCTCAGCATGCCACTCACACAGTTGCTTGGCAACCATGCACCAGTGCTGCACGTTTTAATTCATTTAGTGCAGTATATGGCAGCGCCCCTGCACCCATGAAAAGAAGACCTAAGGTGAGTGTGTTTGTGTTTTGTGATTGTGTTTTGTGTATGACCATTACGGCATAGATAGGTTGCCCCTCTACTCAAAACTTTCACCAGGCATGACTGCCATTGAATCCTGAAATTCAATGGACACTATCCATGTTTCTCAGGATGGACCACCCTCCAGAAACCTGCTTAATTCTTTTGGGCTCCATTGCTACGCTCGATTGCTCTGCACTCATTTGAGGAAAAATGTAGGGCCATTCACAGAAAACATTCAACACCCCAGGATTCTCCCATGAATCTTTTAGGATATAGGTGCCTCTTCAGGAGCTATCCTGAAATATTGTTGACCAGTGAAGTGCCAGCAAAGAACGAGAGATTGCCTGTAAAGGGCTAGTAACGTATTGAATTTCTGCTTAGAAATACTGGGACAGTAATCTGGCCTTTTGAAATTTGCTGGGAAAACTTTGTAAACAGTGTGCATACGTGTAGAAAAGTATTACGCACTGCTGAAGTGTTACTGCGTTTTAATATGTGTGGATGGTGTACTGCAGCCCTACTGCAATAACTTAATTTTCTCAAAATACCCTCCTTTAAAAAGTCTCCACTAAATGGATGGTTAATAAACAATACTAAAGATGAATCCCGATGATTTGTTAATCTGAAATTACACCTGCCTTGGCATGTTACAAGGACCTCCTCTACTCTTCTCATCTCGCAAAGATACACTGAAGGGTGAGATTCATGCAAAGCGGCACAAACCAGTTATCTGCTCCAAATTCACCAAAAATCACAGGTCTGACTCAGATGAGCCCCTACAGGTTTCCTAATTCCAGTGGAAAATAGGGACACACCTGGGGGGGCTTGGTGATGCAGCTGAGCGGATGAACGGTGGAGCTGTTCTGAGAGGTGGGCCAATTGCAGTCACTGCTGGCGGGACCTGCAGGCACAGTCTGGGGCAGGTTTTGATGGGAGTGACCATGTCAAGGAGGGAAGTGACTGTTCCCTATGCACATGCCTTAATCAGTCAGAGAGTTGTTGTGATCAATTGTTTACCAGCCATCAGCCGTTCTCTAGCGCAGGACAGACCACATGACAAGAGTTTACCAAGAAGGAAGTTAATGTTAATGTTAAATGACATTTGTACCACGCACTATCACCACCGTAGTGGTCCCTTGGTGCTCTGGCGGCTCTGAAAGAGGAGGGGAGGTTGAGTTAGTGGGAGGAAGCAGGAAGAGTGCAAGAGAGCAGTGATGTGCTGTTGGCGGCCTCAGCTCGGTGGGTCCGTTGGCTGGGCCTGGGGTGTTTGCGGCCGGTAGTCGTTGTGTACTGTTGTGCAAGGCTATGTGTGTTTTTGTTTTGTTGTTGCAATATAGTGAAGTTTGTGCGGTTTGTTGTGCTGTAGGTTTTGGTTGTGTTTGGTTTGGAGTTTGAGAGGTGTATGCAGAAAGGGAAATTGTTAGTAGGGTTGGTTAGCTTGCGTCTCTATCCAGAATTGAAGCGCTCGGCTTGCGTAGTCTCCCCTGTTGCGGCTCTGTCCTGATCTGGGGCTGACTGGCATACAGGTTCCTTACTCCTCTAGCCCCCGCCTCTAACATGCTCTTTTATAGCTCCCCTTATCCTCAGTTCAGACTCTTGTGGCCAGTGCATCTGCCAATGACAACCTCTCAGGTAGTGGGGTGATTGCCAATATCTCCATAATTCCACACAGATGTGGTACCTGGCGGTAATTAGGGGCTGGTGAAAGTGTTGGTGGGATTGTCTGGGTTAGTTGACTCAGTCTCCGTGCGTGCCGCCTGTGTTCCTGTCTATCCTGTGTCACCCTTCCAGCTGCCGTGTGCTTTTACTCTCCCGGGTCCGGGATGTCCGTGTCTTTTCGGTTTAGTTTTCCTTTTCCAGTTTCGGTTTCTAGGTTTAGTCTGTGGTGTTGTAGAGCCAGGTTTTTAGTGATTTCCTGAATTTTAGATGATCTTCAGTGTTTCTTATTCCCTTTGGGATGTTGTTCCAGGTGTTTGCGGCTAAGTGCTAGAAGGAGGTGCCTCCAAGTTTTTTCTTGAGGTATGGTTTGAGTTCCAGGCGGATTTCGTTGCTCGATCGGAGGGGTCTCGTTGGTTTGTAGACTGTTATTTTCTTTTGTAGGAATTCTGCTCCTTGTCCGCTGATTGTCCTGTGTGTTATGCACATTGTTTTGAAGGTGATGCGATGTTTTTGTCACCACCCTAAACTTCAAGTCCCGGGAGAAAAGTTGGAAGGTAATTGAAAAACCTCACATCATAAGTATTGTAACAGCGCCTATACAAGGGGCCCAAAAAAGACCATTACACATTTCCATTTGATGAAAAACAAAGCAGGTCATAGAATCATGGGCTTAAAGAAGGGGCCTGCAACCTGTGACTCAACATGTTTTGGAAGGCGATTCCCATGATTCCTCACCGTTCACTATCCTAGCTAGGGATGATGAGAGGTCTAGTACAAAACATCAGCAGAGCCAAAGGTTGCAGATCCCGGGCATAAAGTAACAAGTGTGTATCTCTGCAGCCTTGAAAACACTGCACTTGAATTCTAATTTGCCTTCGAAACCTTTTGCATCATGCATATAATATTCTGTAGCGCCGGTTCATGATACCTTATGGCCATAGCTCCTCACTAGTCCCTTGTGAGAAAACGCTACATCCAAGGGACTGATCTGTTTTGCAAAGTACACAGAAGATTACAATGAGAAGATGCTTGGAACAATGGCCCCCAAACTACAGAAAATCCTCCCAGAGGGTTTATAGGGCCAGAAATACCATCTGAAGTTTAGAAAGTCACTAAAACATTCCTGTTGTTGATCTTCTCATTAGTCACCCTCTGCGTTGGTCCTTCAACTGATGCCTCAAGAGCTTGTAGCTCCACGATGAGAGGTTATAGGAAGAGAAGGTCGGTGAAATTGGAGAATTTATCAAGAATAACAAAGATGGTGAGGTGTGAGACTTGATGTCCATAACAGGCCAGAAAAGACGAGAAAAATCAAAGGAAATGGAGAGACTGGAGAAAGATGTCAAAAACGCAGAAAGACGGTTCAGAAATGCAGGGTCTGCAGAACACAACAGAGTTTCAGAAAGGCAATTGGGTAATAAGCAAGACAAAGGCCCTCATTACGACCCTGGCGGAAATCGAAAAACGATGGCGGAAATGCAATACCGCCATCGAATAGCGCTCGGTGCGATTATGACCCGTCACCGTAAAGTACGATGCCATTAGCGACACCGTAGTGAACGCCAACGCTAACTGCACCAAGTACGCGCACGCGCGCCATGCCAAACCGTAATTACCACCATGGCGCAACGGTACGCGAATTCTGACCCTTGCGGACATGTACCTAACGCCATCAAGCATGGCGGAAAGTACCATTCCGCCATGGTGAGAAGTACGGCATCGCGAATCAACCGTAAACGGCCCTACTGAGTGCCTGTACACCACTCCCTGGCCACATTGCACAACTCCTCGTAGGTGCAATGAAGTCACACAATGCAACCAGTGCAATGTACAAGTCACCCATGCATGGCAACGAACAAATGAATCCAGGGGCTCCAAGTGCCTTGTGAGTGGGCATCCATATTTGCCATGGCACCATTGCCGCACTGATGCAGCACAGGCATGTGAAGGTTCAAGTACAGCAACATGAGCAGAAAAATGAGACAAACAAAAACAGGCCCCCCCATCGACTGACACCAGTGTAAAGCAACATTCAAAGCAGTATCCTGAGTGAGACTGCACCAGCCCTGTACTCCTGCCAGTAAACAAACCAACCATCAGCATAAGCATGTACCACACAAGTTGGCAGAGTGACAGAGCAGCCAGGCTCATCTCAAGAGGGGCCAATGGGAGCTGCAGGGCACAGATGGCACGAATACAGAAGCTATTCCAATGGACATGACCTCAGTCTCCCTCCAAGAAACGCACACAAACACAGGCACCTGTGACCAGCCATAGTCTGATAATCACATCATTCCACCAATCCACCTGGCTGACCGGCATCTGTTACACAAAAGCTAATCCCCCGCCCCTGAGCATGACATCATTAAAACAGTCATAATGGCAGGCCCCATCCCTGACCTTACTGGGCTTCGTAGGCAAACGCGGCCAGTACAGTACCACGCAACTATACTCAGAAGCCGGAACCCAGTGCAGATCTCCTCACAATACACCGCTCCACAAATAGGAATATGCTACATTACTTGCAAAGAATAACGCTACACGGTTAATATCAGAATAGAAATTAAATGCACCACAAAATCACCAAGCCCATACAGCCATTAGGTCATGAACTCCAAAATACATTTCAGTATTGTGGGCTGCATCCGCAATAAATGACCAGCTTCTGCTTGTGTGACGCCCTGTTCCTCCATGGTACACAGGGGCTACATTCACGTTCAAAAAGGCAACATGGAAGCGCCTAGAACCGCAGGGCCGTCCCATTAGGTAGGCACTAGTCCAGCTGAAAGGTCGAAATGTTGCTCCTAGCCACTAGTACTGCGTAAGGGCATGTGGCCCATTGGCGATCGTCCCATAAGATCGTAATGGTGCTCCACTGATTAACTCGAAGCAGCAGGTGTCGGGAGTAAAAGCCATCTGCAGGAGTGGCATACAGATGGCAGCGGCAAAAGGGGAGGAGATACCTGTCACCCAAATGAAATGAAAAAGAATAGTATGGCCATCAGAACTTGATTTGTATTACTCACTTCAATGATCACACTAAATCTACAGCCATATGCATGCTAGCCCACTCAAAAGGATTATTCCCACCCAAAAATCACTTGCGAATCACAACTACAAAAATCGAGGTGAAAACACTATTACAAACGAGTGTTTGTGTGCATGCGTCTGTAAAGACAGAATCCATTAGATGGGATTAGTAACGTGCATAGACACAAGTGTTTGAAGGCGCGTCGAGACAGGGAGGGTTCAACAAGGGCAGAAAGACGATGGTCCCACTATGGCAGCTCTGCATCACATAGCGCAGGGAGGTGGATAGATTCCAAAAAGCCCTGTACATGGCAAACTCTCCATCAAATCATCTGTCCATGCATCCATACATCATTCCCTCATCCCGGTATGAAAACGCCTGATTATTTACTCACATAACATGTGAAATTTCCATTGAGTCTGTGCGTAATGCAGTCTGCAAAATCCACTGTGCTCCAGCCCGGAATTCCAATGTTGTGAAGTAACATGTATTTGGGAACGTCCGGCCTTATCGTCCACTACGCTATTGCGCATCCCATACTATTCATATCAATCATAGCATTCTCGCCATGGCCCCTGTCCGAAGGACATTAAACAATAGAACCTCATATCTGCAGTCAGACCTGTGGGCGTCTCCTCGCCGCTAGCTGAAAACCGAAAGCGCTGTCCTTCGAATTCCTCATTTGCAACATCACGTCGAAAAGGCATCTGTGACCGCTTGAAATCACAAATTCATCCATGTAGTGCGGCAGTGTGTGAAAATGGCAACTGGCTTCACTCACAAATGGGACGCCCCGCCCGTCGGTGAACCTCGGTACAGTGCTGCATGAGGGTCCACCGTTAATCGAGTACTACATTCCACTGACCCTTCACAAGTTTGTTCGCGACTGCAAAGATAGTATGTGAAGCAATGGGACCATAGCAGAATGAACATATGAACCAATATCTCACTGCCATCGGGATGAAATACATGATTGTAATGGCAAGATGCCATGCGTCGAATTGCAGCGTTGTGTGCGGGACGTGCTCGCCCAAAGGGGATTGCAGCTTGCACAGGTGGAATGAATCACCACAGGTGGAGGCAATACAGCTTGTAAACACATAAATTGCACACCCAACCCCCTCCCACAACCACACCCACTCCAAAATGCTACCGGCAGGACTAGCGATGTTGGCCCTGGGGGACCTGATAGCACTGCAAGTACTCCAACTTCAAGAAGAAGACGAACACCAACTACTACAACAACCGGCCGCACAGAGGAGACGCAGGAGGAGGAGGAGGGCAAGGCAGGGCCAGCAAGGCCCGCCAGCACAGCCACTACCACCACGCAGGCAGCCCGCAATCCCACGCCTCCGAGCACATCCGTTCAACCTCACGGATGAGCAGATCCACACCCTCTACCGTTTGGACCGGGACACCATAACCGCCATTGTGGACATGACACAGGCTGACCTTGTCTGCATGATAGATAGCCCAACCGCCATCCCACCCCTACTGAAGGTGGTGTCTGTACTCCACTTCCTGGCCACAGGCACCTACCAGCACACAGTCGGACAGTTGCATGGCATTTCACAGCCAGTGTTCTCACGGACACTATTGCAAGTGCTCGATGCCCTCCTGAAGCACGCAGACGACTACATCTCTCTACCACGCTCGGAGCAGGAAATTACGAACACAAAAGTGGGATTCCATGCACTTGGCGGCATACCGGGTTGCATTGGTGCAATCGACTGCACCCATGTGGAACTGGTCGTCCCACATGCCATGGAGGCCCAGTACCGCAACCGAAAACAATTTCATTCTCTTAATGTACAAATGGTGTGTGACTCCAACAGGATCATTACACATTGTTGTGCCCGATTTCCTGGATCAACCCATGATTCTATGGTCTTGAGGAACTCTACAATACCACGCTACATGGAGCGACACGCAGGGAACAGATCCTGGCTACTCGGTGAGTCTCATTTCATGCATGATAATGTGGGGTATGTGATGCGGCAATGACCTGGCAGGAAGGGGGGGGGGTGCGTACGTAGCAATGTCATTCCACAAACATCCTTTATTGTCCACATACAGGTGATGCCGGGTATCCACTGAAGAGATGGCTCCTTACACCACTCCGGAACCCACAGAACCAGCATGAGGAGGACTACAACCATGCCCACTCACGTACCCGTGTAGTCATAGAACAGGCATTCGGCCTACTGAAGACTCGTTTCCGCTGCCTCAGCAGGTCTGGCGGGGCACTCCTGTACCGCCATGAGAAGGTAGCAAAGATGGTCATGGCATGTGTCATGCTACACAACATGTGCGTACGTAGAAATGTGCCCATGCCCCCTGACGCAGAACTGCAAGCACCTGAAGATGGTCATGATGAGGGTGGGGATGTGGCAGCACCTCAAGGAGTCTGCGAGGCACAGGAGGGCCGTGACATTCGTCAGATTCTCATTGATTCATGCTTCTAGCACTCACGCCTGGTGGCTGATACATGGACACGGGACTTGTGGCACTGTGTGTGTCTGGAACATGCACAATATGGACTGTACGCCTATAAAGGCCTCGTACACAAAGATCAATGTCCACACATCTCATTGGATGATTATGAAATGTTTATAGCATATGTGAAATTATGTTACACACCCCATCGACCCGCCACCCAAGTGAGCCCAACACACCCCCTCCACCCTCCTACCTCCCCCCCGAACACCAGTGTCCGAAGATGCTCATTGTCAGTGGGCAGACGCTATTGCAAGCCCCCTCTCCGGGTATCAGGGGCACCCCTGCCTGTGGAGCGCAGGTTCCTCCCAGATCTACGTTGGGGGCTGCCCTGGACGGAACTTGCAACGGATGATGTCTCTGCCTGCTCACGTCCATGCATGTCCCTAAGGGTTTGTGAGAGCTCAGTGAGCACACGGCGCACAGCGGCAAGTTCAGCACATACGTCTTTGGACGTCGCATGCAGTTCCCCCCTCAGGCTCTCGGTGCTTCTCTCCATTTGTACTCTCAGGCTCTCGGTGCTTCTCTCCATTTGTACTCTCAGGCTCTCGGTGCTTCTCTCCATTTCTGCCCTAAGTGTCTCAGTTGATGTTTCTATGGCTGCCTTTGTACCCCCACATTCATCAGAATGGTCCTTGAGGAGCGTGGCCAGTTGCTGCTGTTGCACGATCACCTGGTCGAGGGACTGTTGCCTCTGCTGTCCCATGGCCATTTGCGGTGGTGTCACAGAGGGGCTGGTCACCTCATGTTGCCTTGCCACAGGGCTTGTGGGGGATGGCCAGTCGTCGTCTTGTGGGTGCCCCTGCGTGGTATCCTCATGGTGTACGGGATGGAACAAACAGGGGGATTGAGACAGGTCATGGATGGATCTTACTTCGACATCCCCGTTTTCTGTGTCGGAGCATGCTGCCATTAATGCAGTGTCACCTATGGTGCTGCTGCCACCAGAAGCAGTGCCTTCTGTGGCATCCATTGGGGGGACCTGTGGTGGTGCTGTTGTGGGCATGCTGGCTGCTGGGGTGCCTGTTGAAGTTCCCTCCTGTGTGCTGCCACTTGATTTGTGCTGCTGCCGTGTCTTGATGCGTGCAGCTGAGGTGGAGGGTCTTTGGCCGTTGGTCTTGGCCCTCTTTGCAGGTGTGCTGGTAGGGGTGTCCTGGAGCTCGTCGTTTGAATCGGACCCTGTGGTGGAGTAAAGGAGGGCGAGCGTTATTAATGGGTCTGTTGAAATTGGAATGGCAATGTATCACATGCATTGGGGTGGTACCTGAGGGTGATTTGGGTCGGGGCCTTGGAGGTGGTTTCATTTTTGTGTGGATTGAGGATGCAGTTGTTTTGCAGCCTGCAGTTAGGGTGTGCCTGATGCACGTGTAGAGGGTGTTTTTAGGATTTTTAATTATTTATGTATTTAATGTGAGTTTTAAAGTGCGCTATCAGGCCAATGTATGTGGACGTTCTCCTGGACATGTGTTACTGTTGCACTATGTGGACACATGGTACTTCACATGATTGGACATTGTGGATTTAGCATTGTTTTATTTGGCCCACCTATCGGATTCTTCGGATGTCTGCACTCCTTTCTCCATCCCTCCGACTCCCTCTATACTCTCCATTCCAATGGTGGAGGCACAGATTTCTTCCCAGGGGGTCAACTTGATGGATGATTCCGATCCTCCCCCGGTAGCTGTGGCAATGTTACGGTTGGCGGATAGTATGCTCCGTACGCGTATCCGCAGGTCGTCCCATCGCTTTCTGCATTGTTGTGGGTTGCGGGTGCGGTCCCCACCGCACTTACCCGCTGTGCCACCAGGGCCCATATGGCCTTCTTGTTCGCAAGTGCCGTCCTGGTCATTTGCGTCGAGAAGACGACGGCAGCATTCTCCTGGAGGGTCTCTGTGAGCACGGTGAGTTCCTCACGGGAGAAGTGGACCTGCCGCTTGCGGTCGCACGCTTTTTTCGCTACTTTTCCCATTTCTATTGCTTTCACTAGGGTGGATGACGGGTTGGGATGTGTCTCAGGGTAGTATTTTTAATGGTTGTGTGGGAATTCTGATTTTATAGGTGTACGGCGTGCTGTTTCCCGTTCCGGGACCATGTTTTTACTTCCGTTTCCGTATATTTACGGTCACCGTACTTTCCGATTGCCGCTCATTACGGTGACCGCTAAGATGGGTGGCGGAATTGCACCTAGGGCGCCGTACGACGGCGGTGAGGGGCGTTTTGGGGACATTTCCGCCATCGCGGACTTTGCACTTCCGCCATGGCGTAGTGCTCGTGCCCGATGGGTCGGAATTAGCCGCACTTTGCTCCGTCGTGCAATGGCGGAAACGCTATTTACGCTATGGCGGTCAGGTCAGTCACTTTCCGCCAGGGTCGTAATGAGGGCCAAAGTACCCTTTTGTGCTTTAGGTTCAGATGAAGCTCTGGAACATCAAAACAGGACAATGAAAGTACTTGGTGCTGTGGTTAATATTAGTCAAAAGAAGGAAGCTCTAGCAATATTCTTTTTAGCCTCTCCTGAGATGTCAAGGCTGTCAACAGAGGCAAAACAATTGTAGGAATCCCAGATTATAAACTGTCAAAATATCACCAACTTACAGCATCCAAAGCAACAAGCCAAAAGGAAGATGTTCAACAGAACTACAACAGATCTGCAACTCGATAGTGACATTGACTACTCCTGTGAATTAGGATGGAAGAGAACTCATCAACATCTCCACAAAGGCAGTTTTTGATGTGAGAATTCAAAGGACACATCAAGATTGACAATAAAATGTAGAACAGCTTTAAAGAAGACCACATTGGATCAGACAGTTGTAGCCTGTCAGCGCCAATGAAGAAAGAGAACCTTTGGCTGTGTTAAAGTGCACCCAAAGTTGTTAAGACAAATGTTTTATACACCATAGTGCAGTTCAAGGCAGATCACATTTGCTTCACAAAGTCGAATTGACATTGATTTACAGGAATGCTTGAGTAATTACGAATTCTCTGCAGTACCTCTTTCCAAGAGCAACTTAGATGGTTCAATGATTTTAACTGCAAACAAAAGCAAGCTGATGAAGATACTGGAAGAGGAACAGCATACAGAGGTTTCTAACAACATGACAGAGGTCTCTTCATTTGTTACTGAGGACATATTATCTGTACCAGAGCAAATATATACAGCAGCTGTCCTTGAAGGAATAGCAGAATGGCAAGCACTGCAGAAACCGTCATATGTGAAGACATGCCATGACCTTGCAATTGAATTCAACAAGAAAATAAAACTGTATCTGGTCAAGCATGATGAAACTCATTTAGTATTTGATTCCTACCTAGAAAATTCACTCAAGAACTCTATGCAGAGGAAACGAGCAGGGAAAGCAACACCTGTTGAGAACAAAATCACAGATTCTACAAATATTGAAAATGTTTCCATGAGAAACCTCCTGTTGCATTCTAAAACTTAAGATGAGTTAACAGCTTACCTCTCAAATAAAGCAATTTTGCATGCAGAGAGGATAAAAAGAAACCTGTTAGCTAGTTGGAGAAATGAAGCCAAGTCATCAGATGGAAATTATGTTAGAGACATTAAAGGTACAGAAGAGGAGGCAGACACAAAAATAATTCTTTACTCCCTTTATGTATCACATCACCATGCTATTATCCTCCATATTTATTCACCTGATGCCGACGTTTGTGTCCTTTCACTGTGGTGGTCACTATTTTTCCCATCTGAAAGCATGTTTGTCACAGCAGTTGGAATAGAAGATGTATAGATCTCAAACATGTGTGATCCTGCTTAGGGCCTACAGAAGTGCTGATATTACTAGGTCTTCATGCTTTTTCAGGATGTGATGTTAACTGGTGCTTTACGAACAAGGAAAACTATCTTTCTGGAAAGTTTTCAAGACTTCGGAAAAAGAAATCCTTAAAGCTTTGGGAAGACTTGGATGTCTAGAAGAATTTAAGAAGGAAGCTCAACGACTGATAGAGCAATTCATTTTTCAAGTCTAGTAGCCGGGAACAAAGACTTTGGAGATTGGTCTACTGCGGTCAACTGCATTGGTGGGTGCTCTCAAAACAAGAGATGCAAAGTGAAAATTTGCCACCAAGAAGATCCTCTCTTATACCATACATCTTAAGGACTCTTTAGCACCTGAATCTCTCAAAGCCAGCACAATCTGGGTGCGAGAAGGCAAATAATCAATATTCGCCTACTACGTGTACGCTTCCATGTGCACCACAATCAATCATACAACTGGTAGGGTGTGCATGCATCAAAGGACGGTGTACTGTGCTTTGTAAATGTAGAGCTCAATCCCTAAGGTGTACAGAACTGTGTAAGTGTAGTGGTGACTGTCAACGCCAGGCCTTAACTTTGCTGTCTTGGTTTTCTTTTTTTGGGAAATACAGTCTACCGTCCAATGAAGCCACCTTCCCCGGAATGATTCTGACAGGGCTGGCGGTTGCAAACACAGTAACCAATAGAGGGAAAAACCCTTTTCTAGGGGATGGATCATCCAGAGGCAAGGAGGTGTCACTGTCAGCAGGAATAATCCAAGCAGGTGGATCTCTTCCAACAGCAACAAAAGGGTAAGGAAGGAGTGTCCAGAAAATAGTGAAAAAAGGCATGGAAAAGGACTGGAAAAAGGAGGAGCGAGTTACAAGGAGAATTAGGCCAGGAGAATCAAACAAGCAAAAGCACTGAGAGAAGCAAGGAATCAGCATGAAGGGGCATCATGAGTGAAACGATGAAGAAATGCAATGAGGCGCAACTCACTGTTCCATTCCGTGTCTAATGTAGCATCTGAACTGCTAAACCGGAAGCAGAAACAGTGTCATGTTGGAATGCGCAGCCCATCTGCTGCGTCTGCCGTCTTGCGAGGGGAATGGAATGGGAATGGAACACAGCAGATTAAGACCCAGAAAGGGTCTGAAGCGTCAGCCTCTGCAGCGCAGATTCACATAAGGCATGACAGCAACAAAGAGCTCTGTGATAACAACGATTTTGTAGAAGATGAAAATGAACTCTGGGACTCAGAAGATGACCGGTTAAACCTTAATTTCTCTCTTCAAATGTAAATAGCTATTGTAGTTTTAATAAACAGTAGATTTTAATGAGAAAATTGCAAATTATTTCAACCTTTCTAATTTAGTGAACATCCAGTCAAAGTTTTGCGATGAAGTCGCAATAATTTACGAGGCTATATCTCATAAAGGGTATGAACTTTTCTATTCATTTGATCATGTTTAATAAAAAACCTAGTAAGCAAATGTTTTCATAGCACCACCCTAAAAGCAGTTACAGCTCAAAAATGAAATTAGTACCCATCTTGGATTAATGACGTCACACAGGCATTATGCCACAAATTCAGACAAAACACCTGGTAATACATGATTGTATGCATCATTATCAAGGCATGCACAGTAGTCATACCTTCCCTTCATTCAAAATCCCACAGACTAGCTTATTGTAATAAATACCCCTCAACTAGGAAGAGGGGGAGGTGAGAGCTGGGGAGGGGTGGGATAAACTAAGGAGAAGCTGGAAAGAACTGAGGAGGAGGCCGAGAAGAACTGAGGAGAAGGGAGAAAGAGGAATAAAGAAGGTGGTGCGAGGAGCAAAGGAACAAGAGGAAAGAACTGAGGAGTAGAGAGAGAGGAACTACAGAGGAGGTGCTGAGAGGAGCTAAGGCAGCAGTGGCAAGAACCGAGGAGATGAACATTGGAACTGAAAAGGAGGATGGGGAGAGAGGCATTCGGAAGGAACAGGCGAGGAGAGAAAAGGAGGCGCTGGAGAGGAGAATAACAGAAAAGGTGGGGAGAGGAGCCGAGGTGGTAAGAAGCCCTGACAGAATTATCAGTAAAAGTGCAGGACCTCACAGTGAGACACGCCAAGGGTGACGGGGAAGCCCACTATAATAGTCCACTGTGCACTGTGCCAGTCAGGCAAGGTGGGTTGTTTGAGCACGTTCTACTGAGCAGTGTGGTAATATTGGAGGGCAGTAATAGAGGAGTGTTAAGGAGGATTTGGAGACAAGAGCGGAAGAAGGCAGGAGAAGAGAAGATGGTAACGTCAAAGGAAGAGGAGTTGGTCAAATCAGAGGAGGAGGAGGTGACCACAGAGAAGGATGAGGAGGTGGTAACAATAAGGAGGAGACATCAAAAAAGGAAGAGGTAATAACATCAGAGGAGGATGATGATCCAGCCTTTGAGGACAAGGGCTTGCTCTTAGATAATAAACATAGAAAGGTACAAGGAGACTTGGTGGACCCCATGCAGGTTGATGACCTGAAGTGGAACAAGACCCCACTATGGTGAACAGAGAAGGGATAGGCAGGGTGGGGGGACCCTGAAGATTTCAGGATGAAAAGAGTTGCAACAGTAGGGGTGATGAAGAAATGGCAGAAGAAATTCACCTTTACTCAACTCTGTTAGGATCCAATGAAGGACGCAGCAGGATTCAACAGGAAGAAGGGTACATACACAGTGGACATTTTAGTTTGGTCTAGATGGAAATGGGGAAGGACTTGGGTTGCTGTGATAATCACAAGTTAATTAGGATTCTTATTAAACAGAACACAATTCAAAAATGGCCCCTGGGAATGACCAAATGTAACAAAATTGATGTGGGAACTGCTTTCCCTTCTATGTTAAACCTGCCCTTAAAAAGTCAGCACAAGCAAGAGAGGATTGATTTCCAGTGTGTTATGCTAACTCATCTTTGCATCATTCCAGGCCCATGGATTACATTTCTTCCTTGAGGCTGTTCTGTGTCCATGCAGAGGACTTCCGTGTATCCTGTTTCTCTGCAGGTCTGAGTCTTGCTCTGTGCTCTTGCTCTCCAAATCTGGAGGTTTCGTCCCTTCTTCCTTGGGGGGAGCCGCTCCCTTTAAGGCTAGGGATGTGAGCTTGATAAGCAAAACCTTGCCTAGAGGTTTGGGAAAGCAGGGCCTCACTGGGAGTGACTACCCACCACGGGACAGAGACTCACATTCTGGTAAGGATCTCCCTATACTGTCTGCATATATGGAAATACCAGAGGTGGATCGGAATGCCAGCTGTGGAACCCGAAATTATGTAGCAAATGCATTTGAACAGTTGGCTCAAAGCAATGCTGGCCTCTAAATGGGCTTGACAATTAAACACACCACTTTTGTATCTGGTAACAAGAATAAAAGGACTTTCCCCATGAATGGAGGAGGAGAAGCGATACACGGAGGCAAGCCTCCGACATACCAACGGCATTGGAGGTAGAGCTTTGCTGCTGTGTGGAGCCAGCTGTGGCACAGAGAAGGACCCGGAGAGAGATCCACAGAGAGACCCAAAGAGAAACCTGGAGAGAAGCCACAGAGAATGAGAGGCAGGGCAGACAAGGCACAGGGCTGTGCAGAGTCAGCAAAGCAGATCGGATCCGGCCAAGAGGGAAGCTATTACCACGTGGAGGGCATGGTGGGCCGGGAGGCCAAGAAACAACGCTAAACTAGGCAAGCGAGAGAGGAACGAGTCCCCCACTCACACTACGAGAAACAAGAGAGAGAGAGAGAGAGAGAGAGAGAGAGAGAGAGAGAGAGAGAGAGAGCAACATAGCAGCGAGAAAATCAAAACTACTGCTTGCATTCAGGAGAGGAAGCCCAGGAGCTGGGGAGAATGCCAGCAACACCGGGTCAAAGTCACCTCGCTGGAGCTGGACCTGCTACAGAGAAAATATGTTCCACATCAGAGGGAGATACAGAGACCAAACTGTGAGAACGGTAGAGAAAACAAAAGGGCTAGATCCCTATGAGAGACAACCAAGTCCTGAGAGTGAGCTGGGCATATATAACCAGAGAGGTTATGGGAGCCCTATAAACCTGAGCCTTAAAATCAGCCAAATGGCGCAAAACTGCACACAGAAACCAAGAGAAAGATATACTAGTGGGGGATATCCAAAACCCTACGAAACAACTGGGGAAAATAGAACCAATGGAGCCAGGAGGGCCCTATAAAATGAGAGGAATCATCCTACCAGGAAACCAGAACCAAACAAGAGTGGAATTTTGTGGAAAAACCCAACTAGTTGGTAGAAGAGGATTCAAGAAATATTACTTAATCTACGATCACTAGGAGAATTGACTTTTGTTGGAACTTGAGAGCTTTACGAGAAATATATATTGGAGGAAAACCTTTTCTTTATTTGGAACTCTAAGAAGATGGAGATGAACTGATAAAGTCAGGAGACCTGTAAATAAATGTGAGACTTGATACTAATAGAGATTCCTAGAAATGACGGGAGACTGCAGAGTAAAGAACATTGAGGGAAACCCATATTGCCTTCTCTCCCTTGTAGGTTGTTTTCTTTAAGTGGTAGGGCAAGTTTAGAAGTTAGGATTTGGACAGAGGACAGGATTTATAACTTGTTGACTAATACTGATGCCCACTCTTAGTTTAGTTTGTTAGGTAGGGAACTTCCCTATTAGTGATAGGGCCAGTAAGGCAGTTTGTTAGATTTAAATAAACTTCCTGTAGTAAAGTATGTCTTCTGGTCCCAGTCTATCTTCTGGCACGCCACAATTTCCACTGCAGACTACAGAACCCAGGAAGAGGGAATGGGTGGGCTTCAGGGGCTTTATAGATACAACTGTAACATGAAAAAATGTCAGTCGGATGGGGACTCTCTAGCTGTACCAACAGCTGATTCAGGAGACTGTGTTACTAACAGCGAGACGTATCCCCTGTAAGGAAGATCGTCAGAAGAATGGGTTCGGGAAAAAACGCAATGCCACGGGGTAGGTGAGGTCTTCTCACATTCAGTGGGAGAGACTTGGTTCTTGTTTATTTTCATTTCCTTTTGATAATCATAAAGCTGTGTATACATTAAACAGCTGTGAACAGTCCTTTTCTGTATTCAGACTTCTGCGCATTCCGATTTGTCCTCCTGACAGTTGGGGTAAGGCAGCCCACTCAACAAGAGCAAGTGCCCTCCCAAGCTCTCCAGAGGGGCTGCTTTCATGTGCGAGGGAAGGGGCTCAATTGAGGGGAGAAGGCTTTCCCCTGCTTTTGTGTTGGGACTTGGGTTGGGTTGGGACTTCTCCGGGTAGGGTCAACAATCACAAATAAGCCACTGATGGGTCCTGAGTGGAACATCACTCCCTCACTATTATATACCTGTAAGCAAGTTCGATGCATATCAGCGATGGTCCCTATTGTGGAGCAGCACAACTATGAATGGGGGTTTGTCTTCATCTCTGTTGTTCTCTGTTGATCTAGGGGTGGCTGTCAGGCAAACGTGGCCTTCAGTGCCCCACAGACTTAGACACCCCTGGACCTCAGCTGTGAGTCCCAAGATAAGGATCAGAGGGTATAATCCATGAAGGGATCCTCTGATGACCAGGAAGCCCAGAGGAATGACTGCCGATACGATCCACACACACATTCTAATATAAAACAGTTAATGGGTAGAATCACTGACAGAATATCTTTTATCATGTACGTTCCTTAGTGGGGAGGAAGGACCTGAGATGGAAAGAGTGGGGTGAAAGATAAAGGAAAGTGATATTGAAATATTGAATTGTGATCAAGTGTACATGTGCAATGTTAAACTGTTCACCTATGTTGACCATTTGGCATGAATAAACATTGAGATAACAATAACACACCGCCTCAGGTAAGTTATTTTAGGAGTTTTAATTACAAAGCAGCTTTCATTTTTTTCTCCCTAACAGTCCACAATACAACTATAAGGATTTAATGTTGCATAGGTATCTCAACTGGGGAATGTAAACACTGGAGGGGGGTGTCTGTACTCCTACTCTCTATATGGCAAAGGAGAGGCACAGAGGTCCCCAGCCAAGATTCTCTATTATTGGTAACATAGTCGAGCAATCAAGGTCTAGCTTCTCAGGAGGTGATGCAGGCTGGTTCTTAAGTACAGTGTGGTCCCCAAACCCCCACAAAGGAATGCCCACACACTGTATTAGTTAAAACACAGTCTTTATATAATTAAGGTTCAAGGTTATATACACAATCACAATAACTCACTTTGTGCTCAGTAAATCTACAATGGCAAATATACACAGTTCTAAGTGGTACCACAATTATTATCAGATTTCATTAAAGTGCATCAACTGTACTCTGGTTAAATGTCACACAAATCACTTAATAAAGGTAACCAACAATAGATAGAGGAGGAAAGCAGCTGGTTAGAACAATTGGCAGAATACTGGCCCCTACCACTAGACACAGTTCTTTGTGGAGATCCCCCCACCTGGGTAACCTGTAAAATAGAGATATATCACAAGCCCAGTCCATATATTGTTCTACTTGTCTTATTTCCTTCTATAATGTTTCTACCACCCCAATGTACCTGGAATAGCAGAGTTTGACGACGAGTTGTCGACAAATCCTTCTTGAGCGGCTCCCTTTAAAGAAGGAGCCATGGATTGTCGAGGTCCCACGAAGAAAGTGAACTTATCGTCGAGGCGGCAACTTCGGTCCCAACGGTGCTCGTTGACGACAGAGCGAAGATGTCTGGCAAGGAAAAGGCATCCGGGGCACCTCGATGTCGATAGTTCAGGACCGCAAAGAGTTTGTGAAGAACTGTGGCCCAGCAAGGGCATCGAGTCGTCCGGCATCTTTTTGGGTCTTTGGGTGGCAGGAAACCCACCGGCGGATGCTCCTTGGCGCGTCAACGGCCTGGCCTTCTCCAGTGGGATAAGGTGGGCGTCGGTGCAGACGAGCGCGTCCGTGAATAAAACGTCTTAGGCAAAGGAGCGTTGTGGCTCTGGTCGTCGATGGCATGGCATCAAGCGGTCCCCTCTTCTGGGCAACACGCCTTTGACAGGCCTCCAGCAATTATGCAAACCTGCGAACCCTGGTCGACGGCGGTGGACAGAATGTCCGGTGCTTATCTTCGTTTTCCTCGGTGGTCCCTGTCTCCGGTCGGCAGCCTGTCAAGGGTCTGACTTCCAGGGAGCTTCGGCGAAGGTTAGCGGTGCCCGATGGTCCCTCGGAGCACGGGAAGAGGGCGCCTAACCAGGTCCTCTCTTGGATCAGTCTCGACGGCTCGGCGGCTTTCATATTTCAGCGAAAGGAGACAGCTGTCAACTTTCTTCTTCAGGCTCGGCTTCGAGATCAAGCGTCAGTTTCAACATCAGCTTCTGAATGATTTCTAGCAGTGAGAATCACCCAGATATACTAGTTGATCTCCCATTCATTCTGCTGGGTCAAACTCAGGCAACCAATCACTCGGAAGGGCATTCAGAAGTCAGTCAGCCAATCAGGCATACAGTGCATCCAGGCCATTCTCCTCCCTCTCAGACACTCACAACAAAGAATGTGTATTGGGACAAGTACCGAGGTATTCAACACTACACACTGCATTCATAACAGTTTCGGGCAGGGCTGTCTCACTCATTGTGTCAAACACCAGATACCAGACATCCACAACAAGAAGTGCATATTGGTCACATACTCCATTTACCCAGTTCCCACCCACAGGGTGTACCCACAACATAAAGTCACTGGGAAGTCTCCAGCCAGTGTGGCCTGGACTTCACAACAACTCTATATATGGAACTTCCACCCAACAGCCAGTCAGGGGGAAGGGACAGAGGCAGGGCTTCCCAGGACTTTGGGAAAACAAGGTAACAGGCAATAGCAAGCAAGAGGCCACAGGGGCCATCTTGTTTCCTATCAGGAATCAGCTGATTCCAATGGCAGGGCCTGGGTACCCCAAAATGGAGGATAATCGGAGCACCTGTCAAATTTAGCATAGAGCTGCCACCCGCCCATACCCTGCTCTGTGGGCCACACACAGGTGCCCAAAAACATACACTAGGGGCACAGGGTTGTACCCCTCCACCCATGGGTGCCATAAGGGTATCCCATGGGTCTGTACACCAAACCAAAAACAGGAAGAGCTGCACTGCCAGGAGTCCCACATGGACTCCTGGGCAGAAAACAATACAGAACACAAATGAAAAAGGACTACAAGACAGAACAGGGAGGCCCTGTCCCTCCAATGCATTTCCAGCATCACAGTGAACTGCACAGAATTTGAGATTGTGTAACTTAAACATCCATCCTTCAGGTATAGGTAGAGAATTCAAGGAGTTTTAAAGTTATGAACCTCATATTTTTTATAGATTGCTGCTGCCACTTTGTGCTTTCACTTCTACAACAAGAAAGTATTCTGAAGCCTATTTTCTATTGCCCCTTTACCTTATTAATCTATTGAGATACTGACACAGGGTAGGGAGGAGACAGATGCTTTGTATTCACACCCCTTCTTTGGTCTTTTGTTTTAGACCACCAGTTGTTGACTCACACCGGCAGAATGGGATCTAATCCAGGTTTCCCAAATCAACTGAGTTGGCTTTCTGAGCAAATCAATTTAACACTCTATGCTCAATTGGGGCACGCTCAGAAATGAGTCAAGCCCCATTATTAAGCACTTCCTAAAAAAGAGAAGTTACATTTGCATCTATTTACCTGCTGCATATGGCCAAGGACATTCTTTCTGCAGTCGAAGATTCCTTTACCCTCTTCCGAATACAAATTGAATATGAAATCTGTAGTGTAGTTATCATTGCACTTTTCATTCCTGTAAAGTGAAAAAGAATAGTTTGTTTTCTTTGCCTTGGAAAGGATTGCTTTTTTCTTTTCTTTAATCAGAACGGGAGAACAACATTTTTCGATTCCACCTTTTCTTTTATCAGTTATTTTTAAGCCATACTTTAAAAACATGACCTTTACATTGATACAAAGACTTGTTACAATTTGAAGAACTACACTGGTTTAGTAAGAAGGAGAACCAGTAAACACGGGGGACACCTGTATGAGTGCAAGAGTGCCCCTACAATATAGATGCACACAACAAGATTGCTATACAAGTCTCTTTTCCAAGGTCTTTTTTTTAACATAATGGTGGGAAAATATGCAAAGACTGTCATAAAAAAAACACCAATCAAATTCCAGGGTGCATGTCTACATGATGATGGGTACAATTTAGAAATATGAAATGATGTCCACTCAACATCATCAAACAACACTGCACAGTACGCCACACATTTGAGATACACCAATCTATATTGTATGTTATTAGTACCTAGCAAAGGAGTCATATTAATGTCACCCTTGCATCCAATGAAAAGGTGCAGCACAAGTAGCAACAACACATGACACTCCGACCTGACACATGCATCTGCCAGCCACTGTGCTGTGGAGCGTCACCCATCCAATCCAGTAGGTGATTGCTAATCATTTGTGTATACATTAGCGCCATTCACGATTTTTGCTCTTCTGGATAAAAAATAGGCCTGAGCGTTTTTTGGTGAAAGAAGGATTGTACACCCAATCCCTCGGGTTGTTTTCTGACATGGTTTCTAGAGATCACTAATGGATGTCTGAGTTGCACACAACTGCAGGAGCAGGAGGCGGTTTGTACTCCCTTTGTTCTCCCACAGTTACACTAACCCTTTTGTAACACAAACCCCTAGTTAAAAACAGATTTTTGGGTTCACCTGTTGTATATACTGTATTGACAACCCGTGGTTGTTAGGTTTGATCTCGGGAAGAGATCCGAAAATACTGTGACTAATACACTCTGCATGAATTATTAATTGCACAGAAAAGACAAGACATTTGAAAAGCATAGGAAACCCATATCCAGATCAATATACAAAATTAAAAACAAAGACTCAAACAGATAGGAAGAGCTAACGCCAGCCTGGTGATTACAGAGCAGTAGTCAACAAGCCCTGAGACGCGATGGAGACTAGAAAAATAATCTCCTTCACGGATGAACATTTCCTACGGTTGATAAATACTTCATTCCTCCTGCAAAACGAACCCACCACTGAAGCAACAAAATCAAGTGAAAATCACGCAGAAGCCATCATTCAAAAAAAGAAAAAACTGGTATGCACCAAACTGCATGGAATACTAATATAAGAATACCTGAAGCTGGGGTGATCCCCGAGGGCCTACAGGTATGCAACATACCTAGGGTGTTTATTGACAACCCAAAGTTCAAGGCAAACTTCAGTGGTGTGGGCAACAGGTGCAGCCAAGATTGGGTAATCTTGGTAATAGAGACAGCGGAAGAGGAAATGAAAAAGCAAACAGAAGAACTAGAAACTATGGGAAAGAAGCTGGTAGAAGACTTGATCACTACAGATGGGAATAGTTTCTTACCTGTAACTCCATTTCTCCAGCATTGGTATCTTTCAGGGATTCACATGCTTAGAATATTCCCCGTCGTCAGGCTGGGAATCCCCGGTACATTATATAGACCCTTTCCCGTAGGAAAACTTTTTCGACGCTCATGCGTCCTATCCACCTCGTTTTGTATCATGCGTGCCCGCGCCGTCAGGACGCCATGATATAAATACAGGACCCGCCCCCGCCCTCCCTCAGATTTCGGCCCCCAAAGTAGTGGGGGAACCAGTTTGCATGGTCAGGGGAGGCAGGCGGGCGCATGTGAATCCATGAAAGATACCAATGCTGGAGAAATGGAGTTACAGGTAAGAAACTATTCCCTTCTCCAGCATTGGGTCTTTCATGGATTCACATGCTTAGAATAGATTACATAGCAGTACCATCCCGAAGAGAGGAGGCGTGCATGCAAACTCACATACTTTCCTCACAATGCCAGTTCTCTATGGTCGTGTACCCATCGGCAATAGTTAACATAGAGAACGAACAATATTCAATCATAATTGCAACCAGATCTAACCCCTCAACCGGAGCTTACCTTTTTGGAATAGGTGTCGAAGCACCGCCTGTCCCATCCGAGTATCTTCGGCATGTTGTTGTGACAGGCAGTAATGGCGGGTAAAAGTGTGTGTAGCCGCCCAGGTAGCCGCCATGCAGATGTCCCCCAGAGGGACTCCAGACCACAGCGCCGTCGACGATGCCGCCGCTCTAGTGGAATGAGCTCTTGGGCATCGCAAAAGAGGCTTCCCAGCCTTGGAATGGCAGTACGAAATGGTAGACGATACCCATCTTGACAGTCCTTGCTTTGAAATGGCTTTGCCTTTAGCACCCAGACCATAGGCCACGAACAATTGCCTCGTGTCCCTGAAAGGTTGCGTGCGATGAAGATAAAACTTAAGAGCCCTCTTCACGTCTAATGTGTGTAACGTGCGCTCCGCTCCCGAGCATGGCTCTGGAAAAAACGTAGGTAAGACAATAGAGGAATGTTTATGGAACACTGAAGGCGCCTTCGGTATGAACTGTGGGTTAGTGGCAAGGACCACCTTGTTCTTAAAAAATCTTAAGTATGGTGGGTCTACCATTAGAGCTTGGATTTCCGAAATACGTCGGGCTGAAGTGATGGCCACCAGGAAGGCCAATTTCCAGGACAAAAACTTTAGAGACGACGATGACATTGGTTCAAAAGGAGGTTTCATAAGAGACGCTAACACCAGATTGAGGCTCCACACCGGAGGAAATCTTTTCTCGGGAGGGAAACTCCTGAACAACCCTTTAAGGAAGTGCTTAATCAGGCGGTCGCTGAATAATGGTGCGGAATGTCGTTGACGTGTAAACCTGGAGATGGCGGCCAGGTGTACTTTTATCGACGACACCGATAAGCCCTTTTGCGCTAAGACAGCAAGTATGGGAGGAGCGGTTCCGGCATAATCAGCTGCGGATCCAAACCTGGTTGATCCTCA
The DNA here is from genome assembly GCF_040938575.1 of Ambystoma mexicanum. Classification (NCBI taxonomy): domain Eukaryota; kingdom Metazoa; phylum Chordata; class Amphibia; order Caudata; family Ambystomatidae; genus Ambystoma; species Ambystoma mexicanum. The sequence continues at coordinate 184,314,766 of NC_090926.1, forward strand.
CACCACTGACAGAAACTCCTCCATTTGTACGAGTATGAAGTGTTTGTGGAAGGTGCTCTTGCCGCTTGCAGAATATGACGACACTCCTCCGGAATCGTTAGCTGGCCAAATTCGGCGAAGTCAGGAGCCAGGCCGTCAACTTGAGGCTGTCCGGGTCGTGATGCCAGATGACACCCTCCTGTCGAGACAGAAGGTTGGGGATCTTCCTGAACCTCATTGGTTCCGCCGCAGCCAAGTGCAGCAGGTCTGAGAACCACACCTGTCTGGCCCAATACGGGGCTACCAAGATCACCCGACATGGGTACTTGAGGATCCATTGCAACGTCCTCCGGATAAGAGGAAAAGGAGGGAATGCGTACAGGAATTTGTTCGTCCATGGGAAGGAGAACGCATCCCCCAGTGAGCCCTGCTGAGGCCATCTGCTTGCGTACTGTGGGCATTTTCTGTTGTCCTTCGTCGCGAACAGATCGATGGAAGGATGTCCCCACTTCTTGAATGCATGTTGCAGTTGCTGGTCGTTCAGCACCCATTCGTGAACCTCGTTCATTTCCCTGCTGAGGGCATCTGCCTCCACATTTCTCACGCCTGGTAGGTGGAACGCCAAGATTAGCATGTTGTGTTGCAGGGCCCAATGCCAGATTTCCTGTGCCTCCGTCGACAGGGACCTGGACCGTGTTCCTCCTTGTTTCCTTAAGTAAAACATTGTAGTCGTGTTGTCCGTCATGACACGCACCACAGAGTCTCTCAGTTGAGGAAGAAAAGATTTTAGAGCCCATCGCACTGCTCTCAGTTCTAGCAGGTTGATATGCAGGGAGGACTCTTGTAACGACCATCGGCCTTGTACTTGCAACGTCTCCAGATGAGCTCCCCATCCGCTCAGTGAAGCATCCGTCACCACCGTCTTCTGGAACTCCGGTTCCAACAGAGGCATTCCTTTCGTTAGATGAGTAGAAATTCTCCACCAGCGGAGTGCTTGTAACAGTTGTTCGTCGATGACCAGTCTGTCGGACCAGCGACCTTGGCTCTGCATCCAACGGTCCGCTAGAAATTCCTGGCAAGGTCTCATAAACAGGCGGCAGTTGTTTATCAACGGAATGCAGGACGACATGGTCCCTAGCAGGGACATGTATTTGCGCACCGACACCCTGGTACCGCATTTCCATTCCGACGCCTTGCTTTGTAGCTTCAGTATCCTTTCGCTGGATGGCCTTACAAGGCCTGTGTGCGTATGAAACTCCGCTCCTAGAAAGACCAAGGTCCTCGAGGGCTCTACGGAGGACTTGCTGAAGTTTATCGCGAAGCCCAGTTCCTGTAAAAGGGACATCGTGGCCCCCAGACTGTTTCGTGTTTGTTCCATGGACGAGCCTCTGACCAGCCAGTCGTCTAAATATGGATAGACATGGTGACCGTCCTTCCTTAAATGGGCCGCTATGGGGGCTAGGCACTTGGTGAACGTCCTGGGGGAGGACTTGAGACCGAACGGGAGGACCTTGAACTGAAAATGCTTTTGGCCGACGACGAACCTTAAATATCTCCTGTGTCGTGGACGTATTAGGATATGAAAATATGCGTCCTGAAGATCTAGCGACGACAGAAAATCCATGGGTTGCACTGACCTGATAACCTCCTGGAGCTTTAGCATTTTGAATTTTGAGCTCTTTAGCCATTTGTTGAGTACCCTTAGGTCGAGAATGGGCCTCCATTTTCCATTTGGCTTCTTGACGACAAAGAACCGGGAATAAACCCCTTGTCCTTCCTGTGTCACAGGAACCCGTTCTACCGCTCCTTTTTGTAGCATAAGCGCCACCTCTTGTCTTAAAACTCGAAGGTGGGGCTGGGCCAAAAACACTGGCGGAAGACTCAGAGGCTTGTTTTTTGAATTGCAGCGCATGACCCATGCGAACCGTGTCCAGAACCCATCGATCTGTGGTGATGCATTCCCATTGGTCGATATGATGAGAGACTCGACCCCCCAGGACGTTCCGAAGGCCGTCATTGGTTGCTGGTTTGCTTGTCCTTCGTCGACGAGGGACCCGAGCCTCGTCGTCTGGAGGCTTGATAATCTCTGCCTCTACGTGCCGACTGGGATGCCTGTCTGTAGCCTTGTGAAGAGTATGAGGGCCTGTTAAATCCACGGTCCCTAGAGGCTCCAAAGCGGGAGTTTCCGGAGGCGCCCCTGAAGGGGCGAAAAGAGCGAAAACTTCTACCTGTCTGGAGGGCGCCAAGAGACCTAGCGGTATCTCTGTCTTCCTTCATCCCCTTCAAGGCTTCATCAACCTTATCTCCAAACAGATGTTCCCCTTCACATGGCATGTCTAGAACTTTGTACTGGACTTCAGGCCTAAAAGTAGTACATTTGAGCCACGCTTGTCGACGAAGTACTACGCCATGATTGATTTGTTTGAACCCCGACTCTGCTAGGTCCACCGCAATATTAATTGCATGGTTCGAGGCCTCCTCGCCATCCCGTACTAGTAACATGGCTGCTTTGCGATGTTCTTCCGGCAGGTGTTCTAAGATAGGGGCTATTTTATGCCACATCTCCCTATCGTAACGCGATACAATCGCCAAGGAGTTGGCTGCTCTCACCGTCGTGGCGCCGACTGAGAGCACCTTTTTCCCGAAGGCGTCCTGTCTCCTTGCCTCGCTTTCTGGAGGGGTTGAACATTTTTGCTGTACTCTGGCCTTCCTAGCCGCCGCCGCCGATACCACAAAGTCTGACAGTGGCTGTGATATTAGACATTTTTGAGTGGACTCCGGAGCTTTAAACTTTTTCTCAATACGCCCCTTAGTAGCCGGTTCCGAGAACGGATGACGCATCGTCTTGAGACCTTCTTGCCATACGTGGTCCAGGATTGGGATGGCAAATACCGATTTTCTCCTTTGACCCATGTGATCAAAAAGAAAACAATCTTTCTTCTGCTCCTCAGGGATTAAGCCGAACTCGGAACACGCTTTCCCCATCATTGCATGGAAGGCTCCCACATCATCCGGAGGGGATGGTTGTGCCTGGCTCCTCGTAGACTCTACCTCTACATCCAAATTCCATGTTGGGTCTCTCGACGGTGACAGGGAGATGTCCGACCCTGAGTCACCTCGTATAGAATCGGACTCCGATAGCTCACCTTCCTCCTGCACTCGATGACGATCCTTCGCCACTTGGGAGGCCGAAGGGCTTTTGGTCGTCGTGCGAGCTGCTTGAGCTTGTTCGTCGACGGAAGGTGCAGAAAATATCGACGATGAAGTGCCAGGTTGAGGGATCTGCGTATCCAGACGCTGCAGGAGCTTCTGAAGTGTATTAAGCACATCCAGAGATAAAACCGCCTGGGGGGTCAGCAACGTCGAGGATAGAGGGACCACACCCCCACTCGCACTCGTCGTCGACGTATTGGAAGGCCGTAGGCCCAAGTCCGACGGCTGCATAACCATGTCACCTTCTCCTTCTACCGACGACCCAGGCAAGGCCGTGTCTTGCAGCAGGACCTCAGGGGGGGCCGGTTCGCAAACCTCTGGCTGCCAGGCCATAAACTGAGTCCCCGTCGACGAAGGAATCCCCACCGCTGCTGTCTGAATAGTAATCGGCATCGTCAGCGATACCGGGGTCGACGAGCCAGTCGCCGGCACCGAGCCTTTAGACTTCGTAGCCGATTTCATTGCCGACTTCCCTGCTGCAGTGTCTCGACTCACGGAAGACCTAGGACGGTCCCCTGAGGAGGATTTTGATGCCGCTTGCCTCTCCGTCTTAGAGGATGAGGAGGAGGAGGACTTTTTGTGTGATGAGGAAGACCCAGCATGCTTCCCCGCATGCTTGTCCGCAGGGCATTTTTCGACAGGCCTCGCCTTCTTCGAGGGAGGTTCCGACTTGCTCCTGGAGGCCGTGGAGCCAACCTCTGATGCCGGATAGGCACCCGCTCCGTCGTTAAGCCAGTCGACCAACCTTCTTTTCCGATCTTTAAGGGTTTTTTGGGAGAAACCCTGGCATATCTCACATGTATCCGCCGTGTGGTGCGGGTGGAGACAGTAGATACAATCCATGTGGGTATCACCTTCATAGACTTTTTTAAGTCCACATGTCGCACAAGAACGGAATTTCGCCGAAGCGAAAAAAAAAACAAAAAAAAAAACAACCTAACTTCAATTAGCAGTAACCGCGAGGATCCCACTACTTTGAAAGACGGTTGAAATCTGAGGGAGGGCGGGGGCGGGTCCTGTATTTATATCATGGCGTCCTGACGGCGCGGGCACGCATGATACAAAACGAGGTGGATAGGACGCATGAGCGTCGAAAAAGTTTTCCTACGGGAAAGGGTCTATATAATGTACCGGGGATTCCCAGCCTGACGACGGGGAATATTCTAAGCATGTGAATCCATGAAAGATCCAATGCTGGAGAAGTGAAATTACTTCTTGAAAAAAAAACACAAAAATTCGGGCAATTCAATTTAGACAAAAAAATCTGGAAATTGAAGAAGGATATTGAATCATATAAGGAAGAATGAACACATCCCTACCTTAACCCTGATTTTTACCAAGATCAGAACAAGAATCAACCACAAAAGTCATTCAATAGAAGAGGAGGCCAAAAGAAGCCTTTTGTGACTTTCTCCGAAACATCAAATACCGCCAGTGGCAGTGAATCAGAACAAGGAGGAGACCCGGGAGAGGGCGCACAGAATGGCCCACCCCAATGGTTTTTACGAGGATGGTGGGGGGGCGACGAGGAATAACCCGTCGACCGAGACAGCAAATGGAATATGGTATACGAACCCGTCAATGGAGCATCCGCCAAGAAGAGACTTGGTAATCCCGATTTTCAATTTGACCTCATATACTTTAACACCTACTGAAGAACAGGTTCTTGCGAAAGGCCTGAGTTTCATCCCTATGCAAGCCGCAGATGATTTTGAAACAGAAAAAGAACTAAGACGGTTTTTCAGAACTGTGAGATTAAAATAGGATGAGGATAAAGAACAAAGATCACAGAGTAACGAGAGTGTAACAGGATTCAAACCCCTGTCTACTTTCACCCCACCGGTAGCCTCCATCAGCCCAGAAATACAAGCCTTTGAAAATAAGGTACTGAATGCCATCAAAGAGCAGAGCAAGACCAAGAACTACACACGAGACAACCGGACTCTGCAAGAACGACTAGCGATCAAGAACCTTGACAAGAATCAGTCGTTTATTATCCAACCAACGGATAAAGGAGGCAGGATCGTGCTCTGGGGCAGGAAGGAATATCAGATCGAGGCCCTGAAACTCTTGCACAATAGGGAACATTACAAACCACTCCCCGTAGATCCAACAAAAAGATTACAAGAAGAAACTGAGAGTCTCACAATGTATGCTGAAACAGAGGGATGGATCGATGATAATGAGAAACAATTTGTGAATAAAACACAACCAACTACGGCAGCCTTCTATATACTACCCAAGGTGCATAAAAACAGCCAAATGCCCCCAGGTCGCCCAATCGTATCAGAGATAGGTTCCATATTAGAACCTTTATCACAGTATGCAGACTTCTTCCTGAGGCCGTTTGTTCTTAAGATGAAATCTTACATACGAGACACAACCGAGATGATTAACATCCTCAGTGACTTGAAGATTGATCAACAAGATCTCCTGGTATGTTTTGATGTTGAAGCTCTTTACACCAGTATCCCTCAAACAGCCAGTATTGAAGTAATGAAAAACTACTTGGACACAAGACCTCACACCACTAACATGGTCCCCACCACTTTCATCTTGGAGTGCATAAGGCTTGTTCTCACTGAGAACTTTTTCATTTTCAAAGAAACTTTGTTTCAGCAAATACATGACACGAGCATGGGTGTGATTTTCATGCCCGATATAGCTAATTTATACATGGATTTTTTTGAAACCACATATATCTATAATGAGTCCAACCACTTCAGATTGAACATCAGTAATTGGCATCAGTATAGTGATGACATTTTTATGATTTGGAAGGGGAAAACAACAGAACTGGACGCCTTTAAAATATGGGTAAACACACAAGATGCTTTCCTAAGGTTTACAATGTCCTCTGACATCAAGGAAATACCCTTCCTGGAACCGATGATCCAAAAGGATGAAGACGGTAATTTATTTACATTATACCGTAAACCCACGGACAAGAGCACCCTATTACATTATGACAGCTATCATCCCATCAATTTGAAAATGAACTTACCTTACGGACAATTCCTCCGTATTAGGAGAAATTGCAGCTCTAACCAACAATTCGAGCACCATGTGGATGATCTAATGGCGAGACTAAAGCAACGGGGGTACCCCCGTAAGGTAATTAAGAATGCGATGAAAAGGCCGAAATACACGCCAAGAGAAACGTGCTTGACCAAAAACACCAATGAGAAAGAAGATAAAATCACTTGTGTCACGACTTATAGTCCTCTGAGTAATTTCATCAAGAAGACAATTTTAAGACACTGGCCATTGATCACTACGCCTGATTTCATTTTGGACAAACCAAGGATCTCCTTAAAAAAAACTAGGAACCTAAAACAAAATGCTAGTCCATACTTTTGAAGAACAGAATAATAAAGACGACCAATTAAACCTCTGGGGCCTGCCCCGGGTCAAAAGGCATTTCAAATGCGGACGCTGTTCAGTCTGCCCCTCACAGATAATCTGAAAACTATCCCTCTAAAAAATATCAATTGGATATGTGCCGAATTCATCAACTGCAACACACCATGGGCGATCTATGGGATACGTTGCCCTTGCAACATGTTATACAAAGGAAAAACTAAAAGACAGTTGAAACAGCGCATTTGCGAACACCGCTCATGCGTCAAGAATCAGGCTATCGACAAACGCTTGGTGGAACATTTCAAGAAGAAACAGCACACGCATCTGGACATTAGATGGTTCGTTATACAAAAAGTGCCTATGAAGAAACGGGGAGGAGACCGAGACCTGGCCCTGAGACGTCTTGAACAAAGTTGGGTCCAGAAGTTAGACACCGTGAAAAACGGTCTGAATATTAGCATCGAATGGAATCTCTTCCTCTGAGACCAAACAAGAAGTACCCATCCGAATTATATAAACTCTGGAAGAGAAAGATGCCGTTGAGACCAGAACGGCGGGTTGAAGAAAAATGACATACTGAGTCTTAAGAATTCTGGGAAATTGAACATCCGAACGCGGTGTAGTGTCAGCAAAACACCAGTTCATTAAGCACGATGCACGTGAAGGACGCCGCCCAATTCCCATTCTGTCTTGAACACATGGGGTGTAACAACAGGGAAAAAAAAACAGTAAATGAGTTGCATGATATCAATATTGAGATTGATGTAGAAACTACAACACTAGTCAGGTAGGGTTTGGGATGTTTTTAACCATCTGTATTACATAGAAGCCTGATTGATAACCAGATGATGGTGAGAATACTCTGCTAGGGCTACTTTCATTATTCATTTTGCATTCCCCATGTGATGGGTACCACCTTTTTAATCCTCTTGGTGTCCAGATTGAACAACAGACTATTGAATACAGGTTGCAGTGATAATGATAGGGTGTTCCTGCACAATCTGAACACCTAAATGGTCTGCGGTATTGTTACTCAAAATGTCTGATTGTTCAGTTGTGTTGTTTCAGCCATGTGTGATGCATTTTACATTGATTACACCTGATACTCCCAATGTGACATGTTAAATAAGCTGTCTGACTAAGACTTGTACTGCAGCCAGTGCTGTATAAATCACTAGGCTTCACTGTGTTAAATAAGCTGTGCTAAATAAGCTGTCTAACCAAGAAAGTCTTTCGCTGTCCCTGGTGTCTAACAGACTAGGCTGTACTTTGTTTTTTGAACTGTCAAATAATGCCTGTACGTGTAGGTGTGGTGTTTCAGCTACTTGCTAAGTATGACACATTGATTATGTCTGACACCACCAATGTGATATGTCCAATAATTTGTGATACCAAGGAACTGCTGTCCGTGGTGTCTAAACACACTAAGCTGCACTTTGTGTTGTGAACTGCCAAATAATGCCTCTGTCATCAACCTGTATAGGCCTCACGGTTTTTTTACCAAAAACCAAATGAAAGTGTGTTTCTTGTTATTTGTTCTTTGACTTAGAGATAGGAATCAAGCTTCTGGTGCAATAAAAAAAAAGGAAACTAAGACTGCAGGCATGAATATCTCCTGTCCTGCATGCCCGCTGGACATGGGCCACACAAAATACAAAATAACCTGACCCTAGACATCCCGTTGTTTTTCAGAGCTCACGTGGACACAGGCTGAGCACCATTGAGAGAGCAGCAAGTAGTTTAGACGAGTAAGTACAATTAAACACGTTGGGGCTGCTTCGCACTCCCTATTTTCATACCAAATATGAACAGATAAAAAGACCGACTTGAGCGATTTTAACATGCTCCCCGACCTGTGTTTTCTTCAGGTTGGACAAGGAGCCCCCTCAAGTTAGGAGACTTGACAAACACCTCCGGCTGAGTTCTTACACCAGCCCGCTTGACAGCAATAACCAAAACTTCGAGCCTTCTAAAAGAGGTATTTTTAATATGTACAAATTGTGAATGGCGCTGATGTAAATACAAATGATTAGCAACTCCTTTAGCTTATGTGAGGCTAAAGATATGCCCTGTGTTTATTGTACTACACAGGCCATTACAGTCAACTACAATCAACATAGTGACTTCCCCTCTGTGCCTGCGTCGCCCACCATCAATGCTGAGTGATGTGTGTACTTTGAAACCTAATGTCAGATATGCTCTGTTTCAATGAGCATTTTGAAAAAAACCATAGAACCTCGGGCTCAGTTCTAAATAGTTATTATTTATTTTAATTGTAGAAAGAAGGGAAGTATCACACGGGCTAAAGACTACAGAAGCCCTTTAGACAATTATCTCCCCGTCCTGATGAAGGCCCGGCACCACTAAAGAAGAAGACCATGGATGGATGCGGCCTATCTTAATGCCACAGGGGCCATGCACCGCGTTGACATGATTATTTAGCAGCTCATCCACTGCCCACTAGTACCCCTAAGAGGAGAGAGGTTAAGAGAAAACCTCCCCACAAAAAAAACAATTCTGAAAGCTGTCAGAACCTAGAGTGACTGATCAGGAAAATATGTGTTTCAAGTGGCACTTTACCCAAACCCATGTTGTGATACATATTTGTATGTGTATACGTCAGAATTTAGACGTTAATTGTTATTTTTGTCTTATATGTGAAATTGTGAAATGGTGTCTCAAAGAATGAGTCAATTTTTATCTTTTGATGAATATGAGACAAATGTAGACAGGTGAATAAAAATTCTATGTACTGTGCAGGCTCCTATGATTCGCATAATTTTTTGTTCTGTATAAAAAAATAGACCAAAGCGTGTGACACTGTGTGGGGGGACTGTGGGACAAAGTCCTTTGACCCTCACACACACCCAGGAAACCACAACAAACCGCCCCGCCATTACCTAGTGCTGAGGCAGTTCGCAGCGTAGGCTTACTCACGCGAACCGACGGGGAGAGCGGGCACCCGCGCTGGAGAGGAGGCGTGGGACGAGGGCGGTGCCTGCGGCGCGCTGACGGCGGTTAGTTTGCACCAAAAACACTTCGTAGATTACTTAAACAGAGGAGAATTGTGTGGGGGGACTGTGGGACAAAGTCCTTTGACCCTCACACACATCCAGGAAACCTCAACAAACCCCCCCGCCATTACCTAGTGCTGAGGCAGTTCGCAGCGTGGACTTACTCACGCGGGCCGGCGGGGAGAGCGGGCGCCGTTGCTGGAGAGGAGGCGTGGGAAGAGAGCAGTGCCTGCGGTGTGCTGACGGTAGTCAGTGGATCGTGGGACCATCGGCTGACGGAAGGAGAGCGGGGAGAGAGAGCGGAGAGGAACGGACCAAGTAAGAACTCCTCCCAGCAAAGTCAAAATAACAAACAACGATGAACTCAACAGAAGACACCAAATTAATACCAACTAAACAATTGTCAAGGAGAAATACTAGGCTAAAAACAAAAATCATGTCGGGAAACCAGATGAAACAAGACGATAGTAGCATTAGAGTAACGGAGGAGGGGCACAGTCCATGTCATTTAGAAGCCCCAGAATGCCCACCATTTAAAGAGATAGGAACCGATAAGGAAGGAAATAACAAGAAAGGAAAAAAAGATGACGCTGTGCTGCCCATAAAAGATAAACCACGCTCAACACAGAAATGCAAAGATACTCAAAAAAAGTTAGACCAGCATTGCAATAAAGGGCCCAACCTTAAAGCAACAAATATTGGAGAAGAGAACAACCCTCAGTTGCAAAGGGGAAAAGATCAAGAAACAAAGTCTGAACATATGCAAATTAGAGAACCTGAAACATCTAATGAGCACAATGATATTCCAAAAGCAAAAACACAAGGAAACGATATTAGTAAATGTGACACCACTTCACTATCGCAGAAAGAAAAAGTCATCAAGGCAAAAGAACAATGGAAATTATACTATCAAAGAGCGACTAAATCAGAGCGATTTGTAAAAGAGACTGTACCAATCAGCCAACGTAGAATGGAACGCCTATCGCTAGATTTAACGGAAATTGAAGCACTTATGGAATTACAACAAATAAATAGGAAAAATAAACAACAAGCTAATTTATCAGGAAGAATGATGGAAACAAGTGACGAAATCAATAACCTGTCATGCTATTCTGACTTAAGTAACACAACAGTAAATAAGATACAAATACCAAACATTGAAACAAATGATAAGAAAACAGCCTATAAGACGGAAGAATCAGTTGGCTATTGTGCACCGAAGCCAGCAAACCAACAGGAGTCAGTTGCTACATCAATGCTGGATTTACAGAATATGCTGATTGCCGTTACAACCCAAACAATGATACCTTAAATAAAACTACAAGAAGCAAGCAATGAAACAACTAAAGAACACACCTCGATACTTAGCTCTATATTTACCAAACAAAGGAGTTTAGAACAACTCATACACAAAATACAAGAACGTCTTAGCATAGAAGCAGAAAATAGTTATATATGGCAACAACGTCTTGCAGAGATAGCGAGACAAGACTGAATGGACAAAGCATCGCTAATGGAAGCCCTAATCTCGTTTACAAAGACATCGCTAATGAAGAATAACACTGAAGAAAAAAATCAAAAGGAGAATGGTCATATATATGGAGTACCAAAGGCCCACCTTACTAAGACAAGAGTAGATAATGCACAGACCATGCCTGAGAAGCACCACGTAGATGGTGCGAAAAGAGATGACGATATTCTCTTGATCGATCTGACACCTGAAGAGCTACGGAATAAAATAAGTGAAAAGCCTACAAATCGGACTGTGGAACTAACTACACATAAAACAGAACATCACATTAAGACAGCGCAAGGGAATCAGAACGATAGCATATTTGAACAACAATCCCAGAATAATACAAACAAAGCAAAAATGACAGCGGCAAAAAAACTGACCAAAAAACAACAAAGAGGCTCTGGAGCATTCCTCAGGAATCTAGCCCAGACCGCTAAAGAAACCGCCAAAAAAAAAACAACCCCAAAAGTACAAAGAAATGAGTACAGCTGACCCAGCAATAAAAGAAAGAGACAATGGAATTGGAGGAATCGAAGAGTCCACCCAAACCCAAGAAACAATAAAAGTGGGCTCGAACACTCAGTCCATAAGTTACACAACGATAGAAGAAGGAAACATTGAATCCCTAATGAACCTGTCAACATATTCAACACGTGAATCAGAGAGCGCTCAAAATGAAGAAATTGGAATTGAACAACAAGAAGCACAGACAAATACGTCCTCAATGATTGTATTTGATTATTATGAGGAAACCATCACAGGATCATATATATCGATTGAATTATCCTGTGAAGAAATTTCAGATGAAGATTTTTATTCTGGAAATAGTACCCTGAGCTCGACAATACTAGAGAGATCAGAACAGGACCAAAAGTCTGAAGAAACAAGTAAATCCAGTCATAAACGCTCTGACCAGAATAGGAAACAAAATATTAATGAGGAAAGCCTACATCCAGAGCAACCACAGTTTGTAGACCCTTACTACAAAGAAAAGTAATCAGATTGAAGTTGGAAGGAAAATCAGAAAAAGAGGCCAACATCGTGATGAATAGAACACATTTATTACGCCTTTTCAAGGCAATCCCAAAATTGAAAATGTTAAAATCAAAAGATCTGAAATTAATTGAGTTTATAGATGAACAAAGATTGGATAAAATCTGGATATACTGTTGTTCATGGGAACTGCAGAGCTTAATATCATCATGTGCCAAAGAACTGGAAGCCCGTGGATTCAGAGTGTCAAATGAAGACAGACTGAGTAATGAGACTGAAGAAATCTCCAATATGACTCAGCAAGAGAATAGCAGAACATACTCTGACATCAGTAGTGCTACAAGCATTGAGTACAATGATAATGAAGGAATGAAAGGAAAAGAGGAGGAAAGATGGCACAAAGATGATAAAAAAAGAATGAACCCCCGACAACATACAGATAAAATATCAAATCGATGGAATTATGAAAAATCTCCTTTTTGGCGAGAAATCAGTATTGAAACGAACAAGCAAGAGAAGACAGAAAAATCGAGGCGATAACAACGAAAGGAAAACATTGATCAAACAGTAATACTTTGCTCATGGAATACAAGGGGACATTCGCATCTTTTTCAAATGGAACAACCAGAGCTGAATTCAGCAAAGGTGATATGTCTACAGGAGACATGGTTATTAGACCCCCCAGTATGCGAAGGATTCCTTATATACACGAATCCTGCTATCAACTCCAAAGCAGGAAGACCATCATTACCTTAATTAGACAAGATCTGGCAATAGAAATTATCGAATACCAGAATATAGGCAATTGGGCACGAAATACCTTAGTTAAGATGCAAGTGATGACACAATCACGGAGCAACAACACGACAGCAAAGGTCAAATATCTAAACATCACCAATGTCTATTGGAACCCAAGAAAAGTGCAGGAAGAAATTGTAATAGATTCGATATTTACTAAGATCGATAATATATCACAGAAACATCAAGATGTTGAATTTATTATATGTGGCAATTTAAACCTACACCTATTTGACGACAAGGGAGAAATAATAGGTGATCAGTTGCTCAAACCCAGAGCACGAAGATAGATAACAGAGACACGCAATAGAAACTTCGAAAGATGGGATGCACTTAATGTATCAACAAATACACTTGCACCGACATGGTCAAGAGGAGAAATAAAGTCAATCATCAACTACATCTACACGAGTAAAGGAATTACTCAAACTAAAATCGAAGCCAAGAACCTGTTTAGTGAGCACAGTGACCATTATATACTAAAGCGCTCATGGGAAATGAATACAGGCGAACGCCGCAAAATAAATATACCCAGTCTAACTCTAACGAATAGAATGAATCGATTGAGGATCCTGCAAAACAGACTAAGGGAAATCACAGAAACACTAAAGAATTCAAAGAAAGAAGATTTCAGTAAAATTAATTATGGATGGTTAACTAACCAATTTCAACTGAAGCAGAGACAGAAGAACCATTTAAAACCGGAACGAAAGTATATATATAACAAAGATATTGCAGAAAAGAAACATGAAAAAAAATCTACTATAAAAGGAGCTCAAAAGGAATCTCCTCAGACCAAAAAAAGGATAATTGGCCAAGCAAAACAAAAATTCAAAAATTGGCTTAAAAATGCAAAAATGATCCAAGATCAAGAAAATGCTGAAACCATGATGGATGCCTTAAAGAACTGTAATAACAGACGATTATGGGAATTATTGAAACCAAATAAAAACTCAGAGGATGCAATGATAGTGGATGTACCAGAAGAAGCGTGGGTAAAGTATTTTACGGAACTTTATGAAGAAAGACCCAGAGCAGAGAACAAATCTCAACAACACACGGAAATGACATGGAATGTGAACTATGATATTACCGAAATTATCAACACAATAAAAAAACTAAATACATCAAGAGCACCCGGCCCTGAAATGCTACATTAAAGCAAAACGCTGAAGTTTGGGCCCAATTCTGTGGTAAAATCATACACTTGATTAATCGCACTAAAAGCATCCCTGATTCCTGGAAGATAGCAACATTAATACCAATATACAAACAAGGATCATCTAAAGAGCCAAAGAATTATCGACCATTGGCACTACTTGACCCTTTGGGGAAAATCTTTGCCAACCTCCTACTGACAAGACTAAATTTGGGCAAAACAAACAAACCATTTGGCTGTTCGACAGACAGGATTTGTAGGTGACGTTGGCACAAACATAAACCTGATAATTCTAAATTTGATGAAACACGAAGCTGAAAGAACAAAAACAGAAATAATAGTAGCGTATGTCGATCTGAGCCTTGCCTATGATAAAATCAACAGAGACTTGCTTTGGACCAAACTTGAACAATGGAGATGCCCCAGCAACATACTCGAACCAATAAAACTTTTGTATACCAATACAAAAATACAAGTGAGAATGACATCTGATGGCATAATAACAAATCAAATCAATACCTGGCATGGCCTAAAACAAGGGTGTCCGTTGGCGGCAGCACTGTTTAGCCTTTTCACGTCAGATTTTGAAGCGTCGATAAGTACACCGAGCATTAATCTGCCAAAATTAAACGCGACTGCTGTACCATGTCTGATTTATGCAGATGACATAATTTTATTGGCAAAAACACCGTGCGGATTACAAACAGCACTCAACAAAACACAAGAATACATGGTAAAAAACGAACTTACAATAAATATCAAGAAAACAAAATCATGTATCTGACAAATAAGAAACCAAAAGGGAACAACGCTTTCTCATATTACCTACAGGAAGAAAAACTGCACCAGGTTATAATATACAAATATCTAGGAATATGGATCAATCAATCTATTACAGAAGCGCCATGGGTAGAACAGTTAAAGTCTGAAACCCGGGCACTAGCACGACAGGGCCTGTCAATCCACAAAAAATGTGGGAAGTTTTCACTTAAACCAGCTGTAACATTTTACAAGCAAAAGGTGACAGCAATCCTTGCCTACTGTGCCGAAACTATGATCAATCTCGACCGATCCATATGGATAAAACTGGAGGCGATTTACTGGCGGAAAGTATTAAGCCTACCTCAAAACATGCAGATGGTCTGTATCCGTTACGAGCTGGGCCTCCAATCGTTAGAATCCATAATAGAATGGAAAATATTAGACCTTTTCAGAAGATTGAACAGCAAAGGAAAGATACCAGCTTTGGAAATATTAAGAACCTCACACTTACACGTTAATGATACAATATTAAACAAATGGAAAGAAGCGACAATGAGCATATGTAACAAAAAAGGAATTGGGTTAGAAACATTGACGAAGATGCCGCAAATTGTAAAAAAGAAGTTGAGCCGAAACGATTGGATTGAGACACAAGAGCAGAAAGACCGATATAAACTGACGCTAAAGTGCAATGGAGAGGCACGAACCCTTAACCAACTACCACACTATCTAAATCTATATCCAGACCAAAGAATTAGAGATATGTTTTTAAGTTTAAGATTGAACCTACTTCCAACAAAAGAAGTCCAAGGGAAATGGAGCCAAAACAAAAATGCAAATAAAGATTGCAGATTCTGTCTAACAGTGGGAAAAACAGAAACCTTATACCATGTAATTATGGAATGTGAGGCACTCAATCAAAAAAGACTGCTTTTCAGCGATAAATATCTAAGTGCCCCGGTAGAAATGGAAAAAGAAGAAAGATGGAGCCAAATCCTGATGGGAAATAACAGAAAGATGGTCGCTACCATAATTCACTTCTGGGAAACCATTATGTTGGAAAGCAGTAGCAGCTAAGAAGAATAGTAAAGTCAAAGTATTTTTAAAAAAGCCAATGTAAACTGATGTGAATCATAAATGTAAGGTTTAAGATGTAAACGAAATGCATTTTTAATAAAAGATGTTTTTTTTTTTAAATGTCTCAAGTATCTTGCTCCTCACCTTTTGCTCCCTCTGGGTCTACCCAACCTTGGGATCAGCCACCCTGTTACCTGTAGGGTCTGGGCTGTCCCTCTCTGGTTGCTTGCGGTCTCCCTGGGCTTTCAGCGGCTTCCTGGGCTTTCCGGCGACTGGACCTCTCTGTTCCTCTGCTGCTCGGCATCCATTTCCCTGCACTCTCATAGCTCCGCCCTGCAGCAGGCAGCTTGCCTCTGCTTCGGTCTGCTACCCGTTTGGCAAGCCTTTTCTGGGTGCCGATCTCTTTGGTACACGCTGTTCTCCTCTCTCTGGCCATCCTCAGCTTTACCTGCAGTCTCTCGTGGTCCACGCCCACCAAGAACGAAGATTAATTCTCCCACTGCCTCTCTGCCTTTGAATGAGGCTGGGCCAATCAGGTCTCTTCAAAAGCTAGAACGCGTGCTGTCACTCGGGTTGGTGATCATCATTCCTTGGGTCCTCTTCCTCGTTCCAGTAGTTGTTAACTGGGATGTAGTGCAGTAACACATAGGAGTCTCGGGTAAGGTAGTGAAGGATGGGTTTAGAGGGATGGTAGGAGGGGAAAAGGGTAATTTGTTTTCCCAAGCTGGTCACTACTCTCAATGGGGTTCTCCCTCCCCATGAAATCCTACTGCTGAGAACCACCCTCAGGGGGAATATCTGGTAGTGCCTCACCTCCCTTGGCTCATGGAAAGAGGCTCCCCCATCTAAAGCAGTGACAATCTCGTGGGATTTCGTCACAGGTCCCAGACCCTTTTTGAGTCTCATATTTGCATAGTTGTGCGGTGTTAACAGGGTCCCCCGACTCTTCTATTCTCTGCTCTATATTTGTTCTAAAGATTTCCCAGACCTCCAGCCCCTTTCGGTCTGCCTGCATACCTTGTTTCTTGGTGAGTGGGTTCAGAGCAGTGGACTGCTTCTGCGAGGCTCTGGCAGTGTTCTGCAACTTCCTGTCCTTCTTCGTTGTGGTGCCGGCCTTCTTCTGGGATTCCTTCTCCTCGCGTTTGTTGTGCTGGAGTCCCCCCGGGACGCCCAGAGGTTGCTTTCGGTAGGCAGCCATATTGTCCCTGAGTTTTGGACTGTACGCTGCCGGTCTCCATCCTCCGCGCTCTGTGTCTGGCATTCCTTCTCCGGGCCTGCTAGGGTAGCATTCCCAGCTGCTTCACGGCTGCCACCGGTTCTCCCCTTGGGTCTATTCAAGTTCAGCAGACTGTGAGTCCCAGCTTTCCAGCTCAGCTTTCCTTCTACTGGGCCGGTCCCTCTTCCATGGGCTTGCCAGGGACCCCACTGCCGCTAGTTAAGCATACTGGTCTTCTCTTTTCTAGCTTCTCGGGCCTGGCTTCACTCCTTCCACATGGTTTCCCAGGGGAGTGCTCCTCTCACACTACCTGAATCTCTCTTCCCTGTTATACTGACTCTGGCCGATAGGATTTGGGAAAACACTAGACTGCTCAATGTTGTTCCTACAGGTAATCATCATGCCGCTGCACTTCTCCCTCGTCACAGTACTGACTGTATGACTCCCTTGTGAGTCACTGGGGTTCTTCTTGTTCACAGTAATAAGAAAGGGCTCTTCACTTAGGTAATTCCTATTCTACCTCATCCCAGTACTTTCTAGGGGCAGGGTAGGGTGACAAGAACTCAACTACAATGAGCCTATTAGGGAAGGGGTTGTTCTTAGGGTTGTAGGAAGGAGGTCTAGGGTAAGGTGATGGGTGAGCATACCATGTTCTCTGGGAATGGTTGTCCCTAATTCCATAAGGGGCTTCCTCTTCCGCATGATCCTCCCCGGTGTACCACCCCCAGGGGGACTATTGTACTGTGGACACACCCCCTGGCCCCATGGGAAAGGTCTCCCCCTAGGGGAGAAGGGATGACATCCTCAGATGCGTCACACACCTTTACTTGTTCTCAACATCATGGTAGCCGCCATCTATGCCCGCCCCAATGTGACAGCAGGTAGATCGCCTGCCTGTCTCTGTGTTTGCAGAATCGAGACCAGACACCAGAATGAGGCTCTTTAATTCTATAGCATTTTTATCCAAAATAAACATGGAACGTGTCAGGGTAGTGGCAAATATCAATAAACAATGTGTCAGGATGGCAGCTCAAAGTGTCAGGGTGCTTGCCACATGTATTGGTGCACCCACCCTGGTGGGATCTGATGAATAAGCATGGCCCTACTGTTTGTTACCCACCCACTTCTCTACTCAATGTTTATGTTCATGTGGCAGTATAGCCTCAGGGGTATCCAGTGCTCGAACTTACCAGCAGGGGCAAGAAGAGGCCAGACAAATTAGAACAGGGTGTCTTCACTTTTCCCCTATAGAGTAGATTTCTGGTATTACAAATCTCTTCCAGAAGGGCATTCCAATATTTTTCACCAAAACCAAGCACAACTGTGCACTAGGTGGAAGCTTTTTGAAGCTGAGATGATTTGTACCACTTGAAGCAGTGTTTATGATAAAGAGAAGCTTAGCCGAAGAGACAAAGTCAGCAACTTGAATATAATCTGTTTCTTCACTGGCAATCAGTGCCATTTATCTTTAAACTGTGGTGATGTGGGCTCGGCCCAGGGTGTTGGTTACAATTCAAGCCACTGTGTTTTGCAACACCTGAAAATATATTGAATGCTGGATTTAGAAAGGCCAGCATAACGTTCATCAAAATTGTCCAATTTGGAGCCAATAGCAGCTTTAGCTCTAATGGCATAGTGTATCTCAGAAAGTATGTGTCTAATTTGTCAGAGTAGCATCAAATAATAACTGATAGGCCTGTGTACTTGATTTACCTGGGGATTCATAGAGGGTGAAATCCAGAATGATACCAAGAGTTTTATCCTTGCTTTGGACTTTGATGGAATGGCCTGCCAGCATACATTTGGGATAAACATCAATGGGTGTCTGTACTCCATGAGGTGAGACCACAAGCAAGATCTATCTTCAATTCTTAGACATAAACATTTCCAAGCAACTGAAGATGAACTGAATTTAAACTGGTAGTCCTCATCTAGACAGAAGACAACGTGGGTGTCAGCATAGTTTAGCCCCAAGGTCTAATCAAAGATCATGTAATGGGTTCATGAACAAATTGAAAAGGGTAGCGGAAATGCAGGAGTCGTGCGGCACCCCACAGTTCACTGTTGATACATGTGTCCTTGTTACAACATGCAATATTCTGTGACTTACAAAAGAATTAAACCATAGGGCAACAGTCTTTGAAAAAGTAGCATAACAGTAAGAAGTCAATGATATCGAATGCCTCTGAAAGGCTAAGAAACACCAGAAGACCAGTATGGCCATTGTCTATTATTATACAATGGGATCTCTTTGGTCCTTGTCCATTCCAGCTATCCCTATACTGTTATCCCTGTTCACTGGTGGAACTTTCTCCAACCTCCTCCATCTCTATGCTCATGTTTGGACCAACATGGCCCCATGGAACCACCTAATTCTTGTCAAAGAGGGTGGTCTCTCCTGCTCTTCTTAGATCTTCTCCCAAGTCTTCACCTTTTTCCTCTTTGCACCAATTATCTCCTCCTACATTTTGGCTCTTTTCCCAAATCAAATTCCTAATCCAATCTTCATTATGTCTGTCCTCCAATAGTATCCTCCTTTCTCTGCCTGACAACAATGCTCTCTCCTCTGATGGTCACCCTCTCTCACAGTTAGTGTCCCTCTCTTCTTGAACTCTCCCGTTATCTCTTCTACCTTCAACTTTACTCTTTTCCACAGAAGGTATCACCCTACTTCCTCTCGCTAACCATCAGTCTGTACTTTCTCTCTAAACTGTTCTCTTCATCCTCCTTCAACAACACAATATCCTTCAGCGTCTCCTTCCTGAAAACGTACTCCTGAAAAGCTCCTACGCCTGCCAAATATTCCTCTCCTCTTCTTTCCAGATGGCAACCCTTGCTTTCCTACCTCAGCTGGCACCCTGCTCTCAAACAACCCCTCTCTCTAATCCTAAAATGCCAAGATATCCCTCCTGCTCCCTACCTTCCCCACTCCTCTCCTCTAACCCAAAAAGGTATTTCTACAGGCCAGTCTCTCCTCCCTCTCTGTGCCATGCTCCTCTTACTCGCCACCTACCAGGCTCCCTACTTTCCTGGTCTCCACTGATGGGCTATCCTGCCTCAGAGTCTCCAGGACAGGCATTTTCCAGGGCCTGTTGTTCTCCTTCTGTAAGATCTACCAAGGATTTATTTTATTTAGCATTTTTAATGCGCTCACACAACCCGTGAGCATCGAGGCGCTGTTACAGGAATTGTTCGTTTTTTTTTTAGTCGTGTAATTGCTTTTTTTTGTTTTAGTTCCTTATTTATAACGCGCTTAAACACCCGGAGGTTTCTTAGCGCGGACCCGGGGATCGAACCTGTGTTGCTTCTTGTCGTCTTGCTTCCAAGGCGCGCACGTTGCCGCTAACCTATCCTCCCGGGACATTGACTGACAGGGCTGGCTAGCTCTTTATGCCAGATCTCTCCACTAGTTATGTTGCTAAGGGTCAGGTAGGCTTAGAAGGGCTTGGCGTAATATATAATAAGCCCTATTACCATTTTGGATGTTAGGAATGTCCTTTGAATATGTGAGGAATCCCCTTCAAGCTTTTGCTCCATTTCCTACTTAATGGGTCCTTCTGTCTCACTGTTGTGTGTATTATGAGTGGAAAATCCCTCTGGTAAACCAGGAAAATTATTTTGTTTAATTGTACTGTATTCATCGTAGGGAAGCTCTAACTTTATCACTCTGGCAACGTTCACAGAACCGGGAGAATGGGTTTTGTTTATTTTTCTTCTCGCCCCTAAAACACTATGCTCAATTTGTTTGGTTGGATGCAACCTTGTATCCTGTGGACTCCTCCGGACTGCCCAAGGATGTCTCACAATAAGGAATGCTTCCCTCAGACACAGTGCAGAACTAAATGTTTTCCTTTTCTCTTGTGGGCTTTCAAAATGTTGCAACATGGTTTTCTTCAACGTAAATGCGGTTTTCCCTATATCAATTGATTTTGGTATGGCTGTATTGGCCTTGTCCTGGGGGTCTTGGTGTTTCAGGAGAGGCCAAAACATGGTCTCATGAGCCTTCCTGTATTACTAACCCTGCCCACATGTATGCCCCTTCATCACAGAACCCTCTATCCCGAGAGCCAGACAGGAGACTTCACCACAGCATGTAGCAGGAGAACCTGGTAGATGTCAGACAACAGCAAATCAACCTCTGCTTTAACATTTCTCATGTAAGCAGGGTCTAAACAGCTTAAAGATCAAGCAAACTATTTATTATCTGGTTTATCATGTTACACACATGCACACACACAAAGACACATCATGTTTGCAAATGTGTACAGCTTTGAACAAAAATTGTTCAAAATACACTTATGATACGATATGATTTGGCATTTGTAACGCGCCTTACACAAGTGTTTCAAGGCGCAGGCCTGTGCACTTATCTGCAAAGGCCTGCAACTGCAAAGTGATGTTGCTCTCTAGTATTGTTGACAAAGCGCTCAATTTTGCAAGTGGCTTCTTCTGCGCTTTGTTTTGTGAAATCAAAATGTTAACTGAATCAAAATCAAAATGTGTGTAATTTAATTTAAATGGCCCCATTTTCACATGCAAGACATTACATATGTTTTCCTATGATCTGATTGTTTATTAATTTGAAAATCTGCCCCACTTAATTATCAGTGAGACATTCAAACTGTAAGGAACTCATGGTGGCAACAGTAAAGACAGACACAAGTGATCACAGTTCAAGGGTGTTTATTGAACCTTATAATGGGTGAGATAAATGCCTAATCTAAACCTAAATCTGAGATGGGAGCAAGCTACAACCATCAAATAATAATAAGGCAGTCCTAGTGGCGTCTTGTCAAAAAAAGATGGCCTTTACTAGAAAAACCCATTACCAATTCTTGCTACTAAGTTACAAAAAGAGTGTGGGATGATCTTCATCAGAAAAGAAAGAAGTGTTCACAAAATGATAAATCAGGATGGTATGGCTGGGTCTCCCTTCCCCACGTCTTAAGCATGAGACAAGGCAGGACTTCTGAGCACAGCACACGCCTGGTCTCGTCAGCACGAGGTTCAGTTCCTGTTCAACAATATCAAAAACCTTCAGAGGCTAATTCTCTTTCCTTGGAAGGCCTGCTAATTCACAATGACAAACAAACATTCTTCTGTCGGTAGCCTTGCACTTTGGGCGATTGCTCTTCGCCCCTAGGATCTCCCTCTGCCGGGGTCGGATCCTCCATGCAACTCAGGTCTCCCTCAGTTGGGTTCACTACGGCCTTTCTTTAACACAGTTCATGTATTTCTAACACAGTTCATGTATTTCTAACACAGTTCATGTATTTCTAATTTTCATCAGAAAGCAGGGGTTTTCTTCTCCTAGCTTTCTTTCGGCATCTCTCTGTCGGTTTCACACTTGCCTTTCTCCACAGTTCACAACCTTGTCTGAAAGTGGGGTTCTCTTCCCCTAGCTTTCTCCTGGCAATGGGTCAGAGACTTTTGATCGTACAAGGGATTTTACGTGGCCCTTTGAGGACCACTCTGACACTTCATGCCTGACCCTGGGGCAGCTATTTGAGGTAGGATCCCATGGGAAAGGCAACCCTCAGGGGAATGACACAACATCATCGGATGAAACATGGTATCCTCCCTTTTCTTCTGAGGATACCCCCTCAATTCCCCATGCCTTAATGGCATATTGCCACGACTCCCCTCATCCACCTTTTAAGGCTTCTGAGAATACTTCTTCACACTCTATATACAAGCCATCAAACACAGACTTGCTTTTCAAGACTACTGAAAATGTTTTACCAAACTCCGCATACAAGTCATCAACAACTCAATTCTGCGATGAATCCGATGGCATCATCACTTCTTTACTGGCAATGACCTCCTCCCATGTGGCCAGGTGATGGCAGCCGCTACCTGATCCTGACCCTTGGGGTGGTTATACGAGGGAGGATCACATGGTGGTTGACAACCTCACAGAGAGGGTTATGGTATCATTGGGTGAGCCATGGTATCTCCCTTTGCTTTCTGAAGATACACCTCGGATTCCCCATGCCCTGATAGCCTATTGCAATACATTCCCTCTTCCACCCATGGAAAATAGTGCAAATCTTTTGTACACTCCAAAGGCCAACTCTCAAAATCTAACCGCCCTTGTAAAATTGTGAAAGACACTTTTCCCAATTCCACATAAAGTTCTCCCAAACCTAGTTTGCCTTTAAAATCCATTGCAGACATTCATACAATGTTTTCAGGAAGGGACGCCTATTCCCACAATCCCCACAACAAGAGGAGCCGAGTAATACAGAGCACAGAAATCTACAAGCACAGGCAGTACTCTAGTGGAAGCGAGCGTACATCTGTGCCTGGGACATTTAAATCACTGACCTGAAGCAAGGAACGCAAGGAAGCTGCTGGCAGGAGTGAATTGCTCCTCTGCGTGTGAAGAAATGTCTGGAAGAAAGTCGGTGGAGCCAACAGGCTCAGGAACCTGAAGGGAGAAGGCTGCTGGAAACAGATGATATGCAGTGAGAATGCCAGAAGCCATTGGAGGGCTCCTGGGCATCCGCCAGCATCAGAGAACAGCACTTTGCTCACCGGAATCCCAGACAAAGCAGACAAGCACAGCGGAAGCCTCAGGAAGCAGGAAAACAGTGGATAAGCAGTTGTGAAGCAGTAAACAACAGGAGACCATCACAGGCAGACCGCAAAAGAATCAAGAAACTCCATCAAGAAACACTGAGTCCACGAAGGGACAGAGGGAATGCCAGGGCGTATTGGCGGCCACAGCAAAAAGAGATAATTCATAGTGAAACCAAGAGAGAGAGAGACAGAGAGAGAAAAGGAGTGGTTTATGGAACCGGAGAAAGACTGAAAGAGCAGTTTTCTAAGAGGAGAGACTTTCAAGATTGTCAATGTATGTTGCAAGCATTTAGAGAGACTATAAAGATTCCATATATAAGAAACAACGTATATTAGCCAAAAAGGCTAAAATGTGTAACCATCAAAGGTGGGGGAGTGAGCAGGATCTCACATATGAAAAGCCCTGGCAGGCGAGTTCACCAGGCAGTAAGACGTACATGAGTATAGAAAGCTCTGGCAGGAGAGTATACCAGACAATTCAGACAACTACAAGTGTGTGATTTCAAGAATTACACTGGGCAAGTTGGAAGTGAATGAGATGCAAGAAAGAATCAGCAGGCTGTGTTGGTTTAAGAGACTGAGGAGCCCAAAACCTGTCAAAAGAACATATTAGATATAGTCAATGCGTACAAGGTAAAAGGCAAAACAGTTTTGTGAATTACCTATGGTGGTAGGTGAAGAACAGTGAAAGAAAGTCATGAGAAGGAGATATCAGGACTATTCAGAGGCCGTGATATATACAAGAAAAGAAGAACAAAAGTCTGGGAAGAAAAAGCACCCTCTGGGATCAAGCCCTCTAACCCCAAGAGACTTTCTGTTTTGGTAAAAATAGAAACCTCCTTTTCTATACAGTAAAGTTGTTGTCCACAAAGGTGGGAGGAATCTAGGGGAAATAAACAAACCGCCCCTTTAAAGCCAAGATACTTGAGATCTTGTATGCAAATAACTTTTGTTGTTGACCCAAAGTAACGCCAAGAACTGTTATTTGTGAACCAAGAAAGTGACGAAGAATCCAGGGGAAGGGAAGAACCCCCTGGAGCAAGGATATCCATCCTCGATAGCCTCTTTTTGTGGGAGTTGTACATTTTTCCTTTCTTTTGAACATTTACAAAACACTCAAGGCCCTTATCCTTTTCACCTTAGAATTCATTTGTTTAGAGCTGTGGCAATCAGACTGTGGCGTGCGCCCCTCTGGTGGGCCGCAGCCTAATGCCAGGGGGGAGCGCACCCACAGCCTGAAAAGAAAAAAGAAACAGGATACATTACAAAAGGATCAGGCCTTTGCTTCATCAACAAGCAGCAGCCCGATCCACGGCCCCTAGCACACATGCTTTTTGCAACAGAGGCTGGGCCTTTGTGGGGCCTCAGGCTCCATTAAGAGCCTACTTATGAAGACAAAAGAAAAAGCACACACCTTCTTTTGCCACGTTGACCATTCATTGCGGCAAAAGAAGATGTGTGCTTTTTCTTTTGTCTTCATGAATAGGCTCTTAATGGAGCCTAAGGCCCCACAAAGGTGCGGCCCCTGTCGCATTAAGGACACGGGTCGGGCCTTTGTGGGGCCTCGGGCTCTATTAGGAGCCTATTCATGAAGACACAAGAAAAAGCAACACATACTTTTCCTGGGATGACCAGCCCCTCCCATCTGAATGCAGAGCAGGAAATCACTACTGAGGGCTCATAGAGTGACATAATGGTTTCTGCCCTACTTTCAGATGGGAGTGGGTGGTAGGGAGGGTGGGCCAACCCGTGGCAGCCAGCTTCTCTGAGCTTGATTTTTGCAATGGTCACGAGCTGTGCTGCTGGATCAATCTGGCTGATTGACAGGCAATGAGGATGGAAGGCGCCACTTCCGCCAACAATAAACAATACTCGCCTGCAGCTTCAGTGATCCTGCATCAGATTGCGCCCATCAACTCCGGAGTTGCATTCTGGCACAAAGTTCCTGCTTTTCTATTCTTTTATTTTCAAAATGTAAGTGGTATTTATATAAATGACCAATAAATAAATAAAGTGCAAAGAAACATGAGGAAAAACAAGGCGTGGGGGCCTCTGTTCTAGTTGATAGAACAGAGGTCCCCACGGTCCTCATTTCTCCTGCACCAGCAGTGGCCAGGCAAGGCGCCAAGGCATTTCATGCTTTTCTAATTAGAGGCACCAGGGCATTTCAACCTTTCCATATGAGGGGCCTTCATTGAGTCTTGGGGGTTGGGGGAGAGGGAGCAACTTCCCCCATGTTAGCAGTCAGAACTCATTTACCTGAGCAATGTATTCAGTTCTCTGTTTTTTATTCTGGCGCTTAAAATGTGCACTTTGCATTACAAGCTGTGTGCCGCAGACTGGTTCCACTCTAACCAGGGGAGACTTTAGGACTGTAGGGAATCTGTACAAGTGAATAGAACAGAGACCCCATGGTCCTCATTTCTCCTGCAACAGCAGTGTCCAGGGAAGGCGCCAGGGCATTTCATCCTTTTCAAATTAGAGGCGCCATTGCATTTCAACCTTTTCATATGAAGGGCAGTCACTGAGTTTTGGGGGGGAGAGGGAGCAACTGCCCCCATGTTACCAGTCAGAACTCATTTACATGTGTAAGCTCACTGGTGAAGGTCACTGTTACTGCTGCAGGACGCTTTCCAACACTGTGTTTTCTTGCGTTTCCTTGTGGACTTACATACAAATCATGCTTTGTGAGCCCCGCCCAGAACACCCAGCAAACCTACTTACTGGGAATGCACAATGCTATGCCCGTGCGCTGTGTAAACTCGCTGGTGAAGGTCGCTGTTACTGCTGCAGGACGCTTTCCAACGCTGTGTTTTCCTGCCCCGTGGACTTGCATACAAGTGAGAAAGACTTGGGACTCTGATACAGACTGTAAAGGCTGGACTGGTGATGCCTATGTGCTTAAGCAAGTGCTTAAGCCTTTGTGATTGAAATCACAACGTTGTTCTTTTTTTGTTGTAGATCACGCTGTGTGTGAGCCCCGCCCAGAATACCCAGCAAACTTATTTGTGCATTGGTGAAGGTCGCTGTTATTGCTGTTAGCACTGTTACAGCGTGTTACAGCGTGTCAGCGTGGGTGCAGACTTATTTCTCTTCCAAGAGCCTCTGCAATTTAGTAAGGGAGAGTGTGTGTGCTACGTGATACGCTACTTAGTGTGTACAACAATGTTAACTGATTACAAACTAAAAGCTGTGCGTAAGCTAGCTCCGAGTGGAAGCTCGGCATGAAACTTAAAATCAAACATGCCACCTAATATAGTGGTAACAAGAGCCTCCGTGTTATTGAATGCGGTGACACATAAACCCTCACCCAATATTGCGCTGAAAAAAAGAATGAGTGCGCAACTCGCTTGCACGCCAGAAACGCAATTCAGCTGGTGACATCTGAGGCTTCTGGATTCCGAGGTGCAAATCTGATGTATTGACTCCCTCACATGGTGAAAATAATTGTAGATACGATTGATAATCTTAACCCTGTGAGTGTGGATCAACCATCAGAAGGCGAGGCCACAGGCGTGTATATGTCAGACACGTACTCATAAACAAAGTGTGTGCTACGCAACAAGAAGCGGGTATAGGTCGCCTTGTTGATTTAACGACACAACCTCCAAATACTGCGAACATCCTAGAATCCAGGCCCCTAAATCAACCTGTAGGAGCTGGGAGGTTAATTGCTGGAGAAGTTCTGGTTCCGATAGCTATGGCAAATGTGGGCAATGGTAATGTAAACGATAATGATGTGTGTGGAATTGAAAGTGGCTCACCCTTACACGAGTCGCTGATATTGAATGACAGAACTCTATATGGATCTCAGAGCCTCTTTGATCAACACCACAGATATCGGACGGGCTAGTGTCGCCCTTTGTATGTCCCACGCCGCGTGCTCCGTATAAGAAACCTTACATGGAACTGAAAGAGGTGGTGCATAATGCGAATACACCAAATACACATAAATCCTCGGATGGAAGTAACTCTGAATGCAATAAGCACTTTGGTTATGTCTCTTTTTAAACTGTTCGAAACACTAGATGCACAAATCACTTTGCAAGTTAGACAGAGCAAATAACGAAAAACCTAGAAAAACCCAACAGAGACATAAATGAACAAAATGGTGGGCAATCCAGGGATAAAGGCAATACTGCTACTGCCAACTTCTTGAGTACTCGTAACTCCACCTACGCCGAAGCTAATCATGCACCAGTAGACATTTTGAAAGTTTTTAGAGCTATGATTAAAAAATCAATAGACGAATACTTGAAAATGAAGCAAGGGCAGGATATACTAAAAAAAATGACGCTAGATACAAAAACAATGACATCCTACTGTAACATTCCGATAAGTCATGATAGGCAGTTACCCAATAGCGAAGAGAGATCTTATTATAAAAAATGAGTGGGGGCGGATCAATGAAAGGGGGGGGCGACTGCAAACCCCAAAACACTCGTTAAATCCAACTATCATAGATTCATACTTAAATGCCAACCTTTATCCCACATAGTGTATGATCTGAACAGAACAAGTGTGATGGAGATTTTTGAGATGTCGAGGAATTAAGAGATATTGCCTCCACAGATATTATTCAGGTGGAATTTTTAAACAATGAAAATCTAGAGATGGTACGGTTGTGGATATCATCGAATCTTGTCAGGAACACGATTTGGCAAGCAAGGATGGAACTCTTCTTTATGGGGTTCCTCCTGGCTGTAGACCCAACAGTATTACCAACGCCTAAAGACATTAGGCAATACGATTACAGAAATAAAGCACCTGTGATGAGACAAATGCGAACATATCAAAATCAGAGAACAAGCAATCAGCCAAAGTCGATGAGAGGGTCATTCATTGAGGACTCTGGGATGCTTGAGAACGGATCATAACAATCGGAATCAAATCAAGAGCCAATACATTTAGTAAGTTGGAACACGTGTGGTCATGTCCACTTGTCTGTTGAAGGCGAAAACAACTCAGAGGAATTTTACATAATTTCACCACAAGAATTGTGGTTGTTAGAGTGTCCGGTTTGGAATGGACATGAGATTGTCTTTCAAGCAGAGAAAGCAAACCATAAGGGTCGTCCCTCCTTGGGTCTGTTGATTATGATAAAAACAGGGAAAGGTCTTGCTATCTTTCCGTGGGTTGCTCCCAATATCCTCATGCAACTTGTTAAAATTACGTACCCTGGAAGTTGTCTAGCTATGATTAACATCTATCGCAATCCGTTAGCCATCCCAGACTGAGTGTTCATGCACAAACGTGAGACTCTATTTAACATAATTATGCTGGATAAAGATATAACAAATACCATCCTTGTTGGTGACCTAAACTTGCAATGCTTGAACTTGGGTAAAGCAACCAAAATAAAATCCAATCTATGAGCAGTGGGACGTGTTTATGTCTAGTCATAATATGATAATGCTCAATGGAGCAATCGCAGGCGATATCCCGCCAAGAGAGACCTGGCGTCGAGGAATGAGCAAGTCAATCATTGACTACATATATACTGATGGAACATTGTTTCAGAAGGTGACTTCATTCAAGATTGTGCCGCAGAATTCTAGCGATCATCAAATGCTGAATATGCAGTGGTACTTTAGTGGCTCTACTAAAGACGCCGAACAGAATGGATTTAGCGGCCACTTGACAGTCAACAATTCAAGAACTCGATTTAAGTGGACTGATGCAAGACTTATTTCTTTAAACAGAAAGCTGCTGGAAAGACAATCACAAGCCTAGTGGGTTGGGGAACCCTATAGTGTCACGCTACAAACGTTCAAAATACACTCTGCTACAAGGACACATATGTACTTTATACCTAAACATAACTATGACCAACAAATACAACAGAGAAAGACCTTGTTGAGATGTGAAAAAAGGAGGGCACAGTTGTTACCAACAGAGATTAGGAACAAAAAAGTGTGTGAATTGCAGTGTGTGCATATTACTTGGGCGAGATCTCGCAGATGCAGCTTGTATCAAATGGATGGCGAAATGATGCTTAAAGTGATCCTTTCTAAAATGTGGCTAATATTTGGGCTCTACTTAATGCAGCAAACTATCTAAAACACGCCCCACTCCAGATAAATGTCTCCTTACCAGTGCCGGTAATCCCTTACCGCCCAACTCATAATGATCCCCTTAATCTCTGGGAAACAAGAGAGCTGAAACTAGATGCAAACTTATATCAATACAATACAATGGATGCCGTTTCTGTGAGATTGCAAATCAATCTGAAACTTTAAGACACTTACTTACTGAATGTAACATGCTGAAGCTAAAACGAGAACAATACTTTAATTGATTACTCAGACCACCCAGCTTATGGCGATTTTGCGATTTGCAAAAAAACCGCACAATTTGCCTTTTCCCGCTATGGCCGCTATAAATCATTAAATGAGCGCAAAAAAGACACATTAGCTTTATGTATCTTTTTCACGCTCATTTAATGATTTATAGCATCCACAGAGGGGTTGCCAATTGCAGCAGCTCAAAGGTTAACAACTCCACTGAGCAAAAAGCAAATAAACCGAGGGGCTTCAGTTCAAAGGTGTGAACCAGGGTTGACACCTTTGAATTCAAGCCCCTCCATGGAGCTGATCGAGCTGTAGCCCTCTCCCCCCTCCACACCCCAAAATGTTAGGCTGTGGTGACTCAGCCTGGCTGTCCTAAAGAGCGTGGCCAGACAGAACGGGACACAAACGACAAAGGCCTTGCAATTAATTACCATAGCAGCAGCTGGCAATTCCTATACACAGTTATGTTAAAATCAAGTCAATACTGTTGGATTTGCAAATGCTTGTTTTTAGCAGGACTTCAGTGAAGGACACTGATAGAAACTATCTTGGGGAAGGAACCCACGTTTTGTGTTTGGCAGAGGTACTGGACCTGATTAAGTGTAACAGAGTTATTCTAGGGAGGGTCTGCACTGACACCAAGCTTGCCGAGACCAAGCTTCGCCAACAGCAGTATCCCATATCCTCTTCATATGGCAGCAAGCTCCTGTAAAGCGCATTGCTGCCACAGCTGTGCTGTGACCCTCACCAGTGATGTGGCCTGTCCACCGCACTAAATGACTTAAAGGATTTAAGGTGCCAGGAAACCTGGCAGGATTACTGGCAAGAGCGCTTACTGGATCCCTTGAGCTTAAGAAGCATCTTGAGGGACCCCTTCCCCAAATAACACAGTGTTGCTGTGGAGGATTAAGGCTTTGGGAGCAACTCACAGAACACTAGTAGCGATGGACCGACTGTGGGAGCACCTCAGAGTGTTATGCGGTTTCGAGAGTGCTTCCAGAGGAGCAGGCAGTGAATCTGGTAGAAAGCTGGAATAGGAACTGGGAAGGAGGTGATTTTCAGACGCAGGTGACCCACAGTGAAGACTAAGAGCTAAAGGAATTACACAAATGCCCTGATTTATGCAAAACAATTCTAGCAGTGCGCAGCAACGGACTGGGAGTATAGATCTGGGGGACGAATGCTGGCGAGGGAAGTGCCTTCAGCCTTGGAGGCAAGCCAGATGGCCTGCAGAGGATGCTCCTGTCCTCCGCTGAAGGGAGGATTCTCATGGCTCATTTGGATGGGAGACTGAGTCTTTTTGAGATTATCGTATCGACGTGTCATCTTTAATTAAGATACACCTTCCATTTACTTTTATAGGGATCCCACCACCCCCATGCCATCTTTGGATTTCCTCTTTCTTCACTGCACTCACCCACTATCTATACCCAACGCTTCACTCCCCAGTCTTTTAAAATTTTCGATTTTGGTACTTATCTGCCAATTTAGGCTTTGAGGGTGTTTAGCTCCACTTCAATGTCATTGTTTTGAAATGTGTGGACCTAACCCCGGAGGACTGCCCGTACACATTGGGTTCACATGCCACGACTAAAGAGTGGTAGTGAAGCAGTGATGGGCTTCCAGAAATGGTCCATAAGGGTTACCTTAACTAGGGACAGGTGTGCCTGGACGCACCTGTGTGAGAGGATCTCAGTAGGGGGATAGCAGAAGGGGCGCATTTTAGAATTTAGGTAGATCAGCAGAGCTGTGTGCGTGTGTGCCTGTATGTGTCTACATCCCAGTACTGAAAATGCAGGGGTTATAGCTGGGCAGCATTATGAAGGTACCAAAGCAGGAGTTGCGTAGAGTGCTGAAAGTCAGGACTGAGGTCGACTGGTAGAGCTATATTTAGGAACCCACAGAATAAAAGAGGAGCTGCAAGTCAGGACTGATGTGATTAGGGGAGATGGGATTGAGACCAAGTACTGAAACTGATGTAGCTCAGGAATGGACGGGGGTGCTCAGAAAGCTATGCAATCAGTGCCATTATAGTGCTTATAAATCAAGTGGCAGAAGGCATTAACTCAGAAGACTGCTTTGAAAAAACAATGACGGGCATTTCAGGCTCACAGTTTGATGCTATTGCTCCATAAAGTTAGCTCAAAGGTTTGTTAAAAGTTCTCCACATCACCTCAAACATTCCTGTTTCAATGTGCAACACTCTGTA
Source organism: Ambystoma mexicanum (assembly GCF_040938575.1). Taxonomy (NCBI): domain Eukaryota; kingdom Metazoa; phylum Chordata; class Amphibia; order Caudata; family Ambystomatidae; genus Ambystoma; species Ambystoma mexicanum. The sequence continues at coordinate 184,346,937 of NC_090926.1, forward strand.
CTGTTCAAGTTCTCTGTTTTTGGATAAAAAAGATGTTAAATGATGTATTTTTCGACAATAAATAATGCCGCAAAAAATGCAGTTGTGTGCGGCAATTTTTTCTTTTTTGTGCCGCAAAATTTTCCATTTCATGCCGCAATATCCTGGAGGGTCTGATTACTGGAGAAGTACAGGCTACTTACAGCTGACACTATGTGGTGGAGGATATACTGTCAAATAACGTCCATAAGAATCGCAACTATTGCCTTTCTAAATGACATAAATTTGGAAGAATATGTTGGTCAGACTCAATTAAGAGCAGGTTGTCCGCAATTGGAGGAACAATAACTATCCAATTGCGAACATGCGTTCTATGATCTAATGTAACAAGTGATAGAGTAACAGGATAACTGTGCAGAGATAAGAGATGCAATAGCTGATCATTACAGGCAAGTGCACAGCAAAAGAAAAGCTCTTGTTTCAAATTTTCTGTTTTAACATGACTAAGTTGATAGTCCTTCATTACTTGTTTTAAAGGTTGTGATAACGACACAATTCGACATACAAATGATTTTATGAATGTACTGTATAGATGGTGATAGATCTTATGATGACACTGAATACTGAGAAATGTGACTTCCTGAAACATTTTTCTTTTAATAGAAATTGAATGTGTCTTTTTAGAAGGTGAACATTGTTTTATTTGATGAAAGAATATTGTAAAGCTAATTCAGTTCAGTTATATCAATAAAAAATAAATTTAAAAAAACTAATTTACAAAACACTGAAGGCCCTTATCCTTTTCACATTAGAATTCATTTGTTTAGAGCTGTGGTAATCAAACTGTGGCGTGCACCCTTCTGGTGAGCCGCAGCCTCATGCCCAGGGGAGCGCGCACCCACAGCCTGAAAAGAAAAAAGAAACAGGATACATTACAAAAGGATCGGGCCTTTGCTTCATCAACAAGCAGCAGCCAGATCCACGGCCCCTACCACACATGCTTTTTGCAACAGGGGCTGGGCCTTTGTGGGGGCTCAGGCTCAATTAAGAGCCTATTTATGAAGACAAAAGAAAAAGCACACACCTTCTTTTGCTACAATGACCAGTCATTGCGGCAAAAGAAGGTGTGTGCTTTTCCTTTTGTCTTCATGAATAGGCTCCTAATGGAGCCCGAGGCCCCACAAAAGCCCGGCCCCTGTTGCACTAAGGGCACAGGCCGGACCTTTGTGGGGCCTCAGGCTCTATTAGGAGCCTATTCATGAAGACACAAGAAAAGGCACACACCTACTTTTCCTGGAATGACCAGCCCCTCCCATCTGAATGCAGAGCAGGAAATCACTAATGAGGGCTCATAGAGTGACATAATGGTTTCTGCCCTACTTTCAGATGGGAGAGGGTGGTAGGGAGGGTGGGCCAATCCGTGACAGCCAGCTTCTGAGCTTGATTTTTGCAATGGTCACAAGCTGTGCTGCTGGATCAATCTGGCTGATTGACAGCCAATGAGGATGGAAGGCGCCACTTCCTCCAACAATAAATACTCATAAAAAAAAGAGGGGTGAGGCGCGCACTCCAATTCCTGGCCAATATACTACCTTAAAAAAGAAAAAGAATAAATGGGTTAAATCCCAAAGTGTCCAATTCACTGGGTTAGATCCCAATTGCTGCAAAAATATTCACAGGGTTAGATCCTTATTGTTGCAAAAATATTCACAGGGTTAGATCCCTTATGCTGCATTGGTACTGCTGTCCTCCTCCAAATATTCACAGGGTTGGATCCCTTATGCTGCATTAGTGCTGCTGTTCTCCCCCTCCTAGCGCTTCGTGTCCCAACACTCTTCAGGGAGACTGTGTTGCCTTTCACTTCAGGTGAATCCAATTAAATTGCTAATGCAGTCTCTAAGAATTATGGGAGCTGTAGTGAAATCATTTGTTCAATTCAGGTGACCAAGGAAAGACTCCCCGCCAGAAGCACACATCTTACCCTTAGCAGGGGGAGGGGAGAAAACCATAACTATTATTCTCCACTGTAGGGGAAAAATATCCCCGGTGCTGGTGCCTCTGGAGTCCGGATCTCCACAAATTACATGTAAAAAAAGAGGTGTGAGGCACGCACTCCAATTCCTAGCCAATATACTACCTGAAAAAAGAAAAATAATAAATGGGTTAAATCCCAAAGTGTCCAATTCACTGGGTTAGATCCCAATTGTTGTAAAAATATTCACAGGGTTAGATCCCTATTGTTGCAAAAATATTCACAGGGTTAGATCCCTTATGCTGCATTGGTACTGCTGTTCTCCTCCTCCAAATAATTATGGTTTCCCCCCCTCCCCTATCTTGTTTTTCATGTATTTTTGTGGAGATCCGGGGTTACTATGCCCCACATTGGAGAGCCATACCTATGGTTTTCCCCCTCCCCCTATTAAGGGTAAGATGTGTGCTTCTGGAGGGAAGTCATTTCCTGGTCACCTGAATTGTTAAAATGGTTTCACTACAGCTACCATAATCCTTAGAGACTGCAATAGCAATTATATTGGAATCACCTGGAAAGATAGGCAACACAGTCTCCCTGATGAGTGTTAGAGACACGAAAACGCTAGGAGGAGAACAGCAGTGCAAATATAGCTGAAGGGATTGAACATGGAGAACAGCATTACAAATGCAGCTGAAGGGATTCAACCCTATGAACACTTTGGCAGCAGTTGGGATTTAACCCTGTGAATGTACTAGACACTTTTGGGATTTAACCCAGTAATTTTTGTTTCAGGTAGTATATTGGCTGGGAACTGGAGTGCGCGTCTCGCCCCCTCTTGTTTTTTAATAAATAATACTCACCTGCAGCTTCAGTGATCCTGCTTCAGATTGCGCCCATCAACTCCGGAGTTGCATGCTGGCACGAGGTTCCTGCTTTTCGATTCTTTTACTTTCAAAATGTAAGTGGTATTTATATAAATGACCAATAAATAAATAAATAAAGTGCACAGAAACACGAGGAAAAACGAGGTGTGGGGGCCTCTGTTCTAGTTGATAGAACAGAGATCCCCACGGTCCTCATTTCTCCTGCAGCAGCAGTGGCCAGGGAAGGTTCCAGGGCATTTCATCCTTTTCTAATTAGAGGCACCAGGGCATTTCAACCATTTCATATAAGGGGCCTTCACTGAGTTTTGTGGGTTGTGGGGAGAGGGAGCAACGGCCCCTATGTTGCCAGTCAGAACTCATTTACCTGAGCAATGTATTCCATTCTCTGTTTTTTGTTCTGGCGCTTAAAATGTGCACTTTGCATTACAAGCTGTGTGCCGTAGACTGGTTCCACTATAAGCAGGGGAGAAATTAGGACTGTGGGGACTCTGTACAAGTGAATAGAACAGAGACCCCATGGTCCTCATTTCTCCTGCAGCAGCAGTGGCCAGGGAAGGCGCCAGGGCATTTCACCCTTTTCAAATTAGAGGTGCCAGTGCATTTCAACCTTTTCATTTGAGGGGCATTCACTGAGTCTTGGGGGGGAGAGGGAGCAACTGCCCCCATGTTACCAGTCAGAGCTCATTTACCTCAGCAATGTATTCAGTTCTCAGTTTTTTTGTCCTGGTGTTTAAAGTGTGCACTTTGCATAAAGTGTTAGCAGTCGCTCCACATGTTGCATGGACACACTGCATAATTCACAGTGAAGCGATTTCTGCGCAGAATATGGACAATGAATTTTCTGATGCCATGAAAGCACAGCCGACAAGAGCACGTCGCTTTGCAATTTTGTGTGCAGAAATGGGGTCAGAACATGAAGGTTTGCTCTTTCACACAAAAGTCTGATGACTGTCCAGGGGAAGAGTGCTGAAACGTGTGTTTGAACTCAGAAACAAAGTACGGCAATTCCTTTTGGATGTGGACACTGGCAAAGTAAACCATCTGTGTGATCCCCGCTGGCTTGTCCTCTTGGCATACCTTGCTGATATTTTCGATAAGCTATCAATATGTCTTTCCAAGGAGCCAATGCCAATTCATTTACAATGAATAAAAAAGTATCTGCCTTCAAGAGGATGCTAGACCTCTGGAAAAGAACAATTGGAGCTCGAGTAGCAGTTCAGTTCCCATTGCTTGCAGAAGCTATTGAGGACAACTTGCTGCATGTCCTAGAACCAATCACAAGTCATCTAACAACATTAAGGTCCACCTTTGATAAATACTTCCCTGAAGAAAATGCTGGCACCAATGACTGGGTGGTGCAGCCTTTTCTGGCAGAGGAGGTGGTGCATCTTCCATTTGATGCCCAGGAGGAGCTGAGTGAGGTTCAGTCTGACACTACCCTGCAATCTGAATTTAGGAACATTGCAGTGGGAGACTTTTGGCTGAAAGTAAACATGGAGTATCCTACATTGGTAAGGTCTGCTATACAGTCTCTCTAACCCTTTGGGTCTTCTTCTTGTGCGAAATAGGCTTTTCAGCATTGGCTGTACTGAAAACTAAATACTGCACAAGGCTGGAAGTGTAGGACAACTTCAGAGTCACGGTCTCAAAAATAAAGCCACACATTGACTAACTTTCTGCAGAGAGACAGGCCCACCCTTCCCATTAGTACTTGGTCTGTAAAATCAAATTACCTTCTGCTGAATATACTAGTAGGAATGTATTTTGAGAAAATAAAAGCCCTACTGGAGAATTCTGTGTTTACTTGCACAGTTTGGATTGGAAGTGATTGTACTACTGTCTTGGAATGTCTCTCCAACAACATATCCCTTCAAAATGATGGCACCACGCACCTGCAGTCATCTCTATAAAACAAAATAACACCGACACAGAGGGGCGGGCAGGGGGGTCTCGGACAATTTATTTTTTGCACAGGGGGGCCTAAGCATAAAAAGTTTGAAGACCACTGGTTTTTAGTGTGAGGGTCAAAATAGTACTTTGGACACATGACCTTTTTGTTTTGGACATTCTGACACCAACATTTCCTTAGTTTTGAGTTTAGGTAGGGAAACACTGCTAGTGCAGGTACAGCGAGGCGTTTCCCAAACCCCCTTTTATATGTTCTTAAAAAAGTCTTTAGCCAAAACCGTGCCTAAAATGTTACAGAGTGTCATGATTCCAGGGGGATGGTGACTTTGGAACCATGCGAGGCGCCGACTTGTTTGATTTCCCCTCCACGTAACTAGCCACACCACTCTACGCGGTCTAGTTGTTTTTTGCAACATGGCTTCCGCCAGGAGTCTTCCCTCTCCCGGCGACCAGCACATTGCAACTTGCTTGGTTTTCCTCTATATTGTGTCACGCTTCACTATCCTTTCTCTTGCCAGTGATCCGCTTTCTATCATTTTGGTCCTCATACCTTGCTTCCCTCACTTGTTTTCTGTTTCACTTTCTTTATCACAATGGAGCCCTTTCTGTTTGCCTTCCCTTTTCACTCTCTCTCTCTCTCTCTCTCTCCGGCTTCCTTTCGGCTTCCCGGCCGGCTTGCTGTCTCTCTCTCTCTCTCTATCTCTCTCTCGCTTGTTTTTGCTCAGCTGCGTTACCTGGTTCCGCTGTTGTTAGTCCTCTCCGGTCTCGCTCTGGTGCTTTTGAGGGGCATTTCTCATACTCCGGTCTTTTCACCTTGTTGTTACTCTTTGTATCTTGTTACTGCCCTACGGAGGACTTTTGTGTTCTATCCCCGCCTGCCTAGGGGTTATCTCTATCTTAACCTTTGGGGATTTTTCTCCCTGTTTAAACACTAACCGGCAGTTTATCAGCTTTGTTTTTCCACCGTCTCTGGCGAACTTCCGTGTACTTTTTGTACTATCCAACTCTACTGGGATATCCAGATTGCACCAGCTGGGATCCTCGTTTCTTGAAATCTACTGGGGTTTTTTATGCCTAGAGGCTTTTTCCCCACCACAAGGCTGTTCCGGAAGCGGAGTCACTGGCCTGCTGATATCTCATGGCCACAGTGTCCTCCTTCTGTGGCAGACCCTATCTTCTTAAAAAAAAGGAGATACCGACCAGGAGAAAGAAGATAACATCTCCAGAGCCGAGTTATTCAGGGGAGGAGGACAAGGAGGACTTTGAAACTGAGTCGACTGGAATACTTGGTGCAGTGGAAGGGATATCCCAGTTCCGAAAATTCATGGGAACCAGTTTCTTTTGTACATGCCCCTCTTTTGGTACACACGTTTCACCGGGCACACCGGGCAAGCCTGGGATGTTAAGACACAGGAGGGGGCATACTGTCATGATTCCAGAGGGATGGCGATTTAGGAATCATTGGAGGCGTCGACTCCATTGATTTACCCTCCACGTAACTAGCCGCACCGCTCTACACAGACTAGTTGTTTTTTGCAACATAGCCGCCACCGGGAGGTTCTTATTCTTCCCTCTCCCGGCGGCCGGCGCATTGAACTTGCTTGATTTTCCTCTGTATTGTTGTCAAGCTTCGTTAGCATTTCTCTTGGCGGTGATCCGCATTTTATCCTTTTGGGTCCTCATACTTGTTTTCTGTTTCACTTCCTTTATCGCAACGGAGCCCTTTCCGTTTGCCTTCCATTTTTCGCTCGCTCTCTCTCACTCTCTCTCTCCGTCTTCCTTTCGGCCTCCCGGCCGGCTTGCTGTCTCTCTCTCTCTCTTGCTTGTTTTTGCTCAGCTGCCTTACCTGGTTCCGCTGCTGTTAGTCCTCTCCGGTATCGCTCTAGTGCTTTTGCGGGGCATTTCTCATACTCCGGTCTTTTCGCCTTGTTGTTACTCTTTGTATCTTGCTACTGCCCTATGGAAGACTTTTGTGTTCCATCCCCACCTGCTTAGGGGTTATCGCTACCTTACCCATTAGGGATTTTTCTCCCTGTTTAAACACCAACCAGCAGTTTATCAGCTTTGTTTTTCCACCCTCTCTGGCGAATTTCTGTGTACCTTTTGTGCTATCCAACTCTTCTGGGACATCCAGATTGCACCAGCTGGAATCCTCATTCCTTGGAATCTACTGGGGTTTTTTATGCCTGAAGGCTTATTCCCCTGCCACAAGGCTGTTCCGGAAGCGGGGTCACTGGCCTGCTGATATCTCGCAGCCACAGTGGCTTCCTTCCATGGCAGACCCTATCTTCTTAAAAAAAAGGAGATACCGACCAGTAGAAAGAAGAAGATACCATCTCCAGAGCCCAGTTCTTCAGGTGAGGAGGACGAGGGGGACTTCGAAACTAAGTCTACTGAATCAGAGAAAGGCGTAATTGACACAGAGTTTCATTTCTGACTCTTCACATTTCCCTTGCCTCAATACAAAAGTACTGTAACGAGTACTGCAACGAGGAAGCTTGGCCGAGTAATGAAGATCAATGAAGGCCAAGAGCACAAGCTGCGCTCTAGTTGCTGCAAGCGCATACTTGATGCAGGGACATTTAAACAGCTGAACCAGCTGATATGCAGACGCTGGCTGGAGAAGTCTGTGTCGACCGAGGGACCACTGGGCTGGTGCAAGGTCCGTGGAGCCAAACTGCTCACACAAGAAGCCAAGGAGAGCAGACTGAGCATACGCTGCAAGGACGCCAGAAGAGGAAGAGAGTCCCTTGACCATTCGCAGGTACCAAAAGGCAGCCCTCAAGCTGCCCGAACACGGAGAAACCCAGAGCAGGCAAGCGGGAGCCGCGAGAGGCACAGAGGCCACAGAGCAGAGGCAGCAAACCTGGAGAGAAGGAGCGGGACGCCAAAGAGCCACTGCAGGCTTGCTGTGGGGAAATGCAACGCATTCCACAGGGAGCCGATGAGTCCACCCAAGGGAAGATGTATACCGGGGCATTTCGGCAATCCTACCGAAGACAAATAAAAGTAAATTAAGCATTTGAGAAAGAACGAGAGATTCAAAATTTCATAAAGAAACAGAACGAAACAAATATAAGAGATTGTCAAGTTTGTAAGTGTGCACAGTATACATATGAGAAATGCCCAGGTAGGAGTGAATGCAAGGCAGATTCAAGTTGCCAATTATTTCATATGAGAAAAGCACTGGCAAGAGAGTATACCCGGCAGATTCAAGTTGCATGTGTGTTCATAGGAGAAACGCCCTGGCAGGAGAGTATACCAGGCAGATTCAAGTTGCAAGTTTATTCTTATAAGAAAGCCCTGTCAAGGGAGTATACCAGGCAATGTAAAGTTGGACAGTGTGTAAAGTACATCACATGAGGAAGTCCTGGCAAGTATACATCAGGAATAGCCGAAAACTGAAAACTGTGCTGATATATATAAAAGGGGAGAGGAAACCTGGCAGGAAAGTACACCAGGCATCCTACCAAGATACAGACTAACATCCAAGTTGTTTTGCCTACTGTGAGAAACCTAGGGGTATTCTCCCATTAATACCAGAGAGCCCTCTATTCAGGTGGCTCTCCTCAGGGACATCGCTCTTCGATCCAAACCTTGGGGGAGGACGAGCAGAGCGAGGGAGGATCCCCTAGGGAACACCTGGGTTGGGGAATCTGGGGCTGACTTTGTGGGAATACCCCAGATGAGACAAAGTATTCTGAAGGGGAAACAAAGTATTCTGAAGGGGCGACAAAAGAGGAGGAGGAAGTCCCGGGCGCCTACATGGGATACGCTGCTTCCCATCACCCTTATCCAGGTCAACTTTTCCCCAATTCCAAACCCGTCATTGGCCAAGGTGGAGAAGGAAGAAAAACAAACTAAAACAAAGCCAGGAGTCTGATGTCAATATCGTCCATCCTCTATAAATTTAAATCACAGGGAATATCATCAAAACTCATGTTTGTATAATCAACCATAAGGAATATGGAAGGGGGCAACCATCCCCTTGAGGGATAACCAGGCTACAGGATCTCCCAATGTTCATTGTAGATTTCCTATAAAAGGTGTGGTTTTTCACAAGGAAGAGCGCAAGCTGGGGATGCGGTCAGGACCCGAGAAGCCAAGGAGCAGAGAGCAATAGGAGTAAAAGCATGGAGGAGAACGGCATGCCGAGATGCTGGCCAAGTGTTTGTGAGGGGCTGTAGTGTGGCTAGGGAGCCGTGCCTCCAAGGAGCCGGAGTAAGGCAGCCTGTATCCTGCTGGTGGAATTTGGGGGAAAGGCTCATTCCCTTGGGACGTGTGCAGTTTTAAAGCTGCATGGAGCAGAAAGGTTTGAAAGTGTGCCCAGGACAGAAAGGTTTAAGTTACTTACCTGTAACTATGGTTCTCCAGCATGGGTCTGGCATGGATTCACATGCTCATGAATATTCCGTCGTCAGGCTGGGAAGCCTTGTTAAAAGAAAAAACTGTTCCACTTACAAACTGTATTTCTCCTCTAAACCAATCACTGTCCTCTGGGTCATACTGTACCCATACAATGACAGTCCTCCCCCTAAACCCTCCCCTGGCAGCCATCTTCAGATTTGGTAAGCACGTAAAGTGGCAGCATGACAAAGAAGAGCCCCAGAGGGGTCGGAGGGAGGGTTTGTATATGAATCCATGCCCGACCCATGCTTGAGAACAATAGTTATAGGTAAGTAACTTAAACCTTCTCCAGCATGGGGTTTGGCATGGATTCACATGCTCATGAATAACAAATACATAGCTGTACAACATACATTACACAACCACGGGAGGTGGCAATGCTCAACACAGGAAATTACACTTACCCCTGGAACAGACTCACCTCAAGCAAACAGGTTGTGTAGCACCGCTTGGTCGACTCTGGACTCCTCCCTGGAATCCCTGTCAATGCAGTAGAATTTTGTGAAGGTGTACGTAGACCTCCACGTAGCAGCCCTGCAGATGTTGACCAGGGTCACACCAGACAGGAACGCCGCCGTCGCATCGATCGGTCTGGTGGAGTGGGCAAACGGATGGCTGGGCAGCAGTCGGTTAGCCAACCGATGACAGTGTGTGATGCAGCCGGAGAGCCATCTGGAAATGGAAGCCTTGGACAAGGCCTTCACATGGTTCACAGAACCCAAGTTCATGAACAGCTGTGAAGTCCTCTGAAAACTCTTCGTAAGTGTCATGTAGAATTTCAGGGCACAAGCAACGTCCAGAGAGTGCAAAGCCCTTTCCGCCGGCGACAAAGGTTTCGGGAAATAAAAAGGTAGCACCAAAGGCTCATTGATGTGGAATTCCGATGGAACCTTCGGCATGAAGGAGGGGTGCATCCGTAGCATCACCCAGAATTCTTGAAAAGTCAGGCACGGTTGCTTGCAGGATAGGGCCTGGATCTCACCTACCCTCCTGGCAGAGGTGATGGCCACAAGGAAAGCAGTTTTCCACGAGAGACACTTGAGCAGGGCCTGATGCAGAGACTCGAAGGGGGCCCCCATGAGCCTCGTCAGAACCACGTTGCGTTCCCACGCCGGGGCAGGAGCCTTCACCGGCGGGAAGGATCTGAAAAGTCATTTTGAGAAACTCCTTGACGAGTCATTGGGACCAAAGTTAAGATCTTCCTGGATGACCTGGTGGAGCGGGAGATATCCCTTGGCCAAGGATAGCAAGGACGGAAGGATCTGTGGGAACTTGTTCAGAGAGGAATTGCCATAGCATTTCGGTGTTGGACTGCCCATGTGGGCGGGACAAAGACTGACATGCAAATGGATATTTCCCATCTGTGAAACGTATAGTGAGCAAAAAGCGTGTGCTGCAAACTTTCATCTCAGAACAGGTTATCATGCCATGTTCTTTCTGGAGAGGAGCGCCTGCTACCTTTTTTGAAATATCTGTGGGACCGTGACCTGCAAAGGGGTAATCTTCTGTGACCAGCACCACGCAGCAAAATGCTTCCACTTGTGACTGTAACACTTCAAGGTCGGCGATGTCCTGGCTTTGGCGAGGACCTCACTGCAGTCCGCTGGCAACTCATATCGTCCAAGCTCTAGGGCTGCAGCTCAGGTTCACCAACCCTGGGCCGTGATGGAGGACTGGGTCTCCTTCTCTAGCAAAAAGATCCGAAACCACTGGCAGGTTGACGAGAGGCGATGCTGACATGCCGAGAAGGTCCGGGTACCAAATTTGCCTTGGTCACGCGGGGCGATGAATATCATCCTGCACTGACACTGTCTGAGTCATAGCAGGAAGGGGGATGGGGGAAACACATACAGAAACAGCCCTTCCGGCGGAAAGGAGAACGCGTACCCCACTCTCCTCAGCTGCTGGCAAACCTCTGGCATTTGGAGTTCAACGCCATCGAAAATAGATCGATTTGGGGCCTGCCCCACTTGACAAAGAGGCAAGCCACCAGATCCTGCCGAAGTTCCCACTAGTGGAAGGAGCGCAGTTCCCTGCAATGGTGTTCTTGACTCCCACCAGGTGAAGAGGGACGAGGAACATCCCTTGTCTGATGGCCCAGCGCCACAAGTCCTGCTCTTCCTTGGAGAGCGCTGCAGATCGAGTGCCCCCCTGTTTCCTGATCTAGAACATGGTGGTTGTGTTGTAAGTGAAGATCCTTACCACCTTGCCCTTCAGAGACGTAAAAGAGCGACCTGAGGGCCCAGAACACTGCCCATAGATGAAGTATGTTGATATGGAGATCCTTCTCCTCCGGCAGCCACTGGCGTGTAGACATCAGGTGTGGGCTCCCCAGCCTTCCAGGGAAGTGTCTGTGGTGACCGTCTCCTTGTATGGGGATCTTGAAATCCCATGCCTTGGGCAATGTTGGAGCGGGTGCCTCACCATACTATCGCCCAACGGAACTCGTTGTTGAGAGGGATCTTGTATGTGAAGCTTCCGGACACCTGTGTCCAGCGCACATTCGAATTACTGTTGGGTCACATTTGCATCCTGCAGAGCTGATCCAGGTATATGCAGGATGACATCCTGCCCAGTAACGACTTGATGGCCTGCACCATGGCCGTCTTCACTGACGACAGCCGTTCAACCTTCCCTTGAATGGCTGCTATCCTCTCCTCTGAGGGCGGCGCCAGGCACAACACTATATTGAGTATGAAGCCTAGGAACAGAGCGATCTGCAATGGCATTAACCAGGACTTTGGAAAGGTGATGGAGAATCCCATATCCGTCAGCAACTGGACGGTCCTCTCGGTGTGTCCGTCGGCCAGCTCCCCCGAGCGGGCATGATTCACCCACTTGTCCAGGTACGGGTATACGTGTATGCCCTGTAGATGCAGATGGGCAGCCACCAGAGCCAGGCACTTCGTGAACACCCTGGGGGCTGACTTGAAGCCAAAAGGTAGACCCGTGAACTGGTAGTGCTGTACCTGCACTACGAAGCGTAGAAACCTTCGATGTTTCTTGTGAATGGGGATGTGGAAATAGGAGCCCTCCAGGTCCAACAACATAAAGAAGTCTCCTTTTTCCAGTTAGTCGAGCATGTGTTGCAACGTGTCCATTCTGAACTTTTGGGACTTTAGATATTTGTTGAGACGTCGTAGGTCTAGCATGGGCATCCAGCCTCCCATCTTCGTCCTTACCAGAAAGTATCTGGCATAGACTCCGGAGCCCCAAAGCCGTTGGGGAACTAGCTCTATCGACCCTTTTCGCAGCATCCGCTGTACCTCTTCCAGGAGCTGAGGGATGTGCTGCTCCTGCCGGGAAACAGGTGGGATCTGCTGACACTGCGTTGAAACTCCAGGGTGTGTCCTTGGGCGAGAGCATGTAGCACCCATCTGTGGATGGTGATCTTTGTCCACTCGCTGACTAAGTTCGTCAGCCGGCCTCCCACTGGGGTGCGTGGGTGGGGGCCTGAAGTCTCAGCCAGTTCAGGCTTGCTTCGGCGCCGGCATCCTGCCCTGAGGGAGATGGTGACACTGTCTTTCGCTACCGTATGCCTGAGAACGGCCTCTGTAGGCTTTCTGAGTCGTGAATCTGGCAAGCTGACGGTACAATGTGGAGAAGCCTTTTGAAGACTTGCTCTACTTTCCCCTGGAGGAGCAAACAGAAGAGCAGTGCTGCTAGAGAGTGCCAAGGGAACGGGCCATCTCCATATCTGTTTTGATGGCCTAGTGAGACTCGTCGATGACCTTTCCAAATAGTTTCTCTCTGTTTAAGGGCATGTCCAGCACCTTTGCCTGACTTCCTGAGGGAAATTCATGGCCTTCATCCAACCTTGGCGATAAAGGCAGACACTGTTCCCCATTTGCTGGAACCCCATGTTGGCGACGTCCAATGCCACAGTGATGGCTTGATCAGACGTCACTTCCCCTTCCTGGAAGAGAACGATTGCCTCCATCTTCTTATCGTCGGGGGGGAACTCCATAATAGACTCCAGCTTGTACCACAGCTGCCTATCGTACCTGACCAGGATCACCAGTGCGTTGGCCACCTTGATAGTGGACGCCGCAGTGTAAATCACCTTCTTTCCCATGGTGTCCATCCTCTTCTCCTCGCTGTCCAAAGGGAACGAAGACGTTGAGGACGGGTTGGCTGACCGTTGCCTTGCGGCCTCGATAACACTGAATTCGGCGATGGCAGCAACCTCGGGCACTTGGGTGCGTAGTGCACCCTATATTTCTTCTACACCTTATCCCGTTTGGCTGCAGCTGTGCAAGGGTTCTTCATGAGGGCCAGGCCCTCTCCCCAAACAACATCCAGAAGTCGCACCGCCATGATTGTCTTCGGCTTGGCCGGGCGCCTCTAGTACAAGAAGCCCTCCTTCTTGGTTTCCTCGGGCTCCAGCTGGAATAGTTCAGAGGCTCTGGATATCATGGAGTGGAAATATCCCACCTCATCCGGTGGGCACACCCTATGTGGAGCATCCAAATGTGGAGATTCACCGCCCACTGCGACGATATCCTCGTTCTCATCCGTCGTCATGGCCGTGTTCATCCCTGTACCCATGCCTGGATCTGCTGCGGGAAAAGGGACCCGACGTGGTGGCAGAGGTTGAAACAGGGGCATTGGATGATGCTTTCTCTTCTTTGCCGGACACTGATCAGGGACCTGGAGGACCACAGGTACTGGAGCCAGAGGCATCCTCATCTGGATCTCTGACACCAAGGTGTCCAGAGTCAACAGAATATCCAAGGAAATGTCCCTCAGTGTAGCAGGCAGACCGGGAAACTAGGCTCTCCGCCATTATCGCCGTCATCCTCCTCTACCACGTCCTTGTGGACTGTGTGTAAGGACTCCTCGTCATCCTCCTCTACCACGTCATCATGGACTGTGTTTAAGGACTCCTGATCCTTGTTGTCCATGTAACAAGACCACTATGGCTTGGGCCATGGCCTGAGAGGGCTGTTTAGGCCGCCTGGCTCCCCTGCCCCCTTTTTATCCACCCTCAGGGTCTTGAACCGGGGCCTGAGCCGGCTTCACACCTTCTGGCATGCCTGCAGACTTCGCCAAAGTCACTGCAGAGGTGTCGCACCTTGGGGTAGGGACACCTTCTGAGCCGTGGGAGCTACCCTCGCAGTATCAGTGGCCTTTGCTGTTGTGGCAGTAGGAGTCATCAACAGTGTTGTCGACAAGGTCTTAGCCTGTGCTGGTTGGACCTGCTTGAGTTGTTTGGCCTTTTTCTCCTCCGTCCGCAGCTTCTCAGATTTCTCACATAGTTTAGCCGGGGGAAAGATGGCTCCTATTTGAAGAGGAGCTTAATGGTAGGCTGGCAATGAGGCGGAAGGTGATTGTGATCGTGCCCTATCCACTTTGGGACCCCCTTCCGCTGCGAACCCAGTGGACTCAGACTTGTGGCTCTTGGCCTTGTCTTGGGCCCCCGCGGTGAGGCACCCTCAAAGGACTTAGAATACCGCTCCTCGGACCGGCTGCTCCTGGGTGATGCATGACCCTGCACGGAGCACGGGTTAGCGGCCTTGGCCCCAAAGCCATGCCACCAGCCTACTGTGTCTGTCCCTCGATGCTTTCTTTGAAAATCCGAGGCAAATCTTGTACTCTACCACCTTGTGATCCGGGTGCAGGCAGTAGAGGCATTGTAAGTGTTTGTACTCCACAAACACATTCTGTAGTCTGTATTTAGTGCAGGGCCTGAAGAGGGACCTTTCCTCCTTCTCCTCTGATATGGTCGGAGGGTGAGAAGTAGGCCCAAAAGCCTTGTTGAATCTTTGACGATCTTCGCCCTTGAGGGCCACAGAACTTCACTGACAATGGGTCCCTGCTGTCGGCAGATCAAGAAAAAAGGCTTTTTTTTAAAACAAAAATAGAACTTTTTCCGGCAAAAACACGAAAAAACATACAAATAGCTGGGAGAGCACACACTGAAGGAAGGCCGATGTCTGGACAACTTATCTTAGTCAATCTGAAAAGTGGGTTCAGCATCAAATCCTGGTGTAACCACTTCCCATACATGCAAAGTGCGATGTTAGAGGACGATGACCACAGGAAAATGAATACAAAAACGTTACATCTGATCAATATATACTGGAACCATCAGGCTGTAGCAAGTCTGAAATCCATAGAACAAACCTTGGACCTCATAGATTCCACAATTACAGATAACAATAATCCAAACATAGTCCTCTTCAGAGATTTAAACATTAAACCAATTGGAATTGTACATCACCTAGAAAAGAAAGCCACTCGCATCGACAGGAAGACAAATCTCAAAACAATATGGCTATGGGAAATGGAGGCTCGGAACATGAACATGATGAACGGAAACATCAGCGGAGATATGCCAGCTCAAGAAACCTGGGAAAGAGGAACGCAGAAGTCTGTTCTAGACTATTTTTTCGTGTCAGAGACTATGCTCGATGAGATCGCAACACTAAAGGTGTTAAAGACTCCACAAAGCGATCATAATTTGGTAATCTTAACTTGGAACCAAGAGAACCTTCGTAGAAAAAATCAATGGAGACAAAATGTGAGTCTAGAACCAAGTTGTAATCGACTCCGGCTAAGCCACAATGACATCATAGCCTTAGCCGATGAAATAAGATTGACAAAAGCGAGTTCTGAAAAGGATCTGATAGACTACACGATATTCATGGAAGTATATAAAGTCCAGTCAGCTGGGCCAAAAAAAACAGAAATATCGGAAACACGAATTTGATCCCGGAGTAGCGCAAAAAAAAAAGAACTTAGGAAAGGTCTAAGAAGCCTTGTGTTGAGTAGCATCATAGACAGAAACTAGCTAAATAGGAAGTTAAGAACTAACTATAAGAAGTGGATAAAATCACATAAAATAATCCTTGAGCAAAGAAGTGCTGAAGCGGTACTGAAGGCACTCGCACAAAGAAACTCAAGAGGGCTTTGGTCGCTCATTAACGAAATAGAAAACCCGCAGAAAGCGATTCTAACGAACATGGTCTCTGAAACTCAATGGTCAACTCACTACAACACGCTGTTTGCAAAACAAAAAGAAGTGAAGAGCCCAGAATTCTCCACATGCCAGCCGTGGGACATCAAACTTGAAAGAGATGACATAATGAGGGTGATACAAAAAAGTAGTTCATCAAGAGCCGCCGGCCCAGACGGTCTATCCAACCAAATGCTAAAAAATAATCCAGAGGAATGGACTGAGTTTTGCGATGTTCTGTTTAAAAACATAATGCAGGAACGACAAATACCAGCTTCATGGAAAACAGCGATAATTGTGCCAATCTTTAAAAAAGGATGTCGCATAGATCCAGCACATTATCGCCCCATAGCGCTCCTGGATGTGATTGGCAAGATATTCGCAACCATCCTACTAGCGCAGTTAGCCAAATGGATTAGAACATACAAAACATTCGATGTGAGACAATCGGCTTTGTGAGGGGAGTCGGGTGCGAATATCATTCTGAACCTCTTAAAGCTGGAAGCGATCAAAATTGGGCAGAAAGTATATCTAGCGTTCATCGACTTAGCCCACGCTTTTGATGGAGTAGACCGCGAATTACTATGGACAAAATTGAAACTTGGTGGATGCCCTCATGGTCTAATTCTAGCAATAAAAGAACTGTACTCTGATACTGAAATCCAGAACCGTTTGGACCGAGACGGCCATCTCTCCAGCCCAATAAAAACAGCTAGAGGTGTGAAACAGGGCTGTCCTTTGGGAGCAACGCTGTTCAATTTCTACATCGCAGAGGTTGGTAAAGCGCTAAATGGAGTCAAATCTTTTCCTCCAAAACTAAATGGAATACACATTGGATGGGTACTATACGCAGACAACATAGGGCTCCTTGATTTGACTCCTATAGGCTTACAGAGGAAGCTGAACACCCTAAAGATTTACATTGATGAGATTGGCCTTGAAATCAATGGAGCTAAGTCAGAGATCCAGATATTGAAAAATGTAAAAGGAACCCAAAATAAAAATGAAAAATACAGATGGATGCTTGGCACAGGTGAATTAAAACAAGTCAAATGTAGCAGATACCTGGGTACCTACATCAATGCAAGCATAAATGATGAGCCAATGTAAAAGATGATTGCTAGCCAATGCAAGCAATTAACAGCACAAGGGGCAGTAATCCCAAAAAAGTATGGCAAATTTTCATACAAACCGGTTGTAAACTTTTACAAGAGTAAAGCGATAGCAATGTTAGTGTATGGGGCCGAAAGCATGTTTGGTCGCCCGAGCAAGCTTTGGGCCAGATGTGAAGGTACATTCTGGAAGAAAATATTACAACTGCCACAGAGATTTCCAACAGCTTGTACATTGTATGAAATGAGTCTATCAACTCTGAACACAAGAATTATGTGGAATACTCTGGTGTTGTACAGCAAGACTACTCCAAAAGCTGATTTACCGCAATTCAACATAATGATCGACCGTCAAAATCACAAGAAGGAAGATCTATTACAGAAGTGGAGACTCATAATGTAAAACATCTTAAATCAATTAAATACAGATGAAAAGACACCAATCCTAATACAGTAAAAAAAAAAGCTATTCCAACAAGACTGGATAGAGACAATCGAGAAGCGAGCAGAACACAAATGCATGCAAAATAGACCAATGGAAGCTTAAGGGCTAAATTGTCTATCTAAATACCTGGAAATATTTCCATGTAAGTGTCTACGAAAATTCTACATGAAATTTAGATTGAATTTGTTTTCAACAAAAGAGATCCAAAGGCTACAACGTGAAGTTGGAAATGATCTAAAATGCAGATTCTGCAAAAATCCTGATGACACATTGAAGCATCTGGTACTCGACTGCACAGGACTGAGAGACTTAATAACGAGCTATCTAGGAGCCGAACTTGAGAAAATAACGACTAACAGTCGAGAAGACTGGTGGACTAGATTGCACAGTAGTGATTCTCAACGTCTAACAATAGTGTTAGCGCTCTATCTAGAACAACTGAATGGGAAGCTTCTCTGAGTCAATGCAACTCCTTCCGACGTACATAATAAAAAATGAAAAGGAACAAATGTGAAGGAGAAATGAACGGAAAAACAAAAGGACTCTAGATACAAATGAAAATTAAAGGAAATTGACTAGTTAAATGTTAAATGTTAAAATGTGTAACGATAGTTTATTTTATTTTGCATTATTCCTTTTAAAAAGTTGGTAACAAACTATAATAACATTTTTAAAAATTTAAAAACGTGTGTAGCCAGAACCATGAGTCCCCTGTGAATGACTTCCACTGTGTTGACTTGAAAACAACCTTTTCAAATTTGACTTCATTTTGGAATTCAGCTTCTTTGGCAATTTTTAAATTGTGTGTCATTTTATTATCTGAAAAGTGTCGAAAAGACCCTCATGGGTGGGAGTTACACCTCAATAAAAAATATATAAACAATTCAAGACAGAGCCCTAGAAATTACTCTGACTTAATCCAGGTTTATGCTTCACCAAAGTCTTAGGAAACTGCGTGCTTTCATTAGCATTAGGACAAAGGCATATCATCATGGACAATATCTTCATCATGGCATCATATCTAGGCACCTCTCTTAATGATTGGAAGGAAGATGGAAGCCTACTTCCAAAATGGCATGCAGATAATATTCATTGCACCCCGGTAATATCAGCTTCTGTTAGTGGTCTCTGATAAAAAATGCTTAAAATTTTCAATGAATCGCATGGATTCACAGATTAACCTGCCCCCTCATAAATATTACTTTCCCAGAAACAGATAATCAAATCTTGTAGATGCACACAGCCTATCTTCTTAAGCCGATGGCTGGAAATGATCAACATTTGAATTATAGAATGAATCTTGAACCTGGATGGTTCAAATTTCCTGAATCCAAATCATTTATACAAAGTAAAAAGGAGAGAAGCATCAACTCACCTCAGCACTAGGCCCCTTTTCACTGTGGTTTTCATTTTCTCCGTCAGATGTTCAACATTGTTCTAAGAATCAGAAAGCACAGCATGATACTTGGGAAGTGTTCATTACATAATAGTATTTAAAAACAACAGGTCTTCATAATTAGACTAGTCAGTAGATTATTCAGATCAACATTTTCCTTTGATCACAATATAAAACAGCCTTGCCATTCTAAAACACTTTTATGATGCCTATGCCCACATCATATGGAAACATTGCCACTGTAAAATACAATTCTTGATGCCTGTGCCCACAATACATGCTAGCACTACCAGAGAGACACACATTTTCATGATGCCTGTGCCCACATTATATGCCAGCATTTCTGTTGTAAAACACTTTCATGGCCCATGTGACTACACTATACGCTAGCTCATGAACTTTACGAAAATCCTCAAATCTGGGCAGACTTTTGCTATACCTTATTCAAGCAAATCGCAATAGAACGTGTGACACCAACATCATGGAAGACCGCAATTATTGTACCGTTGTTCTAAAAGAGTAATAGATCAAACCCCAAAGATTACCGCCCGATTGCATTGCTTGATGTTCTGATCAAGGTATATGCATCCCTTCTGAAAGATAAGCTGTCAAAATGGAGTCTGCAGCACCACTACATTGACCAGAGACAAACTGGATTTGTAAAGGGTGTAGGCTGCAGTCAGAATCTCTTCATTGTCAATATCCTGAAAATGGAAGCGATAGGAACTGGGGCCAAGACATACCTTGCTATAATTGACCTATCCCAAGCCTTTGATAATATTAATCGTGAACTAATCGAGTGGAAGTGTCCCGTGAGTCTTCTTGCTGCTATAAAAGATCTGCACACCAAGACTGAAATCAGAATACGTCTTGATCGACTGGGGAAACTCTCCACCCCAATTCCAACACATTGTGGAGTCAAGCAAGAATGCCCACCCGCAGCCAACTTATTTCTCTTTGACATCGATCAAACAATCAACAGCAAAGTTTCCTTTTCACCTAAAATCAACGGTTCGCACGTAAGCCATCTACTCTATGCAGATGATTGCTGCTAGACTTAACACCAGTTGGCTTACAAAGGAAACTAAACGCACTTGAACGATATGTTAAGGAGAATGCCATGAACATAAACATAGCCAAATCCGAAATATTAGAGCTCAAGGACTTGCGGGGTCAAAAATGAGTCAAGCGACTGACTTTGAAATGACATATGGAGAAACTACAGCTGAACTCTATAGAACACACAAAATACCTGGGGATGAAGATCAGCTCTAGCATGAACGATGAACCATGGGTAGAAGCTACAAAACTCAAATGCCGACAGCTAGCCACCCAAGCGATGGTGTTAAATAAAAAATAAGGCTTGTAGTCTCTACTTCCCATTTTGGCATTTGACATCTGCAATGTCCAAGCAAAAAATAGATCTGGTTCAATAACTGTTGTGTTTTTAACTCTGTTAGAATACTACTCATTGAAGAGGGAGGGATAGACACTCTCTGGTCTTTCCTATTAGATAGGTGGTGCACCAGTTCTGACCTAGGGACAGCATCACCTTATAGGGATAGGGTGTGCTTCCTACTAAGGATAGTGCTAGTGTACACATGGATGGTCTATTGTTGAATCACTCACAATATAAAATAGGAAAGACGCCCTACGACTGTTCTTATGTGATAAAAAGTACCTAAATACTTAACAGTAGGGCAAGTACACCTTGAAGGTGTTGTGTTTGGTTTTGGCCTAAATATGGTCCCTGATTGTTGTTGGATGCATCCAATATATGCCTCAAGAAATCTTCTCTCCAAGGCTGCATGCAAATAGGTGGCAAGGAGGGAAGTTAATTGGTACTTCCCTTGCTGTGCTCCACCTCAGCACATCCCCTAACAGGTATAAGGAAAACATTCTAATGCATACTCTAATGGCCAGCTATGGGCGATGCTCTCTTGCTCCTACAAATGCCTGCATGAAATGTGCAGGTCTCTACCGGGGACATCAACTGCAAATGAGGGCATGCATGACCTCTGTCCCTGCAGGTAGTTGTTTTATTCTCTGTCATGCTCAGTTCTCTGGATGTGGATTGCTGTGCATGACAAAGAAGTGATGACCTTGGCATAATGGGAGGGATTACGCCCTAATGCTAAGTAAGCAACACTGATAGCATTACTGGATATGATTAAGTCATTTTAGGTGCCTACATTATGGCACATAAAATCATACTAAGTATAAGTTGTTCCTGGGGTAGTGGAAATCCATAAGTAAGCCTGATTAGGCTCTTGCCGAATACATAACAGTAGTGTATGTTGTTCTTTAGCAATGCGTGACATATTCAAACACTCTGTTTGCTCACGGGTTCCTATGTTAGTACAGAATTGCACCCCCTTCTGCCCAGAGGGGCTGAAAGGATGTAAGAGATCAGCTTAATGATGGAGAGAATAGTCAAATGAGGAATGAATGGCCCGATGACGGAAGAAATTCCACCTTGAGGGTATTTTGCAGCTCATTACAGATAATTCTGCATGAGCCAAGTCCAGCACAGCATGCGGTTTTGGCTGGCAAGGCAAGGTTGTAGGGTTTGTGCAGGTGGAACTGCGCCACACAGAGTCAAGGGACGTTAGACTTGCAGCATACCTAGATTTGCTGGATTTAAACATTGAAATATATTGGGATTTTGCATAATGGCAATGTACTGGGATTCTGAAAAGTGGACATGCATTTGTATTCAGAAAATGAATTGAAATGGGGTTGTCAAAAAGCAGAGTGGATTGGTTTAGCAAAAATGTGAGTAATGGCATTGTGCAACTAAGGAGCATACTGAACCTATAGAACTGGTGGCTGTGAAAATGGGAGTGTGCAGGAATTACACAAGATTGCCAAACAGCATTGAGGTTGCAAAAAATGACAGTGCACTTCAATTTTAAAAGAGTGCATTTGCATTACACAAAATGACATGCATTAGAATTGTCAAATTAGGTGTGTAGTGTTAGGAATCTGGGGGCGTCCTCATTTCTTCCCCTAATATATCCTCCCCCCAGGTGGTCAGGGAAAGGCTGTTGCTATCAGATCCTGACCCTTGGGGTGTATATGGAGGGAGGGTCACCTGGGTGGAGAAGACTTGGAGGAAGGAGATAAGGTACCCTTAAACGAGACATGGTATCCCACATGATATCCCCCTTTTCCTTTCAAAATGTCCTCACTTCCCCAGACCTTTGTGGGCTATTGTAGGTCAGATACCTATTTTCCCATTGACATTCATTCATATACACACGCCTTTATAATACTGGGATGAGGAATAAGCAACAACTAGAGACAAAAGACTCTAGAATCAACAATGTGCGGCCTAGTGGTCAAAGAACCAATCATCTTGGCAGGACGTTTAAATACCTGCAATATAGGAAGAAAAAGGAGAACGGTGTCGGCTATGGCTGTGGATGCGAACAGACCAGGACTCCCTGGGAAGCCGTGAAGAGGAGGGAGTGAGTGCTGGTGTGGTGGAGTGAGGAGGCTCATTGACGAGGGCCGCGTCAACAAAGCAGCAGGATGCAAGGATGCCGACAGCAAAGGAGAAGCTCTGGGGCATTCGCAGGTGCGGGCAAGCTGGACGAGGATTACCAAAGCTCTGATTCGAGACGCTGGGAGAAGTGGCGACCGCGGAAGCTAGAGAGAGCTGGAGGAAGCGAAAGCAAAGCAGACTTCACTGTAGCGGGTGCTAAGGTTGACCACGATAGAAACCAAAGGTGCCCGAAGATATAGGTGAGTCCTGTGAAATGGGAAAGGGACACCTGGGCAGATTGGAGGTGGCCTGTGTAAAGAAATAGCAGAAAGTGGAAAACTGAAGCAAAGTAAAGATGTAACATTTCACGTATAACTTAGCACTTTTTGAATACCAATCCGAATGAAAGTACATTTCATGTATAACCAAGCACTATTTGAGGTGGCGTGGCCAGCAGCCATGCTGTGAGGAAGCAAGAACACAAGCTCCCGCTTGATCCTGCATATAAGAACCTTCATTGGGTCCGTTTTCAAATGAGGACACCAGAATCCTGCACCGGAATGTCAGGAGAACCCCAAGGCACATAACTACGGCGTCCTGAATAGGCATCCATGGGCACAGAAGCTGAAGCCGCGGCGCCAGGATCAGAGAGAGAGCAAACAAGATGGCGGTCGCTAGCCTGACGCACCAGCAGTGAGGGACAATGCTGTGTGGGGACCTGGAAGCCCCCTGAGACCGGGATCGGAGGCTGACTGTCAGGTGAGAGCGGCCCGAGTGCAGACCTGGGTTTCTGCGAGGTGCAGTGCTCGGAGACCGGGATAGGTGTGCAACCTGCCCAACAGGGAGCAATGAAAGAGGCAGCCCCACCAAGACCGCAGCACGGCCACGGCATGTACTGAACTGCTCCTGACGGCCAGCTTATAAACATTGTGCAGTGGATGTGTGCGGCAAGTGCACACAGCAAGACTGGGCCCCCAAAGGACAACCCATAAGTGGGGGAAAAGGAAAAGGAACGTAGAACGCGCTAGAGCGGATTCGAGGCATGTGTTGGTGTACCTGCCACAGTCAAGTGCAACCCAGCCCCAGTAGGAACACCAGTCCCACACACTCCGTCAACCTTGGCACACATGGGAGGCTTGAAAGGTGCATCCAAGAATGGGCATGATAGGGCAACACCTGCAGCCCAGCAGCTCACGTGAGCCAAGACAAGCAGCTGCTACACCAGAAGATGCAGACGCTGTTGCACGCTCGGGACACATGCCGTAGACATGATCCTCTGGCCTCACAGTGGCAAACAGACGTAAACTGAAGACGCGCCTCCCAAGGGGTAATTTGCAGGCCAAAAGACCCTGGTGATGCCTGCTCAACATAGCATCACAGACAGCTCCCTCCCTCCACAGCCCTAACAATAAGAAGCAGTATATGCTGCAAAAGTGACTTGGGCAACAGTGCAGCCATCAACATCAACCCCAATAAAGGAGGCGCATACGGAGCACGCACATACCTGAATCAGCACTGATACGCTGGCGCCATGTACGTCCCAGGGCAGTGAGCAAACCCTTGCCAGCACTTAACTACCCCGAGCATTGATCGCAACTTGAGCCAGGGTCCTTGTAAGCCTTGTAGACCAGAGTGAAACACAGCCAAGATGCCAGACAAGCAACATAGTAGCGAAGCCAAACAGGCGGTAATGGACACCTATGCCTGCAAGGCTGGACAAGACCCACTCTTTTCCGCAGACACCAGCACAGACAGAACCACAGACGCAACGCCAAGAGGATGTTCCCCTCCTGGAAGCCATTGCAGGCACTGAAATCTGCACTTGAACAAAAAATGGATGCAGTAATAGTGGACGTGGGGTTGCTGCGCCAAGACATGCGGACACTGACAGACAGAATGGGTACCGTGGAACAGCAGGGGCGTGAGAACACCACTAGCATCACTAGCGCCCAAACCCAAATCGCGGATATGCTGGGAAGAATACAAACTCTAGAACACAGAGCTGAAGACGCGGAGGGCAGAGCCAGATGAAATAACATGTGTATAATGGGCTTGCCAGAGGGAGAGGAAGGCACAGACCCCATCAACTATGTCGAAAACCTGCTGATGCAAGTTGTTGGACCCGGCAATTTATTACAGGTCTTCACGGTGGAGGGATCTCATAGATCCCTGTCCAACTCCACCCCCCCACCTCCCCAGGCACACCTCAGAAGCCAGTGACAGCCAGAATCATGAACTTTAAGGCTAGGGATAAGATCCTCGCCTTTTCAAGGGAAGGCAGCATAATCATCAGAAACTCTTCAAAGCTGGCGATTTACCCAGATTATACAGTGCTAGTGCAAAAGCGCAGGGAAATGTTAGGTCTGATGAAAGAACACCTCAGAAAAGCGAACTTGAGATATATGTTCCTGTTCCCGGCTAAATTGAAAGTGCTACCCAATGGAAGATCCTACTTCTTTGAGACCATTGCCGAAGCACACACTTGGATGGATGAAAAGTGTATACCTCAATTAACAGACAGGCGCAACAATGAGGACATGCACGCATGATCATTAGCGGTGAACGCCACTCCAGAGCCCAAGCCTGCTACCAGAATCCTGTCGTGAGCAAGAAGACGAGAACCGACATGTCTAATGTAGCGGGAGAAGCTGAGAAACCACACACGTGGGAACAAGCTGACTGTTGTGGAACGAGCAACCCCTACAAAGTTAACCAAATCTTTGATGCCAGTTGTAAGGCATCGTGCTGCTGCACGTAGCGTCCTGCAATGTAGGACGGCACGGGTAAAGCACCTAAACCTGAGCGAGGGGGGGAGGCTGGACATTTGATTAAGGTTAAAGTTTATTTGTTGAAAGTAGAAGTTGGGGCAAGGGGATGCATCCTATATAAAGAGCAGACTCGAACCCACCCACTGATCGCAGGTACACATAAAAGAGGAGGGGAAGGCCCCTGGATGCACTGGGGTGGGAAAACAGAATCACCTTACAATGTACGGCCCAGCTGGGAGAATTACGGGGAGAAAACCTCAAGAGCAGGAATTTGGGGGAGAAAGAAAGCAAACATTACTGTACACAGGAAGGGAGGTACCGAATATGGTAATAAGGAAGCAAGAGGGCTCATGGGAAAACACAGGTCCAGAGACACACTGCAGTGACATACCTCAAAGGCACAAACATAGTTACATGGAATGTGAGGGGACTTAACAACTATGTGAAACGCTTAATAGTGTACACGTGGCTAAATAAAACAAGAGTGAAAGTCGCATTGCTACAGGAAACACACTTCCATGGGGTGGTAAGGTGTATGGCTCAACATACTCCTCTTACGCCAGAGGTGTACTGACATGGATACCCCCTAATGTCTCCTTTCAGCTACTACAAGTTAACAGAGATGAAGAGGTTATGATGGTGATACTACATGGCCTACTTGAAAATAGAGAAGTGTGCCTAGTACATACATATGCCCAAAACCAAGATGCTATTTGGTTCTTCAAAATGTTGGGGCCCCAAATGACACCATACAGAGCAGCGACTTACATATGGGGCGGAGATTTCAATTGCACACTCAACCCACTACTAGATAGGTCAGACACTCAATTTAAGAAACCGGCCCCACCATGAAAACTTGGCGACCTCTCATGAACCAACTCTGCCTGGTGGATTTATGGAGAAATAAGCACGGCGAAGACAGAGGTTACTCTAATTTCTCAGCTCCACATGGTACACATACCCGAATAGATCACGTGTTCACTGGAACAGAGACTGTAGACGAATTCTCTGAGGCGAGAACTCTCTTAGACCACCCCTCCCCCTTTTGGAGACCTAGCTGCACGCAGCCACAAGAACCCCAGGACCAACATGGCACCTGCGTGCTGAAGCCCTGAAGGAGAGGGAATTCCAAAACCATATGTCAGACGTACTGGAGGAATACTTTCAGCTCAACACGGGAAATGTAGAAAGGAGTGGCACTTTGTGGGACGCCTTTAAAATAGTGGTGCAAGGCGCCATGATTGGGAAAATGGGAGGCCTAAGAAAGAAAGTAACAGGGGAATTATCAGACATAGAAAATGCCATAGCAAGGGAAGAAAAAGCAGCAGGCCTAGTGGGGGTGGAATCAGCAGAATTGATAGCACTGAGACGAAAATGCATTGCCATCTGGGAAAAGCTAGGGAAATTAGACTATACAAAATATACATGAAAACTGCATGCCGAATGAGACAAGCCTGGCAGGCTACTCGCTTGGCTCACCAAGCGCGAGACCCAAAGAGATGCGATAAGCGCAATCTGGAATCAAAATGGGGAGATTGTTAGAACACAGAAAGACATAAACAAGGTTTTCTCCAAGACTAACAGAGGAACAGGCAGCGATCCTGGACGCCCCGTTGACATTAGAAGAATTAGAAGCTGTGATAGGGGACCTCCCGATGGCTAAAACCCCAGGCCCTGTTGGGCTCCCGGGAAAACTTTATATAAAATACAAAGAACTGTTAGCGCCCAGACTCTTAGCGGTCTATGAGGAAGCATACGAACACGGAATATTGCCAGACACCATGTGAGAATCGCTAATCATACCGATCCAGAAAACCGGGGAAGCAACCACTAGATTGCGGATCGTACCGACCCCTTTCCATGATCAAGCAAGAGAGTAAAATACTCTGGCGGCCCTTGCCAATAGACTAAAACAGGTCATAATGACACTAGAACATACAAGCCAGACAGGATACGTACCAGGCTGCAACACAACATGGAATCTGAGAAGACTCCACCACATCATCGATCAAACTAACCATGAGTCAGGAAACAGTGCGGTAGCCTCCCTAGACGTGGTGAAAGCTTTTGATTCAGTACGATGAGACTGGCTGCAGCAGGCGCTAGCATATTTCGAATAGGTCCCACAATCTTGAGATGGATCAAGTTGATCTATATAAAACCCAAAGCCAGAGTCAAAACAGGCAGACAGATCTGGAAGGAATGGGAGATACACAGTGGTACCACCTGATCTCCCTAAACGCAGATGACATGCTCTTGTATGTTAACCTGCCCCACCTGCTAGACGTCTCTCAGAAACTGAAGATCCTTCCCCTACGCCCTCCTCACCTTGTTCTTCAGAGGAGTCCTCCAGTACCTCTGTCTTCTTTCTTCTTCTTCGGGGTTCAGTCTTCTTAGGCTTCTTTTCCTTCTTGTCTAAGAGATAAGGGGGAGCTCCTCCGGAGGACACTTTGCCTGGATGTAGAAACAATACAGGCAGTGGGGACCCCGAGGAGCCAACCCCAGTCAGGGAAAGAGCCTTATGCCAAAAAATCCTGGACACCGTATTGGGATATGGGTGTCTTGATAGCATTGTGTTTCTGGGTGAAGGAGCAAGTAGCTGTTCTTGAAGAGTTGCGATCTTTTGGTGAGAGGAATACAGCACCTTTTGGCAGTGTCGGGTAAATACACAGTCCAGTGAGTCCAGCTAGAGCAGACCAGTATGAATGAGGGAAAGATCATCAACAGTTCCAAGGAAGGACACCCACAAGAATGAGATGACAAGGGTTTAATTGGCAAGAGAGAGTGTCACTATGAGGGAACCTAAAGCAGCACTGGTATCCTTTAGACTGGGGAAGAGACAGAGAAGCTGCGTAGAGAAAACAGAGATGGGAAGGCAACAGCGTGCGAGGAAGCATGAACGAGGAAGAAAGAACCCCCTCCCGCAGTAGCAGAAATGAAAAAAGGAGAAGAGCAGTGGCGCTGTCTGACAAGCCACCAGGAGGATGGAATGAGGGTAGCGGGAGGCACAAGAACTAGTGTCTAACCTGTGAGATACGGGTTGCAACGCACCGAGGAGCGTTGAGGATGCCGGTAAGTAATGGCGGTGGCCATCTTGGAAATCAACTAGATCGCTAATCTTAACTGCAGCAAAAACGCCGTGGAACGGTCAGCGGAGCCGCCATAGTCTACAGAGACCCCATTGGCGGCACATGACAGTATGACCCCTCTTCATCAGGGGTTCCCTGGGCTTATCTGGGTGCATTTTATGAAACTGACCGATAAGTCTGGGGGCATGGATGTGACAGACAGGTTCCCAAGTTCTTTCTGCCATTGAGTACCCCTTCCAATGTACAAGGTATTGTAAAGTACCCTTCTGGTAACGGGAACCAACAAGTCTTGACACTTCATACTCCCCAGGGGTTCCATCCTTGGGAATCCCTTGTCATTTTACCTTGCATGAGTATGGGTCGACTGAGTAAACCTTGAGGAGGGAGGTGTGGAATATCGGATGGATTCTCCTTAACCTATGAGGTAGATTCAGCTGGAAGGCCACTGGATTGACCTTAGCCTCAATGGCGAAGGGTCTGATAAAACGGGGAGAGAAATTGCCAGTATGAACCCATCTGGGGGAAAACTTTGTAGATAACCAGACCTTGGTTCCTTTGTCCCAGAGTCGTTTTTTTCTTCTGCTCCTATCTGCCCATTTCTTGTTGGTCTTCTTGCTAGTCTCAAGGTTTCGGGAAGCTTCCTAGTGGGTTTCCTATAGTGTGTCAATTAGCTGATCGACAGATGGTACTTTAAAGGGAGGTAGTCCATTCTAAGGTATTTGTTTGAGGTTGTAACCTTATGTACAGAAGAAAGGACGCATACCGATGGCGGTATGTTTGATATTATTATAGGCGAACTAACGCTACTACGCGGAGTAGCGGCAGAGTAGCAGTCTAGGCAGTCACTGCAGCTACTCATTTTTGATTCCAGTCTTTCTGCCATTTTCATTGCGAGGAGGAGGAGTTCACCTCCAAAAACCCTACCACACCGCAGAGCGGCCGCGGAGTAGCAGCAGAGTAGCAGTCTAGGCAGTCACTGCAGCTACTCATTTTTGATTCCAGTCTTTCTGCCACTTTCATTGCGCGGAGGAGGAGTTCACCTACAAAAACCCTACCACACCGCGGAGTAGCGGCAGAGTAGAAGTCTAGGAAGTCACTGCAGCTACTCATTTTTGATTCTAGTCTTTCTGCCACTTTCATTGCGAGGAGGAGGAGTTCACCTACAAAAACCCTACCACACCGCGGAGTAGCTGCAGAGTAGCAGTCTAGGCAGTCTCTGCAGCTACTCCTTTTTGATTCCAGTCTTAATGCCACTTTCATTGCGAGGAGGAGGAGTTCACCTACAAAAACCCTACCACACCGCAGAGTAGCGGCAGAGTTGCAGTCTAGGCAGTCAGTGCAGCTACTCCTTTTTGATTCCAGTCTTTCTGCCACTTTCATTGCGAGGAGGAGGAGTTCACCTACAAAAACCCTACCACACCGCAGAGTAGCGGCAGAGTAGCAGTCTAGGCAGTCACTGCAGCTACTCCTTTTTGATTCCAGTCTTTCTGCCACTTTCATTGCGCGGAGGAGGAGTTCACCTATAAAACCCCTATCACACCGCGGAGCGGCCACGGACTAGCGGCAGAGTAGCAGTCTAGGCAGTCACTGCAGCTACTCCTTTTTAATTCCAGTCTTTCTGCCACTTTCATTGCGAGGAGGAGGAGTTCACCTACAAAAACCCTACCACACCACGGAGCGGCCGCGGAGTAGCGGCAGAGTACCAGTCTAGGCAGTCACTGCAGCTACTCCTTTTTGATTCCAGTCTTTCTGCCACTTTCATTGCGAGGAGGAGGAGTTCACCTGCAGAAACCCTACCACACCGTGGAGTAGTGGCAGAGTAGCAGTCCAGGCAGTCACTGCAGCTACTCCTTTTTGATTCCAGTCTTTCTGCCACTTTCATTGCGAGGAGGAGGAGTTCACCTACAAAAACCCTACCACACTGCGCAGCGGCTGCGGAGTAGCGGCAGAGTAGCAGTCCAGGCAGTCACTGCAGCTACTCCTTTTTGATTCCAGTCTTTCTGCCACTTTCATTGCGAGGAGGAGTTCACCTACAAAAACCCTACCACACCGGGTATCGGCCGCGGAATAGCGGCAGAGTAGCAGTCTAGGCAGTCACTGCAGCTACTCCTTTTGATTCCAGTCTTTCTGCCACTTTCATTGCGAGGAGGAGGAGTTCACCTACAAAAACCCTACCACACCGCAGAACGGCCGCGCAGTAGCAGCAGAGTAGCAGTCTAGGCAGTCACTGCAGCTACTCCTTTTTGATTCCAGTCTTTCTGCCACTTTCATTTCGAGGAGGAGGAGTTGACCTAAAAAAACCCTACCACACCACGGAGCGGCCACGGAGTAGCGGCAGAGTAGCAGTCTACGCAGTCACTGCAGCTACTCCTTTTTGATTCCAGTCTTTCTGCCACTTTCATTGCGAGGAGGAGGAGTTCACCTACAAAAACCTTACCACACCGTGGAGCGGCCGCAGAGTAGCGGCAGAGTAGCAGTCTAGGCAGTCACTGCAGCTACTCCTTTTTGATTCCAGTCTTTCTGCCACTTTCAATGCGAGGAGGAGGAGTTCACCTACAAAAACCCTACCACACCGCAGTGCAGCCGCGGAGTAGCGACAGAATAGCAGTCCAGGCAGTCACTTCAGCTACTCCTTTTTGATTCCAGTCTTTCTGCCATTTTCATTGCGAGGAGGAGGAGTTCACCTACAAAAACCCTACCACACTGCGGAATAGCGGCAGAATAGCAGTCCAGGCAGTCACTTCAGCTACTCCTTTTTGATTCCAGTCTTTCTGCCACTTTCATTGTGAGGAGGAGGAGTTGACCTACAAAAACCCTACTCCTTTTTGATTCCAGTCTTTCTGCCACTTTCATTGTGAGGAGGAGGAGATCACCTACAAAAACCCTAACACACCGTGGAGCGGCCGGGGAGTAGCGGCAGAATATCAGTCTAGGCAGTCACTGCAGCTACTCCTTTTTGATTCCAGTCTTTCTGCCACTTTCATTGTGAGGAGGAGGAGTTCACCTACAAAAACCCTACCACACCGCGGAGTAGCGGCAGAGTAGCAGTCTAGGCAGTCACTGCAGCTACTCCTCTTTGATTCCAGTCTTTCTGCCACTTTCATTTCGAGGAGGAGGTGTTGACCTACAAAAACCCTACCACACCGCGGAGCGGCCGCGGAGTAGCGGCAGAGTAGCAGTCTAGGCAGTCACTGCAGCTACTCCTTTTTGATTTCAGTCTTTCTGCCACTTTCATTGCGAGGAGGAGGAGTTCACCTACAAAAACCCTACCACACCGCGGAGTAGCGGCAGAGTAGCAGTCTATGCAGTCACTGCAGCTACTCCTTTTTGATTCCAGTCTTTGTGCCACTTTCATTGCAAGGAGGAGGAAGTCACCTACAAAAACCCTACCACACCGCAGAGCGGCAATGGACTAGCGGCAGAGTAGCAGTCTACGCAGTCACTGCAGCTACTCCTTTTTTATTCCAGTCTTTCAGCCACTTTCACTGCGAGGAGGAGGTGTTCACCTACAAAAACCCTACCACACCGCAGAGCGGAGCGGAGTAGCGGCAGAGTACCAGTCTAGGCAGTCACTGCAGCTACTCCTTTTTGATTCCAGTCTTTCTGCCACTTTCATTGCGAGGAGGAGGAGTTCACATGCAGAAACCCTACCACACCGCGGAGTAGCGGCAGAGTAGCAGTCCAGGCAGTCACTGCAGCTACTCCTTTTTGATTCCAGTCTTTCTGCCACTTTCATTGCGAGGAGGAGGAGTTCACCTACAAAAACCCTACCACACTGTGCAGCGGACGCAGAGTAGTGGCAGAGTAGTAGTCCAGGCAGTCACTGCAGCTACTCCTTTTTGATTCCAGTCTTTCTGCCATTTTCATTGCGAGGAGGAGGAGTTCACCTACAAAAACCCTACCACACCGCGGAGTAGCGGCAGAATAGCAGTCCAGGCAGTCACTGCAGCTACTCCTTTTTGATTCCAGTCTTTCTGCCACTTTCATTGCGAGGAGGAGGAGTTCACCTACAAAAACCCTACCACACCACGGAGTAGCGGCAGAGTAGCAGTCTAGGCAGTCACTGCAGCTACTCCTTTTTGATTCCAGTCTTAATGCCACTTTTATTGCGAGGAGGAGGAGTTCACCTACAAAAACCCTACCACACCGCAGAGTAGCGGCAGAGTAGCAGTCTATGCAGTCACTGCAGCTACTCCTTTTTGATTCCAGTCTTTCTGCCACTTTTATTGTGAGGAGGAGGAAGTCACCTACAAAAACCCTACCACACCGCGGAGCGGCCACGGACTAGCGGCAGAGTAGCAGTCTACGCAGTCACTGCAGCGACTCCTTTTTGGTTCCAGTCTTTCTGCCACTTTCATTGCGAGGAGGAGGAGTTCACCTACAAAAACCCTACCACACCGCGGAGCGGCCACGGAGTAACGGCAGAGTACCAGTCTAGGCAGTCACTGCAGCTACTCCTTTTTGCTTCCAATCTTTCTGCCATTTTCATTGCGAGGAGGAGGAGTTCACCTACAAAAACCCTACCACACCGCAGAGTAGCGGCAGAGTAGAAGTCCAGGCAGTCACTGCAGCTACTCCTTTTTGATTCCAGTCTTTCTGCCACTTTCATTGCGAGGAGGAGGAGTTCACCTACAAAAACCCTACCACACCGCGGAGTAGCGGCAGAGTAGCAGTCTAGGCAGTCACTGCAGCTACTCCTTTTTGATTCCAGTCTTTCTGCCACTTTCATTGCACCGAGGAGGAGTTCACCTACAGAAACCCTACCACACTGCGGAGCGGCTGGGAGTAGCCGCAGAGTAGCAGTCTAGGCAGTCAGTGCAGCTACTCCTTTTTGATTCCAGTCTTTCTGCCACTTTCATTGCGAGGAGGAGGAGTTCACCTACAAAAACCCTACCACACCGCAGAGTAGCGGCAGAGTAGCAGTCTAGGCAGTCACTGCAGCTACTCCTTTTTGATTCCAGTCTTTCTGCCACTTTCATTGCGAGGAGGAGGAGTTCACCTACAAAAACCCTACCACACCGCGGAGTAGCGGCAGAGTAGCAGTCTAGGCAGTCACTGCAGTTACTCCTTTTTGATTCCAGTCTTTCTGCCACTTTCATTGCACGGAGGAGGAGTTCACCTACAGAAACCCTACCACACTGCGGAGCGGCTGGGAGTAGCCGCAGAGTAGCAGTCTAGGCAGTCAGTGCAGCTACTCCTTTTTGATTCCAGTCTTTCTGCCACTTTCATTGCGAGGAGGAGGAGTTCACCTACAAAATCCCTACCACACCGCGGAGTAGCGGCAGAGTAGCAGTCTATGCAGTCACTGCAGGTACTCCTTTTTGATTCCAGTCTTTCTGCCACTTTTATTGTGAGGAGGAGGAAGTCACCAACAAAAACCCTACCACACCGCGGAGCGGCCACGGACTAGCGGCAGAGTAGCAGTCTACGCAGTCACTGCAGCTACTCCTTTTTGGTTCCAGTCTTTCTGCCACTTTCATTGCGAGGAGGAGGAGAAGTTCACCTACAAAAACCCTACCACACCGCGGAGCGGCCGTGGAGTAACGGCAGAGTACCAGTCTAGGCAGTCACTGCAGCTACTCCTTTTTGATTCCAGTCTTTCTGCCACTTTCATTGCGAATAGGAGGAGTTCACCTGCAGAAACCCTACCACACCGCGGAGTAGCGGCAGAGTAGCAGTCGATGCAGTCACTGCAGCTACTCCTTTTTGATTCCAGTGTGTCTGCCACTTTCATTGCGAGGAGGAGGAGTTCACCTACAAAAACCCTACAACACTGCGCAGCGGCCGCGGAGTAGCGGCAGAGTAGCAGTCCAGGCAGTCACTGCAGCTACTCCTTTTTGATTCCAGTCTTTCTGCCACTTTCATTGTGAGGAGGAGTTCACCTACAAAAACTCTACCACACCGCAGTGCGGCCGCAGAGTAGCGGCAGAGTAGCAGTCCAGGCAGTCACTGCAGCTACTCCTTTTTGATTCCAGTCTTTCTGCCACTTTCATTGTGAGGAGGAGGAGTTCACCTACAAAAACCCTACCACACCGCGGAGCGGCTGCGGAATAGCGGCAGAGTAGCAGTCCAGGCAGTCACTGCAGCTACTCCTTTTTGATTCCAGTCTTTCTGCCACTTTCATTGCGAGGAGGAGGAGTTCACCTACAAAAACAGCGGCAGAGTAGCAGTCCAGGCAGTCACTGAAGCTACTCCTTTTTGATTCCAGTCTTTCTGCCACTTTCATTGTGAGGAGGATGAGTTCACCTACAAAAACTCTACCACACCGCAGAGCAGCCGCGGAGTAGCGGCAGAGTAGCAGTCCAGGCAGTCACTGCAGCTACTCCTTTTTGATTCCAGTCTTTCTGCCACTTTCATTGCGAGGAGGAGGAGTTCACCTACAAAAACAGCGGCAGAGTAGCAGTCCAGGCAGTCACTGCAGCTACTCCTTTTTGATTCCAGTCTTTCTGCCACTTTCATTGCGAGGAGGAGGAGTTCACCTACAAAAACCCTACCACACCGCGGAGCGGCCGCGGAGTAGCGGCAGAGTAGCAGTCCAGGCAGTTACTCCAGCTACTCCTTTTTGATTCCAGTCTTTCTGCCACTTTCAATGCCAGGAGGAGTTCACCTACAAAAACTCTACCACACCGCAGAGTGGCCGCAGAGTAGCGGCAGAGTAGCAGTCCAGGCAGTCACTGCAGCTACTCCTTTTTGATTCCAGTCTTTCTACCTCTTTCATTGTGAGGAGGAGGAGTTCACCTACAAAAACCCTACCACACAGCGGAGTAGCGGCAGAGTAGCAGTCCAGGCAGTCACTGCAGCTACTCCTTTTTGATTCCAGTCTTTCTGCCACTTTCATTGTGAGGAGGAGGAGTTCACCTACAAAAACCCTACCACACAGCGGGGTAGCGGCAGAGTAGCAGTCCAGGCAGTCACTGCAGCTACTCCTTTTTGATTCCAGTCTTTCTGCCACTTTCATTGCGAGGAGGAGGAGTTCACCTACAAAAACAGCGGCAGAGTAGCAGTCCAGGCAGTCACTGAAGCTACTCCTTTTTGATTCCAGTCTTTCTGCCACTTTCATTGTGAGGAGGATGAGTTCACCTACAAAAACTCTACCACACCGCAGAGCAGCCGCGGAGTAGCGGCAGAGTAGCAGTCCAGGCAGTCACTGCAGCTACTCCTTTTTGATTCCAGTCTTTCTGCCACTTTCATTGCGAGGAGGAGGAGTTCACCTACAAAAACAGCGGCAGAGTAGCAGTCCAGGCAGTCACTGCAGCTACTCCTTTTTGATTCCAGTCTTTCTGCCACTTTCATTGCGAGGAGGAGGAGTTCACCTACAAAAACCCTACCACACCGCGGAGCGGCCGCGGAGTAGCGGCAGAGTAGCAGTCCAGGCAGTTACTCCAGCTACTCCTTTTTGATTCCAGTCTTTCTGCCACTTTCAATGCCAGGAGGAGTTCACCTACAAAAACTCTACCACACCGCAGAGTGGCCGCAGAGTAGCGGCAGAGTAGCAGTCCAGGCAGTCACTGCAGCTACTCCTTTTTGATTCCAGTCTTTCTACCTCTTTCATTGTGAGGAGGAGGAGTTCACCTACAAAAACCCTACCACACAGCGGAGTAGCGGCAGAGTAGCAGTCCAGGCAGTCACTGCAGCTACTCCTTTTTGATTCCAGTCTTTCTGCCACTTTCATTGTGAGGAGGAGGAGTTCACCTACAAAAACCCTACCACACAGCGGGGTAGCGGCAGAGTAGCAGTCCAGGCAGTCACTGCAGCTACTCCTTTTTGATTCCAGTCTTTCTGCCACTTTCATTGCGAGGAGGAGGAGTTCACCTACAAAAACCCTACCACACCGCGGAGCGGCTGCGGAATAGCGGCAGAGTAGCAGTCCAGGTAGTCACTGCAGCTACTCCTTTTTGATTCCAGTCTTTCTGCCACTTTCATTGCGAGGAGGAGGAGTTCACCTACAAAAACAGCGGCAGAGTAGCAGTCCAGGCAGTCACTGCAGCTACTCTTTTTTGTTTTGATTCCAGTCTTTTTGCCACTTTCTTTGCGAGGAGGAGGAGTTCACCTACAAAAACCCTACCACACTGCGGAGCGGCCATGGAGTAGCGGCAGAGTAGCAGTCTAGGCAGTCACTGCAGATACTACTTTTTGATTGCAGTCTTTCTGCCACTTGCATTGCGAGGAGGAGCAGTTCACCTACAAAAACCCTACCACACCGCGGAGCGGCTGCGGAGTAGCGCCAGAGTAGCAGTCTAGGCAGTCTATGGTTGCTATGGACGCTGTGGACTGCCCTCTGCTTAGCCCTGCCACACAGGAAAAAGGCTGGCGACTAAGGAGCTCGCGCCTACGCATCGAAGAGAAGAAACCACCTCCCAGCGGCAAGGGAAAGGCATTCCGTTTACATACCAGGTCGGATGGCTCTGACGACTTCACTGACCCAGACTAGGCTGCCCGGAGACCCCTGGGCATTGGCTTTATGGTCTCCAGCATGTCGGGTCCACCTTTCACCATGATGGTGCCCGAGCAGCCTCTGTTGCAATCAAACACACCCTTGGCAGCCTTCACAGAAGCACGGGTTACGCCCTGTAACGAACCAACATTGTTCGCCGACGGCTTTAGTGAAATGAAACGACGGCTCCAGAATGCCCGCCTGCCCCCCTGAACATTGCCCACGTGGCCCCAGACGTACTGGCAGCCGCAGCGGTGGACCGCCTGACTCCATCGTCCTCTGGTGCCCCGCCTTTCCTCCCCGCGGCCGCTGGCTCTGAGCCGTCTGTCGGAGGAGGGATGGCGCAGGGGAGGGTGGGGTGGGGGCGGCGCCGCGAGCTGTGGAGGCATAGAGCGTCCAAGCAGGCACTGAGGAACAAACCAGGCTAAGGTCCCTGTAAGGCAGAGAGCAGCCACGGAACTCCGGTGGCCCCACTGCGTAGGACGACTCCTTCAGCCTAAGAGAAAGACTTATTACTCCAACTTTGGAAGACAGTCCGCCTGCTGAGGCCTTGATCAATATACAAGAGGGGCACTTTCAGCACTTCAAACCGCTCACAGTGAGCATAGACGTGCACCCTACACCAAAAAATGTGGAAACATTGCCAACACAATCTAACGAGGCTGCCCAGCGGAGTCCATCAGCGACTGGGACACTGGACTTAAACGAGGAATGGGAAGACTCAGATGCTCAGAGCAGCAACCCTTATAATTCACCAATAAAAACGCCCACTTCAATTATGGGAGAAGGACCCCATTCCAAGAAAAGTAAAAGATCGCAAAGATCAAAACCTCTACGAGTAACTCAGTCACGTGGATCAACCACCCATACAGGCATCCCACACATGAAAGGCGCGGAACTCCCTCCCCCTACTAGCAGTAAAAAACAGCCAGTTAAACGCTTAACAAGGAAACTATTAAAATCCAAGGCCACTTCTAAAATTGTGGGAACGAAACCTCCCTTTGGCCACACCCTAAAAGACTTCTTTGGAAAACAATGTCAAAGAAAATATGATTAGATCTGTGAAATCAGCGATAGCGAAATGCTGGAAGTCATATTCAGTTCAGAGGAACACGCACAGGTCCATAACTTTATGAACCCAACTGGAAACTTGCCTGTTCCGTCGTATCAGACCGAACCATGGCAGATGAAAACTCCTATGGAGCTAAAACTGACGGGTGAACAGTCCAAAAAGCCAGAGTCATTGGACTCACAACAGCCTCAAATTACTCCATTAAGGGGCTTTCCACCGATTCAAGATAAACAACAGAACGGAGGGTCCACTGTATTATCTGACAAAAAACGGCCCAGTGGGGTCCCTCCTCCCCTATCGAACTTAAAACCGTCCCTGAATAAACCAGCCACACAGGCAAATCTCAGCTCACCTCTATCAGAAAATGGGGGAGACAAATTCCCTGGATCCGCCTTTGACTCAAGCCAAGTGGAGGAGAGAAGAACCAGCAGTCAGGTACACCTGGACTCCACACTGGAACAAGGCCACGGAGCGTGCTCTATCTCGATCGACCATTCAATTGATCGGGAAGGACCAGAAGATCCGATCCCCGTAAGCAAACCGTCTCCGCGTGCCAGAAATCACAAAAAAGACCCCCTGGCCTCCTCAGCACAACCCCTCTGAAAGCCAGAAGGCCCAGCGAACCACCAGAAACACCTTTGAGAGCACGAAGACTCACCGAACTGTCAGAGCCCCCAACGGCTGAATCGCCCAAGAAGAAACTGGACATTGTGACAATCATGTCAGCTGTGACAGCGGCCCTCGCTCCTTTTACAAAACTTTATGAGGCAATAAACGACACCCTGAAAGACCATAGCACAATTTCAGCAATGATGCACTCCAAACTTCTATACTTGGAGGGCTATATCGCTGCTATGGAAAAAGCAAGCAGAAAAAAACCAACCTGCGAACACTAGCCAGGTACCAGTTACAATCCAGAGGCCAAAACCAAAAGACGTGGAAGACCAGAGACAAGAAACTCTAATAACAACCCAAGAGATAGGTTGTCAGACAAAGAGCCATCAGAAAAAATGTAATCAAGCACAACCCAACACGTCAGCAGGATCTGGAAGGGACAACTGTTCACCTTCCAGCCCACTTAAAAAAAAAAACATACAAGCCCTGGAAAAAGCACCAACCAACCAAGAGAAGACAAAGACAGAGGCAACACAACTGGTCAACAGCAAATGAAGCGACCGTCTAACTGTGTCTGGGAAGGAGAAGAGTCGGTATTGGAAATTGACCCGGGTAAATCGAAAAAAAAGGATAACCACTTTCAGACAAACAAAGACTTCCCAATCTTTGCAGACCTGAAATCCAATCAACCGGCTCCAAAGCAACCCAGAAAGCAGAGGCAGATTGCAAGAGCAGAGGCAAACAGTCAGCGACCAACACTACCCCCAAAGACATAAAGGAGAGAACCTCAGATCTCTGTATCGATTTGGAAGAGCAAATAAGCACACTGAACACATCAAAATCAGCAGAAGACCTTTTGATGGAAGAAGCCCGAGCAAACCTGAGTCAACACTCTGATGATTCTCCGGTGGTCATATCTGATGAGACATCTTCCCCAGCCAAGTCCAAAGCACAGAACCAAGAATCTCTGTCAACTGGAAATACCTGGGACTTAAAGGATGAATCCCCCTTCCTGACATTGGAGGAATGCTGTAAAAAGACGACCCAAACTGAAAAATGGGGGCCAGACAGACGAGCTCACAAAGAACAGGCGACCTCTGCTGAGAGACCGCAACAACATTGCCACTCAAAAGCACACAGGTCTCCAAATCATAGCCGCAGAAAAATCACAAGTCGACTCTTTAAAGAACAAACGCCAACAAGGTCTTCGCAGAGAAAGCGATCTCCAAAAGAAAGTTGGAAAATAAAGTGGAGAGGAGAATCTAATGACATAGAAAATCGAAGCAGAGGTATCCCAAAAAAATCCAGTTCTCAAATTGAGAAGACCCCATATCCAGCCTTCAAACTGGACCAAAATTGCGACAGCAAAGACTATGTCATTCTTAATAGAAGAACAGTAATGGCTTTGTTCCACAGAATATCGAATCTAAGATCAGTGGAACCCAGAGACCTAATACTGGTAGAACCGCGCCACGAAGGAAAACAGGCCACCACCTACCTGTATATAACCTCTAGATCTCTAAAATAGAGGCTACGCGACTCCACGGGCAATCTACGGAAACTTGGCTATGACCTGAGAGAACTTGAAGAACCTAGATACCAACAACCTCAGGATTTGTATAGGAAAGGCCACACATACTCAAGTCCCCCAAAGAAAAAAGAAAAGATGAGCCACAATAGGGCACTATCCGAAACTAGCCAAAACACGCGCCATCAATCAGGCTACGTGGAAGATCAAACTGAAACATCTACGGTGAGGAGATCCAAAGGGGATAAAGAAAACGCACCCTGATTAAATCAGGAAACAAGCCTTAAAACAACTTTGAGACAAAACAAAGAAAGAAAACCAGAGGATGCAGAGGAAACCGGACGAAGACCATCAGGACCATTGACATCTATAAAGAGAACATGCACGCAGACTGTCGACACAGTATCTATACAGCCGTCAGAAAGGGGAAATATAACCCCCTACAGAATCTATGGGCCTGGCTGCCGAAGTCCTTGGCTGCCCAAAGGAAATAGCAACCCAGGACCACTCAGCCACTTGACCTAACAACACAAAGAAGCAACAACATCCGTACCGCCAGACTTGGCTCATGGAACACACAAGGGTTTTCCCACCTCACGGTTCCGGGAGACGTGAACCTGGACTCCTTCGAAATTCTGTGTCTCCAGGAGACATGGCTAACAGAAAAGCCTGTCTTAGACGGCTTTGATTTAGCCCTTGCTCCAGCCAAAAAAGGACCTAAAGGGCGGCCATCTTCAGGTCTATTAACCACAATACGCTCAGGGAGAGGTACGAAAATGACCAAGATCTTAACATCTACTTTATTCTTACTAACGGTCCAAGTGAAGTGGACCTACTGGAACTCTGCACTAGACAAGCCATCGACCGTCTCCGATATAATTATGAACACCTATTGGAATCCAGAAGCCATCCTTGACAACGTTTTCCCGGACATGGTAGCGAAAGAGATCGATCGATCTTATATTGATCATGAAGAAACCCATCTCTTAATCTGCGGGGACCTAAATGCAATTGGTAGAGCAGCGCGGAAAAGCCTGGATCTCCCTGATGAACCCTAAAGACCTTGTCAATTTAGACACCACCTACGCCCGTACAAACAGAATTCCATCTTGGGAAGGGTGTAACTCATCGGCCACCATTGACTACATCTTTGCCTCTACCCCGCTGCTTGAAATCATTGCCTCCTTTAACATCTCTAAAACGATGGCCAGGGACCACAATTTGTTGACCATAATGTGGCCCTCCTTCTCAACAGGAAAAGTCATGCCCAACTCAAACTTGGCTGTAAACCGTAAAGGAAATCACCTCTCACTGGGTGTGAATAACATCATCACATTAACTACCAATTACGCCCAGTTAGAAACAGCGAGAGTGACTAATCTCTAACCTGACTACCGTAGTTTGCTGACGTCTTCAAAAAACCAAAACTAAACCCAGGTATGGTCATAAAGAAACCTGTCCACAGCTACGACCAAATATTGGTCATCATAAGACGGCCTCTACGAAAACTAAGAAGAGCCTTAGCCAGCAATAGCTCAGAGGCAAACAGAAGAAAAGCTTTATCTGATGGACTTAAGCTGTACAAGACCTGGCTAAAATCCTACCTCCTCTCCCTGTACCAAAAAGACTCAGAGGACATGCTGAGGGCCGTCTGTGGCAAAAACACCCGCAAATTCTGGGCCCTGATAAACGACACTGAACGAACCACTAACGACTCACTAATACACAGTATTGGCGAAGATACCTGGTCGGCACACTACAAAAATCTTTTTTACGATCCACTCGGGATCTCGTCAAGCCCGCAGAAACAGGGCGCGCCGCCCTGGGTGGAACTTCATGACAGACAGGATATCCTGGAAATCTTAAAAAAACTTAAAAACTCATGTGCTCCAGGACCAGATGGGCTGTCGAACATACATCTGAAGCAGCATCCGGAAGAATGGTCTCTTTTCATCAGTCAGGTTTTCCAAAGATTAACAAAAACCAAGACACTACCAAATTCCTGGACTAATGCAGTAGTAGTCCCCATCTTCAAAAAAGGAAACAGAGACGATCCCAAGAACTTTCATCCCATTGCACTTTTGGACGTCATTGGTAAAGTTTACGGGTCTTTGCTGCTACGTAAATTTCAATCATGGTCAAGTAAGGCACCTTGCGAGGACCCACTTCAATCTGGGTTCAAGAAAAATGCAGGAACTAATACCAACATATTAACCCTGAGTGTCTTGAAGAGTAAAACACTGGCTGGAGGGACTCGAATCTACATAGCTTTCATCGATTTAAGCCAGGCTTTCGATCAGGTTGACAGAGCAAGACTGTGGGAGAAACTAAAAAAATGGAAATTCCTGGCTGAAATATTACAACCGATAGGAGCCCTTCAAAACAACACCAGGATACAGGTCCGCTTAAACCATCAAGGGCTCCTGTCCGAAGAGATAACCACAAATCGAGGGGTGAAACAAGGATGCCCCTTGGCCCCGGCTCTATTTGTGGCATAAATGGGAGACTACAAAGAAACAGAGGCAAGGGTCAGAGCCTTCCCCCCGCAACTTGGCCAGGCTAAAATATCCAGGATCTTATACGCGGACGATATAATCCTTCTTGACCAAACTGCTATCGGTTTACAGAGACAGCTTACCAACTTTGCTGAGTATATCGCAGAAAACCACCTGGAAATCAATAAATCCAAAACCAAAATACTATCATTTGGTAAAGGGAGAGGGAAAGCAGATAACTTCGTATGGCAGCTGGAAGGTGAGCGAATCGAAAAGGTTACAAACTTCAAGTACCTGGGCATTATGATTGACAACTCGCAAAACGAAAGTGCTATGCAAAGCTACTTGCAAGAAAAAATCAAGAGCCTAATATCTCAGGCCAAAGCCATTGACAAGAAGTTTGGGCGCTTCTCTTTAACTCCAGTTATAGACTTTTACAAGGCCAAAGTCATCCCATTGCTTGTGTATGGCGCAGAAGCGATGCCAAGCTACCAAAGAAGATCTGGTCTACACTGGAAATCAACTTCTGGCGGAAATGCTGAACTTGCCGACTTCAACGCCTATAGTCCTAATAAGGCGAGAAGTGAGTCAGCTCTCCTTACAATCGGTAGTAGAAAGAAACTCCATGATGTTGTTTAGAAAACTCCTGCTGGAAAATACCCCACAGCTGTTGGCAGAAATTAAAGAAGAGCTGATGGGGAAATGATGCACAGTCCTAAACCTTTGGTCTGCGGAACAGGAAGCTCAACTAGAAATGATCCAGTGCTGCAACCAGGACTTGATTGAGAATCCAACAAGGGTTCATAGAAAAATGAATGACCTAGACTGAATCAAGACATGTGAGCAAGCAGAGATGTATAAACTAACCTCACAAACTCCATATGTGCCCTGAAAATTACACGAATTACAACCTTTTGTGGGCAAATGCCCAAACCGAAAACTGCGGAACATCTTTCTAAGAGCCCGCCTTAATCTGCTGCATACTAATGAAATTCTTGCCATTCGCGGACTCACGACTTGCAATAAATGCAGATTTTGTAAAAATTCCAACGAAGTAGAAACGATGCGTCATCTTCTTACATCTTGCCCAGGAGTGGAAAACATCAGACAAGCCTACTTGAACCCTATTTTGGCTTCTGCCCACATTTTCGAAGATGATGTCTGGTGGTCAAGACTCATCGGAGGACAGAAGACAGCATGGGTGACGGCTACAGCTAAAACAATGGATTCAATTTTAACGAATGTAGCTGACAAGGAAAAATAGACTAAGCACAGAAGGTACAAATAAAACGGGAAAAGAACAAAGCGATCAATTCTTGTAAAAACCTTGTGGGTTAATCAAGTATAAAAAAGAAATTAAAAAATAGGCAAACTCTGCCATCGGAAGTAGGTTTGACAAGTTAACTTGCTCTTAGTTATAAAAACACTGCAGAAATTGCTCGAGGGTGGCATTGAGTCTTTCTGTCTGTCCGTTGCTCTGGGGATGATAGCCTGAAGATAGCGCTCAATGTATGCCCAGTTGTTTCCACAAGGTGGACCAAAAGACAGAAGTAAATTGAGTACCACGGTCAGACACGATGGTGAGAGGAAGTCCATGTAACCTAAAACGTCTCACAGAAAAACCACAGCGGTTTCAGGTGCGGTTGGAAGACCCTCCAGGGAGGAAAAAAGTGAACCAATTTGGTAAATGAGTCTACTGTCACCATGATGGTGGTGTTACCCCGGGAAAGGGGTAGATCCATGATAAAATC
Organism: Ambystoma mexicanum; assembly: GCF_040938575.1. Lineage (NCBI taxonomy): Eukaryota > Metazoa > Chordata > Amphibia > Caudata > Ambystomatidae > Ambystoma > Ambystoma mexicanum. The sequence continues at coordinate 184,391,237 of NC_090926.1, forward strand.
AGTTGACAGGTGTTGCTAAGGCCCTAATGGGTTGGTGTCCTGTTGAAGTAGACCTAGAGGTCTGGAGGAGGAGTACTTATGTCGGGCACAAAGAAACATAGGTCTTTACATTCTTACAAATCGAAGGCCACCAGAATCTCTGCGATACCAACTCCAAGGTGGCCGCTTGCCCCTTGTGTCCGGCTGTGGGCAAATCTTGACACCACGACATGGCTAGTGTTTATATATCCTTTGTGGGCAAAAACAGGGCTCTGTTACAGAAGAAGAGATCTCCTATTTGGGTTAAGTGATATTTTTGAAGTAGGGGTACAGCGGCTTAAACAGAGGCTTGTACCTTACCTGCCTTAAGTTTTTCGTGACCATGGTACTGTACAGAATCATCCCCAAGGCTACGAGACAGGGCATATGCCAGAACATTCTCCCGACCTGGGATGTAAGTGATATCAAAATCATATTGGGAGAAAAATATGCCCATCGGGCGTATCGGGAGTTTCCAACTCAGTTTGCTGGAGGACACAGAGGTTACTGTGATCTGTCCGTAACAAGAAAGGGAAGGCCGCTCCTTGGAGAAGGTGATGCCATTTCTCGTAGGCTTGTCGAATAGAGAGTAGCTCCTTATCGAGGACAAAATAATTACTTTTGCTGGCTGTAAGCATCCGAGAGTAGTAGGCTACTGGATGTTCCACACCGTGCTCACCTTTTTGTAGTAGAACAGCTCCTAATGCGCCTGAGAGGACGTGTTTGTTCAGGCTGAATGAGAACAGGTGCAGAAATCAAAGTTTTCTTTAACCTCTGGAACGCAGTGTTAGCCTCTTCACCCCATTCAAACCGGACCCCTTTTTTAAGGAGAGCAATGATGGGTAACACTATCTCTGAGAATTTAGGTACAAACCTCCGATAGAAGTCTGCCAGACCTAAGAACCTCTGGATGTCGCTGATGGTCCTTGGCACTGGCCACTGTAAAATGGCCCTGGTCTTATTAGGGTGCATTTGTACTCCTTCCTTGGATAGAATAAAGCCTAGATAGGAGATGGTGGAAACCTCAAAAACACATTTCTCAGGTTTGGCGAGTAGGTGGATTAGACGTAGGCGAAGTAACACCTCAGTGACGTGTCTTCAGTGTTCTGTCAGCTGCGACTGATGGTGAATCATATAGAATTTGTGTTCCCCCTCAGGAGATGCCCACCCCTGTCACCAAAAACCGCCCCTGCCACTGAGCTGCGGCATGGGAGAAAATTGCCTCTTTTGAAAAACCAAACCACCTGGGAATAAGGAGGAGAATGAATGTACACCGGCACATGAGGGGGACCCATTAAGAATGCACCAATCACATAACCTAACATTAATGATGAAACGGAATTCCATCTGCTCCTTTAATGAACCAATTAATACCCAATTAATACCCAAGCCAAACTATAAAAAGAAAGCAACATGAGGTGGCTGTAACGCTCACCTGATTCCCGCAGAGGCGCCGGTCTTGACTGGGTGAATGCCGTATCTTCAAAGGTGATGTGTAACACACGGTTGGCTCTTTGGGCTGGACCTCTGTGCACTGTATGTCTGACTCGAAGAGTAAGATGTCTGCAGATAGAAAATATGGGATTAATGAACTGGGGTTATTGGGTGCCTCTCTCCTCTTCCCTTTCTCTTCTCCTGTAGAACCCCAAAGGTTAACGCCCTCACCTTAGGTAAGTGAACGCCGAGCTCTCCATCTGCCTCGGGGCAGGGTGCCGTAACCAGTTTCTTCACTGGATAAGGGTGCAGGCCTCTTGACCTCAGAGGACTGCTGTCCGTCGTTAACTGCACGAACGGTAAGTTCTGGGCACTTCAAATGTCTTAAAAGTCTTTTGTAATGATATCTCTTGTTTTGCAGGGTTCCGGCGATGGCGGATGGCGGGCTGATGAGAGTTGAGGATCGAACCCGCATGAGGAATAGAAGCGCCTGGAAGCACGTAAGTAAGCGCTTGTAGCCTGCTTCACGATGCGCACTAACTGTCCCTTTTATCTTGCAGGTACAAGTTCGGAGCTTTAGAGAAGCTGAAGGGTGCTGGAATACCCACTGGATTCGGCATGGGAAGGAGTAATGGCACGTGAGGAATAAAGTTGCCCAATGTCTTTAAACGCACCTTCTTTTGTCTTTTAGATGCGGGATGCAGCGCCGAAGGCCTCCGGAGCGTGCGAAGAGCTGGTAAGCTTTTGTCTTTCAGATGCCGGAATGCAGTGCGAAGACCTCCGGAGCATGCGAAGAGTAGGTAAGCCTTTGTCTTTCAGATGCCGGAATGCAGCGCGAGGCGTTGGTGACAGCCGATGGACCAGGTAAGAGATGCGCTGCCACTGAAGACCGTAGTGCTAACCTGTTCTTTCTTTGTCTTTACAGGTGCTGCTGAAGACTGGATTCCAGGATGGTAAGCCTTTGTTCCCTTAGGCCCAGGATCAGAAGCAGAAGACACGATGAGCGTTCTGCTGCAGAGAATGCAGAATAACGCAAAGCAAGATTCATCCATCAGGTGTGGTTTAAATAGCCTCCTGTAGTGCTTAGGTGTCTCCTTCCACAGCCACGCCTAGGTAAGAAAAGAGTTCCTGCTTTCCAGAAGAGTTCCAGTGTTCTGAACCTAGGGAGTGGCTCCTGCCCCACCCAACAGGAAAAGTAGTCCCAAACAGAAGAGGATCAGGGGTTCAACTGGCAGGTAAGTAAGCAGCATGGTCTGCTGCAGGTAAGTCCACCCAAGCATTATGAGCCCGGCGCTTCCAGCGCTGGGACTGGGCATCTTTGTGAGCCTGGTGCCACTGGCGCCAGGACAGGGTCCAAAAGGTCCCAATTGGGACTGGCTGGCACTCGGAACCGGGGTTATGGGTCTGCTTCCAAGGGAGTCGGGCAAGTCCTGATCTTTTGGAAGCAGAGATCATGACAGCGGCCAAGCCAAGTAAGCTATCTTTTAAGAGAGATGAGGTACCAGCAGAGGTGGTCAAGCCAGACAGGTCACATTTCAAGAAAGCTGAGAATAGGAGCCATCAAAGCCAGTTAGGCGTCCCTGTAACAGGGCTGTGGTGGGCCAGAAGAAGAGTCGGACACAATGTGGATATTCCGAGGCTCTTTTATTTAAATAATAAAGAAAAAGTCCTATCTCACTCTATGGCTATAGGGGAATTCCATACCGAACTAAATTAAAATAAAAGGTGCTTGTTTGTCATCAGGAAGTCAAAAACCAAAATGTTTAGCTTGAGAAAAAAGAATGTCTCTCTTCTTGTGGCCTCCCATTTTGCCTTTTATCCTGAGACGCTCCTTCAGGGTTTTCTTATTCAGTACAACTCCTCAATGAGCTAATGTCTCTGTTTGGAAAAACAGTTCCTTACAGTCATTTTTTCTGATAAGGGTTTACTAGCTCATGTTGCTCTTCCAAACGGTTTGTGGATCTTGCCTTCAAGACCATATGACCCTTATCTTGGTTCTCCTTGAGATAGTCTCTCAAACATCTTCCTTTCGCTTTATGTTGTTCACTAGCTTTATCAGCTTTGCGAGTTATACAGCTCAGGGGTCTCCTTAATGAACTCTTTTCCTCCTTGTTTATCTCACACTGCATTCTAAAATCACAACACGTTCTACAACTTCTCGTTAAGTGGTCTCCCCACTCTTCTGCACATATCTCTCTTCAAGTTATCTCCTGGGATTCTTTCTCTCTCCCACAGGATCTTTGCCTCCACTTTCTTAATTCTTCACAGTTATTCTTATTTTTTAGGGTTCTTAACTGTTCCTTAGTTATCTCGCGATGCTGGTTCTCCATTCCATTATTGCCCTTATGGCCCTCAAATTCGCTGCTCGTTATTACAGACTCTCCCGGCGGCCTCCCGCTACTCCAGTCCACCCCTGTACCTGCGTTTGTTGTGGCTGACTTCATGGGGCTCGGCATTCACTTGGCCAGGTTAGTCTGCTTTCTCGCTTCCTCTTTTCGGGATTCTCTCTCCTTCTGCTCTAGGCATCTCTGCGTCTTGCCATGTTCTGTGAACGACAATAGATGGGAGCTTTCCTCTCCCCGGTCTGCCAGGTTTCGGTGTGTTATGCAGGCTCTAGGCCCACCACAGCAGCTCCTTTGCTTCGCCAACCCGTTGACCGGTTCCTCGTTCTCCGTCCTGACAACGGCTTCCCTGAAGTCCACTTTGCCGAGCCTACGGCATCTCCGATTGGCATCCTCTGCTTTTCGAAATGCAGCTGTTTTGGCAGCCACACTATGCTCCGACTCCAACGGCGTATTGATGTAATTGTGATGTCTTCACTACGGCAGACTGGCTTCCACATCTCAACAACTCCAAAGGAAAGCAGGCATGCAGCCCCAGCGTGGCGCCTTGCGCAACACCTGCAAAGGCGCTGGGTCTGATCTATATTTCTTATGGGACCAACAGCTTCCAAAGTATTCATGACATTGCGATGAAATCTAAAAGACCAATTTCAGATGATGGAATACAGACTTTTTTTCAGATAAGCCACATAGGAGGTCAACAGAGGAGGGTATTTTCCAAATCCGCTTAACGAAGTATATTTTGTCAAAAAGAGACCAATTTTCTATTACATCCCACTGTTTTGTTTTTACTTTCACCATATTGTAATTCTCAAGAAAAACTTTCTGGTTCAACGTTTAAGTATTTAAGGAATCCCTCACATGTGTTCATGAAGGATTTGATACCAGCCACATTTCTTTGCTGTGCCAGCCTCCCCAGCTCACATATTTTGAAATATAAATTTGACATATTCCATTTCGCAATGGATAGCACTGAATGCAACCCTAGTTTGAATCTGATTCCTACTATTGGTAGGGATAGGGGCAGTCTCAACACTGATCACCAGATTCAACCCTCCAACACCGTCAAGCATTTCCAGTTGTGTGTATCAATTCATTCCAAACTGTAGGATATAGCTGCCAAAGTGTTTGCATGGAAAGTCTTCCGTATTTTCTCAGCAATGAAGATGTCCCCTTTCATGTACAATTTGCTCTTAATCAGTGGTGCCCGTTTTTTGTTGGCTAAAAAAACAGTTGTGGAAGATCAAGAACACGTGATACAAAAATACATTTTCAGCGCTTTTTGTACTCGACAGATGGGTTGTGGGATAAATGTCCATGAGACCGAGGAGTTTCACTACAACTAAAAAGGGTGTTCATGCCTTGGAACTGCCTGTATAAAAAGGGTAAGAAACCGAGAAACTATAGTGTAGGAGTAGTAGAGTTGATTATCTCTAACATGGGTGCTGATTTCTCTCTCTACCTCAATTGTGTCCACAGTCTAATGGATATTGCTAACCCTCTTGGGTCCTAAACACAGTCTCAAGGATAAAGCACCCAAGATGTTTCTATGCCGAAAACACAGTCTCATGGAGAGAGTACCCAGGTCACTATTTGTAATCCTTCAATGGATATAGTGTATGGCCCACTTCTTTCATTTCATAGTGATACAATGCACCAATTTCTCAGGGACCATAGTGCTGTGAGAAACCTGAAGGTGTCTCACCCGCTAGTCCCCGGGGATCTGTCATCCAGATGGTCAGGACTCTGCCATCACTGTTGGAACCAGTTCCTGGGGGTGGACCAGTGCGGGTGGATACCTGAATGAGGGGTCTTGGGGATTGAAGTGGGACACCGAAGGGTGAGACACAGTATCCCCTTCCCTGTAATACCTTTTCCCCATCCTACCAGTTAGGATACCTAGGGGCTCACCCCCCCCTTTCCCGACACAAACACTTTATCACAGACAGTTCACTGTGAGTGACAACGGCCTAACACCAGAGCCGTGTACCTGGCATGTCCCAACACAATGGTCAGGCAAGGTCAGGCAATTAGTGATCATTGCACACACCCGACTCCCATCATACTTCCCCACACGGATAAAAGGCAGAGCTGTGTCGATAACCCAGGCCGGGAGGAGTGAGTGTTGCCATGGTACTGTCCATGGCTTCTGCAAGAAAGCCGCACTAGTAAAAGCAGTACAGCCGGTGATTCAGAGAAACTGATACAAAATCAGCTTGTGTTTGAACCAAGATTACAAGCGGCAACATTGTATAAAGAAATCCACAAAGGACTTCTTTGAAATATGTCAGAAAACCAGCACTCACATCCCATTGCCTGCCCCTCTGAATCCCTTACCAATCATAGAAGTCCCTTTTTCAAGAATCGGGATGGACATCATTGGACCTTTAGAAACATCTAGACTGAGCAACAAATTATGTCCTTGTGATTGTTGACTAAGCAACCAGATACACTAAGGCATTCACTATGCGGGACAATAGCATCCAACAAATTCTAAAGCACCTCCTACCACATTTTTCCAGGGTTGGATTTCCTAAGGAAATCCTGATGGATCAAGGTTCACATTTTATAAGCAAGGTCATGGCTGAAGTCAAAGAGCTACTCCATATTACCACCTTACGAACTGCCGTGTACCATCCCCACACAGATGGTTTGGTAGAGAGATTCAATAAAATGCTTAAAACGTTCCTAAGAAAGTTGGTAGATAAAGACAGGAAGGACTGGGACCAAATGATCCCCTGGGCACTATTTGCAGTGAGGAAAACCCTTCAGGACTCTACCTGATTCTCTCGTTTTGAACTACTCTATGGTAAAGAACCTAGAGATGTCCTGGACATGCTCTGGGAGGCCTGGGAAGAACAAGCGAGGCACCCATTCCCCTCTCGCAATCCACTACACGATTGCGAGAGCATATGAGACTTGTTCGAGATCTAGTCTGTACTCATATGGAAAATGCCAAAATCCAACAGAAATCCACTTACAACAAAAAGGGAACTCGTAAAACCGGAAAGTCCAGCTGGTGTATGGTGTGACAGGTGTCAACGGCACACGTGGCCCTCCCGTGCTGACTGCCAAAAGCAGGGAGAAGCGCTTGCTGCCATGGTGCCGTCCTTGACTTGACCTGAGTTGGAGAAACTGATAGGAAATCAGCTTATGTTTGAACCAAGGTTGCAAGCAGCAACATTGTATAAAGAATTCCACAAAGGACAGTGTTTGAAGCGCATGTGATAAGAAGCATGAACAAGTGGAAACTAAAGATGTGAATGTACTTTAAAAAATCCAAATAAGGTACCGTGCACAGAGTGGGCCCGCGGCGCATGGGTGCTCATTCCAAGGTCTCTGTTAGGTATCCAACTAAATGGCAACTGTATTGTAAAAAAGTAACTTTGTATCAAAGTGATCCTGTGACAGGTCAAGCTAAACCATTTGCACATTCGAAATACTTTGATAAGTATAAAGTGAGCTGCAATTGGTCCAAGCCTGGCTGAGGGAGACTAATTGAATTTGAAGAAGGGATCTGAGCCCGGCTGAAGGGGATCTGGGGTGAACTGTGAGCACCCGAGAAGAAATGTTTTTTTAACCTTAAAATAAAGGGGTCCGAGCCCAGAAGAGGGGGATCCACCATAATAGAAAAGAGATCTGAGCCCAGCTGAGGGGGATCCAGGGAGAGACACCCGAATCACATAATTATAAGAAGAAAATAACTTTCTAATTTTTGTTTTGGTACATCAGGCCCTCTAAATCAAGAGACTTTGATGAGGAAAGAGACTTGGGCACAAAAATCCCTGATGCCGGAACTGGAACTGTATCCTCATGCAGAAGAAGCCAGAGTGTGTGCTTGTCTCGAATGAAACGCCTTGTCCGTGCTGAAATTGTGGGAAAGGGAGGCCAACAGCTGAACATCCTTGTGAACACTTCTTTCTTTTTCATGAAAATTCCCCCACACTATTTGTAAATTAGCAGTAAGGATTGGCAATATGTTTTTTTAGTATAGGACCTTTTATTTTGACAAGACTCCACTAGGACTGCATTATTATTATTATTTGATGGTCATAGCTAGCTCCCATCTGTAGATTTAGGTCTAGATAGGTGTTTTACACTCCCTTGTGAAAGTTCAATAAACACTCTTGAACCGTGGTCACTTGTGTCTGTCTTACTTCAATACTGTGCCTTCCTTACAGTGCTCAGATCACTCTTGTTATGTTAAGGTTATGTTAAAGGTAGTTATATAGCACACCCTCACCAACAGAATTGGTCCCCAGGTGCTCTGGCGGATCTGTAACCAAGAAGGAGGGCAGGTAGGGTTAGTCGGGTGGAGAGGGAGTAGGAGAGTGGGAGAAGTGGTGTGCTGTTGGTGGCTTCAGTTCGGTATACACTGTGCGCTGAGCTTTGGTGCAAGTATCGGACCGGGCGAGATTTTGTGTGCTGTTGGTGCTGTTTATGTGTTGTTTGTATGTTGTTGATGCAGTGTTGTAAAGTGCGTGTGGATTGCTGGGTTAAAAATGGTTGCGTGAGTTTTGGGTGGGTTAAGTATACAGAGAGTTGAAAGTAGAGTTAGTGGGTTCTGTATCCTGGTTCTAATTTGAGTTGTATTCCTATGGGTGGGGTTGTTACTCTTCAAGAATATAGTGTGCAGCCCACTCTTTACGGATGTGGTGCCTAGCTCATTCTTCAAGATTATAGTGCCCAGCTCACTTTTCAGAGATAGTGTCCCGCTCAGTTGAAAGCAGACCGTGGCTTTCTCAGCCTTACCGGGTCCCAATGTATGGAGGGGACACTGCAAACCAGGAAAGCCTGTCTAACAGGACCTTTGCACCAGGACAGAGAACTTCTTGGAGGCAGTGATGAATGGGATGCGTTGAGTCCACCTCCTAGTCCATGCTCCCTCTCCGGGGCAGGGAATATTGCCCCTGAGAATACTAGCTATGATAGCACTTATTATCCATTATCCCTAAGCAGTGTCACTTTTATACATCTGATCAGTGGAAGGGAACGTTGGTTTTAAAAAGGAGACTTAGGGTCTCAACACTCTGGAGATCGAAAATGTAATGACCAGTGCTCACCTACACCATGGTGCCCCATATGTCAGATCATCATTCCAGGGATTTACCGACACAAACAAAATCTGAAGAATAGTCCTGAGTGGAAAGACAGCATAACTCCCGACACAACAGATCCGGTATGCCAACAATACACCTGGGGAACTGCTGGAGGGGAGAGCAGCATACATGCTTTCACCATGGGATCATATATTCTAGCAAGGATCCTGAGGAGATATGGGATGCTGAGAGGTCTAGAACTGTTTGGAACTACTGAGGTATAGAAAGCGGCTGAATTTGGGGCTGCAAGGAACAGACGCAGAGCCCAGAACAGTGGGTGCGACTCCTGTCTGGTTTCAAGATGGGGCTGGGTTCTTTAAAGCCTAGGAGGGCCACACAGGAGCAGCCTAGGAGGGCCACACAGGAGCAGCAGGGGAGACAATGCATGCAAAACTTACAAAACTGATGTCACTGGGAGAAGCAATCAGGCATGATAGAGCTGGGAAGCCTAGCACGTTTGGACTGGTAACAAGTGCGCTAGGCACCATATTCCTGAAAGAAATGGGCAGGGACCTATATCACCACAGAATAGGAGCTAGGCACTATATCCTTGGAAGAAGTGAGTTGGGCACTGTATCTCTTATGGGAGTGTGCTGGGTACTATATTCTTGAAAGACGTGTGCTGGGAACTATACCCTTGAAGCAAATGCAATGACACAAAATCCTTTGATGAAGTGAGCTGGGAAATGTATCCCCGCCAGAGGTGAGCTGGGCATCATATCCCTTGGAACTGAAGGACGTGAGCCAGGCTGGATGCCCCTAGGATATTAGAAATACATCTAAGGATACAAATGCTCCTACACGTGGTGGAAGGGCAGTGTTAATTACCTGACTCTATGGGCATTTAGGTGGAATTACTGCAAGCAGGAATTCTGCAGTGGCAATTCCACTGATTTGTTACCTTAAAGTGACGGATTTACCTGCAGCATGTTGGAGGTAAATACTCCACTTCCATGTCAAACTCTGAATTTGCCGGTGGTAAAAACAGTGGTAATTACGTTACTGCCAACAAAAGTGGTGGCGGTGGAATTACAGCCACATTTATACCGCTCCACCCAACTTGTATTAAGGCACTAAAACTAAACACAACCCTGTCAAAGAGGTTAACACTAAATGGCATATTTTGAAGAATCTTGAAAGGAAATGTTCAGCAGATGACGACCCTAATAATAAAGTCTTAGATGTATATACACACACAAATCTTAAACAACGTCTTTTCAATACAGAATTGATAACAAAACTAATATGTCAAAGTCGTCTGCAATGTCATTTCCAACCCAATCGCATTAGCTACTAGGATTTATACGTCACAATCTTTGGTTGACGATCTTGCTGACTTTTTTAAGGAAAAGATTGACAACATCAAACTCACTTTAGCTGAGAAAAACGACGCTAGATAACTATCACAAACTATACACGAATTTTACCTTCACAAGTCGAAGAGCAGACATAACTTTTTGATTCTTTTGCCCCACTTACTCTCTCTTCAGCTAAATGCTCAGGCTCTCCACTAGACATTCTTACCACCAAAATTGCTAAAGAAACTAATCCGATCTTTAACAAGGATGTTTTAAACTTGGTCAGTGCATCACGACCTGGTCATGTTCCAAACCCAAGGAAAAGAGGCATAGGGCACCCATTATTAAAAAAAATCTTCTTTAAATCCTGAAGCACTGAGTAATTATAGGTCTATATCTCGGATTCCCTTTCTGGTTAAACAGCTCGAAAGTGTAGCAGCAAACACAAAATTGTGTTGAACAGGAGAAACATCTTAGACCCTGCTCAAATGGGCATTAGACATAGTGCAGAATGTACTACCACCTGTGAGAAACCTGAGGGTTCCTACTCCTACTCCCCCTGGATCCTCTTCTCAGGTGGCCAGGGAAAGGCCATCGATTTTGGATCCTGACCATGGGGGTGGAGAAGTGAGGGAGGATCACCTGGGTGGAGGGTCCTTGGGGATTGGGAGCAGGGAGCCCACAGGTGAGACATGGTATTCCCCTTTCCCTATTGATTCTCAACCAAACCCTCCCCCAGCCTTTATAGGCTACTGTAACGCCTCTCCCCTCATTTCCCCACATTTGACCTCTGAGAGGCCTGGGACGAGGAAGAGGCGACTAAGAGTAATGAACACTAGAACTTAATTTCACCACTCTGAAACTGGGAAGAGGAAGATGCCTGCAGAGTGCTTTGAAAGTCAGGCATTGGGAATCCAAACCTGCAAACCTGTTAAGTGGTTGTAGGTGTATAAAGGGAGACCAGTGGAACAGAAGAGGGAGAAACAGGGAGGCCTGTGTGGGAGAGACCAGCAGAGGACCGGTATCATGAGAAGGCAGCCCTGGTGGGACCTGAGAGGAAGCCAGGATGCCGGAAGATATCCCAGACAACCTGTGGAGCCCAAGGCAAGTTGAGCCGTTGAGCTGCCACTGGTGTGGGAGCCTGTTACCTAGAGAAAGCAGCTGCAGCTGTAAGCAAGGAATGAGAGATATAGGAAGCTGTCCGCGTCCATGGAGGAGAGCAGAGCTGTCAGCGTGTGCTTTGAAGTGCCAGAATGCTCGCGGAAACCAGCCTGCTCGCCTGTGAAGACATACAGAAACCGTGTAGCCGCCAGATGAGGAACGCTGAGGACCGGTGAGTGGAAAGAGATGTCTCTCAAACCTGGAGGGGAGGGGGGAGAGGGCTCCTAGGGGCTACGAATCAGTACCAAAGTGCCGTATAACATATATTGACTTCCGCATTGAATGAAAACCTGAAGTTAAGTTAAAGAATGTATATTGAATCACGAACTGAATGAAAACTCGAAGAAGAGTTAAATCATGTATATTGAACATCAAACTGAATGAAACCTTGAAACAAAGTGAAACTGCACACATTGAATATTGAATTGAATGAAACTTTATGGGCAAAGCTAATAGTTGATGAAAGCTAAAAGGGGAAGTGCCTTTTTTTAAAGCAGCCTACGGAAAAGAGCCCAAGTGTGAAAGAGTGCGACAGAAAGGTGGGGAATACATAAAACCACCTCAAAGCGAACTCCTATGAATGGATACAGTGATGTAAGGCCAAAGACTGGCAAAAGGTGTGTGGCACATAATGTAAAAGCCAGGAGGCTAACCCGGAGAAGCCAGGAGAGTGTGAATCTGTGCATAAAGCCAAGAGGCCGATAAAGACAAGCAAAGTGAACGTGAATTTGGACACAGGGGCAAATACAGAAGAATCTGTGTGGGCTGAAGAGCCAAGGGTTCCTGCTTGCACAACCTGTGATGGGTGGACCGTGTGGTCTGACAACTGCGCCGATACCAGAGAGCCCTGAATTTTGAAAGCCAAATACATTGTTAAATATACCAAGAAGGAGCACTATAAGTAAGCTGGTGATGCAAACCAGAAGGAGGGTCAAGCTGGCCTGGAGTTGTGTTGAACTTTGAAAGACTGAAACAAATATCAGTTGCTGCAATGAAGTCTTGGGGAAGGGAATCCTGAGACCTGAGGAACTACAAATGCTATCTTGAGGACAGTGCCTTAAGACCCTTTTCTTTTGAACTGTGTTGCTTGGAAATTGGGGAAGGGGAACCCTGATGATTGTGTGGAACTGTATTTCCTTGACTTTTGCTTTAATAAACCATTTTGTTTTGAACTTTGTATCTGTTGTCTGTGCCTTGCTTCATGATGCCTTCACACACCACAATGATGGATAGATTGAGAGAGGAGGCAAACAGAGGCAGTATTGGGTCACTGATTCAATTACATTTATCTTCAGCCTTTGACATCATCAGCCATTGCCTCTTCCTTGGTTGAAATCTTTTATTTTAGGTTGACTTGTGGTTTGAATAGTTTCTCTCTGGTAGAATGTAAAGAAGTGCCCTAGACATCTTTGCACCTAAAGATATACCTTAAACTTTTGGTGAACCTCATGGACCAGTAAATTCACCACTTAGATTTAACTTGTTTAGCCAACCGCTGATATCACTGATAAACCCAAGTGGAGTCAGTTTCTTAAATTATTATTTTTATTTTTATTTGTATCTCTGATTTATTAAAACCATTATACAAAAATAACATGAATTACATACATCACTGTATCACATATACAACTAATCCTTTGTTTAAAACAATCACAATTTAATACATGCAATTTATATTTAATATCTTTTCACAATCAGCTTTATTCACTTCCTTTACAAAATTCCCCTTCCCAAATTACCAACTCTCTCCCCACTCCTTATAGATGCCTTAAAAATGTGTGTGAGTGCAATGATTAACTTGTGGTTATTGCCTACTGTGATGAATTTAGCAGTGTTGTCACTGGTTCTCTGGAGGAAGGCTTCTCTTGCGTGGCCAGGGAAAGGCAGAAGCTACCTGACTGACCATGTCACGGGAGACAAACTCCAAGGAAACAGGAAAACACTGGACCAAAATAACTTTGCAGACACAATTCCTAGTGACCCCCAAATGCCTCTGCAACATACTTAAATGGCTTATTGTGATGTACATGAGATATTTTCAGGTTTTCCCAACAAACCACCCTATTTACCCCCCCCCCCCGTTTAGTACTGAGAAGAGGAATAGGGATGGAGCAATGTCGGTAACCAGGAGCGGTAAGCGAACACCACATTCTAGTCTTTGGAAATTGCTAAGCAGTGCCTGGAAGATTAAAGTGGACATAGCTCATTTATTAGAAGCAGAGAGAGAGGAGAGGAAAAGACACTTGTAACTTGTTCTGACGCCGGTCAGAATGCCAGAGATGAACATACAGTGAAAAGCAACACAGAGGCTTTCACAGAGGACGTGCAGAGTGACTGAGCTGATAGGAGCTCATTGTTGAATGCCAACAGGCAGCTGGAGCAACCGCAAGCAGGGGAAGGTGAAGCAAAAGACAACCGGCTAACGGGACGCACGCCCAGCCAGAAAACAGTAAGAAAGGTGGAAGGAAAGGCGCGAGGAACCACTGAGCCACTCGGTGAGCCCAGAGAAAGCGAATGGAGTACTGAAGGGCCTGAGGGTGAATGTTGCGTCGGGTTTACAGCGTGAAGAGAGCCCAATTGAAGCTAGTAAAGAACTTAAAACTAATGCAAACAAGGTTAAGAATGGATCAGTGACCCAAGATTGCAAAAGCAGAAATGATATAAATGTGAACAGTGTTGAACAAGGGTCGAGGACCCAATATTTGAAAAGTAAAATGGAAACCAATACGAACTTAGTCAAGAAAATGGTTTTGGAGAAACCTTATTTTGTGGATGAAAGAAAGAGTGAGCAAGGAAAGGAAATTCCCTGGCAGGCTAGTGAGCCAGGCACACAGTGAGTCTGGGACTCACACCCTGGAAAGGAGTGAGAAGAGAAGTAAAGTGATATCCTGGCAGGACAGTAAACCTGGAGTGAGGAGGGAAGTGAATTAATTTCCTGGCAGGACAGTAAACCAGGAATGAGAAGTGAAGTGAATTAACAGAGATAAACAAATAAAGAAAGGAGGACCCATAACCCTTTTAAAGGATCAGGAGGAGAGTTGTGAAAACCCTAGCAGGAGAGTATACCGGGGGAATATAGAACAATAGTGAACAGAGGAGGGAAGAACTATACCCCTCTTTAAGTTAATTAAGACGCAGAGGATAAGAAATGTAATGTTCAAAAGAACTGTAAACTGAAAGAAAAGTCAAGGGAAGGTTCAACTTCCTTGAGTAAAGTTTTGAGTGATCAATAAGAGAATCACCAGGGGAAGAAGGAAAGAAGGAATTAAGGGAAAGAGGCATTCTTCTTAATATTGTGAAATAGATGTCTTCCTTAATCCTGCAGGAACATAAGAAGTGGAGAAACCCAAGGGACAAAGAGTTTCCCCTTGAAACTGTAAAACGGAACATTGAGGAAGGTGCCAAAACGCAGGGGAGGAGCCCCCCGTCCCTGTTTTTCTTTGTTTACAGAACAGTGAAACATTGTGGACCATTACCCGGAAGTACTGAGGAGAGGGTAAAGAGACTAGAGGAAAAATAAGGGAAGGGAGGATCCCTTTCTCTAGCAGAACATTATTTCGTTTACGTTTTCGCACCTTGGAATTTTATGTTGAGAACTTTGGAGAAAAGCTACAAGTGTGTAGTTTACCAGTACCCCCTTGTGCGCCTTATATTAAGTATAGAGTGTAAGGGTCAGTTCAGGATTTTTGGACAAAGTACAGAGGTCGCTCTTTTGTTTAACGTCCTGACACAGAGGTTCCTTAGTTTTGTTGAGGATGGGAAATCACTCACAGAACTAGGGAAAGGTAGGGGTTCTCCAACCCTGCTTATTTGTCATGATGCCTACCCCCGGGGAACCAGACCAGGTCCAGCAACCCCGGAAGCAGGCATCAAGTTATTTTGAGCAAGCCCAAAAGCCCCTGCTACGGGCTGTTTGGGTGCGGTCCTGGCGCCTATGGCGCCAGGCTCATAGAGTAGAACCTGATGCAGACCATGCTGCAGAGCTCCAAGCCAAATGAGGCTTGGAAGGGACTATTTTACCTAGGGACTATTTTTTACTCGGGTGGGGCTGCGGAAGAATACTTACCTGGGACTACTTTGGAGGATATTTAAACCACACCAAAAGAGCAGCACACGCTTTGCGTTATTCTGCATCCAGCAGCGTAACGATCACCTTGTCTGCAAGCCTGCATCCAGTCTTCTGCCACGCCCGCCTCGAGTCTGCAGCTCCTAGAAAAAGGGAGGAACAGAAGGAGAAAGGTTAGAATAAGAGCAAACCTTCGATCCTTACCTGAATTCCGGATCCACCGCACCTTTGAGCTGGAAGAAAGAAGCATTTACGCACGCCGCCTCGCCTGCTGCAGCGCCGCGCTGAACTCACCGGCCTTCGCAGCATCTTCACGATCCACCGCATCCTTCTGCACGTTCCCGCCGCATTCTGGCACCTAAGGGGAACACAAGAACAGCAAGGTGAGCCAAGGACATAAACAGAGGCAATAGTAACTACCCCATAGACTTACCTGATTACCGCCGGGGGTACTATTCCTCTTCACGGGTCGGCGCAGACTCCATTTTATCCTCGCCGCACCCCGGCACCTAAAGGGAACAAAAGGACGACAAGGTGAGACAACGGGACAAATAAGGGGAACGCTTCTCGCCGCAATAGACTTACCTAATTTTACCGCCGGAGGCATAATTCCCCGAACTTCATATTTTCTCGCCACACCTGAATAAGGGAACAAGCAGCTTACATTCTGGCCTTATTTTATTGAACTGTGTAGGATAAGTCAAATCCTTACCTGAACTTCGTCAGCTACCACGAGGAACTCTTCGCTGGGGTCAAGCTGCAAACTGCAAGGAATCGGACAACAGTGAAAGTCAGACATGTGAACTCTTACGAACTACATATTTTTTGGAGTCAACATTGTTCTGGAACTCACCAATTCCTTCGAGCCAGTGAAGCAACTGGTTATCAACGCGCCCCTGCGCTCAATGCAAGATGGAGAGGTCATCTTTTCAAACCATCAGTTGAGACTATAAGAGGGGACATCAAAGGTGATCTGTGGGGAGAACAGCGGGGGTGGGGGGGAATTTACGCTCAACTCCACGGGTGGTTAATTCCCTTTCTCCATTTGCAGAAGAATATTCCTACGGGCCAAGCAAACGAAGCTAGGTGGGCCAGTCCAGTCCGTCATCTCGGCCCTACGCGTCACATTGGTGGAGACCGCAGCTGTCCAGTTCAGATCGACGCCTCTGTGGGAGCCAGGTGAGCGTAACATTATTATTTTGAGAATAAAAGTCTTTATCCATACCAGATCTGGATAGTGTGTCCGAGTCTTACTCTTGATACCTTACATCACTAATAACTGTAAACAGAACTTCTTTGAAGACAAACATTATTTTGTCGATACAAGAGAAAGACCTAAAGCAAATCATTTCTTAAATAATGCTGATGATGCCCATAACTTGTTAAAAACTATCTGGTGGCAGGGACCAACCCTCTTGGAAATGTACAGAATGCCTGCCTTCCATTCAATGTTGGATGGACAATAACTGCTTAAAAACAAAACCCATCACAACTAAGGACAGATGATTATTTTCACAGATAAGGTGCTAAAACAGTATTTTCTGGCCTAATAATTTCTGATCATGTCCCTTCCTACCATCTCTGCCAGAGAACACTTTCGGTCAAATAAATCCAATGCCTGAAGCACGTACAAAATGCAACAGCTTGCCCCTTACTGAAAAATGAGCAAGTGCTTCACATCTTTCCTGGTTTGAAAATTTCGCACTGGCTTCTTGTACAGCAAAGAGTTGTATTTAAATCTATGGGCCTTATTACGAGTCCGACTGCAGCCATGCCGGTAAAACCGCCAGGCTGCTGCAGGACTCGTGTGCATTTACCCGTTCTGGACTTGCTGGAATTACCGAGGCATTACTACAGCCCCCGTGATCTGGTAATTCCGGAGCCGGCATTCTGTAAATCCCCATTCCCGTGGAGTTCCATAGGACTCCATGGGAATGGGAAAGTGGAAACAAAGGCACCATGTGGTAATGGTTCCGGTGCTTCCACGTCCGTCTGCGGCCAGTGCCGTTACGCCCGCCAGGTCAGACATGGCGGGTGTAACACCACAAGCCCACAGAACTTGTAGTTAGCCGGTCCGGAAAACAGTGCCGGTATGGTTTTACCAGCAACGTTATATCCGGAACGGCTAACTTGTAATGGGGGCCCATGTGTCTGGCACATAAAGCAATATATGTTACTACTTTTTCATTGTTTGCCAATTGTCTTAAAACGTATAAACCAAAAAAGGTCACTGTCCTTGCTCCTTGATTGTTGCCAAATTTTAAAAATAAATCAAAACTAGGTGGAAAATCTTTTGCTGTACCTGCAGGAAAATACTGGAACACACTGGTCATCTGAGAAATTAGATTAATAATTTAAAATTCAGGAAGTACCCAAAGAATGAGCTCTTTCAGGGGTCTATAACCGAGACACAATGCTACCCTGTGGTATCAACATTAATTTCATTTTGTGCCAAGATACATTTGGGTGAACAATGCACTTTATAATAATCTCTACCATACCATACCATAAATAGATTACTGGCTGCTATATCCTTCAGATTTTGTCTGAGAGCTGTCATGGGCGCATTAACTAAGAAACTATGTTGTGGAAGATCAAAAAGTGTGCAGGTTTTTATATCACTGAGAATGAATTGTGGGAGTGATGAAGCCTGCTGGGCGCTGTATTGAGGGAATCAAATAGCATGTTGGATGCTATATCTACGAAACTGAGTTTGTAAGCTTGCTAGACACTGTTTCTCAGAGACTGTTCCAGATGCAGAGTGAGACCAATATCATGTGATGAATCCATGGTTTTAGTCCCTTTTCCCCAAGGGGGAGCCACCCCTTTTAGGGCTGGGGAGGTGAGCCTGCTAAGCAATACCCTCTCTAGGGGTCAGGCCAAGTGCAATCTCACTTGGTGCAAGGAAGGCCTAAGCAAGGATTCCATCCCACCTCGCTCCACCTTACACTCCCCAATGTTTGTTGGTTACATGGGAGTGGAATATTGCCAGCAGGTACAAGGCCCCTTTAACATGGATGGCTTGGTTTCTGACCTGGTTTTGTTTCTGCCTCGTAAGACCAGGACCAATGGAATCTTCCCTTTTGTTCCAGGTTGGAAAGTTAATGCAGCCGTATGCCAACCGAGGAAGAGAGAAGATGCCGGAAGGCCAGAGATGCTGGCATGCGTGGACACGCATCAGAGAGAGACTCTCCTACAGAGGAGGAGGAGCTGAGAGCCATGCAGTCCTTGTGGTGAGTGAAGACCCAAGGCAGCACGCGGAGCGCTGCCCCATCTTCAAGGGATGGGGACTGTGGAAGAACATAGCAGTGGAGACAGGACCCAGTGACTTCCCGATCCGATGATGCCGAATCCCTCAATAGTGGAGGCAATGTGCAACAGCAGCCCAGAGCAACAGCAAGGATGTGGACCCACATGGGTAAAAGAGGCTGCCTCCAGTCCTTAGTAGCACCACCATAGAAAAGGCACACAGCAGCATCCGGCGACTAGCTGGAGGGTGATACGGCAGTACACCAACAGAGGAAGAGAGAAGCAGCAGAAGGTTAGAAAGGCCAGAAACAACCTATTTATTTAATTTGTTGATAGCACCCAGACCCGGAGGTATCACGGTGCTAGGAGCATTACATTACAGTACAAGCATTGTGACAGTGAGGTTACATTGTGGTCACATACAGGAGAGTATTCGTTGTGGCGTTGTGACAACAGAGTTACATTGCGGTCACAGAGCAGGTCAGTTGATCCAGTTAGCCGCTTTGGTGGAGAAGTTGAAGGTTGCGGTGAGATGGTGACATAGGATATCGTGATTGACGAGATCGAAGGCCGCCGAAAGGTCTAGTAGGAGGATGGCGAGGTCCCCTGTGTCGCAAATTTGATAAAGCTGGATCTTAAGGACTAGTAGGGCCGATTCAGTGCAGTGTCTAGGCCTAAAGCCGGATTGGCGAGTGCCAAGTAGATTGTGGGCTTCAAGATGGGTTTGTAGTTGGGAGTAGGCGGTGCGGTCAAGAATTTTCAGGAGGAAGGGCACTGTTGTGATTAGACGGTAATTGGTAGGGAGGGTGGCATCAAGATAGTTTGTTTTAGGAGAGACGTGATCCAAGCTTCTTTAATAGAGTTAGGTACTGCGTGGGCATTGAAGGATGCAATAATGAATTTAGCAATAGTGAGAGCGAGGGGGTCCGCACACATCTTGATGAGGTGGGCAGGGCAGATATCGCCTAAGCAATGATGGTGGTGAGCTCCTCGGCCGGGGAGACAGGGGAGAAGTGGTACGGAGGGGTTGTGGGGGGTAAGGATGGGTTTGAGGAACGGAAGGTCCACTTCAGTGGTAGGGAGCAGAGCTTTTTTGAGAATGGTTTTGTCTCTGAGGTTGTGGGTTTTGTTAGCCTGGGATGATTGAACTAGAGAGCACTAGGCCTTGTCTTTCGGGAAGCTGGTCGATGGGGGGGGGCATGGCCTTCCAGCTCCTTGAGGATTTTGAAGAGCTCTCTGGTGCTTCATTTATCCTGGTATTGTTTATGCAAGCTTTGGTGGTGATGATTGCTGTTTTGTAAGATTTAGCAGTGACGCTAAATGCCTCTTTGTCTGAGGGGGAACGTTTTTTTCTCCAGAGGTGTTCCTGGGCATGTTTAAGTTTGGGGAGGGAGAAAACTTCTTCTGTGAACCAACTGTGGTGAATACTTGTTTTTTCGTGTCGTGGTTTTGAGGGGGCGTGCAGGTCTAGTGCACTGAGGAGAGCGGAATTGTAAGCGTTGGGGATTGTTTCGGGGTCGGTGCTGTCGGGTTGTGAGTCCAGGATGGCACGGATGGTGGACTCCAAGATTTCCTTAGTCGATTTGTGGGTGATGGGCTGGCATGCGTTTTTTGGGTGGAGGTAGACGCAAGGGTCATAGTAAAGCAGATCACGATTGATCAGTCCAGGGTCGATGGAGGTGACCTTTCTGCGTATGTTGACATTTAAGATCCAGTCGAGGATCCAGCCTTTAAAGTGCATGGGGGCAGAGACAGATTGTGTGAAATGTATTTCACAGGGAGGTGGAGGGTGCTTGTTGAGGCCCTGGGAAGTTGCGGAGAGCTGGGATAAGGCAGAATGGCACAAGAGTTGGTAAGGGTTGCAGCAAGCATGGATGGCAGGCATTTAGTGGACACTTTCATGGGGCCACTGCCATCTTGAGACACAGGATGAGTAACGGGCAGGGCAGCAGTGGTGGGTGAGCTATCTGCGTCAGTTTGCAGTGCAGGATAAATGGTAGGCATAGCGACAAGAGTAGGTGACGAATCAAAGGTGACGTTCGGCATGTGAAGGTTAGAGTGCAAATCAATGATTTGAGGCAGTAAATCAGGATCAGACTTGGGCAGAAAATGGTTAACAAGCAACATATCAGTTATGGGCACACTGTCAGGAGCAACCTTAGTCAAGAGACGATTAAAATGCATATCTATGGTTGAAGGCAATAGAACAGGAGCAGCTTTAGACACAAAATGATTTAAGTGCATGCCAATAACCAGAGGCTCAATCTTGGGAACAGGGTGATTAAAATACAAATTGACAGTGGTGGGCAGTAGAAATGGGGCAGACTCAGTAGCAGGGTGACAGGCAGGCAAGGCGTTAGGGGCTGGCACTGCAAGAAGGCAGTGCAGAGTGGTGGGAGCTCATGGTGGCTAAGGGGATGACACTAGCAGCCTACAGTTCGCGGGGCAAGAGTGAGCAGGGTTCCAAATTGTCCATATTGTATTTATTGACTGTAACTATCATAATGATTGTAAAGTAAGGAATGTACTTACCTGCTTTAATGTATTACTGTACCAAGCGAGCAAACTGTAACAGCGCCACGATGTGCGCTATACAAATTCAAATAAATAAATAAAAGTTTAGGTACTATATTTGCAAAGGGCAGGGTTAGCAGCACGCAGGTTGGGCAAATCGGGTATGGCAACCAGGCATGTTGATGGTGTGAGTGGGAGATGGATGTGTAAAGGGGGCTGTGGATTGGAGGTAGTACTCCACACAGGATTTCGGGTGGTGACGAGGAGGTGAGGATAGCCTACAAGAGCGGGGACTGGGTGATGACAACGCAGTACTTCAGGGGGGTGGTGGAAGCGCCGAGTGGCTGAAAAATGGCAGCATAGTGGGTGGAGCTTGTCATACTGTGCTCATTCGCAGTTACACCGGTAAGGGAGGTCAAGACTGTGGGCGGTACAGTGGAAGCATCACCATGGGGGATAGTGAGGGCGAGTTGGTCACAGGTGAAGTCTATTGTGTTGTCGGTTAGCACATTGTAAACAAGTGAGATATTAATTACATTCTTATCAGGTGGGATGCATATGGCGGTAACATGAGGCAAAGTATGTGATGCTTTGGAATATGGGGGAACTATACAGGACTGAGGAGGCCCCAAGCCCACCCATAGCTAGTGAAGCAAATAGCCCGCAAGGGGATGATGGAAGCAACCAAGCAAACACAGCTAAAAAGCATGAAGCCCAAACAGGCAAGAGAAGCTGAATATCCGCTGTGGGGGTGAAAGAAGCAACCAGAAAAATTGGGCTACAGAAACCCAAAGCCCAAAAAGGCTAAAAAATCCAAATACCCCAAGAGGGCGAGATAAAAACAATGACCAAAACAGAGCTGACCAGGAGCGTAGCCTACACAGGGCTAATGATCCTAATACCCCAGGAATGGGAGAGAGAAGCAAGGAACCAAACAGAGCTGAGCAGGCCCGTAGCCCACAAAGGCTTATGAGTTGAATACCCCAGGAGGAAGATAAAAAGGTAACGAAACAAACAGGGCTGAGCAGGCCCATAGCCCACATGGTGCTAACAATCAGAGTACCCAAGGAGGGGGAGAGGAGAGAGGTTACCACCGGTGGGCTGGCAGGCCCATAGATCACCTAGCATTGAGAAAACAACTACCCCAGGAAGGGGTGAAAAGAAAGGAGAAACCCATCAAAGTGAAATAGAGTTGGAGCCTACCAGAAGCTAGGTTTGTGAATCACCAAGAAGGAACACCAAGTGAACGTTGTTGCTTTTGTAAGTACTGGCCTGTTGAGGTCAAGAGAACTCATCTCTGGAGAAGGGATAAACAAGAGACTTTATCGGCTATCTGACAAGACCATCATTTGAACCGCAGAACCATTGAAAGAAATCTTTTCTTTTCTTTTGTTGATCGTTCTGCAAAAACCGAGAACCAGAAAAGACTAGCAGGACTCTTTGGTGGGGATCAGGAAACCAGCCACCACAAAAGAGGAGTAACCCATTACAAAGCTGAAGCTTAGTCTGAAGCTTAGTTTTGATGTTTCTTTCTTTCTTTCTTTCTTTTTTTTTTCTTGGTAGGTTTGATGGTAGATTATCGTAGTTTTGGACAGAGGACCACGTTCATTTATGAGACATCCTGAAAAGCAGTTTATTTTCTAGCATAGGGAATCCCATCCTAGAGGTAGGGACTAGAGAAGGTTTTCTAAATTGCTTTAATAAAAACCTGTCTGAAACATGTCCTCTTGTCCACTTACCACAATCCCTATTAGATGGAATACCAGGATGCACTTTACAGTGTTCCTCCTTTGCACCTTTTGCTTGGCTAGTTCCAGGAGAGTAACTAACCTTATTTATAAAGAGAACCTTAGTACCTAGAGGTGTTTGGCCTGCAACCAAACCTAATAACACAAAGGTGCTTCAAAACCCTGGCCCAGAGATAGGGGAATGGAGCACAGATCCAGAAAAGGAGAAGAGGATCCCAACTTGATAGAATACCCGAGATGCACTTTAGCTGATTCCTTCCTTTCACCTTTTCCTTAGGCTCTATAGTGACAGACAATGCTTTGCCACTTGTAGATAATACCCTACTCACTATTGGCGTTTGTTCCAAACCCACCCTGAAAACAATAAACATCATTGAAGGCACCTTTCTTTGTTATGTGTTCAATTGATTTGCTGCAGCCCAAACTGTGAGCCTGCTGTAATTGTTCAAACTGTGAATGCACTAGGATATGGCAGCCAAGAAGTAAGCTGGGAATGTTCACTCTGAAACATTTAAGATGTTTAAAATGTATTTTAATGTTGGTGACAGTTCATCTAAAAATACAAATATGTTCATGTGTTTTAATGTTTCAGAAGGCCTGTATACATTTGGTAATGGTTTTTATGCGCATTCATTTTGGGACAGTGTAATAAAATTTGCAGCACATATTAATTGTCCTATGTATTAACCGAAGTGACAGTCAGGATCTTTGCAGTATTTTACAGTAGTGTGACACAAACTGAGCAAGTCTGTGTTATGGGAGGGCTGAAACATCTGCAAACAGCCCCAATATCCCTGAGGTCCAGAGACATAAACAGGCCTGGGTCCAATTGTTTTGGGGTTATACAGAGTGCTGTTTAATGTTGTTAGCTCAAGTGTAGTTATTTGCTGCATATCGTTTTTGTGACAAAACAGACACACTGCTTTTTGGGACATTGATTCTAATATTTTGGGAGCATGACCAACTGATATTGGTAGCTTGACCTACTCATTTCAGGCTCTCGAATTAAAAGTTGATTTCTTTGAGAATGTACAAGGTTGGAAACGGTGCGTACAAAAGTTCTCTACTGAGCTGACCTGCAATTCTCATGCGGCCTTAGCCTTTAAGACCTATAACAGCTGAGAGATAAATCTGCTATTCACTTCCTGGACTTGTATGGTCTTTACAGCCGGAGTAAAATCTCTATTCTGCAAAAACGGAGTCTATAACATTGTTTTGACCTCCTAAAAGGTACCTCCCTGAAATGTATACAGTTAACATAAATCGAAATATGAATACATTTGCTATCCTGATCTTTTGTCTGTGGGCCTTCCCATTATATAGCAGTGCTCTGTCTGCGAGCTCTTGGCAATTGCAGTTAATTTTACATGCTTGTTGCCTGAACTGTTTTCTTATTTAGACAATCTGTTCAGCCATGTTCACAGACAGAACTCAGTAGCTTCGTATTGTTCTTTTGTTTTCCCCTTTTTCCTTTTTACCTTTTCTTCTTAGTTGTCATATTAACCTTAATTTTGTAAGTCCTTTAGAAAACAGTGTTTTTGTTTCTCTGGATTGTAAAAGTGTGATATTGTGTATATTTTATATTTGTTTTGTTTTGCTACACACATACGTGTTGCTCCTTGGACACTTTACAGAGCGCAGGGAGGCAAGGTGTTGTTCACTCCAGACGTGATTCATTAGCGTGCTTATTGAACAGGTGTTTATGTGGATTTTCTCTCCTGGTCAGCTCTTAGTGAGAGATGCCTGACCTTTCCCTTGGGTTTGGGGGAGGGGGGTGTGAGAGTGGGGCCTTCCTTGATCGGTTTGTGGGGAAGTTCAGCTATTGGAACCGGACCCTGGGGCGTGAAGATGGGATGGTGTATCACCTGGGAGGAGGGTCCTTGGGGAGAGAATGTCTTTGGGTGAGGCATGGTATCCCCCTTTCCATTGTGATAACAAATCCTACCCTCCCTCTACCTTCATAGGTTGTTGCCAGTCATTTCCTCTTCTTTCCCCTCAGTTACACCACTCTGGTACTGGGATGAGAAAGAGGCCACCAATGGGGAAAGAGAGACCGGCTGGAGAGAAACCGTGCCGGGTGTTACAGGCCTGAGAGGAGATAAATCCTGCTATAGAAGAGGAGGCTGCAGAGCAGGGTCCTGCGTGGAGGCCAGTACGTGGCAATTTTAATGCAGAGACTGAGACCTTGGTACCCCAGCGGGCCGTGAGATGGTCAAAGCTGTCTGAGCCTCCTTGGGTCGGGTGCCCGAAGCTGGAGCTGTGGGGCACGGAAGAGACTCCAGTGGCACTGCATGCCACCGGTAGCACCCCGAACAACGGACAGTGCTACCGGCAACCCACAGCGAGATTGCCGAGAAGCGAGCACTGCTTGCAAAGCTACAGTGCTGTGTGCACAGAACAAAGAGAGAAGATGCCCGGAGGAGCCACCAAGGACCGGTGAGTGTATCAAAGGGAATACTTGAACCGGAGAACGTCGCAGGCTATTAAAGGGTAGGAATGACTGCCGGATGAAAGGAAATATTTGTACAATGAAAAGTGAATCCAAAGTGAGGGGTTTTATGAAACAGTGTAAGCAAGTTGAACTTTAAGTGAAATAAAGTGAATTCATCATTATTAAATACCGAACTGAAGAAAAGTTTTGATGAGCATACGAATAGAATGCAACAGGTCCGAAAGCCACATAATGAATACTGCAAGACAAAGAATGAAGCTCTCTGAATAAAGTGAAAAACAAGTATTGAACATTGCTAAAGATGATGAAAGTAAGGTGATGAAAGAGAGTGAGCACCACGGAGTGAATTGTGTGGAAGTACACACTGTGGCAAAGCCAAGAGACTGGCAGGGAGAAATCCAAGAGAATGTGAACCAGAGCACAGGTGTAGTTACGGAGAAACCTGTGTGGGCAAGAAAGTCAAGGGTTATCGGTTGCATGAGCTGTAATGTATGGACGGGTGATCCGACACCTGCACCTAGACTGAGGATACCCTGTCTGAAAAGCCAAGGAAAATACAGATAAAGAACATTGAGTCATTAAATAAATTGCTGAAGTGAATATAAAAGATAGCAATTCGTGTAAACTATTCAAAAGTCTGAAGGAGTTAAAAGTTGACTTGGAACTTTTTTGGGGTATTACGAGACAAACTGATTGCGAATTGACAAGCTGACATCTTGAGGAAGGAAAACCCAAGACCTTGTTAACTTTGTTGTTGACTTGGGGATGGGAACCTCATGGCCCTTCTGGAACTGTGTTTTGAACTTGGGGAAGGGGAGCTGGAAAGCAAGCCAGGAGCTGGAAGAGGCTCAGAATTTTATTTTGAACACTTCTTCTTTTGTTGTTGATATCCCTAGACAGTGCTTAGCTTTAGGTGTGAGGGCAAGTATAGGTTTTGAACGCAGACAAACCTTTAAGTTGAACTTACTGACTTGGACTATCCTTAATTTCTTTAGGTAGGGAAATCCCACCTTAGCATAGGGCAAGTTAATCTGTTTCTTGCTTCAGGATGCTTTCACAATGGGCAGTATCAGGTGCATGGGAGACAGAAGGCAGAACCCGGTAAAGTTGCCTGCTCTCACCCATATTATCCACCCTATCTGTAGAGTCACTTTCACAGTGATGACTTTGACAAAGATAAAGCAGCGTTTCACCTTGCTATATGCAGATGGTGTATTGGTGTACTTTAATAATCTGTGTACAAACCTCCCTTATATCCTGGAGGTCCTGAACAAGATATGTGGCCAGGTGAAATAGTGTCTGTTCCCTATGGTGGAACCTATGAAGTCAGGAATTCTGATCTACCAAGAATGCCACTGAAATGTTTAACAACCACCTGGTGTGGTAGATGCAAATCAGGAGATGGACAAGGTGGCATTGCGAGTGAGCTTTATTTAATTCTAGATCACGAAAAAAACAATATGATCCCTAATTATAAGATTCTTGGCCCTACTCTTTAATGAAAAATATACAATGGTGCTCATCAGGATGTCTGTTACAAACAAGACAGTCCTCCATCCAGAATCCTAAGCTTATCTGAGTTCTGTCCCTAACACTAGAAAATACCCCATGCCTTGGGGTCTTGAGTTTCTCACTCAGCCTTGGGTTCTCAGGTCTCTTAGCTGACCTTGTGGTTTTGTTGGGCCTTTCCTCCTCTCTTCCTGTTCCCTGGAGCTACTCCATACCTCTGTTCCTTGAGAGGTGTCCGTCCAGAGAGTCCAGGAGTTTGTCACTGCAGCACCACCTCTTCGATTCTCTTCAGGTCTTGCTGAACGGGCAGAGCTTGCCCTCTCCCACGCCAGGCTTCCTGCAGGTCCCTGGTGCCTGTCATGATCTCTGCTTCCAAAAGATCAGGACTTGCCCGACTCCCTTGGAAGCAGACCCATAACCCCGGTTCCGAGTGCCAGCCAGTCCCAATTGGGACCTTTTGGGCCCTGTCCTGGCGCCAGTGGCACCAGGCTCATAAAGATGCCCAGTCCCAGCGCTGGAAGCGCCGGGCTCATAATGCTTGGGTGGACTTACCTGCAGCAGACCATGCTGCTTACTTACCTGCCAGTTGAACCCCTGATCCTCTTCTGTTTGGGACTACTTTTCCTGTTGGGTGGGGCAGGAGCCACTCCCTAGGTTCAGAATACTGGAACTCTTCTGGAAAGCAGGAACTCTTTTCTTACCTAGGCGTGGCTGTGGAAGGAGACACCTAAGCACTACAGGAGGCTATTTAAACCACACCCGATGGATGAATCTTGCTTTGTGTTATTCTGCATTCTCTGCAGCAGAACGCTCATCGTGTCTTCTGCTTCTGATCCTGGGCCTAAGGGAACAAAGGCTTACCATCCTGGAATCCAGTCTTCAGCAGCACCTGTAAAGACAAAGGCCCTCATTACGACCCTGGCGGAAAGTGACTGACCGGACCGCCACAGCGTAAATAGCGTTTCCGCCATTGCACGACGGAGCAAAGTGCGGCTAATTCCGACCCATCGGGCACGAGCACTACTCCATGGCGGAAGTGCAATGTCCGCGATGGCGGAAATGTCCCCATAACGCCCCCCACCGCCGTCGTACGGCGCCCTAGGTGCAATTCCGCCACCCATCTTAGCGGTCACCGTAATGAGCGGCAATCGGAAAGTACGGTGACCGTAAATATACGGAAACGGAAGTAAAAACATGGTCCCGGAACGGGAAACAGCACGCCGTACACCTATAAAATCAGAATTCCCACACAACCATTAAAAATACTACCCTGAGACACATCACAACCCGTCATCCACCCTAGTGAAAACAATAACAATGGGAAAAGTAGCGAAAAAAGCGTGCGACCGCAAGCGGCAGGTCCACTTCTCCCGTGAGGAACTCACCGTGCTCACAGAGACCCTCCAGGAGAATGCTGCCGTCGTCTTCTCGACGCAAATGACCAGGACGGCACTTGCAAACAAGAAGGCCATATGGGCCCTGGTGGCACAGCGGGTAAGTGCGGTGGGGACCGCACCCCGCAACCCACAGCAATGCAGAAAGCGATGGGACGACCTGCGGATACGCGTCCGGAGCATACTTTCTGCCAACCGAAACATTGCCACAGCCACCGGGGGAGGATCGGAATCACCCATCAAGTTGACCCCCTGGGAAGAAATCTGTGCCTCCACCATTGGAATGGAGAGTATAGAGGGAGTCGGAGGGATGGAGAAAGGAGTGCAGACATCCGAAGAATCAGGTAGGTGGGCCAAATAAAACAATGCTAAAACCACAATGTCCAATCATGTGAAGTACCATATGTCCACATAGTGCAACAGTAACACATGTCCATGAGAACGTCCACATACATTGGCCTGATAGCGCACTTTAAAACGCACAATAAATACATAAATAATTAAAAACCCTAAAAACACCCTCTACACGTGCAGCATGCACACCCTAACTGCAGGCTGCAAAACAACTGCATCCTCAATCCACACAAAAATGAAACCACCTCCAAGGCCCCGACCCAAATCACCCTCAGGTACCACCCCAATGCATGTGATACATTGCCATTCCAATTTCAACAGACCCATTAATAACGCTCGCCCTCCTTTACTCCACCACAGGGTCCGATTCAAACGACGAGCTCCAGGACACCCCTACCAGCACACCTGCAAAGAGGGCCAAGACCAACGGCCAAAGACCCTCCACCTCAGCTGCACGCATCAAGACACGGCAGCAGCACAAATCAAGTGACAGCACACAGGAGGGAACTTCAACAGGCACCCCAGCAGCCAGCATGCCCACAACAGCACTACCACAGGTCCCCCCAATGGATGCCACAGAAGGCACTGCTTCTGGTGGCAGCAGCACCATAGGTGACACTGCATTAATGGCAGCATGCTCCGACACAGAAAACGGGGATGTCGAAGTAAGATCCATCCATGACCTGTCTCAATCCCCCTGTTTGTTCCATCCCGTACACCATGAGGATACCACGCAGGGGCACCCACAAGACGACGACTGGCCATCCCCCACAAGCCCTGTGGCAAGGCAACATGAGGTCACCAGCCCCTCTGTGACACCACCGCAAATGGCCATGGCCCAGCAGAGGCAACAGTCCCTCGACCAGGTGATCGTGCAACAGCAGCAACTGGCCACGCTCCTCAAGGACCATGCTGATGAATGTGGGGGTACTAAGTCAGCCATAGAAACATCTACTGAGACACTTAGGGCAGAAATGGAGAGAAGTACAGAGACACTAAGGGCACAAATGGAGAGAAGCACCGAGAGCCTGAGAGTACAAATGGAGAGAAGCACCGAGAGCCTGAGGGGGGAACTGCATGCGACGTCCAAAGACGTATGTGCTGAACTTGCCGCTGTGCGCCGTGTGCTCACTGAGCTCTCACAAACCCTCAGGGACATGCATGGACGTGAGCAGGCAGAGACATCATCCGTTGCAAGTTCCGTCCAGGGCAGCCCCCAACGTAGATCTGGGAGGAACCTGCGCTCCACAGGCAGGGGTGCCCCTGATACCCGGAGAGGGGGCTTGCAATAGCGTCTGCCCACTGACAATGAGCACCTTTGGACACTGGTGTTCGGGGGGGAGGTAGGAGGGTGGAGGGGGTATGTTGGGCTCACTTGGGTGGCGGGTAGATGGGGTGTGTAACATAATTTCACATATGCGATAAACATTTCACTATCATCCAATGAGATGTGTGGACATTGATCTTTGTGTACGAGGCCATTATAGGCGTACAGTCCATATTGTGCATGTTCCAGACACACACAGTGCCACAAGTCCCGTGTCCATGTATCAGCCACCAGGCGTGAGTGCTAGAAGCATGAATCTATGAGAATCTGACGAATGTCTCGGCCCTCCTGTGCCTCGCGGACTCCTTGAGGTGCTGCCACATCCCCACCCTCATCATGACCATCTACAGGTGCTTGCAGTTCTGCGTCAGGGGGCATGGGCACATTTCTACGTACGCACATGTTGTGTAGCATGACACATGCCATGACCATCTTTGCCACCTTCACATGGCGGTACAGGAGTGCCCCGCCAGACCTGCTGAGGCAGCGGAAACGAGTCTTCAGTAGGCCGAATGCCTGTTCTATGACTACACGGGTACGTGAGTGGGCATGGTTGTAGTCCTCCTCAGGCTGGTTCTGTGGGTTCCGGAGTGGTGTAAGGAGCCATCTCTTCAGTGGATACCCGGCATCACCTGTATGTGGACAATAAAGGATGTTTGTGGAATGACATTGCTACGTACGGCCCCCCCCCTTCCTGCCAGGTCATTGCCGCATCACATACCCCACATTATCATGCATGAAATGAGACTCACCGAGTAGCCAGGATCTGTTCCCTGCGTGTCGCTCCATGTAGCGTGGTATTGTAGAGTTCCTCAAAACCATAGAATCATGGGTTGATCCAGGAAATCGGGCACAACAATGGGTAATGATCCTGTTGGAGTCACACACCATTTGTACATTCAGAGAATGAAATTGTTTTCGGTTGCGGTACTGGGCCTACATGGCATGCGGGATGACCAATTCCACATGGGTGCAGTCGATGGCACCAATGCAACCCGGTATGCCGCCAAGTGCATGGAATCCCACTTTTGTGTTCGTAATTTCCTGCTCCGAGCGTGGTAGAGAGATGTAGTCGTCTGCGTGCTTCAGGAGGGCATCGAGCACTTGCAATAGTGTCCGTGAGAACACTGGCTGTGAAATGCCATGCAACTGTCCGACTGTGTGCTGGTAGGTGCCTGTGGCCAGGAAGTGGAGTACAGACACCACCTTCAGTAGGGGTGGGATGGCGGTTGGGCTATCTATCATGCTGACAAGGTCAGCCTGTGTCATATCCACAATGGCGGTTATGGTGTCCCGGTCCAAACGGTAGAGGGTGTGGATCTGCTCATCCGTGAGGTTGAACGGATGTGCTCGGTGGCGTGGGATTGCGGGCTGCCTGCGTGGCGGTAGTGGCTGTGCTGGCGGGCCTTGCTGGCCCTGCCTTGCCCTCCTCCTCCTCCTGCGTCTCCTCTGTGCGGCCGGTTGTTGTAGTAGTTGCTGTTCGTCTTCTTCTTGAAGTTGGAGTACTTGCAGTGCAATCAGGTCCCCCAGGGCCAACATCGCTAGTCCTGCCGGTAGCATTTTGGTGTGGGTGTGGGAGGGGGTTGGGTGTGCAATTTATGTGTTTTCAAGCTCTATTGCCTCCACCTGTGGTGATTCATTCCACCTGTGCAAGCTGCAATCCCCTTTGGGCGAGCACGTCCCGCACACAACGCTGAAATTCGACGCATGGCATCTTGCTATTACAATCATGTATATGATCCCGATGGCAGTGAAATATTGGTTCATATGTTCATTCTGCTATGGTTCCATTGTTTCACATACTATCTTTGCAGTCGCGAACAAACTTGTGAAGGGTCAGTGGAATGTAGTGCTCGATTAACGGTGGGCCCTCATGCAGCACTGTACCGCGGTTCACCGACGGGCGGGGCGTCCCATTTGTGAGTGAAGCCAGTTTGCATTTACACACAATGCCGCACTACATGGATGAATTTGTGATTTCGAGCGGTCACAGATGCCTTTCCGACGTGATGTTGCAAATGAGGTATTCGAAGGACGGCGCTTTCGGTCTTCAGCTAGCGGCGAGGAGACGCCCACAGGTCTGACTGCAAATATAACGTTCTATTGTTTTGTGTCCTTGGGACAGGGGCCATGGCGAGAATGCAATGATTGATATGAATAGTATGGGATGCGCAATAGCGTAGTGGACGATAAGGCAGGACGTTCCCAAATACATCTTACTTCACAACACTGGAATCCCGGCCTGGAGCACAGTGGATTTTGCAGACTGCATTACGCACAGACTCAATGGAAATTTCACATGTGATGTGAGTAAATAATCAGGCGTTTTCATACAGGGATGAGGAAATGATGTATGGATGCATGGACAGATGATTTAATGGAGAGTTTGCCATGTACAGGGCTTTTTGGAATCTATCCACCTCCCCTGCGCTATGTGATGCAGAGCTGCCATAGTGGGACCATCGTCTATCTGCCCTTGTTGTACCCTCCCTGTCTCGACGCGCCTTCATACACTTGTGTCTATGCACGTTACTAATCCCATCGAATGGATTCTGTTTAGACAGACGCATGCACACAAGCACTCGTGTGTAATAGTGTTTCCAGCTCGATTTTCATAGTTGTGATTCGCAAGTGATTTTTGGGTGAGAATAATCCTTTGGAGTGGGCTAGCATGCATATGGCTGTAGATTTAGTGTGATCATTGAAGTGAGTAATACGAATCAAGTTCTGATGGCCTACTATTCTTTTTCATTTCATTTGGGTGACAGGTATCTCCTCCCCTTTTGCCGCTGCCATCTGTATGCCACTCCTGCAGATGGCTTTTACTCACGGTACCTGCTGCTTCGAGTTAATCAGTGGAGCACCATTACGATCTTATGGGACGATCGCCAATGGGCCACATGCCCTTACGCAGTACTAGTGGCTAGGAGCAACATTTCGAGCTTTCAGCTGGACTAGTGCCTACCTAATGGGACGGCCCTGCCGTTCTAGGCGCTTCCATGTTGCCTTTTTGAACGTGAATGTAGCCCCTGTGTACCATGAAGGAACAGGGCGTCACACAAGAAGAAGCTGGTCATTTATTGCGGATGCAGCCCACAATGATGAAATGTATTTTGGGGTTCATGTCCTAATGGCTGCATGGGCTTGGTGATTTTGTGGTGCATTAAATGTCTATTCTGATTTTAACCGTGTAGCGTTCTTCTTTGCAAGTAATGTGGCATATTCCTATTTGTGGTGCGATGTTTTGTGAGAAGATCTGCATTGGGTTCCGGCTTCTGAGTATAGTTGCGTGGTACTGTACTGGCCGCGTTTGCCTACGAAGCCCAGTGTGGTCAGGGATAGGGGCTACCATTGTGACGGTTTTAATGATGTCCTGCTCATGGGCGGGGGATTTGCTTTTGTGTAACAGATGCCGGTCAGCCAGGTGGATTGGTGGAATGATGTGATTTTCAGAATATGGCTGGTCACAGGTGCCTTGGTTTGCGTGCGTTTCTTGGAGGGAGACTGAGGTCATGTCCATTGGAATGGCTTCTGTATTCGTGCCATCTGTGCCCTGCAGCTCCCATTGGCCCCTCTTGAGA
The DNA here is from genome assembly GCF_040938575.1 of Ambystoma mexicanum. Taxonomy (NCBI): domain Eukaryota; kingdom Metazoa; phylum Chordata; class Amphibia; order Caudata; family Ambystomatidae; genus Ambystoma; species Ambystoma mexicanum. The sequence continues at coordinate 184,424,783 of NC_090926.1, forward strand.
TGTGCCTGGCTGCTCAGTCACTCTGCCAACTTGTGTGGTCCATGCTTATGCTGATGGTTGGTTGGTTTACTGGCAGGAGTACAGGGCTGGTGCAGTCTCCCTCAGGATACTGCTTTGTATGTTGCCTTACACTGGTGTCAGTCGATGGGGGGGCCTATTTTTGTTTGTCTCATTTTTCTGCTCATGTTGCTGTACTTGAACCTTCACATGCCTGTGCTGCATCAGTGCGGCAATGGTGCCATGGCATGAATGGATGGCCACTCACAAGGCACTTGGAGCCCCTAGATTCATTTGTTCGTTGGCATGCATGGGTGGCTTGTACATTTCACTGGTTGCATTTGTGTCTTCATTGCACCTACAAGGAGTTGTGCAATGTGGCCAGGGAGTGGTGTACAGGCACTCAGTAGGGCCGTTTATGGTTGATTCGCGAAGCCGTACTTCTCACCATGGCGGAATGGTACATTCCGCCATGCTTGATGGCGTTAGGTACATGTCCGCTTGGATCGGAATTCGCGTACCATTACGCCATGGTGGTAATTACGGTTTGGCATGGCGCGCGTGCGCGTACTTGGTGCAGTTAGCGTTGGCGTTCACTACGGTGTCGCTAATGGCATCGTACTTTACGGTGACGGGTCATGATCGCACCGAGCGCTATTCGATGGCGGTATTGCATTTCCGCCATCGTTTTTCGATTTCCGCCAGGGTCGTAATGAGGGCCAAAGAAAGAACAGGTTAGCACTACGGTCTTCAGTGGCAGCGCATCTCTTACCTGGTCCATCGGCTGTCACCAACGCCTCGCGCTGCATTCCGGCATCTGAAAGACAAAGGCTTACCTACTCTTCGCATGCTCCGGAGGTCTTCGCACTGCATTCCGGCATCTGAAAGACAAAAGCTTACCAGCTCTTCGCACGCTCCGGAGGCCTTCGGCGCTGCATCCCGCATCTGAAAGACAAAAGAAGGTGCGTTTAAAGACATTGGGCAACTTTATTACTCACGTGCCATTACTCCTTCCCACGCCGAATCCAGTGGGTATTCCAGCACCCTTCAGCTTCTCTAAAGCTCCGAACTTGTACCTGCAAGATAAAAGGGACAGTTAGTGCGCATCGTGAAGCAGGCTACAAGCGCTTACTTACGTGCTTCCAGGCGCTTCTATTCCTCACGCGGGTTCGATCCTCAACTCTCATCAGCCCGCCATCCGCCATCGCCGGAACCCTGCAAAACAAGAGATATCATTACAAAAGACTTTTAAGACATTTGAAGTGCCCAGAACTTACCGTTCGTGCAGTTAACGACGGACAGCAGTCCTCTGAGGTCAAGAGGCCTGCACCCTTATCCAGTGAAGAAACTGGTTACGGCACCCTGCCCCGAGGCAGATGGAGAGCTCGGCGTTCACTTATCTAAGGTGAGGGCGTTAACCTTTGGGGTTCTACAGGAGAAGAGAAAGGGAAGAGGAGAGAGGCACCCAATAACCCCAGTTCATTAATCCCATATTTTCTATCTGCAGACATCTTACTCTTCGAGTCAGACATACAGTGCACAGAGGTCCAGCCCAAAGAGCCAACCGTGTGTTACACATCACCTTTGAAGATACGGCATTCACCCAGTCAAGACCGGCGCCTCTGCAGGAATCAGGTGAGCGTTACATGCCAGTGTCTATGCCAGTTCTCTGCTTCTCTGGTGGCAGCGGCTCTGCGTTGCTCCTCTGCGCTGGGCGTGTCCGGCTCTTGGACTGGCAGGACAGTGAGTGTTCCACAGGTTCAGCTGTGGTTCCCTTTGCCATGTCTGGCACACACTCTTCCTCTTCCTGCCACTCCTCCCAGGAGGAAGTTCCTGTGCTTCTCTGGCTACGTGGGCTTCTCTCCTTTCTCGCCTCAATGCAAACTGGCTGTTTATCTGTAAGGGGGTGGGCTGTTCCCACGTGCCCTGGTTCTGGGCGAATCCGGTGCACACAGAGGGTCAGAAACCATGCCAGTCAGTCTTTCAGGAGGTTTAAGTCATCACACAATTTGAGACACATATAGCCAACAAAAAACATTGAGATTTTGAGAATAGGGAGGATCACTGATATCCCTTTTGGGGAATCTCCTATCCCCAGAGGAGGGGTCACGCTTGCCCTGTCTCCTAGAGGGTTTAAGCTAAGCAGGCTCACCACCCTATACCAAAAGGGGGGGTCTCCCTCATGGGGCAAGGGAATTAATACCCTGGATTCACCACACTAGGCATTGACAAACACCATGATCCATGCTCCACATTCCAGGCCAACAGAGTGATGGCACGAAAGTGGCTCAGAGAATTAGTAGTGTTCTGGGCTAGACTCCCTCTTTCCTTAATGGGATGGGTAGCACTCCCAAAAATGGTGGTTCTCCAACAGCTTCTATATTAAATTGCGAACAAATCTTATAATATCCATAAGAGCTTCATTTAATCACTAGATGTTCCAGTTCAGGAGCTAGTATGGGCTGTGTGAAGGCATCATGAAGCAAGACACAGACAACAGATTCACTTTTCTTTGTCAGGATGGAGTAATGCCTAACTTGCCCTAAGCTAAGTTAGGATCTCCCTACCTAAAGAAACTAAGGCCAGTCTGCATCATTAAGGTCCACTCAAAAACTTAACTGTGTCCAAAACATTTACTTGCTCTCACAACTACAGCTATATTATGTGTAGAGATGTACGCATCAAAAGAAACAGTGTTCAAAGTAAAGTTCGGAGCTTCTTCCAGATCTGGCTTGTTTTCAGCTTCACCTTTCCCGAGTTCAAGAATAGTTCCAAAAGGTCTCGGAGTTCCCTTCCCCAAGTTCAACACAGTACCAAAATGTCTCAGGGTTCCCTTCCTCAAGATCAACACAAGTCACAGAAACCTTGGGGTTTCCTTCCCCAAGTTTAACACTGCTCACAAAATCTTGGTATTCACTTTCCCCAAGCAGGCAGCTCCCACAACAGAACTGCTATGAGCATCTTGACTTGGAAGAATGCTTTCAGTTTAACTTTGTAATCCTTTAGGCTCTTTAATGGTTCAAACAAATGCTTTCTTTCACTTCTGCAATTGTCATGCAGCATAGCCTTTGTATCGTGGCTTTCTTTGGTTCTTTCTCCAGTGGGCATTTCAAAAAGTACTTCGTAGTTTGCTCGGTTTCCAATATTCTTCCCTTAGGGTTCCAAACCCCACTCTTAGGAGTTTTAGCCAGATCGCTACTTACAAATGTCTAATTTCTGCCCCTGGAATGCCCCGGTATGAGTGTTCCCTCTCTCACACTCACTGGTACTCGTCTGCTCCTCCGGGCGTCTCTGCAGTCTTCTCCGACATCTACTTTCCTCCCGGGGAAGCATTTGGAGCTCCAGCCAGTGGTTCCCCCTTCTCCTATCGCGTTCTACCATATTATGCACCTGTGGCCTTTCAATTGTTTGCAGGTGCAAGTCCTTTGCCTGACCACAATTATAATTGTAAAGGTATATGAATGTGGGACACTAGGTGCGTAGGGAAGGGAAAAGGACTTACAATACCCTACGAAAGTCAGGGGAGGGTAGGACTCATTCTCAACAAGAAAAGGGGGATACCATGCCTCACCTGCAGACATCCTCTCCTCACTCCTAAATGTCCCTCCGCCCAGGTGATCCCCCCTCGCATCTCAACCTCCAGGGTCAGGATCCAAAAGTGATGGCCTTTCCCTGGCCACTTGAGAAGAGGATCCAAGGGGAGTAGATGGGAGGATGCCATCAGGTCCCTCACATACCCTTCCCTTATGCAGGCTGGACTAGGGGTTTCACATGGAAATCGGGAGAAGTCGTCGACATTTCCCTGATCTGAACCCTTCCTGTGTTCCACTGTGAAACAATAGGGCTGAAGGTCCAGGAATCACCGCATGACTCTTGGGTTGGACTCTTTCTGTTGACTTATCCACACTAACGTCCATGATCAATTTAAACTTACATCAAAGCAAATAGAACTTAAGATGCAGTACAGCCCACTTAATAGCCAGTACCTCAAGTTCGATCACTGAGTATTTCTTTACCCTAGGAAATAGCTTCCGACTGATATACAATATGGGATGTTCTAGTCTGTCATGATTTTGCAAAAGGACAGCCCTTATTCCCATTAACGAAGCGTCAGTTTGTAGAAACAATTCCTTGGAAAAGTCTGCTACTTTCAAAATCGAGCTCTGACAAATGGTCTGTTTTAAAGAGTGGTAACAGATCTCATCTTCTTCATCCCACCTGATATTTTGAGGCTCTACATTTTTCAGTTTGTCAGTGAGTCGTGAGGTCTTACTAGAAACGTTTGGGATAAACCAGTGGTAGTGGCCGATCAACCCCAAAAAGGCTCTCAGGTCTTTCTTTGTTTTTGGTGTGGAGGTATCCAGGACAACTAACGTTTACGTGCTGGGGTTAAACAGAACCATTACCCACACAGAACCCTAGGAATTTGACTGCAGAATGAGCTAGTTTGCATTTTCTGGGGTTTGAGGTTAGGCCTGCTTTTCTAAGTACCCTCACGACAATGTAAAGGGGCTACAAATGATCTTCCCAAGTTTTAATATGCATCACAATATCGTCTATAAAGGCTCTCCAAAAACCTGAATAGGGTTGTAAAATTTGATCCATTAATCTTTGAAATGTTGTGTGAGCTCCATGTAGACTGAATGGTAATAGTTTAAATTGAAACAAACATAAAGGAGTAGCAAAGGCAGTGTTCTCTTTGTCAGGTCCATGTGATGTTATCTGCCAATAACCTTTTATAAGATCTATAGTGGATAGATAGATAGCATTACCCAGCTAATCGATAAGATTGTCAATATGTGGCATTGGGTAAGCGTCAAAGGCAGAGATGGCATTTACCTTTCTAAAGATGATACAGAACCACCAACTCCCAACAGGTTTTGCCACCAACACGATAGGAGAGAACCAGGGGCTAGTAGATGGTTTGATGATGTTAGCCTCCAACATCTGCTTTACTTCATGAACAATGGTTTCTCTTCAGGACTCAGGGAGCCTATTGGGTTTCAATTGTACCACTTTGCCTTCTGGAGTGTGTAAATGATGATAAATATTCTTCACCCTTCCTGGTTCTTCTTTAAATATGTCGGGAAATGGATTTATGAGATCATATAGGTCTTGCTTCTGGTTGTTACTGAGTTCTGGCAGGACTAAGGCATTATTATCCAAATCCTCCAGTAACAAACAGGACAAAATGGTGGCATTGGGCTCTGAAGGATTTTCCTTTCACTCCTTTAGAAGATGTATTTGGTAGACTTGTGTTTTTAGGTAAAGATCAGGTTGGGAGATCTTATAGTTACAAGGCCCCATTTGTTCTAGCACCTCATGTGGTCCATGTCATTTGGATATTAGCTTGTTCTCTGAAGTGGGCTATGTGAGAAACCTGGGGGTATTCTCCCATGTAGACCCCGAGAATCCTCTATTCAGGTGGCCAGGGGAGGCCCGTCACTTTTTGATCCCAACCCTGGGGGTGGACGAGCGAGGGAGGATCACCTGGGTAGGGGTTTCCGGGTGGTGATCACGGAAATACCCCAGGTGAGACACAGTGGCCCAACAGGATAATAGGCAAGGAGGTAAAAGTCCCTGAAGCCTTTATGGGATATGCAGGCCCCATTGTCCTTGATCCAAGAGAGAGGCGGGAATATCATACTAGAACAAAAGTAGGCAGGAAGGTGGGTCCGAGGAAACAACAATATGACTTTAAACCTAACATCTTTGTATCTCCCCACATTTTAGACCCAAGGGGATGCCATCAAGATCAGTATCTTTATGGCAGGGGACCAGGAGTAGGAAACAACAAAAGGGGAATCACCTGTGAGAAACCAAAGGGTGTCTCACCGACCAATCCTTTGGTATATGTCATCCAGGTGGCCATGGCACGGCCATCGCTATTGGATCCAGACCCCGGGGGTGGACCAGTACTGGAGGATCACCTGGATGAGTGGTCCCTGGCGGGTAGGGTGGGGTACCCGGAGGAGAGACGCAGTATCCCTGTTCCCATTTTCCTGTAGAACATCCTCATTCCATTCTAGGAACTCCCCTTCTTCCCCTTTTTTTCACACACTCTGATGCACGGACAAAGGGCTTCAGGGAAAGACAGACTCACAAACGATCAGTCTGTTTACCATGTCCCAACATCAGGGTCAGGCAGAGTCAGGCACTTAACCTTAATGACTTGCACCTTTCCCCACTGGGATAAAAGGCAGAGCGTGAGAGTAACCAGAGAGCGAGGCGATAAGTGCAAGCAAAGCGAGCAAGACCAGAAGAAAGGAAGGGCAGGAAATCCTGGGATGGCGACACAACCATGGATCAGAATAGACGGGATCAGGAGGCAAATGAAAGGCTGTGGTCCTACTAGCTGCGGGGTGAAGGTCGCTGCAGAATCCCAAAGGGGCAACTCCCTACTACTGCAGAAGGTCACAGCGGCACCTCCTTCATGTGCAGTATGAGGACTTGAAAGGAGGCCAGCCCCGCTGGACCAAAACCCTTGACTTGACGGAAGGTCTTGATAAACTGTATCAGCCGCTGCCAGTGAGTGAGACAGGAGACTGGCTTGTGTTGATAAATGAAAAGGACATTAATGTTTGAAGTGCTTGTTGAGTTGTCGAGAAGCTGCGAGCAAAAGCACATTGTAGCAAGAGTGAAGAATGTCAAGATTGTGCATGTGAGAGAAGCCATGAAAGAAAATAACTGAAAATAACTGAGAAAGGAGGTGAATAGTCAAAGTGGTCATACGAGGGTATGGTCAAGCCCCCCTCGTACAGTCGAAAGTCTTTGACAAAAAGTGAAACAAAGTCTAAAGCTAACCTAAGGAATTAGCTTTATAAACCTTTGAACAGTATCCAGTATTGTGGGTTGCACATAGGACGGCTGCCGTGAGAAGGAGAAGCCTTCTCTGTATCGAACTGGCAAGTACTTTGAAGTAAAGGCGTGAAAGATTACAAAGTAACACGTGTGATGCTGGCAGTTTGAAGGCTCGCGCCCAATCGAGGGAAGCCAAAACTGCCTACAGAGGAAGGTCTGAGCCCGGAGGAGGGGGGCCTGAGTGAATCGTTGAAAGTGAACCATTTATATGTTTCTTTAAAAAGACATTAAGAGCTCCTGAATGTTATAAGCTAGTAGAATTGCTAAAGTTAACTGAACTGTGATTTGAAGGCTACAGTGAACTCGACAGAGGGATTCCAAGTGAAATTAAAGGAAAGTGAATCCCGCATTTTGATAAAGTTACTGAACAGTGGTGTAAAGACAAAGGAGAACCCAACGAAGGGGTATCACGAGAAATCCGGGGAAGAGGTGAAACCTGCATGGTGAGAGCTTGGGAAAGGTTTTATGATGCCGAGGGATTCTGCCTTTTCTGAAGAGACCGCTTCCTGATGCCTATAGATGCAAGGGGTGCTCACAGTCATGCTACTGTTCCGCCTTGTCCTGTGATGTAACGTGGGCAAGGACGTGCATCAGTTCAGAACTCCTGAACTACCGAAACCCTTTCGGACATTTCAGTTTGCGCTACACTCTTTTGATATACATGTCATTGTCCCACACCCCTTTGTTGTATAGAGCAAGGATTTGGCAATATGTTTATTAGTACAGGCCATTTTGTTTTGACACACCACCACTAGGACAGCGTTTCCTTTACTTTGATGGTCAAAGCTTGCTCCCATTTTAGATTTAGGTTTATATTCAGCGTTTTCTCACCCATATACTGTTCAATGAACACCCTTCGATTGTACTCCTTGTGTCTGTCGCACTTCTGATAACCATGCCTTCTTTACACACCCCAGTGGTATATAAACAGAGCCAGGAGATTTCACTCTTTCCTCTGTCAGTCATCCTATGATTATTGTGCCCATAAAGATAATTTTCAATCCCATTTCATCTCCCCTCCCCATTTGCAATAAATACTGGGACGAGGAAGAGGCAACACCGGGAGCAGTGAATATTTGGTATCAGGTAATAAAATCGCGACAAAAATCTCACAGGTAAATAAATAAATAAATAAAATCGCTGCAAAAATGCTGTGGTTTGAACCAGTAAAGGTGTACCCCATTATACGATTTAAGGGGAGCAGGGGTTGCCGGGGTGTCTCCTGCTCCCCTTAAATGGTATAATGGGTCCGGGGTTACAGTAGCGCTCTTGCCCTCGTAGTGTAGCCGAGGAATTCTTCTCGCCAATCTACCGAACTAGCTGATACAATGAACAACCAGAACAATTGATTGGCGGGAAGATGGAATGCCAACGTAGAACCCAGAACCGCATGGAACAGGATACTGGGACGAGACGTCTTCTCAAGGTGTACAGGCAAGACCCCCAGACAACTGCAAGAAGAGCAACAATCACAATGGTGCAATTCTAAGCCAAAATGCCGACATCAAGAGAGAAACCAACCACTAACCTGTGCAGTTCTTCTGAGTGTCAGAATATCCCCAGGAAGGAGAAGAAGTAATGTGGAAGTGTTCGTGGCAAACCCAAATACGAAATGACAAAGAATCAACCAGAAGTGAAGGCAAAGCAGGAAACAGGAGGCGGATCCAAGCAGATGTCCAAAGAGCAACACCTAACCCGACGGCACGAGGACGCCTAAAGGTACATTTAAGGCAGTCTCTAGTCCGTGTACCAGTGGTGCAAAGTTCCAATGCAGGAGTGGAAACTGTAAGCGGGAAACAGTACAGAAGCTGGCCGGCAAGGTATAGTACGTCCAGTGGCGGTCCGAGGTCGAAGAGCAGGGCTGGCAGCAAAAGTACAAAGGAGTAAGCAAGGCAGGTCCGTTGACGGTTCGAGGTCGAAGAACAGGGCTGGCAGCAAAAGGACAAAGGAGTAAGCAAGGCAGGTCCGGTGGCAGTCCGAGGTCGAGGAACACGGGGAAAACTAGGCAGAAAAGACAAGGCAAGAACCTGGATACGAGGAATAGCAAGCCGCTAGAATACAAGATTCAGAAGCGCCGGCATAACGTACAGGCGTGGCTTAAATAGGAATCACATGAGCACAATACGTCCTTCAGCGTGCACTGTGAAAACTGAAAGCCGTGAGAGGACGCCATCGTCTCCATGCCAACTTCCATCTTAAAGGGACCGTAACCACCGTTCGTCTGCAAGTACGAGATCCATAAGTATTAGGTCTCGTGGAAGCCGTGGAAGCCGGATAATTACGGCGTCCTAACACCGATGAGTTCTGCCAATACTTGACACCCGCATCCTTTACATGATTGTGGCAGTAAAACCACAGCATTTTTGCCGTAATATTTTCTATCCACAGCCATTTTTGCCACGATTTTAAGACATGGAACCGAATATTTCCCATAGGAATAACATGGGGAATGTAAGGGAAACCGGCTGTAGAAAGAAATTAAGTTATCCCATTGTTAGAGTCAGGCATTCCCTAATTATCACACACACACCTGCCTCCATCTGACTGCTTTTCTAACTATAAAAGGTGTGGTTCCTCACAGCTGAATGATAAACTGGGGACGTTGTTTGGACCAGAGATGCCATGGAGCAGAGAGCAGCAGGATCGATGGCTCAGAGAAGAATTGCATGCCGAGACGCTGGCCCAGTGTTTCTGAGGGGCTGCAGCGTGGCTGGGGAGCCTTGTATCCAGAGAGTCGGAGCAAAGCATCTTGTAGGTTGTTGTTGGTGGGCAAAACATTGCTTGTTCCCTTGGGACCTGTGCTGGCCTCAAGTGTGCCTGAGGGGCATGTGGCGAGACCTTGACCTCATGCCCGCACAATAGAGGGGGGTACTCCTTGTCACTGCGCTGCTGCCTGGGCGAGTCTCCAGAAGAGAGAGAGAGACTCGGGAGCATGTGACTGACTGAAGCAGAGCGGGCAGAAGAAAATGCATGAAGCAGCATGTAGCGGAAATGAGGAAAGAAAAAGAAACTAGTAAAGAAAACAGATTGAGAGAAGAGTAACGTGTTTGAGAGAAAGTCGGAAAACAGAGCGCGCATGGGACGCAAAGGAAAAGGACTATAATAAAGAGGGCGCTAGTGACCCGAAAAGAGAGAGAAGGTGCAAGCGACCAGGCAGAGTGAAAAATGTGCCAGTGGGCACCAAGAGGTAAAGAAAGTGCACGTGTGCATGGGAAAGCAAGAAGGAAGGTGCCAGTGGGCACAAAGAGGTAAAGAAAGTGCAAGTGTGCACGCGAAAGCAACGAGGAAGGTGCCAGTGGGCAGGAATAGGTAAAGAAAGCACAAGTGTGCAAGAGAAGGAAAGAAAGGTACCAGTGGTCATGAAGAGGAGAGTGCAAGTGTGCATGCAAAGGAAACGTGCCAGTGGGCACAAGAAGGAAAACCAAGAAAACAGAGGGGGATCAAGAAGCGGTGCAGAATGTCCCTGAAGGAAAAGGTCAAGAGCAGGAAAATCCAAGGGAGGGGTTAAGGCTTGGAGTGGTCACGCTTAGGGGGAGAAAATAACCTGGCAATTTTGAAAGTCTCTGATGCTAACCCTTTGAGCGAACTGTATATGAAAAACAATCAAAAACAAGGTACATCCTAACCAACAGAACTTGTGTTTTCTTTTAAGCTCAAGAGGGGCCTAAGCTTGGGGAAGGGCATCCTAAGAGACCTATGAAAGTTGAATCTTGACTATTTTGTGTTACTGAAGGAACTGAAGCTTGGGGAAGGGAACCCCAAGGCGTGAAAGATATTGGGCCTCATTATGGGTCAGGTGGTAACCCTGCCAGTGCTACTGGCATGTTGCCGCCGGACCTGTAAAGAATTACCGGCGCCTGACTTCCCAGGCTATTACAAGTCCGGCGTCCGGGAAGTCAGGCGCCGGTAATTTTGTTAATCCCCATTCCCATATGGGATTCTATGGGAGTGGGACACAGGAGCAACAGCACCGTTAACAACAGTGCTGGTGCTCCTGTGACAAGGCTGCCTACCGTGGCCGATTTGCCCGGCAGGATCAGACCTGTCGGGCACACTGGCTTCAGCAGGCAGACTTGTAGTTTGCCGGTCCGGAAACAAGGGTGCTGGTGAGTTTACCGGCACCGGCAAACTTATAATGAGGCCCATTGACATTGTTTGGACTATGGAGAAGGTTGTATGAGCAATCCCTTTTGATTGAACTCATCCCTTTGAAGCCGTCCATCCTACCTTGGTGAGAAGACCACACAAAACCAATCATGGTTTCCTAATTTTGTCAAACCACCACATTTTGCTTTTGAAAGACTTTCTAACACATTTTTGTCAAAGAGTGAGGGCAAGCATAGGTTTAGACATAGAGAGGCTTTTATTTTGGACTTCTAGACTTCAACGGCCATTAGAAACATCACTTAAGGGAACCAGCCACTTACGTATTACACCAACCCAAGAACGTTTAGAAATAAAGGTTTTGAAAAAGTATCTTTGAGTCTGTGTCTCTCTTGATACCATGCCTGTCTCACAGTAACAAGACTAATACCTTTTGGCCTTTGGAAAATGATCTTAAAGCAACCTTTTCTATCATAGGAAGCTTTATGTTGTTCTTGTGCCTTGGCCATATTGGTCTGCACCAAAGATCGAACTGCCGCCATGTGTTCTTTAAGCCCAGTAGCAGTTTGGGAGAGTGGTATTGTTTTCTTTCCTCCGAGGTTTCTCTCAGCATATGCAGGACATCTCAGAGTTCTCTCCCATAATTCGAAAGGGAAGAATCCCATAGGGGCCTGAGGTGTTTTCCTAACTGCAAATAAGGCCCATGGAATCATCTGATCCCAATTTCTGCCATCTTCTTCCACTAACTTCCGCAGAATGGTTTTCACGGTCTTATTAAATCTTTCTATGAGGTCATCTGTCTCTAGGTGGTATACTGAGGTCGTTAAGGTGGTGATATGTAATAACTTTCACTTCCCCATGAGCTTGCGCATGAATGTAGAGCCTTGATCTGTTAATATTTCTTTTGGAAATCCTACTCAGGAAAAAGAAAAGGAGCCTGTATTTAAAAATGTGCTGGTTGGTGTTTGCTCTCAGGGGAAAGGCCTCCGGGTATCGTGTTGCATAATCCACGATTACCAAAATGTACTTGTTCCCTAGTTTCGATGTTTCCCAGGGCCCCACAATATCCAAACCAATTCTTGAGATTAGAATTTAAATAATGGGCACCACATTTAAGGGAACATGTTATTCCTTATGAGTACTAGTCTTTTGGCAAATTTCACAAGCCTGAACAAAGGTTTTAATGTTGGGATGTATTTCTGGCCAGTAGAACTTCTTAGTGATTTGGGCTTGTGTTTTTGCCAATCCTAAATGTGAGTGAGCTATTTCTAGTACCACTTGCTTAGGACTCTTAGGGACAACCAATTGTGTTCTTGCTATACCTTCTTTTCTGGTGACTCCCCAATACATAAGCCCATACCTCAAAAAGAAAAAAAGCCCTCCTTTCTCATGGCCCTCTTGTTCAGATGTAACCTGTAAAATGGCTTTGGTCAACAATGGGTCGTTCCTTTGGGCAAAGGCTAAGTCAGGAAGGGTTTCAGTTTCTTTCTCTCCAACCTTTCTAGGCTCAGTTTCCAGTAGGGTGTCGGATGTTTCATCCGCCTCCCGAATCCTCAAGTACCCCTATCGGTTCTCTCCTCCCAGCTTCCTCCTTAATCCTAGGGTACGTTGCCCTTTCAAGGACCCTTGAACAATTGCATCCCCTTGATGGATATGAAAGGGATCTTCTGTCTAATTCTGTAACAATACCATAACATCCCCTCTAAAGTCTGGGTCTATAACTCCAGCTAGCACATCTATTCCGTACCTCCAAGCTAGTCCTGATTTGGGAGTCAATCTAGTATAGGTTTCCGGGGTTGGAATTAGAATCAAATCAGTGGGTATCAATCTTCTTTCACCTGGGGGAATAATCACGTCCCTACTGCTACAAATATCAAACCCAATAGAGCCCTTTGTGGCCACTGAGGGGTCTGACGCTCTGGTACTTAACTTTTCAAATCTGAGGGTTCCCCAACTTGTATCGGTTAAGCCCCATCCTACTCTTGACATCTTATGTGAAGGCATCATGAAGAAAGACAACAGATTCACTTTTCTTAATGAAAATACTTTATTGGTCTTTATTTGTCAGGATGGAGTAATGTCTAACTTATTCTAAGCTAAGGTGGGATCTCCCTACCTCAAGAAACTAAGGCCAGACTGTCATCAAGTTCAACTCAAAAACCTGTCTGTGTCCAAAACCTATACTTGAAACAGTGTTCAACGTAAAGTTCTGAGCTTCTTCCCGATCTGGCGTGTTTTCAGCTTCACCTTTCCCAAGTTCAAGAACAGTTACAAAAGGTCTCAGGGTTCCCTTCCTCAAGTTCAACACAAGTCACAGAAACCTCAGGGTTCACTTCCCCAAGTGTAACATTGTTGACAAAGTCTTGGGGTTCACTCACCCAAGTAGGCAGGTCCTCCACTAGAACTGCTGTGGGCCTCTTGACTTGTAAGAAGGCTGTCAGTTTAACTTTGTAATTCTCTAGTCTCTTTAATGGCTCAAACAAATGCTTGCTTTCACTTTAGCAATTGTCTAGCAGCATAGCCTTTGTATCGTGCTTTTCTTTGGTTCTTTCACCAGTAGGGCTACTCAGTCTAGACACAGTTGTCGGACCACACAGTCCACCCATTACAGGTCATGCAACCGATAACCCTTGGCACTTTGGAATACTCTTGGGTTTCCTTGACCAACACAGGTTTTCTTCCATGGACATGTGTCAGCAAGTCACATTTATTGTAGCTTTCACAATGGCAGTCTCTTGGCTTTGCCCCAACTTGTATTCAGGTAATTCTGACACTTTGTGGTCTAAATCTCTTTTAGACTTGGCTTTTCCCAATGTTCATTCAAGTTCATCAACGTGTCTTTCACACTTGCATTTCTGCGTAATTGAATAGCGCTTATTGTGAGCTTTCACTTTGTTCATCAAATACCTCTGAATGGGTTTCCACTGTGTTCACAACTATAAACCATTTGCTTTTCAATCGTGCAGTATTTTTATCTGATTTCCTCATCTTTCTCTTCAATTCGGTATTCAATCAATCTAGATACATTTCAAAAGGTACTTTTCAGTTTGTTCAGTATTCAATAAATCTTGTGGCATTTCAAAAAGAACTTTGCAGATTGCTTGGTATTCAATAGTCTTCCCTTAGGGTTCAAAACCCCACTCTTAGGAGTTCTAGCTGAATCGCTTTACTTGGAAAAGTCCAATTCCTGCCCCTCGAGGGACGCGGTATGAGTGTTCCCTCTCTCACTGTTACCGGTACTCGGCTGCTCCTGCGGACGTCTCCGCAGTCTTTTCTGACTTCCACTTTCCTCCCGGGTAAGTGACAGAAGCTCCAGCGAGCAGCGCTCGCTACCGGGGAACCCTGTTGCAGACATCTGAGGCGGTTGGGAGTCTTCTGTGTTCCCCAGCTCCAGCTGGGTACACGTGGCTCAGGTAATTGCTGGGGCTCTGGTCCTGTCATGGCCCACTTGGGTTGAAGCGTCTCTCTCACCACCAGGCAACACACAGAGTTCTCACCATCGGCCTGGCTCCAGCCTGCTCCCCGCCTCGCAGATGCTACCTTCTCAGCAGGCAGGTTCCCCCTTCTCCTCTCTCAGTCTACCATTTTATGCACTTGTGGCCTTTCAATTGGTTGCAGGTGCAAGTCCTTTGCCTGACCACAATGATAGTAATTAATGGGACATGCTTGACCTTCCATAGTCCTCTTCCTCATCTCAGTTATAAAGGTATGTGAATGTGGGACAGTAGGTGTGTAGGGAAGGGAAAAGAACTTACAATACTGTACGAAGGTCGGGGGAGGGTAGGACTCATTCTCAACAGGGAAAGTGGGCTACCATGTCTCCCTGCAGACATCCTCTCTCCACTCCCCTAGTTCCCTCCACCTAGGTGATCCTCCCTCGCATCTCCACCCCCAGAGTCAGGATCTAAGAGCAATGGCCTTTCCCAGGCCACCTGAAAAGAGGATCCAAGGGGGGTAGATGGGAGGATGCCCTTAGGATCCTCACAGCTGAAAAGCACCAGAGACTGGAACTGGGAACCCTACACATCCCTTATGAGAAAGGTGGACCTCACATGCCAGACTACGAACTACGTTTTATTTTCTGGCTTTGCAGTAACAAAGTGGCTCTTCATTTAGGAGATCCCAGTTCTGAGACTACTAGCAGAGGCTATCTGACTGTACCAACTGAAAGAAGTACTCTCAATAGAGCTAAAGGGAGTGAAATTCCCCTGACGTGATTCAGTTAGTATGTACAATCTACAAAAGAATCCTTAAAGGGTGATTGAATGCCCAGACCCGCCAAACATATCACTAACCAGGTAGTGTGGTTGGGCAAAATGTGCATATGCACAATGGATGGTAGACCAGAGGGCTGGCCGAATGGGAGATTCTTTGAGGGTGGCCTACTAAGGCCAGTCCTGTAATTGAACCAACATGTCTTTCCGATGGGACAATTCCTGATATATCCAGGGCTAACGAGAAGCACCAGGACACACTGCCAAATGTGTCAGACACACTGCTGTGTATGCACCTGGGGACGGAGATAGGCCCAACTCTACAGTATACCGTGCATCGTTACACCCGCTGCACAACATTTTACTTAACAATAAGAAAGACTTGGACAGAGATTTGGGCATGAAGTTGACAGATAAACAGTGGACCAGCATATTCATGCATGTTAATAAGGTATAATGTAATGCACAATGCAAATTGAAACAACATAACATACTACATGGGACATACCTGACCCCAGCTGACATGTAGAATTCTAGGCATCAGTCCCTGCTGTTTGTATTAGATAAAAGAACCTGAGAGTGGGTGAACTACACATGTTATAGTCTTGTTCTAAAGCACTTCTGGTCAGGAGAAGTGACAATGATATGTAATATTTTTTTTTTTATTGAAAAACTACAGTTTTAACAAACAGAAAAAACTTTTGTTTCAAGGCATTGTCACATCATTTCTATGCAGCAGACACCATGGATTACCGGCCTCTCTATGAGCTACTGAGACTACACGATGGAATTTTCTTTATAGTCGAATGGAAACTTTAGAAGTGCTGTTAGATAGTTTACAATGGCACATACATGTTTATTGTTTTGTCCAGAGGAAATCAAGAGCCACCATGTCACCATATCCCCATCCAGGGGGGCGAATTCGCCTAGGTAGGCAGAGCGATGATCACATAACGCTGGACAATTTAGAATTAAATGCTTCAGTGATTCCACTGAAGCAGCACAGAAGCGACATAGATTATTTTTTACAGTGGGTTGTTTCCTTTGATATAGAATTTCCTTCGAGTTCAAGATGTTTAAACGGAAACGTAGGAATTGTTCCCGATAAAAGCGGGTATAGCAATGAGTCAGATATTGGGCTTGGGAGTTGAGTTTTTTTTGTACATTGCCTAGCCATTTAGAGTTTGCCATTGTTGTCCTTTTCTCAACATTAACGATCCATGACCATGCTTCAAATTTTCTTTTTGCAAGTTTGGGGCGAGAAAATAGGTCGAAGTTATTAATTTCTGCAGCCACGATCCAGTCTTGAACTTTTTTGTGCCATTGGTCTAACATGCAACGGGAGTTTGGATCACCAATAAGAGTGAATATTTTGTAGGCTGGCGCCCCACTCACGTCTTTTATTTTCCGCCACAGCAGGATGGACTTCCAGATCATATGGGTGAAGAGAGAATTTAACGATAGTTTGTGACGTATCAGAATGATTGAGACAGAGTCCGGAAGATTCAGAACACGTCTCCAGAAAAGCCCCTCTAGTTGGTTCCATTTTTGCTCACTAATATTCCAACCGGCTTCTGCGCCGAATGTTAGAATAGTGACTACCTTTTGAAGGTAGAACGTTAGTACTGGAGTTAGCGAACATTTTCCAAAGTTGTTATTAAGCTTTGCCGCTTGGAGTGCTAATCTTGCTGCTTTCAGTTTTAGAACATTTAGCCACTGCTCTTCACAGAGTGAATTGTTGAACTGGACACCCAGATAACTGATCGAGTTGATTGAGGTTAGTCGCTGGCCGCCAACGGCCCAAATAAATGCACAATCTTTTGTGCTGGTTTTAGAACCTATTGATAGGATTTTCGTTTTGTCTGGATTGATCACTAGTTCATTAATAGTTAGGTAATCGAAAAGACAGTTTAATAGCCGTTGTATGCCAATCTGTGTTTTATCGATCAATACCAGATCATCTGCATATGCAATATAGCGCACAGGAGACATATTTACTCTGGGGGGAAAACAGTGTGCCTGTTCGAGATGATTCGAGAGATCTGCCAGAAATAATTTAAACAAGTCAGCTGCAAGTGGACAGCCTTGCTTCACTCTTGTGGTGGAAATGCTGTCAGATAAATCTCTGTTCTTGCTAAGGCGCACTCGAAATGAAGTGTTCGCGTGAAGAGCTATAATTGGGGTGAGAATATTCGCAGGACAATTCCATTTGATTAATTTTGTCCAAAGCAGTTCACGATTAATGCCATCAAACGCTTGGTTCATATCAATGAAGGCTAGATGCAATTTGGTTTTTTGTTTTAGGGCATCAAGTTTCAGAGCTGTTAATATAGAGAGATTTACGTCCACTCCTGTACCCTTGGAAAACCCTGTTTGGCGGACATCAAGAATTCCTGCTTTTTTTGCCCAAGAAGCCAGTTTCACTCTCAGATTGGATCCAAAAAGTTTGCCAATGCAATCTAGGAGGGCTATGGGCCTATAGTTTTCAGGAGCATCCCAACTGCCCTTCTTGTGAATCGGGATCACAATTGCAGTGAGCCAAGACTCCGGCAATCTGCGTGCACTGGCAATATTTTGAAAAAGGAGCTCAATGAAAGGGGCCCAGATTTGTGGATTTTTTTTAGCATCGCATTGCTAATCATATCTGGACCAGCAGCACGCGAATTTTTGAGCATCGTGATGGCGTCCACAATTTCAATGTGCGACATTTCTACATCCAACGGCACTTGGTTTGCTTCAGGAGGTGACATATGAACCTTAAACTGACTGTTAAAAACTGCAGTGAAGTGCTTACACCAGATGTCACCAGGGATTGTATTCTGCGTTAAGTTTGTACTTATTGATGGACCCATATTCAGGATTTTCCAAATGTCTCGTGTATTCTTGGTAACCAACAGTTTCATCATGAGTTCTGCACGATCATGCTCGAAGATGAGTCTCTGGGATCTATACCAATTTCTATATGTTTCTCTTTGTCTTTTGACTTCATCGCGCACGATGTTCCAGGAGACTTTTTTTGTTTTTTTAAACTACGGATGTCACTTCTTAGCTCTTTTTTTTGACATCCATCACTTTGCTGGACCAATGGTTGTGATTTGTAAACTGGCTGGGTACCATGTTGTTTGTTGTTTTATGTAATGATAAGAGCGGCGTATACTCGACACCAATTGGCAGGTTTATCAGATTTTCCGTTAAGGAGCATATCTTCTTAATGCTCAATCTTAAGCAATTGCCACTTGGGTGTGCCTCCACTGGCGCCGAATATCATAGTGCAGATTTAGGCGCTGGCAGTAGGCAATCTAGTTTTAATACCCTGTGATCGCTCTTTGTCAAAATTATGGAGTGAAGAGCGCTGGTTTTCTCTTCAAAATTCCTGGAGACTCAGAAGTAGTCAATGATACTGTGCATTGAATTTCGACGCCATGTCGGTTGAGCCGGCATGTCACCTCGCACCCTACCATTCAACATCACACAGTTATGCGTCTCCATTAGATTTGACCAACGTTGCTCTTTCGCACCTAGTTCATCATGGGCGAGTTGGCAATAGATGTTAGAATGTGGATCACACTTGAACCAAGACCCGTTTAAGTCTCCACAGCAGATGATTGACAGGTTGTGATATTTCAGCATTGCATCATCCATTAGAGCATTTATTGCTGAAGTGAAGACAGATTCCTGTATTTTGGCTGGGTTCCAATAACAATTTATCAATAACAGAGAATGAACGACATTTGAGTTTTCAGTCTGTGAGTACATGATAGATCCTTGGACATATGGGTTTGGATTAGAGCAACTTGGACTAGACCAGTTTTGAGACAAATGTATCATGGTCAATAGTCCTGCACTCGGGCGCCCTTGTTTGTTTTTGATGGCAGGGTTAATCAGTGTAACAAGGCCGTCTCTCATTGGTGCATCGCACAGCCAGGTCTCTTGCAGACAAATAGCAAAAACTTCATCCAAAGAGACCTCGAACTCCTGCAACAGATGATGGAACCCTCGAGTATTCCACGAGATAATGGAAGAGATGGCGTCCTGGTGACCTAGTCATGGCTAGTCCTGAATTTGATTTCTCTGGTGACTAGCTTTTTTTTCCTTTTGGGCACTAGAGTCACCTGATTTCCCCTCAGAGACCATACTGTGACATAGAGTTCTCACCTCTGCTGGATTTAGGTCGGCCGAACTAGAAGCCGGCTGATTGGAATTGGAACTCCAGGAATGCTTGTCTGGTTCAACCGAAATATCGAAACCAAACAGCAATAGATCCTCGGCAGCTTTCAGTAGCGTATTTCGTACTCCTGCAGCGTCAATGTGTAACAGCACGGCATCAGAGCATCGTTCATTCACATATTCAACGATTTTAATGTCATCCGAGTTTATCATTCGCAGAGGTGGAATATGTTTGAATAAGCGTAAAACGTTTGCTCGATTCAAGTTCAGCTCATTTTCTTCTTTGTGGATATTTTGTAGTCTCAATTTGCACTTATAGTTGTTTTGTCGCTGTAAATGTCGAGCTTGAGACCTCCATGTGGGACGAGTTTGCTGGTTGCGTTGATTTAGACTGGATGTAGCAGCCATGGAGTTTGAGTTATCTTTGTGAGAAATGGTTGAACGGCGACTATGCACTGCTTTCCACTTCAGTGGATATCGGCATTGTCTTGAATGAGCAGCTTCCGAAAACCTCTGCCTCTCGGACAGATTTTCATCACTGGCACCATGCGATATTTCATCATCGCTAGAGTTTGAATAAGTAGACAGATCGCATAAATCCAGCGAGTCCAATTTCACCGAGATGACTGAGGAACTGTCGTCTGAGTTTAAACGAAGACACTTGGCACCTTGTTTCAGGGGCGGCATTAATGCACTGGTTTGAGTTACTGTAGGACCATTCACATCCTCAATGTTGCGCTTGAAAAGCCCCAACCGCGGGGGTGTAGTCAAGTTTCTGATGAACCTTTTCGTGGATGTATGAGCTGCCGGTTTTGCTTTTTTAGTCGTAGTAGTTTGCTTCACAGTTTTGGCTTGAACTATGAGCTTGGATTTTGTGCTAGCTGCATTTAATTGTGTAGAGCAGCCAGCTATGTCATTCTTTACATGTCCTATGAAGATGCCAGCTATGGGTGGCACACTTGCCTGAATATCAGCTTGTGTTGCGGCAGTTAATGAACTCGATGTAGCTTGAGATGGTGGTTCCGTATCCGCTACTGCTAACAGCGCTCGACGAAACATGCTGGACAGCCCCAACCAAGCTGTGAGATGCACTAACTGCAGCTGAGTGGCAAGCGTTTTGACTTGCCTCCAGCGGAACAGTGGTGCAATCATTTTGAAATGTCACTGAGGCAGAAGAAGCACCACCTTGCTTCTCTGCCTGCAGCCTGGAAAAAGCGTTCAACGGTGAGACAGGACTGTGCTTGTCAGCTTTGCACTGGGTTGAACTGTGACCTGAGTTAAGTAAGGGCGCAATCTCAGTCAGGACCTCCAAAAGACATTTTAGCTGGAGGTCATGTCTCTCTTGTTGTAGGGTGACACGGTCATTTAGACGAGAATGCCAGTGTGTGCTTGCATCTTTTCCTGCTTGCACATCTTGCTCGATGAACTTGGTAAAAGAATCAATTTGGTCCAGTTTAGATGAAAGATTTAGTAGCATAGCCCCTTGGTCTCTAATTGTTTCATTTAGCGACTCATACAGCTTGACAAACGGGATCATGGCTTGTGATGAAGCCGCTAGCACATTGTTGTGCAGCTGTATTGCAGCACCCACAGATAAATTGATTTTGGAGTTTGGTGTTTTCTGACCATCTTTAACTGGAGTTGGAGCAGTTCAATGCTCAAAGCTGGATGTGGAGGCTTTTGATGGAGTGGTTATTTGTGCTGAAAAAATGGAGCCTTGTAAACAGCTGCTACCTTCTCGCTGTTTCGCTGTACACGTCGAGAGCAGAGGTTTGCCTTTTTCTTGGAGACCAGAGCACGGCGTTGTTTGTGGAGTCAATGTGGATGTGGCCAACAAGGTTGTAATCGGATGCGCTAAATGTTTCTGGCCCATATTCGGCGTCCGAGGATTAAACTTCGGTCGATCATTAAGCAAGTGCTGTTGGACTGAAATCACATCAAGTGGTCCAGATTGTGGCCTATCTGGGACGTGCTTATCAACTTTGGGCGCAGAAAGGGCCAATACTGCCTTCTCAGGCATGCAGCCAAGGCTCTGAGGAGACAAGGCTGAGGCTGCAGCACACTGCACCTTGTGCGCTTTGATAGTAGAGCTTACTTCACCAAACTTCAATGCTGACAATTCCAAGTCTTTTGGTGCCTCTAACAAGTCGTTGTTTTCCACTGGCCCTGTTGTAGGCAGCGAGTTTTTTTGGGAATCAAGCGTTGTATTGCCTGAAAAGAAGGAGATCTGGTCTGTCGCTCCATTTCTGGAAACAAGCTGCGCGGCCGGCGTAATACTTGAGTCAGCTGCGGTAATGAAACTATCCGGTTCAACATTTGCATGTAACGCTGAGCAAGCATCAACACCCCCCCTGGTCGATTACGTGGATAGGAAAAGCCAACGGAGTTCCTACTTTGTTGGTTTTATCCTGAGTAGCCGCCGTGGCGCTTATGATTTCTGCGTCCGTAAGATCAAAGGGGGAGAAATAGGCTTCGGGAGGAGGGAGTTTCGCAGCATATGGAACATCCACCACTACACAATCAGCTGGCGGCGTCAGGATCGGTGCAAGGTCAGTAAGGGATAGCAGAACCAGCGGTTTTGATACAGATTGGGAGGGTGTCGTGCCTGCCGGCTTAGAGAAAGAAATGGAATCAAAAATGTCAGCTCGACCTGGCGTAACAGTAGACTCAGGGTGAACGATAGAGTCATCATGATGCACTTGGGCGGTGGTTTGAGGCGTGGCCCTAGCCAGAGGGCCCACAGGCTTCGCGCAGACAACAAGCTTACCTTGTGGATTTTGACTTGCAACAGCAACAGCAGCCGAAGTTACTGGCAGGGCAGTCCATGGATTTAACATCCAACGCTGCTGCAGTGTCTTGTGGCGCGTCTGCGGCCCACTCGAAAGGCAGGCTTTCGGAGTGGCGACCATCTCCAGAGCCCGCCCCCGGGCAAACTGGGACTCTGCCAGACTCCGTGCCGCGCTCTGCGCGGCAAAAGTATATTTGAATGAAAGACACTGGAGCTAGAAAGCGGACTCCACGTAGGTCGCTGCAGCTCCTCACAGGATACACACATGGAGAGTCTCTGGGCAAACTGGGACTCTGCCGGATATGTAATTTGGGAGCCACATGGATTAGCAAAGACCCAGTGGTGTGTCAACTGAGATGGAAATCATGGAAACAGATTGATAGATTTGAGCACTTGGCCTCGATGCTGGTCGAACAAAGGTAACAATGACATGGAACGCAACAGGGAGACAGAGGCTGGAAAAGTGGGAAGTTTAAGGGATCAGGAGAAAGCCTCGGACAGAGTGGCATTTTAAGTGTTGGTTACAGACGTTTATTTATCACAAAAGAAAATTGGGTTTGGAAAAATCCTATCTATCCCTAATTCCAATAGGGATTTCCCTGCCTCAGCAAAACTAAGTAACGTCTGTGTCAGGATGTTTAAACCAAAAAAGCGTCCTCTGTCCTGTGTCCAAAATCCTAAGCTGACCCTTACATGCTAAACTCAATATAATGTGAAAATTGGAATTTCTGTAAGCTATACACCTGTAGATTTCTTTAAAGGTTCCAAACATAAAATTCCAAAGTGCAGAAAAGAAAACCAATAAAGTTCCAACAGAAAAGGGGTGTTCCCTTCCCCTAGATTTATTCTGGTAGTTCGAATGTCACTTTAAGACATTCCAAGTTTACTTAAGGGAGATGTTTCTTCCCTTCAGTCTCCTTTCATCCAATATTTGACTTCATAGTTTTAAGGCTGTGGTCTCCTCCCTTAAGTTTCCCCTTCCATACAATATTTTACTTCACAGTTTCAAGAAGGACGACTTCTCCCTTGTGGGTTCTCCACACTATGTACTTCCACAGTTTCAAGAAAGACAACACTTTCCCTTTGTTCCTTCAGTGTTCACCGTTCAATACTTCCACAACTTAAAGGGGCAAGCTCTTCCCCTGGTTTCCCTTCAATCACACAGTTCTTTGGAATATTCAGTCTCTCTTTCTCTGGTTATTAGTTATACATCAAAGGGGTATGGTTTTTCCCTTTTGCATTGATTGTCACTGTTCCACAATTTCAAGGAGGGGGCTTTATCTATGAACTTTCTCAATATTTTCTTACCCCGGTTTACTCTCCTGCCAGGGTATCGCAACTTTGCTGCTTGGGTGCAGGTCCCAGACTTGCAGATTGCCTAGTTAACTCTCCTGCTAGGGCTTTTTATATCATCTCATGTGTGCGAGTACCAGACTTGCAGTTTGCCTGGTTCACTCTACTGCCAGGGCTTTTGATTCACCATTCACTCTCTTTTGTATCCAGGAAATAATGTTTTTCATGTATTGGGTCACCAACCCTTTCTCAACAATGTTTGCATTTGTATCAATTGTTTCTTTTTTTAATTTCTTTTTTTTTTCATTTGACGCTATCAGCGATATGCTGCATTCGCCCTGAAGTGCCCCGGTATATCGCTCGCTGTCCCTGGGCTTACCGGTCTTCACTGGCAGCTTCAGCATCCCTCGCGTCTGACCGTCTCCTTTGCTGTTGCCCCGCTGACTGGGTGTGCACTTTGTCAGCCCCTTGGTTCCCGCTTTGCCTTACCTGTTGTAGAGGAGGTCCCAAATAAAGCCTGCACTCCAGTCACCCATAAGTTCCAGGAACGTTCACACCAAAATATGTGACGTATGATGAGCAAATAAACTAGTAGAGAGCCGCATTGGGGCTCTGCCCAGTGCCTATTAGAAGAGCAACACCTATTGAAGTACCAATACCAAGAAAACCATGGACAATTAGGTATCCCCTGAGAAAACCCCATAAACAAATGAAACGAAATGAAGATCGTCCAAGTACTGTCCCGGAAGAAACCAAAATGTTCTTAATGGAAGACAAATGGTGACGTCACGAGGATCCAGACAGACTCACAGATAGAAGAAATGATGACCCGAGAATGACACAAAGAAACAAAACGCCATGAGTAAGGATATCGTGAACTTAAACAAAAGAATGATGTCCAAATGTAAGAAATTTAAGCTGTAAGCAATACAAAGACAGTCGACCAGTTTACGTGAACATGAAAAAGGGGATTGCCCCAAATGTGGTACAGCTAATGAGGGGGTCTCAGATATGAGTTCACAAAGAAATACATAAGCTGTGAAAAATAAATTCAGAGAAAGCTACTAATTCTAATTGACTTGGTATCCAACAAATGGATATCCGAACTTGAAACTTCCCAGGATGGCCAAGAAAAACATAAAGCAATGTGAAATCACATCCAACACAACTTATTGAAAAATATATTGCAATTTTTTATTATTACACAAAGGTGAATACATTTAACAAATACACAAAAAATCTTTTTGTTAGATTGCAGCATATACATGAAATGTTATGCTTTGAACAAATACATGAATATGCCTAAGACAAGTGCATGAAGACAACAAATTTCAACTTCTTTATAGTACAAGTCTGCCGATTGTGCAGAAATGTATGAATGCAATAGTACAGGTCGACCAGTTTACACCTGTAAATATGCTGGGAACCGCAAGAAAGCTAAGAAAACAGTGCAGCTTGCTATGCTTGGCAGAAGAATAGTGCGGCAAGTGCCATTATACATAATCTACTTCAAACGAAGTACCTTATTAGAAGTATATTTCTACTTTGCACAAAAGCAGAACCAACCCAGGCCAAACGCAAGAAGATTCATATTCTAGTAACACAAGGAGGACGGCTGAATCGAAACTCGGTAGAGGCAACTCGTGCCAGGGAAGTCAAGGTCATACCAATAGAAGATATGAACAGTAGATACTTTTAATTGAAACTAAGAACAGAATATCCTGCCTCTGACGGATCGAGATAAGAAGGCGAAGGCAGGCGGCGGGTGAAACAAAAATTAAATACACAAATTGAGAGAAACAAGACAAATTCACGGTGTGGGAATCACGTGACCAGCCGAGCAAGAAGCAGCACGGGTTCACACCTACGCTTGGCACCAGACCAAGCAGAGATATCAGAACTTTTCCAGACAGAATATGGAGTTTCGAGGCCAACCACAATGTACTAATTGACACATGGCTATTAAAGTTATGATTGATTGTAACAAGGGCTGGAGGAAGGCCGTGTAACTAAGGGGCACCTCGCACCTGGCTGACCATTCTGCGTGCTGCTAAGCAAAGTAGAAAATTATGCATGGGGTTGGTGCCAACCCAATCACAATGGACCAAATAATCTAGGGTCCTATAGTTAGTAGAACCAATGAGACGACATACTTTTAGTGACGTCTACAGTAGTCATGTTTGAAAGAAGGTTTTAGACGCCCACCTGACAATGTTTACCCAATCCCCTCATTCCGTTACCATATACAGATATAGTACCTATAGTAAAGTTACCTTTTCCTAACCAATACAATTGCATGTTAACTTTTGAGTGTTACATGTCAGTTATGACGAGTTTTGAGTAAATGTTACAACTTGTATGAAGTTTGTTGGAGTTGAAGCGAGAAGGATGATCACATCACTGCTGAAATCCATAACTCCCTGTTTTTTGTACTTGTCATTAAACGGATTCCCTTTGCCAAACCACTGAGTTGTCCTTATTGATTGGTGTTGGAGTAATAAACCTGCACCCCCATCCACCTCAAGGGTGCAGCTATCTCGTCTTAAAGTACTTCTGAGCGAACCTCGGCTCCATGGGCCGGCTGGAGGTCTCTGGAGTACACTTGGTAGCAGAGATGGATGGTTATCGATTATTGATTAGAATAAGATACCCATTGACCGTCGACATAAAGTAACTCTAGGCCTCGGCAATATCACAAGTCCTTTGCCATTCGGCTGAGTAGACCATGAAGCACCCTGTGGACAGCGATAGAGTAAAAGTCTGCAGACCAACGTCTGAAGGAACTCGTGTTTCCCCACGCAACCCCTTCCCTTTCCTACGGGCAGCTGAACGGGCAAAAAGCTGAAGAAGGCGGTAACAAAGGCGGTGATCCCGAGGGTCCAGAGAGGAACAATGCGAATGGTGAGTGAAAGAAACTGAGTGTTTTGGCAAAAGTGCATGCTTTAGAACAAGTAAAGGGAAAAGGGAATGGAGGGAGGTGGGAAAACAAAACTTAGCTAGAAGTAGAGGAAAATGTATATGTATATATATGTAAGGGGATAATAACTCAAGGATAAATAAACAAAGGAGAGGTTACCGGGGAGGACACCCGAGAAGAGAGAGGTTACCGGGGGGACACCCAAGAAGTGAGAGGATTTGCCTTATTCCTACACTTTTAATATAAGCGGCTAGAAGAAACGTGTATCCAGAGTCCCACATAATGGGGAACAAATAGACTACAACGGTGATTAAAGACGCAGTGAAAGTGGTACGTTTAAACTCCATGAAGAGGTAATGATTAGAGGCAGAGATATCTGTGACCAGCTGGTGTTCGTCTAATCTGTTAAACGTCTTTCTTACATGTTGTTTGTTGTGATGTCACAAGTCGAAATACTTTCCTTGAGAAAACTGACTTAAATTTTACGCGATTGAATAGCTGAGGTAATATCACAAGCAAATTGATGTTTTTCGAATTAAATAGAAGATATAAAATTTTGTGAAAAAATCTGGATTGGAGCTTACAGTGTTTGGTGCTCGCTCATATTGTTGGAAGTTGTTTAAGTCACGTGAAGCGTTGACAAGTGTTATATAAAGAGAAAGGGAATAGATCTAAGCATGTTAGACATAACTCCATTAGCACACCTATGCAAATAATTGCCAAAATATGCCCCTAAACTCAGAAAATACAGTACAGAGTGGGTAAAATGAACTGCCCACAAAATGTTTATGCCATGGCCACAAGGGGGGTCCTTATCTAAAGCTGTCTTGCAACACATGACGACATATTTGCATGCCACATACATGGGTAAAAAGTTAGACAAACGCCTTGCTGGTCTAGAACTTTGGAAAATGTATGAACAGGGAAAGGAAGAGGAGCCACCCACAGATTGGATACTTAATGTATGCACAGAGGGGGGTGAGACGCCTACTGCTCCACCTGCCCCATCCGAAACGAAGGCTGAAGAGAATAAAGATGAGGGGCTATACCCACTGAGAGAAATTAAACCAGCTACAGGGTATAGTAACCCGGCATATGAGTCACCTACGCAAAGTAGTGACGAAAATCAATGGAGAGAAAAGGATAAGGATATCGCTTCCACGGTTCCAAGGGACAAGGAGAGACGCTAGGATGAAAGAAGGGACCAGACACAGACAAGTACAGCTCTTGATAAAGAGGGAGAAGGGAAAAGATGGAAGGGAAACGAAGATAGAACTGATGAGATAGCATTCGCAAAGAACAAATGGATGGGAGGGCAAATTTTATTGAAACTCGATGGTAAAGGCCTTGATGATGCGAAACAAAAAGAGAGATTAGACAATATACAGAGAAAGGAGAACGAGAAGGAATTGAGAGACGAGAGGATAAGGAAAAAGGATAGACAAAGGCGAGAACAGCTGTATCCCGAATAGCATGAAAAACAGCTTGATCGCAAACAGAAAACAGCCAATGGTCAAGACAGACAGAAGCAGCAAAGGTCAGAGGAAGAGCAAAGAATACGAGAGAAAAGAATAAAGAGACAAAGAGATGAGGAAATCCAAAGGGCAGATGAACGAAGAAATTAAAAGAAAAAGGAAGACGATAGGGTCAGAGAAGAGGCGAGGAAGCGCAGAGAATTCGATGACAGTGTAGAGCGTAAGCTAAGCAAGAGAGCACGCGATCTTGAATATCTGGGGAGAGAGGTTAAAAAACCTGATCCTGTAGTAGATTGGGAAGAAACAGAAAAATTCTTTCCTGCGTACGATTCAGCACCAGGCATGTCTAGGGCGAATATGGAAGATGACTTCGACACCAGAAGCATCGGAGAAACAATCGATAGAATATATGATGAAATGGGGCTAGAACAAATACCCCAAAGGGAGGGGGAAGACAAGCGCCTGGAGAGCACTCAGCTGTACGACACTGAGGATGTCTCCCGAAGTAGTGGGAATAGACAACTGTCCCTGGATAGACTAGAAATAAGTAGGAACAAAGAAGACATGAGAAGTGGCACTAGGTGGGGACAGACAATGTCTGACTCAGAAAGGGCGGAGCGTGAGGAAAAGGAGGAAGAGAGACGGATCGAAAGACGACTCCCAAGGGAAAAAGGTATAAAATGGTCAGACACTAGCGAGTCTGCACCAAGGCCATCACAGTCAGCCACACAGTCAGACCGACATGAAGAAGTATCTCACGGTCAGAGGGGGGTGTCATCACCGCCCTACGTGGTCAGACTCAGGACACTGCCAGGCAGACGGCGATGCGGGAATATTACCCCATTCGATAGACAGGAGAACAATGAGAGAAGAGAGAGAGGGCTATGCATCCCTATTTCCGCTACTCGAGAAGGGGGGAGTAAGACCACAATATATTCCATGGCCACACATGGATCGAGAAAACTTGAAAAACAAGCTTCCAATGCTGACATCGGGAGCCGGAAAGTGGATACACGAATTAGAAAAAATGACAGGAGGAAACACGTTAGCTATAGGGGATATTAAGGGTCTCTTAATCGTCATACTTGGTGAGAGAGCAGACGATGTGTGGACACGAGCAGGCTACCCTGGTGTAACCACACTTAATACCGTGCATGACAGAGCTCCATTTAACAATTGTAGAGCCGCAGTATGGAAAGCGCTACGAGTGATGTATCCAGACACTTCTGATATGGGAGCTATAATGATGCGAAAAATGAAGGAGTCTGAGGATCCATTAATTTACATACAGAATTTTCAATATGCATGGGTACTTGAGACTCATGAATTTCGGATGAAATCTATACCTCTGTTCTACCTTATATAGTGCCAAGTGCTGCCAGAGCCGGTGAAGAAACAGCTCAAGAAATTGGTAGGAATTGAGGCTAAACCTTGGGCAGAAATACAGCTGACCATCGCACATTATTGCAGACTGCTGCAAGAAAAGAATTGCAAAAAGGAAGCTGCACGAAAGGGTGAGGAAGCGAAATTGGTGCAGAAGAAATTGTCAAAGTATGATCTTGAGGGAGCCATGATAACCAGCGCAGCCGAATCGAGCATGCAGCAGGTGACTATTCCACAGCAGAATAATCAGGGCAATACAGGGTTTTACCCACAGGGAAGAGGATTTAGGGGAAGAGGATGGCAGAGTAATCGCAGAGGCTTTCAGAATAACCAAGGAGGTTTCCAGAATATGCAAAATGGCAATCAAGATATGTCAAATGGGCAAATGATCCGACCACCGCCAGTATGTTGGTTGTGTGGGATGACGGGGCATTTAGCGCGCACATGCAGAAACCAAGGCATGCAAAACAGCCAAGGTAAAGGAGCAGGCATGGTGAATACACCTGCAGTTTTACAGCAGGGAATATACAGAATGATATATGATATGATATGGCATTTATAACGCGCCTATACACAAGTGTTTCAAGGCGCGACGAGGCAAGGTAGGGGGAACAAGAGAACACAGACAACAATCCTACTAGGCCAGGTGTCATTCATATCGCGCAAGTGCATGGGAAGGAGGAAAGGGAAAAGTGCGAGGGGTAAAGGAGAGGGTAAAGTGCAGTACATGGGATCATAGAATAAATGAAAAAAAATAAAAAACGGCCAGCAGGTGGCAAGTGCAAGATAAGTGCAGGGATAGGTGCTGGTAGGAGGACTGCAGGGATACAGAAAACAGTCCAAAAGTGCAGGGGTTGCCAGGGAGGCAGTGCAGGAGGGCAACTGGTAGGCCAGGGCCCGGGATGGAAAGGGTGACCAGGTAACCAGTGCAGTTACTGTCAAGAATTCAGCAGGGGAGCGGGGGAGAGAAAGCAGAAGCAAAGAGGAAGGTCTTGAGGTGCTTCCGGAACGGGAGATGGTTCTCCTCAAGTTTCAGGGAGGCAGGAAGGCTGTTCCAGAGGGAGGCCGCTGCTGAGGAGAGAGATCTACCACCAACTCATTGCTTGGAGAAGCGACTGACCCTGAGGGAGTTTGAGACGGATGACCGAAGCGCTTAAGCGGGAAGATATTTAGGAAGAGAGAGTTGAAGGTATTGCGGCCCCAGAAGGCCTTATGGACAATGCAGAGGGTTTTGAACTTAATCCTCGCAGCCACTGGGAGCTAGTGCAGAGATTTCAGTCCTGGAGAGATACGATCCCTGAGCTTGAGGCCAAGGACAAGTCTTGCAGTTATGTTCTGGATAAGTTGCAGAGGGCAGAGAGTAGAGGCAGGCAGGTTTAGATAGAGGCTGTACAATAGTCCAGCCTAGAGAGAACCAGGGCTCTGGAGACAGTGAGCTTCTGGAGGAAAGAGAGGAAAGGAAGAATACCTTTGAGGAGGTGCAGCTGGTAATGTGACTTCTTAGAGACGTCAGAGATGTGAGGAGAGAAGGAGAGTGGGGAGTCGAAGATGACCCCAAGGTTTTTGGCCTTGCAGGTGGGAGTAGGAAGAGGGCCAAGAGAGGCCGGTCAGAGAGATGCAGGGAAGGAGGGGGTAGGTGTGCCGATGAGTAGAATTTCAGTCTTACTGGCATTAAGGCAGAGGTCATTGGCGGCACACCACTCCTGGATGGCAGACAGACAGTCAGAGATGAAGGAAGGAGAGGAGGAGGCCGAGGGCAGCCTGAAAATGAGCTGGGTATCATCTGCATTGAACTGAAAGTTGGGGCAGAGAGAGGCGATGCGGTGGGCAAGGAGTGCCAGGTATTGGTTGAACAGCCAGGGAGAGAGGTTAGACCCCTGGGGGACACCACAGGTAGAGAAAAAGATATCGACGAGGAAGGACCCAAGTTGGACCTGGGAGGGTCGGTCGGAGAGGAAAGAAGTCAGCCACGCCAGAGCCTGACCAGTGATACCCAGGTTATCACGGAGATGGTTGAGCAGGATGGCATGGTTGACAGTGTCAAAGGCAGAAGAGAGATCAAGCAAGATGAGAACGCAAGGGGTGTTGGAATCAAGGTTGGAGAGCAGGTCTTCACGGATGTTCAGGAGAGCAGTTTCCGTGCTTCTGGCAGCTCTGAAGCCATACTGATGGTCATGAAGACAGCCAACAGATTCAGTGTGGAGATTAAGCTGGGAGATGGCAAGTTTCTCCAGGAGCTTACCAAGGAAGGGAGTGATGGAGATTGGGCGATAGTTAGTCGGGCAGGAGGGGTCAGCAGAGGGTTTCTTAAGAAGAGGGTGCACAAGGGAGTGCTTCAGGGGGGATGGGAAGACTCCAGTGGCGAAGGAGTGATTGCAGAAATCAGCCAGGGCAGGAGCCATGGAGTCAATGTGGTCCTTGATAGTTTTGGATGAACAGGGGGAACCTGTTTCGACAAGACTTTCATAGATCGGACTTGTCTAGAAACCTCATCTGCAGAGATATGGGGAAAGGCAGAGAAGGAGGGAGGGGGGGGTGGCTGCAGAAGGGCCAGAGGAAGAGCAGGAAATGGAAGGAGGGGGCGATAGGAGGAGAGTGAGGATAGGATGTCCTGAGTTTTAGAAATGAAGTGAGAAGCCAGTGCCGTGCAGAGGGCCTGGGAAGGGACAGGAGAGGTAGAGACTGCAGCCGGATTGGCAAGTTCCTTGCAGATTTTAAAGAGTTCAGCCGAGTTGTTGGATGCCGCAGAGATGCGGGCTTGGATATGGGCTCTCTTCTTGGTTAGGACAGAGAGCCGGTATTGTCTTTGGAGCAGATGGCAGGCCAGTTTGTCAGAGGGTGTACATGAAGCGAGCCATTTCCTCTCGGCCACCCTGCACTTGCGTTTTAGGGTGGCGAGGTCTGAGTCGTACCAGGAGTTGCACTTGGCCTTGGGCTTCAGGCGGATTCTCATGACAGGGGCAAGGATATCAAGGGTATCAGATATAGCAGAGTGGAGCGTACAGAGGGCTGTGTCAGGGTGAGAGCCAGCCAAAGGTGGAGGAGGGGGAGAGAAAGTGGCGGTGAAAGCCTCAACTGACACACGCTTCATGGGTCGGATGACCGAGAAGGTGGGTGGCAGTGATGGAAGTGGCTTGGCCTGAGGGGTAGGGAGGGTGAGGTGGGAGGAGACGAGAAAGTGATCACTCCAGGAGAGAGGAGTGGGGAGAGGGACAGAGAGGGGAAGGTCTGATGAAACCAGAACATCCAGAGTGTGCCCTGCAGAGTGAGTTGGGCCAGAGGGGAGAATGGTGAGTGAGAGAGAGTTGCAGAGGTCACTAAAAAGTACTGAGGAAGGACAGGAGGCATCAAGGTGGATGGAAAAACTCACATGGTTCAACAGCAAACACCAGGAGCTCAGCAAAACCCAGAGCCCCAAAATGTAGTGAGTTTTCCACAAGGGCAGTCCTAACAGTCACCGCTACCATTGTCGCAAACAACTAGCTCAGGGCAGACCACGAGCCCTGGAATGAGGAGTAACACTGGTAATGGGGGAAATCCACCAGCACACAGTGGGCCAAATTTGTATATGGACTAGGACAGCTCACTGGGAACCCTGATGTGTTCTATCCTATCAGTGTCACCAGACCCTTACCGGGAACCTAGGGTAGATGTTGTTACAGGGGATAAAGAATATTCCTTCTTAGTTGACAAGGGTGCAACGTGCTCGTGTATACGTGAAGGCAAGTTTTCCTTGTCTGGCAAGGCCATAAACACTCAGAGTTTCACAGGAGCCACAAGTCATGTTCCCTTCACAAATGCACTTCCAGTCTCTATAGGAGAATGTGAAATAAATGTGCCTTTACTATATTCTCGTCAGATCCCAGTAAACATTTTGGGTAGAGATTTAATGACAAGGTTAAATATGACAATCTCATTCACGCAGGAGGGCATAGTATGCTCAACTCCAGGAATGCACTATTCAAATGTATGCAAAATGATTAGAGCATACGCAGGACACACAGCTATGAGGGCTATATCATTAGAGCCAGCAATATTCACGTATGGTATGCGCATACTAATGACAGGGCTGCCAGGCCTTGCAGACAGAACCATGAGAACCCAGATGAGTTCCTATTTAGACCAAGAACACCCATGCACGAGGAGAAGGGACAAGTATTTCCCTTGATGATACACACAGCTGCAGTACAAGGGAGAGTGGCCTTGATTGATGGTTATGACGTCGAAGGCTGACAATGGTGCGCAGTAATCGCCATTGAAGAAGGATATCGATTGACCAACGTCACTGATGACGATCTGTTCGAAGAGCAAGCAGATATGGGAGAGACAATGGTGGAAGTGAGTCTCACCTTTTGGGTGAGAATGATCAAAAGGGAAGTGCCTCAAAGAATGATGTTGGCATGAAACCGTCCTGAATATTTTGATGATGACATGGCCCAGGTGCCTGTCTCAGTGTGGACCACAGGCCCCTATGATGTAGGCCTATTGAAAAGGGTTGGAGAAGTGAGAATTTAGCTAAAACCAGGAGCAATTATCCCAAGAGCACGATAATATCCCATGTCCAGAGAGGCAGATGAAGGAATTTTTAAGACAATTTCAGCGATGATGGAGCAGGGCATCTTAGTGATGTCAAAGTCATCATGCAATACTTCGGTTTATCCGATCAAGAAATCAAAGGAAGGGTCTTGGAGGCTAATCCAGGATTTACGCCCAATAAATGATATTGTTAAGGCCGTGTTCCCTTTAGTCCCTAACCCGGCTACAATCCTATGTAATATACCTGTTGAGGCAAAATATTTCACGGTGATTGACTTGAAAAATGCATTTTTCTCAATCCCGTTGCACTGTGACTCACAAGATCTGACGTCATTCACATTTAGACAGATGTGTCTGAACAGCACAAGGCTACCCCAGGGGTACTGTGAGTCTCTCTCTATTTTCAACAGAGTCCTGCAGATGGACTTAAGCAATATTGCATTAAAAAGTGTTGTCCTGCAATATGTGGATGACACCTTGATCTGCAGCACGACAGAGGAGCAATGAAAGCAAGATTCTGTTCAACTACTGACTATACAGACTGAGAAAGGATATAAGGTTGACAAGGAAAAACTACAATATTGTCAACAGGAAGTGCTGTACATAGGCCAGCTGATCTCACATGAGGGAAAAAGAGTGACCCCAGAAAGGGCTGAAGCCATACTAAACACAGCTAAGCCACACACGATAAAACAGATGCAGAGCTTTTTAGGTCTATGCAACTGTGTCAGAGCATGGGTCTTCGACTATAGCTCTTACACTAAGCCTTTACTTCAGGCCCTAAAGAAGGCCCAAGTGACAAAAGAAAAGATTGAATGGTCTGAGACCATGGAGAAAGGATTTGCTGAACTCAAAAAAGCCATTTGCACAGCACCAGTTCTAGGGATTCCCAATTATGCAGAGGAATCTTACCTGTTTTCACACATGAATTGCAGCGTTATGACGGCAGTACTCACACAGAGAACCACGTTGGGGTACAAGCCCCTGGCAGAGAATAGTGGAAATTTGGACCCAGTAATGAGAGGTCATTTTCCGTGCGAACTAAGTTTAGCTGCCGCAGCGTTCGCCATAGAGAAGGCTACAACCATTGTGATGGGATGCTCCGTGACTTTGTATGTCGAGCACTCACTATTTACCATTATAGAGAAACCAAAGGGCACATTGACATTTCAGAGAGCTTCTGCTTATGAAGTGATCATATCAAATCCATCGATTCAGGTAGTCCGATGTAAAATAGTGAACCCAGCTGCTTTTATAGCAGAGCCAGTCACTGAAGGAGAGCCAATACATGACTGTACAAACTATGAAGAATTCTATAACAAAATTCCCAGGGTAAAAGAAAATGCCTTGGCAGAAGAGAGATTGTCTTTATTGACGGTTCTTCGAGGATCGATCAAAGTGACGGACAAAGATATACAGGCGTTGCTGTGATGAAGCACATAGCAAATGGAGAATTCCGAGTACCTATTAGTGCGCGAATACCATCTCATTATTCAGCACAGGCTGCAGAAATATTGGCGTTGATACTCGCTATTGAGAATCATGCAGACCAGGAAGTGACAGTGTACAGTGACTCTGCCTATGTGACGTCGACAGTCCATGCAGGCTTAGCGTGCTGGAAAAGGAGGGGCTACCTCCGAGCAGACAGCACGCCACTGCAGCACGCAGCCTTATTGGACAGGCTGATCAAGGCACTACAGCTCCCAGTGGGCATAGCGATCGTGAAATGCACCGCCCCCACGAAGGGACAGATTTTATCTCAAGCTGAAATCACACAGCAGACATGCAGCAGACACGGATGCCAAGCGTATGGCATCCAAAAGTGAGACGATTATGGAAGTGGAAGTCATCCCCATCAATGAAAGGATGATGGTTGCATGAACTACACCTGAAGGATATAAAAATCTTGGGCAAACCTAGTTGATGGAACTCCAAGGGGAGGCACCACAGGAAGAGAGGAATCTTTGGAAACGTCAAGGGTATTCTTTAAACCCCTCTGACAGCTTGTGGCGACAAGACAGCACTGGTAAGCCAGTGATGCCTTTAGCCCTATTGAAATCAGCGCTGGAGCAGTTGTATTACCCGGCACATGACAAAAGAGAATCTAGTAGCAACACTGGCAGAAGACTGGTTCCTACCGAATTTAACCAAGCACATTGCATTTTTTATAGTAAACTGCATCATTTGCCAACAATTCACAGCTGGGCAAACATTAGAAGTAATGAGAGGAGTCATCCCCAGGCCAAATGGGCCTTTTCAGCACTTGCATGTCGATTAGGTCGACATGATTCAAGTATGTAACGGGTACAGATACTTAATTGTTGTGGTGTGTCCATTCTCTAGATGGATTGAGGCAGGTCCTTGTACACACCCAGACTCTACCTGTGTGGCCACATTTTTTGTGAGAGAGGTGATCCCCAGGTGGGGGTGTGCGAGGTCATGAGATCAGATAATGGACCTCACTTTGTTAATGCAATATTCAAACAGATTAGCTTGCTGCTTGGTATAAAGCACAAGTTCTCGTCGGCGTATCATCCGCAAGGTAACAGACTCTGTGAGAAGCTTAATGGCTTATTAAAGGAAAGGATAGCCAAATTGAAGCTTATTCTAAGAAAGGGATGGTTGCATTGCCTTCCTTTGGCACTGTATGCACGTAAGAACCAACCCGGCTCCGACCATCATCTTACGCCACAGGAAGAAGAATGCGTATGCCTCTGACACCCCGACATAGAGCTAGATGTGATGCCTAGTCAACAGGAGAAATTTGAGGGTGTGAAATGCAAAATTACCTGAACTGTATGACATCTTGCCTTACTGTAATTTCAGACCAGCTGCAGCGATGACGAAAGGGGTGCAGGGCAGCACGGAACACAGAAGGAGATACTACTACCGACATAGCTCAAGGACTTTGTGTACCCTCCGTTTTCCCTGGAGACACAGTCCTTGTAAGGAACCATACGAGGAAAAAGTGGGATGAGCCGAGATATAACGGTCCCTTCACAGTGGAGGACTGCACTCCTTCCGCAGTGAAACTACAAGGCAGGAGAGCTTGGATTTTCCTTGGCGATATCAAACCCTACATCGGAGAAGGCCCCCTGCCTGCACCCCAACGAGAAGAGTCTACAAGCGATGGGGAAGAACCGCAGCAAGTTCAGACGAGATCCATGACGAAGAAAAAGGACGCATGACCAGCCAGACAAAGAAAAAGAACAGTTTGTAAATTGGGGCTTAAATTGGATACTTCCTCTAAGCAAAAAGGGGATAGGGATATAAAAATGGACACTCTGTGCATCCTAGTTGCAGGGTAAAGAAGAAAATTGCACACATAAGACACAACTTAGTATGTTAACTTTAAACATTGGACTGAGGCACACCTAAGGCCTTCATAAAAAGGAATATGCCAAATTTTGATCGAGGACACATACATTGGAAGAAAATACAGTATCCAGACTCATTCCACACCGAGACCCTATTCGGAATTACTTATGGTATCCCACAGTAGTGACATCACCAAAGACGTGGTAACGTACTTTAATGTAGTGCTAAGATCATACCCTTCATTGGTGAGAAGGCTCACCAGTGTCACTGACTTTCTTCAAGATCCTGAAAACGAAAAGACAATAAGAAGACTGCTTACTGTAATTGCCCAACAATTCCTATTTCTTCCTGAATACAGGGAGGAGAAACCAAATGCCTCAAACAGAGAAGGAAATAAATAAGCTTGTCAACACATTGTTCTTTCGTATAATCGAAGACTGCCCAGATCTTGTCGGAAGAACAACAGATACACTCACGTTTCTTTGAGATCCAGCGAATACAGAACATCTAAGCCAACTCCTAAACAAAATTGTGATCTTAGTTGCACCCCACGAGAACGGACAGTGCAGACATTGTTTACATTGAAGAGAGAGCATATAATCCTGAAAAACTAAGCAAGACAGGATAGATGTCCCTGTCACTAGAGGACAGCAGGTTGGCTCACAATGTCCTCTTTGGTCTAGTCACTGACTTTCCAGAGCTAGTGGGGAGACTGATCGATGTTGACGTCCTCACATTCATCAAAGATCCAGCTAATGTTGTACAGATGGGCATGCTCTTGCATGGAATCGTACTACAAATAGAACTCTCGAACCATCAACAGAACTATCTGAGGAGATTCTAAAAGCTTTCTGCCGAGGGACAGATCGAGGAAGCAGTGTCAAGGGTTTCCCATTCTTCCATTTGTTGTTATTTTTCTCTATTCCTCATATTGACCAGGATACAAAATGTCTTCGAGACTGAGGCAAATCCGAGGCGTGGACTGGGAGCTGACCTACGTTGAGCATGCACAGTAAAAGGATTCGCCGAAGTGTTATTTGATTTGATTGTTCCCATAGTTTAGCAAAGGAACTGTATCCTGAAATAAGAGACAATTCACGCCCGGAAGAGGAGGGACACTTGTCGGACACCTGAACCTCTTAACCACAGAATCTGACAGACAGTATTGGTTAAAGAAGTATAGTAAAGGGTAGACATTACATTTCAAATGATCGAGATGGGGATCCAGAGCAGCAATGTGGTCCTCCCACAGGAGGAGAAACGCCCACGTTTCTCTGGAAGTAAATGCTGCCGCCTGACCTACAGGGGCATAATGTATTTGTGTATCATATTCATCATTGTTTTACTGTCATTAACGATTAGAACTGCATTTTTTATCGGTGCACAAAGTGTTCCAATTCCAGTGCACCCACCTAATGATGCACGCATGAAACCCACAAAGGCACCCAGAACTTACATAGTCATTCCCGTCCCTAGAAGATCTGATGGTGGAATGAATGAGCTTGAAATTGATGTGATTAGCAATGACACACACACTTGTGGTAACAAACAAAAAGAAAGGCCGGAGACAGGGTCGGCAAAGAGTGAATGAAAAAAGAGTACTGACAACCACATGTATGCAAACACTGAATGCACACACAACAGGCCTAGTGTCAATGACTGCAGAACCTCAATTCAAAGCTTCAGAGAAGAAAAGACTGCCTACTATGGAAAATATCACTACAAGTAAAGTAAAGAGCCAAATGAAGGAAGCAGACATAGTGGAAAGTCTAGAGGAGCTGAAAAAGAAACCCACAGAGACAACAGTGACAAACATATATGTTCCAGTGAAAGGGACAAGCACAAGTTCCACAGTACAACCATATACCAGACCAATGCCAGAATGGATACAGACATTTCTAGCCCGAAAGAAAAAGACGTATGAGGACCAGGAAAGAGCTGCCAGACTTCTGTCCACTCAAATGGTGCAGATGAGGAAGCTGGCACCATGGACCGGGATACCTGAGAATCCTCCAGCAAGAAAAAGCCATACAGATGCATTCAGGGATGTAGTGTTAGCAAACTACATGAAAACCTTAAGAATCAAGAGAAGCATGCATGGAGATGACAATTAATAAACGAATACCTGGACAGCATAGCACATTTGGGAAATAACATTTGCTACCAGCACATGAAAGAAGTTGGAAGACGAAGTTCAGAAGGGGAATGCTTTGTTTGTGCACTCCTACCATACAGCATGGGGAAGTCCAAGATCTTCATAGCTGTAGAAATCGATGTCC
Source organism: Ambystoma mexicanum (assembly GCF_040938575.1). Taxonomy (NCBI): domain Eukaryota; kingdom Metazoa; phylum Chordata; class Amphibia; order Caudata; family Ambystomatidae; genus Ambystoma; species Ambystoma mexicanum. Next base: position 184,464,115 of record NC_090926.1, read on the forward strand.
AGACAGCACACTGTCTGTCACACATAGCAATGTTCAAGACCAGAGGCCAGTTCATGGGTAGTGATGCCTCATTGAAATGGGCAACTGAAGCAACTGATCCAAATGAAGACGACTATGTCCAGGACATAAAGACAAGAAACAATGGAAATACGAAACACATTGTGATCAGATATGAGAAGCCTGGAGTTAAAGGAGCAGAAATCAGAAGTGAAGCGAACCAGAAGCTAAATGTCCAAGGAAGAACTCCAGAAGAAGCTTGTAGATGGAAGAACAGAGGCCAAATGCAAATTTGGGGAACAGTGCTTTCAGCAGACAGATGGGAGAAAGATGTAGTGATATGCCGAGCATGGATGGTCTTCGGTCACTACGAGCCCACCATCAACATAGTGCGAAATGGATGCAAGCCATTATGGCCAAATCTTGCAAAACATTTGACATGGGTCGAAGACAGAGGAGGACCCTTACAGATAGTGCCACTGGAAAGCCCAAAATTCTGCTTCAGGAATAATGGCACAAGAAAAATGGGAGTTTTTGATGCTCCATGAATATTTCATGGCATTGCCGTAATTCTGGATCATTATTGGGCATGTGGATCCAAGGCATACATCAGACTGCCGAAAAACTGGGGAGGCATATGCACAATAGTGAATGTCCACGTTCCAGCACTGGTGATCCCAAAAAGTGACCTGAATATTGACAGTTTCCCGAAAGCAGATGCTCACTTGAGGAAGAAGAGATCTGTGGAACTGCTAACTCGAATGAAGAGAGAAAATTATTTCTCTGCCAAATCGGAAGAAGCCTTTCATGCAATCCCATATGAACACAGGCTGTTTAGCCTCACCTCATCAGTGTTCACAACGATTTTCATGCCAAGAATTCAAGTTGGAGTAAATACTAAATGGTTGCAGATAACCAGATGGGAGTTACTGCAGACCATCAACATGACAATAAAAGGATTTAATGCAATCAAGGAAGAGTTAAGAGCCAAACCGACTGATGACTCTCCAGAACAGATATGTCCTTGACATGATCACAGCTATGGATGAAGGAGTTTGTGCAAACATCGGAGAATCATGTTGCACATTTATACCTTCTCATGTTGATGAAAATGGAACTTTAACAGAAGCCATAGGCATGCTGACAAAACTACAGAACCAGATGATCGATGAAACTGACGAAGATGATGATGACAGCTGGTTTGTATCACTATTCTCATGGGTCCCGCAATTGGTGGCAGATGCATTCAAGTTCCTGGGAGCCCTGCTAGTGATGATATTTCCAGGATTTTGCGTTATCAAGATAATACAAGATAATAATCTCTCAGTGTCAGAAGACTGCGAAAAAAGCCATAGGGATCAAGATTATGATTGATGTCAAGCCAAGATGGAAGCCCAAAGACCTGACTGATGAAGAAATAAGAGACTTTGTGAAGGCCAGCATTCACGCACCAGAAGGAACAAAGGTTCTCTACCCCAAGAAGCACAGAAACTATGTGGGAAGATGGGTTTATTGCAGCCCAAATGGACAATGTCAATCAATGGCTTGAAATAAAGGCAAAGATGTAAGGACAGCAGGAAGCCTGAAAGGAGTAATAAAGATCTGGACTCCAAAGAGACACTTCTTCAAATCATTATGTACAGATCCAGAAGAGGAAGAAGGGATGAACCCAGGCGATGAAGTGAAGATAAATACAGAAGAACCGAGTAAGATGAATCCAAAGACGGAAGTGAAAGTGGTCGATGAATCGCCCAGAGGGGGTGTTAGGGAGAATTCTCTCTTTAGGCTGAATTTCCTAACCTAGTGAGTCCCCCAGCAGCTTTGCTGGATTTCTGGAGTTTGTTTTTTTCTCCTGCCAAGAGTGAGACTCTTTTTCTCCCACTCTTGGACATGATTTATGGTGTTCCATTGACTGTTAATGTATTTTATGGGCTATGGGGTCCTTTATTCCATAGGGTCTCATGTGTTTTTACTATGTGTGTTACACAGCACCCTCCGTGTAGTGACACAGGGGTGTCATAGTGACACCCCACCATAGACTCCATACCTTGGGACTGACTACTGTATCCCAGGGCATGTAAAGTCACCATTGGCTTTACTAGTCCCAAATTATTAACAGAAACCGGTACAAACCATCATATTGTGGACGTACTGGTCGGGGCAATTCGATTGCCCCGGGGTCTGTTAGTCGAGGGGGCACGTCTCCGTCCCCCCTGATCGAGTTTTGGCTGGTGGCAGTGGATACTACATTTTATATTCGCCCGCGAATATATCCCTATGGGATTTTCCCATTGTTCGAGGCTACCAACTTTAATTATTTAATTCTCATAACCTCGAACATACCGCCGGTTTATTTATTTAATATTAATTTGCCGGTTGGTATTTTTTTGCCAGGACTCTATTCTAAAATGGCGTTTATGTTCTCTTCTGTGACTCCAACCCAAGTCGAGCCCTTTGTTCCACTTTTTGGTGGGCTTCTCCACAGAAGCCTCCAAAAGTGGTGCCACTCTGTCTGGGTACCACTGGGGTTGTGGGAGGGGGTTTAGGCACCCTGGACTGAGTTACCTTGGTAACTCAAGTCGCACTCTTGTGTGATCGGCCCAAGTGGTGAGCCGGCCGGCCGGCCGGCTCACCACTTAGCATGTTTGATTGACAGCTAGGCTGAGTGAATGGGGGTGTGCTGCATAAAAGCAGGGCTTTGGGGACTGGAACTTCAGAAGTCGCCACAGGACCTGAGAATCTGACGAGGGAGAAGCTGAGCCGACCTACCACGACGACACCACCGGTGGATCCCTACGGAACCGACTCACCACTTCCCGGCGACAGAGAAGATCTCCCGGCTGGAGAGGCTTCTTCCCCTGACTGGTGGGCACAACCAGTTTACCTTCTTTTCCCAGGACGTCTTGTGGTCGAATTGCCCGTGCCAAGCACCCCGGCAACCGGATAGCCACTTACCACTGGACCGCAAATAAAAGGACCGCTCTTTTTACCTGAGAACTCTGCAGCTGGTTTCTTCCCTGGCAGTGCAACGGACTCCTGTCTTCCTCCCCGACGAGATCCTCTCTTCCCCCGGACGAAGCACCGACTTGCATCCGCTGCCAGAAACAACTGCCCCCGCTGGAGTATTCTCACCACTTTAAGGTACCGTGTCCACCAGGCCTCCCTTTCTAAAGATTGCTACAAGGTAATAATAATCCCTTAATCTTCTGGACTGGGCTGGCCGCCTTGACCATCTAACTGGTCCCTTTCTTTGGTCCAACTCTTTCTGAACCTTTTCAAGACTTTTGTGCACTTCAACCGTGTGACCTTGGACACATTTCGTTCTGATCCTCCTAAAGTGGATCCGGCCTTCTGAACTCTAACTTCACGGTTTTACTCTGCCTTCCCCTCTTGTTGTGTTCTTGTGAAAGTGTTGGGATCTGTTTCAATGTATACTCTGCTTTTCTCTCCCTTTTTAAAACGAATTATTAGAGTGCCATCTGCGTTAATCGCTCATCACTGTCTGAAAATAAGTGGGGCTTTACTTAAGAAGTGTCTAATATTCTTTTAGGGGAGTGTATATTTTTTAGTGACCGTGTTTTTGAACTGCTTAACATTAGTGCTCGTGTGTTTTACTAGATGTGGTTTTAAATAAATAATTATATCTCTTTTACACCAAGCTCTGGTCAGTGTTTACTTGTTCTACTGTGTTCTTTTGACCTATTGTGAATACTCTGTATACTGCCTAACTCTTCCTGAGGGAAGTCTGACTGCTCAGCCACAGCTACCAAGTGAATCTGTGTGGTACAGACTGCTACCAAGTGGGTTTACTGCCAAACACCTGTAGTCTTAAATCTTTTGCAGTGGTCCCAGAGGGAACTGCAAAGGTTTCTGCAGGGGAGTGTAGAGGAGGTCCCAAATAAAGCCTGCACTCCAGTCGCCCATTTTGAAGTTCCAGGAACGTTCACACCAAAATATGTGACATATGATGAGCAAATAAACCAGCAGGGAGCCGCAGTGGGGCTCTGCCCAGTGCCTATTAGGAGAGCAACACCAATTGAAGTACCTATACCAAGAAAACGATGGACAGTAAGGTATCCCTTAAGAAAACCCTATCAACAAATGAAACGAAATGAATATCACCTAAGTACTGTCCCGGAAGAAACCAAAAATGTCTTAATGGAAGACGAATGGTGACGTCACGAGGACCCAGACAGACTCACAGATAGAAGAAATGACGACCAGAGAATTACACAAAGAGACAAAACGCCATGAGTAAGGATATTGTGAACTTAAACAAAAGAATGATGTCCAAATGTAAGAAATTTAAGCTGTAAGCAATACGAAGACAGTCGACCAGTTTACACCTGTAAATATGCTTGGAACCACAAGAAAGCTAAGAAAGCAGTGCAGCTTGCTATGCTTGGTAGAAGAATAGTGTGGCAAGCGCCATTATACATAATCTACCTCAAACGAAGTGTCTTATTATAAGTATATTTCTACTTTGCACAAAAGCAGAGCCAACCCAGGTTACTAAAGGCCAAACACAAGAAGATTCATATTCTAGTAACACAAGGAGAGACGGCCGAATCGAAACTCACCAGAGGCAACTCGTGCCAGGGAAGTCAAGTTCATACCAATAGAAGCTATGAACAGTAGCTACTTTTAATTGAAACTAAGAACAGAATATCCTGCCTCTGACGGATCGAGATATGAAGGCGAAGGCAGGTGGCGGGTGAAACGAAAATCAAATACACAAATGGAGAGAAACAAGACGAATTCACAGTGTGGGTATCACGTGACCAGCCGAGCAAGAAGAAGCACGGGTTCACACCTACGCTTGACACCAGACCAAGCAGCGATATCTGAACTTTTCCAGACAGAAGATGCAGTTTCGAGGCCAACCACAATGTACTAATTGACACATGGCTATTAAAGTTATGATTGATTGTAACAAGAGATGGAGGAAGGCTGGGTAACTAAGGGGCACCTCGCACCTGGCTGACAGTTTTGCGTGCTGCTAAGCAAAGTAGAAAATTATGCATGGGGTTGGTGCCAACCCAATCACAATGGACCAAATAATCTAGGGTCCTATAGTTAGTATAACCAATGAGACGTCGTACTTTTAGTGATGTCTACAGTAGTCATGTTTGAAGGAAGGGTTTAGACGCCCACCTGACAGTGTTTACCCAATCCCCTCACTCCGTTACCATATATAGATATGGTACCTATAGTAAAGTTACCTTTTCCTAACCAATAGAATTGCATGTTAACTTTTGAGTGTTACACGTCAATTATGGCGAGTTTTGAGTATAAATGTTACAACTTGTATGAAGTTAGTTGGAGTTCAAGCAAGAAGGACGATCGCATGCTGAAATCCATAACTCGTTTTTTGTACTTGTCATTAAACCGACTCCCTTTGCCAAACCATTGAGTAGTCCTTATTGATTGGTGTTGGAGTAATAAATCTGCACCCCCATCCATCTCAAGGGTGCAGCTATCTTGTTTTAAAGTACTTCTGAGCGAACCTCAGTTCTATGAGCCGGCCGGGGGTCTCTGGAGCACAATGTCATTCGGCATTTCCAGCTGCTCGGCTTGACCACTCTGCACGCCGTTCTCGTCAGCCTCCTCACTGTGCCCTGATGTCTGTTCTCCTCCCGTGTTCCTTCCAGCGTCAGGACATTTCAGTCGCTCATACTGTTCAGCTGTGCCTGTTTTTAATGTCCCGGCCTTGGTTAGCATTTTCCAACTACAAGAATATGGTGTGGGTTTACCGCTTCAAGTCATCCTCATTACTCCATCCCTCTTCCTCATCTCAATACTATTAAAGGGCGGTGTAAATAAGGTAGCTGGTTAGGAAAACCTGGGAATTCTTTGTCTACATTACAATAAACCATACAAGAATGTTGAAAAGGCCAATGGGCGTCACTAAGAAATACAGGTGAAGGATTAGTCTGATCGAGTGTTTTAATTCTGTCTCCCTGGAGTTTATCCTCCCTTATGTGGTCCTCCCGCAGATAGCCACCGCCAGGGACAGAGTCAGGTAGCTTCTGCCTTTCCCTGGCCACGTAAGAGAGGTGCCCCTGCAGGGAATCAGTGACAATGTTGCTAGACTTGTCACAGAAGGTAACCTGAAGAGGTGGCATGTGGCAGGAAAGGCTGCCCTGACCAAAATAAGTGGATGCCCAATAAGAGGGATCTGTAGACTGGAACCAACCACTACAGAGTCTTCTGGTCCCCTCAGATGAATACCCACCATAAAAGCACCCCTTTGTATTATGGAAAACACAATTAATCCTGATAATTTGTATTTTGGAAGAGCCAGATGTGAGGTCATGCATGTGCTAAACACCAGGTGACAAATATGATATATACATTTGACGACTGCACCTATTTGATGGGAGGCACTGGTGGGCTGCAGGAGGGGAAGAGCTGGTTGGGTTTGTTGTCGTGCATTATATTCGAATACTGAGCTTTAGGGATCCTAGGCCATGTTTTGCTGGCTATAGTTCACATTGTGATGGAGTCAGACTAGGTGGTCCAGAATGTAAGACTGACACTGGCTAAGCCAATAGACCAAAGTAAAGGGTGGTATGGGTGCTGGCGGCAGATGGCAAGACCAGTGGGACTGAAGCTTGGGGAAAAGCTAAAGAGTTGGAAAGAGGCAAAACCAAAAGTTGATGGCTGGAAGGTTTTGAATACATGATAACCACAGGCACAGTTCTGGGAAACCCTGCAGACCATCATTTTTCTGCCTGCCAAGCCATTACAGAAGGGGAAAGACCATATGTAAATAAGACTTTGTGCCACCCCGAAAGGGGCCGTCCAGCCTGAACTGCTAGGTCATATTGCATCTGCACAAGACCACAAGCATCGCCAGGCATGTTTCGGCCTTGTTGGGCATCATCAGTGAGGAGTAGCATGGGTCTTTAGGTCCAGCAGGCTCTGGACCCACGTCTGGGCATACCCGTTGGAGAGGAGCTTAAAGACTTTAGCTTGTGAACACCTTGAGCCTCGTGAGGACACAAAACATGTGGTGGACTCTGAACCAACCAGAGTCAGTGGCGAAGGTCAAAGCACGATATGCCACCTTTGACATGGGGTTACAACAATGACTGTAGCCTTAAACAACTCACCAGTGACAGACAGAGAAGTAATGAACTAATCTGGAAGCCAAGTGACTAAAGGACTTGGATCATGGGGATCCCTCAAGGAATGTTAGCATCTTGGTGTGACACCAGATACACAAAATTGCAACAGACCTCGAAGACCCTGCAACGAGTATGAGAGACTGTGAATGATACCTTCAGGAAAGCCCATCACTGACCGTGAGATGAGGTGAATCAGGACACTTGGACGATGGATCCCAGTCCTGTTGAATAGCCACATTTAATCATCAAATATCCCCTGAACCTGTTTCATTTGCTTTCACCATCACACAATTTCAGAGCATCATCGCTATTTGGTTAAATCCTTGCTACAACCTGTTTTTATAAAAAATTAAAGCCTTTGGGGTCATTTTGAGTTCCCCAGCAAAGCATGTGGAAACATCATGCGGAAATGGTAATTTCTGCATCGGAAGTGCATGTGCTCAGTAACTGGTTGATTCCCTTTTTACATGCCTGGGAAGTTTACTTTTTCCAATATGAGGAAATACTTAACTATTGATTACTTTTTGGCTGACTTGAACAATTGACTCAGGTAAGTGATTTTGAAATTGTACCTAGAAGTCAACACAAATCATATCATGTTCCCTCTGTAAAGGCATCATGAAGCAAGATGCAGATAAAAGATTTAAAGTTCCAACAGAAATTATTTGGATTCCAAAATGGCTGCCAAGATGTGGGGATCAAGCTCCGTCCTAGAGTGGTAGCGCTGGGCCAGCTCATGGGGACAACCCGCGGCTCCCCAGAGGCACCTGCCCAGTAAAGTGACTGCCTCCCCCTCATCCCCCTGCCACAGCAGCACATCGGTCCGGCGCAGAGCAGCTTGTTGGTGGTGGAGCATGGCGGTGCGACAGGGGGCTCCCCGTCGAGTCGCCCAGGTCAACGGGAGAACCGGCAACACCGACAGAAACAGGGATCGGCTCCAGCTCCCCAGCCATGTTGGTTGAATGAACACACGCCCGCCGGAGTCACCAATGCTGGGGGATGCTGGGGGAGCTGGGGGAGCAAGGAAGAGGAGTGACGTTGCCGGAGTGGCCTAAATACATATCAGAATAAAGTGGGCGAACCAGCTACCCCTGCCCGAGGGCCATGCACGCTGCCTTTGAGGGGAGAGGAGAGGCAACCGAGGGCCATCCCTGTATGATTGCATGGGAGCGGCGGGACGCAGCAGCGTTACCGTAGGTGCAACACGGGGCAGGTGAAGAGGACGTGGGCCCCGCTCCATAGAAGGTGGGCATCCCTGTGCCACGCCACATGCTGAGAGGCCAGGAAGATTAAAGACCCAGGCTGGAGCAGGCTGCAGCGAGAGCCACCAGCGTAGCGAGTGGCCTCCAGCGACATGCACTAAGCGTTTCTCTCTCTAGGAGAACCAGAGTCTGTGGGGAAGTGCACAAGGTGTGGAACTAAGTGTGAGCCCAAGGGTAGATGGAAATGGGTCCGTGATCATCAAGCAATGGGCCGGACACGGAGCACACAGGCCATGTAGACTGCCTACTTTAGTACCCTAGCACTGGAGGATACAGCTTCCCTGGGGGGAGCTGTTGCACAGGTTACAACACAACGAGCAGAAGGAGGAGATAGTCTTCTAAGACCCAGGCCACCACGGTAGGAGGAGAATTTGGAGTGAAGCAAGTGTGGTGCAGAGAGACCAAGCATCGCCCAGGGCAAATCAGAAAAGTGCCCCTCACCACGACAAAACAGCAACAGGACCCAGGAGGATCCACAGGTGCAGGTCTGTAAAGCGCCGAGAGGTGGTTGCAGGGCGAGAGAAGAGGCCCACCTGGGGAGCACCCGGCAACAGCAGGGTGATAGGAGGAGTAACTCTCAGATGCCACCACAGAAAGGAAAGAGCACCCCTAACTGGCAAAAACGGCTCCCTCGACACCACAAGGGGCATCTGGAGAGCTATTGGATGCAGCATGGAGAGAGGACAGTGACCGCAGCCGGGAAGAACCCGGATCAGAGAGCTGGGGAGAAAGCCCCAGTCTCAGAAGAGATGACTCTCAGTAAGGACGACTTGAGGGAGTGCCTCAAGGACCTGGAGGGAAGGATAACGACAACCTTCCAGGACCAATTCACTTCCCTTAAAGAGGAACTGCGCAGCTCCTTAAAGGAGATCAGGGGAGAGGTGAAGGACCTGGTAGGAAAAGTAGACATCACGGAGCGAGGCTTGGCTGAGGTGGCGGAAGACACAAGGCCGAACAGCAAACTCCTGAGCAGCTAACCAAGGTGTCTCCTTATATAGAGATACAAGCGGAAGACCTGGAAAACCGATCAAGGCGCTCCAACATTCGGATAAAAGGCCTCAATGAGTCATTCAGTGATGCAGATTTAAGGTTAGCAGTGCAGCAATGCTTTTGGGCCTTGATCCTAGATAAGGCTCCGGAGGAGATGTGGATCGACCGGATCCACAGGGTGGGACCCAGGAGAACCAAAACAGGAGTGAGACCAAGAGATGTTCTTGTAGCCCTAACCTTTTGTGGGCAAAAGCAGAGCATACTTCGAGTGGCACAGACCCAGGCGAGTGTCACAATAAATAGGTCCCAAGTGCAGCTATACCAAGATCTGGTGCTGCGGACCCTCCAGAAACGCAGAGATATGGGCCCTGTACCAAGGACACACAAGGCCAAGCAAATTCCATACATGTGGACTTTTCCTTTCAGATTGCTGTTTATCCTGGATGGGTCTCAATACTGCATAAATGCGATCGCAGAAGGTCAGTCAATGCTACATCTGGAAGACGAGGGAAGCAGACCCGAGCAGCGGCCAGGTTGCCTCCCCCCAAGAGGCATGAGATAATTGGACCCTTATAAGGTGCAGGGGATATCAGGAGCAGTGGAGCCCGGTTGAAAGGACTGCCATCAAGGGAGGAGGAAGGTGCAGACTGAGACTAGACCTGGGCGGGAGGGCAAACAGTGCAAATGGGAAGGAATATCACAGGGCTGAGGGCAGGAGGAAGGGGGGAGGTGAGAAGGAGCTAAGGTGGGCTTAGACAGGGTCAGGGTGGCGGAAGAGATCTTTGAACATGATAGGAGGTACGGGGATCCTCGGGGAGACGGGTGTCACAGGTGGAAACTTGGATCGGGTTCTGTAGTTCGTCCAGGGGGTGCTCTAATTCCTCTGATCTGACCTGGGGGGTGGGAGGTGACTTTTGGGGGGAGAGTTTGTTAGGGTAGAGTGGGATGTTGGGGGGACAGAGGGGAGCGTTGGGGTTGTAGAGTTGAGGGGAAGGGGGACCCCCCACACTGGGAAGGCCTGGCATATGGTACCCCTGGGCGAAAATGCTGGCATCGTGGGGCCCTGACTAGCATAGGGAACGGCTCTTAGGATTCTGTTGCACAATGTTAGGGGACAAAACACTCCAGTAAAAAGTATGAAAGTGGGCATGCATATTAGACGATATCCTGCAGACATAATAATGCTGCAGGAAATGCATATACGGAAAAGCGACAAAGCCAACATCAGGTTCAGACAGTTCTTACAGCTATAACAGGCTAATGCACAAGGGAAAACAGCTGGGGTGCTCATAGGGCTTAAAGACTCACTCAAAGCACAAATAACTCATACCCAAGCAGATGCACAGTGGAGGTATCTCTTTATACAAGTGCGGAGGGGCCACAGGACTCTGACCTTAGTGACGGTGTATGCACCAAACATGGGACAGGATGGGTTCCTGAGAGACGTGGTGTCCAGACTAGAAAAGTTCACGGTGGGTGAGATAATTATGACAGGGGACTTTAACATAGTCTGGTTGAGTGGCCCAGCTCCTTCTAGGGCTTTACTGGAAGGCTTTGAGGACCTGGAGCTCAAAGATGTATGGTTGGTTAAAAAGGAGGGAGGGCAGGGGTTTACATGTTTTTCCATGTCTGTCAACTCTATCTAGAATAGACTACATCTGGGTTTCGGCCAATGTGGTGGGGCTGGTGGAAAACGTAGAATTAGGAGCCATCACCATTTCGGACCATGCGTCTGTGACAGTAACCATTCGAGGGAGGGGGCCGCGCCGATGGCTATCGTCGTGGACCTTTCCCCCAAGAAGTAATGCACGACACGGTAATGACGAAGGGCAGTAAAATAGATGATTACTTTGAAACGAATATCACGCAGGGGATGACACTAGATGGTCTCTGGGATGCCTTTAAAGCAGTGATACGGGGGAATTTATAACATTGAGGGCCCAGAAATCAAAGAAGAGAGTGGAAATGGAAAAGGAATTAGAATCTTCGGCCGACAACCAAAACTTCAATATTAGCTGATTCTTGTTTCGCCGCTAGCCAGTGCGAGTAGAGCCCCCATAACTCTTTTTGAAGTACAAAAGATTGCAGTGATTTGAGGCAGCAGAACCTTTTGGAGCAGAAGCACCTCCTATTTCGGGGGAAGCGGAGTCCAGCAGGCATGGAAACTGTGCCCCCAGGAGCTGAGGGGAAGGTGCCTGAGCAGAGAATAGACTGTGGGATAAGCAAAACAGATTAGATTCCCTGGCAGCAACAGCGGTGAGAGCGGGGGAATCTAAGGAAGGATGTGAATAACTCCCGATCTATGAAGCAACAGAGCTTGAACTCCTGGGCAGTTGAAAGTCCCTTCTCCTCCCCCCCCCCATCCCTCCCATTTTAAAGGAAAAGAAGAAAAGGGAAGCTGACCTCAGGCATAAGGAGGGAGAGAGGAACAGTTTTGAAGTCCCCCCCTGGGAAACACAGCAAATATTACCTGAAGATGCCCAGGTGCCTTCCTCTTCAACGCAAGGTCAGCCATAACCACTGGGCTGAAAAGAGCAAACCAAGGCTGGTGTGTAGCCTCTAAGTGCTTGCTTGGAATACTGCTGTAGTCTGGGGAGTGACAGTGAGCTTGGTCACTAGAGCTGTAGTGCCCACCCTACCCCACTCCTTTCGAGCTGAATCGTTGCAACATAACGTTGTAAATCCTGCAAAGGCTGGCACTGAAGGTACAATTTAAAGGGAGAAAAGGAAATGGGAAAGATCCCTACAGTTGCAAGGGGCCAAGGCGAAGACCACTCTGCCCAAACCTAAGGGGTCAACCGACTCACAAGGGGGCCAGCTGGAATGTTGCTGGTGCCAGCAGCAGGAAGAGGTGCAAGATTCAGCCACCGTAAAGCAATCATTGGGTGACTACAAGGAGGCGAAACCGCATACCATGACGCTGAGCAAAGAGGACTTGCAGGAGTGCCTTACGGGCATGGAGGACAGAATGATAAGCTAATTTCAGGACCAACTAGGGAAAATTAAGGAATACTTGCAGAGCTCACTGCATGAAGTGAGGAAGGAAATTACCGGCCTTGGCACAAGAGTGGACATGACTGAAAGAGGTTTGTCAGAGATGGCTGAGGAGGTTAAGCAAAATGGAGATCTTTTGGAACAGGTAGCCAGGGCCACCCCCAATCTTGAGCTACAAGTAGAGGATTTGAAAAATCGTTCCTGCAGGTCAAAAATTCAAGTGAAGGGTCTGACTGAAGCGATCCTAGATGCTGTCCTCAGGGACACCATCCAACAATGTTTTGGTAGCCTCTTGACGGAGATTGAACCAGTGGATGTGAGAATAGATCGGGTGCATAGAGTGGGGCATAAGAGGCGGGACCCAGGAGCGAGGCCAAAAGATGTCCTGGTGGCCCTATCTTAGACATACTTAGAGAAGCAAGGGTCCAACCCGGTGTAGCGATTAATGGAGCCCAGATATATCTCTATCAAGACTTGGCGCTAACTACACTACATAAGAGGAAGTCTATGCAACCGCTGACCAGAATCAGAATAGCAAAGAACGACGCCTAAAAGTGGACGTTCCCATTTGGTCTACTGTTTACATGGGAAGGCAAGCAACAAAGAGCCACGATATCCGAGGAAGGGCTGTTGGTGATGAACATGGAAGAAGAAGAGGTGCCATTATCTGGATCTGCCCACCTGGGCGATGACAACAGACCTTGGGAATGGTCTGGGGGAAGGAAGGGTGGCAGAGACGTAGTTCTGAAAGGTCCCCAGGCCAAATGAAGGAGGGCTCTAAGGTACATTGATATAAATGACCTTCTATCAGGGCTATAGGGTCCATGTGGCTTTATGAGGGCTGTGCATAGGGGGAGTTGGGAGGGGGCATAAAAATGGAACAAGGAGGAGAGGGGCCGTAGGGAGGCAGGGGGTAAGGATCGATCTTGGAATCTGTTATGGAGTGTAGTTCACCCTTCCAGGGGAGGTTCCCAGGGTTGAACCAGGTCCAAGGCCTGCCCCAGGATAGCATCTGGGGTGGTTCTTGGGAACTCAGGGATAAGGGAGGGGGTGGGGGGGATTTGGGGGCTTGTGGCACCGGGGGTAGTTGTGTTTTGGGAAGTGGCGGGGGTTAGAAGACATAAGGGGGTACAAAGATGAAGTGGGGCTGGGACTCGTGCCTGCAGTGCACCTCAAAATGGTGTAAATGTTCTAAGAATTATACGTAGGAAAGGAAAGGGTCACTATGGGTACAATGTCACTTAGGCTATTATCATGTAATTTTCAGGGTGTAAATTCTCATGTGAAATGCAAAAAGGTTGAGGGGATAAGACGATATCAGGCAGACATTATTATGCTCCAGGAGACACTCATATCAAGAAGGTAGACAGGTCGGTTCCCCGCTTTCACTACTTTACACATACTCACCAAGCAAATGCACTGCGGAGAACGCAGTAGTGCTGATAGGTTTCAGGGCCTCCATTCAAACACAAATCCTCTTCACACTTAAAGATAAGCTGGGAAGCTTCCTATTTTTGCAAGGGCAATTGGGACACAAGCGAATGACTTTAGGAACTATGTATGCACCAAATGTAAATCAGGTCAGTTTCCTTCAGGAAGTAATGTTGAAATTGGAAAGGTTTGCGGTGGGGGAGATTGTCCTCACAGGAACTTTAATCTGGCATGGGACACTATCAAAGACAGAAGCTCAGGTGGTGGTCAGGGGGGCAGTCCTCCGCCTAGGCGCTTAGACAATTTGGCACTTACAGACGTGTGGCGTGCGAAGAATGGGGAGGAAAGTGGATTCACCTGTCTTTCGCATTTATCAGACAGTGGGCCTCATTACGAGTATAGAGGGAGCCATGCAGCTTTTAGCGGCATGGCTACCCCCATACCGGGTACCGGGTTCCAGGAATAGGGAATTACCGGGCCATGCCAACTTTGGCAGGCCTGGTAATTCCCATTCTCGGGACCAGGACCCGGTACATCCCCATTACCATTTGAGCCCCCATAGGGCTCAATGGGAATGGGGAAAATGCTAACAACAGGCCAGTTAATGACGGGCCCGTTGTTAGCATCCTGGTCTGCTAGCGGGTCCCACTAAGGACGCCTGGTCTGACCAGGCGTTCAAGAGCGGGACCCGCTGAAGACCTCTAATAGGGCGGCCCAGAATGAACGGTGCCGGTCCCTTACTGGCACGGTATTCCGCGGCCACCTAACGTGTAATGGGGCCCATTGTCTAGAATTGACTTTGGGCCTCATTACACGGAGAACCATGGTGCTATTAGCGCCATGGTTCATGCCGGTAAAATACCGGCACTGCCTTGGCGGAAAGGGGAATTACCGCCCCATTCCAAGGTTGGCGGGGCGGTAATTCCCCCTTCCACCATTGTCCTTCCCCATTCCCATTTTTGGCCCATAGGGCTCAATGGGAATGGGGAAGGCACTAATTACGGTACCGCAAATTGCGGTACCGTAATTAGCACCCTGGGTCCCTTTGCGGGTTGGTTTTTAATGCCTGCAAAAAGCAGGCGTTAAATCCCCCAACCTGCAAAGGGACCTCGTAGTAAGGCGGTAAGGATTTACCGGTACCGGTATTTTACCGGTACCGGTAAATCCTTACCGCCATCTGTGTAATGAGGCCCTATATCTTTGTTTTGGCAGCCCTTCTAGGGGAGGTAGAGGACGTGAATCTAGGAGCAATCTCATTGTCTGACCATGCTCCACTAACAATCACAATACAGAGAGGGGAACCATGTAGAGGGTTGTGGGCCTGGTCAGTCCCGCGACACATTCTGTCAGATGAAACAGCGGTGGAGACATTGGGTGACAGGATAGAGGAAGTCTTTGCTGAAAACGAGAATGGAGAAACATCACAGGAAGGGATAGGGGAGGCCTTTAAAGTGATACTGAGGGGGGGGAAATGATTGTGTTACAGTTGCAGAAACAGAAAATGAGAGTGGCTATGGAATTAGAACGTGAATCCCAGATAACTAGGTTCTTGCAAATATTAGCTAAAAAAAAGAACTGGGTTATATATAAAAAGCTGAATGACCTTAGAGCACAGTTGGAGCTACTCCGCTCAGGAAGGGCGGAAAGATCTCTACTGAACACTAAGCAGCGGTATTATATAAATGCGAACAGGGCACATAGACTCCTGGCAAGACAATTGAGACGGGTTGAGGCAAAGTGTACAATAGCGACACTGATACAATGCAATTGAAACAGAAAGGATTTTGAACTGATTTGAGGAACTCTATGGTTCCCTATATAAGTCTAATAACCCCGACAAGCATACAGTAAAACACTACTTTGAGCAACTTCCAATGAAGAAGTTGGGGGATTCCGATAGGGAGAGATTGGAGGAGGAAATCACTGGGAAGGATGTGGAGGCGGTAATCAATGGTTTGCCATTGAAACAAAACTCTGGGCCGGACGGTTATCCGGCATGTTTTTACCAAAAATTGCATACAAAACTGAGCTTGAAGCTTGCAGCTCTTTTCAACTCATTTGGCCAGAGAGGTATGGTGACACCCCTCAATGGCAGAGGCTAACGTTGTAGTGCTCTGCAAGCACCAATAAAGACCTGGAACTATGTGGGTCTTATCATCCCATTGCGCTTTTAAATTTAGATGCTGGAATTTACTCAGTGGTCCTGGCGGCTAGGATATCCGCCTCTCCTGCCAGATCTAGTGGGGACAGACCAATCTAGATTCATTTGGGGGAGCCACATATGGGATAATACCAGGTGAGTGGCCCATCTAATACAAAAGGTTGAATGTTGCAGAGTCTTGGTAGTACTGATAGCGATTGACAGTGTTAAATGGTTATTTTTATTTGAGGCTCTGGAGCGCATGAGGATGGGCCCATGATTCAGACAGATGTTAAGGCCCTCTATAGCAGACCCTCGATGACACTTTCTATAAATTCACGCTTGTTGGAATCGGAGCAAATCTCAAAAGGGACGAGACAGGTGCCCTTTGTCCCCTCTGCTGTATGCATTATACTTAGAACCCTTTTTGCTCTCCATTAAACCTAGCCATACATGGGATAAGATTTGGGGAAGAAGAGCACAAAATAGCAGCTTTCGCTGATAATTTGTTGATGACTCTGACAAACCAGGAAACCTCATTACCAGGACTGCTGAAGGAACTCTCCAGGGTGGAAAAAGTGTTGGGGCTAAAAGATAATAGGACCAAAACGGAACTGCTAAACATAGGGCTTACAAATAACCAGCTGACAAGGTTGCAGAGGGTGTCCCCATTTAAATTGGCAACAGAGAAGATCATTTACCTTGGGGTGAACCTAACTAACTCTATTTCGACCATTTACGGGCCAAATTTCTCAGAGCTGCTCTGCAAAATAAAGGTAGATCTAATTAGATGGACTCCATTGCATATTACTTGGTTGGGGATGATATCCCCCTACAGGGGGGAGGGCCCTGACCGTAAATGGCCGTATATGTTGAAATGGCAGAGCACCAGTGGGGAAGAAATACCTGCAAACCATAGGCAAACCCTCTGGGAACAAATTCCAAAATTAACCAGATCCATTCAAACCAGAGAGGCATGTTACAAGATGATTGTACAGTGGCACTATACTCCGGAGAGATTGCACTCAATGTATCCGAGGGTTACGCAGGAATTTTGGAGAGGCTGCTTGGGGAGGAGGGACTGGAGGCATACATGGTGGGATTGCCTGGTAATACCAGCTTTTTAGAGAGAAGCTAGGATCCAGGAAATAGTGCAAGGTCCACCAGCCTATTCCACGAAGGTTAGGATGTGCAGCCTCTTTGATCCGGAATTTCTAATCCCAACAAAACCCCAATGCAAAGCGTTTATGGCTTTGTTGATAGCAGCTTGGGTAGTTCTGGCGAGGAAGTGGAAACAAAGCATCTCCCACGAATGTTGAGTGGCTCCACAAGGTGTGGAGCATTGTGGCAATGGAATGGATTAAATATGCAATACAGGGTGATAGAGACAAATTTCACCTGGACTAGGGAATCCTATTGGACTACTTTAGGGGTGATTACATGTGGCAATGGTGCCCCCAGAAACGGAGAACTTTGGATAAAATGTAAGAACTGAAGCTCACTTGGATGCTATGTGTTGTGTATCATTACTCGACCAGAATGCAGGTCCTGGGGGAGGTGGCAGGGGGTAAGGGGAAGGAGGTTTTGTTTTGTATATTAAAAATACTAATAAAAAAAATAAACAAAATAAAAAGAAAACAAAAGGCCACTGTCCAGCGAGTACCGTCTGCGCCAATTTCACTTGATGCAGAGAAGGCTTTTGGCTGGGTGGAATGGCCTTTCCTTTTTGCGACTATGAGATAAGCTCTAAATTCTTATGCATGGTAGACAAATTACAATAATCCCTCAATGCGCCTCCCAATTAACTCCCAGGTATCCCGGAAGATAAGTATTACAAGGGGTACTAGACAAGGATGCCTCCTGTCCCGGCTTTTATATGCAGTATATCTAGAGCCACTGTTAACCACAATCTGGCAAAATCCACTTATTCAAGGCATTCCATTTGGGGTGAGGAGCATTAAATTAGCTGCGCTTGCGGATCACATGATGCTATCCCTGACACAGGTGGGAACGTCAATACCAGCCCTAATAAAGGAGCTTGCCCTGGTGGAACAGGTAGCAGGGCTTAAAATAAATCTCAAAATCATAATTGCTCAATTTAGGCCTGCTCGAGGCGCAATTATCAACCTTACCCAAATGTTCACCATTTACAGTCGCCAGAGACAGCATAAGGTACCTGGGGGTAAATATAGCCGACTTGGTGCACAAACTATATAGTGTAAATTACCCTGCGCTTCTAGCTCAACTAAAGGACGACTTGGGAAAATGGTCTCCCCTGCGTATCTCATGGCTGGGCAGGATCGCTATGATAAATATGGTAACTCTACCCAGGGGTCTGTACCACTTCCAGGTGCTCCTCATATGTGTCCTGCAGCACTTCTTTAAAGAACTCCACAGGACGGTGTCACGATTCATCTGGCAAAATAAACAACCTAGGGTGGCCCTGGCGATGCTGATTGCGCCCAAACACAATGGGGGGCGGGGGTGGACCTCCCGAAAATCCTTAAGTACTATGAGGCAGCTCAGCTGAAGGTAGTCAGGGAATGGCTCTTGGGGGACATGACAATACCCTAGGCAAGAATGGACATGGCAGTGGCAGGAACACCGTTAGAAAGGATCCTATGGCTACACAGATGGGACAGGCCCCAGAACACACCCCTTAGCAAGGTCCTTGTGGTGACGTGTGACGTTTGGGATCGCCTCGTAGACCGTAGTGGTATATCCACACACCCGTCCTCCTTCACTGCACTGTCTGGAAATCCTCCATTTTCCCTGGGGATGGTGCGGGGGGCATTCAGCCAGTGGCACAAAGCAGGCTGCAAGAAAGTGGGGGACATGGCGACGGGTGCAGGAATTAGGTCGTTTGAAGACTGTAAGCACCAAGTGGGACTGACAGAGAAAGATATTACCAAATGCGGCGCTGGCTGGCGCACCCAGAGATGAAGCGCACGGTCAATCGGGACATGACGCCATTTGAAAAGTTTATTACTACACATACTGGGGACAGACAGATGGTCACAAAACTATACTCAACCCTAGTGGATCTGGACAAGAACAAGACTTCGGGTTACATGAAGAGGTAGGAAACAACCCTGGGAGAAGCGATTCCGAGGGATCACTGGGAGAAGCTGTGGGGTAACATACCAAATCTAACCAGATCCATTCAATTTAGGGAGGCATGGTGAAAGGTTATAGCGCAATGGCACTATACCCCAGAGATGCTACACAGGATGTATTCCAATGTTTTACAGGAATGCTGGATGGGGTACGCAGGGAGAGGGGATTGGAGACACATATGGTAGGACTGCCTGTGTTTAATGGGATTCTGGAAGGAGGTGGGGGCCCAAATACAGTCAATGGTCCCATGCCCTTTTGACTCTTACCCCTATGGAATGGATGTGTGGCCTATTTGACCCAGAGTTCTCTCTCCCCTCGAAATCCCAACACAAGGCCTTTATGGTAATGCTTATTGCAGCCTGGTTAGTACTGGAGAAACGGTGGAAGCAGAAAGATCCCCAAACGTGGGTAGAATGGCTTCATAAGCTATGGGGGATTCTGGTGATGGAATGGCTTACCTACAGAGTGCAAGTCAATGCGGGAAATTCAGGCAGGATTGGAGAGAAGTCCTGGACTTTCTCCAAAGGGACTACATGAGACAATGGTGCCCACAGAACTTACGCATACTGGACATAATGTAAAGGGAAGAAGCCCATTGGAGCAGGTACGCTGACCTGTCACACGTCGGCAGAACAGAGGTGCAGTGAGGGGGAGGAGGGGTTTTGATGGTTACTGTTTCATGAGCAAAATGCCAATAAAATGTGTTAAAATAAAAAACAGAAATGATTTATTACTCAAATGTCAGGATGGTAGAAGGCCTAACTTACCCTATAATAAGATGAGATTTCCCTACTTGAACGAAACTAAGGAAAGTCTGAGTTAGAAGGTTCAATTTAAAAGTCTTTCTGTGTCCAAAACCTATCCTTGCCCTCAAAACTAAGCTAAACAATTTGTAGGGATGTCAATAGTAAAATAAATTATGAGTAAAACAAAGTTCTGGGCTTCTTCCAGCTCTTTGCTTCCTTTTCATCTTCCCTTCCCTAAGTTCAAGAAAGTTCCACAAAAGTCTCAAGATTACCCTTCTCAAGTTCAAAGCAATAAAGTTCCACACAGTCCTCAGGGTTCCCTTCCATAAGCACAAGGAAACATAGTTCAAAAGAAAAGAGGTCATGAGGCTCCGTCCTCAAGATAGCATCTACAATTCATGAAGGCTCAGGGTTCCCTTCCGTAAGACTTCAATGTAGCAACTTGTACTTGTCTCCGGTTTTCAAAGTTCAACACAACTCCAGGTCAACTTGACCTCCTTCTGAATTGCATCAACAGTTCACTTACATTGATCCTTCTTGCTTTGTTTCCCAATGTCTTTGTCTTTCACAATTGAGGGTTCCCTGCCTAGGCGCAGTTGTCAGACCACACAGTCCACCCATCACATGTCGCGCAACCAGGAACCCTAGGCTCTTCAGCCCACACAGGTTCTTCTGTATGTGTCCCTGTGTTCAGTTCACCTTCACTTAGCTTCTCCTTGCCGGTCTCTTGGCTTTATGTGCATATTCACACTCTCTGGGCTTTTCCCTATTCGCCTCTTGGCTTTGCCACATTGTGTCACACATCCCCCGTCAGTCAGAATTGTGCACTGTATTCATGTATAACGTTCACTTTGGGGTGGGCTTATTTATTCCCCACCTTTCTATCAAACTTGCATTCTTATTTTGGGTGTTCGCTTTAAATGGGCACTTTCCCTTTAACTTTCATCGGCTCGTAGCCTTGCATTTGGTATTTTATTGCTCGTTTACAATGCGCTTAATACCAGCAAGTGGTTTCTAAGCGCAGGATCGTAATTCTTACCTGGGTTGCGCCACGTTGATGTGCTTCCAAAGCAAATGCGTTGCCCCTGAGCTATCCAGAAATTTCAATTGCCTGACCTTTAGGCAACCTATTTGTGGGGCATCCCTAATTGCCATAATGATACTCTTGCGCAGTCTTCTCTTTCGCCTCAGTACCAGAGGGGTGAAAATACCCATTGGTGTTCACTACTCCTAGTCGCTTCTTCCTCGTCCCAGTTCTGTAATAATTCAAATGTGGAGAAATGAGGGGAAATGTCTTACAATAGCCCATTAAGGCCAGGGAAGGGTTAGGTTGGTTTTCAGAGGGAAAAGGGAGATACCATGTCTCACCCTTAAACCTTCTCTTCTTAATCCTCTTTCTGGTGCTTCTAGATTGCCAATGACTCCTGGCATTTTCTTGGTCATTGGGACAGTGGTAACAGTACCCATAAATGCCTCTGGGATAGAGGGTTCACACTGGAATGCAAGATTGGAATGCTGTGTCTCCCCTGAGGACATTTCATCCCCAATGACCCTCCACCCAGGTGATCCTTCCACGCTTCTCCACCCCCAGGATCAGGATCCTTTCCCTGGCAACCTGAGAAGAGGACCCAAGGGGAGTAGGTGTGAGGACGCCCTCAGGTTTCCCACACCTCATGGGTATTTAGCTCTGCCTAGGTTCTGCCAGTCCATCTGAAGAAAGGCCTTTAGTATTGGGAGGCTGTACGTGCATAGCTGCTAGTGCATTTACAGTTCATCAGTATGTGGAATGCTCCACCACTCGGTCATTACAATGAGGTGTGTGCTTCTACAAGTACTATAGTTTTGTTTCACTCATAAAAGGTCAGTTGGAAGTGAGATTTTTTCCGTGGTAACAAAATCACATTTTCCAAGCAGGAGTCCCAGGCTTGGTTCTCCCTGGTTGTTTATAGGGTTCCACTGAGGCATCTGATGCCTTATTTTCTATATGTATTTATTTTAACAATGCTCCGATAGCACTTTTATCCAAGCCTTAGAGGGCGTTCCAATATGATCTGCTGAGCTGTGGTGCTTGGAGTTCTTTGTCATCTATGTGTGTTTGACTATTCCTCAAATGATTGGGGACTCTCCTGGACGATTCTATCAAGACATTGGCCCATCTCTGCTGTGGCCTCTCCTTCCACAATAGCGGCACACAGTGAAAGGCCCTTCTCGGTCTACTAAGTTACTGGTTAAACAGACAGTGCCATTTTCTTTTCTGAGCCATGTTACGGCACAGTTAATCCCCCATATGTGATTTTTTTTATAGAAGATAAAAGCAGTGCCAGAGGATGTAGGCTGAAATTGTGGTGCTGCTTTGGTACATCCTCATGAACTAAAGGCTCCAATGAAGAAGAGTGACAAAGTGGTAATCTGTTTTACTGAGTCTTACTCTTGCGTGTCAATGCTGGGGGATGCTATCCTACTGCACAATCTCTTTTCCCCAACCGATATGCTGTTGCTTGGATATCGCAAGAGGGCATTGAGAGGACTGGCATAGGTGCACGTATTGTAAGGAGAGGGGGTAAACAATGTGTGCACATTTTAAGGCTATTTTCGTTTATCCAGGTATGAGCTACTCTCATCAAATGAAGACTTGAGTACCAAAAGTATTCAGATTATTAAATGCATACAAGACGCTGCCAATGTCATAGATAAATGAACAGACCACCAGTAATTTAATTGCATGTACATTTTGCAAAGAACCAGGCCACTTGACATTTTGCCAGTGCATCCATTCGAAATCAGTGGAGAAAGAAACAACTTCATAAGCCTATGCATGTATTCAGAACAATGTCTCAACACATGGTGGTGTTTACCTTCCAAAGTTGTACAGCGTTACCAGATACCTTTGTTTAATAATTGTGCTAAAATGTACATTTGTCACATTTTACACAAAAGCAAGAAAAAAAAAATTATGTTAGGGCCTAATGGTTATTACATGTATTATTAGTAAGCAATATTTCAGACATTCTGGTAATGTGATTGTCTATTATGTTCCAATATCAGCTAAAAATAGCCTCCACGCTGAAAAACAGACAATTTGCTAAAAGTGACAAATAGGATAACACCGCCTCTTCACAATAATCCATAACCTTATGTTGACTGGCAGTCGTGATTACATCTGGTGTTTGAAAGAAAGTGACCAGCACGCTGTTCGCCAGTTGGTGGCATCCGGTCCCTCGGCCAATGACATCACGCCACCCTTGGCTGAGGGACCGGGCCCAACGAATTGGAGAACACTCAGGGAGTCACTCCCCTTCAAACTCCAGGTGACATAACCCAAGTCCAATCAGGCATGTGGGGTCAATCACCACAACGCCAGTCTTCCACCGATTTGAAGGGACCACACAGAGGCATGCATTGCTATGCAAAACACCTACAAAAATAATCAAAATAGGCCATGTGGGCATGTGTAAATCAAGCCCTTCCATGGCACCACTGCTTACTTGCAAATCGCGGATCGTAAACGGGTCTTCATAGATATACGCTGCATCTGCACCGGCAGATAGGCCAGCCATAGTTGCCAGATATCCACAGTACCCTCCCATGGTCTCAATGATGAAGACTCTCCTTTTGGTGCCAGCTGCCGACTGCTTGATACGATCGCAGGTCTGCCAAAAAAGAAATACACCTATTTACTATAGGGTTTTCATTTAAAAAAATTGCAAGCTTGTAACAAATGATGCTCTATTTTAATATTCGTACTTCTGATAGCAGCTGTAGTCACATAGTGTTGAGGTGCAGAGTTACCATAACTTGACAATCTTTTAAATAATTATTTCCTCAATTTCCTCAATGGTTACTTCTATATCTATCTCTATCACATGAAATATTCTGCCACAGCCATCTCAAGCACCGCAATTTTAATTTGTCACAATGTACTCTAAGGTGGGCACAAGGTGTTGTGTATGGCATCCCTTGAAACAAAGTAAATTAAAATATATTGTAAAGCTTGTGCTGCTGACTGTACATGTGAGATGATCTTAAGAGACCATTATCATTAATCGGTTTGCATCTAGTTGATGAGTCTTTACAGTGGCACTGTTAATCACTGTTCACACACACACACATTCTTAATCTTATAGACCAGTGGTCACAGCATTGAAGATAACTTATAAGCCTTTTTAGATAAAGAAGGTATCAGAATTTTTTAGATTTGGCATCCTCCTGATATTTTGAGTGAGCACTACTTGTAGATGACTGGCAAGAATATAGGGGAAAAAACTGATTTATGGACTATCCTGGGGGAGTAGCGCTTCCGCTGGGCAGTTGTGGAGGGTCTGGACAGTCTGTCTCTGAGATCACATGGTTTCTCTGCTTTTGCGTCTAGAGCCCAGAAGGAATCCTAACAGAAGCGCTGCTACCACCAACCATTCCAAATAGAGGCCTCGAAGGTATTCTATCTTCTTTCCTTAATACAGACACAAGAGGTACGCGTTTTCTTTTGATTTCTATAATCATTTGTGTCAGTTCATCTAATTCCCTCATACTGTGCATAATCTACATAGCTGTATGTTTGTCAGCAATATGTTATTTCAAAAGGCAATTTAAGGGACTGCCCAATTTGTAACATTGCACTGGAGCTGTCGTGCGGAACCTGTCAGGTGTTTATTACTTTAATGTTGTACTTATTCCAAGCAACTCTTACTAGTAAAAAGTGGTCTAGACAAGCAATTGCCTAATCAGAGTATGAGGTTTTGAGAAAGCATATAAAAGGAGGAAGTGAACTCACACAATATGTTTTAAGCCTTTAATTAGCCCAGGGGTAAAACACATCAGCTGTGTACATTGCAACATCTCCATCTTACCTGGCAAATGAAGAAAACATAAATGATTGAGATGAATGGTCTCCTGAATGCTGCATCTAGAGGACACTGATGGGAAAATGTGAAATCATTTCCCTATGTAACTTTGGACCTTGTGCATCTAGTATCATGAAATTATGCAGAAACAAATGTTGGCTACAACCGAATATGCATACACATTTGGTGAACTTTGATAATACTTTCATGTTGAAAATGATAGTGTTTAAAAGGTGTGTTTTGCATTGGATTTTGCGCAGACCAAAAAATAAAAAATGGGACAAGTATCTTAAAATTGACCGCTTTGGTTTTTGAGATTATTAGTATATACATAATCGTTAAGCAGAACTAATGTAGGTTACAACAAATCCAGAAATTGTTGTAGGCAAACCTGAGAAAATGTTTGCAAAATTCTGGCATGTGCAGTAGAAGCAGAGTTACACAAACAGCCTTATTAATGCAAACTGACAATGTGGATAAGGCATGCTTACAAGTAAGCACAGTAAACCAAAAAAAAAAGTTATTAGTCCACAGACGTGCAATGGAAGCAACGCCACTGGGCCTGGCCTAGTGGACACTTCAGGTGGCTTGGCCTGGTGCCTTGAGGTGGATGAGATATGGTTGTTTTTTTGATTAACGAGGCACATTTTTATGAATGCTTTTTAAACCAGTATTGGTCATTTTCCTTTTTTCGTTGCATGGTAACCACAAAGGTTCCTTAAATATTTTCTTTTCTGTATTTCATGTTTTTATTAGCCAACTTTACCATACGACCCAAAGAATACAGCTGAGTCCCACGATACAAATTCGGTCCAGCTGTTACATAGACCCTGACACAAAACTGTTCCTCAAAGCCTCAGGAACATGTGCTGCTGCTTGAAACCTAGCCATTCACCGCCTATCCCCGACTTGCCAATAAATGCATGCAAGCATTGTACCCAGGGCTTTAAGTGGGGTAAGAAATCGAGGGGGGGCCCTCATTTGGGGGCGTGGCTTGTGGGGGCGTGGCCTAAAACGTACGCAAATCGTAAGGTATGCACACACACATATATATGCATGTTATATATCTGTGTGCGTACCTTACTATGGTTTGTGTACTTTGCAAGCCATCTTTTCTAAACATAGAATTTCTATGTTTAGAAAAGATGGCTTGCAAAGAACACAAACCATAGTAAGGTACGCACACAGATATATAACATGCATATATATGTGTGTGTGCATACCTTACGGTTTGCCTACTTTTCAGGCCATTTTTTTAAAAAAACATTTCGGTTTTATAAAAGATGGCTTTGAAAGTACACAATTCAAGCCATCTTTTATAAAGCTTTGACTACGGACAAAATTGTCCGTCGGCAAAGCTTTATAAAAGATGGCTTGAATTGTGTACTTTTCAAGCCATCTTTCATAAACCTCGAAAAATATCAAGGAATCCCCAGGTTCGCCGAGGGTTAATGACGCCTCGGCGACCTGGGGAAACAAAGGGACAGTAACTGCCTCTGGTGAACCCTTGCGCGAGAGGTCACCAGAGGCAGTTACTATGATTTACAGAAGTGGCAGCCAGGCACAGCATTGCTGTGGCTGGCTGCCACTTCTGTCAGATCGCCTGACTTCATGGCAGGCGCATATCCCGTCGCGGCTGCTGCCGCGACGGGATAATGCATCCCGCCAATGTTGCGTGTGGTGGGACGGGGGCCCCGGCAGGGCCCCGGCTCAGTCCCACTTTTTGGAGACTGCCGGGGCCCGGCCCCGGCAGGCCCCGGCCCACTTAAAGCCCTGATTGTACCGCTTCCTTCCATCTCCACGGTCTTCCCAACAGCGTTCATCCACCACAGCACTTCGAGGCCATACCATGACGGTAGAGGCTATACAAATACCTCCTACCAGAACATAACATCCCCTCAAACAAAGTTCTTTCATTGAATATGGGTACATATATTCCTCTTGATTGGGGATGTACACTCCACGGAGGAGAATTGTTACTGAATCGGAAGCTCCAGAAGTGCATAATGCTACCTACTCCCTTATTGCGATCAGGCAACACTACAGGAGCCAGCTAGAGGCACTCAACTCTAGAAGGCGTTTTCAAGTTTTAGTTTACAAAAAATATCTTGCCCAAAATTTGGGCACATGTCTTCTCTTGATTTTTTCTCCAAGTACATGAATTTCATATTATTGCTTTTATTTTCATATTGTAATGGAAACTTTATACTTTGTTGTGAGCATTATTCAGAAAGAGATTCATTTAAATTTATTTGCATATCTTTTAAAAAAATAGTGTAAAGGAGTTTTACCTTTTAATAGCCAAATTATTGGTGGTAGGAAAGGAAACTTACAATGTAAAATCCGATGATTTCTGTAATTATTGTTTAAACTCTGCTTCCGTCTTAGTGCACATTGCGCTTTATAGGGTCTGGGTGTAGGTAAAAAAGCGAATAGGCATCAGAGTAAATTTGGCCAGATGTTGAATAGCAACAATTGTGTTGACTGTTGGACTGTCTGCAAATACAAGTATATTTTGCACATTGTTCAATAGTATTTAGTTTAGTTTAGTTCATTTGTATAGCGCCGCCTGGCCCTGGGGCATCCAGGCGCTTGAGATGAATACAACAAGATTAATACAGCAAAACAATATGATAAAATGTGGTCTTAGGGGACCAGTAGCAGAGGTTGAGGGAGTTGTCACTCAGTTGCAATTACAGATAGTTACATATAGTATAACATGATCCAAGGTGGATGAAAGCAATACATTTAGGACATTATCAAACAGTTACAGGTAATGTACAGGCCGATTTACAAATGTACAAGTTTGCAGTCTGAGTGCAGGCTAGTGCGGTAGAGCTATGCAGTTTACGTTTCTTTGGACAGAAGCCATGTTTTGGTGCTGTGTCTAAATCTGTGAAAGGACGGTTCTGATCTCAGCTCCAGTGGAAGTGAATTCCAGAGGTTGGAGGCAAGCACGGGGAAGCTAGAGCCACCTGCTTTTTGGAGCTTATATCTTGGAATATTGAAGCAGTGAGTTTGAGCTGTTCTGGTAGGGCGCGCAGGGGTGTGGTGAGTGAGGTTGTCGGATAGGTATCTGGGTGCTTGGTTAGCTAGGCATTTGTGTGTGAGTGAGAGGGTTTTATCTTCAATTCTTTGTGGTATGGATAGCCATTGGCAGGAGCGTCTGGCGTCCGAAATGTGTTCATGTTTCGGTATGTTCAGGGCTGCTCGCCGGGTGTTGTTTTGGATGACTTGTAGTTTGTTAATGTTTTTCTGACTGGTGCCCGAGTATAGAGCATTACAGTAGTCGACTTTGGAGAGGACTAGCGCTCTGGCTAAGGTGGTGCAGTTGGATGGTGAGAGGTAAGGTCTGCTGGCATTGATGAGCTTACAGGTGTAAGCAGTGGCGGATGAGATGGAATTGATCTGTCTTGTCAGTGTGAGGGAGGAATCGAGATAGATTCCTAAGGTTTTGATGCTGTTAGAGACACTGATGTTATTGCCTTCTATAGTGAATGCCTGATAGAGTTTGTCGAGTTTATTAAGTCTGGGTTGGGATCCTAGGAGAAGGAGCTCGGTCTTGTCGTCGTTGAGGCATAGGCCATGCTTGGCCATCCATTCTTGGATAATGGAGTAAATGTTGCTGAGAGCAGTGAGGTCGTGGAGTAGTCGCCTGTTAAAGGGATCAGTATTTGGGTGTCATCTGCATAGTTGGTGTAGATGACACCCAAGTGGTCCAATATGTCAAAGATGGGTTTCGTGATGTCATGATCTCTGCTTCCAAAAGGTCAGGGTTTTCCCAACTCCCTTGGAAGCAGATCCATAACCCAGGTTCCGAGTGCCAACCAGTCCCAATTGGGACCTTTTGGACCCAGTCCTGGCGCCAGTGGCACCAGGCTCATAAATATGCCCAGTCCCAGCGCTGGAAGCGCCGGGCTCATAATGCTTGGGTGGACTTACCTGCAGCAGACCATGCTGCTTACTTGCCTGCCAGTTGAGCCTCTGATCCTCTTCTGTTTGGAACTACTTTTCCTGTTGGGTGGGGCAGGAGCCACTCCCTAGATTCAGAACACTGGAACTCTTCTGGAAAGCAGGAACTCTTTTCTTACCTAGGCGTGGCTGTGGAAGGAGACACCTAAGCACTACAGGAGGCTATTTAAACCACACCCGATGGATGAATCTTGCTTTGCGTTATTCTGCATCCTCTGCAGCAGAACGCTCATCGTGTCTTCTGCATCTGATCCTGGGCCTAAGGAAAAAGGCTTACCATCCTGAATCCAGTCTTCAGCAACACCTATAAAGACAAGAAGGAACAGGTTAGCATTACGGTCTTCAGTGACAGCTCTTCACTTACCTGGTCCATCGGCTGTCACCAACGCCTCGCGCTGCATTCCGGCATCTGAAAGACAAAGGCTTACCTACTCTTCGTGCGCTCCGGAGGTCTTCACACTGCATTCCGGCATCTGAAAGACAAAAGCTTACCAACTCTTCGCACGCTCCGGAGGCCTTCGGCGCTGCATCCCGCATCTGAAAGACAAAACAAGGTGCGTTTAAAGACATTGGGGAACTTTAATACTCACGTGCCATTACTCCTTTCCACATCTAACCCAGTGGGTATTCCGGCACCCTGCAGCCGCTCCGAACTTGTACCTGCAAAATAAAAAGACAGTTAGAGCGCATCGTGAAGCAGGCAACAAGCGCTTACTTACGTGCTTCCAGGCGCTTCTATTCATCACACGGGCTCCATCTTCAACTCACTTCAGCCCGTCATCCGCCATCGCCGGAACCCTGCAAAGCAAGAGACATCATTACTAAAGACTTTAAAGACATTAGAATTACTCGAAACTTACCGTTCGTGCAGTAAACGACGGACAGCAGTCCTCTGAAGTCAAGAGGCCTGCTCCCCTTATCCAGTGAAGAAACTGGTTACAGCACCCTGCCCCGAGGCAGATGGAGAGCACAGCGTTCACTTACCTAAGACATCTTACCCTTCGAGTCAGACATACAGTGCACAGAGGTCCAGCCCAAATAGCCAGCCGTGTGCTACACATCACCTTTGAAGATACGGTATACGCCCAGTCAAGACCGGCGCCTCTACGGGAATCAGGTGAGCGTTACACGTGAACACATTGTATAGAGTGGGGGAGATGCAGGAGCCCTGGCGGACACCGCAAGTGACTGGGGCTGGGTTGGCAGAGACTGTGGGTGCAAAGACTCTCATGGATCTGTTGTTAAGGAAGGATTGGATCCATGCGTTGGCATTATCTGAGAATGTGGCTGCTGAGGATAGATGTTTGCAGAGGATGTCATGGTTGACCAGGTCGAAGGCGGCCGATAAGTCGAGAAGGAGAAGGAGGGCCAGTTTGCCATTGTCTTTAATGTTTTCCATCTGTGTCTTAAGGACAATCGGGGCGGTCTCAGTGCCCTGTTTGGGGCGGAAGCTTGATTGTCTGAGTCCTTTTAAGTTATTTTTCTCGAGGTGGTTCTGTATCTGGAGGTCTGTCAAGGATTTTTAGAACGAAGGGTACAGTCGTAATGTGTCTGTAGTTGGTGGGGACACTTGGGTCTAGGGTGGGCTTCTTAAGTAAGGGAACAACCCAGGAGTCCTTGAGGTTGTTGGGCACTTCGTTGGATGTGAAAGATGAGTTGATGAGGGAAGTGATGAAGGGAGCAAGTTGTTTGGCTGCATCTTTAATGGCTGGGGCCGGGCAAATATCACCTTGGCATTTGGACGGTTTCAGTGAGTTGATTATTTCTTCAACCACTTTGATGGTTATGGTGGAAAACTCAAAGAGGTTATTGTCATCATTTTGGGGGGTGGTGTGGGTATGTGTAGAGGGGGTGATGTTATCAGTGAGGGTGAGGCTTTCTTTCTTGGTCAGGATTTTGGATTGTAGTGTAGCAGGAGGGCTTCCTGAATGTTTGTGCACCAGTGGATGTCTTTGTTGCAAGTGTCTGGAATGGGGGAGGGTGATTCGAGATCTCTCAGGATATTGAAGAGCTCTTTGGTATTGGATTTGGCTTTGCAGATTCTTTCATTGTACATGTTTTTTTTTACTAAATGATAGCTGACTTATAGATGTTAGAGGCTAGTGCGTAAGATGTCTTGTTAATAGTGGATGATGACTGTTGCCATGCTAATTCAGCTTGTCTTTTGGTTTTGCAGAGTGTTTTTAGTTTGGGGGTGAACCAAGAATTGAGGTGTGCACATGGTTTGGCTTTCCGAAGCTTGAGTGGTGCTATGGTGTTTATAGCCTTAAGGATGGTTGTGTTGTATAACTCTCCTAGTTCAGTAGGGTTAGTCATGGTAGGTGAGAAGTCGATGATGGGTTGGAGTAACGGGATGAGTTTCTCTACTGTGATGTTTTTGTTATTTCTTGTGAGTGTGGGTGGGGCATTGGGAGGAGGCCCTGGTGTTTGAGTGCCTTTGTTGATGGTGAAAGTAATGAGGTAGTGATCAGTCCAAGCGCATGGTGTGTTGGATAGGATGGTGGTGTTCCAGTTAAGATCAGCTATCCAGTCAAGGATGCGGCCTTTGGTGTGTGTGGGTTGTGCGATATGGTGGGTGAGTCCTAATTCTGAAATGCTGTTGGCGACAGTGTTGGCTTTGTCATCTTTCTCATTGTTGAGACCTAGATTAAAGTCTCCTAGGATGAGTAGTCTAGAGTTGGGTTTGATATTGTTCGAGAGTAAAAGGGCTATGTCTTCATTAAAGGATAATATAGGGCCTGGCGGTCTGTAAATGAGGTGGATGGTGATTGTGCTTGTGTGGGTTGTGGATAGTTTGAGGGTGAGTAGTTCCACTGATGGGAGGGATTGGTTTTGTATGTGTCTTATGTTGATGTAGCTTTTTGCAATAATGGCTACTCCACCACCTTTGGCTGTTTGTCTGTCTGTACGGTAGATGGTATAGTCATTGGGTATAGCTAGTGATAGAGAGGGGCCAGACGCTGGGTGGAGCCAGGTCTCTGTAATAGCTATGAAATCGAGATCATTGGTGGAGATAATGTCGGCTATGTCTAGGGCATGGGCGACTACGGATCTTCCGTTGATGAGTGCACCTTTGATGGTTTCGGTGGTAATGCATGGTTTTTTGATGTGGGTGCGGGGGAAGGGTGCGTTCAGGCAGGGTGTGATCTGGTCTGTCGGAGGTATAAAGTGTGTGCAAGGAGAGGCAGATTTGGTTAAGGTTATGATTTGTTTGTTGCCTAGGTTGAGGAAGGACGCAGGGGTGTGTGTTCTTGATCTGAGTCAGGCGAGTCTCGACGAGCCTATGCAGGGGTAGGATTTGCTGGTAGGGAGGTTTGTGAGAGTGGACGGGCCGGTGGGTGTAGTTTGTGATGCTTTTTGGGGGCTGGAGGTGTCTGCTATGCGTGAGTGTCGGTGGTGGAGGCAGGCTCGAAGGGGTTGATGTTGGGTAGGAAGGGGGTGGGGCAGGGTATGGGATAATGTCTGGGGCAGGCTAGTCTGCTGAGGCCATTGGGGTGTGAGCGAAAGTGTAGCCCTGTACAGGGGATGTCATGGGGGACCAGGCAGAATGGGAACATAATGAGGAAGGTCCAGGTTATCATATATGATTTAGAAGGTACTATTGCATAAAATCATCAGAGAAATGCTAAAACACAATGCTAATGCGCAATGTTGCTGCAGTGAAGGTACTAACGCACAAAACCATCAGAGAAATGCTAATGCACAATGGTGCTGCAGTGCACAGTCAGGTATATGGCTGGGTTAGTAGCTAGTACGCAAGATGCTAGAGCATAGTATAAGCAAACAAGCATGCTAGATATTACTTTTAATGTGAGGGATACACTTGTAGAGTGTGGGTCTACGGTGGTGGTGTTGGCAACAGTGGCTAGTGGAATTAGTGCCGGGAGGTAGAGGGCAAAGTAGGGCAAGTGCCTGTATATATAAATTGAAAAGGGAGTATACGCATGTGTTAGGATGATACATTACATTGGAGCAACTAGAGTCATAGTAATGCGATCAGCTGTCCAGCGATGGTGATTGAAGGAAGCGTCCTCGGGTGCGCTGGCTTGCAAAGTTCCGGGAATATAGTAATGACTAAGGAGGCTTACCCGCTATTAGGCAGAGATTTGTGGCCAGGGCCTCGGAAGCCTCCGGACAGGCTCCAGACAGGAAGTGCCCCTTGTGGAGGAGCTCCTTAGGGATATATATAATATCAGAGTACTGAATTACACATTTCCTTGCACATTGCTCTTTTGCAGACATTTGTATTTATATTAACTGAACGCGGAGTTATACTCCCATTTACACATTGCTTATTTGCACACAGTAAAAGTGTATTGATGTTTAGTATGAACAACGTATATTTTATCTTTTCGTTCATGCTCATTTGTTTGCTCACCTGTTAATCGATTTACCGCAAGATATTTAAACATGACTGTTCACAAGAAAGATTTGGACTGTATCGCTAGGGTTTTTAATGATTCTTAAAGTCAATGATGATGACTTTTAATGGATTATTGTTTTAAGGAATTCTCTCTTTGTGGTTCACAATTTATGTGTATGAAATGTTAGTGAATTGTAAAAAGTCGCTTGACTAATTACAATAAATAATAATAAAACATGTTCTTTAAATGTTTAAACTCGCTGTCCTTAAAAACATTATTTCTTTCCTTTATTCAATTTCTCAACCAAATGTGTTCAGTTCCCTTTCTTTCTTACATTCTTTGCGACAAACAAAGCGAATAAGATGAGAGCGATGTTGTTGCATACATATTTATATTTAGGCATTCACAATTTGTTATGGAAAGACTTGTTAAAAGGTTAAGCTCATCGTAAACCAATTATATAATTTTAAATTTTGAATTTCGATTTATATCAGGAATACATTGATCTTATTTAACATTCCATTTAAGAATCATAGAAGGTGTCTAAGAATGGGGGAGTAATTAAGCATCGATTGAAAATCATATTTGATTAAGGTTTCTACATGCATTCTGTTAGAGATATTTAGCTCACAAACTATTTCAAACATTAAAACATATTGCCCATTTCAAAGCATGTTGCACACAATAATTGGTGAATTACTAGATGCTCATGATATCCAAACTTCTGAAGGAAATCTAGTTGACAATAATAAGATGTTCACAAAGTGGCATCCACGTGCACAATACATTGAATTCACTAGCCCAGTGACTGGGTGATATTATTACTGCTCATATAATGTTTTGCAAATTACTGTGAGGGTTGTAGGATTAAGAGTCGGACACAAGGGTGGC
Organism: Ambystoma mexicanum; assembly: GCF_040938575.1. Taxonomy (NCBI): domain Eukaryota; kingdom Metazoa; phylum Chordata; class Amphibia; order Caudata; family Ambystomatidae; genus Ambystoma; species Ambystoma mexicanum. Next base: position 184,497,990 of record NC_090926.1, read on the forward strand.
ATGTTCATTGGCAAATACTTTTACTATTAACAAAAATTGGGGGGAGTTGGAGGAAATCCTAACTAACCCTACCTCTCAGAGGGGTTACCCTGTCTCAACCAAACTAACTAATTAAAACCGTCTGTGTCAGAATGTCCAAAGTAAAGTTTGCTGTCCTGTGGCCAAATCCTAACCCATCCATAACAAGCTAAACTCAACAGAAGGTGAAAGGGGAATTGTCTCTTGACTGTCTGCCTGCAGCCCAGCTTTGTAGATCAAAACTAAAAGTTCAGAAAAGCAAACAAGCATTCCATAAGATTCAAGGGGTTGATTCCCTTTCCCCAGAGTCTTTGCAACTTCATCCAAAATTGTCTCTGTATTTTCAATGGTCAAGATAGATTATCTTTGGTTGGTCAACCTGACTCCAGGCCCTGTGATAAGTCGTCTTGTGGGTCCCAGACCCTTTGTGAGCAGACCCGGCTTCCAAGTACTGCACCAAAGAATAATAGCCTGGTTCACTCTCCTAAGCTGTGCTGAGGGTCCCTGACCCTTTCTGAGGTGCCCCTCCTTGGACCACTCTCCTGCCAAGCAGGGTACCCAACAATATTGTTCTCACCATCTTCTCTCTCTGACTTCACTTCCACCCACAGCCTTGGTTTACTCTCCTGCCAAGGTCTGAGTGTCACTTGTGCATGTGAGCTTTGTATTGTATTTCTCTTTATTACTGTTTGGGGTACACTTCCCTAGCATGGGTCTCAGATTCCCTTCACTTGGTTAATGTCCCAGTTCTCTTGATCTGATGTCCCTTCTAACCACAGCCTTGGTGTATTCCCCTGCCTTGGTCTGTGAGTGTCACTTGTATATGCAAAGTTCCTATTTCTTCTTATTGCTACACAGGATATGCTTTCCCAATGTGTCCCAGACCCCCTTCATTTGGTTACTCGGCTCCGGTGAAGATTCCTTCTTTTCTTTGCTTCGGGTTTCATGCCCCTCCTTGGTCTCCCCAACCCTGGCATTAGCTACCCTAGTACCTGCAGGGTCTTGGCTGTCACCCTCTGGTTGATTGCGGGTCTCCCAGGAGTTTTGGCGGCTTCTCTTGTTCACCAGAGCCTTCTCTGGTCTTCCGCGCATCTCCTCTGCAGCTTGGCGGATGTTTCTTTGCACTCTAGCGGCCTTGGTCACCATTGGGAAACGTCCCTCTCAATTCCGATCTGCCTTCTGCGCTCGGGGCCTTCCGCGAGTGCGTGTCTCTTTCTCTGACACCATCTGCTTCTCTGCTCTGCTGGCCTGTACATACCATGCTGTGCCAAAAACAACATCATCGCTCGTTTCCCCCTCTGCGTTTGAATGACAGCTGACCAATAGGATCACTCGAAGCGCTAGCGAGTGTGCGTTTGTTCATGTCAGTGATCTTCATTACTCATGGCCTCTTCCTCGTACCAGTAGATCTTACTTGGGATGTGTTGCAAAAACTTACAGACATTAGGAAATGGGGAATTGAGTGGTTTTGAGGGAAGGTGGGAGGGTCAAAGAGATAATACGTTCTCCCAAAATGGTCACTACTCTCAATGGGGTCCTCCCTCCCCATGAGATCCTCCTGCTATCATGTAGCGGCCTCACCACCATGCCCTCATGAGACGCTGTTAGGGGAGTTTTCCTAAAGTGCACTTGCGGTAAGACTTCATAACACTATCCCAATGGCATACAGGGTTTATAGTCATAATTTCGAAACCAATAATGTCGAAAGTCATTTTTTCAAAAAAAAAATGTCAATTTTTTTTTTAAAGGAGAGTTCCGGGACTTTTTTTTTATTGTCCCTACGGGTCGGCCATGTGTTTGTAAGCATAAATCGGTAGATCGTAGGAAACTTTCCTATGGACCTTACCCGACTTTTCGCCCCTTATCGCACTCGAAATCAGCCTCCATTTTGTGATAATCCTATCATTCCGCCGCATCGACCTGGCTCACCTGCCTTTGCGGCACTAAATCAAATCCCCCGCCCCTGAGCCTGACATCAGCAGACGCGTACTGCCCATTTCAAGCACGTCTCGTGTCAACAATCGCTGCGCCTCAGCTATTGACGTGTTGCCATGGAAATGGCAGGACGCCTCTTTCCCCAATAAGTATAAACAGACCGTTTCACAACATACAGCAGCAGATTTTCGATTCCATTCCTCTCTCTGTGTTACTTTGAGTATTCTGTGACTCGTTTCAGTGCTCTGGTCAGCTACCTTCGCCGCTTGTAGCCCGTGTGAACAGATACCAGTACCACCGCTATAAATTATTTTACTATCTTTACCGCACAATGGCCACAATAATGCCGTATATGTACGAGCCCGAGTACACCGAGGAAGAACTACTGGAAAGGCAAGCACGCGAAAACGATGGGGATTCGGACGGCAGTTGGGAGGACCAGTCAACGGATGAAGAGCCTGGACCATGTCGCATGGACGGCGTCTCCACCTGGTGCACGTGCAATCGGTGCGAGCTAATGCCAACTGAGGAGGAGAACTGCTGCTGCCGTGAAAATTCCGGGTGCTTGGCCTACATTTCGGAAAGCGAGCAAAGTCAGCAGGAAGGCGAGCAAAGTCCGCAATGCATCACCGAGCTGCCAGAGTTCAGGGAAGCCTGCCTCTCACGGACAGTGTTGAGGATGATGATGGTGCTTATGCACGAACTTCGTGGCACTGTTCGTCCGCGTAATCCGAGTAACGAGTAAGTATACTCTGTTTGTGATGTCAGTGATGCCACCACTATTTCATGGTCGTCTCCCACATATAAAATTACATTTACATATCATTGGAACGCATGTAAATTGGTTCCATATAGTGCATTTTCTAGATATAATTTTTTTCTAAGAAAAATGACATGTGTTACCTGAATCGACATTGATAAGAAAGTTTGGTCAGTTTAATACAGTTTGCATCTTTTTTTTTCACAGGTGGTACAGGCTGGTGGCCTATCGTTGCTTCACTTGGTGGCTTCACGGGAGGCTCGGACACCGCGTTCGGAGAGTAATACCTGCCTGTGCGGTACTTGCCATTAGACAACATTTCCCCAGTGACAGTGGACAATACCGCGGATTTTCCCTCGATGTGCTGCAACCTCAACTTTACAATGTGTAATGTTTATTATTTATGTTTAATTAAAATCTAAAATAAAGCCCAACATATATTTTAACAATGGTTGTTTTGATTTTTTAAATGAATCTAGTGTATATTCTCCTGGGAGGGTGAGGTATTTATAAACTCACCCCCCTGCCTTCCATGTAGTAGATCCTGCAGCCATCCTCTTACATTCAGTTAGATGGCCTCTCCTTGGTGAGGCCCTGCGGCAAACGGGTCTTGTCTGCACGACCACCGCCCCGATCCACCCCCCGCCCTATCAAAGGCAGTTCGCACCGGGGTACTTGAGCTGCTGGCAAGTGGAGCTGTCAGGGAGCGATAAAGGCCAAGAGGTGCCAAAGACCATGTACACTTCAAAGTGGTCTATAGAGCATGGGTTTGTTGTTCCCATGTCTACCTCCAGACCCCGTGTCTCCTGCCAAGCATCCCCCTCACGCTGGACGGCCCCCTGCAATCCACATAAGTGTGTCTCCATTCACGAGTCTTCCTGTGTCTTGTCTGCACGACCACCGCCCCGATCCACCCCCCGCCCTATCAAAGGCAGTTCGCACCGGGGTACTTGAGCTGCTGGCAAGTGGAGCTGTCAGGGAGCGATAAAGGCCAAGAGGTGCCAAAGACCATGTACACTTCAAAGTGGTCTATAGAGCATGGGTTTGTTGTTCCCATGTCTACCTCCAGACCCCGTGTCTCCTGCCAAGCATCCCCCTCACGCTGGACGGCCCCCTGCAATCCACATAAGTGTGTCTCCATTCACGAGTCTTCCTGTGTCTTGTCTGCACGACCACCGCCCCGATCCACCCCCCGCCCTATCAAAGGCAGTTCGCACCGGGGTACTTGAGCTGCTGGCAAGTGGAGCTGTCAGGGAGCGATAAAGGCCAAGAGGTGCCAAAGACCATGTACACTTCAAAGTGGTCTATAGAGCATGGGTTTGTTGTTCCCATGTCTACCTCCAGACCCCGTGTCTCCTGCCAAGCATCCCCCTCACGCTGGACGGCCCCCTGCAATCCACATAAGTGTGTCTCCATTCACGAGTCTTCCTGTGTCTTGTCTGCACGACCACCGCCCCGATCCACCCCCCGCCCTATCAAAGGCAGTTCGCACCGGGGTACTTGAGCTGCTGGCAAGTGGAGCTGTCAGGGAGCGATAAAGGCCAAGAGGTGCCAAAGACCATGTACACTTCAAAGTGGTCTATAGAGCATGGGTTTGTTGTTCCCATGTCTACCTCCAGACCCCGTGTCTCCTGCCAAGCATCCCCCTCACGCTGGACGGCCCCCTGCAATCCACATAATGCCACGACATATACACGTCATTCATTCACAAACACACCCCTGGTTCGAATTCTTTATAACCCACCTCATATTTCTAATGAGAACTTCTTTGCGCTTTGCTAGTCAACCCGTGAAGGTGCTGGTTATCTGCTCTTCGTCTCTGTGAACTTCCGTGACCACTTTGAGCAAACTCGTCAGTTTGCAACCTGTGAACTGCTCCCTGTTCTACGACAAGAAACTACTCTGATCCCTGCATCTAACTGTTTGTTCGTCAAGGTAAGTCCATGTACCATAATCATTTTGCGTCCAATTTTTTAATTTATATCTATTTGCTAGTAGTCATCAAATTGCATCCATGTTTTCTTTTCGTTCACGACAGTACATGCAAGGAACTAGTCACATGTTCTGAGTTTAGTCAAATTACTTTTTCTATTTTTTGAAAGTTATTGAAATACTTATCCGCATGTGAATAACGTGTATAGTTCCAAGAACCAAAACGGACCTTGCATTGAACCTTTTATGTGTCATTTACTGTTTTAACACATTGGTATTCATAGAGAATTGTTGATCTTTACTTTTCAGAACTTTCCATAATGCCTGCCTGTTCCATTGGCGGTTGCCCTTCGAAGACCCATAACAAATCTGAAGGTACTATAATGCATGTTTTCCCTAAGACAATAGATCAGATAAGAGGATGGGTCCGATATTGCGGATATCCAGCCTCTGAGCTAGAAAGTAGAGTCCTAGAAGTCTTTGCGGACAAGAGGGGTGATCGATACCGCATCTGCAGCAGGCACTTTAGCCCAGACATGTACTCCACATCATTGCTAATAAAGAAGAAAACACCGCGAGCGAGGCGAAAATTGCTCTCAACCGCTATTCCCACTCTATTCGTCCACATGCCTCCACTGGTGAGTCAAGTTTACGGATCTAGTTCTCGGCCTTGCGGTAGTGTGTAGCAGTAGCTAACAATAATTTCCCCATTTATGTATCCACTCAATATGAAGGCGGAAGATTCTCCATCCGTGTCGTTATTGCAGTCATCAGCCACTTCAAGCGCCTATCGGGTAATCTTACTTAGCTATTCTGACACTGACTTGTTTTAGGCATGTAAATCAATAGTTTTAATTGATCGTGTAATTATTTTACCTAATGGTACACCCTTGTACTCGTCCTCTAGTCTTTGTTTTCAGTTATAATTATTGTTATCCAAAATAATGCAAGTACTGTCTTTCAGGGAGATGCTGAGGAGTCCAACGCATTGACGACAACCGTAGATGTCACTCAGATGCTCGAGGTACGTTTCTTTCGTTTTTAGCCATTGATATGTCCTTCTGTCGTCGCCCTCCTATTTGTCTTCTTTTTTCAATATTGTGTTCATTACTAATGAAAGTCCTATGTTTCAGGGAGTCGATGGAGCATTAGTCCAAGTAGAAGGGGGAGCATGCAGTTACGGGTCGGCGCAACAGCTTGCAGAAGTGTGCACCGCAGTTACATCGTCCCTTGATGTTCTTATGCATTTCGAGGTATGGATACTGACAGTTCGATCAAGCGAAATCATATGACGTGATTACATCCGCTATACTTCCTTCTTTATTAACGCAAGTACTATGTTTCAGGGAGATGACGGAGCTTCTTCTACAAGAACATCACCCCTAGTAGTTGATGCAGATCTCTGGGTGGTGACACTTCCAACGATCGAGCAAATCGAATCATATTTACATATCCATTATTTATTTTAGACAACTGATCATTTGTGCAGGTCTATTTAGATGAGCCGTTGACGCCTGCTCAAAGTTTATGTTCTTTTTAACAAAATAGAAAAGCATACTAATGCAATTACTGTGTTTCAGGGAGTTGCTGAAGCGTCATCTTCAATAATATCATCAATGGAAGTCTATGCGGAGCCCGAGGTATGGATCTTGACAGTTCAATCTAACTAGATCAACAATGCGTGAACTATTGTCGTTTGAATGTTCTACACAATGCGTTCATTCGTGTTTTGCTATTGAGATGTACGTATGGGTATTGGTCCCCAAGTACATTTTGTGTTTTCAATATTATTATACATACTAATGAAAGTTCTATGTTTCAGGGAGTCGATGGAGCCTCAGTGAGTGATGGATGTGCTTATCATGAAAATATAGTCGTTGCAGCGCGAGAGGAAGTGGAGACATGCACACACGAGTCGGAGCAACAGCGTCCAGATGTTGAAGTTCGAGGCAAGAAAGTTTCAAAGAAAAGAAAGCAAAAGAAGGTTAGTGTCCTGTTCACTATATTATGTTGTCTTTCACTGTCAATAGTTCAATACTGTAAGTTGTGTTTAAACTGAACATCCCTTTTCTAATCTGTCCTCTAGTTGCGAGTGGGTGTAAGAACTAAATCTACACAGACAGTGAAGCGAACGAGAGATGTTGCTTGTCAAACCTTTTGGCAGGGACTTGAGACTGGAGATGCATCGTGCCAATGGGAAGAATATGAAGTGATTGACAACGGAGCTATACCACCACCAGCCATTGATAGTGAATGTCCTCCTGGTAGTTTGGATGCAGTCGGAGATCAATTCACAGAATCCACACCCGCAAAAAATAAGAGCGCGCGAAAGTTGAAGACATTGTTTTTTTCTCCCATCTCCGGACAAGGAACAGATGTTGCAATGGAAGAGAATGACGTGGACGACAATGAAACACCATCAATATCACTCAGCATAGCGGAAGACGATATCAGAGATTGTACCTTTCATGCGAGTGACATGTCCTCAACGTTACAGGCCGAACCAGCTGGGATGCAGAGTGAAAGTATAAGGAAAGAGGCCAAATTCATTGTATTCGATAGCTGTTTGATGGATATTATTATGATGATGAAATGTGGGCATTCGGTTGGTGGGGAAGTATGTGGGGAGCCATTGATTAATGTGACTCGTGCAATTCGAGGCACTAACCTTAAAATACATGCCACCTGTACACAATATCATCCGTTCGCATGGTCTGCACAACCCATGCTGGGGCAACTGCCAGCAGGCAATCTACTTTGTGCAGCGGCCGCACTTTTTAGTGGTTCAAGTTTTAAAAAGTTACAGTATTTCTTTCAGTTTGTGGGAATCCATTTCATTGCGAAAAGTCAGTTCTACAAATACCAAACCGATTATCTATTTCCAGCCATCAGCGAAGCTTGGAGAATGGAAAAAATGTCAATGGAAAGTACATTCGCGGGCAAACGCTTCAGGCTAGCCGGTGATGGACAGTGCGACAGCCCAGGATTTTCAGCCAAGTACTGCACCTACCACTTTCAGGACATGGAAAGTAAGAAAATTGTGAGTTCGGTGGTCGTGCAGGTGTCACAAAGTACATCCTCAGTGGCCATGGAGAAAGTTGGCTTTGTAGCATCATTGCAAGAACTACAATCGCGGGGAATGGTGATCGACCTGATAGCCACGGACAGACACGTTTCAATTGCCAAGACAATGAGAGAACAGTACAAAAATATAAATCACCAATTTGACGTTTGGCATCTTGCAAAATCAATCAATAAAAAATTGTCTGCTGCAGGTAAAAAAAAAGAATTGCAAGGTATTTCACAGTGGTCCAAGTCAATCAGCAACCATCTTTGGTGGAGCTCAAAAACATGTGAAGGGTCGTTGGAAATTCTACTGGAAAAATGGCGGTCAGTAATGTTGCACTGTAGCAACGTACATCGATGGTCGACAAATGAGCATTTCCACAAATGTGAACATGGCCATTTGTCCACAGAGGAGGCACGGAAGAAGAAGTGGTTGATTCCTTCATCACCCACTCACAAAGCCATTGAAAAGATTGTATTTGATAAAACTATAACAAAAGCTTTGAGGGGACTCACGGAATTCTGCCACACAGGAGATTTGGAGGTGTTCCACAATATGTGCCTCAAGTACAGGCCCAAAAGATTGCATTTTGGCATGGAAGGCATGATAAATCGGACTCTTTTAGCGGTCTTGGCACATAACCATAATGTTGGCCGTCAACAAAGTAGGACGACCGGAACTTTAGGGACGCTTCGCTACAATAAGGCCTTCACTAAAAGAAGTAAACAATGGGTGATCAAACCAGTGTTTGAGGATATGCAATATGAGTTTATTGAGAGACTTATCGTAGATGTCCTCGATAGGCACATACATGGAGTGGTGAACGAACCTATGCAGGGGACAACTGCATTGCCACCCAACATTGCCTCTGTTCCATGTCCACCTAAAGCAGAGCTCATTGAGAAATACACATCACGGTTTAAATGATTGTAATTTGATTGTCTGTTCTCTCGAGTCTCCTCATGTTGCAGGCCCATTGCAATTAAACCAAACAGTAATATAAATCATTTTTACAAAAATTATAGAATGTTTCCGTATTGCAAAAACATGGCCGACCCATAGGGACAATAAAAAAAAAGGCACGCAGACAAGATGTCCCTAAAACTAACTGCAGCTAACTAGAAATGTGTGCTCGCTCAAAGTGAAGGTCAGCTGCTTTGATGTTTTGCTCGGGTGGCGGAACGGCCCACGACCCAATATAAGGTTCTATTGTGATTTGACCTTGACAGGCCGGGACCATCCTGAAAGACTAAGAAAAGATAATGAATAAAATTTCAGAAACGAAACGATGAGCCACGTTCATTAGAAGAAGTAACGTCGGCAAAGAAGGAGTGGTGTTTCGGGTCTGCCCTACACAGAGACACAATGGAAAATGCAAATATAATGTAAGTAACTTTTGATGAGTTTATACCGCAATTTCATTACTATACAGTGGCTTTAAAGACGGGTTCAGTTGTACTTGTTCGTTCTATGTGGCATATTGTTTTCTACCGCGCACTATCTTGAGGAGAAACATCTGCTTTTACTGAAGCACCTCAAAACCTTCCTCTTTGCTTCTGCTTTCTCTCTCCCTCTCCCCTGCTACAACTGGTCCACTGTCTGCGACCTCAGTCCTGGGCCCTTCCACTCTCCACCTGCACTCCCCCCCCCCTCCATGCCTCGCCACGCCTTTAAACACTTGTGTACACCCAGTAGCGCTGTCCTCGCTATGAAATGAATAATTTTAATAAGGATCTGATGGTGAGACTAATTTCATTTTTTATGTTTTTAGGTACATCATTCACTACTGTCTGTGTCACGAGTACCAGACACCGGCGGACGGCTTCTACAGCCGCCAGTTGCTTCTCCGCGTGAACAACGTTACCACCCTGACCATTTTATGGGACGATCGCCAAGTACAAGTATGCCCTTACGCGGTACTAACGGTTAGATGCAACATACCTACCATTGTGGTGGCCTAGCGCCTCGTTGTTGGAACAGCCATGCGATTATCAGTGCGACAGAAGAGCTTATTTTTATCGTAAACCAACACCCTGTGTACTGCACACGAACATCGCTTCCCTCAAGACGAACTAATTTGGATCGAGAGCAAAGAAAAATGCAAATCGCTGAATATTCTCTAAACATTTGATGTCCAATAAACGTACTTTGCCAAATGTACAATCTTGCCGTTTGCTTTTAAACCACGGTTTCACATTCCGAATTGTGGTGCTGTATTGTGAGATGCTCTAAGACCCTGTGTACAGCAAAGGACCATCGCGTTCCTCAATACGAACTTTTTGGAACATGAGCAAATAAAAATGCAAATCGCTGAATATTCTCTAAACATTTGATGTCAAATAAATGTACTTTACCACATTTACAATCTTGCGGTTTGATTTCAAAGTACAGTTTCATATTCCGAATTGTGGTGCGCTGTATTGTGAGCTGATCTGTGTTGATTTCCGGGGTCTGTGTGGAGTCGCGTAGAAGACGCCTGGGCGCGTTTGCCTACGCAGCACAGTCACGTCACGGATAGAGGCGGGGAATATGAATGTTTTGATAAAGTCTGTTTCAGGGGCGGGGGATTTGATTTAGTGCCGCAAAGGCAGGTGAGCCAGGTCGATGCGGCGGAATGATAGGATTATCACAAAATGGAGGCTGATTTCGAGTGCGATAAGGGGCGAAAAGTCGGGTAAGGTCCATAGGAAAGTTTCCTACGATCTACCGATTTATGCTTACAAACACATGGCCGACCCGTAGGGACAATAAAAAAAAAGTCCCGGAACTCTCCTTTAATGCATTTTTTTTTCAAAATGGGGGGGTTCCCCCCAACCCCCCTTTTTTTTAATTATTTTTTTGTTTTACCCATTTTTTTTATCCCGAACCCCAAAATAAATATATCATTTAAAAAAACAGAATTCGACATTTTTTTTTCCGACAATTATTTTTAGAAAAAATTGTCATTTGACATTGTTTTTTCGAAAAATGACCGACCACAGGCATACAGGTCCCCAACTCTCAGTATAAGCTTGTACTACTCAAGGAACCTTGGTAGAGTGGAAAAGCAGTTAAGCTTATCACAGGGGGAAGATGTAAGCTGTAGGTAAGTACACTGAACCCAGTTAGTACAGAAGATCAAAAAAACACACCAATGAACTTATATTAAAATGCTTAGTAGCAGCTTGCGGTACAATTGTTACAGAGTTTGACAATAATGACAATTTTACCGTATTATCGGTACGAACGCACACTCAAGCACAGACAAAAATATGTGGTAATTGTATTTAGTTAGCGAAACCGCATAATATAAAGGGCCTCATTACACGGATGGCGGAGAACCATGGCGCTATGAGCGCCATGGTTCATGCCGGTAAAATACCGGCACCTCCTTGGTGGAAAGGGGAATTAACGCCCCATTCCAAGGTTGGCGGGGCGGTAATTCCCCCTTCCACCATTGCCCTTCCTCATTCCCATTTTTGCCCCATAGGGCTCAATGGGAATGGGGAAGGCGCTAATTACGGTACCGCAGATTGCGGTACCGTAATTAGCTCCCTGGGTCCCTTTGCGGGTTGGTTTTTAACGCCTGCAAAAAGCAGGCGTTAAATCCCCCAACCCGCAAAGGGACCTCGTAGTAAGGCGGTATGGATTTACCGGTACCGGTATTTTACCGGTACCGGTAAATCCTTACCGACATCCGTGTAATGAGGCCCAAAGTCTTTTAGGAAGGAAAAATGTTGGTTAGTCAAACAGTAGCAGAGCCGAAGGTTACAGAGGCGTTTTCTCAGCAAACTATAGCTTTTAAAGTCTGATCCCTAACTCTATGCAAAAGTCAGTTTGGAGAGGGCTCAAAATCTTACAAAGTAGCAGAACAGTAAAAGTTACTGTGGATACTTTCAGTCTCTATGATAAGATGCTCGACGAATTAACATAATGTTGGAGACCCTGTTAAAGGGCTTGTCAAAGGGACACAAGCCGGCAGCTTGGGTCAGAGGCAAGAGTGGACACCCTGGACACCTCTTCGTGCACTCCAACACTCTGGAGATACTTCTTGGTTTAAGGTAATCAATACCTTTTCACCCCACAGTACCTTAGGTCAGAATAAATATTTGTGGCTAGATTCTCCTCTGTGCAGCAGCGATGGATCCGGTCTCTGTATTCTCTCAGGGGAGAAGCCCAAATGCAACTAAGCGGGGAGGGCCAAGATGATAGTCAGAGCATGCCATTACCTTCCTTCCATATCACCCAAAACCCCTCCAGTACATAGTGTGTCAGCACTTGTTCGGGTATCTCTTTTTGTGGGATCCACAACTATTCTCCTAATGTCACTGGGGCCAATATTGAGTTGTCCATTTGAACCCACTGCTTTCGCGTTCCGGGTCTCAGTGATCTACCATTATTCGCAGCTGCGCGGCCTTATTGTACGCTTCGATATCCGGGAAGCCCGCCACCCCTTCCTCCTGTGTTAGAAGTAGGGTGCTATAAGCCACCCTTGGCCTTGCCACTGCCCACAAGAAGTGCAGTAGGTCTCTACGCACCGTCCTAAAGTACAAGGTCGGAACTATTTTCCTTTTTAGATCCTGGCAGACTGGAGGCAATCGTGTCGAGTTGAACTGAAGAAAACTTACTAAACAATATCTTCTCAAATGAGAGAGACAAAAATGAAAACGGAATAAATAAATTAGAGATATAAGTGCCTAATGAAGAATCTAGTATCTCTCCTGATGAACCACATGCACAAAACGTGGGGAAACACGTGTTGAGAGGAAATAAAATCAGTATGTGAATTAATGAATGAAAAAGGAAATGACATGTAAAAAATAAAATATCACTAAAGAAGTAATCCTGTTGATGTGACGTATAGTGTTTTTACCCGAAGCGCATTCCACATAAGTGTCTTCTAAAAAGGAAAATTGAATAAAATATCGCAGCAGCCGCAATATACACTTAAGGGTGCAGCATCCAGGTAAAGTAATAGTTAATTTTTGCACTCAGAAATCGCCGAAATAGGAAGCAAAAGCCGGCAAGGTCTGCAACAAGTTAAACAAAACCAAGGTCGGAACTATGGTTGGGACCATTTGGAAAAGGAACATAAACTTAGGGAGTATCATCATTTTGACACAATTGAGGTGTGCCATCCAGGAAAGGTTCATTCTGCCCCAACGTCGCAGGTCGTCCTGTACTTTGTTCCCCGCGTCCCTTGTAACGTTAATCAATCCAGTGGCCCATATTCATCCGTGCGTGCAACTGGCTGTATTCCGTAGAATTGCACTCCTGTTCAGGGATTTGCATGGATGAATATGGGCCCCTGGATTGGGCCGAAAAGAGAGCCCTCTGAAACATAATAAAATACGTGCAGAATGCATGCACCAACGGCAGCAATGCAAAATGTAAATGCAAAATCTAAACCGGAAAGACTGATATCAGCCATGAGTGATCGAGGCATATTAGGGGCATACCATTTGAATATAGGTGTGTGTCCCATATGGACAACTTGTTTTTTTCAAAACCAGGACAGCATACAATAAACCCTTCTCTAATCCCATTCCTCTCCCCATTCTTGGTTCTAGCCATCACCTGTATCCGAGCAACAAGAGGGAGACGACACAAACAAGAAAAGAGAAAGTTCCCTCTAATCCACATGGAGGAACACACACTGGGCCTCATCATGAGTTGGGCGGCAACCCTTAAATCCGTCGGAAACAGTATTAGCGCCGCCAGTACCGCTGCGTGGATCATGACTGTAAATCCTGCCAGTGCTATTATATCCGGCGGTAGTACAGCCAGCTGTAACAGCGCCGGCTGTAATAGTACCGTCACCCAATCGCGCTATCACAGAGCCATCACAAGTTCGGCGTTGGCACTACTAGCGCCAGAACACTGGCGTTAAAACTGCCGAAAATACCTCTAGCCAAATACTGGAGGTAAAAGAAAACGGGAGGCAGCAATAAGGGCTCAGGTGTAAACAATGCACACCAGAGGCCTACAAAGGACCCACCCATGCACAAAAACACCCACCCAACACCATGTTGCCATTTGGAGCCGGGAGCCTTGATGATGACATCTACTTGCTGCGCCTGGAGCTACAGAGGCCTGCCAACCAGGCCAGGGGCCTGGGAGCACATGGGGTGGTAGGGATGAGGAGAAGGAGGAAGAGACCAGCAAGGCGGCAGCCATCCCCAGGTTCAGGCCAACACCCTGGGCCCTGACTGATGGGCAGCTGGTGACCGAGTACAGGTTGGACAGGGCATCACCCAGTTGCTGGACACAACCCAGGCTGACATAGGCAGCCGTATAGCCATCAGCACTGCTGTGCCCCCACTTGTCAAGCTTGTGTCGGTACTACAGTACTACAGTACTTCCGGACTGGCAGCTACCAACACACCGTTGCCATGATGCATGGCATGGCCCAGTCCACCTTCAGTGCCGTGTTGGGACAGGTGCTGGATGCACTGCTGCTCCATGTCAATGAGCACATTGCATTGCCAGCCACACAGGCACAGGTCAACCAGCTCAAGGGCCAGTTCTATGCCATTGCCCAAGTCCCAAACATCATAGCAGCCCTGGACTGCACACATGTAGCACTAGTAGCACTAGTGGCACCCCAGCAACATGAGGCAACCTACAGGAATCGTACGAATGTCCATTCTATGAATGTGCAGATGACGTGTAGTCCTGACCGGACCTTCACCCACTGCAGCGCCCGCTACGCAGAATCCACCCACGACTCCATGGTCCTGCGCAACAGTACCCTGCCAGCCTACATGGAGAGGCACCGAGGCCAAAACACATGGATGTTGGGTGAGTACAAAACTAGCCTCAAATGCATGCCAAATTACATCTGCTGGGGGGGCATACACAGAGGAATCACTGCATGCCAGCATGAGACACAGACAGCATTAGCACTGCAACATTTCCATGCATGTGCCTCGCACGTGAAACCTAGTCTGAATGGCACACACCTGTGAAAGCACAGTCACATATGGAAGCCCAACTACCCCAAAGCATCTTGTGTGTGTCGCAGTGCTGCTCCTCACACTGACACAGAAGAGACATCCCACCCTGGCCACCAGACAGTGTAGGCACATCCACAAAGCCACTATACACGAGTAGTCGGAGTCAGGACAATGACCATCCCTGAGATACTGACGCCTGATTTGGCCAATCACAAGCCTGGCCAAATGTACATGATCGTGCCAAGTAGCAAACGCAACACCAGCCATAGCGAATGCCACGACACATGGCCTAACAACATGTCGCATGAACAAGCAGATATAAGAGTACCCTCATCCAGTAATAAGGGACAGAGTACTGTGGCATTTAGACACAGGGGTGGTGCATGCAGTAAGTAGTCCATTGATTGAATGCTGCACCTTGCACAGCACACACCACAATGAAAGTAACCATATTGAAAATAGCGTATGTGTACTACATGAGAGTGACACACAAAAGCATTCACATATTAATTGATATACTGCTGCATGTAAACCTCAGGACATGCATGTCTCAGAAGGTAAATGAGATATGCCAACATTTCACTGAGATAGCATGAACCTTCTCAACACATACTTGATTCTGCTGCCAATGTCACTGATGACTGAGCCTTGTACACCCACTGAACCAACCTTGCACTAATGTGCCCATTCTCTCCTGTGCAGGTGATTCTGGATACCTGCAGTACACGTGGCTCATGACTCCTGTACGTCATCCACACACCCCAGCTGAGCTGGCATACAACATTGCCCATGGGCGTACACGCATCTGTGTGGAAAGGGCATTTGGACTGCTGAAGACACGCTTTCGGTGCCTAGACTGTACAGGAGGGGTATTGATGTATGCACCAGAGAAAGTTGGCAAAATCGTACTTACATGTGCCATGCTGCACAACATTTGCTCTCACAGGCATGTGCCACTGCCCCCTAATGCTGATGGCCAGCCACCTGGGGATGGGAGTGATGATGAAAATGGGGCCGAAGCCGTGGCACATGCACACAGGGATGGGGTGATGGAGGGGAGGTTGGTCAGACAGGCCTTGATTGACAATTATTTTAAATCCACTGGATTGATACATTTGACACATATCACTTGTAAAATAAAGAGCACTTCAACTCAATGATGAATGTCCATGCTTTGTATGCTTTTTGAACAGGATTTATTTTATTTTTAACAAACCCCCCCACCCTATGAACTCCCCATCACACAATTCCCTCACCCCCTGTAAACTCCCCATCACACAATCCTCCCGACCCCCCTCAGGACACCCTGAAATAGTGCTAGTGGGTCCATGTTCCCAGGGCTCGGCACAACTGTGCCATGTGGATCTAGGATGGACGTGGGCGCTTCCCACGGCCGGGTCCCTCTGGTGAACTGTGGGGGAGATTTTGCAGGGAACGGCGCCTGGGCGAAGCCTCCAGGGTTCCCTCTGTGGGTGTTGTTGAGGCAGATGGTATTGCTCCTGAGACCTGCAGCTGCTGGCAGAGCAGATTGTTTGACTCCCGCATCTGCTCAGCATGTGCGGATTGGACCTCGCACAGCTCTCGTACCCTTTGACCAAAAACTGTCAGGGCCGCTGTACAGCACTCCGCGACTCTACGTGTCCGTGCATTGTCACGTGCCATGGACTTTGCTACATTCCGTATGGCACGGCTGATTGCCTTAATGTGGCGGGTGTGCTCTGTCAACATGGCCTCATTTTGCTGCTGTCGGGCCTCCATGACATCCAGCTGCCCCATCACTGCTGCTCCCGTGATAATGGGTCTTTCAGGTGTGCTGGGGATCGGAGTGACAGCTCTGCACAGGGTGGGAGGGGGGCTTTAGTGGGACATGGTGCCACCTCTGATGGGGCTGCTGCGATTGGAGTGACTAGCCACAGGGGAGCCATAAGGTGTTGTGTCCACATCTGGCTCAGGTGTGCGGGCACGACGCACTTGTACATGTGGAGTGTGTGCATCCACTGGCGCCTGCTCTGTGCTTCCCTGGGGTGTGCCCATCTCCTGTGTAACACTGAGACTGGGTAACGAAAGCAGTGCAGTGTGTCGTGCTGCTGTGTGTGTGTGTGGGCCTCATCAGAGTCAGTCCCACTGGTAGCTCACTCCACATCCTAAGTGCCCGTGGTGGCTTCAGGTGTTTGAGGCGCTGTCACCCTGCTGCCAAGTGGACGCTGCAACCGTCTGGTTGGGCTACAGTGGGGTGAACTTTGATGTGTCCTGCGTCTTTTTTTTCTTGCCGGTCCCTTGGCAAGGTTGTGGTGCTGGTAGAAGTGCGGCGGAAACTTTGGCTGGATGTTGTTGCTTCCTCCCCATCGTCATCGGCCTGTGATGAGCGCTGTGTGCCTGTGGGGTTTATAGGGTGTTGTATGAGTTGAGGGCAGCTTAGATTTGTGTCATGATTATCATGTTTTACAGTGGGTTTGGACACATGCTTGCCCATTGCATTTTAGTGAGTCACCATGTTGTGATTGGTGGAACGTGGTACGGGGGAGGGACACTGCTTGGACATGCTGGTGTGACTTCTTCAGTTGTCTGTTGGGATGCACACCTCCCATATTGCTGTGCGGGGGAGGGCTTTCATGCACAGTCACACATCATGTCGCTGTGCCATGGCCATGGATGTCTTTCCCCTGGCCTTTAAGTTGCTACATTGTACGTACTTATGATACAAGGGGGTGCTAGGGTATGGTGGTACGAGGGGCCAGTAATGGGTAGCTACTGTGCCTCACACACATTTCATTCACATACATTCACTCAGGGTCTGAAGGCGTGGCCTTTACAGATTGATGCATTTATCAGGGGTTGAGGGTTCTCACCTGCAGCCTCCTCCAACTCCCTCAATGGTACCCATGTCGATCAGTGTTGTCATCTGCTCCTCCCAGGGGGTGAGCTCCGGTGGTGGTGGTGCTGGCCCTCCTCCAGTCCCCATGCTCTCACTCCTGTGCTGGGCGAGTAAACCACGGATACGGACCCGCAAGTCATTCATGTGCTTGCGGCAGTCCTCTCCATCCCTGGGCACACGGCCCACCGCAGACACCTTCTGGTTGACTTGCCGCTGAGCAATTGTCTTGCGCTGCTGTGGGCCATACAGCTCTTCCTGATGGCCAAGTACCTCCTCTACCAGTATGGCAAGCTCCTGGTCTGTAAACGTCGGTTTTCTCACTCGATCTAGGGCTGACCTGCCCCTGGCGCGTTCCTGAGACATTTTCCTAGGTTATACAGGGGTCGATGGCTTGCAGGGGCTGAGATTTTCGGTGGATTGTGATTTCCAAAATGGCCGCCGCTTTATTTCCCGTTCCGGCACTGACGCATTTCCCGCAGGATGGCTCGGCAATAGCGCAATGCATGCTGGATTTACGGGTTCCTGCCCACTTTTTCCGCCAAGAGCTATTTGCGTTAATGTCATGTCCCTGTGCGTGTGCACGCAGACTCATGATGTGTCGTACTTTCCGCCAAGCATCGCGGCGTTAGCGCAAATAGCGCTCAATGGAAAATACACCGTAATACCGCCCAACTCCTGATGAGACAGGCTGTGATTTGAGGTAAAGATGTGAATGGATTCTATTGCTACTAATCAGAAACAATTGCCTAGTGAAAAATTGGGGGTGGTCCTTTTGGCCACCTGGGAGACAGATGAGAAGCCGGGTGGAGAAGGGACCAATCCAGCACTGACCAGACTATCACTAGATCTAAATGATCATCAAACAGCAATTTTGGCATTGACATGGTTGAAATTTATGCTCAGCACACTGAGGTAAAAAACTGTTTTTCTAACTCTTCCCCAGGCCATAGATGGATGGCCCATTCTTCCCTGAAGGACAACGCGATTGATAATATGCATTACAAACAAAGGTCCTGATGAAGATGACGACATCAATGATGTCATCAAAACCGGTCGACCATCCCAGGATATCCCAGAAGGGAATTGGGGATACAGTAAAAGTTCATTGACATCCAAGTGTCGGGAGCACCGGCATTTAACTAATGATCATTCCCAGTTTGATCTGGCTAGAATAAATTGAAAACAGAACCTATTAGTATTGAGACAGTATGAGTATCCAGTTCCCCAAAACTGATTCGATAGGACCGATCTAGAAATCATTTTTGCTTTTTAAAGCTCCTTTTAGTTTTTGTTCAACCACAAACATCACCTTATCCATAGTGTCTGTACATACTTCTCTGGGGGTGAATAAAGAGAAACGGCAATTGGCTGGAAGGAAATGCTTCCTCCTTCAAATGTCCATGCAAGAAATAAATTTGGTTTCAACAACTGCTGTGTTTTTTACCTCTGTTGGAATACTACACATTGTAGAGGCAGGGACAGTCCCTCTCTGCTCTTTCCTTTTAGATCGGTGGCGCACCAGCTCTGACCTAGGGATAGCATTACCTTACAGAGATAGGGTGTCCTTCCTCTTAGGGATAGTGCTAGCATACACGAAAGGTCTACTGTTGAATCACTCTTGATAAAAATATGAAAGATGCCCTAAACCAGTAAGGCTGAGATTCTCCTCATCGGCACACCCACTCTCTCCTTTCCTGTCACTCTCTGGCCAGCCTCTCTTGGCCCACTTCCTGTTACTACCTGTGAGTCAAATAAACCTTGCGGTCATCTTTGACTCCACACTCTCCTTCTCTCCTCATATCTCTGACGCCTCCAAGAAGTCACACTACCAGTTGCACCTCCTCAGAGGTATTCTTCCTTTCCTCTCCTTCTCCCAGAAGCTCACTGTCTCCAGAGCTCTGGTTCTCTCTAGGCTGGACTACTGCAACAGCCTCTTTCTAAATCTGCATGCCTCTACTCTCTGCCCTCTGCAACTCATCCAAAACAGGACTGCAAGACTTGTCCTTGGCCTCGAGCCCAGTGGCTGCGAGGATTAAGTTCAAAACCCTCTGCATTGTACACAAGGCCTTCTGGGGCCTGAGGCCTCAATACCTTCAACTCTCTCTTCCTAAATATCTTGCTTCTTGAGCTCTTCGCTCATCCACCTCCAAATCTCTCAGGGTCAGTCGCTTCTCCAAACAACGAGTTGGTGGTAGATCTCTTTCTTCGGCTGTGGCCTCCCTCTGGAACAGCCTCCCTGCCTCTCTGAAAACTGAGGAGAACCATCTGCGGTTCCGGAAGCAGCTTAAGACCTTCCTCTTTGCTTCTGCTTTCTCTCCTCCTCTCTTGGCTGAAACTGAAACTGCACTGGTTACCTGGCTACCCTCTATCTTGGGCCCTGGTCCCCTCCCCACCAGTTGCACACCTGCACTGCCCCCTGAGAACCCTTGCACTTTGAGGCTGTCTCTGTATCCCTACAGCCCACTACCAGCACTTGACACCTGATGTCTGCACTTAGCCTTGCACCTGCCACCAGCTGGCTGCACTTCTTATTTATTGTTCCAACATATTGCCTTATTTATTACTGTTTATCCTATGTACTGCACTTCCCCTCCCGCTTTCCCCTTGCCCTTTTACCTCCCCCACTCCCTGCACGTACGCAATCTCAATGTCACCTGGCCCAGTAAGATCATTGTCTCCGTCTTCCCTCTGTTCCCCTCCCTTTGCCTCGTTGCACCTTGAAACACTTGTGTATAGGCGTGTTATAAATGCCATATAATATCATATCATACTACTACGCCTGACCTCCCCCATCCCTGATTCTGTCCATCTTCCTCTCCACCGCTCCACTGTCTCCTCCTGAATCCTAGACGCCAGAAGTGTCCCCACCCGATCCCCTTTCTCATAGTATCTTTGCTTAGCGTATCGGAAGTCACTTGAGCACTTCGCCTATCAAGAGCGAGTGCAACTCCTGCCTTTTGTCCCTCATATCTCTTAAGAGTCCCTCTCGGTCAGCCCGAGGGCTCGTTAGGCGGGCCTGCATATTCCACAATTCTCCCGGTAACCTCTGTTTGCTCCTTTCCCTTTTCTTCTGTGCCCCCCCGCTATCAAAAGGCCCCTAAAAGTGGCTTTTGAAGCCTCCCACACATGTTTCAACTGTGTTTCACCATTGTTGTTAGTATTGAAAAAGCAGCACATTTCGTCTCCATAAATTCAGGGGTCAGAAAAGACAACGCCATCTGGGTGCCCCCCTATCTCTCCCAACATTCCATTCCGCTACCACATCTCAAGGTCTGAACACGTTACTGTTTCAACCTTAGGGTGAGTGGTTAGGTCTCTCTGTTCCTGTGGTGTCAGCAAGAGATCAATTCGGGTGTATGTTTGGTGCGGTAGGGAGAAGAAAGTGTACCCTCCTGGCTTGGGTAGTGCATTCTCAATATATCTGGCCAGAAATAGTCCTGCAGCAACTGCGTGAAATCTTTGTGGGCCCTATCCCTCATTCTTCCCCTATCCCCATGGCGAACCACCAATCTAGACTTGGATCCAGGATCATGCTAGAGTCTCCCCCCACCATCACATTCCCTTCCCTCCAATCCGCCAGTACTGCACACACCTTTCTTAAGAATGTCACTCGAATTGCATTTCGGCGCATAAATCGAGGCTATTTGCCTTTAACTGCAATAAATCTGGTCCCGAAGCCCCGAAGCCCCTTAATTTGGACCTCCTTTAGGTGCCTGGCCTTCGCTACTACTATACCTACTCCCTCCTTCTTTGATGCTGCATGCGAGGCCCAGTACATTTGCCCCACCTCTGACCCCCTCAGAGCCCTCTCCTCCTCCTTGCGATACTGAGTCTCTTAAAGAAATAACACTGCCAAATTTGATTTACAAATTGCGTTGGCTGTGAGGGACCTCTTATTCAGGGAATTAAGCCCTTTTACATTTAGTGTTGCTACCCTCAATTTAACCATCGCCTTGCCTGGCAAAATCCGCACCGGTCACCCTTCCCTCTTCGAGTGAGCTTTGGTTCGTCATTGGACATCATGCGTTTCCTCCGACCGCCTCTCCTCAACTCCCCTTAATGTAAACTTCGCCCCGTATGGCCTGTGAAGAACAAGCCTGGCATGGGTCTGATACCCAGCCTCCCTGAGACCCCTGAACCTTTCCGGGTTACTAGGACATTGTGGGGTCCGCCACCCCACCAGACCATGAATAAAAACAGTTAA
This sequence comes from Ambystoma mexicanum, assembly GCF_040938575.1. NCBI lineage: Eukaryota > Metazoa > Chordata > Amphibia > Caudata > Ambystomatidae > Ambystoma > Ambystoma mexicanum. Next base: position 184,519,716 of record NC_090926.1, read on the forward strand.
TATTAACATTTTCTCTTCCCCTCTCTCCTCCCTTGCTCAAAGTAGTAAACCAATTGCAGGGCGGAGCCCTACTTCACCCGTGTCCCTTGGGCTGTGATGCTTTCCTTGCACTGCTGTCTCTTTTATGGCCTCTCGGTTGGGCAAAGGCACTTTTAAAACACTCCCTCAGCTTACGTTGGCCCTTCTGGTCTTGCTGTTGCCCCCCTTTCTGAAACTATTGCAAAAGCTGACCTGCTTCCTCTCCCTGTAGCAGTTTGATGTTCCCCGTTGTAGTCGAAGGACAACGCAAAGGGGAATCAGCATTGATACTTAACCCTCTCCTCACAAAGCCATCAAGTGAGGGGTCTGCATTTCCTCCTCTGCTCCAAGGTGTATGATGATAGGTCTTGAAAAATAGTCACAGCGGCCCCTTCCCATTCTATTTCTCCCACCTCCCTTGCTTTCCACAGGATCTCCTCTTTGTCACTGTAGAAATGGCACTTCGCCACCAGTGAGCGTGGTCCACCCGCTGTTCCGGCGCCTCTGTGAACCCTATCAGAGTGGATCTCCCTTTCCGTCTCACCTCCCAGTTGCTGTCTCACCAGTCGCTTCAGCAGTAGCTCCAGGTATCTAGGAGATTCCGTTTCTGTTCTAGGGAGCCCCCATATCCGCAGGTTATTTCATCTCTCCCTATTTTCCACATTGTCGATCTTGGCCCTGGCGTCTATCTCCCTGCGTTCCAGCTCTTTGACCCTCAATTCCATGGCCACATCGGATATATCCGCCGACCTTTGATTGTGCTCAAGGGTCTCCGCCTGATCCTCCACCTTTGAGACCCTATCTACGAAGGCCCCCAGGGAGGTCTGCACCTCTGTCCTGAACGCTTTAAGGTCCAATAGGATGGTCTGCACATCTTGTTTTAAGGCATCCATGCCTCCCGTTGCCATTTCCCATCTGATCTCGTGTGCTCGTAGGCTTGCAGCTTGGAGGGCTATCTTCCCTTCCCCAGGGCCCTCTCCTGTGCAGGCGAGCTCCCTCACCCTTGGGTGCCGCCCTCTACTTCCACCTTGCCACTGCCTCTCTCAGGGGCCCTTGCCTCTTTCCCTCCACTCAGAGCCTCCTGTCGAACAGCTCCTAGCTGTTGCGTGTGCCCTTTTCTTTTAAGCTCGCAGCTCCTGCCAATGGGCCCCCTCAGGGCACTTCACTTCGCTAAGCAACCTGATTTGCTCAGCCTGCATTAGTATCTCTCCTCTCCCCTTGCAGCACATTATTTTACTCGCCCCCCCGGGCAGTGCCTCTTGTGGTCTGCGTGCAACTAGGGGCTCTTCGTTGCTGGCCCCTCCATTGAGTGCCCGGGGGCGCCTTGTACCACTCTCCACTATACAGCGGCATGGCCCGCCATGGAGCATGGGGAGGGGGAGCCTGCGCCTCCTGATATTATGTCGCCAGTTTTCACGTTCCTGGTACCCCTCACCTCTTCACTGTGTCCTGCCTCCTCTGTGCCCAGCCACTCTTCACAAGGTGACTGCCTCCACCAGGTCGTACCGTGGGGGATCTACGTGATGCCTGTGGGCTTTTTGTCTTTTCAATGCACCAATTTCGGTCCGACACCTGCCTCTGGGCCCTTCTGGTTGGTTTAGCTCGAGCTAAAGTCCTCCTCCTTCCCTCGCGGCACACTCATTACTCCTCCACGGGGCACTCCCTCCAAAGATCCATGTACAACTTGAGGGCTACTTGTTCCAGGCCCCTGCGTCGAGCACCCGGGGGCCTCCATCCTCTCTTTCTTCTCCACTGCGATCCTCCTCTCCATGCATGTAGCAAGGAAGAGGACCTGCTGGACACACACACAAGGAAGGCCGGGGACCCCGGCTGGAAGAGCAGAGGAAAAGTCCTGGAGGTCCACGGAGATGGGGGGCAGCCGCTCATGACCCCACTCTCAAACATTGCGAATTCAAGACCGCCAATACCCAAGGCCGGCCGCTGATAATTATCTGACATCCCGAAATGCAACCCCTGGAGCTGTGGACCGAGGTGCAGGTGACTCGCACCGGAGACACAGAAGCTGGCGTAGATTAACCCAGCATACCGGCAAGTACCAGCTGAGAGTGTGTCGGCGCCCCGGGCACGGGGGGACCCACACTCCCCAGAGGCAGCACTTACGGGCCGGGGGCCTGCAGGGGAGACCCGACCAGAAACAACCCCAGGACCGGACACAGCAGCTTAGCATTTGGGCGAAAGGGAGAGGTGACGGGTGGGGACGCCGGACCACATAACTGGCAGGAGAGCAGCCTAGGTAACCACAAGATGAAACACTGGCAGCTGCTTCATCCCTCTGTATGCACCAGAACCACCCCACTCCCCCTGCTTCCGAGGCCTTCGACCGCAACATGGCTGGCACTTCAAGGGAAACCCAGCTGAGGATGATCCATTACCTATAGCCAGCACGATGCCAAAAGGGCACTCTAGCAGCATAATTACCACCTTGGAACCCTATGAACGCAATCCGGTGGCCATACCAGGGGACACCAAGTCGAGAGGGAGCAATTGCCCATAAGGAACACTGCCCAGCACAGGGCCCGGGCACATCCCAGAACCTGGGGGGTTAAATTGCGCCGGCACATCAGGCGACTCCAAGCCAGGAAGGAGCAATCACTCGCAAATGTCACTACTCAGCGTGACGTCCAGATACATCTTGCAACACCTCGAACCCTAGTCCACAGAAAGCAGCGCAACAGGAACATAGACACATAAGGGGCAATGGATACCCCCCCCGAAGAAGAATACGGTCAATGCCAGGCACCCAAGGGAGGAATAAGTTGCGGAAGCCCATACAACGTACCACCCACAAAGGTAACCCAATCCGTAACTGCTGCCTAAGGTCTGAGGGAGCTCAATCAAATCCGGAGAGCTCACCACCAATATGGCGGCCTCCAAAGAAGCCATATGGGCCCATTACGAGTCCGGCGGTAAGCGTGCCAGTACTACCGGCAGGTTGCCGTCGGACTTACTGGAAACACTTTGGGTATTACAACCCCAGCGTTCCTGAAAGTCAGGCGCTGGTAAATTGTACATCCCCATGGAGTCCTATAGGACTTGGGGACCACGGAAGCACCGGCACCGTTATTAACGGTGCCGGTGCTTCTGAGACATTGTGCCTAACGTGGCCGCTGTGTCTGATAGGGTCTACACTATCGGGCACAGCCTCTTAGTATGCTGGTCCGGAAACAACAGTGCTGGTAAGCTTACTGTTGTTTCCGGACCGGCTTACTTGGAATGAGCCCTATAGAGCGCTGCTTCCTTGAGTTCCAAGATAAATTCTCCACCTCGCTTCAAGCACAATTCAACACCTCCACCACAGAATTCAGGTCGGCACTATTCCGAAATAAGAAAAGATGTTTCATCTTTTGAAGAAGGAACAGACATGAATGAAAAGGCACTACAAGACCTGGCCCTCGACAGCACAAAGTCAGACGAGTTGCTAGAAGACCTGGCCAAGACAACACACAATATCGAATTGTAATGCAATGACCTTGAAAATAGATCACAGAGATCCAATATCCGTATCAGGGAGCTCCCAGAAACAGTACAAGAAGCAGACCTGAAAGAAGTAGTGACTGGCATCTTTAGAGACCTTTTAAACGTGTAAGGAGAGGTTGATATTCCAATCGATAGGATCAACAGAGCGGGCCCAAAACTCCAGGACCCAGGCGCATTCCCTCAAGACACCCTGGCAGCAATGGCAAACTGCCCACAAAAGGAGCAGATCCTAAGAGCAGCCAGAAGGGCGACGCCAATCACATTTAATGCCAAAGAAATTCAACTCTTCCAAGACCTCTGCCAACTTAAGCTTCAGAAACGAAGGGACATGTGTGAGCTACTAGATCAGCTACAAGCCAAGAAGATAGCATACAGATGGACCTTCCCATTTGGTCTTCTGTTCAGCCGTGAGGGCAAACAACACAGGGTGACGTCAAAGGAGGAAGATCCCAGATAATGAGGATTGACTTGGATGTTCACGCAGGACCAAATACGGCCCGGCCGTATACCCCAAGGCACCCCAGCAATGGAATTGGACCCTGACGGAACGAGGCAGTAAAAACTTGAAAGGCCCCTCGGGTCGCACCGCCCTGAGCACTGAGAAGGCAATGGACCCGTCTGAAAAGGTAGGAAGCGGCTGAAGCAGGTAACATATCGTTGAGTTGGGAAGTATACTCAAGTCCAGCTGAGCTACGGCGGAATCCACAAAAGACATATAGTTGGGGTTTTAGGATACCCTGAACACACTCCTGGTAATATTTATAGTCCACTTCTGAGGACGGTGTCCTCGCAAGGAATAGCGTTAAGTGAGAGTTTAGGATGTTTTGGGAACCATGGTGTTGGAAATAACATAGTACATGGGCACAGACAATCAGGACGGACATACCTCAAGCCCGAATCCCAAACAATGGTCGTACCTTCCGATGTTTAACTCTTAATATTAGGGGCTTAAACACCCCGGCCAAGAAGAGGAAACTAGAACGCCTCCTCACGATACATCAGCCCGATCTGATTGCCCTACAAGAAACACATATTAAGCTTCATGACCGATACAGGTTGAAAATCAGACAGTACCCAAAAATCATGCAAGCGAATGCTAAGGGGAAAAAGGCGGGAGTTCTCCTTGCATTTAAAGCAGGCACCCAGGTGGCAATCTCACATACAAAAGCTGACAAAGAGGGTCGTTATATCTTTCTAGTCATACAATTGGGCTCAAAGACCTTAACAATGGCCGCCATATGCGCCTCAAACACAGGCCTGAAATCAGTCCTCATGGAACTGGAACAATTCAGCATAGAGGAGACTATAGTGATGGGAGACTTGAACATCGCGTGGGATCCACTCCGGGATAGAAGCTCCTTCAAACGCCCTCAAAACAAAATTTGAACAGCTTACACTTAGAGACCTGTGGACAACGCTGAAAGTTAATGAAATGTCATACACGCATTATTCCCATGTTCACAAGTCTTGCTCCAGAATTGACTACATATGGTGCTCAACCACGCTAATAGGAAGTATGTCACAGACACCCATACTAACACAATCTCAGAACATGCCCCGATAGCCATTGACCTCAAACTTCCCAGACTTCAATCTAAACTATGGAGCTGGAGATTTCTGAACATGCTGTTAACAGACCCGGTTATCTGCGACGACCTAGAACACAACATTAGGGACTACTGTGGTGTGACTACAACTGGGGAAACATAGTTCCATGTGATATTTTCGCTGCAAATATATCGCCATACAAAATTTTCACCATATTTTTGCGGCGAAAATAACACATGGACCCTGCGGGGAACACTCCCGCAACCCCTGCATCATTTTTTTATGTGCGGGGGACACCCCCCCAACCCCCGCACCTAATATTTTCGACACCAAAAATATCGCCTATGGCCGTTCCCGACGACCAATGTACGAAATCTTTTGGTGGCAAAAATATTACCTGATACCGGACACATGAGGTGATATGATATGGGATGCCTTCAACGCAACTTTCCTGGGGGAGCTCATTGCGGCCGAAGCACACAGGGAGAAACTCAAGATGAAAATAGAACTAGAGCTAGAAACCAAAGTAAAAGACATACTGAAACGGATAGAGACAGACGCTAGCCCACGCCTTCACAGAGTATACAGAAACGCAAAGGGTAAATTAGACCTCATACATACTAAACAAGCAGAAAAAAGCTTAATCTACCTGAAACAGACATTTTACATTAAAGCTAATACAGCTGACAGACTCCTGGCTAGACAGCTACAACAAAGAAAAGCAGCCAAACTATCTTGGGGGTAGAAGACCAAACGAGGAAAAGGGTGACGATGATAGAAAGCATCACACTACAATTCCAGGCCTTTTAAACAGCCCTATATGAATCACCTGGACCAAGCAGCCCAGCACAATTACTTACAGGCAATCCTACAAGATTGCCATCCCAGAAGAAGTAATGTATGTGATAGCAAACCTTCCGATAAATAAATCGCTGGCCCTGGACGGCAACCCTGCCTCTCTCTATAAAATATTCCGGACGACTTGACCCCCAAACTAACCAACCTATTTAACTCTTGCGCCATTTCTGGCAATATAACGATTTCAATGGAGGTAACCAAAACAATCCTCTTCCCCAAACCAGGGAAGGACGCTGAGAAAAGGGCATCATATCGCACGATTGCACTTATAAATATAGATACGAAGATCTATACAAACATTCTCGCAAACCGGCTCGAGAACCTAATGCCTTCCCTAATCCACCCGAACCAAACAGGGTTCAGAAAAAAACGCCAACCCCACAATAATATAAGGAGAGCATGCCACTTGCTGGAAAAAGTAGCCAAAATGGGGAACGCCAAAGCATTTGTTTCGCTTGATGCAGTTTATCGCCATGATCCAAGCTAACTAGAATAACCCCACGGCCAGACTCCTAATAAATGAGTGTTTGTCTATCCCTGTCCCCCTACAAAGGGGCACGAAACAGGACTGCCCCCTTTCCCCTCTGCTTCACGCGCCACACCTGGAACTGCTATTGTCACAAATGTGTCCTTCGGATACAATCAAGGGTATCTCACTTGGAGGTGACACTCGCAAAGTAATGGCATATGCTGATGACATGATTCTCACTATCACCAACCCAGTTACCTCGCTCCCCACAGCACTAATCGAACGCGAAAGGTTGGGTACAGTGGCTGGCCTAAACATTTACGTTGCCAAATCTGACATTCTAAACTTATCGCTCAAACAAGACGAACTGACAAAGGCTAAAGAAGTGACAACATTCCACTGGGTCTCCAAGTGATTCAGAAATCTGAGGTGACCATCATGCACACACTTAGAGTTCTATACAGGGCACATTTACAGCCACTTTTGGCGGATATACAGAAACAACTGCAGACATGGAGCCCGCTCACAGTCTCGTGTTTGGGGTGGATTCATTCGATTAAAAATGGTCATCCTGCCCAAGGTTCTTTATCTCTTTCAGGCCCCCCCTTTCCCGGTCCCAACCACTTTCCTGCACACCCTTTACAAGATGATTTCTGATTTTATATGGAAAAATAAACATTCCCGCATAGAGCCCAAAACCCTAATGCTTCCCCCAAACAGAGGGGGGTTGGGACTCCCAAACTTTCGAGAATACTATCGTGCAGCCCAACTGCGAGTAATAAAAGAGGGGTTCGGAGAGGACTCTCATAAGAGATGGGGGCAGATGGAAAAGCAATAGTAGGCCCAAGAATGGGAGAAAAATTATGGTTGCCAAGATTAGACCGACCACCAAATATACACCCGAGTCAGATCATGAAGCTAGTCGAGGATTTGTGGAACCAAGCGTCACAACAGCACCAGATCACAGCGTTGCCATCCCCCTTCATCCCACTCTTTGCCAATCTACAATTCACTCCGGGCTTAGACACCCACTCATTCTTACACTGGAAAAGGGCGGGATGTACTACATTTTGAGACATGTTCTAAGGAAAGGACATTAAGTAATTTAACACATGTAAGAAAGTACTAGGGCTATAGGAGAACCAAAGATTTCAATACTTTCAGGTACACCACTGGTTGATAGCCCCCTCAAATAGATCAGCAGCACTTGAGAAATTTCTGACCACCAACCCAGGGGACAAACGTCTGATTTCGAAATTATACAAATTCTTAACAGGTGAACCCCGACAGACAAAAGTACTGTACCAAATTAGATGGGGGAAAACACAGGGGACGATACCCTCGGATGAAGCATGGGCAAACCTGTGGTCAGATATCCCTCGTTTGACCAGACCCCTCCAGATCAGGGAATTTTGGCTCAAAGTAATGTTTCAATGTCATTATACCCCTGAATGGTTACATAAGGTAACACCAAGTACGACAGACGCATGCTGGAGGGTATGTGGCAGGAGTGGCAATTGGCTACATGTCTGGTGGTCCTGCTCCAAACTTCAACCTTTCTGGGATGAGATCAAGAGTAACATGCAAACAATGTTTGAGTGTCAGGCAGAGATCAGTAGGGGAACGTCTTTTGGGCATGGCGGAACAGGACAGCAGACTATGACCAAAGCACAAAAGAAAAGCATATTAGATAATTCTGATGGTGGCCCTACTCGTGGTGGTGCAGAAATGGAAAACCAGAAACCCTCCACACATCAAAGAGTGGTTCTATAAACTTTGGAACGTTGTCACCTATGCAATCCAGGGGGAAAAGTCAAAGTTTTCAGTAGAATGGGCATCAATCCTGGACTTCCTCCATGGAGAGTATACTGAACAATACTGTCCACACAATTTATGGATACTGGGCATATCCTGAAGCCCACAATTCTGACAATCATACCCGTGTACTGGGAAGGAGAGGGTGGGGGGAAGGTGGGAGTGCACATTGTTGGAGGGTTTATGTTGTATTTTATCTGAAAACCCAATAAAAAAAGAAAGGCGGGGATGGCTGTCCAATCAGGACAGCCAGCGCCCCAGTGTACAGTGGGCACTGCTTCCATTCAGGCACTCAGACAGACAAGGGGCAGGAGAGTGAAAAACTCCTCCCCCACTTCCTGCCTTCCTAGACACATTGGAGCCTAGGCGGGGACACCCAAGGGTTCCCGCCAAAGGCAAAACACACATACAGACCTCCCCGTCCCATAATGGTAAAAGAAGGGCTAACAAAGAACAACCATGATAGAAACAGCAAAAAAAGAAAGGAGCCAACATGTCAGCACATATGTGACCCTATTGTGCACAACCGGGACAGTGAATACAGTCTGCGGTAAATAATAGCACAATAGTTGGTAGAACACGTCCACTGTCACCAGCCATAACTATAGGTTTGTCTATGTGACTAAAATGTCACAGGAGCAGAGAGAAGTGGCATACTATGTATCCCCTTAGCACTCCACATAAGGTGGGGTGTGCTAATCTCTCAAAGTATAAAGTTTTAGGAGGGATACAAGGTATCTCTCTATCCTTAAGAACTGTAGTTAGTAATGTGAGAAACCTGAAGGTGTCTCCCTGACTAGTACCTGGGGATCTGTCATCCAGGTGACCAGGACACGGCCATCGCTATTGAATCCAGTTCCTGGGGGCGGACCAGTGAGGAATGATCACGTGGCTGTGGGGTCCTCGGGAGGTGGATGTGAGACACCAACGGGTAAGACGTGGTATCCCCCTTCTTGTAACACCTTTTCCCCATCCTACCACGTAGGATATTCAAACACTCTATCCCTCCCCTTTTCCGACACAAACACACCACGAAAGACGACAGACAAACACCAGAGCCGTTTACCTGACATGTCCCAAAACAAGGGTCAGGCAAAGTCAGGCAATTGTCCAGAATCACACACACCTGACGGCCCTTTTCCTTCCCCACAGGGCTAAAAGGTGGCGCATGAGAGCACAAGACAAGCAAGGCAGACTGCACGACGAGAGAGCTAACTCAGCACAGCAGTTGAAGAGGAGTAGAAAGGCGTCCACAACCGAAAGGGTGACAAGGCTTTGATATGATATGATATGGCATTCATAACGTGCCTATACACACGTGTTTCAAGGCGCGAGGAGGCAAGGGAGGGAGAACAGAGGGAAGACAGAGACAACAATCTTATTAGGCCAGGTGACATTGAGATCGTGCAAGTGCAGGGGAGGGGGGAAGGGGAGAAGGACGGGGGCTAGGGGGAGGGGGCAGTGCAGTACATGGCATCGACAGTAAAATAAATAGAATAAATAAAAACAATAAGTAAAAAGTGTGCCCAGATGGTGGCAAGTGCAAGGGTAAGTGCAGACATCAGGTGTCAAGTGCTGGTAGGGGACCGTAGGGATACACAAAACAGTCCTCAAGTGCAGGGGTTGCCAGGGAGGAAGTGCAGGAGTGCAACTGGTGGGGGGGGACCGGGGCCTGAGATCAGAGGGTAGCCAGGTGACCAGTGCAGATTCAGCAGGGTAGAGGAGGAGAGAAAGCAGAAGCAACGAGGAAGGTTTTGAGGTGCCTCCGGAACCGGAGATGGTTCTCCTCAAGTTTCAGAGAGGCAGGGAGACTGTTCCAGAGGGAGGCCCCAGCTGAAGAAAGATCTACCACCAACTTGTTGCTTGGAGAAACGACTGACGCTGAGGGAGTTGGAGGCAGAAAAGCCGAGAGCTCATGAAGGAAGATATTTAGGAAGAGAGAGTTGGAGGTATTGAGGCCCCATGCCCAAAAAGGCCTTGTGGACAATGCAGAGTGTTCTGAACTTAATCCTCGCAGCCACTTGGAGCCAGTGCAGAGATCTCAGTCCTGTTCTGGATGAGTTGCAGAGGGCGAATAGTACAAGCAGGCAGATTTAGAAAGAGGCTGTTGCAGTAGTCCAGCCTAGAGAGAACCAGAGCTCTGGAGACAGTGAGCTTCGACCTTGCCCTTTCCAACCTAGAATCGCATTACCTCCATGGAAGCAATCGTAAGACCGCAAACAATAGTCGACGTGCGTTGCAGCAGATGTCAACAGTACACAGGGCCCTCCTACGCAGATAACCAAGCCAGAGAGAGACGCTTGCCACCTTGGTACTGATGTGACTCCATAGACAAGAAAAGCCAAGTGGTTCAACACCCCTTTAGCAGACGGCTAATTGAAGAAAGTACAAAGAACTGTAAATACGAGAGGGGAAAACCAGCTACAGAGGAGTCGGGCACCATGTGGGTGCTCACTCTGGAAACTCTGGGCGATTACCCTATTGTTGAAATTACTGTTACCAGAAGGCCTTAGGAAAGGTGCGAGAAAGGGGTCAAAGTGTTCATACGGTGTTCTAGTGAAATCTCTGTACAGTCAAAGGTCTTTGGCCGGCAGATGATTGTAAAGTTAAGGGAAGTGAATCCTGCATCCTAAGAAAGTAGAAGGAATTGTTTAATTGGCAAAAGTTGGCAAAAGTGAACCTGACAGGGGGATGCCGATGAAAAGGGGGCAAAGCCGGAAATTCCCAATGAACAGTGTGTTGACAATAATTAACCCGGCAGAGGGAGGTCCACAGTGAACTGTTTAAAAAGACATTAAGATTTGTGAATGTCACAGATAAGATTGTTTTGAGAAGCCGTAGTGAACCTGACAGAGGGAGGCTGATATTTGAGAAGGGTCTGAGCCCGGACGAGGAGAACCCAGTGCTGAAAAGTCATCACCCTATGTACATGGGGAAAGGACATTTTTTTGTTTATTATTTTGGATAGATCAAGTCCTCAGAGGCAAGAGACGTTTTATAGAAAAGAGACTTCACCACCAGAGGCCCTGATATCTGAGAGCGGACCTGTTGTCTTGTGCTGGGAAAGCTTGAGTGCGTGCTGTGCTCCGGAATCCCACCTTGTACCGTGCTCAAAACGTGGGGAAGGGAGACCCCCTGCTACCACATCCTGATTTATTATTTGTGTACACTTCTTTCTTTCTTGTGATCATTATACCACACTCTTTTTTTGTATTTAGAGTAAGGATTGGCAATAGGTTTTTCTTAGTATAGGCCCTTTTACCTGACAAGACACAACTAGGACTGCCTTATTATTTATTTGATTGTTGTAGCTTGCTCCCATCTTAGATTTAGGTTTAGATCAGGAGTTTTTCCAACCTTCCTATACAGTTTAATAAACACCCTTGAACTGTGATCACTTATGTCTGTCTTTACTGTTGTCACCATGAGTCCCTCAAAGTAAGGATAAAGAAAGAATCTCAAAGGAGAACCCAAAAGGTTCCCAGCAACACTGCACATAAGGAGCTGTGTGCTGCAAAATTTAAACAAAGATATATGGAGGAAAGTAGACTCAGTGGAAAAAGTAAAACACAGAGAAAAGAGTTCCAAAAGACAGAGTAAATACGCATGAATGAGTGGAAAAAGGCTCCACTCATTCATGATACAAAGAAAAAGGTCTATAAATCCAGCAAAAAGTGTTGGGGGACTCACTAGGAGATGAGGATGAAGCATAAAAAGATAAATCTTCTTAACAGAAGCGGCATCCCCATCTAAAGCAGTGACGATACATCAGGATTCGTCACATCACCCAATGTAGTAAAAACAAAAAGGAACATAATTGTTGATCACTCTGTCACAAACTGACCCTCACAGTGAATTGGAGTAATAGCTGCGACCAGCTCACCAATCTATACTATAAATGAATAGTTTTTTGCTTCACTTTAGATTATATTTGATAGATGTTATATTCACAGATCAGTTTAAAAAAAATGTGCCTTGACAAAAGCACACTGTGTAAAACACTTGCCGGCTCATTTGTTTTTTAAATAAATCAACAGGATGCATTTACCTTATGAAGACACAAATATGAACTGTCAATTTCTACTCAAACCAAGTAGCTTCTTTGAACAAACATATTGTTACAAACATCAGTCCTGTAGCCTCTGCACATTGTAAATAAATAGTGGCACAAACCACAGAGTACTAGACCAAATGTTCTTTAGGTGGGAACTTTGCCAAGGTCTCTCCACTCATTGATATATTTTGCAGGGTAGGCTCTACTAACCAGGCATGTATTTACATGTAATTCTTATTAGACTAGAGGAGATACAATGCAAGAGTAAAAGTATATATAGATCATCATACATGGCATCTCTTGTTTCTCTGAAAATGTGTGCTTAGAACCTTTACAAACTATTTTGTGAGTGCTCTAAATGTATCCCTTTGTAATGTTATTTTTTAAATGTTATAATGTGAAAGCCTTGTATTGTGTAACATAATCTATGAAATTGTGAAAGGTTTCAATTGTAAACCACAACACAACAAGTACCTTTAAAAAAAAGAAAAAGATAGTGGCTGACAACATATGGTATTGGAGCCCTTCTTGGTCCCAGCCACTTCTTAGCACACAATGAATACACACATACAATAAAATCGTATAAGTTATCAAACAAATATATAAAAACATTTTTTTTTAGAAACACTCAGTCCCCCAAAAGAATACATATTTCCTTTAAAAAAAGCTATACACTATCAATAAAGATAATGGGGTTCCTCTCATCAAAAGTCCCCAGCTTCCATTTTTGGAGTATTGAGTTGTTGAAGGTATTTGGATGGTACCTCAAAATTTGAATAGCTGATTTTTTTTGTCTGTGAGCAGTTTCTGAAAAATGTCAAGTTGTTTCCACAGTACAATGGAGGCTAATGATTGAGATGCCATCTCATATCTGATTCCTGGCATCGGAAATGATGGTGATAAGTGGAAGATTTTGCGCCAGAAGATTGACTCGAACTTCATCCAGTTTGTTGATTTGGCATTGAGCATTGCTTCCGACCCATAGGTGACGATTTGGATTAATTTTTGTGTGTAGAACGTTACAATCGGTTTAAAGGAGAATTTGCCATATTTGTGGTGTATCAGACAACCTTGTCGTGCGCCAGTGATTGCGCTTTTTGTTCGATTTTATCTAGCCATTGTTCTTCTGAGTTTGATTGATTTATCTGAACACCAAGGTATTTGAAAGAGGTGACGTTTCTAGTTGGATCCCGTCCAGTGTGAATGTAGGTAGTTTTTGCTTCTTAAATGGGATCTTGGCTAGCGTTAATGTCTTGGTTTTTCCGGTATTAATGGCAAGTTCATTCGCGGACATCTATTTGCTCAGTGCTGTCAAGGCTGTTTGGAGTCCTGATGCTGTTTTGTCAAGGAGGATGATGTCGTCGGCGTAGAGCATAATCGGGAAAGGGATGGAATTTATCTTGGGCGGATTTTGTCTGATTACTCGTTATACTTTTTTCAATGTCGACAGTAAAGAGGTTGTAGAGTGTTGCGGCAAGTGGGCATCCTTGCTTTAAGCCGTTTTCTGTTGGGATAGAGTTTGTAGTGGCGCCTTCTTTCAACAGTCTGATTTTGATTGACGTTTTGGAGTATAGAAGTATGATTGGCTCCAGAATGTTTGCAGGGCACTCCCATGCTTTCAGTTTGGACCAAAGTTTGTCTCTGGATATTGAGTCGAAGGCCATGTGTAGATCTATAAAGGCAGTGTGCACTGTGGTATGGTTTTTGATGGCGTCATATTTGATTAAGTTTAGTAGAATGAGGTTGATGTTAGTTCCCACATTCTTGGTGAAGCCCGTTTTTCTGGCACAGAATCTGCCCGTTTCTGTCACCCAAGTGGTTAGCTGTTTTAGCAGGATGGATGCAAATAGTTTCCCCAAGGGATCGAGGAGGGACGATCGGGCGGAAATTTGCTGGGTCTTCTCGTGGTCCATGTTTGTGTATTGCGACGATAATTGCAGTTTTCATAAGTTCAGGATTTGGTTGAGGTCATTAATCAGAGTTATCAGTTTGCACATCAGGTTCGCCCATGCGGGTGGATCTTCTTTGATGGTAGCGTTGGTAGTGCCATCAGGCCCTGGTGCTCTTGAGGTATTCAGGTTTTTAATCATTTGAAGAAAGTCGTCGTAGTCTGCGTTGACTTGCCATTTTGGTTTATTGAGGTTGGTGCTGGTAGATACTTGTGTTGTTTGGATTTGGTATATTTTTGAAAAGTGAAGAATCCAGGTTTCCTTATAAGTATTCAGGATGCATTCTTCGTTTAGTTGTTGTTGGAGTTTCTTGTTGGAGTTTCTTATGGGATTTCCGCCAATTTGAATATTTTTGTTTGAGTTGTTTTGCCATTGCACTGTTTTCATTGGTTCTGCCTTTGTTCAGTTGACGTAGAGCTTTTGCTAGGTGTTTTTTCCTTTCCGCCGTTTCCTGGTTGTAAACGTGTTCGTGGTAGGTCTGGGGTTGAGACTGACCCGGCTTTTGAAAAGGCAGCAATATCCATTGGTAGTTAAGTTTGTCTTGATCTTTCAGGTTGGTGTTCTGAAAGGTCGTCGGTAGTCTGGACATTGCTTGGTGCGAAATGCGCAGTCTTGTAGAAGTGCTATTCAGTTCCAGAGCGCATTGCGGGGGAGGCTTTGGGAGTCTTGGTATTCCAGAGGCACGTATGGCTATGGTCACTTTTATCAGAGAGCACTGTTTCTACTTTTGTTATTAGACAATGTAAGTTCTGTGACATGAATATATAAACAATTATCGCAGTGGAGTTGCCGCTCGACCATGTTGGGATTCATTGGTTTGAAATGTCGATTGCCAAAATGGTAAGATATCAGATTGGCCATACCCAAGAACCTCCGTAGATTGCATGGCTGGATCCATCTGGATCAATTGAATGAACATTTTCAAGGTCTTCAGAGGAAAGAACATTGCGATTCTATAGCATTTAGAAATGGGAGCCTGTTGTGGTGCTCCTGCCTCCTCTACGACACATGACAGGATGTTTCTTGTTTGCCACATTTTATAGAACGAAAATACTCTCTTTTCGCCCTCATCAGCATTTCCCATCTCCATAACTCTCCTAATATTAAGTTAGTATTAAACCCATCATTTGACTTGTGTATTTGTCAGCTGCAATTGGTTGTCATAAGCCCTGTATAGACAACCACCACAGAAAGCATACTTAATTGATCCCTCTTAATGTGCGAGCACTCATTCATGCCACCATTATTTTGCCCCATTGACCAGGCGTTGCTTGATGTATGGCTCAATGAGTAAGTAAGCGCTTTACTTAATTCTTCTTTGAACGTTTGTTTTTTGGTGCACAGTTATATTTTCGTGTACGTATCATGTGAGTGAGAAAACTGACCTGCAAATCTAACTGAGGTGGTCTATAAAAAGGAACTGTGGCAGATGATGAGTGACTTTCCTAGGTCAGGGAACACCAGCTATTTTAGACCTTAGCATGTCTTTGCATTTGTGAAATTGTACAAAATGTGTAGGCTATGTATAGTAGGAATACGTGTTTAAACATCGTGATCACTTGTATGGTAAAGCCCTTTGAAATGCGACGGTGGTGTATATATCTACTATCTATGCACACGTCGCAAAAATCCCTTTCTTTCCAGACTTTTCACTGTTCAAAGGTGTCGCTTCGCTTCTTAAGTTATAATTTTCTTTTGCCCGTGCATCATGTAATAGCGTCAATTTGTAGGTGTGGCCCAAATACCTTCTATTAACTTCAGACTCTCGCCTTGTGCTTAAGAACCCACATACTTGTCAGTGTTCACCAAAGGGATAATGGCCAATGCACACTGATTACTTAAGCCATGTCCGTTTCTGTCTACAGACTGTGAACTGCTCCACACACTTGGTGCCTACACTTGGTGCGCACACTCTGCACGACACTTGGGATTTTAAATTGCACACACAGTACATAGAACACAGGGGGCCTGACCGGCACGAAGACAATCTCCATCTCAGGCAATATGCTGAACGTTCAGTCTGCTGACTGCTCCACACAGTTGGCTCTGTGGCGAGAAGAAAAGAACCTGCCTTGCCCTATTTCTAAAGGGTTCTTCCCTAACCCAACACAAATCCTCTGTCCAAACCAATTACTGTATCCCTACCACAAAGAAATAAACCAAAAAGGATTCAATGACATTCTTATCAAAGCCACCAGGAGCATGGCTCCCTTCTCCTGATGAAACAATACAGTCTTATTATGAGGCTGATTTAACAGCAGTCTCTTGCAATGGGGTCTAATTTACCAAATACTCTTAGACCAGGAGAAGGACTCACTTCTCCTGGTTTACCTGGAAAAGTTTGGAAGACTGTTCCTGGATAGTCCTGTGTACAATTCTTTAGAAGTCTCTTTACTTCCTCACAAGAATTTGTAAACAACATAATTAAGGCTTTATCAACTCTTCTTCTTAGTGCTGGCACTTTGTCAGGACTTTTTATATCTTGACTTTTGGGGAGATTGCTCCCTGACAGTTATTGGTCCTTTTGGTATCATTCAAATGTGTTGGGTTTCCCACTGTGACGAGGGAGTTCATTCCCGGGGAACTCTTGAGATTTATGGTTTTTCGTATCACCCATGTGATGAGTGAGTTCACTCCTGACACACTCTTTGCTTTGCAGACTACTCCGATAATTCTGGAGACTACCCCTTTGACTTTAGTGACTCTTGTTTCCTTGAATATCACCAATAGGATGAGGGAGATGTCACAGGTTTCCCCCTTTCTCACCTGAGTTCGCTGCTTGCTGGAATTCTTGGGAGGAGTCTTCTTCCGTACGTTTCGGGTTTTGTACAACCCGACACGGCCGTCTTCGCCTTCCAGCGTTCGTTCAGCTTCTCTGTCCGGGATCAATAGGAAACTATAGGAAGTCCAGGATTCGAAGGAGGTGTACTCGGAGGCGGGTACATGGTGTCTGGGAAGCAAGACAGAATAAGGAGGAATGAGGATAGTAGGAGGAAGCGGGGGGTCCGGGAACCAGGAAATAACAGAGTTCAGAGAAGGTGAACTACGAACACACGTCTTGCCACAGCAATCAGTAGCATTGAGACGCGCGGGGCCGCGGGGGCGTTGCTTCTTTATAGAACTTGCTACATCGGACGTGAAAGCTGGTGGGCAGCGTTCTGTGTTTACTGGCCATGTTGGAAGTACAGCAGAGTGTAAGCCCCGATGTATCAAGGACCAGGTGGTCCAAAAGGGGCGTGTCTGACGGTTCATGACAGCATGCCTCCTCTGAAAACCCGTCCCACCGGGTTTGCCCGGGTGTATGAAATGGTACCTTCTGAGTAATCTGGGGGTATTTAAGTTTGAGATTGGTTCCCAAGTGCGTTCACTGGGAGGGTATCCCTTCCATTCAACCAGGTACTGGAGCTGACCACGTTTGTATCTGGAGTCACATATTCTGGACACTTCATATTCCAGTTGGTCATTGACAAGTACAGGATTGGGCCTGAGGGTAGTCCAGGAGGACTGGATGTATGGTTTAATTAGAGATGTATGAAAAACTGGGTGAATTTTCTCCCAGGAGTCTGGTAATTTGAGTCGGAAGGCCACTGGTTTAATGATTTCTTTTATGGGAAAGGGCCCATAATACCAGGGAGCCAGTTTATTCGGTCATAGATGTCGGGGCAGTCGTTTCGAGGATAGCCAGACCTTATCCCCTACTGCGTAGGAGGGACCTGGTCTTCTCTTGGAATCCGCATAATGCTTGGCATGAGTTCGGGCCTTTTCTAAATGCTACTTGGCTTCCTTCTGTACATTGATGAGTGTTTCGATCCAGGAATCAACTGTAGGAACAGGTGTAGGATGTGGGAGGACGGAAGGTAGCATCGAAGGGTGAAATCCTTGACTGCAGAAAAAGGGGCTGGTCTTGACAGCCGAGTGATCCAAATTGTTATAGGAGAATTCAGCCACAGGTATTAGAAGTGACCAATCGTCCTGGACCTTGGCAGTGAAACAACAAAGATATTGTTCCAGGGTTTGATTCACACGTTTGGTAGCCCCATTAGTCTATGGATGATACCCTGAAGAGAGGGCACGTTGGATTCCTTGTATCCGGAAAAGGTGTTTCCAAAATTGAGATATGTATTGAGGTCCTCTGTCTGATATGATCTTGGAAGGGAGTCCATGAAGTCTAAATATGTGTTCCAGGAAGATCCCAGCAAGTTCTGAGGAAGAGGGTAGCCTATATAATGGTGTAAAATGAGCCATATGAGTGAATAAATCTATGGTGACCATGATAGTCGTGTACCCCCTTGGAAGGTGGTAATTCCACAATGAAGTCCGTAGCAATAATTTCCCAGGGCCTTGTTGGTAGTGTGGGCTGCAGTAGGAGGCCCGCCGGTCTTTTGTGATCATGTTTGTTTTGACTGCAGACTGCACAGGCTTGGATGTACAGTCATACGTCTGTTTTCATTCTCGGCCACCAAAATTGTCTTTGTAGTAGATGGAGGGTGTTTGTGATGCCACGATGTCCGGAGTGAAGGGTATCATGGCACAGGGTTATTATCTTTTGCTGTAGTTTCTGTGTGGGGATGACTAAACCTTTATCCTTGAAAAGATATCCGTCCTTTGTTCTCAGATTCCATCGGTTCTTTCCTGAAAATTCTTTCCATAGTTCAGAGGACTGGGTTTGTATCCGAACATCGTCCAGGAAGCTGATTGCTTGAGCTACGAATATCGTATGTGGAAACATTTTAGGGAATGACCGGTCTTCGAGAGTTTCGTAGTTGGGACGTCGAGATAAGGCGTCAGCAATTATATTCTGTGTTCTAGGGACATGTTAAATCTGGAACTGGTACTGGGCAAAGAAGAAGGCCCAACTGGCTTGACAGCTATTTGTACATTCCAGAGCCTGTAAAACTTGAAGATTCCGATGGTCCGTGCGGACCTGGACAGGATATTTTGCTCCTAGAAGTAGATGACGCCACTCTGTGAAGGCATGAGGGATGGCTAGCAGTTCCTTTTCCAAAACAGAATAATGGGTCTCACTGGGAGTTAGTGTCCGTGAAAGATAAGCAATGGGATGTTCCAGGCTGTCGTCGAATTCCTGTTTTAGAACTGCTCCAATGGCGTAGTTAGAGGCGTCTGTTTCCACTAGGAAAGGTCGATTGATGTCAGGTTGAGCCAGGATGGGAGCTTGTGTAAACTCTGACTTTAACCGTTGGAATGCCTCCTCTTGGGCTGTTGTCCAAAGAAAGGGAGTATCTTTTTTCAACAAGGAAATGATCGGTTGCACTATCTCGGAAAAGGAAGGTATGAATTTCCGATAAAAGTTAGCTAACCCCAGGAAGGATTGGATTCACGGTAGTCGGAATAGGCCAGGATAGTATGGATTTTACCTTGGAGTGATCCATTCCAATACCTTCTGACCTAAGGACAAATCTTAGATAGTGAACAGTAGAGACATGGAAAAGGCACTTCTCGGATTTAGCCAGGAGCTTGTGTTCACGTAGCCGTTGTAACACTGCCTTAACATGCTCCTCATGCTTAAGATGGTCCTTAGAGAATATTAAAATATCGTCCAGATACACAATGATGAAGAGGAATAACATATCTGAAAACACCCGATCCATGAAGCGTTGGAAGACCGCTGGGGCATTTGCAAGTCCGAAGGGCATGACCAAGTACTCAAAGTGACCTAAGGGTGTTCTAAAGGCTGTCTTTCATTCGTCTCCCTCTCTAATACGGATCAGATGGTAGGCACCTCTGAGATCCAATTTAGTGAAGATTACGGCTCCTCTTACTGCTTCCAGGATATCTGAGATCAAGGGCAATGGATAGCGATCTTTCAGGGTGCACTGATTCAAACCTCGATAATCAAGACAAGGTCTGAGCTCATTGGTATCCTTTTTTGGAACAAAAAACAGTGAGGCTCCGGCTGGGGATTTGGGTGGTCGTATGGTGCCATTTTCAAGGTTAGTATCTAGGAATTCACGGAGGGCCCTTTTCTCAGGTTCGGATAAGATGAACATCCTTCCAAAAGGAATCACAACTGAAGGTTCGGTATCAATAGCACAGTCTTCGGGTCTATGAGGTGGTAAGGCTTGAACAATGGCAGAAGAGAACACATCGGTGTATTCCTGATAGACTTTAGGAACCTGGATGATATTTGAGACTGTGAGCGGGCCTTGATGGTCTGCCGAAGCTCCTTCCGATGGCGTTGGAGCGGAATCCAGGAGTAAGCAATGAGACATGCAAAGTTCGGAACCCAGAAACAAGGAACCTGCTGCCCAATTGATGCATGGGTTGTGTCTTTGTAGCCAGGGCATACCCAAAACCATTGTGTAATGGGCGGACTTTATGATGTCAAACTTTATCTTCTCTCGATGGTGGTTTATTGCGAGCTCAATTTCCTTGGTTTGAAGGGTTATAGGTCCTGAAGAAAGGGGTCTTCCATCGATTGCTTCTACGGGTTGCATATCATCTCGGGTTTCATATGGAATATGGTGTTTAAAGACCCAATCTTGATCTATGAATATCCCCATGACTCCACAATCCACCAATGCCAAAATGGGGTAGGTTTCCTTCTTGGATAGCGATAGAAAGGCCTGTAATATTACCAGATTGTTTTGTCCAGGAGAGTTCAAGGATGGAATAGATGTGGAGCCAACATCTCTCTCCCAAAACTGTGCTCCATCTAGGATCGGGAGCTGGCGTTTCCCGAACGCCGTGGAGGGGCTATAGGACACTCTCTCACTAAATGTTTGTCCGAGGCACAATACATACATAAGCCCGTATGGATCCTTTGCATCCTTTCTTGGGGGGATATGGGTCCACGGAAAGCCCCTAGTTGCATGGGTTCGGGTTTGTTACTAGGGGCAGGAACAGAATCAGACTTCGACAAGGTCTATATAGGGATTTTCTGGAAGGGTATCTTGGTCTTCCTTTTCTCTGCCTTCCTTTTCTGGATGCGGAAGTCAATCTGCAGAGCGAGATCCATAAGGGCTTGGAATGAACTTGGGCGAGCCACTCTGGCTAATTCATCCTTGATGTCTTCATTTAGCCCTCTTCGAAAAAGAGTGAAGCAGGTTTCTGAGGACCAATCCGCTTCTTTAGCCAATTGTTTAAACCGTGTTACATATGTGAGCATGTCCTGGGAGCCTTATTGGAAATCGAGTAGACGTTCCTGAGCACTATAGACCTGTTCTGGGCAGTCAAACATGGTTTTAAGAGCTTGAATGAATCCGTCATAATCATCCAGGAGGGCATCTCCGGCATTAACTAAAGGTGTGGCCCAGGTTAATGTATTCCCTGAAAGACGCGAAATAATAAAGCCCACCTTAGCCCTGGGAGTAGAGAAATAATAGGGCTTAAAGGTAAAGTGGACTAAACAGGAATCAAGGAATCCACAAAGGTTTTTTTGCAGACCCATCGTATTTGTCCACAATGCCGCCCAATAGTACGCTTTCTTTCGTGGCGGAGTCTTGGGACAAGACTAATTGTTTTAACGCGGCATTCTCTGCCTTTAGGTTTTGTACTTCGGTCGTTAGTTCTTGCATGCCGTGCATAAGATCTTGAATGGCCGCCTTCATGTCTGTATTGACTTAAGTTAGGTGGAGTCTCGGGACAAGACTAATTGTTTTAACGCAGCATTCTCTGCCTTTAGGTTTTGTACTTCGGTTGTTAGTTCTTGCATGCCGTGCATAAGATCTTGAATGGCCGCCTCCATGTCTGTATTGACTTCAGTTAGGTGGCGTCTCAATCTGTCACAGGTTTCCCCCTTTCTCACCTGAGTTCGCTGCTTGCTGGAATTCTTGGGAGGAGTCTTCTTCCGTACAGTTCGGGTTTTGTACAACCCGACATGGCCATCTTCGGCTTCCAGCGTTCGTTCAGCTTCTACGTCCGGGATCAATAGGAAACTCCAGGAAGTACAGGATTCGAAGGAGGTGTACTCGGAGGCGGGTACACGGAGTCCGGGAAGCAAGACAGGATAAGGAGGAAGGAGGATAGTAGGAGGAATCGGGCGGTCTTGGAACCAGGAAATAACAGAGTTCAGAGAAGGCGAACTACGGAGCACACGTCTAGCCACAGCAATCAGTAGCGTTGAGACGAGCAGGGCAGCGGGGGCGTGGCTTCCTTATAGAACGTGCTACGTCAGACGTGAAAGCTGGTGGGCAGTGTTCTGTGTTTAATGGCCATGTTGGAAGTACAGCAGAGTGCAAGCCCCGATGTGTCAAGGACCAGGAGGTCCAAAAGGGGCGTGTCCGACGGTTCATGACAGGAGATCACTCCCGAAGAATACTTGACCCATGGTTCTCTGGGTAGCACTACTGTGATGAGGGAGATGACTCCTGAGGAATACATGACTCTGGGGCTCCCTGGAACCCACGACTTTGCTCTTTATCTGTGTCTTTCCTTGTATCTGCTTGACCTGTATCTTAACTGGGGAGCGCTACCGGTTCTTCCCGGGGACTCACGTCCTCCTCTTTGGTCTGTGCGGCTCCACAGAGCCATTGCTGCTGCGATCTCGGCATGCTTTAGGAACCACCCGGTCCCCCTCAGAGAGGCCATGCCATCGCTGGATTTTTCCTGCTTCTGCAGCGAGTCGGGTGTACTGCGGCTTGTGTGGTTCATTTCAGCTTCTTCTTCTGAGATACATTATCTCTCAATGTTTCGGGCAGCGCAGGTTTGAATTTTCCGGGCCCTGCAGGACAGACACCAGCTTCCCTCGCTGCTCTTTCTGCTCCAAAATACCTCCAGTCCTCCTTTGGTCTTTACTTTATATTGCTGGGACTGCCCCAGCACAGCATCACTGTTTGTAATCTTCATGCCGCTGGGTGGCCATCTCGTCACAGTACTTTGGTAATAGCTTCCACTGTTGGTATGTATGTTTTTTTGGTTCTTCCACGTCTCAGCCTATCTGGTCTTACAGGCGAGATAGTAGAGACTTTACAATGACACACAGTAGTATTTTCAGGTTGGGAGGAAGGAGTCAATAGGGCCATGACTTCTGGGGACAAGGTCTTTCATGGGATGAGAGTCCTTATCCCCATGAGGGGAGTCTCTCCCCATGAAGTCCTCCTGTTTTTTACCACCCCTGGGGGGAGCACTCGGTAGCAGCCTCACCTTCCTAGCCTCATCGGGAATGGCTCACCTCTTGGAGGAATTGACAAGATCCTGTGAATCATCACAGCTCCCAACTTCGCACACATGTTCTGCATGGCGCTTAGGATTTTAACTTGCACACACCTTACATCGAACCCAGGGGGGCATGACAGGCACGAAGACTGTCTCTCCTTCTCAGGCAATATGGTGAATGTTCAGTTTGCGGACTGCTCCACACACTTGGCTTCCACACTTTGCACACATGCTCCATGCAGCGATTAGGATTTTATCTTGCACACACATTATGTAGAACACATGAGGGCGTGACCTACACAAAGACGACTTCTTAGGCAATACGCCGAATGTTCAGTTGGTTGACTGCGCTGCACACTTGCCTATCTTTTATTATGGAAAAATGAAAATGAAATCTTCCCAAAGACAATAAAGGTCAGCTCAGTTCCCTTTAAATGGGTCTGTGCCCCTTTTTCTTCAGAGACCCTCTTGTCCAATGTCTCTTCCACAGTTTGCGGGTTCGTAGGCCTTCTTGGAATATTTCAAGAGGGGTTGCCTCACCCCTTCTTTGCTATGTGGGCTTTTGGGTGGCCTCAATCCTTATCTGTTTGATCTAAACGCAGGCTTTTCAGAGTCCGGTATCCCAGTAGTCACAGAGGCTTAACGTCTCAGAAGTAGGCAGGAAATTGGATATAGCTAGGAGGGAGAGCTAGGTTCCTGAGTTATGGCCTTGCCAGGGCTTCTTACTGATTGCTCTTTTTCGATTTCTGATCTCACAATAAGCTCCTTGACCTATGCATGTTCCTTCTCCAACTATATGGTCCTCCCGGGGGCCAGATCTCCCTGCTCTGGCTATCTAAGATTCTTTCCTTCGTTCTCTTGATCGTTTCATCTCTTCTTCCACCTCTCAGAATCGTAGAATGTGTTCTGCTCTGGACCTTTTGCCTGCAGCAGCTACTTCTAACCCACCTCCTCCTCTGGACTTTGTCTCCTCCTGGGTTTTTCCCCTTTAACTCACACTTTCATACTCCTCAGTACCACTTTCACTACCACCAGCACATCAAGATGTTCCTTTTGCTACCTCCTCTCTCCCAAAGATGTCACCTCCACTGTGTCACTTTCTGTCTCTGTGATCACCTTCTCCATAGGTTTCATCACCTCTTCATGCACCCTGATGCCTACCACTTCTTTTCGACTTCTACTCGTGTCCTGATGCCATTACTCCTACAACTGTCCTCCTTTTAATGTTACAACTTTCTCTGTTAAGCTCTTCTCTCCCTCTGCTGTTACAACCTCCTCTTTCACCTTCTTAACTGTTATCACATCCTCGTGACTTTTCCCACCCTCTGATGTTACCACGTCCACTGTCATCCCTTTAATTCATACTTCCGCCTGGTCCACTCGTTCTTTGTGATATTAACAACTCCTCCTTCACCATCTTAGGTCTCACCACCTCCTCTTACTCACCAATCCTGGTACCTCACCACTCGCCTCCATTTCTCTAGCATCTGCTTCTTCCACTGCTCGCCAGTTTTCAGAAGTAACCAAAAACAAGCCTCCTACTACAACAACCCACACTGGCAACTGGGGCTGTGTGCTTTGATCCGGTGTTCCCTCCTCCCCCTCAGTGGGATTTTGAGTCAGGTACTGCATTTGTGGTTTGTAATTGGGTGCGAGCTAGGAATGATTGCTGTCCTAAAGTGTACCAGGGCTGCTTTGACCCATCGGGCTGGACAAAGCCTATAAGTGGCTTATACACAATCTTGAATGTTAGTTTCGCCTCCCCTGATTTTCCTTGTTGCTGTTTGTACTGAGCCGTGAGTCTCCGGTCGTCCCAAAGGGTGCATTGTGTGCTAGGAACACATGTCATCCACTGTGCCGGATGGGGTTTACTTCCGCGTTGGTGGCTTCGTCACGGTAGAGTGCGGGGTTAGTTTCCTCTCTGTGCAGGTCTAGTTGTTGCGTCCTGACGGCCGCCCGGAAGTATAAATTCTGTTTACTTCCGGGTTACCGTTGCGTTGCAACCCCTTTAGATTAGCGCTTCGCTGTCCTTTGGGTCAGACGCTGTTTTCCTCTTTCGGCTTTTTCTTTAGCCGACTCCTTTCGTATGCCTTTCTGGCGTCCTTTCCTCCTCTATCTCTTTGCCTTGCTGCCTTCTAACTTTTACTACGCTTTCCGCTTGGCCGGCTCTCTCATCAGTGGCTATCTTTTCCAATCTTTCTTTGTGGTTAGCCTTACCTCTACCTCAAGGATTGCCAGCCTCTCTACCATCTTCCACCTGCCGGTTACCACTACCCTCTCTGGACCACTTTCCAATCCTGGATCAACTTCAAGCAAAACAACAATACGGACAAAAGGGTTTTTTCTGCCGTTCGGCTTTTTCCCTTTACTTCCTGGCTGCTCGCGGGAACAAGGCCACAGGACTGCTGTTATAGCTAGCGGTCACTGTGGCTTCCTCTCGCGGCAGGCTCCCTCCACATAAAAAGGAAAAGGATTACCTGCATCGAAGGAACTTCAACCCAGAAGATTTGGATAACCTATCACCAGGTGAGGAGAGTGGGGAGGAAGGAGGGCGAGAATGTCCTAGTCAGGACAGATTGCAACGCCTTCTGTCAGTCCCGCAGTGCAGGGGTTGCCAGGGAGGCAGTGCAAGTGGAGAGTGGCTGGGCCAAGGACCGAGGTCGGTGAGAGTGGCCCAGGTGCAGGTTCAGTGCAGTTTCAGTGAAGAATTTAGCAGGGGAGAGGGAGAGAGAAAGCAGAAGCAAAGAGGAAGGTTTTGATGTGCTTCTGGAACCGGAGATGGTTCTCCTCAAGTTTCAGGGAGGCAGGAAGGCTGTTCCAGAGGGAGGCCCCTGCCGCAGAGAGAGATCTACCCCCAGCTCATTGCTTCGAGAAGCGGCTGACCCTGAGGGAGTTGGAGACAGATGAGCGAAGGGCTCGGGAAGGAAGATATTTAGGAAGAGAGAGTTCAAGGTATTTAGGCCCCAGGCCCCAGAAGGCCTTGTGGACAATACAGAGGGTTTCAAACTTAATCCTCGCAGCCACTGGGAGCCAGTGTAGAGATTTCAGTCCTGGAGAGATACGGTCCCTGGGCTTGAGGCCAAGGACAAGTCTCGCAGTCCTGTTCTGGATGAGTTGCAGAGGGCGGAGAGTGGAGGCAGGCAGATTAAGATAGAGGCTGTTACAGTAGTCCAGCTTCGAGAGAACCAGGGCTCGGGAGACAGTGAGCTTCTGGGGGAAGGAAAGGAAGGGAAGAATACCTCTGAGGAGGTGCAGCTGGTAGTGTGACTTCTTAGAGACGTCAGATATATGAGGAGAGAAGGAGAGGGTGGAGTCGAAGATGACCCCGAGGTTTTTTGCCTTGCAGGTAGGAGCAGGAAGCGGGCCAAGAGAGGCTGGCCAGAGAGCTGCATATATAACAGCAGTCCTGTGGCCTCGTTCCCGCGAGCAGCCAGGAAGTAAAGGGTAAAAGCCGAACGGCAGAAAAAACCCTTTTGTCCGTATTGTTGTTTTGCTCGAAGTTGATCCAGGATTGGAAAGTGGTCCAGAGAGGGTAGTGGTAACCGGCAGGTGGAAGATGATAGAGAGGCTGGCAATCCTTGAGGTAGAGGTAAGGCTAACCACAAAGAAAGATTGGAAGAGATAGCCACTGAAGAGAGAGCCGGCCAAGCGGAAAGCGTAGTAAAAGTTAGAAGGCAGCGAGGCAAAGAGATAGAGGAGGAAAGGATGCCAGAAAGGCATACGAAAGGAGTCGGCTAAAGAAAAAGTCGAAAGAGGAAAACAGCGTCTGACCCAAAGGAGAGCGAAGCACTAATCTAAAGGGGTTGCAATGCAACGGTAACCCGGAAGTAAACAGAATTTCTACTTCCGGGCGGCCGTCAGGACGCAACAACTAGACCTGCACAGAGAGGAAACTAACCCCGCACTCTACCGTGACGAAGCCGCCAACGCGGAAGTAAACCCCATCCGGCACGGCGGATGGCAGTATGCCCCCCTCCAGTGCGAAGGGACCCAGGTTTACCGGGATGTAACCGGTGAAAACGGCTCAGCAACCGGGGAGCATGGACATGAAAAGCTGGTTCCCAAGAGTCCTCCGACTCTGGGTAACCCTTCCACGAAACCAAGTATTCCAAGCGTCCCCGGTAATACCGTGAATCCCTGATAGTGGAGACTTCATATTCGCCCTTCCCGTCGGGTTGGGCATGAATCTGCTTGGGAATTGACCTCTGGAAAGAATCTGAGACAAAAGGTTTGAGAAGAGAAGCGTGAAAAACCAGATGGATACGACGAAGATGAGGAGGGAGGTCAACCTTGTAGGAAATACGGTTGATCTTAGAGAGTACAGAAAAAGGACCCAAGAAACGGGGAGACAGTTTGGAATACTTGGTTTTGTGGAAGGGTTACCCAGAGTAACTACAGGACTGCTGTTATAGCTAGCGGTCACTGTGGCTTCCTCTCGCGGCAGGCTCCCTCTACATAAAAAGGAAAAGGATTACCTGCATCGAAGGAACTTCAACCCAGAAGATTTGGATAACCTATCACCAGGTGAGGAGAGTGGGGAGGAAGGAGGGCGAGAACGTCCTAGTCAGGACAACATAGTGGGTAAGCTAAGCAAACACTTTATTGCTGTCTTCACCTTGTGCATGCAGTGAAATGGAAACATTGAATCCTCGGCATGAGAATCACTAGGCCAGGGAACAGTGCTTCTGTAACTTCCCATGATAAATTCTCCAAGCTCGTGAAGTCGTGGATTGGTCACATTATATCCATGGAGCTGCGAAGCGATCCACAGGTCCCAAAACCATTATGAAATAACTTCTTTGATATATTGTGCGAAGTTGCAACTGTATATAAACACATGCTATCTTTGTATTGTGAAGGGAAATCATTTTCTTTAAAGGGAAAGGTGTCTTTTTATCTTGAAACTTTGGGTCTGCTCAGATGGAGCTTCAGGTTCTCTCATTTGGGGAGGGGTGCCTTATTATTGCCCTACAGGGTCCCACGAGGGGCTTGGGCAGGTTAAAGACTTTCTAGACTGTCTTGCGTAACAGACTGGTGGAATGCAGAGAGTCAAGGCCCCCCAAGATCGGCTGTGGTGAGACACTGGGATTTTCCCCTGCTACATGATGGGGATCAAGGTAGGTTGATGAGGGTTCTTTCTCATACCGGTCACAGGCCCAACAGCCACTCGCTCGGGTGGCACATAGCCCCCTGAGTCAGCACCTTGGTATTCCCCAGTACCAGACAGGGAACTCCATTACAGAACCTGTCTCTGTGGTGTCTCCAGCAGACCCTGCAGCCAGGGGCACTATATACAACAAATGAGGCTAGCCTTACATGATCAAAGCTCTCAGGTATAGTAATATAGTATGCTACAAATGCCTCACGCATTAGCAAAGAAGTGCAGTTTACAGGACATTATGGTTACAATATAATCCCAAAAAACACAGAATTGGCAAGGCATTGGTACAAAACTAACCATACCTAGCCCCTCCCTATCATGCAGTGCACATGCCGTTACACATGAACTCACTGATGACATAACTTTTGACAGCATCAAAAATATCAGCAAGGCTTAAAGTCATTTTGATTTAGGGTATTATGTGCATGGACCTTCTGCATGCAGCATAGGTTCAGGTCATTTACATGGCGAAGTATCAACAGGCTCTGGACTGAAGCAGGCCTCAAAAGGTGCACTCGCCATTAGCGAGTGATAACTGGCTTTTGCCATGTAAGAAATGGTGTACTGTGTGCATGTAGAAAACTGAGATTGCCAGTGACGTTGTATTCCTGACTAATAGCCTGCAACCTGATGTGTCCTATCCCTTGCCTTCAGGCCATGCCCTATGGCTTAGGTGAGCAGCAATATAATGTTTGGCATGTGCAGTGCCAATGGACACCATAGGTAGGTGTACTACTGGGAAATAACTGTAGGCTTGCCTCAAATGCACTACACACAGGACACGGTCTAAGGGTATGCCCTGTTTGTGGGCGAACTGTGTCTGGGGCATGGTCACTTGTCTTGTCCCAGGAACAGTACCCACAGAGTGTGGCTGCAAGCCATGCCTTATATGTACTGTGGAAAGGGGGCAGTGCATTTAACACAAACAGTAATACCAAAGATTACAAACACCCCCATCTTGCCAGCAATATACGAACACGAAAAAGGAGATGTATAAACATAAGCAATTATTGAATCCTGGAAACCACTCGCCTATGGCATCTGACTTTGCTCTGGATGGATGGCCTTCAAACGGACAGTGTAGGAGGACAGAAACACATTGGACAGGCCTGTTATGTCATCAAAGGAATAAGGCTAAACAGCACATCCCATAATGTATGCACTCTAGTTCATAAGCAAGGTAATCAATATATTATTTGCTGAGAGTTAACAGAAAAAGGAAAAATTAGTAATGCGCTCCTATTTACCGCCTGTTACGATGCTTTGCCTACGAAGCCCAATATTAAGAAATTAATAAAACAAAAAAGAGAAATGGAACACATTTAAATAGTACCCTCCCCATCTTTCTACAACATAATTGGTACACTGTACTTGTACCATCTTCAGGCGACCACAGCAGCGTTCTGCTTCTGAAATGTATTTTGATTAAGTCAAGGATGGCAAATACGATTTTACATCTCTTTTCCTGTATTCCTGAGCGAAGCCAGAAATTTGAGTTCTGGCTGAAACATGTTGGCACTTTTCTGAACGCACCTAATGAGAGTTGCGGTGCACCTAGCCTTTTAAAATACAGATTGCATGTGCTTCAGAATTATAAAGCAAATACATAGGAACTCTTCACATGCTTTGTGTTCTCAACGTATGGAGAAGGAATCACGTGTGTTTGTGTGTTTCCCACTCCCGTCACACTTATACCTCTTGCAACTCTGTTGTCTCTTCATCGAAGGCAACGTTCTCATGGTATGAGTCTTGAGTGGCCGAATACAGCCCGGGTTTTTGTAAAAGAAACACCCACAGTTTATTGAACATTTTAGTCCAGGTTCAGTGAGTAATGTTGACAGACATAATACACTTGCACATCACACAGACCTCACTGGACACAACAAATGGTCATGCCCTGCCGGTATCGTGGGTAGGGGTAGTGTAATAAGAGCATGATTATAGCACATGTAATGTGTGCGATTCCAGTGGTGCATAACCGCATTGAGGAGGTCACTGGCTATGTCATATGCCTGGTGATGTGTGATGTGGTGGCATAAGGAGTAGTATATTGATGTGTGTTTGAATGTTAGAATGTTGCAGGTTTACTACTCTTCGACAATATGACAACATTGAAGAACCTTGTAAAATGTTAGATTTTGAGATCTCTAAATAATTCAGTGATAAATCAGATGAGCATTGATTCTTCAGAAGTATTGTCTGTCCTAAGAAATTGAAAAGGCAGAGCATCGATTTCACAGTTAGCGTTTCATGTAGAAGTGTATACGCATTCCCGCCATCCCATCTGTCATGAGTTCGGAACAGGAGAATTACTCACTGTAGAGATGGTGTTGAGGGCTGTGTCGGCTCCAATGCTGAAGTCAGACCCAGGGACGTTGTTGGACACGGTGGCAGGAATAATGACCAGAGGGATGCAAAGTTCCTCAAACTTCGACCGCCCTTCTATCATCTCTAGACCTCCGGTGAAAGCCTTAAAGAAGCAGAAATGTCAGCTTTCTGATAACGTCCACATTTCCAGGTGATACATTTGCATTACTTTTAGAGCTTTGATTAACTTGCAATGTTTACAGTGAGTTCATCACTGCACATGCTGCATGCAGTGTATGGAAGGGGAGTTGTACAGTGAATAAATTAGACACCAGCATGCTTCCCCTGCCAACCTGGTGCATTGTGGAGAACCCCCAGTATACCCTAACACAGCATATGCACAAAGCATTACCTTGTTTGCATTGCCTGGGTCTTCATCCTCGCTCCCCCACTACACTGCCCCGCACCAACCATAATCGTAGACCTTCCTTGGATAATACAACATTTGTATCTATTCCAAATCTTTTTTATTTTTTAACTTCTTTTTATTGGTTTACAACAAAGAGAAAGAAGAACCAAAAAAGAAAAGGCAAAAAAGGAAAAGAACCATTACCCAACACCTCCCCCGCACCCCCCCTCCCTCTATTCCAAATCTTTATCTCAGTCTCTGGTTACAGCTGGAATCTGTTAATCTGAATGCCACCGGGCTATGGAGCAGTCAAGTTTCCAATGTGCATCTGAACCACCATCTTGGTAGCTGTTTCACATGGCATTTGGATGCCATGTACTTACTGGCAAGGTTTTAACCTGATCTCCAGGCAGCATATTAAATTTACTGTTATATAATGGAAGTTGTCTTACAACATACGTGCTCCTATTCCAAATATATATATATATATATATATATATATATATATATATATATATATATATATATATATATATATATATTTACATATATTCAGTGAAAACACATTGGCCATGCTTGCACAACAGGGGTCACACCGTTAAGGTGGACTTGCTTCAAATGCGGTTGCTGAATTTCAAGGGTTTTGTTGCGTTAAACCTGATCATCTTAACGCTCTCTTAACAAAGGTTTTTTCACTGAATTTCAAAGGTTTTGTTGACATGTTTTTTTCATTTTCAATCTGATCACCTTAACTCTCTCTTAACTAAAGTTTGTTCACAGAATGTCAGGGGTTATGCTATATTATAGTTTCTTTGGGACCCACTAGCTGTGGCCATCGTCCATTGGCCTTGGCCACTGTACATGTTGCACCAGTAGGTTTCTTTGGGAAACACTAGCCATGCCCGTCGGCCTTGGCTACTGTACATTTTGCACCAATAGGTTCCTTTGGGCACACTAGGTGTAACATTCCCTTTTCACTCTCTTCCGATTCATGCGGGATTACTCCGATAATGGCAAGTAACGGTTGTAGGTCATTTGGTCGAAAACCAAATGATCGAATGCCATTTGATTGAGAGTCAAATGGTCGAAAAAATTGTCGATTTTTTTTTCTATATTAATTTTTTTTTACCAAACAAAACTAAATAAATAAATAAATAAATCGACCATTTATTTTTCGACCATTTGACTTTAGATCAAATGGTCATTCGATCTTTTATTTTCGACCATTTGACCGGACACCGCAAGTAACTATACATACCGCAGCAATGAACTACCCATGCCTGCAGTATTCCCCCGATAATGCACAAACGCTTGAAAATCCAAAACATTTCCCTGCCCTCACAAAGCAAAAAACTGTCAGAGATTCACCCAACCACCAGAAATGTTTCTCCCCAGCCCTAGCAGAACTTAAAGCTAACAAAAGACAGGCGGAGCATGTATGGCAAAAAGACAATTCCTTGGAAAACTTGACAGCCTGGAAACTGAAAGACAGAGATTATAAGGCCAAGATCTTAGAAGCTAAAAGAAGCTTCTATAATGATCAAATTAATCTTGCTGGGGATCATACGAAGGAGCTTTTTCGTCTATTTAGGTCCTTGGAAAAACCTGCAGCTATCAGTCCCTCCATCAAACCAATTAATGATGATTGTAATAGGGTACAGAAAGCTTTTGCTGACAAATTGCAAAAGGCCCAAAACAAGATCATGGCGAAATCCATGATGAAGCCTCCCTCCCTCTCAGCTACCATACCCAACTGTAAAAAGACTATGAAGAAAAGATCTTATTAGTACTCAAAAGGGCCCCCCCACGTCTGGACCAAGACAATCCAGCTCAGTTTTACCTACATACCAGATTCAGGTTTAAGGACTCATATCCATGGCAGAGATGCATGATATTCTTAAATCCATGCTTCCACAAACTGCCCTGGAGAATTGTTCCCACCCAAAAACATACTAGTCCATACTAAGGACCTATTTGTCCCATTTCTCTGTAGGTATGTAAATTCCTCGTTCCGAATTCCCACCTCATCCCATAGACTATTAAGAATGTTGCGGTTACCCCACTGTTAAAAAAGGTGGTGTTAGAACCTAATGATGTGGCCAGTCTCTGGCCCATCACAAACACTTTATTTTTCCTTAAGTTAACAGATAAGGTTGCAACCGTACAGCTTCAATCTTATGTCTTGGGAGCTGGCATTCTGCACAGGAAACAATCTGGCCTCCGGAGCTTTCATGGCACCAAAAGCGCATTGCTCAACTTGCAAACTCACATGCTCTCTAAATTGGAATATAGCAAATCAGGGCTGCTGATGTTGTTGGATTTATCAGCAGCCTTTGACTTGCTAGATCAAGGAATTCTTCTGCACTGGATGCCCACCGTTGGGGGGCATTTCCACGGAGGCAATAAGCTGGCTCAAGTAATTTTTCAAGGGTCACTGCTCGCGAGTCCACTGGGGCGATAGTGCGTCCGAAGTGGAAATTATCACCTGTTGTGTGCCACAAGCGGCCTGTCTCTCCCCTCTGTTATTTAACATTTAACTTATTCCATTGTGCATAGATCTGGAGTCGCTAAACTTATTTTTTGCAACTATGCCGATGATTTTCAACTTATTTTGGAGATCGGTGGGGACAAAGACTGAACTCATGTTGTTTGGTCCCCGGCAAGCCAGAGATAGCCTGGGTCATGCGTATGTCAGTTTTGAAATTGATGGTAGTCAGATTATGGTAGTGCATAAGGTCAAAACTCTAGGCACCTATTTCGAAGACAGCCTGGGCAGTGACGCCCATTTTACAGCCATTACCAAAAGCACCAACTACCATCTTTAGGCGTTATGGCACGTTGCCCCACTAGTTTCCATAGAAAATCGGGTTAAACTAGTCAGAGCAGTAATCCTCCCTCGTGCAGATTATTGCAATGCCCTGTTGGGAAGCTCAAATAGGACAGATATTCAGGGACTACAAAAGATTCAAAATGTTGCTATCCGCATTATCTTCCAGATGAAGCATTCCGAACGGACATCGGCAGCATGAAAAAAATTGCACTGGCTGCCGGTCATGGCGCAGATTTAGTTTAAATTGTTGTCCATCTGCCATAAGTGCATTTTTGGAAATGCCCCAGCCTACTTGAAAGACAGAGTTAACGTCTACCAACCTACAAGAAACGTGCAATCATCTGAGGACTGTCTGCTGGAAGTACAATGCGTTACGCGAGCCCGTTGATATGTTTGTTTGTTTGTTTATTTGTAGAGCGCACCGGACTGCTAGGCATCTGGGCGCTTGAAGGTTTACATAGCTGCATATATACATCTGCATAGATAAGATAGTACAGAATGGACAATATACATAGACAGGATACAGTCATACGTGAATGGATGCAAAGAAAAGAAAGAGATATATATACAATGCAGTTAGAGGTCAGGAAGAGTACAGGATATACACATATACAATATAAGTTGAGGTCGTCAGTGGTCATTTGCGTATAGCCATTGTTTGACATTAGTCTTAAAGGCAGGGAGTGATGATAGTACTCTTTTGTTGTCAGGTAAGGAGTTCCATATACAGGGAGCTCGGGCTTGGAATGCCCTACCTGCACAGCTACGCAAAATGGAAATCACCTGGTTTTCAGAAAGCAGTTGAAAACAGCTGTATTTCTGTATAATGAATAAACTTTGCTGCCACCCCCTTTTTCTCGTTCTGGTCCTCATCCTGTTTTTTGGTGCCTGGATGCCCTTGTGCTTTGGCGCGGTACAAATACACTAACATAACATAACACAAGCACTCACTGTTAAGAAGGATTTCTGAACTCGGATCTGGAGGGGCAGAGGTTCAGAAGGCCAACCTAGTTTCTTGGAATAGGGTAACCTCTGGACAAGCCAGACCAATCAGGGTAGCTATGGCAGGCGGTCAAGACTAAGTCTCAGGAGCGGTGAGTGTGACTGAAGGACCTCAATGAGCACACAGAGCAAGGACACTTACAAATTACTCCAGACAGGTGTTATATCAAAAATATAGATGCATTTATTCCAAGGCCTTTGTAACATAGACCATAGCAAAAGAATCACAGTATCACTCAGTAAACCAATACATCACACTCAATACAATATATATACAAGACCCTGGGGGCCTAAAAGGGTGACTGCACGAAATATGTGGACAACCTAGAGGGGAAGGAAACAGGCAGTGCAGGTAATCTTTAGGCCCAGTTCAACATCAATAATACACCTAATTAAGAGGCAGTCCAAGCCCTACGAAGAGAGGAGCCTTGTGCTCAATAGTACATGCACGAGCTTGTGCCAGTGGGCGGAATAGGGTCTCTTCAAGGGTCTCTAGCAACTCAGGAAGGTGGATGAGGTGATGCAGAACAGGTTCCCAGTATTCAAGAAGGACCTCTACTTGAAGGCAGAGGCAGTTCGAGAGTGTGGGGTGGAGTCGCTATTTAACAATAGCTGTGGAAAGGAGAGGGGCCCCCAGGGGATACTTGTGCGTAAAAATGGGCTCTTGCACTAGCGGCCACTGGTTGGAGTAATGAGTACTCACTGGTCCCTGATGCAAGCAGACCCAAACTTCACCAGTTCAGTCCACTTTGCTGGCAGGTTCGAATGAGGCAAAAAAGGACGTCTCGGCACCTTTCAGTTCCTGAGATACCCAAACGGGACAGTGGCGATTTCTCCACTCTGGGAGGATGAATCAACCCAGTTCCACTGCAGCAGGCTTCAGGGTCAAGAGTGTCACAAATGCAGCGAACTTGCACAGGTCGTTGCCATGGCAGGGCTACACGGTAACCGCACTTACTCCGGTCCTGGCGCACTCCTCTCACTTCAGACCTGGGAACGCCAAGTGTACGAAATTCGGTGTGAGGGTGCCGTGGACACAGAGCTAGCAGTAGACCAAGTTTCAAGGGTTTTGAAACGGCAGCGGTGACAGAGCAAAGCAACTGGGTAAGCTGGTCGGTCCACTGGTTGTCCCAGGGACACTTCCGAGAAAGCTTACTTGCAGGGTTTGATGAAGGTGCCGAGAATAGTTGGTCCCACTATTCAAATGGGTCAAAGCATCTTCTCAGACCTTCTACGATGACCAGATGCAGAGGGGTCCCACGGGACGACAGTGGGCTCAGGGTTCCAAACCTTCCAGCGGGAAACCAGCGGTTCCTCGACTCAGTTTAGTAGTTGCAGGATACTTGGATCTTATCCTTTGTATAGTGAGAACTCAGGAGATCGACATGGTAGTGGAGTTTTCAGCCTCCTCTTATCCAAAGTTCCCTTCACGCCAAAACCGAGAGGACCCAATTGGAGATCTGCTCACAAACACACACTCCATACGTGGACCAATCATGGACCACAGTGGTCCCAGGCCTTCATGGCACTCCAGACTCTCTGGCACACAGGATGTGTATTGCAATCAGACATTCCAGCCCACATCCTGGAGGCACACAAACCAGGCATGCAGAAGCCCGCAAAAGCATTGGGATTCGCAGGAAAGTGCATTACCAAATAAGGACTGACCTGGGTCGACTCGACCTGGGGAAGGTAAAGGGGCAAGATGGCCAAAGGACAGGACAAAGAACCTCGTGGCATGGCCATTTTGGAGTCAGGCCACCTATTCGTGCCAAACGCAGTTAACGCGGTTAACATGGCAGAAAAGGGCTAAAAATAATGCGAAAAGATAGCTGCCACCAGTCCTGTCCATGACACATCTGAACAGTTCATAAAAAGTCCAGCTAGAGTATCTAGAGCCTTTGGAAATTACTAGAGACCCAAGTGTGCTGTATGGTAAGATACATTGAACACTTGTTACATGTTGCACAAAAGTTGCAACATGAGGAAAGGACTAAGGGAAACAAAGTCTACCAGTGCTGACTGTCTTAAGGGCATGTCAGTTTCCCCATAAAAAGTGAGCGAAAGCCCAGAGGAGTGCAGCTGAAGACTGTGCTTCTCTGGCAAAGTCAGTCAATGGTGTCGAAACAGCAGCAAAATGTTTGGGGGTTGACACATGGAGGGAAAATTACATACAATTATGAAACATTTCCTAACACTCACCAAGTGCCCCCTCCTCTTTCCATGCTCCCACACGCCCCATAGCTGCTTTTTCCCCTCCTTGGTCTCTCCCATTTTCCCTGTATGACGCATTTTCTTTTCTGAGCGCGTCTTCCGTTGTAGCCGTGTTAATCTTGCAAGCTTCCCCGGTATTCCTATGATAATCCCAAACATTTTGAACTCTCAATGGCTCCCCAGATCACCCCCCAACACTCCAATTTCACATGGTTTCATTTTTCCTCCTCCCCATCTCTTGCTTTATGCAATGTCATCCTTTTTCCTCCTCCAAATAGCTTTTTGAGCACTTTTCGTTTTCACATTACCCACAGTATTACCCAACATTACCTGGTAATCGCACGAGCAAAAATTAAAATGGCGCTTTTCATTCCCGAAAATCCTCTCTGCTGCAAAGCACCATGGGAGATATAGCAATAGGTTTGGGAACAGTGGGCAACTCCCTTGCATATTTTAAAAACTCCTGTATGGAATAACCTCAATCTTGGCCCGGAAATTAAGCCAACATTTCGTGGGCAAGTTGTTTCTTATTTGGTCCATATCCACCCAACCGTTTTTGTGCTTTGGCTTTACCAAATCTGAACTTTTCCTCTATGGGAAAAGTAACTGCAGTAGGCCCAAAACAGTGTTGTTTTGCCTTCTTAATAACCTTACATTTTGTAACAAATCTTTCCTAAAATGTCTAGCCTGGGAGGCACGTGACAAACTTTTTGTCTGACAAATATCAGCCATATATGTCTTAGAAGTTAAAAGTTATTATCTATAGAAATTTCAAATTTCCTACGACTCCAGGCTAATTTGCATATCCACAATGCTTTGCTCATGTTGCACTAACTGGAGGTGAACCTAATGTGATGGCTACTGGGTGGCGCTGTGGCATGTGTGACTGGTCTTGGACACAGAATCGCACTGGCCAGAGACACTGAATCTTTGGATTGACTCTGCAGCTGGAAGAGACGTATGCAACTTCATACCAAGAGTGGACAGAAGCCGGTGAGGCCAGAGCAAAGCCCACACCTGGCTAACAATCTGTATACCTCACAAGGGTGTGAACAGGCTGAGAAAGTCACAAATCTGCACATGACTGCGAGACCACATATCCCACGAAGGGGTGAAGAAACTGAGAATAGGAAGGCTGAACAAGCCACAAGCCCAAGCAGGGCTGCAAAACCAAATATCCCACAAAGGAGTGAAGAAACTGAGAAAAGGAGGGCAAAGAAAGTTGCAAGCACACATAGGGCTGGAAGACCAAATAGCCCACGAAGGGGTGAAGAAACTGAGAAAAGGAAGGCTGAGAAAGCCATAAGCCCATGTTTGGCAACGAGACCAAATATCCCATGAAGGGGTGAAGAAACTGCGAAAAGGAAAGCTGAACATGCCACAAGGCCATGCAGGACTGAGAGATCATATATCTGTGAGGAGCCAGGCATGAGACATGGACACAGACGAGACCTGTTTTTGGTTATAAGCTTTTATTAAAATAATTGGGATTGAAAAATGCCTCACTATCCCTATTCTAGGAGGGATTTCCCTACCTCAAACCAAAAACTGCGTAGTCTGTCAATTGTCAAGATGTCCAAACAAAAGATCTGTCCTGTGTGCATAATCCTGTTCTGGCCCTCACACTGTAAATAAACTCTAAAGGTATGAAGGGGATTGTTTCTTGACTTTTCTAAGTGCTCAAATGTTCAAGTTCAACACAAAAGTTACAATTTAACAGAAAGGCTTTTTCTCATGAACAATGGTCTTCTTCCCAGGGATTAGCTCTCTTCCCTAGGTTCCTTAGATCAACTTTTCCCAGTTAAACAAAACATTAATCAACTTCCAAGGGGACACCCTGCAACCCCCGCTTCCCTTGTTCACTAATGAAAACTGAATGATACAGCCGAAATCCGATCATTTCAACCATTCGTTTTTTTATTTACCATATTTTCATGTGATACTGGCAAAGAGGCATTTTTGTTTTGTAAATTGATACTGAACCAAGAACTGACAGATACCGGAAGATCTCTTGGGTGGGGGGTCAAAGAATCAGACACCACTAACTAATTAAAAATGGGAAGTAACCCTGCCTAAGCTCAGCTTAAATTCACTTTTCATTCTTTCTATGGTGGAAGGGCAAATAGTAGGTTAGAATAGATTTGGACAGAGGGCAGTGTTTATTTATGAGACGCCCTGACAAGCACCCGTTTGTTATTTTCAAGAGTTGTGACCCCTTCATAGAAATCGGATTATAGCATATCATAACTGCCTGGCTCGATTTTCAAATTCTTTTTTCAGTGCACTAAATCCCAATAAGAAGTAGGTGCATGCCAACATTTTCTAAAAGTGAAGAAGCCAATTTTGAGATATTTGGGCTGAAAAAATGTTTTGGACGGTCCAAGACAGTGAAGATAAAGGAAGAACAAAGGCCTCCACAATCAGGAAGAGATGTGATCTGGAAAAAAAAAAAACGAACGGATGATCCGGGAAACTGGACTTGGGCCTCCAAAGCCCACCAGAGAAAATACTCGATTTAGCCATTAAAACAGGAATTAAAGCCATAATCAGAGTGATAAGAACAATAAGACCCACCCAAGGCGGAGGACCAAATAGGGATGGGTTCATGGAACACTCGTGGCTTTGGACATCTCACAGGGACCTCAGATGTGAACCTTGGAGACTATGACATGCTGTGTCTCCAAGAGACCTGGTTGAGGACAAAACCAAGTATGGATGGTTATGTAATAGCGTTTGCTCAGGCTGAAAAAGGACCTAAGGGTAGACCTTCAGCGGGCTTAATGATTGCTATTTGATCAGGGAGTGGGTTATCCCTAAAAGCAATACTAGTGTCTACTGTCTTGACACAAGTAGTGCTAATTCAATGGCAATGGAATTCCGCAGCAACAAAGGACGATGCCTATATTCAATCAATGGAAAACATCATGGAAGAAATAAACGTGACTCAAAAGATCGATCACATCATTATCACCGGTGATCTGAACGCACTCTGCGAAGAAAAGGAGCAGCTGATCGAAACAAGGCTCAAAATCGTACCCTCATATAAAAGAGGAAAGAAATGGACCCGATTAATGGAGGTGAATGATCTTCACAACCTCCATAGCACGAGACATCAAACAGGCCCCATAATTCCGACTTGGGAAAGCAATGGCCGAGGGATGACGATTGACCACACGTTTGTCTCAAGGGATCTACTATTATTAATTGACAAGTTTGAAGTGGTAAGAACGCTAAATAACGATCATAACTTGCTGTTAACAATGTGGAAATCTGCCAAGAAACCTCAAGAAAAAATGACATCGGACTTGGAACTTCACAATGGGAACAATCGACAGCGCCTAAATTGGAAAGCTATTCAAAGGCTAACAGAGAAATATCTGACCCAGCTGGAAGGGGGCTTAAACCAACAAACAGAGCTGGACTACCAGCCTCTGCTAGAAGTTTTCAAACCTAATAAGAAAAAAGGAACAGGTATCCAAAAACCAAAAGCACATGTGTACAACACCCCATTAGTGGCAAAAAGGTCTAAATTGAGAACGTTTAAGAGGCAAGCTAAAAAGGGAAGCAATCCAACGATTTTAGAGAAGCTGGAACAGGAAGAGCGAAATTACAGAGCATAGGTCATAGGCATATATTATACCAAAAGGACTCCGAAGATTTGATCTTTGTCCTGAGTGGAAAAAATCTAGAGACTTTTGGACACTGATACGAGCAACTGGAGGAGAAACCAGTGAGAAGTTGCAAAATGGCATTGGAGAGGAAAGGTGGGCATCCCATTACAAGGAACTGTATAAATCAGAACTCACGTTTACCAACACTAATGCAGAAAAAGAAGGGCAATGGATGATCACATGCGATATAGAGAAAATCGAGTAAAAATCAAAAAAATGAACAACTCGTGGGCCGCAGGCCCAGATGGAATCACGAACTTCGAACTGAAACGGAACCCGGAATCCTGGGCACCCTTCATTAGCACAATTTTTAAGGAAGCAGTAAAGGCCAGATACATTCCATCATCTTGGAGAAAGGCCCACATTGTGCCAATCTTTAAAATAGGAGACAAAGCTGATCCACGCCAGTATCTGTCAGAAAACGCTTCAGGTCTTGTGGTACCCCCCCAGTTACTCTGTCCTCTCGTAGACAGAAGCGCTTCTCGCTATCGAATGACGGACAGGGGCGGAGTTGGGTTCTCCACGCATTGGTCGGTGCAGACGTGTTCGTCGGAAACGCAGTTTCCGACGCTTTGTGTGGAAGATGCCTTGGAGGTTACGTCAGTGGGTGCGTCGTCTCCCACCTGATAGTGCACGTACTGGGTCACGTGACCGTCTTGTTGCCGGTAGTTTGGGTACTTAACTATCCGGCGCCATTTACTCGCTGCTTCTGATCGCTTCTTGACAGTGGCTTACCTCTTGCTTGGATTTTGGTGTTTTTTGACATTGGATTACGTCTTTGGATACGCTCTTGGATTGCCCTTACTTTGTCTTGGAATATTGGCCTCGGATTGTTTTTTGGATATTCTTGCCTAGTGATTTTGGTTGAGTAGAGTTTGGATCTGGGAGGTTGGGAGACCTCTTGCCTTTTTCCTATTGTTCCTTCCTCTTCCCTTTCCTCTGTTATCCTGTCCTTCCTCCCTGGGTGGTCTTAAGCGTCCTCGTGCCGGCGGGAATAGGCTTGGTGCTGGACTAGAGACTTCCTGAGCACCCCTTAGGCGTCCTCGTGCCGGCGGGAATAGGCTGGGTGCTGGACTAAAGACTGCCTCTGCACCTTGGGCTTCTTTGTGCCGTCTGGACCGGTGGCGGAGAGACTTCACACGGTTTGCAGCAGAAGACTGGAAGGGGATTCATCAGAAGCGACAACCTCTAGAGAACCAGGGTAAGAAACCTTACCTTCCTTACCATTCTCTGTATCTTGCTATCTGGTACTTATTGCATTTTCTCTTTCTTATGGTCGCCAGAATCCAACAGTCTAGAGGATATTCTTGTATGAAACACTTCTGGTTCAAACCCGTATCATGCAGGTTAGTCTGATTGATAATTGTTATCCTTAACCAAGAGAGGGCATATTTGGTTGTTAATCAGTTGTAATATTCTGCAGTTGTTGGAAGGTAACTGGATGTCCCATCTGTCGTGAAGCTTGAGGTTCGCACAACTCTCCCGATACCAACGACTCTACATCATCATCTTCCGATCAATTAGTCTCTCAGTCTGTCCTTTTGTACCCCTGAGAGACACATTGATAGGAAGAAATATTTTCTTCACGACGGGTCAACAAGGAGCCGTGCTTAAGGATATCTGACAGTATCGACCTATTGCTTTGCTCGATACAATAGGAA
Organism: Ambystoma mexicanum; assembly: GCF_040938575.1. Classification (NCBI taxonomy): domain Eukaryota; kingdom Metazoa; phylum Chordata; class Amphibia; order Caudata; family Ambystomatidae; genus Ambystoma; species Ambystoma mexicanum. The sequence continues at coordinate 184,562,294 of NC_090926.1, forward strand.
AAATCTTTGCTTCAATAGCTTTGGAAAACCTCTGAGGGTAGATAAAGCAAACAGGAATTTTTGACCCATTACAAACAGGCTTCGTCAGAAGTCTGTGCACAACTGTCAACATCCTGCTATTGAGCGCGTTGAAAGCAAAAGTAAAAGAAGGAAAACGACTTGGTCCAAGGCTTTGGACCGGGTAGACCGAGAAATCCTCTGGAAAAAGTTGGACAATCGAATCTGCCCGAATGTCATCTTGGGGCCAATAAAAGCATTGTACTCCCAAACTCAGACTCTATAGATTCGGAGACCTATCAAGAGAAATTCCCTCTGCCTGGGGGGGTAAAACAGGGCTGCCCCCTGACACCTGCGCTCTATATTCTATATACATCGGATTTCATGGATACCCAGACCTCGATCAGAACCTTTCCTCTCTCGTTAGGAAATGAGAAAATATCAAGAGTAATCTATGCAGATGACATCATCTTAACAGATCAGACGCAAGTGAGCCTGCAGAAGCAGTTGGACAATCTACTTGTCTACCTGGAAAAGAACAAATTAGAACTAAACAAATCAAAAACTAAAGTAATGGCATTTGAAAAAGGAAGAAACACCAAAAATAACATCAAGTTAACTGCAGATGGAACCCGCCTGGAGAAAGTAACCAACTTTAAATATTTAGGAATCATACTGAATAATAGCAGGGTTGAATTCCCGATGCAGGAACATCTGTATGACAAACTTAAACCTTTGATCAGCGAGTCGAAAATAGTCAATCGAATGTTCGGCTGTTTGTCAGCACTTCCCATTGTGAATTGTGAATTTCTACGAGGCAAAAGTCCTCCCAACAGTAATTTATCGCGTAGAAGTCATGCCTGCATTACCACCAAACCTATGGTCAAAACTTGAAGGCCAAAATTGACTCCCATGATCGGAATAAGGAGAGAACTAAGCCTAAGCTCAATTAAAATCCTCGTGGAAAGAAACTCCATTATCTTATTCAGAAAGGTAATTGATCCATCTGCAAAACCCATTCTGAAAATCATTAAAAAAGGAATTGAGAAAGAACAAAAGAGGATGTTACTCATTTGGAGGACTTGAAACCGTCTGTTGCTTGAAAAAATTGGAAGCACAGAAGAGGAACTGATATGATATCCAATCCCACAAAGATAAACACAGAGCTATTGGAAATGGACTGGATTGAGACAGGTGATCTAGCAAATCAGTGCAAACTGGTTGAAGACCTCCAACAGAATCCCAAAAAACTAAATGAGGTGATACCCTATTTAGTAAAATGCCCTGACCAACAAACTCGCCAGGCTTTCCTGCGGATCAGACTGAACCTGGTAAACACAAATGAAATCTTGGCTATAAGAGGGAAAGCTGTATCAAATAAATGCAGATTCTGTACTCTCTCCACTCAAGTGGAGACAAGAAGGCACTTACTACTTGAATGTATGGGCTTGGAGAAGATTAGACAGATCTGGCTAGGCCACTTCTTCAAGGACCTCTGTGTTTACAGTGAGGACGATTGGTGGGCGCACCTACTGAGTGGGGAAAAGACCTGCTGGGTTATAGCCGGGGTGGGCTTCTTTAGTCAACTTGGTTTCGACGAGAAAACTGGAGGGCCCCTGGAGATCATACGAGAAGCTGCATGAACAACTTGACTACCCAGAATCTTCGATCTCTTTCTGTTGGAGCATGGACCGTCAGAACGCTTCTCTTCGCTTCTTCTCGTTCTTCCTTTGGAGTTTATTTTCCGTCTCTTTTTCTTCTCCTCTTTATCTGCATTTCAACAACTTTTTATCTACACTTCAACTTCCTTTTTATCTGCACTTCAACTTCTTTTGTAAAAATTGTTTTGTATAATTTAAACAAATTAAAACATTTTTGTTTTTTAAAAAAAGTTTTATTTTCAATGAAAAACCCCATGTTAAAAGCTTTTCACAGAGCAATTAATCAACATTTTGTTTTTTAAATATGCGAACCATCCATGAAAAATTCTGAAATTCTGTGTAGGGGTGGAAGCCTCTAGAATTAACTGCGGTAATATTTCACATTTTCCATGAAAGTGTTCAAAAGTTATTGGGAAACATTTTTTTCTGAAACTCCATAGACAATTTGTCTTAACCTAAAATATGCTTTGTGCAAATGTGGTAGCATAATATGCAGTAATGCGATAGCATAATATATATATTTTATAACAATGTTTGGTGAGGAAAACCCGGTATGTGAGTTACTCTTACTTGGCCTCTCCGTCTTCTGCAACAGGGAAAAGGCAAAACATCAATTGTCAGGCTTGATCATTCAGTATATGGAAAAGTGTTGGGCAAGTCTTTCTAGGAAATACCTCCATCATGAATTACCAAATATTTTAGTAACAAAAAAACAATACTATTATTGCTTAAGAGTCTCACTTGGACGCATTTCTCTTCCAGATTAGATTGTAAAGAAATACATGGGTACAGGGAAGGACATTTTGCTCCCTTATTTAATAACAGAGCTATGAAGTATAATTTGATTGTAATTCAAATGCTCTACATGTTTGAAGGATATCGACATAAAATACATTTCAATATGGCAAACCTAAATAGGGGTTATGTACATAGTGTGATGAATTCAGGGTATTTGTCCCTTATCCCCAGGCAGTAGCCACCCCCTTTGAGGGTAGGGAGGTGAGCCCTCTAAGCAAGACCCTACCTAGGGGTCTGGGCAAGTGGGACCTCACTGAGAGCGACTCCCCTCTACGGGACAAGGACTCCCATTTCCATGAGGAACTCCCATTGAGAGAAACACTATCCGTTTATATGGGAATTAATATGCCTGCACTTACTGCTGTATCGCCTTCAACAACCAGTAATATGGTTCCCATCTGCTTGGTTTTAGGTAATGCTGGATTTCACATAACCAAGGAAGACAAATGAAATGCCAAGAGCCAAACGCCCCGTTAAGAGTCAGTGGCAAACCTAAAGAGACGAAGAACCCAAAGCGAGGAATTGAGAACCTTACGCAGAAGAAAGTCTTTGCTGAAGCAACGTCCTGTAGGGGGCGGAGCGCTGTTGGGCTGCGGATCCAGCGGCAGCACGAGAAAATCGAATGAGCAGAGACCAACGTCAGAAAGCCGGCAAAGAGAGCAGTGGAGCAACCACTGCCGGGACGGGGTCTAGAAGACTGTCCCGATTGGTGGCATGACCCTGGGGTACCCATTGTGGGCTCAGAGCCCACAAACGAATGCTGATACCTGGAGGCACTAGTCCTTCACTCCGCCTATGTGCGTGAAGACTTCGAGCTGGGCGGGTTGAGAAAGGGAGACCCTGAGGATCCAGGACCAGAACCCCTGATCCTCTAACATCAGGTAAGCTCTCTCGAATATGTGTTTCACCCCTCTCTTTCAAGAGCTCAACCCCACCATCACCACTCATCGCCAACCACTCAGCTCACCAGCCACATCAAGGACAGTACATCGCAGCAACTTCACCATGTCACCATGGACCCCATCAGAACTCCACCATCCACCACTACACAAACACTGATACTCGCCAGTGTCCACTCAGCACACAGCCACATCGCCGATCTCATCACCACACATGCCTTGGAAAGCATCTTCATTACTGAGGCCTGGATGGCATCCACCTCCGCCCACATCAGCTTTTTCAAAAACCTTTCCTGACACTTCTCGCTCTTTTCAACAGACACTGTCATGCTCCACCTCATCTACAGACCACTCAAGCCCTACTCCCCCTTCATCGAAGACTTCACAGACCTAGTCACCATCATGTGTGACGGGACTTGGTGGGAGAAAGCCCCACCCCTAATACACCTTTCAGTGCCAGAAGCTGAAAAACCAGAGAGAGACCAGGGAGCGAAAGCAGGGAAATACACCCAATGAAACACCAAACCCTAGGAACCAGCCCAATGCTGAAGAAGGTAGCAGGGTGGTCCAGGGAAAGGGAGAGGCAACTGCAAACAAGTGAAATGACTGTGAATGTGGGTTACAGGAGCTTGAAAAACCTGAAGCGAAGGCCATGAGTGTTGTCAGGTCTGGAGAGCCCTATAACGCACACTGTGAAGGTAATAATAGAATACATTCTGGAGGATTCAGCCTACTACAGGATAAACCACAAAAAGCAAACAAGGTATTGGAGAAAGGATACAGGAAAGATCCCTGTGTGTAAAGATGTTACGGCTTTAAATGTATACCAGGAATTACAGAATCTTTTGTGGAGTGTGCAAGGTGGACTAAGGAACTTTCTTTATTGACTTTAAATAAACCCTTTTTTTCATTGGAACTAATAACACTACCCCGCGAAGAAGCCCAGTGTGATTGGTCAAGGGAAGTCTTAACCAGTAGCACAGTGCTCGTTATTTTCTTTCTTGGTAGGGACAGATAGAATTAGGTTTTGGATGGGGGACATAACTTTGTGTTTTTAACGACTGTTGAGCACCAGTAGTTTAGCTTGTTAGGCAGGGGAAATCCCCTTAGGGATAGGGATAGCTAGGACTTTTCTAATAATATTTAATAAAGAAACATTTGAAATGTTGTCAGTGCATCTGACTCCTTCTTCTGGTTCGCCACAATAGTCACAGATTAGCCTTTAAGCCTTTTGTGGTTGGTGGTCTCAAGGACCAGGGTTGGAGACTCTGTTTAGAAGGATTTAAGGAGAAGGACAGTAGGGCAGCTCTGTCTGCTATTTGCTGCGTACCACCAAAGCTGTAGGACAGTAGAGCAGCTCTTTCTGCAATTTGCTGCGTACCACTAAAGCTGCTGCCCATTGGGAACGAAACATGGTCACGCCTCATATGGACAATAGCTCACCAGCACTTAGAAGCATATGAGAAGCTTGACTAAGGTTGATAACAAGATCTCTTGTTTAGAACTGCCGTCAAACGACTTTGCTGTGGAGAAAAGGAAACATTCAGATGAGTCTGAACAATTAGCATGCCTAGATGCAGTGGCATCAAATAACTAGACTTCACCATAGCAATAACTACTGTTTTGGGGGGCAGCCAGGGCTGGCAATGTCCCCCAAGCCTGAGCCTGGTGAACACTCAGAGATGTTCCGAACCATGCCAGTCCTCTCTAGAGGTAGTTATCAAAATTAGCACCACAGCGCTCCCCTCCAGGCTGCTAACAGTTGAAAGGTTTTTTCCTAAGGAGAAAGGGGCCCCATGCAGTTGGCATGGGCCCAATCCCCTATGAGGATAAAAACACAAAAATGGCCACTCCAATGGCAAATAGTAAAGGGAGTAGACCTTTTTTATTTTCCATGGCGGGAAAGCTATAAGACGTGGGGCCGAGACTGAAGGTAAGGAGCAAGTAAGTGGTGCTTGAGGAATATGCATAAAAGGAGTGAGGGTTTAGAGACGGGTAAGGGCAGAAGATGCGGGATTTGTGGTGAGAGGGAGCAAAACAAAATGGCAGACACCCAGAGAGAGGCACCCAGGTAGCTGAGAGAACAAGGGTGATTACTGGGCAATTCCGCCCACGTTTCCAGCCACCTGATTGGTCAGTGTCTCTCACCCAGGTGCTAATAAATCTGAAACACAAAGGATAGCAGGAGTTGGGGGTGCGGCAGCGAGTGTAAAGCCAAAGAATAAATATTTACTTCAGTGTCAAAGTAAATGAACTGACTTGGTCTTGGTTGTATTTTCGTGCATAATTTTTATACATTTGGCATGCATTGGAATAATTGTGTTAAGTGCATCACATCAGGATATATCTATGCATTGGGTGGAAGAGGGTGGGTGATGCACTGAGATTAACTATAGTCATTTAAATAGCGCCCATTTATGAATACTTAGAGTGGCAGGCACATTCCATATTTATCCATATGTATACTTTGCAACTTGCATTTTTCAAACATCTAAGCTTCTGTGAATGCCATTAATTATATTGCAGAGATTATTACTTTAAGAATGTTGGGCTAGGGAGAGGGCGCTAGAGACCCAACCAAGATGGCCGCTCCTCTGTGAGCTCCCCTGCGGCCGTTTAAAATCCTTATTAATCCTGTGCATTCCGGCAGTGCAATTGCTTTAACTTTTAAACTATCGCTCCCACGAGATCACAGGGAGGAAAATCAGCCGAGCGGAGCTCAGCTTCGTAGCCCCTGGCCGCCTGAGCACCGCCTGGAGTTCCACAGCGTTCCTGAGCGACGAGAGATCCTCGAGGCCTCGCCAACAACCGACGGAGCGGCTCGGGCGAGCCTGCTGGAGGGGTGTGGAGGCGAGCTGTCCGTTTCTCCTGCGGTGCCGGTGCTGCGGGGAGCTCGTCCCGGCCCTGCCTCCTCCTCCCGGGGACAGCTGAAGTCGGTCCTGACCCCAGCCTTGCTCCTGCCCCCGACCCCGGCGACAACAGCGGTTGGCTCCGCACGGTTCGGCTGGCCCTCCGCGGGTGGCGGACACCACGGCGCGGCCGCGTGGGCCCCTCCCCGCGGGAGAGGCCGCCAACTCCGGGGTCCCAGGCGGGGGCCTGTGGGGACTGTGCGGCGGCTCGGCGGCTGTTCACTGTAGGGCGAGGAGAAGGCGCAGCAGCCGGGCCGTGCACCGGCGGAGCTTTTCGGTCCCTTGGCCGGTTGCCACCGGCGACCCCGCAGGCTGCATTCTGAGGACGCTCACAGAAGAGGAGGCCCGGGGCTGGGGCCCTGAAGGTACGGAGCGGGCTGGGGGGGGGTGGCCTGGTGGAAGCGCGCACAGTGGAAGGTGCTTCAGGCCCGCGGTGCTGATCCCAGGCCCATTCTCGCTGCCCCCCCCCCCCGGAGTGACTGTCCCCCTTTGGGCTGCCCCCTCCTGGGACTCCACCACCACCCGGCGGGAGGATCCGGCGCTCCAAAATCCAGCGGGGCCGCAGAGCTTGGCCTGCACCGGCTACAGCTCTGCAGTCCCACAGACGTGGCACGCGCCGTCTACACAAAGCAGGCAGCATACACCCTACTGGCCCCAAAACACATACGACAGGCTGTGGGTCTGGCCCTGCAGAGTACTGGGGAAGATAATTAACATCAGGTGAAGCGCCCACGGAGACACGAGAACCCTCACAAACAATACTGATACTTGGGGGTTGAGCCCCCCGCCCGGACTGCTTCCCAAACTTCCTTATTAAGCGATCAGCGACACCTCCCATTCATACTCGCTATGGGGAAAATCGATAAACAACAGCGTAAACTAATTTTTGATGCAGGCACTGCTGCGAAAACCCCAAGGCACGATAGTGAACCAGTACCCTTGCCTCCCTCGCCACATCAAGACAATACTGAACCCCAACCACTCCATATCGGGGCGCTCCTTTTAGAACTGAAATCTGGAATCAATAACTTGGACAGCAAGCTAGAGGGTCTTTCGTCCAAGGTTGAACAAATTCAGCATCGTCTGGACACTCATAATGAGAGCCTAGACGCGGCGGAGCAACGGATTTCTAGCTTGGACGACGGTGCATCATCCCTAAATGCTAGAGTGACATCCCTTGAAACTTAAATTAAACTGATCAATGCCAAAAAGGAGGACCTTGAAGGGCGTTCCAGAAGAAATAACAATCGGATAGTGGGGGTGAGAGAGAAACAACCCCAAGGCAAGATGGAAGACCACATTGAGGAAATGTGTAAAACCTTTTTTGGCCCCGACACCCTCTCACCCCTATTCGTCGTTGAAAGAGCCCATAGAACACCACCATCAAGACCCACCCCCGGAACGTCATTGCGTCCAATCATTGCAAAACTACTTAACTACAAAGACAGAGATGCGATACTCCGGTTGGCCAGGGAGAAGGGCGAGCTACAGTATGACGGCGACACTGTCCACTTTTATCCCGATTTTTCTCCAGCTGTCCAGGCGCAAAGGAAGACCTTCACTAACGTCAAACAGAGACTCTGCAAGAACCAAATCCCGTACTCGATGCTGTTCCCGGCCCGTCTGAGGATACAACACCAGGGCAAAGCCCAGTTTTTCCAATCCCCCGAGGAGGCCAACGTATACCTTGATCGGACGGGCTGTCGGCCACCCGAAAACAATCAAGCAGGAACACAAAGAGACAGAGCCCAGAGGAATCCGCCATAGATATAAAGACACACAAGCCTACAGATCACTACGATCATCAACGCTGCCGGAACACGAAATAGAGGGCTTGAAACCCTCAAGGCCGCACGTCTTGGGAGGATCCAAGTGCCCCTAGCACAGCAATGTTCATGTTCACAAGTTACACATCAAAGAGGGGGGGGGACCACGCCAAGCCAGTTGGGGGTTGCTCGCGGAAACTGGGAGGGATACGCGCACAAGTTGGGAGTTCACAAGTTCTACGACACCCCGGGCACCCCACGTGCTCCACTTTGGAGAGGAACACGTCTCACACCAACTCATCCCGACAAGATCCAACCCCTCCGCCCCTCAGCGCCCGAACGCCAAGAAATGCATGAACAAAGAATTACAGACACAGCGCCTTCACCGTAGCCACATGGAACATTAAAGGTGGGAACCGGCCAGCGAAGGTTAGGAAAATGACCCGATACCTACGCTGACACAAAGTGGACATCGCCCTCATCCAGGAAACACACCTACGCCCGAACTCCGAGCATTCATGGGCAAGGGAGTTGGGATGCCATCGCTACTTCGCCTCCTTCTCGTCCTATGCTAGAGGAGTGGCTATAATCATCAATAAAGCGATCAATTTTAGACTTATCGCCCTCAAGAAGGATACAGAAGGCAGATCGCTCCTGCTACACGGAACAATAGACGGGGAAGACGTCACCATTGGGGATTCTTACGGCCCTAACGCGGATGGCCCTAGTAACTTTGAATGGGTAATCTCACAGCTGAGCACGATTAAGCAATCCATGATCATCTGGGGTGGTGACCTCAATACGACACTGAACCCGGCCAAAGACAAATCTCATCACACGATGTCGATCCCATCCAAGGCGTCGCTAAACATTTCTGAAATCTGCAGAGCCTACGACCTAGTCGATATCTGGAGGCTAAAGAACCCTAACACACAATACTTTACCTTTCATTCCTGGGTCCACAAGACCAGCTCAAGAATAGATCGCCTCCTCGTATCCAGCCACAGCCGTTTACAGTGGGATGAATGCCACATTCTGCCAAGAACCCTGTCGGATCATTCCATGGTGTACCTAGTATGCAACAACACACACGCAACTAAACCACGTCCCCACTGGAGATTAAAACCACGAGCACTGCAAGATACAGCCTTCGCAGAAGAACTCAAAAACGAACTGGAACTTTTCCTTGACTCCAACCATGGCACGGTACACTCAGCCGGGACTCTGTGGCAAACTTTTAAATGTTTTATTAGAGGGGTCTGCATGGCTAAAGAATGCGGAATTCTAAAACTATTACGGAGGGAGCTGAACGCCAGCGAATCAAGACTCCAGCGAATCAAGGAACCCTTCGAACAGACAACACCCCACAAGTGTTAGCAGCTATCAAGAAAGAATTAGAGGTGTTCGAAACACAGCCGAAAGGGAAATAAAATTCCTGGACAGACACCACACGGTCCGGCAAAATGGCCAGCAGCCCGGGGCCCTCCTTGAGAGGCTTATAGCCGCCGATAGACACCCCACAGCGATCGACTCGATAAGAGATCCCTCAGGCAATACTGTCCACTCAACAATCGACATTGTTGAAAGCTTCCGCAAATTCTACCAAATTCTACCAAGATCTGTACGACACGAGCTACTCCGCCGACTCAGCTGAGCTGACACAATACCTAGATGAAATTGAACTGAATTGGGTCGCCCCTGAGCTCAGAGAACCACTGAACGCCCCTATCACCGTTGAGGAGATCCTCGAGGCCATCAAGGAACTACCTAACTCCAAAGCACCTGGACCAGATGGCCTATCCGGTGATTTCTATAAACACTTCGCGATCATTCTTGCCCCACTGCTCCTCCAGGTCTACGAGGAGGCCCTCACTAGGGACCTGCTTCCTCCAACTTTATACAGAGCCCACATAATCCTTCTACACAAGAGCGGCAAGGACCCAACAGAATGCGGCTCCTACAGGCCAATTTCATTAATAAATCTGGACAACAAAATATTTGCAAAAATTCTAACCAAAAGGCTTCTGCCGCTCATGCCCGCCATGGTGTTAGGAGACCAGGCGGGTTTCGTCCCTGGGAGGAACACATCGTATGGAATAAGGAGGATGTTCGGAGCAATGGAGACCCTCGATCCGGACAGTCAAGCAGTGGCGGTGCTGCTGGATGCCGAGAAGGCTTTTGATTCGGTTGAATGGCCCTTCATGTTCACGGTCCTGGAGAGGATGGGTTTGGGTAAGCGGTTTCTGCACATGGTTTCTCTACTCTACAAAAGGCCCATCTCCAACATCCTGCTAGGTGGCCACAACTCTGCCGATATCCACCTACGAAGAGGGACGAGAAAAGGATGCCCGCTTTCTGCACTTCTGTTCGCTCTAATAATGGAACCCCTGGCCTCGGACATCCGCATGCATCACCTCCACAGGGGCCTTGTCTTTGGCCCGCACAGAATGATCATCTCACTCTACGCAGATGACATAGCCTTGTTCCTACAAAACGCAGATGTGAACCTGAATCCGGTGATGAGGGCAGTAATACAGTTTGGACACTTCTCAGGGCTGAAAATCAACAACAGCAAATCCGTAATTTTCCCACTTACCCCTGCCACTACTGAATTCACCGACGACTTTGGCTTCCAATGGCAACACACCCGTGTGCGGTACCTCGGCATTTACATGTCCCGTCTGAAAGACGAAATCATTCACGATAATTACAAAGCCGTCATGGCCACCATCCAAACCAGGATCAACAGGTGGAAATCGCTACCACTCAACCTTTGGGGAAGGGTCTCGATAGTCAAGATGATCATCTAACCAGAACTATTATACCTCTTCTCGAACATTCCCTTGGTCCTCACACAAAAACTTCTTCAACGCATGAATAGGATCGGCCTCAACCTCATATGGGCCGGTAGAGTGGCAGGGTCGCATACTCCACACTAACCCTTCCAACACGGTAGGGTAGAATAGCCCTCCCGGATCTGGAACGTTACTACAGGGCAGCCCAAGCGCAATACCTCAGTCACTGGTACGCAACGCAATTCGTAAAACCACATGTTCAGATAGAAAGAGCACTGGCAACCCTGTATCTCCTTCGATCCATCATCTTTGGACGACTCCCAGTCTCACAATCCGCAATGAACCCTGTGGCTACTATATACTCGGTCTGGAAGAAAATCGCCAGAGAGGATGGCGCTGTTTCCAGGTATTCTCCGCTTCTACCTATCAAATTTATTCCCGGCATAGCCGTCACATCTGAAAAAGTCTTCCTACTGTGGGCGGAAAAGCTGCAATAACACTCCATGGATGACCTCTTCCTTGCAGGGTCCTTCTTGACAATGCAACAAGCCCGCGAGAGAGGGGCCAACAATGCTCTAGATACATTCATATACCATAGACTGCGTCATTCGCTTCGGGAGGTTATGCCAGACTTCCCACAACAACCGCCAATCTGGCCACTGCTTCACTACGCAATCCAAGCCCAAGGAGACGGGCACCTCGTAACAAGCATCTACAAGGGTCTATTCCATGATCTGACTCCACCCTGTGTAAACGCCAAAAAAAGGTGGGAAAACACACTGGGCAGCACAATCTCTGACGAAGAACGGGCCTACACCCTAAAACTTACACACAAAGTGGCGATCAATGCTAGGTTTAAGCTGATTCATTTCAACTTCCTCCACCAAACATATCACACTCCTGCAAAACTACACTCTCAAAGAGACTCTATTTCAGCGGAATGTTGTAGGTGCACCTTCTGGAGAGCCGTGCTCGAAAAAATCTCAGCAATAATAGGAACGGATCTCGTCTTTGAACCAAAGGCGGCTCTCCTAAGCCTAACCCAGTCACTACCGAGCACTGATCAAAGACTGACAAATTTATTGCTGGTTCTAGCGCAAAGAAGAATTGCCTATACATGGGGCAGAGGCCCTGCCCCAACACTGCAGCACTGGCTGAAAGATGTAACATTTTGTCAAGATGTGGAAACAGATTTCATTAGGACTATGCCATTAAATGCACGCCCCCCGGACATATGGGGTCTGTATGTCGCATATTTGCTTTCGACGATCGACGATGTTTATACGCATCAATCAGATCTAATGCAGGACTCATCAGCCAACTTGTCACACAACATGGAAGTGCTGGCAGCACCTTCTCGCTGATAAAAACCAACACCGTATTGACTCACATCATCTCAGTGGGCAGGGGGGAGGGGAAATGGGGAGGGAATGGGGATGAGAGGGGTGCAGTTTGTACAGTACAACCGATGCCCGGTCTTATTTTTTGTTTTGTTTTGTTGGAAAAGAAATTTGAAAAAAAAAAGAATGCTGGGCTAAATGTTACTATGCTATTTAGCTGGCAACGTTTGCATCCCTGTTCCCTAGCATAGTTTTTGTTCTGTAAACATTGGTATTGAAAGGTCAAACCAGGCCAGTTTCTGTAAAAAATAAAAAATAATGTATGGAACTTCAGTTTTGAAAATGGTAAACGACCCCTCCTTGTTAATCATTTCCGTTAAATAAAAACTTAAAATTTAAAAAAGAAAATGTTACAACGGCACTACTGATACCTTTCTGAATTATCAAAGGGTATAGTGAGGATAGTGGTCATACATTCATTGGAGGTAAAACAGGACACATTGCTAAACACAACTCACCTCAAAACCTCCAATGATTATCAATCCATGGATATTGTAATCACTTATGTTTTTGCTGATTTCTTCGAAGTATTTCTTTGGTAGAACCCTAAATAAAACAAATAAGGAGAATTACAAGATTTGGGGTTGGTTTCTCTAACCTGCAGTTAAGGAGTACATCGTTCTTGGGTTAGGCAATTGGAGAGCACATTTCAGATCCCATATGTCCTCATAGCTATTGCATGTCCAAAACTCGTTCCCAAACAGAACCCAGAATTTCTAGGTGCAGCAGGATGAGCGTGGCAGGAGAAAAGGGCAGACACTAACAGGTGGAGTGGGGTGTCACAGAGGTTACGGACATGGGCATGACTACTCTGGTTCTGCTATCTGTTGCCCATGACAATGCATTTGCTTACATAGTCCTGCCTCCATCAGGAAAAAGATCCTAAATGAGACATGTGGAAGCCATCTTCCTTTTTTCAAAAGCTCCTCCCCCCACACATTTCCTGAACACTGAACACAATGAACATGACACATGAACAAGGTCACTTTTAAATGAGCAATGGACACAATTGTGGGTCCTCTAAGTACAAGGCACCAATTGTGCCTGCATACAAGATCTTGAGTCTGAAACCTTTTTGAGATGGCAGAAGCACTGTTGAGAATCCCCCCCGCCATACATAAACCGAAGCTAGGCTTAGCTGTTCACCCACCAGAGTGGTGATCTTGGGCAAGGGGACCTTTGAACACACAGGAATGACCATGACAAACGCTTCACACATTACTCCTATGAAATCTTTACACAATTTAGACATAAAATACAATAACACAAAAGCATTCTACATTAGAGACTAAAGAAAATGAGGACATGCCATATTCAAATGATTGATATACAGGACTTGGGATATTAAGTTTCTGACTTTATCTAGAATTAACCTTGGTTTCCCTACATCACTAATAATGGAGCCAATGCTTGTTACTTGTAATATCTAACAAAATCATGCATGAATCGTCATTTCATTACCTCTTTGTTCCAAGTCGTGAGCCTCCTTGTCCCACCCAGCCGCCCACGCCACTCCATCCGATCTCTTCAATCTGCCAGAAAAAAAAAAGAAGGGATGTGATCAGACATCTAGGCTTGAATCTTTCCATACGATTGTGTACACTAAAATCTAGACAATAGAGCACCTCCATATGTTGACACTGGCACTTAACAAGTAGAGGAAAGAAAAAGGAATCGACAGTAACAACTAGAGGTCAGCCCACAGCCACAAAGAAGTGACTTAGCGAAACAATTTATTTAAATCTCTGTCATTTTGGAAGCAATGGGCATCAATTTCTGGCTAATTGGTAGCTGGAAAAGTACAAGCAAAATCTACAAACAGATATTGTCTGCGTCTATCTATTTGTTGATGATCCCTGGATTAAAAGCGGCATTGATCTCTCAAAGAGGTAGGGGACATGCATAGATGTGGGTATGCTTATACAGATCAACCAAGGTGAGGCAGGGGAGTTTGAAAGATGTGCTAGTAGGCAATTCCTTGCAAAATGTTATGATACTATAATTGCTATCTTTTCTTTTAAATCTAAACTGTGTGACTGTACAATAGTCAGGAAATGATCACTCGTATTGAGGGAGAACAAATGGAAACAAAGCTTCCCCACTGCTCTTGACATGAAACTAGCTATCAATCCTAATATACTTGATATGAATGTATCCATAATTTTTCAAAAGGATGTACCTATTATTGTCCACTTGCATTCACTCATTAGTCGTGATCTGAGCTCTCTAACTATGGGCCTCATTACGATTTTGGCGGCAGCCATGCCACAATTGGCGGCATGGCTGCCGCCAAAATCAGGTCTGGGTCCGGGTTCCCAGAATGGGGACTTACCGGGCCATTCTGAGTTCGAAGGGCCCGGTAATTCCTCCCTCCAGGAACCCGGGCCCGGACCTTCCCCATTCCCATTTCAGCCCCATAGGGCTAAATGGGAATGGGGGAGGGAGCTAACAATGGGCCGATTACGACCGTTGTTAGCTCCCTTTTCCCCTTGCGGGACCCGCTCCGCACGTCTGGTGAAACAAGACGTGCGGAGCGGGTCCCGCGAGGGGACCTTGTAATGTGGCGGAATGGTGTTAACGGGTCTGCATCCTTTGCGGCAACTGTTAACCCATTCCGCCACTCTTGTAATGAGGCCCTATGTGTGATATACATTTAACAAATGCTCTCAGCCTGACTTTACAGCTAATCTGGGAGTGACTGCCTATCATTTTTTACATTAATTTGTCTATTAGTCTAGGCTAGAATTGGCCAGCACATTCTTTTATTTTTTTATTGTTTTGGCTGATTCAGATCAAACTCTCAATACACAAAACAATTTAATACATTTCATAAAAGTACAGATAAAAACTATTAGAAAAATATATATACATTTGGAAAGAGTTTAACATTTCTCTATAATCGTTAAAAATGGAAAGGATGTTAGAATATAAGACATGAATCAATAAACTATGGTCTTCATCAATAGATATTAAAACTGAGGAAGGGGTCTAGCGATTACTAGCTAGAAAGTGCGGTTAATTTCAAACATCTTATAAGAAGCTTATAAACAATGACTTCTTTGACAGACGCTGAAGTAAATATTTTTAACACAGCTTGAACAGTTCTTATTCTTATCTTGATTATATTGTACGAATCCTAGTCCCAGTCTCAGCAATAATAAGAAATTCATTATTGCCAATGTTAAAGGGATACGCCGGCCATTAAAGAGTTCTTTCCATAAAATGTCTGGGGTCATTATATTAATTTCTGCAAAATAATTTATTGAAATAACTACTGCGAAAAATGTATAGAAATTACTATTCCGTAAGTCCACCAAAGCAGGGCAATATATTAAAATGTGCTTTAAAGTTTCAGGAGTAGTTGGCCAGATGTTAAATCGAAATTGCATGAACATTGTTCGGCAAACTGCTGACAGAAATTTCAGTAATTGGGGTTCTGTCACATTCATGGATTTCAGATTAAAGTTACCATTTTTAAAGCAATCATATTTTTGTATCCTATCCCAAGTATTCCACCGGTCATAAGCCCAAAGCTTTTGTTTGGCTTTGTTTATATTTGTCCATAATATGTCTTTACCCATATCTGCGCTGGTCATGAAACCCAGGGCTGTCTGAATCCATGGCTTGGATTTTCTATCAGCCTTCAAAATAGATGCTTTAGCGATAATTGATAGCAAAAAATCTGTGTTTGGTGCAAGTAGACATTTCCTGTAAAGGGATATTATTTTCCAAATTACGGTTATGTTAAGGGATAATAGCCCTAACTCATGTCTAATGAGTTCCAAAGGCGTCGATAATGGTAGCCTGAGGATCTTCTTCCAGAAGGCTTCTTAGAGATGTGTCCAATATTTTGTCCCTTTATATTGCCTAGCTTCGGATTCAAAGGTAATTATAGGGATTACTGGTACAAATGAGAATTTGCCAGGTTTTCTATGCATTATACAGGCTTGTGAAATAGCCGTCTGAATTTTATTTCGGAGGGTTGGATGACATGGTAAGGTAAGTCAAGTGGGCTACTGTTGGTATTTAATCCTAGATAGATGTATTGATCAGCAATAATTCAAGATTTGCTATTAAGCATCCACTTAAATTTTCTCTTGTGCTTGTTGTTATAGCAAGCTACCACTTTAGTTTTTTTCTAAGTTAAACGAGAGGTAGTTACTTGTAGCGTACCTTTCTAAAGCTATAAGTCATTTTTGTAGCCAGCATGGAGTTTTAGATATCAACACGAGATTGTCGGCCTACAACAGCCGGGATATTAGAGAGCAGCCTATTTTGGAGAGCCGGAAGCTACTGTTTTTAGGGATTTACCAATATAAGATACAAAAAAGTTAAATAGGGTTGCTGCTAATATGCAACCCTGTGTTAGTCCCCTATTAGTTTGAACTGGTCTGGTTAATTGTCCTTCTTGAGTTACACAAACTTGTATTGTAGCTTCAGAATAGAATTGTTTGACCAATATTAAAATGTATTGTGGGCATGTCGCATTCTCTGATCTATCGAAGAGAAGATACTTTGAGATAGAATCAAAAGCTGTTTGAAAATCAATAACAGCCATGTATATTGATTGGCCTGTGGTTTGTCCTCTAGTTTTAATTAGTGATAAGGCCAATTAATTGATTAAGGTTCCTAAACCAGGTACGAAGCCTGTTTGACATTTGTCTGCAAGTTGGTTATTATTAACCCATTTGGTAAAATCTTTTAATACAAGTCGGGTGAATATCTTTCCTGGAACATCTAGAAGAGCTATAGGACGGTCATTTTGTGGAAGTTCCCGGTCTCCTTTTTTCAAAACTGGTATTATTGATTTTTCCATGATGGTGGTATTCGTTGGTTTTGTAATACCTGTCTGGACGGGCTTTCATCATGGCGTTACTAAGGGCATCTGGGCCAGGTGCACGTGACACGCTCAGTTTAGTTATCTGAGTGTGAATGTCCTCTCTATCAAATAAAAGAACATTTTTAGGGTCTCTTGTCATATTGTGAAGAACATCATTTTTTCGTCAACACCCATAGAGTTCCTCATAATAATTCATCTAAAATTTAACCGCAGTCAACCACTGATTGTCAGGTGTTTTGCATCGTGTCTAGTGTGAATTTTAAACTGCATTTGGTTCTCACTCAGGCCCGCTTCTGAACGCATGCCGAGGCATGTGACATATATCTCTCCTAGTACATTCACCTGTACTGGCATCTGACCACAAGCTGGACCAAATGTTTAATACCGTACCTTGCCTGTTGCAAATACTGTGCTATTTTGCCAATAGATGATTATTATTCCTAATTTCTAATGTTCGATCTAACATATCCGCTCAGATTTGTGCCCCTCACCTACATTCAACCTTGCTCTGCCCTGGGCCATTGCGTATCACTGCACAACCCCTGCCTAAGCTTAGCACCCCAGTCTATCCACACTGGTACCATATGTGCACTATGAACGTCACCACCCACAGGAGACTAAACCTATTGTGTGCCCTACTGGTAATAGGCCAACTGGCCACAGCTGCAGGTTACATCCCCTTAAACGTACAATACCAAACCATGGCAAACTTATTTGCACCAATAGTGGGTACCAAACCTACACCATTCTTGCCCCTGTTAAAGCCTAACCATGTGATAATCAAACCCACCAGATTTTTACCCGCTCTAATTATAAATACCAAAGCCCCTAAACCGGTACACAATAGTTGCCTGTCCCAAGATCATCGGCCTCCTACCATCACCAACTCAACCATAACCTACCTACCTTGCCCCGTTAAAGTGAGAAACCTCAGACTCTGCGCAAGATTAACCAGACTCCATGAGCCACAATCCAGAACAACACACAAATCATGTCCCACTTTAGGGAAATACCCTTGAGCTAAAATGAACTTTAGTAATAAAAATAATGCCACACCTTCTACTCATACATCCAAGACTAGCGATTACACCACAAAAAAACTACGCCAGGTCAAACCTTCCTCTATCTTACCGATCCAACTAGCTAGCCAGGACAAACTATCCACCAATCTTCCTAACAACAACAATACTGCCAACATTAAGGGTGCTCTACTCAACGCCAGATCTTTGGTGGCACATGCAATTGAGATAGCTGATTTGATCCGGGCAGAAGATTACGACTTCCTAGCAATTACAGAGTCATGGTTACATGCAGCTGCAGGCCCTGCCCTCCTACTTGCAGTACCTGGCAATTGTACCATTCTTAGAGCAGACAGAATTGACGCCGGGTGGTGATGGGGTGATAGCAATCATTGCAAAGTCTAACCTCGCAATGAGACTAGCCCCATCACCACCAGTCAAATCCTGCAAACTACTCACGATTAAACTGCCCATCTCTGACTCCCGACCTCTTACAGCACATATTATTTACAGACCCCAAGGCCCTATTGGCGCATTTGAGGAGGATATCTTCATAATACTATCCGACAACACCAAGGCCTCCTCACAAATATAACTGCTCAGGGATCTCAACCTTGGCTTCAACAACCCCAATGATCAACAAGCCCTAACGATAGCCAACATGCTATCCGAACATGGCTTTATCCAAAGAGTGACCCTGCCCACTGGATTGGGTGGCAGATTTAAACTGCAATGCCTCCATAACCTCTATCACTCCGCAACTTTGGACTGATCATTTCCTCCTGTCCTTCACCTTGGCAGCTAATACCCCTACCACGAAGATGAATTCCATTGCCCCTCCTATCCTCACTAGGAATAAAAGGAACATTACAGTGGACAAGATTTTACCACTTGTAATCCCCACCCTCACCCAGCCTCAACCGACCCTGACACATTAGTAGAGGAGTATAATGCCACTATGTCAAAAGCTTTAGACCTTATCGCCCCTCTAAAGTTGCGGAAAAGCAAACCCAGAGCTCACCTGAACTCCTGGTTTACTCCCCAACTCAAAGCACTGAGAACCGAAAAGAGAAAACTTGAACTCCTTTGGGTCTCCTTTGGGAAAATAAAACCAACCTTATCAATATCTCTGCCCAATACAAAAAAGAAATCATATGGACTAAACAAGAGACTTATAACAACAGGATTCACCAAGCCAGTTCTAACACCAAGGAGCTTTTTGCGATCCTAAGGGAGATGGAAGCTCCCATACCGCCCGCAGTCAGCTGCCTGAAAGATAAACTCTGGTGTACTAACATTCAGAATGCCCTTTCAAGCAAAATTGCCCTCCTCCAGAACAAGATTGGTGACAAAAGAGTGAACCTACCCAACCCTACCTCTCACGCCAGTACTTCAACGCAATCTACCAAACTGCCTCAACGTTTCAGATTCACACGAGTCTCCATCCTTGAGGTAGGAAAAATCATCTCATCCCACAAACCCTCAAACTGTCAGGGAGAAAGCTGCCCAGCACAACTCATCAAAGATGCCGCGAGAGACCTGGCACCTTTCATTGCTAAATTAATCAATGCCTTCTTCTCATCCGGCGCCATCCCTAATAATCTAAATGAGTCCTGGGTTCTACCCCTCCTAAAAAAAATCTCTAGACCCATCCATTCACACCAATTGCAGGCCTATTACTACAGTACCATTCCTTCTTAAGATGTTAGACAGAGTAGCCTACCTTCCAAATACAGAAGCATCTAGAGACTAATCACCTCCTGGGAGTCCGCCAATCTGGTTTTAGGCCTCTACATGGTACTGAAACAGTAGTGATTGATCTCAAAACCCAGATCGATGAACTTAAAGACAAATGGAAAATAGCTCTGCTACTCCTCCTTGATCTTTCAGCTGCCTTCGATCTGGCGGACCATAAAGTGCTATGTAAACACCTCGATTCAGCTGCTCATTTTTCACAGGAACCCATTGCATGGATCCAATCCTTTTTGAACAAGACCATTAGAGTCTTCCCGCCTTCAGCGGCTGCCCATCCAATCCCGATTACCTGTGGCATGCTGCAGGGCTCCTACGTCTCGCCAACAACGTACAACATATTTACAAAGCCATTGTTCGATGATCTGGACCATCTGGGTGTCACCTACACTAATTATGCAGATGACACCCAGATCCTCAAACCTCTCACCGGGGACTATGATGAGGACACTGCCCTTGTAAATAAAATTGATCTAATCATTCAAGCATGGATGGCCGCCCACGGCCTATGTTTGGATGATGATAAAACTGAGATCCTTTTACTTGGAACCACAGTTAACCTGAACAAACTCAACTCCAAATACACCTCATTCAACATAGGCGGTAACCACATTAAAGTGGTTAAAGAGGTTAAAACTCTAGGCTTTTACCTCGACTCAACTCTCACACTTGGCAAACAGGTCATTGCTATGGCCTCAACCACAGCATACACCTGCGGGGTGATCAGAGCTTGCAAACCATTTCTAT
The DNA here is from genome assembly GCF_040938575.1 of Ambystoma mexicanum. NCBI lineage: Eukaryota > Metazoa > Chordata > Amphibia > Caudata > Ambystomatidae > Ambystoma > Ambystoma mexicanum. Next base: position 184,582,877 of record NC_090926.1, read on the forward strand.
CTAAGGACAGCTGCACTACCCTAGCAAGAGCCCTTATTCGCTCCAAGCTGGACTATTGTAATGCCTTGTACTTGGGTGCAAATAAGCATATTATTAATAAAATCCAAATCCTCCAAAATAATGCCCTCAGGTCTGCACAGGGCATACTAAGGAGAGACCATATATCAGAGCTGAGGAAACAGAACAAATGGCTATCCATAAAAGACAACATTCTGCTCCAAACTGTCTCACTGCCTCAATAACGCTGCCCCACTCTACTTCTCTGAGAGAATCCTCAGAAAAGTCTCAGAACGCCCTACCAGGACAGCTAACTCCTTCTGTTTGGTAGTTCCTAGATTTAAACTTAAAAAAGCCGGGGGAGCAGCTTCCCTGTCATGGTGACGCAGCATTGGAACCCCCTCCCCACACTACTGAGAGCGGACCAAAACTTCCAAAAATATAGGCATAATACTCTAAACTGGCTTATAGCCAATGATCACTGATCCACCCTATTGCCTGACCCTGCTATACCACATTGTATATAACTGCACATGTATATATTTACTGTAATTACCTGTACTCTATTGAGTCCTTTGTATGTATTTAAACATGTTTACCTTTGTAATTGCTTGTATACCCTGATGTTATCATTGAAACTCATGCCTAAAGTATGCTTGTAACTTCCTGATGCTGCGCCCAGATACCCTCGTGTTTGGTTCACTGTCTAAATAAATAAACAAACAAACAAACAAGATGCCTCTTGTACTGCATTGATAAGATACAGGGTTTGGGTATTATTGAGGGTACAGTTAAAGATGGCCCAGGTGTGTGCACTATTTTTAGAGGCGATTTCTCTGAGCATGGTTACACTATCATTCTGTACCATTAGGGCTTGATGGGATTTCCGCCAGTTGTGATATTGCGTTATTAGGTTATGAATTTTGTATGTTCTGATGTCCAATGCAAGCCTACTATTGTTTTATGCTGTTGTTTTTTTTTCCTTTCGATTGGCCAGCTATTCTTGCCATGAGTGTGTATCTAACATTCTTGACATGAATTCACGTATTATCATGGCTTGAATGTGTTCAACATCTGTGATATCAGTTTACCCACTATTCATGATTTGGTTTTAAACATTTTGATTGACATGCATTAATCACCGTAATAGCATTTCTGATGATTGTATCTGCTTAGATTCATATGCTGTGCATATAGTCCGACATCTAGTGTAAATTGCGGAGTATTGCATGTTTATCTTGAAGATCGAAAGGGGACGTTGACATGGGGGTGACTGTAACACTATCCGTAACGTGACGTGTAGTGTACCCAAAATCCCTCACACATCGAGGTCCCTCTGGTTGTGTTTATTCTGCCGCAAGGGAGCCTTATAGTCAGAGTGAGCGAGTACAGAAGAGAGAAGGTGTAAGAGGTCTATGTTATTTCTACTCCACGAGGGGAGGAAAGGAGAGGGCATGTGAATCTAAGCAGATACAATCATCAGAAATGCTATTACGGTGATGCTTGGGAATCTGCTTAGAATAACATGCTGTGCATAGACTAGCAAACAGTATCCAGAGATGGCGGTGGGGTGTTTGAAGGAACAGTAGCAAAGAGATGTCTTAGCACTGCTTGTCCCACCTGAGAATCAGACCTAGAGTGTGTATCTAGGCAGTAGTGTTGTTCTCCAGGTTGCTGATTTGCAAATGGAATCACGAGGAACATTTGCAATTAATGCTATGGTAGTCCATGTGCCCCGAGAAGAGTGTGCTCTAGGCATGAAGGGTAGATCTCTTTTGGAAAGAGTGTAACACAGGGTGATGCAGTTTACGATCCACTTGGAGATAGCTGATTTGGAGACAGGGTCCCCTGCTCTACCAGCTGCCACTGAGCCAGAGAACTAGTTTGTTTTTCTTAGTGGCTTTGTCTTTTCCAGATGGTAGATAACGGCTCTCCTTACATCCAGTGTGTAGAGGCTTCTTTCTGCAACGTAAGTGGGGTTCTGGAAAAAGGTGGGTATTTCTATGGACTGGTTTACATAGAACTTTGAGATAAATTTAGGGGCAAAGCGAGGGTGTGTGCACAAAACCACCTTGTCTTTGTGAATCGTGATGAATGGGTCCTGAACTGAAAGGGCCTGCAGTTCACTAACTCTCCTTATAGAGGTGATCGCCACCAGGAAGGCGGTCTTGTAGGTGAGTGCTTTGAGGCTAGCCTTGTGCCTTGGTTTAAAGGGAGGCCTCATTGGTCTGGTAAGAACAACATACAGGTCCCACCAAGGAGCTGGGTTGGAAATAGGGGGATGAAGTCTCTTTACCGCTTCCATAAAGATTTTAATTACAGGAATTTTCCACCATGAGACATTGCTCTGGGATGTGGTGTACGCCGCGGCTAAGTAGACTTAAAGAGAATTAAAAACTAGTCCTGAATCTAACAGGTGAGTTAGGTAAAGGACGATATTTTTAGGTGAGCATTCAATAGGATTGATGCCCTTGCCATTACACCAGATGACAAAGCGCTTTCATTTGCTGGAGTAGCAATGCCTGGTGTTATGTTTCCTTGCCTCTTTGAGTATGTCCACGCACCATTGAGGGAGTTGGAGGTGCCCGAACTCTATGACCTCAGGAGCCAGGATGCTAAGTTGAGAGTTTGGGAGCATGGATGTAGTGTTTACCCCTGGTCTTGAGACATGTTGTAAGGGCACATCAGCTTCCTCAGAGAGATGGGAGAAACAAGGCTGGCTGCCCCACATAGGGGCCACCAGATTCATCCTGACTGGCTCTTAGTGCATCTTGTGCACTATTCTGTTGAGCAGGGGAATTGGGTGGGAAAAGCATAGACACATTTGGAGAGCTCTGCAGGTACATGGAGGCATAATCCGGGCTTTGGGTTTCTCCAGAGTGAAGAATAAGTCGATCTCTGGGAAACCCCATTCTGCAAAGATGTTGAGTAAAATGTCCTGCTGTAACCGCCACTCGTGCTTTACAGGTAGGGGGACGTCTCTGTTGAGTACGTCCGCCAGAAGATTGAGTTCCCGTGGAACATGTTGTGAAAGGAGGAACATTTTGTGTTCGAGAACCCCGCTTCCATATGTTCTGGGACAGTTTGGACAGCCCTAGACAGCGAGTGCCCCCTTGTTTGTTTAAATAATACATGGCCGTAGTACTGTCCGTGAGGACTAGAATTGTCTTCCCTTGGAGGAAGGCCTTCAGGGCCTTGAACACTGCTAGCATTTCCAACAGGTTGATGTGATTGGATGCTACCACTGGGGACCACACACTGTGCGCTGTCTGTTGAAGGAGGTGAGCCCCCACCCGTCAGAGATGAGTCTGTGGTGAGAGTGGCTTCTACTGCGGGGGTGGTGAAGGTTTTCCCCTGCAGAAGGTTTTTCCCTTGACCACCACTGCAGAGACTGAACAAGGGCTGTCGGGACAACCACTAGATCGGCCCACTGGCCGCTGGCCTGACACCATTGGTTCGAGAGCCACTCTTGCATGTGGCGCATGCCCAGACGAGCGTGAGGTACTACGTAGACGCAGGGAGCCATCATTCCCAACAGTTGCATGGCTTAGCGTTCGGTCACCTGGTAACTGGCTACAAAGTGAAAGATCTGGAACAGCATGTTTTGAACCCTCTCATTGGAGGGAAAGACAAGGCCGTCTTTGGTCCGGATTAGAGCCCCAGAAACTATTTAACTTGATTGGGGTCCATACAGGATTTTTTCTCATTGATAGAGAAACCTAGGTTGAAGAGGAGATCTACTGTCTTCTGGGTATTTGTTTGGCATGTTCCGTACAAATCCCCTGTTATGAGCCAGTCGTCAAGGTAAGGATAGACTGGGATGGATTGCCTGTGCAGGTAAGCAGCTAGTACCACCAGTACCTTTGTGAATACACGTGGTGCTGAGGCAATGCCGAAGGGGAGAACCTTGAACTGATAGTGGGTGTCCTCTATCACGAACCAGAGGTACTTTCTGTGCACTGGCAACATTGAAATATGAAAGTATGCATCTTTCATGTCCAATGTGGCCATGTAATCACTCTGCTGCAGCAGTGGGATTACCTCCTGCAGTGTTGTCATGCTGAATTTTTGAGATTTGACATAAAAGTTCGCCGGGCGCAGGTCTAAAACAGGGTGCATGGTGAGATCCCTTTTGGGTACAAGGAAGTACACTGAATAAATACCCTTGTTTATCTGGAGAATGGGGACGATTTCTATAGTGTCCTTTTCCAGCAGGACCTGAACTTCTTCCAGCAAGATGTGCAGGTGTTCTGGTGAGAGGCGTCTGCTTCTCGGTGGGTGGTATCGAGGCCGGTGAAACTTAATAGAGTAGCCGTGGGCAAAGGTCTTTAGTACCCACAGGTCTGATGTGATCCCCTCCCAGGCGTGGATGAATGATGACAAGTGACCCCCGACTGGGGAAGTGTGGAAGGGGACCCGAACCGGTGAGTCACTTTGCGGTCGAGGCCGGGGAGCCTCTAGAAGTAGAGTTCCTGCCTCTAACCTTGCCCCTACGAGGGCCGCTTTGTTGGTATTGGTGGCTACCAGATGAGACTTGGTCGGATGACCAGGGGGTATTTCCTGAGCTTTATTGTCCTTGGGGAGGGCGGGAAAAAGGTTGGCCTCGAAAGGGCCGGCGTGAGTTAGAGCCTTCATGTTGGTGGAAGGGTTTAGCCTTGATCTGGCTAAGTAACCTTAGTGTTTTGTGGGTTTTTTTGCCGTCTCCAGGGCGTCATCAACAGCCTTCCCAAAAAGGTTGGAGTCCTCTGCTGGTTTGTTGATCGGAGAGGCCCGAGTTTCCGGTTTAAAGCTGGAGTTCTTATACCAGGCGTGTCTTTTAAGTAATGTCCTCTGGGCTAGGGTGTGTCCAGCAGTCTCAGCAGAGTCCAGAGTGATATGTTATGGGTGACTTGTCTGCCTTCAGCCACGAACGCCAGGTGGGCTCTGGAACATCTTGAAGACCCTCCTGAATTAGGCCCCATTGGACATCACTGTAACTTGCCAGGAGAGTGGTATTTTTTGCGATCCTTGTGGAGTAGGCCGCAGAGGCGGTGACCCATTTACCCAGGGCATAAAGCTTTTTACAGTCTTTGTCCGGAGGGGCTTCTGACGAAGACAGTGCAACCCCGCCCTCTTCCGAGTGGTAGTGACCACCAAGGAATCTGGTATAGCATAACCCCATATATAGAGTGGGTCGGAAAGGTGATGGGCGGAATCCGTGTGAGAGACGGGGACAGCAAGGAAGGGGCCCGGGGCCCCTTTATAGAGTTTAGTAGGGAAATGGCTTGACTAGCCAGAGCCTTCTCCTTGAGAATATCCTCCACGAAGTCCGAGTCTGAAGCTGCCTCATGTGTTGCAATTCGGAAATGATCGGCTGCTCTTTTTAAAATAGTGTTAAACAACATCTGGTCGTCAACAGGTGACAAATCCCTCTGTGGAGGCTCCACTGAGAGGTTGATGGCTTCCAAATTGGAGCCATGGCTGCCGACGGATTCCTCGTCATCCGAAGCGACCGCGCCAACAGTGGAAAGGCTTTCGGCCTTCATAGCGTATGCTGCCCACCGCTTAGTCCGCCTGTCTTTCAACGTTTTCGGTCAAAAGAGCTTCCAGGCCTTGCATGAGCACTCGTTGTGGTCTCTAGGAAGACACTGATTGCAGCGGCGATGGGTGTACTTCCAAGGAAACTTGCTGCTACACGACGGGCAACATTTAAAGGGTGTCCTCTCCATAGCAGAGGGTAGTAGCAGCCAGACCAAGAAGAGAAAGAGAGGGGTAAAGGAAATACATTCTTAGAGATTAATAAACCCAGTGCCCCACTCTCCCTACTGTAAGGACCTGGCCGCAGGGTCGAGGCCACACGGTCGACATTTGCCGAGCAGTTGAACAGTCGCCGAGAAGTTGTAGATGTCGTCAGTGGCAGGAAACCCACAAGACAGTCGCCGAGAAGATTAGTCGGGAGACTACACGCCTTTAGGTCGTGGGGACAAAGTTAGCAATATTAAACTCTTTGGAGCTCTGCATAGGGGACCACTAAGTTGGCGGAAAAAAACTATCCGAGGGACCTTAACGCATGTGAGATTTTTGGTACACTACACGTCACCTTAGGGATAGTGTTACAGTCACGCCCTTGTCGATGTCCCCTTTCGATCTTCGAAATAAAGATGCAATACTCCGCGATTTCCACTAGATGTCGGACTATATGCACAACATGTGAATCTAAGCAGATATACAAGAATCAGAAACATTTTTACATGAATTTGCTACTATTTCACTCTAAGCAAAAGTAATACATTAAGGAAAGTATGGGATTAATATGGGACTTGAAAGCCACAAATGAGAACCAGGGTTGCAGAGGTTTGAGAAGTGCTGCCACAGGAGCTGACTGAGCCATATAATCCTTTTGTGCACCCCACGTTGACTGTAATGTGCTCCAACAACGGGTGCCTTTTCCGACTTCTATGGTTTATGTATTGCATAGAAGGTGCCACTACCTTGCATAAGAAAAACCACTGCAATTCTTCCACTTGAAGGTCAGCAGTCTAAGACCCTAAAGGCTTAATAATATCTGCTATTTTTTAAATGCGCTTGGACGATGTTATAGATTATATTACCAAATGGAGTACTGACAGTCACGATCATTACTCGGACATCTCCCGACTCATCATGGTTGTTACTACATATGAAGGCTGACTGCCTTCCCATACAGACCAACAAATGCCAGTAATGTTTAGATCCTGCCCACCCCTGTTCCCACCCTCGAGCTCATGTTGGCCAAATGAGTAATTTGGCAGCACAGAGCCATTACGTTTACACACTCTGCTGCCAAACATCCGTCATTTACACTGCAGGGTACAAAATGTAAAGGGCAAAGGGCAGCGTACAAGCATGGACACCGCCTTTTACTCTTCATGTATGCACTCCGCAGTGCAAAGTGAGTAAATGCTGCCCGGAATGCTTACATGGGGGGCAGCATTTACTTTTGTTTGTGAGCCCCGCTCGCCATGCTTGCATAGCAATCGGCGCTCACAAATGAAATAAAACCTTCCCCGACATGCAAGTACATCGGTGAGGGTTTCATTTCAACAGGGAAAACTGCTTGTCATGCAGGCATGGTAAGCAGGCATGCCAGTGTAAGGAAGGCATGGTATCAACAGTAAGCAGAAACAAGTGACCTCAGTTCAAGGGCGTTTATTGCACTTCAAAAAGGGTTTGAAAACGCCTATCTAATCCTAAATCTAAAGACTGGAGCAAGCTACGACCATCAAATACTATACTAAAAAACCTATTGCCAATCCTTACCTCTAAATACAAATATTGTAGGAAACTATGTTATGTAACAGAAAGAAGTGTTCAAGAAATGATGCGTCAGGATATGTAGGCCATTGGCCTCACTTCCCCACAGTCTCTGGCTTCTCTAGCACGACGGTACAGTTCAAACATTAGCATCAGGGCCTTCCATAGCCAAGTCTCTTTGCCTTTCAACATCTGTTCTTTCAGAGAGCCTGATGCGACAAACAAACAATAAGTTCCTTTGCTCTTGGGATTTCACACATACTCAATTTCTCAGGTGATTCACTATTCACCTCGGATCCCCCTCAGCTGGGCTCAGATCCCCTTTAACACAATGCTCGTAGGATTTTCATATATACAATTTCTCAGGTGATTCACGGTTCACGCCGGATCCCCCTCAGACAGGCTCGGATCTGTTTCAACACAATGTTCAATCAGTCTCTGTAGGGCGGGCTCGGACCAATGTTAATTCACTTTAACACAAATTTGCATTAACCTAAAGCTTTCAATTGATCTCCCTCGTTCGAGCTCGGACCAACTTTTATCTACTTTTTCATCAACTTTCTTGGCAGTATCAACACCAAAAACTTTCGATTGTGCACACGATTTTGCCTGACCTGTTGCAGGACCAATTTGATTCACAATCATTTGCCACTCTTTCGCTTTGCCACCTCTCATTTGGATACCTTGTAGAGGACTGTACCATGCTAGCAGGCGATTCTCCCCACCTTTGTTATCAAAGTGGGAGGGCCCCAAGTACCTGCGACACACAATGCAGTATTCTTCAGCCTTGTTTCCTGGTCTTATGCTTTCTCAAGGTTTTGTGAAAGTAACGGTTCCTTGTCGAAAAAAAGGTCAATGCCTTTCTCCTCATTTTAAACGGCCACCTTGGGACTGCTGCTTCCTCGTGCGTTTGTATTGCTCAAAGTGTGCTCTCATGCTCTGCCTTTTATCCGTGTGGGGAAGTGTAATGGGATTGCAGTGCTAGAACTGCTGTATAGGAATAGCCAGGAAATGGGAACTGCCACAAGGTGCATTATGGGACATGCAGTTTGTAAAAGTAAATACAAAAGTTCCAAAGCCTTGTAAACGGAAAGTAAACACAATAATATGAATAGGTGTTGTCCAGGGAGTATTACGGAAACAATTGAGTCCCAAATAGTCCACGATGGGTGCCAATTGGTGCGCCAGTGGCACAATCGTGACAGTTATGTTCATTCATCTCATTCCCATTGGCTTGATTTTAATTTGTTATGTTATCGATATATATCAACTGTCATCAGTGTCAATTGGGATCGAATTGCATCCTTCGCGGATCGTGTTTATAAGCATGTTTCCTTTTGATGCACGATAGTACATTCAAGGGACGAGTAACATGTTCTGATTTTCATCACATCAATTCATTGTTTATGAAAGTTATCCTATAATACAGACGGCCACGCTACACTGGTTTTTCTGCAGTGACCAAACCATAGTTTGCATAGAAGAATGTATGGTATAATTCCTTCTTTCTCACGTTTTTATGCAAAGTAATTTTCGAATCATTTTGACCTTTTTTTTGTGCAGAATTTCCAACAATGCCTGCATGTACGATTTTCGGTTGCCCTTCTAAGACCCATGACAAATCTGAAGGCACTTCAATGCATGTATTCCCGAAGAATATAGATCGAATAAGAGAATAGGTCAGATATTGTGGCTATGCGCCGGCAGAGCTTGAAAGTAGAGTCAAAGAAGTCTTGCGGGACACGAGGGGTGATCGATTCTGCATCCGCAGCCTGCACTTTACCCCAAATATGTACGACCAATCCAAATACACAAAGAAGAATCGACTCAAAATGACTCGTAAATTGCTCCCAAATGTAATTCCGATACTATTCGTTCACAGGCCGCCTCAGGTGAGTAACGGTTCCGGATTTAGCTGTAGCACTCGGGGTAGTGAACAGGTAACTAAATGGACTGATTGGTGTTTAGGTGTAAATGTCCCTTATAATGTTTTTCATATTTACAAGATTGTATTGCTTTTTAAATATATACCATTTTGCTAAACATCTGTACTTGGTTTTAGGAGCATCATAGAAAACAATTTATGGGCACAGATAACTATGCTATAGTGCCCTTTGAAATAAGCATAATGTTTTCGTGATCTGTCTACTAACATGGCAATTTTAAAGATTAGCATTTCTAAATCAAATCAAATTTTCCCTTTACAACTCCATGACTATGCACTGAATATGAAGGAGCAAGATTCAGCATCCATGTCTTGCCCGGAGTCAACAACAACCTTGATCGCGTATCATGTAGTTTTACATAGCTATTCAGTTCCAGAATTCTTTTAAGCATGGAATTTGAGATAATATGATCATATTTACCTATCGTGTCACTCGTTTACACAATGTTTCATTCGTGGTTTGTTATTGATATGTACCAATGTCTGCGTCACATTGTGTGTGTTCAATTTCAATGTTTTCATCCATACTAAAACAAATACTGTGTTACAGGGAGATGCTGCAGCTTTGGCTTCAATTACATCATCCCTCGTAGTTGATCCAGAGCCAGATGTATTACTGACAGTTCCCTCGAATGAGATAATATGGTCATATTTACATATTGTGTCGTTTGTTTACACAATGTTTCAGTCGTGGATTTTTTATAGATATGTACCATTGTCTGTGTCACATTGTGTGTGTTAAATTTCACATTTTTTCATCCTTACTAAAACAAGTACTGTGATACAGGGAGATGCTGAAGCTTCAACAACAAGTACATCATCCCTCGTAGTTGATCCAGAGACAGAGGTATGCGTACTGACAGTTCCCTCGAATGAAAGAAAGTCGGTCCTAGATCTGATACTGATTAGACAGTGACAAAATTAGAAACAAGCAGTTTTTGCTTGAGTGCAACATTTCGAACAGTGAACTTCGCACAGTCAACTTTGATCGAGTAAACTCGCCATCAATCAGGTGAAATTCAAAATATATATTTTGACTAAATGACGTACACGATGCACAAGTTTATCTGGGAAAGCCATGTGTGCGAAGGAATACTTTTGATTTCTAATACAAATGACTTATTTTTAATGGATACTTTTTTCTGGGGATGTATACACGATCGGGATATAGAAGAGGAGGCACGTGGATCCGAGTCAGTGGACCAGCTTGCTGGTGCAGTCGTTACAGTGAAGAAGAAGGTTTCACAGAAAAGCAAGAAAGATACAGTAAGTTACAAACAATTTCATTTACAAACAGTGTTTTGTGCTAGTGCCTTCAAAACATGCTTTTTTAAAAATCTAAGTTGTCCAATACTGTATGTTGGATTTACATTGAACATGTTTTTCCAACCTGTCTTCTACTTGCCCGATGGTGTAAGAACTATGCAGACACAGACATCGACAGAAATGAGAGATGCTGCTTGCCAAACTGATTTCACCAGGGAGAAACTATTATTTGAGGCGCAGTGTTTTCAAATCAATAAGCAGACTTGAGATGCTTTTGCCCAATGGCCAGAAAATGAATTTAATGTGACCGGCGACGCCAGCAAAGTGTTTTTGGACCATTGCTACAATGCGACTGCTCTACCAGATGAAGATGAAACTGAATGTATTGAAGATGCTTTTGAATTAGTCGCATACCACTTGACACAATCGACACCCGCCAAAAAAGGGCCACCCAAAAATCAATTGATATTGATGATTTCTCTAATTCTTGTTCAAGTAACAGACGCTGAAATGACAGAGACTGAAGCATCAATACAATTGACCGCGGAACCAGACAAAGATGTCGACTACAGTATGTCCAGTTTGGCTGATATGTCAACCACAGTTCAGTCAGAAACAACATTAATGCAGGATGATAGTCTAATAAAGGAGTCCAAATACATAGTATTCAACAGCAGCTTGATGGAGATTATAATGATGCTGAAATGTGTGCATTCAGTTAGAGGGGAAATATGTGGGAAGCCATTGTTGAATGTGACTCGTCTATCACAAGGCAGTAACCTCAAAATACATGCCACCTGTGAAATGCTCCATGAAAAATGTTCATGGTGCGCTCAACCAATACTGGGGAAACTGCCAGCTGGCAATCTACTGTGTGCAGCAGCTTCACTTTTCAGTGGCTCTAGTTTCATTAAGTTGTCCAGTTTCTGTCAATTTGTGGGACTCCATTTCCTTTCTAAAACGCAGTACTACAAATATCAATATCTATTCCCTGCCATTAGTGAAGCTTGGAAAATTGAACAATTGTCTATTCAAAGTACATTCCCCAAAAAACGGTTCAGACTAGCTGGCGATGGACAGTGTGACGGCCCCGGATTTTCAGCAAAGTACTGCACATACCACTTTCAGGACATGGAAAGTAAAAATATTGTGAGTTTGGTGGTCGTGTAGGTGTCTGAATGTAAATCCTCAGTGGCCCTAGAGAAACTTGGTTTTATAAAATCACTGGAAGATCTACAATCGAGGGGGGATGCAAATCGACCTCATACCCACGGACAGACATGTTTCAATAGCCAAGACAATGAGAGAGCAGTTTCCAAATATTCACCATCAATTTGATGTATGGCACGTTGCCAAATCCATCAATAAATAAATCTCAGCTGCAGGGAGAAAAAAGGTTTGGAAAGTATTTCACAGTGGTCTGAGTCTTTCAGCAACCATCTTTGGTGGAGCTCCAAAACTTGTGAAGGGTCTGTGGAAATTCTATTAGAAAAATGGCAGTCACTAATGCACCACTGTTCCAACGTTCACTCTTGGACAGAAAAACAACATTTCCACCAATGTGAACATGGCCCTTTGTCGCCGGAGCAGGAACGGAAGAAGAAGTGGTTGATTCCATCTTCACCTCTACACAAAGCCCTTGAGAAGATTCTGATTGATAAAACTCTATCAAGAGATCTGAAGGGACTCACAGAATTCTGTCACATGGGAGATTTGGAGGTGTTCCACAATATGTGCCTAAAGTACAGGCCAAAGAGATTGCATCTCAGCATAGAAGGGATGAAATATAGGACATTACTAGCAGTATTAGCACATAACGAGAATGTATGCCGTGAACAATCGAGGTCTGCAGGAAACTTTGGGATGCTTCGTTACACTATGGCCTTTACAAAAAGAAGCAAAAAATGGGTGGTGAAGCCAGTATATGAGATAATGGAATTCAATTTTGTAAAAGATCTTATTATTAATGTCTTGGAGAGGCATAATCACGGAATTGCGCGCGATTTTGTTCCGAGTACACATACATTGCCACAAAACGTTGCCAACGTGCCCTGTCCACCTAAAGCAGAGCTCGTGGATCAGTTCACTTCCCGGTTCAAATGATTACCATCTGCTTTTTTGATCAACAATGTTTTAATGAAGTGTCCAAATAAAGCATCCAATTTGTCTTTTGAAATATATCCTCTTTGTCCATTTCTTTTTCACCTAGTACCTTTTTTTATGAATGCCATACAATGTAATGCTGTGCTTTCACAGTTCACAGTTAACAGTTAACAGTTTTGTCGATCTACTGTGGGACCTTCACTGATCATGGGAGGGCCAGATGGATAGCAGTGTGAAAGACTTTGGGGTTCGGCAGTTGCCTTACCATACAGTTGCCCAAATAGCTGATTAACTACTCGTCCCACAAAAGGGATGAGCCCTAGGTTACAGAAGATACTCGGCACACAGGAACTACTGACTGTGAACAAAAACAGTGCATCAAAGTGCGTTGTTGGTGAGAAATAGAAGCACTCTGACCAATATATTCATGGGGGCATGTGTTGAGAGTCGTTGCTAATGTAAGGAAGGGGTGGGTCGGTTGAGCCCCCGGCCAACATACATTATACGCGAAAGTGGCATTCTGATCTTGCACTCGTGGGGGGTGCCTCCTTTGCCCATCTGCTGCCATGGGGAAGGAGGCCCTGACGTAAGCAGAGTTGGGCTATTGCTAGACACACTTTGACTCCATTTTGTGTACCCTTGACTCCAATTTTGGACTACGGCGCATTCTGTCATTGTGAAGTTTCCCCTTCCCCTCAGCAGCGCCATGAACAGCGAGCAATGACAGCCCCCACATTTTTCCTCCTGTGCCTGTGCTACACAATTCCAGTTCTCATGGATGCGGTGAGACAAGATGCTGCAAACTAAGAATTTATCCTCATTCTGAGTGAAGGTCACCAGCTTTGAATTTTTGCTTGCAAGCTGAGAAAGCCCTCGCATCGCACACAATATAAGGTTCAATTGTTTTTTGACCTTGAGAGAAAGGGACCATTCCGAAAGGAATTGAATTAAAGGAGGGGTGTAATAACGTAAGATATGATAAAGTTCACCATTCCTAAACTGGACTAAGGTACATGTAAGTTCAGTTTATGAAAAATCGTTGATCCGAACAGAGTCTGCGTTACGGTCTGCGTTACACCAACAGAATGGAAATGCCGAATCTAATGTAAGTTTGACCTTCGACGATTTTATACCCAAACAAGTCAACTTATCATTAGCTGACCGTTATTGCTGGGTTACATTGGACTTGTTTGTTCTGTGTGGCATATTGCAATGAAACGCAAGTACAACCTTTGTGTGTACTGGTCTTTCTACCAGGCACATGGGCAGTCCAGCATCGAGATGCATGTAGACCACCACTCGGTTCCCCCAGGTTCAACGCTAATATTTCATTAAAATGCCATTGATGTGTTCCTCAAATTGTAGCGACAGCTTCTGCATCCCGTTTAGAGCTGAACATACTCCATAGCACTAAACTCCAAATCAAATTGCGGAGTACTTTCCACGTTGTTTTCTCTGTGTTCACATTGTTTCACGTCTGTGCTAATGGTTAGTTTTAACACAATGCCGAATTAATGGGTAAAATGATAAATTGTAATATAGATCGGCTACTGAGAGACATTTCTGTTATGTTTTCCAAACAGGTACATCCTGCCATTCTGCGATTGTCATCGATTCCAGATACCAACTGATGGCTTTTTCAACCGGCAGCTGCAGACACACGTCAATAGCTGGATATCAATGACTCTTTTTTGGGATGATCGCCAAGGGCCGATATGCCCTTATGCAGTACCAGCGATTAGGAGCAACATAACATCATTTATGGTGGTCTAGCGCCAAGTTGATGCACAAGCCTTGTGATTCACCGTGCGATCAAAGCGCTTCTTTTACCCAAAACAAACACCTTGTGTACCCAAAAGGAACACTGCGTGACTCACGATAAACATTTGTGGACCGAGAAAAAATAAAAAATGACCCATTTCATTGAATATGGCAATCGCTGGATGTTCTCGGAGAAATAAAAGTACTTTACAAATTGTACAGTCTTGCTATTTCATTTTAAAGTACAGTTTTATATTCCGAATTGTGACGCGCTGTGTTGTGAGACGATGTGTGTTGATTTTCGGGTTCTGCGTCACGTCACGTAGGTGATGACTGGGCACGTTTGGCTAGGCGCTGCCCAGTAACATCATGGAGAAAGGCGAAGAATATCACTAGGTATGGTGATGTCAGCCTCAGGGGCGGGGATATGATTTAGTGATGCCAGGGCAGTCCTGCTTGGGTGATGCGGCAACAGATCAGATTTTCACAAAATGGCCGCGCCCTACTGCCTAATTTCGCATGTGTACAAAAGTGGAAAACTATAGGTAAGGTGCATAGGAAATGTTTGTGCGATCAATCAACGTATGCTTGAAAACACATGCCCGAACCCTCAGGACAATAATATTTCTGAGCGCACTATTCCTTTAAGATGTTTGACTTCTTTAAAACCTGATCCGGTTGAGATAATTGTCTAATTTTGTAGCTCAAATCTTTTTTTCATGCTAGTACTGTAACGTCAAACCAATAATTATGGATTTTCTGAAAATTAACTTGAGAATTAGGACTGTCTATAAACATCCCTCTCAATAGTATTTGGCCCTGTGCAACAAAGTAATGAGGAAATGGGAACCTTTCTGCCTGTTGTGACAAATCAGAGCCCCCCCCTATGAGGCTAGGAAGGTGAGACCACTGTGCAACACCCTCCCTATCGGTCGAAGCAAGTGGGACCTCACCGGGAGAGACACCCCATAGGAGACTAGGAGACATAGGAGACAATGACTACCGTTCCTGTGAGGAACTCTCTAATCCACTCCATGTGATGGCATATATGGGACTATCTAATACACAAAATAATTGCAAATTCCAAGACTTGGCTGAAGAGAAAGTTAATGTATGCCCTTACCCGGATGAAAGTGAAGCTGTATCTTTAAACACAAATCTCCACGCCTACTGAACAAAAGAAAGAGAGAGAGAGACAGAGAGAGAGAGAGAGAGAGAGAGAGAGAGAGAGAGAGAGAGAGAGATATGCAGACACAGGCAGAGGAGCCACCTGGAAGCAGAACAACTGAAGGAGGTGGGGCTGAAGCAAGCCACGAAGCCTGAAAAGATCAGAACTGTTCAGAACATGAGAAGGAAACGCTGGCAACCCGGTGTATGCCAGAAACGAGAAACCAAGATGGATAGAGTGGCAGGTTGCCCATCCAGTGACGCTGACACCACCCCTGGGAAAAAGCAGCAAACGGTCCGCGTATCCACAGAGGT
Organism: Ambystoma mexicanum; assembly: GCF_040938575.1. Classification (NCBI taxonomy): domain Eukaryota; kingdom Metazoa; phylum Chordata; class Amphibia; order Caudata; family Ambystomatidae; genus Ambystoma; species Ambystoma mexicanum. Next base: position 184,598,703 of record NC_090926.1, read on the forward strand.
ATCAGAATGCCACGGGAGAGTCGCAAGAAGTGGACGCCTTGGTAAAGTGAGCCGACAGAAACACAGAAGGACGGAGAAGGTCCCAAGCATCTACGGCCCCAGAGATGTACCCTTTCAATATTGAAGGTTACGGGGAGAACAAAAAGACCGGAAGTCGAAAGGGACTCGTTATATATTCAGAGAGACTTGTCCCAGTAGAAGTGACGAAAACTTGAAAACAAAGTTGATGAAGTTGAACTGCATTAATGTGAGCAAGAGAATTATAGGAACCTCAAAGAGGGAGAGCAACAGAATTTGTGTATCACTACCCTGCGAAGAGGGGAAAGAACCTGTTATCCCAGAAGTAAAGATGGGAGCATAACAGAGAGGGAAAACTATGAACTAAAGGCCAGAGAAGCCCATGGAACAAACAATCTCAAACAACTTTGACTCCCTTTGGCAGGTCACAAAGTTCCAAATAATAGGGCTGGCGGAATGACTCCCTTTGCCAGGTCACAAAGTTCCAAATAATATTTACTTCATGGGCGAGGAGAATGCCTCCCTTTTCCTGGCGTTCCAAAGTTCCAAACAATAGGCCTGGAGGAATGACTCTCTTCCCCAGGTCCAAAAGTTCCAAATAATAGGCCTGGCGGAATGACTGCCTTCTGCAGGTCACAAAGGTCCCAAACAATATTCTAAGTGGGCCAGGAGAATGACTCCTTTTTCCTGGTGGTTGACCTATCTCACAAAGACCTAGGGGAATGACTCCCTTCCCCAGGCCTGTTGAACCTTCCTCTCAGTCTGCGTTACCAGGAGAATGACTCCCTTATCATAATCATAACTCAATCTCTTACAACTCTGTTCCATTGGTCTTCTCATTAGGTATCACACTTACAACACCTAACTCTGAGTGTTATGGGGGTCCGCGACACTGGTATCTCTCTTCTTAGTTGATTTGGCTCACTTAGTCCACTTCCCTGCCAAGTACTGCCACAAGAATGAGGACTTGTGTTACTCTCTTGGTTTGGGTCCCCCACCCTTGTTTGTCTTCGTCTTTGGTTTGGCCCACTTGGTTCACTTCCCTGCCAAGTACTGCCACGAGGAAGATGGCTCGTAGTTGGTCTCTTGGTTTGGGTCCCCGACCATTGTTTCTCTTCTTTGGTTTGGCCCATTTGGTTCACTTCCCTGCCAAGTACTGCCATGAGGAAGATGACTTGTAGGACTCTCTTGGTTTGGGTCCCCAACCCTAGTTTTTCTCTATGTCTCCTTGGCTGCCTCGTTTGTCAAGTACTGACATTAGCACAATAGTCCTGCTCCTTATATTTGTACAGGGTTTCTGCCTCCTGTACCTGCTAGCCCCTACCGGTCCCCGCACCTCTCCCGTTATCTTCTGTGTTCCTGGGATGCGATGCCAGTTCTTTCTGGGGTCTTTCTCATACTCTGTGCACTGCGCTGTCATCTCTGTGTCTCGGTACCTTCACCTCGAGTATCCGCTGCCCGACCCTTTGAGCAACGGTATAGACACTGTCTCTTGAGATCACGTCACCATCTGCCAGCCTCCCTTTATTGTCTGGATGCTGTAAGGCAAAGGAGTCCTGTTGTCCTCTTCACTCCGGGAAAGGTCTGCTCTCGGTTCCATTCTAGCCTTCTGTGCATCTCCTTCATGCTTTCTGGGTTTCACAGTCTCTCGTCCTGGTTGGCTGTGACTCCCTGATAGGCAGTGCTTCTTTGGTTCTTATAGTGTAAGCAGAACCACGCCTCCCCGGAAGTCTATACCTCTGCAGTTCCTTCTTGGTATTGCTCTTCATTGTTCCTATGTCCCACCTGGTCCCAGTATTTGGATGACCTATGTTCCTGATGTTCTTCTTCGTCTCAGTACTTTCCAGGACTTTGAGGTAGTCTACTTTGCAACAGCACGTGTGTCTAGTGTCTACAAAGAGGTTAGTAGAAGAAGGAGAGGCTGGAGTGTGTGGGGCTGGGATGTTCTAAGCGGGCTATACCCTAGATGGTCGCTCTTCTCCCTGGGGGGTAGAGGGTGAAGTCCCTCCCCATAAGATCCTCCCTTGCATTATACCACCCCCCGGGGGACTACCGGGAAGCAGCCTCACCTCCCTGGTCTCATGGAAAACGGCTCCCCCTTGGGGAGAAGTGACGACATGTAGCGAATCGTCACATTATCCAGAAAGCAAAAATCCCACCGGAAAGTACACTCTACAAGATTACTCAGAACCCTTTGGCAAAGATCGAAGGATTCAACAAAGGTCAAGGAAAGCCCACACTAAAGAGGAGAAAAAAGCTAACAGTCCCATGAGGGAACTACATGAATTGATAGAGAATAATGAGAGAATATCTCCGAAATGCAAATTAGCAAGAACTCTAAAGAAAAAAAAGACAGGTGCAAAACCCAACCATCAGGAGAAGTGAGCCATTCTCCTGAGCTTAGTTGGTTAAAAGCCCTGTGTACTGTCTTTAGTTCCAGGTGCCAAGGGTAAGTGTGCCTCTTCCCCTGCGCTCCGGTGCCCCTTTTGGCCTATGTGTTTTTACCTTTCTTTGCATTTTTGGTGCTCTTCTGCACCATCGCACAGCCCCTGAGCCCCCAGCCCAGCCAGTTTTTGTACTCCCCCCTCCTCCGGCCTCCTATCCGTCCTACCACCCATGATTGGGCCACTCACCTAGGCAAACATACTGGTAGGGTCCAGGCCCCTTGCAACGGACTCCGTGCACCATCTTTAGTTCCAGGTTGTCGCCTTGGGGAAGGGAACCCTGAGGCCATTTCAGAACTGTGTTGCCTTCTTGGGGAAATGAACCCTGAGACCCTTTCTGAACTGTGTTGTCTTCTTGGGGAAGGGAACTCCTAGATCCTTGTTGAACTGTGTTGTCATTTTGGGGAAGTGAGCCCCAAGACTTTATGGAAACTTGTGGAAGGGTAGCTGGAAAGTAAGCCAAGAGCCAGAAGAAGCTCAGAACTTTATTTTTGGAACAATACTTATTTTGCTGTTGATATCCCTAAACATTGTTTAACTTTAGTTGTGAGGGCAAGTATAGGTTTTGGACACAGAAAGAATTTTAAGTTGAACTTACTGACTTGGTCTATCCTTAGTTTCTTTAGGTAGGGAAATCCCACCTTAGCAAAGGGCAATCTAGGCCTTACACCATCCTGACATCAAAGTTAATAAAAGTATTTTGTTTGAACCTTTCCTACGGGGAATTGCATATTTGTGCTGACTGGCACCTACTACAGCCACACCCAATGGCCTATATGCTTGGTACGGCACCCGCAACAGAGTGGCCCCACTCCCCACCAAATTCACACTTCTTTGGATGGCACCCACAACAGCATGGCCTCATTGGTAGTGTTTTTACAACACTCTGCTACACACATAAGAAGATCACACTCGCAGCAGAGTGTCCCTGCTTCTATGTATTATTTATTTTATAAACAATGGAGTTCCATACTGTATTAAAATGCTAACCAGTTAGGTCCCTTTTCTGGTAGGTGAGGATATGGTTATATCCCTTAAAGGGGTTATGTAAACATTTCAGGAATTTTGTAGAGGCTGTCTGAGAAGGCAATCAACCTTCATGTTCTAAGGACACCTTCATGTTGTAAGGACTGTGATGTGGAAGGGGGGATGGGGTTAAGTAGCATTTTAGCAAATTTACAAAAACATCTAGCATATGTCAGGGGTCTTCATTAAACATTATGGATGGGTTAAATGTCAGTACAAGAATGAGAATTCTTCAGTTTTAAGTGGCACCTTCAGGAAGTACATCAATATATCAAAATAACACAAAATAAAATGGAAGGGGTATGAAAATAAAAATTGTGGTCATGTTTGACTTTTTGGTGGCATCCCCATTTTTCTCATACTTGGATTTGGGACCACGTTTGCCATATTCCAAAAATGTGCCACAATATTGTTTGCAGCATCAACTGCTATATAGACTTATACGCTTCCATAGCAGAAGCAACTGACTCCGAGACTTATTTCTTTTTGAAGCCAGAAATTCCTTTTCCATTTGCAAAAGCAATGTCTAAGCTTTATTACTTTATTCAATCAAGGCCCATTTTCAGAAATGTTATAGCCGTTGGAAGTAAAAAATGCTCATGAAAATAAATGGGCGTCTCAAAAATAGCAACTACTCATGTCATTATCATAGAATTAAAAGCATTTAGCTTCAATTTACACTTTCACCAAAAAACACAAAATAGACCAAAAAGAAATGTAAAGGGTTCTTGGTGGTTGCCACCGAAACTAAGCAGAAAGAAAGGCAGACTTTCTGGGACTTTGCTTGGAGAACAACTACTCTGCTCTTCAGGACCTATGCAAAAAACCCACTAAAGTAAAAGCTAAAGCTGATGAGAGTGTAGAGGCAGCCTTGACGATCCCACCACTCATCCTGTGCTGGGTTTGTTACTTTGTCCCTGGCAAAAATCAAACACGAGCCTGGACTGTAAGCAAAGAGTATACATTTCCCCACCCAGTGTCTCATTAACACCAATCCTAACAGAGCTGGCCACAAGAAGGCTTAATCTGCATTATGGCTACATGTGCTCCTTAGATGGTATACTACAGCTTTAGCTGGATAGCCAGAGGTAATCCCTGGATGGCGTACTGCAGGCTTAGCCTCGCCAGGCAGGGTACATCTGCTGTATGGCCAGAGGTGATCCCTGGATGGTGCACACCAAGCTTAGGGTACATCTGCTGTATGGCCAGAGGTGATCCCTAGATAGTATACTGCAGCCTTAGCCTCGCCAGGCAGAGAATATCTGCTGGATGGCCAGAGGTGATTCTGGATGGTCTACACCAAGCTTAGGGTACATCTGCTGTATCACCAGAGGTGATCCTTGGATAGTTTACTGCAGCCGTGGCATCGCCAGGCAGGGAACATCTGCTGGATGGCCAGAGGTGATCCCTGGATGGTGAAGCAACGCAAAGAGCTCCAGAAGGGATTGCTGTCAAAAAAGTGCACGTAACCTCAGTAAACATGTGGTTAGTGTGACATTGGAGTGAATGAGGTGGGTGTCAAGCAGCTTATCTCCAATATAAAGAAAACAAAAGGATGAATGAAAAATTTGTTTTAAAATAATATTTAAAAATGTATTATAAATGAGCAGTGAATGATCATAGTGTTTAATATTCTGCATTGCAAATATAAAATACTGCCTACTCAAATAATGAAATGTTATTGAAAACACTTATAAACTAAACAAAATGGATGCATGCCAAAACAGAGAAGATAAAACATGAAATACTAAAAAAACATGTGGTATTTTAGGTCAGGCATAAATAGTGCACTGTTTTAGCTGAGTGAGATGGTTCTAGAATATATAGCCTAAAGAGTCACTTGCCGTCATTCATATCAAAGTAATATTCAGAGAAAGTGTGAATGACTTTATGCTGCTGGGGCAGCATGGAGGATTCATGGAACTTCCTTGGATCTTTAGTCCAGTAGGGCAATAATGTCAGACAGCAAGGTCAGTTCTTTTTGTAACCGATGACATAAAGGTCAACTGACAAAGCAAGTGTTTTGTAGCTTGAAGCTAGGTAACCCTAGATAAAAAAGTTCTCCTTTCAGAGATCAATGTGCCGGGTCTTTGAGAGCAAATGTTGTCCGTTTGCCAGGTTCCCAAGGTTTGCCATCTAAGTGCACCTAAATCCTGGATAAATTGGATGGAAAATACTGTACCTTTCCTTTGGCGAGACCATCAAATCCATCGTGAACTGCAAGCATCTTGTGCCCATTTATCATGCCGATCCTGACTGTCGCCCGAACGGCGGCATTCATCCCAGCTGCTGGAGCGCCAACGTTCAGGATGGCAAGGTTGTAGCCACTCTGCAAAAGAAATGGCAAGATTACATGAAAGAAGTGAAAAAGTTTGGTGTTTCAACCCATTCACTCCTATTTACATTGTCCATTTCTGACAACTGGTGTAGGGTGTCGTGTAGAATCAATATGAAAACAAATGGAAAGAAACTCTGTTGGCCGAAATTCGAGGAACCTTATGTGTGATTCTTGCAGCTGAGAAGCATGTACACTAACCCATAAATAATGCCCATTATAAGAGTAATTGCTAAAACACTTACCACCAATGGTTAACCAAGTCCAACAAATGTAAGTTAGCTATTAATGTACACAACTTTAATACGGAATGGCCTACACAGAACATTTTTGACACTAACTAATGGTTGGTAGACCAACATCTTCAACCCATGTACCTACCCTCTTGTAACGGTGTATATCCTATGTTATCAAGCTTTATCTTTGCTTTTACACTACGATAGATTTATAGTATGGATTGTACCCTCACAATTTCTGCCTTGAGGTAGTTCCATGCATTTACCTGCCTTTCCATGAAGAACTTTCTTCTGTAGCTCTTGAGCCCTTGTTCTAAATCCAGACCTGTTCTCCTATTCTAATGTCCCTATCAAATCTGCTCTCGTTCTTGCTCACTTCTCCTCCATGTTAAATCTCTGCACTACTCATGATCAGATGGGAATGGTAGCTTTCCTTAGGTCGTATCTAATCAACCTTTGCCCTTCTGTTGACGATGCCCCCAGAACGGGACACAATTTTCCACACAGAACTTGAGGCTTCATTCCAAAAGTGCCACTGCCAAAACTAAATACAACATTTGTGATGTGGCATCCATAATCTGATAATACTACAGAAATAGCTTCCTGAACTGGGCACAATATTCAGGAGGTGACCTCAGAAATCAACATTTCACTTCCGATGAGGACTCTTAAAAACAGACACGATACTTCAGATGTGGACTTCAGAAATTGACATTGAAATCTTTGTTCATAGGTGAATACCAGGAACAAGGTTTGTATGACAGACAAGTGCTGCAAAAAAGGTTGTAGTGAGAGATAACATAGGAACGGTTTATAGTCATTTGGTCGAAAACAAAAATGTTGAAAGTCATAATGTCGAAAAAAAATGTCGAAAAAAAAAAGTCGAATTTTTTTTTCAATACGTTTTTTTTTCGAAATGGGGGGGTTCCGCCCCCCAAACCCTCCTTTTTTTATTTTTTATTTTACCCATTTTTTATACTTAACAAACCCAAAAAATACATACAAATAAAAAAATAATAGATTCGACTTTTTTTTTTTTGGACATTTTTTTGGGGACATTTTTGTCATTCGACTTTTTATTTTCGACATTATGACTGCACACCCATAGGAACATGTGATAAAAGTTATTTGGTTAAGTAAGGAACACAGGGAACTTTTTTGTATGTAGCTAAAGTGTATAAAACATTTCTAGGTAATTGATGTATTAATGGAGACACTGTATATGTGACCAGTAACAATGTGATTGCATATTTGTTTTTGTATTTATAATATATGGAGTATATAATTAGGACTTTGCATCTTATGAGGAGAGTATTTTGTGTATTACGAGTTATGTATATTTGTATGATTGATATTGTGGGCCCGATTCATGGAACAAACGTGCGCCGAAAATCTTCGCACAAGCAGGCGCAAGCAGGCGCAAGCGGAAAAAAACAGGCGCACACGCACGCGTGCGATTCATGGAAGTCCCTGCGCGTGTTCACCTCGGGATGTGCGCCAAACCCGTGCATGGCGCACAAGTCACTGCAACATCCCGAAAGGCGTGCGCGACGCGCACAGTGAAAGCGCACAACCTCGGCGCATACACCAGAAAGTGGGCGGGACACGGGGCGTAACGCGCAGAATGGGGAACCATGCGCGAAAATAAGGGCGTAACTGGGGATTCGAGTGCCCGTGACTGGGCACTCGAACCACACGTATTCATGGAATCGAATAGGGCAAAGCCACGCACAGCCAAAGACACGCACAAGCTGAAACACGTCCGCCACGGGAAGGCAGGCGGTAGAGTCCCAGCGCATCACAAAAGTGGCAACATACAGCAATTGGGCCTGTGCGAGCGGGGCACGTGTATTGCGGGGGTGCGCAGGAAGCAACACACGCGATCGAGCGGGGTATGTGTATTTCGGGGGCGCACAGGAAGTTACACACGCGATTGAGCGGGGTACGTGTATTTCAAGGGTGCTTGGGAAGTTACACACGCGATTGAGCGGGGTACGTGTATTTCGGGGGTGCGCGGGAAGTTAAATACGCGATTGAGCGGGGTATGTGTATTTCGGGGGTGCGCGGGAAGTTAAATACGCGATTGAGCGGGGTACGTGTATTTCGGGGGTGCGCGGGAAGTTAAATATGCGATTGAGCGGGGTACGTGTATTTCGGGGGTGCGCAGGAAGTTAAATACGCGATTGAGAGGGGTACGTGTATTTCGGGGGTGCGCGGGAAGTTAATTACGTGTATTTCGGGGGTGCGCGGGAAGTTAAATACGCGATTGAGCGGGGTATGTGTATTTCGGGGGTGCGCGGGAAGTTAAATACGCGATTGAGCGGGGTACGTGTATTTCGGGGGCGTGCGGGAAGTTAAATACGCGATTGAGCGGGGTACGTGTATTTCGGGGGTGCGCAGGAAGTTACACACGCGATTGAGCGAGGTACGTGTATTTCGGGGGTGCGCGGGAAGTTACACACGCGATTGAGCGGGGTACGTGTATTTCGGGGGTGCGCGGGAAGTTACACACGCGATTGAGCGGGGTACGTGTATTTCGGGGGTGCGCGGGAAGTTACACACGCGATTGAGCGGGGTACGTGTATTTCGGGGTGCGGGGGAAGTATCCCACGCAACATCAGCAGGGTACGTGTATTCCAGGGGTGCACGGGAAGTTCCACACGCAATTCCATCAGGGTACGTGTAGTACAGGGGTGCGCGGGAAGTTCCACACACGATCTCATCAGGGTACGTGTATTACAGGGGTGCGCGGGGAGCAGCACACGTGAATTGCATGTGTGGGTCCTCCCAGGTGTTCCCTCTACACCCTCCACGGCCCCTTCAGGTGGCTCACACCACAGGGGCCTACCCAGCACATGTCCTGCAGGCACCCCATCCACCATGGCCATGCCCACCAGCCAACCCACATGTCAACTTGCACTACTGCCCACCAACGCATGTCCCCCTGCACCCCCAGCCACCAGGGGCACCCTCCACCAGGCCCCCACCCATGTCTCCCAGCACCCCCACCCCCCAGCCACCAGGGGCAGCCTCCACCAGGCCCCCACCCATGTCTCCCAGCACCCCCACCCCCCAGTCACCAGGGGCAGCCTCCACCAGGCCCCCACCCATGTCTCCCAGCACCCCCACCCCCCAGCAGTGCAGGGGCACCCACCACCAGGCCCCCACCCATGTCTCCCAGCACCCCCACCCCCCAGCAGTGCAGGGGTAGCCTCCACCAGGCCCCCACCCATGTCTCCCACCACCCCCAGCCACCAGGGGCAGCCTCCACCAGGCCCCCACCCATGTCTCCCACCACCCCCACCCCCCAGGGGCAGCCTCCACCAGGCCCCCACCCATGTCTCCCACCACCCCCACTCCCCAGCAGTGCAGGAGCAGCCTCCACCAGGCCCCCACCCATGTCTCCCAGCACACCCACCCCCCAGCCACCAGGGGCACCCACCACCAGGCCCCCACCCATGTCTCCCACCACCCCACCCCCCAGCCACCAGGAGCAGCCTCCACCAAGCCCCCACCCATGTCTCCCACCACCCCCACCTCCAGCAGTGCAGGAGCAGCCTCCACCAGGCCCCCACCCATGTCTCCCAGCACCCCCACCCCCCAGCCACCAGGGGCACCCACCACCAGGCCCCCACCCATGTCTCCCAGCACCCCCACCCCCCAGCCACCAGGGGCACCCACCACCAGGCCCCCACCCATGTCTCCCAGCACCCCCACCCCCCAGCCACCAGGGGCAGCCTCCACCAGGCCCCCACCCATGTCTCCCACCACCCCCACCCCCCAGCAGTGCAGGAGCAGCCTCCACCAGGCCCCCACCCATGTCTCCCAGCACCCCCACCCCCCAGCCACCAGGGGCACCCACCACCAGGCCCCCACCCATGTCTCCCACTACCCCCACCCCACAGCAGTGCAGGGGCAGCCTCCACCAGGCCCCCACCCAGGTCTCCCAGCACCCCCACCCCCCAGCCACCAGGGGCAGCCTCCACCAGGCCCCCACCCATGTCTCCCAGCACCCCCACCCCCCAGCAGTGCAGGGGCAGCCTCCACCAGGCCCCCACCCATGTCTCCCATCACCCCCACCCCCCAGGGGCAGCCTCCACCAGGCCCCCACCCATGTCTCCCACCACCCCCACCCCCCAGCACTGTGGGGCACCTGCCAGCAGGCCCCCACCCATGTCCAACTCATGTTCCCCACCACCCCCACGCCCCAGCCACCAGGGGCAGCCTCCACCAGGCCCCCACCCATGTCTCCCAGCACCCCCACCCCCCAGCAGTGCAGGGGCACCCACCACCAGGCCCCCACCATGTCTCCCAGCACCCCCACCCTCCAGCTACCAGGGGCACCCACCACCAGGTCCCCACTCATGTCTCCCAGCACCCCCACCCCCCAGCCACAAGGGGCAGCCTCCACCAGGCCCCCACCCATGTCTCCCACCACCCCCAGCCCCCAGCAGTGCAGGGGCAGCCTCCACCAGGCCCCCACCCATGTCTCCCAGCACCCCCACCCCCCACCCCCCAGGGGCAGCCTCCACCAGCCCCCCACCCATGTCTCCCACCACCCCCACCCCCCAGCCACCAGGGGCAGCCTCCACCAGGCCCCCACCCATGTCTCCCACCACCCCCACCCCCCAGCACTGTGGGGCACCTGCCAGCAGCCCCCCCCCCATGTGCAACTCATGTTCCCCAGCCAACATGTCATCACAATCTAGATCCCTGGTCCCTATGGTCAGCCTCCAAATGCAAAACACCCACCCGAGTATTGCATCCACCCACTCATAATTTGCAATTACATCACAGAACACCAATTGCAAGTTCCGAAACAAACACATTTCCCTCACATACACCCAATGGGTGTCAGTGAATCTCAAAACACATATCATGAAATGCATGAAACCAATGAGATACCACACATTGAAGTTCACCAAAAAAAATATGTATTAAAGGAAACATAAATAAAATAAAAAATGAAGAAACAGAAATGTGAATGTACAAAAATTAAAAGAAGCATGTCCGTGAAAAAAAGCAAAACCAAAAATAAAATTCCAAAGTAATGTTGTCCAAAGTCAATGTCCACAAAACAAAATCCAATGGGAAATAAAAAAGAAAGCCATTGCTCCATGGTTAAAATGTGAAAGAAAAATACAATCCAACAGTGAACTATGTACATGGGAACAAGCCAGGGTCCATTATCCCAACAAAAGAAAGGAAACCTATCTGACTACACTAACTAATAAAATAAACTATATACAAAAATGTGGCCAATGTCCGAAAGGTCCAAATAAAATCAAAACAAAAATGAAACCTAACACTACCTACATAACTATGTACAAGGGCAGCGGGCTAGTTTCACGGCTCACTTGTGGATGTCCCGGGCCAGGGCATCATCGAACTCCTCCTCAATGTCCCGGAGGCGGTCCTCCTCCATGGCCCGAGGGTCCGCAGGGCCATCGACGTGTCCACCTCCAAACCCTTGCGGATTGCCTCGAGGCACTCGGCCCGCCTCAGGACCCTCCGCATGGAGTTCTCCGCCCTGACCATTGTGAGACGTGCCTGTTCCGCCCGCTGCCGCTCTGCATCTATGGCGTGGCCCAACCGCTGCCACACGGAAGACACTCTCTGTCCTGGGTCCTCCTGCCCTCCGGCCGATGCCTGCCCCTCCGATGTTGAAGGCCCAGAGCCTTCATGGCTCCCACCACGTTGCTGCTGCTGCTGTGCCTCTGCCCGTGCACTGCCTCCTGCTGCCTGCACATCCACCGCCGGCTGGGGTGCAGTCGTAGATGTGGCCACCCCTGCTGGACGTCCGACTCCCGACTGTGGCAGGGATGCCTCCTCCACCAGCCTGGCCGCACCGTCAGAGGCAGCGCCACAGGGCACCCAGGTGACTGATGGGTGGGAAGATGGCACGGAGGACGACTGGCGCGTAGGGGGTCCAGTTGAGGAGGGGGTCGTAGCAAGCCCCATCAGACGGAGGAATCCGGCCTGGGTGACCTGTCCCAGCAGGCTGACGTGGTCAACGAGCCATTCGAGATGACGTGCAGTCTCCTCATGAAAAGACTGCAGGTCACCTCGCATGGCCCGTTGACGCAACGCCACACCAGCCAGGACAGGCTCAACCCGGACCCGGATAGCCACGTCCACATGCAGAGGAAGGCCAGTTGACGTGAGCTCATCCCCTGCCTGAAAACGGGTCTGGATGTAGGCATCCCTGCTGGTGCAAGATGATGCAGGGACAGGATCAGGGACAGGATTGCACACAGGCACCTCCGCCGCGGCCTGTGCTGCCTCCTGTCCCTGGTCCTGCACTGCACCACTAGCACCAGTGGGATCCCCACCTCCAGACCCCGTCTCTGGTGCTTGCACGGCCTCCTCCTCCACCAAACCCCTCACCAACCTGGATGACTCCGTGCCATCTTCCCCTGTTGGGCCCTGTGGGGTCCCAGGTGCCCCTTCTGCTGCCGAGGAGTCCAACTCCAACCTCCGCCTCTTGGACGTCCCCCCAGCAGCTGCGGCCTGTGACGCGGCACCGGACTCCTCACTCCCTGACGAGATCACAACATGGGAGGGGAGCCGGGCCTTGCGTCTCCGGCTGGCGGTGGGATCCCCGTCGCTGTGCTCCACAGCACCTTCTCCGCCCTCTTCATCAGTTGACGCTGCAGACAGGGAGAAACAAAACACAGGCATCAGGGCACTGTACAATGGACACATACACACATGACAGTTGTACATGAGTGGCATTGGCAAACCTCAGACATGTCATCACAATCCCCAACACACATGTCATTACAACTCGCACACATGAGCCATACCACAGCCATATCGCAACTGCCACCACCATCCATACACATACAACAGCATGAGCAGCCAAAGGTGAGCCAGACATCACATGCAACACAGGAAGTGCACCACACATGTACACACACCACCACACTTGCATGCATGTGTACACCTCTGCCAAGTGTTGCAGTGTTCAGACGGGCATCCATGTCACATCTGCCAATCAGGCTTCCACATACCGCTGTCACATGCATCCATGTTGCATCACTGTTGCACCCTTGTCAAATACACACACATGCACATGTACACAGTGCTGATACATGCAGCCGAAAACAACATACATGCGTGACATCACGGACATGTCTACTTACATACACATTCATCCAAACATGTGTGCCCACACAACTGCATTTGGCATGCAAGCCTACACACACAAGCACCATCCATGTCTTACACATTCCAGCCCTCGCATGTGTTAGCCCCACGGCCCTGTACACCCCCACCCATACTCGACCCCATACAAACAGATGTGCAACCTGCACACTACTGAATAATCACCACACGCACTGCTCACAATCAGGATGCATGTACACTCACCGCTCGACTCCAGACGGGTCTGCCTCTCAAGGACCTGGACGTGGAGCGCTGGGGATATGCGTTCCAGGACCCTCATCTGTTCTTCCGACAAGTGGCCCCGGCGCCCCTTGGCATCCGCTGCCTTCAAGAGGCGCCGGGCCTTGTTCAGGGTCCTGGACCTGAAGTCCTCCCAGCGCTTCTTGACATGTTGTAAGTCGCGGACTGCCACCCCCTCCGCGTTGATGGCAGTCACGATGTCAGTCCAGATCCGAGTCCGTCCTTCCTTGTCGGCGCGGGAACTTCCGAAGAGGGCATCATACTGCCCCAGGACTTGCTCCACCAGGACACCAACTTCGGTGGCACTGAAGCTGGTGCCCCTCTGCCTCTCTGGCCGGGGGTTGTCAGTGGTCTCAGATGGTGTTTGCCCCGACATGACAACCCCAGAGGCAGGAGTGGGTGGGCAACTGGGTCCTGGGGCTGGGCTGTGGAGCGATGGAATCCCAGTCGGGAGTCTTCGGTTCCAGCAGGGGTGGTGGTCACAGCAACAGCACCCCTGGCAGATGTGCAGGCAGCAAATGGCAGGGCACGTGGGCAGCAGGCAGTCAGGCAGCAGCAGATGGCAGGTGGGAGCGTGCTCGGGGCTCTGGGGGGCAGTAGTTCGGCCTTCTGGGCAGGAGCGTGGTCTTCCGTGTGCTTACGCGTGGCCAGCTTGATACGGAGTGATTTGGCACGTGAAAAATCTGCACGTCAGCGTGTAATTCGAGGAAAGGCCCTTAGCGCGTAAGCGCGTCTGCACGCATACGCATTTTCATTGGACAGAAGGCCCCTCAAGCGCAAGCGCCCCTGTGACGTGGCGCGTACAGACGTGCATGGGCATTTCAGCGCGCATGAAAAACTGCACGTCCGCGTGTAATACGAGGAAAGGGCCCATGCGCGTAAGCGCGCGTGGAAAACTGCACGTCCGCGTGCAATACGAGGAAAGGGCCCATGCGCGTAAGCACGTGTGGAAAACTGCACGTCCGCGTGTAATACGAGGAAAGGGCCCATGCGCGTAAGTGACGTGACGCGCGCGTGCGTTTCCTTCAGCACGGGTTAAAGGTGAGCGGGCCCAGCAGTTCGCTGTACGTGCCTTTCGTGGAGACCGACGTGTGTTGCTGCTTCCTGTTTCGCGCGCCATCACAACTTCACAGCTATCAAGGACGTATCTCTTCTTTTGGCGGGGGTATTGGCTACGCGTGTTTTTCTGCATCGCGCTAGTCAGACGGTGAGTCGCACATGCTCTTTTTCCCACTGCGGGTGCCCCTGTGTATCGCACCCATTTTCAATGTCATAGTAGCCTGCGTGTCCCATGCGTACGCGTTATTCGTGTTACTGGGTGCCACCGCGTACTGCGGGAGGTTGAATCCACGCACGTAGGCTGCAGGGTTGCGTGCACGGTTTTACTGCAGTTTTGGGGTGCCTGAGCATTGCGTGACTCGTCACCATATCACCGGGGTCACATACAGCCTTGCAGGTGCAGGGGGGCTGTTAACATCTTGCTTCCCAACCCCTTCACCCCAATTGAGCCAGGTCAATTGTGGTGTACACCTCCCATTGGCACCACTCCATCTGTACCAGCACTACTACATCTGTGCCATGGTAGGGAGGCCACCAAAGGTGAGGGGTGCCTCAGCTGGGCGTACTCCTCGTGGCGGGCGTGGTCGGGGACGTGGCAGTGGTGACCAGGGAGTAGGGGGACTCCAGGGTGTCCAGGGCAGCCACAGAGGGGGAAGAGGCAGGGGTGCGCCACTTGAGCACAATGTTGTGCCATGTGTCGGTGCAGCCATGCCACCACCCCCTGTGGTTCCGGGGGATGCAGCTCCTGCATCTGGCACTGGCACCCGTATGACCCGGCAGTCCGTTCCATCGACTGCCACGGGCCCAAGGGTAGTGGTAGCTGCAGGTGCAGCTGTGGACACCGCCACCCAGGCTCAGGGTCTGCCAGCGCAGGCTGCGTTGGCACTTGAAGAGACCTTGGTAGATCTCCAACAGGCCAGGGGGGAAACCATAGGGGCACGCCGGGCTGCTCAGACCAAGACACGTGTCCCTGGGGCAGTCATGTCATCTGCTGCCCCGAACAGCCGGGTGTTGGCAAGTGCAGGGGCAGATGCACCCAACAGCACCCCGGTTGTGAGTCTGCCAACCAGGACCGTTGCGGTCAATGACCCTGCCACAGCTAATGTTGCTGCGCAGGGTCCATTAGTGGGCACCCAGCTGCCACTGACACAAGTCAGGCCTTTGGTCATCCCTCCACCTGCCACTCCCTTGGCTCAATCCACCGAACCCACTGGCCATACTGGTCAGGGCGGCATTAGCCAGCCAGGGTCTGCGCCACAGTCCAAGAGGAGGAAGGTTGCACCTGCAGCACAGGCTGGGACCCCACACACACGACCTCCTGCACGTCGAGGAAGAAGCCTTTCTGTAAGCAGGAACTGGACTTCCTCGTGGACTACGTGCGGGGCCACAGCCGTGACATGCTAGTGGGTGCCAATAGTCAGACTACGGCTGCCCAACGTGACACCCACTGGAAGCATGTTGCGGAACATGTCAGTTCATTCGGCCATGAGGTGCGCACGGCGCAGGAGTGCAAAAAGCGTTGGAATGACATCAAGCGCAGCACTAAGGCCAAGCGTGCCTCAAATTACAACTTGACTCTGGTGACTGGCGGTGGGCCTGCACCAGAGGAGGAAGAACTCACTCCGCATGAGGCTCTCGTTGCGGAGTTCATACCACCTGAATTGGTCGAAGGAGTGGGAGAGATGCTGGACTTTGATGCCCAGTCCAGTGAGTGTTGATGCGTGTTTGTTGAGGACGTGTGTGTTTCACATGTGGGATGTGTTGTGCATGATTGCTGCTACATGTGACGTGTACATGGTTCTGATGTGTAAGTAATGCAATGCTACCGTCATGCATGTCTCCTCTGCCTGCATGCGGGACTCCATGTGGGCATGCTCCCTTGCCCCTCCTCCGCCACTCTGCACTCCAGTTCCACCTTTGCACTGGTCTGCTTCAATCTTGCCAATGTGTAGTTTCTTGTTCATGTGTCCTGTGTAGATGCTAACTTCCAGCGTAGAAACTGCCAGACATATGCCGTGTGGTACAGCCTTAGTACTCGATGCAGGGTATCTCACTTGTACTGTGCATGGGTCAGATGTCCCGCAGGGACATGAGTGCCCATTCATGCTCCATGTGCATTGCACGCATGCCCCTATGTGTCCTTGACTGGATGATCACTGTAATATGAGTCCTTGGTTACATACATTGCCTGCCATCTCATCGGCCTCCCCATGTCAACTGTGGCTCAGTCCTGCGTTGCACACATGTTTAGGCCCTGACAATCTGTGTGGCTCACAGGCCTCAGCCTGTTCAATGGCCAATGACTCTGTCCAACTCTTGTGTCTTCTTCACACGTGGGCAGCCTCCGGAGTTTTCATCATGTGTCCTGCCCACTGTCCCAGCATCATTTGCAGTGTTGTAATTTGAATCACATTAAGCTGTTGATGCCAGTCAACACTGCCTGTCAATACACAGGTGTATGGTCAGCCTTTTGATACCATGCTAGGCATCCCTGCTTTGGTACTGGGGTGGAGGGGTGCTTGGCTTCTAGACATGGTACACATTGAATGCACAATGCACGTGATGTCTGAATTTGACATTGCACTGCCTTCACATTTCCTGGCACACACCATGGAGTGCTTGTACATGTAGGTAGTGAGTGGCGTACACATTTTCTGCACTGCATAGACCCACTTCCATGGAAACTGCCACCTTTCAACAGGTCTGATCACAGAAGCTATTCAAAGTAGACCCAGCATGCATGTCAGGTCATATGTTGTGTGTCACATGTCTGCCAGATGCCTTTGCTGTCGGTATGTGTGTGTGTCGTGTGCTTCTGACATGTGTAGTGACCTTTTTCTCTCTATTTTTCAGGTGATGACGCAATGGAGGCGGAGGATGGTGTTGTCATGCCAGACACAGGGTTGGTAACACCACATCAACCCGGCACTAGTGGGGGTCGTGGGGTGGTAGGCCACGAAAACCCCCAAGTGCTGCAGTCCATCTTGTCTCTGGCTGCCTATGAGTCCAGCCTTGATGACGACTCTGACGTCCATGTTGAGTTGGATGAGCATCAAGTCCATGTGTCAGGGGTGAGTGATTCTGATGTGGACACTCCTCTGTCTGCGACACCTGCACTGAGGGATCAGACAGTCTTGGTTCCTCCGCCCGTGGTGGATCGGGACGCAGGGTCACCCTCCACACCAGTCACTGATGTGCCTGGGACATCACGTCGATGGGGGCATGTAGTCGTGCAGCCGCAGGCGGTGCCAACACAGCGAGGACCCCCGGTCCTTGGGTCCCGCATGGGTCAAGCCCGGCAACACGGTCTCCGCGCGCAACCGCTGTATACTGAGTGGGAGCAAGACATGACTGCCAATTCTGAACGACAGGGGGCAGCAATGGAGAACATCGCTGAGAGCATGGAGCGTGTGGCCTGATCTGTGCTCCCCCCTGCTAGGCAGGTGCTTCTCCAGCAGCAGGCGGCACGGTCCACGGCCCGCTCGCTCAGGCTGGGCATGGCGGCCTCAGACAGGGCACGTCAGGCTGAAATGTCTCTGCGTCAAGTAATTGCTGCTCACGCAGAGGCGCACATGGATGCCCTGAGGGAGGAGTATGCTTCCCTCAGATCCATTCTGGGTGTCCTTATGATGTCCCAGAGGCAGCAGGCAGAGGAGAGGTTTGCACACAGCTTGAGCGTACCATCTCGGCTGAGCTACAGGCTTGCCGGGAGGTGCAGCGGTTGTCCAGCCAGGCCTTGCAGGAGGAACTCTGTGTTACACGTGCTACCTTGCAAGAGGAAGCACGTGTATCACGTGAGGTTCTGCATGCAGACCTATGTCACATCGCCACACAGAACCAGGCTCACCCGTCCGGCGGACTTGCTGCCGACGAGGGGCAAGCTGCGGCTAGGCGTGGCCAGGCTACTGTGCCACGTCCTCCTTTACAGGATGAGCCAGACTCGGACGACCATCTATCTCCCACATAGGTCGTGCTGTGCAGGCGTTGAGCCCATGGAGGATTTTTTTTTGGCTCAGCATCATCGCATGTGGATGTTGAGCAGCACCCCCCTCCTGGGTGCCTCCCCTCCCCCCCGGGTCATATGTGGCCATTTTTGATTTTTCTTTTAGTTTAGTTAGTTAAGTTTCTGTTTGATAGTTAGTTTAAATAGGTAATGTAGGTTTTCCATAGTTAGTGTAATTAGTTAATAGTTGAGTTAGTTTAAAATTTTCCAGTCTATTGTGCTTTCATGTGACGGTGCGGTGCTTTCTGGCTTTTGAAGGCATCCACTGTCTGTTCCAGCTGGGCCCTTCATGGTTGTCTTGTGTATGTGTTTGCTGCTTGGGGTCCTTGACTCACATATGCCACTCCTGCCTCCCTTATCCATGGGCTCGCAAGGATGGTTCGGTGTTACAGAATATTACACAAGGGCTTTGGACTGTCATATCTGTGGCATGTCTGGTGCTGGGTGACTTGTGTTGACACCCCTAGTGGGGATGATTTAGCTGTCATTGTCCACTGTTCAGCTTTTGCTAGATGGGATGTGTCATGATTAATGTGGACATTGATTGCTATGCATTGTGTAGTATGTTTCATATCTTTCCTGTACACGTGCTTGTTGCAATTCATGCTGTAGATAGTGTTCCACACTTTGGAGGGGAAAGACGGACTGATGGTGTGATTTGTGACTCTCTGACATGGTCAAGTAATGAGATGCCTGATAAGACACACACAGATGACTTTGAAGCATTAATCATGTGTTTCATGCACTTTCTGCAGGGGGATGAGCCTCCAGAGCACCTTTGCCAGCAGACATGGCCCATTGGACGACGGAATTCTGGACCCGTTTGTTGGTGCCCACATGCACATGTGTGCACAAGCAGAGGCACAGTGATTGCAGACCCACATCCTAGAACTGCTGACATGTTCCAAGGAACTCCAGGCAAGGTGAGCATCACAGGGGGGCCACGACACAGCAAAGCTTGCACCAGGCGAGTTGCACATGCAGGCTTAGTCACAGCACTGAGGGTGAGCTTAGACGAATATTGGTGTTGAAGCACACAATGCAGCTCAGATGTGTTTGTGGACTGATGGCTGTTGATAGTAGGGTTGTCTGGGACACATGCAGGGGCAGTGGCACATACCCTCCGGTACACCAAGGTCCATTGAGGCACTTGTATCAACCATGTAGCCTTCCGAGACATGGAAAGGGGCAGCTCACAGGGACATACAGCAAGGGACATACTCGGGTGCAGTGCATGTCTTTTCCACGTACTTCATGATAAATGCACTGCCAACTTTGTTTCGGTCATGGTGGTACGCAACTTGCTCTGTAGTCATGGCTTGCTATATGGGTCTGTCTGCTTACCCAGGGAACATTGCATGTTGTGTGAATTGTGACACATTGGTGTTCCATTTGCCACGCACCCACCAGCGGCTGACTTACTGCATTGACTGTGTATGACCCGTCACAGGGGTGATGTTATATATGGGTACGAAGCATTGAGCACAGATTGTCTGTTTGTAGAGTAGTTTGTTGCTATGGGGCATGTTTGGTGTTGTGTTTTTGTGTAATTGGCACGTACAGGTTGTTGACTGTGGCTCTCTTTGCAGCATTGCAGTGCTCCTGTAACCGGACCTGAGAGTGCGCAGGCAGGAGGCCAGCACTCAAAACCAGAGCTAAGTGTCTTGTTGTTTTTCTTTCGAACTGCTCTGCATAGGCTTGCTGGGGAGTGTACTGATGCATGGATGTATGTGTGGTTCAATTTGGTATGTTTTTTCTCCCTAATCACCCGTGATCCTATGCAATTTTGAAACCTGTACCCTCTACCCGGTGTTCCTGCTTCCTGTGCCTATCCAAGCAACGTTCCCTGACCCTCTTTCCCCACTGGGGTTGCGGATGCCTGTGTAAGCCCCGAACTTGCAGGCACCAAAACCCTAGAGGGGGTGGTTGGTTCGTACCACTCCTGAGCCTGGACTACAGAAGGCCATGACAATGATGTCCAAGTTTGTTTGGATTGTGTATGTGTTCATGCAGGTTGTACATTTTCGTGCATTCCCTAGTTTCATGTGTCATTCCTCCTCCCCTCTCCTGCCACTCATTCCAGTCATCCAGTGTGTCAACACCTGTCCCGACTGCATATCCCTGAACCTCATTCCCCACCAGGGTCTCAGGGGCCTGTGTGAGTTTGACCTTGCAGGCACCCGGGACATGGTGGGGGTGGTTGTTTCGTGACACTCCCGCACCTGTACAGGGGACCTGTGACAGTACACATCCATTCATGGTGCATCATCCTATGTCATGTAGCACACATGTCTCACATCCTGTCGTGACATTGTTTTGCTGTGCTACCTTGGTTGTTGCATCATTGTGGTAGTACTTGGCCTTTGTGAGGTACTGCTACGTCAAGTCATCTACTGGAGGGTGTTCGGGTTCGTTTTTATGCCTTGGATTTTGTGATTTTGGAAATGAGTGTGGGTTCAGGCATCTTTTTACACACAAGGTGGGAGATGGTGACGAAGGGTAAAGGTGATCCTGTGGCCAGGTGGAATTGAGGTTTGGAGGCTCCATGACCCAGGTGCAGTTGTTCAGTGGGTCATGGTCATTTGTGAGGGAGGGGGGGGGGGTTGTTGTTGATAGTTGCCTTGCCCTGCAGTGTGATGGGAACTCTGACATAGTAATGGTGGTATCCTATGTACATGTTGTGTTCTGCTGATCAATGCCTGTTCATGTGTTGTGTTTTCCTTTCAGGTGCGAGGGGATAGTTGTGGTTTGACATGCTGGGGGGTACACATGGTGGATGTTCACATGTGATGTGTAGGGAACACTGATGGTCACTTAAGTGCACATGCATATGTGGAGTGCATGTCCTTGCAGAACCACACACTTGCACTCCGATGCACTACATGTACTCCCACCCTTGCATATCCACGTGTACACTGTTTGCCTTCTGGTGCCCACTGTGTCCCGGCAGCACATGTTCTGTGACCGATTATGGATCCAGTACATGCCTAATTTGATGTTTGATGTGGTCTGTCACTTAGATGTGATGCTCAGGGTGTGCATCACACACAATGGCTGTTCACTGTGCTGTGCGCTGAGCAGTGTGATGCAGGAGTAGGACACTGCACACATGAGCTGCAGTGTTGATTTTGCAATGTATAATGTGCATGTAGACAGGCATTCATTGTGATGTTACGTCTACGACTGTTGTAATGCATTTGGAAATGACTTATTTTGGGTGGGAGATTTTGTTGGTCTGTCATTTCATCTGATTCTGGGTCAGGCATCATTGTCCGATGCCACTGTACATTTAGGACATGGCAATGTGTACCTTATCGTTACTGCGTTGGTGTATGGGTATTGCTTGCCATGTCATGTTGATGTTTGGGAGGGTTTGAGTGACATGACAGTGATGGCCATGGCCTGTTTTGAAGGTGTGTGTGATGCACACCTTGCATGTCCGGGTCATGCGCTTCTCAGAGCAACTAGCTGGGGGTAGATTTCTCTCCGCAGCAGGGCCCTCCCCCTGGAACAGACTTCCTGCCTGACTTGAACTTGAGGGGAACCATCTCCAGTTCTGGAAGCACCTGAAGACCTTCCTCTTTGCTTCTGCTTACTCTCTGCCTCTCCCTTGCAGAATTCTTCACTGGAACTGCACAGGAGCTGCAACTGGGCCACTCTCACCGATCTCGGTCCCTGGCCCAGCCACTCTCCACTTGCACTGCCTCCCTGGCAACCCCTGCACTGAAGTACTGTCTCTCTATCCCTACAGCCCTCCCTTCCCAGCACTTGTCTGCACTTACCTTTGCAGTTGCCACCAGGCGACCTATGTATTATTTTTTTGGGCTACTTACCCTGTACTGGGCTCCCCCCCACCCTTCCCCTTGCACTTTTCCCTTCCCCCTACCCCTGCACTTGCACGATCTCAATGACACCTGGCCTAGTAGTACCGTTCTCTGTGTTCCCTTGTTCCCCCCTCCCTGCCTCATTGCGCCTTGGAATACTTGTGTATGGCCCATATCATGTCATATGTGTGCCTTTTGGTCATACAGGATAGCTTGTGTTTAAGTAGCTAGGGATGCAGACGATGTGGCACTTCCATGGCAACTATCTCAGGGTGGTAGGGTTGTGACAGTTGACTGTCTCTTTGTCATCATCGATTGTCACCTGGTATGTGCCAGGCCTGTGTGCACTCAGCAGGGGTGGGAGGTTAGGTGAAAAATGTGGCCACAAGCTGGGTCCGGGCTTCCTCGCCATGTGCCCTGTCCCCTCCCATGGGCAGCGCCTGTGCCTGTGGTTGGGGATGTGGGGGCACCACCATGTCCACCGGGACGCCCGGCCATGTTGCAACATTGTGCAGGACACATGCTGCCACAATGATCCTGCACACTACTGGTGGTGCATAGAGTAGTTGCCCACCAGAGCGGTCAAGGGAGCGGAAACGTGACTTGAGCACTCCGAATGTGAACTCCACTATGCCCCTGGTTGCAATATGGGTGGCGTTGTATCTTACCTGGGGTGGTGTGGTGGGGTTCCGGATTGGCGTCATCATGTTGTTGCTCAGAGGGTAGGCACTGTCCCCTGGGGAGGTGATAATAGTTGAGATTATTAGGGTTTGGATATTTGTCTGTGTGTGACTTGCATGCATGTGCAAGGGCATTTGTACTGACCTAGGAGCCATGTGTCGCCATGCTGCCCAGCTTCCAGGGCCCGGCTCAGGGCGGACATTCTGTATATGAAACTGTCATGGGTGGAGCATAGACAGAGGTGATGATTCCCTTTGCATCACATCACATACCACCTGTACTTTGATGGAATGCCAGTGCTTGCGGTTTCGGTAGATGTGCTCAATGGCCCTAGGTGGACGTAGGGCCACATGGGTGCAATCTACGGCACCGAGCACTTTGGGGAAGTGTGCCACCCTGAAAAAATCCAGGACAACGGCCTGCCTTTCTGCGGGTGTTCTGGGCATGTATATGTGCCTGCGGACTGAGGGGCGCGCTGTCATGATTGCCAGTACCTGGTGTAGGCAGCGTGACTGCGTGGCCTGTGAGACCCCCCCCCACTATGGCAGTGGTCCGCTGAAATGACCCAGTGGCCAAAAAATGCAGGACATTGAGCAGCTTCTCCAAGGGGCTCAATGCTTGGGAGCAAAGGGTGGGGGATGTGAGGTCATCTTCCCACTCCCTGACCAGGTCTAGGATGATATGGGGTGGAAACCTATACCTGCCGTAGACCTGTTCGTCAGGCATCCCAAAAAGGCTTGTCCGTGGTGCAAAAATGCGTGCCCTGGCTATTCTCCTCCTCCTGCGGTGTCCCACGATCAGTGCAGCGACAAATGGGGCATTCATCGTAGCTGTATATACGCGTTTGTTGTTTGCGCGCACTTTTATGCTGTGCGCGGGGACGCCTCCGTCTGCCTTCGTGTGGGCGGACGCGTTGACGCCTATGCACGTCTTTTGCCGTGCGCGGGTTTCCCGTATTCGGATACGTAGTAAGACTGTAGGTCCGAGTGTCATCGCGTGTGATCGGAGGGGAGTGAGCGTACACGCGATTGGCCTGGGTACGTGTGTTCCAGGGTGCCGAGAACTTTCACACGCGATTGGTGGAAATCCACGTGTGTTCTGTCATCACGTGCAATGAGGGAAACACCCGCGCGCGTCACGTCACAGACGCGCTCACGCGCTAAGGGCCTTTGGTCCAATGAAATCGCATATGCGTGCTGCCGTGCATACGCGCTAAGGGCCTTTCCTCGTATTACACGCGGACGTGCAGTTTTCCACGCACGCATACGCGCATGGGCCCTTTCCTCGTATTACACGCGGACATGTACATCTGTACGCGTCACGTCACAGGGGCGCTTGCGCTTGAGGGGCCTTCTGTCCAATGAAAATGCGTATGCGTGCAGACGCGCTTACGCGCTAAGGGCCTTTCCTCGAATTACACGCTGACGTGCAGATTTTTCACGTGCCAAATCACTCTGTATCAAGCTGGCCACGCGTAAGCACACGGAAGACCACGCTCCTGCCCAGAAGGCCGAACTACTGCCCCCCAGAGCCCAGAGCACGCTCCCACCTGCCATCTGCTGCTGCCTGACTGCCTGCTGCCCACGTGCCCTGCCATTTGCTGCCTG
Source organism: Ambystoma mexicanum (assembly GCF_040938575.1). Taxonomy (NCBI): domain Eukaryota; kingdom Metazoa; phylum Chordata; class Amphibia; order Caudata; family Ambystomatidae; genus Ambystoma; species Ambystoma mexicanum. The sequence continues at coordinate 184,623,343 of NC_090926.1, forward strand.
CACATCAGCCAGGGGTGCTGTTGCTGTGACCACCCCTGAGACCACTGACAACCCCCGGCCAGAGAGGCAGAGGGGCACCAGCTTCAGTGCCACCGAAGTTGGTGTCCTGGTGGAGCAAGTCCTGGGGCAGTATGATGCCCTCTTCGGAAGTTCCTGCGCCGACAAGGAAGGACGGACTCGGATCTGGACTGACATCGTGACTGCCATCAACGCGGAGGGGGTGGCAGTCCGCGACTTACAACATGTCAAGAAGCGCTGGGAGGACTTCAGGTCCAGGACCCTGGGCCACTTGTCGGAAGAACAGATGAGGGTCCTGGAACGCATATCCCCAGCGGTCCACGTCCAGGTCCTTGAGAGGCAGACCCGTCTGAAGTCGAGCGGTGAGTGTACATGCATCCCGATTGTGAGCAGTGCGTGTGGTGATTATTCAGTAGTGTGCAGGTTGCACATCTGTTTGTATGGGGTCAAGTATGGGTGGGGGTGTACAGGGCCGTGGGGCTAACACATGCGAGGGCTGGAATGTGTGAGACATGGATGGTGCTTGTGTGTGTAGGCTTGCATGCCAAATGCAGTTGTGTGGGCACACATGTTTGGATGAATGTGTATGTAAGTAGATGTCAGGATTCGTAAATCAAGGAGACAAACTGGCAATCTTTCCTTTCCCACTCGCGTACTTTCCTCACCTGGGGTTCCTTCGCTTTTGTCACGAAGACGCTGCTTCAGAACACGGAAGTTTGCTCAGCCAGGTCGTTCTGTGTTCTTTAAGAAGCACTGGTCTTTACCATGGAAACGCAGTCACTCTGCGTACTTGAGATCACGTGTTTTTACACATTGTTAGAATCACGTGACTTTTGGTTTTCGTTCTTATGCCCCGCCTCCCCGCTACTCGCTGCTTCTGAAATTGTTATTTCTCTTGCCGCTACGTATCTGACCTTGTTTCTGCTGAAGTTAATGTTTTGACCCGGACTGCCTACTGGATTCCTACTTGTGTTCCCCTCTTATTGTTGCCTCGACCCTCGGAACTGCTATTTGGAAGTGTTACGGATCACGGACGTCTTCTCGTATTTTGCCCGCTTGGTTTTCGACTCTTGGAACTGTTCACGGATTTTTCTTGTCATCATCTTGGCTGGTACTACCATCTACATCATTCATTCTGCCGTTACTGGGACTTTTCTACGGACTTCCTCATTTTCCCTTGGAACTGGAGACTTTATACTAGGCGTCCGCGTGCCGTCGGTTTCAGGTGGACATTGCTGTTTACCGGACTCTTGTTTAGGCGTCCTCGTGCCGGCGGTGGGTAGGTGGATCACTCCTGCTTGCGGATCTTCTGCTCTTCATTTACTACTTCAGTTTTGGACTTCCTTGGAAACTATCACCCGGTAAGACTGTTCCTTATTTTCTATTCCTGCTTTTGGTCCTTGTTTGGTTCCCGGTTAGTTACTGATTATTCTTGTCCCCTTAGAATTCTGACGCCACATTTCCATTCTGATTTCCCAGTCTGCCAACTATAGTCTATTCTCAGGTACTTGACGTTTGGTTCTCTGAGCATTGCTATTCAAGTTGTCTTCTGTCACTAATTATGGTTCCTTTGCAGGTTGACTGGTTCCTGTGACGTCCTCTCATCTTTAAACCCATCTTTTGGTCAATTGACTGGTCAGAGAGTTTCTTTTACCTCTCTGTTGGGTACATTGACAAAAAGAATTTGTCTTCTACACGACGAGTTCAAGATCTTGAAGTCAAGATTCTGGTTACTTGGTCAAGGAATATCTCCTGACTTAACAGTAGACATGTCCGTGATGTCACGCATGTATGTTGTTTTCGGCTGCATGTATCAGCACTGTGTACATGTGCATGTGTGTGTATTTGACAAGGGTGCAACAGTGATGCAACATGGATGCATGTGACAGCGGTATGTGGAAGCCTGATTGGCAGATGTGACATGGATGCCCGTCTGAACACTGCGACACTTGGCAGAGGTGTACACATGCATGCAAGTGTGGTGGTGTGTGTACATGTGTGGTGCACTTCCTGTGTTGCATGTGATGTCTGGCTCACCTTTGGCTGCTCATGCTGTTGTATGTGTATGGATGGTGCTGGCAGTTGTGATATGGCTGTGGTATGGCTCATGTGTGCGAGTTGAAATGACATGTGTGTTGGGGATTGTGATGACATGTCTGAGGTTTGCCAATGCCACTCATGTACAACTGTCATGTGTGTATGTGTCCATTATACAGTGCCCTGATGCCTGTCTTTTGTTTCTCCCTGTCTGCAGCGTCAACTGATGAAGAGGGCGGAGAAGGTGCTGTGGAGCACAGCGGCGGGGATCCCACCGCCAGCCGGAGACGCAAGGCCCGGCTCCCCTCCATGTTGTGCTCTCGTCGGGGGGTGAGGAGTCCGGTGCCGCATCCCAGGCTGCAGCTGCTGGGGGGAGGTCCAAGAGGCGGAGGTTGGAGTTGGACTCCTCGGCAGCAGAAGGGGCAGCTGGGACCCCACAGGGCCCAACAGGGGAAGATGGCACGGAGTCATCCAGGTTGGTGGGGGGTTTGGTGGAGGAGGAGGCCGTGCAAGCACCAGAGACGGGGTCTGGAGGTGGGGATCTCACTGGTGCTAGTGGTGCAGTGCAGGACCAGGGACAGGAGGCAGCACAGGCCGCCGCGGAGGTGCCTGTGTGCAATCCTGTCCCTGATCCTGTCCCTGCATCATCTTGCACCAGCAGGGATGCCTACGTCCAGACCCGTTTTCAGGCAGGGGATGAGCTCACGTCAACTGGCCTTCCTCTGCCTGCGGACGTGGCTATCCGGGTCCGGGTTGAGCCTGTCCTGGCTGGTGTGGCGTTGCGTCAACGGGCCATGCGAGGTGATCTGCAGCCTTTTCATGAGGAGACTGCACGTCATCTCGAATGGCTCGTTGACCACGTCAGCCTGCTGGGACAGGTCACCCAGGCCGGATTCCTCCGTCTGATGGGGCTTGCTACGACCCCCTCCTCAACTGGACCCCCTACGCGCCAGTCGTCCTCCGTGCCATCTTCCCACCCATCAGTCACCTGGGTGCCCTGTGTAGCTGCCTCTGACGGTGCGGCCAGGCTTGTGGAGGAGGCATCCCTGCCACAGTCGGGAGTCGGACGTCCAGCAGGGGTGGCCACATCTACGACTGCACCCCAGCCGGCGGAGGATGTGCAGGCAGCAGGAGGCAGTGCACGGGCAGAGGCACAGCAGCAGCAGCAACGTGGTGGGAGCCATGAAGGCTCGGGGCCTTCAACATCGGAGGGGCAGGCATCGGCCGGAGGGCAGGAGGACCCAGGACAGGGAGTGTCTTCCGTGTGGCAGCGGTTGGGCCACGCCATAGATGCGGAGCGGCAGCGGGCGGAAGAGGCACGGCTCACAATGGTCAGGGCGGAGAACTCCATGCGGAGTGCCCTGAGGCGGGCCGAGTGCCTCAAGGCAATGGAGGTGGACACGTCGACGGCCCTGCGGACCCTCGGGGCCATGGAGGAGGACCGCCTCCGGGACATTGAGGAGGAGTTCGATGATGCCCTGGCCCGGGACATCCACAAGTGAGCCGTGAAACTAGCCCGCTGCCCTTGTACATAGTTATGTAGGTAGTGTTAGGTTTCATTTTTGTTTTGATTTTATTTGGAACTTTCGGACATTGGCCACATTTTTGTATATAGATTATTTTATTAGTTAGTGTAGTTAGATAGGTTTCCTTTCTTTTGTTGGGATAATGGACCCTGGCTTGTTCCCATGTACATAGTTCACTGTTGGATTGTATTTTTTTTTCTCATTTTAACCATGGAGCAATGGCTTTCTTTTTTATTTCCCATTGGATTTTGTTTTGTGGACATTGACTTTGGACAACATTACTTTGGAATTTTATTTTTGGTTTTGCTTTTGTTCACGGACATCCTTCTTTTCATTTTTGTACATTCACATTTCTGTTTCTTTATTTTTGATTCTATTTATGTTTCCTTTAATACATATTCTTTTTTAGTGAACTTCAATGTGTGGTATCTCATTGGTTTCATGCATTTCATGATATGGGTTTTGAGATTCACTGACACCCATTGGGTGTATGTGAGGGATATGTGTTTGTTTCGGAACTTGCAATTGGTGTTCTGTGATGTAATTGCCAATTATGAGTGGGTGGATGCAATACTCGGGTGGGTGTTTTGCATTTGGAGACTGACCATAGGGACCAGGGATCTAGATTGTGATGACATGTTGGCTGGGGAACATGAGTTGGACATGGGTGGGGGCCTGCTGGCAGGTGCCCCACAGTGCTGGGGGTGGTGTTGAACATGAGTTGGACATGGGTGGGGGCCTGCTGGCAGGTGCCCCACAGTGCTGGGGGGTGGGGGTGGTGGGGAACATGAGTTGGACATGGGTGGGGGCCTGCTGGCAGGTGCCCCACAGTGCTGGGGGGTGGGGGTGGTGGGGAACATGAGTTAGACATGGGTGGGGGCCTGCTGGCAGGTGCCCCACAGTGGTGGGGGGTGGGGGTGGTGGGGAACATGAGTTGGACATGGGTGGGGGCCTGCTGGCAGGTGCCCCACAGTGCTGGGGGGTGGGGGTGGTGGGGAACATGAGTTGGACATGGGTGGGGGCCTGCTGGCAGGTGCCCCACAGTGCTGGGGGGTGGGGGGTGGGGAACATGAGTTGGACATGGGTGGGGGCCTGCTGGCAGGTGCCCCACAGTGCTGGGGGGTGGGGGTGGTGGGGAACATGAGTTGGACATGGGTGGGGGCCTGCTGGCAGGTGCCCCACAGTGCTGGGGGGTGGGGTGGTGGGGAACATGAGTTGGACATGGGTGGGGGCCTGCTGGCAGGTGCGCCACAGTGCTGGGGGGTGAGGGTGATGGGGAACATGAGTTGGACATGGGTGGGGCCTGCTGGCAGGTGCCCCACAGTGCTGGGGGGTGGGGGGGAGACATGGGTGGGGGCCTGGTGGAGGCTGCCCCTGGTGGCTGGGGGGTGGGGGTGCTGGGAGACATGGGTGGGGGCCTGGTGGAGGCTGCCCCTGCACTGCTGGGGGGTGGGGGTGGTGGGAGACATGGGTGGGGGCCTGGTGGAGGCTGCACCTGGTGGCTGGGGGGTGGGGGTGCTGGGAGACATGGGTGGGGGCCTGGTGGAGGCTGCCCCTGGTGGCTGGGGGGGGGGACCAGTGGGAGACATGGGTGGGGGCCTGGTGGAGGGTGCCCCTGCACTGCTGGGGGGGTGGGGGTGGTGGGAGACATGGGTGGGGGCCTGGTGGAGGGTGCCCCTGCACTGCTGGGGGGTGGGGGTGGTGGGAGACATGTGTGGGGGCCTGGTGGTGGGTGCCCCTGCACTGCTGGGGGGTGGGGGGGTGGGAGACATGGGTGGGGGCCTGGTGGAGGCTGCCCCTGGTGGCTGGGGGTTGGGGTGGTGGGAGACATGGGTGGGGGCCTGGTGGTGAGTGCCCCTGCACTGCTGGGGGGTGGGAGACATGGGTGGGGGCCTGGTGGAGGCTGCCCCTGGTGGCTGGGGGTGCTGGGAGACATGGGTGGGGGCCTGGTGGAGGCTGCCCCTGCTCTGCTGGGGGGGTGGGGGTGGTGGGAGACATGGGTGGGGGCCTGGTGGAGGCTGCCCCTGGTGGCTGGGGGTGCTGGGAGACATGGGTGGGGGCCTGGTGGAGGCTGCCCCTGGTGGCTGGGGGTGGGGGTGGTGATTGACATGGGTGGGGGCCTGGTGATGGGTGCCCCTGCACTGCTGGGGGGTGGGGGGTTGGGAGACATGGGTGGGGGCCTGGTGGAGGCTTCCCCTGGTGGCTGGGGGGTGGGGGTGGTGGGGAACATGGGTGGGGGCCTGGTGGAGGCTGCCCCTGGTGGCTGGGGGGTGGGGGTGGTGGGAGACATGGGTGGGGGCCTGGTGGTGGGTGCCCCTGCACTGCTGGGGCGTCCGGGGGGTGGGAGCCATGGGTGGGGGCCTGGTGGAGGCTGCCCCTGGTGGCTGGGGGGTCGGGGTGGTGGGGAACATGAGTTGGACATGGGTGGGGGCCTGCTGGCAGGTGCCCCACAGTGCTGGGGGGTGGGGGTGCTGGGAGTCATGGGTGGGGGCCTGGTGGAGGCTGCCCCTGCACTGCTGGGGGGGTGGGGGTGGTGGGAGACATGGGTGGGGGCCTGGTGGAGGCTGCCCCTGGTGGCTGGGGGGTGGGGGTGGTGGGAGACATGGGTGGGGGCCTGGTGGAGGGTGCCCCTGCACTGCTGGGGGGGTGGGGGTGGTGGGAGACATGGGTGGGGGCCTGGTGGTGGGTGCCCCTGCACTGCTGGGGGGTCCGGGGGGGTGGGAGCCATGGGTGGGGGCCTGGTGGAGGCTGCCCCTGGTGGCTGGGGGGTCGGGGTGGTGGGGAACATGAGTTGGACATGGGTGGGGGCCTGCTGGCAGGTGCCCCACAGTGCTGGGGGGGTGGGAGACATGGGTGGGGGCCTGGTGGAGGCTGCCCCTGGTGGCTGGGGGGTGGGGGTGCTGGGAGACATGGGTGGGGGCCTGGTGGAGGCTGCCCCTGCACTGCTGGGGGGTGGGCGTGGTGGGAGACATGGGTGGGGGCCTGGTGGAGGCTGCCCCTGGTGGCTGGGGGGCGCACCCCTTGAAATACACGTGCCCTGCTGATGTCGCGTGTGAAACTTCCCCCGCACCCCAAAATACACGTACCATGATGAAATCGCGTGTGGAATTTCCGGCGCACCCCTGAAATACACGTACCCTGCTGAAATCGCGTGTGGCACTTCCCGCGCACCCCTGAGATACGCGTACCCCCAATCGCGTGTGGAAATTCCTGCGCACCCCTGAAGTACACGTACCCTGCTGAAATCGCGTGTGGCTCTTCCCGCGCACCCCCGAGATACGCGTACCCTGCTCGCCCGGGCCCAATCGCGTGTGGAAATTCCCACGCACCCCTGAAATACACGTACGCTGCTGAAATCGCGTGTGGAACTTCCCGCGCACCCCTGAAATACGCGTACCCTGCTCGCACGGGGCCAATCGCGTGAGGTACTTCCTGCGCACCCCAGTGATACACGTAGCCCGCTTGCCATGCACGTACAGGGTTAGCGCAGCCCTTTGCCATGGATTGGGTATATTGATGGCTTTTCCCTGCGCGATGGGGCGTTCTTGGGGGCGTAACTGGCGCTGCTGCAGGGTCGCTGCGCCACTGTGCGCCACGGCTGGTTTTGGTGGCTGGAATCCATGAATACGCTGTGCGCGGAAATGGATTTTAGCGCACGCGGCTGGCGCAGGGATTCGCACGCGCACACTGTGCGCCAGCCGCGTGCGCCACTTGTGCGCTGAATTCTATGAATTACCCCCTCTATGTCAGGGGTCTGCAACCTGCAGCTCTCCAGATGTTCTGGTCTATGACTTCCATGATCGCCCACTACTGACTATGCTGCTTAAGGCTGATGGGAGCCGTTGTCAAAAACATCTGGAGTGCCAAGGGTTGCAGTCCCCCTGTTTTGTGATTTTACGTAGAACAGTAAAGCACTTATATCTACTTTGTAATAGTAGTCCTGTTCAGTATTAGCGTAATGTTTAGCTTTTCCGATTTGTTTTCTGCTGCTTCAATAGCTATGGTCTACAGAACTGCACAATACTCCAGATGTGACTACCCATTAAGGACAATTTGAAACACTTGTTTATAGGCGAGTTACAAATGCCATATCATATCAATAGATATAGCCTCAAAAAGTGGGCACAATGATTCAGACGAGGGCTACAGAATGGGGAGAAACTCTATATGAAGCCTGCAGACATGGACACAACATCACAGGAGAAACCTAGCCAAGACATGTTTCCACATAAAAGGTCTAAGCCAATCACCAAACCACATCTACTGCCTTTCAGTAACACCCAGGCCAGACAGAGTGACTTGGCAATTGTAAATACGGTGAGAAAATTTCAAAACCACACAAAACAATGTAACGTCTTCATTTGACAAAAAAGTCTCATTCTTAGGGGGCGGGGGGCACATGTTTTTGACTTAAAAGACCACGGCACACATCAATTCTGTGTATGCTGAATTAAAACACTAACAACATATCATGCTCACACCACCCAGAAGGTCCAGTGCAATCCAAATAAGCATTAGCAAAGCCAACAGTTTTGGCTATCATACAGGCATGGGAAAGGCATTTTCCAGCCACTGCCATAATGAAACTGATTGGTCATAAGATGGCAACAGCTGGCAAATGGTCTTGTCACCTCAGTATATTATGGCAGTGCCTGACAAATGCCTATCTAATGCTCACACAAGAAAAACAACTAATGGCTTTGCAGGAGTAACAGGAACAGATGCAAAGACACAAATATTGATTATAAATAAAGTGCTTGAAGGCACTCTTGATTAAGAGATTTTTATTACAGCAGGAGCTGGTTTATAGTTAAATACAGAATTATCTAACAGATGACTGCTGTGACTAATCCAGGGTATTCACCCCTTATCCCCAAGGGGCAGTCACCCCTCTTGAGACTAGTCAGAAGGGCCAACGACACAATAACCTCTCTAGCGGTATGGGCAAGCAGATCTCACTAGGAGTGACTCTCACTTAGGGGACAAGGACTCCCAATATTTATTAAGATCATCAGTCTCGGCAGGATGGCTCAGGGTCAACGTGCTCGCCTTGGAAACAAGACGACACAGAGCACCACAGGTTCGATCCTCGGTCAGCGCTTAGAAACCTCCGGGTATTAAGCCGTTATAAATAACCTATCATATCATATCATTAATCCCAGTCTTCTCAACTAATATGGGAGTAAGGACATTGTTAATTTGATGAAACCTTTGTCTTTGCCTGATCGAAATGCTGACCCCCCTTGAGTGTGAAGTCTTGTAACCAACATAACTTTGTCTCTTGTTACTGAAATCCGTATAAAGGCCTTTCGATTCTCACCTGGAGATAAAGGGGACCAGCTTGCGTAGACTCAATCAGCTGGGGCAGAGAAGCACAGAGTGGGTGTCGCCGCTACTGCACGGAACCAGTTCTGCCTATGGGTGGGACCACAGAGTGTACATGGGGGGGCGAACAGCCTGAGGAATGCCACTGAGCCCAGGAGCACCGACCAAACAAGGTTTCCGATCGCGTCCTGGGAGATGGCGACATGAAAATGTTGCTGCGAGTGGAATCCCGAGAAAGAGATACCAGTAAGCCCACGAGAAGCTTGCTGCCAGAGGAAAACAGAGGAAGTACAGGCGAGCCAATAAGAAGGCCGCCGCCGGATAGAGACAGAGAAAGCATTGGGAGGCCACGAGAAGGGCGACGCCAGAGAAGGCCAAAGGCACCAGTAAGCGGTACGGCTCAAAGGAGCACACTGCCATTGGAGCCACAGACCCTTCCAGGAGAGAGCAACACAGAGAAACAGGTATGCGGATTGGGCATGAGCAACAGAGGTGGGCAGTCAAGCTCCTCAACAAACCTGAAGAAATAGCGACTCCGACGATATCCAAGGCAGGCAGAGTCCATGTATGTGCTAGTCTGCAAGTCCCTGTGGACATACTAGACACTCCAAGAGAACCCAGTTTGAGAGGCTGGAAATACCCGAACAGGGTGTAAACACAAGGACTAGGGAGCTCAGTGTAGGTCGAGCGACCAAGTAAAGATACTGAAGTTCAGGAAAATGAGGTAGGCCAAGAGGTCCATAAGAGAAACTTGACCATAGCACAAACCTTGAGTACAGGCCTGAGAAGAGGTGTAATTGCCATGGAAAGGGGGCCATCAAGATATTCACCGGGTATCTGAAATGGGCTGAGAAAAGTAACGTTTTTTTACATTAGTGAAACTTCCAAGTTTGCAGAGGACTGAAAGGGAAATCAGTTCATTTGAAAAGGCCCGAGGAGAGAATACTATTGTCATGCACTGCAGCAAACATGAGGCAAATTCGTGTCAGACTGTTGGCAAAGGCCAACTGCAGAGAATTGTGAGGAACTTTTATTCTGAAGAACAGTTCAAGAGACTGTTGGCAAAGGCCAAGTACACAGTAACTGTGGTGAACATTTATTTTAAAGTACTGATCAAGAGATGAGGACAGTGATGGACATTTCTTTACTATGAGTATTTCTTTTTGAAGAACTATCAAAGGAAAGAGGGGGTCAGCTACAAAATCCTAAGCCTAAGAGGCATTTACTTTAGTTCTTGTAATTTGTATCAAGTGGTGGGGTCAGTTAGTTAGATTAGGTTCACACCAAGGACAGACTTTTTATGTTGACAGAACAACCTGATGAGCACCTTAGGTTTTTTAGTTTAATTTTACATAGGGAACCTCACGGTAGCAGTAGGGCCAGATTACGCAGGTTTTCATTTAAGTCAATAAACATCTTCTGCTTGAATCATGTGCAGTGGGCCTACTCCTATGTCTGGCTCGCCACACTTCTTAGAAATAACTTGAGCTTCTCCTGAGGCACAGAGCTATTTCAAAGAGATCCCGGGGAAGAGTGTTTTAGATGAGCAGTGGCAGGATGCAGGTGAGAATGATCATTGGGATTAGCATGGGTGGATAGAAATCCAAGCAATACCCACAGAATGTCTCCCCATCACTCATATCTTATCTCTCTTCTAGCTTTACTTCTGTTGGTAAGCAGATGTATATGCCATCTGTAACTTCTGTCCTGCCCCGATCTATTACCGGACGGCTAAGAAACGTTACTCACTAAGACAACCAAAACCTTCCTTATCCCAGGCAGGTACAACAAGACAGAGAAAATCTAAGCTGAAGATGGCAAATGCAGTCTAGCCAAAATTGCACCAGTAGCAAGTTCATGCATTAGACACAAAACAAATATGCACTCCACATGAAGAATACGTACATTAGGTCAAATATGCATTTATACATGGAAAATATGAACATAGAAAAACAACAAGACATGAAGAACACCAACAGAACCAATGTATAAGCTGAATTCAACATGTGTAATAGTGCAGCCATCTTCTTAAAAATGGAAGCCACACCATGCTTTTAAATAGACCAAGGCCTCAAGACTTCGAGAGAACTCAAAAAGCTGAATCCACAGAAATACAGAGCTGTGCAGAACTCAGATATAGCTGGCAATTAGGGCCAATGTTAGAATGAGATAAGGAGGATGGGACAGGCAGAAAGAAGGCACAAGATAGCAGTTCCCAAGACGCAAGCAAGATACTCCCAAATTCATTAAAGGATCATAAGAATACAACCATCCTTTGTTTACCAGGCGCACTAAAATAGCAAGCCAACAAACTCCATGAAGAATAACTCAAGAGTGTCCCTGGAAGGAACTGAAACTCCCAATAAATAGGAGCTAACTCTTTCATTCACAGTCCGCAAACATGTGACTTATAATTGGAGAACACTGGCTATTCATTAGCAGCCAGCATAAGATAGGACACCTGCAAGACTCCCTAAAAGTACCCACAGACATAAGCTGCCTTGCGAGGTCAAGTACAAAGTAATTGCCTGGTCTCATGGTCTGGGGATGAGGGATGGTATCTTCTTCAAATGAATAAAGGTCAGTCAATGGGCATCTCGCACCCTACACCCTGTCTGACACATATCTTGACAAACTGTCAAGTGTCCAAGGTTGGTTAGTACGATACCGTAGTAAAGAATCCGTAGTGTCATGACGCCCACCGAATCATATGCCAGCCAATCTTCCAACAAAGAGATTATGTACTTTTACCTTTATCACAGTAAGGGTGGTCTCAGGTGGGGTCTAGCCCAATTAAATGCTTAACCCCTAAATGGCTCTATATGTAGCCACATCCCTTGACCAATACCCATAGGTTTTGTAAATTGTGATGATGTTATGACACCCTATATGATGCGTTTAGGGTACTTAAATACTTAAATGGATGTTTTGTATTTGCTCTTTGAGGGTGTCAAGTGTGTAATGCTTTTACACTGTCCTTGCTTTATTTGGATGATAATAAAGCTGGGTTTTGTCTTGCACTTCGTCCATCTCCTCATTGAGTCTGGTTTGGATTGACTCCAGTTCCTCTGGCATACCTGGCACATTTGGACCTGCCTTAAGATATGGTAGCAGAGGATCGGGTTGGCTAAGTATCGTCGGATTGTTGAGAAATCACTGCTGTGTCCAGCAAGGACTGCAGAAGCTACTTCTGGAGAGCGGGAACACACGCAACAAAGGTCGACAGGAGCCCCTGTTGGAGAAAAGTCCTGTCCGGTCCCCACAGGCTGCCCCTTAGGGCATGGACGATCGCAGGCTGAGAGGGGAGACTCAACACGTGGATGTAAGTATGACATAAGCATGGCACAAACGGGCGACTTTTTTTGTATATTGGGAGATTGTGAAGAAATAAAAGAAGAGTAAGAGGAAAAGAGTTAACTTCTGACAAGGGTCAGGAAAGATCACGTGGTAAGCCTTGTTACGGGGCAGAAGTAAAAAGAGAAGGATACCTCACAGAGAGTGGGACAACGGCAGTATTCTATTTTATTGTGTAATGATGTCTGGTGCCAGTCTCAGGTTGTAAGATAGTTAAGGCCTTGCAGAAGTGGATTTTTTGTGTATTTGTGGAGGACGAAAAGTGGTGGTGTGGACAGAAGGGTGTGGACCGGTGTGGGAGCAGCGAGGTGTGGCTGCTCAGAGTTTAAGTGGCATTTGTGGTGCCCCTCAAAAAGGATTGGGTGATGCAGGAGGCATGGCTTCAGAGAGAGAGACGTGGAAGTATTCAATTGTGGAAAAGTATTGTGGGGAGGGGGTTTGAAAAAGAGAAAAGGGTGTACGAGAATTAAAGTAAAGTTGGGCAAGTATTGGTAAATTGAGTTGTGAAATATTGCAATGGGGGACACTCCAATAATTCATTTATGTAAATTACTGCCCTGTATAAGGATAAAATCCTTAAGTAACACGTGGAATGGGTTGAAGATACGGCAGGCAAGATGTTTATGCCCTGGCCACAAGAAGGCACTCATTTAAAGACAGTACTGCAACACATGCGCACATATTTTCATGCCGTATATAAGGGAAAACAGTTACAGAAGAGACTAGGCATACTGGAATTATGGAAAATGTATTCAGAGGACATACTAGAACCAGCTATGAAGGAATGGATGTTTAAGTAGAATGGCGAAGGGTGCACGACACCCACGGCTGCTCATCCTCTTTCCCAGAGCGAGGAGCAGTCCTCGACTGCACAGGGATCATTTATTTTTAAATTTCTTTATTGGCATTTTTTCATGGCAACATAACAGTTCCATTAATGCATTCTTGAGAGAAAGGAAGAAAAGAAGAGAGATGGAGAAAAGCTCAGAGGCGGAAGAAAAACTAAACAAAAAAAACACAAACTACATTAACTGTCTCCATTCGTTGACAATGTGTTTCAGTGCGATAGGTTCCAGTTTGGGGGGACTGTTCAAGGAGCGGGGGGTGGGGGGTTGGAGGAGTAGGAGAGGGGACCTGGTCATTGTCCGGAAGTGTTCTATCTTGCGTGCCATCATAGGTGTGGCGGGTCTCTGTAGCCTTCGTGCGGAAGCGTTCATGGGGGCATGTCGTCTGAAGGGTGGAACATGCTCCATACCAGATTTTTCCAGGCGTCTAGTGTCTGGCTTGTGCCATCTGCCGATCTGGCGACTCTGTCTTCCCAGGCTTTGGTTTCCGCATCCACCCATCGTTCCAGTTCTCTGTGCCATGTGTTATATTGTGGGCCGGCGGGTCTTTTCCAAGCCATTGCAATTGTTCTCTTGGTTAGTATGCAGGCCATGTCCATAAGTTTCATTGTATGTTTGGATTTAGCTAGCTTGGGGTATGCTCCCAGCAGACATTCGCTGGGGGACCATGCGTATCGTGTCATGCCTCCCCTTTTACAGGCTTGCTCCACTTTCACCCAGAGGCTCTGCACTTTTGTGCATCTCCACAGCATGTGAATGAGGTCTGCCTCATCTGAATTGCACCAGGCGCAGTTGGGTGGTGTCTGCGGGTTGAACTTCGCTATCTTGTATGGGATTAAGTACGTGCGGTATAGAATGTTTAGCTGTATGAGGCGGAACCTGGAATTCCTAGATTCTTCTTTGGGGTAAGTCCCATTCTTTGTCAGTTATTGCGGACCCCAGGTCTTCCTCCCATTTAGTCCTCAGTGTAGCGCTGCAGGGGTTCGGGGTGTCCCTTAGTTGGCCATTTATTTGATCTATCGGTTTCCCTCCTTCCCTAAGCTCGTGCTATCTTGCGGGTTCTCTGAAACCATAAAAACTGGCTGCTAGGCATGCCATCTTTCTCCTGTAGTGAGGTGAAGTCTCGAAAGGTACCCTCCTCATATAGGTCCCCCCCTCATATAGGTCCCCCCAAGTGTAAACTCCACTTCTTTCCCAGAGTCTGATGTTCCTCGGATCTGCGCTGGAGTTACATAGGTCTGCAATCAGTGGGATTTCCGGCGAGTATGGATGTTTCGCCCGTAGTAATGTTTTGGACCTGTGCCATATTTTCCTACCCAGTTCGACTAGTAAGGGCTCCTCCCTCAGGAGTTGTCGGGGTGCCCAGATAAGTTCCTACATTTGTATTGGGGAAACCATTTGGTGCAGTAAGGTTGTTTCGGACGTTGTGTCATCCGCTAGCCACTTGGTTATAAAGCTAAATTGTGCCGCTAAATAATATTTCTCCAGGTTCGGGAGTTGTATTCCCCCTTGTCCATATGGGAGGGCCAGTGTGGAGTATGCCAACCTGTGTCTGTTTTTCCCCCATAAGAATTCCCGAAGCAGTGTGTCAAGCAGGCGAAAGAAGGGGACTGTGATGTAGTAGTGCACATTTTGAAACCCATATAGAAATCTAGGGAGGACAATCATTTTGATAATTGATGCTCTGCACATCATGGACAGAGGGAGCTTAGACCAAAAGCCCATTGATTTGCGCAGAGCAGGAAGCGCCGCCTTGATATTGTGCTCGTGCATCAGTGCAGGAGTGTGCATGATGTTGATCCCAAGATATCGAAATGAGCTTTTTTGCCACCGTATTCCCACTGAGGGGAGGTCCTCGGCGTTCCTGCCCCTCAGGTCAGCTAGAGGGAACAGGCAGGATTTTTGCCTGCTGAACTGTATCCCGGAGACTCTGGAGTAGTTGTCCAGTATCTCCAGCATGGTTGGTACATTCATATGTGGGTCCCTGACATATAGGAAGACATCGTCCGCATACAGGGAGATTACATGGTCCAGCCCCCCTACCCTTATGCCCTCATCAAAAAATTGTTTTCTGAAGAAGATAGCAATGGGTTCTAACCCAAATATATACAGCATGGGCGACAGTGGGCAGCCCTGTCTGGTTACCCTGCCTATGTCCCACGCTGCGGAGACGCATTTACCAATTTTTACCCTCGCCCTTGGCTTAGTGTAGAGCACCCTCACCCATCTCATGAACCTTTGTCCAAAGGCGAACCGTCTGAGGACCACCGTCAGCCATTCCCAATAAATGGAATCGAACGCCTTAATGGCATCTAAGGACAGTAATGCATACAAGCCTTCTTATTGATTGGTCTGGTCTTTGATGTGCTGTAGGTTCAGAGTGGTGTTGCGGCCCGGTACAAAACCATTTTGGTCAGTATGCACTATTTCGCCTATGATTCTTGACAGCCTCTTGGCCAATATTGTGGTCAGAATTTTGACATCATAGTTTAGCATTGCTTGGGGGTGATATGAGCCGCACTCATCCGCGGGTTTGTTGGGTTTGAGTATAGGGACCACAAGGGTTTCTCTCATGCTGTCGGGTAAAACTCCTCACTCTAGCGCCTCCTGAAAGACCTTATGTAGTATGGGTGTCAGGGATGATTCGTAGACTTTATTAAATTCTGAGGGCAGCCCGTCGTTGCCAGGTGCCTTACAGGTGGCCAGGGATTTCATTGCCTCTGCTATATCTTCTGTGGTTATGTCTGCTTCTAGTGCTTCAGATTGTGTGGGTAATAGTCTGGGCAGCCCTATTTCGTTCAGGGTATTTGTGTTCTCTTCTGGGGGGATCTGATCTTCATGGACGTAGAGCTCAGTGTAATAGTGCTTAAAGGTGTCACTGATGCTTGGCTGCGCCTGATGCAAGTTGCCATCTTCATCTTTGATTGCAGTTGTCAGGTGACTGGGGTGCTCTTTCTTGCAGAGCCAGGCTAGCATACGGTCCGGGTTTATCCGCTTCAGCGTGTGCCCTTGTGGTTCTAGTGGTGTAATCGAATTTTGCAAGTCTGCCCCAAGCCTCCTTGCATTCTTCTCTGAGCGTTCTAAGTGCATCTTCCCTGTGTTGGCTGTCCGTGGAGGTAGACTCCAATCTCTCGATTTCCTTCTCCCGGTTCTCCAACTCCGACTTTAAGAGTTTTCTAATCCCTCCTGCTTTCGCTATGATATCTCCCCACATCACCACCTTCAGAGCGTCCCATGCCGTGCTCCCCTCGTCCACGCTTCCCATGTTTATCTCTGTGTAGCTCTCTATAGAGTCCCAGAGTTCTTCCCTGAATGCCTGGTCTTTCACGGCTTCGGTGGGCATTCTCCACATAGGTATGGGGGGTCTAGGGCCAGTGTTATTCCACTCCACTAGCAGAGGCGAGTGGTCAGAGATGGTTCTCCCCAGGTATTGCGCCTTTTCTATTTGGAACATGTGTTCCATTCCGAAAAAGTTATAGGCCCTCATTACAAGTCAGGCGTCAAGGGTTTAACGGCGCCGTCGGCGCCGTTAACCCTTAACGCCTGATTCACACTTTAACGCCTGCTTTTTGCAGGCGTTAAAGTCCAAGGCGCTAAGCGACCTTGGTGCTAATTACGGCACCGTAATTTACGGTGCCGTAATTAGCGCCTTCCCCATCCCCATTATGCCCTATGGGGCAAAAATGGGAATGGGGAAGGGCAAATGGTGAATGGGGAATTACCGCCCCACTCACCTTGGAATGGGGCGGTAATTCCGCCATCCACCATGGCGGAATCCGGCATGGACCATGGTGCTAATAGCACCATGGTCCACCGCCTGACTTGTAATGAGGGCCATAGTCTAGCCTGGTGGGGAGGAGAAGTAGGAGTATCTTCTTTCCTTCGGGTGTATTTCTCGCCATGTGTCGGTTAGTTCTAGGCGTTCTAACATGGAGTTCAGTGCTGTTGTGGCCGCCGTCGGGCCGCTTGCTAGGGGTGTAGACCTGTCCAGCTCTGGGTTGTTCACAAAATTGAAATCCCCTCCCCAGACAAAGAAGCCGTTTCTGTGTTGTGCAACTTTCGCAATCATTGAGTTCAGGTGGGCTGGGATGTTAGTGTTGGGGCAGTAAGAGTTTACAATGCATACTTCTGTTTGTTTTATGTGGCCACATATTATCACAAATCTGCCCTCCGGAACTTTCTCTGATTTGGTTAATCGGAAGGGGAGGTGGGGATCAATCCAAGTGAATACCCCCGTTGCATACCTGGAGTAGGTGTCTCCGAACCCCTGTCCACCCCAGTGGTCTTGCAGTTTGGTCATGGGATTCCTCCGTGCAGTGGGTCTCCTGTAGCAGGGCTATCCCAACCTTCTTCCTGTGGAGATAAGACTTGATTAGATTCCTGCGGGGGTAGGTGCCCAGCCCTCGCACATTCCACGTCAGCACGTTGATTCCTTCTGCCATGTCGTTCCGGGGGGGGGTGGTTCTTGGGTTCTTCTCGGCCCCCTGTCGTTGTTTTCCGCCGCAGCCCCTGGGTGGGACGGGCATTCCTCTGCCTCGTTGTGTTGCCCCTGCGAGTCCGTTTCTTCTTCTGACCCCCCAAGAATCTTTGCATTGTCGTTTGGAGACTTCTCAACCATCTTAACATTCATTCTGATGAATGATGAAACAAAACTGAACAATAAAGAACTGCCTCTAGCAGTTGCTCTTAACTGGCAACGCTCAGAGGTCCCCGCGCTCGTCCGGACCATTCTAGGTCATTAGGCGCGGGTGTTGTGCCGGCGTCCGGCCTGCACTAGTTCTGGAGGGGTGGGTTGTGGTGGGCTGCATGTGTGGTTCCCGGAGCTCCGTCCATGGTAGCTAGCAGCCTTGTTGCATCTGATTACTTGTGCGTTGTCTTGTGTGCCAATCCATAGTTGCGGCTGATGTTGTTGCAACAGTAGGCGAGCTTGGTTGGTTCGCATTATGGGTTCGCGCGATATCCCATGTAAAGTTGGGTGCGTCTTGCTTCTTTCTTATTTGGCTTCGGCTCGTGTCGCGTCGCGGGTTCTCCTTCTCCGGCTAGGTTGTTATGCTCTAGCCACATATTCGTTGCAGCTGGGGTTTCCAGGAATATCGCCTTCCCCTTGTATATCACCTTCAGGTGGGAGGGGTAGAGCAGCATATATTTAAGGTTAAGTTTTTGCAGCCTCGCCTTCACTGGCACAAAGGAGTTCCTTGCGCGTTGCACTGCAGGGGTGTAATCTGGGTACATTACTATCTTGGAGTTGTTTCGTGTGATCTCCCTTCCCTCCCTTGAGTGCCTCAGTATTGTTTCTCTGTCGCGAAAGTTCAAAATGTTCGCGATTATTGGACGTGCATGTGATCCTGGTGGGGGCCGTTTCTGTAGAGACATGTGGGCCTGTTCAACGGAGAATCCCTGAGTGAGGTTTCCAGCCCCGATTTCCTGTAGGAGCAAGGTCTCCACGAAGTCCGTTGGGTTTGAACCCTCCATGTCCTCTGGGATTCCGAGTATACGTATATTGCTGCGGCGGGCACCCCCCTCTGCCTCTTCAGATCATGCCTCGAGTTGTGCCACCTTCATCTCAAGTTTCTGGACCTTCGCTTGCAGGTCGGAGGTGGTCTCAACAGTGCTCAGTAGGCTAGCTTCAGGCAGTGGTCACCCTCTCTGCCAGGTTGCGAGCATCCTGGCGCATTGGCTGCATGTCTGACTTGACCTCCTCAATTTTGGTGTCGATGAACGACCTCAGCGCTGCTATGGCTTGGAGTACCTGTGTGTCCTTGGGATCTTCGTCAGGAGTGGGTGATTCTTCATCCGCGGCTGCTTCATGCTGCGATTGTTGCTTGGGCCTGACCGCTGCAAATGAGTCCATTATGGTCGATTTGGGTTTGTTTCTGGGGGAGACATCCTTGGTTTAGAGTCTCGGGTTGTTGTGGCGGCGCTGGCCTGGCTGAAGAGTTGCTGTTAGTTAGCAAATGCTTAGGTGTTTTGCAGGGCCTTGGTGGGGTTTATCCTGAGCTTGAGCGGGTTGGAGCGCCTGTGTGCGGTGGTGCAGTTCCTCTCGCAGTGATGTTGTTCAGGTTGTAGGGCTAAGGGCCGTTTCGGATATTGAGCCCCTGCTGTGGTGGGCGTCAACCCCGGCGTGTGTCAGGTTCGCCAGTGTTCCCCAAGGTTGTGTATCTGCACAGGGATCATACCCATTACACGTATTAAAAGCAGCAGCAGGATATACTAACCCTGCAGATGCACTTCCTGCATATAGCAGTGAAGACATTGTAAGTGGAGGAAAAATAAGTAAACGACCAGTGTCCAAACATGTGGAATATGACAAGTGTCACAAGTTGTAAGCAAGACTAACAGAAACAGAGGAAGGGGTTCAGAGAGGCAGTGGGGTAGGCAAAATGACAAGGTGGGGACAGCAATAGTACCAAGCGAATGGGTAGGAGGACAGATAATGCTCAAACTTAGTGTAAAGGGCATCAATGAGTCCAAAGAGAAGGCAAAGGAAAGAAGAAGAAAGAAGAATGGAGAAGGAGAGCGAAAGAGAGTGCAGAAAGAAAGAGAGGGAGTAGGAGAAAAGGAACGACAAATAGAGAAAGAAGAAAAGGGAACGAGAGGCAGGATGAAAGAGGGAGAGCAGACTAAAGGGAGAAAGTAGAGGATAAAAAGAAAAGCAGGAAGAGAGGGGGAGGGAGAGACAGCGAGATGTGGAAAGAAGTAGTGAGGGACACTGAATAGAAGTAGATGACATTTTTAAGGGGCATACTGTGATGCATCTTAGGTGATTAAAACAGAAAACCTGGCCTTGGACTCTTCCCATTTGGCCAGGGAAAGGCAGGCACTTCCTGATCGCGATCTTGGGGGTGGTGTTCTGCGGGAGGATCACATGGTGGAAAAACAAGTAAGAAAGAATGGGGTAATAATTAATTTAGCATTTATATAGCGCTACAAACCCTTAGGTATCTGAGCGCTGCTTATTATTATCCACGGTGTGTGGTGCTCATTTATCGACCTCGGAATGATGAAAGGCTGAGTTTGGCCCTGCCTGGATTCAAACCTACGCCAGCAGGCTCTGCTCGCTGTGCTATCGGACCAGCTTTACAAACTTTCCCAAAGACCTACATTATTAATGACTTATTGTAAAATGGAGTATTGCCCCAACCCAAAAAGGGCAGTTAAGAAAAACAATTGAAGATTCTATTGCCACCAAGAGGAAGAGGCTTTAATTAAGAAAGAACTAAACAAGCATTGCCCAGACCCAAGAGGCAATGTTGATAAAAAAAAGCTATTTTCAGCATTTTGTTGATGTAAGAGTGGGGAGACAAGTGTAGCAGAAGGGCTATCCTCCTGTTAGCCAACCTCCAGGAGGAGAAGAGCAGAATCTGTGTTTCATTTGGCATAAACAGCATCAATGTGTTGTTTTCTGAAGTTGTTGAAGTAAAAGAACTTTAAAATTGTTGTCAAATGAACTTTACCACATAGGTACTTTGTAGAGGAGCAGACGTGTGCACATTGATAGAACTCAACCCCCCACCTATGACCTATTGGATGAACAACAGGAAGACATTGTGTATGACACCAGGTATTAGTCCAATACCGCATTGAGTGCACGAGAGACATTATGCACTCAGACAAACATACCGAATGTACCCTCGGACTGAAGTGGTAGCAGGAGATTTGCAGTCACCACTGAACATCGGCAAGCTGTAAAGAAAATCAGACAAGTGCAAAGTGATGTCATAAGGAGAATACACGATGACACACTGAAACGATATAAGAATACTTAAAGAATGAAGATATAACTGAAGTAGCAAAGTCACATACATACAAGTGAGAAGAAATCATATATAAAAAGAAGATAACTAACAAAATGAATAGTAAATGTATATACGTAGAAATGAAAGGTAGATGAGTATTATAGAAGCTTGCTGCAGTAGAAAATATAACACAGGTAAAGTGCCCATGTTGAAAAGATTGACGTCGGCTCTGAATAATAGTAAGCGAAGAGCTCAATGGATAGAGACCAGGGCTGCAGAGCTGACAGAAGTTGGAAATAAAAATGTGTGCATGAACAAAGAATAGTTGCTGCCCAGAGATGAAGAATGCCACAATAAGAAGCAAACTGCTGGGTATAAAGGGAGTCAACGAGGATGAGCAATGTACGTAGGACATACTTCTCTTGTGAATGCTAGGTATTGACAATTAAAGAGGCAGAAAAGCACATGTGAGACAGAACAACCAAGTCTCCAGAGGCCGAAGAGGGCAACGACACCTGATATTATTGAATCAAATAGCACTAAACAGAAAGGCGAGAGGGACAAAGTCATGGTCTCTCACACGTGGTACAAGGCCAGAAAACAAGGCCTATTCATAAGCCCCGGACGAAGATAACGGTGTACCTTGACTCTCCTTAAAGTTCCAAACAAGAAAACACACAGAAAGGTCAAGCACAAAGGAGAAGCCTTGGCTGAAGATTTATCTGATGAGACATGGTAGACTAATTGGGCAAGTGGGCAGTAGTCTGACGTTCTTCTCTGCACCTGGGTTTCGTTTTGCTTACGCGCTGCTAGTAAGCCGAGTGTACATGGTTGGGAGAAGATGCCAACCTATAACGAGGGCAAATGCAATGATGAGCATACAATGTTGCAGGGGCCAATCCGCTGCTGTTATGCTGTTATCTGTATTATACGTGGTCAGAGGGACGTTTGAGGCTTGCCTGCCAGGCGAGGTGCAGCCAATAATGTTACTAAGTCTTACAGAACCTATAGATAGGCATGTTCCCCTAACCAATCCCTCTGTCTGATAGGTTTTATTATTTGCCACGTAGGATGATGTTATATTTGGCGTACATCGAGGTATAAAGCCTTTCTGTAACTGAAATGTAGTTAACAGTGTGTGGACTACGACTTGTTGTCGCCAGGTTTCACTACTTTATTGAGCTGATAATAAAGAAGCATTTTACCATATTCTTTGAGTATGTCCGGTTATTTGGGTCAAGATTATTTGTTATTGTAATTCCATTCTATGCATGAGAACACACAAAAGTGCTACTGCACAACTTGCAGTGGAGTTGGAAGTTTATGGTCCTGGCAAGGGAGTATACCAGGGCGAGGGATTTTGAAGTGTTAGACCTGGCAGGTGAGTGGACCATGTGGAAGATATTAAAGTACTGTGTTGTGGTTAAAGACTGTGGGGAAGAAGTGGCAATGCCACTACCTTATATTCTGACTCATTGTTGCATCATCCTGACAAACTATTTATATTGTCATTAAGGTACTGTGGAAGTATTTTGGTTTTGAAGAAGAAGTTGTGTTGAACTTTTTGTTATCAGTGGAAAACACAGATTTCTTATAACTGGGCTGAAATGTGTGATGGGCGCCTTATAAAGAATGACAATAGGGGCCTTTTCCTTGACTAGTATGTAGAGTCTGTACAGGAAGATATTGAACGCCTCATTAAAAGGGCATCAAACTATCTCTCAGCAGGGCCTAACAAACTTACGAATGTTATATTTAAGTCAAATGTCGATCTGTGGTCCTTGGTGTTAACAATACTATTTAAGGATATTTTAGAAACCCGCATGACGCCTGGTTCTTGGAGTGAGTCGGTTATTGTCCCAATATTTAAGAAGGGCAATCTGTCTGATCCTAACAACTACAAACCGATTGCTCTTATGGATTGTGATGGAAAAATCTCTGCGGGATTGGTGTTGGAAAGATGGCGTTGTGGATCAAGGAAAGGGGTTGTCTACCTAGAAACCAATGTGGCTTTCAAAAGGGGCACTCGAATACACTGAATGGGCTAATTTTGTCAGTGATGAAAGATGGCACAAGAACTGCCGTTAAGGATTTCCCAAACCAAGTTTATGTTGCACTAATTGACTTTTCTAAAGCTTTTGATTTGATGAATCCTAAACTGTTGTGGCCAAAGTTGAAAAAGCGGGGCATCCCTCCAGCTCTGTTGGCCATCTTAGAGTACATACATGAGGGAACTTCCGTAAGGGTCAGGCTTTATGTGGGGGGGGTTCTCTCTCAGAACAATTCCACACAACGAAAGGTTTACGCCAAACATGTGTATTTGCCCTGTATTTATATAACCTACACTTAGCTGACTTGAATGAGGCCTTGGAAAAAGCTGCTCTGATTAGCCCGAAGGTGGGGGGTGTGAGAAACCTGAAGGTGTCTCACCCGCAATTCCCTGGGGATCTGTCATCCAGGTGGCCAAGACACGGCCATCACTATTGGATCCAGTTGCTTGGGGTGGACCAATGCTGGAGGATCACCTGGATAAGCGGTCCACAGGGAGTGGAAGTGGGATACCGACGGGTGAGACGCGGTACCCCTCCCCAATAACACCTTGTCCCCATCCTACCCTGTAGGATATTCAGATGTTCTACCCCCCTTTCCCAGCATGAAACCTTTCCTACACTGTGACAGACAGCAGGGATAAAAGACGGAGCACGAGAGCACACTTTGAGCAAGGCCGAACACACAAGGAAGCAGCTATTCCGGACAGCAGTTGAAACAGAGGAGGAAGGCAGAGAGACCTGAAGGGATGATGAGGAGGGAATTACCCCTGCCTGTTTCAACTCAGACCCGCAAAGCCTCCGAAGGGAAATCATAAGACCGGGAAGTCCAGCTGGCCTGTGGTGTGACAGGTGTCAACGACACATGGGGGCCTCCCTTGCTGATAGCCAAAGCGGGGAGAAGTGCTTGCCGCCGTGGTGCCATCCTTGACTCCTGAGACAAGAAACTCCAATAGTTCAGCAAAGACGGTGAGTCAGAGAAAACAGATAGAACTGTGCTGGGCCCAAGGTTGCAAGCAGCAATCCTGCTGAACAAAGAACGTATGTAATTGAACATTAAAGAAACCCTAGTAAAAGGCTCAGAAGCAGAGTGGTCAGGCGTCTCAGGGTGCTCATTCAAAGGACTCTGACTGAAACCCTTGTGGGTTGTGTTGTTTTGTTGAAACTCCACAAACCAAGAGGCCTTAGGAGAGGCTAGTGTGAAGTGTTAAAATGGTCCTACGAGGGTCCAGCAAAACCCTGCGTACACTCAAAGGTCTTTGACACATTGGAGAAACTTGATTGAACTGTGAAACTGGCATATGTGAACCCAACCGAGGGATGCCTCGAGTTGAGGTTAAACAGTGATATACCCGTGAACATTGGGACGACAAGTGTTTACCCGGCTGAGGGATGTCCACAATGGATAGTTTGTAAAAAGGACATTGAGACTGTTGAATGATAGGTTTCTTGAGTGAGAGGCCGAAGTGAACCTGATTGGGGGAGACTAACGTTGCAAGAATGATCAGAGCCCAGCTGAGGGGGATACAAGGGGCAAAGAGCAAGTGCCCAACATGAAAGGATTACCAAAGTATTTTTTGTTTGTTTATTGTTTATGGTACAGCAGGCCTTCTAAGGCAAGACACTTTTGCAGGAAAGAGACTTGACCCCGGAAGGTCCTGGCATTGTTGAAAATAACTTTAACCTTGTGCTGGCGAGGCCCAGGAGTGTGCTGTGCTAAAAGGTCCTGCCTTGTCCCATGCTAAAAACGTGGGGCAGAGAGACACCAGCCATACCATCCTGGCTTATCATTTGGTGAACACTTCTTTCTTTTCTTGAGAACAAACATTGTCCCACATTATTCTGTAACTTAGTTGTAAGGATTGGCAATATTTTGGATTTATTTTAGTATAGGCCCTTTTTATTTGACAAGACTCCACTAGGACTGCCTTATTATTATTTGATGGTCATAGCTTGCTCCCATCCTAGATTTAGGTTTAGATGAGGTGTTTTTCTCAACCATTATACAGTTTAATAAACACCCTTGAACTGTGATCACTTGTGTCTGTTTTTACTGTTGCCACCATGAGTTCCTTACAGGGGCTACCCCATCAGTTGGTTGTCCTACAGAGATGATGAGACACTTCTGGACGGCTCACCTGTTGGGCTACAGAGGCTGTTACAAGCCTTGAGTTTGTACGCAAAGACGAATGATCTGATCATTAATCCCCAAAAGAGTAACTGTGAACGGGAGGAAAGGGAAGAAGGGGAGAAATGGTGGAATCACCTCCGTGAGGGGGGAATACAGCTGGGTAACCACCGTGAGAGGGAACAGCAGTGACACCTTCCCGGACTGAACCCAGCAGCGCTGGGAGCCGAAGAAACAGGAAGTGACAGCCCGGCGGTTCCCGCTCCCTTATCGCGTGGAGCCGAACTGGAAACGAACAGTAAAGACCCAGCGGTTCCCAACCTCTTCATTCACAGCGGGTCATTATATAGGGAGGACACAGCTAACGGGAAGCCCTTGCATGTGACCGCAGGCTCCGCTCAGAGGGAGAGTCGGGCAGCCGGTCACGTTCTCTTGTCCATTACCATCTCCCCTGCAGCCATGCGCCACGCGGCTTTCCCCACAGATGCCGTCACTACGTTACACATGTCCGAGTCCGCATTTCCCAATCATTGCTCACCTGCCTGTGGGAAGTACAACGCTACGGAAGCGTTGATAGCATCGTCTGGCAGGGAGACAGAGGTAGCCCGCAAAACTCCGGTGTTGACGGGAGAGGCTGCATGGCAAACCACAGGCAAAGAGAAAGGGGGTGGAGCTTGGGGGTATATTTATAGAAAAAGAGGCCAGAGCAGCCCTGATTGGTCCACACAGCCCCAACCCCTATATAAGGGTGAAACTGATGAAGGACTGTGTGTGTTTTTCCACTTCTCTTGCAGAACACCGGGCAAGAGAGAGAGAGAACTGCACCTGAGACGCTCTGGGCGTATGAAGACTAGGTGTCACCTTTTCATGGTTCATACTTATCACAGAAGAAGAAAGAACTCTATTCAAGAACTTTTAACAATCATTTTATTTATTTTTTTCTCTTCTTTGTGAACCTGAATAAAGGCAATTTTAAGTTCTTTCAAGCTAGCTGCTGTCTACCTCATCCTTACAGTAACATTGGGTTTGGAAGCTGTAAAAAGAACAGTAGTAGAGTGGGTTGGACCATTGGCAAAATGAAGATAGAGTCTAGGGAGACTGTAGTATATTTGGGCTTTGACCTGTACAGATCTTCGAATTGCTTGTTAATGGTCAAGAATCTTGAAGGGAAAATAGATCAATTAGCTTCCAGATGAAGCGGATTCAAATTAAATTATGTACATTTTCCATTAAGCCCCTTATTCTATTTTATGTGGGGAAAGTGATACCGAAGATCTTGTATGGTATGGAAATTGACTGTGCTACGTATGGCAACAATTAGGATCGATTGGAGGGCAGACTTTGGAAGAGGGTCTTTGGTCTTCTCTCTTGTCTATATCCTCTTATCTTGTACAATAGCTTCATTACGATTTGAATTGGGTCTTCTGTCATTGCAGTATTGGTTCAATTCGCGTGTGCTTCCCCTTGTTGCTAAAATTGCATTATAAATGAAAAACACTCTCACACTAATCACTAATCTAATGAGTGTATGACAAAAGAAAGGTTCACCACTCCTGTCATCAGTGTCGGAGAGACTGTTAGCAGACATTGATAAAGACTGCAAAGAAATAGTGGACAATCCACTGAGTATAAGGAAAGAACTAAAGGAGAGGGACTGGATTGCAACCATTGATCGGACAAGAGGATATAAACTTTACTCAACCTTTCCACTGGTAATTAAACCATTGAGACATAGCAAACTACCTTGGCCAATCCTTGTGTCACATCACAAGACAGTGGTTCTTAAGGTTTTGTCTGAACCTTTTGCTAACTGGGGAGGTACAATTTGCATGATTTTGTTTGTATAAATGGTTGATAAGTTCGGAACTGAACTATATGGAACATAATTTTAATTGAGCAGAGAGTTATGGAGATGTTTTATTTTTGCTGAATGCATTTAGACTGTATATATGTGTGTTTTATTTTGAAACATTTATTTAAAGTGTTTTATGTGAAAGATCAAATTCACAATAAATACAAAAATAAAAAAGAATTGTGTTGGAACTATTGGGAAGACCCATTGAGAGACTTGTTGGAGCAAGAAGAACATTGTTTTCCAGAACTGTGTTATAAAACAGAACTTTCCTATTTTGAAGTGTGGATACAAATCCTGCTTTGAATCTGTGGAACGAACATTATCCAGGTCACAAGAAGAAACAGTTATTAAGTAGATCTAAGATGTTTGATATAACTGTGGTTTTGTTATACTTTGAATATCCATATATTTCATTCATATGTTTATTGTATGTATACGTGTGAGGGACAGATTCCTTTTATTAGAGTGTTTCCTTTAGTTATTTTGAGAGGCGGGGACAGTCACTGTAGGGTAGGGAAAGTTAGGTTTTTAAGTTAATAAAATGGCATCTTATGAAAATTATTGACATAGTTATCCGGCTCACATGTCTGATCCCTCACAATACTCTTTCAGACAGAGAAAGCAGATGGGAAGAAAAGGAAAGAGCAAAGAGAAGAGGGGAAGAGAAAGAAAGAGAAACAACAAGGTGAAGAAAGGGAAGGAGAGAGGAGGGTGTAGAAATGCTGCATGGGAGTTGATGATCTCATGCGCAAACATGCAGGATCAGGTAGAGAGGAAGAAAGAGTTGTGAGAAGGAGAAGTTACAGTGTAGACAGGAACAGAGAGGAGGGTATTAGTATAATAGGAAGTTGGGGAGCAGGCCAGCCAGAGGAAGACAAGAACATAATGGAGGAAGTGATTAGCGGAACATACAGAACCATACAGAACCAATCCCCTTAGGCGATTAGATTTTGAGGAGGGTGAAGAGAGTGATGATACAATGTTTGAAGACGAAGAAGATCGGGAGCGAAGAGGAGGCAGCACGAGCCCCATCCACATGTACCCAGATACGGAGAGAGGTAGCGTGGGCAGAAATAGAAGAGCCAGAGATGAGGTCAGAACCCGTTGAACAGTCGAGGCTGCCAAAGGCACGCTCAAACCGTTTAGATGGGATGACACCATATGTGACTAGATTGTGAGAAATCGACCTGAAAGGAAGAGAGTTAGTCTGACCGACGCTGTGACAGAGACAAGGGGCACAGATACACTGGGGCTCGGCATAGTGTTAAACCCATTCCCCTTATTATAGAAAGGGGGAGGACTAGCACAATGCATAGCATGACCACAGATAGATAAAAATTACGTGATTAATAAACTACCAACGCTCAAAGTGGGGGCAGGAAAGTGGATCTATGAGTTGGAATGATGGACAGCTGGGGTGAAGATAACAGTAGGTGACATAAAAAGTCTGTTCGCTGCCATATTGGGCGAACAATCAGAAGACATTTGGAAGCAGGAAGGGTATCCTGGAGTGACCGCCCAAAACACACGACATGACAAGGCACCTTTTAATAATTGCAGAGCAGAGGTTTGGAGGGCACCGAGAAAAGAATACCCAGACACGTCTGACATGGGTGCAATCCTGACATGAAAAATGGTGCTAGAGGAAGACCCCACTGCATACATATAGAACATTCAAGAGAAATGGAGACTAGGGAACCGTGGGACAAAAATATCACAATTCTATCACATTTTGAGGGTCTCCCTGAAGAAGTACAGAAGCAATTACAGAAAATGTGGTTACAGAGGCAAAACCATGGCCTGAGAAACAGTTGAATACTGTTCATCATTGGCGATTGAAACACAAGAAGGACAGAAAGAAAGTTGGGGTAAGAAAGATAGAGGAAGCAAAGTTGGTGCAAAACAAATGATCCATATTTACAACGCAAGGGCTTATGTTAACAAACATGGGAGAAAATAATTCTGTGTAGGAGATACAACAAGCTCAGCTATGCCCAACTGCAGCGAGGTGGAGTATAACTGTTACCACCGGGTATGAGGAATTACAACCGGAGGCAGAGGGTTTGTATTCCAATCCCAGCAAGGAGGGGGGGGTTCAATGGCAGGTTTAATGGGGGTCAACCACGATTCGGCAGACCACCAAAACAACAGGCTAGACATGCAGGAAAATGGTGCACATTTTACACATATTCAGAAGTAGGGGTGGGAACGAAAAGAATTGTCAACCAGTAGGCACTTGAAGGGTTCCAACATATCCCCCACCGTATAGCGCAGAGCCAACAAGGTATTATGCCCAAGATCGCACGCAGTATCAGGCATAAGCATCCCAAATAGAGCAGATGCAACAACGGATGCCACCCCAAACACAGCAAGCACCAGAGCAGACACAACAAGCTCCAATGAAGTCTCAGGCGCCAGCACAAGACAATGCAGTAACATTGGCAGCAAACATATTGCCACACGCACCAACACCTAGAATAGGGAGGGAATCCTTTTACTGGGAAAGGACTGAATATCTATCAACAACAGGACGGCCCACAGACAGACTTGATGTGTCCCATCCTATCTGTTACACCAGACCCACAAGAGTGACCATAGGTGACAAGAAATTTTCCTTTTTAGTAGATATGGGAGCTTAACGACCTTGTGTTAGAGAGGGGAAATTCCCAATGTCAGGTATATCCCTGGATGCACCAGGATATTCTGGTACAACAACAAAGGTTCCATTCACAGACAGCTTACCCATAACTATAGGAGAATAAGACCTGGCTATGCTGTTGTTATACTCCCACCAGACACCAATGAACAAATTGGGGAAAAACGTGATGTGTAAATTAAATATGACAATGGGCCTCATTACGATACTGGCGGTAGCCGTGCCGGTAAAATAGGCACGGGTGCGGCCGGTATCTTTCTTTTTCCGTTGCCCGTGAATGGGCATTTACCAGGTCATTACGGCCCTGCCGGACCCGGTAATTGCCCATTGGCAGGCGCCCTCAAAAAATGCTCCCCATTCCCATTGAGCCCTGTAGGGCTCACTGGGAATGGAGAGGTTGGATGCACCGGCACCATTTACAATGGTGCGGTGCATCCGTCATGCTAAGCTCATGGGTGCCGATACGCCGCCCCCCAGGTCAGACCTGGCCGGTGGGAAGGCACCCGGGAGCGAGCAGAACTCGTAGTTTGCCGGTCCAGTAACAACGGTACTGGAAAGCTTACCGGTACGGTTGGTACCGGACCAGAAAACGTATAATGAGGCCCAATATCTTTTACTGACGAAAGGATATGTTCGACCCCGAGGGATGCACAAGAATTCATAGCAGCCTTTTATGGTCAGAAAGTACAGAGAGGAGGCGGAGGTGGGTGGTGCCACTCCACCCGAAAGTATTCCTGTATGGAGTGCACATATTGCTAAAATGGTTTCCAAGAATACAGGATAAAATATTGAGGTTACCTGCTGATGTTTTTCTTTCACCCAGAAGTACCCATGGATGTGGAGGATGGGCATATAATTGCAATTGAACTGGAAGCAGCAATAGTAAGGGAAGACAGAGTAATTTTGCATGGAGCAGACAACGGGTAAATTGATGCACTGTAATATCGCTGGACGAGGTGCATAGACTGACCAACGAAAAATGGTTTACAGGCGAGGCCTCTGATGATAAAGTAATATTTAGCATTTGTCTCACCTGTCAGCTGCAAATTGAGAACATGGAAATTATCCAGAGAATATCATAGGTAAAGAAGGTACCACCCTTTTCGCAAGGAGATTTGACGTACATACCAAGCTCACTTGGGTATCAGCAGTCCATATGATGTTGGTCTCTTAAATGTAGTAGACACAGTAGAAATCAAACTGAAGAATGGGACTATTTTACCCTGAGTAATACAGTATCCCATGTCAAAGGAAGCTGATAAGTATCTATAAAACCATTGCTGCCTTAGTGCGACAGGGGATATTAGTCCCTTCAGAATCAACATGCAACACAGCTGTGTACTCGATTAAAAAGGCAACAGGAGGATCTTGGATATTAATACAGGATCTCCGCCCCCTGAACAATATTGTTGAGGTGGAATTTCCATTAGTGCCAAATCCTGCCACGATATTATGTAATATCCCTTCCAAAGCGAAGTACTTTACAGTGATCTATTTAAAAACATGCTTTCTTTTCAATTCCCTCACATCCTGATTTACAATACTTGACTGTGTTTACTTACCGCAGGCTTCATCTGCAACATACCCATTTACCCCAGGGGTATTGTGAATCACCCTTGGTCTTCCAACGAGTGTTGCATATGGACTTGGGAAACATACAACTTGACAGTGCAGTGTGAGGAATCAGGAATACAACTCAAACAAAAGATAGACATGGTTTTGGCTAAAAATGTGATTGATAAATAAAAGGGGTTGGGAAAATGCTTCTCTGTCCCTGCACTAGAGGTATTTCCCTACCTAAACTCAAAACTAAGGATCTGTCAGTGTCAGAATGCCCAAAACAAAACCGTACTGTGTTCATAGTACTATTCGGACACTTACATTCTAAGGAAATACATTTTAAAATGAAAAGGATAATGTCTTTGGCCTTCAGTGTTTTAGAAATGTTCAAATGGGCAAAGCAATAAGTAACTCCAACAAAAGGTCCCTGGATTCTTCTTCAAATTTCTTTATGCACAATAGTTCTTTTCTTTCCTTTTGATCAATACCAAAGATCATACCCAGTTATCTTTGGTCAGGATACCTGGTGTACTCTGCTGCCAGGGTTTCTCTTATTCACACATTTGTAATAGGCTGGTATACTTTCCACCAGGGCTTCTTACATTCATACACTTGCAGTTGGGGAAACACATGTCGAGGGATCATTAAGAGGCACTACCACAAACTGAGAAGTTACTAAGAGGCATTACATCCAAATCGGAAGCAACAAAGCAAACTCATAACAATATGACCATTTGGAATTTACACTATAATTTGCACCCAATAGAAGGACTTTGTAAAACAAGGAACTTAAGCAATTAAGAACAGCAAATGGTGCCACTGATGTGAAGCAACATAACATTTCAACAACAAGTAACTAAAACAACTCAATCAATCTTGTAATCACTGTTACTTGATGTGAAGCAACATCTTAATAACCCAAAAGTGAGACTTTCA
Source organism: Ambystoma mexicanum (assembly GCF_040938575.1). NCBI lineage: Eukaryota > Metazoa > Chordata > Amphibia > Caudata > Ambystomatidae > Ambystoma > Ambystoma mexicanum. The sequence goes on from NC_090926.1 coordinate 184,655,367, forward strand.
AGATAATTGAAGCAACCAAGACAGAGAGACAATTAAAGGACAATTTATTACCAAGAGACTTCTATAAGGGATAAACTACACACATTTGAAATATAATCAATCAATTAAGAACTAAATTTGAGTATGTCAAATAATAAATTGATAACAATTTGCTATACCTGTGTGATTGATTTAATTTAGCGCAACTCTAGGTGATTCAAACTGCTACCATCATACACTTGCAGTTGCCTGGTATACTCTCCTGTCAGGGCTTCTTGTATTTACACATGTGTAATTGGCTGGTATACTCTCCTGTCGGGGCTTCGTGTATTCACACACCTGCAGTTGCCTGGTATATTCTCCTGCCAGCGCTTCTTATATTCATATGCTTTTGTCTGCAGTCCCACTCTTGACAATTCACCACATTACCTTGTTTTGCTAATTCATTCTGTCCATGGTATATTACCACGTTAGTGTTTTGCTCACACTTCCACTTTTGGTAATTCAACGCTTTAGCCTTATTGGCTATTTCACTTTGTCTGTTATATGTTATGTTATGTTCTTTGCATTTATATAGCGCCTTATGTACCATTGGTATGGTCTGAAGGCGCTGGTAGGTTGACTGCCCTTGGGAACCGAAGTTCAAGTCAGTAGAGGGAGTAGAGAGAGTCAAGGTGCGTGTGAGCACCGGATATGTGTGCAGCTGGTGTGGCATTCGTGAAATAGCTGCTTCTTAGAGGTAGGTGTGGTGGTTGAGAGGTCAATAGTATGTGTTCGTTCTGGCAGGATTTATCCAGACCGATTGTGGCTGCGTTGGGCCTGAGGAGAACGCCTGGCTGGGGGGGGGGGGGGGGGATGTAACCAGCAGTGTTTAGTTAGAGTGATGGGGGGTTTGGGGCAGATGTTGGTATGAGAACAGCTATACCGAATGGTGTCATAGTATCGCTGTGTTCTATTTGAGTGGTGGTGTAAAGAAGAGAGAAAGCGTGGAGATGTGAGTATGGTGGTTTACTGTAGGTGCTTGAGATTGCGCCCACTCCAATAGTTCCATGAACTTCATCCATTGCATGTACTCCGATTGTTCCGTGCATTACGACCGTTTCAGGCACTCAGACTGTTCCTTTCAACGCTCTTTCAGACGTTCCATGTGCTCGAAACTGTTCCATGTATGTCACGCTGTTCCATGCACTCCCACCCATTCCATGCACTCCCACCCGTTCCATGCACTCCCACACGTTCCATTCACTCCCATCCCTTCCATGCACTCCCATCCCTTCCATGTCCTACGACCATTTTATGCACTCCATCATTTTATGCACTACTCCTTTCATTTGTTCTATCCATGTTATCCTTTCTCCGTGCATCATCCATCCACATACGTCATCTTCACACGTTCCATTCAATTAACTAGTTGCACCCATTTCACTCGTTCCATGCACTTCATTAGTTCCGCCCACTTCACCGGTTCCAAGCACATCACCCGTTCATTCACCTGCTTCATCCGTTCTACCATTTCACCCGTTCCACCCACTTCACCCATTCTACATCAGTTGATCTGTTCCATCCTCATACTTCACCCGTTCCATCGACAGACTTCACCCGTTCCATCCACACACTTCACCCGTTCCATCCATCCACACACACACTTCACCCGTTCCATCCATCCACACACTTCACCCGTTCCATTCATCCACACATTTCACCCGTTCTTTCCACACACTTCACCCGTTCCATCCATCAACACACTTCACCCGTTCCATCCACATACTTCACCCGCTCCATCCACATACGTCACCCTTTCCATCAACATACTGCACCCGATATAGGGCATCCACTTCACCCGTTCACCCGATATTGGGCAGACTTTCTAGACTTTGGCACAGTGAACGTTATTGGGGACACTGTCAAATCCCGCTATGCCAGAGTGGTGGTGTTATATACACTTCTAGAATCAACTTTGTACCGAGAGGATATTAGGCACACTTCTAAAATCAGCCAAGGCACGCTAAAAGGCACACTTCTAACTTCAACTTTGCACAACGAGGATAATAGGCACACTTCTATATTCAGCTTTGCAGGAAGAGGATATTAGGCACACTTCTAGATTCAACTTTGGACAGAGAGGATATTAGGCGCACTTCTAAAATCAACCGGGGCACGTTAATAGGCACACTTCTAAAGTCAACTAGGGCACGTTAATAGGCACACTTCTAAAGTAAACCGGGGCATGTTAATAGGCATACTTCTAATTTCCACTTTGCACAGAGAGTATATTGGGCGCACTTCTAAATTCATCAAAGGCACGCTATTAGGCACAGTTCTAAAGTCAACCAGGGCATGTTAATAGGCATACTTCTAAATTCCACTTTGCACAGAGAGGATATTGGGTGCACTTCTAAATTCAACAAGGCACGCTATTAGGCACACTTCTAAAGTCAACCGGGTTATGTTATGTTATGTTACTTTGCATTTATATAGTGCCTTATGTACCATTGGTATGATCTCAAGGCGCTGGTAGGTTGAACGCCCTCGGGAGCCGTAGTTCAAGTCAGTAGACAGAGAGAGGCATAAGGTGCGAGTGTGCACCGGATATGTGTGCAGCAGGTGTGGCACTATTATGATAGCTGCTTCTTAGCGGTAGGTGTGGTGCTGAGGAGATCAGTTGAATGTGTTCAGTCTGGAGGGATGACATCACACTTACTAAGTTCAATTTTAACACAGTGACGCAATTAGGGCACAATTACTAAGATTAGCTTTAACACAGTGACGCAATTAGGGCACAATTTCTAATATTACATTTAACACAGTGACGCTATTAGGGCACACTCTCTAGATTCAACATTAACACAGTGACGATTTTAGGGCACACTTATTAGATTCAACGTTAATATGGTGTCGTTATTGGGGCACACTTTCTAAGTGCAACTTTAACACAGTGACGCAATTAAGGCACAATTTCTAAGTTTCATTCTAATATAGTGACGCTATTAGAGTACACTCTCTAGATTCAATCTTAACACAGTGACGCAATTAGGGCACACTTTTTAGATTCAGCTATTAGGGCTCAGGCTATTTATCACAATTGTGTCTAAGTGTGGTACATGCTATCATTCACAATTAAACTAAGAGTGGGACATGCCATCATTCACAATTCAACTAAGAGTGGGACGTGCTAACATTCACAATTCAACTAAGAGTGGGACGTGCTATCATTCACAATTCCAACTAAGTGTGGTACATGCTATCATTCACAATTAATCTAAGAGTGGGACATGCCATCATTCACAATTCAACTAAGAGTGGGACGTGCTAACATTCACAATTCAACTAAGAGTGGGACGTGCTATCATTCACAATTCCAACTAAGAGTGGGACATGCTATCATTCACAATTCAACTAAGAGTGGGACGTGCTAACATTCACAATTCCAACTAAGAGTGGGACGTGCTAACATTTACAATTCAACTAATCGTCATTCCTGAAACTCAGCGAGCCCCTTCCACAGTTTTGACATTAGCAACCGCCAGGAGAAGCTTGGTATTAGCCTGACGCAGCTGAAGAGCTGAATTAGGAAAAATAATTTCTGTAATGGCGCCAAGAAGCTTGTCCTCTTGGAAAGGATTGCAGACGCTGCAGTGGGGGATGTAGAGGCCGGCTTCGACTGGAGCATAGCTGCAGCCACCACCGATTAGGTGGGTGGACATTCAGGCAAGGATATGGGGATATGTAGCAAGCGTCAATTTTATTGTAGGTGTTGCCGGAATGAGGTTTTCCCCAGACTTTGACGCGCCTCGGCCAGGATGTCCTGAAGGAATATGTTGACTTGTTACTGTTTCTTATATGTACTTTTTTTTTTACATATGGGTAAACTTTAAAGGTTCGCTTATTTAGCAGATGCACTTTTAGTTCCTCACTTTCAGAAATGGCTTTCTTTCTTTCTTTGTTCTATTCTGTTCCATTACCGGCATGCGTTGTGTTCGCCAAAACGCCCTGCTGTTCCCTTCATCCCAGCATGGACTCACTGGCTCTTCATGGCGTCCATTGTTTTCTTACTGTTTGCCGACAGCAGTCTTTGCGTGATTTCAACCTTGCGCAGGTCGGCTTACCCCACTGCTGCTGCCCGCGGTTCCAGTTGGGTTTCTATGCTTTGCACAGTGTTTGGTAAGTGCCTTGCTACTTTCTTCTACTGGTGAATGCCCAGTAGCCCTGCACTGGCTTCTGGTGTTTCCACTGCATGAAATCTTCCTTGCACAGCTTTCCTCTTCTCAGCACCTGAGCCGGTTGACTCCACCGTCTCGCTCTCACTCCGTTGCTCACAAAGAAAGGAGTTACCTGCTTCTACCAGCTATGTCTGTTGGTTTCTGGCATTCGAGATTAAATATCCTGGCTACAGGTGTGTGTTCCCAACAACTAGAGCCTGTGCGCAGGGCTTTTCCTGCTCTGCATTCCTACACTCCTCTTCCTTGTTGCAGTGTTAAGGTGTTTCTGGGACCAGTAGTCCTTTTCAGTTAGCTTGCACGAAAACATTGGAGGCATGATTCCAATAGGTCTTGAAGGAAAGTCAGCAGTGTTGAAGTATTTTTGGGAACAGTAGTCCTTTTTAGCTGGCTTGTACAAAAACATTGGAGGCATGTTCCTAATAGGTTTTGAAGGTAAACCAGCAGTGTTAAGGTGTTTTTGGGAACAGTCCTTTTTAAATGGCTTGCACAAAAACATTGGAGGAATGTTTCTAATATGTTTTGAGGGCAAGTCAGTGTTTGAAAGTTGGTCTGTAGATTGGAATGAAAGAGATTCCACACTCTCCTTTGAGGGTGTAGAGGAAGAATCACAGTAGGCCATAAGAGTGTAACAAATGGCAGAATCATCTGGCAAGGGAAGATGGGGATACCATGTCTCATCTGATGAAGCCATGGTATTTCCCTGGAGGTTGTTTTCCCCCATGTGGTCTTCCCTCACATACCCACCCTCAGGGTCAGCATCAGGTAGTCGCTTTCATCCCCTGGCGACTTGATAAGAGGTGACCCCCGGGAAAACAGTGATGACTATCAGATTCATCACAGCGGTCTTCCAGTATGTAGATGGCATCATGGTCTGCAGCACCAAGAAGGAAGAGTGCAGGAGAGACTCGGTGAAACTGGTGGCAGTGTTGGCAGAGAAAGGGTACAAAGTGTGCAAAGAGAAAATACAATGCTGCCAGGAAGAGGTCCTATAGGTTGATCAGCTGATATCAAAAGAAGGAAGGAACATTATACCTTGAACCTCCTCTATTCGCCATCCTCGAAAAACCCAAAAGCACATTGTCCACACAGAGAGCCTCCGGTTAGGAGGGGATTATATCGAATCTATAAATCAAAATTGTCAGTTGCCGGGTGGTAAATCCAGTCAGATTTGTAGCCGAGCCAGTGGAGGAGGGAGCTTACGTGCATGACTGCATCAATTATACTGAATATCATGATGAAGTACCCCATGTTAAAGAAAATGCCCTCGATGGGTCATCGCCGATAGACCAGAGCACTGGCGAGACGTATAGTGGAACAGCTGTGGTGAAAGCAAGGGAGAATGGCATGATATGATATGATGATTTATTTATATTGCGCTCGTACACAAGTGACAGCTTTGAGATAGTGACAAGCACAAGATTACCAGCACATATTTCTGCGAAAGCAGAAGAATTGGTAGCATTGATTTTAGCGCTTGAAGCACATGCAGATGAGGCTGTAACCGTGTATTGTGACTCCGCCTGCATGACGTCAACAGTACACGCAGGACTGTCACGTTAGAAAAGGAGGGGTTTCATGTGTGCAGACGGCACACCAGTAAAGCATGAGCCATTATTAGACAGACTCATAGACGCACTTAAACTACCATCGGCTATTGCTGTGGTAAAGTGCACTGTGCATTTACCACAGCAATGTGCATTACCTCTACACTAGAAGTGTAGATTTGATTTCTCGCAGCAACGAGGAAGACATCACTTCACTAGTTGCTGAAAGCTCCAAACCATCAGCACAATTGATTATACTCGGAGACTTTAACCTTGGGTTTAACGACCCCCTAGACACCCCAGCCACTGCCCTGGCCATGGCATTAGAGGAGCATGGCCTCCAACAACTTTGCTCCAAACCCACCCACTCGAAAGGCAGAATCCTTGACTGGATAACTACCCTTAACTGCAACATTACTACGAAAGATCCCACACAACTTATCTGGACTGACCACCACCTCCTCCCGTTTGACATTCTTACCAGCAACTCAGCACATAAAAGGCCTATCATGGCACCTGCCTGCCCTACTAGGAAAAAGAGCAATATCACAGCGGAAGCCCTAATACCTCTGGTGATCCCTACTTTAAACGCACTACCCGCCACAACAGACTTGAACCAACTGGTCAACGCCTACAATGAGTCCATGGCCAAAGCCATTGACATCATTGCCCCACTGAAACTGCGCAAAGGAATACCCAAAGCGCACCTGAACACATGGTTCACCCCGGAGCTGAAAACCCTGCGTCAACAAAAAAACAAACTTGAAGCACTCTGGAAATCAGTGCCTTCTATAAATAACAGAACCAATCTCACCAACATCTCCACCCTCTACAAAAATGAGATTATACGGGCCAAGAAAGAATCTCTCAATACTAGGATCTCCCAGGCAAGCTCCAGTACTAAGGAGCTCTTTAACATACTAAAGGAATTAGAAAACCCCATTACCCCCACTGACTCTTGCACTAAGGATAAACCCTGGTGCACAGGGATCCAGAATGCCCTAGCTAACAAAATCTCAGGGCTCCAAACTAAAATCAACAACAAACGACAACAACTCACTCTCGATCCCACCTCCTTCCCCACGCCCCCTCCACCTACTGCCACTAGTTCAGGCTTCACCTTCAAAAAGGTATCCATATTGGAGGTTCAGAAAATTATAGCATCCCTTAAACCATCGAATTGCAAGGGGGACAGCTGCCCCGCACAGATCATAAAAGATGCAGCTAGGGATCTCTCCCCATTTATCACCAAATTAATAAACCTGTCCTTCGCCAACAACATGGTCCCCAGCAATCTGAAACAGTCCTGGGTCCTACCGCTACTAAAAAAAACTACTCTCAACCCTGACATCCCCACGAATTACAGACCCATTACCACCGTCCCATTCCTACTAAAAATCTTGGATAGAGTGGCTTATTTACAAATCCAGGACTACCTTGAGGCCAATCACCTACTAGGAACTCGCCAATCTGGCTTTCGACCACAACACGGGACAGAAACGGCCCTTGTTGATCTCAAATGCCAGATAGACGAACTCAAAGACAAAAACAAGGCTGCCATCCTTCTACTCCTTGACCTCTCCGCTGCCTTTGACCTGGTCGACCATAAAATCCTGCGCAACCATTTTTCTCTGGCAGCACACTTCTCCCACTCTGCAGTCACATGGATCCAATCTTTCCTGGACAACAGAACCATGCGGGTCTTCTCCCCCCTAGCAGCGGCTGACCCCATCCCCATCACCTGCGGTGTCCCACAAGGATCCTGTGTCTCACCTACCCTTTACAATATTTTCACCAAGCCCTTATTCGACAAGCTGGACAATCTGGGTGTCACCTATACTAACTACGCAGATGACACCCAGATACTCCTCACCCTATCAGGCAACTACAACAAGGACGCCAAATGGATCAATGAAGTATTTTCCATCATTCAGGCATGGATGGCCACACATGGCCTATGCCTGAATGATGACAAGACTGAATTGCTTCTTGTCGGCTCACCGAACACTATCAGTAAACTCTGTCCCGGCTACACTAGCTTCACTATTGACGGTAACACCATACCCATTGCCAAGAGCGTAAAAACCCTCGGTTTCTACCTAGACACGAACATCAACCTAGCTAAACAAATCAACATGACCGCCTCAGCCACTGCCTACACCGGTAAACTAATCAGGGCCTGCAGACCACTGATCTCCCCTAGCAACTGTCTCATCCTAGCCAGAGCACTCATTCAATCTAAACTGGATTACTGTAATAGCCTCTATGTAGGTGCCAACAAAACAGTAATCAATAAATTGCAAGTTTTACAAAATAACGCACTCCGTGCCGCCCTCAATATTCCTAGAAGGGAACACATCTCCGCCACCAGAACTGCCTGCAAATGGTTGTCCATCCAACAGAAAATTGACTTGAAAACCATATGCCTTACTTACAAAGCCCTCAATCATCTTGCCCCACCCTACCTCTCGAACAAATTTACACTAAGACAGAACACTAGAACCACCAGATCGTCCAACTCATTACAACTAACAGTTCCCAAATACTCCCTCAAAAGAGCTGGAGGATCCAGCTTCCCAACTTTGGCATCACAACTCTGGAATTCCATCCCACTGGATATTAAATCTACACCTACTTTCCAACCCTTCAGAACTAAGGTCTTTTCCTGGTTAACCAACAAATAACTGTCCTACCACATATGTATGCACTCCGAATGTCCAATTTTATGTATATTGTTTGAATACTATTATCTATGCCCTATCAATACTGTACTATTGTCTTTTACCTGTAACCTGATGTTCAAAGCGCATATATACCCCCGGGTCAAGAGCGCTATATAAATAAATAAACAAACAAACAAACAAACGAGGCCGCTGATATGGGAGCAAAAAGAGCAGCATATTTCCCAGAAGTAACTGACATTGCAACTGCACCAAAATAAAACACACATGCAACATGGTGTTAAAGGAGGGCTTTAATATGCTGCACATGGCACAAATTGTAGAGTTGAAGACGAGGGCTCCACTATAAGAGTAGGAGTTATGGAAAAGGTTGGGGATGGAAAAGGAGGGGGTGCTCATTGTGCCCCACAGATGCAATGCAATGGTAGGACAGCACCGGGAAACCTGTGATGCCCCAAGGGTTGCTTACAGTAGCATTAGAACATCTGCACTACCCAGCACCCACATCCAGAGAATGTATTGTAGTACTGATTTCAGAGGATTGGTTAGCCCCTAACTTAACAGAATAAGTTTCTAATTTTGTCATTAATTGCTCGTTTTGTCAGAAATGTACTGCTAGGCACACCGTGAGACCTGTGAGAGGAGCAATACCCCATCCTACAGGAATATTCCAGCATCTAAATATTGACTATGTAGACATAAACACAATTTGTAATGGCTATAGGTATATGTTAGTGGTTGCATGTTCCTTCTCCCAATGTATTGATCTGGTTCATGCACACATCGTGATGACACATGTTCAGCAAAGTTCCTTGTATGAGAGGTATTTCCAAGGTGCGGAGTGTGCGACGTGTTGTGTTCCGACAACGGACCACATTTTGTAAATGAGTTCTTTGAGCACATCACTATCCTCTTGGGGATAAGGCACACATTCTGATCGACCTATCACCCACAAGCAAATGGCATTTGTGAGTGTCCCAACAGCATTTTAAAAGAACAAATTGCCAAACTAAAAAAGACCCTGAAAAAGAGTTGGTGGCATTGCCTTCCTCTAGCTCTATTTTCTTTACGTAATCAGCAAGCCTCCGACCATCACCTCACTCCACATGAGCTGGTGACAGGACGAAGGTTGTCCTCGCGCATTGCTGCTTCCACATGGGCTCATATTGATGCAGAAAGTGCTGCTATTGTGTTAGGGAAAGAGATGCACGATAATTTGACAGCTATGTTAGAATCTTTTAAATGTATGTCTCAACAGGTGCAGAGACAGTAGGGAAACACGAGAAACCCAGATGAAAACTACTAACAAACTGACCCAGAAAATGTCCTAAGACCCCTCCTATGATACCCTGGTGACAGGTGTGGAGAATCCTGTGGATCCCCCACTAAAACCCAGCCTAGAGTCTCCTCCGAGGTGACCAGGAGAGGGCGGATGCTTCCTGATCCCAAAACTGGGGGTGGTGTACTGCGGGAAGAACGCCTGGGTGGAGACCAGGCCCAGGGATGTGGGGAGATTTCGCTGGGTGAGACACAGTATGTTTCCATGAAGAGGAATACTTTTACCATAGACTTAAAGGATGAATTGGCTCATTGCCATTTATTATATCTCAACCTCCTACTAAGGATCAAAAGGTAAATTCTGAATGAGTGACTCAATTTAGTTTAAAACGCAAAGAACCAATCTTGTATAACCCAAACTGTGCATGTCCTCCACAATATCAAAGGTATACCAACAGGACCAACAACAATTTGACTTTTCCTGGCATTTCTATCTCTCAAAAAGTTACACCTCATAATTCCTCTTTTAATAATATCAAAAGAGGGAAATCAATCTTTAAAGCTTTCAAAAAAGTAGAGAAATTGAATATAAGGTAGACTGCATGCCCCAGAATTCCCCAGGGACTGTAAAGAAGAAGAGGGCTGTAGAGGAATGCAGGCGTCAAGGTCAGGCAGGCAAGCCTAGTAGCTTCTGGAAGGACAGGCAATTAGACCTAAGGGCCTGTGCCTGAAACCAGTGAACCCACCTAAGAGGCATAAAAGACTGTACCAGGGAGAAATAGTAGAAAGAAGCTGGAGTTAGAGCTGAAAGGATGGCAGTAGCAAAAGAAGCAGAGAACAAGGTTGGCAGTTTACACGGAAGTGTGACCACAGAAGCTCCGGACTCCAAATGATCAGAAACACCTTGCTGGTAACTGTAACCAGCTTTATTTGCACTCGCGTATACATCTAAGTGAGTAAAAGCTGTTCGTAGAAGTGGAAGGTCTTTCTAATAAGGGAAATGTAACACATGCTTTTGTCAACTAACTGAAGTACTCACATGTATTGAAAGTATCTGTTTCCCATTATTGGAAATAGCTTGCTGCTCAGCGTATGCGTGGCTCTGATTAAGGAGAAGAATGCTGTGCGTTAAGTTATTGAAGCAGAAAGGACTTCCCAAAATGTTACAAGCATACTTTAAAGAGGTCACGCATGCACCAGTGTTTCCCAATACCTTGGAGGCTGAAAGCTGACTGAAAGGTGGAACGTGCATCCTTTGAAGTGGCAGTTCAAGACTAAAACCAAATTGTGTGTGCCTAATTTCGTTTCTATTGGTAAATCCACATCTTGTAACATATCGAATACTTGTCATACTCCTGGGCATTACGGTAGAAGAGGTATATGCGGCAACTGGAAACGATGTAACACTTATCACAGACCTGCTAATGGCAGCTAAAATGACCCTGGCACAAGCATGAAAAATCCCAGATGGCCCAATAACGGCATGCTGGTGGGTGAAAACATGGAACGTAATGGCCATGGAAGAGGTAGGGGCCCTGAAAGACGGCAAGTACCTCAAATTTCGAGCAATCTGGGACCCCTTCTTCGACTATGTCAGAGAAGCATATTTTTTTAGGCCAAACCTATTAAGAGTGATCCAAAACTGAGCACTGACAAGCCAAGTCCAGAAACTCTGCTTCCATGCAGAAACTAACTAGCCAAGGCACAACAATCCCTTTGGAAAACAGATGGACAAATTTACACCTAAAAACTAACACCAACAGTTAAGATGTGGCCTTAGCAAATGCTATGTGTTAAATTAATCACATTTTTGGCCAACACAATACTTGAAAATGATGGTGTTTGAATAAATAAAGTTGGTTAAAAAAACATATCGAATACTTGCAGTAGAAGTCGTAGCAGCAGCAGAAGCTGAATCAAAGAAAAAGCATTACCCAAGCCCATAGGGTCTACTCTGTTAAAGTGAATCACACCATTATTTTGGAGTTGTTGGAGTTGTTGTTACCTGAGAGTCATCTAATATTAAGGTAATAAGGTTACTGAAAGCTATAAAAGTGGCACAGCAGCTTTGGGGAGACCATTGGAGGAAAGGTGTATATGAAGCTGGGGAAGGGAGCAGGGTGCTTGTTAAAATAAGCTGTTTTAAATCTGCTTGGTTGAAACTATTTGAATGGAGAACTAGTCTGGAAGCTAGAGGCAGATTTTGTGGTAGTTGCAAGACAGAAGGAAAGGCAAAGAGGCTGTCCTTTTTTGCCATACAAGAGATAAGAGTGCCTTGCCAACCTGTAAAGGTTGCAGAAGTCTTGCTGAAGTTGCCTAAAGTTGAAGTTGCAGTAGCAGCAGTACCTTTTCCTAACATTGGAAGTTGTAGCAGCAGTAGTAAAACTGTGGTCATCAACATTTCTTGTCAGCACTATATTAATTAGAAGTAGCAGAAGCAGAAGACAACTGTGGAGCAAGGAAGCCTGCTCGCACGGCACTAATAGTAGAAAGGAGTTGCTGAAGAAAGAGCAAACCTTAAGCAGAAGCATCCTGACAAACTGTGTGCCAAAGACGCTGCAGAAGTTGAAAGCAGAGGTTTTGTCTTCAATTTTAACCATTCTTTCCTTGAAGGAAGTCATCTAGGAATTCCCATTTGTGTTCTTACTGTACTTAGATCCTAGAATAGGCAGGGAATCCCCTGATAGAGTATGTTTAATTAGGGTTTATTTTATAATTGTGCAATATAAAATGTTGAATCTTGAGAAAACTAAACACAGTCGTGAGTCTCACATTACTGACACCTCCCACATGGTACCGTGCTGGAATTTTGTTCGAAAGTGGCATGAGCCACAATTTGTAGGACCTTTTGTTGTAGAAGCTGTCACTCCATCTGCGGTCAAAGTTGAGGGAAGGAGAGCCTGGATCCATCTCCACAAAATCAAAGAGTATCGAGGTGAGGCTCCCCTGTCCGCAGATACTGAGCACGAAGGTGATGAAGAAGTTCGGTGACCTCAGACGCAAGTGATGATGAGAGCCAATCAGCAGCAAGAGCAACAGCAAGAATAAAAGGAACTGAATTAAACTTTCCAGCATGAGAAACGTTCTCATTTAACATTCGTCAAAAGAGGAACATGCACTTTTGTTGTTCTGATCCTCTCATTCCTATTGAAAAATGATTCTCCATTAGGAATTTGGAACATTGAACAAGCTGCTATATTATTTAAAATTGAAAAGCATTAATAGTTTTTGTAAACATGTCTCTTACACGTTTAACTGAAGTTTTCCATGTAAGCAATTAGTCTTCTAAAAGAGAAGGCAGAAACATTTCCCTTTGTAGAACCGCGCGTGTATTAAACACAATTAGCTATTCTCTCCTAGCACATAGAGGGAATTATGCCCCTAGCTATTTGTGGTCTTTATTTTATTATTTTTGTTGCACTGAGAAAACAGATAATTTATAATACAGCTAAACCAGTAAACATGAGAACATCACCGGTGGCAATAACATTCGAAATGACCCCAGAACAATCCCCTGTAGTGAGCACATAGAGTAAACGATTGAAAAGAAGTGTGCTAGATGACTAAAGCAAACTGAGCAGGTATATGGATGATTCTGTCCATGTCACCAACAACCTGTGGTACCAGCATATGAGCAAAGTGGGGAGAGAGATGTCTGATGAGAGTTGTTTTGTGTGTTCCCTCATCCCCTACTCCATGAGTGCTTTCAGAATGTTAATAGCAACTGAAATACCCACACACACAGCATATTGCTCTAACACACCTTGCACTATGTATGACCCGAGACCAATTCCATTGTCAGACAGCATCCACAGTATTGGTAACAAAAGCAGATTCTCCACAGGTGGATCATTTTATAAAACAAAAGACTATGATGATAAGTGAAAAATGCGACACAAGATCAGGAAATACGCACCACTAGAGACTGTGTGAGGAGGGATTTATAATAGAAAATCACAAAATGTTGCAATGTAACGATGTCCAAGGAAAATAAATACCTGGGTGCTGGAATAGAGGCCAGTTACAAATAAAAGCAAGTGTACTTACTGATGACCGATGGCACAGAAGGATTGATAGGGTACAAAGCATGGGCACTCCTAGGGCAGACTCAAGAGGTGGTGCAGAATGCAAATGCCCAGTGCCTTAAAGAATGGCCTGTCTATATGAAAAGGCTCATTTAGTTAGAAGATGATGGGACCAGTCCCATACTACCACTGAAAAATGTGCCCCTCTGCTTTCGGAATGAAGGGGCAGTAAAGGTAAAGGTGTAAATGAATAAGGTAGGCAGACACATTTTTGACATACATGGCTTGAAATAACAGCAGTTATAATGGACCACAATTGGGCCTGTGGTTCAAAGGCCTACATAGAGCTTTCCCCAAATTGGAGAGGCCTGTGCTCCCCGTTGTGCTCCCCGTTGGTGATAAGCTCACCAGTTTTAGTATTGCCCCAGAGTGAGGTGCAGATTGCGGATTTTCCCTGGATGGTCACACACACCTAAGAAAAAAAAGACCCTAACCCTTAAACATACCAATTGAAGTAATTAATTACCTATTAGCAAACGCAGCAAGGGCATAAGGGGATATACCAGATGGGCATAAATTGTTCAGCAAAACAGAAAAGAAATTCGCATCCATCTTTGCTCCTGGGTAGCAGGCCCATGCAAATGCCAGATGGCTGCAAATAACCCGGTCAGCACTGTTGCAAACCATTACTACAACTGTACTGTTGCAAACCGTTACTACAACTGTACAAGGTTTTAAAGCAATAAGGGAAGAGCTCAGAGCAATAAATCTCATGACACTTCAAATCAGATACATCCTGAATCTGATAACGGCTATGGAGAGTGGTGTCTGCGCAAAAACTGGCCTGTCTTGCAGCACGTGCATACCCGCTAACGATGAGGAAAATGGGACCCTCACAGAAGCAATAGCCACATTGACTGAATTGCAAACACAAATGGTGGAGGAGGTGGGAGACATTGCGGATGATAGTTGGTTCAACTATCAATTCTCTGTGATACCCTCATGTTTGGCTAATGCATTCAAAGTACTACTGCCCATACTGGTACCATTGGCTTTCTGTACCATAAGAATAACAATAGGCCAATGCAAGAAGACTGCCAAAAAGGCAGTGGGAATCAAAATAGTGATAAACCTGGATACTCACACGCATTTGTTTACCCAAACAGATGAATTCCTCCATACCGAAACAGTAGACAACTGTCTATCCCCATCCATGGTCAAAGTTCAAGTGCACTCCAAAGCCCCAGAATTACACAGAGCATTGGGTGAATTGTGATGTCTCTGGAGTATGTAACTACATTCCATAAAGCATTGACGTCCATGTGAGATGTGGAGGTAGCTTGAGGGGGGAGTAATATATGGGTAGCCAAAGAGCCCTATCTGGGGGAAAGCAGAAGGAAGAGTGTTGCTGAGGAATCGACAAGAGGGGGGAATGGTGGGAGGCAGATGTATACATCAACCTTAGCTTCTGCCCCACCCTCGATGTACACATGGGTGAGAAACATTACTCACTAAGACAACTGCACCACCTTTATCCCAGGCAGGTACAAGACAGAGACATTCTAAGCTGAAGATTGCAAATGCAGTCTAGCCAAAGTTGCACCAGTAGCAAGCGCATGCATTAGACACAAAGCAAATATGCAATTCATATGAAGAACATCTACACTAGATCAAATATGCATTTGTACATGAAAAATATTAACAAAGCAACCACAAGACATGAAGAAACCCAATGTATATGTTGAATACAACATGAACGACATGCGAATATAGCTCACTAAAATAGGACAGCCATCTTCTTCAAATGGAATCCACAGCATGCTATTAAATAGACCAAAGCCTCAAGACTTTGAGAGAACTCAAAAATCAGAATCCACAGAAATATAGAGCTGTCCAGAGCTCAGACGGTAGCTGGCAATTAAGGACAAGGTAAGAATGAGATAGGGAGGATGGGACCAGCAGAACGAAGGTACGAGATTGCAGTTCCCAAGCCACAAGAATACAACCATCCTTTGTATACCAGGTGCACTAAAATAGCAAGCCAACAAACTCCATTAAGAATAACTCAAGCGTGTCCCTGGTGGAAACAGAAAACACGACACACGCGTTTAAATTAGCAAAAATCCCAATAGGAACCAACTCCATTTCATTCACAGTCCTCTAATACATGAAAGACTCCCTAAAAGTTCCCACAGACAAAGGCCGCCTTGCAAGGTCAAGTACAAAGTAATTGCCCGGTCTCATGGCCTGAGGATGAGGGGTGGTATCTTCTTCAAATGAATAAGACAGTCCATGGACCTCTCGTCCCTTCCCCTTAAACCCTGTCTGACTCATATCTTTTTTTTTTTTATATTGCATTTTATTGAATTTAAACAACAACACAATCAACGAGAACCAAAAGAAAAACAAGATCAAAACATACGCATTCAAGGAACGAATCAGTAAGTGAAAGCATGGTAAAAGTCAATTGTTCTCCATTTGTCGCCCATTCCATCTACAATTTAGTCTTGTGTCTTAGGGCATCATGAAGTTACTGGGATTCCCTCTCCACCCATTTGTCCCAAATCTTAGAAGCTTTGCTAGGGCAGCCTCTTGCTTTATAAACTCTGTGCTCTAACATTGCAAGTGTGTCCATATCATCTGTCCATTGTTCCAATGTTGGAGACTCTGGGGCTCCCCATTTTTGTGCAATGTTCCGCTTCATCAGTCCTGCGGCCGTGGATAGGAGCAGTCCTTCCCATTTATCAGTAGTGTTCTCGTCGGGAGAACCCAACAACAACACCTTTGGGTTCAGTGTTATATTGCGGCCTAGCACCCTGGATAGTTCATTGCAGCATTTCCCCCAGAAAGTCTGGATCCGCGGACATTCCCAGAGGATGTGTATGAATGTACCAATCTCTCCCCTACATCGGAGGCAGTTCGGGTTTGGGGCTCGTTGTTAGGCAGAAACCTGTGCAGTTCCCGCTGGGACCACTGCAAAAGATTTAAGACTACAGGTGTTTGGCAGTAAACCCACTTGGTAGCAGTCTGTACCACACAGATTCACTTGGTAGCTGTGGCTGAGCAGTCAGACTTCCCTCAAGAAGAGTTAGGCAGTATACAGAGCATACAAAATAGGTACAGAGGCACAGTAGCACAAGCAAACACTGACCAGAGCTTGTGTAAAAGTATATGATTATTTATTTAAAACACTTGTAAAATTACACTAGCACAGAAAAAGGTAAGTAAATTCAAAACACAGTCCTAATTACTATATGTACATGCCTAGTTATTTTGTTGGACAAGTCTTAGTTAACACCACTTATTTCCAGACAGAGGTGAGCGCTTAACGTTAGATGGCACTCCAACAAATTGTTTAAAAAGGGAGGGAAAAGGCAAAATTAAGAAAGCAATACAGCAAAACACTTTTCAGGGAACCACAGTAAGTATTAGAGAAGGCAGTCTATTGAGGAGCAAGGAAGTTCAGTGCCAGGCCCACTTTAGGGAGAGCCACGCCAAATATGCCCAAGATCACACAATGTCACGAAGTCTCAAAAAATCTTTACAGGTGAGTAGAAAAGTTCTGTTAAGCTTAGAAAAGTTTAGTTAGGGTGTCCCAGGCTAACCCAGGTTCGAGAGCCGAGGGCTAAATCTACCCCGTACAATCGGTGGCAAGGGAAGCCGGGCGTAACACAGTACCTTCAAAATGGAAAGGATCCTCCAGCGGTGGCAGTTGTTCCTGGTAGTGGGTGCAAGTCGCGGCGTCGTCCAGAGGAAGAGCAGATCTCGACGTGGAGGAAGGCTGAAAGTCGTTGCACTACCAGGGAAGAAACCAGCCGTGGAGTTTTACGGTTTAAAGGATGTTACCCCTCTTTCGCGGTAGAGGTAAAAAGTGGTATTCCGGTTGCCGGGGTGCTTGGCACAGGCAAGGCGGCCACGAGATGCTCCAGGGAGGTGAAAAGAAGGCAAAAACTGATTGTCCCCACCAGTGAAGGGAAGAAGACTCTCCGGACTGGAGATCTCCTCTTTCGTTGGGAAGTGGTGAGACGGTTCCGCAGGGCTCCACCGGTGGTGTCGTCGTGGCAGGTCGGCTCAGCTTCTCCCTCTCCGGCTTCTTAGGTCCTGTGGCGACTTCTGAAGTTCCAGTCCCCAAAGCCCTGCTTTTATGCAGCAAACCCCCATTCACCAGTCCTAGCTGTCACTCAAACATGCTAAGTGGTGAGCCGGGGGGGCTCACCACTGGGCCAATCACACAAGAGTGCGATTTGAGTTGCCAAGGCAACTCAGTCCAGGGTGCCCAAATCCCCCTCCCACACATCCTGTAGACCCAGACACAGTGGCACCACTTTGGAGGGCTTCTGTGCAGAAGCCCGCCAAAAGTGGAACAAAGGCTCGGCTCGGGTTCAGGGTTACTGAAGTGAACCCAGACGCCATTTTGGCAGCGAGTTCTGGCAAAAAATCCCAACCGGCGAATTAATATTAAATAAATAAACCGGCGGTATCTTTAACATTGCACCAAAAAGTGGTGCATTAAAATCAATGGGAAATCCCATTGGGAAATATTCCGGTGGAATATTTCCGTGGTATCCACTGCCACCAGCCAGAAACTCGGCGAGGGGGGACGGGACAGTACCCCCTCGACAAACAGACCCAGGGGCAATCTAATTGCCCCTACCAGTACGCCCACAGTATGATGGTTTGTACTGGTTCTGTTCACAATTTAAGACTAGTAAAGTCAATGGTGACCTTACATGCCCAGGGAGAAAGTAGTCAGTCCCAGGGTATGGAGTCTATGTTTGGGGGTCACTATGACACCCCTGTGTTACTGCACTGAGGGTGCTGTGTAACACACATACAAAAACCAATGATAGCCTATGGGGAAAAATACCCTAAAGCCCATAAGCACATTACAAGTCACAGGAATACACTCAAATCATGTCCAAGTGTGAGGGTAAAAAGAGTCCCACTCTTGGCAGGAGAAGAAAATAAACCCCAAAAATCCAGCAAAGCTGCTGGGGAACTCACTAGGTTAGGAAATTCACCCTAAACAGAGAATTCTCCCTAACACTCGCCCCCCCCCCCCAGACTAAGGGACAGGAGGATTTAATCCACTCCTGGATGAACCTCATACCTCTAGTCGATGACATACATCCTAGAGAGTCCATCAGCATTTTGATGGTGACACCCTGACCTGTGCTCAATGGTGAAATCAAACCCTTGGAGGGAGATTGACCACCTCAATAGTTTTGGATTTTCCCCTTTCATTTGCATTAACCATCTCAAGGGTTGGTGGTCAGTCTGAATGACAAAAGTAGAACCATTCAAGTATGGCCTAAACTTCTTCAGTGCCCACACAATAGCAAAGCATTCTCTTTCGATTGTTGCCCACCTTGTCTCACGATCCTTCAGTTTTCTACTGATGAAGCAAATGGGGTGCTCCCTACCCCTCTCATCCAGTTGGCTAAGAACTGCACCTATACCTACATTGGAAGCATCCGTTTGTACAATGAAAGTTTGGTGGTAGTCAGGAGCTCTGAGTACTGGAGCTTGGCAAAGAGCTTTCTTCAGGTTTTCAAAGGCCTGATTGCATTCCTCAATCCATTTGACCTTCTTAGGGAATTTTGGAGAGGAGATTACATTCAGTGGAGAAGCTATGGTCCCATAGTTATCAATGAAATTCCCGTAATACCCAGTGAGGCCTAGGAAGGCTCTCACCTGGGTTTGAGTAGTAGGTGTTGTCCAATTTTGCACAGCTTCAATTTTGCTGAGCAAAGGCCTTATTTCTCCACCTCCTACCTCATGCCCAAGGTAGACCACTTTACTCTGTCAAATTTGGCATTTACTTGCCTTTATGGTCAGATTGGCCTGCCCAAAAGCCTGCAAAACATGTCCTAAGTGGTTCACATGTTCCTCCCAGGATTGGCTGAAGACTGCAATGTCATCCAAGTATGCAATGCAGAAGTCCTCCATCCCAGCTAGAACTTGGTTCACCATCCTTTGGAATGTAGCAGGTGCATTTTTGAGTCCAAAAGGCATAACCTTGAATTGGTATAAGCCAGCCGGGGTAGAAAATGCAGTTTTCTCCTTGGCATGGTCTGTCAGGGCTATTTGCCAATAGCCTGACGTAAGGTCCAGGGTGCTGAGGTACTTGGCTGCACCAAGTTTATCCACCAACTCATCTGTCCTTGGCAAAGGGTGGGCATCAGTCTTGGTGACTGCATTAAGAGCTCTATAGTCCATGCAGAATCTCAATTCTTTGGATCCTGCCTTTGGTACTAACACAACTGGGCTAGACCATGGACTAGTAGAGGGTTCTATTACCCCGAGATCAAGCATTTTCTTTACCTCACCTTTGATGTGGGTTCTGACATTCTCTGACATTCTGTATCCTCTGCTTTTGACTGACAGACAGTCAATAGTGAGTATGTCATGCTGTCCCCAAGGGGTCAAGCCTGGTGAAAGTGAGAACAGAGGGGCAAACTGATTCAACATAGATTTGCACTCCTCCTGTTGCTCAGGTGTCAGATCTGAAGAGAGATTAACTCCTTCAACCTTTTCGTCCAAAGGTAAGCCTCTCAGGAGGTCAGGTAGAGCTTCACTCTCCTCCTCCTCTTCTGATGAAGCTAGAAGCAAGGCTCATACTTCTGGTCTAGAGACATAGGCTTTGAGGCGGTTGGTATGGGATACTCTAGGAGCTTCCCTGGGTTTGCCCAGATCCACCAGATAGTTGACCTCTCCAAGTTTTCCCACAACCTTGAAGGGTCCCATCCATTTGTCTTGCAAGGCCCTCTGCCTTGTTGGAAGCATTACAAGAACTAGCTGGTCTTGAGTGAACTCAACCATGTTAGCCTTCTGATCATGCCAATGCTTGACCTGAGCTTGTCCAGCTTTCAAGTTGTCACTTGCTTCTGCCATCATGTGTGACATTCTCCTCCGGAGACCTATCACATAGTCAGTCACTCTGACTGGCTTGGGGGAAGGAGCACTCTCCAACCCCTCCTTAATCACGGCCAAGGGGCCTCTGACTGGATGGCCATAGAGAAGTTCAAAGGGAGAATAACCTACTCCCTCCTGAGGGACTTCTCTATAAGCAAAGAGAAGGCATGGCAGTAGAAGGTCCCACTTCTTTTTAAGGGGTTCTTCTAAAGCACCTATCATGCTCTTCATGGTTCTGTTAAACCTTTCTACCAACCCATTGGTCTGGGGGTGGTATGCGGTTGAGAACTTGTAAGTAACTCCGTAGGTTTTCCACATGGCCTTCATGTAGTGGGACATAAAATTTGACCCCCTGTCAGAGATTACTTCCTTAGGAAACCCAACCATGGTAAAAATACCAAGGAGGGCCTTAGCTACAGCCGGAGCTGTAACAGTCCTCATAGGAATTGCCTCAGGGTACCTAGTAGCATGGTCTACTACAACAAGGATAAACCTGTTGCCTGAGGAGGTTGGAGGATCAAGGGGACCAACTATGTCAATCCCTACCCTCTCAAATGGGACTCCCACAACTGGGAGAGGCACTAAAGGTGCCACATTCTTGGAACCAACCTTACCAGAAGTCTGGCAGGTATGGCAGCTCCTGCAATACTTATCTACTTCGGCCCCCATTTTTGGCCAATAAAAGTAGAGGGAGAGCCTTTCCTTGGTCTTCTTGAAACTCAAGTGACCAGCCAAAGGAATCTCGTGGGCTAGTTGCAAGAACTGTTGTCTGTTCTCTTGGGGTACTACCAGGCGTTGGTAGTCTCCAGGTTCAGATGCAGTTGGTTCACTGCAGAAGAGGCCATCTTCCCAGTGTAACCTATACTTCCCAGGCTCTTGCCCATCAGCCTGAGAAGCTGCCTGTTGGCGAAGGCCCTCCAGAGTTGGACATTCTCTTTGTCCCTTACGAAAAGCTGACCTGCTGGGTCCACCTTCTGCCAGTAAAGACTGCAGCTCAGGATGGTCAGCCGGGTCCAGGTCTCCAATAAGTACTGGGCCTCCTACTAGCTCTTCTTCAGAGTCTAGTTCAACCATACAGGGTGGTTCCTCCCTCTCAGCCTCAGCTGGAGGTGGAGTTACAGGTGTAACTTTGGACAACCTGGGGGAAGTCTTTGTTGGAAGCACTGGACTGCTTGCTGTAGGCTTTTTCCTAGGAGTCTTGGGTTGCCCCTTTGCTCCTGATCTGGTAGTGACTGCAGTAAGTTGCTCCAGTGGGAGAGGAGTGATTTCTGTCATCATCTCCTGAGATAAACCTCGCAGGGTTTTCTCTCTTGCAGGTTTGGTGAGCTCCTATAACCTTTTACTAGGAGGTCTGGGGGTATGTGACACAACTCCAAGAGCTTTCAGGTCATTACCCAACAGAACCCTTCCTGGTACTTCACATTGTATACTGACAGGTATCTTCACAGCCATATCATTACACTGGATGAGAACTGGTAACTGGGGACACATCTGCACAGGCCCTCCAGCTAACTTGGTGAGGCATTTGGGTGCCTTAGCAACATCCTCTGCCTTGAAAAATGATTCATCCACCACAGTTATGCTGGCCCCAGTGTCCCGGATGGCAGGAGTCTCCTGACCATTCACCTGGACACTGTCCTTATAATACTCTTTAGTATTATCTGGGATAGAATTATAGACATCTAGATTCTGTTGTTCCCACAACCCCAGAGAGACTAAAGAAACACTGGCTGAGACTCCAGTGGGTTCATCAGCCAGTAGTAGAAAGTTTCCACTTGCCATAGGGACTTCCTCCTCTGGAGCGAAGGCTAAGGAGACAAGTTGGATCCGTGAAGGTTTACCCTTACATCTGGGATCTCCTTTCACATGGTCAGTAGCCTTACAAACATAACAGGATCCAAAGGTCCTTTGGAATGGAGGCTTGTTCTGACCTCCTTCTGGTTTGGCACTAGAAGGTATACTACTCTGATTTGGTTTCCCTTGTGGCTTACCCTTATGGTTTTGTTTGGGGCCCTCTTTGGAATTGGATTTATTAGAATTCTCTTTAGAGTCCTTTTTAGGCTGCTTCCCCTCATCCTTCTTCTGAGTTACCCCAGAATCCTTGTGAGTGGCCCTGTTGGCAACCCACAAGTCAGCAGCCTTAGCTAGCCTTCTAGGATCTAATTCCCGTGAATCAGCCAAGTGCTGTCTGAGCTCAGGAGAGCAGGCATCATAAATTGACTCCATCATTACAAGATTCTTCATTCCTTCATAAGTGTTCACTTTGTAACCCTTAATCCATCCCTCTAAGTTTTTCAACCCTTCACACACCCAGGTAGCCCAAGGGGTACCATCATGCTTTTTGAGGCTTCTAAACCTCCTAAGATACTGGGAAGGGGTCTTCCCAAACCTAGATATTAAAGCTAGTTTCACACATTCATACTCTTTCCTATCCTCCTCCCCCAACTCCATTACCGCATCAGTTGCAACAGTGGGGAGCCTAGAGAACAACCAGGTGAGTAACTCATTACCTGTGATGTTCTGGAGCCCATGATTATACTCAAACATAGACAACCAATCCAACACATCCAACCTAGGCTCATACATACCAATCAATTCTTTAGGCATCCGAGGTCTTTTAGGACTGGAACTTCTAGAGGAGCCAGAGAGAGAAGCATTTTCAACAGATAATTTCTTCATTTCTAGCTCATACTTGAGCTCCATTTCTCTTAGCCTTAGTTCTTTGTCAGTTTGAGCATTAAGTTTCTTGTACTCTAATTCCAGTTTCATTTTCTCCAGTTCATAGTATTGAGGACTAAATGTGGGACCTGGCAAAAGCCCAGTAGGTACAGCTGGTAGAGCAGACAGAGGCCTAGAGGGAACATCTACAACAGTTTCACCCTCCTCTTCTGTTTCTGACCCAAGATCATCAATACTTTGTTCAATATCAATATCATTGCTGTTCTCTACATTTGCTGGAGTGATAGGTTCCTCTGAACCAACATCCAGACTTTGGTTTTCTAACAACCTTTCTATTAGCTCCATTTTCTTGCCTTTAGTCATGAGATTATTATGCTTACAGAGAACTCTTAAACAATCAGCAGTTTTTGTAGCAAGGGACTCTTGACTATAAACTTCCATAGTAGACATGTTAGAAAATAACTTTTTCTTTAGTGCTAAGCTTTGTGGTTAGTTGCACTAAGGAATCTCAAAAGTACACTAAAGTGTATACTCAATACAAATCCCACCGCTGTACACCAGTGTTAGGCAGAAACCTGTGCAGTTCCCTCTGGGACCACTGCAAAAGATTTAAGACTACAGGTGTTTGGCAGTAAACCCACTTGGTAGCAGTCTGTACCACACAGATTCACTTGGTAGCTGTGGCTGAGCAGTCAGACTTCCCTCAAGAAGAGTTAGGCAGGATACAGAGCATACAAAATAGGTACAGAGGCACAGTAGCACAAGCAAACACTGACCAGAGCTTGTGTAAAAGTATATGATTATTTATTTAAAACACTTGTAAAATTACACTAGCACAGAAAAAGGTAAGTAAATTCAAAACACAGTCCTAATTACTATATGTACATCCCTAGTTATTTGTTGGACAAGTCTTAGTTAACACCACTTATTTCCAGACAGAGGTGAGCGCTTAACGTTAGATGGCACTCCAACAAATTGTTTAAAAAGGGAGGGAAAAGGCAGAATTAAGAAAGCAATACAGCAAAACACTTTTCAGGGAACCACAGTAAGTATTAGAGAAGGCAGTCTATTGAGGAGCAAGGAAGTTCAGTGCCAGGCCCACTTTAAGGAGAGCCAGGCCAAATATGCCCAAGATCACACAATGTCACGAAGTCTCAAAAAATCTTTACAGGTGAGTAGAAAAGTTCTGTTAAGTTTAGAAAAGTTTAGTTAGGATGTCCCAGGCTAACCCAGGTTCGAGAGCCGAGGGCTAAATCTACCCCGTACAATCAGTGGCAAGGGAAGCCGGGCGGAACACAGTACCTTCAAAATGGAAAGGATCCTCCAGCTGTGGCAGTTGTTCCTGGTAGTGGGTACAAGTCGCGGCGTCATCCAGAGGAAGAGCAGATCTCGACGTGGAGGAAGGCTGAAAGTCGTTGCACTACCAGGGAAGAAACCAGCCGTGGAGTTTTCTGGTTAAAAGGATGTTACCCCTCTTTCGCGGTAGAGGTAAAAAGTGGTATTCCGGTTGCCGGGGTGCTTGGCACAGGCAAGGCGGCCACAAGATGCTCCAGGGAGGCGAAAAGAAGGCAAAAACTGGTTGTCCCCACTAGTCAAGGGAAGAAGACTCTCCGGACTGGAGATCTCCTCTGTCGTTGGGAAGTGGTGAGACGGTTCCGCAGGGCTCCACCGGTGGTGTCGTCGTGGCAGGTTGGCTCAGCTTCACCCTCTTTGGCTTCTTAGGTCCTGTGGCGACTTCTGAAGTTCCAGTCCCCAAAGCCCTGCTTTTATGCAGCAAACCCCCATTCACCAGTCCTAGCTGTCACTCAAACATGCTAAGTGGTGAGCCGGGGGGCTCACCACTGGGCCAATCACACAAGAGTGCGACTTGAGTTGCCAAGGCAACTCAGTCCAGGGTGCCTAAGTCCCCCTCCCACACATCCTGTAGACCCAGACACAGTGGCACCACTTTGGAGGGCTTCTGTGCAGAAGCCCGCCAAAAGTGGAACAAAGGCTCGACTCGGGTTCAGGGTTACTGAAGTGAACCCAGGCGCCATTTTGGCGGCGAGTTCTGGCAAAAAATCCCAACCGATGAATTAATATTAAATAAATAAACCGGCGGTATCTTTAACATTGCACCAAAAAGTGGTGCATTAAAATCAATGGGAAATCCCATTGGGAAATATTCTGGTGGAATATTTCCGTGGTATCCACTGCCACCAGCCAGAAACTCGGCGAGGGGGGACGGGACAGTACCCCCTCGACAAACAGACCCAGGGGCAATCTAATTGCCCCTACCAGTACTTCCACAGTATGATGGTTTGTACTGGTTCTGTTCACAATTTAAGACTAGTAAAGTCAATGGTGACTTTACATGCCCAGGGAGACAGTAGTCAGTCCCAGGGTATGGAGTCTATGTTTGGGGGTCACTATGACACGCCTGTGTTACTGCACTGAGGGTGCTGTGTAACACACATACAAAAACCAATGATAGCCTATGGGGAAAAATACCCCAAAGCCCATAAGCACATTACAAGTCACAGGAATACACTCAAATCATGTCCAAGAGTGAGGGTAAAAAGAGTCCCACTCTTGGCAGGAGAAGAAAATAAACCCCAAAAATCCAGCAAAGCTGCTGGGGGACTCACTAGGTTAGGAAATTCAGCCTAAACAGAGAATTCTCCCTAACACTCGTTTCCAGCCGTGCATCATAGTTCTTGGGTAGTATATTCTGTGGAGGATTTTTAGTTGGACCAAGCAGAGTTTGGAGGAGATAGCAATCTCCCAGGGATGCATTAGGATCTGGATCCAGTCTTCCAGGTCTATGGCTCCCACATCGTCCTCCCATTTGGATTTAAGACGAGGAAGTTCCGGAGTAGCAAAGGAGAGCATGGCATTGTATAATATTGAAGTGACTCTAGTAGGGATATGTGTTGGAAGTATATTGCGTTCTATGGGTGTGTACTCAGGAATAGCGGGGTCCAACTGGATGTGTGTCCGTAGGGCGTGAGTCAGTTGAGTATGGTGATAGCGTTCGGTTGCTGGGAACTGGAATTTCTGCTGTTTTGCTGCAAAGGAGGCGATCTCCCCATCTATCAGGACATCCCCGATCTTTGTGATTCCAGCCTCCTCCCATTTGGGCCATGGAGTGAGTTTCCCCAATTCGGCCGTGTTACTATTGTGCCACAGGGGTTGTGCCGTGGTGATCTTGTCTTTCCATCCCACATAGGCGTGGGCCCGTCTCCAGACCCTTGAGACCTGTGCTGCCATTGTTTGGGGTGGGGGTCTGTGAAGAGGCTGGTAGAGCACGTTTAATGGGTCAGTGTCGTGGATGGCTGCAATTTCTGCCTTTATGTGCGGGAGTTCCCTTTCCCCGTGTAGTAGGTCGTTCACCACCGGCAGCTGGGAGACCCAGTAGTAAGCTCGGAGACAGGGCATGCCGATACCCCCCTCCCAAACCGATCTCTGGAGTGTAGCCAGTGCAATACAAGGCTGTCCCCCTCCCCATATGAGTTCTCTAAGGAGGGAGTCAAGGCGGTCAAAATCGGCGTCCTGAATCTCCAGTGGTGCGTTTTGTAGTACATAGAGGAATCTGGGCAGGGTAATCATCTTAAAGAGGGCTGCTCTACCCATTAGCGTCAGGGGGAGAAGCCTCCAGTGGCAGACATCATCTTTAAAACGGTCCATGATCGGCTGGAGGTTATGGGCTGCATAGCACGTCAGGTCCTCCGATATCCAAATCCCAAGATACCGGAAGCTGCCTGGTTCCACCTTGTATGGGCATTCCTGGGGGATGGCCTGGGTACCGCCCTTTACCGGAAAAAGGATAGATTTGTCCCAGTTGATTCTCAGCCCACTGAATTCACCGTATCGGATGAGCATTTGCGTTACTATGGGGCAGGTTCGTATCGGGTCACCCAAGTATACCGAGAGATCATCCACGTACAAAGACGCCCTGTCTTCATGCCCCTCCGGCCACCTGAATCCCAACCAGTCCTCGCTCTGGCGGAGCCACAGGGCGAGTGTCTCTATCGCGAAGACGAAGAGAAGGGGGGGCAAGGGCCATGTGCCCTTGCCCAGGGAGAAAAGCTCAGAGGGCCACCCATTTACCTTCACCTCTGCTTGTGGATCTGTGTAGAGAAGTTGTACCCATCCCAGGAAGTTGTCCCCGAATCCCATTCTTCACATAGTTTCCCAGAGGCTGTCCCAACGAACCAAGTCAAACGCCTTCTCAAAATCTATGGCAAGTAGTGCAAGCGGTTTGTCTATGATAGGGGCCCTTTCCAGCAGTAGGTGGAGGCGCCGCAAGTTCATAGGTGTTGATTTATGTGGCATAAACCCGCATTGGTCTGGGTGGACCAGGGAGGTAATTACCGCTTGCAACCGGTTGGCCAGGATCTTGGCGAGGATTTTAGTTTCGCTATTGAGTAATGAGATAGGCCTATAGGAGGCACATTGCTCGGGTGGTTTACCCGGTTTGGGAATGATGACAATCATGGCTTTGCGCAGGTCCGGCAGGAGAGCGCCCTGGTCGCGAGCCCCGAGGAACATTTTGTGAAGGTATGGTGCCAGTTTCTCCCCACCCAGTTTCTTCCAGGTCTCGACCGGGAACCGTTGGGGCCCGGCGTTTTCCCCGACTGCAATTGGGCTACAGTCTCAACAATCTCCGCTTCGGTGGGAGCTGAGTCCAGTGTGCCCTCTGTTGTTCCGATAGGAATGGTAGGGTGATGTTATCTAGTAGGGAGGGATCCAGAGGGGACAGTGGGGCGGCATACAGAGTAGCATAGAAGTCAGCAAAAGTCTGTGCTATATCCCTGTCTGAGTGGCATTTCCCATTCTGCGGGGTTATAATCTCTCTAACGTGGCGTTGACCCTCATCTCTTCTCTCGAGCCAGGCCAGCATTTTCCCAGCTTTGTCCCTGTGTTCATAGACCCTTGCCCTGGAGTCTTGGCGGGCTTGCCTGGCGTTGTCTAGTTCGATATGTTGAAGGCGTTCTCTAGCACCCTTAAGGGATCTGAGAGTCTACGGGCTTAGGTCACGAACATATTTGGCTTCCCAATCGCCCACATCAGTTTCTGCCTCCAGCAACTTCCGAAGTCGCTCCCTCTTCTTATTTGCTACCCAGGAGATCGCCTCCCCCCTCAGCACCGTTTTGTATGCTTCCCATATCGTGACTGGGTCATCGACCGTAGAGGTATTAATTTCAAAATATTAGTTACTTCCGTGAGGTGGTCGACAAGATCAGGGGAGCCCAGATAGTAGCTATTCAGCCTCCATGATCTGGGTGGGGTTTCACTTTGTATGCGCAGTACCGCCATGAGGGGTGAGTGGTCTGAGATGCCTCAGGAGAGTAGGTCTGCAGCAGTCGCCCTATGTAGATCAGTGCCTGGGAGGAAGAGGTAGTCCAGTCTGGACATGGACCCGTGTGCTCCCGAGTGGAACGAGTAGGCCTCGTCCACAGGGTGGAGATGCTGCCACACATCCTGAAGGCCCAGGGCCGACGCAAATTTTGCTAGTTTGGTGCGAGTGTTCGGGTAGAGGTCCCTGATGTGAGTGCGATCCTTTATATTGCACATGACATCATTAAAATCGCCCCCCAAAATCCACGCATCAGGTTGGTGTTTTGCCATAAGGATGACCAACTCATCCAGGAGTTCCTCTCCCAGTCCTGGCGGGGAGTACACTGACGCAATGGCCAGTGTTTCTTGTCCCAGTGTTGCTATGACGACCACATAGCGACCCCAGGGGTCTTGTTCAACTGTTAGCGATGTGAATGGGATGCGTTTATGTATCAGGATAAGAGTCCCTCTGGATCCCATTGTGTATCCCGCATGTAGGGCCAATCGGTAGTTGGTTCTGCGAAAGAAAGTGCAGCTGGTCCCGGCTAAGTGTGTCTCATTTATCAGGGTGACGTCGGGAGAATGTCTGTTCAAGAATTGCAGAACAAGGCGTCGCTTAATTCCGGACCCCAACCCGTTCACGTTCCATGCAATTATTTTGAGAGATCTGGGGCGCTCAGGGGTTGGTGCGTGGGTCAGTGTGGTCGCCATTTATTGTGTACAGTACTAGGTCTGCAGACATTATGGGTTGTTTCATGGAGTTGTTATGTGTCGGGTGTGTTGGGTGGTGTGATTTGTTAATTTCGTGAATGCCTAATAAACGTGTATTAATACTAAAACAAGAACAACATAAACTCGCCCATCCCCCCTCCCTATACTCCACCCCAACACGAAGTACCTGTCGCCCGAACATCGTTGACACTCGGAACTAGAGTGTCAGCTTAACCTTGGGGTCCTGGCTGGCAGGCGAGCAGAGGGGGTCCCCCTGGGTCCGCAGCTCCTATCGCCTTTGAACATTCCGTGGTTCTTAGGGTTCACATGTGACGTTGGCCTCTCCTCAGTTCGGTATTCCGTCGCTTCTTAGTGCTAGTTGGTTTCCCTCGCCTTAGTTGGCGGGGTTTGCCGCCTGTTCCAGGATCGCTAGTTCCTGGGCATCCGGATGGCCCCCGGGAGGGAGACGACCTGCCTGTCATGATGCCCGCTCCCTGGGAGCCGGTTCAAGCCCTGCGTCTCCGAAAGCAGACATCCAGTCCCCAAGGAAGGACCCAGCAACCCCATATAGGGGCCCTTTGGACAGTGTCCTGGCGCCTGTGGCGCCAGGCTCATAAAAGACATCAGTCCTGGCGCCATAGGCGCCAGGCTCATTATAGGAGTGATTGGGTGCACTTACCTGATGCAGACCATGCTGCAGGATCCCGGCCTCCTTGAGGCCTGAAAGGAACTACTTTACCTGTGGGACTAATTTACCATCCGGGCGTGGTCCGGGAAGGATACATACCTGATTGGAGGAAGGATACATACCTGGAACTTCTTCCAAGGCTATTTAAACCCCACCCGAACAGCCACACGTGCTTCGCGTTGTTCTGCATCTAGCAGCTGGACGCTCACCGTGTCTGCTCCTGCATCCTGACTTCTGCCACGCCTGCCAGCATCCTGGATCACCTGCAAAGGAAGAGAAGAAGAGAACAGAAGAAGGAAAAGTCCTTACCTGCTAAATCCGCATCCCGGAGACATCTCGCCGACAATCCTGAAAAGGAAGACTTTTATTTAAAAGCTCATCGCGTCGATCGCTGCAGCGCCGCATTCCACTCACCTTTACAGGGCGCCTCCATGTTCAGCAGCGATCATCCGGATTCGCAGTCACGCCCCAGCGCCTAGGGAGAAAAAGATCAGAACAAAAGGTGAGAGAGAAGGGAATAAGGAAAGCTAAATCTCCATGTTAAGACTTAGCTGTTGATTCATTCCCTCTTCATTTCGGGTCCGCGCCGCATCCTGGCATTTCCGGACCCCGGCCCCTAAGGGGAAAAAGAGACATCAGCGTTAATGAGCGAATGAAAAGACATTACCAAAAAACGCTCATTAAAGACTTACCTGATTTCTACAAGGATTTCACCTCTCATCTCGGGTCGGTGCCTGTTCCCCGGCATTCCGTACCCCGGCCCCTATGGGGAAAAAGACACTAGCATTAGTACATTAATGCATGGACACAAGGGTAACCTCTTACCAAAAAACTTACCTGGAAGCCAAGCAAGTTTGGTTCTCACCAATCCGAAAATCCAGTGAAGTAACTGGATACCAACGCGCCCTTGCATCAGAAGCAGGATGGAGAGCTCGTCCTTCCAGACCCTAGGGTGAGACGCTATGAGGAATCACAGAAGGGTTTCGAGGAGGGTGAGAGGGGAAAGTGGGAGGCTGATTGCATTACCCCGCAGACAGTTAATCCCCTATTTTCGCCTACAGAAGGATACTTCTGCGAGCCAGACAAGCCAGATTTGGGGGGCCCGGTCCAGTCCGTCTTCCGAACCCTGCGCATCACCTAGAAGAGGTCACAGCACCGCGAACCAGGCCAGCGCCTCCGTGGGAGTCAGGTGAGCGTTACACTGCCCAAGGCCGGGGTCTCCTTCCCCGATCCGTCGGTCTTGCCATCCAGTCCCCTTCAATGTGCGCTTCCGCCCATCTCCAGGCCTCCTTCGGATCCGTGAAATGAACTGTGGTTCCCTTGTGGTGGATCTTGAGTTGGGCCGGAAACAGCAGTCCATATCTTACTTTCATGGGGAATAGTTGCCTCTTCAGCGGTTCAAACGACTGTCTCGCCCGCTGCACCTCCCGGGTGTAATCAGGGAAAAAGGCGATTCGGGAGCCGTTATGGGTGATTGTACCCTTGGAGCGAGCCATTTGAAGGAGTGCATCTCTGTCCCGATAGTTAAGGAATCTGGCTATGATCGTTCTGGTCGGTGCGCCTGGTATAGGCCTGCCCGATGGCATTCTGTGAGCTCTCTCCACTGAGAAGAACTTAGAGAAGGGGTGAGGCGCAGAGATGTCCACCAACCATTGTTCAAGAAGAGCTCCATGCTGGGCCCTTCCTCCCCCTCCGGGAGGCCGAGGATGCGTATATTGTTGCGGCGCGATCTTCCTTCCCCCTCATCCACACGGGCCTCTAACATTTTCAGACGATATAGTGTCTGTGAGAGTTGTTGATTGATGCCTCTAATGTTATCTTCAGTCCCCAAGATGCGTTGTTCCACCTCCCCCGTACGAGCAAAGAGTTTCTGCAAGTCATGGCGCAGAAAGGAGACATCCGCTGCTATACTGTCAATTTTCATCTCCATCGAGGAGCGGGAGTTGGCAATGGCCGCCATCACGTCTCTCAGGGAGAGGGCGGTCTCGTCCTCGGGGGGGGTGTCTGTGGTGTGTGGGTCTGCGAGGCATGCGCCTGTGCCACCCCATTTTGGTCCATCTTGCTTTGCGTAGAGGCTTTTTTCAATTTGTATTTGCCCATCCATCGCTGGTTTCGTGTTGGTATTTAGTCCCAGTGGCCGCAGGTTTCACGGGATTGTGTGCACCGGGGAGGACCCGGGGCGCACTGTGGATCGGGTAGTTCAGGGTGTGCCGCGGCAGTCCCGGTCAGACGAGTTCTTCATTCGAAGTCTCCCGCAGGTGTGGCTCTGAGAGGGGCTTCCACCTCGGGTTCACCGGTGTGTGGGTTCGGGCTGGTGCCTGGGGGCACTCACCAGGCTCGCTGGATGTTGCGGTAAGGGAGTCTTCCCGGCTCGGCAGTCGAGCCGCAGGGCCTCCGAGTGGCAGGGCCACGATCCCGCACGGGGGTTGACTCCTCGTGGGCCAGCTCTCCACCCCATCCCTGCTGTTATCACGGGGGCAGAGATGGTCTGGCGCTTTCCCGTCAAGTCTGCTTGCAGTACCGTCGCTCCCCGCAGCCTGACAGGCCCCGAACTGCACTACGCGCTGGCGGTGCCATCTTGGGAGCGCGGGAGCCCTCTCCGCTTCGCTCTTCACTCACCTCGGGTTCGCTCTTGGGGCTCCGGTTTTTCCTGAATTTTGCATCCGATGGTGCCCCAGTGCATCAGCTATCGATGCAGGTATCGGAAGTGTGTAGAACTCTCAGGAATCAGGCTATAAAAGACAGGATATTTGCAGCGGCCACAGAGCCGATCGAACTAAAGTCTGCTCCATTGCGCTGCTGGCCACGCCCCCATCTGACTCATATCTTGACGACCTGTCAAGTGTCCAAGGTTGGTTAGTACGATGCCAACCTATCAAAATCTGTAGTGTCATGCCGCCCATCAAATCATATCCCAACCAATCCCCTAGCGAATAGATGATGTAGTTTTACCTTTATCACATTAAGGGTGGTATCAGGTGGGGCCATCAAATAGGTCTAGCCCACTTAAATGCTTAATCCCTATGTGATTTATATGTAGCCACATCCCTTAACCAATCCTTGTAGGTTTCGTAAATTGTGATGATGTTATGACGCCATTTATGATGCATTCATGGTACTTAAAGGGTTGTTTTGTATTTGCTCTTCCAGAGCCTCAAGATTTTAATGCTTTTGTGCTGTGCCTGCTTTATTTGGATGATCATAAAGCTGGGTTTTGCCTTGCACTTTGTCCATCTCGTCATTGAGTCTGGGTTGGATTGACTCCAGTTCCTCTGGAATGCCCAGGACTTTTGGGCCCACCTTCACACTTCCCATGTCAAGAGATGCGGCCTATGGGCAGCACTCAAAGCGCAAACTAATTGCAATTGCTTAAAAACCTTTGGAGAATCTTACCCTAAATCCTTTATCTCATTATTGTGCTGCTTTTTAAGCTTGTGATTACAGAGCTCGCAAGTTTAAAGAAGGCCATCCAGTACTGCTTTTTCCCTTTGGGCCATGAAACCTGTTTTTTCTTTTCCTTTTGAAATTCAGGACAACTACAAGTTCCAGAATTCCATGCAAAAACAGGACTGGATGACCTTGTCATGCTAGATATCACTATGTGAAAAGTAAACTCCCTATTTTTTTATATTGGGGGATCAATTCTCAAATGGGAGTATAGAAACTATATAGACATAGAACAGAGAAATGATTACCCCTCTCTACAAAAAGCCTGAAAATTCAAGACTGGTGCAGTTTTTACATTGTATTTAGCAAACAGATAGACACATGTAATACGTTATGATGACTTAATTGAAACATGATCCTCCAGGAAATAGAGAAAACAATAATATTCAGACAAATTATCCTATGCTAGGCCATGGGAAACTTGAGAGCTCTGTGATTCCTGCCTCCCTGTCACATCAACAGAGTTAGACCTTTGAGCTCAGATTGCAATGCTATCAGTGAGCTGAAGCGTACTTCATGAAAGCATTTTGATTTGCCTCTGTCTGCAAACCAATGGGTAAGGTGGCATATTGTGATTGCCCATTACCACGTTTCCTCTGCATCCCTACACTCCTGTCTCTAAAACAGGGCAAACTGAAAATAAATGGAGCTGCAGTAAATATATTTTACGAAGGTTATGGGAAATGCAAGGACATGGCATGTGGCCACTCAAAAAGCAGACACTAAGAAAGGTGTACATAGGCCGAAACAAACTAGGAATGGAGCGCACAACATGCAGCAAACACATTTGCATTTAATGATCAAATAATCAAGGATGTGGAAGTATTCGCCTTTTGAAATCTGCCACTATGCAAATGTCCCAGTTGGCACAGTATTAACTCTGGTTACAAATTAATAATTCTCTTTCGAAAATGTATATTGTGCCTTTTCTTACCCATAATTCACAAAATGGTTGGACCAATAATTACCACATACATCTATGTAATGAAGGTCATGAGTGAATAAGATATTTTGATATTTCATTGGATGCATCTTATGTTTTAAGAAACAAAGTGAAGGCCACTTAATAAATGGTTAGATATAAAGAATACATTCGCTCAATAGAGGTAAAGATTGTGAGTAATGGGCACTGTCTGTTTAAAGCGGCTCATAGGCAATCACAAATCAGAACATTTTCTTTTACCCAGAAAATATGTCTGCATCGGCACATTTTAAGGCAGGGAATCTACCTTATATAATAGTCAAATGAAATTGCATTACTTTACAGATCTCATACTGCCCCAGGTCAGGAGTGAGTATTATGAGAAAGCCAGAATAAACAGTTGGCTTTATCAATGCTTGTTTTTAACAACACTTCAGTGGAAGGGGCAGATATAAATCAAGGGGCTGAAAGCACACTCGGTTAAGATATTTTTATTACACCAGTTGCACATTTTACAACTGCAATTAATCAATTAACTTTTCGGCAGACAGCTTAGAAATAATACTGGCAAGCCAAAGTTTGATAGTATTGCTT
This sequence comes from Ambystoma mexicanum, assembly GCF_040938575.1. Classification (NCBI taxonomy): domain Eukaryota; kingdom Metazoa; phylum Chordata; class Amphibia; order Caudata; family Ambystomatidae; genus Ambystoma; species Ambystoma mexicanum. The sequence continues at coordinate 184,690,369 of NC_090926.1, forward strand.
GTTAAAGATAGAATAAAGAGATACCAGGAGGATGTGTTTTGTGGGCGGTAATGGCCATAGGAATTAGTATGGTGATGGGCAGTCGATGTATTTGTATATATTTATTTGAATAGCATTTTACGCCAAAGCGCTGAACAGAAATAAAGAAAAATGGTACATCAAAAAACTATTAATACATTCCTATAGAAGAATGTGAAGTCATAGTAGTTAATTGGAGAGCTCAAGATAGGAATAATGTCTTCAAGGTAGTTTGAAAGCTACAGGGAGAGGTAGAAGAACGAATAGGTAAAGGAAGGTAGTTCCAATGCTTGGGGGCAAGCAAAGTGAAGGAGCGAAAATGTGAAGAAGCGTGGGGAGGGGACCATGGATACAATTGAAAACAATGGAAAGAAAATTAATCAAAGGCAGGATTCCAAGGAATAAGACATAGGGAACGAAGAGATAGAAGAACGAGGAGGGAGAGAAAACAGAAGACAAACAGAATAATTACACACAGATCGAAGAGGGGCAAGGCCAAGAAGAGCAGAACAATAGTCAAAGTGAGAGAATAGCAGGCAGGAAAGAAGAAGCTTAGTGGCGTGAAAAGAGAGATACAGATGTTGAAGACATCATAGTGGCAGGAACGAGCAATCGAAGAAATGTGAAGGGAAAAAGTGAGGGAGGGGTCAGAAATGACACCAAGGTATTACGCAGATGGGGAGATAGGGAGCAGGGAAATGAAAGAGAGAGGAGGGAGAAAGGGTGTAGAGGTAGCGGGAAAGAAAATAACCTCTGTTTTAGAAGGATTAAGATGGAGAAAGTGAGGCGACACCCAAGACTGAACTGCAAACAGACAGAGCCAGTGGAGTGTAATGTATTGGAGAAAGAGGAAAAGGAAAAAAAGATTTGGGTGAGTTAGCATAAAGATAGAAAGAAACAAATGAAAGCAGAAAGTGGAATGGTGTAAATCAAGAAATGTAAAGGACCTAGGACAGACCATTGGGGGAGCCCAACAAGGAGGGGACAAGAGGGAGGGGTTTGGCCAGCCCAGGTAACAGAGTAAGAACAGTTTGAGAAATAGGAGTGAAACAAGTTAAAATGGGTGGGTAAATAATCAAGCAACACCTACAATTCATGTGTCCCTCCTCACATGCCATCTCCCTTCTAGCTGTACTCTAATGCAATAGTTTTGGCTTATAGCTGGTGCTTCAGCGCCAACTTATAGCCAACATTAGCAATGAGGCAGATCTCACCACTAGAAAGCAGTTAACAAGCAATGCTAATTTTTGGAGACAAGGGAAACAATGCAAGTGAAGATAAATAAACGGTTTAATGAGACTGCGCCATGTGGATACGTCGTGTTGAGAAACCAAGCCTGTGGTAGGAGGGTTTTTCAGGCCTGCTACTGATGTAGCATCCTCAGAAGCCAGCCTTAGTTGCTTTCCAAGGTTTGCAGAAAGCCTAACCAAACTCTAACTGGTAGAGTGGCTGAGCAATAAGGATTATTCTAAGAACACCAGAGCACGGGTTTAGAGTACAATTAAAACACACAATAGTCGCCATCTAATAGATCAGACAGGCAAGTATTACAAGTATACTTACTTATCTAACAGATGCATCAAGCTGAGAATATTAAAAGTAAGACAAATCGTGTATAAATAAATACATATACACATCATAACATAAGTGTCCAAATGGGACACCAATCACAGTTTAGATCAAAAAGATAGATATTCACTATTACACAAGTTAAAATGGGATTGGGGGGGGTTCTAGAGTTGTCATCAGGCTTATAAAATCTTAAGACACGCCAATATCTCAGACAGTCTAAAATTATTCTAAGTATCACTGTTCTACAAGATTTCAAAGTAAGTACGCTTTTGATGCTACTTGGAGTGCAAGGGGGGAGTTTGGAACTGTTGCCCATGTTCTCACATAAGATTCAATTGGAGCACAATGGTATAAAGTGTGGTTGGTATAGTGTGTGATAAGGAGGCATAAAATTCACTCAGACGCCTTGAAATGGTCCAAGGGGTTTTATTAATTCCTTTGTGGGACCTATGGCTGTATCTCTCTCTCTTCTCATCGGGTTAGCCCCCTCCATAACCAGGGCTTCCATAAACTGAGATTAGTACTAGAAAACAGTAACCCAGATACCTCTGGGTTTTGTGAGCTATACAAATGACAAATAAATACACCCCTACTGTCTAAATTCGTATTCCTCATCTAAAGGTGTTTCCACTAAATGCAAGCTACCTCACTCCCTTAGGGACTTTCTACCTTTCTCTCGGCACTCACCTGCAGTTAGTGCGTTAAGGGAATGGGACATTGTGCCTTGAATCCACTCTGTTGGAGTCATATGTGATCAATTACATTCACTTTCACATTACCCTGCTACTCTGTTTCTTCCTCCTGTCTAATCCCTCACCAACTTTCTGTCTCTCACGTGTTTCACTTCGCCTTCGTACCTCCACCCTTTGAAGTTACTACCATTCCTTCTCTCACGCTATTGCAACTATTCCGCCTCTTCTGCTTTTGCTACTCTTCGACACCCACTACTACCACTATTCTCCTCCAACCACTCAGATTAATCTCCTCCACCCACTCACACTACTATCCTCCAACCACTAACAGTACTCTCCTCCAACCACTAATACTACTCTCACACTACTCCAACTGACTAACATTCACGTCACAGCCACTCCCTAACATGTGTTTGCCCCACAATCGTGTCCCATACATGCACATTCATACAAGGAGCCACCATCTCCTCTTCTCCAATGCAAACCGCTGCTTTTCCGTCCTACCGGCTTGGCCTTCCTCCACATTCACCGCTGACCTCACCCTCCCAACTCAAACTTCATGTTTCCTGGTTTTTGTTTAAATCTCCCTCCCTCTGTCCCCATTGGCCCACTAGCCCTAGCCAACATATGGCTCTTTTTTCCTTCTGGGAGGGGTTTGTGTGTTTGGGAGGTTTGAAATACAGACTTATGCCCCACCCTCTTTTCTTCCTCGGATGGTCCAGGGATTCTCCCGTTCTCTTCTAAATGCGCTTGGGCTGGAATGCTGAAGGAGGCGTGTCACCTCCTTCATGGAGTCCTATGCTGGTCCCCACCACCACCTCAGGTGTTTCCAGCCTTTTCCTGGTTCATCGGCAGTGTGGCATAGGCGTATCTGCTCCTCTGCTTCCGAGCTCAGGAGGGACAGAACAGCTGTCTCGTGGCTATGGAGGAGTGGGTGAAATTCCTTTCCAGGAGGCAGCTACCAACCCCAGGTGTCTAAGGGACCCCAAACAGGATTCCTAGGTCCAGAGTCCACCACCAAAGGTAAGGCAAGTTTAGCTGCTGGTAGGACTTTATGCCCTATTGTAGCCAATATGTTTGGTGTGCCCGGTATTCAACCAACAGCAACAAACCTCAACCATGAAGACCAATGATTCCAGGTAAATCAGGGCCATTGTAGATGACTGTTCTCACTGTGGGTTGCTGGATTGGGGGTCCTAGAGTTGAAAGTGCAAAGTTGGCGCCTTTGAACAGCTGGAATCAGGGGTTCTGGCCTCATACTGCAACCGTACGGATCTTGGACTACCAGGCTGCACTTAAGGCTGTTAAAGTCAAAGGACCACTGTTGCAGCATCCAAGAAGAAAGAATTATTTGGCAGAGGAGAAAGCAGTTTTTGTGACTCAGCAAGGGTCAGTCAGCAATGACGGAGGTGGATGCAGGACCTCAGATCCAGCAAGTCCTCTGTACCTGGTGGAGAGCAACAATGTGCAGCACAAAGAGCTACACAAGGTACAGGCACAGACAAGTCCTCACTACCGAAAGTGCAGGTGAGCGATACTCCCACAGATGTTGGGCCCTTCAAGGGGATGTTCAACAAAGTGCAGGTGCGGAACCAGTTGTTCCCAATGACTCATGGGAGAGAGACAATGTGCAGGCCTCCTCTGGTTCATAACTTCACTTTCCAGGAGTTGACTTTGGTACTACTTCCCACAGCAACATCTTCCAGGCATCCCTCTGTGGCCTCTTTTGCTTCAGTCCCTCGGGTCCAGTGGTCGACCTACTAAATGGTTGCAGATTCCCTCCTGGCATACATAATCTAGGGATGGGATGGCCTCAGCCCACCTATCTGAGGACCTGCAACATTCAAATTCTGAATGCCTATCCAGTCATGGATATCCAACTCAGCCACAGTGATGACCTCACTCTGGCTTGGATGTGGATTAGGGTGTCTAAGTCTCCCTGCCAAAATCCCAACCAGTTTCTAGCACACAAAGGCTACTTATTGGGCCCTGGCCAGAGCCCACAAAGAAAAGGACTATATATTGTTATTTCCTACACCTGCCCAGGAGGAAAAGGGTTAACAAAGACAGCAAGCAAAAAAAGACAGAGCTTAAACAATGAGGTTAGCCATTTTGGTCATTATAATGGTAAAGTGGTAATCATACAGTAATAAAGTGAAGATGCACAGGAATAGATCCAGAAAATGTCAGAATAAGGTAGCACTGCCACCTACCCGTCTTGGCTTTGGTTAAGGGAAAGATTCCCTTATAGTAAAAAAGTGGGAATAGGATTCCCTTGCACTACTGCCCATAAGTGAGGTATCAGTGCTGCACAATAGACAGTCAGCATATATACTGGCGTTCCCATTAAAAGAGATGGGAAATGTGCAAAAAGAAAAAGCTTTCTTAAAACACAAACAACAACTTAACCACAAGACCACATTACACGCATATTGCTTCATCAATGTGAAGGATGAAAGGATGAGTTGTTGACCCCAAATGAAAACAATCATAATTCCAAATATCTTTGAAATTTCTAAACAGCTGATGCCAGCTCTCACCCAACACTTTTCATAATGCCTTCTTGATCTGAAGCTTGTCTGATCCTTACCTTAGTAGATGGTGGATGCAAATGAGCCAAGACTTTGTAAACGTTCCAGTTGTTTTGAAAACTCCTGAAGAAAAAAAAGAGCCATGAAAGATTTTTTACATATGTGTTCTATTGGTAATCAGTCCGCAAAGCACCAGCATTTTTAGCCTGCTTAACAATGTTTTTCTTTCTCAGTGTTCATCTTTTCATAACCAACATGTTGGTGTAGTCATCAGAGAATTGCTTGCACGAGTAACTTATCAGGTACTTGCAGTGTGTAAATCTTGACATTCAGCTACACCAAAATACATTAAGATTTTAATGCATTTCTAATAGACAGAAATCAAATGTGGATACAAATTAGCAAATGTAATTATATAAAGGACCAAATTAAACATTATGAAATAACCAAGCCTTTGTTTGGTATCTCACAAATAAATGGTTATTGGGCAGTGAATGCTCATACTCTACATTCGTTGTAAGAGTGGGTTATGAGCATGGCAAATTTGCATTCCTGCATACTGCCCCTCCTGAATGTTATTACAATGATTTCAAGGTATACAAGCTGCCCAGATCACCATTTCTCTTGCTTGTGAGTCTGTTTTGGAGCACATTCCCTTCTGTTTCATGTCCATTCCCTCCACTTTGGCTGGCTGGCCCCTCCAGGATAATCTTACGGTGCACTGGTGTTCAGTTTTGTTGGCATATGACCTGAAGGTTTTCCTCCCTGCTCCTCAGTCCTGTGTAGTGGCCTAACTGTGTCATAAAGCGCTGTTCAAAGGGTGTCATAGCCTCATGGTAGCAGTTAAAGCAGATTATAGCGTAATTATTTCCTGGAATTCACAAGGTCACTTCCAACATTTTAATGGCTCTACTTGCCGCCAAGAAACTTGGTTACGGGAGGGTCCCGTGATAGACGGATTTGAAATCGATCATACTCCTGCACTTAATGGAAATAAGGGAGGTCCCTATGGTGGTCTTATTATAGCCATTCATTTAAATTTGAATATGAAACGTTTTAAATGACATTTTTTTATATCATGACATACTAACCATAAGAGTAACCTGGCTTGATGAGGGGGCAAGACGACATTACGACTGGCTTATATTGAATGTTTATTGGAATCCTAATAGTTCTCGCACTGAACCCTTTCTTAAATGTTTGGGGAACATCATAGCCAATTGGCTTGAAAATTACCCAACGCTGATTTGAATTGCTGGAGACACCAATTGTAATTGTTTTGCAAGAGCTACAGCTTTGTATTCCAGAGAGGATGATCATCCTGACCCAAACATTAAAGGTATGGGTTGGAATTGTTTAGTGAGATTGAGAAACCTTTATAGGTTTAATGGCAATATTGCCCAAGATAAACCTACTAGAACTACGTGGAGAAGAGGTGCACTAATTACACTCAAGATTATGGGCCTGATCACGACTTTGGCGGTAACGCCGGCGGTATTACCGCCAGCGGTATTAGCCCTACCGCCAGATTTAAGGGTTACCGCCAAAGTCGTGATGAGGCCCTATGCCTTCACCACTTGTTTCTTCTTTGATAGATATATGCCTTTTGCTGTTATTGATAATAGCTATTGATCATTTGTATATACAATTGACCTTAAGTTTAGAAATTGGACGTAGTCCAGCTGTACAACCTTTAACTAATCTGGTATTGACATCTTCAAAATCAAGAGTAATCTGGAACGAGAGGACGATAGGATGTGCTAATAAAAGGAAAAACAACATTTTAAAAAGTACTGATTTAAACAAGATGATCAACTAGTTTGAGGCCACAAAATATTAGAGGTCGCTCTGGATCAGGTCTCAGAATATGCTGCCAGAAATACCCTATAGAAAAACAGCACTAGTCACTCTCGAATACATGTTTAAAGTGAGAGCCTCTCTGAGAAAAAAAAGAGAATTTAGGAGAAATCTTAGACTTAGTTGAAAAGTCTGCAGTGGCAGTTATTTGACATACAATGTATAAAAAAAGCACAAACAGGCTTTCAAAAATGGGGTTAAGTCCCACACCTATTCTTATCCAACGAGACTCTGAAAGGATATTCATGTTTTAGCCACTAAGCAACATAATAGTTTCGGGGATTTGGTTAATACACAAGACTTCCATCATATTAGTTAGTAGATTAATCCTATCTCAGAGGTTTTGAGGACACAACATTATGCACAATTGCACTCCCTTCCAGAATGGAATCACAATCAGAATTCCACCTAACGGATAGAGACAGGCCTTGGCAACTGATCAATGAACAGGAAGACATCCTTAGTCTAATCAATAAAGTCAGTAAATTGTGAGCGAATGGACTTGATGGTCTATCGAAAATGGTGTTGAAGGATGACACAGAGTTGTAGGCTCACATTCTGAATCAACTCTTTAAACATATCAACTCAAATAGAATATTCTCCAACACTTGGAGCACAGCTTTTGTTGTTCCGATCTTTATTTATTTATTTATTGGTTATTTGTTAGACGCTTATACAACAAATGCAGGTGATCGACAAAATCCCACCAACTATTGCCCCATAGCTTTGTTGGACACCTACAGTAAAATCTGTGCATCTCTACTTCTAAGAAAGCTAGAGGCATGATTTGAGACTACTGGTAATTGGTAAACAATCATCTCTATCCAAGAAAACCATATATATGGAGCTAATAGATTGGTCTATGGAGTTCGACAAGGTGTACGTGGCTAAACTGTGGGAGCAAATGAGCACTTGGGGCTCTCCTAAATCTATACTTCATATACTAGCCACCATCCATGAAAACACAGAAGTCCAAGTTAAACTTGATAGTGAAGGCTTCTTAAAGGAACCAATTGCCACTTATCGAGGACTACGACAAGGGTGCATGCTTGCCTCAGCCCTCCTTAACTTACACATAGTGCATCTAACGTCTTCCCTCCTCGATTAGGAGCCCTAGCAATTCAACGTCTAGCCTATGCAGACAGGTTTAACCTGTTCGACCAGACCCTGATAGGACTACAGCGTTCAATCAATTCCGTCACAACGTTTGCCAAGGACCTGGATCTCGAAACTCCCATAAAACAAAAATTCTCATTACCTCTGGGAAGAGGGCATTTAAATCAATGAAATACAAATGGTCCCTTAATAACTCAATTCTAGAAGTAATGAATAGCTGGAAATACTTGGGTTTCCAGTTAAAAAACAAATACAATGCAAAGTCAGAACGGAAAGACATGGGTCCCGAGATCGTCTCTTTGGCTGTACAAATGGTGAAGATTAAACAGCAAGTCTGGGAACATTTTGTTAATGCCTACTATTACATTTTACAAAGCAAAGGTTTTTCCTATACTGGCATATGATGCTGAATTTAGAGATCCTAGTTTCTTATAGTTGACTGTTGAAGGGCAATTGTGGCGCAGGCTTTTACATCTTCCACCAGGTGTCCCTGTATCCATCATAAGGTTCAAAAGTGCTCTTATATCATTGAAGACCCTAGTGGAATAGAGGTTTTTATATAGAAACCTTGTGTTACCAGCTCCTAATTCTCCATTTAAAGATTTGTGTGTCCTCACAGGTCAGGGTACTTATTAGAGCTCCGAATAAATGGAGTGTGCAAAGACGTTTTTGGGAAAATAAATGCAAAATGCAATTGAAGAGGATTTCATTCTGTATCTGCAGAAAATAAAAAAAAGCTTTGGCTTCTTGATTGGACTAAAACAATCAAAGAGAAAAATTAGTACAAATTCCACTCCCAACTGATATTGAAAAGTTGAATTATTTGCCAAATTACCTAAAAACTTTTGCAAATACGATCCATGGAGGCCTTTTTAAAAACAATTATGGTTTAACCTTCTAACGATCAGGGAAATTCTTGGTGCCAAAATAAAGTGGTCGATTATCTCTAGAGCAGGGGTCTGCAACCTTTGGCTCTCTAGATGTTTTGGACTACAAATCCCATGATCCCTCCCCTTTGTATTTGTTAGCTGGGGCAGATGGGAGTTGTAGTCTAAAACATCTGGAGAGGGTGGGACAGGAATGGTATTAAGAGAGACAAAAAAGGGTTTGTTTGAAAACCTTTATTTACTAAGGCTTTTTTTGGGTTGGTGTAATGCCAAACTGGCCCTTACTCTAAAGGGGCGGTTCCCTTAACTGATGTTTATAATGGGCGTCGTTGTCTAGCGGTCCAAAATAAAAGTCTGCCTTTTTTCTGAACCTATGCTTGCCCTCACTCTATGCAAAAATGTTATAGGGATTCTTTCAAAAATAAGAAAACAGTGGTTCAACAAAAATGGGAACCAGTGTTGATTCCAGGTGGTCTTCGTACCAGGCGTTGGTTGGTCAATGTCAAACAATAGAGCTGTTCGTAGGACCTTCTTCTAGCTAACAAAGTTCTTAATTTCTCTGGAGTGCCCTTCCCCACATTTAAGTTTAGTCAAACTCCAAAATACCATGAAAAGAAACATGTATCACAGTTCCTTATGCAAGCTTCTTGGGGTTCCCTTCCCCAAGCTTCAAACCTCATAACAACAGAACCAAAATGTCAAGTCTTCAGGCATCTTGAGCTTCCCTTCCCCAAGCTCAGGCCCCTTTCAACTCTTAAACACAAAGTAACTCTTTATCGGGATATACTCTGATTTCTTAAAATTCCAATTGTTAAAAACACATCACTCTTGGATTATGGTTTACTCAACAGTTCTTTCATACACTGTTTCTTCTTGGGGTAGGTCCAGAGTTTTCGAGAACGCCAGGCTCTTGGCTTTTCCTAGGCGTGACCACTCTGACCCTGTTGCCCCTCCCTTGGTTTTTGTTTCTTTCACTTTATCTTCGTGCCTCTTGCACCTTCTTGCTTTGTTTATGCATCTGCACCTTTTGTTTAATTTGCTCCTCTTTTCTATTCACTTGTCCTCTCATGACTCTCTTGTGACTCTCTTGCACCTTCCTGCTTTGTTTATGCATCTGCACCTTTTGTTTAATTTGCTCCTCTTTTCCAGAATCACTTGTCCTCTCGTGACTCTCTCGTGCACTCTCACACTTTCCTTTCTTTCACTTTGCTTCTTTCTATCTGCTTTACTCCTCTTGACCCACTTGCCGACTTTACTTTCAACTCGCTTTCAACTTTTATTTCAGGCCGCTTGCCTGCTTTCAGTTCTGCTTGCTTTCTGTCCTTTTTGCTTCTGTGCTGCTTTCGCGCATCTTTACCTTTGTACTGTTTTCTTCCTTTTACTTTCTTGCTCACTATTTTTGCTTTCAGCTTTTCGCTTCGTGCTACTTTCAAATCTGACTTGAACTCTAGCTCTCTTTCTTTTCCCAGCTCCAGCTACCCGCATGCTCCAGAGTTTCTCTCTCTCATGCGGAACTCACCGGGTAGCAAAGTGCTGGCAAGCGGTTTGGTCAGCATGCTGTGGGTCGAGGTTAGTGTCTCACCACCTGATACCCTTGGGCCTAGCACACGGGCCAAGGGAACAAGCACTACCAGCAGCGTCCCAGCTGCCTTCCTCCAGCCTGCAGGAGGCACGGCTCCTCCAGCACGCTGCAGCCCGCTGTGCACATCAGGCTAGAGTTCCAGTATGTCGCGCTTCTTGGCTTCTCAAGTCCTCTGTGCTTCCCCAGCTCGCTCATTCACCTGATCATGACCGCACATTATACAGGGAACCAAATTGTTAAGTGGAATCAGGTGGAAACGGTCAGTATTGGGTGTCTGACACTGCCTGACTATCAATGGGTCAGTGTGAGTGTTTTTTACAGTCGGTTGCCCTTGCTTTCTCCATGTTATTCCTAGGGGTAATCTTCATGGATCTCAGTAGCTTCCTCCTCGTCTCAGTATTTCTCAAGATTGGGGAGGGGGAGATGAGGTGTGATTGTAAACACCCCACAAAGGATGAAGGAGAGTAGGTTAAGGTGTCTTTTGGACTAGGAAAATATGATGTCTCACCTGAGGGCTTTCTCCTCCCAATCCCCCGTGACCCTCCACCCAGGTGATCCTCCCTTGCTTGTCCAGCCCCAGGGTTGGGATCCAAACGCGATGGCCCTTCCCTGGCCACCTGAATGGAATATCCCAAGGAAGTGGTTGGGAGAACACCATCAGGTTTCTCGCAAGAGCCAAAGTTTGCATATCCCTGCTCTAGATACTGTAGTTTGTGCAAAATAGAGGGGAAAGTAGAGACCATGAGACATCTATTGGTAGAATGTCCTAATATGTTGAACAGAGGGGGAAAGTATTTCTCCAAATATGCTCACAGTTTTCAGTCTATGCATACTAATCATTTCGGATATAGAATGTTAAATGGTACTCATACCTCTCTTATTTTAGCTGCTAATTTGTGTATACATGCGGCATTAGGTGATCGGGATGACCAAGGGGGAAAGAAATGTTGTTAATATGAATGGGTATGTGCTTTGTAGACATATGTATGGTTAGAAACTGACAAGCTGCTGTATGGTGTTATTAGTTCTTGACTTTGACTGAATTCATCATTTTCTAAATATTGTACGTTTTAGCTGATGAAGACAATCTCTGGGGAAATGTCTATAAATATGAACTAACTTGTGACTTTAGATATTTGTATATGAGGAATTAAGAAAAAAAACGTAAGTTCTTTTCTTCCTCTTCTACTAATATTTTGCAAACGTTTGTAATAAACCCTAAACAAATAAATAAAAACATACAAAATAATAAATACAAATGATAAGAATATGAGAGCGCTGTTGTATAAGGGCTGTCTGCGGCTGGAGACTCTGCGCTTCCCGTGCTATACTGGTGAAATACAGAGGATTTTCGTGACTATTGCAGTGACTTTCGTTTGAAATTGTAACTAAGTGCAGTTGTCCCCCCCACACTGCCGCCCACATTGCCCATAATCCATTTAAACCGGAAATCTCGCGCTTTATGCGCGTGCGCTTTTGTGAAAGCGCTGTTGCATAAGGGCTGTCTGCGGCTGGAGAATCTGCGCTTCCCGTGCTATCCTGGTGAAATACGGAGGATTTTCGGTATGGACTGAACCCACGAGAAGCCAATTCAGCTCACCAACTACAGTGACTTTTATTTGCTAACGCTCACCTTTTATTTTGCAGTGACTATTGCAGTGACTTTCGTTTGAAATTTTAACTAAGTGTGGTTGTCCCCGCCCACACTGCCGCCCACATTGCCCATAATCCATTTAAACCGGAAATCTCACGCTTTATACGCGCGCGTTTTTGTGAAAGCACTGTTGTATAAGGGCTGTCTGCGGCTGTCTCGGGCTGCTTGAGGACTGAAGAGGCCACAGGTTTTGATCTACAAATTATGCAGCGTGTACTTCCAATGCCGAAAACAGGTATGCCCCCTATAAAAACAGTAAAGGGTAACTTATGAAACTCATGTGTCTCAGCTCATCATAGCCAAAGACTTATATCTAAGGCAACAAGCTCTACCCCAATAAGTCAGCATACACCTAAAACAAAGAAACTTATATCGAAGGTGGAAGTCATACCCGACATTCGTAAGTACTGTAAAGATTTTTCTCCAGTATTGGAGGTACAGTCAGACCTGGCAACTGCGACATGTGAGCCTTTTTTAGCACCTGTGCTACACACAATACCACTATCGGCTGCTCTGCAAAGTTTCACTGCAATAAGTGATCCCGCGGCTATTATAGTGGATATTCCACCCGTGGTTGTGCAACCTTCGCCGTCCGATAGTGTGATGTTGAATAATGTATGAGGTATGTGAATGTCCCGAGACCTTAGCTCCAGTGTTGCTAGCGACACAAACAACAGAAGAACAGGTGGTCATTGAGATAGATGCGCCTAGCGTTAGCCATGAAGATGATAGTATACATCAAAATGTATCTAGGTCTCCAGTTATGTTTCCAGACACTACACATTCCTCTATTAATTCAATAGCCTCCTTTGCGGCCCCCACTCCCTGTAATTTAAAGAATGCAGGGGAGGTATTTAAGAACTACCAACCTGACCCAATGACAAAAGTGCTGGAAGTGACATTTACCACAATGAATCTAGCTCTTCAAACGATGACAAAATTGTTTGAATCTCTAGAAGGTAAAATGTCTATGCAGCACACACAGATGGAATAAATACTTCGATGGCAGGCGGAGACGTCTGCGCTGTTACAGAATAGAAATTGTTACAGAATAGAAATTGTGACAGAATCTTGTCAAACTGTGCCAAATTTGGTAAAAGAGATGGACACGTTTAGTGTCATACCGTACATACATGGGCCAATCCATGAAGTGCGTGAGAAACCTAAACACCCTAATTCACTGAACGCCCAGGAAACAATGACACATCAATCGGAATTGAAACTTAGTTGTGCCATTATAGAGTCAGAATCAGATTAATTGATTCCATCTAATGACAATGATTTTAAAAAAAATCAGCATATACCATTAACTACGAGTTTATCAAATCAAAGTAAATTACCAAAAAATCAAAAAGCAACTCCAAAGAATAATGGCTCCAACTCCAAACAATTTTTTAAAGCATTATCTATGCCAAAACCAGTAAAAAATACTATTTTGCTCTCTAAAGCCATCTCAAAAAAATATCAAAAACTGGATAAGACAAAAAAATCAGTGCCTCTTTGTGAGCACGACGTGGGCAGAGTTATTACTTCCTATGCCCCATTAGACCATTTGGTTGAAGTGGCAGAGAACCAAAATAAACAAAACAAACAAATTGCTCAAAAAAATAATACAATGCAGTCTGTTGATAATACAGCTCTAAAACGAAGAGAAATTCGAGAAGCGGTGGACGCTTATATGGCAGAACAACTATCCAACAAAACCCCTTCTAGTAGTCACTCTCTGGGTACTCCAAAGACTGCGATAATTCAAATGTGTGGTGATCGCACCAAACAAATTCCTACACAGCAGGACAAAAATGAGCTGCTACCGTGCAATTTAGATACTTGTAGATCTACCACAGTGCAAAAAACAAGTATAAGCAAATTACCAAAAAAGTAAACTGAGCTTGAACTTAATCTCTGGCTGCAGAATGGTAACATGAGTGCTCAAGCACCGATGAGTTCATTGCAAGCAATACAACTCCTACAGACAGCGCTTGCAGGTCTTCTACCAATAGAAGCCGAAGAGTCTGAACCTAAATCTAATGTTGAGAAACCAGTATCATCTCAAGCCAAATTATTTCCAACTTGCATAAAGTGACCAGCGGCATATGCACTGATTATATCGTGCCGTCAAGCACCATTTCCACACTATGATATCAACAGACATACTGTTTTAGCAATATTTTCTGATGTCCCTCAACTAGAGGATATATTGTCCACCGACATTGCACTAGTTGAATTTGCCAAAAACAAACTATCCACTACAGTGAAACTCTGGATGGAATCGAGAGTAGTGCAAAACACAATATGGTTGGCGAAAGAGGCACTTTACAATTTGGGTTTTGATATTACAACAGAGGATCTACAGGAACCCATCCCAAGTATAAAACACGCCATGCGTAGTAACAGACCATGCAAGGCCTTTAGCCAAGAGCAAACGGTGTCTGAAGAGAAGCCAAGTAATAATCAGTACATGTCTTCTCATACACAGAACTAACTAGGCCCTGAGAATTCATCCGATACATTTGCCTTAATTAGTTGGAACACAAGAGGTTTTAAGCATTTGATTCAAAGCTTTAGTGATCTTGTTAAGTATGATATCATTATGCTCCAAGAAACTTGGTTACAAGTCTTACCAATGATAGATGGTTACAATGTATGTTTAAACTCGGCCCACAAATCTGAAAATGGTTGTCCCACATCAGGTCTTCTAATTGCAATTGCAATTAAAACTGTCCCAGGCACTATTATAGACCCTTGGACCAATCCAAATAGATTTATACAAACAGTCAAGGTTACAACACCAGAGTATTCATTTGCGGTTGTCAACTTGTATTGGAATCCTGCTGGCATAGCAGAAACAAGTTTCATTGAGGATCTAACCGATTAATGCTAATGATCTCCCAAGATAAATCAATATGGTATATCATCACGGGAGGGGATTTGAATTTGAACTGCTTGGGTGTTAAATCTTCGAAGACTTAACCGAGACTTAGAGCTTGGAATCAATTCATAAAATGTCATAACCTTGTGATGCTCAATGATTCGTGTGCCTCTGACATGCCAGCCCAACCTACATGGAGGCGAGCGAAAACAGCAGCTCTGATTGATTATATTTATGTGAGCGCCTCGCTATTCCCCTGTATTGTTGATTTTTGTATTGTGCAATCCAGCTTTAGCGATCATGATAAGTTGACAACAAAATGGACTTCTGGCATACCATCAAGGCCAATAGATATGGCGCATTCCCCAATCTTATTACAAATGCGAGGAGCACCAGACTATAATGTTCAGATAAGCAGCTGTATGAATTCTATGATTATATACAGAATTGTGTGGGGTTGACCAAACAGGGTGAGCTGTCGGACGATTACTATAATGCAATGATGCTCTACTTTCTTGAGGATAAGGGAAGAAAATCGATACCAATGAAACAGTTTTTGCATACTTACAACAATGAATTGAAAAAGCGAAAAACTATGTTTAGGAATGAAAAAAGAAATGCTGTAAAATTACCTATGGTTTTAAGAGGGCCCACACTGATTAGGATTAAGACCCGATATAAAAATTGGTTAAGAGCGAGACGGGCACATTTATATCAGATGGACGGTGAAAATATGCTCAGATTAAAACAATCTAAAAATCTCTCAAGAACGTGGGCAATCATGAATGGTGTTATGAGTGGACCACCAGGGTTTGTCCAGGCTAATAGCGTCATGGAGTCGGATTGGATATCTTATTTCTCTAATCTGTACGCTCAACCAACAAATAATGCAAGTTTGGATACATTCAATTTTCCTACTAAATTCAATTTGGAATTCGATCTCTTGGATATCCAAATATGCATTAAATCTATAAGTCGATCGAGAGCGTGTGGCCCTGATGGACTATCCAATCATACGTTAAGACAGAGTCCTAAGATATGGGCCCAAATCCTTTTTAATATCTTTACTCTGGTGAATGAATCTCAATCAATTCCCCAATCATGGAGACACTCGATAACCGTCCCGATTTACAAAAAGGTTAACCGTCAATCTCCTAATAGCTATCGCCCCATAGCATTACTAGATGCACCGGGGAAGATCTTTACGCGCCTAATCTTAAAAAAACTTAAACATTGGGCCCGGAACAAACATTTGTTGGATCCTTTTCAAGCAGGTTTTGTTACTGGGGTTGGTACCATACCTAATATAATGATCCTGAATATGATCAAGGATAAGTATGCAAAACTTGGCCAACCGATTTAGCTCGCATTTGTTGACTTCAGAATAGCATTTGATTCTGTGGATCGATTACTTCTTTATCAGAAACTAAGGCATTATAATTGCCCAGATACCCTACTAGCTCTAATTGGGCTGCTCCACTCAAATACTTATATGCAAGTGAGATTGACACTAAATGGCATACTTTCTGCCTATATTCGTACACAGAGAGGATTAAAACAGGGATGCATTCTAGCGTCAACACTGTTCAATCTTTTTATCTTAGACATTAGTCTTGTCTTTTTACATATACTGTGTGACGCTCCCAAATTGGGTACCCATCTAATCAATTATCTGCTTTATGCAGATGATCTCATTCTCTTATCCAAAACACCCAGTGGATTACAAAATATGTTGAACGCACTAAACTTGTATACATCAAAAAACAACTTGGTGATTAATACGGCTAAGACGCAAGTACTAGTCTGTAAACCTAAAACGCGGTTGAAGGTCAACTCTTATCAATGGTATTTGGGAAGCGAACAACTTGAAATAGTCAACATGTATAAATACCTGGGTGTTATGATCTCCAACTCTCTAAAAAAAAATGATAATGAGATTGGAATCACTCAGAAATTTCTCCCTCTGATCGCTCAGGCGAGGTCTTTGATGTATAAATATGCGAAGTTCTCTTACTCCCATATACTGTTATATTACAAACAGAAAGTGATTCCGATTCTCGCATATGGGGCCGAAACAACATTACCAAAACAGCGTAATTTTTGGGATGGGCTAGAATCTAAGTTCTGGAAAAAAATCCTGAGTCTTCCTATGTCTATGTCGAAAGCAATACTACGGTTTGAATTGGGTTTGACATCTATGTTTTCACAAGATCAATTGAAAAGATGTGCGCTTTTCAGAAAATGCCTGCTAAATATTGGCGCGACTAATGTATTTGGAATATTAGCTTCTTATCTGGCAACCACAAATGATTCCTTCTCCAAGACATGGATGCAGAATATTTTAAATATTCTTGCAGATTCCGATATTTCTCTAGATATTTTGCTTGATAATCCTGTTAGAGCAAAATTGAAGCTATTCCAAATGGATTGGATTGTAACGATTGAGGAATGCTCCAGAATGAGACATTTTGATATAACCTTATTTGGTCATAAAAAATTGGGAACCATGGCTAGCTATTTAAAAAAATATCCATCGCCGTATATGCGCAATCAATATTTACGCTTTAGATGTAACCTTTGGCATACAAGATCAGTCTTGGCAAGAAGAAAACTAATACCAGAGAATGAAAACTATTGTAGATGGTGTAGAGTACAAGCCCAAAAAGAAACCTTGAAGCATTGTATAATAGAATGTCCAAATCTTAGTGACTTGCGAAAGAAATATTTCTCCAGAATCACTTCTGGATTACTCCCTATGAATCAGTCTGAAGCTTGGACATGGTTATCCTCGACCACTAAAGTATCGGTACAAATTGCTACTATTCAATTTCTGAATGAATTGTTTAAATCTGAAGATGATTGAATAATAGTATGAAAAATAGACACTGATATTGAACGAAAAGGTTACTGCATATATGGTGTATATATGGTGTGGCAAGTATATATTAGATATTTGTTTCCGTTAAGGAAATGCTAAAATGAATTAAGCGGATATAATGAACTAATTTACTATATTGTATAGATATATCGATTTTAAGATGTTTAAGAATATGTATAATGTGATGATGATTATGGGATTTTATGGTAATATATGAAAGGTTCAATGAATTGAACTAACCAAATACATTTTTTTTTAAAAACAATATGAGAGAATGGGGCCAGTCTTCCAGTGCATACAGATGGACAGACATCTCCGACCCTACCCCATTTGGTGGCAGTGGCACACTCACCTCCACTCTTCAGATAATCCAATTAACACATCCTGCACAGGGAGCTCAGCCTATATTTGCTTAGTATAGAAGGCTACGTATCACAACGCTTTAGGACATAGCTGCCTCCACCATTTAGTAGAACCATGGAGCACCTAACAGGACGGACACGCAGTTATGGTATCGCAAAACATTCTTCCCTTGCTGCCTCCCTCGCTCCCTGTGTTCTCGGCATCCATTTCCCACTTTCCCAGGTTTAGACTCCACAGACAAACCTAGGCGCTCCAATAATACTACAGTGGTGATTTGGCACAATATAAAAGCCTATTAACATATAATAAAATCAATTTTGTAGATTCTATACCCTGCTCTTGTCCTACAATGGACACGGCTATTGCTGGTGGAATTAAAAAGTATACGTCTACCCAGAAAGCCTCCCCATACGAACATAGAAAGCACATACAACGTATGATCCTTAAGTGATAATAACCACAGCAAGGGTCCATCCGGCGGGCAACAGCACAAGTTAATGCAACAGCTGCCGCACTGTTACCAGTCGGTATCACCCACCACATTGGGTCTTAACATTATTAGCACCCAGTCCTATAACCTGTTGTGTTTTTTTCTTTTTTACTTTGGTTGGCTCCAAACCAACACCCATGGCGTGTGAACAGGTTAACAAGAATGAACAAAAAAGGTGGTCATCAGAAATTACAAGGGAGTTCAGCTCTTATATAAAGAAAGAGTATGCTTTCTGAGACCATTGTGGGGGCCGGCCCGCAGCGGCCTGTGAGGAGAAAAGTCACAGAAAGCAGCAAGAAGCCACCAGAGAACTCGCCAAGCCGACACCGAGGAGGAGTTGAAAATCAAGGGAGGTGTGTGTGATAAATAGGGCAAAGAGACAAACACATTGAGCATGTGAGTTACCAGCCTAATGAATGATTATGACACAGGGATAAAGACAGTGTTGTCCACTTTCTAACTGGCAGAGATGCACAATACTTCGGTCACCATCACAAGAGAGTCATTTTGGAATGAAGGACCCATGGAAACATCTATAATTTCCTCCATAAGTGGACTACGCATTGGAAGGTTTCCGGCACTGGTTCCTGAACAGACCCTGTTTGCATCTGCTACTTACTCTTCCTTTGACACCCCTTGCGTCAATCACTATCATCGCTATCACACTCTGAGAATAATCCTTTATTTGCTTACCTTGGAGAACTCGACAGAGATTTAACACCAATTGGTATCGTAATCGTTTTCTGAACATGTGCGTGCAGTTACGTCAAGTGTACCTGCACAACTCAAGCCCATGCATGGGGGAAGGTCTTAGGCACACCCCTCGTGGCCACCCTCTGATGTTTTCGTGTCCCTTGCCACTGTGAACTGTATTTCTGTCAGTAAAAAATGGTTGGATTGCAATATACATGTCTGTTGGGTCTTCTCCCGCCGATGCGCCGGCGAGGGAGAATGCACGTGGGGCTCCACAGGCCGAGGCCTGACTGCGGAGCACAAGAAAGGACACACACTCTGCTTGTGGTTTGCCCTGAACTGCCCCTCCTCCTGTGGGGGTGGGGCTTTTATTTAGCACGCCTCACTTCCCGCAAAGCGGTGACTTGAGGCGTACACAACATTCCTCCTTTTTTCCAACAACTTGAAACACAACACACCAAATACAATCATGTCCAACTGATTCAACTTAACTCTACTGTGCATTCTAATCCAGCACCTGTTATACTCCTACCACTCAGTCTTTTAACTCTCGGTGCAGTTCTTAGGGTATAGCGCACACATCTAGGGGCTGCTCCCCCGATCGTGTTTTGTTGTGGCTCACCTGCCTTACTTGGAGACGCCTCCCTAGGTTCCTCTAGCGGTCTGTCTGTCTCGTGCTCCTGGGTCAACTCCTCCTCGGGTTGTTAATACTCATCTTCCGACGGTGACCCTGCTTCCTCCGAGGGCTGCTGGTCCCTGTCAGTCCACATCTGTCGTGGCACTCCCTTGAACCACGATGCGTTCCTGGTGATCTGCCATTGCCCTCGTGTGGCCGTTATCAAGGTTCCTCGCCGTTGAGTTATGATCTAGGGGGCCATATCATATTGGGTGTCCAGTTTCGTTTGAGGGGTTCCTCTTCACTAACACTTGATCACCGACTTGGTGTCTGGATTCCTTTGCATGTCTCTTGGTGCTCATGCACTCATTCGCTGTGATCCTTCTTTGGTGATTGCGCTCACTATCGTATGCATCTGTGCCCCATCTTGGCTGGTGCGGAATGGATGAATTTATCACTGTCCCATACATGACATCTGCCGGTGGTAACCCTGTGGTGCTGTGGGGCGTCACTCTGTAGTTCCTTAGGAATCGATACAGATCCACCCTCCAGGGGCAAGCGTGCGCCTGGGATAGGCATAGCACCTTGTTGAGGGTACGCATGAACCTCTCCACGTCTCCATTGGCTTGGGGCCATCTCTGAGTGATGTGGTGAAATTGAATGTTCAGATCATCCAGGTATTTCTTCATGTCCACCCCTTGGAAGGGTGGCCCGTTGTCGCTCCAGATGCGGCGAGGTAGGCTATGGGTGGCAAACATCTTCTCCAGAGCCAGCATCACCATGTCTGCAGAGGTGGAGGACACGATTTCCACCTTGGGATATCTTGAGTGGTCATTGTTAGGAAGAATTCTCTGTTAAGGCTAATTTCCCAAACCTAGTGAGTCCCCCAGCAGCTTTTCTGGATTTTTGGGGTTTATTTATTTTTCCTGCTAAGAGTGAGACTCTTTTTCTCCCACTCTTAGACATGATTTGAGATATCCTTTGACTTTGTAATGTGTTTTATGGGCTATGGGGCCTTTTACTCCATAGGGTTTCATGTGTTTTTGATAAGTGTGTTACACAGCACCCTCAGTGCAGTAACACAGGGGTGTCATAGTGACCCCCAAACATAGACTCCATACCCTGGGACTGACTACTGTCTCCCAGGGCATATAAAGTCACCACTGACTTTACTAGTCTTAAATTGTGAACAGAACCAGTACAAACCATCATATTGTGGAAATACTGGTAAGGGTAATTAGATTGCCCTTGGGTCTGTTTTTCGAGGGGGCACTGTGCAGTCCCCAGAGTTTCTGGCTGGTGGCAGTGGTTACCACGTGAAATATTCCACCGGAATATTTCCTATGGGATTTTCCCATTCATTTTAAACGCACCACTTTTTGGTGCAATGTTAAAGATACCGCCGGGTTATTTATTTATTATTTATTCCCCGGTTGGGACTTTTTGCGAGGACTCGGTTTTAAAATGGCGTTTGCGTTCACCTCTGTAACTCCAACCCAAGTTGAGCCCTTTGTTCCACTTTTTGGCGGGCTTCTCCACAGAAGCCTCCAAATGTGGTGCCACTCTGTCTGGGTCTACAGGATGTGTGGGAGGGGGGTTTAGGCACCCTGGACTGAGTTGCCTCGGCAACTCAAGTCGCACTCTTGTGTGATTGGCCCAGTGGTGAGCCGCCCGGCTCACCACTTAGCATGTTTGAGTGACAGCTAGGACTGATGAATGGGGGTTTTCTGCATAAAAGCAGGGCTTTGGGGACTGGAACTTGAGAAGTCGCCACAGGACCAAAGAATCCGAAGAGGGAGAAGCTGAGCCGACCTGCAACAACAACACCACCGGTGGAGCCCTGCTGAACCGTCTCACCACTTCCCAACGACAGAGAAGATCTTCATCCCGGAGAGTCTTCTTCCTCTGAACTGGTGGGGATAACCAGTTCGCCCTCCTTTTGCCTTCCTGGATCGTCTCATGGTCGAATCGCCCGTGCCAAGCACCCCAGCGACCGGATAGCCACGCTTCACCACTACCGCAAATAAAAGGGTAGTACCTATTAACCGGGAAACTCTGTGGCTGGTTTCTTCCCTGGCAGTGCAACGACCTCCACCATTCCTCCACGTCGAGATCTTCTCTTCCCCTGGCCGAAGCACCGACTTGCACCCGCTGCCAGGAACTACTCCCCCCGCTGGAGCTTTCTCACCATTTCAGGTACTGTGTCCCGCCTGGTCTCCCTTGCAACAGACTGTTCAAGGTGTCCCGTAAATCCATGACTTTCTATCCTGCGGTGACTTGGGACCTCCTAACTAACTTTTCCTGACTTGATCCAACCCTTGTTGAAGTCTCTGCAAAGACTCTTGAAAAGTACTATTCAACTGTGTGATCTTGGACACATTCCGCCTTGCTCTCTCCAAGAGTGGGCCTGGCCTATGACTTTCTTGCTCCTCAGTGGACTCTGCCTTTTCTGACTTGCTCTGGTTCTCCTAAAGAGTTGGTATTGTGTATGTTCCTAATTCTGCCTTTTCCCTCCCTTTTTAATTAACTTATTGGAGTGCCATCTTAGGTTAAACGCTCATCTCTGTCTGAAAATAAGTGGTGTTTTTACTGAGACTTGTTCAATATGTGATCAGGGATGTAAATATATTAATAGTGACTGTGTTTGAACTTGCTTGACATATTAGTGTTAGTGTATTTTACAAAGTGTGTTTTAAATAAATAATTATATACTTTTATACCCAAGCTCTGGTCAGTGTTTGCTTGTGCTACTGTATTTTGGTACCTATCTTGTATACTCTATATACTGTCTAACTCTTCTTGAGAGAAGTCTGGCTGCTTAGCCACAGCTACCAGGTAAATCTGGGTGGTACAGACTGCTACCAATTGGGTTTACTGCCAACACCTGTAGTCTTAAGCCTTTTGCAGTGGTCCCTAAGGGAACTGCACAGGTTTCTGCCTAACAGTCATCGATTGCTACCAACAGGTACGTGCCTTCCTGGACTGTGCAGAAGTCAACGCTGATCGTGTCCCATCTTGAGGACCCCCGTTCTGCTGCTTGTATGGGTTGAGGATTCGGTGGTGCGCTTGTGATCTGACACGGTAGGCATGCTGTTATGAGCTGTTCCACCTTGGTGTCGATGTGCGGGAACCATACTCTGTGTCTGATCCTGGCTTTGGTCCTGACCATGCCTTGGTGATCTTCGTGAGCCAGCGCAATGAGCCTGTCTTGGAGCCCTGTGGGTATGATGATTCGAGCCCCTCTTAGTACGAGTCCTTCCTTGGTGACGGACAGGTCTTGTCGTACCGGGAATATGCCCGTGAGGAAGTCGTTGGCTTCGGGCGTGCGATTGTGTACGTTCCGCAGAAAAGATTTCCATTCGCCCAAGATGATGGAGTCTTTGACGAGGTCACAGCAGGGATCAGCTTGGGTAGCTTGTATGATGTCCTCGATGCTGATCGCTCTGGGTTTCATCATGTGGACGACCTGGCAGATGTGTTCCTCGGTTTCTTCTGCCACGTTCACTTCCCTTGGCGTGGCCGCTATTGGGTGTCTGGATAGGAAGTCTGCATGGTTGCTGGTGCCAGGTTGGTATGTCAGTTAAAATTCGTACCGTTGCAGGTGTAGCAACCATTTCCCTATCCTCGCCGGGGTGTGTGAGGAGGATCCTGTAAATCTGGGGATGAGAGGCTTGTGGTCTGTGTATGCTTTGAATTTCCGTCCAAACGGGTATATGTGAAAGTGGCGGCAGCCCCACAGTACCGCAATGGCCTCTTTCTCAATGTGGGAGTACCTTTGCTCAGTGGGAGTCAAAGCACGGGACGCGTAGGCAATCGGCTTGGTCTCGCCTGTCGGGGCCACTTGGACCAGGATCGCCTCGAGGACGACAGGGCTGGCGTCAACATATAGTTCCGTTGACAATGTGGGGTCATAGTATGCCATTGTGGCGTCAGCCGATAGGGACGTCTTGATCTGCTTGAAAGCCTCCTGGAAGTTGGGGCCCCAGGCCCATTTAATGTTCGATTTCATGAGTTCCCCGAGTGGCTCAGACATCCTTGCCAGGTTGGGGACGAATCTCACGCAGTATGTCGCCATCCCCAGGAAGCTGCGTACTTCCATAGGTGTTGTTGGGGGTGAGGCTTCCTTGATGTCCGCAACTTTTTGTGGGTCAGCTGAGACTCCTGCGCCGTTAAACACATATCCGAAGAAGATGGTGTTAGGCGGAAACCTGTGCAGTTCCCTCTGGGACCACTGCAAAAGTTTTAGGACTACAGGCGTTGGCGGTGAACCCACTTGGTAGCAGCCTGCACCACACAGATTCACGTGGTAGCTGTGGCTGAGCAGTCAGACTTCTCTCAAGAAAAGTTGAGCAGTATGTGGAGTATACAAAATAGGGCAATTCTTCACAGCAAGACAAGCAAACACGCAACAAGGCTTAGTGTAAAGATATCAAGGTATTTATTTATAACACATCATCTATGGAAAACACTAAAGCAAATCATGGCAAACAAATCAAACACAATTACTCTACAAAGTAGAAAACGATCAATCCCCCTAGCAAAATATCGACAACTCTAGGTTCTACCGGTACCACTTATTTTCAGAAAGAGGTGTATACCTCAACCGAGATGACACTCGAATATTAGTTAGGACGGGAAAGAAAAAGATAGGCAGGTTATGAAATCAACACAGTTCAATCCTATGCCGATAAAATGCAAGGCAGGAAGGCAAGAATTACAATAGATCATAAAGTTCAGAGGCCAGGCCCACTCGGAGAGAGGCAAGGCGCGATGTCCCAAAAAGTCTCTAGTGGAGATGCATTCAAGTCTTTATAGCAAATTGTTATCGGCAGATTGAACCAGTTCAGAACAAAGAATGAGCAAAGCTTGGAGGCGACCCAGCGGAACGGAGAGGATTAAGACACCTCACTCGAACCGAACGAAAGGGAAGCCAGGCGGACACGGTACCTTGATGTGGAGGGCAGCTCCGGCGGGGGCAGTTGTTCCTGGTGGTGGATGCACGTCGGGTCTTTGCCAAGAGTAGAGATGATCTCGTTGTCGAATGAAAGTGAAGTCCGGTGCACCACCAGGGAAGAGACCAGCCGCCGAGTGCTCCGTCACAAGGCACCACCTTTTGGTCGCGGTAAAGGGGTAGTGGCTATCCGGTTGCCGAGGTGCTCTGCACGGGCAATTCGACCACTGCGTCCTGAGGCGAATAAAAAGCAAAGGGGACTGGTTGTTCCCACCAGTCAGGGGAAGAGACTCTCCGGCCGGGAGATCTCCTCTGTCGTCGGGAAGTGGTGAGTCGGCTCAGCAGGGCTCCACCGGAGGTGTCAGCGTTGCAGGTCGGCTCAGCGTTACCCTCGTCGGATTCTTAGGTCCTGTGGCGACTTCTGAAGATCCAGTCCCAAAAGCCCTGCTTTATGCAGAAAACCCCCATTCATTCAGCCTAGCTGTCAATCTACACATGCTAAGTGGTGAGCGGGAACGCTCAACACTTGGCCCAATCACTCCAGAGTGCGACCGGAGTTGGCAAGGCAACTCGGTCCAGGGTGCCTAAACCCCCTCCCACACCCCTGTGGTAACCCAGACAGAATGGCACCACTTTGGAGGGTCTCTGTACAGAGCCCGCCAAAAGTGGAACAAAGGGCTCGACCTTTGGTTTAGGAGTCACAGAGACGAACACAGACGCCATTTTAAAAACCGAGTTCTGGCAGAAAATACCATCCGATAAACTTATTTAAGATAAGGAGACCGTTGGTACGTTAGAGATTAACGAGAAAAAGAGTCAATCTCCAACAATGGGACGAATCCCATAGGGTTATGTTCGGGGTCGAACATAACAAGTAGTTTCCACTGCCACCAGCCAAAACTCGACGAGGGGGGACGGGACAGTGCCCCCTCGAGTAACAGATCTAGGAGTAATCTAATTACCCCTACTAGTACGTCCACAATAAGATGGTTTGTACTAGTTCTGTTAGTAAATTTAGGTCTAGTCAAGCCAATGGTGACTTTACATGCCCGGGGAGACAGTAGTCAGTCCCCGGGTATGGAGTCTATGGTGGAGGTCCGCTAGGACGCCCCAGTGTTACGGCACGTAGGGTGCGGTGTAACACACATAGCAAAACTTATGAGACCCTATGGAGCAAAAGACCCCATAGCCCATCGAACACATTGACATTTCAAAGGAATTACACACATACATGTCCAAGAGTGGGAGAAAAGAGCCTTACTCTTGGCAGGATGGAAAAAAACAACCTCCAGAAATCCAGCAAAGCTGCTGGGGGACTCACTAGGTTAGGAAATTCAGCCTAAACAGAGAATTCTCCCTAACAGATGATTTCATCCTTCATGAACTCACACTTTTCCCGGTGAATGGTTAACCCTGCGGCCTCCAGCCTGCTAAGTACCATCTCGAGGTGACGCATGTGTTCTTGTTTGTCGCTGTCATGGATGAGAATGTCATCACTGACGTTGAGTACTCCCGGGATGCCCTGAATCACTTCCTGGATGGCTTGTTGAAAGACTTCGGCCGCTGATGATATGCCGAAGCTCAGCCTTTTGTATCGGCGCAAACCCAGGTGCGTGGAGAATGTCATAATGTACCTCGAGTCCCGATGCTGTTTTAGCTGATGGTACCCAGCATTGAGGTCAATCTTGGAGAACACCTTTGATCCAGTGAGGTCTGTGATTATTTCGTCCAGTGTGAGGGTGATCTGCCGTTCCCACTTGATGGCTGCATTGGGGAGGTGCATGTCGATGCAGATCCTCACCTTCCCTGGTTGTTTTGGCTTCTTAGTCACCACCATGGGTGAAACCCACGGTGTGGGCCCAGTGACCTCCTCTATGATACCAGCTTGCTCGAGTTCACGCAGCTCCTTTTCGACTAAGTCTCTCATGTGAAAAGGTGTCCGTCTGTAGCGCACCGCATGGGGCTGCACTGATTCGTCTATATGGAGTTTGATGAGTTTGCCTTTCAGGCATCCGATACCTTTGAGGAGGCCTGGGTGCTTGTCAAGGAGGCCGGCAATGTCCGATTGTCTGTGATGTTACAGACAAAACGTATCAACTCTAGGTCTTCCGCTGCATCCCCACTCAGCAGGCACTCGATGCCCGCATCAGCGACATACACCTTGGATTGTAGTGTTCGATCGCCTCTGCTGAGAGTTGTCCGAAAAAGTCCTACCACAGGTAATGGAGTTTCGCATCCGTAGGCGAATAGAAGCGTATCTGTTTTCTTTAGGACTGGGGGGTGGGGCGTAGTTTTAGGATGATGATGGCCGGCATGACGTTCATGGATTCCCCAGTGTCGATTGTCATTAGAGTCTCTTGGCCTTGAATAGCCACTAGGCATTTCCGTCTTCTTTGCCTCTTTGTGCCTCTGTGGTCAAGTGCTGATACTAGGTAGACGTTCCTCCCTCTTCTCGGTCGTCCACTAGGTCTCTTTTGTTGTGACGCCGTCGCCATCACCTTCTTCGTCGGTGGATGAGTTGGCCGTCTCGACACGGCAGGCATTGGCCTGTTTCTTTTTCCTCTGGGCCCCTTTTTCTTGTTGCAGCGGGGGCCATTGTGTGGGTCCCGACGATCTGCAGACTCTTGCGTAGTGGTCCTTCCGGCCACATGTACCGCATGTGGTTCTCAGTGCTGGACAGTTTCGCCCTTCATGACGTGTGCCTCCACACCATCCACATTCGGTGGGCCCTGGGGTCCTTGATTGCCACCGAGATAAATTGTTTGCATCACTGGAGTCTTCTCTTGACTGTTGGCAGCTGGCAATTTGCGCTATCGTCGCTGCCGTCGGTGTTAGCTGGAGCTTCTGCAGGGCTCATGTGTGCTGCCCTCGCGTGTGATATTTCCTTCCGACGTCCATATTCAAGGATTCTGGCCAGTGAGATGCCCTTTTCGCTCAACACCATCCTGCGTAGTTTTTCTGAGTGCATGCCGTTGATGACTTGGCGTCTGATCTCTTTTTCGACGTTGTCAAACTCACATGAAAGCGCAAGTTTTCTAAGTCTCGTGTGGTATGCGTCAAGCGTTTCCTCTTCTAGCTGGATGGTGGTGCAGAAGATGAACGTCTCGTAGTCTGGGTTTAGTTGAGGCATGAAATGGGCTGTGAGAGCTAGCTGGTAGACGTCCAAACCATCCCTGATGACGAGCAAGTTGAAGATACGTAGGACTTCGTCGCCCACGTTGAGCAGTAGGTGTGACCTCATTTTCCTGGGCTTTGTAACGTCTTTGCAGCCCATGGCCATTTCGAATTTCTGGACCCACAGCCGCCATCGGGGGTGCACAGATGAGGGGTCTGTGTATGGGTCAAAAGGTCCGAATGCCATTGCGGTACCACCTTGCGGCTGCGGGGACGGTGCTGTGGGCGTTAGGTTGGTCGCCATCCTCGATGGCGTGCCAGGCCTGGGTGTAGATAGGCCTGTCGCCATGGTGTGCTGAAAATAAGGGCTGTAGTGGATAGCGTGCACCGAACTTTCAACACCTCGGGGTGGTGCATTGTAGCTGGCGGTGCTGTGCTGCCCGGACTGCTTGGTGGTATGTTGGCTGGCTCCAAATGTAGGCTCCAAACATGCAGTGCCCTCTGGCGTGTGTCAATGGTGTTGGTTGTTCATGTGAGCGGGAAGAAAAAGAGTTGTCTTCCTTTTTGTTTGTTTTGATTTTTTTTTCTTGATTTTTTTTTTGATGAGAAAAAAAATATATGTTTTTTTTCAGTGGGGGGCCCAAAAATGTTGCCCGTGTTGAGGGCTTATTGATGAGGCACACACAGGTGCTGTGTCATGATTCGTCGCCAGTGTTGGGTCTTCTCCCGCCGGTGAGGGAGAATGCACGTGGGGCTCCGCGGGCCGAGGCCTGGCTGCGTGCGGAGCGCAAGAAGAAAGGACACACACTCTGCTCGTGGTTTGCACTGAACTGCCCCTCCTCTTACAGGGGTGGGGCTTTTATTTAGTGTGCCTCACGTCCCGCAACGCGGTGACATGAGGCGTACACAACAATGTCTATTGTTTTTAGAATGAACATATATATCTGCTTGCCCGAACATATGCTAGCCGGGAATGAAAATTAACAATTTACTCCCTAAAAAAATATTTCACTCCCAACTTCCCAAAACAGCGTGTGAGATACTCGCACAGAAAGTTGCTATCTAGATCCCTGCGACAACCAGCGCACCCGCCTGCACACTCACTCACGGCTGTGGGGAAAGGCTACAATCACCACCTCCACAGAGCGCACACCGTGGTAGCATACAGAGAATTCGGTGTTGGGGAAGAACCAGATCGCCTACCCCCAAACAATGCTCTTGCTGCATGGACACTCACAATCTGCCTGCGCACGCGCAGAATTTGCCATAATCCAGGAACCTGGTTTGTGGGAAATGCCACACATTGTGGGATAATATAGTTAATGCTTATCAATATTTGCATAACAGGTCTCCAAATAGCAAATGCCTAGCATGAGGACAATACACGTCATATGAGCGTCATCAAGCAAATGGCAGACAGCCTAGATTGCAGCAGTTTTAATGGCTGACCTCAGTCTCCATAGGTCTGACCGTTCCTAGACAAGGGCAGATAAGAAAGGCAGGCTGTCTCCGCCTAGCAACCTTAAAACCTGGCGAGGGGATAGTTGCTCATTAATGCGCAAGGACGTTTGAGTTTACATGGGGAAAAATAAGAACAATGAACCGAAGCAGTGATAAAGTATTGTGCCCATGATAAAACTATTTTTGATAAATGAGGGAAGCCGAGACTAGGATACAAATCTTCAAGTTCTAAAGTCAACAAGTAGGCACTTCACTACATCGTCTCACTTTCATCTCCTTGTAATCCCTAAGCATTCCCACATTATCATTCTGCTCTGGGAGTCTTATCTGACAAAGATCACTGTACAAGATCACACGATATTTTAGACAAATGGTGAACCAGGAATAGAACCAGTAGCATTTTATCAGCAAAATCATAGGGGTCACAGGAGTGGCATTACACAATGCCTGACTCCTAATGACATCACAGGAAGTATCCTTTTATGGTCCTCAACCCGAATGATGCCCAGTCTGTACTTTTTAAAAACGAACTGCGAGAAATCTGTGGAAGCAGCATGTTAAACCATAATTGATATTTGGCAAAAACACCCAGTTATTTAAACGTGTATAAGCTAAAGGCATGCACACCATTAGAGGATTCGATTGGCTATATCATGGATGCAAAGCATTCCACAGTGGTTGCCAGGAGCAACGGCAGAGATTGTGACACCGAAATGATGCCCATGTTCATGTTTCCTCTGTCTATTGTTTAGGCACTTCTCCACATCACATCACTTCTAGTCAGTTATTTAACTGTAATGTTGCCTTATACACCGGTGTGCATTTTATTTGCAGGCACTCCCACTTATTACTGATGCAGGAGGAAGGAGATATATTGATCTGCCCAAGAGCTAATAGTTTTGGCCAAATAGGGAAGTCGTCATTAAACACTGGATTTGTCACGACCCTGCGACATGGACAGCAGTGGGTGGCCATTGTGGACTAGCTGGCGCTCGCTCTTCGTCAGATTTCATGCTGAACTATATCCTTTAATATTTCAGGCTTTACATTCTCGTTGGAAGGCAATGAAACTTCTCTTTTACATTTCACAAACTGCATGTCCCATAATCAGG
The DNA here is from genome assembly GCF_040938575.1 of Ambystoma mexicanum. Taxonomy (NCBI): domain Eukaryota; kingdom Metazoa; phylum Chordata; class Amphibia; order Caudata; family Ambystomatidae; genus Ambystoma; species Ambystoma mexicanum. Next base: position 184,720,825 of record NC_090926.1, read on the forward strand.
GCCGGCCCTAGGATTTTCAGGGCCCTGGGACCCAAAAGATGTGTGGGGCCCCTTTATTTGCATCGCAGAAAATGAGATCACAAAATTAGTCATTAATATTCGTGGGGATCAAATATACTGACGTTCAATATCTGAATGTTATCTGTTAATATTACAGTTGTAGCAACATCAGGAGTGAGGATTATTTTGGTGTAGCCGGCCGAGAGAGCTGAATCATTTGTAGAGATGGGTACCTCAAAAGAAAGTACTGTGACGAGGAAGAGTAGGACAGAGTAATAAAGATCACCAGTAAGTGAGTTAAACATACCTAATGTGACTGCAAGTTCCGAGGATGTAAGGGCAGGGCCACACAGGGCAAAGTGCTTTTGCTGCAGGATAGTGTAATCGTAGCAAAACCTTTTTAGTAGAAAGGTACTGAGGCAGTCAGAGTAAGCAATTCTGCAGGTCTTCAAATGTCCTCAACAGTGTGCGGGATCATTAACATACACACAGGGACTGAACGTATCCTAAAGTGAAATACGCGCATTTTTATTCAACTGGCCTTTCCTTTTCGCGCCTTGAAACACTTGTGTATAGGTGCATTATAAATGCCATATCATATCATATTGGAAAAAAATTAAAAATAGAAATTAACATTGTCTTTCACATAATGAATCATCAATACGCGAAGGAAAAAAAACCCAGAGATTTTCCTAGAACACTGCTGGCAAAGTATAAACAGTGCGCACATTTTAACCCGAAAATCTATAAAGAAATATTCTCTGACAAGCAAAATACCAATGCACAAGACGTGTGCTTTGAAGACACTTTCATGTGGTTTTGTGGGTTCAAATCCGGGTGTCCGAAAACGTGAGCAAACAAGCTTTTTTGCATGCAGGCATCAAAAACACCCAAGGGGACGGAGTCGACACTGTGAAAAAAGTGGGCGGACACTATGAACTCACATGTAATCTCAACTTGTAGCCTGAAAATTAGCACAGGGCCAGGTAGAAGCTCTTCAGTCCAGCAACCTCTCTTCCCACATTCATGGCCCTGGTAAATCATCACAACAAACGTGCCCTGTGATCCTTTCCCCTCCTCACCACGATTTTTGCCTTTCAATAATACTCTGTTTTATAAATTGGACTTGAAAAGTAGACACATCATCATTAAAGTACTCCAGCAATATAGGAATCCTTACAGAACTATGTTAAACAAAAAGGAGTACCAATGTTTTGTTATTTTTTTCACACCATCTTGAAGACTACAAATACCACAATGCAATTCCACAAAATTATACAACATGGCTTGCAGGCTGTCTTTCAAGACTTAATCATAACAAAAGCTAATGTGAAGTAGCTGCAGGGCACCCAAGAGCTCAGGGCTTGGTGCGATGGTGCCTCGGGCCGGCTCTGCCCATAATACACCTTGGCAATCCTGGCTATTCCTATTTAAGTGTCTAAGAACTACAATCTCCAGAAGCCTTATAGGCATGCACTGCTTTCACTTTCCCAGATCCTGTCATGATGCCTACCCCCGGGATCCAGATCAAGTCCAGCAGCCCCGGAAGCAGGCATCAAGTTATTCCAAGCAAGCCCAACAACCCCTGCTAGGGGCCATTTGGGTGCAGTCCTGGCATCTATGGTGCCAGGCTCATATGGAGAGTCAGTCCTGGCGTCATAGGTGCCAGGCTCATAGATTAAAACTTACCTGATGCAGACCATGCTGCAAACTTACCTGATGCAGACCATGCTGTAGAGCTCCAAGCCAAAAGAGGCTTGGAAGGGACTACTTTACCTAGGGGCTATTTTTTACTCGGATGGGGTCGGGGAGGAATACTTACCTTGGACTACTTTGGAGGCTATTTGAACCACGCCCGAAGAGCAGCACACGCTTCGCGTTATTCTGCATCCAGCAGCGCAACGCTCACCGTGCCTGCAAGTCTGCATCCAGTCTTCTGCCACGCCCGCCTCGAGTCTGGAGCTCCTAGAAAAAGGGAGAAAGAAGGAGAAATGGTTAGAACAAGAGCAATACCTTTGATCCTTACCTGAATTCCCGATCCACCGCGCCTTCGAGCTGGAAGAAAGAAGTTATTTTATGTGCGTCGCCTCACCTGCTGCAGCGCCGCGCTGAACTCACCGTCCTTCGCAGCATCTTCACTATTCACTGTATCCTTCTGCATGTTCCCGCCGCACTCCGGCACCGAAGGGGAACACAAGAACAGCAAGGTGAGCCAAGGGAATAAACAGAGGCAATATTAGTTACCCCCCATAGACTTACCTGATTTTACCGCAGGGGGTACTATTCCTCTTCACGGGTCGGCGCAGCCTCCACCGCATCTTAGCCGTCCCCGGCCCCTAAGGGGAAACAAAAGGACAGCAAGGTGAAACAAAGGGACAAACAAGGGGAATCCTCCTCACCACAATAGACTTACCTAGTTTTACCGAGGCATTATTCCCCGAGACTTCATAATTTCTCTCAGCACCTGAATAAGGGCGAAAGCAACAGGTTACATACTGACATTATTTTATCGAACTGTGTTGGATAATACAAATCCTTACCTGAATGTTACCGGTTGCCACGAGGAACTCTTCGCTAGGGTCAAGCTGCAACCTGCAAGGAATCCGACAAGAGTGAAAGTCAGACATTTGAACTCTTACGAACTATATACCTACGGCGTCTTGCCGGAAATCTCAGAGTCAATATTGTTCTGGAACTCGCCTATTCCTTCGAACCAGTGAAGCAACTGGTTATCTACGTGCCCCTGCGCTCAATGCAGGATGGAGAGCTCATCTTTCCAAACCATCAGGTGAGACTATAAGAGGGGACATTAAAGGTGATCAGTGGGGAGAACAGCGGGGGTGGGGGTTAACGCTCAACTCCACGGGTGGTTAATTCCCTTTCTCCATTTGCAGAAGAATACTCCTTCTGGCCAAGCAAACAAAGCTAGGTGGGCCAGTCCAGTCTGTCATCTCGGCACTACGCATCACATTGGTGGAGACCGCAGCTGTCCAGTTCAGATCGACGCCCCTGTGGGAGCCAGGTGAGCGTAACAGATCCAGAGATGAAGGCAGCATACTGCCCTCAATTGTGGTGCTCCAGATGCTGCTAATGAGCCTGCTCCAGCATGGAGGGTGTCCGTATTTAAGTAGCTTTCTGCAGGAGGACTTTCTTCCTGCATTGAGTTTGTGTCCTGACTCTTGGGTAGTTGCTATTTCCAGAACGTGCTCTAGTTCCAGGTCCTGTACTCCCTGCCCTGCAGTTTTGTGCTACTTGCCCTGCCGTCCTGTGCTTCATGCTTTGCAGCTCTGTCCTCTCTACCCTGCTTCTCCATCTGTAGCTTGGTGCCCTCTGTCCTGCAACCCTGTTTTCTCTACCTCCAGTAACCCTGCTTCTCTGTCTGCATTCCTCTGTACTCTGTCTGCTGCCCATTGCTCTCTACCATCAGTTCTTTTGCTCCATGCCTGCAGTTCCTTGCTCTGTGCCCATAGACGTTATGTGTCTGTAGATTCCAGTCCAGAGTTTCCTTGTTACCAGTATGTTGTTCTGTCCTGGTTTTATAGTCCTGAGTTTTAAATCCTTGATTCTTTGTTACCAGTCTGCAGTACAGTTCGTGTTATTCCAGTCTAGAGTTTTGGTCCGGCGTTTCCCTGTCACTAGCCTGTAGTTCAATCCACTATTCTTCTAGTTTAGTCCAGTCCATAATTTCTAGTCCTAATTTCCCTTGTGATTAGGCTCAGGTCATCTTGATTATGATATTACTCCCTGTCCTATGTCTTGGACCTTGTTTACTTTTACTTCCTGTTTTTTACCTATATATATCTGTCAAGGTTTGCGTCACTGTTATAGTCATCACTGGTGCTTGTGAAATTAATTTCTCCTGAGTTTGGCTGCTGGGGGTTTCCATCAGACAACCTCTGTCCCTTTCCTATGACACATCTCAGTAATGTCCCTTTAGTCATATTTGTTAACAGTGTGCTGGTTCCTGCTTTGGGGACAGTCACTGTTCTGTGCGTGCTAAAGCTCTATCGGCTTCCGTCTTGTGAGCCTTGTTTCCTTGTTTGTGCCTTAGGTTCATGCACAGAAGCCCACGGCTGTTGCTCCTTTGCACGAGCATTCAGGGTGAGCACCCTATACCAATTTACTCAGAAGGCTAAGGTTTCCCATGCGACAACGGGAAACCCATTGACGATTGTGTGTACAGTATTAGGGAGCCATTTTGTTAAACATGATATTTGCATGCAGGGGAACTCCAACGGATACACTTATGGGTTGCTGGTCCCCTGCATACTCTTTTCAACACTCTCAAAGTGGAGTGGAAAAGTAAAGAGTAAAGCAAGGCAAAATCACCTTTAATCTTCACTTTTACTCTCCGTTTTGTTTGTTTGTTTGTTCATTTATTTGTAATGGCACCAGACCCGAAGGTATCAGGGCGCAGGAAATGAGATGGTACAAGAATATTTTAGGTTTGTGGTTACAAACTTACATGAATATAAGTACATCAAATTATAGTCATATATACAGTATTATAAGCAACATACACAGAGTTAAAGTACAAAAAGGAGCGATCCGTCAGTGGTTACATCAATTTACAATAGTTACATAGATTACAGTGGGACTGACAGAACATTCTCTATATACAATTTACAGTCAAGGCTCGAGGCTAAAGCTATAAATATACAAGTGGATAACGAGTATTCAAGTGTTAGTGGTCATTTTCTCTAAGCCATTTGGTGGTGCTGTGTCTGAGTTTGAGGAAGGTGTGATCCTCCTTCAGGGCAGGGAGGAGGGAATTCCATAACTGCGCAGCTTTGACCGGGAAGCTGTTACCACCAGCTTTAGAAAGTTTAAATCTAGGTATGGCTTGGCAATTTGAGTTTGCAGTCCTAGAGGGACGTAGGACGTAGGGCTTTAAAAGAAATAAAACAATGCTGCAAACACGCTTTGCAGGTGGCATTTATAATGGATTCCAATGAGATTGTCCTGCTACACACCAGTTGTAAAAGCAAGGCGTATTGCATTGTAATCTTTGGTTTTACGACGGCATGAAAATCTCATGCAGGAGTCAAAACAAATGCTCTCCTGAGATGGAGGAAACCAAAGGGGACAGGCTATCTCCACTTTGTTGTCCTCATACGTGTTACGGCGATTGTAAAATGAACTAGAATGTAAAAAAGTAAGCGCAAAAGCATTGTATGCTTTCCAATTATGTTCCAGTTCATTAGAGAATGACCCCCTTTGTGAGCACCTAACATGTTTTTCTTACTTGGACTCCTTGCCATTGTCTCTACAGTGTCATTGATGTAGGCTATGTTCATAGCCCATCCGTCTATGTCTTGAGGACTCTTGCCTCAAGTATATCATTCTATCTTTGGCTGCACGAGTACTGGTCAGCTTCGAGCCCTAGACAGAATCTTCTGCTTCCAAAGTCAGCAACTTCGTTGGTAAGCGGCGCCTTCCAATTTTCCTCTCTTCTCCAATCTTCTTGATTTAGTGTAGCGTAGTACATTGGTGCTCAGTTAATTTGTAAACACTGCCACATTTGTCAGATATGGTGGTTGGAGTACAGGTAGCTAGAGTGGTCTGCCCACAATCACAGAGTTGTGGCCAAGTGGGGAAGGCAAGAGTAGCCGCCATACTTCTGGTTCAGCTACTAGAATACACACTGTTAGGCAGAAACCTGCGCAGTTCCCTCTGGGACCACTGCAAAAGATTTAGGACTACGGGTGTTTGGCAGTAAACCCACTTGGTAGCAGTCTGTACCACATAGATTCATTTGGTAGCTGTGGCTGAGCAGTCAGACCTCCCTCAAGAAGAGTTAGGCAGTATACAGAGTATTCACAATAGGTCAAGAGCACACAATAGAACAAGTAAACACTGACCAGGGCTTGGTGTAAAAGAGATATAATTATTTATTTAAAAACCACATCTAGAAAAACACACAGGCACTAATAGTAAGCAATTCAAAAACACGGTCACTAAAAGATATACACTCCCTTAAAAGAATATTAGACAAGTCTTAAGTAAAGCCCCAATTATTTTCAGACAGCGGTGAGCGCTTAACGTAGATGGCACTCTAATAGTCGTTTTAAAAAGGGAGAGAAAAGCAGATAACAAATTGAAACAGATCCCAACACTTTTTCAAGAACACAACAAGGGAGGAAGGCAAATTAAAACCGTGAAGTTAGAGTTCGAGAGGCCGGATCCACTTTCAGAGGATCCAAACGAAATGTGTCCAAGGTCACACGGTTGCAGTGCACAAAGGTCTTGTAAAGGTTCAAAAAGGAGTTGGACCACAGAAAGGGACCAGTTAGAGGGTCAAGGCGGCCAGCCCAGTCCAGAAGGTTAAGAAGTTATTATTACCTTTGCAAACTAAGAAGTTATTATTACCTTGTAGCAATCTTTAGAAAGGGAGGCCTAGCGGACACGGTACCTTAAAGTGGTGAGAACGCTCCAGCAGGGGCAGTTGTTCCTGGCAGCGGGTGCAAGTCGGTGCTTAATCCGGGGGAAGAGAGGATCTCGTCGTGGAGGAAGACAGGAGTCTGTTGCACTGCCAGGGAAGAAACCAGCCGCAGAGTTTCTCAGGTACAAGAAGCGGTCCGGTGATTCGCGGTTCAGTGGTGAGTGGCTATCCGGCTGCCGGGGTGCTTGGCACGGGCAGTTCCACCACAAACCGGGCTGGGGTGCGAAGAAAGAAAGGAAAACTGGTTGTGCCCACCAGTCAGGGGAAGAAGCCTCTCCAGCCGGGAGATCTTCTCTGTCGTCGGGAAGTGGTGAGTCGGTTCTGCAGGGCTCCACCGGTGGTGTCGTCGTGGTAGGTCGGCTCAGCTTCTCCCTCGTCGGATTCTCAGGTCCTGTGGCGACTTCTGAAGTTCTAGTGCCCAAAGCCCTGCTTTTATGCAGAAAACCCCCATTCACTCAGCCTAGCTGTCACTCAAACATGCTAAGAGGTGAGCCGGCCGGCTCACCACTTGGGCCAATCACACAAGAGTGCGACCTGAGTTACCAAGGTAACTTGGTCCAGGGTGCCTAAACCCCCTACCACACCCCCTGTGGTACCCAGACAGAGTGGCACCACTTTTGGAGACTTCTGTGGAGAAGCCAACCAAAAAGTGGAACAAAGGGCTCGACTTGGGTTGGAGTCACAGAAGAGAACACAAACGCCATTTTAGAATTGAGTCTTGGCAAAAAATACCAACCGGAGAATTAATATTAATTAAATAAACCGGCGGTATGTTCGAGGCTATGAGAATTAAATAATTAAAGTTGGTAGCCTCGAACAATGGGAAAATCCCATAGGAAAATATTTGCGGTTGAATATAAAAAGTAGTTTCCACTGCCACCAGCCAAAACTCGATCAGGGGGGACGGAGACGTGCCCCCTCGACTAACAGACCCCAGGGCAATCGAATTGCCCCGACCAGTACATCCACAATATGATGGTTTGTACTGGTTTCTGTTAATAATTTTAGACTAGTAAAGCCAATGGTGTCTTTACATGCCCTGGGAGACAGTAGTCAGTCCCAGGGTATGGAGTCTATGGTGGGGTGTCACTATGACACCCCTGTGTTACTGCACGGAGGGTGCTGTGTAACACACATAGGAAAAAACACATGAGACCCTATGGTGTAAAGGACACCATAGCCAATAAAACACATTACCAGTCAAAGGAATACCATTAATCATGTCCAAGAGTGGGTGAAAAAGAGTCTCACTCTTGGCAGGAGGAAAAAAACAAACTCCAGAAATCCAGCAAAGCTGCTGGGGGACTCAATAGGTTAGGAAATTCAGCCTAAAGAGAGAATTCTCCCTAACACACACCATCTGTCTCCTGGCCAGTCTATTTGGTTTAATGAAAAACCTTATACTGATGTTCAATTAATTTCTAAGCATACCTATATTTGGTCGACGAGAATACAGAAGCACTAAAGAAGTGATTGACCCAAGATCACACATGTTCGTGAATTGGACAAACTTATAATAGAACCGCGAAGTGAGGCAGCAAAGAGTTGGTTGCAGTCTGCAGTGTGTGTACTATCCGTGGTGTTTCTTCACTAGCTGGGGATTTTCTGCCTCCTCTATTCATCCACAAACACCTTAAAACAGCTACGCCGCAAAGTAAAGCTGCAAAGTTTTTTTTGCAGTCTGCAGTCCGCGGTACGTGGGAAGGTGAGGAGGACTTTACTGGCATCAGCAATAGTCCACATTCAAATGGATAAACCAAAGGTGGGTGTGACGTGATATTGACTGCAGTCGGGGGGAAAAACCTCTGTTGCGCTGGTCTTCTGTGTCTTACCACCACCCCCCATTCCCCTCACGGGGCAATTAATATTTAGCAAATCTAGCTATATCAGCTGTAATAAAAGGCCCTAAGAAGAGGTACAACCTTCGTAGTGAACGAACTAGGTCCTTGGTGGGGTCACCGTGTGGGCCATTATCAACCGAATAGCCCCAAGCCCCTGACAAATCTAAAATCTCTGGTTTCTTTCCCCTACGACTAACTAAGTCACTGAATGAACTAATTGAGACTGACCCTCGGGCTGGTGAAACTGGGGCGGAACAAGGTCCGACCCTCCCAGTTGAAATCACAGTTTGTGAGATTTCGGGACCCGTGTTGGGGGAAATAGAGCATAGACTTAGTATCTCCCGACTGGAGGGAGGGATCAGCTTGGAGAGAGCGAACTTACGGCCTCAGATCAACTGATGGAGCGACTGAGCTGCTCACCACAGATGTTTGAAACTCATTCTCAGATCTGTTCACTGAACACAAGCACTTCAGATGCTGAGGGTGTCTCTGAGGAAGAAAATGAGGCAGACCAGTCCTCATTGCCCCAGCATGGCGACCAAACGGCCGATACAGAGAACACTGACTCGAATTCCAGTCCCCTGATGGGGCTGAACATTGTGCTACAGTCCTTCATTAGGCTGTACGACACAGCTGTGCATGAAGTCAGGGCTAATTCAATCACACTGAAAGACATTCAAACATTATTACTAGAATGGAGAAAGACAAAACTGGATGGGGCCGCGACCAATGTGAGAGAAGTCCCAATCTACGGCGTAAGCCTTACCCTGGAACCAGATAAGGCTGTGCCCATAACTTCCATGTTGGTCTCTGTCATGTCGCTAGCCCCCGCAAGACCTTCTCCCTCTGATCCACAGTGGAGGCTTCAATATATCCTGTAGGGGATTCTCGGGAGGGAATGGAGGGAAAAAATCCCAAAACAATCATGCCCTACCTATCAAAGCTACTACTACTACTATCAATGCTACTACTCCGAATTGGACTTGAAATATTACGCACAACCGGAGAAAAACGTAACTGACATGCCACTATGTCTATGATCGCCGTTGGCCCCACTTATCGCTCATACCCCAATGCTGGGTGGAGATAGTTGGCAAGTACCTTGCCCCCAATACCAACCGCGCGATCTGGCTTCTAGACTGAACGTACTGTGCTGGAACACAAAAGGCTTAAACTCATTTCTGCAAGACGCCCAAGTGAACAAGCTGATATATGCTATTATATCATCATATTCCAAGAGATGTGGTTGTTGGAGAGCCCTGTGATTGATGGCAAACTTATTAATCACAAACACGTCATCAAAGGGACACATGGCCGTCCAATGGGAGGTCTGCTAACAGCAGTAAAAAAACAGTCGGAACTGTACTTGCCATTCAAATCTGCTGCTTTATTTGCAACGGTAGTCTTGTAGAGTATGGTCCCCTGGCCTTCACAGATACCAATAGTGAACATTTACTTCAATTCAATATCCTCCCCAATTGAGGAAGTGCTAAATGAGTTGTAAAATATGCTTATAGATTCGAATGTCACTTAGCCTCAATCTCCTATTATAATAGGTGGGGACTTTAACTGTGAGTGCATAGTCTCTGAGGATGGAGAAGGGTTTGGGGGGGACAAAATCTGTACACGGCAGACTGTGGTCCCAGTTCTTGTCCAGGTGGGGTTTCACTCAATCTAACCTAGTTTTGAGGCGAAGACACCCTCTTGGGAGAACAATCGGGCCGAGTCCACGATTGATTATATGTTTTTGAGAAATGTGGATTTGAGTGACAAACATGCGTTTAAGGTAGGGGGCGACATCATTAAGTGATCATGCTTTGCTTTCCCTTATTATTAGTGTGCGGGAACTTGTGGCAGCCAACACCGGGGGTGCATCCAATTTAGTAATAACTAGTAGGAAAAACAGAATCTGGAAAATAGGGAAGGTCTACAGAAGTCATTCTTAAACATCTGATGGGCCGCACTCCCTGAAGATCAGTAAAATTAAGCTACTATTCCAGCAGAATTTCCTAATATTTTAGCCAAACTAGGCTCCTTGGGGCAGGAACCACAGGTGCCCCCCGCTGATTCTGTTTGCCTTAAACCAGGCTAATATCTTTGATCAGATTCTTTGATTTTGCTGAAATTATTTGATGAATAATGATGTAAACGTAATTCCTTGAATTAATGCATGTAAATAACACGTTGTTCAGACATGAAGATGTAGTTATGCTCCAAAATGCATTGGCTATGAGCCTTTTGACCGCTTAGGAAGCTGTTTGCCTCCAATTTTCCAAGAGAAGAAGGACTACTAAGTAGAACTTTATTGAATGTTTTATTGAAAAACATATTGCAGCTTCTTTCAGGAGAGCAGTCTGTGAGCATCTGTTTTACTGGGTGGTTTTAACCAGTTCATATGTATGCAATGTCTTTGATCAAACCATAAATGACAAGAGAAAGGAGTTAAGGCAGAAAGCGAACTGCCTTAAGTCTACTATCCGAAAAGGGGCAGTTCTCACAGAAAGGTTAAAAGTACTTAAAAGAGAAAATAGCAAATGGCTTGAGTCACAGGCTACAACTCTATATCTCCAGAAATCAAACCCTGTTTAAATACCAATAGGCCTGAGATCTGGACATATGAGTTTGACACGACAGACATTTCTATGGCAATTAATGCTCAGAACAATTCTAGATCGAGTGGTCCGGACGGGGTATCAAACCAAATTCATAAGGAAAACCCTGACCTCTGGTCTGACATCCTATTCAGACTATTCCAGCGGATTTCCAAGGATATGGACTGCCCTGGCTTGTGGTGAACAGCGACTATCATCCCGATTTTTAAAAGTGGTGACAGATCAAGACCGGAAAAATACAGGCCAATTGCATTGATAGACTCTACAGACAAGATCCTCGCCAAATTGCTGCTGAAAGATTAAACTAATTGGGCACAGAAGGAGAGGACACTTAGCCCTCTTCAGACTGGGTTTATGAAGGGGGTTGGCATCCTGATGAGTGCCGTGGCTCTCTCTGTCTGCACCTCAGACATAGGCAGAAGTTTTGGTAAAACGTTATACGTGGCAGTGCTGGATTTGAGTGCTGCTTTTGAGAAAAACTTAGACGGTGGGGCATTGCCGAGGGTCTGTTAAGATTGATCAAGCTGTTATACAGGGACAACACAGTAAGAATTTGGCTGAATAGTCAGGGGGACCTGTCCAAGTCAATCCTGATCACCAAAGGGGTGAGGCAGGGATATTTAGCTGACCTATTGAGAGAAAGTTTGGCATGGGAGGATGTGCGCCTAGACGGCGAGATCTGCAGGTGAACATCATCGCTTACGCAGACGATCTGATATTAATGGATTACACACCGGCAGGCATCCAAAGGCTTCTTGACGGTGTCCAAACATTTCTGGCGAACAATCATTTGAAAATCAATCCCCCCAAATCCTATGCAATGACCTTTACAACAAAACGTACAGGTAGCAAGTACTCATGGAAAGTAAATCAAACCCCAATCAAGCAAGTAACCAGCATAAACTATCTGGACTTCCCGATTTCCACAAAGCAACATCTAATTATTCAAAAGGGGAGAATGGAGGCAAAAATCAACTCATCTATTACTTTAATGAACATTCTAAAGATAAGCTTTGCGCATAATCTCTACTGCCACCAATCGAGTTATATAATTAAAGATAACGGCAACAATATGATATGGCTGTGAATTAATATTGCTTGCGGACAGGGCCCTCCCTTGATCGGCTAGAAAGTCAAATTTGGAAAACAGTGCTGAGAATACCAAAGACCACCCCGATCAGTGCAATCAGACTGGTCAGCAGATGAGCCACTGGGTGCAGTCACTAAGGAAAGGTGGAGCGATGTCTTGTGGCAGGGTCAGGTGCATGATCCTGTAGGAAGGGAGCAGGGACCCACTCAACCTGGGGTATGCAGCTTATAAGGGCGTTGCTAGAGCCAATACTACCCCAGAGGTGGGGTGTGAGCGATAAGGGGAACCCAGTCCCAGACATCCCAGAATGCCTGTGTCAGAGGTTCGACAGGGCACCCAGGTAGGTTTGGGGTAGTGGGCTGGTGTAAGGGGACGGACAAGCACATACAGCAGGAGGCTAAACAAGTAGGAAGACTTGACAAGGTAATTCAGAACAATGGAACAGGAAGAAAGGGAAGACCTCAATGGTGAACAAGAAGGGACGGAGACCATGCACAGGACAAAGAATGAGGAATCCCACTTGGGGCGTATACACTGGTTGGACTAAAGACTACCCACAGCTATAAGGGAAGCTCAATGCCTCTGTGTAAGTTACTTTTACAGGCAACATACCCTGCAAGTCCATGGAAGGAGGCAGCAAGAGTGGCTTCTGTCTCTGGACCCTAGGGCACAAACAAGAAGTGTACTTACACGAGACACACCGGTATGGGTCCAGTCGGAACCTACAGCGGGTGCCCTCTGGGGGAACACGACGCAGCACACTGTTAGATTAAATTCACTATAGACTACAAGCAAAACGAGACAAAGGGGCAGAGATTGCCTGCTGGGAAACCCAGCAGAAAAACTCTGAACAAAGGAATAACAGAAGCACGAGTGAGCACAAGAACTGTAACAGAAATATGTAGGGAAGAATAGGCAGTCAAAGTGAGCAATGTTCAGGACAGAGAACAGGAATGAACGAGGAAAAGCAAAATAGAAAATGATCTAAGTGCAATGGTACAGACTGGAACTGCAGACTAGAAAGGACTGGAACCAAGCAACAGTGGACTGAATTATAGACCAGGAACAAGAAAACTCAGGACTAAACAGCAGAGTTGTAAAGTATACATCTATAAATATAAGACTAAATTTGGACTGGAATAACAAGGGCAGGACTGCAGACAGGTAACAAGGAAACTCAGGTCTGGAAGATTGGAAGCTAAAGCCAGGCAACACAGACTATGGGCATAGAACGAGAATCTGCAGCAAGGCAACACGATAATAGGTGGCAGAGAGGAAGGGGCTGCAGACAGGGAACAGAAGACTGCAAGCAGGGGATCAGGGCTGCAGTGCGGGAAGCACAGAAGAGCAGGGCAGATGGCAGGGGAGAGTAGGCAGAGTAGCAGAGCTTCAAGGCAGGGAGCACAGGGCACTGGAACAGGAACAGAAGAAAGAGCAGGTTCTGGCAGCAACAGGAAACAGCCGAATTCCGAGGCTCAAGACACGAAGTGCTGGGAGCAAAATCAATGCAAGAGCCCTGTGCTCCTGCAGGCAGCGGCTTAAATATTGACCTGCCCTCTGCTGATGCAGGCCCAGTAGCAGCACCTGGAGCAGCACACCTGAAGGTAATCTGCCTTCTCCCTCTCTGGCCCTGTAAAAGTGAAAGCAGCACTGATCCCTAGGGCTTCTCTACATTGTGGTTCCAAGACTAATGCATTGGAAGAACCTGTAATGATCACTACAAACCGTTTCCGGCAATACATCAGTCTTCAGGCATTGCAACACGGAAAGCGTAGAGTCTCCTACCTGGAAATAGATGAATGACCAAATCGTAGCTCCAATGGTGTTCCAGGTTTCACAAGAAAAGATGGAAAGATATATCCCAGTAGAACATAGGAATCCCCCTGGCATCCCCTTCGGAGCCCGGTTAAGTACTTGGCGACCGTGGGAGAACCAGGGAAACCCTCATGGGGGAGAAAACCCTATGAAGAGCTGCTGGGGAGCGTTGGTATAGGCGAGGCAGACAGGAGGAAACTGAAGGACCTCGGGTTCCGATTATAACGTTATGTGTTGGTTAAATGCTGGAGAGGTATAAGGGTGAAAACACAAGGTTCAATTGAAAGATCAGAAAACTACACAATAAGGAATGATGGTGAGATTAGGAAAACAGAATTACCATTCAAACATCTAGACAGGGAGTTTAGTAGTTGAGGAACCCTGGGAACCGAGTCCGTTCAAGAACTATTCCTTTGTATGAAACGGGAAGTTCTGGGAAGCAACATATAAAGAATTTAAGAATCAAAGAAGGTCGGATGGCAAAGGTTGGAGTGTATGAGTGTATGAGAAAGAAATCTACCTTCAAGGGGAACACGAAACAAAGTCGATATTAGCCGCGTACTGTGGGGGCGTGGCTTAATGGTTACCAATACGATACCCTTGATCCGATCGTATTCCGGATTCTAAGAATGAACAGATGCATCAATAGGACGAAAACACGGTACGGATAGAAGGAAGGAGGAAACAATGAGATGTAAAGACTGAACTAGCTATACTCACTGAGCGTCCGTATACTCCTAAGAGAGTAGCAACGCGCCGGTATCCAGGACTTCCCGGCTGATATGCCGAAGAGAGAACGACTTCCGCATCCTGCGTGGCTCGAGGCAGGGAAACAACTAGACCGTTGCTAGGGCAGCCGCGGTCATAACCCGGTGCGGCCATCTTGGAATAGGTGGAAGAGGAATGATTCGTCCTCACGAACATTACAGTATGCCCCTTCTTAGGTCCTTCCCCTCCCGGCTTGTCAGGATGTCTGGAGTGAAACAGTTTTACGAGACGAGGAGCATGTACAGCGTCTTCCGGCTCCCAGGTACGATCTGAAGGGGAATAACCCTTCCAATCGATCAAATATTGTAAACGTCCTCGATGCATACAGGAATCACAAATTCCCTTCACCTCAAACTCAGGACCAGATGAGGCCAAAATAGGGGGAGGACGAGTCGTTATCGTTGGGTGAAATGAGTTTCGATTGTCCGGTTTCAATTGAGAAACATGGAAAACAGGGTGAATTCGGGACCAGGTTTTAGGAAGAATAAGTCTAAAGGCAGCACTGCCAATGGGTTTATCCACCCAGAAAGGACCAAAGTATCTTGGAGACAGTTTGGATGGTACCAGGTGTCTGGGGAGAAACCGTGAAGACAACCATACCCTGTCTCCTGATTTGATGATAGGTGCAGGAGAGCGAGAACGATCAGCAAATTTCTTCATTCTATCCTGGGTTTGCACTAGGGTATCTTTAGCCCTCTTGTGGCCTTGTCTGATTTGATTCATTAAATGGTCTACATCAGGAAATCTGTGTTCCGATCTTTTTAGTATCGGAAATGCTGAGGGACTGAATCCGTAGGAGCAGAAAAAAGGAGAAGTGCGAATGGTGGAGTGATAGGAGTTATTGTAAGCATACTCTGCCAAAGGAAGTAGATCTTTCCAGTTATCCTGAGCTGCCGAAATGTAATTTCTTAGATATCCCTCTAGAGTTTGATTGAGCCGTTCCGTCTGCCCATTGGATTGAGGGTGATAACTGGAACTGAGGGCACGGGAAATCCCGAGATGTTGACAGATTTGCTTCCAGTAGAGAGAGGTATATTGTGTTCCACGATCAGATATGATTGTATCTGGTAGGCCATGTAACGCAAAAATGTTATTGGTAAAGATACGGGCCATAACGGCCGCTGTAGGAATCCCGGCAAGAGGTATGAAGTGAGCCATCTTTGTAAAGGAATCGATCACCACCATTATTGCCGAACACCCCTTTGAGGGGGGAAGATCAACGATGAAATCCGTTGAGATTATCTGCCAAGGACGCGATGGAATGGGCATCTTGACCAGTAGTCCTGCTGGAGTCCTTCGGGGAGACTTGTTCTGAAGACAATCCGGACAAGATCCAATGTATCTTTTTACGTCCTCCCGTAGAGTTGGCCACCAGAACCAGCGAGAAACCATTTCTTGTGTGGAGGTGATTCCACGATGTCCCGCTACCTTAGATTTGTGACACATATCCAATACCTCCTTCTGGAGGGAGGTTGTAGGGATGAAGGCCCGATGACCTAGGAAATAGCATCCATCCTCCTTGACCAATGTGGGTAGTGTCCCTAGTGGTATGCCTGGTTTTCCAACTGATTTGGATTGATCCCTCAGACGTGTCAGGAAGTCATGGGAGGTATGTAACCCTAACGCCATTTTAGGAAAAATCGGTTCAGAACTAAAGGAATCATTAGGGAGCTGTTCTTTACGTGATAAAGCGTCAGCGATTACGTTGTCTTTCCCAGGTATGAAGGAAAAAATGATCCTAAAAGGAGAAAAAAAATGAGCCCACCGGGCCTGACGACTATTGCAAGTCTGGGCGTACTGTAGAATACGAAGGTTGTGATGATCCGTTCGAAATTCCACCGGGTACTTAGCTCCAAGTAGTAAATGTCGCCACTCTTCGAAAGCCCTTTTGATGGCTAACAGCTCCTTCTCCAATACCGTGTAATTTAATTCTGCAGGTGCCAATGTCTTAGATAGGTATGCCACTGGATGTTCCTGTTCGGAATTATCAGACTGAATAAGAACTGCTCCCAAAGCATATTGAGAAGCATCAGTCTCCACGATAAACTGGCGATTCTGATCAGGTGTCTGCAGAACAGGGGCGGACGTGAACAGATCTTTAAGTCTCCTAAAGGCTTGATCTGTAATCTCAGGCCAAGAAAAGGACACCCCCTTTTTTAACAGATTCGTCAGTGGTTTAGTCAGGCTTGAGAATCCCGGAATAAACCGCTGGTAAAAGTTGGCAAGGCCGATAAACCGCTGAATGTCTTTCCCTGAGGTCGGGATAGGCCAATCCAATACGGCGGAAACCTTCTCCGGGTCCATAGCTACACCTTTGGCCGATAGAACATAACCCAAGTAAGTGACTTGAGGTTGGTGGAAGGAGCATTTCTCTAATTTGCAGAATAGGTGATTTTGATGTAGACGACGAAGAACCTCTCCCACATGTTTAACATGGTCCTGTAGAGTATAGGAGAAGACCAAAATATCGTCCAGATATACTATTATGTTATGTAAGAGTAGATCAGCGAAGAGATGGTCCATAAAGCGTTGAAATATCGCCGGAGCATTAGAGAGCCCGAACGGCATAACATGGTATTGGTAATGACCAAATGGTGTCCGGAATGCCGTCTTCCATTCATCCCCGGCCTTGATCCTTATCAGATGATATGCTCCCTTGAGATCCAATTTAGTGTATAAATTTGCCCCCCTGAGTGCTTCCAGAATATCCGGTATCAGGGGCATCGGATATTTGTCTGGTATAGTGATTTTATTGAGACCCCGATAATCTATGCAAGGGCGAAGTTCCGTTGTGTTCCGTTTAGATACAAAAAATAGGGAAGCAGCTGCCGGTGAAGTAGATGCAGTGATCAACCCATTCATAAGATTTACTCTAAGATACTCTCGTAACACCTCTTTTTCGTTATGAGATAGGATGTACATTCGACCAAAGGGTAAAGGTTGGTCAGGTATTAGATCGATGGCACAATCGTCTCGTCTATGAGGTGGTAACTGTGAGTACTCAGAGGTAGAAAAGACTTCTTTATATTGATAGTACATGTTGGGAAGACCTGTGATATGATTGAGAGTTGTGATTCCCTGAAATTTAGGAGAGGAAGAGCTGGTGTCCAACAGAACCTCTTGTTGATCTTTTATGCAGTGGCCAAGACAAAATTCGGAACCCAAAAAGAAGGACCCAGCTGTCTAATTGATAAAGGGAAAATGTTACCCTTATGTGTTGCTCATGCGCCCAAGTTGTTTTTACTCCATGCAGATGGAGAAAGAAATAAAGTACCACACAAGATTTGTGTTTTGATTCACCAATATTTATATAGAAAACTGTTGCCCTTTAGTGATGACACGTGTTTCAACGTAACCAACGTCTTTCTCAAATCAGGGCTGGTATCAACAAATGACAAGTAATATCAAAAACAGTGCATAATAAATTGATTTAAGTAAACACCAATGTGGTCCACAAGAACGTTTGCACATGCATGAATTAAGAAATAATTAACAAAATGATAATAACATGGCCATGTTTGGGGGGGGGGGAAAAAGGAAGGAGGTTTGTGGGAAAGCGAGAAGAGAAAAAAAAAATATAAAAACACATGATTGTTAAACAATATGTCAATAGTGTTAATCCTATTTTTTAATGAGTACATTGGTATATTTAAAATAATTTATTGTATGCTTATGTTCATTGTATTTCTTACCCAATGTAACCGTCCTCTTAAATGTTCTCAAAAACTTGAATCCAGTCATGGGTTAAATCCCGTGTCCCTGTAGGGGAAGCATTTACATATGCTCGTTTAACTGCCTTGTATTATGGGCACAGATTGTGTCTCTATATAGAGTCTATCCTATCTCTATATAGAGACACAATCTGTGCCCATAATACAAGGCAGTTAAACGAGCATATGTAAATGCTTCCCCTACAGGGACACGGGATTTAACCCATGACTGGATTCAAGTTTTTGAGAACATTTAAGAGGACGGTTACATTGGGTAAGAAATACAATGAACATAAGCATACAATAAATTATTTTAAATATACCAATGTACTCATTAAAAAATAGGATTAACACTATTGACATATTGTTTAACAATCATGTGTTTTTATATTTTTTTTTTTCTCTTCTCGCTTTCCCACAAACCTCCTTCCTTTTTCCCCCCCCCCCAAACATGGCCATGTTATTATCATTTTGTTAATTATTTCTTAATTCATGCATGTGCAAACGTTCTTGTGGACCACATTGGTGTTTACTTAAATCAATTTATTATGCACTGTTTTTGATATTACTTGTCATTTGTTGATACCAGCCCTGATTTGAGAAAGACGTTGGTTACGTTGAAACACGTGTCATCACTAAAGGGCAACAGTTTTCTATATAAATATTGGTGAATCAAAACACAAATCTTGTGTGGTACTTTATTTCTTTCTCCATCTGCATGGAGTAAAAACAACTTGGGCGCATGAGCAACACATAAGGGTAACATTTTGTGTTATGGTCTTTTCCTAGTGGAGTAGAGGAATTATAGGACTCCACGGTTACCCTAATTACACATGCGACCTTAACTGTATGAACACAAAAGATAAAAAGGGCGCAGAGTTCTTCGACAGTACCAAAAAATAGATTCCTCACCTTTTTGTTAATTGATAAAGGGGTTATGCTTCCTGAGCCATGGTATGCCCAAAATAATAGGATGGTGTGCTGCTCGGATGATGTCTAGAATTATGTGTTCATGATGAGAAGAGATAGACATAAGCAGGGGACCAGTATGATCCGTAATGGGTCCAGATGTCAAAGGACTACCATCAACACTTTCCACGGGGATGGATTCTATCTTACAAGACCGTGGGATACCATGAGAAGAGGCCCAGTGATCGTCGATAAAATTCCCGGCCGCACCACTATCAATAAGGACCGGGATATCTTGTAGGACCTGTTTCCCAAAGGTTAGAGATACCTTTATAACCACCATGGTAGTATCCGAGGGATTGTTACAAGTGGATGTATGGACAACTCGTGAGGAACCTTGTTTAGTCATAGGATCCCGAACCGTGGTTCCCCTTACGGTCGGGCGTTTGCGTTTCCCGATCTCCTTGGTGGTGCAATTGGACACTCCTGTACGGTGTGGGTATTGGAACCACAATACATACATAAACCAAGGGATCGTCTTCGACTCCGTTCCTCAAAGGAAAGAGGTCCTCTGCCTGTTGCACCTAGTTGCATGGGTTCCTCGGTGGATGGAACGCGTGGAGCAGCAGGCAGATTAGCAGGAAAACGGGGCAACCTTTTTTCACTGGTGCGTTCCTTCATTCTATAATCAATCTGAAGTACTAGTGCGATAAGCTCAGTTAAAGAAGAAGAACGAGGAACCCTGGATATTTCATCTTTCAATTCTTCTGACAGTCCTCTTCTAAAGATGGTTATCTGTGCGTCATCGGACCAAGTAGTTTCGCTGGCCATTTGTTTAAATCTGGTTATATAAGCCAAAATGTCTGAATTTCCCTGTTTTAAATCTAGTAAGTGTTCTTGGGAAGCTACTCGAATCTCCTGCCGGCCAAACATAGTACGAACACTATTACAAAAGGCCGGATGAGAGTCTAATGTAGGGTTATTACTGGTGATTAGGGGTGTGGCCCAGGCTAAAGCTGGTCCAGTCATTTGGGACACCATGTAACCCACACGATCCCGATCAGTATGAAAAAAGGCGTTTTTAAAAGAAAACTGAACGTAACAGGAATCTATGAATTCTTTCACCTTATGGGGATTCCCATCGAATTGGCCTCCAGGAAGAGGCCCTGGAGGGACCTCTGAGCATTGAGGAACCCGTGAGGCAGCAGTATGGTGTGCTAATTGTTGGGCCATCTGCTGAGCTGCCTGTTGTTGATTCTGCTTTAGGGCAGTATTCTCCTGCTGGAGTTGTTGAACCTCAGTGGTTAAGGATTGTACTGCAGCGATCAACTGTTGGATCTGCTGTTGTTGTTGGGAATCCATAATGAGGATCTTCTAGGCTCCTAGTTGCAATGACTAAAGAACAAAGATTGTTTTCTGGCGTTGCTATCTGTAATGATCACTACAAACCGTTTCCGGCAATACATCAGTCTTCAGGCATTGCAACACGGAAAGCGTAGAGTCTCCTACCTGGAAATAGATGAATGACCAAATCGTAGCTCCAATGGTGTTCCAGGTTTCACAAGAAAAGATGGAAAGATATATCCCAGTAGAACATAGGAATCCCCCTGGCATCCCCTTCGGAGCCCGGTTAAGTACTTGGCGACCGTGGGAGAACCAGGGAAACCCTCATGGGGGAGAAAACCCTATGAAGAGCTGCTGGGGAGCGTTGGTATAGGCGAGGCAGACAGGAGGAAACTGAAGGACCTCGGGTTCCGATTATAACGTTATGTGTTGGTTAAATGCTGGAGAGGTATAAGGGTGAAAACACAAGGTTCAATTGAAAGATCAGAAAACTACACAATAAGGAATGATGGTGAGATTAGGAAAACAGAATTACCATTCAAACATCTAGACAGGGAGTTTAGTAGTTGAGGAACCCTGGGAACCGAGTCCGTTCAAGAACTATTCCTTTGTATGAAACGGGAAGTTCTGGGAAGCAAC
Organism: Ambystoma mexicanum; assembly: GCF_040938575.1. Lineage (NCBI taxonomy): Eukaryota > Metazoa > Chordata > Amphibia > Caudata > Ambystomatidae > Ambystoma > Ambystoma mexicanum. Next base: position 184,741,995 of record NC_090926.1, read on the forward strand.
ATATAAAGAATTTAAGAATCAAAGAAGGTCGGATGGCAAAGGTTGGAGTGTATGAGTGTATGAGAAAGAAATCTATCTTCAAGGGGAACACGAAACAAAGTCGATATTAGCCGCGTACTGTGGGGCGTGGCTTAATGGTTACCAATACGATACCCTCGATCCGATCGTATTCCGGATTCTAAGAATGAACAGATGCATCAATAGGACGAAAACACGGTACGGATAGAAGGAAGGAGGAAACAATGAGATGTAAAGACTGAACTAGCCATACTCACTGAGCGTCCGTATACTCCTAAGAGAGTAGCAACGCGCCGGTATCCAGGACTTCCCGGCTGATATGCCGAAGAGAGAACGACTTCCGCATCCTGCGTGGCTCGAGGCAGGGAAACAACTAGACCATTGCTAGGGCTGCCGCGGTCATAACCCGGTGCGGCCATCTTGGAATAGGTGGAAGAGGAATGATTCGTCCTCACGAACATTACAGAACCAGGGATGAGAGCTGCCACAAGGTGCATTATGAGAATTTAAGTCCATGTTTTCAGCTATACAGATTTGTGAAAGGATATGCTAAATAATGATTCAGGGCCTCTCTGAAGATGGTAGGAAACACCACGTCAGTAGACAGCGCCACCCAGAGGAAGAGATGCAGACACAGGACAGCCCAATCAGTACAACTATCAGTACTACTGTCCCCCCCTCAATGCTTGCTAGCCTCTGTCTTGGCCAGGTCTCTTTTTTTTCTTACAAGAAGTACACATTCCAGAAGTCTTGAGCTGTTGCAACGAAAACCCAGATTAGAGCCAGAAAACCAAAGGGGTTGCTGTGCAGCACTTGCTGTCAAAGAAATGTGACATCTCAGTTTCGGAACGCCGCCCATTGCCACAGAGAAAAGGAAAAACAAAATGCCAAAGATCAACGTACCAGATGTGGGTAAACCATGCAGTGACAAAGATTTGTCCATCTCAGAAGCCACAGAGATGGCGCTGGAGACCAGAAAGTGGGCGGGATGTAATAAGCATTTTAAAACCGGTGACCATAAGACCCAAACCCTGCGAGAAAGAACAGGGAAAGATTGGCCCCCATAGAAGAGGTGACCACAGGGGCCAAGAGGAACTTGGGGGAGGGCTATAAAAGGCCAGAAGACAGAAGATGCATGAAAGGTGTTCAGGTGAGGTCAGATGTGGAGGTGGTGGGCCAAAAAAACAGGCAGTGGAAAGCAGACATGGAGAGCAGTATTGCGAAGACTGTGACAGTGTTCTGTGTGGGTGCAGGCAAGGTATTGTGTATGAAAGTGGTACCAATAGAGTGGAAGGAGCATGAGGGAGTGGCTGGTGTCGAGAGAGTGGGAGTCAAAAGCAAAGGGGAAAGGAAGGTAGGCAGTGCGAAGAGTGAGGGAATGTGTCTGAGTGTGGGAGAGAGAGAGAGAGAGAGTCGAGAGAGGGGACAGTGAGAGTGGGAGGATATAGGAATAGTGAGGAAGGGAGGAGTGCAGGAGAGTGGTGGGGAGAGAGAGAGCGAGAGGGAGAGGGAGAAAGTGAGAGGCAGAGTAGTTGGGGAGAGAGGAGGAGAGAAGACCGGGAGTTAGAGGGAGAGAGTAGAGAGTGGAAGAAGATCAGAAGAGAGAGGGAGAGAAGGGAGGAAGGTTAATGAAAGGAGACAGAAGAAAAGAGGTAGACCGGTAAGATCAAAGAGGGGAGGAGAACAGAGATAGAAGGGGTAGTATAGTAGGTGCAGGCAGAGGAGGTTCAGTGAGAGAAAGGAGTGGAGTGGAGTGGAGAGAGAGTGTGCAAGAGGGAGAGAGGTGGAGAAAGCCAAAGGAATTGTAAAAACATTGACATGAGAAAAACCAATAGAGGAAGGTCCTTTTAGAAAGAACCACAGGAAGAAAGAAAAGGATATGGCCTTTAGGCCCTCCCTTAGGAACAGAGTAGCAGAGACAGTAGGGATTACCTTGCATTAGTCCAAATCCTAGGGACCATTGTTGGAAGCAGGAACAACTGGGATAGAGTTGCAGGGGACCACGTGAACGTTTAGGAAGTCATAGTGTCCCACTTAGTCTGGACCCTCGCCAAGAATACCTTTCAAATCTTAATAAATTGTGAGAATCTATAGTATCCTTGTCTGTGGATTTCTGAAGCAATCTGTGACAGTCTCTTGAGGTCTGCCTTTACTGGGGTTAACTCTTTCCCCGTACACCTCCCTTGTCCTTTCTTTATCTTCCTGGCCGACTCTCATTCCTCCTCCACCTGCTGGTCCTCACCAGCAGTAGCCTGACCCACAGGAACCCTCCTATTCTGTCTGACTGTTGAACTGCCCTCTTCCTTCTTCTCAGTTCAATTTTTGCCTCCTAATGTTCCAACCACATCCACCTGCTCTGCATCGCTGTCCTTGCCTAATGTTACCACCTCTCCCCGTCTCCTGGGCCTTGCCACCTCCTCCTAGCCACAAATCCCTCCTCTTTATGTTAACTTCTCCTGCACCCTTAGCTTCATCACCTCTTCTTGACCACCAACTCTCTCTTTGATGTTCTACCTTTTTCTGCACCCTTGGTTTTTGTACCTCGTCTTGACGACTACCTCTCGTCCTGATGTTATAACCCCCACCTGCACCCTTGATCCTATCACCTCCTCCTTCAATCTCTTGGCTGTCACAACCACCGCCAGCCTTTCCCTGTTGCCATATCTCCAGGGTCCTCCATTTCTCCAGTATTTCACTTTCTCGAACACTCTCCAAGGTCAAGCCACTGTCAAACTTAATTCTTTTTAAACATGTTTTATTTAAGTGTTTAGTTACAAAGAACCTTAAACACTACAAGTTAATAATTTACACATAATAATTCATAATTCATAATACAATACCCTATATATAGCTCGTACACATAAATAATGACATAGTTATTAATTCAAAATTCATTGAGTTAAATGGTTTAAAAGAACATGATTCAGGCAATTCATTAAAAGCAGATTTCATATGCTTGATTCATTATAAAAGTTGTCTAATAAACAAAACCAATACAAATTGTTTACAAGTATTACTTATTAGCCATTAGCACCCGGCATGCGCGGCGCAACGGGAATACTGCATGGTGATTGGCTCATTTGCGAGCCATACCACACGGTATTCCCTTTTACGCCATGCGTGCCGGCTACTCTGTTCCCGGCGAGGGGCATGGCAGCCCCTCAGCCAATGAGGAGGCTCGAAACCGGGTAATCCCCGCTCCGAGCCTCCCCATGGTTGGAGGCTTCCTTCATTCCCCACCGGGGACTCCGGTAAGAATTTTTTTTTTAATCCCTCCTCCCACCTCCCATCCCACCCGACTTACCTTCTATCCTGCGAGCTCTGGCGGGGGACGATGGAAACCTCCAGCCGTGTGGAGACTCGGAGCGGGGCCATCCCGCCCATCCCCCTCCCTTCCACCCTCCCAACCCCACTTACCTTCTTTTTTCTTCTGGTCTTGGGAGCGAACGCGCTGGGAACACTTGTGTTCCCAGCGCTTCCGTTCCCAATGGCCGCCATGGAAAGGGAAAACGGACTACGTTTACCCTTTCCCGGTGGCCATTTTTTCATTTATTTATTTATTTTTCTTCTGTTTTTTCGAAACAAGCGAAAAATGCCATTAGCACCCCGGTCTAACGGGCCGGGGTGCTAATGACAATAAGACCCTCGGCGGTGGGCCAATACCACCCACGGTAATTACCTGGGGCGGTATTGGCCCGCCGCCTCGGGTCTTATTGCCACATTATTCAACAATTTCTCTATTTCCAGCCATTTGTAATGGACAGTATAATTCAAGGTCAAGCTAGAGCCAGCAAACGTAGTGGTCCAAGTTTGATCGCTATGCATATTGTCAAGAGGCAGGTGCAGCCTGCGATATTCCTTATCTAAAATATGGGTGGTCTTAGAGCACTGCGTTAACAGATGTCTGTCAGTTTCTACCTCTAAATTGCATAGTCTGCAGATACGATCCTCCCAAGCAAGGTTCTTCCAAGCTCCCACTCTAGAAAGAGTTGGAAGTATACCTAGGTTTGAGCGTTAAATAAAACACCTTGTTTTTGCATCTTTAATAGTTTGTAGGTATTGCAATGGGGCATTGATTGGGAAAGACTGGAATACATATCTTTTATACAATGTTGTAGTTGAAAGAATTGTAAAATTCTTATCCCTATTCCATATCCCTGTTTATTTAAATGTCTTTAATTGTGATCCTAATATTCTCAAAAGTCTTCAGATCATAATCAATCATTTCTTGAAACTCAAGGACTTCTTTCAACCAATTTCCCAGGGCAGATTTAGGTTAGGGCTTGTGCACCAAGAGGTTCAAATTATTATACATTGTGTTCAAATTACTGCCTTCTTCTCAGATTTTTATGAAAAGAAGTGCTATTTTTATTTTCCTAAGTGTGCTGAGAGCCATAGTGCCTAGTTTCCTAAATTCACATTGCTACAGACGATACATTTCTACAAATCAAAACTAGTGCCAGCCATCATTTAAGAAGCGGAAGCCATGCCATCTCTCCCTCGTGATCTATGGACAAAGCTGGAAGGGGTGTTGTGGGGGAAAGTGTTGAATCTGCCTTTGTCCACTCCAATGGCGTCCATAAGCAAAGAACTGAGCCTGGTATTATTGAAAGGCTCAGTAGAACTCAATGGGCTAATGCTTTTTAGGAAGATTCAAGCCCACGACCAGAAAATATATGAGATCATCTACGACGAGATGACCAATGGTAAAAATCCTATGTTAAATGCATGGGAAAAAAAACAATCTGGACCTATTAGAGGAAATTGGAAGCTCAGAAGTAGAACTCCACTCCAACCCGGAGAAAACCAAGCGACGTCTGAAAGAATGGGATTGGACAAGAATGCTGGAAGAGGCGGCGAAAAATAAACTCACTAGTCACCTGCCTCCGAACATGCAAAAAATAAACAAACCGACTGCGTACTTAAACTGCCAAACAGAAAAATAAGATCAGTCTTCCAGAGAGCAAGATTGAACCTACTGAAGACCAGGGAAGTTCTAAGGATAAGAGGAAGTGTTAAAGAAAGCATCTGTCGTTTTTGCCACCAAGAAGACAAAGTAGAAAATATAAGACACTTGCTACTATTTTGCCCAGGCACCAGGTCAAAAAGACAGATTTATATGGGTCATTTTTCAAAAACGTGAGCATATTGGAGGAGGAGTATTGGTGGAACCACGTGATCAGTGGGTTCTCAACGAAAATAACCATTGCAGTGGGGACATTTTTGCAGAACATTAGTCTGGAACAAGAAAATTGGACCCTATCTGAGAAAGTGGAACCTACTACATCCAAAACAGTTGAGGCCTGAGGAGATAAGTGCTACAATAAGGTCACTGGTAACTACACCACCAGGTAATCCAGGACGCGCAATCTTGCAAAAATTGTATGAAAACAATTAAATCAAGTAAATAAAAAAAATAAAAAAATAGTGCCTAGTTCACAGCGTATTGCTTCGAAGGGTGCACAATTCAGTAAGCCCAGATGCTCGTCGTCATAGTTTCCCCTCTAGTGGGTCCAGCCAGGTGGTTTCTTTATCCGTAAATATCTCTAATCCATAAAGGATAATCAGGATAATGCTGGTCTTGTAGATTTTCAGTAGGCCCTCAATCGAGTGGCTTCCCTTAACTCTTATATATTGCCTTATCGCATTAAATATTTTTAGCATTTTGGTGATGACATAGTTCCTAGTTTATCGCCATTTTACATTTTTCAAAAATAGGGATTCCAAGGTAAGTATTTCTATCTACTCTTTCAATCTGTTCATTTTCCATCCTCCAATTGAAAGTTTCTATGTTTCTACTCTTTTTATGGAAGATCATAACTTTTGTTTTCTTGCCGTTTATTTCGAGACCATTCACTCGAGAGAACTTCTGCAAGGCAGGTAATGATCTTTGGAGTCCAATTGGAGTTTGATCTAAAATAAGAGTATTGTCAGCATATAAGAGCGAAGAGACCAGTTGCTGGCCAACTCGAGGGGGGAAACTATTGCATTTCGCTAAGTTTTCTTGTAAGTCTGCCATATAAAGATTATAGAGAAGCAGGGCCAATGCACAGCCCTGTTTGAGGCCATGGTTAGTGTAATAACATCACTAAGAAATCCCTCTTGATTAATGCGGATTCTCATAGAGGTATGTGTTTTCATTTCTTTCACTAGATGCAGCAGTGCTGGGTTTAGGCCCGACTTCTCCAGTTTTCCCCATAGGCGTGCTCTATTAACCATATCAAATGTGGCCCTGTATTCTATGAAACAGACATAAAGGGTCCGCTCTTTGTTTAGTTTTGCCTCTTTGATTAAGTAGGATAAAGTCCAAAGATTGGAGAGGGTGTTGAAGCCTTTCTAAACCCTGCTTGTTGGTTTTTGAGAATTTTCTCTTTTTTTATCCACTGGTTAATATGTGTATTAATAATTTGAGCGAAAAGTTCAAAGCTTGCATCCACCATTGCTAATAGCTGATAGTTTTGAAGGTCTAGCTTGTCTCCCTTCTTAAAGATAGGGATGGCACTTGATTATTTCCAGCTTTTTGGTATATCCCCAGTTGTAAATATTTTATCAAAGAGTATATGAAGAACCAATGTCCATAAATCTGGATCTGCTTTAAGTATGATATTGGGGATCCCATCAGGGTCAGGGGCTCTAGATGGCTTCAACTTCATTATCAAACCCTTGATATCTTCAGGTGTGCACATGGCATTTCTATTCATGAGTTCGGACACTTGGGGATATTCATGGTCTATGGTTTCATTCAATGAGTTATATAAAGTTGCTATACACTCAATCCAAACAGTTCCTTTAATAGGAGCAAGTTCTTTTTCACTATCAATGATTTCCGTCCAAGAATAATAAAGACCAGAATCTCAGAGAGTCAGAATCACGTAGAGCTCTATAAACATTTTGCTGTATGCATCGAGGCTTTGTGTTCTCTAACCCTCTTCTTATATTTAGTTCTTAGTTTATTAAGCAATACTCTCTCAAAAGCATCTTACAATCCCAAGCGTTTGCTTTGTTTCTGCTCTTTAAGGTAAGCAGTCTTTTTCTCTCTAATAATTTCGTCAAAGGCTTGTCTGGGATCAGATTCCTATTGGGATAGAGCGTTTTCCTGTAGGATAGCATATATAAGTATGCATCTTTTACCAGAGTTTCTATCCCTCTATCAAGATGTCTAAGTCTGTCAAACCTATTGAAACCAATGGCTAGTTGCTGGTTGAAAATCCCTATATTCAAGTCATTCCAGCAAATTCTGTTTCCAGCTCTGCTGACACTTAAGTCTCCCCGAATTCTAAAAAGGGTTTTTTGATGGTATTGTAAGGTGAGCTTACAAATAACATTATCACTGAGTTTGTTTTTAATTAAATTAAACTTGGTGGTTTTTGAAAAAACCGCCCCTGGCAACAAGAGATAGTCTATCCAACTATATATGTGTCCATTGGTCCAGGTGTAGGCGGGCATACCTGAATCCATATGGTTCATGATTAGTTGGTAGAGATCTTGAGATGCCATAAAATCCCCCCAAGGGGCGGATAGTGGTGAGGCCAACAGGACATTTGGGGGGATTGCCATAACCCCAAATTCATTGGAGATAATGGGGGTCATGTCGCAGACCTTGACGGATGCACCGGCACCATTCATGAATGGTGCCGGTGCATCCAAGCTCCCCATTCCCATTGAGTCGATGACAATATATCGTCCATCTTTATTCTGCGTCAGCCAATCATGGATGACCTTTTAAATCATTTCAATGATGTTGTTGGGGATGCCATGACTAGGGGGATTATAGAAGGAAATAATAAGAATTAGGATATTTTCAAAGTGAGTTTCAATCTTGATAACACCAGCCAGCATGTATGGGCAACTACTGATATTATATTCTATAAGAAATAAGTTGTTTCTAGCTCCAATTAAGAGGCCACCAAAGGGACTCCCTGTTAACTTGCATCTTGCAAGTCTTTGGATGATGTGATATCCATCAATGACAATGGTTCTCATGAGCCATGTTTCTTGTACAAGTATATTCACTTTCAGGAGGATCTTAAGGCCCCTCCTCTTTAGACATGAATGAGTTAAAACCCTTAGTGTTCCAGGATAGAAAGAGAGAGCTGTGGGGGGAGTCAATCAACTTCTTCCAGGTCCTCTTCCCATAGATTATGATTTTGCATAGTTGTAGATCTGGTATAGCCTATAGCTCCCGCTACTTTCTTCGCTATTTTTTCTATGTCCATCTCTGTTACATTTAATTTGCCACTCTTCTTGACAGTTGGGACATGTTTTTTATTCAGTTTGGTAGGTTCTGTATATTTAATACATTCATAACCCAATTCAGCAAAGCATTTAGCATGGAGTTTAATTAGTTCCAATAATATAGGAGATGGAATGTGAAGCCAAGCCCAATTTGCTTCAGACATAATTTTAGGTATTTCCACCAGTGACATATCATTTGACGAAATTGCTCTCAGTTGTGGGATCTGATGAATAATTTCCAAAGCTGTGCTACGATTGAGGAAAAGGTTGTAGGAGGTAGCGTAAATATCCACGATCTTTATCTTTCCAGGGATTTATTTGCTGTCAGGTATCCGTTCAAGGAAATCCAGCATATTAGTCTTTATTTTAGTGGGATTCTCATTGTGTATCATTTGTGTAACAAATGGTGTAGGTAGAGAATTAAGACCGGTATCCACCCTTATGTTATTGTAATTTTCGGTTTCCGGATGTCACTATGTAATAATGGTTCATTTATTTTGGTTTCTGATCCACTTGTCTAGTGTACCCGGAGGTGAGGGGTTTTTCTAGACTTTTTGCGGTTTGATTATTATTAATGTATGCCCTTCCTCAGTTTCAGTACAGGTTATGTTATCACTCGAGGAGAGTGGTAAAGCCTGGGAAGCATTGTTGTCCTTTTGCACTTTTCCCTGCTTAGTTTTAAATTATCTTTTTTGTTTTTATTACTAATATTATTTACTTTAGTCACTCTCTCTTCTTTTTAAATTTGCGGCATTTAATGGCTGTGTCTGGTTTGAGTCTTTTTTTTTTCGTTTATTACTGGACAGGTTCCTGCAGGTTTCTAACATGGGAGTGGCTTTAATACTAACCATAGATGAGGATAACCTTGGATCAGCCAGTAGGGATTCCGTATTTTCTTGGGTTGCAATGAAAGGGTGGGAAGCTAGCACCATATCAACTAATTTTAATAAGCCTTCTTTTATTATCTGTTGATCTTTAGCCAGTTTGTTACAGATGGTATAAAGGGCTTTTAGGATGATAAGTTGCTCAGGTCCTCTGAATTCCTCTTCTTCCGAACTCACGGAAGAAGTGTACAAATCATTATGCAGAGACCTAGCCTGATGGTATGAGTTTGCTACTATGCGAGCTGGGTCAGGGGATTTGGATAAATTAGAAAAAGTGCTAGGTAGCGAGTCAGCTTGCGATATTCCAATGACGTTAATTTGCGCTTTTTTTGTATTTCAACAGGATTATTTGTGGAACTTTGCAGATTCAGTACTAAATTGAGCAATGAGTTGTCATCGATGGGGGGGGGGTTGGAAATGTTCACGTGTAGAGAGGAAATGTTCATGTGTGGAGAGGTTTCATGGATAGACCATTCCGTGGGAATATTCCTTTGTTCAATTGGTTCCATGGTTCCTTTATTGTAAGGTTTTAGATAGGGGGTTATTTTCCCCTGTTTTATTAGAGTCGCTAGTGAAGGTACCCGAGCCGTGTTTAACAAATTCACAAGCCCAACTTTATTTTTTTGCTTTAGTCCCCTTTTTTAATTACTTTATTTAGTGGTTTTATGTTGTTGTTTATTTAGTATGCCTGACTAACTTGTCCCACTACGTAGTTGGTAACTCTTGGGGAACGCCGGCATGCTAAGGGGAGCAGCTCTTCTATCTATTAGGTATGGGATCTAATATGTGTGAGTGATTGATAGGGTAAAACTATTTCTAGCAATACAATAACAATCAATAAAACAATTGCAAATTCATCAAATCATCTTCATTTTTTAAAAACACATTGAGAGTAAATAGTGTTAATGTCAATAAAGTTGTAACAATTTTGTTATCAGTTAATCTTCTATCTTTTCTAAAAATACATCTGTAAACAGTATAAAAAGTTATTAGACGTATCAGTTAATCTTCTACCTTTCCGAAAAATACATCCGTGAACAACAGTATAAAATATTATTAAACTTAATTAAGTACACACAGTCCAATTGCTGAATACAATGTATGTCTCAATTTTAAATGGAGAGTGGGGAGGGGCTTGAGGCAAAGCGCATAAGCACTCCTCCACTGCGCTTGAAGCAGGAGAATTAGGTTGTTGACAGTAATGAGTAAGAGAGGGGTTTCTTTTATGAAGGGTGGAGCTCAAAGGTAACAGTACCCACAGTCGCTCCTCCCCTGTTTCTCACCCACAATGCAGTGAGCTATTGGCGGTGTAGAATAAATATAAGGATACTCCAAAATCTGCCACCATAGGACAGCCCAGAAGAACGTAAGAAGGCTAGAAGGGGGATACTGCAGTCAGGCTTTTCAGGTAGGGAGCTCAAAGGTAAAACAATACTCGCAGTCACTCCTCCCACATTGTCTCATACAGAAGGAATTGAGCTGGAGGCGGGAAGAGGTAGAGGGAGAAGTTACTTTAAAATGACCTGCAAATCAGCTCTGAGGAACGTAACAAAGAGGAGAAAGTTCCACAGTCGCTCCTCCACCAACATAACAAGCGAGATAGAAGGGTGAAATCAACGGGATGCCCGTAACAAGAGAGCTCAAAGGTCAAACCCACAGTCACTCACTTGGCAAGCGCCAAGATTGCATTGGCTTTGAGGTATCCCGCCGGCAGGATGTTCAAGTGATCATTTTGGCCCAACTTAAACATGTTTATGATGAAAGCAGCCGCGTCGAGTAATGGTGAGCCTCAATATTTCCCAATTTAAGCGAAAGCTCAATCCTACTTACATGCGCGAATCGGGACAAATTAAGGGAATTCCCTTGCAGCCTTCAAAGAGGACTCTGTCTGTATGCTCCGGCTAAGATGGCCAGTGGTCCAGTGTCAGTCATCAGCCATCAGACAAAAGACACACTGTGCCACACACTGCACTGCGCTCCGAGCCTGTGTGTGTCTATTATAGGTTAACTCCTCCTTCTCCAGTGGGAAGTGTAGACAGACTTCCAAACAGCACAGCAGCAGAGCAGAACCTTCAGCCAGTACAGCAAGACACACTGTGCCACACCTTACTTCGCCTGCACTTTCAATCCAGCCTGGCTTACTGGGCTCAATGTGTTTTATAATGCTCTCCCTGGGCTGCACCCTTTGTGAGTGGTTGAAGCTCTCTTTGGTACTTTAGGCAAGGCTGGGATTGGCTGCTGCGAGCAACAGACCTTAGATTGGGCCTGCAGGGCTGCACCAGGTCTTCTTCTGGCTGGCTGCCATCTTAGATTTCACTCTGCCTGCCAAGCCCCTCTCCGGTGTTCAGGAACCTGCTCTTTGACTGTCCCTGTGTATGAATGACATGCTATGGAAACACTCAGTAAGATCTCCAAACTTTCAGAGTGTATTGACTAGTGGGCAAAATGCAAGTTGAACCACTGATGAGAAAATGGTCTGCCGAGAGACAATGAATTAGTAACTTTGTAGGATGCTTGGGTCTCCTGAGTTCACGAAGCAACTGTGCAGGGCTTTGAAATGACTTCCCTGATGCTTCTAGTGGGATTGTAACAGTATTAGAGAAAACGTTACTAATTTTGCATGAATAAAACTAACTAGGGCTGAAGGAAAGTGCTTGTTTTTCTTAGCTGGAGCTTTGTTTCGGTCTACAGAGGCCTTGAGGCCTTCTGTTGTGGAGGGGTCTTACTCTCTGCATCCTCTTTCTAGGAGTTTAGGAATGGTCAAGGATAATAGGATTGGCCTGGCCTAACTCACAAGGGGTTGTCGGGGGTGGGGGAGGCAAAGTCTACCTAATGCCAGGAATTGGAGCATTGTCATTGTCCCCGGCCCAGTGACTGGGACCAAAGGAAGGCGACAAGGGGATCCTCCTTTTACCACCCCTGAGCCCACCATCCACTGGTTCTGAGTGGCACCTGGCCTCCTGAATTGCCCACTTGGTTATTTGTGTATTGGGGGTGAAGATCAGACAAAATTGGGATATGAGTGACTGTTTAGGTTGGATGAATGATGCATATCTGTGGTAGGGTGAGGATGTGTATGTGTTGGAGTTTGGGAATGTGTCTGGTGGGTGGGATGTGTGGATGGAGATTTGGAATAAGCCTGCAGAATTAGGATAGTGGTTGGAGTGTTGGAATGTGTCTGCAGGGGTAGTCTGGTATAAAAAAGTGTTTGGACACATGCATACAGAGCTGGTGATGGGGCTATGCGAGTGAGATAAATCGGGAGATTTGTGTGAAAGGGGCATAAACAATTCTGAGCTACACAGCATAATTCCATATCCCCTAATCCAGTTAACTAGGAGATCCCACATTATATCCCCTTTGTGGTGCTACAGCTTGGTTGTAAATAGACCAGAGAGTGCAATTCAAGTAACACTGTGTCCCGCCCACACTGTGTTTGACATGTAATGAGCCCACCAATTTTGTTTCCTCGCTTTAAAGGTCAAAAGCCACAGCTTTCTAAGATCTTCAATTTCTTATCTGCTCTTTGTTCCTAATTATCTGATAGGAGGAAAGGACAGCGATTCTTTCCCAAATTGTATCTACATCCCTGTAAATATCTTAGATATGGCACAATAAGAGATGGTTGTTCTCCAAGCGAAGGTTTTCTTTTTTTGTTAGTAGTTTATTTGATGTTCACACAACCCACCGAGCATTTTAGTAACATCTGCTAATCTTCCATACAAGTAATCAAATCATTTCTAATCACAGGCAGGTGGAGAAACTCGTTGTAGTAACCAAAGATCATGTTTTGGAAGATGAGGCCCTCTGTGTGCAAGTCGTGAATATTATTATAGACTAGAGATAAATTAGTCTGTTTTACCTGCCCCGGAGTTTCACAGCATCGTCAAATCGCTTTTCATCCATGGCCTTTGTAACATCTTTAGTCTGTTGGAAATAAAATATAAGATAAGAATTCCAGTACATTTTGCAAATCACAATTTACACTGAGACATTCTAGCCCTCAGGCTTTGGAAACTACAAGAGGCAAGAAACAACTACACCTACGAGGTTGTTGTAGGAATGACTAAAGCAGCACGCTGATGAGCTCCATTCTGACTGGGACCAACAAAGCAAACCTGCCCAGATACTCATCAATTAGAAAGTGGATCGATGTTGAAGATGGGCCTCTTGTCTATCTGTGTACTCGGTCGTCGGTCCTCTGTACTTGATAGATACTATCTTTGGCAACAACTTAAATTGTATGTTGGATTTCAATGAATAATGCAAAGGTGCATGCAGTAGATAAGTCACTCGGATAGTTTTCACTACACTGTTGGTTCAATAATTTAATTTCATCTATCACTGGCATCCTCTGCCACGTTCTCCAGGATCAATTTTCTTTTCATATGCATAGACAATACACTTTAATCATGATCATGGAGTTCACAGTGTAGTTCAGTCACTGCCTCCTAGTTTTAAGTTGGCATGCAACCTATGACTACACAACACAATGCTAAAATCTCTAATTGTCCATTTTGCAAAAGGGTGGGCCCTTACAGTGTTTTCTCCGGCAATATGGACTGAACATGCATGAACTAAATGGCAGGAAACCAAAGTGGGATTAGAAAGGCAGATTGAGGATCTCTGGGTAATTCTGAGAGGCACCTTTTATGGGGTGTGAACTAAGCCTTCAGATCAAGCCATCTTCAGCAAATAACTCAATCTAAAATATTTTCTTAATGTTAAGGCAGGAGCTTCCATTTGAGGTGGAGCTGCCTTTAGTGACCTTCTCTGTGGCTTCACATTGGGCTGGAATCCACATTTTCAGTCTAAAGATTTGGGTACAACAGATTTCCTTTGTGGGACCCTTATGCCATGCAATGTAGTGTGTGATGGGGCGGCTCGCCACAAATAACCGCGCTGACTCTTTGGAAAAGAGTCAAGGGTGTTTATTGAACTTAATTGTCAGAATGGCTGTTTTTCTTTTCTGGTTTTTCAGGGCCCAATGGGATAGGAATGTTGGCACCAAGGCTGCCCCTTTCCTCCCACGACTTCCCCGGCCTTGGTTCCCACCTCCCTAGCCCAGATATCCCTATTGGGGTGGTTAGTAACTCTCAGATCAGTTACATCTATCTGTGTTTCTTCTTATCTACACTGTAGGTGTTTGCCCTGAGACGATGATTATCTGTCTTCCTAACTTTCCCTCTCCTGTCATTGGTTAGAACTCCGGCAGTATGGAATGGTGCCTTCTTTCGCCCAGCATCACGCTCGCACCTTTTATACCAGATCGTACCTGAGCTTTCTCTAAACTTATCTCTTAAGCTGTTCTACTCCCACCATGTTTCTGCCCCTCCAATCTCTCACTCCACCTTTCCACCTCCACCCTTTGATCTTACTTCCTTTCCCACTCTTAGTCTTACTCCTACTTGTACCTCCAACTGTCTCTCTACCTGTTTCCTTTTCCCTCCTTCCTCTCACTCTACTTCCCCACACCTTGCTATTCCCCTTGTTACAATTTCTATCTCACTTAATGCCAATAGCCCCTCCTACTCTCCCTCTCACTGTCGCTCTTCCCGCTCTACTACTGTTCCTATTCCACTACTACCACTACCTCTCTATTACCACTGTCTCCCTCTCACCGGACCTCCAGGGATATCGTGCCCTGATCACCTCTCTTGCTAGCCCCTGGTCAGACCCCCAGGAACACCCAGGGATAAGGTGCCCAGCACACCCCTCCAATACCCACTACCACCTATCTCCTTCACTCGCTACTCCCACCACCTACTTTAATTCCAGCTACTACCAGTTACTACCACCACCTCTACCACTACTTCAGTCTGCCACTACTCCTCCTCTTATACTCACACTCTGCCCCTCTTACACAAACACTCCACAGACCTCCTCCTTAACAAAGCCTCTACACTCCAGCCGCTCATGCCTCCTCTGGTCTCTTGCACATCCTCTTCCACCGCCGGTACTCAACCAACTGCAGCCGACACAAAACAACTCCCAAGCTCCCTCTTATCCCTCCCCCTGTCTGGTTTGGCCACTTACCTACCAATGGCTTACCTTGCTTTTAAGGGGTGTGACAGGGGAGGGCTTTGGAGGTTACATAAGGGATTTAAGCCCTGCCCCCTTTGCTGTATTAGGGAGTTTCTCTTGGTAAGCTGGCTTGTCTTCTTTTCTGGTCTGTGGCGTTTCTTGCGAGGATGCTATGCAGCATAACGCCAGGTCCTGCCATGGTACCGTCCTGGCAGATAAGGAGATGGTGGTAGGAGGCCCATCTACACATTCTCTGGCACCCAGAGTTTTTGGGGCCAGGCTCCCTCCGACCCCCGACAGGGGTGGATTCATGGCCCTATAACAAGTGATATAACAGCGGAGAAAACGTCTGCATAGGGATGTACTGCACGATCCTACCACTGACCCAAAGCTCTGGTGAATTCTTTTCTACCTCACTGTAAGGTTCTTGATATAGCCGGCAAGATAGCTCGGAGTGTTAAGCGCTCATCCCAGGCATCTGTGTTCAGCATGCAGGGCACAGGTTCGGATTCCAACCGCCCTTCATCCTTCTAATGGCAGTAAACTGAGTAGTATGAAATTGGGCAATCATATCAGCTGTTGTTCCAGGGAGCATCAGAGGGAGTAATCAGTTATTAACCATTATGTAAAATGTGATATATATATATATATATATAATGAAAAAACATTGTTAAAGGTATGTTATGGTAACAAGTAAACTTGCCAGTTATGGTAAGCTAAGCAACCATAACTCGTGCCACCACTGTGCACTGCTAAGACTAACACCCAGGACATCAAAGATGACATCACAAATGTAATTGATGACATCACTGATGACATCACCTATCTGGGCCACTTGTTCTTATTCACTGACATATCTAGGCCAGGTGGTTTTGTCCACCGACAGTCAGAATGTTAAAATTGAAAAGGTGCTATATATCTAGACGTTAACCTTCTCGTATGTTCTTAAAGTACTTTCCTTATGGTTTGCTCTCAGCTCATGGTGCACACACATGGGGCAATAAGCAGGCCTCAAACACACAATTTATTTGTATACATGAAGATAAACTTTAATGTTATTAACATTTTCTGGTGATGATGTTTCTTTCTTCCTTACTTTAGTTTCCATGTATGTGCCTCTGATTTATATGCATTGTGGATCTTCATATGTATTGTTTGTACTAGCCATATGTATTGTTTGTACCAGCATAACTGTATAGTAAGTCTTGAATTGTTAGCTAGTTATTACATGTTTAACATTACTCAAAACTCAGATAAGTTTGCATTCATTATTTTACTATCCAAAATTACAAGATTATAAATATTGTACTTTTATGGTGCATGCTGCAGCCATTGCCTATATTTATTTATGGTTAGTTTCCTGTATTAACAACAACACTCCAATATAAGGTTTTGTTTAAATGAGTACATTCTTTAATAGATTAAGTAGTTCATGATAGGTCTCCTGATCACCCCTGACATTGTGTTACCAACATTATAAACACAACCCTGTGTAGGGACTTTCATCAAAATTAATTTCATATGTGATGTCATCAATGATATTTGTGATGTCATCTTTGATGTTCTGGGTGTTAGTCTTAGCAGTGCATGGTGGTGGCGTGAGTTATGGTTGCTTAGCTTACCATAACTGACATATTTCTGAGGTTTTTCGGTTCCCTTTAACAATGTTTTTTCATTGAATTTCATAGGTTTTTTATTAGTGCAACTTAACCATAACGTCCCTTTAACAATGTTTTTGCTGTGAATTTCATAGGTTTTTATTAGTGCAACTTTACCATAATATCTCTATAACAAAGTTTTTTCACTGAATTTCATGGGTTTTTACCAGTGCATGCTAATTTCTTACAACTTTCTAATATCATACCCCAATATAGCAAAATGTCTGTCCAATATACAAAGTTTCACCTTAAAACTCTGCCATTCCCCTCCCCACCTTCTAGCATCATTTTTACCCCATTCTATACACTTTTTGCAACTTTTTCCACTGCTTTGCCTCCGTCTATGTCTGCAAAAGTCTGATGTCATGGCAGACTTTCCCCGACAGTGTGAACCTCCACAGTCCCCTTTCCATGCCATGGATCATTAGACGACCTGGATTGCACATGCACATCATCACACAGGGTAGCCCTTCTACTCTTTTTAATTTTATATTTGTAGCACTCCCTCAATGCCTGCGTTCAAACAGACACCCCCATCCACCCATCACTTCCAAAAACTGGTCGTATAAGCCTATGACCATATTAAGCCTCCACACACCAACTGCCACTTAACAATCTTCTACAAATCTTTTGCATCTGCATCTCAGATGCCAAGGTGGGACGCCACTGGCTAACTATTGGAGGAGAGAACTCCCAAGGGTGGGATGTATCTTTACTGTAACATCCCTTTAACTAGGTTTTTTCTGTCAATTTAATAGGTTTTTATAAGTGAAAACGTTTCATGGTGTTACATCACTGGATATAAGTTATTAATAATTCCTCTTGTCATATATATTAAAGAACTATAAACCTCCTTTAAGAAACATATTTTTTGCAGCACATACTTATGTCTGTCGTTATCAGCAGCGCATGCTGGGGATTTAATTCATCGTTCAATTGCATACGGCATAACGCTCCACCATGACCCCAGCCAAACCAAACCAAACCAAACCACCCCTATTATTCCCTGCATCCTAGCTCAGTGTCCACTATACCCTAAAAATGTACCCAATGGCCAGTGCTCATGGCTTGCAGCCATGGCCAGTCTCCAAAACCATGGGGCCTGGGCTTCGGCCATGCTGCATTCCCCAATAAGCACATCAGAGTACACATTTGCATCTGCCAAGGGCCAGGCCCACTACCCAGACACCAAAAGTATGTCACTAGTTTTTCTGCTTACATTATTACACTTTGGAAAAATAAAACACAAGACATATTTTCAAAAACATGCTTTTAGGTCCTTGCCAATGCTGGTTGCGTATGTTTGTTGTAATCTAGTCCACCACTGCAGACTGTAAACGCAAGCAGAATATGTTTTCCCATTCAAACCTACCGCTTTGCCTATGCTGCATGCTCCAATAAGAAAATTACAGTACACATTTCTCCTTGCTGACGGCCAGGCCCATTGCCCAGACACCAATATTATATCACTGTTCCGTGTACTTACATTTTCACACTTTCCAACAAATGAAATACAGGACATATTTGCAAAACCATCCTTTGAAGTTCTTGCTGACCCTCCTCGTGCATATTTGTTGCAATCCCATCCAGCATTTCAAACTGTACCCACAAGCAGAATGTATTTTTCCCATTCAAACCTATCCCAATTTCGAAAAACTTTACCACATAGCCGGTTCCTGGTGGCCATGCCCACTTTTACCCACATTGCTAGTCCCTCGTGGTCATGGGCAGTAGCCAGATTGTCCGGGTCATCGCCTTAGGCCATGACCCGGACAATCTGCCCACTGCCCATGGCCACAGGCTATACCTCAGTCACCAAAGGTATATCACTTTTTTGTGCCTACATTATGACACTTTTCAAAAAATAAAAACACAGAAAGATCTGCAAAACCATGCTTTCAGGTCCTTGCCAATACTCCTTGCATGAGTTTGCAAATCCGCCCATGTTTTATTTTTAGAAAAGTGTCAAAATGTACGTACATAAAATAGTCATATAAAAAATATCCATTCAGACGTTGCACAAACATTCAAGGTTGGGTCTATAATTGTTTGAAAACCTTTCTGCAAATTGGTCAAACGGCAACAAAGTTGTAAGCTATCTAAAAATGTTGAGACCCCCCCTCTAATTTAGCCCCCTCTTGACAAAACTCCACCAAACCTTGCAGAATCACGTATATCTATATCTAAAATCTTTTTGCAAACTGTAGTGCAGAGTCATGAAATGGCACCACATTTATAAGCCTTTACAATATTTTGAGACCACCCCTCTAATTTTGTCCCCCCTTGACAAAATCCCATAAAACTTTGCAAATACATTTATATCTAGATCTAACATCTTTTTGCAAACTTGTGTGCAGATTTGTCAAATGGCACCACAAATGTAAGCCTTTACAATATTTTGGGACCCCATCTAATTTTGTTGCCTCTTCACAAAACAGCACCACACTTTCCAAAACCATTCAGAATCAGGTCTAAAATGACATTCCAATATTTTATGCAGTTTCATTGAGTGGAGCCAAAGTTATAAGCCATACAAAAACTGTTTTTCACCAACCATGTAATGCACAAATAAGCATAGATGTCACCGAACACCGCAAATGTTCGCGAACATCTCAGGACTGCCCCGGACTGTTCGCGGACATCGGGGAAGAAACACACAGTTTTTTGCCTTTTTAAGGCCATATGCCATCCCATCTCCTCACCTCCCCCGAGATTGTTTGATACGTTTGACAAGTGCAATGTTGTGTTTTTTTATATGTTTTTACTGCGATGTTCGCGAATAACGGGCGCTCTCCGTGAATGCAACATGGCGGGCGTTTCCAAAAATCTGACGTACCTCACATTTTTTATTGCCCAATCAGCAGGCGTGTCCGATGTCCGTGGACCCCACGTCGGCCTCTCGACCAATCGGATGCCCGTCTGCGGACTGAACAGGGAAGTGAGTCTGCAGCCTGAACCCAGATATCACCAAAAAATGTACCCACTTTTTGGTCATTTAAAAAAAAACTACTGGATGGATTTACAACAAATTTACAAAAGTATACTTTCGGGGACCAAGCTGCCGCTCCTGCCACAAATATGGTGCCAATCTGTCTAGCGGTTTGGGCTGTAGGTGCGAGTACATTTTTTTTTATTGCATCAATGTGAAAAACCACAATTTTAGGGACCCCCCTCTATAACTTTTCCCCCCTTGAGGAAACTTCAACAAACTTTGCAGGATCAATCTGACAGGCCTATATACTTTTTTTCAACCTTTCGTGAGGATTTGTCCAGGGGGAAGGGGAGGTGAAGTTATAAGCCACCCAAAAAGTGCTCTTCCTATGAGTTGAGCAATTTAACCATAACTACAGGACCACTACTGCAGGCCCTATAATATGTGCAAATGCTACAAATAAGCTGTAGTGGGCACTTGTTTCTTTATGAACGTATCCCCCCTATGCTGTCTTCTCCCCTTCTCTGAAGAAGATCTTAGTATACCAAAGTTCTTAATAGCTTGTTGTCACCCCACAAATCATCTTTATTGTAACCCCCAGAAACCCCTTCCTTTAAGTCATTCTAGACAGAGTTCCATTCATGCCTCAAACATACATAACACACCTACAACATCTCCTGTTTCTGATGTTTTTCTAAATAAGACTTTTAAAGAACCTTAATTTAGAAATCCCATGATCTCTATGGACTTCAACTCTCATAAAACCTCAAGCACTGAGACGAGGAAGGAGGAGGAAAGAGTTTATGCGTATTGAAAGAAACTCAAAACTGAATATGCAGAATAGTTGTTTGATTGAATCACAAGTGAGCGGGACCTTTAATGCAGGCAGAAAGGGAGAGGACCGTGCCGGAGGAAGTCAAGAGAACAGGCACATCCATGCAGCAGCTTCCAAACGCGAGAATCACATATTGGCTTGGTGCGAAGGATGGAGAGACGCAGCAAGCACCTTTGGAGGACTGTCAGAGTACCCGAAGCAGCAAAAGAGCCCCCGGAAATACGGTCATGCTGGGAAGCAGCATTCTCTGGTCTAGGTCAGAGAGAGAAGCCGACGGCTGAGCATAGAGCTGAAAAGAATGCTGGAAGAAGGTCTGCAGTGCAAAGGAGGCTGTCCCAGAGAGGAAGCTTCATTGCGAAGATACGCCACATGTCGGAGACGGGGACGCAGTAATTCACCGGTGAGTCTGCCCAGAGCCATTGGGGACCCGGGGTGTACCAACAGGCATGTAAAAAAGTGAATATATTAAGAATTTCTGAATACTGACATGATAAAGTGCTACTACAAAACTTGAAGAAGTCCCTATGTGTGAGAAGTCAATGTGGGGAAAGTTGGAACAAGTATCACCTTAAGTAAACAATTAGAAATACAGTGAATTAATGTAACTGTGGCATACTAAAGGACAGTGAAATTGATAAGAAGTCCTGGTGAAAAGAGTATACCAGGCAGCGGACATTTGGGGCCAAGGGGCGATACCTGGCAAAGAAGTACACCGAAGGATCTGTAGGACCCGAAAGAAGGATTCCTGGCAGCGGGGTATGCCAGGCAATCCACCAAAAGCATATAAAGTTATAAGACATTGTGACAGGATACCTCGTAGGGGAGTATACCAGGGGATCTTGGAAGTCCTAGCAGCCAAATAGACCAGGCACTTTGAAATTGAATGCAATCTTTAAAATTGTGGGAAGATGCATCATACCTGGCAGGAGAGTACACCAGGGGATCTGAAAAAAACAATCACAGGATTCCTGGCACAGGAAGTCCAATAGTTTTAGAAGGAAATGTATCCATGTTGCAAAACACCTGGCAGAGAAGTATGCTAGGGAAATTGGGAAACACATGGAGGAGATCCTGTTGGATGGATTCACCAGACATTTTAAGTTACGAAGTTGAACAAAGACGTTTTGATAATGTGACAAGATACCTGGCAGGGGAGTACACAAGGGAATCTGAAGAGTTCACAAGAGGATTCCTGATAGAGAAACACATCAGGTAATCTGCCAAAGTACAGGAGACGGTAAGAAAACCTTGTGTGGAATTTCTCATTTGAATAAGAACTTTTATGAATTCAGTATAAAAACCAAGGAAGAGTTGAATGATATGGAACGCATTGTCTGCATAAGAACTTTCTGAAACTAACTTAAAGAACCAAAGAACTTTGAAATAGACACTTTTACCATCCTACCTAAACATCCAGGAGACGGGAACAACCCTCTGGATCCAAGGGTTTCTCCTGGGAAAATACTTTTCTGTTGGATTTATCCATTTACTTAGATTATGAACACATTTTGCCAACCATAAAATCAGAGACATTTCCTTGCATCCTTAGTTGTTCATTTTTAGTGTGAGGGTCAGATTAGAATGTTTTCGACACAAGTACAGTTTATACGTTTAATGACTTGACATAGACCAGCGTTATCCAAACTGTGGGGCGCGGCCCTCTGGTCGGCCGCAGACTCATGCCGAGGGGGCTGCACATCCACAGTCTGAAAAGAAAAAAAAACTAAAGGATCGGGCTGTTGCTTCATCAACAAGCAGCAGCCTGATCCTCGGCCCCTGCCACACATGCTTAGTGTGACAGGGGCCGGGCCTTTGTGGGGTTGCAGGCTCCATTAAAAGCCTATTCATGAACACAAAAGAAAAAAAAAGCACACACCTTCTATTGCCGTGATGACCAGTCATTGCGGCAAAAGGTGTGTGCTTTTTCTTTTGCGGTCATGAATAGGCTCCTAATGGTTTAATGTTATCAGGCAATTAGCCCTGTACCATGTTGCAACCCTGCCTTCTTTAGTAAATCTCAAAAAAGAATGTGCAGGGATTTGAGGTCACCGTTGTCGAAAAAGCACCACCATCATTTCGACAAAAAGACCAACCTAATTCAGCACTTTATCCACTGTAAATCATTGCTTTAATGAATTGTTCTTGTCATGGTCACACATCACCAGCAACCGGACTGGCACTGTGATTATGTGGTACAGAGAGCGGCTTTGATGCAGAAGATTTGCTTGTTTTGTACCGTTGCTCACCATAAGTGTTGATCATATTTTACAACTGTTATTTAACTAGAAACAAAAACCCTGAATCTTGATAATTTCCTCTCTGAAGATTCAACATTAAGCATAGACATACTAAATAAGTCCATTCACTAGGGTAATGTAATGGTGTGCAAATCCTTGCACATGTTTCTCAGCAATCAAATATGTTTGCTAGGTATATGACCATTGTTTAAGTACTCTTTCCAAATTGCAGCACGTTCTGCGGGTGTAATCCTCTCGGATTGTGCTGTAATTTGTGAAGAGTACTTAAATAATCCTCATATATCTAGAAAATAGATTTATATGCTGTAGAAAATGTGCAAATTAGTATCAATTTAAAACCCTTTATTACCCTTTCCATGTATAAAGAATGGCCAAGAGTTCCAGGAAAGTGATATATGATATGACAAAAGTCATTTATAACGCGCCTGTACACAAGTGTTTTTAGGCGCGACAAGACAAGGGAGGGGAGACAGAGGGAGGAAGGGACAAACAATCTTACTAGGGCTTGTGTTATTCAGATTGTGCGAGAACGAGAAGTGCAAAGGGAAAGGGTGCCAGGGAGAGGGAAGGGAAAACAGGGCAAACTGTTTATACCTGTTCAGTGGGTATTTAGTGGTTAAGATCCCTGCTGACCTGCCATCTTGTAATAAACAACAGCTATTAACCTTAACTTTGTCACCATCGCAAGCCGCAAGCCTCACTTCTCCCACAGCAACAGCAGAGCCCGCTTGCCAGTGCTGATAATCCCAACATTCTCTTTCATTTTATGCAAATCTGCATATAATTTTTACAAAGATATTTTACTCACTGAATGCTGATCAAGTGTTTTAAGTCTGGACTTTGTTAACTGGTTGCTAGTAATTGCAGCACTTTTTACAATCTGAACTAGAGGTGTGTTTACAATGTTGATTGTTCCAAAATACATCTCCTAGTGTGCTCCTTTGGGTCAAGTGGGCCGCTTTAGGCTGTACACAATGATACATTGTCTGGTTGACATACTATGTGATTTGTGTATTTTGAAAAGGAAACTATAGGACCACTAGAACTCACCACCCCATAAACACCCAATACCACCTTTGGGGGCATTCATGGGGATGTGGGAACGCCGACGGAAGAGCCATAGCAGGGCATCCTGCTAAATATCAGTTGTACAGTTGTTTTGGAGTGCTGTGAATTGGAGGGTTTGTATTTTCCAAAACATTGCCCAGTTTGTTTTTTGTGAAGCGATGGGTAAAGCGGCTATGGTTGGGTCTAAAGGCTTACTGGAGTCAGGTAGAATTTCTTTTTTAGAGGACCACCACGTAATGCCCCAATGGTTTGTGGCTATCACGAGCAGTCAGCAATGTCCCCTGCCCTTCTTTGGATTCTGAAAACTAACCAGATCTTCAAACTGGGACCCACAGGACATGTAGAGCACCACAACACTTGTGGTGCACAATTGGAGGACAATGTTTGTCCAGCACCCATTTTTGCTCAAAAGCCTTCTGGTGCATGTGTGATTTTGTCACAGCTACAACATATTTAGTATTTTTGTTTTCGAATTATCGTTTTCAAATCCTACTGTACCTCATTCGGTACGTAAATGCATTTATCAACAAAGCATATGAAAAGGCATTAATATGAGAGTTTACATTTTTTGATAGGTGAGGAGCCCATTTTGAAATGGAGCACTTATCTGCCCAAAAACGGTTGTGTGAAAAGGAAGGTAGACGCAGACATTGACACGGGAAACAAACCTGCAAAAGCCTTACTTCCATTGTGATCGGAGGTGAAACGAGGCCTCATCGTGTGGTGTGTGTGGAGCAACTTTAGCCAATGACAGTCTGAAACCAACCAAATTAAGACACCACTTGGAAACAAAACATCGAGATCTCATTGGCAAGAGCAGAGACTTCTTTGCTTGCAAGTTACAAGTCATCAGTCAGCAGAAAAGTACAATGCAAAATATTGCTTCTACTCCAGCCAGTGTACTGAAAGCATCTTATGATGTTGCCTACCTCCTTGCCAAAAATAAAAAACCTTTCACCGATGCTGAAAAAGTCATTCTACCAGCAGCCATGGCAATGTGCAGGAGAATGGGTGCTGAAAGTGTAGCGGACAAGCTAGAAGTGATTCATCTGTCAGACACCACCATGTTTACTTGCACGGTTTCTATGTTTGGATTGGAAGTGATTGTCCTACTGTCTTGGGATTTCTCCCCAACAACATATCCCTTCAAAATTATGGCACCATGCATTCTGCAACCAACTATAAAAAAAAAATAACACCAGCACAGAGGGGGAGAGGGGTCCCGAACTATTCATTATTTGCTCTGGGGGGCCTTGGCATAAAAAGTTTGAAGACCACTGACCTAGACTGATCTCTAGTTTTAGTTTCCTAGGGAGGAAAACTATCCTTAGGATAGCAATATAGAGGTGCTTTTATACCCTCTTATACCCTTAAGATAGAAACGAGCTTGATCTATGGGCTTGATATCTGTCTGGCAGATATTGATAAAGTCCTGGATTCCTTACAAGGTCAAATATGAAAACGTACTTTAGGGATTGCAAACTCACTGCAAAATGCCATACTTAGGCATGAGTTAGGATTACATTCCTTAGCATTGAGATTTCACTGGAGACAACTGAGCAATTATGCAAGAATGTTAAACCCACCTAGGAACTCATTATATGAAGACCTTTTAAAGATGCTTGGGGATCCTACTCCAGTATCCATCGCGCTTTATGGGAAGAAAATGAAAAATGTAATGTATATGTTAAATGTCACCTCTCATGATCTTATTACTCGGCCTGCTTATGTCAAAAATAAACTGTATAGGCACGACTGGACTGTTACCATAGATACTCTTGCAGACTACTCCATGCAACAGGAATAAGCGCGTTTTGGTAAAAAAAAAAGGATACCACCTATGCCCTATCTTTTATATTTTCCATGTGAGAAAGCACAGTCCCTTTAATCAACTTTATACCAATGAGCACATTCAAAATTGGAAGTCTGGTGACACTCTTAACAAAGGCATTTGTCGATTCTTGTATTAGAATGTCCTCGCTTTAACGATGCCAGAAGTATAATGTTAGGCAAATATAACATTGGGCACACTAATTAATTCTAGAGAGCTTCTGTGGATAAGATTCATGTGGGGTGCCAATCAATCGCTGGTGTTAGCCCTTCTCCGCTTGCTAAGAATAACCAATGTTTATTTAATTGCTATGAGAGAAGTATAGCAGTATATTGCAATGCAGGCCCGCTTGTTGGGCACAAACTTGTACTACATTGGAACACACTATGGCATGTTATCAACTTCGATGGTTGGCAAAGTGGGAATGAATATTCTGCCTTATCTGATATGCTATAATTTGGTTGCTGTAGTTCAGCTGTTGCAATATTTCTCTTAAGTGCACTCTATGTGAACATTTCTTAGATTCTTATATTACAGACTATACATTTTAAAGCTGTTGGTAGTGATAAAAAAAGGGGGACATTTATTTTGTGTTTTTCTTCATGAATATAAATTATTTTATGTTTGTATTTTACGCATATTGACATGACAAAGGTGATTTTAATGTGTATGTAGTTATTTTATCAAGATAATTGTTAAATGTTTGTAAAGGTTTATTGTCTAAACCAAATGCACATTTTAAAAAAAGAGGCGCTTATCCAACCCTTTCCTGTTTAATGAAGATGTCTGATAATGAGAAAATTACAACTTTGTGTCCGCCTCTCATTTCTGACCCCTCACAGAGTCTACTCACACGCATCATTTTTGTAGTAGCCTAACTCCGCTTGCGACCACTAGAATAACTTACTATTTGTTTGGTCGAGGTCTTCCCAAATTCTGCAGTAGACTGGAACCTGGAAGGAATCTCGAAGCATTTGCCAACATTTTCGTGGAAAACATCTTTATGCTTACAATATCCCCTCTGCTAAAATAAGCACACACTCTCAGATATGTAAGTACTCCCACCATATTTTCTCTGCAACTGCTCTACTTCAGATTATAAAAGTACACATATTTGCATCTCACTTCATACGATTTTTGGTGCATTCATTTCCCCATCTTGCTTATGTATGGTTGCCAATCCCAGTTGTTCTTCATCCTTAAAGAGAACCGTCCTTCAGAACTAGACACAATACTCCAGATGAGGCCTCCAGAACTAGAAACTATGCTTCAGGTGACATATTATCAATGATTTATAAGTGGTAACATGATTCTGCTTTTTTTTAATCTTTATTTAATGGTTTGCAGTAGTACAACACAATTAACACATAAAACAAACAAAGGTTTACAGTGTGGCTACTTGTCCCAAGATACCCGACAATTGTGTGATTCAATTACCTATGTAACGTACGTTCTGTTTCTATTATGCAATAACAACACAGATATCATCAATTTGTAAGTTCTATTAGCACCCGGTGGAGATGGGGAAGGGGTTGCCGGCTCTCTGCCAATCAGGAGGCACCAGAACAGGGTCTTTACTTCATGGTAAAGCCCCTGCTCTCAGCCTCCTCGGAAGTGGGAGGCCGCCCTCTCCCCTGCCGGGAATCAGGCAAGGTCGATCCTGCGCTGCCTTTCCCCTCCTTCCTCCCACCACCCAACCAATCGCAATTTCCACATCCTCAACCCGCCCAACTTAATTTGCGCTCCTTTGCTGGCACTGGGGACACTCAGTGGTAAAACCCTTGCAAACTGGGCCAGGCATTACCTGGGCCGGTAAAGTCCCTGCATGTCAGGGTTTATTGCTTAAGTGCAAGTACCCTGAATGACATGTTAGAACATTATGGGAATAAATAGCTCTAGTACATTGCGATGGACACCCAAGTATGGCTAACTTGATTTCTGTTTCCAGAGGTAGGACTTAAATATTGTCCAATCATCCTTAGGTTTGGTTGAGGGAGTTGCCAATTCCTTATACCTAATCTTCTGAGTGTTAAATCACACTACATTCTTGAGCTATCTACCTTGATCGTCTGCCTACATATATATACCCAGGTGAGGCCCTCTATCTCGTGTTCCAACGCAGCTTGCCACAGTTATTTAGGGCAAAGCTGAATGGTAGATCTCCATTCCCACACCAGTCCATATGGTATCGATATCGAATTCCTCTGTGCCCCCTCCCCATGGTTAGATAAGTACTGCTAGGCTCTAGTATTAGAATTGACAAAATCGTTTTCATTTCAGGATGTACTATTGAGCAGAGGATTATTTGAGTCAAGGAAGTGCTACCCATATCTGTGAACTCTTCCATTGTGGTAAAGTTACACTCTCTAAGTAGGTGTTTGATTTTGTCTGTGCCCAGTTTCCCCAGTTCCTAACAGCAACTGTTATCAAATAGGGTGTCCATTCTGCAACTTCTTTTAAAAAAAAGATATTATTCGGTCTTCTTTTTAAACATTTCTCTGTGTCCCTGACCACATTCACACCGTTACAAAATGTGGAAATCGCTGGATGGGCAGCAAATCTTGATTGTGGTGGCAATGCTTACTAAGCAGAGGAAGGTATGAGCAAAAAAAAACAGTCCATCCTAGAACTAATGGGTAGAATGCCCAAGATCTCAGAATCAATATAAACCAGGAAGGCAGATTATACTCTTAAGACCTCTCCAGTGTCTTCAAAAATACACTGCCCTTATTGGTCTCACTTTCCTTCCTTTGCGCATATCTCAGGCATAGGTTTCTGTTCGATCTCACCAAACCTAGTCCTGACCAGGAATCGCCCTGTGCGTTCGACATAGCTCTTGCTTGGGGCATGTTAACTAGATCAGGTTGTTTCACTAGTCTCTTGGTCCTGTGGGTGACTACATCAGTGGCAATCAGTTACTTCCAGAGGTGAGAGAAAAGACGATTTAGGGAAACGCACAGTGGAAGGTCTGCTAACATTTGCATCTCGATCCACATAAAATGGCCATGGTGCATGGTCTGCACGTATGGGTGGAATTTGAACACTTGAATGTCTCCACTTG
Source organism: Ambystoma mexicanum (assembly GCF_040938575.1). Classification (NCBI taxonomy): domain Eukaryota; kingdom Metazoa; phylum Chordata; class Amphibia; order Caudata; family Ambystomatidae; genus Ambystoma; species Ambystoma mexicanum. The sequence continues at coordinate 184,770,799 of NC_090926.1, forward strand.
GGGACAGAGAGCATGTTTATGTATGTTCTGAAACCTCTCCCAGCGGAACCCCAAGTAGATTTCCTCAACATCAGAACACTATCCCTACCAGCGGCCAGATTAAACTTTGCTCTCCTGCAAAACAAATTAGCAAATTCATTTAGCATCAATTTTGCTACTTACAGACAATATAGAAATGAGTAAACAGGTTTAGACCCAATCCATGTTATCTAGAAACGCTTGCACTATGCTAAACATTAAGCAGGCTGTTTTAATTAGTATGTTTGCTGTGTAGCATTTACTGTTCTGTTATGCAACAGACATGTACTAAAAATAATCTGATTCATTTTTAGATAATACTGATCATGGCAAAACATTTTGCTCCATTCTGCTTTATCAATGCATTTTCTCAATTTGTAGCACTGAAGCAAATGTTAGATAATCTAGACCTAGGTATCGCTTGGTCATAGTTCAAGTGGATATTTTTAGAGAACTTTATTGCCAGAGTAGCATAAAAACCAACAAAGGACAACACCACAGTCATACATTTGCCAATAGTGCTGGCACACATTAACATCTATCATTGGCATTTAGCAACCAAGCTCACACCGTAAAATTACATTAGGGAGCGTTCCACCTCTGCTGGTAATACTCACCACTTGCACACACTCCATGAGAGGGAGGCGGATGGCTTGGTTTCCTGACAGACTAACGACACACGCTGGCGTATCAGATGTCCCCTCCAACAAAGCCATCACTGCTTCAACACCCATTCTGCTTCCCTGTTCGGAGACAGAAAATATGGCCTCACTTATGATGAGCCAACACACATATGTTAAGAAGCAATCTGAATTGAAGCCACTTCTGCAGTTGCAGAGGCAGTTTAGTACCTTGGGGGCAGGGCAAAAAAGGTCCTCTGGGGAACCATTTTTACTAACGCGTGCTGGGCACCCTTTACCGACCTCCTCAGAGAAAGAAGCCATACTGCCCATCCTAGGCACCTCTCATTGACAAACTTAAAGGGAGCTTCTATTTCTAACTCTGGCCACCTCTTAAATGGCTCTGCAAAATGCCAACGCTAGGCACCCATCACCAACCTCCCTGCAGGATGCCTCCACTACTTACCCTGAGCACACTTTACCAGCCTTCTTGTTTTTTGATTTTTGGTTTTATTTTATTTATAAAGCGCAAAAAACCAGGCCCACGGGCAACCGGGCGCATACTCTTAAACATGTTACAAAAAGCAGTAGTTACAGATGTTACAAAAAATATACAGCATATATACATGTACATACTCTTAAACATGTTAGAAAAAGCAGTAGTTACAGTGAGTTACAAAAATATACAGCATATATAAATGTACAGAAGGGTACCATTAACAGTGTATAATACAGGGACAGAGCAGAGAGAAAATGTATATTCAGTTCTGTACCCCACATGGAGTCTGGACTGTGTCAAGGTCTCATGAGACTTGGGAGAGCAACCATGTTTTAGCATTGTTCTTGAAGGAGTGGAATGATGGTTCAATTCTGATCGGTGTGGGCAAGGTGTTCCAGAGTTTGGAGGCCAGGACAGGGAAGCTCACCCTGCTGCTCACACTGAGCACTTCTCTCTAACCTCTGGGTTTGCGCAGACTTTTAAGTTGAACTCTTTGACTCAGACTTTCCTTAGGTTAATTCAGGTGGGGAAATCCCACCTTAGCATAGGGCAAGTTAGGCTGTCTACCATCCTGACATTTGATTTAATAAAGTATTTTATTTTGGACTTTAAGTCTGTTGTCTGTATCTTGCTTCATGGTGCCATCACACCATTTTATGAATCCACCCCCTGTCTCCTCACAAGATACCCCCCTGCTGCCCACCATGGGCACCCCATATGAACCCCCTTGCATCCCACAGATACATCCTCTTGGCAGGCACCACCCTGTTAACCCATGGCATTATTTATCTCTCTGTGAGGTATCTCAGTGCTGCCCGTCACCTGCCTCCTTGCCGAATAGGCCCCTTCTGCTTATCCTGAGCAGTTCTTACTTATACCATTCCTTGCCTAATGGGCCCATCTCGTATCGTGCACACCAGGCAATGCTCGACTGATGCCTTCTGCTGGCAACATTCAGCTTCCCTCGCCTAATGTTGGAAGAGCCACACTGCTTCTGCCCCGTCACAGGACACCTCCCCTAACCCCTTGAAGGAGAGCCTCCAGCTGCCCACCCTTCTGCTCCCTCATCTTTCTTTCTCTCAGGATATTCCACTACTGGCCACTGTGAGAAAACGGAGGGTATTCTCACTCCTATGCCCACTGGATCTTCTGCTCAGTTAGTCAGGGAAAGGCAATCGCTCTTGGACCCTGACCCTAGGGGTGAAGAAGCGAGGGAGGATCACCTGGTTAAAGGTTCCTTGGGGGCTAGGTATAAGGTATTAAGTATATGTCTACAGCCGGAGTTTGATAATATATTGAGGTTCTGGGATCCAGCCCATGTATAGGTGGAAGCCATTTTTGGATATAAATTTGCAATGTTAAGACCATGACATGTTAGGAACATATATTTTCAGGATCCACAACACAGGGATAGAAGATATAACCTATTGACATAGAGAGGCCTTGATAACGACCAAAGGTCGAAACACGTGTCGGCTGTTCTTCACTTTGGAAATCAAATTAAACTAACAAATGTTATGTAACTTGAGGAACTCTTGTATCTATTCAGTTGGTGTGAGCGCGAGATATCCTCCCGAACTCTGATTTCTGAGTTTGATATGTAGGCCAGCAACTTATTTTCAGTTGTTTCAATATGTATGAATCCCATTCTAGCCCAGATTGCTGCACATAATCTATAGTATTGTAGCAGCCCCATTTGTGTGCTTCTGTTTGTTTTTTTGTGCTCCTCAGCCGTCAGCAATGTTCTCTCAGGGAACAAGTCACCTATACAGGGAGAATCTGCTTGGAACACTGACACAGGCTGATCCCTCCCGAGAGAAATCGGTGAGGGAATTAAAACAAGAAATAAGTGATGCACAATGGGGAGAAATTTAATACAGTATAATATATTACATATGTTAAACTACACGCGATACAGACTTAAAAGAATATTTCCTGATCATACTGGACTTTGTCCGAGATGTGGGGCAAGGGAAGCAGGATACCTACATATGTTCTGGTCGTGCCCAAATTTGTCACACTATTGGACACATATGTACAAGGTAATGTAAAAGATAATTGGTAGGAATCTGGACACTGCACCGATGACCGTATTATTTGGGAAGTGGCAAGACACCATGGAAAAGAAAACTAGAACCTTTCTTAATGTTTGTAAGATGGGAGCGAAAAGAAATGGAAAGCTAATTGCCCCTATCTACACAAGAATGGCTGAAGGATTTAACCTGGGTTGAACATGAAGAACTATTTATGTTACTGTCCCTGTGTATGTCCTGACCAAGGGATATTTGGGGAGAGTTCAGAACTTATCTGGCTAAAGACTAAATAGTATAGTGAAATGTATGAACCAAGTGATGAGCGTACTAACCATCTCAACTTTCACACTTGTACTATATTGCGCATTGAGATAATGTATGTTTGATTAATGCACTTGAAATTCTTTTGCTTTGTCCTTCTGTATTTACTTTGTGATTACTGATTTGAAAAATAAAAATTAAAGACAACGGACTAAAAGCAGAGCCGTTTACCTGACATGTCCCAACACAAGGGTCAGGCAGAGTCTGGCAATTGACAATAACTACACACACCTGATGGCCCTTTCCCTTCCACGCATGGATAAACGGCAGAGTACGAGAGCACACTACGAGGAAGGCCAAACGCACGAGGAAGCAGCTATTCTGGACCGGCAGTTCATACTGAGGAGAAAGGCGCTGAGATTTGAAAGGATGACAAGGAGGGAAGTGCCCTTGTCCTTTTCATCCCAGACCTGCAAAGCTTCCATGAATGGACCAGGAACTACAGCTGGTGTGTGGTGTAACAGATGTCATTGGTACCTAAAGCCCTCCCACACTGATAGCCAAGGCGGAGAGATGCGCTTGCTACCGTGGTACCATCCTTAACTCCAGAGTAAAAAAAACGCCAACAGGTTCAGCACAGCCGGTGAGTCAGAGAGAGCTGATACTAAAACGGACTGTGTTGAGGCCAAGGTTGCGAATTGCAATATATATGAACTTGTGACCAAAGAACTTGTGTGTGTTTGAACTTGAAAGAAAGTCCAGTGAAGAACCAGCTTTAGAGTGGCCCGGCGCCACGTGGGCACTCATTCGAAGGACTCTGGTTGGTCCTCCTTCATTGAAACTACGAGAAACAAGAGGCCTTAGGGGAGGCCGGCGTGAGGTGTCAAAGTGGTCATACTAGGGTTGAGCAAAACCCCTCGTACCGTTGAAAGTCTTTGACACTTTGAGGAAACAAAGTGAACTGCATTACTGGGGCAAATGTGAACCAGACCGAGGGATGCCTACGAACCAGGGTAACCAGTAACACACCCAAGAATAGTGTAATAAGAGAACTGTGAGAAGCCTGGCTGGGGGTTTTAAGGAAAGCCTGACTGGGGGCTGGGGGCTGGGACCCGGACTTAGGAAAAGGGAAGAACATAAGGGGTCTAGAGTGGCTTTTGTTATGAACATTGTGAACTAAGGCAAGTGTGAACCCAAAGGAGGGATGTCAAGAAAAAACTAAGGGAAGGGAACCCCGCTTTCTGATGAGATGAGCAAATCATGAACTGTGTTAGAAAATCTTGAATTGTGTTAGAATGGCTATGTGAACCCGACGGAGAGATGCCAAGAGGAAAGAAAAGGGAAGTGAATATTGCATGGTGGTAAAGCAAAGTGAACTGTGTATTTGGTAAACGTGAACCCGGCTGAGGGATGCGTGCGAATGGGGGTGAATTATAATACACCCGTGAACACTGTGTTGACAAGAGTGAACCCGGGTGAGGGATGTCCACAGTGAATGATTGTTTAAAAACTACATTGAGACTCTTGAATGTTACGTTTTGAATGAAAGGCTGTGGTGGACCCGACTGAGGGAGGCCAACATTGCAAGAAGGATCGGAGCCCAGTTGAGGGGGTCCAAGGATGAAGAGAGATCACCCGATATGAAGATTACCAAAGGAACCTTTGTTTGTTGTTTATGGTCCATCGGGTCCTCTGAGGCAAGAGACTTTTTGTGAAAGACTTGGCCACGGTAGGCCCTGACATTTTGGAAACAAACCATAAGCTCATCCTGGAAAAGCCCAGGAGTGTGCTGTTCTCAGGAGTCCCGCTTTGTTCCGTGCTAAAAACGTGGGGAAGGGAGAGCCCAGCTATACCATCCTGACTTATCATTTTGAGAACACTTCTTTCTTTTCTTGCAAACATTATCCCACACTCTTTTGTAACATAGCGGTAAGGATTGGCAATAGCTTTTTTAGTATAGGCCCATTTTATTGGACTTAGACACCACTAGGACTGTATTATTATTATTTGATGGTCATAGCCTGCTCTCATCTTAGATTTAGGTTTAGATGAGGCGTTTATCCCTCCCATTGTTACAGTTTAATAAACACCCTTGAACTGTGATCACTTGTGTCTGTCTTGCTATTGCCACCATGAGTTCCTTACACAGAACAGGGGCCAGTGAAGAGAGAGAGAACTACACCACATTGTGACAATGTCCTGCGTAGTGATCAGGCCAGGGTTCCAGAGACTAGGGGGGCCAGTGGAAGCTGCCAGCTTCCTAATGCTAACCTTGGAGGCGCTATCCCCAGATGCTATATCCTCTCCCTAGCCTGCTTTGTAGAGGCACCTTCACAACTCCAAAACCATTGTGGAAGGGGAGTCAGGACCCGAAGATTATATGCAAAACTGATGGTCAGCGATCCGGGGTGGAAAGAGAGAGCCAAATGAAAATGGTGAGGGTGGAGGAGAAAAGAGTACAGAACAAGTTGGAGAAGGAAAGGAGGAGGTGGTGGGAAGAAGAGAGTGGAGAGGAGTAGGGTAGGGCAGAGAGAGAGTAGCTGGAAAAGGCTGCAGGACATTACAGTCTTGAGACCTGCAAGCTAAGGACTGTGCCCTCCATCAGGGCTGTTGACTTGTAGGGCCAGAAGAGTACACTTCTCTGGGGCCCTGATATCTGCCAGGAGGTGGACCAGACTCAGCAAGGCCAGGCCAAGCTTAGCAGCTGCCACTGCCACTGCCATAAGTCTGCAGTCTTGGAAAGTGAGTTGGCCTCTGATCTAATCTGCTTCATACAAAAATGCCATGTGTTCTGGGCGAGTAGATAATGTGAGCCATGCCAACAGCTAGGGGAAATGTTGAGCCTACTGAATGCCCCATCTCATGATCACTTTCACAAGCACTGGTACATTAACAGGGATTACAAGCATTAGCAGTTAAGTGACGCACCTTACTAGTCATTACGCGCATTAGCTGTTAAGTGACGTCCGAGAGATACTGTAGACATACCTTTGAGATGCTTAAAAGGGCATTCTCCCTTTGTTCCCAAGTGGGAAACAGGTCTCAACACATTTTCAAATGCCATTTGGGACCATGGTTTTAAAGTGTTCAATAGAGGGTAGCAGGGACTATAGAGATAGACCTTAACCCATTTGCTCAGACCTTTACCTGTCCGTCTGTGTCGTGGCCAGTCCTGATTTTCAGACTACTAATGTTTATATTTTGCTTCTTTATCCCACTTTAAAAAACACATTATGACCACTGAATTATACTCCTGTTGGAAACTGATCCACTGTGATGCTCCAAAATTAGTATCTTTTCTACTCTCTAATGGTGGCGTGCATTTCTTTCTGATGCTGGTGACTCATGTTCAAAAGGTCATTTTGAGTAGACCAATATTACTGCCTTACACTTTTTTCTCTTTTTTTTATAGAGCACTCCATCCCTGATATCACAGAACCAGGTACTTCTATTACTCCAGCCCTCAACATCTGCACTTTACAGTAAATGCAGTTCTGTACCACATACACATTACCACACATGATTGTAACTTCTGACCTTCCAGTCACGAACACCGCTCTGCAGCGACCTAATACTAAACTTGCATTCTCACTGGTATTGGGTCCTGCAACTGACATTTTAAAACACACTGTAGGCACACATACCCCATACACTGTGGCGCTGGCATTTGAACATATGTGCTATGCACGGAAGTGGTGGAAAAAGTGGTCTGCAGTGGCTGAGGACGCTGTTTGATACATCCCAAACAATAGTGCTAGGAGACTTTAATCTAGGCTATAATGTCAATAAGGACACCCAATCGACAGCGATTGCTCTGACCTTGAAAGAGCTAGGATTCTCCCAAAAAGTTGAATTACCTACCCACAACAAAGGTCGTATCCTTGATTGGATAGCAGAACATAATTGCGAAGTAAATATTACGGACTCTGTACCGCAGATCTGGACTGACCACTACCTGCTATTATTCACAGTGACAACCAACCGGGCCACTGCCCCGTCCTCACCCGCCCCACCTCTGCCAAACGAGAAATAAAAAACTAATGACAGCAGAAAATCTGATGCCCGTTATAATACCTAAATTGAACTCACTACCAGACAGTATGGACCCTGATCTGTTAGTTGAACATTATAACGCAGCCATGACCTCAGCCTTGGATCACATAGCCCCACTTAAACTAAGAAATAGCAAACCAAAAAAACACCTCAATTCCTGGTTCACGCCCCATCTAAAAAATCTCAGGCTGGCCAAAAGAAAACTTGAAACTATTTGGAGACTCTCCCCATCAGTCAAAAATAAACTCAACCTCTCCAAAGCCTCCTCCCAATACAAGAAAGAATTACTATTAGCCAAACAAGAAACCTACAATACTAGAATATCCAACTCAAAATCTAGTGTCAAAGAACTGTTCAGCATTCTGAAAGAATTGGAAACACACGTTGTACCCCAAGAAAACTGCACTAAGGATAAAAAATGGTGCTCTAGCATACAACTTGCCTTAACAATCAAAGTAGCAAACCTACAAACCAAAATTGCCATCAAGAAGGCATCGCTAACACCACACATCCCTCAGAGCCCAGTGCCACCGCCACAGCCTAAGACGGGAGCCCGATTCTGCTTTTCTAAGGTATCGATCATAGAGGTAGAAAAGGTAATCCTGGGACTTAAACCGTCCAACTGCAAAGGTGACCAATGCCCAGCACAACTCATTAAGGATGCTGCGAGAGAACTATCGCCATTTACAACCAAACTAATCAACTCCTCCTTTACCTCTGGTTCAGTACAGATCAACCTAAAAGAGTCCTGGGTACTGCCACTACTAAAGAAACAAACCCTTGACCCTGCCATTCCGACTAACTTCAGGCCCATCACGACTGTGCCCTTTCTTCTAAAAATCTTAGATAAAGTGGCTTACCTGCAAATTCAAAACTTCCTAGAGTCTAACCACCTACTTGGAACCCGTCAATCAGGATTCCGTCCGCAACATGGGACCGAGACAGCGTTAATAGACCTCAAGGCCCAAATAGATGACTGCAGAGACAATGGACAAGCGGCCCTACTTCTCCTCCTGGACCTATCAGCGGCATTCGACTTAGAGGACCACACGGTCCTCTGTAGTCACCTCGACTCGGCAGCCCACTTCTCAAAAGAGGCCATAATTTGGATCAAGTCATTTTTGAGTAATCGGACCATGAGAGTCTTCGCTCCATCAGCCTCAGCAGATCCAATTCCCATAACATGCAGTGTTCCACAAGGGTCTTGTGTGTCACCCACCCTCTACAATGTCTTTACGAAGCCCCTCTTTGACGAAATGGATCATCTGGGTATCGCCTACACCAACTACGCAGACGATACCAAGATCCTCCTCCCGCTCTCAGGAGACTACGCCAAGGACCTGGCCCTAGTGAGCAGGATATATAGCATCGTTCAGGCATGGATGGCCACACAAGGCTTATGCCTGAACGATGATAAAACTGAGCTTATCATCCTGGGCACCACTACCTATATATCCAAACTTAGCCCTGATTATGACAACTTCATTATCAATGGGAACAACATAAAAGTAGCTCACAAAGTAAAAACCCTAGGATTCTACCTAGACGCCACCATGAACTTTACCAAACAAGTCAACTCTCTAGCTTCTTCCACAGCATACACATGCAAACTTATCAGAGCGAGCAAACAATTCCTCTCTACAGATAGTTGCATTACACTTGCCAGAGCCTTGATACTATCCAAATTAGACTATTGTACATTGGAGCAAATAAACAGACCATCCACAAAATCCAAGTGCTCCAGAACAATGCCTTGAGAGCAGCACTCAAGATTAACAGAAATGAGCATATATCCTCTTCTAGAAGAGAATACAAATGGCTCTCCACCATAGACAAAATTCATCTCAAAATCGCTTCCCTCACCCACAAATGCATCAATAACAAAGCTCCTCCCTACCTCATGGAAAGATTACGTAAAAGAACTTCTTCCAGACCTACCAGAATAGCCAACGCAAACTGCCTCCAAGTTCTGCGTTTCAAACTTGCCACTATAGGAGGATATAGCTTCCCGGTCAAGGCTGCGCAGTTATGCAACTCCCTCCCCCATTACGTCAGAGAACCTCAGCCTTTCGCAAAATTTAGACAAAACCTCACTAGGTGGCTGAGAGCCAATGACAGCTAACCAATCCACTTGTCAAATTGTACATAACTGTATAACTGTACATAACTGTATATAACTTTATATTACGTGAACAGGACCATGCAGGAGCATGCTCCTTGCTCCCTTGCTCTTGATCTCTTCCTGTTCATATCCGCTTACTGTAATATTGCTGATGCCTATGTCTACACTTCCTGCCTTTTCCTTGTACTTGCAATTAGCCGAGCATATCAGTAACCAAGCTCAGCGTATCTTTGTACCTTCATCTGATTTTCATGTATCTGTAACTAAGTTGAGCATATCCTTGTCTGTCTGCGCCCTGATACTCCAGGGTGTGCCATACCCTGTAGGCGCGCCATACAAAAGAAAAAAAACTAAACTAAGCTAGTATTTTTTCCATTTCCTTGTTCCTTTAGGCAGAGTTTTGGTCTAGAGCCCATTGCAAACACCTATATCTTACCAGTGCGGGTGCGGAGCGGAAATGGTGGAGAAAGTGGTCTGCGGAGGTCCGCGGGGAGAACGCAGAGAGCCAGAGGAACGGGAGGCAAGGCGGTGAGTGACTCATTGAATGGAAAAAGGCACATGTAGTGAGACGATATTCTTTGCTATATATTCTGTTTATTGATTGTGCATGCCCGCCTCCCTGCTCAAGCTCCTGCATAGTGAGGCCTCATAGAATGTTGCTACATAACTAACAGGCGTATCAAGGACTAGATAGGAGCTAGGAGAGAGCTTGGACCCAACTCTTGACCCAAGTTTAACCTCCAAAACCCTGTGGGAAGGTTGCGAGAATGACAGTTCGACTAGGCCTTAGAAGCCATGGGGCCCAATTTGACTCTATAGGAACCTCAAGGAGAAATGAACAACCCGAGCTGCTCGGAAGAGGATGCTGTAGCAGAAATAGAGCAGATCCTCTGCGAGACTAACAACCAACAAAAAAGAGCTGCTAATCAGAGGATCGTAGGGCGAAGCCAGAGGAGGAAGCACCAATGTGTAGCACAGGATTTACTGACCTCCCCAGTTACAGCCCAAAAAATCACAGACTTTTACCCAAATCAGCGGGCTAGTACTGAACACAGACCTGCACCCAGGGCGTGAGAAACAGCATTAACAGATCACACACAAATCAATGATATCAGTATGATAGCATTTCTAGACAACAACGGAGTAAGTGAAAACGACAAATTAATGGGTAAAGATGTATTAAGTATCAATGGACATGGGGACAGTCTGATGCATAAAACGCGTGATGCATCAGCGACGGGCTGCCCTACTGAATTGACCAATTTTATAGAAAGAGGCAGAAAGGACGATTGGAGATGGACCGCAAGGTTTACTGCATCACACCTTGCATGAAGCAGATGAGTACATCAGGTTAACATCTCCCTCAACATCTGCACTCAATGCAGTCCTAAATTTGTTTGTTAAGCTATACGATAATATATGGAACGAAGTTAGGGCTCATATCATTTCCCTGAGTGAAATGAAGTTGAACTTGGAAGTACTAACCGACATGGCTCAATCGAGAGAACTAATGGAGAAGGAAGACGATAGTCGGAAGGCAGTGGAATTACAGTTGGGGGGTGCTGACTTACTGAGTAGAAATCAGACTGAAGTTAGTGGCACACATAATGAGCAGGAGAGCCAGAATGGGTCCGGGGACATTATTCCATTGGAATTAAGGAGAGAGGAAGCACAGACAGATCTGGAGATCGAAGGCCAATGAGAGACCTGTGCAACAAATGACGAAATTGTAGACGAAGGGAGGAGTACGGCGAACGCCAAAGGAGAGGGAGAACCCAAAGGAAATCATTAAGGGCAAAGGAAAAAGGAAAGAGTTCTAAGGCTGGGAAGGTGAAGAAAGGTTCTAATGTTTTCTCTCGGAAATTAATGCGGAACCTAATGGTAATATAAGCCCTTAATCGCCCTCAACAGAATAAAAAGAACAAAGGATCAAAACACTTAATATGAATCAAGTAGAGAAGGAGCAAAGAAAAACATCTAAAGTCATGAGCTTGCAGGACAATGAAAGAGAAGAAGTGTTAGCAAACAAGGATGAGAGGGTGGAAGAAGGAGAGGGGAGTGATAGGACATCAAACACTGTGAATGGGAGGATGGAATTATGGGTGGGCAGGGGAGCACCTAAGTGCACAACGGATTCTGCTGTACAAACTCAGGACAACACTAAAGAGCCAACTTCCAGTGAAATTAGATGCTTACAAAAGGCCACTACAAGTGGCATGACCCGTAACTGTAAAGGGAATGGGGCTGAGGGTGGAGGGGAGTGTGTGGCGCAAAATGTTGGTCGCAAGAGGGACAAAGGCACGGATCTAAGCATTAGAGGCCTCTTTGAAAAGCTATATCAATCCCCCAGAAAAAGCCTCACTAGTTTTAGATCACAAGATATCAGCAGTACACGGGAGAATAAGAGATGGGCAGAAACAGGAGGTAGGGCAGGACCTGCTGAGGGTCGCACTATGAGGGAGCATCAGGAGGGGGTGCCCATTTAGCATCTTAAAGAACGCCTGGAATAGTGATCTTGGTAGGAATGGGGCACCCATTAGGCGGGGAATAAACTGAGGTCAAACATACAAAGCTGCACTCAAAAAATGTACAAGGCAAAGATGAATTCAAACTTTCCCTCATAAGCACTCTGGGGTCTGAGACACCGGTATGTGTGAATCGATTAAACGTACTGGCTATTTTTAATGAGGTGTCGAGGCTTGTGGGTATATCCTCGAGTGACATCGACAGGGTGGCATTTCCGGATAAGTCAAATAAAGGCACATGTATGCAATACTTCAAATCCCGATTGGTAAGAGACGTTGCACGGATGGAAAGGGACCCAGAAATCTCAATGTTCATTAGAACAATTAATGCTCAAGCCAACAAATACCATTAGGCAGATCCCACCGAATGGAGAGTGAGATATGGTGGTGTTTCAGAGAGTTGGTGGTGAAGCCACAGAGAGGAGCAGGAGAAGTAAGGGAAAAAGCAAGAAGTGGCCAAGCCAAGTAGGCCATGCCGGTAGAGGGTTTAGACACAGAATATGGCTAAAACCAACTTAAACACAGAGCAGAGATTTAAGGCTTGTGGGTGAGGTCAAAGCAAGGAGAATACTGTGAGTCTCACACCAGAACATAGCCAAAGCCAGGAACACTAAAGAGGAGGAGAAGAGAATCGGCTTCCCAGGACACTATCCCAGATCCTGGTGGTTGCTGCAAAGTCATTAGAGCTAGAGAGTAGGGATGACTTTGAGAAGCTTACGTGGGTACATAGTGGGTACAAGCAAAGAGTTGTGGCAGTTGGCTGAGGATCATAATTAGTGCAGCCTGAAATAGATGGAGGGGAGAAAAGCCTATCCAAGGAGACAGACCTCTACGGCAAAGGGAGTAAGGGGACAATAAGATATTGCACTAGTGTCACAAGGCACAGTGTCCCGGAGGACAGGTCAGCATTGACTTCCTGCCATGTTTCACAGTTCCATGCGTGACACCTCAAGCAAGTCTTGCTTTTTGCTTCCAATTGTGTGCTGGAACTTGTAGTTTCGATGTTTACCATTGGAAGGTGTTAGAACTGATTTCTATACTCTGGCCTAGTGGACAGATGTATAGAGGGGCAACCTAGTTTAGTTACAGGGACAGCGCTGGGAGCTGAAGCCAAACCAGTTCAGGGTAGCTGGACGAGTGGTCCAGACTGTCTCAGGAGGGCCTCAATACGAACTGTAGGGAAGGTATGGTTTCACAAGTATTGGCACTTACACAATGGATACAATTTGTAAAACCCTTATTGAAAATGTTAGGTTTAGAGAAACTCCTTTTTTGCCCTAGAACTAAGATGGGAGTAGTCTCGACCATCAAACGATAAACAAAACAGTCCTAGTGGAGTCCGTCAAATTAAAATGACCTATTGTAACAAAAATCTAATGCCTGCCCTTTCTCTTGTACAAAAAGTGTAAAAAGGAGAAGTGTATGCAAAAGAAAAAATCAGTGTTCAAATGATAATGTGGCTGAACCTGCTCTTCTCCTCACGTTAGTCCTCATGCAGTAATGTGATCTTTGTAGGCAGGATGGCACACTCTGGCTTGGTTTCCAACACAATACACAGTTTAAAATCGAGGCCTGCCTGGCCATCCTCATTAAAGTCTGTTTCTCTGACTTCCAAAAATAATGTTTTCACCAAAACGTTGACAAAGATCCCCCTCTGCCGGGCTCAGACCTTTCACCACACAGTTATCGTAGGTCCCCCTCTGTCAGGCTCAGACCTCTCACCACAGAGTTCTCGATCTGTCGTGCTCAGACCTCTCATGATCAAGTTCAACACAAAGGTGCAAGGAGGCTCCCATCCCCAAACTTACTATACTTCGGGTCTCCCTCAGTCGGGCTCGGATCACTTTCTGATGTTGAAGTCTTTCGAATGTGTGTGGCTTTCTTTACAAACCACCACAGGACTACTTTGACTCGAGGTTCACTATTTTACTTTCACTCTTGCTGTTTGTTTGCCTTTTAGCTTCAAACAATGTACTTTTCACTGAGACTTTCGAATGGGCTACTTCCTTTCACCGGACGACTCCGTTACTTAGTATCGCTGATCTCGCAGCTGCATTTAACTTTAAAGTTCATTCACAGGTGTGCCTTTCTTTGACTCTCACCCACACGCGTGCAGCCTTCACTGGTGATATGATGTTGCTACTTCATTCACTTTAACACACACAGATCTCTCAGGTCGCTTGCCAAATCATCGGCTGTGTGCGCTTCTTTCTTGTTTTGCGTTTTCCAATTTGCAAGTCAAGGTTAGTACTACAGGCTTGGCCTCGCCTCCCCAACTCTGCCATTCATTGGGAGTGTCGCTGGCATCCTTGAGAAACAATGCAATCTTCAATTGGGGGATCTGGCCTTCTCCACATGTCTTTCGCGGTCTGTCAGAGGCAACAACCTCCAGTAGGGAAGCATTGGGGTTTTCGGCCCACTGCCATCCTCCCTTGGTCCGTTGCTCTGCTCCAGTGGGTGTGCCTTCGTTCTGGAATTTCCGCTTGTACTCGTGTTACGGCCTTGCTGAGAGTCTGTCTTTGGGTGTTGGCTTTTATGCGTGTGAGGAGAGCTAACAGGTATAAGTGTATGCACTTCGTGTAAAGTATCTGACTTTGCCTGACCCAATTAACAGGACATGTCCAGTACGATATGAGAGAGTTCGTCTGGTTACTCTCAGTTCACCCTCTTCCTCACCCTAGTGTTTGTGTAAAAAGGGTGGGGGCGGGAGTTGGGACATTGGAAAATCCAAAAGAATAGGATGGGGTAGATGAGCAAAAAGGGGGCGGGGGATACCGCATCTCACCATTGGGTATCTCACCCCCCACTCCCCAAAGACCCCTCGCCCAGGTGATCCTCCCGCACCTGTCCACCCCCAGGGTCTGGATCCAAAGGCGATAACCATGCCCTTGGCCACCTGAGAGGGAGATCCCCGGGGACTAGTGGGTGAGACACCCTTTGGTTTCTCACAGTACACACAGTGAAAAGTCAAGGGACACACTTAGACAAACAGTTATAAAAATACTTATTTATGTATGGCCGTTTAACACTATGAACAAGGACTATTAGCATGTAATATCAAACAATACTAAATAAAAGATACATGTATACAATAATACAATAACTGGAGTAGGGTAAAATAAATAACAACCCCCTGCAAGGGAAGTCAAGTATTAGTATGCAGCACTACAGGTCCACGGAGATACAACACTAACTTTAAACATCCACCCCTAAGATGTTTAGGACCTTGTGCCCAAAACTTCACCAAAGTTCCTCCAAGTTTTGTGAGACGGGAAAAAGTTAGTGGAGGGCTTCTGGGGTCCAATGAAGAGTTCCAAGCAGTAGAGGACAAGTTATTCTAGTGAATACAAGTGTCCCCCAACCTTGGTAATGCTTGTGCAAGCAAGCAAAGGCAAAGACAAACTGTTAGAAAAGTTTCTAAAAGTTACCAAACTTTTAAAATTGAGATATGGGTTCAGGTAAGTACTGTTACAACTCACTACCCGTACTCCAGATTCCTCTTAGGCTTGGCAGGTCTTCAGGAGAGGGTACAAGGTTGCTTTTCCCGTTGTCAGCTCCGGTCCTTGATGCCCAGGAGTTGCAGGTTCGAGCACTTCTCCAGTCGATGACAAATGCTGGTGCAAGGTCTTCAGGATGGAGGATGCAGAAGAACTCGGTGCAGGGCCCCTCTCAGCACAGGACAGAATGCAGGAAAGCTGTTTTGGATGATGACCACTGATGCACAGCGACGCAGGGGGACACACTTGTAGCAGTCAGACTTTGCCTCGTATCTCGAATCCCTGACGTCGAGAATAGATGTTCCCTCCACTCCAAGGGTTAAAGCTCCTTCGTAGGACTTCCAGAGATCACCTACAAGACAGGGCTCTTCCAGGACAGCAGCAGAAGTTGGTTGTCAGGCCTTTTTCCAACGGTCTCCTTACACGTCTTGCAACTGGACAGGATACTTGGCTCCTTTAGGTGTCTTCCAGGATCTCTCTGGAATGGGTGCAGGGGCCCTCTTCTTATCCAAAAGGCAAGTTAGAGTCAAAAGTCCCACTAGCCAATCTAAGATCTGGCTCACTTGCACACCGCAATAGTGGTCCAATCAGGAACACTGGTGGCACAGCTCATGCATACCATTTATACACACTGAAACAAGTTTGTGGTTTGGTAGCAGAGCATGGTATCACAAGTATCACACTGACACAAAAGATACAATTTGTAAAACCTTTATTAACTTTGTGGGGTTTGGAAACACTCCTACTTTGCCCTATAACTTAGATAGGAGTTGTCTCAACCATCAAATTATAAAGAAAACAGTCTTAATCACGTCTGTCAAATCAACATGGCCTATGCTAACAAAACCTAATGCCTGCCCCATCTCTTGTACAAAAACGTGTGTAAAGGAAGTATGCGTATAAAAGGAAAATCAGTGTTCGACAAAGAATAAATGTGGCTGAATCAGCTCTCCTGCCCAGGTTTAGATAGCATGGAATAACGCAGTCTCTATAGTTAGGATGACACACTGGGCTCGGGCTTTAACACTGAAACAGTTTGCAACATGGATTGAGGCTGCCTGGCCTTCCACGTTAAAGGTTCCTGTTCCAGTCTTTTCCAAATAACGAAACAAAAAGTTCACACTGGTCCCACGCTGCCAGGCTCAGACCCTGCACAGTTCAAAGTTGGCCTCTCTCTGCCAGGCTCAGACCGCTTTTTGGATGTCAAAGACTTTCCTATTCAGACCACTGCAGGACCACTTAGACTCAGAATTCAATGTATAGCTTTTCCTCTCCCCATCTTTTTGGGTTAACTTCGTTCACTTTCATTTGTACATTTCATTAATCGTCTCAAACAATGCACCTTTCATGGAGACTTTCGGGTGGGCTACTCCTTTTTGCCTGACCACTCCGTTACTCAGTATTGCTGATAGCACAGCTGTGCTTGCTTTAAAGTTCATATGCATGTCTGCCTTTCCTTGCATCTCATCCACAAGTGTGCAGCCTTCACTTGCAATATTTTGTTACAAAATTCAGTCTTTCTTAGCACACACTGGTCTTTCAGGTTGCTTACCAACTCACCAGCTGTCCGCCGTTCTTTCTTGCTTTTTCAAAGTCAAGGTTAGTATCACAGGGTTGGCCTCACCTCAACAACTCTGTCGTTCACCCGGGAGGGTCACTAGCATCCTTGAAACACAATGCAGTCTTCGGTATTGGGATCTGGCCTTCTCCACATGTCTTTCACAGCCTTGTGGAGGCAACAACCTCCTGTAGGGAACTCTTGGGGTTTTAGGTGCGCCGGTCTCGTCCCTTGGTCTGTCGCTCTGCTCCAGTAGGTTTGTCTTTGCCCCAGATGTTCTGCTCCTACTCGTGTTCCACCTTGCTCAGAGTGTGTCTCTAGGTTTCGCCTTTTATCCATGTGAGGAGAGCTAATTTGAATCAGGTGTATGCACTTGAAGTCAAGTGCCTGACTTTGTCTGACCCGATTAGCGAGACATGTCCAGTACGATGTAGGAGGGTTAGTCTTGTTACTCTCAGTCACCCTCTTCCACGGCCTAGTGTTTGTGCAGAAAGTGGAGTAGGCGGTGTTGGGACATCGGATCCTACAAAATAGGAGGGGTTGGATATACAAAAAAAAGGGGAACACCACGTCCGCATTGGCTGCCTTACCCCCACTCCTCAAAGACATGTCACCCAGGAGATCCTCCCGCACTGGTCCACCCCCAGGGTCTGGATCCAAAGGAGTTGGCCGTGCCCTGGTCACCTGAGAGAGAGATCCCTGGGGACTAGCGGGTCAGACACCCTCTGGTTTCTCACACAACCCACTTCCCAGCAGCAAACACACATGGCCGCCCTACAGTTGCCCGCAAAATGCCTCAGCTTTCCCAGGCATTGGAAGTCCAAATAAAGATTTTCCTGTCCTCACAGGTCAGGAAGAAGGGATAGTGACAAGATGGCCAAGGGTCAAACGAAAAACCTTGTGGCACAGCCATGTTTGGTCACTAGCCACAGTAGGTAGCCTAGCGCAGTAAAAGCAGTAAGGCTAAAGCAAAATACACCAAATAATAGCATAAAGTAACTACTGCCACCAGCTTATCCCTTAGGCACACCTAGTAACCAAAAATCCTGCGTTAGCCTAGGGCAAAACAAAAAAGTGTACCCCATTGGAAGATGCATTGTAAAATGATAAAAAGTTAGCAAAAGTGATAACAAGTCACCAAAAGTGGCCACAAAGTAACAAGACGAAGGGAAACAATGTTTCCCAGTACTTACAGCGTGAAGGACATGTCAGTTTCCCCATGACAAATGAGCAAATGCCAGTGTAGTGAGGCTGAAGGCTCAATTGGACTGTAAAAAGTTCAGGTCAGATTACAAAATAAAAGCAAAATGTTTGGGGGTCCATAAAAATGGAGGGAAAGGTGCTGTAAAGCGAAATCGCCCTACAGAGAGAGAAGAGAAGTCGGCCTACAGGTCCCAACACGCAGTGCGAAAAAAACCACAGGACTCGCTCAAAGATTCTGCATTGAACTGAGAAACTTTGCTCTTCCTGAGGGGAAAAGCTCTAACGTGCTATGGCTATAGCTCCATGATGCTATAGCCGTAGCACCCTCCCTAGGATGCCTTCATGTATTACATGCTATGCACTCCAGGAAAACGTAGAAATGCTGTATGTAGTCTGAGGAAGTAAATCATTCAAACCTAGGTCAATGGCAGTCAACCCTTTGCTTTTTGTATTAGGGGTAAAGACGGATTTTGTTGGTCATTTAGTTGGTCATGTGTATAGAGTGAAACCAAGAGAAAATGTTTTCAGCTGAGATTGAACTAGTACATATGCCTGTCAGAGATACTTTTCTCTACACAGGATCGCGGGCCGCACCGCGATGACGTCACGCGCACGCACGCGCGATGACGTCACGCGCGCGACGGCGCCATACACACGCGCACTCAGCGTTATATGGGCCCGCGATCCTGTGAGTGTCAATACACTTAAAATGGAAGGGGAAACTCGTGGGATCCCCTTAGCATAACGAGGTTCTGGGATTTAGCCCATGTAAAGGTAAGCCCATGGAAAACTGGAATACTAAAAAGGGAAGCATGTTATCGAATTGTAAACAGGATACACTCTACTTAACAGCACCATCCTTTTGCAATGGTTGAGGGAGGTCCTTCAGTAACTCATGATGTGCATATGGGAACTGAACATAATGCAATATTATTATATTATATATTTTCTTGTTCAACAATATAATATAAATGGCATGAGGGATTTATTGACCGATGAGTATTTTTAACTATGGAAAGGATTAATATGGGGATCTATAGTTAACCCTATGAAGCGTAGTAAAATATATATTTCTTGTAGGTGAAAGCCAATTTTGGACCTAAATTATTTCGAATGTAAAGACTATTGGAACATATGGTATATTAAGAACATAGATCTTCAGGTTGGTGAACATTCTAAATTTCAATCTATGCTATAATATGGGATAAAACGTTCATGTAATTCATACTATTAAATTTAATTTAAAGGGTCTACAATACAGGGATGGAAGGTATAACTAATTGACATAGAGAGGGTAAGTTTCAACTCTATTTTCTAATACTGCATTTCGAATATTCACATATCCTTTGGTCATGTTGGAATGGTGTCACAGGGTGATAATCAGTAATCTGTGTAACTAATATATTGGAGTTGAGTTTTATTGTGAAAACAGTTGACAACTGGATGTTATGTGGAACACACATATTTTTTGAGGAAAAACTAAATTATTGTTTTATGTTTATTTTTCTTTGAATATTCATCTTATATCTTGACTATGGCGTGAATTTTCCCATATCCTGACCTGACATGTTGGCACCATATGGTATGGTTTTTGAATTTTCTCTTTTTATTCCCCTTTTTTTCGATATATTGAATGAATGTAATAATCTGTACAGCCTTGATAACGACCAAAGGTCGAAACACGTGTCGGCTGTTCTTTACTTTGGAAGATGAATTAAAATATATTGAACTGACAAGCGTTATGTAATTTGAGGATTTTTTGAACCTATCCTGAGGAAATTTAGCAACAGTGATAATAGGTCTCATAATAAGTTGTTGGTGTGAGCGCGAGATATCCTCCCGAACTCTGATACTCTTGTCTACTTTGTACAAACTTTGTGGGAAGTTTGAGGGAGTGATATTACTTGCTGCCGACCCCCCCTTATTTTATTATTTTTTTGAAGTTCGAGAGTGGAAAATAGCGCACGCAATTTGATAGCGATCCCACAACAATTGGTATTTTCCCTCCAGACTATTTTTGCTGTACAATTATGTTAAATTGCTGCAGTGCGAGAGACAGCCTCTTTTTGTTGGAGACTCCACGGATCGACCGTCCACCTGCCAAGTGGTGGACTTGGATGGGGCCCCGGTGGGGTCCTGGTCACTCCCTGGAGTTAAAAACTCTATCGCTCCCTGGCCTGTGCACCAGGATGGCCGGGGGTGCTGCCCCCCTCCCTTGGGCACCTGCCTCACACGTAGGTCGACCGTCTGCCTGCTCAGCAGCGGATCCAGATGCCTTCCTGGAGGCAAAAGCTCTAACGTGCCCCGACCAGGGCTTCAGGACGGCCGAGGGTGCTACTGCCCCTCACTTGGGAGTCTGCTTCGCACATAGATCGACTGTCCACCTGCGCGGCGGTGGTCCCTGGGCTCCCTGGTGGGATTCACGTCCCTTATGTGAGAAACCTGAAGGAGTCTCACCCACTAGTACCCAGAGATCTGTCATCCAGGTGGCCAGGACCTGGCCATTGCTATTGGATCCAGTGGAGGTGGACCATTGCAGGAATATCACCTGGATGGGGGTCTTCCGAAGTGGAAGTGGGACACTGAAGGGTGAGATGCGGTATCCCCTTCCTTATAACACCTTACTTCCATCCGACCAGGTAGGATACCTAGAAACTCAACTCCCACCCCTTTTCCAACACAGACAGTTCATTGTGAGCAACAACGGACTAACACCAGAGCCGTATACCTGACATGTCCAAACACAAGGGTCAGGCAGAGACATGCAATTACTGCTAATTACACACACCTGACTTCCATCACAATTCCCACATGGATAAAAGGTGGAGTATGAAAGCACACTGTGAGCAAGGCAAAACGCACAGAAAAGCAGCGATTCCGAGTTGACACTTACACCCCCCGCCACCCCTCCCGGAAGAAATGGCTGACCTAGCCAATGTCATCACCCAGTTGGCAGCCCATCAAATACAAGCCGAAGTTAAGATCCAAGAAAATGTAACTAAATTGGTTGAATTGCAAGTTATACCCTTACTACCACAGGGAGTACTTCAACCATACCTAGAAGGCAAAGATCTAGGACATTTTGGCAGAAGTTGAGGGCCATTAGAATTAAACCCAGGAGAAACCCCCCCTAGAAATGGGTGAGCATATCAAAAACACGGTAGCCCTGCGGATCAACAACAAATCCTTAGAAGAACTGACACAGATGATCACCCTAGAACAATTCACTAATTCCTTGCCCCCTTTTTTGTAAAAGGCCATTTTACAGTTAAATCACCCTACCCTAGTCATGGCCATCGAAACTGCACAAAACCACTCAGATGCAGCTAAACACTTCCACTCGGCAAATAGAGGGGAGGAGCGGAAGGATGACAAACCGATCCAGTGACCTCAACCTCAGGGAATAGATAAACAAGGGGGTCATAAAGAATCAAGGAAGGGATACCAAGAGAAAGAGTAGAAATCAAGAGATCTGATCCTAAAGCCAAAGATGAAAGCAGGAGGGAGGAAACCAAAGGAAGTAGACTACCCCCCTCCTGTCTGTTTTTGCCGTAGAAAAATAGGCTGTTTAAAGGGTGAAGAATGGGAAGAACCCGAAGAAGAGTCAGAGACCTTTAGCATATGTTTATGTCAGTCTTCTGCTAACTGCACATATGAAAAGGCTTGGGTGAATGGAAGACAATTAAGGGCCTTAATCGACTCCAGTAGTAAGTGTTAGGGAGAATTCTCTGTAAAGGCTAATTTCCCAAACCTAGTGAGTCCCCCAGCAGCTTTGCTGGATTTTTGGGGTTTATTTTTTTCTCCTGCTAAGAGTGAAATTCTTTTTCTCCCACTCTTAGACATGATTTGAGATATCCTTTGACTTTGTATGTGTTTTATGGGCTATAGGGTCTTTTACTCCATAGGGCTTCATGTGTTTTTGGTATGTGTGTTACACAGCACCCTCCGTGCCGTAACACAGGGGTGTCATAGTGACCCCCAAACATAGGCTCCGTACCCTGGGACTGACTACTGTCTCCCAGGGCATGTAAAGTCACCATTGGCTTTACTAGTCCTAAATTGTGAACAGAACCAGTACAAACCATCATATTGTGGGCGTACTGGTAGGGGCAATTCAATTGCCCCTGGGTCTGTTGTTCGAGGGGGCACTGTACAGTCCCCCCTGAGCGAGTTTTGGCTGGTGGCAGTGGATACTACTTTTTATATTCAACCTCGAATATATTCCTATGGGATTTTCCCATTGTTCGAGGCTACATTTTTTAACATAGCCTCAAACATACCGCCGGTTTATTTATTTAATATTAATTCACTGGTTGGTATTTTTTGCCAGAACTCGGTTCCAAAATGGCGTTTGTGTTCGCTTCTGTGACTCCAACCCAAGTCGAGCCCTTTGTTCCACTTTTTGGCAGGCTTCTCCACAGAAGCCTCCAAAAGTGGTGCCACTCTGTCTGGGTACCACAGGGGGTGTGGGAGGGGGTTTAGGCACCCTGGACTGAGTTGCCTCGGCAACTCAAGTCGCACTCTTGTGTGATTGGGCCAGTGGTGAGCCGCCCGGCTCACCACTTAGCATGTTTGAGTGACAGCTAGGACTGATGAATGGGGGTTTTCTGCATAAAAGCAGGGCTTTGGGGACTGGGACTTCAGACGTCGCCACAGGACCAAAAAATCCGAAGAGGGAGAAGCTGAGCCGACCTGCAACGATGACACCACCGGTGGAGCCCTGCTGAACCGACTCACCACTTCTTCCAACGACAGAGGAGATCTTCATTCAGAAGAGTCTTCTTCCTTTGACTGGTGGGGATAACCAGTTTGCCCGCCTTTTCGCCTTCCCGGATCATCTCGTGGCCGCCTTGCCTGTGCCAAGCACCCCGGCAACCGGGATACCACGTTTTTCCACTACCGCAAATAAAAGGGTGGTGTCCAGTCATAATATCGAATGAAAAATTTCGAATGTCAAAAAAGTCGAATCAAAAATGTTGAAAAAAAAAATGTTGAATTCTTTTTTTTTCGATATTTTTTTTTGGCTCTAGTTTATATAAAAAAAATAGGTAAAAAAAAATTTAAAAAAGGGGGTTGGGGAGAACCCCCCCATTTGGAAATATTCGACATTTTTTTTTCCACTTTTTTTTTTCGACTTTTTGACTTGCGAGATTTTTGTATTCAAAATTATGTCTATAAACCTAAAAGGGTAGTACCTTTTAACCAGAGAACTCCGCGGCTGATTTCTTCCCTGGCAGTGCAACGACCTTCAGCTTTCCTCCACGTCGAGACCATCTCTTCCTCTGGACGACACCGCGACTTGCACCCGCTGCCAGGAACAACTGCCCCCGCTGGAGGATTCTCTCCACTTTCAAGGTACTGTGTCCGCCTGGCCTCCCTCGCAACGGTCTGTGTGGGGTGTCTCTTAAATCCTCAACTTACCACTTGGGTTGGCCCTAGGCTGGCTAACTGAACTTTTCTGAGCTGAACTGATTCCGTTTTAAACTCTCTGCAAGACTCTCCAAGCCTTTTAAAGTGTGTGATCTTGGGTGCATTGGTGTTCTACTCTCTCCAAGAGGGAGCCTGACCTCTAAAGTATTGTGTTGTGTGCTATTTCTAATTTCTGCCTTTTCCCTCACCTTTTTCTTAACTTATTGGAGTGCCATCTTTAGTTAAGCGCTCACCTCTGTCTGGAAATAAGTGGTGTTAACCAAGACTTGTCTAATAAGGAATAAGGGATGTATATATATTAATAGTGACTGTGTTTTTGAACTTGCTTACAATAATAGTGCTAGAGTGTTTCTAAGTGTGTCTTTAAATAAATAATTATATACTTGATGCCAAAGCTCTGGTCAGTGTTTGCTTGTGCTACTGTATTTTTGTACCTATCTTGTATACTCTATATACTGTCTAACTCTTCTTGAGAGAAGTCTGGCTGCTCAGCCACAGCTACCAGGTAAATCTGGGTGGTACAGACTGCTACCAATTGGGTTTACTGCCAACACCTGTAGTCTTAAGCCTTTTGCAGTGGTCCCTAAGGGAACTGCACAGATTTCTGCCTAACAGTAAGCAAACCACTATTCAAGCTGATTTAGTCAAAACAAAGGACCTCTAAAATGCTCTACTAGTTAGAGTTACCCATGTACCTTGGGACAATGAGGTTTACCCAAAAATACCCGTGCACATTAATATCCGGGGCGTGTCCTGTGCGATATCTTCAGCCATCATTCCATTTGCCACAGAAATATCTTCTTGGGTGTGTTACTGTTCACCCAAGAACCCCCTCTTCTGGGCTCAGACCCCTTTTCTACAATTATTCCCCCTCAGCCGTGCTCAGCGTAACCCGCCGCAGGACCACTTCAATTTCCCAGTTCAATAATTCGACCCTGCTCAGCAGGGGGGCACCAAACAGAGACCTTTCAGTGAGCACCCACATGGCGCCCAGACCACTCTGTATCTGGTACCTATTTCGGTTTCACAAAGTTCAATTATATACCAGTTCTCTTTCTTCATACAATGTTGCTGCTTGCAACCTTGAGCACAACACAGTCCTGTCTGCTATCACGCTATCAGTTTCTCCAACTCACCGGCTGTTCTGAACTTGTTGGCGTTGCTTTGCTGTCGGAGTCAAGGATGGTACCATGGTGCCAATCATTTCTCCCCGCCTTGGCTATCAGTGCAGGAGGGCCCCATGTCCCTTTGACACACGGCACACCATTCGTCAATTGCAATTCCCAGTCTTATGTTTCTTTTCCTTGAGTTTTCTTGAAAGTCACGATTCTACTGAATATTTGGTTTTCAAGCAGAAGGTGTCAGAAAAGGTATCATAGGGATAACAGACTTGTGGAGCCCACACGTTCATAGCAAAGTCATTTTTTGATCCTTCAATGTCCGCTCTTCCCAAGCGATGGCAGGACCAGATGGCCGGCCTGCTCTAGAAGTCCGGATGGGCCTCAATTTGACATTTTTCTCAAGTAGGGTCTATATGGAGCCTGGACACTTTTGACCAGAACTCTCCCTCTGTCACCACCTAGGCTAAATACCTGTCACCCAGGGTACACGCCAGGGTACACAGATTATAAGTAAGCCTAGTCACCTACCCTGGTTAATGTAGACAGTGTGTATGGGTCCTGTCTGTGCTCCAGGCTGCCCCATGCAAAAGCTAGCTTGATCCTGATTTTCAGTATGAATACAGACTGTGAAAGCAGGGCCTCACGATTCTACTGAATTTTTGTTTTTCAAGCAGAAGGTGTCAGAAAAGGTATCCTAGGGATAACAGACTTGTGGCGCCCACACGTTCATAGCTAAGTCGCTTTTTGATCCTTGAATATCCGCTCTTCCCAAGCGTTGGATTGTTCACCCAATAATAGGAAATGTGAGCTGGGTTTAGACCGTTGTCAGACAGATTAGTTTTACCCTACCGATGATGTGTTGTTGCAATAGTAATCCTGCTCATTACGAGAGGAACCAGAGGTTCAGATATTTGGGATATGTGATTGGCTGAGGATCCAATGGAGCGAAGCAAGCATCTGTGGGATTATCTTGGATCACTTCTAAGTCAGAATCCCCCCTAAATCGTATTGATACTGCAACGCTGTGGAGCCTTACCTTGGTTGGCCTAGGCAAATGGTGTGTTGGTGCCGGTGTGTAGAGCTGCTGTTTGCCTCGGTACTCAAATGTGGATAGAAGGGAGCCACATCTCTTGAATAGTTCACCAAATGTTAATGTGCAACCTGGTGCTAAATCATTCGTAGATGACTTGATTCTGGGTCACGGTTCCGTAAGTAGCAGAGCGGCTACCTTGCTGCGATTTATTGAAAGTCATCCTCTGAGCCAAGCTCTTGTCAAAGGTGCTGCCACGATGGCAGCACAGCGAGGGTCTCCATCCTTCCTGCTGTACCGTGGGGCACATGGCAAACTCCCTGGGTGCACCCACGGTGGCGCGGACAGGCCAGAGAGCGCCCTTCTTCAATTCTGGTCAACCTAGCAGACCAGATGGCCTTGGTCCAGTCAGTGGCCGAGTGGTAAGACCCAGCCTGTGGGACGGAGGGAAGAGACGCTGTGTCTTGGTTGGGGATGGTGGCTTAAGCCCTGGCCCCAGGGCACAGAGGTGACAGCTTAAGCCCTGGCCCGATGGTGCAGAGTTGGTGGCTTCAAACCCTGGATGGTGGCTTTAAGTCAGGCACAACCACATGGTCGCCCGGCCATCTGGTTGGGCGGAGTATCCCGGTCCACCTGGTCATTTAGCTGGGCCCCATCAGCCATATGGCCGGACGGTCAGACCAAATGTCCAGAGTCGAGGCTGGCCCAATCGACTCCTACATTTGGCTCCAGCTGAGCTCCATGAGCCCTCACATTGTGGGGGCTTAATAGTTGATGGGAAGTGTCTTACTGCGGGTGGCTGTGTAGCGCAGGCAGCAGACGCCTTCTCCAACCCGGACTCGTGCCCCAGAAGGTGGCGAGCCTACTCCCCAAGGAAGTCAGGGTCCCCCTGTACACTTGATGCCCAATGGGCCTGAACACAGGACGAGGCCAGCATCCGAGGCCCAGGCAGGAAATGGGGTCCAGCGGGAATCCCAGGGGAGAGATACCAGGGCTCTGCAAGACAGTCCGGGCCACAGCACAATCAGAGTACCACCAAACACAGTAGCTGGACACCCAGGCGTATGGGAAAGCAGTCAGGGCATGTCCCGGGTCTTGGCCAGGGCTCTCAGAGGGCGGCTGGGACATTCCAAGTTCGCACCCTGCAAGAACTCAGCCTGAGCGCTCAGCCCCCACTCAGTCATGGTGGAGGTCTCAGCGCACCCCGGCGGTGGCCCAGGGCCCTCGAGGCAAAAGGCCCGCCCCTCCACCCCCCCATCTTCTGCAACACACTTCCCCTGGACATGGCTGCCCAGCAGCCGATGTGGGGGTGAGGGCCACCCGACCCTCCCTGACATGTTTCCCAGTTCCATGCACGACACCTCGAGCCAGTCCTGCTTTTTGCTTCCAAATTGCATGGTCGAACATTTTGTTGCCTACAAGTCCCATGCAGTGTGGGGAAAAAAGTCACAGGACTAGCTCAACGAGTCCACATGGAACTGAGAAACTTGGCAGCGGTGGCATTGGGAACGTTCACTAAGACCAAGCCAAGAAATGTGATGAGGGACTTAAAACCACCCAGAGACTGAGTACATTGAGGGACTCTTTCCTGGGCAAATGGACACGAATTGTGCATTTCAGACTAGGGATTGGGCATGGACTAAGGATGTTAGGTCCTTTTTTATTAGAACCCCTTTCACTGAGTGTACGTTACTCCTCCATCCTGACAATATTGCCCAAGAGTTTCCCAACTCGGATAGACATTCCTCCAACCCCTCCCTGCAGAGAACAAACAAAGGTGTTGATCTGGTCCTGTGTGTTGTGTGCTCCAGTGGGGTGTCCAGTCATTTGGTCGAATTAAAACTGGTCGAATGACATTTGGTCGACGCAATTTGGTCGAAAACCAAATGGTCGAATTTTTTTTTAATTATATATTTATTTTTCGGGTTTTCGTTTTTTAAAAAAAGGGTTTTTTTTAGAAAAAAAGGGAGTTGGGGGGGACCCCCCCCCCCAAAAAAAAAAAGGAGTGAAAATAAAAAAAAAAAAGTTTTCGACCAAATTGTTTCGACCATTTGTCTGGTCGACCAATTTTTTTCGACCAAATGTCTGGTAACCCTCCAGTGGATATACCTGGTGACAAGCATTAACAGGAAACGCAACCTCCGCTCGGCACGCAATAGAAGTTATCAAATTTAATTTGACTTGACAGCGCAATGCTATAAGGACAAACAACAAGTGGTCACTGGAAACATGCTTACCTCACCATGGAAAAACATTGGCAGAATAAACGTGGGTTTTGCAAAGTTGCATGTTGTGTGTTTCTTACCAGAATTCGATCAAAGGCTGAAGGTGTCCCTCCACGCTGGACATGGCCAAGAACGGTCACCCTGGTGTCATAACCAAGGCGTTTCACAACTAGCTGTTGAGACAAATGTAAAGGCAATGAGCAGAATATAGGTTACATGAAATATTCAGGTTCAACACAAGGTTTTGGCTGACTTTAAGGAACAGATCTTTTTTAGTTACTTTACTTTTCAAGCCTTCATCTAAATGCTAGCCATAAGTACTAACCATAGTTACTATGTAGCAGCTACGGTTTGGATCGAAACATGCCAGTGGGCATATCAGCCTTAATGGGCCAGAAAATAAAGGTCCACTGGACATTCCTTATCAGATCCCAAGGTGCTGCTCAAATACGCCTAGTAATGCCCAATACGATACAGTGGTGTTCAGTACGGCATAGTGGTTGACATTAGGCAGAACTGTTAACTTTGATGTAGTACTTCTCACTGTCACATTGCGGTCCATTAGGACACGGTTGCCCAATGGGTCCAGGATGTCTTGTAAAGAGTGTAGGCCCCCATCTACAGGGAACAAACATTGTTCAAATAACGTGTTCTTTGGAATGCATTCCACTCAGCAGGGTCTACAACCACATTTTAGTTCACTGCACCCTTCCACAGAGGAGAAATATTCTTTTGCATATGAGTCTAATTGTACCCACAAGGGCAGTCCAGCACAAAATTCTAGGTTTTTCTCCTCTGAACAAGAGTACCATTCATTATGAACCCCAGACACGTGTTTTGGCCTTGTTGGGCCTCATCAGTGATGTGAAACTGAGCCCCTCTAAGATACAGTAAGATCCTAAGTTTTACTAAATGTACAAGAGTATGGGAGCGAGGGTGATTTGTATTGTGCCAGGCTACTACTTAATGCGCCAGGCTGCTGCTTAGTGCCATTTGCCTGAGCACTATGCCAGAATGCTTCAGCACTTTCTCCTCGCTTTGTTCACCCTTTGGGCCTAATCACAGAATCGTTTCATAATGGCAAAACCTCATTGGAAAACGCTCTGCGAATTAGGCCTTTTATGTCTAGCGGCTCCCTAACGCAGTTCAACTGTCCTCTGCCTCTTTGCCACGAATCGGGGCCAATGCAGCAGGAAGGCGGCTGCTCTTCACGGACACAGGGAAGCGCTGTGAGGCTGAGAAGCAGCAGACAGGGCCAGTGTTCAGAGCAGGACGTTTAGGCGCAATCATTTGGGCACCAGAAGTTCTGGCATGTCTGTTTTGCTGCAGTTCCCGTTTCGGCACACCCTGTTGGACACGGCCAACAGGGAGCAGGGACCTTGAGGCGCGAGTATGTTTCAGCACACAGAAACATGCCATTAATAGGACACGTACTCCCTCTAGTGGTCTTAGACACATTGCACTGCCATTCTCCATTCACTACCCAAACGTCAGTTTTAAAGCCAGGGAAGACTTGCCTGCACTTTTTGCAGTTTATGATCTATACGCATAGCAAACCGTCTGCTGAAAATTAAGAGTTTCTGAAAAGCATTGGCAAACTTGGTCTAACATTGCGCTATCCCCAAGAAGGAGCAGAGTTGGTCTTTGGAAGTGAGCTGTGGATCAGCTGAAACTGTCACCAAAATCAGCCAGGGACCATGTCTACTTTAGGAAATGGTGTACCCCGAGTAGTCAACTGAGCGTAGCCGAAAAGAGCAGTTCTATCTGTGCAGTGTAAGGCTACCCGAATGTATTCTGTGCAAGACTTCCAGTAGCCAGCTCCACTGTGGTATGCAGGCTGGAAGGCAGGCTCATCATCCACATTAATCGATCCATCAGAATTAGAACACCTACAGAGTTCGCTAGAATATAACAGTGAGCGAGCGCATCGCGTCAACTAAAACCCAACCCACAACACTCACTCCATCAGAATTAGAACACTTACAGAGCACGTTAGAACAACACAGGGAGTGCCTCACACAAACCTAAAACCCTGGAATCACATATCCTGGAGACCTCAAACTCAATCTGGTCGTTGATGATCACAGGGTTAGGTCTAGGAGTAGTTCAGGTGGACTGTACATATGGTTTCAATAAGGAAGTGTGGAAGACCGGATGTATCCTCTTCCAGGATTCTGCAAGCTGGAACTGGAAGGCCACTGGATTAATGATTTCCTTGACGGAGAAAGGTCCATAATACTTGGGAGCCAGTTTATTAGGCCGCAGATGTCGAGGAAGAAGTTTTGAGGACAGCCAAACCTTATCCCTGACTGCATATGAAGGGCTAGGCCTCTGCCTGGTATCTGCATATTGTTTGACTTCTATCCTGGCTTTTTCCAGGCATTCCTTAGAGTCTCCATATACGTGTACCAGTGTTTCATTCCAGGAATCAACTGCAGAGACCGGGGTAGGATGTGGTAGAACAGATAGTAGAACCGAAGGATAAAAGCCTTGACTGCAAAAGAATGGACTTGTCTTGATGGCCGAATGATCAGAGTTGTTGTAAGCGAATACAGCTACGGGAATCAAAAGCGACCAATCATCCTGGACCTTGGTTGCAAAACAACAGAGGTACTGTTCTAGGGTCCGATTGACTCGTTCTGTTACCCCATTAGTCTGAGGATGATATCCCAAAGATAATGCACGCTGGATGCCTAATATTTGCCATAGTTGTTTCCAGGACTGGGATATATAGTGAGGTCCTCTGTCGGAGATGATCTTGGGAGACAATCCATGAAGCCTAAATATGTGTTTTAGAAATATTCCAGCCAATTCAAGCGAGGATGGTAGTTTGAACAAAGGTGTGAAGTGAGCCATATGGGTAAACAGATAGATGGTAACCATTATGGTTGTATATCCTCTGGATGGGGGTAATGTCACGATAAAGTCTGTGGCGATGATTTCCAAAGGGCGTGTTGGTAATGCGGGTCGATGTAGGAGTGCTGCAGGTTTTCTGTTATCATGTTTGTTCTGATTGCACACTGGGTAAGATTGGATGTAGGTTCTTAGGTCGGCAATCATTTTCGGCCACCAGAATTGTCTCTGTATGAGATGGAGAGTGGTAGTGATGCCTCAATGTCCCGAATGGAAGGTGTCATGGCAGAGATTCATGATATCTCTCAGCTTTTGTGTGGGTATTGCCAGTCATTTGCCCTTGAAGAGGTAACCATCTTTTGTTACCAAGTTCCATTGATTATTCCTGATGTATTCCTTCCAGAGATCAGAAGAAGGTGTTCTTGCACAGACGTCTTCCAGGAGGGAAATTGCTTGTGCCACAAACACGGAATTAGGGAATATCTTCGTAAAGGCCCGGGCTTCGACAGACTCCTAGTCAGGACGCCTAGATAAGGCATCTGCAATAATGTTATTAGTTCCAGGAAAGTGTCACACCGCCCCTCGCACAGAAGACACGCCTTTCCACGTCCACACTCTCCTCCCACGCGACACCCGACAGTGGTACCTTATTGCCCCGGCAGGTCACACATTGTAGGGCACGACGTGGCATACTTAACACCACTGGAGTTTATCGTCCTTCGCGTTTGTGGCAAGTGAGTTGGAGGTTTCTGCATCACAAACGATCACGTCATCCACGGAGAATCATCCGACACAGCACGGCAAGGATCACGTGACTCGCTGTCTAGCAGCACGGCAACGCTTTGGTACCTTTCGTCACGTGAACATGGTCACGTGTTTCCCTACCTTGGATAAAAGGAGTCCAACTACCGAAAGCGTTGCTTCACAGCTGTTCTTTTGGATCACGTGACGCTTTCGCCTCGTTCAAGACTAACTCCATTGATCACGGCCTTGTACCTCGGACTGCTCTTTGCCTAGCCCTTGTCTGCTTTTGGAACTTTGGATTATTTACCTGGGTCAACTGTTGCCGACCTACGCTCTGCCTTACGGACTGTTTTGCTTAGCCCTCCTTGATTCTTGGATCTCTTATTTTGGACCTCGAACTGTTCATGTTACTCATTCCGATCCCATGGTTCATTGGGACCTCGGTCCTATCTCAGGTGATTGCCTACCAGGACGCTCTACACAGACCACTTGTCATCAGAACCCCTACACTTACAGGTATTACAGTGATTCGGATGTTTACACTTTGAGAATCGCACACTGTACCATTACCTAACCATATACTTTCCTTTGCAGCGCTCCAGGGGTTCTTCCGGTTGTTCCCGCGTCCTGACTCCACGGACTATCACCTTTGGCTCTAATTTTCATTCTGGCAGGTGTTATTGTGGATGTCAGTTTGATACTTGGGGACAGAGGGATAGCCCATACTCTGCACGACCACCAACTTTGTAACAGACTGTGAAGCCTATTGGTCGTCTAGAGTATGAATCCCTCCACCGGGGACCCCGTGACCGCTTTGATTCAGGCAATGGCGTCCCTCAGGACTGACATGGCCGCCGCCACGTTCGCCATACATAATCGGCTTGACGCCTTACAAAGTACACGTTACCCATTGCCACCAGATACCGAATTCGGGGATACTGTTCCCTCGGATCAACCAGCCTCAGTTCCAGCCCCTACACCCACTCCTGTGTTACTTCCAGCACCTGTGCCCCTTGCTGCCCCAGAACGTTTTCAGGGGGATCCTCGAAAATACCGTACTTTCATTAACCAATGTAAACTCCACTTCTTGTGCAGACCCTTGGCTTTCCCCGATTCGGTCACGAAGGCCGCATTTCTGCTGTCCCATCTATCTGGGGTAGCGGCCACCTGGGCAAATCCTATGTTGGAAAATAATCATCCCGCCTTATATGATTTTGAACTTCTCACAGCAGAAATGGCCAAAGTCTTTGATACACGCTATAAGGCTCAATCAAGGGATCTGGAACTCTTAGTCTTAACACAGGGTAAACTATCTCTGATTGAATACATAGCGCGGTTTAATCAACTCGCCGCTGAGACTTCTTGGCCAGAAGAAAAAAAGGCGATTGTATTCTACCGTGGCTTATGTAACACCATGAAGGATGCACTTTCTGTGGTTCCTGCTCTTCCTTCGGTGTTTTCGGACCTAGTGGATCTCGCTTTACAGATCGACGCAAGAAGATCCGAGAGAAGGTCAGAAACTGCGTTCACCAGTCAGTCTGGTCAAGCCTCTTCTGCCACCCCCGAACCCATGCAAATAGGCGGTATCCGAAGCCCGATAACACCAACCGAACGAGAACGTCGGAGGGCGGATAATGCCTGTTTTTATTGCGGTTTAAATGGACACTATGTAAGGGAATGCCCCCGACGTCCTAAGAACAAAACACCGGGTTTTCTGAAGGCTCGCCCATGATTCAGGGGGCACCGGCGAGCCTGTCCTCAAATCCCTCTGAACCCGCCTTTGGCCCTGTCAGACCGGTAGTAGTCCATGCCCTTCTGAAACCCACTAGAGAAGTCACGCATATGGTTCATGTTGTCATTGATTCAGGGGCTACCGGATGTTATATCGACATAGATTTGGCTCATCGCCTCAATCTGCCCCTGGTCAGAAAAGAACATCCGGAACCCGTACATGCGGTTGATGGCACATCCTTGTCTTCTGGTCCCATCCAATTCCAGACCGCTCCCTTGGAAGTCTTGATCCAGAATACCCATAGAGAAGTAATGTCCTTTGATCTTATCACTACACCACAATTTGGCATTATAGTGGGTATACCTTGGTTACGGCAACACAACCCTTTGATTAATTGGGGGTCAGGACAAGTCACGTTCGAGTCAGAACTGTGTCAGCAGTTTTGTCTTGTAGAAAATGAGTCGCTTTCCTCTCCTGCCACAATCCTGGGTGCCATGGCCTCTACTCAAATAGATGACAGTACATCTGACACTATGCTTTCACATACCGTGGGGGCCACACTGGCTAATATTCCTGCAGAATATCATGAATTTCACATGGTTTTTGATAAAGGTACGGCGGAGGGTCTACCCCCACACAGACCATACGATTGTCCGATTGATCTGGTTCCAGACGCTCCTATACCCAGGGGTAAGATCTACTCGTTGTCACAACCAGAGGAACAGGCCCTCAAGGTGTACATTCGTCAGGCTTTACAATCGGGTCACATCCGTCCCTCATGTTCCCCGGCTGCCAGCCCGATATTCTTCGTGCCCAAGAAGGAAGGTGACTTGCGGCCATGTGTAGATTATAGGAGATTGAATGCCATTACTATTAAAAACAGATACCCTCTACCTCTCATCTCCACACTACTGGACAGGTTAACAAAGGCTTCCGTTTTCACCAAACTAGACCTAAGAGGGGCATACAATCTGATCCGTATGAGGCCTGGGGACGAGTGGAAGACGGCCTTCTGTTCCAAGCAGGGACTATTCGAGTATACCGTAATGCCCTTCGGGCTCTGTAATGCTCCCGCAACTTTCCAACGATTTATCAACGACGTATTCTCTGACATCTTGGATACGTTCGTGGTGGTATATCTGGACGACATTTTGGTGTACTCATCCTCGTTGGAGGAACACATTTGTCACGTCAAAGAGGTTCTTTCTCGTCTGAAAGCACACGCTCTGTTCGCCAAGCCAGAGAAATGTATATTCCATTCGAAAGAAGTGGAATTCTTGGGTTTTTTCATCTCCCCCGGGGGTTTATCCATGAACCAGTCCAAGGTTCGTGCTGTCATGCAATGGCCGGTCCCAGCGAATATCAAACAACTCCAGTCATTTCTTGGTTTCGCCAATTTTTACCGGCGATTCATCGCAGGCTTCTCCTCCATTGTTTCTCCTTTGACTGCTTTGACCAGTCCTCAGGTTCCTTACAAATGGACCCCTACGCACCAAAAGGCTTTCGAAGCCCTTAAATCCAGGTTTGCTTCTGCTCCTGTCCTGCAACATCCCGATCCCGACCTACCCTATGTCTTGGAGGCAGATGCCTCATCATTTGCTCTAGGCGCTGTGTTGTCTCAACCGTGCCCTGCCACGGGTATATTGCATCCAGTGGCCTACCATTCTCGGAAATTCTCGGCTGCCGAAACTCACTACACGGTAACCGAGAAAGAGCTGCTGGCCATCAAAGACGCCCTTCAGATCTGGCGACATCATCTTCTGGGGGCCAAGCATCAAACAGTGGTTTATACCGACCACAAAAACCTGCAAGATCTAGCCTCCCTAAAATGCGTTAACAGTCGGCAAGTACGTTGGCACTTGTTTTTTGCTGCCTTCGACTTTGTTGTAAAACATCGACCAGGCCACAACCACGGCAAGGCTGACGCATTGTCCCGATCTCCCGGTGGGGAATCACTAGCTTCCTATCCAGACACATTATTAGGAAAAGGCCACGTGGTTTGTATGTGTACACCTTCGCCAACCATGCTCACTGCTATCAGACAATGGGTTGCTCAACATCCTCATACACTCTCTGAATGGGACATTACACTTCAGGACGGGCTGCCGTTTGTCCAGGGCAAACTATTTCTTCCTACCTGCGATGTAAGAAATCAAGCGCTAGCCTGGTCACATGATGCCGCCATAAATGGTCATCCCGGGCAACAACGCACCCTTGAAATACTACAACGCTGGTGCTGGTGGCCATCCATGCGGAGAGATGTAGAAAACTATGTAAACACATGTTCTATATGCGCACAATGCAAAACACGCAGTGGACGACCGTTAGGGTTACTTCTACCATTACCCATACCTCCCAGGCCATGGCACACCATCTCTATGGATCTCATCACTGATTTACCCCGTAAGCAGGGTTACGACACCATATGGGTTATCGTCGATTCTTATACAAAAATGGCCCGTTTCGTTCCCTGTACAGGCATACCATCGGCTCCAACACTGGCGCGCCTGTTTTTCAAGGCGGTGTTTTGTCTTTTTGGACTACCACAAATCATAGTATCGGACCGGGGATCCCAGTTCACGTCTTGTTTTTGGCGTGCTCTTACCAAACTCCTGGGTATTGATGCTCGTTTCTCTTCGGCCTACCACCCCGAAAGCGATGGGCAAACCGAAAGGGTTAATCAAGCTCTAGAGCAATACCTGCGTTGTCTGTCCCTTCAGTTCCAGGACTCCTGGTATAAGCTGCTCCACCTTGCTGAGTTCGCATATAACAATACTCGCCACTCGGCCACAGGGTTTTCTCCCTTCTATTCCATGTATGGGCAACATCCACGAGTCCTACCGCTCCCTGATTTCACCTCTGCCACTCCTGCTGCCAACGCCTGCGTACGTGATCTAGCTGGTGTTCATGCGCAAACTCTGGTCCATCTCCGCGAAGCGCAGTCCGTAATGAAGGGTAAGGCGGACCGGAAGCGGGCTGAGGCACCGGTGTATCAGGTGGGTGATCGGGTGTGGTTATCGACCAGACATCTGCGCATCCCTGGTTGTCGCAAATTATTGCCCCGCTTTGTGGGTCCCTATCGGATCCTGAAAATCCTGAATCCCGTGGCCATGCGGTTGTCCGTTCCTCGTTCTTGGAGGATCCATCCGGTCTTCCATGTCTCCCTTCTTAAACCCTACCATGCTTCCACTCGCGTCCTTGTTCCTCCCGCCCCTGTCTCTGTGTCCTCCCAGGACGTGTTTGAGGTCAGTGCCATCCTTGGGTCCCGTGTCCATAGAGGTTGCCTTCAGTATCTGGTTGACTGGCTGGGTTATGGCCCGGAGGACCGCTCTTGGGATTCTTCCCGTGACGTTCAGGCGCCGCTCTTGGTGTCGCGGTTCCATAGGGATAACCCAGCTAGCCCACGAGGTCGTGGGCCTTTGAGGGGGGATTCTGTCACACCGCCCCTCGCACAGAAGACACGCCTTTCCACGTCCACACTCTCCTCCCACGCGACACCCGACAGTGGTACCTTATTGCCCCGGCAGGTCACACATTGTAGGGCACGACGTGGCATACTTAACACCACTGGAGTTTATCGTCCTTCGCGTTTGTGGCAAGTGAGTTGGAGGCTTCTGCATCACAAACGATCACGTCATCCACGGAGAATCATCCGACACAGCACGGCAAGGATCACGTGACTCGCTGTCTAGCAGCACGGCAACGCTTTGGTACCTTTCGTCACGTGAACATGGTCACGTGTTTCCCTACCTTGGATAAAAGGAGTCCAACTACCGAAAGCGTTGCTTCACAGCTGTTCTTTTGGATCACGTGACGCTTTCGCCTCGTTCAAGACTCACTCCATTGATCACGGCCTTGTACCTCGGACTGCTCTTTGCCTAGCCCTTGTCTGCTTTTGGAACTTTGGATTATTTACCTGGGTCAACTGTTGCCGACCTACGCTCTGCCTTACGGACTGTTTTGCTTAGCCCTCCTCGATTCTTGGATCTCTTATTTTGGACCTCGAACTGTTCATGTTACTCATTCCGATCCCATGGTTCATTGGGACCTCGGTCCTATCTCAGGTGATTGCCTACCAGGACGCTCTACACAGACCACTTGTCATCAGAACCCCTACACTTACAGGTATTACAGTGATTCGGATGTTTACACTTTGAGAATCGCACACTGTACCATTACCTAACCATATACTTTCCTTTGCAGCGCTCCAGGGGTTCTTCCGGTTGTTCCCGCGTCCTGACTCCACGGACTATCACCTTTGGCTCTAATTTTCATTCTGGCAGGTGTTATTGTGGATGTCAGTTTGATACTTGGGGACAGAGGGATAGCCCATACTCTGCACGACCACCAACTTTGTAACAGAAAGTGATGAATTTGGAATTGGTACTGGACAAAAAAGAAGGCCCAACGGGCTGGGCGACTGTTTCTGCATTCCAGGGACTGTAGTACTTGCAAGTTTCGATGATCTGTTCTTACTTGCACTGGATGTTTAGCACCCAAGAGTAGATGGCGCCAGTCGGTAAAGGCTTGTCGGATGGCCAATAACTCCTTCTCCAGGACGGAATAGTGGCTCTCACTGGGAGTCAAAGTGAGGGATAGGTAGGTAATAGGATGTTCCATCTAGTCTTCGAATTCTTGTGTTAAGACCACACCAATGGCGTAGTCAGAAGCGTCTGTTTCCGCCAAAAAGGGCCGATCTATGTCGGATTGGGCCAGGATTGGACCTTGAGTAAATGTTTGTTTCAGTTGCTGAAAGGCTGTCTCTTGAGCAGTAGACCATTTAAATGGTGTATCCTTCTTTAGGAGTGCTACTATGGGATGCACTATATCAGAAAATGTGGGTATGAATTTTCTGTAGAAATTTGCAAGTCCCAGGAAGGATTTAATCTGTTTCACAGTGGTGGGTGCTGGCCAAGAAAGTATGGAGTCAACCTTGGCAGGATCCATTCCGATTCCTTTGGAGCTTAGCAAAAATCTGAGATAATGAACGGTTTGGACATGAAAGAGCCATTTTTCTGGTTTGGCCAGGAGTTTGTGTTCAATTAAATGTTGTAAGACTGCTTTTACATGTTCTTGATGGATCTCGGGGTCATTGGACTAAATCAGTATATCATTCAGGTACACAAAGACAAAAAGGAACAGCATATCAGAAAAGACTCTGTCCATGAACCGGTGCTGGACTGCCCCTGGGCAGGACAAAGACTGATATGCAGGGAAATGTCTTCTCTGTGAAAGGGACAGTCAGCTAAAGACTTGGTAGAGTCTCTCCCAGGGGTTACTCACCCAACAACAGGTCACTGGGCTGCGTTCGTGTTGTTAGAAGGATTCCCAGAAGACCCCCCTTGTTTTATACTTACATATGTAACTCGGGTGTCCTTACAATATGACATGCATACGTCACACATAATGTGCAAAAATGCATTTTAAGTTACTAACTTTGGGCTTCTCTTTTATGATACTTGTTCGACTCATAATGCCTATCGCTTCCTGCATACTGCATGACAAAATTACAATCATTTTGGTTACTTTTTGAACTCTTACAGCAAACCTTACAAATAAACTGTGTGTTCAGTGTGCCCAGACCATGTTGATACCTGCATCTGCAATGCACAGCACCAACGTAATCTTGGCAGCACTTCTATAAGATTATGAGGAAATCATAATTTTACAAAAGTGCGGCCGACATCACGTTAAGTAATGATCACTTTTGCCTATTTCCTGCCTTGTGTGTCTGGATTAAGTCATACCTCATGACATAGGTTTTGTCTTTCTCAACATGAGAAATCTCTTGAAACAAGGAACGCTGTTTCATCTGGCAATCCTCTACAACAGAGACAACAAAGTTGTGGCTTACTTTGTGCCGTGTGCGAAACTGGAGGAGTGTCACAGGAATCGGAATGCAAAATGCAGCCTACCGAAAGTGCTGGTTTCTAGGTTGGTTTATCGTCCATCCTAGCAACTCCCACATACATTCCGAAAGTGGCGCATTAGTTCCGACTTCGGAACAATGCGCCACGTTCAATATAGGTGTTAAACACTGAAAAGGTCGCTAACGGTTTCTGCCACCCTTTTGGTACTTAACACCACGTTCAGAATCAAGCCCTGACTGTAGGGAAGTGCTGCTCTAGACTGAGCAGCAGGTGCCATTAGTATCTGACACAGCCACAGAAGCCATCACGACCATGGCACTGACTGGAACGATAGCTTAATCTATGCATCTGTGACTGCAAAACTGATCTTAGCCAGACTACTACTTGTAGCATTGATGAGGGTGAAGATTAATGAACTGCTGTTATTGCCCATAGATGCAAGTGATAACTATTGGGATCTGGAGAAGTTAGATTTCATTTCCTCCTTTTCACACTCCTTTTCTTCCCGCTCTTCTCCCCTGCACTGGTACTTTTAATTGTACCAGTTTTTTGGATTCTGGTGTTATTTGCCTGGTCCCTCTCTCACATCCCCCTTGCTCGCTCTCCCTCTACTTTTTAAATCTTATTTATTTATTATTGTATATGGTTGATATTTGTCAACTTTTACAATCAACACAACAATGAAAACATTTCCAATCTAAAAACATTTCTAAACTAGTTAAAATAGATAATTCATACTTCATTTTATAAAGGCTAAATTTCAATTTCACTAAAATCATGTCGGAATTAGTTAAAAATGCATACATTTCATACAACATTACAAACAATAAGATTCAATTTCATCACAATTAATAAATGTTACTTGACATTGGGCCTCATTACGACCCTGGAGGTAACCATGCTGCTTTTTGCAGCATGGCAACCCCCATTCCGGGTACGGGTTCCCTGAATGGGGAAATACCGGGCCATTCCGACCTTGGAGGGCCTGGTATTTCCCCATTCAGTGAACCTTGACCCGGTACATCCTCATTCCCATTTCAGCCCCCATAGGGCATTGGGAATGGGGATGATGCTAACAACGGGCCTGTTAATGACGGGCCCGTTGTTAGCATCCTGGTCTGCTCGCAGGACACTCTAAGGACGCCTGGTTTTACCAGGTGTCCTGAGCGGGTCCCGTGAGCACACCTCGTAATGAGGCGCTAGGGGGTTAATGGGGACGGCAGCTCTACCAGCCCCGTTAACCCCCCACCGCCAGGGTTGTAATGAGGCCCATTGTCTGAAACATGTTTTTCGTCCTCTTCAATTGCCTCAACAAACCCACAACAGCTATAGCCACTGATGTTGGATAGCCCACTAAATCCCTATTCCAGCGACCTCCAAATAACCATAAGCATGTTCACCCAAAACGATTTTAAATAAGTCATTTGTTGTACCCTCAATGCCGGACATTCTAAAATTACATGGCTCAGTGTTCAACAATGTTAAAATCGATACAAAACCGAATAAGCGTTTTCAGGTCAAAATAACTTCCAACGCAGAAGTTTAGACCTCGATTTAACAATGTCAACCTGAATTGCATAAAATGGTAATGTGAGAGACTGTCTGAAAAAATGAAGAGATTTGGGGCAATGGTGCCCAATTGCTTATGCTCCCTACTTAAAAGTATCAGCGACGGGTACCTATGCATGCTCTCTGAGGTTGCAATCCAATCTTGTTCATATAACACTGTTTTTACCCTGACTGGATTTTCAATTCGAACCTTTGAATTGCAAACCATTTCTAATAACCATAGTTCACACATTCCCATAAAATTAATTGTTCAAGGGTCGCGACCACCTACAAAAGCCTCCCAAATGGTTTCAAAGAAGGAATTTACTAGTGGTTTCAATATTTTCAAGTATGTGGACAGGCATAACCAACGATTCAGAGCTGCCAATGATTTAATCCCAAGTTCATACCTTACAGCTACTTGGGGTATACATGCAGGGAGCTTGAGCACTTTATGCCATATTAAAGATTCACAATCCTTTAAAATATTAATCACATCAACCTGCATAACATCCGTACCATAAATAACCTTAGAGACTACTTTACCCTCATGAAACTTAATTAGAGAACGCAAGGGGAAATTACAATTTTTGTCACTGAGCGTAGACATTGGACCAGCTAAGAGAATAGATTTTTGTTTTAAACATTCTTTGGCTGTTATTGTTGTTGGGATTGGACCAAATGGGGAATCCCAGATAAGTCAGTTTGTCAACTCGCTCCAAAATATTTCCCTCAAGGGAAACATTCATCCTCTGTTTCCCCCCAAACTCGCCCGCATAAAAGGGCAGAATATTAGATTTACCAAGGTTCATTTGCCTACTGTTTACTTCTGCAAATTCTGCAAGAAAATGCAACAATCTTTGTAGGCCCACTTCTGTGCAGTCTATTAACAAGAAATCGTCTGCGTATACAAAATATGTTAATCACGTATCTGCTAGCTTCGGGGAAATAAAAGAGTATTTAACCAAATTTTCCTCCATATCAGACCCATACAAGTTAAAAAGACATGGGGCCAAAATACATCCATGTCTTAGCCCAGATACTGTCCTTATACTTTTTTGTCATCGTGCCATGAACATCTTGTCTGTTTTGTGTTTGCATATATTTTAATTATAATAGAGAGCAGCCCTCCAAGGATTCCCCATTTTGCCGGTTTAGAACACAAACTATCGCTGTCCACCATGTCAAAGGCCATGCACAAGTCAGTTGAAGCTATGTTTATGGCTTTATTTTTCTTACCCACTGTCATTTCATAAAGGAACTTCAAAAAAAAACATTGAGGGACGTTCCTATGGATTTCCAAAAGCCAGTGTGAAAAATGCTTGGGCAACCTATGCTTTCCGCCCATGCGGTCAGATGGCTCAAAATGGTTGCTGCAAAAATCTTACTATCACATCCATCCCCGCAATAGGGCTGTAGTTTGTAGGTTTTCAACGCAGCCCCTTTTTAAAAATTGGGACTATGTAAGAGGTCTCCCATGACTTCAGAAATACTCCCAATTTTAGGATATCATTAAAATACAATGTTAGGATGGTAGCCCAAGTCTCAGGTGATGATGTAAATACACTATTTGCCAGATTGTTTGGCCCCAGTGCACAAGAATTGCTTGCTTTCATAATAATTTCTCAAATGTGTTCTCTTGTAGTAGCATAGAAATGGGTATCATAAGTAACATCCCTCTTGTCTACATCCCAGTCTGGCATAACATTCACATTTGCTTGTGAATATAGACTACAAAAGTGAGCATTCCACGTATTTTCTGATATGGGAATTGCTTGGATAATTTCCTGTCTTTCATTCACTGAATGTATTGCTGCCCAAATGTTCAAATTTGTTTTATTGAGAAAGATCTCCAGCATAGCTTCCGCATCTCTACACAGTAATTTGCTTCTAGGGCTTTTTAGCCAATTACAGTACGTCTGCCTTATTTATTTTATTTTCATTAACCAGGTTTCTTTGTTATATATGTCATTTTTTAACTTATGTACCTCTTATGATCTGAGAATCCTCTTTTATCTGTTATCGCAACATCAAAAGCATGTCTATGTATCTATTTTTTGCTGCCTTTGCCCGTCTGATTGTTATAGACCAAGCTATTCATGGAATAATCCAAAAAAAGTGAAAACCCAACAGTGCTCAACGTGTCCAATTTCCATTCAAATGTGGAATTCGCTAACACTTCATCTAAGAAGCCATTCACCAAAGTCATAGTTCTCATGTTCCAAGATGAACGGTTTCCACCAGAGTTTATTGTGCCCTATTGAGTCGGTTACTAGATTGTGATACACCATGAATGAATTCTGAAACAATCGAAAGGTTATCTACGTATGGATACTTAAATTTTAAAGACATTTTTGTCGTGAATATGCTTGATGTTGTCAATAAGATTGAAAAGTGATGGACATGTTTTTATATTTTGTTTGTTTTTAGATTTACATTATGAAGTGTTTTGTAAAGGTTTAAATAAACCAAATACAAATAAAAAAAAATAATAATAAAAAAAAATATTGTGCCCTACAACTCTG
Source organism: Ambystoma mexicanum (assembly GCF_040938575.1). Classification (NCBI taxonomy): domain Eukaryota; kingdom Metazoa; phylum Chordata; class Amphibia; order Caudata; family Ambystomatidae; genus Ambystoma; species Ambystoma mexicanum. Next base: position 184,814,266 of record NC_090926.1, read on the forward strand.
AGTTTGTTTCCAGATCTATAATATCTAAGGAAAACATAGCTTTTAGCATACTGTGATCACTCAGTATAGTCGGTGCCATCCTAAAACTTGAGCATAATTGAAAGAAAAAATCATCCACATATAATCCAACAGGGCAGAATAACATCCCCTATTCCATCATGCTTAACTGGGAATGTCACCACTTATGTACCATTCAACATGGTCAGCCCAATTGATTGGTCCAGGCAGTACCTTGAATCCTTTTATGGCTATGCCTATTTATCTGAGCTGAGTTAACTAGAGAGTCATCTTCACTACACAAAGAGTTAAGTTCTCCAACCAGTAAGATGTGACCATGTGGGCATGTAAACAGCCATTCTTCTATGAAGTTACGAAGGATTTTCAAGAAAACTCGAAGCGGGGCTACCCCTTCATGCCAATAAACGTTTATCATTAGAACCTTGAGGTCAATTTCACCTGGCGTTCTTATCAGTACTACAGCTAAAGCACCTCTAGTGATGTCCTGTTGAGTACTGATATATAAGCCACATTCCTTTTTAACTGCCACCAACAGTACCCCGGATGGGCAACCCTGCTCGGATTTGATCGCAGCCTGGAAAACAATATCAAAGCCATCAACCAAAGGTCTATCAACCAGCCATGTTTCCTGGAATAGGAGGATGTCACTTTCGCATAGCTATAACCCCAATTCTTCACTTGTTTTTAAGGGACCCCTCAATCGTATCCCATGAAACGATACCTAGTTCCCTTTGACGAAGAACAAAGCTGGGACAGGGCCTCCGCATCCTTTACTGCTTTTTATCGTGTGTTCTGTCGTGTTTTCCGCACAGGAGTTCATGTGGGACTCCTGGCGGTGGAGCTCTCTCTTTTGGTTTGGTGAACAGACCCATGGGATACCCTTATGGAACCCATGGGTGAGGGTACAACCCTGTGCCCCTAGTGTATGTTTTTGGGCACCTGTGTGTGGCCCACAGAGCAGGGTATGGGCTGGTGGCAGCTCCATGCTGAATTTGACAGGTGCTCCGAGTATCCTCCATTTTGGGATACCCAGGCCCTGCCATTGGAATCAGTTGATTCCTGATAGGAAACAAGATGGCCCCTGTGGCCTCTTGCTTTCTATTGCCTGTTACCTTGTTTTCCCAAAGTCCTGGGAAGCCCTGACTCTGTCCCTTCCCCCTGACCGGCTGTTGGGTGGAAGTTCCATATATGGTGTTGTTGTGAAGTCCAGGCCAGACTGGCTAGAGCCTTCCCAGTGACTGTATGTTATGGGTACACCCTGTGGGTGGACCTGGGTGAATGGAGTGTGTGACGAATACGCATTCTATGTTGTGGGTGTCTAGTATCTGGTTTTTGACACAATGACTGAGACAGCCCTGCCCAAAACTGGTATGAATGCAGTGTGGAGTGTTGAATGGCTGGGTACTTGTCCCAATACACATAACTTGTTGTGAGTGTCTGAAGAGAAGTGAATGGCCTGAATGCACTATGCACCTGATTGGCTGCCTGCATGAATGCTCTTCTGACCGATTGGTTGCCTGAGTGTGACCCAGCAGAATGAATGGGAGATCAACAAGTATATCTGTGGGGCCTCTCACTGATAGAATTCGTGTTCAGGAGCTGAAGTCCACTACGACGAGTAACTGGAGTAACTGAAGCTTGACCTTGAAGCCCTGCTGGAAGAGAAGAATTGCTGTTGCTCTCCTTCATCAATCTGAAAGCTGCTGTGCCTCCAAGGACTGACCCAGAGAGGACTTGGTAAGGCGCCCTCTTCCCGAGCTATGAGGGACCATCATGCACCAGCTGATCTTTGCCAAAGCTCTCTGGTAGACAGACCTATGACAGGCTGCCGACCGGAGACGGGGACTGCCGCGGAATCCCAAGGAGAAGCGTCCGGACTGTTGTCCACCACTGTCGACGACCGCTGTTGCCGACCGGAGCATCAGCGCTCCCATTTGCCTAAGAACTTCATTTGATCCAAGGACACTCATCTGCATTGTCGCCCGTCTTATCCCGCTGGAGAAGGCCTGACCGTCGACGCGCCGAGGAGTATCCGCCGGTGGTTTTCCCGCCACCCGAAGACCACAGAGACGCCGACGACTGGGCCACAGTTCTTCATACTCTTTGCGGTCCAGAACTATAGTCAACGAGGTGCCCCGCACGCCTCTTCCTTGTAGGACATTTACGCTTCGACGACCCGTGACTCCTGCCTTAGAGGGAGGGCCCTCAAGAAGGGCCGTCGACTCCCCGAAGAGGAAAGTTACAACGCCAGGTACTTTGGGGTTGCAGAACTATTGGAAAGTCTCTTGTGAACAATATATGGACTGGGCTTGTGATATATCTTTATTCTACAGGTTGTCCAGGTGGGGGGGATCTCCACACAGAACTGTCTAGGTAGCTGAGCCAGTATTCTGCCAATTATTCTAACCAACTGCTTTCCTCGTACCTCTATTGTTGGTTTCCCTTACGAACTGATTTGTGTGACATTTAACCGTACAGTTGATGCACTTTAAAGCAATCTAATAGTAATTGTGGTACCACGTAGAACTGTATATTTGCCATCATACATAACCAAGTACAAAGTGAGTTATCGTGATATTGTACATAACCTTGAATATTAATTATATAAAGACTGTGTTTTAACTAATACAGTGTGTGAACTTTCCTTTGTGGGGGCTTGTGGGGGCTTGGGGACTACACTGTACTTAAGAACCAGCCTGCATCACCTCCTGAGAAGCTAGGCCTTGATTGCTCGACCAGCGCTACCCTATAGAGAATCTTGGCTGGGGTCCTCTGTGCCTCTCCTCTGCCATATAGAGAGCAGAAGTACAGACCCCCCCTCCAGTCTTGACACTGGTGGCAGGGGTGGGATGCTTATGGTTTTAAGACTCAGTGCATAACCAAGTCACTTACAAAGGATATCTGCACTTCGTTAAATTGAGGTTTAGTTGTGTACCAGATAACTGCATTACAAGCAATGGAATCTATTGTGAATGGTAAATTGACTCGGATGAGCTTAGAAGCTCTCCAGAGTGCTTGTGAAGCCAGGGAGTTAGACTTTGTGGCTAATTCTAGGGCTGAGCTGATAACTGCCCTGGTGGACTACCAGACTGATTGTGAAACTCTTGAAGGGGGGGACGCAGCCAATGAGGACTTTACCCCGAGGGTTGTCGCCAAATCTGTTTCTGGGAATGCCACCATTCCTGCTGCCTCTGTTCCAAACCCCAGCAATTCCTTGGAACTTGAGTTATTAAGGATGAAATTGGCCTTTGAATACAGCAAGTTGAAATAGAAGCTGAGCATAAGAAAGAGGAGTTGGCACAGCAAGTGGAACTCAAAAATAGGGATCTTGAACTCAAAGACAAGGACAATGAATGTCAGCGAATCCAGTTAGGGAAAGCTTGAGTGGAGACTTCAGCTAAGCCAGTTGAGAGTGTCAGGTCCCCAGCAACCAAGTTTATGAAAGATTTGATTGGTGTGTATGCGGAGGGTTCTGATATCCTCCAATGGATTGAAACATTTGAAATGGCTTGTGCAATTCATGATGTTGATAAGAGAGATTGGGCTAAGTGTTTGTTAAGCAGAGTGCCTCAAACTGGATATGACTGTATTCTGAAACTGAGTGTGGAAGAAAGGGGTCAGTATGAGTGCATGAAGTATTCTTTAATTGCCAAGTTTGGCAAGACACCGACCCAATACCTTAAACGGTTCAGGGATTTTAAGAAACAAGAGAATGTGTCTTGGATCGAATGGGTGAGTGCTGTGCACATGATGGGGTGGATTGATGGTTACAAAGTGAAAACGTTTGTTGAATTGTCCCACCTTTCGTTTTTTGAGCATTTTTCGGAAGCCTGTTCACTAGAGCTGCGTCAGTATGTAGCTGACCAGAACATTTTGGACACCTTTAAACTGGCTAGGTTGGCTAACAAGTGGGTCTCCCACCGGGTGTCCCCTAAGGACTCCAGTGGTAAGGACAAGGACAAAGAAAAGGGGACCTCTCAGAATGCTGATGAGTCCCAAAAGCAGTCACAGTCGGGTAAACCAAAACCTTCCTCTCCTAAGACCCAAAAATCTAGTGGGGATAAGACATCTATGGGTGGGAATAAGAGTAGTGGTTCACCTGCTGCAAAGCAGGCTCCCAGTGGTTCCAGTACTATACCCCGCACTCCTGGCAATTGTTGGGAATGTGGGGCTCTGAATCACAGAAGGGGTGACTCCAAGTGTAAAGGTAAGGCACTTGGAGTACAGGCTGTCAGCCTGAGCTACCCTTACCCCATGTTCGAGGTGGAGTCCACTGTCCTCCCCTCCTCTACAGGAATCACATTTGGTGCTCCTGTAGAGATTTCCTTAGTGTCCCTTGGGGCCTGGGACCAGTACGCAGAGGTACTGGCGACTATCCCACAGAACACCCGTAGGTTTTTGAGAAGTGTCCTCTTGAATGGCCAGCCTTCTACTGGTTTGAGAGACACTGGGGCAAGCATGACAGTGGTGGACAGGACCCTGCTCAAGCCAGAGGACTATGAAGGCCCTCCTCTGAGAACCACCAGGTTAGCTGGTGGGCCTCCCAAATTATCGCCTGTAGCCTTAGTCACACTCATGATTCGAGACAAGACAGCAAAGCTTCCTGTCCTGGTTCAGGACAATGTCCCTGCTAACATTCTGTTAGGTAATGATCTAGTAGAGTTGGGGTTGATCTCGGATGGTCTTCCCTTGACTGCTGCTGCAGTCACTAGTTCACAGGTGACACAGGGTCTGCCTGTGAGTCAGGTACCCGAGCCTAAGGCTAGAAGAAGGAAGAACAAGAAGGCCACCTCTGTGCAGGGGGCTCCTTCTCTTCCTGCTGTTCCTACAGCACCCATTGGGATCCATGCTCCGGACGGGTTGGGTCCAGTGGAAAACCCAAACTCAAGGGAGAAGAGGCAGAAGACTCTTCTGTGGGAGAGGTTCTCAACCCAGAGGACCACCCCGACCTTCAATGCCTGCTGGCTGAAGGGGGACCCTTCCGGGCGGACTTCTGTAAGGGACAGAGAGAGTGCCACTCTTTTGAGGGTCTGAGGAAACAGGCCCTGTTCCAGGCACAAGTTGAAGTGCCTAGGACATTCCGAATCTATTGGGAGGGTGAGATCCTTGTTAGTGAGCCCACTAAGCCTGAACCTGGTGCCCTCAAGAGGTTGGTGGTACCCCAGGTTTACAGGCCCTTCCTGCTGCAGTTGGCGCATGAGGTGCCTTTGGCTGGTCATCTTGGGACCAAGAAGACTAAGCAAAGGCTCTCTGCCCATTTCTACTGGCCACGGATGGGAGTAGAAGTGGAGTCCCACTGCAGGACATGCCGTTGTCTGGCAAGACTGGAGGCAGCGTCATTGCCCCACTGCAACCATTGCCAGTGGTTGGCACACCGTTTGAGAGGGTGGTCATTGACATTGTCATTCCCCTTGACCCTCCTACTTCAGGTGGACATCAGTTCATCCTGGTCTTTGTAGATCATGCCACCATGTACCCTGAGGCTATACCCCTTCGGACTGTTAATGCCAAGGTGGTTGCAGGGCTCTCCTGGGCATTTTTACCTGTGTTGTATTCCCCAAAGAGGTTGTCTCTGACAGAGGATCCAACTTCATGTCTAGTTACATGAAAACCATGTGGAAAGAGTGCGGGGTAACCTACAAGTTCTCCACCTCTTACCACCCCCAGACCAATGGTCTGGTTGAGAGATTTAATAAAACTCTCAAGGGCATGCTAGGTGCTTTGGAAGAGCCCCTGAGGAGGAAATGGGATCTCCTCCTGCCATGCCTGCTGTTTGCTTACAGAGAGGTACCTCAAGAGGGTGTTGGTTTCAGCCCCTTTGAGTTACACTTTGGACATCCCATGAGGGGGCCCCTTGCCTTGATCAGAGAAGGTTTGGAAGCCACCCCTCCAGGTCCCGCCAAGCAAGTGGGGGACAGCGAATCTCAAGGCCAGCCAGGAATTAAATAAGTACTGGCATGACCTTAAAGCCTCGCAAGTGGATTGGACTCCGGGACAGTAAATCCTTCTGATGGAGCCTACCAAGCCTAGAGCTTTGGCAGACAAGTGGACTGGACCCTTCAGGATCATCTCCAAGATGGGCAAAGTCAATTATCTGGTTGACATGGGAGTCCCTGGGGTAGCCCCTCAGGTATTCCATGTCAACAGGCTCAAGCCTTTCCACAGGCGAGCAGAAGTCTCATGTCTCTTGCTAGCTTCAGAGGAAGAAGAGGATGAGAGTGAGCCCCTTCCTGATTTGCGGCATAGCAAACCACAGGATGGCTCAGTGGAGGGAGTACATCTCTCTCCAGATCTGACGACAGAGCAGCAGAGGGCCTGCACGACTTTGCTCGAGCAGTATGCCTCTCTGTTTTCCCTGACACCAGGTCTTACACCGTGGTGTAGGCACAAAATTGACACTGGTGACAGTGTGCCTGTCAAAAGCAGGTGCTACCGTATGTCAGATACAGTAAAGAACCACCTCCAGGCTGAGGTCGCCAAAATGTTGGATCTGGGTGTTATTGAACCCTCAACCAGTCCCTGGACCAGTCCAGTGGTCCTTGTCCCCAAGGCAAGTTCCCAGGCAGGTACCAAGGATTGGAGGTTCTGTGTGGACTACCGAGGAGTCAATGCCGTCACCAAAACCGACGCGCACCCATTGCCCAGGGCTGATGAGCTCGTGGACACCATAGGTGCTGCCAAATTTGTGAGCACCTTTGACCTTACCTCAGGCTATTGGCAAATAGCTCTGACGGACCATGCCAAGGAAAAGATGGCGTTCTCAACACCAGAGGGACTCAACCAGTTTAGGGTCATGCCTTTTGGGTTGAAGAATGCCCCTGCCACCTTCCAGAGATTGGTCAATCATGCGCTCATTGGGCTAGAGGCCTTTTGTGTGGCCTACCTAGACGACATTGCCATCTACAGTTCCACCTGGGAAGAGCATTTGACACACCTGGATAAGGTGTTGCAGGCCTTGAAAAGGGCTAGCCTTACTATCAAGGCCACCAAGTGCCAGATAGCTCAAGGGAAAGTCACATATCTTGGTCATGAGGTAGGAGGGGGTCAATTCCAACCTCTCCCCAGTAAGGTACAGGATGTACATGATTGGGAGACTCCCACTACTCAAACCCAGGTGAGATCCTTTTTGGGCCTCACTCCGTACTATCACAATTTCATGGCAGACTATGGAACCATAGCTGCACCCCTGACAGCTCTGACTTCACCCAAACAACCTAGGAAGGTTAATTGGACTGAAGACTGTCAGAGGGCCTTTGATGGCTTGAAAAAAAGTCTGTGTAGAGCACCTGTGTTGTGTGCGCCTGACTACAGCCGACCCTTTATGGTCCAGACGGATGCCTGCGACACCGGAATTGAAGCGGTCTTGTCCCAGTTAGATGACAAAGGGAGGGAACATCCCATCATATTCATCAGTAGACAACTCAAGGGTAGAGAAATTAGGTGGGCTACTGTTGAAAAGGAATGTTTAAGCATAGTTTGGAGCCTTAGGCGTTTTAGGCCCTACCTTACAGGGTCTACCTTCAAGGTCCAAACAGATCATAAGCCCCTGAAGTGGCTTATGCAGATGAAGGGTGAAAACCCGAAACTGCTCAGGTGGTCCATTAGCCTGCAAGGGCTAGACTTCACCATAGAACACAGACCAGGGAAGAGTAACGATAATGCAGATGGCCTTTCCAGAAGGTATGTTGACCGTCTGGATGAGGGTGTCTATCTCGTGGGAGATTATGCACCCTAACCTCAGTCTGGGGGGGGGTGACTGTGATGCTGGAAATGCATCGGAGGGTCAGGGCCTCCGTATCCTTGTCCTTTACTGCTTTTTATCGTGTGTTCTGTCGTGGTTTCCGCGCAGGAGTTCATGTGGGACTCCTGGCGGTGCAGCTCTCTCTTTTGGTTTGGTGAACAGTCCCATGGGATGCCCTTATGGCACCCATCGGAGGGGGTACAACCCTGTGCCCCTAGTGTATGTTTTTGGGCACCTGTGTGTGGCCCACAGGGCAGGGTATGGGCTGGTGGCAGTTCCATGCTGAATTTGACAGGTGCTCGGAGTATCTTCCATTTTGGGATACCCAGGCCCTGCCATTGGAATCAGTTGATTCCTGATAGGAAACAAGATGGCCCCTGTGGCCTCTTGCTTTCTATTGCCTGTTACCTTGTTTTCCCAAAGTCCTGGGAAGCCCTGACTCTGTCCCTTATCCCTGACCGGCTGTTGGGTGGAAGTTCCATATATGGTGTTGTTGTGAAGTTCAGGCCAGACTGGCTGGAGCATTCCTAGTGACTGTATGTTGTGGGTACACCCTGTGGGTGGGACCTGGGTGAATGGAGTGTGTGACCAATACGCATTCTGTGTTGTGGGTGTCTAGTATCTGGTGTTTGACACAATGACTGAGACAGCCCTGCCCGAAACTGGTATGAATGCAGTGTGGAGTGTTGAATGGCTGGGTACTTGTCCCAATACACATAACTTGTTGTGAGTGTCTGGAGAGAAGTGAATGGCCTGAATGCACTATGCATGCGATTGGCTGCCTCCCTGCATGAATGCCCTTCTGACCGATTGGTTGCCTGAGTTTGACCCAGCAGAATGAATGGGAGATCAACTAGTATATCTGGGGGCCTCTCACTGCTAGAATTCGTGTTCAGAAGCTAAAGTACACTATGACGAGTAAATGGAGTAACTGAAGCTTGACCTTGAAGCCCTGCTGGAAGAGAAGAATTGCTGTTGCTCTCCTTCATCAATCTGAAAGCTGCTGTGCCTCCAAGGACTGACCCAGAGAGGACCTGGTAAGGCACCCTCTTCCCGAGCTACGACGGACCATCGTGCACCAGCTGATCCTTGCCAAAGCTCCCTGGTAGACCTACGGCAGGCTGCCAACCGGAGACGGGGACTGCCGCGGAATCCCAAGGAGAAGCGCCCGGACTGTTGTCCGCCACCGTCGACGACCGCCATCGCCGACTGGAGCCGCAGCGCTCCCGTTTGCCTAAGAACTTCATTTGATCCAAGGACGCTCTCGTCTGCATCGTCGCCCGTCTTATCCTGCTGGAGAAGGCCTGACCGTTGACGTGCCGGGGAGTATCTGCCGGTGGGTTTCCCACCACCCAAAGACCACAGAGACGCAGGCGACTCGACGCCCTTGCTGGGCCACAGTTCTTCATACTCTTTGCGGTCCAGAACTATAGTCATCGAGGTGCCCCGCATGCCTCTTCCTTGCAGGACGTTTACGCTTGTTAGGCAGAAACCTGTGCAGTTCCCTCTGGGACCACTGCAAAAGATTTAAGACTACAGGTGTTTGGCAGTAAACCCACTTGGTAGCAGTCTGTACCACACAGATTCACTTGGTAGCTGTGGCTGAGCAGTCAGACTTCCCTCAAGAAGAGTTAGGCAGTATACAGAGTATTCACAATAGGTCAAAAGAACACAGTGGAACAAGCAAACACTGACCAGAGCTTGGTGTAAAAGAGATATAATTATTTATTTAAAACCACATCTAATAAAACACACAGGCACTAATATTAAGCAGTTCAAAAACACGGTCACTAAAAGATATAAACTCCCTTAAAAGAATACTAGACAAGTCTTAAGTAAAGCCCCACTTATTTTCAGACAGCGGTGAGCGCTAAACATAGATGGCACTTTCAAAAGAACATAGCAAGAGTGGAAGGCAGAGTCAAACCGTGAAGTTAGAGTTCAGAAAGCCGGATCCACTTTCAGAGGATCAGAACGAAATGTGTCCAAGGTCACACGGTTGAAAAGTGCACAAAAGTCTCGAAAAGGTTCAGAAAGAGTTGGACCAAAAGAAAGGGACCAGTTAGATGGTCAAGGCGGCCAGCCCAGTCCAGAAGGTTAAGGGATTATTATTACCTTTTAATCTTTAGAAAGGGAGGCCTGGCGGACACGGTACCTTAAAGTGGTGAGAATACTCCTGCGGGGCAGTTGTTCCTGGCAGCGGATGCAAGTCGGTGCGTCGTCCGGGGGAAGAGAGGATCTCGTCGGGGAGGAAGACGGGAGTCCGTTGCACTGCCAGGGAAGAAACCAGCCGCTGAGTTCTCAGGTCAAAAAGGAGCGGTCCTTTTATTCGCGGTCCAGTGGTAAGTGGCTATCCGGTTGCCAGGGTGCTTGGCACGGGCAATTCGACCACAAGACGTCCTGGGATGCGAGAAAAAGAAGGTAAACTGGTTGTGCCCACCAGTTAGGGGAAGAAGACTCTCCAGCCGGGAGATCTTCTCTGTCGTCGGGAAGTGGTGAGTCGGTTCCGCAGGGCTCCACCAGTGGTGTCGTCGTAGCAGGTCGGCTCAGCTTCTCCCTCGTCGGATTCTCAGGTCCTGTGGCGACTTCTGAAGTTCCAGTTCCAAAAGCCCTGCTTTTATGCAGCACACCCCATTCACTCAGCCTAGCTGTCAATCCAACATGCTAAGTGGTGAGCCGGCCGGCTCACCACTTGAGCCAATCACACAAGAGTGCGACTTGAGTTACCAAGGTAACTCAGTCCAGGGTGCCTAAACCCCCTCCCACACACCCTGTGGTACCCACACAGAGTGGCACCACTCTTGGAGGCTTCTGTGGAGAAGCCCGCCAAAAAGTGGAACAAAGGGCTCGACTTGGGTTGGAGTCACAGAAGAGAACACAAACGCCATTTTAGAATTGAGTCCTGGCAAAAAATACCAACCGGCGAATTAATATTAAATAAATAAACCGGCTGTATGTTCGAGGCTATGAGAATTAAATAATTAAAGTTGGTAGCCTCGAACAATGGGAAAATCCCATAGAGATAAATTCGCGGTCGAATATAAAAAGTAGTATCCACTGCCACCAGCCAAAACTCGATCAGGGGGGACGGAGACGTGCCCCCTCGACTAACAGACCCCGGGGCAATCGAATTGCCCCGACCAGTACGTCCACAATATGATGGTTTGTACTGGTTTCTGTTCATAATTTGGGACTAGTAAAGCCAATGGTGACTTTACATGCCCTGGGAGACAGTAGTCAGTCCCAGGGTATGGAGTCTATGGTGGGGTGTCACTATGACACCCCTGTGTCACTGCACGGAGGGTGCTGTGTAACACACATAGTAAAAACACAGGAGACCCTATGGAGTAAAGGACCCATAGCCCATAAAACACATTAACAGTCAAAGGAACATCACAAATCATGTCCAAGAGTGGGAGAAAAAGAGTCTCACTCTTGGCAGGAGAATCAAAAACAAACTCCATAAATCCAGCAAAGCTGCTGGGGGACTCACTAGGTTAGGAAATTCAGCCTAAACAGAGAATTCTCCCTAACAACGCTTCCCCGTCGACGAGCGCCGCTAGGATAGAAGCTGCCACTTCACCGCCGTAGTTCACCCTGTTTTCCGTCAGACGTTAGATGACCCGTGACTCCTGCCTTAAAGGGAGGGCACTCAAGAAGGGCCGTCGATTCCCCGACGAGGAACGCTACAACGCCAGGTACTTTGGGGTTGCAGAACTATTGGAAAGTCACTTGTGAACAATATATGGACTGGGCTTGTGATATATCTTTACTCTACAGGTTGCCCAGGTAGGGGGATCTCCACACAGAACTGTGTCTAGGTAGCTGGGCCAGTATTCTGCCAATTATTCTAACCAACTGCTTTCCTCGTACCTCTATTGTTGGTTTCCCTCACTAACTGATTTGTGTGATATTTAACCGTACAGTTGATGCACTTTAAAGAGATCCAATAGTAATTGTGGTACCACATAGAACTGTATATTTGCCATTACAGATAACCAAGTACAAAGTGAGTTATTGTGATATTGTACATAACCTTGAATATTAATTATATAAAGGCTGTTTTAACTAATACAGTGTGTGGACTTTCCTTTGTTGGGCTTGGGGACTACACTGTACTTAACAACCAGCCTGCATCACCTCCTGAGAAGCTAGCTGTCATGATGCCTACCCCCGGGGACCCAGACCAAGTCCAGCAACCCCGGAAGCAGGCATCAAGTTATCCTAAGCAAGCCCAACAACCCCTGCAAGGGGCTATTTGGCTCCAGTCCTGGCGCCTATGGCGCCAGGCTCTTATGGAGAGTCAGTCCTGGCGCCATAGGCGCCAGGCTCATAGATTAAAACTTACCTGATGCAGACCATGCTGCAAGAGCTCCAAGCCAAAAGAGGCTTGGAAGGGATTACTTTACTTAGGGACTATTTTTTACTCGGGCGGGGCTGGGGAGGAATACTTACCTGGGACTACTTTGGAAGCTATTTAAACCACGCCCGAAGAGCAGCACACGCTTCGCGTTATTCTGCATCCAGCAGCTTAACGCTCACCATGCCTGCAAGTCTACATCCAGCCTTCTGCCACGCCCGCCTCGAGTTTGGAGCCCCTAGAAAAAGGGAGAAAGAAGGAGAAAAGTTTAAAACAAGAGCAATACCTTTGATCCTTACCTGAATTCCCGATCCATCGCGCCTTCGAGCTGGAAGAAAGAAGTTATTTTATGCGCGTCGCCTCGCCTGCTGCAGCGCCGCGCTGAACTCACCGGCCTTCGCATCATCTTCACATTCCACCGCATCCTCCTGAATGTTCCTGCCGCACTCCGGCACCTAGGGAGAAGACAAGAAAAGCAAGGTGAGCCAAGGGAATACATAGAGGAATATTAGTTACCCCCCCATTAGACTTACCTGATTTTACCACCGGGGGTACTATTCCTCTTCACGGGTCGGCGCATCTTCCACTGCATCTTCGCCGAACCCCGGCCCCTAAGGGGAAACAAAAGGACAGCAAGGTGAAACAAAGGGACTAACAATGGGAACCCTCCTCACCACAATAGACTTACCTGATTTTACCGCCGGAGGTATTATTCCCCCGAGACTTCATACTTTCTGTCAGCACCTGAATAAAGGAGAAAGCAACAGGTTACATATTGACATTATTTTATCGAACTGTGTTGGAAAATACAAACCCTTACCAGAATACCACCGGTTGCCACGAGGAACTCTTCATTAGGTTCAAGCTGCAACCTGCAAGGAATCGGACAAGAGTGAAAGTCAGGCATTTGAACTCTTACAAACTTTATACTTACGGCGTCTTGCCGGGAATCTCGGAATCAATATTGTTCTGGAACTTACCAATTCCTTCGAGCCAGTGAAGCAACTGGTTATCAACGCCCCCTGCGCTCACTGCAGGATGGAGAGCTCATCTTTTCAAACCATCAGGTGAGACTATAAGAGGGGACATCAAAGGTGATCTGTGGGGAGAACAGCGGGGGTGAGGGGATTTACGCTCAACTCCACGGGTGGTTAATTCCCTTTCTCCATTCGCAGAAGAATATTCCTACGCGCCAAGCAAACGAAGCTAGGTGGGCCAGTCCAGTCTGTCATCTCGGCCCTACGCGTCACATTGGTGGAGACCGCAGCTGTCCAGTTCTGATCGACGCCTCTGTGGGAGCCAGGTGAGCGTAACACTAGGCCTTGATTGCCTATCCAGCGCTACCCTATAGAGAATCTTGGCTGGGGTCCTCTGTGCCTCTCCTCTGCCATATAGAGAGCAGAAGTACAGACCCCCCCCTCTAGTCTTTACACTAGGTTATTTACATGGTCAATGAATCCAACACAATCAATGTAACGGTAAATTCAGAAATTCATGAAGCAGACCTAAAACAAAGGAATGGTTAGGAATTAAAGGTTCATCCTGTACAAATACATTTTCCAATAGAAGTCTAGATGACTTCTCGTTTCCATGTTTAAAGTCAGACATTTCCAGCTATGAGTTATTCATTACTAGCCCAGAAGGCAAATTACATTCTCAGAAAGTTACCTTTTTACCAAAAATGATTTCCCTTTCTTCCCTTGATGTTTCAGTTACTGTGCCCTTCTTTCACATTATTATTGAGTCTTCCTTACATTTTGGACTTGTTGTTTCCTCCCTTTAGGCACCCAGGACCTTAGATAACCTCTTTAAGAAGTTCTCTTGGTGATTCAACCTGTCATCGCACTCCTCAAGTGAAGGCCCCACTTTGTCATTGTAATGACTCGATGGGCCCAGGTAGATTACCCTCCTCTAACTCATAAATGGCTACTATATCCACTGCAATATCCAACAGTTTACTTGAATTATGAGAAAAGGAGACAGAATCCTCCATATGCACAGTCAATATACTCAAATTTAGCTCCTCCAAATCCATTTCCAATATTGGTTTAAGGAAGTGTGTATAACGCAGTCCTAGTGTCGTCAAAATAAAATGGCCTATACTAAAAAAAAAAATATTGTCAATTACTAATTCTAAACAATAAACAGTGTGGGAAATAATGTAGATAACAAAGGTTGTGTCATGAAATAATACGTCAGGATGACTGGATAGTTTGTTCCCCTGCCCCACGTTTTCACGACAGGACAAGGCGGCACACTTGGGCTTGGAACACACTTCAGTTCGGCTAAGCACAAGGTCACGGTTCCAGTTCATATATCAGCTCTACGCAACCAAATGTCTCTTGCTCAATCAAGGAAGGCTTCTCCCTCACAAGACAAAATTTCAACAAAGATTGTTCAAAGTTCCTTTTCTCAAGAGTTTACTTTTCAAGCAACAAAAGTCTTTTACTTCCACTTTGTGTCCCCCTCGACGAAGCTCGGACTCCCTTTTCACTTTACAATTTACCATAGACCTCTCTCCATCTGACTCGGGCCTCTGTATGGTTCCGTTCTCAATTCACACCACTTTCATCTTTCACTTTAAGTCCCCTTTCTGTCGGGCTCAGACTTCTATCTCTTTCACACTTCAATACGTACCGAAACTTTCGATTGTGCAAAGGATTTGACTTAAAACCCCGCAAGACCACTTGATTCTCTTCCCCATAAATCATATTCAAATTTCATAAGTTCTGTTAGCAGGATACATTCAAGAAGAGACCTTTCGAGTGGGCACACATGCTGTGCCGGACAACTCTGCTACTTACTATTGTGCATTCACTTCTCTAAGTTCAGAAAACAATGATCAGCGGTCCCTTTTTATTTGCGTCTTTCATCAAATGCCTTATCCATTCGACTTCATAGGACACTTTGTTGCCGGCTGTAACCTTTGTTCATACACAGCCCGGTTTCACACAGTTGCCTTCAACTCACCAGCTGTTTACAAGGTTGCACTTCTGGTCTGACTCGACTAGTTAGGCAGGAGGGGCCCTGGTATCTCGCACACGCATTAGAGGATTCTCTGGCCTCACTTCTCTGCCTCACACGTGTTCCTTCTGAGTTTTCAACAGCCCAGCAATTACTTGTTGAACGCCCCAAGGGCATCTCCCTCATTGGTTTCATTCCGTGACTTTCCATCTGGCTTCCTCGATTCAGCTGCCGCCTGGAATAGGCTGCTCCTTCATGTGTTCTGTCTCATTCCTTGCCTTGCTCAAAGTGTGTTCTCATGCTCTGCCTTTTATCCAGGTGGGTAAGGTAAAGGGGCTTCAGGTGTGAGTTTTTCCAGGCAATTGCCTGACCTTGCCTGACCACGTTACCGGGCCATCTTCGTTTCTGTCTTTTCCCAGTGTGTAAAGGGAATGTATGTGTTCATGCAGGGATGCGGGGGTTACAGAACTCATGTATTTGATCGGGAAAGAGGGAGTAAAGGTTTGAAAGGGGGGATGGCATCTCACCCTTTAGGTGCCCCACACCCACTCCCCAAGGATACCCCATCCAGGCAATCCTCCTGCACTGGTCCACCCCCAGGAGCTGGATCCAAAAGCAATGGCCATGTCCTGGCCACCTGGATGACAGATCTCCTGGGGCCTAGCCTGTGAGACACCCTCTGGTTTCTCGCACACCTTTCCCGGTGACACTGGGTTCAATGTTATTCTTTTTTCTTTTTTCTTTCCCATCTACTTATTAGTTATATCCTTTGTCTCGACCCTATTAGATTTGTCTTTGTTAATGAACGAGCCTGGCAAGGTGGATTCAGTTTCCATCAAGCGTTTACTCAGACGTCTGAAGAACTTTCTTGATCCTTTGTTATTTGCCTTTTTTGTTTTCTTACCATTGTGGATATATTTATAATGAGTGGAACATCTTTCTCACAGGCACCATTAAAATGGCACACCTCTTCCTTTCTCTGATCTTGGGCCACATTTGTCTGGGCAGTATTTAAATCGAGCTCCGTAATGGCAGACATCACCTGATATACAGCTAAAGTTTATGGATTAATGAGCCCATCTCCCTTTGATTGCAGTAAAGTGCCATCGCTCAGTGCGTCTTGTTTAATTTGTTGGACTCTGTTTGCGTTTTTAGCTGATTGGTCAAGTATTGAGATTATTGAATTTACCTCATGCTCACCTCTGTGAGCTGAACTCCCGAGTGAGAAATGAGGTACACATACATTTAGTTGCGAAGAGAGCCCCATATTAGGGATTGCCGAAATGAAGCCCTTTATATAGTTCATTGTTGCCAAAAGTTGGGCAAAAGTGGAGGCCTGCCCCTTAAAGTCATCTCTAATCACTTCAAGCAAATAGAATAGGGATATTAGTGCAAAATACCTCCAGTGTAGGTGAGTCGTTGGGACAAAAGAAACCCTCCTTGATGAAGGTGGCACATGCAAAATCTGTTGGAATTGGTGAGGTTGGAGACACCCCGGCAAATAAGTCTGGAGGAGCAGAAATCCTCTGTCGCTCTGGAGTAATGGCTGAGGAAAATAACTGTTTACTAATATCAACCACTGGTGTGTGTGCTGTATGTGTGGGTAAATTGTCATTTCACAAGTTCCTGGGCTGAAGACCATTGTCAATTGTCATTGGAATCATGGAAGACATTTCCATATGCATGCTTCCCCTATGTTAGTTGAAGTTGGGGAAGTTACTGTTGACAAACACAGATCCGTATCTCCTACATTACCCACCCTCTCATTTTTATTTTCAAAGAGATCGTTCCTGTGGAAGCTGCGAAGAACATATGCGTACATAATTCATGCTTGATGTTAACGTTTTCTATTATAATTTATTTTCCGTACAAGCGTCGAACGAATCTATCCCTGCCCCTGTTCTTCTTTAATTACTGCAAACCGTGCTGGTGAGAGCTAAGATGCTGTTTTGTTCAGTTGCGAGGATGTAATTCTGAACAATCCCCCGCTCCGCTGCACAGCGTATTAACAGCTCTGGCGCCTCCCAGATACCCATCGACTTTTACGTTGAAATTAACAATGCTTATTTTCCATGTGGTTACAATGTTGCAAATACTTGATACCACTATCTGACCGCCCCTCACAGCAGGCTTACTTTGAACTCCTATGCACTTTTTCTTTTAATACACACACTGTTGACTCACTGAAGCCGCAGGCCAAGTCCTTTGCTAGTCCTGTGGTCCTGCCGGGCTCACCGAGAAATGTTTTAGTTCAGGGAGCTATTCCTATTGATTGTATCCTCCACACTGGCACACATTAATTTACTCGATTCACTCCCTGCACTTCCCTGCAGCGAACTGCACTCTGTTCAGCACTCCGCTCCGCAGGTGCCCAGAGTGTTTGTAGACTCCTCATGTGTCAAGATAGGAAGCAAAGACAGACTTCACAACCAACGGCTTCTGCAATGAACTGCACTCTGCCTAGCATTCTGCTCTGTGGATGCTGCAAGGAAGGCATAGTATCAAACGGTGAAGAGAGACACAAGTGATCACTATTCAAGGGTTTTTATTGAACTTCAATGGGTTGGTTGAACGCCCATCTAAAGCTAAATCTAAGGATGGGAGCAAGCTACGACCATCATATAATAATAACACAGTCCTAATCGAGTATCTGTCAAAATAAAAGAGCCCATACTAACAAACCTATTGACAATCCTTACTTCAAAATGCAAAAGGGCGTGGGACAATAATGTATGCAGCAAAGAAAAGTGTTCAAGAAACAATACGTCAGGACGGTTGAGCAGTTGGCTTCCATTCCCCACATTCTCAGCATTGGGCAAGGTGGGACGTTCAAGCTCCGCACACACTCTGGCTTCTCAGCCACGAGGACACAGTCCATAGACATCAGCATCAGGGCCTTCTGCCAAAGTCTCTTTTCCAATAACAGATTCTTACTGCAGAGGGCCTGTCGTAACAAACAAATTTCAAAGTTCCATTTCTATTAGCATCTTCACATGCATAAGTTATTGCTTCCTGTATTTATCATGGGCCTCCATCCTTCAGGCTTGGACCCTTGTATTTACTCTTGGTCTCCCTCGTTCAGTCTCGGACCATGTATCTCCCTTGTTCGGGCTCAAAATCTCAGACTTGCGAATGTGCGATGGGTTTTACTTAAAGCGTTGCAGGACCACTTTGATTCACTTCATACAATATTCTCACTAATCTTTTGGCTTTCATTTCTCTTGGCGGGATACCTTACAGAGACTTTTGATTGAGAACACTCACGGTGCCAGCCCACTGTTAACGGTATTGTATCTTTCCTTCTCAAATTAAAACATTCATCAGCAGTTTAGCTTTACTCGTGTCTTTCATCACACGCGTGTAACAATGTTCATTCCAGCGCTCGTTATACAATGTTGCTGCTTGCATCCATCGGTCTCCCTAACTCACCGGCTGTATTGATCTCTCTAATGCTTCCTTTTTCTTGGAGCCAAGGACGATACTCAGCCGGCTGCTGCTCCTCCCCACCTTGGTTGGTTACGTGGGAGGGCCTTCGGTATCTCCGACACACAATGCAGGAGTCTTCAGTCTGCTTTCCTGGCCTTATGCTTTCTGCTTTGAAGGCTTCTGGAAAGTAATGGTTTCTTGACGAAAAGGTCAAGGGTATTTCCCTCCTTGCAAACTCTTCTTGGTTTCCCATCTTTCGCCCCTCGTTCAGCTGCCGACTCGAAACTGCTGTTCTTTCGTGTACTTTGCCTCGTGTGCTCTCGTGCTCCGCCTTTTATTCATTTGCAGATGTTTAATGGAAATCAGGTGTGATTGATTTCAGTAATTGCCTGACTTCGCCTGACCATAGTAGCGGGACATGTCAGGTACGCTGCTCGGGTGTGAGTTTGTTTTCTCCCAGAGCAGGCTGTCCGTATAAGTTTTGGAGATGGGAAAGGGGGGTAAAGGTTCCCACATGTCCTACTTGATAGGGTGGGGTAAAGGTGTTACAGGGGAAGGGATACTGCATTTCACCATCTGGTGTCCTACTCCCACTCCCACTCCCCAAACACCCCTCACCCAGGTGATCCTCCCGCACTGCTTCACCCCCAGGTTCTGGATCCAAAGGCGATGGCCGTGCGCTGGCCACCTGAGAGAGAGATCCCTGGGGACTAGCGGGTGAGACACCTTCTGGTTTCTCACATACCCTTCCCCTATGAGATGTGGCCACATCTGTTTCACAGAGAAACCAGGAAAGGAAATTGATGTTCCCGTGGTCTTTACCTTTTCGGTGTTCCACAGAAACAGAAGGGTTGCAGGTCTAAGAACCATCGCATGACTCAAGGGTTAGAATCCTTTTGTAGGCTTATCCATACTAAAGGTGAGTGGTCTGTGACAAGGGTGAACGTCCTTCCAAAAAGATGGTATCTCCGATGGGTGATTGCCCATTTGATGGCAAGGGCCTCTCACTCCAATACGGAGTCATTCTTTTCACATGAGTAGAGTATTTTCGACTAGTGAATAGGATAGGGTGTTCTAATCCATCACAAATTTGCGATAAGACTGCTCCTAACCCTGTGAGAGAGGCATTGCTTTGTAATACAAACTCCTTTGAAAAGTGTACCACCTTTAGGATTGGGTTCTGGCACAAGGTGTAACGCTCACCTGACTCCCACAGAGACGCTGACCAGGTCTGGACTGCCGCGGCCTCTTCTAAGGTGATGCGCAGAACTCGGAAGACCGACTGGACAGGACCCCCAAATCTCGCTTGTCTGACTCGCAGGAGAATCCTTCTGCAGATGGAGAAAGGGGATTAACTACCTGCGGAGTAGCGCGTCGGCCTCCCACTTCCCTCTTTCACTCTCCTCAGACCACCTCCGAAATTCCCCGTTAACTCTCACCTTAAGGTTTGAAAGGACAAGCTCTACATCCTGCTTCTGGTGCAGGGGTGCGATTATATCCAGTTACTTCACTGGTGTTCGGATTGGTGAGGATCCAAGCTTACTTGACTTTCCTGGCAAGGTGCAGTTAGTATACTGTTGTAAAAGTTCAAGAGTTGGCCTCCTTTTCTATTTGCCTTTATATTCAGTAGTCCGTCTCTTATCCTTTTTATCACAGGTGCTGAGTGAAGATTTCGCGTAGAGGAAACAATTCGCCGAAGGTAAACTCAGGTGAGTTTATGATGGGTGGTTCCTTTAATGTCCTTATATTCACCCACTAATGCGTGTGTCTTTTTTTCCCCATAGGGGCCGGGGTACGGTACTGCCGAAGAAGCGGCACCGACCGGAGATGAGGAAAGATTCTCCCAACAATAATCAGGCAAGTCTTATGGCGAAAATCTGCCTTTCCTCAATATGTTCCTTTTGCTCACCTTTTGTTCTTTTCTTCCCCCTTAGGCGCAGGTATGCGGCGGATCGTGCAGATGGTCGCTAAGGAGCACGGAGATGCCTCGTGAACAGGTGAGTGGAACGCGGCGCTGCAGCGAGCGATGCTTTGCGTCTTTAAAATAAATGTCCTCCCTTAGGATCGCCGGCGTGATGACTCCGGACTCCGGGTAGAAGCAGGTAATGTTCTTCTGTTCACCTTTTCCCTTCTCTTCTTTCCTTTCAGGTGTTCCAGGATGGAGGCGGGCGTGCCTGGAGTCAGGATGCAGGAGCAGATACGGTGAGCGTCCAGCTGCTAGGTGCAGAACAACGCGAAGCGTGAGCTGCTGTCTGGGCGTGGCTTAAATAGCCCCCAAAGTAGTTCCAGGTACGTATTCTTCCCCGGCCACGCCCGAGTGGCAAAATAGTCCCACAGGTAAAATAGTCCCTTTCAGGCCTCAAAGAGGTCTGGATCTGGCAGCACGGTCTGGTAAGTTCACATGAACACTCCCTTTATGAGCCTGGCGCCTATGACGCCAGGACTGAGGTCCAAAATGAGCCTGGCGCCAAAGGCGCCAGGACAGTGTCCAAAGGGCCCCTACTAGGGGTTGCTGGCCTTTTCCCCGGGAACATGATGTCTGCTTCCGGGGACGCTGGTCCTGGACTGGTTCTCCGGGAGTAGGCATCATGAAAGCACTCCCCCCCAAGGCCCCTCACAAGATTGTTCTCTCCGGGGGTTTCGGTTTGTTTGGGAAATTCCGGTGGAAATTTTTTATTAACCAAGGTGCATGTACATGGTCACTAGGTTCCCAAGACCTTTCCTGAGGCCCGTATCCTTTCCAATCTATTAGATAGAAAAGTTTTGACTTTGACACCTTGGAATCTAAAATGTTCTTTCTTCACCTCGAATTCGGGTTCTCCATTTATTTGGATAGGTTCTGGTGGCTTGATTAATCGGGTTCCAGGTTGTACTGGTTTCAAAAGTGATACATGAAAAACAGGGTGAATCCGCATATTAGCTGGTAGATCGAGTTTGACGGCCACCGGGTTGATTATGGCCGTAATCGAGTAAGGCCCCAAATATTTTGGGTTAAAAGTTCGAGGTCCTTTGAGCGATAAGTGTCTGGCAGCCAGCCATACTTGGTCTCCTATTTGGTATAGAGGTGCCTCACTTCGATGGAGATCAGCATTCTTCTTGTATTTTCTCTTGGCTTGCTGTAAATGTGTAGTTGCTTCTTTGAAAGCTTGAGTTATTGTGGAATGCAGATGGTCTACTGCGGGCATTTCGAGGCTTTGAGGCGAGTCAAGATCTGAGGTTCGAGGGTGATGCCCATATAAGGTATAAAAAGGACTTTGCCCAGTTCCTGAATGTACCGAATTATTGTATGCATATTCGGCAATCCAAAGAATATCCTTCCAATTACTTTCAGATTGATGCAACATACACCGTAAATATTGTTCAAGGGTCTGGTTAGTCCTCTCTGTTTGACCATCACTCTGAGGGTGGTGGCTGGTTGATAACCTTACGTCGATTTGTGCCAGCTGACAACACTTTCTCCAAAAATGGGAAATGAATTGGCTTCCCCGGTCAGAGACTAGTATGGACGGGAATCCATGTAAACGAACAATATTTTCAAGGAATTCCTTGGCTAGGACAGAAGCTGAAGGTAAACCTTTTAATGGAATGAAGTGGGCCATTTTGGAAAATAAATCCACAATAACAACAATAGTGTTATATCCATAACAAGGAGGCAGGTCCGTAATAAATTCCAGTGACAAGGTGTGCCAAGGTGCCGGTGGAATGTCTAAGGGTTGAAGAAGGCCGGCTGGTCTTTTTTTTTACCTTTATTTTGGGCACAAACACCACAGGACTTCACAAAGGATTTAATGTCCTTTCGCCAAGAGGGCCACCAGAACTGTCGTTTAACCTTTTCTTCCGTCTTGGCAATACCTGGGTGCCCCTCTATTAGAGTATCATGATAACAAGAAATAACCAGTTCTTGTAATTCTTTGTGTGGTAGAAATAAGCGCCCTTGGAAGTAAGGTAGATCATCATTGACAGTAAAGTAAGACCCCTTTTGAATCCAATCCTGCAAGGCTGTAGGGTCCAGGAGTTGTTTAACTCTAGCTTGAATGTCTTCCAGTGTTTGTAAAGAGGTCATGCCCAGAATTCTTTGTTCGGGAATTATCGGTACAGGTTCTGAGTTTGTATCTGTTTCTCCCATTCCTATTCGGGATAAAGCATCCGCTTTGCCATTCTTGCTGCCAGGACGGTAGGTAATTACAAAATCGAATTCAGCAAAAAACAAAGCCCATCGGAGCTGACGTGATGATTGAGCTTTGGCAGTTTTCAAATATTTTAAGTTCCGGTGGTCAGTGATCACCGTGATGGTATGTCTAGCGCCAAGAAGATAATGCCTCCAAGCCTTAAAAGCGGACTTAATGGCTAATAACTCTTTGTCGGTGATTGCATAATTGACCTCAGGTGCCGAGAATTTTCTGGACCAAAATGCTACGGGTGCAGTTGGTTAGTCTCGGGATCTCTTTGAGACAGGACAGCTCCCATGGCTAAGCTGGATGCGTCGGTTTCGACTATGTATGGGAGATCTGGACGCAGGTTTTTCAATACAGGTGCGGAGGTAAATTTAGCTTTTAATTCCTGAAAGGCCTGTTTGGCTTCCTCAGACCATTCGAAGCGTTTATTTTTCCTCAAGAGTGCAGTGATGGGTTATACAATACGTGAAAATTCCGGGATAAATCTGCGATAGAAATTGGCAAAGCCAAGCATGCTTTGAACGCCTTTCACAGAGCTAGGCGATGGCCATTTGAGGATGGCATCCACTTTTCGCGAGTCCATTCGGACTCCTTTAGGTGTCAGGATGAAACCAAGAAACTCGACTTCTGTGGTATGGAAAACACACTTTTCAAGTTTTGCAAACAGTTTGTGTTGGCGCAATTTCTCAAGAACTGCCCTGACGTGCTTTTTGTGATCAGATTCCGAAGAGGAGTACACAAGAATGTCATCGATATATACGACAACACAAACATCGATGAGTTCCCGAAGGACATCGTTCATGAAGTTTTGGAAGGCAGCAGGTGCGTTGCACAATCCGGAAGGCATCACCTGGTACTCGAATAGTCCATATTTGGTGCGGAAGGCAGTTTTCCATTTGTCGCCTTCCTTTACTCGCACCAGATGGTAAGCCCCCCGGAGATCTAACTTGGTGTATATGCAGGCATCCTTCACCTGGTCAAGAAGTTCAGGGATCAGAGGAAAAGGGTAACGGTTTTTAACAGTTATCTGGTTCAATGCACGGTAGTCGATACAAATTCTGAAGTCGCCTTCTTTTTTTGGCACGAAGAACAAAGCCGAGGATGCAGGAGACTTTGACGGGCGAATGAAACCATTGGCTAGGTACTGATCTAAATACTGTCGCAAATGAAGATTCTCGGGTTCAGTAAGAGCATAAATCCTGCTACAAGGGGGTTGTGCACCGGGCATCAGATCGATTTGGCAATCGTACGACCTGTGAGGGGGTAACGTGTTGGCCTGTTCCTTTTGGAAGACGTCTTGAAATTCTTGGTATTCCGGCGGTATTTGCAAAGTGGCAGGGGTTACTGTAGCCAGGCCTATATTTGGATTTCCTGGATAACAGGTTTGTGCACAATCCGGAAAGGTTATCCTCTTCGCTCGCCAATCAATTCGAGGATTATGTGTTTCTAACCAAGGGATTCCTAGAATTACCTGAAACTGTGGAGCCTTGATTACGTCAAACACAACAGCCTCCCGATGCCCGTCCTGACCCACTAGTGTCACCTCTGCAGTTGTATGTGTTACCGGCCCAGAGGCGATTTTGGTTCCATCTACTGTGGTGATGACCTCTTTACTGGTTTTAGGACGAAGAGGGAGGTTGATCCTGGAAGCCAATTCACGATCCACATAGTTTCCTATAGCCCCACTATCGATGTATGCCTTTATTGCATGCAACCGCCCAGGCTGTTCCGGATCTACGAGGACCATTGGCATGATGAAGTGCGAGGTCTGAGAGTTAGTTTTCAGGCTCGGCAAGCGCACCTCTACGCTTGTCGGGCGTGGTCGTTTCCCGAATCAGGTTCCATATGGTTCTTATCCGCGGCTCCTACCGCCTTCTTGGGCGGTTTTACTGGGCAATCTCGTAAAAAGTGTCCTGAAGCCCCACAATAAAGACATAATCGCATCTGCCGTCTTCTTTCACGTTCTTTTTGAGTTAAAGGTCCTTTAACCCCTCCAATTTGCATAGGTTCAGAAACATCAGCACCCGTGGGGTTAACGTGAGTCTTGACCAACACCCGTGTCTCAAACTTGGACCGATCTGCCTTTCTGTTTTGAAGCCCGTGATCTAATTGGACCACTAAGTCTATATATTCCATGCAGTCTTGGGGCGGATTTACAACTTGGGCCAGGACATCCTTAAGTTCTCCACGTAGACCTCGATGAAATAACGTGATTCTTTTATCCTCTGGCCACCCAGTCTCCACAACCAACCTATTGAAGTTTGCGATATAGGCTAAGCGATCCTGGTTACCCTGTCGTAGGGACAAAAGTTCGTTGTCCAGGGCCTGTCCCTGAGAGTGCCGAGCAAATAATCTTTCCATGCGTGTCTGAAAGCCTTGAAAATCCCGGAGTATTTGGTCATCTTGAGTAACCAGTGGAACTGACCAATCGGCAGCACAGCCGCTGAGATAAGATAATACAAAAGCTACTTTGGTTTGGTCGTTAGGAAAGGCCCCAGGTCTGCAGAGGAAGTGCAATCGGCATGGATTCATGAATACGGCAAATCTTTTGGGGTCCCCGGCAAAACGTTCAGGTGGGGCCAACGGCATATTTCCAGGTAGGTTAATTTGTACTGGGTTACTTGAAACCACTGGGGCGGGAATACCCCCTGAACCTGGTAGGGGAGTTTGTCCAGCCTGACCTTGCAATAGCTGCCTGGCAAGGTCATCAGTTCGTTCCTTAGATACAATTAGTTCTCTCCTGAGAGCGTTAGTCTCCTGACGAGCGGAATGTACTTCGGCCCGTAATTCCCCCAATGGGTGGGCCAACTGATCAGTCTCGGAAGTCTCCATAGCGTCTGGGTGGGAAATTGTAGGAAGGCTTCGCGTTCTGTAACGCTCACCTGACTCCCATGGAGACGCTGACCAGGTCTGGACTGCTGCGGCCTCTTCTAAGGTGATGCGCAGAACTCGGAAGACCGACTGGACAGGACCCCCAAATCTCGCTTGTCTGACTCGCAGGAGAATCCTTCTGCAGATGGAGAAAGGGGATTAACTACCTGCGGAGTAGCACGTAGGCCTCCCACTTCCCTCTTTCACTCTCCTCAGACCACCTCCGAAATTCCCCGTTAACTCTCACCTTAAGGTTTGAAAGGACGAGCTCTCCATCCTGCTTCTGGTGCAGGGGTGCGATTATATCCAGTTACTTCACTGGTGTTCGGATTGGTGAGGATCCAAGCTTACTTGACTTTCCTGGCAAGGTGCCGTTAGTATACTGTTGTAAAAGTTCAAGAGTTGGCCTCCTTTTCTATTTGCCTTTATATTCAGTAGTCCGTCTCTTATCCCTTTTATCACAGGTGCTGAGTGAAGATTTCGCGTAGAGGAAACAATTCACCGAAGGTAAACTCAGGTGAGTTTATGATGGGTGGTTCCTTTAATGTCCTTATATTCACCCACTAATGCGTGTGTCTTTTTTTCCCCATAGGGGCTGGGGTACGGTACTGCCGAAGAAGCGGCGCCGACCCGAGATGAGGAAAGATTCTCCCAACAATAATCAGGCAAGTCTTATGGCGAAAATCTGGCTTTCCTCAATATGTTCCTTTTGCTCACCTTTTGTTCTTTTCTTCCCCCTTAGGCGCAGGTATGCGGCGGATCGTGCAGATGGTCGCTAAGGAGCACGGAGATGCCTCGTGAACAGGTGAGTGGAACGCGGCGCTGCAGCGAGCGACGCAATGCGTCTTTAAAATAAATGTCCTCCCTTAGGATCGCCGGGGTGATGACTCCGGACTCCGGGTAGAAGCAGGTAATGTTCTTCTGTTCACCTTTTCCCTTCTCTTCTTTCCTTTCAGGTGTTCCTCTTACAATCTCTTTCAACACCACATCTTTTCTTATGCCAGGAATGGTACTCACGAATCTTCAGGTTTTATCGGAAGGTCTGTAGAGGAGAGAGGCGTCCCCCCGGGAGTCCAGAGACCGTGAGTAGTACTCTGTGCACCCAGGGGCCACCCCCTGGGAAACCCTCATGGGGAAGAAAACCCAGAATCAGACAGGTTCCGATTGTGTAGAATGGTAGTCCACAGGAACAATGACGAAGTAGAGTAGTAAGCTTGCTGTTCAGTAGAAAACTGGATGCAGAATACGAGTAATCCAAGGTAAGTTGCTGAGGAGGAACTCAACAATGCCAGGAGAAGTGAACTGACACTCGAGAGACGAGACTCCGGAGGTAGAAGAGGAGAAAGATACAAAGTCACAGCAGAAGGAGAGGAGCCGCGAGTAAGTGAGGCCGACGGCGGAAGGAGGAAAGGAGCAGAGAGAGGTATGTAAAACAGAAGCAGTGAGCACAGAAGTGGCAGAAGCCGGAGCGGAGTAAAAGATGCCGAAAGGGGCTAGGGGTGGCAGGCGCCGAGCAGAAAAAAGACTAGGAGCAGTTAGCACGGCAAGCCGTGTGGAAAAAGAAGCCACGAACGGCCAGAGTTGGCAGACGGCGAGCGGAGGAAAGGCGCCGCTAGCACGGCAAAAGCCGAGCGGGGAAAAGAACCGCGAGGCCAGAGGCGGCAGAAGCCGAACTGAATGAAGGAAAAGGAAATTCGAGTGTAAGGACTGCAGGAGAGCACAGAACCAAGGTTCAGGGAGCAATGCATACACGGGAACGAGTAGCAACGCAGAGTGTGTTAGTGATTCAGAGTATAAGTAGGAGTGCTCACGCTGATATCTGAGTGCGAGAACTAGACCTACAATGTTAGGAAGTGGAAACGTGATCCAACAGGCGCCATCTTGAATTCCACTGGGTGCGCCGAGGATGGTGAATCTTCCAGTGTTTCCAAAGACTTCTAGGGGTTTTCCTAACAGTATGCCCCTCCCGTGGGGTGGAAGGTCCGGGTTTCCACGGGTGGGACCTGTGGAAACGGCGCACCAATGTAGGTGCATGAACTGCAGAAGCTGGTTCCCAAGTCCTGTCAGAAGGTCCATAACCTTTCCAGTCGAGGAGATATTGTAGAATTCCTCGATGGTATCTGGAGTCCGCTATGGCCGATACTTCATATTCTTGTCCTTCAGAGGAGTCAATAGGCAAGGGTTTGTTTCTATCTTGCCTTTGGAACCTGTCTGAAACATCGGCCTTTAACTGAGAGACGTGGAAGACATTATGTATCCTAGACCATGAAGGAGGTAACTGAAGGCGATATACCACCTTCCCTATTGCTCCGGAAACCGTAAATGGACCAAAAAATTTGGGGGACAGTTTAGTAGGTATCAGTCTTTTTGGGAGGTATCGAGAGGACAACCATACCAAATCCCCTTGATGGTAAGTGGGTTCTTGGGATCTTCTCTTGTCAGCTTGTTTTAGTCTTTTCTTGTGTTTCCTTGAGAGCTGTACGGGCCAGGGCATGTCCAGACTGAATGTTGGCCACCAATTCTTCCACTGCAGGAGAGCTGGTAATTCTGGGAGGAGTGGTAGGGATTATTACAGGATGATATCCGTAGGTACAGTAGAAGGGAGACATTTTGGTAGCAGAGTGTTGAGAGTTTCTGTATGCTATTTCCGCATAGGGAAGTAAGTCGTCCCAGTTGTTCTGGGTAGCTGAGATGAAGCATCTAAGGTATTGTTCTAAAGAATGGTTCAGCCTCTCTGTCTGACCGTTAGATTGTGGATGATATCCAGAGGTCAGATCTCGTTGTATTCCTAAGGATTGGCATAAATTCTTCCAGAATGTCGATATATATTGTGGTCCCCTATCGGAAATGATGTTTTTGGGGAGTCCATGCAATCGGAATATTGTCCGTAAGAAACAGGAGGCCAAGTGAGCTGCTGTTGGGAGTTTTTCCATGGGAATAAAGTGTGCCATTTTGGTCATTGAATCCACAGTCACCATTATAGTGGTATTATTATTCGAAGGTGGTAGGTCTACAATAAAATCTGTAGAAATCTTTTCCCAAGGTTGGTCGGGTAGAGCGGGTTGGACCAGTTTTCCTACTGGGAGCCTCCTTGGTGTCTTTTCTTGCAGACAGATGACACATGAAGAAACGTAGTCTTTAACGTCTGCAGATAAGGTGGGCCACCAAAAATGACGGCTGATCAGTTCTTGAGTGTTGGCTATTCCTCTGTGACCTGCTACTTTGTGATTGTGGCACATGTGCAATACTTGCTGTCTTAGGGTTTCTGTAGGCACAAACAGACTAGTGCAATAGTAATATAGACCATGTTCTTCCTGAAGCTGGTAGTTCTGGATATCACTATCCTTTATGTTTTTCCGTTGATTGCGGACATCTTGGAGAAATGACGAGACAACAAAAACAAAAGTAGTTTGCGGAAATATCTTCTCCTTTACTGTACCGTCTTCTGTTTGTAGACTGCGAGACAAGGCATCAGCCATTTGGTTACAGGTGCCTGGAATGTGGGTGATCTGAAAGTCAAAAGAAGAGAAGAAATAGGCCCATCGGGCTTGGCGGCTGTTTTGGCACTCGAAATTCTGAAGGACTTTAAGGTTCCTGTGGTCGGTTCTGATAGTTACGGGATGTCTTGCTCCTACCAGATGATGTCTCCATTCTTGACATGCCTTCTTAATGGTGAGCAATTCCTTTTCCAGAACCGTGTAGTTTTGTTCCGAGGAAGTCAAGGTTTTCGACATATAGGCAATGGGGTGCTCTCTGCCGCTAAGAGAAGTCTGTTTCAAAACCGCTCCTATAGCCGAATGAGAAGCATCAGTCTCTAGAAGGAATGGTTTGGTTTGGTCCGGCAATCTAAGGATGGGAGCGGATGAAAAGGCAGACTTAAGTTCGTCAAAAGCTTGTTGTGTCTCCGCAGACCACACGTATTTACTTCCTTTCTGTAGAAGAGTAGTCAATGGTTTGATGACTTTGGAGAAGTTGGGTATAAATTTCCTGTAGAAATTCGCGAAGCCAACAAACCTTTGGATTTCTTTGACTCCTTGGGGAGCCTTCCAATGCAAAATGGCCTGTACCTTGTGGGGGTCCATGGAAGCCCCTTCTTTGGAAAGAATAAAGCCCAAATAAGGAATCTTTTCTTGATGAAACGAGCATTTCTCTAATTTGGCGAAAAGGTGATTGTCTTGTAGGCGATGTAGCACCTCTGAAACATGAGAAATGTGCTCCTGTAGATTGGTAGAAAAGATCGTATATCTTGACGATATATTGATCAGTGAATGAAGTAATAAATCCGAAAACAAGTGGTCAACGAATCTTTGGAAAACTGATGGAGCATTGGCCAAGCCGAAAGGCATAACGTGATATTCGTAATGCCCAAAAGGGGTGCGGAATGCCGTCTTCTATTCGTCTCC
Organism: Ambystoma mexicanum; assembly: GCF_040938575.1. Lineage (NCBI taxonomy): Eukaryota > Metazoa > Chordata > Amphibia > Caudata > Ambystomatidae > Ambystoma > Ambystoma mexicanum. The sequence continues at coordinate 184,844,224 of NC_090926.1, forward strand.
GCTTTTGATCCGAATTAAATGATAAGCGCCCCTCAGATCCAGTTTGGTGAAAATGGAGGCACCCCTTACCGCTTCTAAAATATCTTGAATCAAAGGCAAGGGATATCGATCCTTGTAGGTGACCCTATTTAATCCCCTATAATCGATGCACGGTCTCAGTTCCTTGCAGTCTTTTTTCGGTATCAAAAACAAGGACGCTCCAGCGGGACTTTTTGATTCAGTGATAAGTCTGTTGCGTAGGTTTGTCTGAAGATATTGCTTCAGGGCTTCCTTTTCAGGATTAGAAAGGGTGCACATCCTTCCAAGTGGGATCTGAGCGTCTGGAAGGAGATCTATACTGCAATCTTCTCTCCGGTGAGGAGGCAGTTCCTTGAATTCCTCGTTTGAGAATACTTTACGGTACTTGTGGTAGCATTCAGGTAACAATTTCAGATTTAGCACCACTGCATTAGAGTTCTGAGAGATTACAGGTGTATTGGAGGTGTGTATACCTGTTGCACCGTTATGTTGACATGTGGAGATACAGTATTCTGATCCCAGAAACATTGTTCCAGCCTTCCAATTGATATAGGGCTTGTATTTAGCCAACCAAGGTATTCCCAGGATTACCGGGTAGTGAGCTGCCTTAATGAGATCAAAGATCACCTCCTCTTCATGGGAAGATATCCTCATTGTGAGGACGGAAGTATTGGCTCGTATGGGTCCAGAGGATAAAGATTCTCCGTCTACTGCCTCGACTGGGACAGGTAATTCTTTAGCCATATGGGGTATCTTGTTCTTGTAAGCCCAATCGGTATCCATAAAAAGACCCGCTGCCCCGCAATCCACAAGAGCTGGAACGTTTTCGAGGGAAACGTCATTGAATCGGAGTGTTACCGGTAGAACCACCATTTGAGGTGAATTAGCCACTCCGTTGAGGGAACTCGGAGTTCCATGCCCGTTCATGGTTCCCTTTATGAACGGGTGAAGGCGTTTCCCGAACGGCGGGGAGGGACTAGATTACAGTCCTTCAAAACATGCTTGTCCGAACCACAGTACAGACAGAGACCCAGAGAGCATCTTCTGTTTCTCTCTTCTGAGGTAAGAGGACCTCGGGTGATTCCTATTTGCATAGGTTCTTCCTCATGGGTTCGTGAGGTTTTGGCAAATTCGCTTCCTACAGCTGGAGGAGGTCCTTTGGCTTTTCCCTTCTTCCTTTCTAAGTTCCTTTCTTGGATTCGATAATCCATCTGTAGAACAAGTGTAATCATTTCTGCAAGGTTATGTGGGCGAGGTACCCGAGACAGTTCGTCCTTTAAGTCTCCGTTTACGTTTCTCCTAAAGATAGTAATGAGGGCGTCATCCGCCCAGGCCGTTTCATGTGCCAGTTGCTTGAACTGTGTGATGTACGCCAGGATTTCCATTGTTCCTTGTTTCAGGTCTAAGAGGTTTTCTTGTGCAGTGACCACTAATTCTCTGCATCCAAACATGGCCTGTAGGCTATTGGAGAACCCGGCTAGAGAGTCTAAGAGTTGATTATTAGTGGTCACCAGGGGTGTGGCCCAAGCCAGAGCACTCCCTGATAGGTTGGATATCATGAAGCTGACCTTGGATCGGTCGTTAGGAAAAAAGGCCGGTTTCAATGTAAATTGTACCGTACAAGAGTCGATGAATTCTTTTAGCTTCTTGGGATTGCCGTCATATTTCCCCATAGGGAGGGGTCCTAGAGCAGTTCAATTCTTGAATGTACTACTTGGCGAAGCATGGTGTTTTCATTGCGCAGGGTTTGCATTTCGGTATTGAGATTTTGTACAGCTGCTACGAGTTGTTGTATCTGTTGCTCCATGGTTTCTTTTTTAGGCGTTGCTATCTCTTACAATCTCTTTCAACACCACACCTTTTCTTATGCCAGGAATGGTACTCGCGAATCTTCGGGTTTTATCGGAAGGTCTGTAGAGGAGAGAGGCGTCCCCCCGGGAGTCCAGAGACCGTGAGTAGTACTCTGTGCACCCAGGGGGCCACCCCCTGGGAAACCCTCGTGGGGAAGAAAACCCAGAATCAGACAGGTTCCGATTGTGTAGAATGGTAGTCCACAGGAACAATGAAGAAGTAGAGTAGTAAGCTTGCTGTTCAGTAGAAAACTGGATGCAGAATACGAGTAATCCAAGGTAAGTTGCTCAACAATGCCAGGAGAAGTGAACTGACACTCGAGAGACGAGACTCCGGAGGTAGAAGAGGAGAAAGATACAAAGTCACAGAAGAAGGAGAGGAGCCGTGAGTAAGTGAGGCCGACGGCGGAAGGAGGAAAGGAGCAGAGAGAGGTATGTAAAACAGAAGCAGCGAGCACAGAAGTGGCAGAAGCCGGAGCGGAGTAAAAGATGCCGAGGGGGGCTAGGGGTGGCAGGCGCCGAGCAGAAAAAAGACTAGGAGCAGCTAGCACGGCAAGCCGTGTGGAAAAAGAAGCAGCGAACGGCAAGAGTTGGCAGACGCCGAGCAGAGGAAAGGCGCCGCGAGCCGCTAGCACGGCAAAAGCCGAGCAGGGAAAAGAACCGCGAGGCCAGAGGCGGCAGAAGCCGAGCTGAATGAAGGAAAAGGAAATTCGAGTGTAAGGACTGCAGGAGAGCACAGAACCAAGGTTCAGGGAGCAATGCATACACGGGAACGAGTAGCAACGCAGAGTGTGTTAGTGATTCAGAGTATAAGTAGGAGTGATCACGCTGATATCTGAGTGCGAGAACTAGACCTACAATGTTAGGAAGTGGAAACGTGATCCAACAGGCGCCATCTTGAATTCCACTGGGTGCGCCGAGGATGGTGAATCTTCCAGTGTTTCGAAAGACTTCTAGGGGTTTTCCTAACAGTTCCAGGATGGAGGCGGGCGTGGCTGGAGTCAGGATGCAGGAGCAGATACGGTGAGCATCCAGCTGCTAGGTGCAGAACAACGCGAAGCGTGAGCTGCTGTCTGGCGTGGCTTAAATAGCCCCCAAAGTAGTTCCAGGTACGTATTCTTCCCCGGCCACGCCCGAGTGGCAAAATAGTCCCACAGGTAAAATAGTCCCTTTCAGGCCTCAAAGAGGTCTGGCTCTGGCAGCACGATCTGCATCAGGTAAGTTCACATGAACACTCCCTTTATGAGCCTGGCGCCTATGACGCCAGGACTGAGGTCCAAAATGAGCCTGGCGCCAAAGGCGCCAGGACAGTGTCCAAAGGGCCCTTACTAGGGGTTGCTGGCCTTTTCCCCGGGAACATGATGTCTGCTTCCGGGGACGCTGGTCCTGGACTGGTTCTCCGGGAGTAGGCATCATGACACAAGGTTTGTTTTAAGTTGTTGTAACATATGCCGTCCTCATCAGTCCAATTAATCGTCTGGGGTTCAGCGGTCTTTAATTTGTCAGTTAACCTAGCTGTTTTATCCAATCAATCCTAGGAACACCCTGAGGTCTCCCTTGGTCTTATGCGTTGGGGATCTAGGACAGCTTTCTTTTTTTCTCATTGGGGCTGGACACTGCCATTCCCTACAAAGAAGCAGAGGTATTTCAAGGCTGATTGGGCCAGCTTACATTTGGATGGATTGACGGGTAAGCCGACTTCTCTGAGGGTTCTCATAATAGTAAAGAGATGGAAAAGATAGTCTTCCCAAGTTTTACTGTAAATTACTTTGTCGTCAATATAAGCCCCACAGAAATCAGAGTAGGGCTGTAATATCCTGTGCATAAGCCGTTGGAAAGTGGCTAGGGCCGCATGCAGGACAAAAGGGAGGACTTTGAACTGGAATAGTGCCAGGGGCGTCGCGAAAGCTGTCTTTTCCTTATCAGGTCCATATACAGGGACCTTCCAATATCCCTTGGTTAAGTCTAGGGTCGACAGAAAGATGGCACTTCCGAGTTTATCTATTAACTCATCAATGTGAGGCATAGGGTGGGCATCGAAGGCGGAGATGGCGTTAACCGGTCTGAAGTCAATGCGAAACCTCCAAGAATGATCAGGTTTTTTTACTAATTCAATAGGGGAGGACCATGGTAGGATGCGGTAAAGGTGTTACAGGGGAAGGGATCCCGAATCTCCCCATCCGTTGTCCCTCTCCCACCACCGAAGACCCAGGTGATCCTCCCACACTGGTCCTCCCACAAGATCTGGATCAAAAGGCGATAGACGTGCCCTGGCCACCTGAGAGAGAGATCCCCGGGCACTAGCGGGTGAGACACCTTCTGGTTTCTCACAGTGTCCAGGGTGTTAGTAGACTCCTCCTGTTTCACGATAGGAAGGAAAGACAGACTTCACAACCAATGGCCTCTGCAATGAACTACACTCTGCTCAGCACTCCGCGGATGCCCAGAGTGTTTGTAGACTCCTCCTGTATCATGATAGGAAGCAAAGACAGGCTTCACAACGAACAGCCTCTGCAAAGAACTGCATCCTGCTCAGCACTCTGCTAACATCTGCCACGAGTGTACAAAGGTTGCCCTTTGGCTGTGATGGCAGCAGATTCTGATGTATTTCAGCCCTAGCGATGGCCTTGGGAGCCTTAAGCAATCTGGGGTTACTGTCGTGCCTCCCAAGTTACTGTCTGTCTGAGGTTAGAAGGAACTGTACAAAGCGGAAAGAGGACAGTGTTTTTTTTTTAACTGCTTATGATTTGTCCTACGAAGTGTTGTTATCGGTACATATTGTGCCTGTGAGGGAGGAGGTGCATAGGGGCTCTTCCTCCGGATGCAGGCCTGTCTGGGATTGGCTCTCCCTCTCTCCCCTCCCTCCATCTTGTTCACACTCTTTCTCTCTCTCTCTTTCGTGCCCCCCCTCTTTTTCTTCACCCGTGTCATCTCTCACACACACTCTTTTCCTCCCCTTCCCTCTCCAACTCTCTTTCTCCCTCCCCTTTCTCGTTGACGTTCCAAGACATTCCCCTCATGTGTGACTCCAGGTGCATCATTTGTTGACCGTGCCACTGCGATTTCTGGCAGTGGAAACATGTATTTGTTATTATGCATCAGTAGACAGAGAAGACCCAAAGCACTAGCGCAAATTAAAGGATTGGGTATATTGAGGGCATCACCAACGGTGCGTTCGGTCACCCTCTTGGTTTTTCCGACAACTTCCAGTAGTTATTGGCCAAATGCCAAGGAAGCCGATTGGATCTTGCAGCAATGCACTAAATTATGTTACAGTCTGGTCTTTCTGGCATTGTATTGCAGAGTAAATTATGTATTGGGCTCTTCCCAAGTGCACTGGAATTGGCTCTTGACATTGTACTCCCTAGTTCCCCAACTTAACTCCAAACAGTAAAACAGAGGCAAAAGAGTGCTCAAGGCACTATATCGGGGAAATGTCATGCATCCATTGCCCTGAACATGTTTGTAGTGCTCATTTGGCACGAGGCCCGTTTACACATTGGCTGCAATGTCAGCCTCATCTAAATGACCTTTGTGCAAAATGACCAGCACCGAATTGGCTTTCACGCCAATCTGGCCGCGCCAAAAGGGGGTCTGCGGCCAAAGTTGTGCGCAAAACCAGCCGGCGCCAAAATGCTCCTCCCCTCTGCACGCCTCAATCTCTCTTCCAGGGCATGTGACTGGTACCAGACAGAAAAAACAATGATTCTCCTAAAGTCAACCATCCTGTTTTTGAACCATGCATCTTATTTAAATGAAATAGTGGTGTCGGATTACCCAATCATCCCCCACCCTCTCACAATTCAGTGCAATGACTGCAGCAACTGAAGAATGCTTATTGGATGGGATGCTGAAGAAGGGATCCGTAGGCCAACCTTTCATCCAATCGTGTCACCTTAAGCAATATCACTGCATGGCCAGCCACAGGACGGTGACTTCCTCTTGATTTATTCAACTAGGGTTCACTTCTACTTGTAAATCATGTGTTGGTCGTTGGGTTCTGTATATGTGGACAAAAATACCATAGAACAAAACCCTTATTTCTGTACTGTATCTAATAAAGATCAATAGTTGGTGGTCCTTTGTGTGTGGGGAGCTGATGCATAAACATTTCAATTGTGTATTCCTTCACTCCTGTGGATGTGGGCTGAGCAGCGCCACATTTGTGTCATGAGATCAGGAGTTCTTTGACCACTACCCCTACCGAAGAACTCCATAGTAGCCGTGCAGATTTCATGTAGGTCCTTGTGTACCTTATAGGGAACATTTCAAGGTGAAGTGTGTCATTGAATTTTAGTGTGACAGATTATCCCGTCAACTTTCCATCACTGATGGTGCTGTGGAGGTCATGTCTTCGGGCCTTTATGCAGTAAAACTCTATAGCACAGTTGTCATTTCAAATAGCTCTATAGCCGCAAACCTAGATTTGGTTCAACTGAGCGGTGAACAAGTCGTACGGCAAGCCATTGGTAGCGAGAATTCAAGAAGAATTTTGAATAACTGACAAATGTAAATGCTCTGTGTCAAGCTTTGTTAACAGAGGTTGTATAAACATATATCAATTATTTGTTTTACATTTATATAGGCGTATTTTAAGTGTGTTTTTTTATGCTACTGATTTATGTGTACAGTATTATGTTTACCAAAAACATAATAAATGAAAAATGAAAAAAGAATTCATGAAGTAATTGAGTAAACATTAATAATAATTATGGGTTTCATACCCTGCCAGGAGGGCGATCATGGCCTTTAACAGCCCGCCACAAGAGCCTCAGCTCGGGCTGTAGGCCGCTAAAGACCATGGCCCTCATTACAACCTTGGCGGAGGACCATGGTGCTATTAGCACCATGGTCCATGCCGCTAAGGTTGCAATTCCGCCATGGTGGATGGCGGAATTACCGCCCCATTCCAAGGTGAGTGGGGCGGTAATTCCCCATTCACCAATGGCCCCTTCCCCATTCCCATTTTTGCCCCATAGGGCATAATGGGAATGGGGAAAGGCGATAATTACGGCACCGTAAATAACAGTGCCGTAATTATCGCCAAGGTCCCTTTGCGGCATGGCTTTTAACGGCTGCAAAAAGCAGCCGTTAAAAGCCATCCCGCAAAGGGAACCTTGTAATCAGGCGTTAAGGGTCGGCGCCGTTTATGGCACCGTAAACCCCTTAACGCCTGAGTCGGAATGAGGGCCCATGTCTGCCGAATTGGTAGGGCATGAAAGCCACCCCAGGGTTCTAATGGCTTTCACAATGTTTCATCAGGAGATCCGCACTGCTTGCGCAGCCGAGCTCCCAATGCAAAATAAAAAAAAAGATGCCAACTATATGGAAAAAGGAGTCCCTTTTCTATGTCTATGATGGCCAGACAGGAGGAGTGCCGGGACCGGAGAACAATGCTCTGGTCCAGCATGTAGGTGGAGGGGCTGTGAAGGGGAATTGGGTAATTTTGTGGAGGGGCTCCCTGTTGCCTCCCCGCATTGAAAGAAATGAAAAAAGGCACCACCCAGGAAAGGGCCTCGGGTGGCTGGTAGAGCAGGCAGGGACTGTGTATTCTCACCCGCTGTTCCAGCCCTTCCCCGGGTGCAAATATGACAGTACGATAAATGGGTGTGGGTGGGCACCAGCTAGCCACAATCTAGGTTATATCAAGGTGTTGTTGAAAGAGCCAGGTTTTTAGATCTTTCCTAAACTAAAGGGAAGTTGGAGCAGTCCGGATTGCTACTGGGATGGCGTACCAGAGGTCCAGGGCGCAGCAAGAGAAGGACTGTTTCCTAGCCAGTCTCATTTCAAATCTGGTGATGGTCTTCCGCCCCAATTTTTTAGTTTGGCCGTCAGATAGGCCGGCATACTGGTAGTGGTTGTCTTGTAGGTGAAGCACAAGGTTTCACAGGGCTGTTCCCCAGTCTTTACTGCTGTAACACAATCCAATTTTCAATAGCTTTGACTTGCAGCAGCAACTTTATTGCCCGTGGCTGTTTCTGTTGAGTACATATGGAGTGAAAATGTCTTGTTTGCACGAAAATAAAAAAGACCGATTTAGAAAGACTGCTCTGGGAACACTCAGAGCGGTCTTTCTAAATCTCAATTGTCACGCCCCTGCCGCACACGAGTGCGCCCAGAGGGTGATGGGCAGGGGAACACGGTTATGAGGTGTTTGTGTGCGTGTGTTTTAGTGGGGAGGGGGCTGGGGAGAAAGTGCGTGTCTGCGTGTGTTTTGGTGTATTTGTTTGCGAGTTTGTTTGCAGGGGGTTCGGGGAAGAGGGTTTCATGGGTGAGGGTGAGGGGGTGGCTGAGCGAGTGCATGTGTGGGTTTGTGTCCGTTATCTGCTGGAGGAAAGGAGGGTTCGGGGGGGGTGAAATCCCCGAAAATAGTGATTATTACCTGTTTTAAAATGCAGAATAATCACATAGAATCGTTTCGTATACTACCGTTTGAGTCTAGGTTATGCCAAAGGTATGTTTCTTTTGTTTGGTCCGGCATCTATTAATTCCAACCATATTACGTTACGGCGTATGTGCCAGCATCAGAGATAGCCTTTCTGTATCAGCTGGTATCCGTTCTCTTCTGTCATACACCTTCATTTGTCCTTTATCTCCATCCCCTTATTTAGCGCTGCCACAAATCTTCTGGGTACTTTAAGCCATCCATTTCCCTCAGTGCAGACTCAGGCCCTTCTCCTAGATATGGTAAATCGGCCCTCACGCGCATTTCCTTAAATTAGTAGCAAAGCTCAGTGGCTTAACGTGTCTGCTGCAGAAAGTTCTGTGCAACCCGAAGGTGACAAGTGAATGCTGACTGGGCGTGCCCACCCTTTCATCCTTTAAAGGTCATCCACGCGAGTGTAATTTATCTGGATGATATGTGTGAAGTGCTAAGTAGCCAGACCCTAAGAGCAAGAACTGTTTAAAACATACTATTATCTCTTCGTATAGCCAACTGTACTGAAGTGGCAACACACAAGTAAAGCCCTCCCTATTGTGTTATCTTTTTAGACGCACCATGCTAAATGTACGCAGTTTTAGGCATGAACCTCTGAAATGGACCACCACGACTCCATACTTTCTCCCACAGTGCATTTATACAAAGTGGAGGTTTTTATAAGAGAGTTCATAGAGGATAAACACGTGCTCATGGCCCTGATTTAAAGGGGTTGGTTACACAGTTTGGGGAAGAGAATTGTAACTAACTGTAAGACGTTTTATCCCATGCCCTTACACGTGTTTTTCAGCGTTATGGATTTTCAGAGTTCTGTTGTAGTCTTCGTTGCAAGGTACATACTTTTCTGCCAGTCCTCTGTGAACTAGGTTTGGAGCCTGGAAATTGGAACTGGAAGTTTTAACAACTAACCAAATAATGAAAAAAAAGAATGCTACATTCACAGCGAGCCAACGTCATGCCTCGTGTGCCAGGGTTTCATTTAGGTTTGACATGAAGGTGCATTGGCTCCCAGACTGTCTTGAGGTACGGAAGTAAGACGGGAACTCACAGCAAATGTGCTATGTTGCATGACAGGAAGCTATGAAAGGCAGCATTTCGCATACCAGGAAGTTGGACGTAGCACCACTTCCTGTCTGTTTACATTAAGCATCACATAGACATATTGTTCAGTTCTTACAGACTGTGGACGCTATATAGAGTGTGCCAGGACAAGGAAGTAGGCCCGCCTACCACACTCTGGTTCCCAGCTCGATTTACAGGCAGGAAGGGGACAAACCAATTGCCAGAAGCACCGCTGAAAGCTCTGCCTCTACCACACCTCTGCTATGCCGCCCTCCTGCGACCTCTACGCCGATTTAGAGCTGGGTCGAGTGAGTAGGCATGCAGCAGTAACAATTTTACTGGGATTGACAACACATGCTTGGACTAAGCCCCGAGGTTTGGGACTGGAAAGCCAGGTTGCAGTGTCTTTTGTCCATGGCAGCATGCCTTCATGTGTATCTCCAGGTGGCCAGGCAGGCCGGCCTGATGGTGCATAGCTTCCTGGCGGAAGCACTGAGGGGTCGAAGTGTACCCAAACAAAGTAATGAAAAGAGGTTCCTCTTTGCATTATCCTCTCCCCCCGCTCCCCACCTGATCCCTCGCCCCCCTCATCCCCCAAATACAAACCCCCTACCCGGGCCCTGACCTTCCTCCATTCCACACAGAACACCATTTCTTCCAGTCAATGTCCTCACATCATACAATTTTGCACTGTCCCATTTCCAATCCCCCATCGTTTGCACCTCCAACGGGAAATGCAACTATTTTGCGATGCTTGTGCCTAGTTGCAGAAGACAAACGCTAATAACTGCAGCGCAAGGCTACGTGCCAGCTCAGGAATGGACGCTCTGCCCCACACAGGCTAGTCAAATACACAAAAGCAAAGCAATGCCTGCGAGATAGTTCAGCAAGATGCAAGATTAGGACCTGGGTTGCAATCCCCTGTCGGGAAAAGTAAAGAGCAAAAGGTGCCCTTCCCTGACGTCCAGGGACGGTACTACAGGTTACAAAAAAGTGCACATCTGCCAGACAGATTCCCATTTCTGAATTTCCGGTGTCAGCACTCTCTATGAAATAAAACACTGCCTTTTACACCAAGAGCTCACGCCACCAGGGGTGCAGGAGCTACCTTGGCTTTCATCGCACACATGACGTGGACGCCATTTGCAAAGCAGCTACATGGAGCTCTATCCACACTTTTACTCAGCACTGCTGAGTGCAAGCAGTGCTAAAACATCTATTTGGTGCTGTACCTTCTCGCAACCCACCACCTTCTCCAAACACTGCTCGCTAATCTAAGCATAGTAAATTAGTAAATGAGATGTCTGCCTATTGGCCGGGAAGCAGAACCTGCAGCAGAGGCAGGTATGGGTGCCAGGGGGTTACACGGGATTCTCATGAGGCATCAGTCAATTCCATTTCACAGGTGGGGAGCATTGAGATCTGAAGGACGCCCCAGTGGCGGGGTTGCAACCACCCCACATCTCTCCTTGCTGACACCACCAACAGCCAGAACAAGGTCCTTTAAGGGGAATATATGGGGCATGGGGGCTGATATGAGTGAGTGGAACCTGATGATGTTTTTATTTCAGTGGGAAGGGAGTTCCAGTGAATGGGGGCAAGGAGGGAGAAGGAGCGGCAGCGAGAGGGTGAGCAGACCGCATGGTTTATGAATGAGAGTGGCGGTAGAGAATGCTAAGTAGAGGGCACCTACGTCATGGCTGAATTTGAAGACGAAGAGAAGGCGTTAGGAGGCAGTTTGGTTGCGCATGAGTAACCAGCAGCTGCGGAGGTCGTGCAAAGAGGTGGAAGAGGAGCCAGATCGATTGTGGTGTTTGTGTGGCCTGTCAAGAGGAGCAAAGGAAGGAGCATGTGGGGAGGCACCATAGGATTCTTGAAAATAAGTTCAACGTGGGTAAGGACCAAGGTGGAGATAATGGTTTTGGTAGAGTGATGGATTGGGAGGGGCAGATTTTTCAGAAGTGGAGATGATCGTTCCTGGCGGCAGCAGCTGTGGAGGTGGAGAAGTGTTAGATTTTAAGGTCGCTGTTGAAGAGAACCTCAAGGTTCCAGGCCTTGCAGAGGTTGAGAGGAAGTCGGTAGAAAGGAAATAGGGGTCAGGAGGAGAGGAGTCATCTTAGAAGTGAGGTAGCCAATAACATGATCTAAAAGTCGCAGTGCTTACAGTCTGTGATGCAAACAGTGCATTGTTTACGGTCTGTGCCTTTGACATCAGGAAGCACACGATACAAACCTTGCAGCGTTCACAGCTATTTTTCGTAACAGCTGCACTAAACACACTATAGAAATTGTCCAACATTTACAGCATGCCCGTTGATCTGTTTACACAAATCCACTCACACTAGGAGCACAGTATTTTCATCGTGTTTGCCTATCCGCCAACGCAGACCACACATTGTGCAAACAATAAAGTGTTTTGCAGTCTGGGATTCTGTTTGGGCCAAGTTACAGCCTGCCAGTATGTTCCGCTGTAGTAAGGACATGATAGGAGCAACACGTTTCTGGGTCTTTCTCGGGGTCTGGTTGAGCAAGCACATGAAACATATCATGATCTAAAAATATAATATAAATACAAAAGCAGACCTATTTGCTTTGTCAATGCTTGTCGATTTCACTGCCATCTAATCCTCTGCAATCATGTATGCCATTAATGATATATTGCCAATGCTGCCACTGAAAGGTTCATTACACGGCACGCGGCAAGTACTCACATTTTTGATGTCTTCGGAGGTGATGGCTTTCCCATTTAAATCAATGGCTCCTTCAGCAACAATGATAATATTTAATCTCGACCCTCGGCCCCTTGTCTGGATAAGAACATTATTACCAAATTAGCAAGTGTAGTACAATAAGATAACATGCTATCAAATGGCATGTACAGCGATGAATTGAACTTTAAGAAGAAATAAGGGCCCAAGTCCTCTCCAGTAAAAGGGAGCAGCGGTATGTAGCCAGTGTTGCAACCAGGAATAATCTTTTTGGGCCTCATGGGAACAGGTGTGTACTCTGTGCATAAACAAAGGAAGAGTGTTGCACAGCCAAATGAGGCAGCACCGCCACATGGGATGCTAGGAAATGGCAGAACTGCATGACCCAGTGTGGCCATGTGTAACCAGGGACAATGATTGCATCCAAAGGAAGGATCAGAAAATCCCTCCCCTTATAAGGATGAGTTCCAGGGCCCAATAAAACTGTTTTCTGGTATCATGTAAGTTCCATAGAAGTTGCAGCTGAGTTTTTAAGATATCAAAAGGGAAAATGTAATGCAAGCAGGAAGGGACCAGGAGCAGAGCCTTGAAATACACCAAGCAGGCGAGAGATTGCAGAATTGATTTTTACTATTTCTGGGAATGGAGAGCTACATCAACCTGTGCCCCATCCACAAGGGCTGGAATCCCAGCTGAAGCCTCTGCTGAGCTGAGTGGTGCTTCTGCCTGCAGTCAGTATTGGACGGTATGTCTTTTGCAGGTGAGCAATAGCCAGACAGAGATAGGTTATTAGACTCACTTTGACAGTGATCTCAACGCCCTACCCATCACCCCGGTTCTCCCAAGAAATGCTTGCGCCATATAAATCACAAATACACAAACCATACACAGTTGCCCATGGCCAACCCTTTCCACCTTACCAGGAACAGCAACCCACTTTCTATAGGTTGGCCACTGCATGAGATGAGTCCTTAATTTCCACCCGAGAACACAAACTGTAATACTAACACCCATCCTCTTTCACAGACCATCTAAGTGCAGGGGCCACACTGATCGTTAGACATTTATCACAGCTTTTGCACAAGCACACACTGCCAGCCTCGTTTATTTAGCACTCTTAGCAAAGTTCCTGGTTCTTTTAACAGATGCTAAACTCATTCTGATAACGGGTAGCACATAGGGTCCCTTGTGTGTTATGGGTACTCGCTATGGTGGGCACGCTGGGTGTTAGAGGTGTGGGTGGTTTTGGGTGACTGGATGTTAGGATTGTTGGTCTTGTGGTGCGGGGTTGTTAGATTTATTTTTGGGTTGTGGATGTTGGTGGTCTTGGGAGTGTTGGATTGCTGGGTGTGATGGGGTGTTACTAGCTGAGCGATCGGTTTATTGAAGGTTTAATGGCTACTGGAAATATTGACTATGTTGTGGGTGTTGGGTTTGTTTGGAGTAATTGGAGGCATTAGTGGGTGGGGATATTGGGAGGCACGTGTTTGTTGTAGTTTTTGAGAATGCACGGAGTAACACGTGTTTTGGATGAGTTGGCCTTCTCAGGGCCTAAGGAAATTGTGTGTTTTGGGGTTGTTTTATTTTCAGGTTAATAGGTTTGCTAGGCTCGGTGGTTTGCTGGTAGTTTTTGAGGGTGGTATGTTTTGGGTTATGCCTTTTATATTGTGTTGTTGTGTATTAAATATTATATGCTTAAATCATACACAATGTGATTGCATCGAATGCCAAAGCATCGAATGCCTTAGCATCTAAAAAAAAAGCAATGAAAAAAAAGCATCAAATTCATTTTTTTTTTCATCTTTTTTTATGGTCGGTCCCCTCCAGTCCCGTTTTTTTTTACCCGTTAAAACCCATTATAATTAAAATAAAACCTTTACCTTTCAAAAAAATACATTTGATGCTTTTTTTCGATGCATTTTTTTCAATGTTTTTGGCATTCAATGCTTTGTATTCGATGCAATGACTGGATCCCCTCTAAGCAAGGTCCAATATACCGTAAGCATTGGGATGTGAGAAAAATGGGTATAAGGCTTTTACTGCTGAGGCCTGGTACTCTTCAATGCTTTATTCAGGCCTCAACACTCAACTCAACACCCACACCTGTCACTTGTTTTGTCTCCTCGGGTATTCTGAGGGATCAACTATCTTTGTTTTAATTGTGTTTTATTGCTTTTGTTGGGTAACACACAGTTACTAATAATGGAAAACTTACAATACACCTATCCTTCATCACAGCTTTACAGATGTGGTCTTGCCAAACTGCAGAGTGCAAGGCTGCCATTTATATGATGCGCACACAGCTCCCTACCTCAGTTAGCCTTCGGCACAGGTGATCTTCCCAATCTGCTTCTGGTGGAGATTCTGGAATAAAGACCCAGTCAGCTCCGCAGGCCAACGCAGTCACCAGGGCCAAGTATCTGGAAACACAAACAGGACCATTCTCAGAGCAGATTCCACTTTAACAAGTAACCCAACATGAGTGTTGCAATCATGCAGATTTCAGATGTTAGCATCTTCTAGATGTGTCCTTCCCGTCTCCAGTGCTGGCATCTGAGGCGATAAATGGTGGCAGCGTATGATCTTCAGAAATGTAAATATATGTATACATATCTACATTGTTTTGTTATGGGGAGTTCAAATCCAAGGTTTATTTGTTTGTATGCGCTCCCATTTATTTCCGATAAGGGAACTGAAAATATTAATTGATTTACCCATGACCACTTAATAGGGTCAAGTGGGTTATTCCGCTTTCAGAAGCAACTTTTACAAAAGACCCATCTCCGAGATAACTTCCAGGTTGGTCATGCCCTATTTGTATTTGGCAGTTGTAGAGTATTGCCAACACAATTGTCACATGATGTGTCCACACCTCTAAAAGTGTGGCGGGATAATTTCTATTCTCAGGAAGACAACAATGATACAGAAAAAGCAAAATGTCTGCCAACGTTTGATTTGAATCTAACTACTGACTGCGTTATGGACGAGAACTATTCTGCTAGTAGAGATGGTTTCAATGCACAAAGCCCAGCGGGAGTTACCACGACACATAACCAACTTGGACGGGCAAAGAGATTTCAAGACGTCGTAAAGGATGGTGAAGCGGATGGGGTTCCTGCAATGCCGCAGATTTCTCGGCGGCATTACGCATACATTTGTCACCTATGTATTTATTTGGGACATTCCATAAATGTGTCCATAATTTGAACTCTTTAAGGTGGTTTGGCACATCACTAAAAATTACGTTCAATACAAAAAAAACAAATACCATGTAATTTTCTGTTGGTAAACATGATAGATTTACACCAGGGAAGAGGACTCCGGTAAAGATTCGCTTGTTTTGGCTATATATGTGTTTAGTAATGTCGGTGGTTCAAAGGGGTCGCCTTGCTTTTGCACCCACACATATTTCTTCAACTGCTTCATACACAAAGACTGCGAACAGTGAATAGCCCATCTCTCGCCTCCCCCGTTACATGCACTTTTCCCCTGTTCCCTTTCCTTGCACCTGCGTGTTCTTAATGTCACTGGGCCTAGTAAGATCAGTGTTTTGTTCTCTCCTGTTCCCCTCCCTGCCTTGTCGCGCTCTGAAACACTTGTGTATGAGCGTGATATAAATAAAATATCAATTCAATTCACCTCAAGGAGACTGTGCGTGGTGGTTATGCATTCTGGAGAAAGGAGCTCACCTGACATTGGCTCCACTGCTGCATAGTGTTATGCGCCTGCCAGGCCTACCACGGCAGCTGCCATTGCACTCGCTCCTCCATTCTGGCAGGACGGAATCCAGCAACTTCAGGCCACGGGGCGATCATGTTAATGTCAAGATCAGTGTTCAAAATCCAATCCCAGGTTTTGAAATTATAATGCTCCCAATTCTAGGACTATTTTGCAAATCTATTGTTCTCAGCATTCAGTGGCCGCCCTCACTCCTACGATGACATAGCAATTCACGTAACTTTATAAACCCTGGGGGGCGCTGTTGAACAGCCTAGAAAATGGCTGCCTAGCCCGAGTGCTCCGTGCATTGCCAACGCAAATCCAGCATCATCAGCGGTGTCTTTCTTCACTGCCCAGCTGGATACATTGCAGAGTCTAGTGGAGAATCCGGGGCACGTCTGCTCTCAATCTGGGCGAAAATCGGAGCTTCAGAGCCTGAATACCGTCTACTGCCATCCGACAGTGTGCACGGCCTGTTGGCGGCCTGTTCAGCCCGTGATCCGTGGGGCCACCTACCATCAGACCCCGGCCGTGGCTGTGCCGGGATTGACAGATGCAGCGCTGCTCGCTGAAGCTGCAGGCGCCCACTATGCCTATCGATCGCCCTGCAGGCTGCGTCCCCCACCCCCGTGGGCCGGCGTGTGTAGATCTGATCTGTCTGGGCCGGTGGGTGGACCACACGGGACGGGAACACCGGGCAGCCTGAGCCGCGGTGGCCCCGTCGCCAATGGACTGCCTGGACCCTTGGACACTGCTACCTGCAGTGCCCGCTGAATCGCTGGCCCTGGCGCCTGAAGAGGGGCTGTGCCGGATGCACTGGCCCTGAGACCCCTTTGGTTCTCCAGCATCAACGTCAGACTACCGGAGCGAGACGCTGTGGCTTGCCACTTGACCAATCCATTGACATTGCTGCCGTGCCCCTGTGTAGCTGAGGACCATTGAACGCTCCTTTGGGCTCTGGGCGGGAGTGAGCCAGCAACTGACACAGGTGAGGAGCTGGTGGGTGTCCGCGCCCTGGACTGGAGGGGCCTGGGGTCTCCGGCCCCCGCTCTCATCCCCTGGGACATCCCTCGACCCCCCCACTGAAGCGCATAACGCCACTGTGTTACTACTGCAACCGGTGGCGGGGGCCCACCACGGCCATCCACTTCCACCAGGGGCTGGGCTGCGACCCAGTCCATGTGCGGGGGCCCACTTAGCCCTCGGAATCTCAAGTCACCGTAATCAACGCTGCCCTGCCATCGTGGTCATGCCTGGCCGTCTGCATTTCTGTGAACTCGCTGAGAATTGACCCACATACTCCTGCTAAGGCCTATCTAGGGCCCACTTGCTACGACTGCAGATTGCTGAAGGGCGGACGCACTGCATAGAGCACATATGCATATCATCATTCCTAACACCGCCTGCTCCCCTCAAATTACTGTGTCTTGCCTTGATCCTTCTCTGTGCACTTTAAGTCGGTTGTTGTCCTGGCCACGCTGTGTCCACATATCCCTGCCTGAGGACTGACCAGTCAATACTAGTAATTGCGAAGCCCCTGCCTCGCTTTCATACTGAGCTCACATTACCCCCTGCTACAGTTACTGGTTGCAGGTGGGCTTCAGGCCAGATGACTGCGTCAAACAACACAACCTTACGACATCTGGCTGGGCACGACCACACTCTACACAGCTCGGAAATGACGTCTCGGTGGGCCAACAAGGTGGGGGCCATGGAAAAGCCCGCCAAAGTGGCACCCAGGTCGGAATCAGGTGTCACGCCTGCACACCTCAGGGTTCCCAATCCTCCCAGTCTCCCCAGTGCCCCTGTCACGCCAGAACACCTCAGGGTTCCCAGTCTCCCCAGTGCCCCCTCTGGTTCCTCTAATCCCACCAGTTCTTGTGCCCGATTCCGGGACTCACTTGTGCCCTCCTCACTTTCCCGTGTGCCATTGCGTGGATTCCAGCCTGCAGCTGCTCACTCGCTGCGACAACCACTTCAGTGGAAACTCCTGTGGCGATTGAAAGACCGGCTTCATTCCGCACTTCCGCATACCACGACCAGAGCTCCTCACTCACGTGATGTGGCCACGATCCACGTGACCAAAAAGACACGCACACGTGATGCCCCTGCGTATCACGAGATCGGAACTTGCGGATCACGTGTCCGAGAAGGAAACAAAGCGCCAGTATTTAAACAGCCACATCGGAACATCCGATGCTTCACAGCTGTTTAATTTTGGACACTGTTCGGCGCTACGTATTCTGACTTTTGGATTACCTGGAAATTGACCTTGGATTGCCTTACGGATTTGCTCTTGGACCTCCCTGGTTTTGCCTTCTACTGTTATTGGATTACTCAACACGGATCACAGACTGTTTTTTGGACTCCCGCTTGCTCGACCCTTTGGCATTACGTTCTTTGGTCCCCTTGTCCAGGACTTTAATATCAGGTGGGTCCGGTTCACGAATATTACACCTGACCTACTGGCACACGTCTCCCGCTAGGAGGGCCCTTGGTGGGTCCCGGAAACCCTATTAGTACAGACTATCAAGTCACCGCCTCTGTGGGTAAGACCTTTTCGTTTGTTCTTGTTTGGTCAGTGTTGGTTGTTGTTGCCGTATACTTAACCGGTGCTTTGTTTACAGTGGTCCGGGGATCCAAGAGGTCTGCGGTTCCGGAAGATGATCTCCCACCTGTGGCCTCAAAGGTTGTACAGGGAGTACTATTAACTCTCTCTGTGCGGCACTTGTGGACAGAGGACTCTTCTGACTACACGACAGTCAAGATACAACATCAGGCCACTCATCCTCCAACTCAGAAGTACCTGACGTACACCCACGTACACAGACCCCTGACCTTGCAGTAATGATGGAATCCATGGCAAAAAACTTTGCCTTCTCCATGAAAAGCTGGACGACATAAATACCAATGTCGCATCGCTTAAGTCTCAAGTCGACCAGGCCGGTACCAGGATTACCGAAGCGGAGTCCAGAATTGGGGCAAATGAGGATGGTCTGCATACTCTCCAAAACACAGTTGCATCCCTTACCCGCGATATGAAAACCGTCAAGGCAAAATGCGATGATTTGGAGTCCAGATCACGTAGGAACAACATACGGATTATTAGTGTGCCGGAAAACGCTCTCAAGGGACGCATGGAACTCGCAGTTGAAAACCTGCTTAAAGAATTGCTTGACAACCCATCCTTGTCCTCCTTCACGGTTGAATGCGCCCATCGCGCCTTGTCACCATGACCTAAGCCTGGTGACTTCCCCAGACCTGTCATCGCTAGGATTCTCAACTATAGAGACAGAGACCTAATCCTTCGACTGGCACGGGAGAAGGGTGAGCTATGCCTCGACTCCCATACAATTAGGATCTTCCCGGACTTCTCTGTGGGAGTGCAGCAGGAGAGGCGGCAATTTCTCTGTGTGAATAAGCTACTCAGGGAGCGGAATATATCCCTATGCAATACTGTTTCCAGCACGACTCAAGTCCACCTTCAGGGAAAAACTGTATTTTTTCACTGTCCCTGATGAAGCGGTGAAATTTATAGAAGCACAAATACCACTTCATAATCCGGCCGAAGACCTCATGGATCATGACTAGGCTGTGGCTGGACAAGCCCAATACCACCTGCATTTTTGATAATTTGTATCCGCCAGTTCCTTTTCTAGAGTTGATAGTAGTTTCAAACATATTCGGTCCTTACAATATGTGTACTGTTTAATGAGACAGCGTGTGCCTTACCACCTGTGCTGTGACCAGTCGCCCTCAGGATAATGTCATATCTGATCTAGGGGGTCGCCCGTCGATGTTCCCACCTGTGACTAATTCTCATGTTATCTGGGATGATTGGGGATGTTGGACCATGCTTATCGACGTTTGTGAGTGCATACCTTAGTAAGATAAATCTGTGTCATAGAGACGCAAACTGCTGACCTGTGTACCAGTATTGGTACTTCGTTGCTCCTACTTAGTTGACTGCACGGCAACAGCGCACCCAACTGCAGTTGCAACAGTTGTTCTAGAGTGTTTGCTGGGTATTGGCCCCTGTTGGGCCTACAATGCGGTCGGACCATGTTGGGGTGGGTCCGCTGTCATTTGGTTGCATGGTTCTGTTGTCATTTGTGGTAGGGGGGAGAGTGGGGACACTACCAGTGTTTATTGGGTGGTGGGGGGGCATATTTGGGGAGTTTACACTGAAAATAGCAGAGGCGAAACAGCATTGCATGACGTGAAGGGGCGTTGTGATGGAGACAATCCTATTTGGAGACACACATCTAATCACACTTGCTGGGATGTACCCTAGACCTATTGAATGCCCACAAAAATAATGTCCTGGAATGGCCGAGGCTTAAGTAATTACACCAAAGCTTGCAAGATTACTGCTTACGCTCAAAGACATGGCGCAAAGATACTCATGCTGCAAGAAACGCATGCTCGGGGTCGCTTAGCCACGAGTATTGCGCCATCCCGGGGGCCTAACAGATTCTAGACAACCTATTCTACACAGGCCAGGGGCGTTCTGACCTTGCTTCACAGATCTATTAGATTCACACTTGTAAAAAAACTATATAGACTCTGAGGGCAGATGCATCATACTGTACTGTACATTGGTAGGTAGTGATTACCTTTTGGTGAACACCTATGGCCCCAATATCGACTCCCCTGACTTTTTTGATGTTATCGTCTCAATCCTACTGGGCTATGTGGGCATCCAGATCCTCTGGGGGGGAGGATATGAACCTAATTGTTGATGTTAACTTGAACAGATCCGGGTTGGCACCCAGGACACTGTCGCGCGCGGCGTGAAAACTGCATACACACAGTCCAACTCTTGGTATCTTTGACATCTGGAGAGCTCTCCATCCCCGGCTACGTGAATATACTTACTACTCGACCGTACACGATAGCTCATCCAGAATCGATCTCTTCTTGGTATCTAGTGAACTAATAGGAAAGACGTGGGAGGCCGAGATACTAACTCGCACGTTATCTGACCATGCTCCAGTTACACAGAGGAGCTTGGATCACCTGTGCCCACATCTAGCACATGGCGTTTCAAATCTGCAGCCCTCCTGGACATAGTATTTAAGGATGACATACTGTCAGACATTGAGACCTTCTTTAAGTGTAACTCCTCTCATAACACCACCGCCGGTGTCCGTTGGGATACATTCAAAGTGTACATTAGAGGGATGTCCATATCAAGAGAGGCAGGCATATTGAAAACTATAAGGAATTATCTTAACCGCTCCGAATCTTAAATACGATAACTAGAACTGAACTGCACACTTGCAGCCGACCCCACCAAACTAGCGCAAATCAATGAGGAACTTCAGATCTTTGAATCACATGCCACCAGGGAGGTCCGCTATTTCAGTCGCCCATAAGCTGCAAGGAAATACGATGAGGGCGATAGACCTGGGAAGACACTTGCCAGGCTAACGAGAGAGGAATGGGGTCAGACCCAAATAGTATCTATCAAAGACACGCAAGGAGTGCCGCAATGGTCAGACCAGCAAATACTAATCGTCTTTACCGAGTTTTATACCGATCTCTACGCGCTGCCCTCAGAGCACGATGAGCAACACATGAGAGATCGCCTCTCCCAGATCCCAATCTCATACATCTTTGCTGCAACAAGAGATCAAATTGAATCTCTGATCTCGTTGGAAGAGATTGTCAAAGCTATCTCAGACCTCCCGAAGAGCAGAGCTCCTGGCCCCAACGGGCTTACTTATGAATTTTATCAGAAACACATCTCTATTCTTGCTCCCAAACTGTTGGAAATTTGGGATGAATCACTCCGTCTGGCTGTCCTCCCCCATCTCTACGCGAAGCAGTTATAACGTTTCTTAGGGAGAATTCTCATAAATGGCTAGTTTCCCTTACCTAATGAGTCCCTCAGCAGCTTTGCTGGATTTCTATGATTTATTTTTTTCACCTGGCAAGAGTGTGAGCATTTTTCCCACTCTTACATGTGTTTTGCTGTGTGTGTTTTTACCATTTGTGTGATCTTGGGCTCTGGAGCCTCACCTACTTCATGAGCACCATTTTTGTGTGTGTTACACATCACCTTCAGTGCAGTGACACAGGGTTGTCTTTTAGACTTCCCTCTGACTCCATTTTTCTGGGACTGACTACTGTCTCCCAGAAACATGTAAAGTTGCCATTAACTTTATGTAGTCTCTTTAAACTACAGACCCAGTACACCCTGTTAAGACGGATTTCTGAACTCTGTCCTGGTGGCGCAGAAGTTCAGAAGGCCAACCTAATTACTTGGAACAGGGTAACCTCTGGACAAGCCAGACCAATCAAGGTAGCGATCGCGGCGGTCAAGACTAGGTCTCAAGAGGGGTGAGGGTGACTGAAAGCTCGCAATGAGCACACAAAGCAAGAGCGCTTACAAACTACTCCAAACAGTTGTTATATCAAAAATAGATACACATTTATTTTAAGGCCTTTAAAATAATGACCGTAGCGAGAAAATCACAATATCACAATATTAAACCAACACATACCATATCAACACAATATATATACAAATACACAGTCGCAAGCGTTTAATGCACGAAATATGTAGTCCACCTGAAAGGAAAGGAAAACAGGCAGTGCGATAACGCTTTAGACTCAGTTCGCCTTCAGAGGCACCTAACTAGATGGAAGTCCGAGCCCTGCGAAGAGTGGAGCCTTGTGCTCAAAGTACCTGCCACGCCGGTGCCAACGGGCAAAAGGGGAAGCTCTTCGGAGGAAGTCAGGCAGTTCGGGTTAGTGCACAGCAGAAGGAGAACAGGTTCCGCAACTCAAGCGCAGCCTCCACAGCGGGCAGAAGCAGAGCGCGAGTACGGCCAAAAGGGTGCTGTTTTTACACAGCAGGGAAAAGCAATGGGATACTGCAGGAGGGCGACCAGATCCTAGCTAAACTACTCACCGGTCCCCGAAGCAAGCAGACCCAGGCTTCTCCACGTTAGTTTCAGCAGCTGGCAGGTTCAGAAGAGCAGGGAACGCCTCGTAGTCGTGTAGAGCAAAAAGACGTCCCAATCGACGAAACCAGCACAGTTTGTTGCCGCAGCAGGACAACGGAGCGGCCGTGTGTATTCAAGCCAAATGTACACTCCTCCCTTCAGACCTGGGGACGCCAAGCGTACGAAGCGTGGGAGAGTGACAAGGACTCGAAATACAACACAACCTGGCGGCAGTTACAGAGCAGGACTCCCTTGTAAGCTGGTCAGTCAACTGGATGGCCCAGAGACACTTCCGAAGGCTTACTTGGCAGGAGATGATGAAGTCGCCGGGAATAGCTGTTCCTGCTATTCCAAAGGTCGAAGCACCAGTACAGGCCTTCTGGTTCGATCCAAGGAGGAAAGGGTTCCACAGGACGACAGCAGTGCAAAGGAGGATTCCTTCAGCGGGTCACCAGCGATTCCTCGGTCCAGCCTCTTGGTTGCAGGATACTTGGCTCCTGTATTCCTTCGTTCGTGAGAACTCAGGAGATCGACATGGCAGTGGTGTTTCCAGCTCCCTCTTATCCACGGTTCCCTTCGCGCCAAAACGGAGGGGAGCCAATGGGAGATCCGCTCATCAACACACATACCATACGTGGACCAATCACGGACCACGGTGGTCCCAGGCATTCACACCACCCCAGACTCTCTGGCACCCAGGATGTGTATTGGGACCAGACATCCCAGCCCACACCCTGGAGGCACACAAACGACATGTAGAAGCCCGCGAAAGCAACCACGTTTCGAGGGAAAGTACATGCCCAAATAAGGAAGGCCCCGGGTCTCTCGACCTGGGGAAGGTGAAGGGAGCAAGACGGTCAGTGGACAAGACAAAGGAGCCTCGTGGTCTGGCCATTTTGGGAGCCAGGCCACCATTTTGGGTTCAGTGCGAAAAACGTGCTCAGAACGCCAAAAGGAGCTCAAAATAAACAAAACGATCGCTGCCACCATTCGAGTCCCTGAATGACTTGCACCGATCAAATACCATCCTAAAAGAGTATCTAGGGCCTGTAGAAGGCTAGAGACCCAAGAGAGCTGTAACTTAGCTTACAGTGCCCTCTTGTGTCATGTTGCACTAAAGCCGCAACATGATAGAAGAAACTACGGGAAACAGCGTTCCCCGGTACTGACTGTCTTAAGGGCATGTCAGTTTCCCCGTAAGAAAAGGAGCGAAAGCCCAGAGGAGTGCGGCAGAAGGCTGCACTTCTCTGGCAAAGTGAAGAACAAGGTGAAAAACAACAGCAAAAAGTTTAGGGGTTGCCACATGGAAGGAAAATTACCTACAATTATGAAATCTTTCCTAACACTGGCCCCTCCCAGACTATGGACAGGGGGAACTAATCCACCCCTGGATGAGTCTCTTGTTCAGGTCGGTTAAACATTCTGGACAACCCATCAGCATTGCTATGTTGGACACCTGGCCTATGCTCAATAGTGAAGTCGAAGCCTTGTAGACTTATGGACCACCTAAGCAACTTTGGATTCTCCCCCTTCATGTTCATTAGCCACTTTAACGGCTTATGGTCAGTTTGCACAGTGAAGTGGGTCCCATAGAGGTAGGGCATCAGCTTCCTTAGGGCCCACACAACAGAGAAACATTCTTTCTCTACCGTGGACCATCTGAGCTTTCTGTCCTTAAGCTGGCGACTAATAAAACCGATAGGGTGTTCCTTACCCTTCTCATCTACTTGTGATAGTACAGCTCCTATCCCAGTGTCAGAGGCATCCGTCTGCACGATAAAAGGTCTTTGATAATCAGGGGCCCTAAGGACAGGGGCCTGGCACAAGGAGTCTTTTAAGCCATTGAAGGCCTTCTCACACTCGTCGGTCCAAGTTACCTTCTTGGGTTTCTTCGGAGTTGTGAGGGCAGTCAGAGGAGCAGCTATGGTGCCATAGTCTGCCACAAAATTGCGATAATACCCCGTGAGTCCTAAGAAGGCTCTCACTTGGGTTTGCGTAGTGGGGGTAGGCCAGTCTTGTACTGCTTGTACTTTACTGGGTAGAGGCTGTATCCTCCCTCCACCTACTTCATGTCCAAGGTAAACCACTGAGCCTTGTCCATTTTGGTGAGGGGCCACTCGGACACCCTCAAAAGAGCTTTCTGAAGGACTGCTTTTGAACAGGTCGGGGAGAGGTTCAGACTCCTCTTCCTCAACGTCTGAAACCAATAGCAGTGCTGCGATTTCGCCGCTTGGGACGAAAGCCTTCAGCCTATTCACGTGAAACACTTTTGGAGCCTGTCCAGGCCTTCCAAGGTCCACTGAATAGTTAACCTCACCCAGGGGCTCCACCACTGGGCAAGGGCCTGACCATTTGTCCTGTAAAGCTCGAGGCCTTATGAGATTCATGATCAGGACTTGCTGACCAAGTGTAAAGTTGATGAGGGAAGCTTTCTGGTCGTACCAATGTTTCACCAGCGCTTGCCCTGCCTTCAATTTATCACTAGCCAAGCCCATCAGAAGTACCATCCGTTTTCTGAGCCCTAGCACAAAATCAACTACATTGGTAGTAACAGGGGGAGTGGGCATCTCCCATCCCTCTTTGACGATGGCTAAGGGTCCCCGTACGGGATGACCGAACAGAAGTTCGAAGGGGCTGAAGCCAACACCCTCCTGTGGTACCTCTCGGTAGGCAAACAGTAAGCATGAAACAAGAAGATCCCATTTTCTTCTCTGAGGCTCCTCCAGAGCCCCAATCATGCTCTTTAACGTCCTGTTAAAACGTCCCCCCAGACCATTGGTCTGGGGGTGGTATGCAGAAGAGAACCTGTAGGTGACCCTACATTCTATCCACATAGCCTGCCTATACTTCGACATAAAGTTGCTGCCATCATCCGGCACAACTTCTTTAGGGAAGCCAACCCTAGTAAACATGCCGAGTAAAGATTCTGCAACTGGCTTGGCAGTTACAGTTGTAAATGGGACGGCCTCAGGATACCGGGTTGCATGGTCGACCAGCACCAGGATAAACCTATTGCCTGAGGATGTTTGCGGGTCAAGGGGACCAACCATGTCGATCCCTACCCTTTCAAATGGTACCCCCACAACTGGGAGCGGTACCAACGGAGCTTGGATTGTCGCGCCAACCTCACCAGACAACTGGTAGGCGGCACAACTCCTGCAGTGACTTTCTACTTGCTCCCCCATCTTGGGCCAGTAGAAGTGCATGGATAACCTTTGCTTGGTCTTCCTCATACCGAGGTGACCAGCAAGGGGAACTTCATGCGCCAACTGCAGGAGGAAGGGCCTAACAGCAAGGGGAACCACCAACCTCCTATGGTCTCCTTCTGTAGACTCTGTGGGCTCACTATACAGGAGTCCACCTTCCTGGTAAATCCTATGCATCCCAGGAGGCTCACCCTCAAGCTGGGAGCAGGCCTGTCTCCTTAGGCCTTCCAGAGATGGGCACTCACGTTGGCCTTTACTGAATTCGTCCCTATCAGGACCTCCTTCAACTAACAAGTCTTTTAGTTCAGGATGATCGTTGGGGTCGAATACTTCAGGCATCGCCACCTCCTCGTCAGGCCCGGGCGATTGACCAACTTCCTCCACCGCAGTGGTAGGCGAGCTCGGGGGAATATTCTCTTTCCCTCGTTTTGACTTGTAGACTCCTTTCGCCTTGGGTTTCCCCTTTGGCTGGGGCGGCGTATTGGACTTGGCCAATGCTGCCCGTGCTTGAGACCGTGTGTAGGGTCTTTCGGCAGTGTCTCCTACGAGCCCTAAAGCTCTGAGATCATTACCCAACAAGACCTTTCCCGGGACGTTTCTCTGAATGCTCACTGGAATCCTGACTGCTGTACCATTTAAAGTAAGATTTACAGGGATCACGGGAAACATACGGAGGGGGCCGTCAGCCAACTTAGTGGGCATCAGAGTAGCTCTGGCAACTTCCTCTGAATCTACCAAGGTAGAATCCACTACAGTGCGACTGCACCCACTATCCCTAAGAGCTGGAGTATCCACTCCATTGATCAGCACACTGTCTTTAAAGTAGTGCTTGGTATTATCCGGAATCCTAGCATAAGCCTCTGCGACTTTAGGCTCCCAGGAACCCAGGGACACTAAAACTACCTCAGCCTCTATTCCGCTGGGAAATGAGTCTGAGGAGAAGGATGCTCCTGTAATCTCTTCTTCCTCGTAGGAGGAGAAGGCCAGATTAGCGGAGTGGACCCCCAAAGGTCTAACCTTACAACGGGGATCCCCCTTCACGTGGTCAGTTGCTCCACAAGAAAAACAAGCCCCAGTGGGTCTGTTTACGTAGGGAGGCTTATTGTAACCAGAGTTCTGTTTCGGAGGCGGACCTCCACTGCCCTGTGAGTTCTCTTGTGTCTTACCCTTGTTTTTCTTTTTGTGGCCCTTATGGGAAGAAGATTTAGCAGATTCCCCACCCTCCATATCTTTGGACTTTTTCCCTTCCTCCTGCTTACCAGGATGAGTTTTGTCCTTATGGGACACTCGATGTGACACCCATAAGTCTGCTGCAATGGCCAGCTTCTTAGGATCTATCTCCTTCGAATCGGCCAAATGCTGCTTAAGCTCCGGGGAAGAAGAACCAAAAATGTGTTCCAGCATGACAAGATTTATCATGCCTTCGAAGGTAGAAACCTTATAACCTTCGACCCAGCCAGTTAAGTTTTTCAAAGATTCAGCGACATAAGATACCCAAGTACCACCTTCCTTTTTCTTATACTCTCGAAAACGCTTTAAATATTGGGCCGGAGTCTTCCCAAACTTTAAAATGAGAGTTTGCTTTAACATTGCGAAATCAGCTCGCTCAGCCTTCGACATTTCCATAATGGCACTACAGCCAGAATGGGGCAGTCTGCTGAGTAACCATGCAATCTTATCAGCATTGTCAACTTCTTGAACCTCGCATGCATACTCAAACGCATTCAGCCAGTCCATAATGTCATTCCTTTCCTCATACACACTGAGCAGATCTTTCGGAAACCGTGGATGAGAGGAAGCCCCAGACCCATGTCCAGGACCCTTGGACCCATTTGCAACCTGAAGCTTGGCCAGTTCCAACTGGTGATCCCTGTCTTTCTGTTTTTCTGCCTGTTCGATTTTTAGTTTGGCTATGCTGAATTCAAGCTCCTGCTGCCTAAACCGCAGCTCTTGCTTCTTGAATTCAAGCATAGCCTCCCCATCAACACTGGCAGAGGAAACATTAGACAGCTCGTCCTCCCTGTCCTCGTGGTCGCGATGGATCAGTGCAGCGGCAGAACCGTCGGTTCTACCAGTGAGAGCAGCCCCACCACCTTCTGCACTGTCCTCAGAAGTAATAGCGTTAGGCTGCGCTTCTTGCCACGCCACGATTCTTTGGATCATTTCCAATTTAGTGCCTTGAGAGGAAACACCTCTCTCCGCACACATCTTCTTCAATGTTTCTGACTTGGAAGCATTTAAAGTTAACAAGGTATTTGTTTCCATACTGTTTGATAGGACTATGGCCTTTTTAAAGTTATACTACAACAATTCACTACGTGTACTGTTTGGAATAACCTGAAATGCCTTAGTTCGAGCGCAACACTGGATACCTTCAGTCGTATCCCACCGCTGCCACCAATTTGTTAAGACGGATTTCTGAACTCTGTCCTGGTGACGCAGAAGTTCAGAAGGCCAACCTAATTACTTGGAACAGGGTAACCTCTGGACAAGCCAGACCAATCAAGGTAGCGATCGCGGCGGTCAAGACTAGGTCTCAAGAGGGGTGAGGGTGACTGAAAGCTCGCAATGAGCACACAAAGCAAGAGCGCTTACAAACTACTCCAAACAGTTGTTATATCAAAAATAGATACACATTTATTTTAAGGCCTTTAAAATAATGACCGTAGCGAGAAAATCACAATATCACAATATTAAACCAACACATACCATATCAACACAATATATATACAAATACACAGTCGCAAGCGTTTAAAGCACGAAATATGTAGTCCACCTGAAAGGAAAGGAAAACAGGCAGTGCGATAACGCTTTAGACTCAGTTCGCCTTCAGAGGCACCTAACTAGATGGAAGTCCGAGCCCTGCGAAGAGTGGAGCCTTGTGCTCAAAGTACCTGCCACGCCGGATCTTTCCTAACACACCCCATCCTACATGGAGTATTGGAAAGGGTTAATTCCTATCCCTTTTTGTCTGTGTCTCTTTGAGCACTGTTTCGCTACCTTTACATCAATACTTGGCTGGTGGCAGTGGTAACTACCCTAACATTTCTACTGCGGTTATCTTATATAAACATGGTATTGTTTTAGGCTATCATATTAGCCTCGAACATAAACCCGCTTGACCAAATACATTTTATTTTGACTCCGGCTGGGTTTATTCGCCATTTCTTTTTGTTAAAGTCTTTCTCGTGTTCTTCTCTGCGCGCCAAACCGGGATTGATTTCTTTGTTCGCTGTCTTTTCGTGGGCTTCTGCACAGAAGCCCGCCTTAAAGCGCCTGAAAGTCTGGGTAGGCAGGATGTGAGGCAGGGGTCTTCGGACCCCTGCCATGGTTTCCATTGGTAACCCAAGTCGCACTCCTGTTTGATTGGGTAAGAGGGCTATCCTTACCAGGATAGCCACCCTGCTGTGTGATTGACAACCAGGCTGTATGAATGGGGAAAACTGCATAAAAAGCAGGTCTCTGGGACTGGAAAGGCAGAGTTGCCACTGGAATGAAAGAACCAATCAGGAGCTGATGGAAGAGGACCCCTTCAATGACTGAACTGCCCGGTGAAGCCCTGCTGCAGGTCCGAATCTTCAGAATCCGACGACATAGAAGATCCTCCAGGAAACTTCTTCCCTTGAGCTGGTGGGACCAACCAGTTTGCCCAAACTGCAAGCCAGGACCCCTCATCTGGTCGAATTCACTGTACAGAGCTACAGTGGTCCGGATAGCCAGAAAGGTCGGACCCTGCTTGAGTTTTAAGGAGCGCACCTTTTATTCGTTGCTTTGTTCTGCTGCTGGTTTCTTCCCTGGGTAGTGCAGGACCCTCCAGTCTTCCTACTTTGTGTCAGTCTGACAGTCGCTTCAGGAACCATGAGCCTGCAGGAACTACCAGGAAAGTCTGCCTCAGCTACAGCTTCCTCTCCGTTTTAAGGTACTGTGCAAACCGGGTTGCTCGTTTCGTTCAGCAGCGGGGAAAGTGTGTGAAATCATTCTCCAATCCGAGGGCTTGTCCTTCTCTTCTCTTTGAAATAACCTTTCTACCAACCAACCTCGTCTGAAATCTGTGGCACAAACCTTACCGCGAACCACCCTGAACCGTGTGATCTTGAGCAAAAGACTTTTGTCCTATTGACTTTGGCCCTAAGCCTTTTCTAGCTGATTCTATCTGTGTAGTTCCTCTTGCTCTATTGCCCTGAGTACTTACCTGTTGGTGTGCTGTGGTTCATTTTTATTAACTTTGTCTTTCCCTCCCTTTTAAATTGCAGGAGTGCCATTTTGCTCCCACTTCATTTTTGTGAGCTTAACTTTTAATGGGAATTTAAGGGAAGTGGTGTGATGTATTAAGAGTGTGATTTTTAAACTGCTTATAATGGTGTAATGTTATATAACTGAAGAGTGAAATAAATGTATATTCTTTTCATTAAAAACCTTAGGTCAGTGTTTGCCTGAATCATAGTAATTGCTGTCCTTTGTGTAACTATTTGATACTGCTCACTTACTCTTGAGATAAGTCTGGCTGCTCAGCCATCGCTACCACTTTAACTGTACAGTACAGGCTTGTACCAAGGGTGAATTTGTACTGTCACTTGTAGTCTTAATTGTGTGTGGTGTTCCCATAGGGTACTGCATATAATTCTGTCTAACACTGGTGTCAGCGGTGAGGATCAAAGTATAGTAATTACACTTAGAGTGCTGCTATTACCTTGGATCAACTAACCACAAGGCTAACATCACCAAAAGCCATATTAATCATGTCTAATATGGAAAGGCACAGTCAGGAGACCCTCCTGAGTTACACTGCTTATAATTTAAGAAACATGTGTAAAGAAAGGAAACTCTCTGCCAAAGGCAAAAAGACTGAATTGATTGAAAAGTTGTTAAAGAATCCAAGTCTAGGGAGTGGATCTGAAATGCCTGACCCCCTAGCAAATGTTGAAAGTATTGAGGATGGTAACATGTCTGTTAATGATGAGTTGGAAGAAGTAGATGTGTCTCTTAATGTAGGTCTCTCTGCTCCCTTGCCTGCTCAGCAACCTCAACCCTTGTCCACTGGGACCCCCACAGGTCCTAGACTCAGTCCTGAATTCATTGCTCTAGGGAAAATGAGGCTTGAACTGGAATTCAAACGTTTAAATGCTCAAACTGAACAAAAACACCAAGAACTTAAGCTCAGAGAAATGGAGTTGAATCATGAACTAGAAATGAAAAGATTGTCTCTTGAAAATGCTTCTCTCCCAGAGTCTTCAAGGTCTTCCAGTCCTAAGAGATCCCACATGCCTAAATAAATTGTGGGTATGTATGAGGTTAAGCTTGATATTTTGGATTGGTTGGCAATGTTTGAATACAACCATGGGATTCAAGGTCTCTCAGGGAATCAATTGCTTCACTGGCTTTTCTCTAGGCTACCCCCTGTTGCATCTGATGTTGTGATGGAGTTGGGGAGGTGGATAGGATGGGTTATGAGTGTGTGAAGCTAGCTTTAACTGCTAGATTTGGAAGGACCCCTTCCCCGTACCTTAAGAGGTTTAGGACCCTCAAAAAGCATGATGGTACCCCTTGGGCTACCTGGGTATGTGAGTGTTTGAAAAACATAGATGGTTGGATTAAGGGTTACAGAGTAAACACTTATGAAGGAATGAGAAATCTTGTTAAGTTGGAGTATATTTTTTATGTCTGCTCTCCTGAGCTCAGACAGCACTTCGCTGATTCTAAGGAGAAAGATCCAAAGAAGCTAGCGAAGGGTGCTGACTTGTGGGTTGCCAACAGGGCTACTCACAAGGATTCTGTGGCTCCTCAGGAAAAGGATGAGGGGAAACAGCCAAAGAAAGACAACAAAGAGAATTCTAATAACTCCAATCCAAAAGAGGGCCACAAACATAAGGGTAAACCACAAGGGAATCCAAATCATGCTAGTGCACCATCTGGACCCAAACCAGATGGAGGTCAGAACAAACCCCCATTCATCAAGAAATATCATGTTTGTGGGTCAACTGACCATGTGAAAGGGGATCCCAGATGTAAGGGTAAACCTTCAGGGGTCCACACTGTCTCCTTAGCCTTCTCCCCAGAGGAAGAGGTACCCATGGCAAGTGGAAACTTTCACCTACTGGCTGATGAACCCATGAGAGACTCAGCTAGTGTTTTTTAGTGTCCCTGGGCTTGTGGGAACAACAGAACTTAGATGTCTATAATTCCATCCCAGATAAACTAAAGAATATTATTAAGATAGTGTTCTCGTGAATGGTCCGGAAACCCCTGCCATCAGAGACACTGGAGTCAGCATAACTGTGGTGGATGAATCATTTTTCAAGGTGGAGGATGTTGCTAAGGCACCCAAATGCCTCACCAAGTTAGCTGGAGGCCCTGTGCAAATGCTTCCCCAGTTACCAGCTCTCATCCAGTGTAATGATATGACTGTCAAAATACCCGTTAGTGTGCATAGTGAAGTGCCTGGGAGAGTCCTGTTGGGTAATGACCTAAAAACTCTTGGAGTTGTGTCAAGCACCCCCAGGCCTCCCAGTAAAAGGAAACAGGAGCTCACTAGGTCTGCAAGGGAGAGAACTTTGAGAGGCTCTCCAGAGGAGCTGATAGAGGAAACTATCACTCCCACTCCACAGGAGTTTCTCGCTGCCATTTCTAAGAAAACAGAGGCAAAGGGGAAACCCAAGACCTTGAGGAAAAAGTCAGACAGCAACCCTGTGCTACCAACAAGGACATCCCCAAGATTATCCAAAGTCACACCTGTAACTACTCCACCTGCTGAGGCAGAGTGTGAGGTACAACCTTGTGTGGTTGAGCCAGTATCTGAAGAATCAGATCTGGAAGAAGACACTGTCTTAGTTGGAGATCTTGACCCTGTTGAACATCCTGAGCTGCAGTCTTTACTGGCAGAACGTGGACCCACCAGGGCAGAATTCAGCAAAGGACAGAGAGGGTGACCTACTCTTGAAGGTCTTCGACAACAGGCTGCAAACCAACTTGATGGGCAAGAAGTTGGAAAGCACAAGATGGCCTCTTCTACAGTGAACCACCTGAGTCTATCCCTGGGGACTGCAAAAGAATTGTAGTGCCCCTTGGCAACAGACTCCAGTTCCTACAGCTAGCCCATGAGATACCTTTGGCTGGTCACTTGAGTTTCAAGAAGACCAAGGAAAGGCTCTATCTCTACTTCTACTGGCCTAAAATGGGTGCAGAAGTTGACAAATTCTGTAGGAGCTACACTTGCCAAACCTCTGGCAAGAGCGGAGCCAAGAATGTGGCACCCCTGGTGCCTCTCCCAGTGGTGGGAGTTCCTTTTGAGAGGGTGGGCATTGACATTGTCGGCCCCCTTGACCCTCCCACGTCTTCAGGGCACAGGTTTATCCTGGTTGTAGTAGACCATGCTACAAGATAAACAGAAGCCATACCTATGAGAACTGTTACGGCTCAGACTGTGGCTAAGGCTCTACTTGGTATTTTTTACCAGAGTAGGATTTTCTAAGGAAGTGATATCCGACAGGGGATCCAACTTTATGTCCCACTACATGCAAGCCATGTGGAAAAACTGTGGTGTCACTTACAAGTTCTCTACAGCCTACCATCCACAGACAAATGGACTGGTAGAGAGGTTTAATCGTACTATGAAGAGCATGATAGGTGCTTTGGAAGAACCCCTTAAGAAAAAGTGGGAAATTCAGCTATGCCTTCTCTTTGCATATAGAGAAGTCCCTCAGGAGGGAGTTGGTTACAGTCCCTTTGAACTTCTCTATGTCCATCCAGTCAGAGGTCAATCGGCCCTGATCAATGAGGGGTTGGAGAGTACTCCTTCCCCCAAGCCAGTCAGAGTGACTGACTATGTGTTAGGGCTCCAGAGGAGAATGTCACACATGATGGCAGAAGCAAGTGATAACTTAAAAGCAGGTCAGGCTCTGGTCAAACATTGGCATGACCAGAAGGCCAGCATGGCTGAGTTTACTCAAGACCAGCTTGTATTAGTTATGGTGCCAACAAGGCAGAGGGCCTTGCAGGAAAAATGGATAGGACCCTTCAAGGTTGTGGGCAAACTTGGAGAGGTGAACTATTTGGTGGACTTAGGCAAACCTAAGGAGGCTCCCAGAGTCTTTCACACCAACCGTTTAAAGGCTTATGTCTCGAGACCAGAAGTGAGAGCTTTGCTTCTAGCTTCAGCTCAAGGGGAAGAGGAGAGTGAACCTCTAACTGACGTCCTCAGAGGCCAACCTTTAGATGAACATATAGAATGAGTTAATCTCTCTTCTCAACTGACCTCTGAACAACAGGAGGAGTGCAAAGTTCTGTTGAATCAGTTTGCGTCCCTGTTTTCACTAACACCAGGCTTGACCCTCGAGGCCAGCATGATATTCTCACTGGTGACTGTTTACCTGTGAAAAGCAGAGGTTACAGAATGTCAGAACATGTGAGATCCCACATCAAAGGAGAGGTCAACAAGATGTTTGATCCCGGGGTTATAGAGCCATCTACAAGTTCATGGTCTAGTCCAGTTGTTCTAGTACCAAAGGCAGGATCCAAGGAGTTGAGATTCTGTGTGGACTATAGAGCACTAAATGCAGTCACTAAGACTGATGTCCATCCTTTGCCAAGGACAGATGAACTGGTGGGTAGACTTGGTTCAGCCAAGTACCTCAGTACATTTGATCTAATCTCAGGCTATTGGCAAATATTGACAGACCAAGCCAAGGAGAAAACTGCATTTTCTAACCCAGCAGGCCTCTACCAGTTTAAGGTTATGCCTTGTGGACTAAAGAGTGCCCCTGCTACATTTCAAAGGACGGTTAATCATGTTCTGAATGGAATGGAGGACTTCTGCATGGCATACTTGGATGACATTGCAGTGTTCAGCCCTACATGGAAATAACATATTGATCACCTGGGATATGTTTTGCAGGCTCTTGAGCAGGCCCATCTGACCATAAAGGCAAGCAAATGTCAAATTCAGAGTAAAGTGGTCTACCTTGGTCATAAGGTAGGAGGAGGTGAAATAAGGCGGAGTTCCGAGCAGAGTTCCAGTCTGCCCCAGAACCTTGCTGCGAGAGGTCGTGCTTCTGCTCCAGTGCTCCATTTTCACCGCGATATATCGCGTTTCACCTTTAAGGGAAAAGAAAAAAAACCAGCCCAACCAACCTTCAAAAACCCCGTGGCCGCGCGGAGCGCACGCGGAGTTCCGAGCAGAGTTCCAGTCTGCCCCAGAACCTTGCTGCGAGAGGTCGTGCTTCTGCTCCAGTGCTCCATTTTCACCGCGATATATCGCGTTTCACCTTTAAGGGAAAAGAAAAAAAACCAGCCCAACCAACCTTCAAAAACCCCGTGGCCGCGCGGAGCGCGCGCGGAGTTCCGAGCAGAGTTCCAGTCTGCCCCAGAACCTTGCTGCGAGAGGTCGTGCTTCTGCTCCAGTGCTCCATTTTCACCGCGATATATCGCGTTTCACCTTTAAGGGAAAAGAAAAAAAAACAGCCCAACCAACCTTCAAAAACCCCGTGGCCGCGCGGAGCGCGCGCGGAGTTCCGAGCAGAGTTCCAGTCTGCCCCAGTCCGCCCCGGGAGCAGCGGGCTGGCAGCTGGAGGCTCTCCAAGGACTCACGATCTGAGGGACTGCCGTGCTCCAGTGCTACAAGGATAAAGAGGTAGGATCCCTCCTGTTTTCTTGTGTCTGCTGGCGCTGGCTCCGACCCCACGAACCATAAGCGGCTTTAGCTCAGCGTCCGGCTGCCTCCTAAGATTTACCGCTACCGCCGGTTCACAATTGGCGGCAAGCTACTGACTTGGTTCCTCTCTCCCCCCCACCCATCCATTTTCTCTCTTCCCCCTTCCCTTCCCCCCCTTTTTCCTTCTGTCCGTCTCTTGCTCCCTCTCTGCTCTTATCCCTCCCCTATCTCTGGCAAGTTTCTTTTATCCCCCTGCTTCCTCCTCTTCCGCCCTTCTCTTTTCCCCCCTTTTTCCCACTGCCGCTCCTCTTCCCTCTCTTCCCCTTCCCTTTCCCCCCTTTCCCTTTCCCCTCTCTTACCCGCGATGGAGGAAGACCTGGACCAGCGTCTCCTAAGGAGCCGCACAAAGAAAACCTTAACGTTAGCACCCAGCAGCGCCGCAGGTTCTGTCCCGTCTCTGCATTCGTCAAGAGCGTTAGCGGCCAGCAACCCGCTTTCGCGAGAAAACCTGGATCACGCTCACCTTGGGTCCACCAAAGAATTCTCTCTCCCTGGTAGAGACAACGAGCATGGACAGAACCCACCCTTCCATCTGGTGGGACCAAGCAATGCATCTGTACCACCTACATTCTGTCCGCCTTCAGAGCCACGGTCCTCTCTGTCTCTTCAGGCACACAAAGACAGAGCACTTGGAGGCTGCCTGGGCCAGCGGCAGTCTTGGGACATCGAACCCTTCACGGCCCCCCCCCGCACCGCTTCGGCGAGTGACCACCCCTGTGCGGGGACCGGAGGGCCCCTGTCAGGGGGTCTGGGGGCGGGCCCAGTTCTAAGTGAAGCGACATGCGAAACACAACTTCCTCCAAACCCGCCTGCTCGGCCGGCCACCAACCTCCAAGAAAGTTCAAGTGTTTCCGACTTGTCTCAACAGCCACAAGACGCCCAGCGGTCACTCCACCGGACCACCAACCTTTCCGCTCAGGACCTGCTCTTCATTTCACATGTCATTCCGGCTGCTCAGACCACCACCACGGCCTTAATTCATCCTGCTACGCCGGGCAGCCGGGTCCCTTCCTACTGCGGTGGTGAAGGACGTCTAGAGAATCCAACGACCTCTCCCACCCCAGTTAAGATAGCCCACCACCCCGCACCGGATGCGTTTATACCACCAGAGACGGGCAAAGCGCCAGCCTCGCCCGGCAACATCCCCGACACCGGGGCATCAAGGACGTTCGACATCCTGTCCCCAGTTTTGCATAATCTCCCAACTTCCTCGAATCCCCTCCTGGAGGAGCCTAGTGAGGCAGACTCCGATCCCTGTTCTGAAACTTTAGAAAGGGGCAGCCGCAAACTGACAACTCACCAAAAGAAAAAAAGACCTATCTTCAAAAAAAAAGGCAATACGGCTTCTAAGTCCACCGACCCACTGTTCACAGTCAAACCTACAGTCGCCTCCAGACAGCCTAAAAAGGCTGCTTTGCAACAAGGCCAGAAGAAGAAGCCCCACACAAAAACTACTCTACCTATTCCACTTCTGTCGAATGCTCTGCTGAATTTCTTCCAGACGCAAGGCAAACGGAAACTGTCCAATGACTCAGAACTCTCAGATGCGGAAATCCTTCAAGCCCTGGATGAGACGCCTCAGACGTCTAAGTCTAGGAAAATCTCCACTTTCGTCAATCCTCAGGGCACGTCTCCCGGGCAAGTCCCGGCTCCAACGCCATCACCCTGCAGGCCACTAGAAAAGCCTTTCCCGCAGTCTGATGTAGGATCCGTCCATTTGGTCACCCTGACTCAAACCGTATCCGAAGCTGTTCAACCAATTGCACCAGCGCCAGCCACGCCAAGATGGCAGGTCTCAGCTTCAAGTCCACCAGAGCTTGGTCAGGCGAAGACTCCATCACCACCGCCTCCAAAGCCGGCGGTCACCACAGCGACCGATCCACTAAGCAACAAAAGGACCTCCTATCAGCCCCTTTTAGAAATCTTTGACTTACAGCACCCCAAAGGGGGGCCACAAAGAGAAACTTCACCTCAACCCTGGACAACGAACCACCTGCTCACCACGCTGCCCGCTGCCAGTCACCAAGACGCCTTGACTCAGATTCCTCAAACAAGGGACCTAAATCTGAGATCTTTTAGTACGTCTGATCCTGGAGAGCACAATACCAGGCGCAGGCACTCACTGGCAAACCCGGCGGCTCCAGGACCAAAGGTCTCGTCAGCAAACGGCAGATCTGATCTGTCCTCATCATCTCAGAAAGACTCACCCAACACCAGAAAAGACCTGACAACAATAATGTCGGCAATTACCATCTCTATGGCCCCGTTCTGCAAATTGTACGAAACGCTAAGTGATGTTTCAAAAGACAACACAGCCATCTTAGCAAGTATACAGTCGAAGCTAACCTTCTTAGAAGGCTACATAACAGCTATTGACTTAAAGTACGAATCCCCGCCCTTAACAAAAGAGGCGATAGCCTCAGATCTGGAGCGGTCTGTGGCCTCATCATCAACACATGGCCCTTTACCTCCAACGTTAAAGCACAAATCTACACAGACGTCCCAGGCAAAATATTCAAACGAAAATGCTCCAGTGTTCCTACACAAAGCAAAAGTGTCGCAAACACCCAACCTGCCTACACCGATCCTAAACCTGGCTTTGGGAACCTGCCTAGGTCCGATTCAACCCCTGCCTAAAGGAAAGAAAATCCTGAAATTAAGCGGGATCGATATTCCAATCCCACTAGTCGACAAACTAAATGATTGTACCCCCCCACGGAAGGACCTGCCCTCCACCTCAAGAGATCCTGGAAGCACGGCTGTAAATATCACACGTGCAGGCTCCGTGATGGATCTCACCCATTCCCCTAGACCGATAACAGAATGTGTGACTTCAGGCATACAATCATCTACGCCGCCTGGCAAGGGGCATTCCGCCCCTGCGAACGACTCTACTCCTTGTGAGTCTAACCTGAATTCCAGAGCGCCTCATCACTCCAGCCGGAGGGAGACCCCTGAGCTGAACAAAACGACGAAGACCCGACATACTGATGCTCCATCAAGATACTTGTCGGATGCCCAAGGCAGACCCAGGACGAGAACCCACTCAGCCAGATCGTCCCCGCAGGAGCTGCGGACATCCAGAAGTGCAACAGACAACTACACTCTCCGCACAAGGGACAATTCTACTCGCGTCTTTAAAATAGAGCAACTTTCTGACAAAGATAAGTACATCATCTTGAATAGAAAAACTGTGTTAAAAATCACATCGACTACACCCTCGCTACGCAAATTAACCACGGATGATTTCAAAAGGGTGGAGCCTTATCATAGAGGCAATAAAGCGAAAGCCTACCTACACATCTACTCGTCTGCAACTCGAGATATAGGCCCCCTAGCTAGCGAGGAACTTAAAGCACAAGGCCTTCTACTGTCAGAATTAAAGACTCCTGCCCTTAAGAATAACACACAGGACCGGCAATCCCCACTCGAAAGACCTGATGCCCATAGTCCATCCAAACGGCATACCGATCGAAGAGAGACACTGAAGTCGCACTTTTTTTATCCATCAAGAACCCGGAACCCAAGACAAGACTCACCTGAACGCCCCACAAGACCCGCCGGGGGATCTCCGGACCCACTGCTACGGCCATCACAGCTTTCCAAGCGGTCTATCGACACTCAAGACCAAGCCAGACAACGTCTGCGGCACTCCCCTTATCAGCGACCGCGCAGGGCGCAAAGGAAACTAAGTTGGAGAGAGCAATCTCCACGAAGAGCCCTCGCACCCCACAGATCAGGTGGGCAACCCAAACCACCACCGTCGCCAGTTCCAAAAAAGTCTGCCCCTCAAACTGGCCCTTGGGACTGGGTAAAAGGGGCTCTATCATCCTACCGCCTCAGATAGCAATTACCCAAGGAAGCCGATGACCACCTATGCGACAAACTCTTGTCACTGGCCTCCTGGAATACCAGAGGTCATGCCCACTTGACCGACCCTAATACCTCTGACCTGGGCCATTTTGACATCCTCTGTCTACAAGAAACTTGGCTCCAAGATACACCCTCTATGGACGGGTATGACATTGTGATTTCGCCGGCGACAAAAGGGCTTCTAGGCCGTCCCTCAGCGGGTCTGCTCATCGGTGTACGGTCAGACCAAAATCTAAAAATGCTCAGGACCACAGCTAGTTCATACGGGATATTGGCAGTCCTAATTGATTGGAACCCTGCTTCGGGACCTCTAAATCGCCGGTCAAAGCAACCTTCATCCCCACCACTCGCTGTGATCACCACGTACTGGAATCCGCAAAGAACCACAACGCAACTTTTCTGCCAAAATATGGCAGAGGTCCTGGATGAGATCCTTATTGAATGGAACACTCCCTTCATACTGTTATGCGGTGATCTCAATGCGAAGTGCAGCCAGCAGAAGACAGACCGAAAAAAATCATCCGACGCAACTGAAGCAGAACACAGAGGACAAGCATGGATGACCCTCATGGC
The DNA here is from genome assembly GCF_040938575.1 of Ambystoma mexicanum. Taxonomy (NCBI): domain Eukaryota; kingdom Metazoa; phylum Chordata; class Amphibia; order Caudata; family Ambystomatidae; genus Ambystoma; species Ambystoma mexicanum. Next base: position 184,884,332 of record NC_090926.1, read on the forward strand.
ATCCCGGAACCTACACAACGTTGCCTGGATCCGCGAAGGGCAGACGCTTCTCCCGACCTGGGAGAGGGGCCGACTGACAGCCACACTGGATTATATTTTTGCGTCTCAAGCTTTGTGTGCTGCAATTCAAGACTTTAAGGTGGTTAAAACGGCCGCCAGCGACCATAACATGCTCACCACTTCTTGGAGCTCCTTAGCGAGGAATTCAACTTCCTATTTACCATCGATTGAAACAAATCCCAAACAATCACGCCTGCGACTGACCCGGACCAACATTAGAGCTATCACCGATCAGTACGTGGCTGAATTTGGGATCGACCAACCTTCCGTGCCATCGTCCAGGCCGGACTACTATCCCATGCTCTTAAAATATACGAGTCACCCGGCAGTGGGTCTATCCACCCCCAAATCTTGCACCCACCAGTATGACCTGGAAACTGCGGGGAAAAAAAACGGCCTGAGAAATCTCAGAAGACGTGCAAAGACCACCAATACCGAAGAGGCATGGGACCGCTGGAGATCTGAAAAAAAAGCCTACAAATCATGGATCAGGACACGTCGTGCTGTTTTATACCAACAGGACGCAGAAGCTAGGATGAAAGTTCTACACGCAAAAAAAACGGCAGATTTCTGGGACTTGGTAAACGCCTCTCAAGGATCCACAACCTATAACATGAGTAATTCTGTTCCAGAACAAGTTTGGGTCACGTTCTACACTGATCTTTTCGCCAGCTTAGCGCGAGATACGAATCCGTCCTTTGTCACCACCGGAGCACCCTGGATCGACCTCTCTCTAACATCAACCATAAGTACTGCCATCCAAAAGTTAAAATCTTCCAGAGCCCCAGGCCCGGACGGCCTGTCGAACATAGATCTAAAAAAGTACCACGCGGAATGGGCTGCCTTTATGAGCATTCTGTTCGACCACTGCAGATCTACCAGACAGATCCCATCATCATGGTGCAAAGCAATCATCATCCCTATTTTCAAACGTGGAACCAGAGAAGCACCGGAAAACTATCGTCCGATTGCCCTATTGGACATAATGGGGAAAATATTTGCCGCCCTTCTTTTAGAGCATTTCCACCGCTGGGAGAAAACAGCTCCCTGCAGCGATCCTTACCAACTAGGCTTCAAGAAAAACGGTAGCACCACAGTGAACATCTTCATACTTTCAATTCTAAAAGCCAAAATAAAACAGGGATCTCCTGCGGTGTACGTGGCTTTTATCGACCTTTCTCAGGCGTTCGACAAAGTGGACCGACCTAGACTATGGAGAAAGCTGGCAAACTGGAACTGTCCACCGGCCATATTACACCCTATAATAGCCCTGCACACCAATACCTCTCTTAACGTCCGTCTAAACAGAAAGGGGGCCCTGTCCAGAAATATTCAGACGTTCAGAGGTGTCAAACAAGGCTGTCCTCTAGCTCCGGCACTTTTCGTGGCTTTTTTGGGGGACTTCAAAGATTCGGAAGCGTTGGTGCGCTGCTTTCCCCCAAAGTTTGGCAATCTCCCTCTGTCTCGCCTCTTATATGCCGACGATATGATCCTGTTTGACCAAACTCCGATCGGCCTCCAAAGGCAGCTGGACAATCTGGCAACCTACATGACCACCAACAATCTTCAAATAAACCAGACCAAAACTAAAATCATGATCTTGTCCTCTTCACGCCATCCGCCAAAAACCACCGGGTCTTGGTCAGTTTGCAAAACCAGAATCGAAGTGGTTCAACAATTTAAATATCTAGGTGTGCTCTTAGACGGGTCGCCACATGAAATCAAAATGCAGCAACACCTCTGGTCCAAAACAAGGCAATTGACTTCCCAATTACGAGCACTCGACAGGAAGTTTGGCAAATTTTCATTAATGCCGGCCATCAATTTCTACAAGGGTAAAATGGTACCCTCTCTGACCTACGGCATGGATGCCATGTTCACCATACCGCCCCAACTATGGCGTAAACTAGAGGCCTACATATGGAAGTCCCTTTTAGGTCTGCCGAACGCTATTCCCATAGAAGCAATCAGACGAGATCTGGGCCTTTTGTCTCTAGGCGCCACTGTCAGTGGGGCTGCTCTTGCCCTATTCAGGAAAACCTTAATTAAAGACAGTCTCCCAATTTTTAAAACAATTGGGCAGGAACTTGAATCAACCACTACCAAGTCGGTCCAAAAATGGGTGGATCTTCAAAAAACCAAATTGGAAGGCCTGCAATGCTCACTTACTGACCTGATAACGAACCCACAAAGAGTCAGTGAAAAACTAAAACTGCAGGACTGGATCACCACTGTAGACAAAGCAGCTTCCACCAAGTGCTTAAACCATCTTCCTCCAACCTACAATAAACTGAAATCTCCTATGACGTACTGTCTGCGATTTCCAGATAAAAAACTGCGCTCAACTTTTCTAAGGGCTCGTTTAAATCTGCTCCACACCCGCGAAACCTTGGGAAGAAGATTGCAGACCAGTTCAACTACTTGCAGACTGTGTGAAGACCCTGACTCTGTGGAGAACATCCGCCACCTGCTCCTAACATGCCCGGCTTTGGACGACATTCGCGCCCCATTTCTGTCTCCGCTTCGGTCAGACTCGGTCTTGATCGACGAACACACATGGTGGTGCCGCTTAATATCTGGCGAGAAGTCTCGTTGGGCGGTTGTTACGGCCAAAATATTAGAAGCAGCCTTCACTAAAATTGGCGGCATAGCTAGTGGCCTGCAGACCATGGATGTTTAACTGATGGTTTTCTGCTACTTCTAAAAAACTACTGTGCAGCTGAGTCACTGGGTCTTAACTTGGCGAACCTTTCTTTTGATTTTCTTTTGATTTTCATCTACTATAACCATCAACTTCTTGTAAAAATCATTTTCTTTGATTATACACAAGTAAAATAAAAAAAAAAAAAAAAAAAAAAGAAATAAGGCCATTGCCTAGCAAACTACAAGCTGTGCAAAACTGGGCCACCCCTACTACTCAAACCCAAGTGAGAGTTTTCCAGGTTCTCACTGGGTACTACATGAATTTCATAGAGAACTATGGGTGCATAGCTTCTCCCTTGAATGTGATATCCTCTCCGAAATTCCCTAAAAAGGTTAAATGGAATGAGGAGTGCAATCAAGCCTTTGAAAACCTGAAGAAAGCCCTTTGTCAAGCTACAGTCCTAAGAGCTCCTGATTATCACGAACCCTTCATTGTGCAGACAGATACCTCCAATATAGGTATAGGTGCAGTTCTTAGTCAACTGGATGGGAAAGGTAGGCAGCACCTCATTTGCTTCATCAGTAGGAAACTGAAGGAACCAGATACAAGGTGGGCAACCATAGAGCGTGAATGTTTTGCCATTGTGTGGTCTCTGAAGAGGTTTAGACCATACTTGTATGGATCTACCTTTGTGATTCAGACAGACCACCAACCCTTGAGATGGTTAATGCAAATGAAAGGGAAGAACCCAAAACTTCTAAGATGGTCAATCTGCCTGCAAGGGTTTGATTTCACCATTGAGCAAAGAGCAGGATGTCCCCACCAAAATGCTGATGGTCTCTCTAGGATGTTTTTAACCAACTAGAGGTAGAGATTCATCCAGGAGTGGATTAAATCCTCCTGTCCCTTAGTCTGGGGGGGGCGAGTGTTAGGGAGAATTCTCATAAATGGCTAATTTCCCTTACCTAATGAGTCCCTCAGTAGCTTTGCTGGATTTCTAGGATTTATTTTTTCACCTGGTAAGAGTGTGAGCCTTTTTCCCACTCTTACATGTGTTTTGCTGTGTGTGTTTTTACCATTAGTGTGATCTTGGGCTCTGGAGCCTCACCTACTCCATGAGCACCATTTTTGTGTATGTTACATAGCAACTTCAATGCAGTGACACAGGGTTGTCTTCTAGACTTCCCTCTGACTCAATTTTTTTGGGACTGACTACTGTCTCCCAGAAACATGTAAAGTTGCCATTAACTTTATGCAGACTCTTTAAACTACAGACCCAATATACCCCATCTGACATGGAGTATTGGAAAGGATTAAATCCTATCCCTTTTTGTCTGTGTCTCTTGCAGCACTGTTTCGCTCCCTTTACATCAAGACTTGGCTGGTGGCAGTGTTAACTACCCTATCTTTTCTACCGCGGTTATCTTATATAACCATGGTATTGTTTTATGTCATGATGCCTACCCCCGGGGACCCAGACCACATCCAGCAACCCCGGAAGCAGGCATCAAGTTATCCTAAGCAAGCTCAATAACCCCTGCTAGGGGCTATTTGGGTCCAGTCCTGGCGCCTATGGCGCCAGGCTCATATGGAGAGTCAGACCTGGCGCCATAGGCGCCAGGCTCAGATTAAAACTTACCTGATGCAGACCATGCTGCAAACTTACCTGATGCAGACCATGCTGCAAGAGTTCCAAGCCAAAAGAGGCTTGGAAGGGACTACTTTACTTGGGGATTATTTTTTGCTGGGGAGGAATACTTACCTGGGACTACTTTGCAGGCTATTTAAACCACGCCCGAAGAGCAGCACACGCTTCGTGTTATTCTGCATCCAGCAGCGTAATGCTCACTGTGCCTGCAAGTCTGCATCCAGCCTTCTGCCACGCCCGCCTCGAGTTTGGAGCTCCTAGAAAAAGGGAGAAAGAAGGAGAAAAGGTTAGAACAAGAGCAATACCTTTAATCCTTACCTGAATTCCCGATCCATCGCGCCTTCGAGCTGGAAGAAAGAAGTTATTTTATGCGTGTCGCCTTGCCTGCTGCAGCGCCGCGCTGAACTCACCGGCCTTTGCAGCATCTTCACATTCCACCGCATCCTCCTGTATGTTCCCGCCGCACTCCGGCACCTAAGGAGAAGACAAGAACAGCAAGGTGAGCCAAGGGAATACACAGAGGAATATTAGTTACCCTCCCATAGACTTACCTGATTTTAACACCGGGGGTACTATTCCTCTTCACGGGTCGGCGCAGCTTCCACTGCATCTTCGCCGAACCCCGGCACCTAAGGGGAAACAAAGGGACAGCAAGGTGAAACAAAGGGACTAACAAGGGGAACCCTCCTCACCACAATAGACTTACCTGATTTTACCGCCGGAGGTATCATTCCCCAAGACTTCATACTTTCTCTCAGCACCTGAATAAGGGAGAAAGCAACAGGTTACATATTGACATTATTTTATCGAACTGTGTTGGAAAATACAAATCTTTACCAGAATACTACCGGTTGCCACGAGGAACTCTTCATTAGGGTCAAGCTGCAACCTGCAAGGAATCGGACAAGAGTGAAAGTCAGGCATTTGAACTCTTACGAACTTTATACTTACGGCGTCTTGCCGGGAATCTCGGAGTCAATATTGTTCTGGAACTCACCAATTCCTTCGAGCCAGTGAAGCAACTGGTTATCAACGCGCCCCTGCGCTCAATGCAGGATGGAGAGCTCATCTTTTCAAACCATCAGGTGAGACTATAAGAGGGGACATCAAAGGTGATCTGTGGGGAGAACAGCGGGGGTGGGGGGATTTACGCTCAACTCCACGGGTGGTTAATACCCTTTCTCCATTTGCAGAAGAATATTTCTACAGGCCAAGCAAACGAAGCTAGGTGGGCCAGTCCAATCCGTCATCTCGGCCCTACGTGTCACATTGGTGGAGACCGCAGCTGTCCAGTTACGATCGACGCCTCTGTGGGAGCCAGGTGAGCGTAACATATTAGGCTATCATATTAGCCTCGAACATAAACCCGCTTGACCAAATACATTTTATTTTGGCTCCGGCTGGGTTTATTCACCATTTCTTTTTGTTAATGTCTTTCTCGTGTTCTTCTCTGCGCACCAAACCGGGGTTGATTCCTTTGTTCGCCGTCTTTTCGCGGGCTTCTGCACAGAAGCCCTCCTTAAGGCGCCTGAAAGTCTGGGTAGGCAGGATGTGAGGGAGGGGTCTTCAGACCCCTGCCATGGATTCCCTTGGTAACCCAAGTCGCACTCCTGTTTGACTGGCTAAGGGGGCTGTCCTTGCCAGGACAGCCACCCTGCTATGTGATTGACAGCCAGGCTGTATGAATGGGGGAAAACTGCATAAAAAGCAGGTCTCTGGGACTGGAAAGGCAGAGTTGCTACTGGAACGAAAGAACCAACGAGGAGCTGATGGAAAAGGACCCCTTCAATGACTGAACCGCCCGGTGAAGCCCTGCTGCAGGTCAGAATCTTCAGAATCCGATGACAGAGAAGATCCTCCAGGAAACTTCTTCCCTTGAGCTGGTGGGACCAACACGTTCACCCAAACTGCAAGCCAGGACCCCTCCTCTGGTCGAATTTGCTGTACAGTGCTACAGTGGGCCGGATATCCAGGAAGGTCAAACCCTGCTTGGGTTTTAAGGAGAGCACCTTTTATTTGTTGCTTTGCTCTGCTGCTGGTTTCTTCCCTGGGTAGTGCAGGACCCTCCAGTATTCCTACTTCGTGTCAGTCCGAGAGTCGCTTCAGGAACCGTGAGCCTGCAGGAACTACCAGGAACGTCTGCCTCAGCTACAGCTCCCTCTCCGTTTCAAGGTACTGTGCAAACCCGGTTGCTCGTTTCGTTCAGTGTGTGAAATCTTTCTCCAATCCGAGGGCTTGACCTTCTCTTCTCTTCTCTTCGAACTAACTTTTCTACCAACCAACCTCATCTGAAATCCTTGGCATGAACTTTACCGCGAACTACCCTGAATGTGTGATCTTGAGCAAAAGACTTTTGTCCTATTGACTTTGGCCCTAAGCCTTTTCTACCTGGTTCTATCACTGTAGTTCCTCTTGCTCTATTGCCCCGAGTACTTACCTGTTGGTGTGCTGTGGTTCATTTTTATTAACTTTGTCTTTCCCTCCCTTTTAAATTGCAGGAGTGCCATTTTGCTTCCACTTCATTTTTGTGAACTTAACTTTTAATGGGAATTTAAGGGAAGTGGTGTGGTGTATAAAGAGTGTGATTTTGAAACTGCTTATAATGGTGTAATTTTATATAACTGAAGAGTGAAATTCATGTTTATTCTTTTACTTGAAAACCTTAGGTCAGTGTTTGCCTGAATCATAGTAATTGCTGTCCTTTGTGTAACTATTTGATACTGCTCACTTACTCTTGAGATAAGTCTGGCTGCTCAGCCATCGCTACCACTTTAACTGTGTAGTACAGGCTTGTACCAAAGGTGAATTTGGACTGTCACTTGTAGTCTTAATTGTGTGTGGTGTTCCCAAAGGGTACTGCATATAATTCTGCATAACAACGTTGTTGCTTAAACCCGACAAGCCAAGTGATGAGTGCGGCTCCTACAGACCCCTCTCACTAATGTACATTGACACCAAGATCTTTGCAAAGGTGATCGCCAACCGCTTTCTTCCTATAATGACATACTTAGTACACGAGGAGCAGGGCGGGTTTGTGCCCGGGAGGTCCACTTCCCATTATATCTGGCAGATTTTTAATCTAATGGCCAGAATTGATCAGGACTCGAACGCCATCGCTGTTACAAGTGATGCTCAAAAGACATTTGACATGACCTTGTGGAAATATATGTGGCTGGTCCTGAAGACTATGGGGTACGGTCCCAATATGATCAAATACATCAAACTGTTGTACACTAGTCCAGAGGCCAGGGTCCGAGTCAACACCCTGACATCCAAGCTACTCACACTCTTCAGGGGCACCAGCCAGGGTTGCCCATTCTCTCCGATACTCTTCGCACTAGTTATAGAACCAATGGCGGATCACGTTAGAACACGACATGTCCACAGGATACGGTTAAAGGATGCCCCTGAAATAATATCTTTATACGAAGATGATGTACTGCAATATATCAGGGACCCCGACACCCACCTTGACCCCATTCTACGGGATATCACACGCATTGGCACCTGCTCCGGTTTCACTATCAATTACTCTAAATATGAAATCATCCCGCTTACCAGCAACACGCGGCAGCCTGTCTCAGAGTATCCACTCCGTTGGTCCCCCGGTGGTATTAGATACCTGGGGGTCCGGCTATCCCTGTCCAAATCCATGCTGCTGACAGATAACTATGCGGCTGTTGCACAGCTAGCTAAGTCAAAAATGGATAGATGGAGCTCCCTCCCGTTGTCACTTGCTGGGAAACTCTCCCTTATTAAAATGATTCTGGTCCCCAAACTGCTTTACTTCTTCAGCAACGTACCAATCTGGCCTGGGAAACAATACTTCAGGAATTTACACAATACATGTGCACAGTTCTTATGGCATTCCGGTGTGGTCCGTAATAAATGGCTAGACATGGTGCTCCCATACGAGAAGGGAGGATTCACAGCACCGGATCTGATGCTATATTGGACGGCTGCATAGGCCCAATATGCTACGTACTGGTACCCGAGCCCTCTAATTCGCCCACACGTCAAATTGGAGACTCTAGCTGCTGATAAGACTAATCTCATGGCTCCAATATTCCATTGTGCCTACATGCTTGACTCTCCGTTTGACCCAGTGGCAGCCACCCTACTTGCCTGGAGCCGATTCCTGTACAGGGCAAGCAAATCAAATCCCTACTATAAATGGCTCCCTGTCTGGGGCTTTCCCAGGTTGGAATCCACGCACGACACAGCATTGGCTCGACACTGGGGAACTGACTGGGCAGACGAATTGGACCTCGACATCTCTGATCATTTATGGGAAAAGATGTGCTCACACACAAAAAGAGTGTCCTTTAATTTCCGCTACCGTGTCATTCAGTTCAAACTACTTAACAGGCTGTATTATACTCCCCGCAAGATCTCGAGGTTCAATCGGACTGGTACACATAACTGTGCCCATTGTAAAACTGAGAATGCAGACCACCTACACATGTTCTGAACATGTAGCAAACTAGGAGATTTCTGGGATGGGATCTTGAAGACCCTCACTGATATCACCGAGGCAGTGATTGACCCCAACCCATTGGGAATCTTGTTTGGAATGTGGGATACTGATGACACCAAGCGGGTGGCTATATTTCTAAACATAAGTTGCATGGTAGCTAAGGAATGTTTACTTCAGTGCTGGAAGAGTTCTACCTCCCCTACTTATCAGAGATGGCTCAATGCTCTCCCTTGGTCTCGGACCTGTGAAGAAAAATGCCTGACAATGCTCCCATTACACACCCGCCCCAGGAATATTTGGTCTGACATCAACAGTTACCTCATTAATCTTAATGATAATGCATCCGACAGTGATTCACCAAGGGTGTCGTAGCGGTGATTCTGAATGTTAAATTGTTGTACAGTCCTCTGTCTCTCCCTCAGGTTTCCGCATCGCACTTTCTTCTTACTTTCCTCTTTCTCTCCACTCGAACTGATTACTGGAAATGTGTCTACTGTATAATGTGCTCTGACATGTGTGCTTTGTTGTACCTCTGCTAATAAATAAAAGAATAAATATAAAAACTTTCTAAGCCCTGGGTTTAAAAGACAGTTTATCATTACTGTCTACAAGCTGCTGAGCTTGTGTGAGTCCAATGATAACCTGTCTAGCTATAGTAGGGCAAGGACTCCAAACAAGCTCACCAATTAAATATCCAATACATATGTACATTCATTGAGAAGTAATACAAAGAATCACTCACCCACAGTGGCGACCCATCACCTCCAACACAAAGGTCCTCTGGTGGCTGCAAAGATCAAAACATTGAAAAATAAATAAGTAGACGAAGTATGGAGAAGACCTGGATTAACTCATGCACCCCACCTTTGCAATACGGAGTACCCCAACATGTTCTGTCTCTATACAGCCTGCCCATGAACTCAAAGCCATCTTCTATAGGTGCAACACATTCCAGAAGGCTGCATAAGGATGGGAGAGGACCCTTGCGATTTTATGGATTTGTTTGATTTTTTAACCCTTTTCAAATGTTTTGAATAATTGCATTCTGTTTTTGTATGAAAAACTGTGTATATTACTATGGATACTTGTTTGCTCCATTTGTATATATTGTATTTGCTTTGGAATTTTTCTTGAGCCAATTGTGTTTGGTAATTTATAGACCTTGCCTGTGAGAAATAAAAAAGATATTTTTGTAAAATTCTTAAACAGAAATGAGAATCTGTGGATTCGTAAGATCTCAAAAGATCACAATGAAGATTTAGGTGGACATGTTAATAATAAACACATACCTAGGAGCTTCTTCAGATATATAGGAAGTCCATGTTAGGACTCTCTAAGTAACTCGAGTTGAGTAAGAGATAGACTCTTCGAGCTATGCCCTTGGTATTGAGGAGACTACTATATATTTAATTTATATGTATGTTTAGTGAACCTGTCAGGACACTTTTCCGTTTTTTGCCTTTCATTTGGTAACCGGCGGGGAGGGGGTAGGGGTGAGATGGGACTGAACACTCTCCTTCACTATTGCCCAATTTGAGAATTACTTCTTTGCTGCAGCTGCACGGCATAACCCTGTTAAAAGGCTTTGTTGCAGTTGACTGAGCTGTCCATTCGTGTTGACCACTACTCGAGTAAGATCTTGGGGAGAAGATTACATGAAAATAATAGGGTGAACGGCAAGCGTGGACAACTAGGACTCAGAAGGCGAAAGCGACAAGTAGGACGGACCTTTGCACTTAAGCGTAAATGGAAGTCCCCTTCATGCAATGTACTCCTCAAGTGAAAATGACCCAGAGTGACTTTTACAAGCATTCACAACACCGATGCTCCAATCCCTTCCGTGTTACGCCATCCGCTACAAGTTCTTTCTTTACAAATCAATACAACACAATTAAAATCGTACTCACGAAAAACAAGCGTATCGTGCTTCAAATACACATGCTTTTAAGAACTGACACACAGACAAATCTACTGGCTTTGTTAATGCTGATAATAATAGAGCATCTGATCGGTCTGCCAACAACGTGCCGCATTCCCTGGGGGCAGTGCCCCTCGTAGTCAGAAGGGTAAAGGCAGGGCTTTATGTGGCATAGGAAATCGAGGGGGCGGGGGTTGATGGGGCCGTGGCTTGCAGGATGGATGTGTTTATAAAAGATGGCTTGAAAAGTACACAAACCATAGTAAGTTACGCACACAAATATAATAGCATGTATATATTTCTGTGCGTACCTTATGGTTTGCATACTTTTCAAGCCATCCTTTTTCAACATTGAGATATTTCTGTGTTTATAAAATATAGCTTGAAAAGTACACTATTCAATCCATCTTTTATAAAGCTTTGATGACAGAGGAAGTCCAAGGCGTCTTTGTAAGTTGGAAAAGCTTTATAAAAGATGGATTGAACTGTGTACTTTCCAAACCATCATTTATAAACAGAAATATAGCAGAGTCCCCAGGTTCGCCACGGGTCAAAGACGCCTCAGTGACCTGGGGAGAGGGAAAGAACAGGACATTAACTTTCTCACCAGAGGAATTTACAGTAACTGACAGAATTGCCAGCAAGCCACAGCAATCTCCCGTCGTGGCTGCGGCCGTGGCAGCATAATGTGTCCCGCCGTGGTGTGGCCCGGCTCAGCCTCACTTTTTGGAGATGGCCCGGGCTAGCCCAGGCCCACTTAAAGCACTGGGTGAAGGGCAAGCAGAGTAATGATGTTGGAATATTCTAGTTTTAAGTGAGTCAAGGAGATGCCCATGGTTAGTGCAGAGGACACCCTTCCCTATGAGCTCGTACAGGAAGACCCCCCAGGCCCATCCGCTCCTCAGGATGATTGCCTCTTTGAGAGCCATGGGGGACAACAAGTCAGGAAACACATCTGTCTGCCACAGGCATAAGACTGCAATGCGGGACTGCACATTCCTAAGAGACCCATGATTGAAAGCATGCAATCAAATAGTTCCCTAATATTGGTCATCTTGTTATTAACTTGGGATGGTTCAAGTGTTGAGTCAACCTAGCTAGCATTTAATCATTTTTAGTGGTTCATTTGTGGGGGGTATTTGCCAGGGCTCAGCCCTGGCACTTATTTCTGAGCCCTGGCACTTATTTTCTCAGACCCACCTTAATTATGAAGTGGTGATAATCAGTGCTTCCATCAACCACCATGAGCAGGTGGGAGCTGTAGTGTAACCCCAAATATGTCGACACTGTGGGGAGCAGCTATGGGTGGTGGCAGCAGTGGTGGGGAACTGCCCACCCGCAGTGTCACAGGAGTGCTAGAAAATATTCGGGCCCTGGAACTTATTTTGTTACACAGTAATCACTGATTACTTGACCCTTAGCTTTGTACTCTACGGACACCGGGTCCAGTTGCCAGCCCGCTTATTCCACCATCTTGCAGCACACCCAGACCGCTGTGCAACCCTTTCAAGGGCCACACAGAGATCTGCACGTGGTCACCTTTGGGCCGTCGTGGTAATGGCGTCCACGATCTCCATTATGCGGTGTAGAGCTGAGTCGGTGCCTATGGTCATGTCCGTCCCACAGAAGTCATTGTCGATGGAGCCCACCATGCCGACGATGTTCAGGTAGCTGGACTTCTTGGCTTCTTCAGTGGAGATCCTGCCTGTGAAGACAGCAGACATGGGAAGACAAAGCGTGGCAGTCAGTCAAAGGAGCATTTGCACACAGGTTCGTCCTCAGAGGATGAGGCCATTGCTCCATCCATAAGCATGTACCGCGCTTTGCCATTCTTGGCGCGATTCGCTCATTATAAATATATTTTAACATAAAGCGATTGCAGAAGTTAAGATGAGTGATGCTGAACCGTGGGCTAGTAAGGGGTAGTATGGCATTCTGAAGTACCAAGGGTCCTGCTGTGCACAGAACCCAAAGATGACGTCACACCATTGCTTCTTTTAGTATTCGGTTTTTAATTTCACCCAACGCATAATGAGCAATCCCAAATGTTACCCACCCGCCGTTAGTTAAAACCAGTCTGTTTGGTTTTGTACGAACCGCACTGAATAAATAGCACACACCGATTCCCATTTCCTATTCAAGAACAAATACAACCCTCTTACAGCCAGTATGAAACCAAAGGGTAAATATTCATTTTAAAGCACAATTGCCCGTGATCTCCGATTCGGACCCGAATGGTCCAAGTTCTAGTGCTGCAATGTCACCATTAGAGTGTGCAGTCTTCAATTTAACCAAGGGAGGCACTAACTGGTGATAAAGGCATGCATTCTAAACGACCTTACCACTTGTCTCCTGAGCTCATCTGTCTGTAGTGGGCATTAATATTGTGTAGGCGATTGTAGGGACCTACATAGGGTCTTTCCCCTGAGGGTCGTGGGGGGATCATTCGCTCAGGGAACAGGGTATTAGGACACATTGAGGCCTGTAACAGAGATCTTTAATGCTAGAAGAGGTATGGCAAAACGTTACTCATTTGGCACCTATAGGTTGGCCTACCTTTGTGTTCTGGAGCTATGTATATCTACTGGACGTCAACAGCATGCAGAATTGTGAGTTAACGCAGTGGAGGGTGTTATGTTGCCCCGGGTGAAAGGCTGTGCCCCGGGCCCTGTCCTCTTTCCACGGCCTTCTTTATTGCCTTTATCATGTGTCCTTTGGTCTCCTACTCTCTGTGCTTACTGTGTGCTTCCCTAACTCAAAGCATTTTCTTGTTCTGTGATGGCTTGTCCACACCAGCCTTCAGGCTTTTCCCTCGCAGACCCCCCAATTTGTGATTCATTCGCTCGCCTTCTGATTCCATATTCGAGTCAGTAAGGAAAGGGCTGCCCCTATATTCTTGAAAGAAAACTGGTGAGACACAAAATGGTGACTAACAATGCAGTGTATCGAAAAAGGACCGCAACCCAACATCGCACACTCTGTCAAAGACAGTGACTGTGGTCCAGTGCATACTCGCTCTCCCTTATTTACTTGTCAGTGTACCCACTAGAGCTGGCCGGAAATGTAGATGGCCCTGTCACGCGTTCGGTGTCATCGCCGCAGTCATCCACTTACAGGCACCACCCAGTGGGGGGGTTCCTCTCTTCTAGAGGGAAGCAGAAGGCCCTGCCTTCTCCATCATCGAAAAACAAGACTGCAGCGAGCACCTCACACATGCCCTCTCTTTCGTGTAGGCAACAGTGTAGCACCTCCATCCCACTTTAAGTTTGGAAGCTCAGTTTGTGTGGTGACACTAACTCTTTTTTTGATGCAGCAGTGAAGTGCCAGTGTGATCCTGCCAAAGCAGCTATCAAAGCAATAATCAGATGGCAGTTGCTGGTTGCTCTGGTCACAGTGGAGTCTATAAGACAGGGCCTCGGAGAACCCCCCAGCACTCCACTCTAAAGGCCATAGAGCCCTCCGGCATTCCACTCTAATGGCCATAAAGCCCTCCGGCACTCCACTCTAAAGGTCATAGAACCCACCGGCACTCCACTCTATAGGCCATAGAACCCACCAGCACTCCCCTCCACTCTAAAGGCTATAGAACCCCCCAGCACTCCACTCTAATAACCATAGAGCCCCCCGGCATTCCACTCTAAAAGCCATAGAGCACACCGGCATTTCACTCTTATGGCCATAGAACACACTGGCACTCCACTCTAATGGCCATAGAGCCCACTGGCACTCCACTCAAAGTCAATGGAACCCACCGACACTCCTCCCTAATGGCCATAGAACACACTGGAACTCCTCTCTAATGGCAATAGAACCCACTGGCATCCACTCTAATGGCAATAGAACGCACCAGCACTCCTCTCTAATGGCAATAGAACGCACAAGCACTCCTCTCTAATGGCCATAGAACACACCAGAACTCCACTCTAATGGCCATAGTAACCACTGGAACTCCACTCAAATGGCCACAGTAATAGGCTACTGAACAATATAGGAGTTGGACTGGTGATTGAACAGTTTTGAACGCTAAATTGAGCTCTGACCCGCTAGAGAAACTATCATTGGTGCCTCCTAACACAGACTTAAATGCTGCTTTTCACTGGGAAATAGTTATATTTCTCTGGGGGTAACCAGCTTTAATTAGTAAAGTTTCCAACAGGCATTTTTCTTTAAATTATGCTGCATAAAATACCTTATTATGGCTACAAGCCTAAAGGACACTTAATTTCCATTCGCTGAAAGGATTTGTGTTGAATGCAGAATTTCTATAAAGTTCCCGAAAAAAGAAACGGGCAGCTCCTGGATCAGGTCTACAATTGCTTGTGTCTTCTTTTCTGTGAACGTTAGACCAAAAGTTATGTTATGTTACTTGGCATTTATATAGCGCCTTATATATCATTGGTATGATCTCAAAGCGCTGGTAGGTTGAACCCCCTCGGGAACCGCAGTTCAAGTCAGTAGGGAGAGAGAGTGCTGTATGGTGCGTGGGCGCACCGAAAATGTGTGCAGCTGGTGTGGTTGTTGCATGATAGCTGCTTCTTAGCAGTAGGTGTGGTGCTGTTGGATGTGTTCAGTCTGGAGGGTGGACACCCAGACTGAGTTCTGGCTGCGTTAGGCCTCTGGAGATGCCTAAACTAGCCGGTATGTGCTCAGCTAGCTTTGTTTTATTAGGATGATGAGGTGTTCTTGGGGTCATGTTAGTATGAGGACAGCTAGGCCGAATGTGTCATAGCATAGCTGTGTTCTAGCTGAATGATGGTGTATTTGTATTTGTATTTATTTTATTTGTAGCGCGCTCCAGGCCTAGGAGGCATATTTACATATATTCCGCAATGTATACAAAACAACAATAGCAGATTTACATCTATTCCACAATATATACAAAACAATAGAGCGGAAATTTACAGTATAGTACATAGGTGATCACACTGGATGTTATCATATGAGCACAGTAGGCGAGGCAAATTAGAGGAGGCAGAAAACTCAGGTGATTGCAGCAGGCGGAAGCTACCTCAGATTTGAGCGAAAAGCCAAGATTTGGTTTTCAATTTGAAAGAATTGAATGATGGTTCAGTCTGGATATTGGGTGGGAGAGTGTTCCAAAGCTTGGAGGCCAGAACAGGGAAGCTTACGCCCCCGGATTTTTGGAGTTGGAATTTTGGCATGGATAGGCAGTGTATCTGTGCAGTTCTTTGAGGTCGAGAGGAAGTGTGGAGGGAGAGGCGTTTGGAAAGGTAGAGGGGGGCCTTGTTTGTCAAGCATTTATGGGTGAGGGCAAGTGTTTTCAGCGCAATTCTTTGTTTCACAGGGAGCTAGTGCAGGTTGGTCCTAATATCAGATATGTGTTGGTTTCTTGGAAGATTTAATGCAGCTCTAATGGTGTTGTTCTGGGTAATTTGTAGTTTGTTAAGGTTGGACTGGTTGGTCCCCAGGTAGAGGGCACTGCAGTAGTCAATAATACATGTTAAGCGTTCTGGCTAGAAAGATACTGTTGGGGGTGGTCAGAAAAGGTCTGCAGGCCGCAATGTGTTTGCAGGTATATCCCGACGCTGATCTGATGGCATTAGTTTGTTTTGTCAGGGACAAGGTGGAGTCAAGATAGATGCCTAAGGTTTTAGTATCCTTGGACACTTTAATGACATTGCCATCAATGGTGAAGGTCTGATACAGGTGATCTAATTTATTGAGCCGCTGAGAGGAACCCAAGATGAGGAGCTCCATCTTTTCATCATTGAGACAAAGTTCGTGTTGGGCCATCCAAGCCTGGATTACCAAGTATACTTCGTTCAATGCCTTGGTGTCTGCAATGTGATCACTGGTGATGGGGATGAGTATCAGGGTGTCATCCGTATAATCAGTGTAAGAGACACCCAGATAATCAAGAACATCGAAGAGAGGTTTGGTGAACACATTGTAGAGAGTAGGTGACACGCAAGATCCTTGTGGGACCCCACATAGGATAGGGGCTGGGTCAGCGGCCGCTGAAGGGGAAAAAACCCCCAAGTGTCTGTTGCCGAGAAAGGATCTGACCCACGCAGTGGCTGAATCCGAAAAGTATGCGGCAGAGCAGAGGTGCCGACATAGGATTTTGTGATTGACCAGATCGAAGGCCGCCGACAGGTCTAGGAGTAATAGCAAGGCTAGTTTCCCATTATCTTTCAAGACTTCGATTTAGGTTTTCAAATCTATCAGAGCCGTTTCCGTTCCGTGCCTGGGACGGAAGCTAGATTGTCTTAGTCCAAGGAGGTTATTAAGTTCCAAGTAGTCTTGGATCTGCATATAGGCCACACGATCAAGAATTTTCAGCATGAACGGGACGTAATTGGCCTATAATTGGTTGGTATACTCGGGTCTAACGAAGGTTTTTTTAGCAGTGGGATCACCCAGGCATCCTTCATATTGTCAGGAACAATACCTGTTTTAAAGGAGGAGTTGATAAATGCCGTTATGAAAGGGGCAAGGTCATGAGCCGACTCCTTGATGATGGAGGCAGGGAAGGAATCACCTTGGCAGTTTGACGGTTTGATTCTATTGATGATGAGTAGAGAAAAGGCAAACGGTTTGATGTTAAGTGATACGAAGGGAGGAGTTGTGATAGGGGTGGGCTGACGATTATCCAGCTTCAATCCATTTTGTTTATCTTTGATTTTAGATTGGAGGGAAGCGATTTTGTTCAGAAGGGCTGTCTGGATATTGGCGCACCAAATGCTAACTTTAATACACATGTCAGGAGGTGTGGCCGGAGATTCCAGTTCCTTTAGGATCTTGAATAGTTCTCTGGTGTTTGAGTCTGCTTGCATGATGCGGGTATTAAAGGACTCTTTTTTGGCATGGTAGATGGCTTCTTTATAGTTAAGAGTGGCAAGAATAAGGCCATCCTTGTGGGCATCTGACTGATGGCTTCTCCAACGGTTTTCCGCACAACGTTTAGTTTTGCGGAGCACTCTTAGCTGTGGTGTAAACCAAGAGTTCAGGTGCGCGTGCTGTTCAGGCTTTCTCAGTTTAATAGGGGCAATAGAGTTTAAAGCTGAGAGCATTGCTTGATGTAAGTGTCAGCAAGGATAGTAGGATCAGAGCAGTAGTATGTGACCTTGTTGAGGAAGGGGAGTAAAAGTGGGAGCAATTTCTCTCTGGTTATGTCTTTTTTGTTTCAAGTGGGGATGGCAGGGGCCAGTGTAGGTGAAGGGCGTGTGGCTGGAAGAGAGTAGACGTGTAGTGTGAAATGGTGTTTATCAGTAAAGCCCTTCGACCAAGCACGAGAGCAGGACCGGGGGTGTACATAGCGGCATACGTATATAAAGCGAGAGGATGGATAGGGTAAAACATGTGATGCGACATGATGGGAACACAGTATTAAAGGAACAACACACGGCGAGATTTGTCTATGTCACAATGGAGACTGGCTAACACAAGGATAACTATTGTGGCAGTGTGTCAGCATATTACCTGCTTTCACCAAGTCAGCCAGCAAGCCACTCCACTCGGCCCGAAAGGTGTCTGCCCCCGTCAAGCTGCCATCACCACCGATGACGCACAAGTTGGTGATGCCTTTCTTCACCAAATTGCACGCCGCTTTCAGGCGACCGTCTCGGCCACGGAAGTCTTGACATCGGGCGCTTCCAATGACTGTGCCGCCCTGAGGGGGGAAAGAATGCAATGAAATGTCGTTCTTGTTGTGATGGTTTATCCCCTCTACATTGAGGGGCAATCTTTGTCAACAGCAATGCAGGCGCGCGCAGACACAACCGTTTGGCTTCAATAAGAGAAACACCCACACGAATTATTACAGAACGTTTGCTAACTTCCGCAAATGTCCGTTATCTAAATTTAAAATGAAACCAGTAAAAAGAGCAATACATTAAGGTAGAGAAGAAAATGCGATAGCCCTCCTAGGCAGAAGCACAAAGTGACTAAATAAAACATTCCACCAAATTAAGACACACCATAGAAGAACGAGCCCACAGTCCCACATATTAAGGAATATTGTTATTCCTTAGAAAAATGTCATTTGTAATGATGTTTATTGAGGCATTAATGAGAAAGCTAACTGGTAGTCTGCACAGTGTTTTTCATCTGCTTTTTTGTGGCCGCCAGTTGCGCTGCAGAACTTAGACTTCTACATCTTTGCAGGGATAACAGACGGAAGATACGGGGGCGGAATATAGCACCCAGTGAGCAAGCAATGTGTGCACATACAGATACATGGCATGTGGTGCAATTCCACGCCGCACACTGAGCACCCACGGCGCAAGGGAGAACGGGCAGGTGGCGCAGTACGCATTTCTTACTGCGAGGAGCATCAGGGGCGGAGTGGTCACCAGTGAAAGGGATCCCAATGGCCCACCAGCTGGAGCATGGCACGTGAAAGTGATGTGCAGAGTGCGATGTGAGGGAAACGGCAGAGTGAGGTCCAAGTGACATTTTACAGTTACCTGCCAAACAATGGGAAACACATTTTAATCACATGACAGGTTTCCATTGTAATATTCTCTGGTAAGCGTGGCCCTTTGGGGTAGGGCAGGGTCACAGTGCAGGCATATAGAAAAGAATATGGTTCCATTTCATTTAATCGCCGGAATTTTCCAAACCTGGTATTTCACCATTTAAATGTTCATCAAATAAAAATAAAAAAATGTTTTTGGGTGGGTGTGGGGGGTACCTTTATGCATTGCGAGATGCATACATTTGTATGTATAAGTAAAGACACCCGAAAATGAGAACGCACCATTTTTGCCATTATTCCCGACCCCCTATGTTTTACATATCGCACAAGGGTGTCCTAATTTTGATATATATACACTGACAAAAAACGTTGTTAAAGGGACGTTATGGTTACAGGTAAAACTGAAAAACCCCAGAAATACGTCAGTTATGGTAAGCTAAGCAACCATAACTCGCGCTTCCACTGTGCACTGCAAGGACATCAAAGATGACATCACAAATGTTGTTCATGACATGACTGATGACATCACATGTGTGGCTCCCTCTTTTTTTGTTCACTGACATATGTACACTGGGTGTTTTTCTTCACTGGGAGTCAGGAACTAAAAATGGAAAAGGTACTATATTTGTTGACCTTACACTTCTCATATGGTCTTATACTACTTTCCCTAGGGTTCAGGCACATGATATGATACATATACATAGGGGAAGAAGTGAGCCCGAAACCCAGCAATCATTTCTGTGCATGAAGATAATCAGTTAGGGTATGAACACTTTCTGCTAGAACTGCTACGGTTTTGCTAACTTTCCTTTCCTTGTATATGCTCATATTTGTGTGCCTTGTTGTCGTCTCTTTATGTTTTGCATACAGTAGTACCATTATCTAGTAAGTGAGACATTCTTAGCTACTTATTACATGTTGCACAGTACACAAAACCTTGAAACTAAAGCATTCATCATTTCACTATCCAACATGAGAAGATTTTGAACCCCCATATAACTTTGCCTCCCCAGCACGAAACCTCACCCAATTTGGCGAAAATAATCTGAGCCGTCCATATACTTTTTGCAAAGTTTAGTGAGGATTCCTCCAGGGGGAGCAAAGTTATAAGTCGCCGAAAAAGTGGTCTTCCTATGAGTTTAGCAACTTAACCATAACTACACGGCCGCTACCACAGGCCATGTAATATATATATATATATATAGTACATAATGACACTGGAAGAGGAAATATTAGCACATTGCCAGTATGTATGATGCTCTAAATGTCGCATAAATGTGTCCTAAGTGCAAGGTAGGGACGGGCAAAAAAGAACAGAGTTAAATTAGCAGAGGGGTGTTTATCACTGCATCAACCCACCTGGGGGAGCTTATAGTAGCACTGGCAGGGCCAGGGTTAAGCTGGTATGGAGCTTCAAGGTCACAAGCAGGAGCTAAATTGGGCACAGTGCTAAGAAAAATCAAATCATTGCACATAGATGGATACCAAGTGAACTAGAGAGGCAAAGGGAGACGAAGGGGCGGATAAGCTACGGGAAAAGAGAAGTAGATACGGGTAAGCAGGGGCAGTCCAATAGAGGAGCAGTTACATATACTGGCTGTTAGCACAAAAAAAACAAAAAAAAGGCAGAAAGTGATCAGATGGGAATAAAATAGGTAGGGAAGGATGGTAGGGGTGCAGTGATACGTCTGCCCAGTGGGGGCACCACCATGATTGGGGGGGGGGCACCTCCCACCCATGATTTGTCATTAGCGTCCAATGGCATTGCCCCAGGCGCTAGATGGTTCAAGAAATTATAGACGTCACTTCAGAATGGTTGAACGTTCCCCCTGTGGGGGCAATTGCGTCGTGGTTTAACGGAAGGAATTCATAGAGGAAAGAAGGCACCGCTAGAGGTCACTGCAACACGCAAACTCAGCAGTAACGGATCAAGTGTGCAAGGAGGCAGCCGGTCCTGGTTTGACGTGAAAAGCGATAAAGGAGCTTGGAAAAGGTGCAGCATGCAAACTCATCCATAACGGATTGAGCTTGCAGTGAAAGGGGGCGGTCCTGAATTAATGTTAAAAGGGGTAATGGAGCTTGGAGAGGGTGCAGCAAGCAAACTCATCCATCACGGATCAAGCATGCATTAAAATGGAGCCGTCCTGGGTAATGAGGCTTAGAGAGGCGCAGCACGCAAACCCGTCCATGACAGATGAAGCTTGCAAGGAGGCAACCGATCTTGAGTTCATGTTAAAAGGGGTAATACAGCTTGGAGAAAGGGGCAGGATGGGTTATGGTCCTGCATTGGTTAAATATGGCTCGATAGAATGTTTTCTATTTTCAGAGGTGGCCCGTAAAATGACAGCGGCATGGCCAAAGCAAGAACATTACACTGATCAATATTTTGGCAACGAAAAGCAAGCGCACACCCAGCTCAGGTGAAGCTTGCTGGAGTTTCTGAAAGAGTTCAATGGCTCTGTTACCTGCCGAACGCCTATCAACCAGGAGGGGAAAAGAGTGCTGTTTACTGAAGCAGCAGGTGCGCGGGTATTTGTGGAGGAATAAATAGCTGTTGAGGGAAATTACATTGAAAGTATTGAAAAATAACATATGTTTGAGAGCCAGGCACATTGCTGGCGAGCTGAATGATGTCGCTGACACCCTGTCTCGTTCACAGTGGGGGGCATTTCAGGCAGCAGAGGCCAGACGAAGAGGATCAAAAAACGCCTACGCCAATGGAGGCATTGGCACCCCTACTTTTGCTGCAAAAGAAGGAGAGCGTAGCCCAAAATCGGGCAGGGCAAAGGGGAAAAGGTCAAGCACCATGATGCCACACTATCTCTCATGCGTGTATTGTATCATGTCTTGCTGCCAGGGCCGGCCTTAGGGGCAGCAGCGCCCTGGCCGAATTGGCGCCCCCCTTCCCTGCGCGCCCATGGTCAACAGGGGCATGGCCACGGAGTGTACTTTTGTTTTTTTTAAACCTCCTCGCTGCGGCAAGGAGGTAACTCTATTAATAGGGTGCATAAGCACCCTATTGTTCTAAATGCGCTCCGCTGTTGCGGGCGCATTGACCAACAATGAGGCGCCTGCCGCCACTATGCCAGCTCGGGGGAGCCCTTGAAAGACTCCCCCGAGCTGGCGTTGGGCTAACGGTGCCTTTTGTTGGTTAAGGCGCCTCCGGCAGAGGGGCGCATTCAGTGACAATGGCGTGCTGAGCACCCGATTCACATTAAATGCGCCTGCCTGCTGCGCCTTCTCCCGCTACGCCAGCTCGGGGGAGCCCTTGAAAGACTCCCCCGAGCTGGCGTGGCGGGGCTAATGGTGCCCTGGGGGCGCAGCGCCCCGGGCGGTCGCCCTGCTCGCCCCCTAAGGCCGGGCCTGCTTGCCGCTTCTCATAGCTCTCTGTAACCAAGAAATCTGTCTGCAACAAGCGTCACGATGCCCTCTGGCTGCTGCGCGCTCTACACATTCGAATAAATAAATAAATTAAGGAAACACTTGCAGGATGTAAAAAGGGTGATTGCGAAATACAAGGAGCTTGGCTTGACTTAACTACGAACGGTATGTGCAGTGTTTTGGAAGGGGCATTCACACAGGAAAAGACGAAAAGTGGGGATGCAGCACAGTTGGCAGCAGTAGCATGCGCAGGGAGAGTAGCCGGAGGGACAGATCCAACTAACAGTCCAATTATAATATATGCAACGAAGGGCTGGGAAAAAACCAAGGGAACAAGGCAGACCCCTAAACTTTGGGGAAATTGATATGCCTATTATTTACACTTGAGACGATATGATTCCACACATACGTGACAGCATTGTTCAGGGCAGCATCTGCCCTAGCGTACTTCGGGGCACCGAGGATGAGGGAAGTGTGGCACAGAGCACCACAGGAGATGAGCTGTCAGAGGGTGAGCTCTGAAACTCTCCTTGGATATGGTGTGTCTAAAAGCATACCTGTTTTATTTTGTCGTCATTATTTCTGTAAATAATAATAAAAGCATACAGCCAAATTTTATTTCACACACAATGGTAAACTGTAATACAGTTGGGGTAAGAAAGAGAGCAAGGGTGCCCACACTACTTAGCCTAGCAGGCCAGGCAATGGAGCGTTGTTTACTCACGCTATGGCACCAACTTCACGCCCCCACTAGGGCTCAAGCAGCCTACCGTCTCCTTCGGTGGGATTAGGATTGCCCGCTCCCCCTGCTCTCCTGGTGTTCTCCAGTGCTAGAAGTGTGCCTGGAAAAGTAACAGAATGAGCAACCTCGGCAGAGCACACTGTAGCTGGGAGCATAGTGTACCATGTGATACAGTGTTGCGGCTGGGGTGGTTTGGCAGCCAAGTGGGTGGAACGGGTGAAAAAAGGTGGTGCCCTGTATTGCTTTTCTTATTTTTTTCATATTCAGTCAGTCAGTGGGATTATTTATATATTGCCTAGACTCACTGGTCGTATTGCCACTAGAATGTATACCCAACATCTACTTGAACAGATGATTTTCCACACGGGCCTGTAACTAAAAAAAGTTTACGTTGTCATGACCGGAATTTGGTAATTTACTGGAAATCATTTGTCCCAAGAATGAAACTCTTATCTCCTCTTAACTGACAGAGCTTTAGGGAAGACTAGTCTGATTCTCCACATATCAAAGGATCCGTTCTGGGCGATAGCATGTGATGCTATCCTGAAGGTAGACAGGAGCAGCCCCAATTAAGACATTTGAAAAGGATGCAAAGATTTCTGCTCAATTGGAAGCAGGGCTCAAGTCGAGGGTACACGCGGGTGGACGGAGCCAACCCACTTTCTTCAGAGGGTGGACTCAGTCCCCCCAGCTCAAACGAGAAACATTGAATGTTCTCTTTCAATTTATGAATTAAGGCCGACTTCAGGGATCGAACTGCAGTTATCCGGCTTGCATGCTGGAGACTTCTCCATTGCACTATGTAACCTGATGAAAAATAGCAAACAACTAAAGGTGGAATGTCCCATTTCTGTACTGCAAATTCCAGGGAAAACATTTGTAGAGGTCCTTGGAATTTAAAACATGCACACCTTTTAACATGTTCAAAAACCCTAATAGAAGAAAATATTCTTTCTTGGTTTTGTGTGTGTTGATTTTATGAAAGGCAATTGCCACTTATCCTGTGCAATTTCGGTGGTTATGCAAAGTCAATTTAATGAAATGTGCATATTTCACCTTGATATTTTAATTTCTGGCGACTTCACATACCATTGCGTTTGTTGATGAGTCCCCCCACTTTCATTTTTAGGACTTGTCCCCCTGGTTGGAAGCCACACCCGGCTCCTGTGAACAGCTTGGACATGATTAGTTTCCCTACGTCCAGAAACCAATCATTTTTGAGCCACCTGGAGTCTACGAATACGTTTCATTGAAGTAACAGTAAGGGGTAGATTAGAAAAGACCAAGCGACTAGTCACTAAGGCTCCTACTATAACTTTACACTTGGGCCTTCAGAGGCCTTCAGACAATATATTGTCTTAGCATTTTACTTGAGATAACAATTTGACAAGTTTTCCAAAAATCAAGGGGGGAGGGAGTGTGAGGAGAGATTCCGTTTTCGTGTTACCAGGACCGCTCCCATTTTCCCTGGCTAAGATGAAGGCAGCTAGAACCCCTCTAGCTTCATAAACATACAGTCAGATTTCAGTTTAGCTGCAACTGGTATGAGATGGTATAGTGAAGCGGTATGCTTTATCTTCAAAAGTACACTTCCGGAATGGTGACTGTGGTTGCAAAAAGTAGAGGAACTGTTAACAGTAAAATATAAAATGAGTAGAACCCTGCTCCTCCCAACTGTTCCCGTTCACTTTGATAACCAGTATTCTCTTCCATTCATTTCCTTCTGGGATGGTGTTATGTTGGCATGGAGATAGTTGGGCCAGTGAGCGCCAATCTACCCAATTTAAATTGATGCTCCCGGTGACAACACTCCCTTCCTCAGCTTTTCATCCTAATTTTGGGAGAGAAGAAGCATTAGCACAGCCAACATTTTTAGCGTTTGTGTAGGCATGGGGTAGGCATTTGCCAGGCACAGCCTTAATGGCAGTACCTGGCCATTAGATACCAACAGCTAGTCAGATAAGAAGTACCTGGGAAAATTATGTCAGTGACTGGCGAATGCCTATATAATACGTATACTCAAGGCATAATTGTTCCCTTTGCCAAAGCTTGTTTTTAACAGCACTTCAGAGTAAGGAACAGATGTGAGGGGAGACATATTACTTATAAAGCAAGTAGCCTTGGGAACTTTTCCTTTCTCTCTGAAGGCAAACTTGGTCAAGACATTTTTATTAAAGCAGGAGCTCATTGACAGAGGCAATGGAGCCATTAACTCCCAGAAGACTGATTAGAAATAACTCTGGTGAGCCCGATGTAGCACAACAATTTTTGTTACTGCATGATAGAGCTAACTCAAAAAGCTCTCGAGGGGGTGTGTTTTAAGCAGGAAGGGCAGGTAGTGGGGGGCAATGGCCAAAAGGGGATTAGCATGGCCATGGACGGTCATTGGATTGATAACAAACCAAGCAATGTCCACATACCATCTCCCTCCTACATGTCCTCCAGTGCAATAGTTTTGCGTATAGGTTGCGCTAAAGCACCACCTACAAGCCAAAACTAAAATGGGATGAAGGAAGGAAATTGGAGGTGAAGAATGTGCATGACAGAAGCTGCTAACCTACTGGAGGAAACCCCTGCTGCCATCCAGACCAGGAAACGATTCATGAGTTTCAGTTGAAGGCAACAGGTTCTTCTGTGGGTGTATGTGTCTGTGTATGGGTGTTGTGTGTGTGTCTGTGTTTATTAGCTCACAAGAGGCTCACTTCAGCCATTTTGGCAACCTCTAAATGGGACATTTTGTAAAGCTGCAAGGAACAGAGAGAGAACCAAAGCAGGCAGAAGAATCTTGAGTCCTTCAATAAAAAAAAAAGAAATCCTCAGGACACGAGAAGCATAGGGTTCAGCAACAGCTATCCTGCACCAAGTATCACTAAACAGCGAATAGCCACCAAGTGGGCTCTTATGGTATATACAGCCATATCCAAGAAAAAACTGAAAGCCTCTCTTTCATCAAAGGAGCTAGAAGCTTAGAAACCACTCGCTGGTATTAAGCGTGTTATAAATGAAAACTAAAATCAAATAAATAAATAAATAAAATGGATCTTGAGGTAGGATCCAAGGCTTCTATGTCACAGGCTGGCAAAAGGGGGGGAAACATGACTTCTTCATCCAAAAGGAAATGGCCAGAATGACTTGAGGCTTTACTGAGCCGATCAATATGTGTGGAGTGATGGCTGGAAGGAAATAGATGAGTTAATGATGTGAAGTTATGGATACAGTCTTTCACTTCGGCATAAGGGGTTGGGGGTCACTGTACCTTGATGAAAAGCTTGGAGGTGCGAGTTGGCGGGTGATGCCAACATATTTATTGATGTGTCCAAAACGGTGGGAAAGCACAGAGAATGATATGAAAAAGTCCATAGGACGCCATCAGGGAATGAAGATGAACCAATGTCCTCCAATTCACCTCACAAATGGTGGAGCTTGAATGTGTGGTTTCACAGGGTTCCTCCTTGTCCCCTCTCATTTTTAACCTTTACTTCCGTCCTGTCTTTAGGATATTCAGGAAATATGGTCTGCTATTTCATTCATTTGCGGATGATACTCAGCTGTATATTGAGCTTCAAAATAGTGAAGAGGTTTTTGAGAGAATTAACCAATTTATGAAGGGACTCAATGAATGGATGAATAACAACCATTTACAATGAAATGCAGCAAAAACGGAAATCATAATTTTCAGTCCAAAGAATAAAAAGCCATCGGAACGACAAAGTTCTCCTCCACTGAATCTAGGGGAACAATTGCAATACGCAAAAAAAGTTCAAAATTTAGGCTGCTGGTGGCAGGAGAACCTGAATAGTGAGACGCAAGTAGGAGCCAAAGTGAAAACAGATCTCTTTGCATTACGATCACTACGAAAGATACTCCCCTATATTCCTATGGAAGACAGGGCAGTTATGATGGGGGCAATGACCAACCCCCACCTGGATGACTGCAATAGTTTGTTAGCAGGAATTCCTCAAAAACAAATAGGGAGACTCCAAAGAGCACAGAATGCAGCAGTAAGAATAATTGGAAACCTGAAGAAAAGAGACCATGTGTCATCCATGCGGAGATTGCTCTACTGGTTAATGGTGGAGGACAGAATCAAATTTAAGATGACATGCCTAGGGTTTAAATGCATTAAAGGGCTTTCCTCTGCATACTTAGCTGATACAATTGTATTATATCATCCGAAAACGAGTCTACGCTCAGAGGACAAGCTCCTACTCTGTACGCCACGAACAAAATGCATCTCAAGAGGAGACAGAAGCTGTGGAGCTTATGGACCTAAAGTTTAGAACCAACTCCCACCTGAAATTAGAAAGTGTGAAACTTTGGACCTTTTTAGAAAGAGATTGAAAACATTTTTATTTAAATAAACGTATTATCTTCTAGTTATCATCTGTGCCCGAATACGGTTTGCTCTGTCTGGTGTGCATAATAAATCATTCAAAATCAAAATCAAATGATTTATCAAAATGATGGCATCAGACGAGAAGATAGAGTTCAAATCGATCCGCCATGTATTTTAGAGCATACATCGTTCTGAAAAAAATTCCAATGCAACGTAACCGGTTTTTCTCACCTTAACACATGCAAAAACAATGGGTCGGGTACCGCCATCTTGTGCTAATCTCATGCATTGATCCATCGCCCTATGTTCAAGTGCCATTGCGGCGCTAATTCAGATCACCCACCCCTAATGCTGACATCACTAGACACTCACGCCCCATTTCACAACGCCAATGCACGTCTCATGTCGACGTCCTGTGTGTGCAATCTATTGATGTTGCTCCATGGAAATGTCAAGACACTTCGTTCCTCGACAAGTGTAAATAAACCTTTTCTGATCACACAACGTTGGAGTTTCTTTTTCCTTCATGTCAGTGTATTTCATTTCAATTTTCCCAGACTTGTTTCTGCTCTGTTCAGCTATCTGCCAACTGCGACACTGAACCGGTACTGCCTAAAATGAATTAGTTGCTTTACATTTCTTATATTATGGACAAATGTCTTTATCAAACCATATTTAAACATGTGTCCTTGCAAACTTTTAAAGTTTGAGCCCATTAATCTTGTCTTTTCACAATATGTTTTTGTAACATGGCGGTTTCTTCGCTTGTCTTTGTTTAACGTTCAATGTTAATCGGAATTCTCTTTTCTTTTCATGTATACAAACAAAATCTTTTTTTTAACCTCACTGGTGATTTTGTGCTTCTTCACTATTCAGTAACGATGGCAACAATTCAGCCCTACCTGTATGAGCCTGAATATTCTGAAGAGGAAATCCTTGAAAGAGAAAAAACTCGAGACGATGTGGAATCAGATGAAAGTCATGAGGATCAATCACAGGAGCTGGAACCCAGTTGCATGCAACACGTTTCCCCCTGGTATACCTGCCATCGTTGTGTGCTTATGCAAACTCTGGCTGCTTGACATACATTGCCGAAGAAGACACACCACTGCTATGCGTTACCGAGCTACATGACTTCAGGGCCGCCTGCCTTACAAAATCTGTGTTGCAAATGATGATGGTCCTTATGCCAGGGACGTCATTGAGGGGGTCGCCAGAGGTCGCAACTGCGATCCCTGTGGTCTCCCTTGCTACCCCTGTGGTCTCCCTTGCTACCCCTAATGAACTCCTGGGCCATGTCCAGCGCCATGTGGTTCTTTGCTTGTGGAGTGGCTGGCTTTCTTGTTCCGGCCTCTCTAAAAAATAAATTCAGGGGTCCGCAAAGTCTAAGACTTTCAGCAGTGACCCTAAATAAGAAAGAATAGGAATACCAAATAATTTGTCTTTCTGGAATTCTATACAATAATTGCTAGACTCATTAAAGGTTTATTTCAGGCACACTTCAGGGAGTGAGTCACTAATTTAGTCTGTTCTTAAACACCTCAACTCAGCCTTTCATCCTTTTGAGGTTGATAAATGAGTGCCAACACAGGTTGGGTGACAATTTATGTATATTTGTTCTATATAAAGCGCTTAAGCGTAAGTGCTATATAATACAACATCATTATCATTTGGCCATGGACGGCTGCTTGCATTCACAGTAATTTGCTAATATGGGCCTGTACACACTGATCGTAATGATACATATGGCGATCCATTCTGGTATGAACTGTATTTCACATTATAGTGATATCCTAACCATAGTTTTCGTAGTGTACTTAGGAACAATTCTATGTAATGCCACTCCCTGTTTTGTCAACGGGTGAAAGGTTGTGTTCCATCGCTACCTGTGATATCACTTCAGGGTAGGGTCAAATGACATCACTTTCTGTGATGTCATCAAGGGTCGTGTGATGTCACTTCCGCTACCCCTGGCATTTTGGTGAAATAACGTCCCTGTCTTATGCACGAATTTCAAGCTACAGTTCACCATCATAATCCAAGTAACAAGTACGTTCACTCTATATTCTTTTTTATTTTTTTTATTTAAAAAGATTTAGTTTGTTAACAAACTTTTCATTATTCATTATTTACATCTTACATTCGTTATCAATTTGCGAATATCAGACAAAAGGAAGAAGAAAATAAGGTAAGAGAATAATCAAAGAAAGAGAAGGCCATCACATCATATTCACATTAAAAATAAATAAATCATCTGATACTATTTAATGTCCGCAGATCACAAGATTCATCACATTATACATATCCAATCTTTGAGGTCAATTATGTATTATTCCATGCGTTTATACTGCAATGTTTAGTTTCATAATAGTGTCCCAGTATTGCATAATTCTGATCGTGATAATCTTATTTATCCCTAATAGGATATATGTCCATCGCTCTGCTACTCCCATTTCTCTTGCTCCTAGTGGTAACCAGTTTGCAAACCTATCTCGTATTTCTTTCAGCGCTTCACATTCCATAATTAGATGTCTAAGAGTTTCTTTAGTCACTTGCTGTTTACAGTATCGGCATCCTGCATCTTCTGGTCCTATTTGTTTGCTTTGTTGTATGTATTCTTTCGTAGGCAGGACATTTAATCGCAGTTTTAAGAACATATCTCTGCTGTGTTGATCTGGGAATCGGGCTAAATATGATGGAAGTTCATTTATAGCCCTTGTTTTTATCTCAGGATGTATGTTCATTTGATATTTTCTAATATCATTTGATATTTGTATCCAATCGTTTTGTTGAAGTTTCAATTTGGCCTTGGTTGGTGGATTAATGTGTGGTTCTGTAGATATTTCTAAGTTCTTC
The DNA here is from genome assembly GCF_040938575.1 of Ambystoma mexicanum. Classification (NCBI taxonomy): domain Eukaryota; kingdom Metazoa; phylum Chordata; class Amphibia; order Caudata; family Ambystomatidae; genus Ambystoma; species Ambystoma mexicanum. The sequence goes on from NC_090926.1 coordinate 184,914,834, forward strand.
ATCAATTGATTGCATGATTTTGCCCATATAGTTATTGTAGTATCATTTAAGAAGAGCTTTTTTTGCGCAAGATGTCAATCACCAGTATTTTATCCGTTAGTAAGATTTTCCTATATATGTATTACTTTTTCCACATGACTGTTGTTTCCAAATGATATTAGCGCCAACTCATTATCTTATACGCTGCATAGGATATGTCGCTGGTAAGGATAAGGTTTTTCGTCAAAAGATGGCTTCTAATTGAATCAAAATTTTTGGGGAAATATTCAGTAAAGACTCACTTCAATATGTCAAAATTGGCCCGACTTTTTGTCTATAAAAAGTCGTCACTGGTCTAATTGAAAATGTTCCATATTTTCTGTGAATTATGGATCCTGATGTGCTAATGATGTTGCTTTTATTTTAAGATGCTCTACATGAGTTATTTCTGTTTCTGATTGGTTTATCCATATCCCCAAGTACTTTACTGTATTTACAGAACTGATTTTTTCTCCTTTTATTTTTATGGCCAAGATGTTTTTCTTTTTTAAGGTTGTCTGATAGGTGAGTGACATTATTTCTTCTGTTTTTTTAATGTTAATTCTTAGACAATTTCTTTCCGTATATGATATGAACGCTGAGACTCTTTTCTGTAACCCAATTTCAGTTTTGTCTAGAAAGACGATATCATCAGCAAATATCATATATGGAATTTTTGTGAAGCTCAATATAGGTGGATCGCCTGTCATAGCAACTTCTGTCATTTTCAGATCTGATATATATAGTATAAACAAAGTAGCTGCAAGTGGGCACCCTTGTTTTAAGCCATTGTCTATTTTTATTTCCCTTGAAATAGCTCCCTTTTTTGATAATCACACTTTTACAGATGTCTGAGAGTATAGTGCTATTATGGGATTTATAATATCATTTGGGTATTGCCATTGTTTCAATTTAATCCATCATTTTTGTCAATTCACCGAGTCGAAGGCTTGTTGAAGATCCAAAAACTTTGCAAAAGTCTGGTTCCGCAATCTATATGCTTCGTATTTTAACATGTTCAATAATGTCACATTTATAGTGGTTCCAACTTGTTTTGTGAATCCCGTTTGTCGATAATCCAGTAGGTTCATCGCAGAATCCCATCTGGTCAAGTTCTTGTGTAGGGCACTTGCAAATAGTTTGCCCAGCAGGTCCAGCAAAGCAATGGGCCGATAATGAACAGGGTCAGTTCTGTTTCCTTTTTTGTAAATAGGAATCATTGTAGCAGTTTTCCAAGTCTTAGGGACTTTCGCATGTTTACTTGCAATTTTAAAGGTAGTTCCACAGATCTCTGTCGACTGTTCCGGATTTCTTTTAATTATTGCGTTGCTTAAACCATCAAGACCAGGAGCCCTTGAGCCATTTAGTCAGGTTATTTGTTCCAGTATATCATTCCTTTCCCACTGTAATTTCCAGGGTTCCATTGATGTTTCTTTGGGGCTTTCGTTTAGGTGATCTGATTTAGAATACAAATTTGAGAAGTGCTCAGTCCATGCATGTTCCGCTACTGTAGATATCATATTGGTTTCGGAATCTTCATTCGAGTTAAGTAGGCTCCACAAATCTCTGGAGTTCCTTTGATTTAATGTCATTAACATTTTCTCAGCGTCAATTTGTAAAGTTTGAGCTTGATTGTTCCTTACCCAATTTCTATAATATTGTTATAGTTGTCGTATTTTCTTAGTTCGCTGTACTGGTTTCAATTTGTTCACAATTTTGATTTTCTTTCTTAGTTCTTTTTTCCACTCTGAAATTTGTGGGTTAAATGCGTGGAGATGTTGTTTTTTTTTTCCTTCTTGTGCATCTTTTTTCTTATTTCTGTATGCTATCAATAACCATGGATACTCTAGTTTTTCTTTACTTGTTATGTTTGTATCCAGAAATAATGTTTTCAGCTCTTCGACTTGGGAATTCCTGATCCACAATCTGTGAGAGTCATTCACCAGGGGTAATGATTTCAATTGTATTATTTGTGTTAGTTTATGCATCAACTTCCATTGCATTGTCACTTTATAATGATCGCTCTGTGTCGTTGGTATTACTTTCATTTTTTCAATTTTTGACGTCATTGATTCGGAATGTATATGTAATCAAGTAGAGCAATTTTCCCATTTCCACACCATGTTGTTGTCATTTCATTATTATATGCGTATGGGCTATTTGCTACTATCATCTTTCGATTTGTCATTTCTTGATTCCAAATTTTCGCTTTTAAAGTAAGTTTTCTATCTTCAATTTTCCTGCCTTCCTCCGTATATAGGTGAATGTTAAGATCCCCACATATAATGATGTCATGTTGATTGTATGAGATCTGTAATTCATCTATCCGTGTTAATAATGTATCAATGAAAGCTGTTTCATTTATTGCTTTAGCACTCCAATAGATATTTATTATGGCTATTTTTCCATTCTCTTTTTGGTCATAGGCATTATTTTGGCTTATTTTAGTTGTTCTTATTTGACATACCGTAATGTGAATAAAAGGAGTCAAATTAAAGGCATCAATGATTTTAATATTTGCATCAACTTTAATGAAAGGTAAGAGCCCTGCTGACGGTCGACCCTTCACATCTGTAATTGCAGGGTTGAATAGAGTTGTATAACCTTCACAAATTGGGGAGTGCGTTAACCATGTTTCTTGCAAACCTATTAAGTCAAGTGCCAGTAAATCATTATTGTTGTTTCCAAATAAGTGGGAGAAGCCCCTCGTATTCCAAGAACATAACGAAATTGAGTGTCTTGTTAAGTTTTCTGATGGTTAATATTGATCTTTCATTTGTTTAATGTATCTTTTGTTAGGACTTTTTCCTTCTGAATTTCGTTCAGTTACTTCACCATTATAACTGTCTCGCGATGTCTCACTAGTAGTTTCCTCCATCCTAGTGTCCGTTCTTTTTTGATAATGATTTGACACTTTTGACTCATATTGATCCAGGTAATCTTCTTCTGCATAGCATCGAAATCCCAGGATCCGACATTTATTAGCTGTCTTTAGTATTTGCTCATATATTGGATAGGAGCTAAATTGTACTTCTACTATATCAGTTTTGTCTTCAAAAGGGAATTCTACCACTTGTATCTCTTGAGAATTGATGGGTTGTAGCGTAATTGTCGCATGTATTAGTCTTAACATATTTGTCCGATTTAGTATTAGGGGATCTTTTTTCCTCTAAATCGCTCGAATGTCACTCTGTGGGAATCAGATTTCCATCGTGGATCTATAAAAAAAAAACAAAATCGTCATTTGTAGGTGCATTTTTTTGTCACAATGTTTGCCATTTTCTTCTTCAGGAGAATTTTCTTGGAATATCGGTCGTTTGATCTCATCTTTTTGTTTACGATTATTTTTCCTTCTTTGATAGTTGGTTCTGTTATTTCGCTGCGAGAAAGTTCGATTTGATATGTCGCTTCTGATGCTTGTAGATTCCAAATCCGTTGTTGAGATGTCATCCAATGTTAATATCTCTTTCTCTGATATCACGGAGTCTCCTTGAGTATATGCATCTACAGTATACAATGCATCATGTGAAGTTTCAGGTGTTATTTTATCTCTTGTATTTTCTAAGTGTATATCGTCATCATTATCATCATAGGCACTGTAAGTTGAAAGATTTATTAATAGATCTATCACTTGTTGGTCTTTCATTTCAATCACTGGTTCCTTCCCATCTTTATTCTTTCCTTATTTTTTATTGACTTTTCATCCAAGGGTTTTTTAGACGTTGATACTTTCTCATTCTTGGTTATGTTATTATTTGATTTTATTGGTAGTGTTAGATTTCGTAAAAATGCTCTGGATCCTCTCTTTGTTCCTTCCACCTTTTTTTTCTCGCTTTGTTGTTTTTTGAATTTTTGTCTTTTGATTAAATGTGTTTTGTTGTTTGTTAGTTCTCATAGTTGAGTCAAACATTGAGAAACTTCCTATTTGTGATTGAGCAGCATCCTTTTGATTATTCTTTGTTATTGCAAGTGTTGTTTTATTTGGGGGGGGTAGATATTCTTAGTCAGCTCCTTTTCTTTTAATCTGGTGTTCATCCCAGTTTTATTTTGGATCTCCATCACTATTTGTGGTTCTTCAATTAGTTGTATGTTAGCTTTCGTCGCTACAGCTGGAGTTATGGGATGTGCAACTTCAATTGTTGGTCTCTCTGGTTTCTGTTTTTCTGTAGTAGGGGGTTTGGAGGTATACATTTTCTTTATGTGTTCTTATGATAATTTCTGTCATTTTATTTGTCAAATCCTCTTTCTGCGCTCTACCTTTCCTTGCATTTTCAAATAGTCTATCCTGCCATTTCATGGAGTTTTCGGCCTTTTTATCAAGCCTCTGATGCATAGTAGTTGTGAGTGATTCTAGATATATCTGTTTTGTATGTATTAAAGCTAAGAGTGTAGTTTGGTCTTTGATTGTCTCTGCTAGTGTTTCATATAGTTTCATAAATGGCAGTAATGCATGGGTTGCCGCTGTAGTTAGAGCATTTTGTAGATCTAACAGTTGTCGGAATGGCTGGGTAGATTTTCTCTTTATTATTCGGTGTGTCTGGAGATTCATTATGACTCGTTGTTGATTCCGTATTGCTACCTTGTATTTTTTGCTGTAGTATTGGTGGTAGTGATGTTTTCCTTTTTTCACTTGTAGGTGTTTCTATGCTCTTTTGTTTTGTTAATTGAAATTCATATTGTTCCTCTTTCATTAATCTTTTCAGTGAACATGATTTAGAGTTTTGTAGAGGAGCCAACATCATCAGTTGAAATAACTTCTGTCGCTTCTCATGGTTTTACATTATTGACTCTGTTTCAGTTATGTCCAAAGAGAGTCTATGAGCTTTCCTTTTTGCTCTAATGTAAATGTCATCCTTGTTATCATTGTTTATCGAGTTTTGAGTGTGATTTAATTGCCATCTTCGTTTTGCCTCAACCAACTTTTCTCTCTGAGTCAATGCTGTGCTATAATTCTTTCCACTCTGTTGGTGCATGTCATCCAGAATATACAGGGTATTTTGTTTATTGCTATTGATTAACGCTGGGATCTTGCACATATTTGTGTTGCCGTTCAAGATATTTGTATTTATATTATGATTTTTATCCATTCGAGCCATTTTAGGTATCGTATTTCCCATGTCAGAGAAGGATTGAACATTTTTAAACATTTCTTGTTGGAGAATTGTTTGCTGCCCTTCTTTCAATTGATATCCTTCCTTAGGTTGGGCACCCATTTCCTCTTCCAATCGTGGTTCAATATCCTCATCTGGCTTCCTCAAGGCTAGCTGGGTGTTTGCACAATTATATTCTTCGTTTTATGAATTAGAGGTGTCCAGTCCAGGTCTTGCGAGACCGTGAATTGTTGTTTATTTTGGTTTGTCTCTTTTGTTGTAATTTCAGTTGTTCCCATCACTGAGTTGCTTTTGTTGGGATAGGTGGATCCTGTTTCTTTAGGATTGGGTTGTAGGTCTAATGTCTTATTCATTCCTCCTTTTGCTTCTAATAAGTTGATGTTAGTTTCTTGTAGGTTAGTTGGTGTATTAAGCATAGCTGCCATGTCTCTCATTGATTCTGCTTTTGTTCTTTGCCTTGTATGAGGTCCAGTCACCATCATTGTTTTAACAATTGATCCATCGCTTCTTATTCCAATTTAAGTCAAATATGGCAATTCTGCCGGTTTAGTAATTGTTCAAGTTCTGTTATTCCATTTTTTTGTGTTCAATTAATTTTGGTTTGTTAAGTTTTTTCGTATATTAGGGCCACGCCTTCACACGCGATCCTTGTCTCACTCCCTCTTGTCGCGCTTATTTATTTTTATTTATTTACTACATTTATATAGCACACAAACAGCCCAAGGGCATTGAGGCGCTGTTACTTGCAAGAGATTAGTTACAGAGTTACAGAAGTGGTAGTGTCATGCACAACAGATCAGCTACACGACTACGCACCACCCTGATTAATATCCCGACACACACTGCTAGACTCCCCGGGTCACAGTCCACCTCCCAAGCTATCCCTACACCTGTGGTGCGGGGGAGTCGACATCGCTGGTGGTTTTGGGCCGTGCGCAGGGGCCGGCCCAGTTTGTTGCCTCATTTTCATTGTCAAATCCCATGGAGACTACGGTCGGGCTGGAGCACCCGATCGCGGTTACTTCCTGGTTCCGCGTCGGCTTCACGATCATGTGCTCAGGGTTCCGCTCACGTGATTGGGAGCCGGCGCATGTAAAAGCCGGGAAGTTCGAATCGCTCACCGCTTCACAGCTGTCTCACGACTCTGTTCGGCGTTTCAGGATTCACGTTGTTTTGCTGCATCGGATCAGGACTCAGGCTTACGAACCACGGATTGGCTTTCTTACTTCACGGACACTGTCACTCGGAACTCTGTACGGATATTGGTACTTTGGACTCTTTTTGCTAACGCTCAACGGATTGCTTTCAGATTTCCCCTTTCTGGCTCTTGATTTCTTGGACCCCTCGACCATTGACTCTACGTGATCAGTCCAAGCTCCCTTCGGCTACACCGGAAGGGCTACAGGTTTCAGCTGGTACCGCCCATCTGGTACACGGCTGCCCTGATTCTTGACGCTCCCTCGCACCAGAACCTCAGGCACTATAGCACCATCTTGCTATACCTAGGTAAGAGAGTTTGCACACTTCTTCATATCAAAGTACTGTGTTTGCCTGTGCTAACCCTAACTTCCTTTTAACAGCCTCTGGGGTCCTCAGCGTCATTAGATCCGGCGAACCATCAAACCACCTGTGGCCTCAAAGATCGCACAGGGAGTTGCTTTACTTTCTCCCTGTGGGTGATTTGTGGACAGAGGCCCATTACTCTCCACTACGCAGCAAGTCTTGACAGGTAGCAGTTGTAGGACGCATTTACAAATCAGTACATAAATACATTAGTACAGTTTTATGTAATGCGTCGGAGGGTTAATATTCATAGCTGATAGATGGGACATTATGTAAAGAGAATAGTTTTCATAGCTTTACGGAAGGAGATGAGGGAGGCCTCACCTCAGAGCGATGGATGTAGGGCATTCCAATGTGAGGGTGCGAGATATGGGAAGCTGGATCCACCTGCTCTAGTTCTTTTTACTAGGGGCACACAGAGAATGTTGGTATAGGGTGATCTGGTTGGTCTTGTAGAGGTGGCGGTGTGGATCCTTTGTGAGAGGTAATCCAGAGCAGTAAGATGGATGCACTTGTGGGTCAGTGTCAGAGCTTTGAAAATAATTATTTCCTTTATTGGGAGCCAGTGAGCTAATTTCCTGGCCTCTGAGATGTGTTCTCTCTTGGAGATGCTTTGGGCTGCATGGAGCGCATTGTTCTGGATGACTTGGAGCCTCTCCAAGTTTTTAGTGGAGGTACCTAGAAAGAGTATGTTGCAGTAGTCTAGCCGAGAGCCAGGGATGGCTATGGCTATGTTGGTGCAGTTCTCTTTGAAGAGAAAAGGCCGGGCTGCGTTGATTAGTTTAGCATGATAGGCAGCGGAGGAGGCTATTGCACCGATTTGCCTGTCCTTGGATAGGTAGAGTCCAAATAGACTCCAAGAGTTTAAACTGAGCCTGAAACTGGTATTTTGATGGAGTCAATGGAGAAGTGACGGAATTGGGAGTCGGGATTTTTTAATGTATCGGGGGAACCTACCAGGAGGTGTTCGGTCTTGTCCGAGTTGAGGCATAGTCCATTGTCTGCCAGTCAAGCTTGGATGGTGTTGTAGAGGTTATTGAGGGTCAAGGAGTCTGTGTCATAGTTGCCGGTAAGGGTGAGGATCCGGGTATCGTCAGCGTAGTTGGTGTAGGAGATACCCATAGCGTCCTTGGTGAAGAAGAGGGGGCATGTAAAGATGTTGTAGAGCGTGGGGGAGAGGCAGCAGCCTTGGGGCACACCACAAAGCATGATGGTGGGCGAGGCAGAGGCTAAGTCAGAGAACACTTGCATGGTTCTGTCTTGTCGGAAGGAGGTGATCCAGGCTGTGTCGTCATTGGAAAACTTGGCAGTGGAAGAGAGGTGGTGGCAGAGGACGTCATGATCTATGAGATCGAATGCCGCAGAGAGGTCAAGAAGTAGGAGAAGTGCTGGTTTACCCAGGTCTCTGGCACCGTCCATCTGATTTTTTAGATCAAGTAGGGTGGTTTCAGTCCCGTGTCTAGGTCGGAAACCAGATTGGCGGAGTCCTAGGAGTTTATTCTCTTCAATGAAGTGCTGAACCTGCAAGTAAGCTGCTTTGTCCAGTATTTTGAGGAGGAATGGGACAGTGGTGATGGGTCTATAGTTGTTAGGGGAGGTAGGATCGAGGGTAGATTTTTTTAAGAGAGGGGGTGCCCATGCTTCTGTGAGAGAGGAGGGGACTTTCCCTTTGGCAAAGAAGGCATTGATAAAGGCGGTCAGAAATGGTGCTAGGGCTTTGGTACAGTCCTTAATGATGGTGGCTGGGCAGGCATCAGTTAGAGGGTTTGATGTTCCTCATTAGGTTGATGATGTCTTGTTCCTGTATGGCTTTGAAGAGAAGGGTTTGGGGTGGTCCAAGGATGGGGGTGTGAGTATTGGGCAGCGCTTGTTTAGTAGCTAATATTTTATTTTGGAGAACGCTCAATTCGGTTTGCATGGCCGTTTGTATTTCAGCGCACCAGGCTTTATCTTTGGTGAAGTTCTGAGGGGTGGGGGGGTGTGGGAGTCTCTAGCTCCCTGAAGATGGAGAAGATTTCTTTTGTATTAGATTTGGCTTCAGAGATCCTGGATTCAAAGGATTTGAACTTTGCTTGGGTGATTGCTTTCTTGCATTTGTTGGAGCAGGCTTTGAAGTTCAGCTTGTCTTTGTCAGAGTGGGACGTTTGCCACTGTGAAAGTGCAGCCCGTTTTTCTGTGCGAAGTATGAGAAGGTCAGGGGTGAACCAGGTATTGGAATGGGTGGTGGGTTTGAATTTGCAGGGTTTGAGTGGGGCTATGGAATGGACCGCTGCTTTGATGGCAACATCATAGGCTGATGCAAGGGTTTCTGGGTCAGAGGAGAAAGGCGGTCTGAAGGCTGGGCCTTGGAGGAAGGGCAGTAGTCTTTCTTTGGTGAGTTTGCGGGAGCTTTTTGCGAGGCCTGGTGGCAGGGGTTGGGGTGAGGGGTTGGAGAAGCTGGGGGTGGGGATGCTAAATGTGAAGATGTGGTGGTCAGACCATGGGGTGGGCGTGTTTCTAGTGATGATGAGTGGGCAGTTATGCTGTACGATCCAGTCCAGTGTTCTGCCCAGGGTGTGGGTGGGGCCAGAGATAGTTTTCTTGTAGCCTAGTGTCTTGAGGGCTGAGTTAAGAGATTTGGCTGCTGGTTCCTTGCTGTCAAAGAGGCCTAGGTTGACGTCCCCAAGGAGAATGACTTTCGAAGGTTTTTTAAGTTTGTCAGGGAGCAGGTGGGTGAGAGAGGCTTGGAAGTCTCCTGTGGGGCCTGGTGGGCGATAGACATGGTGAATAACAATAGTACAGTGGGGAGAGAGGTTGATTTTGACTTGGAGGTAGTCACTGTTGTTGTTCATGGATTTCTCTATCTTTCTGATGGAGAGGCAGTCTTTGGCAATAAGTGCTACACCTCCACCTTTAGAAGGGCAATCTTGTCTGGTGATGGAGTAGCTAGGGGGCAGTGCAAGAGAGAACGCAGGACCTGAAGCTTCATGTAACCAGGTTTCTGTGATCATGAGCAGATCGAGGTCATGGGTGGTTATGAGGTCGTGGATGTCTAGGGTGTGGGCGTTGATGCACCTGGCGTTGACCATGGCACATTTGAGATGAGGTTCTGTGGTGGCTGGAGGGGGGGCCGTGGGAAGAGTGGGCGAGGTAGTGGGCATGGTCGTGTTTGGAGCATATGTAATATAGTTACGGGTGTTAGGTTGGTGCATTACAGGTTTTGCATTGGGTGGCTCATTTTCAGTGGTGGCAGACACAGGTAGAATCACATTTGGCACAATGACAGTAGAAATGGTGGTAGAAAATTGGTGCATTACAGGTTTTGCATTGGGGGCTCATTTGCAGTGGTGGCAGACACAGGTAAAATCACATTTGGCACAAAAGCAATACAATTGGCGATAGAAGATTGTGCTCCATTGGCAGATATAGTGGAGGTAACAATCTGTGCCATGGGGTTTGTAGTGGGCGGATAGTTCTGGCCTTGCTGTCACAGTGAATAGGAGTCTGAATATGAGAGCATAGCCGTGCATTGCGGGTGCTCGTGGGCAGGGGCTGGCAGTTGGTGGTGGCCTCTAGAGTGCGGGCACATAGTCCGAGTGTCCTAGCGGCAGGGCCTGGGTTTGGTTGGAGCTGGTAACAGCCAGTCTCCTTACCTTTTGGAAGCGGCATAGCGTCATGCCAGATGGCAGACGAGCAGCGAAGAGCTGCAAAGAGGAGTGCAGGCCTTTTCCTCTGGCCTTCTCCTCGCAGCCTCGCCTGTCAGCTCACTCCCTCTCCCTTTAAGGCGGGTGGGAAGCAGCTGGCAGGGCTGGCGGGCAAATGGAACTGCGCGGTGCAGGCGTGAAAACAGGGCGATTCGGCTGCAAAGAACTCTCTTACTTCGAGTGGAAAGCTGCTACTACCTACCCGGCATTGTGAGCAGTCACAGTGCTCTTGCCGGCATCACCGCGCTTCCTGGAGGATGCGGGGCCACATCTGACACGTGTTCTGATCACGTGATCCTGGGCTCCTTCATAACACAGAGGCTACCACCCTTGGGGCGTTAAGCCCGACAGGGGTAAAATCCTGGAGGCTGTTGAGCGGCTGTTTGGCGCTGGTGGCACGTAAATCGGGGAGACTGCGGAGGAATTACCACTTTGATCCCTTCTGAGCACCTACCTATCCTGTGCAGTACACACGGGCATTCCTGTGTGTTTTAGGTAGAGTTGTGCACTAAACCAGTCTGTGCTAACTCACGGCTAGCCTCGTCGCACCCGTTGCAATGACTGCCCAATCTGGCCAGGAAGGCCCACAAACAAGGAGGAAAACGATTCAACAACGACGGATGCAGAATCCGTGGACAGCATTGAAGGCCGACGCGGCTTTGCACACCTCAAAGGTAAGCACTGCTTCACGGAAACGTGCGTCTAAAGTGCCACCTGAAATTGTCGATCTAATAGGAAAAAAGCAATCTGAGTCAGTCCTTGCGTCTACTTCTGAGCCTTCTGTGATTCCTCCTATACACGATAAATCTTTTGATTCTCTACCTACTAACACGTCGTGCTCAATGGGAAGCAACGAGGTGTCAGAACAAGTAACAAATGACTGTCGGTTGTCACCAGGAAAACTCGGAAATCTTCTTACCTCGCCAACTCTTGCCCTTACGAATCCTACCGTTTCTGCGCTACCTCCCGTGCTGCCCGCATTACCACTACAAGCTGACACAGAAGGACACATTATATCCGACTCCTCCACTGATGAGGCAGTGGGGGTTGTGCGGTCCGAGGGGTTTGCGTCAGAACTTGTGCCTAGGAAGGCCGATGCAAACGCTTCATCTGAAGCAGGTGCCATGTTAGACAAGGCCGTCCCACAAAATGCACCTTCACAAAGACCATTACTAACTCTTGACAACCTACTTCCGATTGGCCTAAATTTGTCACAAACATTTTCATTTAATAATACATCTCAGGTCACGTCGAACCAGATTACTTCGGAAACTGTTGATGAATTTATTTCCCCTTTTGAACTTACGGACGCAGAAATAATGGAAGCTTCCCAAGACGAGGAGGGAAACGAATGTATACTTGAACCTGATGAAATAATATTAACTTCGCTGTCTTCCGACATAGATCATGTGACTGCAAGAAACATCCCCGCAATTGTTGACTTGCCGCAGAGAGCTCTTCGGCTCCAACAAACAAAGGAACATATGAGGACAAATACCCTTCAGTTTTCCTATGGCCATACGAATGCAAATGGCAGTCAGCAACATACATTACACCAACATAGTCGTATTCATGACGACCATGCTGACTATCCTCACAGATCATGTGATAATATGGGACGTGTTCAGACGGGGAAAATCAATAAAACTTGCCAGTCATCACGCGACAAACGAAACTGCCGTGGAACAGGAGACAGTATCTCGAGTACACCTCACGCTAAGATTGGAGGACAAACATCTAATCTCCAAAAAATTGAGAAACGTGAACTCCAAGTTTACAACATCAGAACTCTCACAGGAAATCCCTGTTACCTCGGCCGTGATTTCGTCGTTGGTAAGCGACCCACATCTGGAGACCTCAAATAGTTCACATCTAGGTCTGTCAGACAAAACCAGCACCGAGTCAAAGCCATGTTTGTCCTCAGCAGCTGCAATGCAGATCTACAACAATGTTTTGGCAGCTTCATCTGCGGCACTCCTTCCATTTTTGAAGATGTACGAGTCACTCCACGGGGCTTACAAAGACCAGACGTCACTTATAATAACTCTGAAAGAAAAGATGGACAAATTCGATTCTGTGACACATTTCCTGCAACTACAGTTGACACAAGAATCAGAACAAACAATAAGATGGCAAGAGCGTCTAAGTGACCTCGCAGCACGTCACCACTGTCAGAACGATTCTTTATCCGACGGCCTGCTTGAAGCCGTAAAATGGATGAGACATTCTCCAGCCATGATGAACCCAAGTTTCGAACCAACAAATTTCCAAGTGCCCTCACGAACGACCAAAGATTCTCACAAATTGCAACCTCAAACACAGAATACAAATGCCAGTGTCCCAACCTTGAATCATATTGATGCAGCTTGTGAATCTCCAGCCACGACCGTCCAAGTAGAAGCCAGAAATCAGGTCGTGCAACCTTCAGAGTCCATTCCTGCATCACTTCCGAACGAACAAGCAATTTGTTTTAATCCAAAACTGACGTCTGAAATATCTGCGGCCTCATTTGGAATTTTCGAAGGACCGGCAAAATCGATAAAGGTTGCCAACAGGCAAGTCCAAACATTCGAGCAACGGAAAGGCAGGCAGTCACTGCCTGGGGAAAAACCTGCCAGACCCAAAAAAACGTGTTCAACAATTAAAGTCACAGAAATTCATCAGAAACGTGACTCCCGACATTAGAGCTGGCTTATTCGGAAGAACAGAACAGCCAAAATCTGATGGCCAAACATTTTTTCAAGAAGTTAACAATCCCAGTGGAGCAGGACGTCTCGTCGCTCCAGCAAGCAAGAGACAAAGAGTCGATTCAGACCATGAAAGTCTCATGAGCAAGTCATCGGGATCAGTAATTAACATATGCAATTTCTCTACTTATTCTGACGAAGTGACAGCCGATCAGTCTATCATCCCCTCTATCGTCGCCACCGACGACACCCAGCGAGAATCCCAACATAGGTTAAATCCAAGAGCGGGGCAGGAGACAAATCATGAGAACAGGTCGACAAAGCCTGAGGACTGTTCAAATTTGCCTATATGGTTAAACCCAAAAAATCCACGACATCAGGAAAAAAAGCAGGTTCGCTACACCTCAAATGTCTCCGCATCTCGGAGATCTGGAGCGAGCTCTCCAAACTGCAAACTGAAACTACAAAATCTAAATCGGGAAGATCACGATCTGAACATGAACCGCAAAAATGTATTGAAGTTATTTTCTTGCATTCCATCCCTTAGTAAATTATGTCTGAGGACATACGAATAGTAGAGTATGCGACTGAAAGGTGTTGCGACCAGGTTCTACTACATATCCTCTCAGTTTCAGTTCGGAACACAATTCTGAATGCTTCAGAGGAATTGTTAACGTTTGGATTTGATATATCGGTGGAACCAACGAGCTTCAGGTCCGACACGCAGGTGTCCAATTCAAAGGACACCTTTAAAGGGACGCAAGATCAACGACGCGCTGAGCTTCATAGAGAAATGGCAATCACAGAAAGCTCACGCACAAACCGCAATTTTCCAGTGAAAAACAGCAGTCACACTGACACCTCTGGTCGACTTTAGCCATTAGTCAACAGCAATAGGTGTACTCGTGAATTTATCTCATGGAACACCAGAGGTTTCACTCATTTATTCAACAAATTCGAGGCTGACCTGGAAAAGGTCTTCATTATTTGTCTTCAGGAGACTTGGTTATGCGAGCCCCCATCAAAGGACGGATATCTGACTCTATTAAACTCTGCAATAAAAAACACAAAAGGGGCAACCTTCTTCTGGCTTGATAATTATGATCAAAATAAACACCAGGTGGCGCCTCGTTGATTCTTCCGGTCCCAATCCATTTGTGCAAAGTGCACTGCTCCAAACCACCAATGAAGACCGGTAAGCAAGGAAACACCTGCTTATCCTAAATAGTTACTGGAACCCGGCCAAAAATAAGCACTAAAAAATTCATAGAATCAATAACAACTTGTATTGATCAGACACTGTCAAACTACAATAATCTATCAATAATCTGTGCAGGCGATTTGAATTGTTCTTGGTTCAAATACGATCACGTAACCAATCAGTTCAAATTATTACCACATGACGAAGTAAAAAGTCGGGAGTCAAAATGGAGGCAGGCGCTACACATTCAAAATTGCAACATGGTAAACTGACATGTTTTCCGGGCGTTCAACCCCCCAAAAAACTTGGTCATCATCAAATGCTCAATCAATAATTGACTATTTTTGGGTTTCACAAAGTCTTTTTGAAAGTGATTTGAGATTATCAGTAAGCGTATGTCAAGTAGTGACCACAACCTTCTTCGGCTGGCCTGCACAGTGGAATGGACAACAGAGCCAAGAAAATACGATTTCGCAATCTCCGTAAACAGTGCCGAAACCGGCTCAAGATTAATAGACCAATGATCGAGGAAATAAGTCAGAGATTACGACATAACACAGAACTGTCTGTAAATTATGCACCCTTACTCTCTGACTTTATTGTAGTAAAAGCTGCCGATCGAATAATGGGCTTTAAACAAAAACATCTATCATCGTCAATCTTAACACAAGCGAAACAGGTGATGAGACGAGATATAAGATTCCTAAAGAAGTCTCGCAAATTTGCCAGCAACGTAATTGCAATCAAAAACCCAATACGTTCACGTCGCCGACAATACCGCAATTGGTTGAAATAGCAAAAATCGATTATTGAACAAGATAAAGCAGAGTACCTGATGAAGTATCTAGTCCAAAATAACTCCCGAGAAATCTGGGCAATTTTAAATGCAGGAAATTCAAAGCATCAGTCATCCCCATCAAATGAGATCGATGCAGACTCTTGGAAACAGCATTATGGTAACATCTTTTGCAAAGGACCTAATGAGGATGCTAGTAATTCTATACAAGACTTGACATCTTGGAAACTCGAAATAACAGGGGAAGACATAAGAGCTGCCATACGATCCTTGAAAAACTCTCACGCAGCAGGCCCAGATTTAATATCAAATATGATGTTGAAAAAGAACGTGGGGGAATGGGCTATTTTCATCGAACTCCTGTTCGCCCGCGTGCTCACATCAGCAACGATACCTGATTCCTGGCGAAACGCGATCATTGTGCCGATTTACAAAAAGGGCAATCGGGCGGATCCGACCAACTACCGCCAGATTGCCCTGCATGACACCATAGGTAAAATCTTTGCCTCTTTCTTACGTCAAAGCCTAGCTACGTGGTCTACGTCAGAGAAAATCTTTTACATCCGGCAAACAGGTTTTTCAAAAGGCGTGGGTGTGGAGGTGAACCTGATGCTCCTAAATATTCTCAAATTAGAAAGCCATAAGGCAAAGACGAGATTATTTCTTGCTTTCATAGATCTGAGAGGAGCTTTTGACAGTGTTAATCGTAGCAAACTGTGGAAAAAATTGGAAAACTGGAATTGCCCTAGAAACCTTGTTGAGCCAATTAGAGCACTACATACGCAAACCACCGTCAGCATAAGACTAAACAACCAAGGCACCCTATCCAACCGGATACCAACAAACATAGGTGTGAAACAGGGATGCCCTTTAGCTACTGAACTCTTCAAATTGTTTATCTCCGACATCCCAGCTCATCGTAAAGATGTGCGATGTTTTCCACCAAAATTGAATAACATCGAAATAGGATGCATAATATACGCCGACAAAGTGGTTCTACTGGACAGGACTCAGATAGGCCTGCAATGCCAATTAACAAACCTTCACGACTATCTGCTTAAAAACGACCTGGAGCTAAACACTGAAAAAACCAAGATCATTATCATAGCCCAAAATCGTCCAAAAAGACAAAAAACCTTCAAATGGAAAATTGGCGATAACTGTCTTGACACAGTAAATTCAATTAGATACTTGGGAATCATTGTTAATAATTCAATCCACGAACATCACTGGAAGGTCAACATGGTCAATCAAATTAATCAATTTGGCATTCAGGGACAGTTGCTGAACAGAAATTATGGCAAGTTCACTCTAGCACCGGTCTTGAATTTCTATGCCCAAAAAGTAGTCCCTGCAATTACTTTCAGATCAGAATCCGGTTGGAACATAGACGTTTCGTTCTGGCAAAAGTTGGAAGGAATCTTCTGGCGGCGTGTTTTGAAGCTTCCCACCTACATATCAATGACTCAAATCAGATATGAACTTTCACTAAATTCTCTTCACTCTCATGTAATGTGGAAATCTTTAACAGTAATGCGAAAGATGAACCTGTCTCCAACAGTTCCTGCTTTTCAAATCTTCTCCGTAATAAACAAAACAGGGCACTCAAAACTTCTCGATGAATGGAAACAAATTTTGCTGTCAATTTTAGCCACTGCTGATCTCACCTTGAAGGATTTACTGACGAGACCACAATCAGCAAAAAAAAAGTTCAAACAATGGTGTTGGATTTCGAATAATGATTTACGTCTTTTGAAGCCGACCACCTTAGATGCTGGAATTGGGGACCACAAGCTAAACGTTACAAGCAACTACTTTAAAAATTCCTCATGGTGATGTCGAGACGGGCAGTTTTTTAAGTTTCATCTAAATGCTGTAAGAACAAAAGACATGATGTGGAGCCGTCACTTTAAAGAAGTGAGAGATAACATATGCCGCTTCTGTCACTGAAATCGAAACTTCTGAACATCTCCTCACTGGATGCAAAGAAACCACTGCTAAACGGACGACGCATCTGGGAGGCTATATTCCAGTGGACTGTAATAGTAGAGACTGGTGGTCATATGCGGCAGCTGGACATTGTATAAAATTAAGCTGTGCCTAGTTGATTACATGGACTCATTAAGACTCGACACAAACTTCAACTGAAACAAACGTTGCATCCAGGACTTTCAAAGGTGCTCAAAGCGACGTTTATAGTTTCACGGAACCTTACTCCAGAGAACCTACTTGATACAGATGGTAACATTGTAGCAAAAGTCCGATGTCTCAATGCTTGCATTGAAGTATGTCGGACTGGTGTTTCAATAAAAAAAAAATGTTTGAATGTTGCAGGTCTGATGCTGGAAGTCGTCACGCCGACCGGCCCATCCATAATGAGGGGCTCTGCCGTGTGCGCAAGGCACGATGGGACTGGTGTACCAAAAGAAATGGATTGAGCAGAGATCAGCTGTTCCAGCTGATCGGACTGTGGCACTCGCAGCTCTTGTCTCTCCAATCAATGCAATGTAATTGTAATTGATTCCTTCAGTTATTCCGTGGGTCAAAGGCTTGGCCGCCCGCAGTCCCCAATTTAAATGGAGTCAGTGGATATTTCCCAATGTTCTCGGCGCCGTACATTTGGAACAAGTGGATCAAAGGTTGAAAGCCCACAGTCTCCACTAGTTCAGTAGGCATTCCCGAGTCGTCAGGGGTCATTTTCTGATGTTTGGGAACCACAAGTGCAATGTTCAAGCAAAGTTACTAGTGGATTACTCGTGGTACAACTAAAGCAATCGCGACGTGTTTGGTAGCCCGCAGCAGGCTCTTACCTTTATTAGTTTTGGTCCCAATCGTCCTTGCACGTTGTCTCACTGCCTACTCACGGACTCTCGCAGACTCTCCTCACTCTTCCTCCTCACTCCGCGGCCCGCTCAGCGCCCTGGAAAGGCAATTGTAGGTTTCCAGGTGACAGTAAGCTCCTCTTCACTGACCAGCAGCAAGTGTAGAGAGACTCTTGCAGACTCTCCTCACTCTTCCTCCTCACTTCGCAGCCGCCAAAGGCAATTGTAGGTTTCCAGGTGACAGTAAGCTCCTCCTCCATGACCAGCAGCAAGTGTAGAGAGACTCTTTCAGACTCTCCTCACTCTTCCTCCTCACTCCGCCATGAAAGATTATACATTTAAAATAATCAAAGCCTTCTGGAGGAGGTCACCAAGGGTTGGAGTAGAGGAGTTGAACGCCTCCACCTGCACCATTTAAAACTCAATTGGCCACTCTTGGGTGAAGACTGGTTAAAGAAAACAAATGTTACCCAGTTTTACTTCCTCCTTAGGCCAATGCAATCAGGTTGCAGGAATGACTTATATCGAGAGGGTGGGTTCATGGGTATGAATCCAGGCAGGAAAAAGGAAAATTCAGAATGTAGTTTTATATTTGGCTTCCGGTGGGCGTTTTGGTGCTTGGATGACGTTGGTGTATATAGTTGTTCTTGGTGCTAATCATCTCTGCAACACTTATTGAGGAAACTCTTTGATTGTCCTTGCTGTGTGTTCCTCCAGTGCTGGTCACCTTTTGGGAACATATTGTTTGCTATGTTCATCCAGGCATTTTACGAAATTCCAAAAGAAAGAGCTCCTAAAATCTCACGCAGGTGCTGTACGTGCAGTTAGTGAAGTGTACTTGGCAAACACTGTTACACCAATATCGAACAATCATATCCAGTCAGCAAACACTTCAGTCCCAGCAGCTCTCGTTCACTCTATATATGTTGTGTGTTTGATGACCGAGACGGCTAACATAATATGGTGTTCCGCTACATCAATATAACTTCAATGGATGACTGACAAGAGTTTTTCTGTAAATTGAATAAATTACTCATTATAATCTGAAAACAAAGAGTTCATCTTTAGGTTTATCATACGAACAATTACATTTCTTTCACTTGGAAGTACATCCCAAACAGTTTTTGCTGGAATGTGCGTTCACATTTCTAATTGATCCCTACTTGAAATCACAAGTAGTGTCAGTACTTCGCACGGAAAGTTACTTTTTAAAGCATAACAATGCTTTACATTTTACAAGGTGGTGGAAGCATAAAAAATGAAATTATTGGGTTCATTCAAGTGAACTATTTCTGTATCTCTCACACAGGTGGTACAGACTTGTGGCATATCGTGTCTTTTCATGGTGGATTCAGGGAAGACTGGGATTTCGCATTTGCATTCGTAATACCTGCCTGTGGGGTTCGAGCCATTATGCATAAATTCCCAGTGGCCACGGACAATACTGTGAATTTATACAGCCAGTAACTCGACTGCAGCAGTATAGTTTGTATTGTCATCCACTTTACCAAACTAAATAAAATAAAAAAAAATAAAAAATTGGTTAATCTGAACAGTTGTTAGTAGTCCAAAACACATCCAAACATCTAAGAGTTTTGTAAAAGATTGTTGTGCTTTAACAGGTTTACTGGCCTATCGCGCTCCCCTCATCCATATCCATCCCCACTCCAATATCAATGGCTGTTCGCACCTGTGGACGTGTGCTCGCAAGGGTGCTGGGAGGCTGGGAACGCTCAAGGTGCCGAATACCATGTACACCACAAAGGGTTCTTTCGCATGGGGACCCTTATCCTCATGGCCACCCCAGACCCAGTGTCTCCAGAGACCCATTGAAGACCCCTTCCCTGCAATCAACAGATGGCTGTGTCCTTTGACTGTGTTCCGGGCCTATCACGTTCGCCTCATCCACATCCATCCCCCTCCGCTATCAATGGCAGTTTGCACCTGTGGGCGTGCGCTCGCAAGGGTCTGTACTGGCAGAATTGAGGAGGTCAAACATTATCATAGAGGCCTGGTGGGTGTGAACAAACATGTCAGACATTCACATACACACCAACTTTTGTAATCCTTTATAAACACTGTGGGAGTTAACAAGAAAACATCTATGAGATCAACAATGGATATAGCCAGCTCTCCACTTTTTACCTTGCTTGCTGAGTTGGCTCACCTCTTTCTAAGTAACTGTTAGTCAATTTTTACTATTGTTTTCTGCAGTGTCAACATTCTCTGCTAAGCCACTTTCTATTGCTTTATATTCAATGTACACCCTATTCTCATTTTATTTTATTCAAAAAGTCTGCACTATTATCAAGCGTCCTATGCAATTTTAGCTCTGTAATTAGCACATAACATTGCACAGTATTGTTTCCAAATGTAATCTTTCGTAGTGCATGTTTTCATTGCATGTTTGATTTAGGTGCCATTTTTTATAAATTCATTGTTTTATTATCAAAGGAATATGATGTTTGATGTACTCACTGTGATGCTTTTTCAATAATAATGATTTATATTTCTTTAACAGATCATAGGGACAATCCAATAATGCTTTCTTGTATCGTTTTGGGTTGCACTAATAACAGCCATGCTAAAGGTCAGAGCACAGTCATGCATGTATTTCCAAAGGATTTAAATTTAATAAGAAAATAGCTCTTGAGCTGCATATTTCCAGTGTCCATAATTGAAAGCAATCGGAGGGGCAATCAATTCCGCGTCTGCAGCATGCACTTCTCAGAAGATATTTATGAACAATCACAGTACACTAAAAAGCGTCGGCCCAGACTCCTTTGCAAATTACTTCCCAATGCAGTTCCAACTGAATTTCAGCTCATGCTGACCCAGGTGAGTAGTAGACTCTGAATTTTCTAATGTATTTTATTATTTTCTAAATTGCCTGTATAATATGTCTTACACATGACCACTCAATACATTGAAATAGTCTGCAAACAGGTAACATAATGAACGATTTTCAGTTTTTGGGGAATATTTCCATAGATATTTTATTATACAAGTTTCCTTCGTGGCACAATGTACTGTGGTTTGTACATTTTGAACTTTAGATTGTTTTTTGTATCCCTACTTTAGAGGTACCCAATAGTTCAGTGCAATGGAAGCCTTTCCAAACACAAACACATCGCATCCTTTAAAAATAGGTCATCTTTTAAAAGTACTCTCTCTGTCTTTACGTAGACCGCACTAATGGAATTACAGACCATTACCATGGAGGAAACCACAGACACGTCCAACATCCTAATGGTGAGGCCAAGCAACTTGCACACAAACCTTTTTTTTATCAGTTTTGATGTGGTCTAAATTATAATACTAATGTCCATTTTCTATTGAACAATGGTAAGAATATATAAATCGATTAAAGGACTGTGATGCTACATCGAACACTATTCCGGAGTGAACAGCAACCTCACTCACATTTCAAGTAATTGTTTTATAATATTCCTTCAGCTACAACTGTACAAAATATGTATTTATTCAAGTTCAACTTAAGACATATTGATTATTATTATGTATAATATTAGCTTTTTATACCAACTGGCTTGTAGGCTTCTTTGTCAATATTGAACATCTTTTACAAGTAGTGGATTTTTGATGTTACATCTTTATTATTACAATGACTGTTATATAGGCCTAGCAGCCTCTCGTGCCATCAAGTTGATCAGACACTTTACTCCCTACCTTGCCCGACTACATAGCTAAGATACGAACCCTCCCAAGGCAACAAAACAACCGCGCTCTACAATACCTCTGTTCGCCTGTCCTTTAGCACCACTGCCTTGGTAGGGCTACGTTGCGGCGAGATATATCCTGACCTATAACCAGTATCCTTCCAAGACCTACCCTGTCACCCACCATAAACGACAAACAGGGACCCGGAAATGGATTCCCTGACACATAGTGTTGAGCCTAAGATTAATGACCCTCTGACCCTGCAAATCAAAACGTACTCCAGTCCAACCTGTGAATCTACCTGAGAGTACCGCTACCGCGAAACATGAGGATGATCACTGCCAGCTCATCCAGACTCAGAAAGTAACCAGGAACAATGGGCTCCTAAGAGTACATCATCCAATCCAGACACTCACCTCTCCTACCACTATGCTCACTCTCCACTTTACACCAACAAACAATAGAGCACAGCTATACCCCTCGATCAATTTCGAACTAGCTGCACACATACAAACAATTCTCCATGAACACCTCAACAGCCTGTTAGAAGGCAGCTATACCCCTCGAAAAAAAAAAATGGCCTAGCTGCCCACATAAACATTCTACACAGGCCTAATGCCGCCAGATTGCAGTCTCTGAGACCAACCACCTGATTGCACACATTCAACAGATCTCTCACTACCATCGCACCTAGTGTTAGGATGCAGCCTCCATCATACAAATAACACTGGCTGCACGCATACCGAGTGCACCCAAGCACTGTATTCTACCCTACTCTCTCGACTGACCTGGACTACGGTCCCGAAGAGCGCTGAACCCACAAGTGCTTTGAGATCATACCACTGATCTATAGGGCGCTATATAAATGCCAAATAACAGAATATAACTATGAACATACAAATGCATCAATGCAGAAATCAATATGATTGCTGGAATAGATATACATAGAAGCCAGTAAGCCTTTCAAAACTGCACTCATTCGAGGCATGCTGGATTTGTAGTGATGTACACTTTTTCTTTTTATTGTTGCTCATTGCATGTATTGCCCTGGCTGCAACAGTCCACCCAGCCTGGTCCGAAATTGCCCCTTCCGCCCCCCTGTTCGTGCCATCTCTATATATTAACCCACTGCTTTTGTATTCTAATTCTGTTTATTTCAGAAAAGAAGTGGCCCACTTTGGCCATAAAAAACTCCCACACGCTTAATTTTCTTTCTTTTTTTGGGCATTGCCCTATTGAAGTATACAGAAATCCGAGCCTGTCTGCACCTCACTTAGGGTCATCTTTGAAAGAATACATACATGTTGTGGGACCAGGCACATTGGTACAGTTGAAATGGAAGTAAATATTTTCATATGTGGGATACTTGAAATATTTTGTTGTTTTTCATTGCACAGAATGCCATTAATATTGTTCAATTTTGTGGCATGTGTTCCCAAAACGAAACTCCCTCTGACACGCTGTGAATGCTGGATGAAGGGTCACATTGTTATGTGTCCTTCAATCCACAGCACTAACAATTGGAAGGCCAAAATGTGTTCAAAATCCACAAAGTAGTAATAGGTTTCAGCTTGTGTAGGAATATTCTGTTTCTATTACTGAGATCTGTCTTTCGCAGCGGTTGGACATTCATCACATAGGGAGAATGGAAACACAAGACACAATGTAAGCAAAGTTTTAAATAATATTGTGAGGATGGCAAGTGTGCTGTATCCTACATGATTTACATTGTGATGGATGAATGTTCAATTTGTTGCAAATAATAGACATTGTACATTTTAATTGTAACTTTAATTGATAGTTAACATAAATATGTACTCTGTATATACAATTATAAATTGGGTACTGAAATATATTTTAGCATTCTCGATTTTCCATAGCTATATTATACCTATGTGCGTCGGTCATAGGTACAGTTTACCGGTAAACGGCTCCTTTAACTGCAATTGGATAATAATTATCAACAACGCATCTGTGATAACCATTTTCTGGGATGATCACCAGACACCAATCTCTCTAGTTGCATTAATAAGGAGCAACATGGAAGCCTATAGGTTCTGAAAACATGTGGATGGGAATTTGTTGCATTTTAAATTTAAACCACTCATTTCTTCTATGCAATGGAATGCCATGTGCCTCAATCAGAAATCGATGATGAAAGATAATAACTTTCTGTGAAGAATGCAAAGACTGGGATTAACCGATCGATGAATGGAATCAGCATTATAAGTTCACCCTTCACAGTTCAACAAAAAATTAGAACCATGCGATGTTCACTAGTTAAAACCTCTTTTGGAAAAAGTTACTGATGTTTTCATAGACTTAATTACCTCTTTTCAGCGTTATTTCAAAATTAAAAGTATTTGTTGCGCTGCCTACTATTGCTGTTTTTTTCATAATAAACACATTTTATCCTTTTGCACCTGTTGTAGATGTGTGTGTTTATGTTCTGGTTCTGCGTTAAATAATGTTATGATGTTGGTGATGCCAGGGTATTTTTGGCTATGCTGCCCACTAATGTCATTAAAATGGGTGGCGCTCATTGTGAGCGTCTAGTAAAGTCAGCGTTAGGGGCGGGTGATCTGAATAAGTGACGCAAGGGCACTTGAACTTAGGGCGATGGATCAACGGATAAGATTAGCACAAGATGGCGGTACCCGACCAGTCGTTTTCGCATGTGTTAAAGTGAGAAAAACTCAGGTAAGCTGCATTGGACATTTTTTAAGAATAATCAATGTATGCTCTAAAATACATGCCGATCGATTGGGACAATAACATTTCTGACTGAGCTGCCACATCAAGAACAATTGTTTGGTGATCTTAATCTTTCTCTATTGGGATACCATAGAGTTCTCCCTCTCTTTCGCAAGTGTCCTTGTGAACTTCCTACAACACCATTTCTCAGTGATTTAAGGAACTTGGAATACAAGTTCCAGCCTACATTGTTTCTCTTTGCCATTAGTCAGTCAGTGGCTCTATAAAATTTGCCCTCAAGTTCCAGCATACACATTTTCTCTTTGCACTCAGTTTGTAATGGATTTAGGAACTTGGTCCACAAGCCTCTACCTACTGCCCTTGAATCGTTCATGTAGGGCAGAAGGATCAGTGCATCTTGCCTCACCGACATTTGGATGCCCTGTGTTTGTATTTATTTGAAGAACAGGGATGTCAATTTCAATCAATCAGAAATGACTTAAAATAACACATTTACTGATGGCAGAAGCATTCCCACAAAAGGTGACTGTAAAAAAGCATTGAGATGAAAACAAGTTAGTGAGCCCATTTATGATAGTGTGAATAATTAGGACATGTACCAGGGACAAAACAAAATTAATGTAAGAAAACAGATGATATAATTAACCTTAGGGGGAATATGCTTCCAACTAAAGAGGAGCACTAATTAAATAATATACAAAATTACATTAAGAATCACTGAAGGCAGTGGTGGGGTCAGGTTGGGAGGATGGGAGAGATGCGTGGCCCTCTGTATATTTTTCAAACAGAGGTCTCCCAGAAAGCAGCCATTATTGGTATCTGCGAAATCTCTATAGATTTGGCAGTACCCATTGGTATGAAAGCATATCTACCCAATGTATTAATAATCTTGGGCACGCCCTACTCCACTCAACCATCACAACCTCTTTGATCACTGTGGGGGCAGAGGACTGCTGTTGAGTATTCAAAAGAAGTGTGGGCAGTGGTCAGTGGGAGTATTTCACTCCCTATATTTTAAAGTTGGAAGTAAAATGATTTTCTAAGGAGTAAATGTCTAAGTCCAACTCCCAGTGGGAGATATTTATAAGTGAGTAAAAATATGTTTGAACTGGAAAAACGAAAATGTTTTTGTAATAATTATGTTTTGCACCTATTTATTTGTGCACTTTAAAAGAAACAGGTTTATTTCTTTCAATCAGGCAGTAATAATAGTAGTTTTTTCCTGTGGTACTATGTGCACTCCTGGTCCAAACATATCCCTGGAGCTGTGCTGGTGAACTCAGGGGCACAGGATCTACATGTAAGTTTCCCATTTTTTGATTGGGAGTATTTTTACTCCCTATTTTTATTTTTTGGGAGTATTTGCCTATTTCTATGGAGTAAAAGTGGATGATACATCCCTTATCTGTAGGGCTGGGTGTGAGGAAATATCACACCATGGCCATGACCCCTGCCATTGGAGGGTGGTTGTGTGTCTCAAGCAAATGTAAGCCTTACCAATCCTTACCGGAGATCTGCATGTGCCGGCCTGATTGGAATCATCAACTGTACTCTTCTTGAACCCGTTTCACAATCTCACCCAGATTTGAGCCACACACTTTCTGCCCCTGAAAAAGTAAACGCAGTAATGATGCCTTTTGTACGGTGTCCACGTTTAGGTAAGGGAGCCAGTATTTTCTTTTGCTCTCATTGAAGAACTAGCAACAAGGGCTGAAGAGCTCAGGGTGTCACATGCAATGTCAGGT
This sequence comes from Ambystoma mexicanum, assembly GCF_040938575.1. NCBI lineage: Eukaryota > Metazoa > Chordata > Amphibia > Caudata > Ambystomatidae > Ambystoma > Ambystoma mexicanum. The sequence goes on from NC_090926.1 coordinate 184,940,853, forward strand.
AGCAGTTGTACGTGTTCTTCCATTAGGAGTACTTATCTTTCTGTAAAATCTAATTTATCAGCTGTAGCCCATGAGGCTGAAAATTCCTGAAGCACTGACTGTGTCGGATAAGTGGCGTACATGGATGCATGAACAGAGAAGTTAGTGAAAGAAGGTCCAAGTTTCAAGGAATTTAATGTCTTCACCTTTTTGTCCACTTAAGTTGGAGGGGGCTGTGCCTTCAGATGTCACTACTGTACAATAAACAAGGGAGTAGTGCATCAATCTTGAAGTGGAAGCGACATTCTCTTCAAAACCCTGGATGGGGTAGAGACGGCTGTGGAATCTTGGTCCACCTACCACATCTGGTTCCTTTAATTCCCTGGCCTTTACATCATTTATCTCATCCACTACAGGGAGAAATTTCTCATTTTAACTCCCTCAAGTGGGACCTCGGTCCGGATTCAATCCACGGGTTTAAGGATTTCTGGCATAGCGGAACTGGAAATGTATTTTCCACATAGTCACACACCTTCATTTGGTGTTTCCTCACCACCATCCCCCAACTCTGCAATTTACAGCTGGTTCAGAGTGGTCCTTTCTAGCCAACACCTGGGCCTAGGGTACATAAGGTGGGGTGAGAGAGCAGGCTGGTGAGCGGCATCACCAATATTCTCTATCACATGCTGCCTCATCTTCTGCTTATGTTTCTTAGGTCTGTCATCATGTGGCATGGAAGAATCAGGGCTACAATTTAACGTGGCATTCTGACTTCTCAGCCTCATTATACAATCAGGCAACCCATGTTGTGCCATTGTGAGGTTCTTATCTTACCTGAAACTCACAATCCTAGTATTCAGCCTAAATTACCTGCACTGCGGTCTAGGGGAGCTCCATACAAATAAAAAGCAACCACTGTGTGTGCGCAAGTGCTCAATCTGCTCCCTCGCTGGTTTGCCAAGGTGGTCACCACATCCCTGAAGCAATTTACAGCATCCACATGGCTGCACCTGCTTCACAGGGTGCCCAATGCCTTGCGCCTACTGTGCATAAGAACATTTGGCATCTGCTCCTCAGGCCGTCTTACCTGCTGCCCCTATCAAGAACCTTTAAGGCAAGCCCTCATGCACGTAGGGGAAGCACTATTTACCTTACAATTGCTGTCACAAAAATAGGAGGTTGTAGGGGAGGGGACAGTAGTTATTGCCTCTCACTGTTTAAGGGTGGTCAATGTATAGAAACTTTGTAATGGAAATTGCTCGAAAACATGCATTTGTCCCAGGTTGGACACCCCTCACTTGGTGTAGGACTGTGAGCAGGATTACAGGCAATGAGATCGTGAGTAGGCACTATAAGGTGAGCTGTCAGACTAGTGAGGAAATGACTAGTGACATAAAGCACTGTTGTGTTAACTTAGGGGCCCTTTCTTTCAGGGGTGGTTTGTCCATAATGGTTGATGGGATTAGGACCCCTCCATTCAGGACAAGTGGCAAACCAGCCACGTGAAAGCACTAAGCGCTCCATTAGCTACAGCTATTAGCTACATGTCCAACAGTGTTTTGCTTCCCCAGCCTTGCATGACCCATTGGGGATGCAGTCTGGGGGACTGCAGTTCTAAATGTGCATAAGGCTGCTACTGCGCCTCCTGCACATTCAGAGCACTTGGTGCGCCATGCAGGGAGCAATCCAGCTCATCTGCGCTTGTGCAGGAACCAGGAAGCTCTCCCTTCTTCCTGGTCCCTGTTCATGTTGTACAGGAGCTGTAGACCCGATGTGGGAGCCTGTCCTGATGGCGGTGGAGCGGAATCTGGACAGTGATTGCAGTTAAGGGAAAAAACGTTTGTGTATGTTTGCGTGGCTGCATGTGTAGGAATGAGCGTATGTTGTTTAGGTACGTGTATGAAGGAAAGAGTATGTTGTGTGGGTGCACATGTGAATAATAGAGTGTATGTTATGGGTGAGCAGGGAAAGAGTTATGAATGCTGTGAATGTGTAGGAAGGCGCAATTAATGTATATGAATGCTGAGTGAATGCATGTGGTTGGTTGAGTGTGCGCTAGGGAGCAGGCTTCTCATTTGGGGATGGGTGTGCATTTTCTAGGGGGCATCAAGGTTAAAGCAAACAAGATAAGTGTTTGTATATGATTATACTGGCCTACATTGCAGCAGCCACTCTTTACATGTTCTTAATGTGGCAAGGTAATTTTGACAGGGCATCAAAGTTAAAGCAAACCGGGCAGGTTTTGTTATGTGATAAGACTAGCATGCATTGCTGCAGCCAGTCTGGTTATGATTTCTTACTGTGGCATGGTATATTTTACTGGGCATCAAGGTTAAAGCAAAAATTATCGGTGTTATGAGCCTAGACTGGCTTACAATCCTGCAGTCAATCTTTTTACATTGTCTTCCTGTGGCATAGCCTTTTTAGTGGGCACCAAGGATAACGTAAACATATGGATATATTTTCTAAAGGCAGGGTGTTTTTTTTTACTGGCAAAGCCAATAGGAGTATGTTGTTATATTGTAATACTACCATGTATTGGTGCAGCCTGCCAAGACATGTATGGGCACAGCCAGCATTAAAATGTTTTTATACTGGCATATATGGTGGGCAATGTCTAACTTGGAAAATGCTTCTGTGCACTGTTGGGGACTTCTATTGGGGTTGTTCATGTGCTACCCCACAACACTGAATGCAAAATGTGTGGCTTTGAACTCAATTTTTCACCGAAAATATGCTGTAATATGCACAATTTTAGCACATTATTTGAAACTTTTTCCCGGCAGGGGTGGGTGGACAAATCCCCAATGGTTGGTAGGGGCTCCCTTGCTATACCATATATGCCAACCTTCGCTTTTTAGGCGGGAGACTCACGATTTTTTCATTAAAAACAGTCCTATTTTTTACTGTCTCCTGCCCAAAATAACAATATCCCCAGTGCATTCCTATGGGGAAAATGTATTCTCCCGATTTCGGTGCTGAAATCTCCCTCGCAGGGGCTTCAGAATGTTGGCATATCTGCTATACTCAGTCCCTTGCACATTTCCGTGATAAACATTTACGCCCCTCCAATTAAAAAAATCGCCAGCCACTTGTGTCCATGCAAGAATCTGTGACGCATTCAATTACAGGTGTAGGGAGGGACTGCTGTGCCCTTGGGAAAATACTAATTATTTCGAGCTCTTGTGTTAATTATGGATGCATTACTTGCCATTCTAAGAAGGTCACCAACTTCTCCGTTTTATTTTCTTACCTCCACAATGTATTCTGGGTCTCACTTGGAAGTCACCATGCACAGTGTCAGGTTTACTGAACTCCCCCTGTCTCAGCCGTCAAGATGCTGAGTCACTGCTTTGGCAGTTGGCTCTTGGGAGGCCCCGGTGTTTGCTGGTCTTCCCTGACCCCTGCCAGACTCACCCAAGAATTTGGCTTAGCAGGATATTTGGAAGCAAGCACCAATACATGCAGACGCTGACGGGACGTTCTCATTTTTCCACTCCAATATGACATCAGGACATTCTTACGAGCAGAAATCGGGGTTAATGTCCCTAATTAGCCGGCCTGGGTTTAAAATGTCAACCTGAAACCTTCACCGAGTGGCAACTATCGGATGCACTCTCTTGCTATTTTAAGTTTTCAACAGTCACGTGGAACCGACGTCCAGGATCCCCTTTCACTGAAGACTTGATCTGTGCGCGAATGACCCCCATGAAAAGGTCAAGGAGTCCCATACTTCTGCCATTACTGTATGCCCTTCATTTATGCCTTTGTGACCTTATAAATTATCCAATTTTTTTTTATTGGAAGCAAAAAATACGACACATGGCTTCAGAGACGTCTTTATGGGAGGGCAAAAGGGGCACTTGACCAGGACCCCCACCTTGGAGGGGGCCCCCCAAGGCTGCCTGATCCAAAGAAGTAAGATTCCATTGTTCACCAGTCCTAAATAGCACACGTCAGGATATTTTATGGGGTGCAGCTGAGGCTCTAAATCCATTGCCTTTCTGTTTTGACAAGTACATTCTGCCTTGATCAATTCATCATGTATTGCTTTCTCTGTTCACTGTGGTTGGTATACATAGTGCGTGTGTTCCTTACGGCACAACTCTGTAGCATTCTTTCCTTCCTGTGGGAATTGTGTTGATCATGTCCAATAGGTAACAGTGAAATGCATATTGATAAATTGAGTGCCACAATGGTTTAGAAGTTAGCTCAGTTTGTGAAGCACCCATTGCAGAGATATGTGTTCATATGCAAAATTAGAATATCACTTCCAGCAAGGCTGACTGAGACTTTCCTATGTATGAAGTTTATAAACCTGCCTGTACATGTACTTGGTTTTGCAGAACAATATCTGCTATTATCAGCAATGTACCTGCACCAGAAAGGGGTTGTTATAAATACTAACATATCAGCCGTATGGTGAAGGTCTAGAAATTGGTTTGTTCAGATGGGGTGTTGTAAACCCTAGGCAATCGCCTCCAACAATGGCATAAACTGTTAGTCCAAGAGGTGAATAAGTATCCAAATTCAAGACTATGGAACGAAAGTGCTCATGCTTGTATCCTGGATTTGCCAGCAGACGATACAGTGATCCTGGTCAAATCATATAATATCTCTTACATTACTGTGCTGTCTTCTGTGAGGTGGTGGCATTGTTTAGCCCATTACTTGATTGTTCTTCTTATGCAGGCCATTTGAGTGGAAGGGTTGGTAGACAAAAGAGAGCGGACCAGATATTGCAATCCTTGGGCACGCATATTTCAAGGTCTGCTCGTATGACACAATAAACTGTTTGTTTTCTGGTAAAAGTCAAAGGTTTTTATGTATGTTTATAAATGAAAATGTCACAAGCCATTGTTTTGGAAGTATTTAAAGCTTTAAAATACAAAAGACAAACCCAGATTAAATTTGTTAAATCACATCGATTGGTATGCTGGTACTTATATACTTCCCTTGATGGAGAGAATGATGCTAGAATCATTCCGATTCTGCATAACACCCTTCTATAATATTTTGTTTAAAAATGGTCATGTTTGGTAATGTTATTTTTGTACTTTCCAAGTCCGTTTTTATAAAATGAGATTGCTTTAGTTCATGGTAAGAACGGGAAAAGAAAGTGTTCAAAAGCAGAAATTGCAGAGTTGGCACAAATCCCAGCTTCACCCCTTACCCAATGTGTGATCCCGGGCATCTCATTAAATCTTGTATTGCCTAACCTCTCAATACTGCCAGTCCATAAACCTTTCAAAATTGCCAGCCCTTCAGAGTGATTTCATTCTCATGGTATGATCTTCATAAAAGCCTTATTCATGGTTTCACTGGCTATAGGGTTGCTTACACTATAATAGTGAGCATATTTATATTGCAGACCACACACACAACAATATGGTTTTCCATACCAGTTATTGAATGTAGCATCATATACTATCGGGGTACATAGCATGCATTGTCGTGTTAAATATCTAATTGCAACACTATTTGAAAACCATGTCCCACTTCTAATTTCGGTGTGTCTGGATAAAGACACCTTCCTGGTAGCTTCTAGTCTGCCTCCACTATCCATGCTACGGTATGTGTAGCTTTCTCCTTCCTTCCAGCTGGTCTCCTCTATCTAAGCTTGAGCACTTTTGCATTCTGTGCGGCAGCTAATGTAAGTTCTCTGTCCATCATGGGTTACATGGACCTTTTATATACGGTCCTGCATTAATACTGCAGGCTGCATACCTTCCTGGATGCTATTGATAAAAAGTATCCTGTATTTACTAGAACAGTAACCTCTTCCTAGACTGATAATGTTGGTCTCCAAATGCTACTTGTTTATCTGTCTGATTAGAGCAAGAATGAATTGGGTAAGGGGACTCAAAGGGAGTAAACATGCTTATTCTGCTGCGAGACAGTGAGAGCGACGGGTGGGGGTGGCGGCGTGACAAGTATTCTTGATCCCTTAATTGCTTTGGTTTGGTGGAGGGGACTCCAAAGATGGCTGTGCCCAGGGCCCCAAAAGTGCTTAAAATGGCCCTGCATGGCTTTGAAACCAGTTTACTTCAAATATATATGTTCAGAGTCATAATGCTACTAAAAACGGCCATGGTTTCAGCACATTTTACATATATATCTTGTTAAATTCTACACAGAGTTAACATCTGACTTGACTGCAGGGGTGGACTGGGAACTAAAAGAGGCCCTGGAAATAATGACCGGGGGCCAAAAGAGGCCCTGAAAATAATGTCCAAAGTGGCCCCATATGACACATTTTCAGCAAGTCCAATGCTTTTCCTATGAGAAAATACCACACAAAAGAGGCCCAGGGTGCAGAGGCCCACCGGGAAATCTCCAGAGTTCCCTATAGGGGCCAGTCCACCCCTGCCTGACTGTCATAGGAGGCACTCCAGTAGCCCTGCTCCTAGACAGCCGCCAATCGCATCATTTTGTAGCCTTTCGACGACATTGCAAAAAGGTATGCACCATATACAAATCAGGATCTGCTGATAGGATCGGTGGGACCAGTGGGAGCAGGCCACACGAGCTGCAACGTAAGAACACACGCAACCTATTTCAGCCTTGCTGGGCCTCACCAGTCAGGTGCAGTCCCAAGCATACTTTTCATAGTGTCCCCAGTACCATCTCACGGACGTCAGCCGGTGAAGCAGCAACATGTCTGGGGTTGCTGGTGCAGTCCCAAGCTTACCTTTCATAGGGTCCCAAGTACCATCTCACGGATGTCAGCCGGTGAAGCAGCAACATGTCTGGGGTTGCTGGTGCACTCCCAAGCTTACTTTTCATAGGGTCCCAAGTACGATCTCACGGACGTCAGCCGGTGAAGCAGCAACATGTCTGGGGTTGCTGGTGCAGTCCCAAGCTTACTTTTCATAGGGTCCCAAATACCATCTCACGGACGTCAGCCGGTGAAGCAGCAACATGTCTGGGGTTGCTGGTGCAGTCCCAAGCTTACTTTTCATAGGGTTCCAAGTACCATCTCACAGACGTCAGCCGGTGAAACAGCAACATGTCTGGGGTTGCTGGTGCAGTCCCAAGCTTACTTTTCATAGGGTTCCAAGTACCATCTCACGGACGTCAGCCGGTGAAGCAGCAACAGGTCTGCGGTTGCTGGTGCAGTCCCAAGCTTACCTTTCATAGGGTCCCAAGTACCATCTCACGGACGTCAGCCGGTGAAGCAGCAACATGTCTGGGGTTGCTGGTGCACTCCCAAGCTTACTTTTCATAGGGTTCCAAGTACCATCTCACGGACCTCAGCCAGTGACGCAGCAACATGTCTGGGGTTGCTGGTGCAGTCCCAAGCTTACTTTTCATAGGGTTCCAAGTACCATCTCACGGACGTCAGCCGGTGAAACAGCAACATGTCTGGGGTTGCTGGTGCAGTCCCAAGCTTACTTTTTATAGGGTTCCAAGTACCATCTCACGGACGTCAGCCGGTGAAGCAGCAACAGGTCTGGGGTTGCTGGTGCAGTCCCAAGCTTACTTTTCATAGGGTCCCAAGTACCATCTCACGGACGTCAGCCGGTGAAGCAGCAACATGTCTGTGGTTGCTGGTGCAGTCCCAAGCTTACCTTTCATAGGGTCCCAAGTACCATCTGACTGATGTCAGCCGGGGAAGCAGCAACATGCCTGCGGTTGCTGGTGCAGTCCCAAGCTTACCTTTCATAGAGTCCCAAGTACCATCTAACTGATGTCAGCCGGTGAAGCAGCAACATGTATGGGGTTGCTTGAGGTCCCTTTCAGAAGGGATGGGAACTAGGCAGTTCAGGCTGGACTCTCCGGTTTTGTAATACTGATTTTCGCATGGGTTTCTCCCTTCTGTCATGGAATTACAGACTGAAAAACAACTGAAGGCTGCCCAGAGTAATTGCCAGTGATCATGATTCATTTAAAGCTTGACCTGCATCACCTTTCAGTGTTAACCAAGATAACAAGCTATCCTCATTGATACAATGGGTTGATACAGAACAACATTCCTAGTATTTCGTCATGACCGAGAATTACATATTCACAGAACCTATTCGGGCTCAGCAACAACACTGACTGGTAACCCTGTATGAAACTGCCACCAATGCTCAGACGTGAGAGAGTGGCACATAGGCACACAGTCAAAGGAAGTTCATTCGAAAGCATGATTTTAAATGTCTTACATGTTTTCTGGTTTTCACTCAACGTCGTCTTCTTCAAAACTCCCTATCCTGGTTGTTCGATCAAAGGCGTGTGGGGGGCTATAGCCCGGGTCTTTTGGTTGTAGTCCCAGATACAAGCTCAGGGGTGACAACCAAAAGGCTAGCTAGCCTCGAGTCTTGACAGTCCCTTCTTTAGTGTAGACCCGTATCTTTTCCAGACCTAGCAACACCACTGCCTGGGACCTTTGAAAGTGTCTGCAGTGTGAATATATATGTTTTCTTGATAGTATTCACTCTGAGAGAGGACTCCTTCTTTCTGCACACTTTGAGCCAGAGTGAACCTTTATACTACTTGGTCAAAAGGGTGTGTTCCCTAACAAGTCTCACTGAGACGTTATACAGTCCTACTAGAAGACAGTTTGATGCCCTGAAGATGGACTATCGTGTCCGAAACGAATCGGCCCAAATTGTCAGCCTCACCACATTTTAAGGAATGGAAAAACACTGATAAAGATGTTTTAGAATCAAGAAGAAAGAGAGAAGACATTTTAATGAATCACATCATACAGGTCTTGCATAACCTTTGCTGCGCCCTGTTACACCCGGGTCTGGTGCGCATTAGAAATTCAATAAACAAACAAACATATACACTCAGCAACATTTTAAACATCAACGTTTACCTGTACATATTCGTACAAACCATTAGGAAAGGTAAGGGGTAGCAGAAGTGGATACCTATTGTGGGGAAATGGCGATTTGCACAAGTTGGATGTGAGGGGAGGAAGAGAATGAGTTATCACCATAACGTCTCCCATCACACAGATTTTGAGGGGATGGCGGGCTGTGACATGGGCAAGGGGTACACGTGCAGGTCTGCCAGTGCTGTTTTATTTTGTCCATAATATACCCTTGTACACAATCTTTTAAGGCGGCACAATTGTTCACCAATTTTTCAATTTAGGCTTCCAACCTGTCCATTTTCCTATACACAGAGTTTCTTTCCTTTCCTATGCCCGTATGCTGTTGTGGAAGGGGTGCCGCCTGTGCTGCCTTGCTTTCCTTTCCAATAGGTTCTCTTACAGAAATGAAAATGTGTTAGGTGTACATGAAGCAATATATATTACATCATTTACATTTCACACTACTGTGAGTAGCAATGGGGTTAGTACCGTAAGTCATTGCGTCATGAGGGACATTTTCTTCCAGCCACTCTAAGGTGCATACCATTGCTGCGTAAAAAAATAAACATTATGCTTCTCTTCTATTGTATACTGCACCACCTGTGCAACTATCAGACAAACTTTAGTGTGCTTACTATGTTGTAGTGACATTCTGGTCTTAGTACTTTCCCGTCCTTACTCTGGCCATTCGTTCTTTGTTCCCATGTACAGTAGAAGTGCAGTAAGATCGTTGAAGGCAGACGTCACTTCTCTTGTTGGTGCATTCCGTTAAGGTGTACTCCCTATGCCTTTGTCCAGTTTGTTTCATAAGTACACAATTTGCAGACCTAATCTATTTTCCCTTGCAATTCATGTACATGGTGCTGTTTGTATATGTCCTTGTGTTTGGTGACTGGTACCACTATGTAAGAGAACCCCTGCCTTCCTGAGCAGGTTGGATACCACTCGATGTCCGCAACCAGACGCAGAGTCCGCAACTGCTGTGCGCATTAACATGGTGCCAGCAGCTTCAGTATGTTGCACAGTACATCTTTACAAAATAAATTTAAATTGTGATGTCATCTTTGATGTCATGGGTCTTAGTCCTTGCAGTGCACAGTGGTAACGCGAGTTATGGTTGCTTAGCTTACCATAACTGGCGAATTTCTGGGGGGTTTCGGTTTTACCTGTAACCATAACGACCCTGTAACAACGTTTTCCATTGAATTTCATAGGTTTTTAGTAGCGCAACTTAACTATAACGTCCCTTTAACAACGTTTTTTCAGTGAAAAAAATAAATATATATATATATATATATATATATATATATATATACACTGACTTACACTGTGATATCATAACCAAAAAAGTGATGGGTGGAAGGTTGTAAATTAATCTGAACAACTGGCACTACTCAGGGCAACCTTCCACACCACGGTTTTTGAGCCCGTCTGCACCATTGCAAAAGGAGTCCAGCCATATGCAAATCAGTAAGGTACTGCCAACAATGGGAGCAACCCAGCCCGAACTGATAGGCCAGGTCCCCTATGCACAGAAACACAAGCAACCCCATCCATGTTTCGGCCTTGTTGGGCCTCATCAGTGAGAGGCAGTTTGTTCCATATGGTGCAGCGAGCAAGGGACTGCCCCTTTTGAGGTGTGACCAAGCCTAATTTGCATATGATCTTTCCCCTTTTGTAATGGCTTGGCAGGCAAAGAACGATGGTCTGGAAGGTTGCCATAGCAATGCCAGAGGTTAAGATTAATTCTATACCTTCCAGCCATCATCTCTTTTGTTTTGCTGTAGTCACCCAGAGTGGAACGGGCATGTCCAAACGTGGGTCCTGTGCCTGCTGAGCCTAGAGACCCAAGATACTCCTCACTGATGAGGCCCAACGAGGCAGAAACATGTCTACAAATGCTTGAGGTCTCGTGCAGAAGAGATGTGACCAAGCAGTTCAGGGTGGACTGCCCCTTGTAGGGTGGGACCAAGCCTGATTTGCATATGGTCTTTCCCCTTTTGTAATGGCTTGGCAGGCGAAGAATGATGGTCTGGAGAGTTGCCCAGAGCAATGCCAGAGGTTAAGATTAATTTTAAACCTTCTAGCCATCATCTCTTTGTTCTGTTACACTGCAATATTAGCACCTTGCTAACTTCCATTTTGATAACTGCTAGGAGGGATTTACAAAACCAACACTGATGTGGGGTTCTGAGAAACCACTCTAGTGTATATGCAAGGGTCTCTTAAAAGTAGGTTTAACCAAACATTCTAGGTAGCGTAGGCTGAGCAGTTAGGCTTGGGGTTTGGTGTAGAGGAACATTTAACACAGAGACTGTCGCATATTAGAAGGTTCACACAGATGTATTATAAATGACTATTATTAAAACACATGCAATTTCAAGTTACGAATACTACACACTACAACAGCAACCATATACGCATATCTTCACGATAGGTAAACCCAAAAGGGATTACACATTACTTTACAATTCACACAGTTCTAAAATACCAATCTCAAACAAACATAATACTATTTACATAAAGTGGGGGAAAATGTAAGGTTTAGATAGCAACAACCGTATACATTTTCAGTATAAAGTATTACCTTAAGCTTGCGAAGTCCTTTCCTGTACATATAGTTAAAATGTTCTAGTGAACTCATTTCCCAGGTAAGTACCTGGATAGGGTACTTGGAAGTCCAAGAGTTCCCCCAAGCAAGACTTTGCAAAAAACCAACAAGTACGTTTTTGATAGTCATAAAACACTAAGTAAGGGATATCGTAACACGGAAGGAGTTACTCACAGTTCCTAGTCACTGAGGGCTTCTGAGGCAGGAATCTCTAACCAGAACTCCAATGTCAGGTAAGGGTAATTGCAGGGATTGGACTAAGCAGCCACTGAATCCCTATGGGAAGGGAAGGCCCCAATATCGCTAAGCAAACTGTGCTCCCAAACTCACATTTCTAGAAACACCACAGCCAGATAAGTAGGGGTCACCAACTACTCATACCTTTGGTCCTGGTGCAGGTGGTCCAAGTATCATGGATCCAGAGGTTGTTTTCATTGTCAAGTTTGGGTTGGGCTAGCAGTGGTTCTGATCTCCTGAAAAGGGTACAAATGCAGGAATCCATCAACTGGATGGGACAGAAGATGATGGAAGTTGGCCACTTCAACTCCCGCAATGAGGGATGACCCTCCCCCCAGGACTCTGCATGCATGGTGAGTTAGGGGGGTGGTCCCAGTCAGGATCAACAGTCTCAGATCTTGCAGGTAGTAGAACTTAGGCTACAGGCTTGGCCCGCTTTGTGGTGGAGAACATCTGCTGTAGGTGACCAGGTTTCTGTCCCCACGATGAAGTGATCTGTGAATTGTCATGCCTCCAGGCCAGAGGGTGTCCAGTGCAGTGGTGATGTACCTTCGGTGTCTGATCATCCTCTGGAATGCTCCAGTGCAGCTTCCAAAATCCTCAGATGGCAGAATAGCCATGCAGTGCACAATTAGCCCCACCAGTCTAGGAAAAGAAGGCATCCACTGAAGGTCTTTCCTTGTCACAGACCAAAATCCAGAGGTTCATCAGTGGATGGCTTTGGCAATGCCTGTTACCCCACAGCAGACCTTTGGCTCTCCTCTACACTGCCTTTTCTCTTTGGTCTCTTGATTCCAGTGGGCAACATTCAGAATACCTTCAGACTCTCCCCTGCTATCGTAAATCCAGCTGGGGGCTGCCCAAGCCCACCAGCGGGAAGGATGTGATACATTCTATTAAGGAGAGGCTGACCAGTTTAGGACAGTCAGTTGCCCAACATCTGCCCAGTCACAGATATCTCCTGGCTGGAATGTGGATTGGGACCAGACAGTCCTAACCTCAGTTTTAGCCTGTTTTAGATATACGCAAAGCAGTGGCGAAAAATACAACACTGGATCCCACTAAAGTACATGATCTTATTTAGGAGTCCTTTGAGGACAGGAAGATGGCCAAAATTCAAGATAGAACAAAGGGCACGACTTATACGATGCAGAACTGCCATTTAGAGTACATGGTATTCAAAAAGGCAATATTGTGTTAAAAAGACCTATGCACGGTACAGCAACGGAATCAAGTTAAAGAACAGCTCACTCCCATTAGCCTGTACTATGGACATTACAGAAGTAATACAAATGTTACACAGTAGAAAGGTAAAAAGAAAACAGGATGCAAAGCGCCTCTGTAACGCTGACCTCAAGGTGGATTGTATTGCAATGTAAAATAAAGAGAAAAAGTAAATGGGAGACCAACTCTCCCTGCACTGGCAGCCGTAGGGACTGACAAATGACCCGAAAAAATTGTGAGCTGATCAGTTGAGTGAGGCTAATAGGACCTCACTCTCCCAAAAGGCAGCCAGAATTCTAAGTCCATACACATATGCTGAGGGTCCATAAAAATGAATGCAGGGAAAGTGAAAAATGTCCCTAACAATAACATTTGCACCTTGTGGTATTAGCACCTTGCTGATTTGTGGTGGGTTAACTGCAACACTGTTCTTTCACCTAACCATACTCTCACATTATTCTATAATGCATAAAACATTGCATGTGTCTCCACTAACTTAACATGGCCCCTCAGGACTGTTTCAAGAAGTTGAGTTAAAGACCTCACCCTTATTAATTTAGAAGCTGGGCCTTGGCAACAACCTGTCTGACTATATCGTGGTACCTGAAGTGGACAATTTACCCGACATGTTCCAGTTGCTTGAGACAGCCCATACCTCCATTTCAACAATGACCAACCACTGGTTATGACACAATACCAGAGGCCTATCAGCATCTGGAACCCTCATGTTACTCGACTACAATCACCAACCTCAGGAAACCTCCATATAGATCAACAGGACCAACACATCATCCAGGCCAAAACACTGCAAACTATTACTACTCACTCATCCAGCCAGCCTCCACCCAAACAGTAGAATTGAAAGGTCGGCAGAACCAGAGTGGTAGAAAAGCTCAGAAGCAACTACGAGACCCCAACAAATCGATCTGTATGGACCTCTTAGTCAGACCAACTCAACACACCGAGACTTCCTCTGCTGTACCTCACACAATACCTCACCAGCCAGCTTAACCATACGGAGTAGAGTACACACTGCCCCCACACCCATCACTGCAGAACATGGATTATCACTGAATAAAAAAGGGATACACACTTTAATCAATTTTCCAATTGCAGGCCCAGAGTGTATAAGTCTAAATAGACCTGGGTGTCTCCACATTATGTCACATGAACTCCATACAACCACAGCCCAGCCCATCACCTGCCAACACTGCTTATGTCACCATACCTGGACCTCACTTGCACAGTTCCTCCTTCAGATACCAGAGTCAAGATCATAAACACAATCCCAAGAATAAACTCCTACACCTCCTTAAGGCAGCATCATGTTCTCACCAAAATCCCTCTAGCATTGGCGGCACATCCACACGGAAAGAGCAAGGAAACTCCTAAGTGGACTCTGGACTGAACACAACATATTATCAGACCAAGCTACACCAACATGGGTCACCCCACCCTTTAGAACAACCCATGTAATGACCCAATCGGAATGAACACAAACACCAAAGCATCTGTCTAATCAATCTCCCCGCCCTCTACAGAAGGTTAAACACAGTTCCAACATCTATCTATCATTGTGGTCAGCAAGACCACCTGCTACTTATCACTGAGACCTAACAGACAAGTATGCCCAAGTATATACCAACTCTCTTCCCACAATCAACGATCACTGACAATTTCCCTGACACAGTGACAAACCTTTCTGCAGACCAAGACTATCTGAGCATATTGGGAGATTATAACTGATCACAGGACAGGAAATCCAAAACAGTAGCCAGATCACTATCAGAGCAAACCTTGAGGCCTTACACCTCAAGCAACTATTGAGAACAAGCCAGACAGCTGAACATACAGTGATGGCATATTCTTCAACAAAAAGCTCATTACAGTTGCTCCACCTCTCCCACTCCAGTGCAGAGATCACCTTGTAATACAATTCAGAATCCCCCCCAGCAGTCGCACTGGATGTATACGAATCGATCGTATTGCAATTGTTTGCGAGTGAACAGCTAGCAGGCAATCTGTATGTGAAATCTACAGTTCGTTGGATGCGCGTTAAATGATGAAACTGTGAATGCGCGTTGTATTCTTCTCGTCCTATCGACATTAAGTTAGTGCACGTTTTATTAATATACATGAAAATGCTCGTTACTGTGTGAAAAGCGCATTACATAATAAAAATGTGAATGCGCAAAATAATCTCCCCGTCCGATCGACATTTCATCAGTGCACACGGTCTATTATACATGTAGAAGGCGCATTATTGATAATGTAAAACAAATACAATTTTTGTAAAAAGAAAGAACTTACCTGTGAAGCATTCGAGGGCTAGAATGTTTCCTGATCGTGCTCTCGCGAGGTTTGGGACGGTGAAATAGGAATTTTGAATGCCAGGTAACTGAAACCTTGTAATGTGTAAACAGTGGCGTGTGACTAGAAAGTAAACGTGCAGCGGCAGTACGCGCAAAACAACCTCTGACAGGATTGAAGGAAGAGGGATAGAGTGAAATTAAGTAGATTTCGAACCTGAATCGTGAGAAATCGCAAAAGAAAGACACATGTTAAATGTACTGATTTTAAATCGAAAGGATATTATTTTTCAGGTGAGTTATTTTGCTTGCTTTGATATAAATGAAAAGGAAAAAAAGACAAAATTATGAACTAATGTGTTTTTCGTATGTCGTTTATTAGGGTCAGTTGTATTATTAAAAAATAGAAAAGGCAGAGTATGTAATATCTGCAAGAGGAAAAAAACTACTGAAATACAATGGATACATATATAATCTGGAGAGATTTCACAATGACAAAAGGTGGTGGAAGTGTGTAGATTACAAGAAAGGAAAGTGTAGAGGAAGAGTATGTACAAAAGGAGAATACATAGAACATACTAAGAATCATAATTATGAACCGAATGTGACTAAAATTGAAGTGAAATAAAAACTATGAATTGAAAAAAAAGGCAAAAAGTGTAGCAGGTAATAGCAGACAACTAGTGAAACAAATATAACTACCTCTGCATTTGGATGGCGCAATGCCATGTAGAAAATTGTTTTTAAAAAAACAGGGTCTGTACCAACGAAATTTAGTAAATAAGCTTCCAAGGTCACGGAAAAAAGTCAGTGACATTGATATCCCAGACAACCTTAAAAAGACACTGCAAGGGAAAAACTTCTCATCATTTCCACTGTCAAAGTGTATGAACAGGTATATTATTTTTGCAACTGCACATCATTTAACAAGATTAGGATTATCCAAATATTGGATGTTAGACAGAACTTTTAAAACGTGCCCAAAGCCATTTAAACAACTAAATAGTGTGCATGGTGAGATAAATACAGATTTTTTTCCACTAATTTATATACTGATGAGCGCCAGGAGTCAAAATGTGTACAGTGTGGTTTTTGAAAAGATTAAGGAAGGTTTAACAGAGCCATATGAAACAAACAAAACATGTAGCATGGACTACGAAATGACTGCAATAAAAGCAATCACACGTTTTCCCAAATGACATTGCAAAAGGTTGCTATTTTCACTACAACCAGGCACTGTGGCGCAATTTACAAAAGCATATATTACAAAAAGAATATTGCTCCGACAGTGAATTTCAGCACCATGGGCGCAAACTTGGTGCTCTTGCGTTCTTACCGAAAGAGCACAGGATACTCGACATTAGTAAATGACGCACACTATAAAAGACATGAAACGGAACTGGTTGACTTCCTTAATTACTATGACGAAACATGGCTGGGGGCACAGACCTATTTTGGACGCAAAGTACCAAAAATCAAATTAGACTACTGGAATTGTTTCGATGCCATATTAAATGAGTCACCCAAAACAAAAACAATGAAAAGGTGGTGTAATGGTATAAATGTGGCAATGGGACATGCAAAACCCACATTATGAAAATTCCTCAGCGTGTTACAAACAGAGCAGGGGGATGCACAAGAACACAATAATTCAGACATTGAGTGGCATGAACATGCAAAAAAGAAGCCTTAAAGGGGTGCAAAATGTTAAAAAAAATGAAAAATTTCAGAAAAATGTACTTCCTTCTGTATGTCGGACTATTTAACCAGCATGGCATTTGTAGTTAGCTTCATTACATTGTAGTGGTGAACTCTTGAAATTAAATTACTTTCAATGTTACATTTATGACATTGCAGCAGAGTTGTGAACGAAATATAATCCAGTACATATGGACATTAGAGGTTAAAATAAATTAGTTTGATAAACATTGTTGAATGGTTATATCTTACTTGAATTTTAGAGACACCAATAAAATGTTCTAGAATATAAATTCATGGATGTTGTTTTCTTCCAATCATTGACAGAGGAAAAGAGGACATTATCAAGAAAAGACGAAAAGGAAGGTAAGATGCAGAGGAAGGAAAGTAAAAAGGTATGTGGTAATCGAAGGGCAAATGTATCGAAGGTAAAAAAGAACATCAATTTGTAGGTCAAAAAGGACAAAACGTCAATTGTAAAAGGTCAATTAGGATACTTCCATCGCACTATCTAAGCAGATCAAGGATCTGTCCACTGTAAAGAAAAGATGAAAAAATATTAAGCCAAAAAATCTATTCTGCGCCCCGACACCTCAGAGTTGGAGAGACTCACGGGGCACCCCACACGATCATGACCCTATAGCACCCACAACACACTCTCCATCTTTACTCAGAATCCACCAGATGACATTGCCAAACCTATTCATCCTAAAAGTGCAAATATAGTTATCACGCATCAGAGTATTACACCGATGGTCCCCTTTTGTGTAACAGTTTCTATAATTTTCTAGGGGGTTTAATAAAGAGTGTCTGAGCCCCAACACATCCAGAGGAATCATTCTGAGGTACTGGCTATAATCGAGCTGGAGAGTTCGGCCAAAGGCATTGGAGGATATATCATTTCTCATATCCTTGAGACTGTCCGGTCAGTGAGAATGGCCGTGGTAAATATGGAGAATTGAGATCCATGGTTTGGTGGCAGAGAGAAGAATATTCAACCCATAGAATTTTGGGTTTTACTGGCTATTGGACAAACTTTATAAGTCCGTGTTTTATTATACTATCATCCATTTCGGATTCCTAGCATACAGCTAGATACAACATACATTCTGTTACATATTTAACATTATTATGCAGCTTTTATTTAGATATTGTAAAATTGTTTCATGCTTCGTTCATTTAAAAGCGATAACATACAACCTTTTACCGACTAAACTACTGATGTCCTGAGAACATCAGTTTAAGGAGGACAGGACAGTACTACCAGTGTAGGCCAATATATTCTCATCCGTGATACGATACTGAATTCTTTTACATGGCTTACCAGTTGGAGCATCATTGATACACTCTCCCATGTGGCCACCCTGATATTGTCACCTCCATCAACCAGTCCTTGATAGCCCTGCAATAAATGGGATAACCCAAAAAGAATATTAATATTCTAAAGACATGCACAGCCATTTATCAAACATATCTGTTGGTACCTTTTTTTTTTAGGTGGTGAGCCTTTGGGGGAAAGGGAGAAAAGCTATAATATATCTGAGGAGGTGCAGTTGTTAGTGGGACTTTTTGGAGATGTCTGAGATGTGAGAAGAGAAGGAGAGAGTGGAGTCAAAGATGACCCCTAGATTTTTTGCCTCATTGGTAGGTGAGGACACAGGGCCAAGGGAGGCAGGCCAGTGTGAGAGACGGAAAGCGGGAACAGGGGTTCCAAAGAGTACAATCTCTGTCATACTGACATTCAGGCAGAGATTGTTAGCAGCAAACCAAGAGTGAATTGCGGATACAGTCAGGGAGGAGGAGCGAGGAGGAGGAGGCCGAGGGTAGCCTGAAAGAGAGCTGCATGTCATCCGCATAACACAAAGTTAGAGGTAAAGGTAGAGATCCTCTGGGCCAAGGGGGGCATGTAGATATTGAAAATCCAGGGTATAGGTTAGATCCCTGGGGGACACCACAAGTAGAGAGAGTGATAGAGGAGAGAAAGGACCCAAGTTCCACCTGGGAGGGCCGGTCAGAGAGAAAGCAGGCGAGTCACACCAGGGCTTGATCTATGATGCCCAGGGTATCACGGAGACGTGTGATCAAGATGTTGTGGTTTACTGTATCAAAAGCAGAAGGAGGTTGAGAAGAATGAGGACAGAGGGAGAGTTAGAGTAAAGATTTGAGAGCAGGTCTTCAAGGGTGTTCAGAAGAGCAGTTTCCGTGCCTCTGGATGCTCTAAAGCCAGACTGACAGTCATGGAGACAACCAAGAGATTCAGTGTGGAGGGTAAGTTGAGTGATGGTAAAACTCCTGGAGAAGCTGACTATTAAAAGGGTGATGATGATTGGGCGATAGTTTGCTGGAATAGACCGGTCGGCTGAGGTTTCTTTGGGCAAAGGGTGCACAAGAGAGTGCTTAAGAGGAGAGGGGAAACTCCTATGGTGAAAGAGAGGTTGCAGAGGTCGGCCAAGGCTGGGGCGAGAGTGTCAATATTGTCCTTGGAGGTTTTGGAGGGGTAGAGGTCCACATGTTTTGAAGAGGCTGTCATAGACGGACATGTCTAGAGACCTCATCCGGTGTCACAGTGCAGAGGGAGGAAAGAAGAGGGAGAGTGGAGGGGTGGCTGAGGGGGCCCAATAGATGTTGGTGCAGGAGGGGGGTGGCAGAGGGAAAAGGACAGGATATCCTGTGTTTTGGTGCTGCAATGTGCAGCCAGGGCCAGCAGACGGTGCACAAGAGGGTGCTTGAGAAGCGAGGAAATATATATATATTCATAATACATAACATTGCAATACGTTTAAAAATATATAAAATTCAATACTCTGCAGCACTGTAATTAAAGTAACAAAAACAAGATATTAGGAGTTTGTTCTGCATCAGCTAAAGATTGAAGTTAGCAACCATCAATAACTGCAAAGAAGCAGCACATTATTGTGCAGAGATTTTGATTTGATACAAGAAACACAGACTACGCAGAACAGGCATGATGTTATGGTGCTGCGAAGAGTGGTAGGTCATCGAAGTATGCAAGTGCAGGAGTCGTCTCCGAAATAAGGAAATAAGGCTTGCAGGATCGGCAGATAGCTTTTGTGATTTACTTAATAGACGGGAAGCCATGTACTTGGGTGGTTGATCCACCTGCTAAATTGTACAGTAGGTGACAGAAAAGTATATTTATTTGTATGTTTGCTTTTATATAGAACACAAGGCACACAGTGGTTGCAGGTCTGGGCAAGTGCCATATATGCACCGGTATCATAAGGTATAGGTTCCTTGGGTGAATGAAGCTGTTGTAGCTGTGTGGCTGTGGGGGAGAAGACATGATCTATAGTAGACACTATAGACTGCTATATTGTGGCACAATATGGGTGTTTATGTTATATTCATGCCATTTATATAGTGCTACAGCAGAGGGGCATAACAGCGGTAGACACTCAATGTAATGAACAGCCTTGATCAACTCTGCCTTGTTCTGGGGAACAATAGAGCAAGAAAGCACATTGTGAAGTTGCCTCTTAAAACATGGTAGGTCACGTTCTGATCGCAGAGATTCCGGAAGCGAATTCCAGACCAAGGCCCCCTGGAGACCGAAGCACTTGCCATCTGAGGATTTCAGATGAAATCTAGGTAGAGCTCCAAGGGTCAGTTAGGGTGATCGAAGCATTCAAAGTGGCCTACAGACATTAGTTCTGTTCACCAAGTACTGGAAAGCCATCTTGTTAAGATATTTATGGCGTAGGGTAGCCACCTTCAATGTAATCCTAGGTTCGACAGGAAGCCAATGCAATTTTTGACGAATCGGGGTGGTATTATTGAATAAAATGAGATGCCTGGATTGTTATCATTAGAAGAATCATAAGACCCATTATTAGAATCAGTACTCTCTGTAGAGAACCATTACCCATTATTAGACTCACTGTTAGAGAATCATTAGAATCACCATTACCCAATCATTACTCTTTGCTATGGAATCATTCCATTATTGCTATCCATTATTGCATTCTGTCGAGTTCTGATTAGTACATTGCTGAAGTAGACACTATCCACATTATTAGATTGCCACCTTTATATGCATTTGCAATTTGCTTATAGATTGACATGTTATGCATTTGAAGAGAGAAATAGGCCCTGTTATATGAAGGGTTTGCTTAGTTATGGAATGCCAGAAAGAGATGCTTTTAGAATGATATGTTATGACTTATAGTGCTTGCCATTAGGAGAGAAACATGCTAGACACTTTGCCATTTGCAATAGAATGACACTTGCACCATATTTTGAAGTGCCATGTAGTGCTTTAGAGACACAGTATATTTGCACCATGATATGCTATGCATTTATGTTTGCATTAGAAGTAGCGCTTAGGCTGAGAGAAACTTATTGTTTGCAGGAGAGCAGATCGAATAAATTAGGCCTGGAAATGACACACACAGCATATTTTAAATGACATGAAGAGCCATTTAGTATGACGCATGTATGCTTTGTAGTTATATATGTAGAGATATGTTTGACACACATGTATGTAGGTTGAGTATGTACTTAGAATGAGTTTGCATTATGTAGTGTTTGCATTGCGAGAGAAATTGTAAACGCTAGGAAGCATTTAACACGAGGCCTATGAGACAGAAGATTGTTCGCACTGGACTCAGCGCGAAGATTGTTATGGAACACTGAAAGATAAGACGTCACCCTTGTCCAAGAAAGGAGCCTAATCAGCTTGAGCTCTGAGCTTCGCGGAGACAACACGAAGGTGGGAGGGAGTGCTTTTGCATGAGTGAAAGACTGGACAGAGAGCATTTCGTGATGCCAACAGAGCCTACAGTAGAGTAATGCAGAAATATAGAGAATTAGATGGCGTTTTCACCGCACACAGAATGGCCATGAAAGAAGATGAGGTCCAAATGTCACGCTGACAGCACACGCAGTGACAGGACACGAAAGGAACACGCAAGCAGACTGGCAGGCATTGTTAAACGCTGACACGAAGGGAGAGACATTCTTAGCTTATAGAATGTGATTAACCATAGAGATGTTTGCGTTATTTGAAGAGTATAACCGAGTGGGAGAGCAGACAGAGAGAGTGGAGATCGAGAGTTGAAGATAATTTGGTTGCTAAAGGAGTTTGAGAGAGTTGCTGAGGTTGTTGGCTGTTGGTTGGAGATGGTGCAAGCTTGGTGCAGCAGAACCTGATGAGGCAGAGAGAGAGCTTGGCTTTTATGAGAGAGAGAGAGAGAGCTTGGCTTTGATGAGATCAATGGCTTGGCAGTTGGCAGTTTCCAGAATTGAGGCCTGCCACTGACTGGCTGATTGCAGAGTCGTGCAGAGATGGCAAGGACAGAGCTGGAAACACAAATGGGAAGTATGGGTTCGACCTAGACTGACTGATTGTTCAGAACAGACACTCACATAAGGGGAGAAGGGGAAACCAGACAGGGATTGTTTAGATAGTGAGTGGATTGTTGGATGTTTGATGCTTGCACAATAGGCTTGTATTTTAGACTGCATTAGAAACACATGCATTAGAAACATGTAAGGCTTATAAATATTGCATGATAGATTTGCTTTGCACCAGAAGTATAAAAGGTGCAAATTAGAAATAGCATTAGGATTAATTGCATTGTTATGCTTAGCTGTGTGATCATAAATAAATGTATCCCATTGTTCTAAATTTAATCGATTGTTTGTTTCTTTGTGTTGTGTCTTATGTCATTTGTTATTTTGTTACCAGTATTAAGATAGGAGTAACACAGTGCACATAGGGCCTGAGATACGAATGCAGCAAGGGGGGTATAGTGATCCATAACCCCTAGGGGATTGTCAAAGATTGTCTGAGACCAGAGCATGCTTACCCAGGGGGGGGGGCAAGACGAATGGTTAGGGATTTGTTTTTTTCAGACCGACAGTATGGGCCCCAAAATGTGAGTTACAAACTATCTTGACTGCACAAGTTTGTATCGATTGAAGTCTCTGAATTATACATTCAAGCGCCTTGGCATAATTGAGTGTGGCAGCAACCATTGCTCTGGCTGCGATTCACTGAGGAAAGGTCTAATCTGTCAGAAGAGCCTAGGAGAGGACTACTGCATGTGTCTAGGAAGCCATGGATACATGGGCTTCGAGGAAAAGGGCAACGGTTTATACTTTAGAAAGAATATGTCACGGTTGGGAATGACGAATAAGGGAAGACTGTTGATTAATATTGCAGGAGCGTGGGATGGTCAGTGAGCAGAGGAGTACTGCAGCAGTTGTCTCAATTTGCCCTGATGAAGGACTATGCAGCCCGAAACCCACTGGTACACTGGCAGTGGCCAGCAAGACGTTTTTTTTGAAAAAAATGTGTTGGTTCTCAAAAGAAATATTTTAACGTTGTAATTATTTATTATGAAAAACTAATGAAAACTACACAAATATTTAACAAATGTATTCCGACTGTTTGAGCTGGACCGAGGGAGCGCAGCCCCCGACGTCGGCTTTTTGTTACTTTAGTTGATTAAAATTAGTCACTCCCTTTTCTCAGGCCTCGGTCTGCATGAGCTCCGTTTTGGGGTAATGATATTGTGAGGTGGATGTTGGCTCTGGCAACAGGTTTACATTCAAACCGAATGCAAGAATGAGCCATTGGCTTTCCATTAACGGAACTGGGGCCCACTGGTCCTGGCGATTCCTTTCTGCGGCATCTCTCCTTTAAAGTCAAAAATGTAAACAAAGATGGATGAGACTGAACGAGCACTGAATGAAGCCTAGTAACGGGTCCCTGAAAAGAGAATTGCTGCAGCAGGTGGTAAACTATGCACACAAAAAAACACAAGCTGGTTGTACAGATAATCAATCATTCATAGGAAAAGGGAGAATAACAATGGCAAAAATCCTGCATAGGATGTTATTTCGGCATGCAGGCATACAGACCTCGTGCACAAAGTAGACCTTGGCGCCGGTGTAGATTCCCACTCTCACCACCGCTCGCACGGCTGCATTCATGCCTAGGGAGTACACAGAAAGATCACAGTGCACATTAATGGGGAGTGCGACACGCAGGCGGCCATGCTGCCTTCAGTACACGCTTCACTTGGCAATAACGACATTCACAGGGCGCCCTTCACCAGTTAAGAAACCAGAGAGCGGCAAATGATTGCTCTGCTTAGTTTATTTTATTATTTATTGAGCACACATAACCCTGACGTAACTGGGCGCTTGAGCTTATGCAGGAGTTACAGAAACATACAAATAGTATACATAGGAAAGACAGGTTTGTCGACAATAAGTTACAGGTTAGTCGAATTACATAATAATGCTGAGCTGAACCCTCAGTCCACTGGCTGGACATTTCAGCGGTAACAAAGACGCTGCGGGCCGCGCTACCTAAAATCACAGGCTGCAGAACACGCCCTCCAGCTTTTGCAGCAGCTACATAAGCACTGGGCCAGTAGAAAATGACCGCCTGTGGTAAAGAATTACGACGGTGACAGCATATTTCCCTATGGCGCATGTAGGCCCTGCAGCGCCAACCGCTGTCCCACCTTTTCTTGAGCATGTCCAGACTACGCAAAACACATTTTTTCACCCTGCCGCACATAATTAGAGGTTTTATCTTTTTTGAAACCAGGTCGGGCTTAGGCATATTTTCAGTGGCAATATCAACCACTGTTGGGCGGTAGTCCATTCTATAACTAGTATTAGTATTAGTAATACAATTACCACCAGTCATTACTAAACGATTGGTGTTAAACCAGCAAAATGAATTTGGCCTCTGGACGTTAATTTACCTTAGGTAATGTGATCCTTCATACTACCACCAGTGACCAGGACGTGCGTTCAGCGCAATTCATACCCACGTTGCTGTAAAGAGGCCAACGCTTTGCATCTTTTCTTAAGAGCTTGTTTGAACGCGGCTGCTTAGTTCGCATTCGTAACGCGCAGGCCCGGCCCTGGGAATTATGGGGCAAGTGCGGTGAGTTAAATGCAGGGTCCCTTAATTTGCATGTGACATCACAGGAAGTGACATCACGCCAACCTGACCTCGGAAGGATGAAACTTGAAGGGATTGTATCCCGTGGCCAGTTGTTTAAACACAGATCTCAGCAGTAGGCACATTCACCCAATGGCTATCATTGCTGAATGTATATTGATTTATGACACACTGAGTAAAAAGGTAATTTCTTATCTTATCGTCCAACTGCCCCTTAACCTCAATACACACACACCTAGACACACACCGTTTTGATGGTAATTTGTAGATTCGACATTTTCCCAACCTTTGCATGTATTTATTTATTTCGGAAAATGTAAACCGTTCCATAAAAACATGCATCCCTACAAAAAGTAATACATACATCAACATAATACAATATATGTATCAATTATTAAAACCAAGAAGAGAAAGTAAGCAAAATCAAATAACGAAAAGGGAAAAATAAATTAATTCGAATTTTACCGTGTGCCCCGCACATTTGCTATACTACAGAACAGTTGCAAATCACATATTAAGCTGCATGGCTCACTCACTGCTACAGACTACGGTGCAACACGTTTGACACCTTTCATTTTACTGGATCGTATATGGTGTGGGCCCATTGTTACAAAATGTAGGTCACTTCACCTTTGCCTGTTACTCAACACAGACTTTATGAATCCCAACCAGAGCTTTCTGCAGCCAATTACATACATTTCAACATTTTCCGGCCACATGGCAATAAGTAAAAAAAGGGTGAAATAGCTCAGTGGGTAATACATATGAGCAGGAATTGGGGTTCAGTTTGAGGTTAACAGGGCTTAATCCCACCGTTGCAACTCCACCTTGTAATCTTCACATCACTGTAATATGAGAACCATTGCCTTAAATAGTTAACATTTGCATCGAAGATTCATCACAAAAATCGCCCATTCACGCAGAGATGTGTTGCACCAACCCTAGAATGTACACAGCAAAACGCAATTCTGTTTTGTGTGTGTGATATAGAAATGATCAATGCTCCTTTTGAAAACACACAAGGGGGACAAAACTGCACGGCCAATCAGGTTTCCCAGGGTAATCATTTTGAGGGTGAGAACAGAATATGGCACCATATCCAGGGAGGGAGGAGATCATTTGACCCTGTTTTGTAAATGGTTCTCTATCCAATATGTCACAACATACAAACACCCCTCTGCTGAGAAGACATGAGGGAGAAGTGCTCATGATATAGGTCGGGGAAAAGCTGCTGACAAGGGGGAGAAGGCAGTAGTATGGGGAGAAGGAGCAGCTGACAGCGGAAGAAGAGGCTGGTGACAGGCGTGGGGAGAGAGAGGCTGTGACATGGGGAAAGGTGTGAGAAGGGAGGTGACACAGGGCGAAGGGACAGGTAAAAATCAGTGGAGATGGGCAGGGACACTGGGGAGACGGGCTCTGGTTGTTGACCCGCAGGTAAGTCGCTCTACTGTGGCCAGTCACCGTTCTGGTCCTTGGCCGGTCACGGTCTTCTGGTCCTCGGCTCATCTGGTTCGTCAGCTCTCCGGTCAATGGCTCCCTTGTGAGTTGCTTCTCTGGTGCTTGGGATGCGGTTGGCTGGGTCACCTGATAGATGACGGTGCAAGTCCATCTGCATTGTACCATAATCCCATGTAAGACTGTACTTAGCAGTGCCATACATGCTCACGTGCCCCATTCCATTCGGGAGATGCTAGTTCAGTCCTGGTTTTAATTTAGTATTCTGGGACTTCTATTCTCAGATTTCCCTGTTATAACTCTAGGACTACAAGTACCAGAAGGCACAGTTAAATTTAGGACCAGATTAGCATCTCCCAACAGGAGTGCAGCAAATTGGTAGGTATGCAGTGTTACAGCTGCGAGTGTCTTTGAGGAGTCAGTGGGCAGTCATAATAGAGGCTCTGTGAAACTGACCAGAAACCCTGTGCACAGTGTCACCTGATTTAGCAACACATAGCCTCACATTACTTATTATGGCATAACAAGGCATAAAAACTGGAGAAAGGCTGTTTTACATTGACGCAGTCAGATAAATGTGACCCACTGTGATGTATCCAAAGTGAAAAATCTTGTCCCCAGATATGGTAATATTAACCACCTGAAAACATCTCTTTAAACAAGTCCCTTCCGAAACAACAAACGTTGCACAATGGAATGAACCCTACCTGAAGACACTTGCCTAGCCTTGATTTCCCTGAATAGCACACTATCCCATAGTTGCCAACATGATTCATTCCAATCTGCAGGTGCTTATCCAGTTCTGTTTTATTTTTTTGCATTCTGGGAGGCCGATTCATCGAAATATTTGCATGTAAAATCGGGGATTTGCGTGCCAATCCGCGCACAAATCCCTGTTCGGCGATTCATGGAACCGAATGCGCGGGACTCTTCCGTGACTTGCGTGGATTCCGCACAGGCTTGGCAAGTCTCGGTGAGTGGGCACGGCCTTGCGTGAGACACCACCACAGCGTGGGCGAGGCATGCGCAGAGGGCAGAGTTGGAGGCAGAACTCAGAAAATGAGGAAGAACAAGGGAAAAAGTGGGCTTTGCGAGGGACGGGTGCGCACGACAAAGCGTATTCATGGATGTGACTGCGCAACAGTTGCCTGCGAAATGCCCAGGTCAATCCCTCGATCTCTCTGCCACCCGAAGGCAGGCGTGCAGACACTTGCGCATAGGAATCACAGTGCGGAGGTGTGTCTGCATGTCGGATTTAGGGGTGCGTGCATGCAGCTGGGGATCCAATCGGACTTCGGGGTGCACGTACACAGTGTAGTGTGGTGCAGGATGATTTACAAGGTTTGCATGCAGATTTTACGAGTTTACCCGAGTTACGAAAAATAGTATGCATGTCGTCGGGGTGCCTGTACCAATTATGGGGACCCCATGCAGGGTCCATGAGATGCAGGCCTGCCTGCGAGGGACACGCACACACACACACACTATTTGAAGGGCGTATGTGTTCACGCCCGGGGGAACACGCAAAGATAGCTGTTCTGGCTCTTTTTGCTTTGCGTGGGGGCGTGACAGGGGCGTTCAGG
Organism: Ambystoma mexicanum; assembly: GCF_040938575.1. Classification (NCBI taxonomy): domain Eukaryota; kingdom Metazoa; phylum Chordata; class Amphibia; order Caudata; family Ambystomatidae; genus Ambystoma; species Ambystoma mexicanum. The sequence continues at coordinate 184,968,703 of NC_090926.1, forward strand.
CCGTGACTTGCGTATATGGTTGCTTTGTGCAGAAAATGTCATGAATTCGCGGGGCACACATTTTTTATTCTGCACGCAGGCTTGCCCAGTGTCGTTCCCGGGACGTGGCCTTTGCAGGATTAATGTGCACTTTTCCATGAATCGGGCCCTGAGACTTTTAGTTCCGATTTACACATTTTAAAGCTCAGACTACAAGTCCCAGAATGCAGCACAAAAATCAGGACTGTATAAACACCTACAGATTGGAATGGATCATGTTGGCAACTATGCCAGCCAACCACAAATACAACAACAGAACTCTCCACACTCCTTAAATGCCACTTCGGCAGACACCAATTTACATTACCAACATGAAGCGCTCATTTACCACTGCATCAGCTGATTCACAAAACATAAAAACGTACACACCACGAGCACCCCATCTTTGGAGATAGGTACACATAAGCATTGCAACAAAGCAACCTTGTCCAAATCCTAAATAAGTCCCATACTCCGCCTGCGGCATGTCCTGGAACTCCAAGAAACCGTGAAAATGGTAGATTGTGTGCTATAAAAAGACTCCATAACATAACAGGACATAGGAAAGAGTTTCACTCATTCTCCTGTGGTGCAGTACTCTTAACAGCCCAGGCCACTTGGTGAGTGTCAGCAAAAGGGGAAGAAAATGCATGTTGGCTCTAATGAGGCCAGTCCTCTTTACTAAAAGAGAGGACATCAATTGCCCAGGATCACACATTTTGGCTTAACGGTGTACCTTGGATTTTAAACCACTCTATAGTTTACGCAGTTGAACACATACCTTCAAACTCCACCAGATCCAAATATTTACACTTCAGCCAAAATATTGTTTTACGTTTAGTATACACTTGCAGAATGGGAAACTGGATGTCTCAGAATATAAAATAATGCAAGCCTGAAATCTTGTTTATTTCCACACCACTGTACTTTAATCCGTTTTAGAATCAGAAAAGACGTTGAGTGGTAATGTCACTTGGTATAGATTACATGTGTGACAAACCTCCAGTTTGCTATGGTGCATTGCGTTAAGAACATTGGTCTATACATACAAAACTATGCCTTTTTTGCATGTCAGTCATAGATATCTTGACTGACGTTTAAAAGGAAGCTTTCTCTTCTTTTGTATCGTTTGGGCACTTGACACATCGGACCCCTATCGGCGAGCCTGTGAGGGGTCTTTCAAATGGAAAGATCCCATCAAGGCCTAAGGCCTGAACATATGCAAAATAAGACTGCAGTGAGAATATGGCTAGAACAAAGGAACAACAGCCACCTGTTGCAGGAGCTCTCTGGCCGCGTGCAAGGGGCTTGGCTGAAACGTCGACACGCCCAATTACACGCAGCGGACACAGTCTCAGGGCCAGCCTCTGCGTGGGGCCCCACGAGCGCGAGGCCGAGTGCAGCTGCACGTGCTGCTAGCGCCGGCCCTGGTAACACGGTCCGGGCAAACTGTCATTTTCATTCTAGCGCGTAAAAGACAAATAAAAACCCAGAAAGCAAAACAGGCTGCAAAATGCAGCCAGTGTTCATTTCTTCCTTTATGATATGATATGTTTATTTATATAGCGCCTATACACAATGTGTGGCACCCGTGTTTTACATGTTCTTCTGTGACGTCAGATTATCTCAATGAGAAGTAATTGATGGAAATCAAGAAAAGCGTGGCTATAATAATACCTGCACAGTGAAACGACTTGTGTGCGTCAAAAGGACCTCGATGTGTCATTAGGCAACCAAAATACATAGTTTTACTTCATGAATCTACGAGACCCTTTTCACCTGGCGCAGCTGTTCTAAGGCACTTGGAATGCATGGATCGAAAGACAGACCAAAGCCCCGGAGATGTGATTTAACTTGTTACGGTTTGTTTTCATTTGAAATGTACAGTGTAGGCAATTTAAATGCATCTTCAAATACGCACTGCATGAGAACAGTGTCTCAAAGCTAGTGTCTCCGTGCTGCAGCTTGCAGCTGACCTATCTAGCTGTGCGAGTGTAGCGAAATTACCACTGCGCTGCAAGAGAACAGGGAGCAGCAGGGGTTTCTAAAATCCCACACTGTCAACCAAACCAGCAGTAACTCAATCCTAAAGGTGAAAGGGGCACACCATGAATGAATGGTAAGCCTCCTCCGCCTCTCCAAGGTAGCTTGGGTGGAGGGCAGACCACACTCTTCAGGTGGGGTGTGAGCCAGCAAGGAAGCATCCAAAACAACAATCGTCTTTAAGCACCAATAAAAACCTGATAACGCACCACAGGACCGCATTATGAGTTGAGCGGTAATCTGGTGGTAAATCCACCAAAATACCACCCAATGGAATTACCATTATCACCACTTAGTGGTGGTGGCGGAGTTAATCACCATTTTCTTAGAGTCCATTGGACTCTATGGGGCATTTTTGGTTGGATTACCACAGGCGGAATTACCGACATGGCAATTATGCCAACTTTTGCAGATTTTGTCGATTTGCGGCAGAAAGTGGGAAGGTTCACCTCCAGCATGATGCTGGAGGCAAATCCCCCCACTCAAGGGCCAAACTCGTAGTATGGGGGAGCAGGAAAAGTGGCAGTAATTCCGTTACTGCCAATTTTCTCCCACACTGCCATACTCGTAATGACATAATGAGGCCCTCAGAATATGCAGATTTGAGCTGGAAAGGGCACTCTCAGTCTGAAACGGGGGTAGACAGGCAACAGTTTCTGTAATGCTCAAGTACATGCAATATAAAGATATGGAGACAAGTCTTAAATTGTCACTAGGACCCTTAAAACCAGGCCATTGGGACAGAACCACTGAGAATAAATGCATTTTCTTCTTGCGGTATGGGGGTAGGGTGGTGGACAGAATTGAGCCTGGCCTCCGACGACTTTCCAATGGGTTGAGTCAGTGTTGCGATGGTCAAGTCAGTTGTACTCAGTTGAGAGATGCACTGCAGTTATTCAGCAGCGATCCTCTCTATTCGACTGAAGAATAGGCAGGTGATAGTCGACTCGGCAGCTGGAAGTGGTCAAGTCAGTTTGGTGAGGTCCAGCGATGGGAAGTGATTACACGTCAGTGATTGGCTTGACGACGGCTGGAGTGCAGACAGGCTCAATAGCTTGAAGTGGTTAGAAAAGCGGTGAGTGTCAAATGTAGCTCCATGGGTGATGTGGGATTTTTAAAATCACTCAAAATAGGTTTAGTTGGCTGAAAAGCAGTTTGAGGCAAGAAACAGGGTCCCCTGGCTTCTTGGTTGCTGGTGCACCCTGAACAGGGACTCCAGGGATAAGGGGAGTCCTTCCTCTGCCCTTCCCAGCCAGAAAGGTTCACTGGAGAACACTTGCAGGGGATGCCTCTTCCAGCAGGCAGGGCCCTGGTTACCAGTGGTCTCAGCAGCAGACAGGCCTTGACGTGCATAAGGTTGTGGAGGCGCTTACTCCCACTTTGGCGCTCATTATCGTCACCTAAATGCCAGAGGACTTTGGGTACACTGTACCCCAAAACAGTTCCAGGTGAAACCTTCTTCATGTGATCCATAGATGATTCATCTTAAGGTGGGGTCGCAGTCCTTGATGTACTCATTTGTACTCATTTTGCCATAGATGATTGGTCCATTTCAAGGCTTGAATAAAGTTTCAATCCTGGCAGCTGTGACAAGATTATTTGCCTGGTAGGTTGCCCATGGGCAAGCGCAGCCCTGATTGGGTTACAGTAGGCTGTTTGCAGAAATGCACATGTAACTCTATACATGCCATCTTGTCAAATTACAGGGCATCTGCTGGGGGTGCCAACAGAGAGTGCCAGCAGATGTGCATGTTTGCAAAATACTGTTCAGCCTGGAGCATTCTGAAAGTGAAGAAACACAGTGAACATTGTGAATGAATGCGCGGCCCATGGTATGCGGCAATTGGGGAATATGAGCCTCCTAAGATCTGATAAAGTATGGATTTGAAGTGATTTACACTTGTGGTGGATACAGTGCCTTGCGGTACAGTCATCAGTTTATTGAAGAATGATCAATGGACATAATTCGGGGCTGACTGATGATTGATCATTTGAGGGTAATAAAAGGAACCCTTGAAATTGATTTCCAAAATTTAAATACCGGAATAAAAAAAAGTCAAAATGGCTCAGAGTGGTGTTAATAATTGAGTTTGTGGTCTCTATTCAATTGAATTAAGGTAAATTAAGGTGATCCTAATACTTGGAACAACAAGCCGTCATATATGGAACTAAGGGACCTATTGGAACTATTGTATCTATGATGGGCAGCGTGAAATGAAATAAGAACGTGTATCATAAGACGGGAAATGTGCAATGGAATAAGTAGAATCTGTAATTGGTGTTTAATATCATGCAATATTGTGTAACAGAACATGCTTTCAACTCCATGTTAAATGCAATATCAGTGGATTATGTGCAACAGACTAAAGTTATCACATGTAGGTTTGATCTGTTTAGGTGTGTGACGATTCACATGAACTCGTCAGTTCACACCAGAGGGGAGCCCTTCTCTGTGAGGGCAGGGATGTGAGTCTGCTACTCAATATTCCCCCTAGGGGTGGTGGTCAGCGGGACCTCACAGGGAGAAAAATATATAATACATGGCTTTGAAAGTAAATGTCTAAAAATAATAACTGGACATGATTTGCTTGGATAATGATTGTTACATGGAATATTTTTACCATTTGTTTGATAGTTTTTATTAATGTGTTTTGTATAATATGAGAATAATAAAACTGAGACATGCTTTGTACTGACCTACTATACTATCATTGAATTAAATTAACATAGATGTACAGGTTGTAGACTAGGGCTTCTCCTGCGACACAGTCGTGTAGAACCTGGGTAGCTATCTGTGGATATTGTTTGTTCCACTTCAGTATTCCTGTCCTCATTCCCATGGCCACCAGTAACAGAAAAAGACAACTCTTTTGCTCATTTACATGAACCCATCTTCATAATTATTAATACCATGTTTTTGTACATAAATGGTGTACAAGGTGGTATTGTGTTACTATTTGTACATGTTGGTTTGTGGGATCCACGTTTACAATAAGGGTGGATGAATTCTTTATGATATCATGCTATCTTTATCCTAAAGTATATGCATATTCTTTACTGCAAGATATACTGATTCTAAGCATGAAATGGTCCATGCTTACCAATTCCTTTATAAGAGCGTTAATAAGTGATCCCTTGTATCTTTATTGTTATAGTTTCTGGGGGGCGCTTACTTAGGTTATACCCCAGCACCCTCGATAGTTGGAGTTTTTTTGCATTCTGAAAAGTGAGCGTAGAAAGCAGATCTCACTTTCTGAAGCAGAAGTACCAGTATCATTTTGTGATACAGAAAAAAAAAATGGAGATTGCCTACCCACGCAGATGATATCCTGTCACTGAGTGCACCAGAATACCCTTAACTGCAAAAAAAGAGAGACATGTTAGGGAGAGGCCTGTGCACGAAGAAAGGCACAGGGCCTCATTACGACCCAGCCGGTAAGGGGTTAACGGCGCCGTAAAAGGTGTCGGTGCCGTTAAACCCTTACCGCCTAATTAAGAGGTCCCTTTGCGGGTCCCAACCTTAACGGCTCGTTTTACCAGCCATTAAGGAAGGAACCCGCAAAGGGACTTTTGAGGTAATTACGGTACCGCAATTTGCGGTACCGTAATTACCGCCTTCCCCATTCCCATTGAGCCCTATGGGGGCAACAATGGTGAATGGGGAATTACCGCCCTGCCAACCTTGGAATGGGGCGGTAAATCCGCAATTCACCATGGCGGAGTTGGTAAAATACCGGCGTCAACCATGGCGCTAATAGCGCCATGGCTAACGCCAGTGTCGTAATGAGGCCCACAGACTTTTATTCCTTTTTTACCACTTGTCATGCCTTGCAATTCTCCAATAGTTGATGGTTATTTTTTCTACTATACTTAATCAATGATGTGGATTGAGGAATTCCAGGCACAGCCCACGGTTCCTGCAACTGATGACCCGTAACAAAAGGGATTAGTATTAACCTAAGTGGTTAAAGTGTAAATAAACAAGTGGTACTCTGGCCATGGCTACAAAAACAGGCACAGGGCAAGGGACGGGGCTTGTCATGTTATTGGCAATCATTTGTATTCGTTTTTTATTTATTTTGCGCTTTTCGCCAAAGTGGTTTACAAAATTATTTGAAACAATGGTACAATGAAATTATCGATAATCGTCAAGACTGATTATAAGAAAGAGAAAGTACAAGATGGGATTTTAATTGAGCACGAAAAGATAGGAGGAAGATGCACGATAGAAAGTGGAAGAGTATTCCAACGCCTGGGTGCGAGAAGTGAGAAGGAACAGACTCGGGAAGAAGCACATATAAGGAAATAGCATTATATAAGCAAATACTACACAAAACAGAATACACAAGTAAAGTCAAGGAAGGAAAAATACACATAAAAGAAACTGAAACACGTAAACGCGAAACGTTCCCTGCAAGCATAGTCTAAAACATAAAAAGAAAGGAAAGATTATAGCTTATTAATAAGCTAAAGTAAAAATATATGCTTTTGAAGCTTTATGAAAGGCCAGCAATGAAGGAAGGAGACGTAGAAAGATAGGAGGGAGTTCATAGCCAGAGGAGTAGCTGATGAGAAGGCCGGTGCCGATGACCGTGCCTGGCAGAAAGGAGGAATGTTGAGGCTTAATGTCCGAGCTTCTGGTCGGTCTGCGGACTCCGGATTTCTCAAGTTTAGCTCCCAGATAAGAGGAGCAGAGGACCGTGCGTGGCAGAAAGGAGGAATGCTGAGGCTTAATGTCTGAGCTTCTGGTCGGTCTGTGGCCTCTGGGTATCTCAAGTTTAGCTCCCAGATAAGAGGAGCAGAGGACCGTGCATGGCAGAAAGGAGGAATGACAAGGCTCAATGTCTGAGCTTCTGGTCGGTCTGTGGCCTCCGGATATCTCAAGTTTAGCTCCCATATAAGAGGAGCCAGAGCCGAGGACCGTGCATGGCAGAGAGGCGGAATGCCAAGGCTTAATGTCTGAGCTTCCGGCCTGTCTGTGGCCTCCGGATATCTCAAGTTTAGCTCCCAGATAAGAGGAGCAGAGGACCGTGCATGGCAGAAAGGAGGAATGACAAGGCTCAATGTCTGAGCTTCTGGTCGGTCTGTGGCCTCCGGATATCTCAAGTTTAGCTCCCATATAAGAGGAGCCAGAGCCGAGGACCGTGCATGGCAGAGAGGCGGAATGCCAAGGCTTAATGTCTGAGCTTCCGGCCTGTCTGTGGCCTCCGGATATCTCAAGTTTAGCTCCCAGATAAGAGGAGCAGAGGACCGTGCATGGCAGAAAGGAGGAATGACAAGGCTCAATGTCTGAGCTTCTGGTCGGTCTGTGGCCTCCGGATATCTCAAGGTTAGCTCCCATATAAGAGGAGCCAGAGCCGAGGACCGTGCATGGCAGAGAGGCGGAATGCCAAGGCTTAATGCCTGAGCTTCCGGCCTGTCTGTGGCCTCCGGATATCTCAAGTTTAGCTCCCAGATAAGAGGAGCAGAGGACCGTGCATGGCAGAAAGGAGGAATGACAAGGCTCAATGTCTGAGCTTCTGGTCGGTCTGTGGCCTCCGGATATCTCAAGGTTAGCTCCCATATAAGAGGAGCCAGAGCCGAGGACCGTGCATGGCAGAGAGGCGGAATGCCAAGGCTTAATGCCTGAGCTTCTTCGGTCTGCGGCCTCCGGATATCTCAAGTTTAGCTCCTAGATAAGCAATATGGATGCCCAATACTACAATCTTGAAAGTGATGCAGCAGATCTGGAGCAAAGTGTAAAGGTGAACAGGGAGCCAATGAAAAGAGATTAGTCTGCTCTTGATGTGGTCGAGTATTCCAAACTGCAGATATCAAGCGGGCAGAAGGGTGCAGTACGGTTTTTATTGGGGCCAATGTAGATGCAGGGAGGACTATCAAGACATCATTGCCCCTATCAATATGTGAAACCACTAAGCCTTGGATGCCCATATGGATATGCGAAGGGGCGGGGGGTCACAACAGAAGAACAAATATGAAAATGCTACTGGCAGTACTCAGGTCATTCACGTAATATAGACAATTAGCCACTCTAAGAGAATGCTAATAAAGTCTCTGCTGAGAAGAATATGTAACATAAATCTGGAGAAATGGTCTGGTGCCATTTTATTTCCATGGGCTTACAAAACGTTTTGAAGTTCGAGAGCTTGGGATGAAACAAGGCGCTTTGTAAGGACGTTTGGGGTCAGGAAGGAGCGACACGGTTAAGTCTCTAACCTTGTCAGAAAAGGGTGAAAGGCCCTGCAGGTGGTGGGAGCTGTAGGGAGAAAGCCAGAACTGAGAAAGTCCAGTTGAGAGGGCCCTAGCCCCCGTCCCCACCTCTTGTGCCAGCATGCTTGCCTGTGTAGACCGTTATCACCAGACGTGCCTCATAAAATAGATGCTCGCCAGTGTCTTTGTACACTGTCATATTGTATAAGATCCACATAAATAAATACAAATAAAAATGATTTTTAGAAAATCCACACCTGTAGCTACGGACACAGAAGAAGAGAAATCCACAGGACAATATCTGCCACAGAACAAGAGACAGCTGCCGATGAAAGCCAAAGCCCAAACCCTGAGAAAGTGGGCAGCGCTTAGAACCCTTTTCAAGACTTTCCCGTACACACACACCCTGGGTGGGGGAGACAGGGCCGGATTGGTCAGGGACAGGTGGCCATTCCCCAGAAGGGGTGGGGGATTTAAGCTGGAGACATGAAGCAGGAAATGTGGGTTTACCAGGTGAGGTCCGAGGCAGGTGGAGGATGACAAAGAGACCATTAGGAGGAAGGAGGGAGTGGAGGCTTGTGGAGGAGATTCATGGAGCAGGTGAAGCATTGGCTTAGGAGTGAAAGTGGTTCTGCAGTGTGAGTGCGTGTTTGTGTTGTGACTGATTAGTGGAGCTAGAGTAAAGAGTGATTGTGAAGTGAATGGTGTGAAAGGGAGGTGTCTCAGTATTTGGAGGGAGTAGAAGTGTTTTCAGATCACCTGCACCTAACGTGACAACACTAGACGCTCACGCCCAATTTCACAACGCCAATGTACATCTCATGTCAACGTCCTCTGTGTATCAAGAATACCAAGAAACCTCCTTCGTGTTACTTGACACGTAGTGAAGAATATTTTTCTTCCCACCAATGTGCCCCTCTGGATGTCTAATACACATACAGATGGACTAATTGTTTGGAAGATGGATCCCACGAAATACCAGGCCGTAAGGAGGAAAAAGGACCTGTTAAGTACAATGCCAAATAACAGTGCAAAAAACCAAGGTATTTGAGTGTTTCCTAACCTGTACTGGATGATGACTTGACTAAGAAAGAATAGCAGAAAGACAACAAGTTGTAGGTGGTAGGTCTAAACAAGTAAAACAAGGTATCAAAAAAAGAGTACACTAACCAAAAGCAAAAGGCTATACAAGAATTAGGAGTAGATCTTACCCGTGGAATCAAACGAAAGGTGGTAAGGAAAATAGGTGATGATTTTCAGTAGAGCAATCCGAAATGATAGAACTGCGATGACCCGAGAGCAGTTCTAACAAATCCAACGAAAGAAGCTTTCCCTCGGTGCATGCATTCGTGTCCTCAATTAGAGTCTGGAAAGAAGTAAATAACAGCTGATCCCTCAGTGCGCGCGTTCGCGTCCTCAGAGATGACGATGGGAAGAAGAAACTGCTGCTCCCTCGGTGCACGCGTTAGCATCCTCAGATATGAAAGGAGAAAGTTAGTTAAACAGCTGATCCCTCGGAAACTTACTCAAGGCTGTAGAGGAGGGTGAGCAGGTAAGGCAAGCAAGTTAGGGGTTAAGCTAAGGCAGGTCGAAAAAACGTTCCAAGTCCCGGCATCCGTAAATCAATGAATAACCAAAACACCAAATCCGACAAGGGCAAAACGAAGACACAGAATCCGTGAACCAGGCAAGAAAAACAGCGACGTGAAGTTTCCAAAACCAAAACACAGCGTAATGCAAAAATGTTCAGAAGCGAGGTCTCCTTCCGAAACGGGGCTGATAAGGACCTGATCACATGACTAATCTGACCCATCCCATACGTAACGGACGCCACTGTTTCCAGGGCAACCGCCATCTGTCCATCACACGCCCAACTTGGAAAGTTTTACTTAAAGGAGAAGTACGTTTAAGACCGATTTTGGGAGGACAGCCTTTGTTTACTTTGTAACCTGGTCTCCAGGCACAAGTGAAACCCGCATTTCCAGGTCCATAACCCCGAAACATGACACTGTTTACAATCTGTTGATGTGTCTCCCTTTCTGAATTTCTTTTTCCTTTGTGTCAGTGTATTTCATTTCAAGCTTCCCTGACTTGTTTCTGCTACCTGGATAGTACGAAACACTGAGAACCGGTACTTATACTGCCTAAGATGAATTAACTCAGTAGTCGCTTTTCATTTCTTATATTATGGACAAATGTCTTCATCAAGCCATATTTAAACATGTGTCCTTGCGAACGTTTGAGCCTAATAATCTTGTGTTTTCACAATGTGTTTTTGTAACATAGCCGTTTCTTTGCTTGTCTTTCTTTAACATTCAATGTTAATGGGAAACCTCTTTTCTTTACTGTACAAAAACAAACACGTTTTTATTTACCACACTGTTGATTCTGTGCTTCTTCACTATTCAGGAACTATGTCAACAATTCAGCCCTACTTGTACGAGCTCGAATATTCAGAAGAGGAAATCCGTGAAAGAGAAAAAAGTTGAGAAAATGTGGAATCAGATGACAGTCATGAGGATCAATCACCGGAACCTGATCCAAGTCGCATGGAACACGTTTCCACCTGGTGTACCTGCCATCTTTGTGAATTTATGCCTACTCTGGTGGAGAACTGCTGTTGCAGAGAAAACTCTGTCTGTTTGGCCTACATTGCCGAAAAAGACACACCACCGCTATGTGTTATCAAGCTGCATGACTTCAGGGCCGCCTGCCTTACAAGATCTGTGCTGCGAATGATGATGGCCCTTATGCACAAATTCTGAGCTACGTTTCACCATCATAATCCAATTATCCAAGTAACGAGTAAGCTCACTCTATATATGTGGATGACCGAGACGGCTAACATAACATGTTGTTCCCCTACATCAACATAACTTCATGGATCACTGACGAAAGAATTTTTTGTAAACTGAATAAATTACTCATTCTAATCTGAAACCAAAGTGTTCATCTTTAGATTTATCGTCCAAACAATTACATTTCTTTCACTTGGAAGTATATACCAAAGAGTTTTTGCTGGAATGTGCGTTCACATTTCTATTGATCCCTATTTGAAATCACTAGTACTGTCGGGTACTTTTTAAAGCATAACAATGCCTTACATTTTACAAGATATTGATAACAAAAGAAATGCAATTATTGGGTTCATTCAAGTATTTCTGAATCTCTTACACAGGTGGTACACAATTGTGGCATATCATGACTTTACATGGTGGATTCATGGAAGGCTGGGATTTTGTGTTCGACAAGTAATACCTGTCTGTGTGGTATGAGCCACTCGTGATGAATTCCCGCCCCCCCCAGTGACCATGGACAATACCATGGATTTATACAGACAGTACCTCGAGCGCAGCAGTATAATTTGTAGTGTCATTGCCATCCACTTTACCAAACTAAATAAAAATAAAAAAATGAACAGTTGTTAGACTTTTTTTTAAGTTCACAAAAGATTGGTGTGCTTTGACAAGTTTACTGGCCTATCGTGCTCCCCTCATCCAAGTCCACCCCCCCCTCTACTATCAACGACAGTTCGCACCGGTAGGTGTGAGCTCGCAAGGGGGCTGGGAGGATGGGAACGCTCAAGGTGCTGAATACCATGTGCACCAGAAAGGGTTCTTTCGCATTGGGCACCCATATCCCCATGGCCACGCCAGACCCGGTGTCTCCAGACTCCCCTTTGAAGACCCGTCCCTGCAATCAACATATGTCTCTGTCTTTTGACTGTGTTTTCCGGGCCTATTTCACTCACCTAATCCACATCCATCCCTCTCCACTATCAATGACAGTTTGCACCTGTGGACGTGCAATCAGAGTGCACCAGAATACCCTTAACTGCAAAATCGCAAGGGGGCTGCACTGGCGGAATTGAAGATGTCAAACATTGACATAGAGGCCTGGTGGGTGTGAATGAACACGTCAGACATTCACATACAAACCCTCTTCTGTAATCCTTTATAGACACTGTGGGAGTTAGCACAAAAACATCTGCGAGATCGACAACGATTGGTGATTAATCATGCCAAGATGCACAGTGTCAATGTTCTGTCTACAGGAGACACATCTGTCTGCGGAGGGATCACTCCCAGTGGCTAGGGGCTGGGAATACATTGATATGGGGGGCCCCCTTCTCATCTCAATCTAGGGGAGTTGCGATATACATACATCAATTCTTGCAATTCCGGTTGCATGAGAAAGTATGCGATGTGGAAGGGTGGTATATTTTTCTTGCGAATGAATGCTTAGGGTTGAAGATTTTGTTTATTAATGTTTATGCTCCAAACATTGAATCAGCTCAATTCTTTCAGAATTGCGCTGCCATAATCCATACATTTCCTACATATGAAGTAGTGTGGGCGGGGGATTTTGATTTGGCACTGTCACTAGACTTGGATCGGTCTACGACAACACAAACAGTACTTCCTAAAGCGGCTATTACGTGGGGGATATAGCCAAATCCTTTGGGCTGGTGGATATATGGAGACATATGCATCCCGATTTAAAAGAGTTCTCATTTTTTTCTGGGGCCCATGGCACTGCCTCCAAGATAGACTCCATCATGTTGTCGGTCCCCGTGGCTGGCGCAACAGCTTACTAGAATGTTACCAAGAACATTATCTGATCATTCCCCAGTTCTGCCCGATATCTCAGTCCCCAACTCACCACGGCACCCCCCACGCTAGAGTTTTTGCCCCAACGCTCTGTAGGACGCAGTATTCTGGAATGGAATACGGGGGGGGGGTATTCGAATATTTTCTTACCAACGTTGACTCTGTACCCGACTTTAAAACGATCTGGGAGGCCTTTAAGGTGCTCATAAGGGGATGCTGCATTTACAGGGAAGGCAGGACCCTTAAATCCTCGAGGACGACTCTGCGTCCTCTAGAAAAAGAGATTAAAGAACTGGAACATAAACAGACTCTGGGCAGAGACTCAGAGGTCGATAAACTGCTAGCAGATAAGCGTCTTGAGCATTCCGAAACTATGCATAGGGGACCAGGTTCTAGTGACCAAATACGCTGAAGGTGGCAGACCCAGTCACACTCTTGCCAGGGTAATCCGCAAAGACAGGGGACAGGAAGGGATATTGGAGGTAACTAACCCAGACAGTGACCTGGTTCGGGAGACTGGCAAGATCAATAAGATATTTTGCGATTATTATAGTCAACTCTATTCATGTCAACTGTCTGTCTCCTCAGAGGAAATCAGATCATATCTTGTCCAGGTTGCCCTGCGATGGCTTGACCCCGCACAAGCGGACCTGATGAGTGCCCCCACCGCTCTGTCAAGGAAATCTCTAAGGTTATTTGGGATGTTCCTAGCAATAAAGCCCCTGTGCAGGACAACATCTCTGTATAATTCTATAAAGAATATGCCGAGATCCTTGCTCTGCATCTATGCGCCATGTACAAATTCTCAATGTCCGCTGGCCTCCTCCTGGAGTCCACCAGGACAGCAGTCGTCACGCGCCTGCTTAAACCTAACAAGGATCCTCACAACTGTGCATCATATATACCCCTATCACTCATTAACACAGACAATAAAATCCTGGCAAAACTATTGGGGGATAGACTTCTCCCCCATATGGGAGCCTTAGTTCTCCTAGACCAGGCAGCCTTTATCCCTGGCGGGTCCATGCAAAATAACCTAAGGCGCCTCTTCTCCCTGATGCATAATGTTAAGGAAAACGTTCCTATTTTGGTTGCGGCCCCCGATGCTGAGAAGGCCTTTGACTCTGTCCAATTGACTTTTCTGTTCGAAATCTTGCGCAGATCTGGTCTGTTTCTCCATTGTAATGGATCTGTCTGTTATATACTGCCCCACAGGCCACGATATTGTCGAACAAGTTGACCTTCACACAGTATTTTTCCTACTAGGGGAATGAGACAGGGGTGCTGTTTCTCTCCTATCCTCCTCGCCCTGACAGTGGAACCCCTTGCATGCGCCATAAGGGAATTTCATTCACATAGAGGAGTTAAGCTTCATTCACAGGTCTCTATTATCTCTCTCTATGCAGACGATATGTTATTGTATGTTAAGGACCTCAAGCAAAATCTTCAGCCATTCTGAGGATTCCTAGGGTTACGTATTAATTGGTCCGAATCAAAAATGTTGCCACTAACTTCCATGGTACTCTCATATGACGTCAGCAACACATTTCGCTGGGGCCCTGGGGGTATGAGGTATCTTGGGATAATTGTCTCCACCTCACCATCCAAGGTCTTTGAGAAAAACTATTTAGTGGCCCTTGAACAGCTGGAACGCAGGGTCAGTGCCTGAATACGGCTCCCCCTGTCCCAAGCTACACGACTTGCCTTGGCCAAGATGGTAGTGGTTCCTAAGATGCTCTACGTTTTTAATAATGTTCCATTGATCCCGCCCTCATATGGTGGTGGCACCACTCTGCACCCCTCTGCAGAACTGCCGCACATCAAACTAGAAAGGGCAGCTGCTCATCCATACGATCTGAAGGGCTTGCCATGGGGACACCCGGACAAATCCCCAGGGGAGAAATACAGCCCGTAGATGTGACTCAGTGGGCGTGGGACCAGGCAAACTCTGGAGTCGGTGTAGGTGGCAATGATCACACTGACATCGCTTTATACTCGGTTTATGGAATCCCTTTCACTTCCGAGGAGATCTTCCAAACACAGATTAAGAAATTAGATGTCCAATCCCTGGGGGACATGGTACATGTCGGCAAATTCATACAATGGGATGTCCTAAAGACTTGTGGTTCATGGAATGCGGTCGCCCTGCTACGTTATTACAGACTGCGGGAAACACTCTTGGGGTTGTGGAATGATTTTCCGTCTATAGCAGCTCCTTCCCTACTGGGCCAGTTTGTGACAACCCCTCTAGCCATACTGGCGTGGTTTCCGCTCTGTACAAACTAATAAAAACTCTACGCCCGGTCCCCGGGTTCTGTTCAGGGCCAGGTGGGATAGAGTACTAAATACACCCCTGCAGAAGAACCAATGGCAGGTGATTTGTAGAATGACCAGGAAGATCTCGTTGAATTCCAGGTTTTGTCTTATTCTGTTGAAGTTCCTTCATCAGTCCTACCTCTCCCCTGCACAATTACATAACTACAACCCTGACATAAATGCTTCCTGCTCACGGTATAACTTTGACTCTGCTGGTTTTATGCACATGGTTTGGAATTGTCATATGCATCCCTTCTGGGAAGGTGTGTTCGGAACCATAGACAAAATAATTCTGGGCTGTCAATGGCATTGTTTGACGTCCCCACTAGAACTGAAAGGAAACTCTTGGCTATGGCCTCTGTGGTTGCCAGAGCGTTCATTGCTAAAACATGGATGAGGCCTAAACCACCCTCGGTGAAAGAATGGATACATATGCTGAAAATATGTGAAACCCGGGAAACATCCTACTCCTCCTCTCTCCCTCCTGGTACAAGGCCAACTGATTACTGGGCCCCTTTTCAGACCTACATCCTTGGGGACCCTACAGTCTCATAATGTGGTGCGAACAATTTTATAGGGATATTAATCAATGAGGTTCAGCATTGGAATTATCTACATCTGTTACACAACATCCCCTTTGACTTGTTCCTGCATATTACCAGTCCTTGTATAGGTCGCCCTATCGGCTCAATCAAATTTGATCTTGTTTCACTTATCAAGCACCTTGTTTGCAATTGTATAATATACCAGCATGTACGAGCACCAGTTGGAGTGAGTTTGTGGGTGGGATAGGAAAATAGGAGGAATGTACTGTTTATTTTTGTTGTGAAACTTGAATAAAAAAAGAAGAGATTTAAAAAGAATTACTGGCCCCCAAAAGTAAGGGAGGGATGGGTGTGCCCACATTCCGCCTCTATTATTTTGCGGCTGAAATTAGGGTGGTTAGGGACTGGTTCTTGGGCAACCGCAACAGAATATGGTACCGGATGGACAGGCGGTGGTGGGAAAGCCCTTGGAAGAAGTACTTTGGTATCCAGAGGACAGACCCAAAAATATGTACTAAGTCAGATAACAGCGCTAGTGGGGGAGTGTGAAGCCTGTGGTGCAACAGGTAGGCCTGACAACCCTCCCCTCCCCTTTGACAATGCTGTTTAGGAATCCCCAATTTGCACCAGGCTGGAAAAGGGGGCTTTCGCCGGGCAGAAAGCAGCTGGTTGCCACAAGTTACGGACATGGTAGAGGGCCGGGAAATTAAATTGTTCGACCATTACAAACAGCAGTTTGGGATAGAAGGGTAGAGGTTCTGCTATTTCCAGTTGAATCACTGGTGCTCGAAGCCGCCGGTCAAAATGGCAACAACCAGGGAGCTTAGCACTTGGTGGCAGCATGGTACAGAATATTCTCAGAAGGCCCGCAGAATCTGGAATGGCCTTATGTGAAACAATGGGAAGCAGCCGTGGGTCACCCACTGGAGGCGGAGCAGTGGTTTCAGCTGTGGGGAGACATACTCAAACTCACACAGGCTATTCATATTCAGGAGATGTGGGTCAAGAGCATGGTGCGATGGCACCTCACCACAGAAAAATTATACAAATGCTACCATGGAGTATCAGCGCTATGCTGGACGGGATGCAGAGATCTTGGGCCCTGGAAGCATATATGGTGGGAACGCGCACTCATACAACCTTTCTGGGATATGGCCTATACTGCAATAAGTACGATATTTGGTGCTCAGATCCGGGGTATTGTTGGAGAGGCGATGTTGGGGGATGGGCGAGATCTTGTGGAAATTACCCTCGAAAACGCAAAAGAAAGCATATGTGATTCAGATGGTGGCAGCACTGCTGCTATTGGCACAGAAATGGAAGCAGAAGAGCGCCCCTAAGGAGCATGAGTGGGTTGGCAATGTTTGGAACTATGTGGCCCTGGAGTGGGTGACTTACTCTATTCAGGTGGGCCATCCGAAATTCCTGGTGGAGTGGGACTTAGTTATGAAGTTTCTTCAAAGTGACTCACGGACTGTTTGGTGCCCACGGAGACTACGATTGTTGGGTTTGGTTTTACAGAGTTGTTTACGTAAGAATGAAGCAGCCTCTCGGATGTCTGCAGGGCTTGTTACTGTTGTTGTTTGCCTTGGGAGGGAAGGGGATGGGGTGGGAGCTGGTTTCTGAACGTTGAAATACCAATAAAATACATGTTAAAAAAAAGATTATGCCGCGTTATCCGTGTTTTTACAATCTTGAATTGTAAATAGGACTGTTCAATAAAATGTGTATCTTTAGCAGTTGAATGCTTTCAATTTGCGCCAAACAAGGGGCAATCTTCACTGCATGGAGACGAGTAGCTATTACCCTTAAAACTTTACTGGCCACACGGGCAGGAATCATTCACAGTTGTATTTGTTGGAATGTATTTTAATGAGGCGATATTACACAGGTGCTAATGGTGTCTTTAAAAACAACAAAAACTTTTCTGCACCAAGGGCGCTGTGTCCGTGGTTCAGAGTCCGCTTCCAACGTTGATGGCTGTGATGTCATCAACAATGACAATGGACTCTGGGAAGTAGGGCATGCCACCAGGTTGCACAGAAAAGATGCGTTTCATTTTTTTTATTAAAGAAAAAAATACATTCTTAGCACCCGCATAGGCAACTACAAGGCTGCTAAGAGATGGGGAGAGGAAGGGGGCGTTGGCCAGCAGCAGCCAGGTTGCTCAGAAAGCAAGCTTACACCAAACAGTACAGCCCAGGTTCCGAGCATCCTGATTGGTCAGCACCCCCTCCCAGGGTGTTAATATTCAATAGGAGCATCATAGTATATGGACTCTACAAATGACTGGAAGGAAATGTTCAGCTACCAAGGCCTTTCTTTTTATAACAAATAGCTTGCTCCAACCATAAGTGCAGCAGGTGCTTCTTTTGACCTCACATTAGTTGTAATTAGCCACACACACCCTTAGTGATCTATACTTGGTAACCTTTGTTCCCTTGATTCTTCTTTCCATCTCTCCACCTCCTTGAGCCTCTAAAGAACTCTTGCTGGAAAACGCACCCATCGCGTTTCCTAGAACGCTTCGACCTTGCAGGTTAAACATGAATCTGCAAAGATACACTCAGCTGTGTTAGATAAGGCCTGAAATCTGAAGATACCTATCAGCCGTATGCATCAACTGGAACCCATTAGTGGTAGAGACCGCGCTCAGACCTGCCAAGTGTCACACATCAGGCAAGATCCTAACAATTTCTCTGCATCACTGCAGTTGTTCACTTGTCACACAAGGTTGCACACTGAGAATTAGCCACACTAGCCCCACAGTATGCAAAATATGCTCCAGAGCCTAAAGTGCTTGCAGCTTCAGCCTGTCTCAGCAGCTAGCCGACACACAATCCGAGTCACTGAATCCCGGGTCTCAGGCCATCGCTGGCCGGTTGCTTGCCCCCGCACCCTCCACTCACACTGCACTAGACCCCGGTCTCTTCACTTGCAAATATTCACAATCTTTTTAACAAATCTGTCAGAGAAAGGTACACCAGCCACAGTACCATAGATAGTTTTACGCCAAGAGACGGAGTCTGCAGAGTCTCTTGGAGTGACCAGTGACCAGTGGCTCTTCTCTTTCCTTGCTGAAGGCGGAACTATTCTACAAATACCCAGACTCACCGCAAAGCGGCCGCGGAGTCTGCAGAGTCTCTTGGAGTGACCAGTGGCTATTCTCTTTCCTTGCTGAAGGCGGAACTATTCTACAAATACCCAGACTCACCGTGGAGCGGCCGCGGAGTCTGCAGAGTCTCTGGGAGTGACCAGTGGCTCTTCTCTTTCCTTGCTGAAGGCGGAACTATTCTACAAATACCCAGACTCACCGCGGAGCGGCCACGGAGTCTGCAGAGTCTCTTGGAGTCGTGGAGTTCTGTGGGAAATGGGACCCGGAACCACACAACAGCCCATTAAACCTAGTGTGAGGTGGTCCAGAGGCAAATCTCCTGATACCCATACTGGCCCGCTCGCTGGACCTCACCCCCTCACCAGGCTTCAACTGCGCAAGGGAGCCCTTGGACTGGAGGGAAAGAGCTCCCTCTCGGCGCCCCTAATGGTCTCCAAGCTACAAGTGATTAACCAAATATCACCTAAATTGATGACCTTTGCCACTACTAGATTGCCATGTTTAGAGGCACCGGATCAAGCCCACGGTGATGGTGATGGTGTTGGGGTTGACTTAAACATACAGGTGTGTGAGCACTGCCACATGGAAGGATGTAACAACTGTAACAATTGTGAACAGGTGGGCTGTGAACTTGCAGACTGTGAAATAGCTGAATCAGTGGACTTAGTGAACCTACACGCAATACATGAAATGCAGCAGCCTGTGATGACTGCTAAAATGAGCAGTCCAGTCTTAATTGCGGCCAATTCATCGCTATTTGGAAAAACGAAAGCGAAACTTACATGCTCACGTGCGGATGAGCTGGGGTCCGCCGACTTGGCTGGCGGTGGCTGCGTGGAGGAGTGCTGGGCTCCCGCTGTCGCCGCCGGGCTGGTGGGTGTTGTGGGAGCCGCTGGTGTGTGTTTCGCGGCAGTGGCCCCTTCGTTCTTGGTACAGCCAGCTGGTGCGGCTGCCGAGGCTGGTGGGGCTGGTGAGGCGGGACATGTGAGTCCGTGGGCTCTCCTTGTTTGCTGGCATCCGTGGACGCTGTTGCGATGCGGGCCGCCTCGCCTGCCGCCCCCGGTCGGGTGGCAGCGGGCGCAGGTGTGGCCGTGCACGGACTGTCGGATGCCGGCTGGAGTGTCCCTCGGGTCTGCGTGTCTCCTCGAGGCATGCCTGGAAGGGAGGAGCCATCGCCAGGAATACGAAATGAAAAAAGGACTAGACCTGGCCATGAGGCAAGAAATAAAAATGGACTGCAGGCTCTCTGGACAATACGCATACTGGAGAACAGTTTAGCACCACAGATACAAAGGAATCATGTTCCGATGAACGTGGTGCGGAGGTCTTTTTTCTCTGCCAATTTAGATCCAGACCCTTCGTTTGGAATTATTCCTGAGCCGTCAGCAAATATTTCTCCCTTCATAGTCCAGCTTCAACACAAGGATCAAATAGAAAGAAGACAATCATTGGAATTAGTAAACAAAATATTAATGGATCTAACTCACATCAACCAAAAACGAAAAGATCAAAATCCAAACCTTTCTATGCTGAACACAAGCGAGATAACTAAGAATATTAATTCACACGCTAATAGGTGCAAAGACGATGAACCCCAGGCAGGTGTACAACATGACAATAACACAGATCAAAACATAAGCAACGAGGAGTACACTAGACAACGGATCATTCAGACAAATACCACATCCATATGGCCGAGTGGAATAATGAAACGAAGAAGAATAATGGACTCACAAAAAAAGGTTGAGACAAGCTCAAATTAACATGGAGCCAGCTGAAAAGGCGCTTACATACAAATCAATAAACATCAATGAAACTGATAAACGACAAGTGTCGAATAACACTAAGACTGCAAAGTCTGCAATGGTTACTTCCTCAGACAAAACCAGTACGGAGTCCTCTATAATGGACCGTGAGTACCCCAAAATCAGAAGAATGTATTACAAAACTAAGCACAGAATGCAGAATGTGCAAAGAGACACATCTGATCATTTGGAGGACACAATCAAAAAATACATAAAATAATTATTGCCTGCCTTGTCCTCCGTAATGTCAATGACCATCTCGCCATTCCTGAAAATGTATGAGCACTTAAATGAAACAATAAAGGATCAAACTACTTTGATCGTTTTGATGAATTCTAAGCTAATTAGCATCGAATATGAAACGAGACATGACGAACAGTGTTATAAAGAACTTGCTCAGAAAATTGATGGAATGATAACCACACTAGCAACACAAAAACGGAACAATACTGAAGATAAAAAGCTATTGGCTGAAATTGCAAAAGAAGCACTCTCCCTGTTAAAACAGGAAAAAAGTACCGAAGGAACTAATCCCATACCAAAAAAGATGTGTGTAAACAGCAATCTGAGTACGGATGTACCTGTTCCACAAAAAGAAGTAACAAATGAACATCTTTATGGGGAACCAACTACTATGAGTCCAATGAACAAACAAACAAGTACTGCAGAACCCAAAGTGATTGATCTGACAATACAAGAACCATTAAGTGTGGCAAGAGACAATCTGGACCCAGCCACAGAGAACACACCGAACATCAATGAAATTCAGCAACAAACCAGGATTCAGCCGCAGGAGTCAGGTGTAAGCCTCTCCTTTAAAGACGTACTTGTGTTATCTACTAGAGCAGAAAATGGAGCTAATACAGATAACCAAAAACCTTCCACATCCTCAAAGGATAAACCTGAAATAACAGAGGAACACGCAATAAATCTGACACCTGAAAAGCTGACGACTAAGCCACCTGTACAGACTTTGTTTGACATCTTCAATGCACTTAAACAACCTGCAAGATCGAAGCGTGCAAATACCGCACAAATTAAAAAGACCAAAAATCAAGTTATGAAAAAAAAAATAATACAACCAATAGCTCAAGAAAGTTTCTACGAAACCTAAAAACTGTGAGCTTTACAATAAATCAAGGTGAAGATTATACAGTAGAAAAGGTGAAGGATCCCAATACTGGAATGAAAGAAAACAAAAAACAACAGGAAAGCTGTAAAAATATAACTATCGATATGGAAAACTCAAACGATTTAATGGAGCTATCGATATATGAAGATGCAGGTGTAAGCGAAACTAAGAGCTAGCCCAGAGGACATCGTAGTCGGTGATCAACCCAAACCGTACGACAACCCTGCTCTGGAGGCCACCCAGGAAGCCAAAGACAAAACAAATGAAACTGTCTATGTCCCGTCCACAAGGGAAGGTCAGGATATAACAGAAGCGCGTGTATGTGTGATGGTGCCAGTAATGAACATCGAAAAAAGCAAGAAGGTAAATGAAAGCAGTCCTGTGTTTCGAACAATGGAGGAGAAACAGAACCAGCTAGCTTGTAAAGAGTCGTACATCAGTGACCAGCCCAAGAGAGCTAGTCGATCCATAAGTCCATACATGCACAAGAAAGTTGCGACTCAAACCAGAGATGTCGCAGTTAGCCAATGCGCCTCAAAGAACAATTCCAATGGCCCAGCGTGGATCCCTCCTTCCCAAAGAGCTCAAACTGAACATGCTTATAAAAAGAACAATCGGCAGAATGATAAACAGGAACCGGAACGAAAACCTCTATTTAAATATTGTCTCAGTTTAGAACGGACATTTACAGGAAAAGACGGTTTAACGTTGAGCCGTACAAATGTCCTACAACTCTTTCACTACGTCCCGGCGCGAAGGACAATTGAATCCGGAGACATTAAATGTGTCAAATTCTTCAAAGAACCGGAAAACGATAAAGTAAAGCTCCATCTTGACTCTAGAATAGTATGTGACATCCTCCTAGATGCAACGGCAGCCTTACTCTCTCTAGGATTTGATATCTTTGAAGTCAACAAGAAGGAAGACCGAATCAACAACAGAACAAAAAATTCAAACATAAATATGCCATCCCCGATAAGAGAAAAAGTGAAAGTAAATTATGAAGATTTAGACAATGAGAAGATGGCAAGAACGTATACCTTAACCGACAACTCAATAACAAGTGAAACTGTACACAACGAAGAAATAGAAATACAAGTAGAGAAAGAACAAATCCAAATCACGTTCACATGTAACAACAACCAAAGAAAGGACAGTAATACAAGATCTTTGCTGCCTGAGAACGATGATGATCTAAAAAACTGGAACTGTATCCCGGTTGCATTGACAAAATCTAATAGAAAAAATTAACGCCAGGCCGTTCCAGCTAAATCAACAATTAGCTGTGGATCATGGAATACACGAGGATACAAACATCTTCTACAACAGGAGTGGATGAAAGGCCTAGACATAATATGTCTCCAGGAAACCTGGTTGACCGATCCTCCAATCTCTGACGCATATGATATTTGTTTTAACCCAGCCATTAAACACGAGAAAGGAAGACCGATGGCTGGATTAATTACACTGGTCAAGAAAGAACTAGGATACAAGATAACTAAAGATATAAATGTAAATGCGTACATACAAGTGATGCACATGTACAAACAAGATGAAGATCAAAGGGCTACAGATTCAATCCATATTATTAACATCTACTGGCAACATAAAACAATGAAACCAACGTGCTTTATTGACATGATAACGCAATTGCTCGACGAAATCAATGAGCAAGTTGATGCGTCTAACATTATACTCTGTGGTGACTTAAACATCAAGTGCATAGAAGATAATACATCAGAGCACATGAGCGAGTCTACCACAGCTAAGCAATGGTGTATAGAGATGGAAGCACGAAAGATGCATATGCTGAATGGAAATACGCCTGGGGATATTCCAGCTAACATGACCTGGAGAAGAGACAACCAGAAATCCATTTTAGATTACTTCTTCGTATCTGAGACTTTGCACTGGAGAATAAAGACCATGCAAGTCCACGAAAAGCAAGAAAGCGACCACAACTTGGTGGAAATAACTCTGGCCAATATAACATCAGAATCCCGAGCTTATTGGAAACATGATGTTGTCATTGATTCGTCAAGACTCCGTTTGAAACTTGAGGACTCGAATGTTAAAGACATTACAGCTATGTATAATTCTGAAAAAGATGTACTGGAATATGATCATATTCTCGCGCAATTCAAGGTAAAAAATCATGGCCTTAAAAGACCAGGCTTTGTACCAAAACATACATTTGATCTAGAGATTCTAAAACAAAAACGTAAAATGAGATCACAAATACAAGCTATACAAATAACGAATACTCCAGAAAAACAAAGCAAAAAAAACACATTATGCAAATGTATAAAAACTGGTTAAAGTCCCATAAGTCGATCGTGAAGCAACGCGATGCCGAAATGATGTTAGCAAAGCTCGATAAAACAAACACGCAAGACTTCTGGAGTGTCATTAACCAACATGGTACCTCGCAACAAGGAACCATGACAAATGCAGTAAAAGGAAAAGACTGGATAACTCATTATACAAATGTATATTGTAAGAAAGAGAATGCAAAAGAGCCAAAATTTGCACCGTAACATCGTGGGACTTAACTTTTGAGTATGACGAGATTCTAACAATCATCAAAAATCTAAATCTCTCAAGAGCGCCGGGCCCAGATGGGCTGAGCAATCACATATTAAAACAGAATCCCGATGAATGGGCCAGCTTCTGTCATGTACTCTTCCATAAAATTGCGACCTCACGCTGTACCCCGAAATCCTGGAAAAGTGCTATTGTAGTCCCTATATTCAAAAAGGGAGATAGAAGAAATCTGAAGGACTACCGTCCAAAAGCACTTCTAGATGTCTTGGGAAAGGTATACGCAACAATGCTAACACGCAAATGAAACCAATGGATCCACACTACAAGCCGACTGGACCCAAGGCAGACAGGATTCGTTAAAGGAGTCGGGTGTGCCTTGAATCTGCTAATTGTCAACACTCTAAAAATGGAAACGATAAGATCGGGCAAAAACATATACATCGCTGTCTTAGATTTTACTCATGCTTTTGATAGTATTCCTCGAGAAAAGGTATGGGCCAAATTACACGCTTGGAAATGTCCCATAAGTCTTATATTGGCAATACGCGAATTACATTCTGAAACTAATATACAGATTAGACTGGACAGAGCTGGTAAATTATCGGATGCCATACCTACCCACTATGGAGTCATGCAGGGGTGTCCATTGGCATCCTAATTTTCAATTTATTTCTCTCTGATATAGATGTCACTCTTGATCAGATCCAGTCATTCCCACCAAAAATAAATGGTCAGCAAATAAGCCGTCTTCTCTACGCGGATGATCTAATTTTATTAGATCTTACTCCTATAGGCCTGCAACGAAAACTAAATGCACTAGAGAGATATGTTCAAACTAACGGACTTACCATTAACACGGCAAAGTCTGAAATTCTTGTGCTAGAAAATCTTAGAAGCAAAAGCAAAAGTAGAGTAAGCAAATTCCGCTGGTCATTAGAAAAGACTTTCCTTCAAAGCACCCCATCGACAAGAAACTTAGGAATGATCATCAACTCAAGCATTAATGACACACCTTGGGTTGCTAGTGTTAAATCTAAATGCCAACAATTGGCAAATCAAGCATGCATTATCCATATAAAATATGGACAATACTCACTCCTCCCAGCCTTGGCGTTTTACAAACAAAAAGCAGTTCCAGCACTCATATATGGAGCTGAATGTGCATTTGGGGCCTCATGGGAGCTG
Source organism: Ambystoma mexicanum (assembly GCF_040938575.1). Taxonomy (NCBI): domain Eukaryota; kingdom Metazoa; phylum Chordata; class Amphibia; order Caudata; family Ambystomatidae; genus Ambystoma; species Ambystoma mexicanum. The sequence goes on from NC_090926.1 coordinate 184,994,226, forward strand.
TGGAATTCCCTTGAAAATACCTTTTGGACCAAGGTATTACATCTGCCCCAAGGTACTCCGACGGCGTGCATCAGATATGAGCTCGGCCTAATATCAATTCACGCCAGAATCTGCTGGAACACGCTAAATCTATACTCGAAAATAACCAACATGAATACTCCTATTCAATTTGAGATCTTAAAAAACATTGAAAACTCCAAGGAACTAAATGTGCTAACCTCATGGCTGGAGAGCTGCAAGATGATTTTAAAGAATCTTGATACTGATACCAAAACCTTACACAGTAACCCAAACTTGGTGAAAAAATACCTATGGAGAAGTGACTGGATCGCAACAGAAGAGAAAAGAAGAACACACAAATTGATGGAAAATGTACCACATGAAAAACGAGCATACAACGAAATCCCAAACTACCTAAAATTATTTCCAGAGACGCGGCGGCGTGATTTATACTTTAAATTCAAATTGAATCTATTTAAGACACAAGAGTGAAAAAGCTTATGGCAGAAAAATAAAAACATGACAAAGATCTGCAGATTCTGTGGGCTATGTGAGGAGACGTTAAAACATCTTACGTTGCTATGCACAGCCCTCACAAGGGAACGAACAAGATGTCTCGAAGACTTGATCAACAAAAGACCCTTCCTAAATGCTGACGAGTGGTGGCAAATCTTGTTTGATGAGACAGATAGGAAATTAACTTTTGCCCTTACCTTTTTTATAGCTATTGTGGAAATTAAATTAAATAGCTTTGAAAAGGAAACTGCTTAAGCAAACGGCCGGAAAAAACTGCTGAGTAAAACTGCAACAAGCTGTTGAATAAAAATTTGTATGTTATGTTGTGTGGATTCGATGATGTAATCATATTTTAAAGGTTTGTAATAAACCGTATAAAAGAAAAAAAATAAAAGAAAATAAAAAAGAAACCCAGGACTACAAGTCTCAGGATGCAATGTTAAAACCAGGACTGGACTCACATCTCCCAAATGGAATGGGTAATGTTGGAATGTATGGTTTAGGAAATCCCGGTTCCTTCCGCCATGTGCACAACTTCTGAGAGCAGGCCTCTGCGACACCAACAGAATGATGCCCCAGTACCTCGAAGTCTTAAGCAGTGCACAAAGGGAGATATTTGTAAGAAAACCAAGCTCTTTCTAAAAAGTGTGAATTAAGTAAGTCCTTGGTTTGCTCCCAACTTTGCCCAACTAGAACTTTGTTCTATATGGCAAACACAGAGTGTGCTGAGAACTGAGGCGTGAATGGCACCAGATGCAAAGGTTTGCGCCAGACTGGGAAAGGGCCTTGGCAGGCCTTACGCATGGGCAACCTGAATGGTCACCAAGGATCTAAAACTAGCATCATTTACACAGTGCGCCACAGCCTTTGCCACACCAGCATGGAGGAGCCTTTAAAAAACTCCTTTGTGCTTGCACAGTAGCGACCGTGGCACCCTATGTAAAATAAAAGCCACCCCCATACAGGCGGTGCAGTGGTGCCCTAGGTAGGTGAAAAGCTCCTCCCCTGTTGGAGGAGCCATTCACTTACGTTGGGCGCCACTGCCGCACCAGCATGCGGAGCAATTTTTCTATTACAAGGGGAACCACTGCCCACCAGCTCGGAGGCGCTTTTGAAAAGGCTCCCCCAAGCAGGTGAGTGAGAGGCACTGGGCCTCATTACGACCCTGGCGCTAATGGGTTAACGGCGCCGTAAAAGGCTGCGGCGCTGTTAACCCATTAGTGCCTGATTACGAGGTCCCTTTGCGGGACCCGACCTTAACGGCTGGTCTACACGTGCTAAGTACGGTACTGCAATTTGCGGCACCGTACTTAGCGCCTTCCCCATTCCCATTGAGCCCTATGGGGCAAAAATGGGAATGGGGAAGGGCCATGGCGGCATGGGGAATTACCGCCCCGCCAACCTTGTAATGGGGTGGTAATTTCCCCTTTCTCCATGGCGGAGTCGGTAAATTACAGGTTTTCTGCCTGGGTCGTAATGAGGCCCACTGTATTTAAGTGAAAATCTTCCTGCTCTTGTGCTGCCCACGGGCACAACTTCATGGGAGAGTGGAGCTTTTTTCGTTTGAATAGGGCGTTGCTGCCACGGCAGCACAAGGCAGTCTTTAAATTGGCTTCCCAAAGTAGTGTGGTGACAGCGCCATATTAAAGTGAAAATCTTCCCGCTCGAGTGGGTAGCTTTTCACTTAAATAGTGATTCACCAAGAAATCCTTTTGAGTGAGTAATGAAGGTTAGAATCTGCTGTTTTTATTGGTCACAATAGTGAGGCTGGCTGTTTCTGAATTCAGTGTCGTGCCAAGTCTTCTGAAGCTGGGCTTTTGGAGCTGATCTGGGAGTTTCTTGGGCAAGCCCTGGTCTTTAGGATAGAAAAGCTTCCTGCACTGGGAGCTTTTCCCTTACTTGGGGCACTGGCCAGCATGGGAGAGTCTTGAAGAGCTTCCCTGAGCTGGTGCAATGGTGAAGCCTGCCTCCATTTTTGGAGGGCAGCTGAGGGGTGGTTGGATGACAGTTTTCAAAGCTTTTCATCATAGGGTATATTGATATCGCCTGGGCGGACTTTTGTCCTCTCCCACTGTAGGTCTGCTCGTGTTGCACATTAATGAATGTTTCAATGTAAACAGTCTGTCCTCCCAAGTGAGAAATCTGACAGGACGTTGGTAGCACCCCTTTCCAATCGAGCCCAGGGCTTAGCACTCGGACATCAAGGCAGAGTTCTGCATTCTTCCTGCAACCTTCTCAAAGCTCCCACGCTGATGTCGGCCATGCCCTCACACATGTGCCAAATTTTGCTCCGCCTGGGGTGCTGCCAGAACGAAGGCTATTACTGGAAAGGCCAAATAGAGCTGATTGGGAACATTGCTCAGGCCCAAGTCTTCTAAGGGGTGGTATTAATCCATAAACATGTTGGTAAAATTGCAATGTGTTGGTATTGCACTGTTTGTTACCATGCCCCTGTCACTTTAAGGCAGAGACAGAGTCACCCAGGACATGACGCAGGAAAGGGGGAGGAGACCCGAGTTCGGGGAAGTGGGCAGTTACTGTTACGAATGCGAATTAAGAAGACGTAGATTCCTTACCTCTGGTGGGCGTCCTTATTTCCTTATTTACACAGGCCTAACGATTACAACAAATGGCGACAAGGCGGACTCCGTCGCACGCCAGAGTCCTCCTCCTCCTCCAGGCACGCGAGCGATCCAGCTGCGCTGTAGTCATTCCAGCGACCGCCAATGGGGCCGCATCCACACTGCTTCAATCCACCTTGCGACACGACGGGACCCAATCCCGGGCCCCTGCCATCTTCCAGTATCTTACTTCACGCAATATCCTCTCTGGCAGACTAACGAGAGAGGTGTACTATCTCCCTGCCACGCAGCAATCCGCCAGCAGCCAGCGAATCTGCACGTACTGTATGTGATATCCCAGGTGGGTGGCCCAAACCCCCACCCTCCTCACGGCGAGAAGCCCGTAGCTCTCAACTTAGCTCCAGGGACACGCTGCACACAGACTGGGTGTCCCTCTGCACGGGGCCAAGCCAGCTCCTCCTCCCAGAGCCTCCACACTGCAACCTGCTCCATAAACAGATCAGCCCACGCATCCATCGACACAGACTTAGGCACCAGTGACCCGGTACCGCCTGCAACCACCCAGAAGGCAGTCCTACTCACTATATCCTGTCAAGGACCACGCAATAAGCAGTGCAGCCACCATAATTCCCTTCTGCTGCCATGAGCTCACCACCAGGGCCTGCCTTACAGCCCCAAGCCTTGCAGGCCCCCCCCCCCCCACGAGATCCACTGCCACAACATGGCGCATGCCGCCCCCATTCTCCATGACCCCGCAGGCGGACAAAGGTTTGGGGTGGGTGGAATGGTTGGACGATTTTAACAATTTAATCTCAGTGGCAGATGAGGAAAACTCACCGAAACTGCGCAGCATGCGCCTCAACATAGCTGCCAGTGAAATGAAGACGCTCATCAAGACCATCCCCATGGCAGAACAGCCTGATTTTACGTCATTAATCACAGCTCTCAACAAAAGAGACTTGTAATCGAGCCCAATAGAGATTACAAAAGGTAATCAATGTACCCAGTGTGACCCTTTAATCCCATCACCCGTCTGAGGATTAAAGGGTCAAACTGCCAGTTCCACGCCTTCTCGTTGGACAAAGCCATTCGCCTAAGAGTGATTGAGGGGCACCTATCACAGCTACTCAAAAAAACAGCTACTCAAGAAACCACTCTCCATCGACAAAGTCAGTGAAATGGCCAAAATCCTTGAGAGAGTGGACCTACAAGCAACCCAGATGTCGAGGAACACCACGACGAAGCAGGAAAAAGGCAAACTTATCGCAGCAATTCAACCAGGGAACCCAAGGCCAAGTGACAGGAGTATCGGGGGGGAGGGGGCTATCAGACAGCCCCTAGAATACAGAGACAGTGTTACCGGTGCGGGATGGCATTTCCCCACTCAGGGACATGCCCCGTGCTAACCCAGAGGTGTGGAAACTGTGGCAGAGAAGGCCATTTCCAATCAGTCTGCAGGGAAGGCAAGCCTTTCCCCACACCGAGCATGCTACAGCCACCACAACACAGAACATACAATCGAACCCCACAGAACCAGGCCCACCAGATGCGGCCATACCAACAAGGGCCAAGACGGTACGTGAGGGTAGTAGAAGACCACTAACCTGGTGATGACGCCCAGGAACCCGATATGTACGAACACATCCCGAGAATCCAGGACGAATATGATGGACCGCCACAGCTACGCCAAAGCCATTACGTGACAACACCCCAGAATATGGAGTACGAGAATGACCAGTACACTCAAGAAGAATATGTGAACCTCATCATGAATGAGAAAGAAGCAAGAGAAGCACCCAGAATACCTGTGGAGATATGTGGGACACGGTTTTGTTTCCTGGTCGACTCAGGAGCCACCGTGAACATCATGGGAGAGAAAGAATTCCTCCAAATTACCGACAAGCCGACACTAGCCCAGAAAGTGTCCAAGATTTTACAATGGGTGGCTGACCTCCCACTACACTCCATCGGATACTTCACACGCCGGCTCATCCACAGAGAACGATCCACCACCACAATCATTCATGTAATCCGAAGCCCGACCAAAGGAAGATGTCTACTGAGTTACTGCACAGGGTCGTGCCAGGGGCTCATTGATATTCACGTCCAGCAAGGCCACACTATCCGCTCGACGGCTCCCACCAGTGGCGCAACTAATCAAGTCTGCACCATTTGAGAGGGTTATCCGCCAGAAGGCCCCATCACGAAGGACATGATCCTGTAAGAGTTCCCACTCCTGTATAAAGGATTAGGCAGGATGAAAGGCCCCCCCCGTCAAACTACACATTGACACCTCAATCCGGCCAGTTCCCCAACACCCGAGGAGAGTGGGTTTCCATCTACAGGCTGCTGTGTAGAATGAACTCAATCAATTACTGGAGAACGACATAATCGAACTGGCCAAAGGCCCGACCATATGGGTCTCACTGCTAGTGATCGTGCCGAAAGAAGGGGGACGCCTGAGACTGTGCATGGACATGCACATGGCTAACACGCTCATTCAGAGGGAACGTCAACCAGGGCCATGCATAGAGGACATGATCATCCAACTGAACAAAGCTGTTCTTTTCTCTAAGCTTGACCTCAATCAGGGGTATCATCAGTTGGAGCTCCATCCCGACTCAAGGGGCATCACCACCTTTGCGACCCATGATGGCCTATTCTGCTACAAACGCCTGAACTTTGTGATCTCGTCAGCGGCTGAGATTTTCCACAAGACCATCAAACAAGTCATCAGGCCGGTGCGTGGGGCACTAAACTACAGTGATGGCATCCTCGTCTTTGGAAGGTCACGCAAGGAGTACGACACCGCCTTGCGGGCAACGTGTGCTGCCGTCCAAGAAGCAGGTGTGACACTCAACATTGACAAATGCTGGTTCATTTTCTCCACAGAAGGCATGATGGTGGATCCCGACAAGGTCTCCATCTTCAAACTTCAAGACCCATGTCAGGTACCGGATGTACAATCGTTTCTGTGGATGGTCGGCTATTTTACCAGATACATCCCACATTATGCCTCCATCACTGAGCCGCTGAGATGATTGCTACAGAAGGACGTCCCGTTTCGGCTGGTCAGCTAAATACCAAGGGGCGTTCGACACCATCAAACAAGCACTGGCGGAAGACCGAGAGACTTGCTTACTTTGATCCAGATTGGCACCCAGAGATCGTGGTGGATGCAAGCCCGGTAGGGTTGGGAGCTATGCTCGCTCAGACGAATGGAGTAGACACTCATCCCAGGCACATCGTAGCCTATGCCAGCGGGGCATTGACCCCGCCAAAGTCTGCCTATTCACAGGCTGAAAAGGAGAGCCTGTTAGCCGTGTGGGCGTGCAAGCATTTCCCTTACTTCGTGATCGGAAAAATGTTCACCCTTATCACAGATCACTAAAAGCCTTGTTGTCACTGTGATTGGGCGGTGGGGCCTCATGCTCCAGGAATATATGATTTCAAAATCATCCACTAGCCGGGGGCGAGAACAACCCAGCAGACTATCTATCGAGACACCCAGCAGGCAAGCCCGTGCCTAGACCTGGTGACACCGAATACTTTAACTATGTGACCACAAATGCCCTCCCGCCGGCTGTCTTGCTTGAAACATCAGCCGCAGATCCCACCATGGCCCTGGCGATCAGCCTAACTGAGAACAATAGGTGGAGAGACTACTGCCGTGCAGTACTGAATCATCCAGGGTTTTCAGAGATTAATTGGAAAGATTGGCCAAGGTGCATATGGGACTGGCTGTGAAGGACAAGACGATACTCCTCAGAGGATGCAGACTTGTCATCCCAGTGACCCTCCGGTCCAAAGTTATCAAGACTGCCCATGAGGGTCATCAAGGTGCGGACAACACAAAGAGACAACTCAGGTGCCATGAGTGGTTCCCGTTCCTGGACGCCATGGTTGACCGGTGGGTGAAGAATTGCTTAGTGTGCCAATGCACAGCGAGAGCCGAAGCCCCGGTCCCACTCCAACCAACACAGATTCCTGAGCACCCATGAGAGAAGGTGGCCGTGGACAGGGGTGGACTGGCCCATAGGAAACTCTGGAGATTTCCCGGTGGGCCTCTGCACCCTGGGTCTCTTTTCTGTGGTATTTCCAAATGTTCTCATAGGAAAAGCATTGGGCTTGCTGAAAAGGTGTCATACAGGGCCACATTGAACTTTATTTCCAGGGCCTCTTTTGGTCCCCAGTAATTATTTCCAGGGCCTCTTTTAGTTCCCAGTCCAGCCTTGGCCGTGGACTGATATGGTCCCCTTGAATCTGGCAAATACCTGCTACTCTTTATAGATGAGCACTCGAGATTTCCAATAGTGAAGAAGGCAACATCTATAGCATTTGCCCGAGTGGCAGCGATCTTCGATGAAGTCATAAGTGAGTGGGGAATTCCGGACACCATCAAGTCTGACAATGGCCCACTGTTCAGTGTGCATGAGTTTGCAACCTTTGTGCAACACATGGGTTTAGCCCATCAGAAGATCACACCTCGCTGGCCACAAGCCAATGGGATGGCTGAAAGGTTTATGGCCTCAATCAAGAAGACCTTACAAAGAGCCTGCATCGACGGCGCTGACTCCCACCAAGCACTCTGTCGAATGCTGCGTAACTACCACAACACGCCCCATGAGGCCACAAATAAAACCCTGGCAGACTGATGATGAAGTATCAAGTACGCACCCGTGTTGTGAGGCACCCGATGAGTCAGCCAGAAGCAGACCAAGAAGTCATCAGGAGAGATGCTGAGCGGAAAGAAAAAGCTTGGGTACAGACAGATGAAGAGGCAAGGAGCCCGACCAAAGGAGTTTCATGTGGGGGGATGAGGTGTTGGTCCAACAAGCCGTGACCAGGGAGACGGACTCCCGGTTTGCCTCAATCCCCCTACAGGTCACCGCCTTCAAAGGGATGATGGTGACAGCTGAGAACGCTGAAAAAGAGATAACACGGAACAAGTCGCTATTCAAACCTTTTATTAAGAGAGAGGATGATCCTGATCCGGGTCCAGGACCACAAGATGCCAGGGACGACCAATGGACACCACCTGGGCTGTCACATGGCCTCTTGCTCGATCAGGCCAATACTCCGGAAGTGAACCTCAGCAGTAACCTCTCCGCCCGTCTGCAACAAACCATCAGGAGGCCACTTTGCCTGGTCGAAGAATGCTGAGAGGAAGCAAGGACATTTGTCTGAGGGTGTTGTTACCATGCCCCTGTCTCTTTAAGGCAGAGACAGATTCATGCAGGACGTGACACGGGAAAGGGGGAGGAGACCTGAGTTTGGGGAAGTGGGCAGTTACTGTTACGAATGCAAATAAATAAGACGTAGGTTCCTTACCTCTGATGTGCGTCCTTATTTACACAGGCCTAACGATTACAACAACTGTTCAGCAGTAGAATGAGTTAACATCAACAAGAGTTGTGCTAAAGCAATTTAGAATACACAGTCTTAACTGATGGACACAAGAAGCGCAGACAGATGCATGAACATAGAGAGGCAGAGATATGAACGGAACTTAGGCAGGAGAAAATTAAGAAAATGCCAATATTTGATGGACAGTGCTGCGAGAAAGGATACTGCGAGGTTACACGGAGAACCTGCACAAGCAGTGTGCATGTGAAGTGTAGCCACGCCTTGTAGAGCGTGCGCTGCTCTTTCAATGCGTCATCATGCCAGAATACAGCTCCATGCAGGAAACGTAAAACTTAACAGGCAACAGAGCATGTTATACCAGAAAATGATGCCGAGGACAGAGGTGTAAATGACAAGTGAGAACGGCGAGAGAGAGAATACAGAAAAGCAGACCTGGTGGAAACACTGGAAACAGCACAGGCATCAAACGACCATTATTCCTGGACCCCGCCCCATTTTGTAGCTTGTTTGCATTTTGTAGTACAGTTTAAGTTTTAGTTTCCAACAGTGTGCTAAGTTTTATTTTGGACTCTTCTACTCCTAACTATTATGTCCTCGCCTGCGGTCATGCAGGCCAGGCAGACCAAGGTTGGAGGCACCCAGCCGACATGCTGGGGGCGCCCAGCTGACATTGCTTGACAGGAGGCACTCTGCCAGCCCGTGAGCATACAGGCTCTTCCATGGCCTTGGGGCACCCAGTCCAACACCAAAGGCGGCACAGGGGAAGCCCATCAGGGGCACTGCAGCAGCACATATGTAGAGTTTCCCGGTAGGGGCTCTAAGGACATGGGGGACGATCATCAAGGACAGCGTTGCCCAGCAGGGACACTGTCCAGGTGGAGGGTCCTGCAGGGGCAGGCCCTCCGCCTGCTACACAGCGCCAGTCTCGCACTGCTGAAATGACACACACAGCAGGCAGGGCTCCATGGTCTCAACTGACGTGCCGGAACTGGCACGTCCCTTTTATTACATTAGTCACACGGTCACCACCATGTGCCCATAGCACAAGCCCTGGGAGATATCATTCTCCCTGGAAGGGGTGACACACCATACTCCTCCTTTTCCATAATGAACAAACAAATGGGAAACACCATTGGACATTAAATCAATCAAGCAACACAAACAGTAATGCTTGGCATCCAGGTGCAGATAATGTTCACAACCATAGGAACTCAGGTTGGGACACACGCTACTTCCGAAAACATAACACATTTACTAAGCCTTGGTACACATGTGGGGGTGACAGTCAGGATGGGTGGATTGCTGGTGACATTTTGGAAATTCCACATTTAAATGAACCCTTTATTAACCTAGGTGAGTGAAACTTAAACTACTGAATGCCACCATCGTTGGCACCTGGCACCAATTAAAGCATGTCCACAATGTGCATGATCACAGCTTCACCTAGACCCTTGACTGGGCCATTTTAAGTCCTGGGTTTGCAGGCTCCCAGCCTTCATGGGGATGGCTACTGAGTCCATATTACGCTATTGAGGGTCCACAGTACACCAGTCTGACTTCCGTTGACATCTCTTCAGGACAGTTCAGTTTACAGTTTAGGGACTGGCAAAGCTGCACCTGGGGGCGGTGGGGGGGGGGGACACCATGGGCCACATCAGCCTAGTCAAGTAACTGGTGGGGGGACTGGCAAAGCCGCACATGGGGGGCACCAAGAGCCACATCTGCCTGATCCATTGATGATGGTGGCACACCGTAGGGCTGGGAGGTCTTCCACACGCAGGAGTCTGCCCACCTGCTACAGTGACGGAGGGCGCACAAGCACTCACCTGGAGCTGCAACCCTTGCGTGTTGTTCTCCTTCTCCTTCCCATTTTTTTCCTTTTACCGTCACCACCAATGGGCCCGGAAACTGCAGCAGGCCATAAGGTTGTGATGGCACTTCGCCCCCGCGGATTGCTTCCTTTTCCACTGACTATGCTGCAATGATGTTGTTTTCACTAGTAATCATTTCATTTGCCACATTCAAGCTCACCGCCGATGGGTCTGTGATCTTGACTAGGCATCGGGGCCTCTAATTGCAGCGTTTCGGCACCGGAGCACTCTTATTTTCACTTGCTCCGATGTGGAGAATGGCACAACTCACCGCCGAGGGGCCCGGGATGTGAAAAGGGCCCGTAGCTTCATCTCACGTTGCACCAGAGCTCAGCGCTCCAGCACAGGCAGCCACACCCCCTTCACCGATGTTCGGCCCGGGTGTAGGGATGCTTCAAGCACACACGTGGCTCCTCCTAGTGCCTGCGCAAGGACAAGCGCTCAGCGTACTTGCTGGGGGATGGGTGAGCACACACACAGCCGCACCTTCTTCCTCGTCTGCTGGTGTACCATAAATTAGGGCTGCAGGCCCTCACGTGTTGTTCCCCCATACTCTGGGGACTGCTAGCAGTGCAAAGCCAAGCTCCGGTATGAAGCGTGCACCTCTCAGGGGGGGTGCGCACACACGCGGCTTCTCCTGGCTCCTCTGCACATGGAGACGCTGCGGCTGCCCTCGATTTACACTGCCGGTGGGCTCGGCAGTTTCCAGGCCATGCCTACTCTCAGCTTGTGGCCGATGCTGCTTCTCCACACTTGCATGCTCCTCCTCTCCTTTCCTTCTCTGGGGGCGAAAACACCACGCCTACCCCTCGCAGGGCCCAGCACTAGATGCCGGACAGCAACGCTGGTCTCGCGGGCTCCTCCTACGCGAGCGGCGAAACACTGCATTCACCACAGGGCACGGCGGCCCAACCTCATCGTCGCCACTGTTATGTCCTGGCCTGCGGTCACGCAGGCCAGGCAGACCAAAGCTGGGGGCACCCAGCCAAAATGCTGGAGGGACCCAGCTGACATCGCTTGACACGGGGCACCCTGACAGCCTGTCAGCACACAGTCTCTTCCATGGCCTGAGGGCACCCAGGCCAACACCAAAGGCAGGGCCAGGGTTGCCCATCAGGGGCACCAGTGCCTATCTGCAGGGTTGCCCAGCAGGGACTCTGCAGCAGCACATATGTAGTGGTGTCCAGCAGGTGCTCTACAGACATGGGGGACGATCATCAGGGACACCGTCCAGGTGGAGGGTCCTGCAGCGCAAGGCCCTCCGCCTGCTACGCAGCACCAGCATCACGCTGCTGTAATAACAAACACATCAGGCAGGGCTCCATGGTCTCAACTGACGAGCCGGAACTAGCGTGTCCATTTTATTACATTAGTCACATGGTCACCACCATGTAACCATAGCACAAGCCGTGGGAGATACCATGCTCCCAGGAAGGGGTGACACACCATACTAACAGGGTGCGTTAGGCACTTTTACTGGAGCAAAACCTAGCACTAGGGCAAGCAGGTTTTTTGAACAAGCTTTAAATATTGAGCTAATACTGCACTGGCACATTTGACTTCACTTTACATTAGTTGTGCTGCACTCTAAATCAAAACCCACAGCAATCTCTAAAAAGCTCTTACTAAATCAAGTTGTTGTGTTGGGCATCATCATCAACTTCAAAATTACTTTTGAAATTGGCCTTCAAAAAGCTTCCTGATACATGCATTGTCACAGGTTGTTTATTTCTTCTTACACATTACAAACCACGTACATTTGCATACATTCAACAACAGGCGCGCAACGTCATTGAGCTGACCGGGCCGAAATGTTAGCTGAGGGTCGGGGTTTCTGTGCCTTTTAACAGTTCAGAGGATCAGGGGCATGCTTCTGGGTGCATTTTGTTTCTTCCGAGGCAAATCTACTATCGGCTCGGATAATCAAGCACTGCCCGTTTACCAAAGTCACAGCCCCCATGAGATACACAGATTGAGTCCCTGGCTCTGCAGTCAGTGCCGTAATGAACGCACAACAGTTTTCTTTTGTCATCAGCAGCATAGCCTTTCTTATGCATGACAGTGAATTTCAAACTGAAAGACCACCAGTCATCTTCCACATCTGTGACAGTTAAAGCGAGCAACACAATAAAGCACCCTTTGAAAATGTGTTCATACCCATAACGTCTATTAGCTTGATATGCTAAAATATAAAGTTTGCTTTGATGTCCTTAGTTGAATGTTCTCAGAACCAAACATTACACCACGCCAGAGGTTTGCGATGAATCTCCAAATTTAAGTGAATTTATGACACCTTATTTTACTGTTGAAAATAAAGTGGGTAAATAGATATTTTGCCTTTTGCATTTTACAGTTTTTCATTCAGGATGATTTTGGAGATTGGCATTCAGGTAAGCGTCAGTTTTCTGATCCCCATGGTCCATTTACCAACATTGGCACTCCATTTTTTCACCCAACGCGACCCTCGCGGTCTGCGATGCCCCTTTCCAGCTTCCCCCTTCCAGTCCCAACTCCCGAACTCTCCCCCTGGCCCTTATTGGTCCACCCCTCCTTATCCTGGACCTGACCTGGGCAGCCCTCTGCCCGGCAGCCCCTTCGGCTAAGGGCCCCTAGGCAAAGGGCGGCTCCTACAGTGGCGGCTCCAGGGTGTGTCTCCAGGTGTCAGCAGGGAAAGCTAGTGGCCAGCCCTCAACCAGCACCAATGTTTAAGGTAGGTGTGGCCCGGGTGGGGAGTACAGCAATCACTGTATTCTGCAAGCCCTGCCACTCCACTTACCCTTAAAACATAGCAGGCCAGAATGTTAATTCTAACCAGCTTAACAACCAGACAGGATTGTGGGTGTTAGCCATAGCCATAATTTAGTTATGTCTCCTGAATATTAGCCTGTGCCACATCTGGACAGGATTGTCAATGTTAGCCATAGCCACATTTTAGTTATGTCTCCTGAATATTAGCCTGCGCCACATCTAGACAGTATTGTGAATGTTAGACATTGCCACAGTTTAGTTATGTCTCCTCAATATTAGTCACATCTAGACAGGATTGTGAATGAATGTTAGACATTACCACACATTAGTTATGTCTCTTGAATATTATCCTGCGCCACATGTAGACAGGATTGTGAATATCAGACATTGCCACATTTTAGCTATATGTTGGTGTGTTTCCCTCCTGCACTCAAACTGCATTATGAAACCTATGCCTCTCTCCGACTATAGGAGGATTCCCAAATTTAGGTATAGATCCATCTCTGTCTATTATATTGTGAATCCTGCTATATTGTGAAACCTAGGCCTCTCTCCCACTATACAGGAATCTCAAATCTAGGTGTATTTCTCTCCTGCACTCAACCTACATTGTGAATCCTAGGCCTCTCGCCCACTATACACTATACACGACTCTCATACCTGATGTGTTTTTTTTCTCCTGTACTCAAAATGCATAGCCTCCATCTCTGCCCATTATATTGTGAAACCTACTGTATTGTGAAACCTAGGCCTCTCTCCCACTATGCACGATATCCCATATCTAGGCACAGCCTCTGTCTCTGCCTGTTATATTGTGAAACCTATGGTATTGTGAAACATAGGCCTCTCTCCCACTATGCAGGACTCTCGGGTTTAGGTGTGACCTCCTCAGCCGATTATATTGTAAAACCTCTAAGCCAAATAATTTCGAAGCCTATGGTACGTATACCTCACAAATCAGTGTGGACACAAGCCGCAGGCACGGCCAAGAAACCATGCACCATACAATACTGCTATGGCTATGCATATCCGGTCTAGCAATGCATATAGCCATCCAGACTGAAACACCCAACGTACCTCAACACCTCTGCCACTAGCATACAGCGACTACCATCTGAAAGGAACTCTGTATAGCTGGCCACACATCGACTCTCACAACAATAGTAATCTATCCCAAACCACCAACACCGCCCACCCACATACCTGGCCTCTCTTTGGGCTGCTTAGTCGAGCCTAGCCTGCCACCCAGGTCCTAGACCGGCAAAATGCACACACGCATCTCCTAAGCTAAACCCTTTAGAATTCTCCTGCACATTGACCACAGTCACCAAGGGAGTGCCTACCAAAAAAGCGCATTGAGGCCACACAAATGGGGAAAGAGCGCTATATAAATAACCAAATACAATACAATACAATACAATGTGGAAAATAAAGGTACACTTACACTGATTATTTTGGCTCAACATGCTGCTATAAGGATTTACATCTTGTCATGATGTTTTACTATGCAATTTGTGTGGTTAACAAGTAAACTCTAAAGGACAGTATTATTGTAGGTCTTGACACCCAAAAGTTAAATATTTGTTCTAAGTAAAGCATGGAAGAAGGTGGCCGTGCCCAAATTGCAGAGTGGGTTAAAATCCCTGCTTCGCTGTTTAGCGGAAGTGTGTGATCCCGGGCAAATAATGTAATCTCACCCTGACTTCAACTGCAAAACTTGGAGTGCTTATAAGTGATTACGTTTACACCCTTACAATAGGACAGTTTTAAAAAGTGTAAGAACACATTGGTGTACCCCGGTGCTCCTTGTTAGGCAAGAATTGGTGTAGTAACCCTGTGGGTGACTACACAACACTTGTCCTCTTGATATTAGGTAACCCACCTGTTGGTATAGGCCTGTACTACACAAGTTGGTAGTGTGACTGAGCAGCCAGTCTTACCTCAAGAGGGGTACATGTGAGCTGTAGAGCTGTAGCAATGAAATTCGCAAATGCAAGTAACCAAGTAACACACTCAAGATTTTAGTTAAAAATAGTTATTTATTTAACAGCAGTTTTTAAATAAGCATTTTTTTAAAAGGGCTATATATGTAACAATCAAATATACTTCGAAATACTTTTCCAGAATCAACACAAAGCTAGTAGATACTCTTTAGAGATGCTATTTACACACTTCCTGCACCCTGAGGTGACTTCACTAACTAGTACAGTAATGGCATTTATATATCACTTGTACACTTTGTAGATTCTGAGGTTTGCAGAAAGGAAAGGTTAAGGGAAAGACCAGGGTGAAACAGGTTCTCAGAGCATGTGAGCACTTAAATCATCTAATGAGGTCTAGAGAAAACCCTTTCCCAGCAATAATAGTTAAAAACCAAGTTATCATTTCTGATGGACAGTAAATATCAAAGTCAAGTGGACTAGAAGAGTCTGCATGGAGCCAGGACAGCCAAAGTCAATTGAAGCACAGTCTATGGAGCAGAGGCACTTCTTAAATAGCAAAGTCTTGCACAAAGTTAAAGAGTTTGTTTGAAGAAAAATCACTGTAGGGTCACAAGCTGTTACACTTGTGAAGGGTAGAGCTGAAATCAACTCTAGCAAAGTAGCTATTACAAGTCTCAACTGAGAAGAGCAAAGCAACAGACACTGAGGTAAGTAACCCAAGTCAGAACCTTTGGTTAGAAGAAGAGTGGTACAGATGGCTTCTGTATGGTTGTAGCAATGCAGATCCTGGGTTCCTGGGCATCAGTCGTGGGGACAAGAGGAAGGACGTCTGGAGGACTCCTGCGGCATCAATTTGGAGGTCGGCGGCAGCTACGGGCTCTTTTCAAATCAGCAGAACTTTGCGGTTTCAGCACTCGGTAAACAGCACCAGCACGGATCATGGACACCGGTTGGGCTTCCTTCACTCCTTAAGTCCTGCACTCTAGTGAGGGGACTCGAGCTCTGGTCATCCTGCTTCTGGAGGGTCCTGTGAAGACTCCTGGAGCTTCTGGCCGGATCACAGACGTTGCACTCGACTATGGATTTCTCGACCCCTGGCACTCAGTTCCTGCAGCAGCAAGAAGTACAGCCAGTAGGGGAAGATGGTCCAGTGGAGTTTGTCTCTGGGTTAGTTGGTCCCACTAACCCAAGAGAAGAAGTCGTCCCTCCCGGAGCTTCTCTTGTTGATCAGAAAAGGGAGTTTCAGCACAGCAGCAGGGCTTCGCCGGGCAATTCAAAGGTCCAGGAGGATGCAGAAAGCTTTGTTCACGGTTTCTTCATCAGGTTGTTCTTCCCAGTGGTCGACTCTTCTTCTAGTCCCAAAACCCTCACCTTTTAAGCAGGTTTCTCCCATTCATGCGCAGCCTAGCTGTTGTTCAAACAGCAGGGTTGCTGTTGTGAAAGGACAGCCAGCCAGCCAGCCAGCCAATCAGGACTGGGTGCATTCAAGCATTCCTAAAGACAAAGGACATGGGAGTTTCGGGAACCTCCCTCGCTTCCTGCCCTGCCAGACACATTGGAGCCATTGGCGGGTTTCAGTGCTGCAGCCCGCCAAAGGCAAAATGAACAAAGGGTTCAACCCTGGATTGGCGTGCAGAGTAACACCCAAGATAGACCTCACAAACAGAATATGGTGAAAAAAGAAGACCGGGCCATTTTGACAAAATGGTCACCCGTGGGTGCTATACTGCAGGTGAGGATTCAGCCTGAGGTAAAAAGCACAATGGTAGGAAAATTAAACCACTGCCACCAGCCATTTAAAGTCATGAGGGTAACATAAACAATGTTACAAAAGTAGGTAGGATAAGGGGCTGCTAGGTAACCTCCAGCACTCCACATAAGATGGTGTGTGCTGGACCTACAAAGAGAAAAGGTAAGTAAAGTAAATTTCACTTTTCTATTTTTGGGAATAGTAGTTCACACAAGAAAATGTATTTAAACCTTATGAGAAATCTGAATGATTTCTCTGCGACACTGCACTGAAGGTGCTGTGTGTCACCATACAAAATGTAGATGACTATCGAGTTTGTCAGACTCCAAAAACAAAGAAAGCACATAATCCAAATCAGGTCAAAATATATGAGAGAGTGAGAAAAAGGGCTCAGTCGCTCCAGGGTTAAAATTAAAAGTCCTAAAGTCCAGCAAAAAAAGAATTAAGCACTAAAATGAAAATTCTCCCTAACACTCCTCTGCTAGTGGCCCCAATGCTGTGACATAGAATAGCATTATTGCTGCACTGGCCCTCCCCCAGTCTCGTAACACTTGATTTGACAGGCAGACAGACTCACCAGCTAGTCAGTGCACCAGAGATTCTAGTATAGCGAACTAACTGTGGTAGAACCAACATAAGAGCGCCAAGATGGAGAGAGGGAGCAGAGAACATTGCCCCCAGAACATACCGGACTGCCCAGCGAGCCTTATGAAACACGTCACACACCACCCCACCACCAACCACTGACCCGCACCAGCTGCCCACACCGCTTACGAACAACGTAGCACCTCCAACTCGCGCTTCCCCAGTCTCAGTGCAGCAAGAGCGACTCTGGCCATAACCCCAAGCTCCACAGCCCCTCCTACTCTCACCCACACCCCTTGGACTGCCCAAAAGCCAAGGAAAGGCCCGGACCAAAGGCACCTTATGCCCCTCCTAGCATCACCCACTCTTCAGCCCCGAACAGCAAACACTGCCACCACACTATAGGACCCAAACCTCCCCACCCACATCCAACCTGGTCGTAGCCCTATTCCCTCCATCTCCCACTCCCACTGTTCCGATTTCTCCACACTGCACCCCCTCCACCCTGCTCCACCCACCTCTTTGCCGACCCCATTCCAGCACCCCCTACAACTCACAAATAAACCCACCCAGCACCTTCAAGGACACACACCACCAACTATCCTGCATACTCATTAATGCCAGGTCGGTATCCAAAAATAAATTCTACATCTATGACCTCATCACAGAAGAAAGCCCAGACAATCTTTTAATTACTGAGACCTGGTTCGCGGACGACTACGAGTCCACCGTGCATGAGGCTTTCCCACCCGGGTATAACCTTACTGTCCAGAACAGATTGCGGAGGGGCGGAGGACTTGCGATATTACACCAATTCCCAATTATAATAAAGGACACTGCAACCAACACCACGGACTACGTATCCGTCTTGGTATAACTGCAACCCTCCTCTCTCCCTCCACCTCGCACAGCGTCCTACTCATCTACAGACCCACCGGCTACAATAAAAACTTCACAGACATACTTGGTGAAGCGCTGGCCAACCACCTCATCCTACATCGAACACTTACCATTTTAGGGGATTTCAACATATGATTCTACTCACCCTCAAACCCTATGACCCGATCACTCACAGACATTCTAGAATCACTTAACCTGACACAATACATCTCCATACCCACCCACACAGGAGGTAACACCCTCGATACGATCTTCAGCACTAAAAACATATCCACCCATCCCCTTTCATGGACTGATCACTCAGCAATTTACTTCTCCATACTACTAAGCACAGCGGCGGGTGGCCAAGGCCACACACGGCCACCACCAACCACATCTCCTCTCATTACACTATGGAATAAGGTTGTAATCAACCCAGATCTAGCACACTCCCTCCTCAACTCTCTCCCTACACTTTCCCTCCAGGAAGGACCTCCAGCAATCAAAACCTTTGACATGTTGCTTACAAACGCCCTTACACCCCTCTCCCCGACAAAACGGGCCTCTCACAGATCAGGGTCAACACCCAGGTGGTTCACCGTCAAACTTAATATGCTAAACAAAAACAAGCACCGTCAGCAACGGACCTGGAGAACCAACCCTACAACGCAAAACAAGGCCACCCTAGCAAGAACAACCAGAGCATACAGACTGGAAATCAGAAAAACCTTGGTGTAAAGCGCTCTATAAATAAATCAATCAATCAATCAAAAACCAAGAAAACATTCTATGTGAACAGAATCCTAAATGCTCGAAACCCGAGCAAGGAACTGCATAGAATCATATCCGAATTCAAATCCCCGGCCTGCTCGAGCCACCTCCCACCCATCTCCCAAGCCCTATGTGACACCTTATCATTACACTTCCACAATATTGCTATTGACAGGCACTCCGCCATCACCTCTAAATTGTAACACATGCCCCCGACCGCTACCCGCCAACAGGCTGACCTCGTCAACTCCCCCCTTCGATACAAATCTTCGACTCTTCCTCCCCCATTTCAGACCAGGGGTTCCACTCACTTGTAGCAGTTAGCCGCCCTTCAAGCTTCCCTGAGGATCCCTGCCTGCCCACACTCCTCAAAAACATCCTGGCCTCAACCTGTGCAGGTAGCATTGCACGCACAATCCTCAACCCCTCCCTGACATCAGGATCTTTCCCGGAAGCCCATACAATCTCCTACATCAAACCCAACCTAAAATAAACAACACTCGACCCACTCCTCCCCCAGAACTATCGGCCAATCTCCAACACACGCTTCAAGGCCAAACCCATGGACCACGCAGCATACAAGCAGCTTGGCCTTTTCACTGAAGCTAACAACCTCCTAGACCCTGCGCAATTGTGCTTCAGGCTGCTCAAAGGAACAGAATCCTCCCTAGTCTCCATCTGGGATGACCTAAAAAGAACAGCTGACGCAGAAGGCTGCGCTGTACTCATCCTCCTGGTCCTCTATGCAGCATTAAATACCATCGGTCACACTATCCTACTAAACAGGCTACAAACACTAGGAATCAGAAACACAGCCCTCTCATGGATCTCCTCTTTTGTCTCAAATCGCTCACAAATCATGCACCTCCACCCGTTCACATCCACCTCACGACCAGCAAGAAGGTGTCCCACAAGGAGCATCCCTATCTCCCCTAATCTTCAACATCTACCTAAAACCCTTACCCACAATCATCCGATCACACAATCTTACTTGCTACAACTACGCAGACGACACCAAGATCATCCTTAAAATCCCAAAATCTCCAGCATATCGCCCTGGCAGTCCGGACCTGTCATCATGCCTCACGGATATTGACCACTGGATGACGACCAACCACCTCATCCTCAATCCTGGAAAAACAGAAATGCTAGTTTGCAGGAAAAAAGGCCTCGTTCTCCAACGCATTCCATGGCCTCAATCCCTAGGACCACCGCCAGCGACTTCAAACATGGTAAAAAACCTTGGGTGCACATTGGACATTGACCTATCCCTCACCCATTACACCACCTCTGTGTCTAAAACCTGTTTCTTCCATCTATGGATTCTCAGGTGCATCTTCCCTTACCTCAGTTATCCTCACTGCTTCTCGGCTATCAACTCCATCAGCCTATCCCGCCTAGACTATGCAAACTGCCTCTACCTAGGTGCTCCAGCATTTCAACTAAGGAAACTCCAAAGAATCCAAAGCACGGCTGCACACATGCTCATTAACCTACCTCCCAGAGAACACATCAGCCCCACACAAATAGTCCTACATTGGCTCCCGATTGCTCGACGGACTACCTTTAAAGCGATGTGCATCACCCACCGCGCCATCCACAACACCGGCCCGGAATTCCTTCAGGACACTATCCTGCGCTACCAGCCCTCGAGGAGTCTTAGGTCTAGGTGGATCCTCTTTCTCCGTCCAAGTGCCGATTATCGGAACTCCCAACCCCTACACATTTGCAACACTGAAAATCACCTGAAATTCAGAAAGGCCCTAAAAACCTGGCTTTTGCCCAACATCCTCTTAAACCCCTCCCCATCTCGGAACTACATTGCTGAACCCAACATTCCTATACACCAATTACAGCACAGATGCCGGCAGCATCCTCCGTGGCTCACCTTGACAAACCATAGTCCACATGCACAACAGCACTCTGACCCAATAAATACTGCAGGGAAGCCAGCAGCATTCACTGAAGCACACCGGAATAAACCTTACTCCTCATCCTATTACAGCACGGATAATGGCAGCGTTCGTTCGCATCGGCTGACCTTGACAAACTATCGCTCCATGCACAACAACACTACTACCCGATAAATAAGCAAGGGAAGCCGGCAGCACTCGCTGAGGCACACCGCAATAAATCTCTCTCACCCTCGCTGCGCAGACTTTCGCTCCAGTGAGACCATGAACAATGAGTCTATGCCGTACACAGTGGTCAAAGAAAAAAAAGAATGCTGCAGCCGAAACAAAGTAAAGAATAAGGTATGTATACCTGAAACCACCTCTGGACACAGGCCAAAGACACGGCCAAACATCCATGCACAATAGACTGCAGCTACGGCTATGTCATTCGGGTCTAGCAGCGCACATAGCCGTCCACACTGATACCCCTGATGTACCTCAACAACTCTGCCACTAGCATACAGCAACGACCAATGAAAGAAAATTTGGTATAGCTGGACACCCATCGAAACTTCAACAATAGCACTCTATCCCAGACCACCAACAGCACCCACCCGCGTGCCTAAAATTTGGGCTACTTAATGGAGCCTAGCCAGCAACTAAGTCCTAAATTGGTGAACATGCACACAAGTATCTCTTAAACTAAACTCTTAGAACCTCAACCACACTGACTGCGTTCACCGAGGGCGTTCCAGCCACAAAGCGCATTGAGGCCATACAAATGGGGAAAGAGCGCTAAATAAATAACCAAATATAATACCATTAAATTTTCTCCCATGTTGTTCCGAGCCACTGAAGTTGCTTGGGAGGTCCAGAGTACTGCCCCCACTCTGCAATGTCATGTTATGCTGTGATATTGAGTCTTTCATTGCACACCATCTGCCATTTTCACACTTTCTAGGACCTTCAGGATCTGCAAGACGTGGGTGTTTTCAGACTTAAAGGAGAGAGTTAACTGATTCTAACATTGAAGCTGCTCTAGAATAGTCTCATTACAATGAGTAAAGAAGTTAGATGCCCCCTCACAAGTAAGTTTACCACTCCTCCACTGTCTCTAAGTTTGCGCCTATCCCAACATTTGAAGGGTTAGCCCCTGCCTAAATGTTTGCCTAGGTGCACCCCTGGATGTGCGCACTTGCATTTTGTTAGGCAGAGAGTTGAGGGGAGCCTTTCCCCGAAACTGCTGGTGTTAAAGTTTTACTGTGTTTGTTCAGAAAAATGTACTTGAACAAACGCAGTAAAACTTAAAGTTGATACTTTCAACAAAGACTTCCATCGCCTCTCTGCATATTGTGCTTTACAATGATAGTTGGTCCCCACACCAGACCATTGTATAAGTGGGGGGGGCATGTTTGCCCCGCCTATTTTCTGAAGTGGCCCCACCCATCACCACTTAGCACCGGCTCCCCCACCACCCACCGAAATGTAGGTTTCGTTGCGTCCCTGTTCGGATTCAGAAATCCTACGACGTGTTACGGCTTTGAAGAGGCTGCTGAGGAGTTGTGTGACCGCCTCTGAGTGGAGATATTTTTAGCGGCTCAGTTCAACCAAGTGTCACATAGCTTGGACAGTCACAAGGCAAAGGGTAGGCCATCCATGTTATACGGCAGAAAAGGTCAAGTCGTCTGAAATAAGATTCTCTGTGCACTTAGAGGGTTTAAATGGGCTACAAGATGGACAAATATGAATTTGATAACGCACACAAGGGGCATCAGTCTAGACAGAGGGGCCAAAAAACACTTGAATGAACAATCTTCTCTGACAGTGGTAATATTATCCCTGGTAGTGATATGCACTTCCTCCACCAATCCCCATCAGAGAAAAAAAATCTAGTCTTATATTTGGGGGTAAAAACGACTGAAAATAAGATCATTTTAAGCAGGTATTAAAACGGGTCATGCAGATGCTATAACATACATTCAGTGATGTGGTGTCTCGCAACATGCAAGTAATAATGGGAAGTGTTTCTTTTTTCTTCCAAGGGAGCTCTGTCTGCACCCCAGAAGTGCATGTTTGATTTTGGCTGTGGTTTGTTATCACCAATTTACTACCAGTGGTGCATTTTTAACACCGTCGGAATTCATCGTGCGGCTAAAAGCAGATTTGTTTTCTTCTGCCAGGCAGATTTTTACAGTCAGTGGTAATTACCACCAAAATAATGTCATACTACTGGCGGTAATGCAGAGACTACTGACACTGCCACTGTTATAACTCGGCCTGGTGGTAATGGCTGTGGAATGGTATTTTTTACCAACAGTGGCACAAACCACACCCAGCGATTTCATTCCAGAATGGAAGCTCATAAGGCACCTGAGGGGGACCATAGCTGGGCAGCTGTAGGGATTCCGTGGAAATCCCTCAGTGATGGCACACACTGAAGGCCTTGAGAATCGCCATATGCCACTTTATTCAAAGGCTGATTTGCAAATGATAAAACTATCATTCGCTCCTTCGAAGAAGGACAAAAAGAAGTATGCCATCTGAGATGCAAGGTTCTGCACAATAGGACCCTTTGCATTAATGGCTCTGAATTGCTCACAAAACACCTCAGAAGTGACATTTCAATGTTTCTGTGCTTAAGATGACATGAACTTTGCTTTTGGCAAATTGCAAAATGCCTTCTATTCACACTGTCAATGGTGGAAATTGACATTATTTTCTAATTTACTGTGAGATCTCACCAGAGAGGGCAAGGGGAGAGGAGGATGGCAAATTGGGAGCTTTTTCTAAGCCCCCATAAATTAACATTTCCATTTCAAAAGATTAGTCTATTGACACCTGGAAAATAACCCATGACAGGAGGATGCATATTATGTTGAAAGCAAAGTAAGAAGTGCACACCTTTTAAACCTGCAAAGCTTGCTTACATTTTTTCTGCCAAGTGCAAGAATATGCACATGTATCCTGACCAGACGTTGAAGGGCTTGTGGGTAAGTCCCTCGCCTTTTCGTCCCGAGAATGTGTGTTCGAATCCCAGCTTCCACTAAAAAAGCAAATTAAAAACACTAAGCCTTTTCCGAGATACGGAGAGACATATTTTTGCCGATCCGGGAACATCTGGCTCAATGACCAGTGCTGCACACTGCCCACATTCCAGACCTGCCCCCTTATAAGGGGGCAGTCTGTCTGCATTCCACCAGAGCAGCCTGCACCTTTATCAGTGAAAGTCTGATAAATATAACTTAAGATAGCCGCGAGGCTTTAAGTGGGCCAGGGCTAGCCAGGCTTCAGACTGACAGTCTCCAAATATTGCTCTCCGTACTAACCTCCTTTACCAAATGTCTTTTGCCAGTAGATGTCCCCTCCAGTCATGTTTAGAATCACATCAGTTAAAGAAATGTGAAATTAGTTACTTTTCAAAGAGGAATGGGAAATTATAAGAGAATACATTATGTTTTGCCACACATTGTGTTAAAGTATTATCATTAGAATGCCTTTAATTGGTATATATGACTAATGGGTTTCTTTCGGCAGGACTGTAGGATTGCATGGCCTACTGACCCCTTTTGAAATGATGTTTTGTTTCATATTTGAATGTATTTATGTTGGTCAACATTTTTACACACGTTAACCATAGCTAAATACATCTTTTAACCCGCCCTTTCACATGTAAACTTGATTGGCTCTGTTAGGTCACTCCTTTAATTACACAGGCCACTCCTCTTTGCTACTTGGGAGTTGAGGCTGCTAGACACTTTTTAGTCCCCCACACCTCAAATATTGCATCACGACGCATTAGAATTCACCCCCCCCCCCCCTCATCCCGATTTCTTTTCCCACTTAAAGCACTGGCTAGCCTACCAAAAATGTGCCATCATCTTTCCATATTACGCACTGCCCGTTCAATTCTTCTGAAAACAGACTACACGTTAAGGGAGTGAATGCAGGACTCTCGCGCGAGGAATCTGAGTACTGTGAGGGAGACACTTTAGCCGCCTGAAAGCAGTGGCGTTCATATTCGCCGGGGCTGTGAGAGGGCCGCCCTCTGCAGACTCGTAAAACGCGGGGTACAGTGAAGCAGTGTTTGCACGGCACGACCTCTAAGCGACCCTGCGAATCATTCGCCTTTCAGCAGAATGAGGGGCAGGGAATCCGTGCAGAATTATAACATCAACTACCAGGATAACAACATGACTTCTCCGTGACAGGGGGCGGGGGCATAATAACTGCCTTTCCTCTGCTAGCGGATTTTCAGACTCAATGCACGTTTCACCACAAAAAGCGAGCAAGCCGAAACATAAGCAATTTGGAGCATGCGTGCCAGAGGCTCTCTTACCTTGTGCATCGCCTCCCGAGGTTAGCACGGCGATGGCTTTACCCACCCCCAAAGTTTGAGCTTCGGGGGGCGTACTCGACGAGTGCGACATCTTGTTCTCTGTGGAGGAAAGAAAGAGCCCAAAGTGAGAGGCTGCTGGCTGCGGCTTGCTGGCTCCCTCTCTGCCTCGGACTGCGAAAGCACAGACCCCTTTTCACTGGACACTCTATCCCCCGCCTCGGCCCCTTCATGGTTCACAAGCCAACAGGTCTTTGCATGGGTTCAGTTTATGCGGCGTCAGACGCGGCTAATCCTTTCTGCACGCAGGGGCCTAGGTTTTCCCATAGGCGCAGATATAGGAGTGGAAGAGGTGCAGCCTATCATTTTTGGCAATGGCCCAGTGGAACAAATGACTATTGGTAAATGTGTGCTTGGGTTTGGTCACTTATTAAGGTAACATAACAAGTAGAAATTTTTTTGGGAGACAGGACAGTGTTGCACATCAAGGCGTGGGCCGAATGCAACAAGGTTTGGTTTATAAAGAGGGGTTCCCCAGTCCTAGTGTTTCAATTGATTGCTTAAGGACTACGACAAAAGACCCCCACTTATTGGTGAAAATGTTTTTGTAGCACGTGTATATTGGGAACTGTTGGGGGATAGGCAAATGTACAGGGCTGCTGTCTCGGCTCGTGTGGCGGGGTTAGGCCGCAGCGCTATAGCTGAACTAGACCACATGTATTCTCGCAATTTTCGGGGCTGGGGTTGGATTTTGAGCCGTTTTATTTTTCTTCTTACTAAATAATGTTTCTGCTAGTGCACATAGAGCAAAATATTTAGGATGGGTAATGTGCATGGTGTCCGTCACAAACACGAGTAGAACCCGTGGCCTCGAAGAGGCTTGCTATGCAGGGATTATGTGGGTCAACCAACTTTAAAGCCGAAAGAGAAGCAACGTTTCCCGTTTTTTTTTTTTTTTAATTGTGTTTGGCCTACAAAAGTAAGCTTTTCACAAGTGAATAAACAGAAGAAAATACAAAAATCTGTCTTAAAACAATAATATAACATTTCATCAGTAGTACAACAAAGTGTACAGAATACATTATTCAACAGTGAATGCAATTTAGAACTTAAAATTAAATCATTCTACTTGACCCAAGAAAACACATTAAAAAAAGCATACAACGCCAAAATCTGTTTCACTGAGTTACCCCACATAAGCCTAAGCCAAAACATGTCAGTCAATAGTACTTCGCCCAAATAACGGAGCCGCGGCTTCCCAAAGCCGGGGCAAATCAAGATGATATGTTTAAGGGTTTCTACTGTGGTGGACATACAGAATCTGCAGTTGTTGTTTGTTAGTGACTTGTCCCACTTTGACCTCCTTTCCAAAGTTGCAAATTGGTTCAGACGAAAGCGCAGGTAGATAGCCCAGATCTTTGGGCAAGGGAATAGGGACACAAACATCAAGTTGACCCCACGCTTCCTTCGGAACCTTGCATACTCTCTGTAAAGTGACAGGTTTCCCAATAGGTCAGAGGTTTCGGGCCAATCAGCAGTGTATAATGTGCGCTTTACAACCCCCGGCACCTCCCTCAACTCCTCCGAGAGGAGCCAAGCTGACTGAGTATACCACACATAGTAAGCTTAAACTGAGTCAAAGTGGAAGCTGATTGAGTTTGGGACGGTTCACCCAGAGGTTGATACAGGGAGTTGTTCGGGGGATTCAACATTTTGGCGTATTCAGCTAACCTTTTCCATAAAGCTCCAGCTGCCTGGCAGAGAAACAAGACCCAACTCGGGCCTGATCACAGCATTGGGCACAGAATTATTCAAACCCAAGGTTCTCTTCCAGAGGAGCCCCTGGAGGGTGTTGCGTTGAGCCCCCATATCAAAGGGGACTATGCCCAGACCATAAAGAACTACCGGTTCAATGTTTTGGAGGTAGAACCTAATCAAGGGTACCGGGGAATAGCAACATAGTTGGGAAGACATTTGCTTCATTTTGGTCAGTAAGGTGGTAAATCCCTCTTTAAAAAGGGTGGTCCAAGCCCCCTAGAGAGATTATTTGCAAGCTTCAATCCCAGGTACTTCATTGATGCCATTCTTTCCCATGGCTGGTCTCCCACCCTCCAGCAGTACGTTTTGGGAAATTTCTTGGAGGAAAAAATAACGACCTTGGATTTTTGCCCGTTGATTTGCAGATTGTTCTGAAAAGCATAATGGAAGAATGTCCGTTTCCTGTGGAGGCCAATTGGTGTATTATCAAAAAGAATGATATGATTGGCAAAGGCCAGCCATTTTAAAACTAAGTTGCCCATCTTTACCGGATTGGTCTTACCCGCCTCCCACAGGGCTCCAATGTACGACGCAAACAGATTGAAGAGGGTTGGCACAACCACACAACCCTGCCTCAGCCCCACAAAGGTAAGAACTGGGGCGGAAGTTGCCCCATCCCTCTTCAGCATTACCCTCAAGGAAGACTCCTTATGTAACAGTGATATGATAAGATAGGTTATTTATAACACGCTTAATACCCAGAGGTTTTTAAGCACGGGCCCGGGGATCGGACCTGTGCTGCTCCGTGTCGTCTTCCTTCCAAGGCGAGCATGTTGCCCCTGAGTTATCCATCCCGGTTGGTTCTCGGGAGGAATGATTTGTATTCGTTTACATTTGGCCTTTAAATTATAGTACCGGATGAGATGTGATGTTCAATTTTTGTAGACAGTCAGGCCTCTTAATTACCTCATGTCTCCCGTTAAATGGCTCAGGTCGAGCAGAAGGTATACTAGCAGTACCGACCTCCGCCAATGTTGGCCACATACAGTATTTTCAGTGCAGTGGTCGAAATGGCACCTCAGTCCACTCCAACTTAATAGCTGGAGCATATTTAAACCGTTGGTAATAGTACAAAGAGGGCTTGCAACTTTACATTTTGAACTCTATTATTAAAATTAAGGGCTCTTTCAAGATGGAGTGTGATGGACGCCCTGGGCTAAGAAAAATAGTGCAATCTTTTATAATGGGGTGAGGGTGTCTTGGCCGAAAAGCAACAGCCACTAGTTCCGAGAAGGAACAGGTATTGCAATCACATATCCTGTAAGTAAAGCGCTCCTCGCCCAGTATGGATAGGATTTCCATCCCACTCTGCACCACCAACCACTTTGGCGAAACGGGGGACATGCAAACTGCAGCTCTCTAGGTTTTGTTGAGAGAAACTGAGGTCTAACTGTAGTTCTAATATATTGGTCCACTCATTCTTTTTGTGAAATTAAAGGATGATAGCTGTTGTGGGGCCAGCTGTGGGCACACAGCCGGCCTCACACCTTCTAGGGGGCCCAGCACCCTGTTGGGATTGCTGCGGTCACCCAGACTTACAGTGGTTGCAGGGCGGGACCATGTTAAGCCATGGCGGCATGGCCTGGGTTCCCGGGGGCACCATGAATGCAGTGAGCATCCTAGCTGGAGGGTGCTTGGGGTGGACACAGGGCACCAGGCTGGGCTGGGGGGCCCAGACCAGCAGGGACCTGCAGGACTGTGATCACACGGTGTGGGCCTGCAGGCCAGTGCTGCAGGACCAGGATCACACACTGTGGGCCTCCAGGACCAAAATGCGGGACTGAGTCAGCAGTTCCATTGTTGGAGGCAACACCCCACCCAGACATTCCGTTTTCAGGTGCAGAGGGGACGTGGCCGAGTAGTTTGGGCTGGATGGTTTGCATATTAGAAGTACAATAGTGAGCTAGTCCCCCCTGAGAAGGTGGAGGCGGGCTAAAATAGATACCTCCAATTGGCACTTGCTAATGGGCTCTTGAGGAGCAAGAAGCTGTGTGTATGTATAGACGAGATTAGAAGCTTGTAAATTTACATTTTGGCCCCTGTCCTCCTGGGGCGTGGGGGGATTTCAACCACGAAGACCCTCCCCATCCTATAGCCTGAACTCTATCCTCATGCATTCCACACACATGTAATGCACCCTTGTCTGTTTTGTTCCCTTACCCAATGTAATCTCACTACTAATCCGGTCAGTCTGACCACTACATTTCCACTCAGTGGGCCCGTACCACTTCACCACTCCACCGCCTTCTGCCTCTTGTAGCAGGCAAAGATGGGTTCCTCCCTTCCCAGGCCTTTATTGAACAGGCAGTCTTTTACATTAACACTATTTGGTCACAGCGTTTTAGCATGACAACTACTTCAGCTCATGTGAAATTCATTGAAAAACGGAAGTGCTGCATGAACTCGCTAAGCAAACGACAGCACTTTTAAATGTACAAAAATTGCTTTGACACTATCTCAATCTACTTAATGTAATATGCAGGGAGAAGCCGAGACCCCTTCTTTATGGTTTTGTCACAATGTACATTACACCCCATTCGCCTACTGAGCAAGAGCCACTTGTCCAAGTATTAAACACCCCCAATGGATTGAACACTCACTCTTAGTCCAAAACAGGCCATTTCCTTCTGTGGCTGTGAAAGATCTGATTTCAGCCCAATGCATTCTAATGGTCAAATAGTCATGGCATCACTGTGCCTTGTCAATGG
The DNA here is from genome assembly GCF_040938575.1 of Ambystoma mexicanum. Taxonomy (NCBI): domain Eukaryota; kingdom Metazoa; phylum Chordata; class Amphibia; order Caudata; family Ambystomatidae; genus Ambystoma; species Ambystoma mexicanum. The sequence goes on from NC_090926.1 coordinate 185,023,992, forward strand.
GGAATCCTCCATAGGTCCCCAGTAGATGGTTCTATGGTATTTTGTATTTATTTATTTATTGGCTATTTGTAAGGTGCCTATACAACAAATGGTTTTTCAAGGCGCCACAAGTCAAAAAAAGGTGAGTGGGAGGGGGGGGGGACAAGGGAGAAAGATAGCAATAATGGTCCTACTAGGCCTTGTGACAATCGGAAAGTGCAAGTGCAATAACAAGATATGCGAGGGAGAAGGGGGGGTGTGCCAGACTGCGCGAATGCGAAGTGCATAGGGTGCGAAGGGAAGTGGAGGGTAAAGAGGAGAGAGAGCAAATGAAAGGGGGACGGTGGAGGGGGTGAGGGAAACAGGGGTATAGGCGAGTGCTAAGGTGAGGCCAGGAGGGCAAGTGCCAAGGATTGCAAGGGTGCAGGGGGTGAGGGTCCACATGCTAAGTGCGAGGAGGGGGGTGGACTGGGCGGCGGTGGGCTGGTGCCCTGTATAACTCAGAGGGAACCAAGCAGCCAGTCCATGAAGCAGACAGGGGTGTTATCAGGGGAGAGGGAAGGAAGAAGAGAAGGGTCTTGAGGAGCTTCTGAAGCTCAAGGAAATCCTGCTCAAGCCTGAGAGGGCGAAGGGAGACCATTGCAGAGGGAGGCTCCTGCGGAGGAGAGAGATCACCTCCTCACTCTCTGCTTAGAGAAGCGTCTGATCTGCACAGAGTTGGAGCTAGAAGACTGACAGGCTCTATCAGGGAGGTATTTAGGGAGAGAGAGTTGGATATAGTGGGGTCCCAGGCCCCAGAAAGCCTTGTGGATGATGCAGAGAATCTTGAACTTGATCCTAGCAGCAACCGGGAGCCTGTGGAGAGATTTTAAGGCTGGAGAGATGCAGTCCCTGGGCTTGAGGCTTGCAGTCCTAGTCGGGATTAGTGGAAGGGGTGAAGCAAGGATAAAGGAAGATTGAAGAAGAGGCTGTTGCAGTAGTCCAGCCTAGAGAGGACCAGAGCTCTGGAGACATTGAGTTTCTGGGGGAAGGTGAGGAAAGGGAAAATGCCCCTGAGAAGGTGCAGCTTATATTGGGTCTTCTTGGCAAGGTCTGCAATGTGAGGAGAGTAGGAGAGAGAGGAGTCAACAATGACACCAAGTTTTCTTGCCTCACAACAGGGTGAGGGGGGCCCATAGAGGGTGGCCAGAGGGTAGGAGGGAGCAGAGGTCCCAATGAGAAGGATCACAGTCTAAATGGCATTAAGGCAGGGATCGTTGGCAGCAAACCATGCCTGAATAGCAGTCAGACAGTCTGGGATGAGAGAGGAAGAAGAGGAGGCAGTAGAGGGAAGCTTGAAGGAGAACTGTGTGGTGTCTGCATAACACTGGAAGTGAGGAGAGAAAGAGGAGATCAGGTGGGCTAGAGGGGCAAGGTAGATGTCGAAGAGCCACGGCGAGAATATAGTGCCTTGAGGGACGCCGCAGGTGGAGAGTGTGATAGGGTGGTCATGGATACAGCCAACAGATTCAGTGTGTCAGATCAGTTGGGAGACGACCAGCTTCTCCATGAGGTCGAGGGGCTATAGCCCTGGGTCTTTTGGTTGTAGCCCTGGATAGATGCTCAGTGACTACAACCAAAAGGCTACCTCGCCCTGAGTCCTGACAGTCCCGACATTAGCTTAACAAACGGGAGGGCGGGGGGTTGAGGGTCCTGAATTCTCTGGTGGGGTGCATCAGATCCTGGGCCGAACTTCACCTGTTGTCCCGGGAGGTGTTTCACATTCGGGGGGGTGGAGAATGTGGTGGCAGACAACCTCAGCAGGGTCTTTCCCAGTTCTCAGGAGCTGGTGTTGTCAGACAGGACGTTCTCTGGGATCTGTCTGAGGTTTGGGACTCCTGTGTTGGACCTCTTTGCTTCCTCAGCCAAGGTTCCCCCGGTTCCGTTCGGGGGTGTTTGTGGACACCTTAAACTTGGGAGTGGCCCCAGGCTCTCCTGTATGCGTTTCCTCCCATTCCCCTCACCCCCAGGGTGGTGCAGAAGATCAGGCAGAGCTTCTGTTGAATGATCCTGGCGGTTCCCTTCTGGCCCCGCAGGGGATCATTCCCCCTCCCTTCTGGATCTAAGGGTTCAGGAGGTCTGGATGATTCTGGGGAGTCCATTGCACAAGACATTGATGGGGGTGCTGCATTGATAAATTGTTTTGGTGTGTCTCATTGGGCCCTTTCACTTCATACTGGTTTGTGTATACCCCATGGGTAAGCACTGGGAGGAGGAAGAAGGATGTGGAGGTAATGTTCTGATTACTTACCGGTAATCCTCATTACTCCTAGTCCTACTCTTCCTTGTCACAGTACCGCGGACCCTCTACGCCCTCTCATGGTGTGGTTGGGCCCATGATCTGACTGGAATTAGAAAGAACTGGGGATTGTGGGTGGGTGAGGGGTATGTGCCTCCAGACCCTCCAGAGGGAAGGACCTTCCTGTATGGGAGGCGTAGCCTCATGGGTAGGTACTGAATTGGAACAGTAGGACTAGGAGTAATGAAGATTACCGGTAAGTAATCTGAGCATTAATCAGTGAGCAGGATCTTCCACCAGGGAACCAGGAGCTAGTACATAGTGTTCCGCAAATCTAACTCAACATAAAATGCAAATTTAACATTTTGTGTATATCTTTTTATGACCCCTTATGCTTTAAATGTCATATAGATGTGTCTTGTCCTGGTGCTCATTCATAGATTACCCCAAATTCACAGAGTTAAATTCACATAGGTGTGTTTGTTTGGCATCAGTTTTCCTGTGTGGCCAAAAGTAGCTCCTGCTACTTGTGGATACCAAGCTAACCAGGCTTTCTAGGCTACAAGCAGGCGCTAAATAGCACCCCTCAATTTCAAACCCTGCAATGTCTTCACTTGCCCTTTGGTTTCATTTCAATCTCCTTCCTTTTCTGTATTTCTGGTCTCCAGCTTTCAGTCTCCGCTGCGCTCCATATGTTGCTATTAGTCGCTACTCTCTGGGTCTTGCAGTCACTCTTATCCAGGAATTTGGGTCATACAATCTCTCCTTCTATTCATCACAAACTCCCTTCCACTATTGTCACTCGATATGGCCCTGTGCATAGTGCTCAGGCTGACTAGATGAACGCTGATTTGCCGGAGCAGGTCACGTGCGTGCTATGTGGGTGGACTGATTTGTAGTGCTGAGTTAATTGGGGAAGTCTTTAAATGGGGAAGCCTGCATCTTGGATCCCACTTCAGTCTGCTGGTTTGTTCCACAGCCTCAGGTTGGGTAGCTTCCACTTTCTGAATTTCATTTTGGTGACTAAGCTCAGGATAGGCATTACTCCTGTCTTGTTTTTGTTAAGTGCACTGCTGGTCTCCTTTCTCTTGGTCCTGATGGAGTCTACAGCTGCAGGGGATAGTCTCCCATGTGCTAGCAATAGTGAGACTTCAGTATGAGTCCAGTCCAGCTTTTGTTCAGGAGGGCTATTATGGCATATGTTGCTTTCTCTGGCTTATTTGTACCAAAGGGGATGGCCTATGACAAAGGGATATGATTTTACTGCCATTAGATACTGTTGAGGACCTGGGGATATTATAACAGGGCAATGTGGCCACTTCACCACACCTTCCCAATTCGGAAATATGATTCTCCTACCACAATTCAACCAGCACACAGTTACTGCAGCTGTGCAGCAGTGTCACCAACACACAATAGGTTTCCATCTTCCTGGCAGACAAACAATATTTCAGAGTATTTCTAATCAGACCCAAAAGCAGGGCTGGACTGACCCACCGGGACACAAGAAGTTTCCCCGGTACGCCTCAGGGCATGGCGCCTCTTTGGGTCTTAGCAGAACAGAACTGGGGAAGGGGAAGAACATCCAGCCAGCCAGGGTTGTCCGCATGAAATTGGCTGCGCATTTCTTTTCTTCCCTGGCAACGATGAGCAGAGCTTGCGTCTGTGTATTTAGAGGCCGGTGCACCACCCTGTGAACCTCATGTGCCAGACTGAAACCTGCAGCAGACTTTGTGTATCTGCTTGCTCGCATCACATGATGCACGCCAATTACGCAGGAGCAGGGCTGGGTAGGCCTCAGTGCACTGCTCTGAGAGCTCTGAATCCGAGGACGACGAGTGGCGACTGGTGAGGCAAGCGCAACAACAGGGCAGCATTTTCACTCAGGTGCGCATTGAATAGATGTGCAAATTGTTTGGTGCGGTGGGCGGGAGTGTGTTGGCTGTCGCTTGCTCGAGCCTTGGAGTCCGGACAGTAGTGCGGCAGTGATGATTGCTCAGGGCCCGGGTGGGCGGGGGTGTTCGGGCCTGGCCCCTTCTGCCTGGCTGCAGGCTGCACGATTTGTCAAAAGTTTGAGATGGAGTCCTGGGCTGGCTAATTTGACTTTCAGAAGAAAGACAAGTAGAGGCAGTTTGCAACGTATACACGTCACAAACATGAGCAGCCTACAGGGAGAAGTATGCGTAAGAGGTTTTAGGCCATCTGATCCATCCATTGAGCCAGCGTTCTAGACATTCCTACAATAAAAAGGGATTTGGATGGCTAGAGGGTAATCGAAATGAGGGGCTCCTCTGTTTGGGGCCAATGTTTGGAAAATATTTTCCACAGAGCTAAAAGCACCGCACCAACTGATTTCGTATTTCTACAGTTTTTTAATATTAAAAACTCCAATCTAGGGCGAAAACAAATACACACATATGCAAGAAGCCAAGTTTACAACCACTGTTCTCTGTTTAATTTTAACAATAAAGGCCTTGTAAAAACAGCATGCCATTTAAATATTGTGGCGCTGCCCGATGACAGGCGCGCACGCGACGGCGTGACGTTGCACGCCATTGCGTGCAGTACAAATAAACGGGGCGTTTCCCGGCCGCATCAGTGCGACCGGGAAGCCCGAACCAAGACAGATGTGTGGGTCTCCGTTCTTGGTGCCGGGGCTTGCGGCGATGCGCGCGGGGGGCGCCAGTCACCTCCAACAGTGGCGACGAGTGGGGGAAACGATGCCCGGGCCCGGCGGTGATCACAGGAACAATTTTTCACCCAAACGAGGTCGGAACACGAACTTCGTTTCACGCCGCGGGTAGTGCGATGCCCACGCGGCTGGCGGCCATTTTGTGCAACAGGCTGCAGGACTTTGGGAGGCTCCGGTTTGAGCCCTTAAGCGACCCCAGGCCCAATTTTTGGAGATCCTGGTAGCTGATGGCTACACATACACGAGGTTATGCCTGAATAGTGCATAGACTCAATTTTGGGTTTTCTACGTCGAGTGGAAGCAAGGAGAAGGCCCATCTTGGCTGGGCCTACATAGCCTATTTGTCCTTGGCACAATTTTTGGAACAACTAAAGGCAGGGTGCCTTTTTTTATCCCCTTCATCATCATCCTGGTGGCCTCACCAGCCTTAATCCTCTTAATCATCACAGAGGTGTGCTGCAAGTGACTGTATCCAGGGGTGGTCCATGCTGAAAGTCATTTTGGACTGGGTGTTTGAGTTGCGGCTCCTGGTCAACATTCTGGGAGTGCCTGTGCGCTCAAACTCATGAGTGACACCGAGGACCAGGACGGTGCACACAGCGCGGCGAGGCGCAGCTACTTCCTCGTGCCCCAGCGGCCCCGCAGGGCCGACAGCTTCCAATGCAGCAACCAGCAGGTGGTCAGGCAGCGGTTCCGGCTCTTCAACCCCAAATACAACCAGCTGCACCATCTGGCATTCAACAAGCCGCACCTGTCATGGCCCAGGTACGTGCCCATGCTGCTCTGCAGCCCATCCCCGAATTTGATGGGTCGGGCCCGCCCTCCAGCTTGGGGCCCAGATGGAGAAGGTGGGTGGAACGCCTGGACATGTACTTCAGGGCTGCCCAGGTGGTTGATGACGACACCAGGCTGGCTACGATGCTATACTCGGCAGGGCCCTCTGTCCAGGAGACCTTTGAATCTCTGCCACAAGGGAATGGAACTTATGATCAAGCAAAGGCCGCCCTAAAAGCGTACTTTCTGCCCCTTGCCAACGCAGACTATGAGCGGTTCGTAATGCTCTCTGCCAAACAAAAAGATGACGAGACCTTGGACACCTTCTATGGGCGCCTGAGGCGTCTGTCGCTCGCCTGTGCCTGGGGTGACGCAGAGGATATGATCAGGACCATGCTTATCCAGGCGTGCTCATCAGGCAAGCTCAGGCGCCAGGTGCTGAGGGAGCCCGGGATAACGCTCCAGCGCATCCTTGAGCTAGGAAGGTGCCACGGGGTGTCGGAAGCGAGAGCCGCAAGAATGGAGGCTGGGTCGCGGCCTATCAAGACTGAAGAGGTCTGCGTGATGTGGCAAGGAGGAAGAGGTACCAGGAGGTTTGGTGGCGGCACCCGAGACAGAGCTGGGAGGGCAGGCGAAATTTGCCAAAAATGCGGGTATGACCTGCCCCACCAATCAGAATGCCCTGCAGCTGGCAAGACCTGTGGACGGTGCGGGTTGCCAGACCACTTCTCAAGGGTGTGTAGGGCGACTATGCCCGTATTGGTGCCAAGGGGCCAAGGCCGAGCTAGCTCCACTCGTCGGCCGTCCAACGTCGCTCAAGTGGACCAGAGCGAGGAGGAGGCCCACGTGGAAGAAGCAGAGGAAGAAGACGAAGAGAACATATTTTTTGTCTCAAGTGTGGGGATTCTGAGAAGCAGGAACCGACGACAGCCAAGGTGCGTGGTTGAGGTGAACCAGTCTCCAGTCCCGGTCCTAGTGGACACAGGGGCGTCGGTAAAAGTCATGGCCCGTGAACATTACAATGCCATGGATCAGCCGCCCAGGCTGGTCACACCCAGGGCCCGCATCTTTGCGTTCGGTGGTGTGGAGCCCATCCCTCTCGACGGAGCATTCGTAGCAAAAGTAGAACACGATGGCTCTCACATCACAGCACGCTTCTACGTGACCCCAGAGAGTAAGAATACTTTGCTAAGTTGTGCAGCGGAAGAAGCTCTCGGCATCGTCAGCTTCGCGTACTCCGTCTACCTGGAAGACATCAATGACTTACTGGAGAAGCATGAGGCTCTGTTCAAGGGGATTGGGTGGATGGCCGGGGAGCCGGTGCGGCTGCATATCGATGAGTCGGTACAGCCGGTAGCCCTGAAACATCGGAGGGTACCATTCCACCTCCGTGAGCAGGTCGACAAAGAACTGGACAGCCTCGTCGATCTAGACATCATAGAAAAGGTGGATGGCCCGACTCCCTGGGTGTCCCCTATAGTGGTGGCAAGGAAACTTAAACAGCCGGGCGCAGTCAGGATCTGTGTAGACATGATAATCCCCAACAAGGCCATCAAGAGGGAGAGGCACCTCACCCCGACGCTGGATGACATCATTGCGGATGTGCAGGGCGCCCGGTTCTTCTCGAAACTCGACCTCCGGGCTGGCTATCACCAGGTCGTCCAGACAAGGTACATTACCACATTCACTACACACCGGGGATTGTATCGCTATAAGAGGCTGAGTTTTGGGGTGTCCTCAGCGGCTGAAGTATTTCAGAACATCATTCGGGGTGCCTTAGCTGACCTCGAGGGCGTCTTGAACATAAACGATGACACTCTGGTGTTTGCGAGGACGGAGGTGGACCATCTGAGGCGTTTGGCGAGGACATTCGAGAGCCTGCGGTCGCTGGGACTCACCCTCCATAAGGAGAAGTGCAAGTTTCTGCACCCCTCCCTGGAGTTCTTTGGGTTTGTGTTCAAGGAGGGGGGGTGTCTCCTGACCCCAAGAAGGTACTGGACATTCAGAAGGCACAACCACCAGAGTCAGTATCGGAGGTGCGAAAGCTTCTTGGGCATGGTCACTTACTGTGGGCGGTTCATCAAGAACTTGGCATCCAGGTCTGAGCCTCTCAGGGCCCTGACAAGAAAAGACACCATCTGGAATTGGGGCCCACTGGAGCAGGCGGCTTTTGATGACATTAGAAGTGCCCTCACGGCCGAGGACACTATGTCGTTCTTCGATTCTGCATTACCGTCGGAGATCATCGTGGACGCCAGCCCTTTTGGCCTGGGTGCTGTATTGACACAGATTGACCGTGATGGCGGTGTCTGGCCAGTTGCGTATGCCAGCAAAGCACTGTCGGACGCCGAACAATGGTACTCGCAGATTGAGCGCGAGGCGCTGGCCGTGCTGTGGGGGTGCCGCCACTTCAGGCTCTGTGTACTCGGACGCCCAGTGACGTTGGTAACTGACCACAAGCCACTGCTGGCCATCATGGCAGGGTCGTCATCCAAGCCGCCAGCACGCATTGAAAGGTGGATGCTGGCTCTTTTGGAGTATGGGGTGACTCTGGTATACCGACCGGGGGCAAATAACGCAGCTGACTACCTCTCCAGACACCCCGGGGCACCTGGAGGAGGGGACCGAGACGCCTGTGAAGAAGAAGCCGAGGAGCATGTCCGAGTCGTGGTGGAAGCAGCCACGCCGAATGCCATGCCTCTTCAAGAGCTGGAGGATGCAGCGGCACAGGATGAGTGTTTCAAGGTGCTGAGGCAGTCCATGCAGCAAGGATCCTGGAAGTCAGCACTCGAAGCCCTGGCTGGGCGCACTCAGGAGGCCCGGACTGGGTTGGAGCAACTATGGAAGGTCCGCGAAGAACTGTCCTTCTCTACATCGGGCCTGTTGCTTCGGGGTGATCGGATTGTAGTTCCCCAGTCAAAGGTGGGCGACGTGATTGCACTGGCGCACCGGGGTCATCAAGGGGCCGCCAAGACCAAGGCCCGTCTCCGGATGAAGGTGTGGTTCCCCGAGCTGGAACGCAAGGTGGATGACTTTCTGGCGGCTTTTGTCTGGTGCCAGGCAGCATCGCCTGTACAGCGGGAGCCAGTCATCGAGGCAATGCCAAGGGGGATCCATCCATGGGAGGTGGTTCATGCCGACTTCGGGTCCACCACCATGGGCACCCACTTCCTGGTCTTGATTGACGAGTAATCCAGGTACCCCGAGGTAGAGTTCGTGGAGTCCGTGGCGTTTGAACACGTGGTTGTGGCGATGGAGAAGTTGTTTGCGGCTCATGGGTTTCCGCACACGCTGTGCTCGGACAATGGTGCGCCATTCCAGGGTGAACGGTTTGCAGAACTAATGGTGAGCTGTGGGGTGGTGCACCGGAAGATCACGCCTCTCTGGCCTCGAGCAAATGGGGAGGCAGAGCGTTTGATGAGGACTCTCAATAAGACCTTTAGAATCGCCCAAGGACAGGGGCAGTCCCTACAGAGAGCCCTTTACCAATTCTTGAGGGTGTACCGCACCACGCCCCATGCGTCCACGGGGGTGGCCCTGGCAGAGGCGATGTTCAGGATACAAATAAACGGGGAGTTTCCCGGCCGCGTCAGTGCGACCGGGAAGCCCGAACCAAGACAGACGTGTGGGTCTCCGTTCTTGGTGCCGGGGCTTGCGGTGATGCGCGTGGAGGGCGCCAGTCACCTCCAACAAATATATTCCCAGGCAGAGTGCAGAACCTGCTTATTAAGACTTTACTCCTGAGGTAATTGTAAAACATCCGAGCCCTTGGGAAGTACGGTAACGTGCTGCGAAAACATGTGGGTGTGCATGCTGGGAAACTTGTGTGTGCATGCTGGGATGTTCGTGTCTGGCACATGTGTTTTTTCGTTTGGTTGCCTAAGTGTGTTTTGGGTTATTTTGGTGCATTTGTGCGTGCTGGGTGCAAGTGTAAGTGTACTCGGGTCCCTCTGTGAGTACATTTGTTTAGGTGTATGTTTGTCTATTGGGTGTGTGCGTGCTGGGTATGTGCACTTTTTGTGTGTGTGTACCTGAGTGCATTTTTCCAGGTGCATGTGTGTGTGCTTGGGTACATATGTGTAATCGGGTGTGCGGACCACGGTGGAAGTGCGTGTGCCAGGGTACACGTTTCTGTGCATGTCTGTGGGTGTGTTCTGGGGTGCGTGCACGTGTATGAACAGTGCACACACTAGGGAACATGTGTGCACATACAAGCTAGGCAGCGAACAGGCTGTGGTGTGCATGCGCGTGTGTGTTTATGTCTTGGGCTGGGTGCTCATGTGCGTGTATTATGAGCTGGCTGTGAACACAAAAATATGTTTCTGAAAATGATTTTCGGGGTATTGTAGTTAGCAAATTTGTAGTTATTTAAACAATTGTCTACTTTTATGACATGCCTTTTTAATTTTGTTATCATATAGAAAGCATACATATATACCCCACAAGTATGCTAATAATTTCCCTAATGAACCAAACGTCCGCATTTTAGGGTGCAACCCGTCACTATGCAGAGTTAAGCATGCTTGTTATCGTCATCATATATATATATCTATATATATATATATATATATAAATATATATATATATGTGCCTTTATTTGTAGGTCTGTTAGGCAGTTAAAACCTATATCAAAAGTATCCTGATCAGTGTGAAAGAAATGGAATTGCAAAGTAGGGGATAGGGGGGAGGTCTGTTCTGTGAACTCCCAACAAACATTTGAAACCAAGCACGCGAGGAATGCACTACTCTCAGCTTCCCACCTTTTCCCACACATCTGCCATGCTAGTACTCCAACCGATTATCCCGCTGCCTACCACTCTTGCTGCCAAAGAGGTAAAAACTTGTGTATTTTTAACCCAAACCCTTTTTTTCCCAACATGGTTGAAAGACTTGTGGCTTTGCAGCTCATACTTTTGTGTAAAATGTAACTAATGTGTATGTAGTGCTGGGCTGGCCTACAGGCAACTTTGGAGATTTCCAGGTGGTCCTCTGTATCATGGGCCTCTTTCGTGTGGTTACCTATTTTTTTCCCACATTTTCTTGGGCTGGGCTTCATCAAAATTGGTAATATGAGGGCACTTCCAAAATTGTTTCCAGAGCTTCTTTTGGTTCCCAGTACATCCCTGCCCGAAAGGTGATTGCTGGAAGGTTTTTTTAATCCATTATAACTGCGGGCACAGTTCTGGGCAATCCTCCTATCGTTTCTCAGCCTGCCGAGCCATTACAGAAGGGGAATTACCATATTATATACGTTGAAACAACCGGAATACTAGACTACTCACAAGCTGGCTCCAGACCAATGAGACGAACAGAATCAGCACTCCTATCGATATGGGACGACTTGAAAATAAATGCAGACAACAGCGCCCAATCTGCCCTCATATTATTGGTCCTCTCTGCAGCCTTCGACACAATTAGCCATGCAACACTAATAACAAGACTGATGGAATGTGGCATACAGGAATCCGTACCAAGCTGGTTTACCTCATTCCTCACAAATCGAACCAAAATAACCTACTTACCACTTTTCATCTCAGAAACCAGCGTTTCACAGGGATCTCTCCGCTGCTCTTCAACATCTACATGTGCCCCCTGATGAAAATTATTCAAACCCACAGACTAACCGCCTACAACTAGACCGGATGGCGAGACACGGTATCCCTCTGTTCCCTGTAACTCCTTTACCCCATCCTACCAGATGGGATATTTAGAAACTCAACTCCAACTTCCCTGCTTTTCCTGACGAACACCTTTACACGGGTAGCCCGCTCTGGGAGAAAACAGACTCACCCTGACCCGTGAACCTAACATGTCCAAATGCAATGGTCAGGCGAGGTCACGCAATTATCTACAATAGCTCACACATGACTTCCATTACACTTCCTACACGGATAAAAGGCAGAGCAGGAGAGCACACTTGGTATGAGGCGAAACACACAAAGGTGCAGCATTTTCGAGTTGGCAGCCGAACTAGGGAAGAAAGACGGCCAGGCACAAGAGGTTCTTATGAGGGGCAACACCCTTGAACTTGTTGGCAGGAAGCCGTTACTCTTGAGAAACCTTCAAGGTAGAAAAGGTAAGACCAGGAAACCAGGCTGAAGAATCCTGCATTGTGTGTCGGAGATGCAGAGGGTCCTTCCGCGTAACTGACCAAGGCATGGAGAAGCAACAGACGCAGTGATATCCAAAAACAAAGAAGTGACAGAGAACAACACAGCCAGCACGTTTGGGAGACCGATGCCAGACCGGTTAGCGGAGCAATTGGGGTGGGAAGAAAATCTAAAAATGTTTTATTTGGGACCCCTATTCAAAGGCAAGCTACAAACTGCCTACCAGCTACTAAACGTGGCCCAAAGTGCTACCTTTATATCTATAAAAGAGGGACTTCTTAAAAGAGTAGGCCAATCCTGTAACTTCTATCGACAGAAACTAAGGCCTTTTAAATTAAACCCCGGGAAAAGGCCCCTCGAATTAGGAGAACAAATTAAGAACATGGTAGCCCTCTGGATTAACAAGACCATGGAATAATTGGTAAAAATGATAATTTTGGAACAATTCACCAATTCTCTACCTCCTTTTTTACAAAAAGCGGTATTACCGCTCAACCGACGTACCCTAGTTTAGCTATAGACACTGCTCAAAATCATTCAGATGCAGGAAAACATTTTCACTCTACACACAGAGTTGAAGAACGGAAGGATTACAAACCCACCTACCGTATGCAAACCCAGGTACTAGATAGAGGACTCTCTAAACCTAAAGAGTAGAACCTGAAAGAAAGAATAGAAATCAAAAGACTGGATCCAAAGTGTAGAGCGGAAAGCAGGAGAGAAGAATTCACAGGGATTAAACCACCACCCCTTATTTCTTTCTAATGCAAAGAAACTGGTCATTTGGCTGCTCTTTGCCCTAAAAATTTAAAAGAAGAGCCAATGGAAATAGGGTGCATCAAAGGGGACGAATGAGAAGAACCAGACGCTGATCTAGAAACCTTCAGCATATGTCTATGCCAGTCTTCAACTGATTTTACCTATCAAAAAGCCCTAGTAAACGGAAGGCTAGTAAAGGCGCTACTGGATTTAGGCAGCAAACAGACCGCCATAAGGGCTGATTTGTTAACAATGGCAGACCTAGAAAATGCAAGCCTAGTCAGAGTCACCTGTGTACACAGAGATAATGAAATCTATCCCAAGGAACCTATAAACATTAACATCGGGCGAATCGAGGCTGGTATCATCTGCCATTATTCTTGGACTTCCCGAATAAGTCATCGTGGGAAGAGACATTCCTGCATTTTCTACTCTCTTACAAGATATCCCAAATTCCCCTAGAGAGTTTGTACCTCAGGATTGTTGGCAACCTGACTGTTGCTCCCAAATCTCTCGGGTGTGGACAGTGTAAGAACCCTGAGGGTATTGTGAGAAACCTGAAGGTGTCTCCCTAGCTAAACCCCGGGGATCTGTCATATTCAGTTGGCCAGGACACAGCCATCGCTAATGGATCCAGTTCCTGGGGGTGGACCAGTGAGGGAGGATCACCTGGATGGGGGTCTTCGGGGAGTGGGACACCAATGGGTGAGATGCAGTATCCCCCTTACCTTTACAGCATTTCGCCATCCTCTCACGAAGGACATTCCAAACCAATGCCCCCCCTTTTCTAACTCTAATACTTTCGCACAACACAAAGGACAACAGACTAACATCAGAGCCGTTTACCTGATATATCCCAATACAAGCATCAGGCAAAGTCAGGCAATTGATCAGAATCACACACACCTGACGGCCCTTTCCCTTCCCCACAGGGATAAAAGGCGGAGCCAGAGAGCACAGTAGGAGCAATGCAAGCACGGCAGACAGCACAACAAGATGGCTACCACACAGCAGTTCAAGAAAAGGCAAAAGGCGGCATGAATCCAGAGGGTGGTGAGGAGAGAAGTGACTTTGCCCTTTTCGTCCCAGACCTGCAGAACCTTTGTGGTGTCAGTCCAGGAAAACTGGACACTCCTTGAGTGGAAGGAGATGTAGGATAATTGGTTGGCCGAAGACCAATCGCCCCATTTAAAGTGTTAAGAATACATGCTCATTAGTTATTACGTAGCTATTGGCACAGCTAGAGTGCGGCCATTTTAAGGTGACTAGAATCGCCATTTTGTTTTCTCTCTGTTCTCTTTAACGTTGCCTCTTTGCCTCATGTAAAACTGCTTTGCTGTAGATATTATTTCGCTTCAATGGTCCAAGGCTACGAAAACATGTTGAAACATTACACTGGAATGCCAGACAGAAATGCCCGATTCCCTCCCTCATATATCCTTGAAGACAGGGAGCAAGGCATTTAATCAGTACATGAATGCCAGCGAGCCTCTTGAAAGAATAGAATAGCATTTAAAGAGTTGAATTATGTTCTTCTTTACGCCCCCCGCCCTCCTAAGCCCAGTGAGGCCCTGGAGAGCGGGCTGACCTCCAGAGCAAGAATCGAAACTTAGAGATTGGGAGGCCTGGTATGCGCCAGTCTCCTACGCACAGCTTGCCTATGAGAAACAGAAACGCTGTGTTCTCGCAAACAAAGAATGATGTCTGTAAAACTGAAGATTGCAACCTGTTACTAAATATGGTGATCTAAGGTGTCATATTTGTCACACTGCTCAACCATCGCCTCTAATTCAAAGGGAAATGAATTGGGGGCGGTATCAAATGTGTCATACTGTGTCATTGCTGATTGTAAGGTGCTCCTTTTGTATATATGTAACTGATGTACGTCGTTTGTTGCTTGCTTCCCCTGAGGTCTGTTTAGACACACGTCACGGGGCGTGAGACCACTTGGCCAATTGGGACTATTTTGTATTGCAATAAACCCTAGATTTTGGAAATGGAACCTCGTGTTTGGCGTATCTATTCGTGTGTGGTGACTGTGCCTTGTTTCCACATTCGAGGGTCCCGAAGACTGCGAACAATAGCACAAGTGTCCTGCAGCAGATGTCAATGGTACACAGGGCAAGCCTATGCCGATAGGCATGAGGGAGGTAAGCTGCCGCGCCTGTGCTACCAGCCTGGTCTCCAGAGAAGCCAACATCCAAGCGGTTCATCACAGCTGGTGAGTCAAGTGGAGAACCAATAAGAGCCGGGCTGTGTTGAGTGAAAATCGCAAAGTAGCAAGTTTTGAACCAAAGCTGAATAACTTTGAATGAACTGTAAAAGTGTGAAGGGGAGACGAGCCGCAGAGGGAAACTGGCACCAAGTGGACTCAAGGGACTATGATCGAGCTCCATAAGAGAGAAACTACAGATAGCAGAAGGCCGTAGGAGGGCCAGCGAAATAGGTCAAAGGGGTCATACAGAGGCTCAAGCAAAATCCCTGTACAATCGAAAGACTTTGATCTACCAACAGTGTGAGAGAAAGGGAAGTGAATCCCAGAGTGAAAGAAAACATTGAGAAACTAAGGGAAATTAAATCCTGCAAAAGGCAAGAGGGGTCCGAGCCCGAGCGAGGGAGATCCAGGGGTGAAGCTGTCATCCAAAAGTGATTGATAAAGGAACTGTGATATATTTTGGAATACGATTGAGAAGGGTCAGCACCCAGAAGAGGGGGGACCCAGGAGTGAACCCATCACCCAGAGAACATTGGAAAAGAACTTTCATTTGTTAAAGGAACTTTTGTTTTGTTGTTTGAACATGTCAGGTCCTCGAAGGCAAAAGACTTTCAATTGAAATGAGACTTGGCAATCGAAGGCACCGAGGGTTAAAAGCTGAACTGTCATCTTGTGCTAGAAAAGTCAGAGAGTATGTCCTGCGAGCTGCCATTGGAACTGTCGCCTCATGGTGGGAAAGCTCCAGAGAATACTGTGCTCCAAGATCCCACCTTACCCTGCGCTTAAAACGTGGGGAAGGGAGACCCAGGCTACCGCATCTTGACATATTATTTGAGTACACTACTTTCTTTTCTTGAAAACTATCCCTCACTCTTTTGTATTAGTTGTAAGTATTGGCAATAGGTTTTTCTTAATATACGCCCTTTTATTTGACACAACGCCACTAGGACTGCCTTATTTTTCATTTGATAGTCGAAGCTTGCTCCCATCTTAGATTTAGTTTTAGATCAGGTGTTTTTCCACCCTGCATGCATTGTTTAATAAATACCCTTGATCTGTGATCACTTGTGTCTATCTTTACTGTTGCCACCATGAGGTCCTTTACAACGGAAACTGAATCTCAAGAACCTGCCATTCGCTAAGAGATACCATTAAACCTCAGGAATACGAAATAACACAATCACCACCTGGATCCCAGTTTGTAGGATACATTCAGGACACCCACACAAACACTCCGCCCTTTCAAGAATGGAGGAAAAGAAACTTATGGAATATGCGAAAATCCCTGGATACCTTTTCCCCTTGTTCTCTCCAAGATCCAAAAAAAAGAGGACCTTGGAAGAGACCAAGTATATCCACATTGCATAGGAGAAGGGTATGTGAGAAACCAGAAGGTGTCTTACACGCTAGTCCCCGGGGATCTGCCATTCACATGGCCAGTACAAGGCCATTGCTTTTGTATCCAGTTCCTGGGGGTGGACCAGTGCAGGACGATTACCTGGGTGAGGGGTCCTCGGGGAGTGGGACACAGGATGGTGAGACACAGTATCCCTCTGTTCCCTGTAACTCCTTTATCCCATCCTACCCGATGGGCTATTTAGAAACTCAACCCCCTGCCCCTTTTCCTACACTAACACTTTTAAACTGACAGCCCGCTCTGGGAGAAAACAGACTCACACCTTAGGCATGAACCTGACATGTTCTGATACTTTGGTCAGGCAATTATCAACAATTGCTCACACCTGACTTCCATTACACTTTCCTACATGGATAAAAGGTGGAGTACGAAAGCACACTCTGAGCGAGGCAAAACACACGAAAGTACAGCATTTTCAAGTTGGCAGCTGAACAAGGGGAGAAAGACGGCCGGGCACGAGAGGTTTGTGAGAGGGGCAACACCCTGGACCTTGTTGGCAGGAAGCAGTTACTTTCAAGAAACCTTCAAGGCAGAAAACCTAAGACCTGGAAACCATCCTGAAGAATCCTGCATTGTGTGTCTGAGTTACAGAGGGTCCTCCCGTGTAACTGACCATGGTGGGGAGAAGCAGCAGACGCTGTGGTATCGTCCTTTGCTCCAAGAACAAATAAGCAAAAGAGAACACAGCCAGTGAGTTGTGGAGACCGATGCCAGACCGGTCTGTGTTGAAGTCAAGGTTGCAAGTGGCAACATTGTAAAAAGAGCGCTGGAACGAACATTGTTAAACGCATGTAATGAAAGATACGAGTGAAGCTAAATTGCTGGTGAATATTTGAACATTAAAAGGAAAGATACGATACCGTTGACAGAGTGGTCCGGCACTGTGAATGTGCTCAGTTGAAGGTCTCTGTACGGTATCCTACAAGAGAAACAAAAGTAGAAGATTGATGTAAAGTGTAAATTGTGTGAAGTGAATCGAAGTGGTCCTGTGATGGTTTAAGCAAAACCCATTGCACATTCGAAAGTCTTCGTTTCTGGTATCAAAAGGGATCTGAGCCCGGACAATGGGCATCCATGGTGTGAGCCCGAATAAAGAAGAGCAAATTGTGAACATTGTAGAAAAGGGGTCTGAGCCGGATGAGGGGACCCATGCTCCAAGCCCAAAGGAGGGAGACCAGTCTTATTTGTGAAAGTGAAAACCCTGACAAAGGAAAGGCATCTTTGTATTTTGTTTGTTACATCAGGCCCTCTGCAAATAAGAGACTGTCGCTGTGAGAGAGACTGTGCTGAACTGTTACCTCATGGCCAAGAAGTCAGGGTGTGTGCAAAGGCTGCACGGGTCGCATTGCCCCGTGCTGAAAACGTGGGGAACGGAAGCCAACTGTTCAACTATCCTGACGTATCATTTCTTGAACACTTTTCTTTTGCATACACTGTTATCCCACACTATCTTGTATTTAGATGTAAGGATTGGCAATAGGTTTATTAGTATAGGCCCTTTTATTTTGACAGACTCCACTAGGACTGCGTTATTATAATTTGATGGTCGTAGCCTGCTCCCATCTTTAGATTTAGGTTTAGATAGGTGTTCTACCAAACTGTTGACGTTCAATAAACCCCCTTGAACATGTGATCACTTGTGTCTGTCTTCACTGCTTGATGCCATGCCTTCCTTACACATACCACAATAGAGGGCCTGTGTATAAGTGTATTTGATTAATATTGTTGTTAAAGCACAGAGCAGATCACAATGGGTGTTGTCGAGCTATTCAAAGAAAAAAGACACTTTACAGAAGAGAACAATCTGGGACATCAATTCAAATAATTGCATATTACAGTATGGACACATTAGATCTGAGAAGTTTAACATGTGACTGAGTCAGAGACCTGACTCCTTCCCAGGCCATGGAGTGGGCCTTGGAGATCCAGGAAAGCCGGGCTAAAATGGCATTTGAGCTAGCGCTGTGAGGTACACATAGGCAGTTAAGGGTTGGAGTCACCAAGTAACCCCCGTCAATGACCCATCTCAACCCTATGCATGGAAGAGTCCAAAGTATAGTGCCCATTAGGTAATCCGTGGCACAGATTATTTGCGCCCAGTCCGCAATGCCAAAGTAGTAGGAATTTCAGGACATGCAGCAGGAAAGCAGAAAACTGGCTTCAAGGACCGCGAAGTTCTAATGTCACCTCAGATACAAAGCCCTCATAGCAATCCAGGTTGCAGGGTTCCATATGCCATCTGGGAACCGTACGCCTAACAGATTGTGCTGCAAAAGAGGAAATCATGTTATCTGAAGAACATGCACTATATATGTGCTGTATGCCAGAGGGGACACTTGCATTGCGCCAAACACTATAAGAGAAGAGGCACCATGCCAGTCACCTTGGAGCACATCTCCTGGAACTTCTACAAGATTGAGAGGCGCACTATATCCCATATACACTGAGAGGGAGACTATATCCCTTGCGCAGTGAGATGGGCAGTATATTCCCAACATAGCAAACTGGGAGCTATAGCCCATAGACATCAGTGCAGAGAAGTGCCCCAAGCACTTACTACTTCATGGATTACAAGTAACACACTTGGAACGCCATACCCAAGTCTGGTTTGAGACCCAAGAATCGTGTTGGGCACTATATCCCAGAGGCTATGTTTTTGTGGAGGCGCTATACCTCTGAGACGGTCTTACACTAGCAAGTTGGATACAGAATAGTGGTTAAGCGTGGGTCAAGAAGCTAGCAGCGGTCTGTGGGGTAGTAGAGAGTGCACATGTACAGAGAGGCAAAAGGGTCTGGACATTGACTGGATGCTACATGATATCAAGAGGGGGGAGACTGGAAGTTGCGTGCAGGAAGGAGGCCAGTGGGTGGGAGATGTAGAGTTCAATCAAAAAAGGGGAAGGGCTAAAGGGGCAGAGGGACGCTAGCAGAAGTCTTTGCCAGCTGAGGTATAGCAGGTAATGAAGTGGAGACAAAATGAAAAAGAAGAAGAGGAGAAGCGGTGGAAGGGGAGAAGGAGCGAGAGACCTACAGAAACTGCAAATAAAAAGAGAAAGAACTACTACAAATTAGATTGTAGGCTGGAAAGATTACAGATTTCAAGCACAATGGAGATATTAGCTACTTTACCCAGTGCTTTAAATAGGCCTGCCCTACCTGGTACTTGCACTTCTTACCTCCGACAATATGAGTACATGCACTTCTCAATGCCATAGGAGAGTACCGGTATTCAACTATGCGCAAGGTGAGTATGAAAGCATTTATCTGTATCACAATGAAGGACTAAGCTCCTGACATCTTTACTGTGGGAACCTTTGTCCTCTTCCTCCCCTCTCTTTCCCACTTGCAGTGTCGATATTGTCTCCATCAGGGTACATGCCACAGAACAAAAGGAGAGCCAAACATGTAGCTCCAGAGCTACCAGCACACAAGGCGCGGAACAGCATTTCGCTAATTATACTTTATCTGTTACCCATGGGGTCCCTTGAGAGTTGTTATATGGGGCCCATACTTATTTCGAAAGACTGGGCGGTCACTTTTTTTTATACATGTTTCTTTGTTATTAGCAGCTTCTTTACTAGTATGTAAATGTAATTGTGATGGGACGTTCCAGACTGAAGACTCCCACAGTTCCAGTTACCTACCAAACTCCTTAGATTAGGCAACGAAAGCAAACAACAATAAATCCCCCTTTTTAAAGCTTAGTTTACATCTATGATGCCTTCTACAGTGATATACAAAAAAGTAAGAGTCTCGTTTATGTGGATCTTTCAAATTTTCTTAACACAATGCATAACAACAAACTGGTTTTTTGTGTGAAAGAATGCCAGATTTACTGCTTAAAAGTGTGTGATTCTTGGCAAATAATTTAATCTCACTGTGCCTTGCATGCAAAATTGAAAGTTCTCAAAGCCTGTCAAATTTTGTACATACCATTACTGATGTAAAAACAGGCCAAACTCACAGATTCAAATGAGAGTTAATGACCTATTTTATTTATTTATTGCTTAGGCGCACATACAGGAAGCAAATACGGTTTCAAAGCGCCCACAGGGCAACAGGGAGGGGACAGGGGATGATAGACAACGTAATTACACCAAGTATTAAATAATTAAATACAACAAAATAAGAAGAGGCAATGGGGAGGGGAAGACAAACCTACTATGCCCTGTGAATGTTCAGAACATGCAAGTAAGCTTATACTGATATTTTGGTTGGAATCAATTAGACTGTTTAACAACACAGAAAGCCAACAAATAAGTAGATCCTACATTAAATATACCTGCACCACTAATGCTTGATGGGAAAACAAACAAACCAGGAGCAAATCTACTGAAACAGCTGATCACAAATTTGCGCTCTGTAAATGGACGGTTACCGGCGGATTGACTGCGGCGTTATGCTTATATCTCTTCAAGGTACTGATCAACAATCAATTATTTCATGGTTCATGCACTAGATTGGTAGTATTTGCAAGATCTAAAAATAGATAATCGCCGCGAGAGTGATCATGATCACATGATTCTGTCAATTTATTATGGAAATACCATTAATATAAATAATGCACAGACTAAGCGAGGCACAGCGGATCGTACCTCAACAGACAGTAAAACGCATCTAAAATTGGCAGCAATGGACAGGGAGTCTTGTCCTAATAACATACTAGTGGCATTCCTTCCTTTTATTGAATACTGTTGTGCTACCAGTGGGATAGACTCATCGCTCTCACATATTTATAAAAACATTATGCATATTTGCCAACTTAATATGACTACCATTGTACGTTTAGGCAAGCAAAATCTCCTAAATTAGCAAGATATAACAAAGAGTGAAGAACCTTGAAATCCCACCTTTTAAAATTAGCCAAGAGCTGTAATGAAAACCATCCGGAGCTTGCCTTAGCGGGATCTTCTTAAAAAGAGTCTTTACATCAGGCCAAGGAAGCATGGAAGATCAAACGTTGGCAGGAGCTAGAAGAGGCAGCCAGAAAACCCAACAAACGTGATTTCTGGAAAATAGTTTTGCCGAGTACCTGTCCCTTAAGACCTGAATCCTCCCAGTTTCCCTTCGCCTTTACCTGGACCAACCAATTTTCGAATTTGTTTGGCCGAAAAGGAGATGGTTCAGTGGCAATAAAAGAGAATGGTTGTGAACAGCTATATGTATTTAATAATGGTTCTGCTCTGAAGTTACAGGTGGAGGAAATAAGAGAAGCTTTGTTTGCACTTGCTCCTGTTAAGTCTCCTGGCCAGGGCCATGTGGTGATAGACATATTTAGGAAGGAACATCTAATATGGGTTCCAACTTTAACAAAAATCTTTAAAACAATTTTGGCCACAAGTAATTTTCCCTCTAGCTGGAAGGACTCAATTATAATTCCAATAATTAAAAAAGGTCAAAGAATTGATCCCAGCTGCTATCGGCCCATATCCCTGATTGATGCAACAGTAAAATGGCCGGGCAGGGCATTATATTCCTGCATAATCAAGTGGGCTAGAGAAAATCGTATACTGTCAGAAGAACAAAATGGCTTCAGGACAGGGGTTGGTACAACAGAAATAATTATCAACCACAGTCTGCTTTTGGAAGAATATGTTAAAGGATACGGAAGGCCTGTTTACCTGGGATTATGGATCTTTCCCAAACTTTTGATAGGGTAAATCGAGAAAAACTGTGTCACTTCTTACATTTTATGGGCCTTCCGGCAACGATTTTGAAAACACTTATTTCTCTGCACAATGGTTTAAAAGCAGCTGTTAGATTGAACAATGCAGGATAGCTAACCCCTTCGTTTGATATCCTATGCAGGGTCAGACAAGGTTGCGTGCTTGCTTCAGTTTTTTATTTATTTTTATCCGTTTTATTTTAATTCTGTTGCATACATGGGAAAACAATGCATTATCACAAGTACAACGCTATTAAGTGATTGGATGGATCAGCAGCTGAAGATCATCTTCCCTTCTCCCTTATTTATGGGCTCATCTTCCCTTCTGTTCCCAGTTGCCCTCTTTCATCTTGATGTTAGGTCACGGGAAGTCCACTGTGAAGTATTGTCTCGTACGACCAGCCGTGATAAGTAGGGGTTGTGGTGTGTTTGTGCTGGGAAGTCCTGGTCGTATTCTAGTATTGGGGCCCAAATGTCTGTGAACCTGTGCAGTAGGCCCTCCTTGGCAGCAGTAACCTTTTCCGCCACCAGAATGACCCATATTTGGATCCACCAAAGGGTCATCGATAGATCCGGCAGGGTTCTTCCAGATGTGGCCAATCATGGTTTTTCCTGCGAGGAGCAATTGCATGATAAGTTTAGCTGTCACCCCCTTCCTTGGGTATGTCCCTTGGACTGGGGAGCCAAGGAGGAACACCTCAGGAATTTTTGGGATCGTGATCCAGGTGATGGCCTTGATGGTGGAGAGACACTGGTCCCAGAATGATTGGACGATGGGACACTCCAACCCCATGGGTAAGTAGGAGCCTCGCAGCCCGTATTTACGCCACCATTGTGGGTCTAGTGAATTCTGGATGTGATGGAGTCGCACCAAGTCGTAGTACCAGTGGAGATGCAGCTCAAGGGCACATTTTCTAGTTCCAACGCATAGTGAGGAGGAGTAGCTTCTTGTCCAGATGTCCACCCAGGTGTGATCCTCGACTGGGTGTCCCAGGTCGGTTTCCCATTGTGTCATGTATGTGGGCCTGAGGGTTAGCGTGTCCTCCTGCAATAGTTTATATAGGCTGGATGTCTTTCCTCCCGTCGGTTCCCCCTTCATAGTGAGTTCGATAGTGCTGAGGTCTCGTGTGGCCCCTAGTTGGACCAATAGGTGAGTATACGAGTGGCCTGGGAGTAGGAGAATCTGTCTGTTTTGGCCAACTGGAAGGTTGTTCTGCAGCTTTCAAACGGGCCATTTTTGAACAGTTATGCTAGGGTTTTCAGCTCCCCTCTCGCCCAGTTCCTAAAGTTCATGGGGTGGGTTGCAGGAGTGAAGGACGGGTTATGAAAGACCTGGATGTTTGGGCCTAGGCCGCATGGGATGCCTTTAGACTTCAGAGCCCAGTCCCATATTCGCAGTGTGCATTTTGTGGATGAGAGTGTGCCTGGCCAGGTTTTCCGCATCGGGGGAGAGATGTAGGGAAGAGAGCAAAGGGGTAACGGCAGTCCTGACTGTTCAATCTCCACCCACCTCGGCGGCTCCGTTGAGGGAAGCCAGGCTTGGAAGCATGCCCGTTGTGAGGCCACATGATATTTGCATAGGTCCGGGACCCCTACGCCTCCCAGGCGTGCAATGCCCATCATCACTTTTTTAGGGTTCCTGGCTTGTTCCCCCCTTCCATATAAATCGGAGCATTTTCTGCTGTAGGTGAAAAGGGGGGGGGGGTGAAATTGGGACGTGTAGGGTGGAGCAATAGTAAAGAAATTGTGGGAGCAGGTTCATTTTACAGGTTGTAATTCGTTCCAGGAGTGATATTTCTTGGGAAGCCCAGTGCTTGAAATCTTTTTGTAATTTTGTAAAGAGGGGGGGAAAGTTGTTTGCTCCTTGTGTTTAATCTGTACGTTTGCAGTCTGTCAAGAGAACTAAATAGAGCGACAAAAGGACACAACGAGAGTTGGGTGGAGAAATATTTCTGTCCTGTTTTATGCTGACGATGCAGTCTTGTTGGCTCGTACTCCTCTAGCCCTACAAAATTTAGTTTGTGCATATGCAAATTACATGGGTAAAAGAGATTTGGCAATAAATATTTAAAAAAATCTAAAGTTATGCTAGTGGGCACATATTCCAAGAGTTTAACCCCCATTCGTGCATCTGGGCAAAAACTCGATTGGGTGGAAAAAGTCACGTGTTTAGGTGTGATTCTCAACAATAGGGCAAATTGGTTAGACCATCTTGCTGAAACCGCACAAAATGTTTTGCAGGCCTGTGGTGCATTATATAGATTCACCCAAGAGATGGGTGGCTTAAGTACCAAACCTACGCTAGATATTTATCGGCCGAAGCCAGTGGCGGCATGCACTTATGGCACAGAAGTGTGGGGCTGGTGCCCTGCCAAATCACTCCAGGTTAAAGAAAACTAATTCTTGCGGAGGAGCATTCTAGGGGCTGTTAGGAACTCCTCTATTTATTTGCTCCATCAAGAATTAAACCTGGACTACATAACAGATCATATACGTTTAAAACCAGTGCTGTTCTCTCTGAGAATATGGGCGCAAACTGAAATACACTTAACCCATGAAAACTTGCAGGAGTTGATGACATCGGACATCCGTAGAAAGATGAACTGGCTAAATGCACTTGGTAAGACACTTAAAAGCTTTGGTTTACGGGGCATTTTCACTGCTCCGGCAACTGTTTCTAGAACTGACATAAAATACCCGGAGTACCGAAGGGAGCAGCAAGAACCGCTCGGTCTCCAATCATTTTAACCATGGATGCAACACGTCAAATGATTAATATATGCATTGGTTTCAACGTAAAAGAATAAGGCTTGTTCTGCTTCATCTCAGGGTTGGACGCCCGCTATCATTACAGGAGGTTTGCGGCAGCACACATCTTGACCAAAAAACGATCCTCTGATTTGAACTTAAGATATGGTCTACTTTCCGTCCGTTCGTCCATGTTTTCATAAACTAAGAAAAACGTTTTTATTACCAACCTTTAAGACATTAAATTGTAAGTCGAGTGAAGAGGCATTGCATTGTATATTCTCTTTACTATCTAAAGACTTAGCAGTGGCAGTTTATAGCTTTTCAGAATCTTCTTTGTCGCTCCTCGCAGAGTCTGTGGTAAAATAGAATGTTTGCGAAATGTTTTAAATGTTGTATTGTTATATTGTATGTTGTCTTTTATGGAGCAGTGCTCAGAAATAAAGATTTTAACTGGTAGCACTGAGATGGTTCATCAAAGCATGCTACCACGGCCAGGGTCAGAAAAAAAAATGGATTTACACAGTTAAAGAGGGTGTCAGAACATCACTGGAGTGTGCATTTTGGGAGAGAGACGAATAGAACTGGACTAAGAGAATGAGACACGACGAGAGAGACCCATATGGAAAGCGAGACTAATGGAGAACTACGAAAATTGAGTGGAGAACACAGTGTGAGATGAGTTGAAATCTGACACTGCCCCACCGTGAGGCAGATTTTAAGACCGTTCCAGGGTGAACCCCAGCCCACTTAAAGCCTGGATTTGTGAGTTCCTGCCCTTCCCTTTTTCCCATTGGAAGCACGGCCTGTACGTCACGTATTTCTTAAATAGCAGAGTCTTGAGTTATTCCTTAAACGCAATGAAAGGAGTCCTGCAGAGCTCAGCAGGTAGAGAGTTCCAGATCTTTGGCCTCTTTTCGAAAAGGCTTGATCTAGTGTTTGCTGTTTCTTGAAAAGACCGCTTTAATGCCGCAGCCTGAGAAGTGAAGGACTTGGCATGTTTTTCCATCTTAACGAGCACCCATGTCGATGGTTTTTTAACGATTGCTTTATTTTGTAGCATTCAGTGTTACTGCCATCTTGTGGTGGCAACAATACGGCAGATTGAACTATTTGATAAGCATCACCTTGGAAACTGCTTAACACAATTTCACGATTTCGCCTATTTTGGCGTATAACGGATATATGACCAAAATGATATATTGGTACCCTTAATTTCTGGCCCAATGAAGATAAACAAACATGTTTGACCTCCACCCGCCTTCCTTCAACTTTGTATTTGCTGTATTCATTGTCAGCAAAATTGGCAAAGTAATCTTGAGCAGGCCAACCATTGTTGTGCCCTATACATATTTATGCATTTTGTATTACAGGGCCTGCGGTAGCGGGCGTGTAGTTATGGTTAAGGTTGCTAAACCCATAGGAGGAGCACTTTTTGGGCAGCTTATAACTTTGCCCCTCGACCGTCCGCCCGCCCCGTGGACGAATCCTCACGGAACTTTGCAAAACAAGTATATGGCCCTGTCAAATTGACTCTATGAAGTTTGGTGAGGTTTTGAGCAGGGGGGGCAAAGTTATAGGGGGGTTCCACAATGTGTGGTTTTCCCATAGACGCAATGGAATTTTTTTTTGCTTACGCGTGCAGCCCAAAACCGCTGGACTGATTTTCACCAAATTTGCGACAGGAGCGGCAGCTTGATACCGAATGCTTTTGTAAATTTGGTGTATATCCGTTCAGTATTTTTTGTTAAAACAGGCAAAAAGTAGGTACAAAAAATGTGTGATATCTGGGTTTCAGTCTGCGGACAGGCCACCGATTGGCCCAGCGTGATGTCCACGGACATTGGACGCGCCCGCTGATTGGATGGTGAAAAGCGTGAGGTGTGTCATATTTATTGGAAACACACGCAGTGTTGGATTCGTGGACAGCGCCTGTTGTCCGCGAACATCGCAGTAAAAACATATTAAAAACACAACATTGCACTTGTGAAACTAATGAAAATCTATGGGGATGAGAGGGGTGATGAGGATGGGATGCGATATGGCCATAAGAAGCCAAAAAACGGGTGGTGTTCCACCTTCGAAGGTGTATAACTTAGGCGGCCCTCAATGAAACTGTATGAAATGTTGTGATATTATTCTAGACGTGACCTTGAATGGTGGTGGTGGTGGTGGCTCTTGAGCAGGAGGGATGTCAATAGCTGATAGCATCTTTAAGATAAAAGACAGTTTTCCTAATATTCTTCCAAGTATGTGCTGTGTGCTAGATTGTTAATGGATAATGAGTAAGTATAGGTGTAGGAGCTGTGCAAGAGTACATTTTGAGGTTCAAAGTTCCTAGTTGAGCTGAAAAATGCAGTTCTGAACTGTTTTTGAAGCAAGGACCCGTTCGTGAAGTACGGACGCGTTCACGGACACATCATGATGCTGCGCCCGTTCGCATCGCCACGTGACACTGTCAGAAAAGTCTGCGATGACATCAGATGTTCGTGAATGTCGACGAGCACAAAAACATTGGAAAAAGTTGGAAAAGTGTATAGAAGTGTAAAAATGTATGTTAAAAGGTGGGGAATGGGAGAGGTTTACGGTGAAATTGGAGAAAAATGTTTCTATATTGGGGTAAGTATGATATTAGTAAGTTGTAGCAAATTAGGGTGCACTGGTAAAAACCCATGAAATTCGAAAACAGCTTTGTTAAAGGGACGTTATGATTACAAGTAAAACGGAAAAACCCCAGAAATTTGTGATACCCTCTTTCATGTCCTGGGTGTTAGCAGTGCACTGTGGTGGCGCGAGTTATGGTTGCTTAGCTTACAATAACTGCCGAATTTCTGGCATTTTTTGGTTTTACTTGTGACCATAACATCCCTTTATCAAAGTTTTTTCATTGAATTTCATAGCTTTTTATTTACTTTACTTTGATATATTTATAAGGCACACCAATTGACCCTGAGGCTTACGGGTGCCAACAAACATACGGAGTAGAGATGAAACAAAAAATACATTATGCATATTTAAGCAAATCAGGAAAGAATCGTTACTGGATCAGGCAGGGTATCTATCTAAACAGGAATGTCTTGAGCTTTTTTTGAAAACAGCAGTGGACCGTATTTCCCTCAAGTCTGGTGGGATGGTGTTCCAGGCTCTCGGGCGGCCAAAGAAAGTTCTTAACTACTGTCAATTGACAAGAAGGAAGTTTGAGCTGGTTCGTGTTATTGGATCTCAGGCACCTAGCGCTGGATTTGTTAATCTGTATTTCACTCAAGTAGGAAGGACTTTGGCCCATCAGACACTTTATTAGTGCAACTTAACTATAATGTCCCTTTAACAAAGTTTTTTCATTGAATATTATATATACATATATATTTTGGTAAGCAGTTTAGCGGGGTTCACTAAGTGGATGGTGAAATAGCAAGAGATTATTTTAAAAGACTATGGGCCTCATTACGAGTCCGGCGGTAACCGAGGCGGTAAAACCACCATCGGACTCGTATTACCATTCCGCCTCCGTGACTCCCGGAATTACCGGGGCATTACAACCCTGGTGTCCCGGAAATTCCAGAGGCGGAATGGTGTTAATCCCCATTCCCATTGAGTCCCAT
This sequence comes from Ambystoma mexicanum, assembly GCF_040938575.1. NCBI lineage: Eukaryota > Metazoa > Chordata > Amphibia > Caudata > Ambystomatidae > Ambystoma > Ambystoma mexicanum. The sequence continues at coordinate 185,052,231 of NC_090926.1, forward strand.
AGGACCCAATGGGGATGGGGATCATGGAAACACCGGCACCATCTCGTGATGGTGCCGGTGTTTCCTCGTCTGCCTGCAGGCGGGCGGTGTTAAACCCGCCAGGTCAGACCTGGCGGGTTTGACGCCTCCGCCTGCAGGAGTTGTGATCGCTCGGCATGGAAACAACAGTGGCGGCGGGTTTACCGCCACCGTTGTTTCCATACCGGGCGAGTTATAATGAGGCACTATTTGTTATATGTTCTTCCTGAACAAAATCAATATTATTGTTTCTTTCTCTACAGTTCAACAATCTGACGTTTTTTTCTGGAATAGTTCACAAGGATGGAGAAGGTTTCCCCACATTTATAGTCTCCAGAAATGGTTCCTATAGGATCTGCTGGGTCTCTGCTAAGAGCTGCAAGTAACAGCCACGTGTATCCTCAATTCTTAGATCTGGGTTTAAGGGGTTCATGCACCCTCCCATGAGAGTCCTCTCACATTCTTCTCGTGTCTGGGTTCTCACTGTCATGTTTAAGAGGTTCACACATCCTGTCTTCAGGGCAAGAGTTACCTCCATTTGTTTCACGCAATTTCTCTGAGCTGGTAGTTCAGTGTCTGTGCCATTCTGTGAAGCACAGCTGTGTAGACTTTCCACCTTGCCTTTGATGTTTGAATGGCATTCCAGTGTCAGGACCAGAGGAAAGGGCTTTGAAAGCTACATATCTATTTGAATCCACCAAGCTCTATTCTATTTAAGGGACAATGTCAATAACTACATCACAACCATGAACACGCAAATGATTGCTGTTGGAGAAGAAGGGAAACTTTCCATCACTGTTACCATTCATTCTCACACTTTCCTGTACAGAGCTCAGTCTCCTAAAGAGAACGAAACGTTTGGCCTCATGTGACCATCCCTTGCCTTGCAATGAGGACTACGCAAGGACGACCAAGGGGTCCTCTCCATTCCAGACCACTCCTGGGCCAACATCACAAGTTTGAGGAGAAACCAAATAGGAAGTGGGGGGTACATGGGGTGCTCCGCAAGATAAATGGATATGGTGATTGGACCTGGACTTGTGTGCTGTATGCAAAAACCAATTGAATGCAATTATGTCAACGTGGGCGTTGAATCTGTAGAGATGGATGACGTTTTCCACAATGTGATTAGGTGTGGCCTAAATAGCTCAGTACCCTCCCACCTATGCATTACTGATGGAACACGCTCCATCTCTAGTTATCATTCTTGGCCTTTATCAGTGCTTCTGCTTGTGCTGGGCAGAGGAACAGAGTTTGCTGGGTGCAGGGTAGAGGGAGGGTGGAGCTGGGATGTTAGGGGAAGGGGCAGGGGAGTTGCGCTACAACAGCATTTTTAATGGTCATCCATGATAAAGTAAGCATTATAAGTGTTAATACGTGGCTAGACTGGCAGGTTGGTGCAGCCAGTCTAACCATTCCTTACTGTGGCATGACGTTTTGTACTGGGCATGTATGGTAAAGAAAGCATGATAAGTGTTATTACATGGCTAGACTGACATTTTGGTGTAACCAGTCTAGCCATTTTGTACTGGGCATCAAGTGTAAAGCAAATATGATAACAATTATAAGTATCTAGACTGGCCTACATTGTGCAGCCTTTATGGCCATGTTTTCTTAGTGTGGCATGGCATTTGTAGTGGCAAAGCCAACAGAGTATGTCCTTACATGGGGAAACAGCCATGTACTGGCAGAGCAAGCATGGGCAGATTTTCTTATAGTATCATTACTGGCATTTTGCGCAGAGCAAACAGGAGTATTTTCTTATATGGGAATACTGGCATGTATGGGTGCTGTCAGCATGGAAATGTATGGGTACAGCCAGTGTGAACATGTTTTTACACTGACATATATTGTGGGCAAAGGCTCCATGAAAATGCGTTGGGAAATGCACTGTCATCTATTAGATTTTTGGATTGGAGTTATCTTTCAAAACCAATTAAAACAGTCTGGCTTTTTATCCAATTTTTTTAACAGAAAATGTACAGTATAATGCACCATTTTAACCAATTGTAACAATGTTCTGAGGGTGGGGGAGAACCTCTCGACCTGCCTTTGGTTGGTTCAGGCTCCCTCGCTACGATCAGTCGCTCTAGCATATTTCAGGGAAAGGTTTACACCCTTCCAATTAAAACAAATTTACCCGCTGTACTTGGGTGCGTTACTGGTCAATGGATGGGTATGAATGTTTGCGAAAAAGGCTGAGGCCCAGACAAGGGGCATTGGAGCATGGACGTTTTCTTGCATGTTTTACTTCCATTTTTGGGCAAAGCCAATTTAATGAATGTTATTACATGGAGGGGGGGCTTGGGGTGGGGCTATTATTTCGCAATGGGGCAGGCAGACTAGACATTTTCTTTCTGTGGCATATCATTGTTTTACTCACATAAGAGCCAATGGCAATATGATGTGTGTTCTTATATGTGGGGGGTGGGACACTTGTGCAGCCAGTAAGTTAATGTTTCTGTACTGTAGCACTGCATGTTTTACTAGTGTAAAGCACAGAGTCAACAGCATGAGTGTTCTTACAAAGTGGGTGGCGGCGTTTGTGCAGCCAAACAAGGATATGTTTCCTTTCTGTAGCATTGCATGTTTAACTGGTGCTGAAAGCAAGCTCAAGATAAAGAGTATTCTTAGATCGTGGTGCCAGGCTTGGGAAAGCATTTGTGCAGCCAGCAATAACATACTTTCTTCCTGTGGTAGGAGATTCTTTACTGGAATTAATGGCAAATCCAACAAGGGGCTGTTTGTACATGGTAATACTGGCATATACTGGCAGAGCCAGCATGAACATGTTTTCTTATAGTATCATTACTGTGAGTAAAATGTATTGGCCATGCACAGAGTTGGCTGGTACATTTGGGTGCTCCCTTGCTTCTACAGTGGGTGAAAGAGTGAAGGTTTGATTATGATTGGATTAAAACACATACTTTAAACATTCACCCAGTGCAGCGCGCAGCGTGCCCCTGCAGAAGCATGATCATCATGTGAATTGTTCATTCGTGGTGGTCCAGGCGAGCCTGCAGTGTGGTGCAGCCCATGCTTTGTTGCCGAGCTTGAGGGGTTATGGGGCGGCTCAGCATGGCTCGCAGGGGGCCCCCACATTTTGTTTTACGCCACTGTATAATGGGTGCCCATGAGTATACCGTCTGTAATATTTGTACCGTACATTTTGACTGTGGTTAAATCGCTCTCCCCACTGTAAGCATTGTTTTCCTCTCATTCTGATGTTCGGTGCGTCTTGTTTGGGTGCTAGCCAATCAGGAAACTTGGAACGCAGGCTCTATTCAACTAATATACGCCTGTGTTATGAGCTTCGCGTGTGCAGTGCGTCCTGTGCCTCACCTGCTCCCCCTTTTAGCAAAAAAGCACATGCAGTTGCTAAAGGTTAGAACAAATGATAAAAAAAGGAAAGGTCAGTTATTTTGGTTCCTGTGACATGACACTTTGATGAGAGAGAGTTTGCTTTCAGGGATGATTATGCCATCAAGCCCAACCCCCTCTCATGGAAGGGGCATTGCACGATCAAAGGCAGTTTTTTTTTAATGTGTTTTAACTTTTAGCACCAGAATATGCTTTTTTGAGGGTGCTAATGGTAACCTAACTCGCAGCGGTTGGGCTGACCCTTCAGATAACAACACTGCAGTCCGCATTATGGGACCCTCCCTTCGCACATCCTGCAACTTGTGTGGCAGCCATTATTGGCCCGGCCTTCCCATATTGCCTCAGAGCCAGGAAGGCATAAGGCAAACCCTTAATTTCCACTTGTATGCGTCCTGTCGAGAGGATACAACGATCATGGTGTTGGGTCTTTTGTGTTTTTGCTTCGGGCACAAAGAGTACTTTTAGTTTGGTGGGCTAGGCCAACACTAGGTCCCAAAATGGCAGCAGCAGTGAGATGGGTTCGGCCCTGGGGAATGGTACAATGACCCCCGAGATGCAGAAGGATGTTACAGCAGTTTGATTGGCCAAGTTGGAGGCAAATGATAAACACGCTTTATTGGGCTATCAAAGTACACATTGTTACTTAGTCACATACACAAGAGCAGTGAATGCTTAACTCTTTATTGAAAGCGTGCAAAACAGAGCCTCCTCTCCCATCTTTCATCCTCAACTCACGGTGGAGAGCGTGAATAGGTGTTTAATGGAGGCTGTGCGGACAGCAAGTGTGTGTGTGGCTCTAGCAAGAAAGTGGCGATTGTTGAGAGGTTGAGGGGCCTATGCGAATCACCCCATACAGTTGTCTGAGTGGCTCCTTTTGAGTGGATGAGATGTAGGAATTGCCATTCCCGTGCACATCCCTTGTGGTTAAGCCGAGCACAAAGGGCAGAACTGGAGGCTAATGAAATAGAGTGCAGGATGCAAGAGGAGAAGCTGAAGGATGAGGAGGGGCAGGATTGAGGCGTGTTAAACCTTTGGTGGTCAAGAAGGGAGATATAGTACATGTGGTGTGGTGGGACAGAAGAAGGATGTGGACACTGTGATGACATTTTGAATACATGTTTATCAAATAATAGGAATACGGCCTATCTTTCACTAGCACTTTGGGGTGTTCCCTACCTATATGAATGCCTAAGGTGCTCGTCAGTCGTGAGGAAATGTCCAAAAGAAAAAGTCAGCTTTCAAAAACTCTAACCTAAACTGACCATACCACTAATCTAACAAACTAAGGTCAGGAGAATGACTCCCTTCTCCTGATATGCTGGTCTTCTTTAGAGAGTTCCTCTTAATATCAAATTTTCAGATCGTCTCTGGACACCTTCCTCCCACCCCATCTTTGTGGACTGTCCTCCACAAGTCCTTTCTTGAACTTGGTTTGGTCCTTTGATCCAGGCTATTGGGCCTTAGGTATTCTTTTAAGTTATGCTCTCTTAGGTGGGGTATCTGTTTGGGATAATTAACAATCCCCTTTCTTAGCTGTGGTGTCTCCTGTGTACCTTTTATCTCAAAAGCTTCTTTTGCCTTCATTTCATGAGATTTTCTCTTTTCCCATGGTAGTGGGACCAGTGTTTTAATGTACTTGTTCCCTGGTGTGCTCTGTGTTTTCCATCTCTGATTATTATGGTTCAAATGCATCAATTTTATATTCAGCATTTCATCAGTTTTACTCGGACGATTTTCGTTCAGTTTTATATGCAGGGTTTTGTCAATTTCAGTGGGGTAAATTTCTCCATTTTATATTCACGGTTTCGTCAATTGTATTAGGACACGTTTCTTTCAATTCATATAGAGTCCTCTGTGGCCTCCCGGTTCTCCCGTTCTCCCTATTAAATCTATCCTTACGGTGGAACGTCTCTGGGACCTGCAGTTATTCGGGATCGTTCCTTACCTTCCACTTCTTTGTCTGCATGCTCTCGGCGGCGTCCTTTTCTCGTTCTGCTCGCCGTCCTGGTATTCCTGCTATCTGGACAGGTTGCAGCACTTTCAACCGGGTGGTGTCAGCATTGTTGATTGGGCAGCCTGCCCACCGTGGAGTCGCTGTGCTCATGCCACCAACGATACCTGGGTTCTCCTTCTCTTCGCCTCTCTTTGCTGGCACACGCTGGTTTTCCAGCGTCTCTGTCTCACGTTTGACTCGTGGGCTCCGCGACTCTGCTTGGCTCCGCCTCTGTCAGGTGTACAGCGGGCCTACACTGCTGGTATATGAGTCTCCCTCATTCTCCTTCATTCGGCAGGTCCTCTCTCTTCAACCTCCTCGTTGCAGTGGATTGGAGGTTTTCTCTTAAAGCGACAGAGCATCTCTCAATGAAAATGACATACTTTATTCTCGTCTTCCACCAATGTTCTGAATGTGGTTGGGCTTTGCATATCAGATCGTCCCATGCATGCCATCACAGGAAATGGCTTAGAGAGTTCCTCAGCGGAACGGGAGTCCTTGTCCTCTAAGGGGGAGTATCTCCCAGTGAGGTCCCACTTGCCCAGGCCCCCGGAGAGGGTCTTGTGGAGTGGGCTCACCTCCCAAGCCTCAAAGGGGAGAAGAGACAAATTCCCTAAATTCCTCACAGTGGGGAAGGGGTTGCAGAACCATAAAGGCGAAACAGTCTATAGTGGGCAGGTACAGGTACTAAGAGGAGCAACAATTAGATGGAGGCAGGTGTGGAACCTCACCCGGATTGCAACATTCTGAAAGGAAAAAATCTGTGTGTGTAAGAAGAGGAGGTGTGTTGTGTATGATCTTGAATAGGGTTTGAAATAGCCCAGGTGGATTCTGATGTTCCACTTGCACATGTGACTTGCAGTATGGAAAGTGTGACATCTGGGTTCCAGGGATGACAGTTAAGGTTGGAGCATCAGAGCCACCTGTGCTGTAGCAAACCCTATCCAAGATCATACACAACACAGATGAGTATATATAGTTTGTGGTTTGCACACAATTTACTGCCAGGGTGATTGTGGTGATAAAATGCATTTATATTCTTTGGCCTTGATTCACAGAAGCATTTTATAATAGCGCAATCCCATAGGAAAACGTTCTGTGAATCAAGCCCTTTGGATGGATTTATTTGAAGAACAAGGATGTCAAGTTCAAAAAACCTTCCCGGGAGAGATGTCTGCACAATAGTGCAACGATCATACAAGTGGTGAACCAGTTTGAGGGGGTAAACAAAAAGGGACATAGACAGACCAGGGAGAAGCCAAAAAGAATTAAAAAATGCAACATACAAAGGGTAACATTAACCTGGGGTCGGGAAACAAGTGCTGCAAACTAAAAAGTAGTACTGCACAAATATACAAAATTACGTTATTAGGCAGTGCTTGAAGGAGTGGTGGTGTCAGGTAGGGAGGTATGGAGAGGGGACGGAGGTTGCTTCTTCTTTGGCTAGTAGGGGAGTTTGAACCGAGATTTGAAGAGATCCACAGTGGAGCTGGCTTTGATTGTGGCAGCGGGTTCCAATGGAGCAGGGTGAGAAGAGAGAAAGAGTTGAATTGCGAGAACGCACAGGGGACGTTGGGCAATGAGGTTGAGAGCAGAGGGAATGAGATGATGAGTAGGTAAAGATACAGTCAGCTTGGTTCTGAGGAGCAAGACCGATGATAGCTTAGTAAACTAGGAGAAAGAAACTTGAAAAGTGAGTGGTTGTGTATTGTGACAAGTCCAAGGACTTGACCTTATCAGGAAGGGGTAAAACACCCTACCCATGGGAGGAGGCTGGTGAAGGGGGAGATCCAGAGACAGCCCTAGCACTGTGGGCAAATTCAGCAAGGCAGGCCCTACTCTTTGTTTCCACTATCGTGTGCCAGTATGTATCTTTGCAGACCCTTGTTTCCAGCCTTGCCTTTTGGTGTATGCTCCAGCCCGTCTTACTTCTTGTTTTGCAGAAACATCCAGATTACACAAGAGCGCAGCAAAGGGGAAGAACCAGCAAAAAAGGCAATCTCAGCACTGCACATATCAGGAGGCTGAAAGAGCTGGAGAGTGCCGGCAACCACCCACTTGCAACCCACTAGATCACCAGAGGCTAAGAAGGAACCAGGGACTGTTCCCTAAACGTACCGCCATGGTCCAGAGAAACAAACACAGAAACACGATTTTTGACAGTGAACTGTATACGCTCCATTGTCTGTTATGCGGCAGAGAAAAGGGTGGAGTTTAGCCCCTTTTTCAAGACTCTTCGCTGCACATACATGCCGGTTAACGGGAGAAAGGGCTGTATTGGTTAGGAAGAGTTGCCTAAGCCCCACAGAAGGAGGGATATTAAAAAAGGAAGCAGGATGTGTCTGTTTTTCGGGTGAGTTCAGAGGTGGAGGATGTCCAAGACACCAGCAGGAGGAAAGAAGGCACAGCAGCTTCTGGAGGTGATTCTTGGAGCAGGTGAGACGCTGTGTTGTCATTTGTGCATTCTGCAGTGTGAGTGTTTGTGAGACCATTGTGTGGAGGGTAATGCAAGGTTGTGAATGCGAGAAGACAGACAGGGTGAAAAAGGGGTGACTAATTAGCAGTGGGAGCAGGACTGTTGTAGTGGGAGGATTAGTGTTGTATGGGGAGGAGTGTAGTAGTGAGCAGAGTAGTGGTTAGCAAGCAGTGGCAGGAGTGAAACATCTGAGGGACAGAAGGGAGGTTGGTGGGAGGAGTAAGGAGGAGGGAATGATAATAAGAGTAAAAGAGGTGAATTAACGTGACTGAACTAAGCTGAATCCAACGGAGTAAGTGCAAGGCACTCTCCCAATTCCTTTAGAACTGTACTCTGTGGCTAGTGTAAGAAGAGTTAGGAAGAAGCTGAGGGAGTTTTAGAGAGATAAGAGCAAATGCCAGTAATACAGGGGTACACCTTCCATCAAGCATTTAATTTGACAAGTGGCCCCATTCCTTTTCCCGTGACGAACCATGTGCCCTGAACCACTATAAATGTGATTGCCTCCCAAAATCTTTGATATACATGTTTTGACCTCCTAAATCTTTGATATACATTTGATGTGATTGGTCCCAATAATTTTTATATGAATTTGATATACATTTTATATATATTTGATACACATTTTAATATAAAATCAATATAAAACGTATATAATTTCAATATAAATTCATATAAATTTGATATAACTTTCGTTGACATCCAAAATGTTTGATACAAATTTTGATATTAATTTGATATAAACTGGACAAGACCATCATCATGGTGTATAAACAGAATGAAGGCATGAAGCCTGTGCATATGATTCCAACAAAAAATAAAATAACCCTATACATTTGTGTTAGCTGTTTCGCCCAGCAACATCAAACTCTGCCTTACGCATGCCTACGCAAAAGCGCAAACCATTGACTTTGGCAATGCTTGTTCCTTAAGAATTGACCCACTCCAGCTCCTTCTGGGATGCCACGTTCCAAACCCCCACCTACGCCTCAATAACCCCTTCACTTGAAAATGGAATAGTGCTTGCACGTATTACCCCTAAAAAAAACCAAAAGTCTCCCAAGTCCAGGACCAGACAAACATCACATCAGTATTTGATTCCCACCTTCTACAATTAACCATAATGTGTGATCATGTGCAAATCCCCTTGTCTCCCTGGGATCGCCTTTCTGCTCTCTTTCAAAACACAACGAGCCAACAAACAGGCTATAAATGACCACTAGGCACTACAGTAAGCCAGGGGTGGACGCATACACATATAAATATACATGCACCCCAATGTTGTTTTCCTGGGGCCACACCCCTCGAGTCCTATCAGCCTTTCAGCAGATAAATACAAATTAAGTGACTGCCCCTGAAAACAAGTAGATCCTAAAGTGTGTAAAATCCCTTTTGATAAGTGGTTGCTGTTTATTTCACGGATCCACTCTCAGATCCCTGTGACAAGACCGAATCCAGGCTGCCAGGGATGAATCTCATCTGTTGTTACCGAGCAAGAAGTGTTTGCTTTTGTTGTGAAGATTTCAGAGGCCTAGGGCCACGGGCGGGTGGGATGGGGCAATTTCAGCTGACGCCGGCCGTTGCTCCTCGATGTTCAGGAATAGCTTGTTAAACAAAAGTCATCTGCGTATCTCCGGTTGCCTGCCGCATATGCTCTGTTATTTCATGGGTCTTTAATAGAAGGCAATGGCTCAGGAAGCTGCGGTTTCATAATCTATGTTGTCATTTGTGCATTCTGCTGTGTCAGCAGAAAACACACGTGGGTGCTGAAAAAAAAGAAGGGATTGTATTTTGACAAAGGAAGCATGGGCCAGTTAACTGTCCTGCTGAGTTAGCTCGGGATAACAGTTGTTCTGCGATGCTCAGGGGCAGCTGTGTAGCGGTGCACTGCTATTTTTAGCTTTTGATACAATGACTCATGGTGATATGAAGGAAAAGGAAACAGCTATTTCATAATCTATGTTGTCATTTGTGGGTTGCAGGATGTCTGAGATTTGCTGAGGAAAACTGCTGAGGAAGGCACTGTATTTTGAAAAAAACGGATGTCATGCTTCTGTGCCCACGAAACAGCAGGGTCTCGGGTTGGCTGCCAAGGTGCCGGTCTTTAAAATTAAAAGGGGCAGCTTTGCCTGGGATGCTAGATTGTCAGGTCCATTTTGGATTTTGGAATTCAGAATCCGGTATTTCAATTTTTTGGGATGTGACCCCGTGAATGGTTTTAACATTGGAAGCCTGTTTTAAAGTCTCACTCTGGGTAACTAATTGACGCTGCAACGAAACTCTGATGTGCTGCCCAATACTTTATTGCATTTTTTGGAGACCTGGGGAGCCCTGCGGCCTACGCGGACACCGGGCCTTAGGCAGCCGTGAGTCCGTCCTCTGTGTCTGTTGGGATACTTTCATCACCTTTCCGTCAGCGGACTGCGCGGATGAAGGAAGGGTTGCGGCGCGGAATATAGGCCTGACAGTTCTGCAGCCTCAGCGCCACCAATGCAGCGCCCATGAGACACAGACAGGTAGGAGTTCCAGTTCCAGGCTGGGCTGTGAGATCGTTCCATGTTTATTTATGGAACACGAGGCGGGCAGTTTGGTATAACGTGCACTACTTTGCAATCTATGCAGGATGCTGTATATGCACTCCCATTCGAGGAGGGCCTTTTACCGCCAGCCTCTTTGGGTTGTAGACCCTACACCTTTGTATTTACGGCTGGACCGTCCTGTTACTTTTTCTTTCTCTTTTTTTCTCCAGTTTTGGAACGGTGCTGCGAGGACGCTTTATTTCACAATCGTCCCGCTCCTTCACACTCGACAATTTCGGTCTTTTTGACCATTGTGACCGCCGGTTGAGGGACATTTACTTAGAATCTGTCCAGCCCGTTGACTAAGGTGAGCAATTGATAGGTGGTAGGTCGAGTCCCCTATGTGGCCATCCCCCTTTTGTATTGGGCCTCAATGGAGGGGGGCATTGTACATCTATATTTATTTTTATTTTATTTCTGTTCCATGATTGCAGACTTGGAGGTCCTTCTTTTTTTCTTTCTCCTTGTCGCTCTTGTGGCAGCGATACATTTCTTGGAGGGACTACTACATTTCTTCCAGTAAGTGTAGGGCCCATATAGCCCTTTATGTACTCTGTTTTGGGCACTGCAGATTTTTTAGTTTTGGGCCCGGCGCTTTGGGGCACTCAGCATGTCGGTATTTGGACACAGCACCACCCCACACACCCATCTTTCTTGGGGGGTTTTTATATTATTGGTTTTTATTTCCCCTTTTCACGTTCTTTGGTGATCGTTTATGTTTTCGCTGTCCCCTTTTCGCCCGGTGTCGGGGAAGGGTTCAGCGAATGATTAATTCAGATGGGGGCTTTTTCTATACTGATGCTACCACCTTGGTTAGGTGTGGGCTCCCACTTATACACAGTAGTTTGGTGATTGGTTGGTGGAGGATTTCGTTTTTTTCCTCACGGTTTTGCATATTACCTTTCCAGTAGCTGCATCTTTTGGGCTGCTGGGTTTTTAATACGCTGTTATGTGTTAGTAATATAATCATTTATTACATCCACAGAACTCCATTTCCCTTGGGGTCCTGACGAAGGCAACATAATTGATGTCTGGCCGAAACGTCCTTTGCATCTCTCCGTGTCATCGAGTTATGCTACATGGCTTAGCAACGCCACTATGGACGTAGACCTGGGATGTGTGTTTTTTGGTCAGGCGTAATTTATTTTGCCATGTTTAATCAATTTTAGAACTTGAATTAGGTGACACTGCTTTATGGAGTATTTCTGTGACTTGTTAGCCAGATAGGGCCAGGAAGATAGCATGTGTGCCCGTTCTCCCCCATATTAGAGAATTTTGGCTGTGTCACCTTTAGCTTTTATGAATTAACCACAAAAATGCTATCAGATGTATATATACATCTTCCACATTAATATATGTCTGTATGTGGCTTGTTTTATTTTGTGAAACGTAGGACCCATGGCCTATGTAATAAAACTACAACCTTTTTATACTAAATGAAAAATTCAGTGTACTGTGTATTACATTCTGTGTGGTGATGTTAATAACCTACGGAGTGGGACCCAGTATGAGTTAAGACTGGGCCATTAAATTTGTCTTTGAATGGTTCATCCGGGGGACTCCCCAATGTGTGTTGAGCCCTGCTTGCAGGCCATTGCTGTGATTACTAACAGGATTATTGTCTGCAACCCTTGGCGGTGAGCATAAAAGGTGAGCTGCTATTTAATTTCAAACTAAACATGTATATGGTTTGGGGCTATTTTAAGACCTGTATTTCACTGTGTTGGAGTGGTATTTTTAAAATGTGATAATTGAATAGTGCTTTCTCTGGCATTTTGGGATATTAGTCATAAAATGAAAACTTTGTTACATTTGGAAAGGTAAAGTAACCAAGAGGATGCATATTTTCTGTTGATATAAACACAACATGTTCAGTGCAGGCATCTTGGTCTTATTTTTTTAAGGAAAAAAATTGTCTTCTATCTTGTGGTACATTGCTCTTCATTATGAGGTAAGCGGTAAGTGAAGAAACGGTTTGTAACAGAATTATGGCCTGTTTTTCAGTCTGCCTAATTATGTGTTAGGATCTCAGGAGGAGGAAATATCTCCAATACTTGCATGGTGGTATATCATCCAGAATAATGGTGGAAACACCACTGTTGGTAATTACACCAAACCTCAGTGTAGTCCTAGTCAGGGGGAAAATACTGCAGACCCACACATCTAGTTCAGGGCAGACTGGCTTGCCAAAATAAACCACCATTGTTTTACACGCTACTTGTTTCAGCACAGAAGTATTGTAAATCAGTTTGTAACTGGCGCTATATAGCGGTTATCTACATTATTTTTCTTTAGCAGCCTGTGTATTCTAACAATGAACATTTGAAACTGCACGTGCTTCCTTTTCCATAGTGCTGTAAATTCCACCCGTGCCTAATAGCAAACTGTAATAGGATGAACGGTAGGGTCACTAGGATGAAAAGTAGGGTCACACTGCCTGGGCTTAAACCTCTTTGCAAATCTCAGCAGTCAGAGCAGAGCCCGTTGAGCTATAGAGTGTTTTGACACGTGAAATATTTAGGATGCATTTAAAGAACAAAGCCGTGTAACACAAAAACACATGTGTGATATTGCAAAGAGTTGTCATACATACATTTTTTCCATACCCTTTTTGAGGCACTCTGATTAAATTGGCAAGGGCACACTGCTGAAAGGCACGTTTTTAACCAAATTTCCTCTGGAAATGTGTATACTGTAGACGAGCTTTGAGGGCGGTCTTCACACATGTCCAGGCAATAAATGCAGGATTCATACATTTGACAATAAAAGTACTGTATTCATGGATCACAAACCAATGTCAAAGAGGTAGGATTTAGCAGAGCCGTTGCATCCCTATGGCCACCACCTGCCCTTCTAGAGAAGGAAGTCAGTAATACGAGGGGGAGGGGGTTCTAGTCGGCCTGTCCTCATGCCACATTGCAGAGGGTGTCTAGCACCCACTTTAGAAGAAAAAGCGTGTGGCTAATAACACTCGTCCAATGTAAACGCATTTTCGATATTGGCTAAATGTGGACATCACATGCATGCAGGCCAGGGCTGGCCGTGCCGATGGGCATCGGCTTCGCTGCACAGGGATCTCGTATATCTAGTATAATAAACCTGGACCCTACTGCATGAAATTGCTCAACAACCAGAAATACCGGACCCTCAGAGACGGCACTGGGCAGCAATTCAACAGGCTGTCAACAAGATTGCCAAGAATGGAGTCCCCTACCTCTCCCAGACTAGCCGATGGAGTTGCACAGGCCCCGGGCAGCTTTGTATCGTCACACTGCTGGGAGGATAACAGCAATTCAAACACTTGCGATGTGCCAGCCCAGGTCCCTGCCCACCGTGTACATCACACAATGTTCATCTCCGACAGAGGCAGGACCACAGTGTAACAAAACTCCCTGCCGCCCTCATCCTCATCCTTCCTAGAATTCTTCCTTGCCCTTCCCAAAAAATGAGAGACCTTCAAACAATGGGAAGCTGCTGGGTCTTGATTTCGTCAGTATGTCAAGGACGCTTTAATATAGCAGGAAACAAAATAATACAAAGAGTCGAAGGTGACGGTCTTATCTCTTTATTAATTAGACGCAAACTGAGTTGTGGGCAGTAGCCCCACCTACTAGTAACACCTGGGTCGCAGCCCACTGGAACCAACACAATAGAAAGGAGACTCGACACCTTTACACTAAGCAGTAACAGTAGAAATGGAACAGTGCGGAAGACATCTTTTAGTTCATTTCCTTCTTGATGGCTTTCGTATTGTCCTCCGCGATGGGCTGAGTGCAGGTGGATGCTCACTTTTGTTTGGACAGTCACTGTCATTTTTGTCAGCGTCTCTGTCTTCTTCTCTGTAGTCAGAGTCTATATCTGATGACTCATCTGCCATAGTCACTTTAGTGCCTGATGGTTCTCGGTCACCTTCGAAAGTCCGGAAGAACAATAAATTCCGTGTAATGGTGCCTTGTGGGCTTGCAGTGGTTATCATTGACCCTTGTATGTGGGTCACGGTCATTGACTCTGGCTTGAACGCTGGACTGTCTTTGGCATTTTGATTTTGTCAGACTAGAACCTGGTTACCTATTTGGATGGAGCTTGGTCTTGCGTGTCTCCGGAGGTCTGCATATTTGTTCATCTTTATTTTACTTTCCATGTCTTTCACTCTTGCAGTGTCCACATAGTTGCTGGGAAGAGTAGCAAGGGGGTGGTGTGGTAGCGTGGTTCTTATTACCCGTCCAAACATCAGGGCTGATAGACATTCCACCGTCAAACTGTGAGGTGTGTTCCTGTATTCTCGTAGTAGTGTGCACATAGCCTGCATGAAAGATCCATTGGTAATGGAGCAGATTTGGAGCGCACTTTTTAGGTTGCTCATGAATTTCTCCACCATTCCATTTGCTTGTGGCCACAGTAGCATGATCTTGCTATGTTGAAAACCAAGGTGTTCCGCAAACATGGCGAAATCATGCCCGCTGAATGGTGGGCCGTTGCCTGATTTTACTACGTATGGGATCCCATAGTCCGCAAAAGTCCTGTCCAAGGCTGGTATTACTGCCTGGGTGCTTGTGGAGTGGATGAGGTGCACTTCGGGGAGCGAGACATTTCATCAAAGATCACTAGCACATACTTGCCATTTGCCAGGGGCCCAAACATGTCAATGGCTACTTCATCCCATACTTGCAGAGGCATCAATGCTGTTTTGAGCGGCTCAGGGAACGTGCGTGGGGCAACTGACTGGCATGAGAGGCACTTGCCCAGTAGTTGTTCCACCTTTTCGTCCATCTGGGGAAACCACATTTTGATTCTGAGCTGCCGTTTGGTCGACACTATTCCCCTTTGTCCCAAGTGTGCTAGGGCTAGCACTTGTTCCTATAGACTAGCTGGGATGACGATTCTGATCTCTTTTAACAGAAGGCCTTCTGGCTATGTTGATAGTGTGCGTCTGATGAGTTTGAACATGTGAAAGTGTCTTTCTTCACTTGGAGATAGATTTTGTCTGTGGTTGAGCTTGTCGTGCCACTGACCGGATTTCAGGCACTCTTGTATTGTTTGGATTAGATGATCTTTCTGTGTGGCTTCTACTAGTTGACCCAACGTGATGGATTTGAGGAGAGCATTGCTTATTAAGTAATTTATGTATTGATTTACTTTGACAGACTGACGTTCGTTGTGGGCTGGAATGGGGTACTTGGACAGGAAGTCTGTTGGGTTATTATCCTTTCCTGGGTGATGTATGATTTTGAAGGAGTACTCTTGTAGCCTTAGTCCCTACCTTGTGATGCGTGGCGGCATCTTGGCAGTTGGTTTACCATATATGGTGGTGAGGGCCCAGTGGTCAGTGATGATTGTGAATGGACGTCCATATAGGAATAGGTGGTAGTGTTCACATGCCTATACGATCGCTAGGCTTTGCTTCTCGATGTTACAGTTACGCTGGTTTTGTGCATATATAAATCTGTTTTCCAAATTTAACCACAATGAATTTGTGCTTAACACTAACCTGGGCAGTCGGTAGAGTCCGAGGGTGGCAACACCGCTGAATTGAAAGGTCTCCCGGGAAACCCTGCTCCCTCCTTACCAATGAGAGTTTCTCGGTGAAAGAGGAAGCACAACCTCCAGGGAAAATCCTCCGGGGAAGAAAAACCCTGCGTTGGAGCTGAGGAGGAGTTGGTCAGTTGGTCGCCTTCTGGGATCAGCCTAGCTGGAGTCTGGAAACCTGAAGAGGGTGTGAATCATCCTAAGCAGGAGACAGGAGAGGTAAGTGATCCATGAACAGAGAGAAAGCCAGGTACAGTAGATTGAAGAAAGGAATACACTTACTCCTAAAACGGAGATGATTATCTATTCAGTTTAGATCGGAGCTATCTTCAAAAGGAATCGTTTGCTAAACCTTACAATGGAGATAGGAAAGGATGCTGAAAGCAGAGGTTAGTAATATGCTAAAGGGGACTGGATAGGAATGTAAATGGTTGGGCGGAAAGCTCGGGGAACTCACTTCTCAACAGTAGAAGAGGATTCTGCAAGATGAAGTGGCGAGGGAAAGAGATGATCGGTCAGCAATCTAGCGAGTAGACAAGGTCTGCTGAGGAAGCGATAGAGGAAAGGAGGGTTATAGGGAAAGTCAGACACTAGGCAAAGTCACAACTGGATAGCAAGTTATATTCCCAGGAACGAATTTACGGAGCGCCGTGCAGGAGAGTAGCGACACATTTGCTTGATTTCCTGGTTTCACTATATGGAGTCACATGACCGTGTCGGTGCGTACTCAGGAAACGTACGTCAGCAGTACCGCTGCTCATAGAGTCGGCAACTGTGCAGTCGGCCATGTTAGGTGAGTAATGTAGAATAACATTGCACATTCTCTGTCGTTGCCACACTGACCATCGGCGGAAAGGTATAACACTCAAGTTGAGAGTATGCACATTCGATTGCTGACAGACTGTAGCCTGCATACGCTACAATGCGTCTCGGGGAGTCTGGTGATGCTCCTAACTTGGATTGCTCCAGTAACACTCCTAGTCCCACTAGGCTGGCGTCTACTGTCAGTTCAGTGTCAAGGTCTGGATCATAGTAGGCCATGCTCAATGCTGTTGCGATGCGCTTTTTAATTTCCTGGAAAGCTTCCTCGCATGCACTTTACCAATTGATTTCTTGTTGTTTACCCGTGCGTAATCTGAGAGGCATGCTTATGGATGCAAAGTCTTGGATGTAGCATGTGCAGTAACTCACCATTCCTAGGAACGAGCGTACTGCTGACACGGAAGTGGGCGTAGGGGCCTCCACCAGCGCTTGCACCTTTTCAGGGTCAGGTTGTAGGCCATTGCTCGAGAATATGCATCCAAAGAATTTTAACGTTGATTTACTGATTTCACACTTGTCCGGGTTGAGCGTGAGATGAGCGTTTTCAAGGGCCATGCACACTCTACTTAGAGTGTCATCATGTATTTCTTGGGTAGTGCCAAATATTAAAATGTCATCACTATAATTTAAGCAATTTGGGATGTGCTTAATCACTTGGTGGATTTCATTTTGAAAAATTTCGGCCGTTGATGACACGCCAAAGCTGAGCCTTTTGTATCTAAATAGTCCCAAGTGCGGTGATGAATCTCAACGATGGATGCAGTTCAAGCTGGTGGTAGCCCTAGTTTAAATCCAGTTTCAAGAACACTTTTGCCCTATGGAGTAGATGCATCATGTCAGTTATCCTGGGGGCAAGGTGGCGTTCTCTTTCTATGGCTACATTCGGGGCCCTCATGACTACGCAGATGTGGATGCTGGTCTTGTTCTCCTTTTTGGGCAAGGGTAAAATAGGGAATACCCAGGCTGTGGGTGGTCCTGACGCCGGTTCAATAATGTCTTGATGCAGTAGGGATTGAATTTCGTCTTCTTCCAAATGCCTCTGGATGTTGAGGAGGATGCCCCTGTAATGTTGGGCCATCAGTGGAATGTGCGGGTTTATGTGTAGCTTGATCTGTTTGTTCTTTAGCTTTCCCAGACTCTTGAAAAGAGCCGGAAATAATTTCTGTATCGTATCCTTCGGCCTGGTGGTGTATGCAGACATTATTTGGTACATTATGTGAATGAGGCCCAATTGGATGGCTGATTTGAAGCTCAATATGCTTCCTCCTAAGACTCCTCCTTTTATGACATAGATCTTGACTCTTTGGCTTTTATCCTTATATAGACACGTGGCCGTGAACATGCCTTGACAATTGAGAGGTTTGTTTGACACGTAGGGGGTAGATCAGGGTGTCTGCTTCTCTTAACTCCTTCTTTGTGGTCAGAAACTAGTAAGTATCAACATTAATTACGTTTATCATTGCTCCGGTGTCAATTAGAAATTCCTGACTTTGTCCATTTAATTGCAGTAGTAATGTTGGACTATATTCTGCGGCTACTCCTGGTGTGCAAATGGGGCACACCGTTGCTACTGATGCGGATTGCATAATTTTAATGTTGCCAAGTGACTCTGTTTGTAGAGCTAAGGCAGAATAAGCTCTTGCTAGCTGTAGAATCTCTTTTAGCGTTCTGCTTTTTTGGAGTCGTTGTTTGCAGAACGCTGTTGCCAATGGCATGAACGTACCCTCTTTTGCGGTCCCCGCTGGATGAGGATGAATGTGAGTCATGTCTCCATCGAGGCGATTCATCTATGTATCTTACTTTCTGTCTTTGTTTCCTTCGTTGGGAGTCGTGCCTGCTTCTGTAATGACTGGAGCTGTCTCTCTTTTCCTCCCACCGTCTGCCATTGCGTGATGGCTCCCATGATGTGCTGTGAGAGTGGCGCCTGCTGGAGGTCGGTGATCGCCGCGTGTGGGGCCGTGGACTTTCCCGCCTCGAATGGTGGGCATCTTGTCTCCAGGAGTCTCTGCCGGTTTCAGCTGATTGAAAGAATTTGATGTTCCTGCAGACAGACTGGAAGTGGTTTTCGCCACTGCATTTGTCACAATGATAACCTATCGCCAGGCATGGACCAACATGAGGAAATTTGAATCCATATCTATAGCATTTTCTTTGTTCTGCAGTGTCTCCTGGTGTGCAAATGGGGCACACACTGTTTTTGATATTTACCTGATTGCGCCAACTGTATAAATAGGTTAATTATTGCAACGGTGTGAGCTTCATTCTTTCCTTTAACACCACAGTGCCACAGAATCCTTTTTCACAGTACTTTTAATTTTTTCAAGATTACATACTGTCATTCTCCTTTTGTATATCCATGTATGACAATAATTCCTTTTCCCTCTCTCCTGTTTCTCCACAGTTGAATAGTGGATCATCAGGAGATAATCCTGTTATTCTTTTCTTTCCTTTTGATTATTCGTTTATGCCACCATTTTAGTGTGTTCTGCCGATTCACAATGCGGAACAAACGAGGGGACAATCGGATCCTGCTACACAATACTTGATCGGTTCCTACCACTATAAAATAAACAGTGTAGAACCAAAATAGAATTTAAAAAAATGCACTAAAATGGTGACGCATACGAGTAATAAAAAGGAAAGAAAAGAATAACAGGATTCTCTCTTGATGATATAGAAATTACTGTGATATTATGAGAATAAGGAAACATTGTGATATAAAAAAAAAAGGATGTTGTGGCACTGTGGTGTTAAAGGAAAGAATGAATCTCACACTGTTGCAATAATGAACCTATTTATACAGCTGGCGCAATCAGGTAAATACCAAATATAAAAACGGAAGACTAAAAATATTGGACAGTCACAATACTGGTATAGCTTATGCTGACAAATGAAATTATTAAAAATCAACGACAGACTCACAGACTGGTTAGCTTATTGACTGCACATATTCAGGAATTCATTGGATATGCTCAATGCATTTCTCCTACACCCTGAAGTGACTTCAATTACAAGGATAGTATTTGCATTTATATATCACACCAATATACTTTATAGACTCTGGGTTGCAGAAAGGAAGAGTTAAGGAAAATAAAAAAGGTTAGAACAGTTTCTTTAAAAGGTGAGGACAACTGAATCCTCCAATGAAGTCTAGGTAAGCCTTTCCCAGCAGTAACAGTATTCAACAAGCTACAAATTATGAAGGGACAAGCAATGCCAAAGTCAATGGATTTAGAAGAGTGCCTTTAGGGAGCCAGGACAGCCAAAGTCCTTTGGACAAAGTCTATAGTTCTGATGCACTTCTTGGATAAAAGTGTTTCACAAGGTCAGATTGTTCAAAGGAAATCATTGAAGACACACAAACTGTTAGACCTGTGCAAAGGGGAGTTGAAATCAACTCAGAAAGTTAAGTAAGTGCAAATCTCAAGTGAGACAGCACGATTTAAGGCAAGAAGGTAAGTACCACCAAGCCCAAACAGTACCTGTGGTTAGAAGAAAAGTGGTCCAGCTGGATTCCGTCTTGCTACAGCTATACAGACCCTGGTTTCTGAGCCTCAGCAGTGGGGACAAGAGGGAGGACATCTGGGGGGCTCCTGCAGTAGTACTCCGGAAGGTTGTTGACAGCTACGGATTCTCTTCGATTCAGCAGCACTTGGCGGTTTCAGCGCTTCACAAACAGCACAGATGCAGAACACATATCTGGTTGGACTTTCCTTGCTCCCTCGGTCCTGGACTCTGGTGCGGGGACTATGGATCAGGATTTCCTGCTTCTGGAGTGTCCTAAGAAGGCTCCTGAAGCTTTTGGCTAGAGTCATTCTGCGGCAGACATTGCACTCGGTTATGGACACTCGACCATGGGCTTCCGCAGCAACTAAGAGGCACAGCAAGTCGGAGATTGCGCCAAAGTGGAGTTTGTCTCGGGGTTAGTTGGTCCCACTAATGCAAGGGAAGAAGTCGTCCCTTCCGGAGCTTCTCTGTTAATTCGAAAAAGGAGGTCAGCACAGCAGCAGGCATTCACTGGTACTTCGAGGACCAGGAGGTTGCAGCGCGCTTCTCGTAACGATTCCTGCTTCGCATGTTTCTTCCAGTGGTTGACTCTGACTCTAGTCCCAAAACCCTTGCCGTTTTAAGCAAGTCTTTTGATTCATGCACAGCCTAGGCTGTCAATCACACAGCAGGGTGGCTGTCCTTTTGGGACAGCCAGCCACCCAACCAGGACTGGTTTCGATTAGGCACACCTAGTGACAAAGGACAGAGGATTTCAGGACCCTCCCTTACATCCTGTCCTTCCAGACACACTGGAGCCAGGGGAGGACCTCAGGGCTGACGCCCGCCAAAGGCAAAACACGCAAAGGGCTCAAATCTGTCTCAACGCACAGAGTAGAAACCCAGAAAGACCTCACAAACAGAAAATGGCAAAAAAAGCAGACATGGGCCATTTTGACAAAATGGACACCCCTGGCTGCTTTACTGCAGCTGAGGGTTCAACCTGTGGTAGAAAAGCACAACGGTAGTAAACGTAAACCATTAACCATTGCCACCAGCCATTTTAAGTAGTGAAGGTAACAAAAAATGTTTACATGAGAAAGTAGGAAAAGGAGCTACTAAGTAACCCCCCAGCACTCCACATAGGAAGGTGTGTACTGGACCTACAAAGCAAAAAGGTAAGTAAAGTCAATTTAACCTTACTATTCTTGGGAACAGTAGTTCACCCAAGAAAAGGTATGTAAACCTCAAGAGGAACCCAAAGGATTTCTCAGTGACACTGCACTGAAGGTGCTGTGTGTCACCATATAAAAAACAGATGCCTAGGGAGTTTTTCAGACTCCAAAAACAGGGAAAACATAAATTCCAAATCAGGGAAAAAAACATGAGAGGGTGAGAAAAAGGTCCCACTCACTCAGGAGTTAAAATTAAAAAGTCCTAAGTAGAGCAAAAGAGCTGAGCATCTCTAAATTGGAAGGAATTTAGCACTGAAATGAAAATTCTCCCTAACAATGGGATGGATATGTTGTGAATGAAATATGATACGAATATGAATTCGTAAATACGAGAACTATGAATGAATATGAATGTGTTCATTGTAAAGTTCTTGCTAGAACTATATACAATAAATAAAAATATGCGAATTTAGCCTGTTCTTTTATTTCTTTATGTTCATAGTAAACCTTTTTGTAAGTGACTAAACACGTGAATATGACCACAGTATTACAATCAAGAAATGTACATTATCTGTTCTGTGTGAGCAAACCGGTAAAAAGCGTATGCCACTTTTGTGCCTATTTTCTGCGTGCACGGGAAGTTCAGAATGTTAGGGCTCATGGTTTCCATGTGGAAGAGGGTACGTGGTGCTACTGTGCACAGTGCTTTAGGTAATATACTGCGTGACAGTGATTTAAAATACACGTGGCTCGATGTTGCACACTTTTTTACTCTCATGCATAGGTGAAAACGAATTTTAACCCCTTGAAATCACATTTACTCACAAAGTTTAAAATAAGGAGTAAAATACTTGCACCTCAAAAACTTACCCGGAGAGCTACGTGTAGTGAATCCCTATAAATTGAACGGAACCCCCAGATCATAGATAAAGGAATGCAGGTTTGGGGTAACTAGGTGCAGATTACTAGGTTTATATTTGATAAAGAGTCAGCAGTTCTCTGGCACATGTACTGGGCATTCTAATTTTATCGGGACCTGTGACAAAGACATGCAGATAATTTTTCAAAAATAAAGCAAAATGTAATTTGTGTGTGTCAGGGCCTATGGCAAATGTTAAAGACAATATTTCAGTGTGATATGTGGCAAGCCTATTTTGAATCCCGCATTCTGATTCTATCTTCTTTTTGTATTTATTTAGAGACACTATGTATTCTAACCAGGGGTTTGCGCAATCGGCAGACACTGTGGATATGGAATGCGGAACCTGGCAACCGTCAGGGGCTGGATTTCTGGAGTTTTCTGCATCTGATTTGACAAGCCCCGGCTGTTTGGGGAGGACTTCAGGACCCATTGGCTGTGGGGTCTGAGGATGGGGTCAAATGTTTTCTGTGATTCCGCATGGGGCCCTGGTGGATTGGGGCACCCATCAAGGGTCAGTGGGAGCTCTGGGATCCCAAGGATTAGGCACTATGTTTTCTGCGCTGTTCTAGCAATGGGCCTTGACAACTGGTACCATGGTAATGTCTCGGCAAATGGGAAGGTCTCTTGGACGCTGCAGCTATCCGGGTGCCCGAGGAACTGCGATGGTGCACATTGTTTAACCATAGCAATGGGCGTTGCAACAGGGGCAGCATGTTTAACATGGCATGAGCTGTGAAATGCTACAGGGGTCGGCCTGGTTTGAAACCCGGATGTGGAGTTCACCCCCCACAGCCGGCGTGATAGGCGGTGCTGGTGGATATTACTGGGTCTTTAAATGCCCAAACTTCATTTATCTGTGTGGGAATGGGGGACCCTGTATTACCAGCGCCTTCATACATGCCCCCCACTGGTTTGGGGGGTGAAATGTTGCTTTAAAAGTGTTCAGCCTCTGGCCAGACTGAAGCTGAAGTGGGCGCAGGAGTACACAATATAAATTCTAGTCTCACCATAACGTTGTAAATGATCCCGCTGTAGTAAAACAGCCACAGTGTGGAGGGAGCCGATTGAGTCTAAAGAAAAATGGCCCAAAGGCTGGTGCTGGGATCTGAGGTTATTGCGAACACTGTTTATGCTGTTGTACTTGAGCAGAAGGAGGTGGAGACTACAAACAGGAGGGGAATGTCAGTGGTCTTCATTGGAGATGACGAATGTGCTGCCCCAATGACTACTCGCACCAATGTAGCCGGTGCTGGTTCGGAAAGAAATAGAACGTTTAACTCTGCAGTTGTAAATATTTTAGATAGAATTGTTAAGGCTCTGTTGACCCCAATCAGCAATGTCATCAGGCACCAGGAGGATCCCACCTATGTACATGTAACAGCTATTCAACAGGGTGAGCTTGTACCGTCACAGTATGAAGGGAGGTGTGGGCTATGTGGAACCATGTTAATCGTATTGACATGCCGAATGAATTCGATGCGCTGATGGCTGCAATACAGCCTGCTGGGTTAAAAGCCAGTGACATGACGATCCCCACCCCCACTGCACACACTAGCTGCTATACACCCCTTGAGGCCTTTCTTAATTACCCCATTACAAAATGTACATAACGATGACAATGTTGCAAGTGAAGGTATTCTAGTGTATGTGTTTGTGGTTCCCCAGGCAGCTGGTTTTGATGCTCAAGATGCTGGCATCATTAATACTGTCAGTGCCGGACAACAGTTTCATGCATTGATGCCACTGATGACACTCAGAACGGTGGCTTTAATGGTGTGGGGGAGGGGTATAATAATAATCAGTTGAACCTTTCAAATGACCATGTGTTAAGTGACAGTATACCACCCAATGTGTTTGACACCCCTCAGGAGGTTCCAGACCTGTCACACACTACCCATGATACACCCATTGAAACACTTTCTAATGATCCACATCCAATTATGTGCTCTTCCACTTGATGTGTTTGATGTTCCCCAGGCCACAGCTGTTCATGCTCAAGATGCAGGCCTCATTAATATTGTAGCTACAAATAAAACAGTTGCATGTATCGATGCTGCTAATGCCACTCAGAAGGGTGGCTTTAATGATGTTGGAGAGGGGTATAACAATAGTCAGTTGGACACTGCTAACATTTCAAAAGCCCTCATGACCAATAGTATTACTACAGCTACATGTGAGCATGTATCAGTTATAAAAACAATACAAATAAAAAAGACGCAGAGTGTGAAAGAGTAGTTAGTAGAAAACAGACAAACACACCCACTTTAAAACAAAGTTATAGAAAAATGTTGCCCATGGTCAAAACTCTAAAGCCTTACTGTAAGAAGAAGGACATTGTGCAGTCTGTTATCAAAGGTACTTTTGAATATGTGGAAGGGGTGGTGTCCACATTAATAAAACAACTGCTTGAGGGCACTACAGCCTTAACGACAGGGTCTTGTGAGGCCACCACAGTGGAGCTATCTGATACAGAGAAAGACAATGTACCAAATGTTGAACAAAACACACTAACCACAGTGGGACCTTGTGCGAAGCCTTGTGGAACATCCATGGTGGTGCAGCCCGATATCTTGATAGACAGGGCCACAAATGTTGAACATAAGACACTAGCCCCCAAGCACCCCTGGCAGCTGGAAAATCACAATACCGCTGCTATCCCACAGATACCCGAGGGTCCTAGTACATGGATAGCTGATCCTAGTACAGCAGCGCCCGTCAATACCCGTCCCAGCAGTATCACAATTATCAGATAAAGCCAGGGCAATAAAGGCTTATGATTAGCGAACCCCCGAGAACCAGCCCTATTACAAAACAACCGCTCAAGCACGAGCTCTCAGCATCTGTTTCGGAGGGGGCCTGAAGACAATGAATGAAACTTACAATGGAGCTGGTCTCAAGCTGAGAGGCGTTGGCTATTTAAAATCTTGAAAAACCCAAGGCTGGTTATATCTGGACACGATCGCTCTAACACGCCACAACCCCAGACCCCACAGCCCCAGGATGCTCCTGGTTATTTTGAGAGTGTAAGGACCTATCAAAAGACTTATAAAATCATTGCAGCCATGGAGCATCATGAGGAGTTTAGATTTATGAACTTGGACCAATTGCGCTCCTTGGGCCATAGACTAGCCGTTATGATGGATGCCGGGTAAAGACTTGTCCGAAATATACTGGAAACTGTTGGCCCCAATGATTTTGCCCAAACATTTCTGGAGGGAGAGGGATTAACCAGACCCTTGTTTACCAGGTGATCCCAATGGGATGACTTCTGCATTTTACAATTTTTGGAGAATCTGCAGAAATTCCTGCAGAATAAGACCGAGATAACGTGTTTTGCACAGCTAAGAATCATAGAGCTAGATGTGAGACCGCGCTGTGGATGTGCTTCTAAACCTTTAAGCAACGTTAGCCACAGCCATATCATAAAATCCAAAAGCAGATGCTTGTTAAATTTCGATCACAGGCCCTTAAATCTATGTTTAGCGTCTAGTCTGATAGCTTTAATCAAGTCAAAGAGCATTACTGGCACCGGACGATAACACATGCAAAAGTTTTCAAAGGCCAGTAAGAGTTGGGTATTCCAACAGACACACCTGTAGGATTTGAGGAGTATTTCGCTAGACCCATCAAAAGACTACTTTGACAATGGGGTGTGCCGGTACTTCCCATTAACGGATAGAACAGCCAGAAACACTTTGTATGTTTTACACCATGACAATAATTTCTACTCTGCAACCCATCGAAACAACTTCATGGGGGCTAACAGACGTGATGATTGCTGCATCGACCTACTAACCAACAAACCACTTCCCTTCGGGAGGATGTATTCACTTTCCAGTCCCGAGAAGGATGCTCTTAGGCAATTTCTCCAGACCAACCTCCACCACGTGCTTATCACAGAATCTAAGTCCCCATCAGGAGCCTCTCTCTTCTTCATCCCTAAAAAAGACACCAAAGAGTTGAGACGCTGCATTGACTATAGAGGATTGAAGAAGATTACGGTACCGGATAAATATCTGATGCCTTTGATATCTACCATACTGGAAGAAGTTAAAGGATCTTCCTCGTTTAAACAATTGGACCTTAGACACGCCTATCACCGCATCAGTGTGCGACAAGGAGACGAATGCAAGACCACCTTCCAAACACCCTTTGGACATTACGAGTATCGGGTAATGCTCTTTGGCATCTCCAATGCCTTGGCGGTCTGCCAACATTTTATGGATCATGCCTTTGCCGACCGTATGTTACATTCTGTAATTGTCTACTTGGATGATTAGTGTTTTCCAAGAACATGTCAAACCACATACTGCACGTCCAAGAAGTCCTTTTCCGGTTACATCAAAACCTTTATATGCTAAACTGAACAAGTGTTCTTTCCACCAAACTAAGATCCTGTATCTCCGTTATATCCTCTCGGTCCAAGGAACCATGATGGATCCCGCTAAAGTACAAGTTGTACTCGACTGGCAACCGCCGGTTTACTTTAAGGTTGGCCAGCGAGTCCTGAGGTTTGTGAACATTTTTAAGGAAATTAATTTCCAATTTTTCGGATCGTATTCCACCCCTAACCTCCTTGCTCAAGAAGTGAAAATGATTCATATGGGACATGGAGGCTCAGACTGCATTCCAAGGGCTCAAGGAGGCCTTTACCACAGCCACGGTCTACCAGATCAAAGCGAAACCTTTATCCTGGAGACCGATGCCTCTTATTCAGCCATCGGCACTGTACTCAAACAAATGGATGCACCTGGAGAGGAACATACGATTTTGTTCTTGTCCAAAACCTTGTCTCCCTCAGAGTTAAATTATACATCCTTAGAGAAGGAACTACTGGCCATAAAGAGGGCTTGCAAAGAGTGGCATCACCTGCTTTTGGGGTCATAGTTCCCCATCACAGTATGCACTGACCACTGCAATCTCCAAGTCCTACAAACTACTGAGACACAAAACAGCAGACATGCCAGATAGGCTGTTTTTTTCCTCTTACATACTACACTTTACCTTCCTACCTGGAAAAGAGAACCTTCTGGATGATGCTCTCTCAAGAATCCAGGAGGGTAAGACTGACTCCTTTCGATCAAAAAACTATTACCCAAAGAAACCGTCCTATTTTATGTGGCAGACTTCATACAAATGCTTGCTCAGGAAACAAACAATCTACTGTCCAGTCTGCAGAATAAGATTCAGACCTACCAGCCTGAACAGGAAGATGACCACCTTTTCTATGGCCAACAAGTATTAGTCCGGACTCCGTCCTTATTCAGTTGGGGCAGGTCATCGGGGAATATGAGTCACTCAGGAATCCATTTGTCTACAATTTTAGTGGCCCACTCTGAATAGGAACGTACAGGACTACATCGCAGCATGTAAGATTTGTATGCAAACCAAAATATCACACCAAACGCCAGTTGGATACTTGACTCAACCTCGATTACATACTCATCCATGGCAGCACATATCGACGAATTTCATTTTTGAACTACCTTTGTCTGCTGGTCAAACAGCCTTAATGGTTACCATCGACACTATGACTAAACTGGTGCAATTTCTAGCATTGCTCCAACTGCCTTTGGCTGAACAAATGGCCTATCATTTCTTGGGGAGCATATTTCGTCTACATGGGTTGCCGGATAAAATCCTTTCTGACAGAGGACTGCGTAGACCTCTAGATTTTGGAAAGAAGTGCGACACATTTTGGGGATCCAACAAGCCCTTTCGAACGGCTTCCACCCACAGAGCAATGTCCAAACAGAGTGCATGACCAGACTCTGGCGAAGTATTTAAGGTGCTGTGTATCCTCCATGCAAAATAACTGGAATTAACTACTACCCTTGACAGAATATGCCTACAATAACTCCTTATATACCTCCATAGGTACGAGTCCTTTCCATTGCTCTTATGGATTTCATCCATCTTGTATCCCTACCACAGTCACCAAATCCGTGAAATTCCCATTGGTCACAGTTATGATTACTGACATCCAAGAAGGCCATACCAAAGCCTTAACAGCTCTTTGTTGTACTCGATCTCAAGTCAAGAAATTGCATACCTCAAAAGAAGGAAAGAACCATCTCTTCAAATAGGATACAAAGGGGGTCATTACAAGTTGGAGGTAGCCATGCCGCTATTAGCGGCATGGCTACCCCCTTACCGGGTACCGGGTCCGGTTCCTTAGATGAGGAATTACCAGGCCATTCCAACCATGGAGGGCCCGGTAATTCCTCATTCAAGGAACCGGGCCCGGTGCATCCCCATTCGAGCCCCCATAGGGCTCAATGGGAATGGGGATGATGCTAACAACGGGCCCGTTGTTAGCATGCTGGTCTCCTTGCGGGACCCGCTACGGAAGCCTGGTTTTACCAAGTAGCCTTAGCGGGTCCCGCGAGGAGACCTCGTAATAGGGCAGTAAGGAGTTGACGGCTCCGGCACCTTTACAGTCGCTGTTAACCCCTTACTGCCCAACTTGTAATGACCCCCAAAGTCTGGTTAGCATCCAAGTTCCTTCCCAGATGATTGGTACCTTCAAAACTCTCTCCTTGCTTTTTTGGTCGTTTTAAGATCTGAGGCTTTGATTGGACCTGTTGCTTATCGTCTAGCTTCATCACCCTCATGATCAAGGATACACCCAGTCCAGGGATATATTTAGGCGTCACACCTGCTACCCCTGAGGTCTCCCTTGCTACACCTGAAAAAATAAACATTTAAAAAAAAAACATTTTTATTGAAACTCCTGGGCTGTGGCCAGCGCCATGTGGCTCTTTGTTTCTGGAGTGTGGCTGGCTTTCATGTTCAGGCATTTAAAAAGAAAAATAGGGGGTTCCACAAGTGTAACACTTTGAGCAGTGACACTTAATAAGAAAGAATAGGAATGACAAATAATTTGTCTTTCTGGAATTCTATACAATAATTGCTCCAATCATAAAAGGTTTATTTCAGGCACACTTCAAGGGGCGAGTCACTGAATAAGTCTGTTCTTAAACACCTCAAATTCACAATGCAGACAAAAACTTCCAAAAAGCATTTACAGTAGAATAAGCATCCATTTTGGACTATGTATTTTGCTTTTCGCAAGTTGCAGTTATAGCATGTCTTTTTCTGCCGTTGTCTCTGTTACGAGCATCACAAGACATTCCATCTCGGTGTCCTCGGTCAATTGACAAAATCCTTGTGCCTAAAAGCTTGTGTACAGTTTAGAAATGTTTGACCATAGGATATAAAGTGGACCTTGATTTCCTTGCGCCACAATTAATGCTTTGTTGTAATGTGTTTATTTTTCCTATCTCAATGGCATGCTGTTCAGGATGTTTGTTTGCGTGTATGAGGTAACGAGTGCCCAGAGTACGGGGTGCTGTGTGAGTGCGCTGCTTTACCTGCATTACTCTAAATTCTTTAATACACAGTTATGAACCCTCCCAATGGTATGTATTTTGCCAACCTCTGATGCCTGAAAAGTAGTCTCAAGCAGGCTTGACATATGGCCAACTTTGCACGAGACCTGCAGATGAACTGGCCTGCAGTTACAGCTCAGTTACCAGTTTAATGGTATCCAGTACAGAGTGTAATTTGCTTTCTGACTTTGAGAACCTTCAGACATGCAATTTCTAATTTTGCTATAGCCGCTAAAATAGCTACAGCCGGTAAGATAGCTTAGTGGGTTGAGCGCTCGCTGATGCTATGTCTTTGATCTGCAGGTTGCAGGTTCGAATCCCAGCACGGCCGACTCAGCCTTTCACTCTTCTGAGGTGGATAAATGTGTACAAACACAGGTTAGGTGATATTGTGTGTATATTTGTTCTTTATAAAGTGCTTAATCTTACATACTATATAATAACAGTATTAGCATAATTGACCTTAAAACATTTGGTTGAATTTTCATATTTTTTTTGGTCAAATTTAATTAAATATATATATATGTACATGGGGGTGGGTAAGGGTATAGATTAGGTTGAGGGGAAATGGGTGGTTGCGGGGGTCTCCCCCCGCATTCTAGACCAAAAAAAGTCAAATAAATTTGATCAAATGTGATTAGGTCAAATGTTTTAGATCAAATAAACCCAAACCATAATAACACATCATTATCATTTGACCTTGGGCGTCTGCTTCCATTCACAGTAATTTGGTAATATGGGCCTATACACACTGATATTAACGATACATATGGTGATCCATTCTTTTATGAAATGTATATCACATTACAGTGATATTGTAACCATATTTTTTGTAGTGTACTTAGGAACAATGCTGTGTGATGCCACTTCCTATTTTGTCAAGGTGTGAAAGGTTGTGTTCCATCGCTTCCCGTGATGTCACTCTGGGGTAGGGTCAAATGACATCACTTCCTGTGATGTCATCAGAGGTCAAGGGTTGTGTGATGTGTAAGGGAGGCATGGTATCACAAGTATGACACTGGCACAATAGGTACAATTTGTAAAACTTTTATTCAATTTTCAGGGTTCGGAAACCTACTTTGCCTATAGCTAGAGTGGGAGTAGTCCCGACCATCAAATAATAAATAAATCAGTCCTAATTGGGTCTGTCAAATCAAAATGGCCTACACTAACAAAACCTAATGACCTGACCTATCTCTTGTACTAAATGTGTGTAATGGAGAATATGTATGCAAAGGAAAATCAGTGTGAGAACATAAACGATAAATGTGACTGAGTCAGCTCTCCTCCCCACATTGAACAGCACCGAATAAGGAAGACTCTGCAGACAGGATGACACACTCTGGCTCAGGTTCTCAAAACAAAAGCAGTTCAAAACATGGATAGAAGCTCGCCTGGCCTTCCACATTAAAGTCTCTCTTTCCAGCTTTCAAACCACAGCTCAACAAAAAGTTCACGTCTGTCTACTTCAGTCGGGCTCAGGCCTCTCAAAACAACAAAGTTCAGGTTTGTCTCCCCCAGAAGGGCTCGGACCTTTCAAACACAACACTTGCAGGTATACCCTTCCCCGAGCTTAATTCATATGCTTTAGGGGTTGCCTTCCCCTAACTTTACACAATTCCGGTCTCCCTCAGTTTGCTCAGACCTTATTCTAATGTCGAAGGCTTTCGAATGTGCATGGCTTTTACTATAGACGTCTGCAGGAACACTTTGACTTTCCTTCCAGCTCACACTCTAGCGTTATTTGCTCCAGTGTCTCTTGGTCTGGGTAGTTCGATGTCATAAGCAAAAAAGTTCAAAGTTTACCTTTTTACTTTCCCCTTATCCTGGGGTTAATTTTGATCACTTTGCTTTTTGTAGTTCATGAAGTTTCTACCTTCATAACAAAATATTTCACCTTTCACATAGTCATTCGAATGGGCTATTTTCTTTCGCCGGACCACTCCGCTACTCAGTATCGCTGGCTTCATAGCAATCAGTATTTCAAAGTTCATCAGAGGTCTGCCTTTCTTTACGTCTCATCCACCCGCATGCAGCCTTCAATTATGCAATATATTGTTTCAACTTC
Organism: Ambystoma mexicanum; assembly: GCF_040938575.1. Lineage (NCBI taxonomy): Eukaryota > Metazoa > Chordata > Amphibia > Caudata > Ambystomatidae > Ambystoma > Ambystoma mexicanum. The sequence continues at coordinate 185,084,068 of NC_090926.1, forward strand.
AATCTTTCTTTAACACACACCAGTCTTTCATGTCACTTGACAACACACTGGCTGTGTGCATTTCTTTCTTGTCTTTTGTAGTTTCACGACTCCAGATTAATACCACAGGCTTGGCCTTGCCTTTGCCTGACCCGATTAGCGGGACCTGTCCAATGAGATATGTATGGGTTAGCCTCTTTACTCTCAGTCGCCCTCTTCCTCGGCCCAGTGTTTGTGTAAAAAGGCGGGTGAGGGGTTGGGGCAGTCGAGAATCCTATGAAATAGAATGGGTCATGTGTACGGGAAAGGTGGGAATAACGTGTCTCACCACCGGTCTCCTCAACCCCATTCCACTAAGAACCCTCACCCAGGTGATCCTCCCGCACTTGTCCACCCACAGGGTCTGGATCCAAAGGCGATGGCCATGCCCTGGCCACCTGAGAGAGAACCCCGGGGACTAGTAGGTGGGCCACCCTTTGGTTTCTCAAAGATGTCACTTCCGCTACCCCTGGCATTTTGGTGAAATGACATCCCTGACCCAGTCTTCCATATTTCCCAACTCAAGCCAAACCTGCAGGATTGTTTCAACAGACAACAGCAAAACAAACCTCTTCCAACCGACACAGCGGATGGACATGAATGAGGTTTTGGGAATCTGTGATGCTAGATATTTCCATGGTAGGTTACAGTACCTTCTCGTCTGGAAGGGATATGGCACTGCTGACCGGACCTGTAAACTGTCTTCAGACGTTCATGCCATGGATTTACTCAAACATTACTGCTGCATACATCCTTGGAAACCAGGACAATACCCATCATGAGGGGGGCATACTGTCAAGACTCTACGTTCATGGAAGATATGGGACAAATGAAGAAGACCTATACATTCCTGTCTCTTCACTTCCCCCTTGCACTCCCCAAGATGGCCACCATACATTGACACAAGAAGAAACGTCAATCTGTGCTCTAGTATTGCTGCCCAGACATGATTGTTTCCTGTTACTCGGGAATCCCTTATTTCAGACGCAGGATAGTGCAGGATAGTGCAGGATAGTGCAGGATAGTGCAGAGCTACCACTTCCCAGGCACTCATTTGTGTGTTAACCCTTATTCCGCTCTAAGGATTCTCTCCCAGATAATATCCCATGCATATCTTGACACGCTCGCTTCGCGTCTTCCTGTCCTGGATTTGCTGCCTGCCTACTTGTGCGCTCCTCACTTTACCCATCTTTTCTTCCCTGGACCTTCTAGCATATTATCTGTTATACGCTCTTCACCCTCTGTTGTGCTCTTACTTTCCTCCTTTCTGCAGACATCACCACCTGCGGTCCCCGCCAGTTCATGTTTCTGCACAAGACTATTCTGTTTCGACAAGGCTTCGCGCTCCTCACATTTCCTTTATTCATCCATTCTTGCTGAGCTTCTTTCATCCCTGCTCTGTACCCCGCAGACTTATTCTCTATGGCGTGCTCCTCGCTCCCACCCCGCAACAACCTAGGACTGCTCTAATATCTACTGCACGCGCTCCTCGCACCAACGGAAGAATCATGCATTCCATTCTGCTGACGGATCCCTTTCCACAATACAGTCTTCAAACTAGAGTTTCCTGTATACCAGCTACCCTTTTCCACTACCTTCAGCTACAGACGGATCTGCCTTCCATCTTTCATTGGATTTTCAAACAGGGGTTTTCCCCTCTTCAGAGGGGTTCTGCAATTCTGCATGGCCCTTGTTTTTATTCAATGTTCTGACAGAGTAGGGAATCCCTATTATATCTTCAAGTGGTCTAGGCACATCGGATTGCAAGTCAGTGTACAGTTCATAATCGTGACAGAAAACATCCAAGAGATAGAAGCCACCATAGCTTCTCTAGAATAGAAATAAAAGAACCTGTGAAAGGAGATTAAATATTATCCCAATTGAGAGAGAAAGAAGATCTGAAGAAGGGCAAACCTTCTAAACCACTCCTATCCGTGTGCTTCTCCTGTGGGCTAACAAGCCATTTGGCCAGACATTGTCCATTAAACACTGCCTATATTGCCTATATGTCCGGGAAAGAATGGGAAGAATTAAACTTCCCTGAGGAAGAATGTCTAGAAACCCAAAGTAATGATTACTGTAAAGTCACCCCTTTCAAAGCTCACAAGTCTGCAACTGTTAATGGAATACCAGTTAAAGCCCTGAATGACTCTGGTAGTAGACAAACAGCAGTGAGGGCTGACCTGATTTCGACTGGAGAGTTAAAATGGAAAAACCCAGTGACAGTAACCTGTGTTCATGGCGATATATCATCAGACCCCGGTAACAAAACAGGTTCAGGACGAAACAACTCAGATCAATTCAGCCATCATTCCAGGGTTACCAGAAGAAACTATAATTGGTACAGACTTCCCAAAATTCAAAACACTTTTGAGGAAAGTTACTAAGCCCTCTATAGCTTACTCCCCTTTTGACTCCTGGGATGAAGAGGGGTTTGTGTCAGAAAGCCCTAGCTGGGAGTGGGAACCCAAACCAGGGAGCAGAAACCAATCTTCCGGGGGAAACCCCAAGTCATAATCTAATCAGAAAACCTTGGCCGGGAAGACAAGGCATTAGGGGAAGGGTATGTGATGAATCTGATGATGTCATCACTCATTTCCCAGAGGTAGCCTCTCCCTGTATGGCCAGGCTATGGCAGCTGCTACCCGATCCTGACCCTGGGGGTGGCTGTATGTGGGAGGGCCATCTGCCGGGAGGCAACCCTAGGGGGAATGACATCACATCAGTGGGGGAAATCACTTGGCCTCCATTCCCTTTTGCAGATGTCCCCTCCATTCCTTATGCCTTACTGGCATGCTGTAACACTTTTGCTCAACCCCGTGCCAGACCCACTCTTCGTATTAACCAACCTAACACAAAGGCTAGTAAATCAACTAATGAGACGAGGAAGAGGCAGGGAGCAGTACTGCTCACTCCCAAAACGATCTCATACCAGCTTCCTCAACATCATATAAAGAACGATATAGTAACCACTGAGACGAAGAAGAGGGGCAGAATAATAAAGATCACTAAAACTGGTAAGCCCACACAGCGGTCTACTCTTTGGAGATAATTCAATCATGCTGGGAAGTTTAAAACCAGCACAGCTGGCAGCAATCAGAGAGAGCTGCAGACGCTGGGCTGCACAGCAACTGGCACTGATATCAAACAGTACACTGGGGAAGAGGACGCAACAGGAAATGGAGTCGAGGCTGCTCCAAACAGCAGAAGAAGAAGCCAAAATGCAGTCAGCTTGTCAACCGAGGGCACGAGGCAGCGGGAACGGCACATAGCACGGGAAGGACAAAGGTGCAGCAGTGGACGGGGCGCATGCCGAGCCAGCAACACGGAGGAAATTGAAGCGGAGAAGCACAAGGAAGACTGCAAGCACCTATTAAGCACAGGGAAGGCCAAAGGATTACAGGGTTGCTACGAAGTGCACGCCACTTCATAGAAACAACACAGGAACAACATGAAAAGCCATGCCACGAACAGGTCACTGAGCCTATATCCCAAATGAGACCCAATTGAGAAAGTAAGTCAAATAAATGTGAATGGACTTGGAAAAGGGGCAAAAGCCCATTGTATGAAAAAGAGAGCTATTATTGAAACAAACATTGTTAAGCAACCAACGATACAGCAACGTTGGGCTAATATTTCATGGATAAATGTGAAAAATAACTATCTGAAAGTCCTGGCAGGAGAGTACACCAGGTGAAGAGAAGTGTTTAAAAGTAATTGTGTGAAAGTCCTGGCAAGAGAATACACCAGGTCAAACCAGGTGTTTTCCTTAACAGTAACTATGTGAAAGCCCTGGCAGGAGAGTACACCAGGTGAAGAGAAAATGTTCTGTTTAAAAGTAATTGTGTGAAAGCCCGAGCAGGAGAGAATACCTGGTGAAGATGAGTGTTAACAAGAAACTTTGTGAAAGTCCTGGCCGTAGATTATACCAGGCAGAGTCAAGTGTGTGTAAAGGCTAAAGTCTGAAGTGTATACAGAAGGAAAGAGAATCTCAAAGAAGATACATGCCTTTGAGATTGTGAAGTGCTATAGGAGTGAAGAAGAGCCTGGCAGGAGTGTATATCAAGCAACCTGCAAGCCTGGGACCGCCACCCAAATTGTAATACATTAAAGAAGAGAATCCTAGGAAGACACATGCCCTTAGGATTTTACACTAGCTGAAACCTGAAGAGACAACTTGGGGAAGGGAGTCATTCCCCAGAAAGGAGACAGAACTTGATTATTCTTTGTTGGAAATGTTGTTTTTGTGGAATCTAGGCAAGGGAGCCATTCCCTGGAACTGTGAACATTTGTCCACTTGGAACTTTTTTGTTGTATTTACATCTTTGTGTTAAATTTGAACATGTGTGCACCTTGGAATCCAGAAACAATATCCTTTTCACCTTAGAGTTAGTTTGAGAGTGTGAGGGCCCGAATAGGATTTTGGGCACACAATGTATTTTTGCTTTGGACATCTTGATGAAGGACAGACCCATTAGTTTTGGCTGAGGTAGGGAAATACCTTATAGATTAGGGATAGTGAGGCCTTTTCCAACCCATTTATTATTTTACATAACATTTTATGACCACAATCTTAAACGTTCAGTGTTTCTGGGTCTCACAATAGCCAGGATATCAATCAAGGTCTGTCTGCAAGATGTGTCTGCATCGTCTTTAACACCATTGGTCGCCATTAGCGAAACACATCCCTTACATAGGCTATTATCGCAATCGACCGGGTTTTCAATTTTGTTTGAATAGCAAACACAATAAATATTGATAGTCTCTGCTAGAGCTGGGTTCTCCTCACTTCCATCCACTTTATCTGTTAGAGGCTGTAAACAAAATAGAGAGGCATGGTTTTAACTAAGGCTAGATGCCATGCCCCTACAAAATACAAATGTTTGCTTTAAAATATACCCACCGGTTAACAGGCCGTCCGATATCCAGTACACATGGACCTGTTTTTCCTGAAGTGCCAGTGGGGCGAGGTCACTCTCCGTCGGCGTGACTACCTCAATCTGTATAACCAGAGATTTGTACCCCTGTCTTCAGAGCCCCTTTCGCTTGCAGATGGTTGCCCTGGCTCCACACCCAATGGCTACTCCAGAACCACATCATCGCCCCATATAGCCATTCCCATATTAACCGTGCTTATGGGTACATCCTCCTTTAATGTTTCGAATTAAATCTCCAACAGAATGTGTCATAACCGTGACAATGAGCGGCTGCTTGCTGGTGACAGAGTGTCGCCATGTTCCTGCAGGGCTTGCCGGTTTTGCAGTCCATCACATCCTGAGCATCTTCCATCTCCTCATGGCTTGTTAGACAATAAGGGGTTTTTCTCTCATCAGAATCGCTAGAACTTCTGAGGGTTGTCTTTCCCTCATCGCAACTGTGCAGTTCATAATTGCAATTTCCTCTGCACCACGCTGAATAGCCCCTTGGAAGCAAAAAGAGCGCACATGTTTTCCAGGCTAACCACAAAAATGATATAGCTGCATTATAAACCCCTTTCCCAGCACCATCATAGCCTTGGAACCACCCCTGGACCTATACCTCTTTATAGCCCACGCGTTAAAAGTTCTTATCCAATTTATATCCAATTTATATTAAACAATCTTGGGATTCTTATCAAAATATCACATTTAAGTCAAATTTATGTTAAAAGGATATAAAATGTATATCAACATTTACATAAAATGTACATAAAATTATATCAAATGTATATAACCTTTATATCAAAATTATTCAGGTTCAAACACATGTATATCAAAATTATATCCAGAATTTGGGGGGTTAAAAATAAATTTCAAAGATGTTGGATGGCAATCACATTTATAGGGGTTCAGGGGTCATGGTTAGGTGTGGGGAAAGGGGTGGTGCCACCTGTCAAATGAAACATTTGATGGAAGGTGTCCCCCCTGTACTATTAACGCCTTTAGCTCAACACTGCAGCTCAGTTCTAGCTTTTATCATACTGAGGGTGAAACAATCGGAGCACTAACCTGGGGTTAAGGATACCTCGGATACCTAGGCTTGATAAGAGAGTGAATCAGGCAAGAGGGAGAGGTGGACGGCAATAGGCCACACAAAACAATCAATAAAAATCATTGAACTTAACTTGAAACTCCAAGGGTTTTCTACACCATCTGTGGCAGCATGTAGAGCCATCCAGTATGGTGCAACAATCACAGGTTGGGGAGGATCTGGACAGATTCTTCAGAGTGTGGGCAGCAAAGTTTATGACTTTCTCTAGAGGGGGAAAGGAGTAAAGAGGAAGGCTAAGGAATAGGCACAAGCAGTATACATGTTTGCTGAGCCCAGAGGTAGAGATAGAGTTATCGTAGAGTGGTGAGAAACTGACACAATTTACCAGTGGTTAGAAAGTTAATACGAGCAGCAGATGTGGCGTTAGTGATGAATCGTTGCAGTAGGAGGTCACTTTCAATGATGACCGCAAGGTTGCGAGTCATGAGTAGGGAGCAAAAAGGAGATCAGCGAGAACAGCACGAGGATGGCGTTGGAAGCTGGGAGTAAGGTGACTTCCGTATTTGAAGAGTTAAGCATGTGCAGTGAGACCATTGGTAATCGTCTTCAAGATGACTCAGGTTAATGAGGGAAAGGAGAAAAATATTTGAGTGTTGTCAGCAAAGAAATGGTAGTGAAAGGCAAAGAATGAAATAAGGCGACAGCAGAGTATAGAGGAGAAGAACAGTGGTCCAAGGACTGATCCTTGCTGGACAACGACAGGGAGAGATTTTTATTTATATTTATATTTTTTTATTGTGAAATTTGATCAAAAATGTGATCTTATACACAAAGATTTTAGCAGATTAATACAATACATAGCCTCTATCATAAAAGCAAAAGTTTGATCAGATAAAACATGAAAGAGAAAGAAACAAATCAATACATCATAAAAGAGCAAAAAAAGAAAAAGAAAATAACAGTTCCCACAATTCACACATATTCCAAGAACCAATCAGATAGTTCCATAGTGGATCAGACTAGTCAAGTTAGCTATATGGGTTTAGCTCCTTGAGCATTTGAACCACAGCATAAGTTAGAAATAACTCAGATCCAGCAGACAGACTTTTGCACATATCCTCTGAAAGTACAAGAACATTGTCATTACAGAAAAAGCTACCCAAGTGTCTTATTCGGATTTCCATCAGAGCAGGGCATTCTACCAGAAGATGTTGAAGGGTTTCTGGCTTTTCTGCAACATTAGAATGTGTACAAATATTATTCTTTCCCTCTTGGGTCATAGATCGAGTATATCGAATTTCAACAGTTGGCAAAACCTTCAAATGGAATCTCAAGAACAACTGTCTTATTACAGGGCAGTGATAGCAAAAAAGATATTTGGGCAGATCTCCTAGCAGTTTATCGATATAATGGAAGGCTGACTGTATTTTATATCATCGTGTTTTGTCAATTGTGGCAATCCAATCTACTACTTTAATGACGTTTTTATAGACAGGGGATTTGATACTAATACAGAGAGATCTTTGTTCATTTGATTCAACAGATCATTGGTAAGTGCTGACATTACCTTCAGAAATGGAGAAACCTTACGATTCAGACAGTCCTGTAGATTATCAAACAAAGTATTTGGCAAGGGAGACACCAGTTTTGCAATGATTGACATTACTCACCAATTGAACCAGTAGAGCAGTGTCAATAGACCCAATTCGAAGCGTAGCGATGCCATGGGAAGAGGGGAGGGCAGTCCCAGGACTCTCTTCCAAAGCCTCCCCCCCATCTATCCACAATTGGTGCTATATACTGCGCCATCCAGTTCAACACCATACATAATCTTTGGGATTACTTTTCCCACAAAGAAATGTATCAACGGTTTAATGGAGAATTTACAAAACTTTCCCAGAGTTTGTCTCATCTGGAAGGACAGTTGGTCAATTTATTTTCCCAAATTCTGAGTGGTGTACAGTTTGCTCGAAAATCTATTGATATTAAATCCCAGGTACAGCACTTCCTTCCTAGTATCAATCCTAATACCGTGAACAGCCCACTTTAATCTGCTGGTTTCATTCTTTGCGTTACTAACAGTGATAATGTGTTTTTTTTCTGGTTTATGATCAGATCGTTCTTTTTTGCATATATACTAAGCGCTGTAAGCAGCGTCTGGAGACCTATGGGCGAGCCATCCAAAAGTGTCACATCATCAGCGTAGGAGAGCCAACTAATTCCCAGTCCCCCAATTTTGGAGCTGATCAATGCTGCCTTTTCCAACTCATCGTTCAAGTCTGCTGGTTACAAGTTATATAAACATGGTGCGAAACTGCAACCCTGATGCAGTCCTTTAGATGTTGGGAAGGAATTTGACACGGACGCACCCGCATTCAGTCTCACCCTTACTGATGTGCCATCATGAATATATTCTAGTATGACCAATAAGGAAGGCGGTAGTCCCCATTTTTTCAATTTTGCCCAGAGTAGCTGGTGGTTTACAAGGTCAAAAGACTTTGAGAAGTCTATTAGGCAGATGTGGAGCGGATTTGGAATTCCATTCATCTTATGCCTAGAGCCATCTTTAAGTACTGAGAGAATCAAACCATTTAGAGTCGTAGACAGTCCCTTTCAGAAACCACACTGATTTCTTGGCAAGATGTTATTTTCCTTGATCCAAATCTCCAGTTTCTCCAAAATGAACGCTACGAAGATTTTACTATCACAGTACAGCAGGGCAATCTGTTGATAGTGGTTAGGATCGCACTGATTGCCTTTCTTACATATTGAAATGATTTTGGATTCCTTCCATGAACTAAGCATAGTACCTGATCTCAAAATATCACGCAAATGAAAGGTCAGTATCAGGGACCACAATTCCGGATTCAATTTGAGGATCGAATCGGTGAGACCATTAGGGCCAGCCGCATTTGAAATAGACAATTTTATAATGAGATGTCTAATGTCATCTGGCTCAAATTCTAAGTCCCACGAGGTTGTGATGTAAGCAGCCTTTCTTTTTTGGCCCCCCATCCCACATATCCTCCCAATGGGTCCGCCACTCTGGTTCATCTATTCCAATACTCTAATGTTCAGTTTGTGCAGTTTCCTCTTCATTTACCAAGGTGCAAAAGTTCCCAGTATTAGTCTGGCATAATGCTTTCAACATTCTTTCACTGGCCTGTTGGAATATTTGAGCTTCATGATTTCTCATCCAGTTTCTGAACCCTCTTAGTGCCTCCTTGCTTTACATATAATAAGATATATTTTCTAATGACCTCCACCATAACAATCTAAGCTCTTCTTTATACACTCATAAACCAACAAATGAGTGAACATAAATGGTAGTTCTATATCCACCATTTGTTGGCTTGTCTCTTTCCCAGATGAAGTCACAAACGCCCCCACTTGTGCATCTTGTCCTGATATAATCTATTGGGCCCTGATTTAAATAGGCCTCTAACTTTGTAGTCAGATTGACTCCCGTCCTATTAAACTTTACTTTATTATATTCATATAGAGCAGCCATGGACCCTTAGGCATTAGGGTGTGTAACAAGATGGACAACAAGAAACACGGAGGGGGGGAATAAGAAGTAGGTGAGGTCAGAGTATAGAACTAGTCAGATAGGAGGGAGGGAGGAGACGTGTCCAATCAAGTTACGAAAACAGCCACGTTTTCAGCTTTTTTCTGAAAAGACTCAGGGAGGAAAGACTGTGCACCTTGGAAGGGAGCAAGTTAAGTTCCAAGCCTTCGGTGATGCAGCGAAGAAGGCTCCATTTTCAACCTTGTTTGTTTTACATCTAGGCGTGACCAGCAGATCTTGATTATTAGACCGAAGGGATCTGCTATTAACCTTTTTACGGATGAGGTTTTGCAAGTGCAAGGGCAGAAGGCCGGATCTGCATTTAAATGTAATGACCAAAAGGCAGAAGCGGATTTGAGCTTCCACCTGGAGCCAATGCAGAGCCCGCCTCAATGCTGAGACATGGTCACAGAGAGAGAGACCAACTATGACCCGGAATGCTCCATTCTGGACGACCCGGAGTCTATTGATGTCCGCTTTACGTAGGCCCACCAGAGTACTACTACAATAATCTATCTTACAACAAATAATAGCTCTCGCTATGGTTGCAGCGTTATCCTGGGAAATGAAAGATCTCAGATGCGCCAGCAGCTTCACATAATAAACAGCTGCTGAGATAAGGCAAGCCACGTGAGACCTCATATTCAATAGTTGATTAAGAGTAACCACTAGGATTTTTACTTTTGCCTGTGGATGAAGTTTCACTTCACTAAGCATAAAGCAGCAAGTGTTGGGGTGCAACTTCGCTAGCATCAATGCAGTGCCTGCAGTCATCAACTCAGTTTTACTTCTGTTGAGGGAGAGATTATTGCCGTCCATCTAATTCTCAATCAGAGAGTAGAATCTATTAACCTTTTAATCTTATTTCTCCTACTACTCACCACAAGATTGCTATGGCACCCATAGATTTGCTGTTTGCTAAATAGTTGAAATGATGTCACAAGAATATTGTGGTCGCTAAGGTGTATTGATAATATCTCAAATCGACTACATCTGTCTGTCAAACATTGGACGAGATAATATTACGTAATCAATATGGGAGCATCCATATTCTCCTCTTCTCCATCCATCTCCTCTTACACCTATACTTGGGACTTCTTTCATCCCCAGTTTGCATCAAAAAGTTGAGGATTTATGAGCCAATTGATGTACTATTTCGAACCCATCTACCCATATTTGGTTCAACAGCTAGGTTTCTTGAAAGATAACAATATCACTCAATGGGAATGTCTTGTTCTGGTATTCATACTTCATAAAGCTATTGAAGCCTCTGGTATTCCACACCACTAGTCTGAGGGATTCACATGTCAGAGCTCACCTTCCCCAAACAAGTCACTTTTACGGGTATCCAACACCAAGGCCCAATTGCCCTGCACCTCCCGCATAGAGAGATTCTTAGGTTTGTCCGGCTACTTTTACCTCATGTGTGTTATACAACCCCACCTGTCTCTGTGAATGTTGCCCTTGATCAATATTCTTAAGCAACTCTTTCATTTATTTTCTCTGTTGATATACCATACATCCCAGATTTAAAAGTTCCTCTCTTCCTTCCAATATAGACTTTGATACAAATGAGGATTTAAGTTGTATCTCTGCCAAATATGTCCTTGTTTCATAAGGAAAACTGACAGACCAAATATCTTCTGATGATATTTCTATCTAGAGATGGCAGCGCATTCAACTGTAACGCTCACCTGATTCCCGCAGAGGCGCCGGTCTTGACTGGGTGAGTGCCGTATCTTCAAAGGTGATGTGTAACACACGGTTGGCTCTTTGGGCTGGACCTCTGTGCACTGTATGTCTGACTCGAAGAGTAAGATGTCTTAGGTAAGTGAACGCCGAGCTCTCCATCTGCCTCGGGGCAGGGTGCCGTAACCAGTTTCTTCACTGGATAAGGGTGCAGGCCTCTTGACCTCAGAGGACTGCTGTCCGTCGTTAACTGCACGAACGGTAAGTTCTGGGCACTTCAAATGTCTTAAAAGTCTTTTGTAATGATATCTCTTGTTTTGCAGGGTTCCGGCGATGGCGGATGGCGGGCTGATGAGAGTTGAGGATCGAACCCGCGAGAGGAATAGAAGCGCCTGGAAGCACGTAAGTAAGCGCTTGTAGCCTGCTTCACGATGCGCACTAACTGTCCCTTTTATCTTGCAGGTACAAGTTCGGAGCTTTAGAGAAGCTGAAGGGTGCTGGAATACCCACTGGATTCGGCGTGGGAAGGAGTAATGGCACGTGAGTAATAAAGTTGCCCAATGTCTTTAAACGCGCCTTCTTTTGTCTTTCAGATGCGGGATGCAGCGCCGAAGGCCTCCGGAGCGTGCGAAGAGCTGGTAAGCTTTTGTCTTTCAGATGCCGAAATGCAGTGCGAAGACCTCCGGAGCATGCGAAGAGTAGGTAAGCCTTTGTCTTTCAGATGCCGGAATGCAGCGCGAGGCGTTGGTGACAGCCGATGGACCAGGTAAGAGATGCGCTGCCACTGAAGACCGTAGTGCTAACCTGTTCTTTCTTTGTCTTTACAGGTGCTGCTGAAGACTGGATTCCAGGATGGTAAGCCTTTGTTCCCTTAGGCCCAGGATCAGAAGCAGAAGACACGATGAGCGTTCTGCTGCAGAGAATGCAGAATAACACAAAGCAAGATTCATCCATCGGGTGTGGTTTAAATAGCCTCCTGTAGTGCTTAGGTGTCTCCTTCCACAGCCACGCCTAGGTAAGAAAAGAGTTCCTGCTTTCCAGAAGTGTTCCAGTGTTCTGAACCTAGGGAGTGGCTCCTGCCCCACCCAACAGGAAAAGTAGTCCCAAACAGAAGAGGATCAGGGGTTCAACTGGCAGGTAAGTAAGCAGCATGGTCTGCTGCAGGTAAGTCCACCCAAGCATTATGAGCCCGGCGCTTCCAGAGCTGGGACTGGGCATCTTTATGAGCCTGGTGCCACTGGCGCCAGGACAGGGTCCAAAAGGTCCCAATTGGGACTGGCTGGCACTCGGAACCGGGGTTATGGGTCTGCTTCCAAGGGAGTCGGGCAAGTCCTGATCTTTTGGAAGCAGAGATCATGACATCAACATTTTAAAGATGTGCGACCGATTCAGATTTAAGTTTATATTTATGTTAGGTCTGAGCTCCATATATAGCTCAAAGGTCCTGGGGTCTGGTTCCTTCGTCAGTCTATTTTTCTAAGCCAACATCCCGTCTTTTGAGTTACTTTGACTTGATATGCTATGTTCTCGTATAGGAGTAGGCAGATCCTTCATGCCAAACAGCAGATCCAACAGACGTTCCCGATCAACCATTATTTTGCCTTCATTAGACACTTGCACCTCCACAGGGGCAACTTGTACTGCCTACTTATTAGCTCCTTCCTGGGAATCTCCTATCCTATCATTCTGTATCATACCATTGTTAGATATTAGCATATTGGTTTCTTTGGGTACCCTTGATGAACTCATTTTATCAATTTTTTAAAGATGGCGGCCCAACGCTCTCAAACTTCTCTTCTTTTATCCCCAATATGAGATTAATGTCTGTAATTTGTACTTCGTTTGAGTATCCGTTTTTTTCCACTTCATGAGATTGAGAAAGGGCTCATTTGTCCTTGTGGGCTCCAATGTGACAGCCTCATTGCTTCTAGCATTTCCTACTTTTATTTGTGACGTTTGACAGGAAATGTTGCATATACCCGGTTTAATCCAACTTTTTGAGTCACTTTCTCAGTGACTAATTTTAGTCAGGTAAATACAAATATGACTTTCTTTCCCCCGAGGGTTTTATCTTTCTTCCTTACTTTTTGATACACCCATCTGTTCCCTTACATCCTGTTCTTGGCAAGCTGGTTTTGCACCTTTCTCTTTTAAAGCATATCTAAGATACTTTTTTAAGTTTTATTGATTTTATAACAACATAACATACAGACTTAATAAACATCGTCCAGTGGTGCATCACATTATATGTCTGTTCAACTTTCCCAACACTCCCTTACCCCACGCCTATTCCAACTGTTATAACCCTGTGATCCGGATTAATCTTCGTGGACTCCCCACAGGATCTCATTTTACTATTTGTGATGGTGCATGTGATTGTGTCTGTGTGTCCTCCTGTGTAGGGGACGTTAATTCCTGTATCAACTGCTTCCAGGCCATCAGATTTCATTTTGTTGAGCCAGGCCTTTACGGGATGCCTCCAGCCATACAGCCGTCTCTGCCAAAGCCCATTTCTGGAGGTTTCTTAACCATGCGCTAATCGCTGGGCCTTTACGTGCTTTCCACCCCATCACGATCCTCCATTTCGCTAGAATGTACGCTAAATCTCTCAATTTGCTAACGTGTCTAGTCTGCTTGGGTCTTGGAAAAATGACCAGTAGGCACACATTATTGGTGACCAAATTTGCCGATAGGCCAATCTTGGTTAATGTCTGGGATACTCCTTCCCAAAATAAGTGTATTTCAGCACAGGCCCAGAACATATGCATCAGGTCTGCATTGACCAGTCCACATTTCTGGCAAGTTTGTATTGTCGCTGTGCTAAATTTTGCATTTCTCTCCGGCGTTAAATATGCTCTGTGGGTGACGTATAATTGGATCAACTGTAGTTTTGCATTTCTGGACACTCTCTTGTGATACCCCATAGTACTACTCCAAGCTTCGTCTGACAATTGCTCCCTCAAGTCTACTTCCCAGCATTGTTTAATCTGTATCAGATTCCTATCTGGCTTTAACATCAGGATCTTGTATAATCTTGATACTGCGTGTCCCCCTTCGGAGATGTCATATAGTGTTTCTATTGTGTCATCTTCAACCAGGACTCCACCCGCTGCTGGCCATTTCTGTTTCAGCCCATGTAGAAGTGAGGCATGGGTTATATGTTGCCCCAAACTAAACCCTGATTCTGCAGCTATCTCGCTAAAGGTCATTGGTCTCCCTTCGCTCAGTATATCACCCAGTGTGATTATCCCTCTACGCTCCCAATGTTTCCTAAGATTCAGCCACAACTGAGTGTCTCTGGTCCTGAGCGTTACCAGTGGAATCTGGGGTGAATAGGGCGCGTCTTTGCTCAGAAGGTGGCAGGCCCTTTGCCATATCACAATGCCCAGTTTGAGCAGCAAAGGGGGGCTAGGGCCTATTGGAACCTTATTCCATATCATCTCCTTTAGAAAGAATGGGGTACATGCCGGTTGAAGTAACTCTGTATCTTGAGTCTGTTCGTCAGATAACCAATACGCGGCAAATTGGAACTGACACGCCACAAAATACCCCTCATAGTCCAGCACGTTTATCCCTCCCTGCTCATACGTCCTTTGTAATCTTTCAAGTGCCAGTCTACACCTCAAATTGTGCCATAGAATGCTTCGGCAAATGGTATTTAGTATTTTAAAAAAGTTCTTGGTATATTATATGGGACGTTCGTTATATAATGCAGTAGCTTTGGGAGCACGGCCATTTTCAACAACGCGCCCCTCCCCATTAGTGGCAGTTTAGCCCAAAATTACATAGAATTCTCTATTTTATTGACCGCCTTCACCGTATTCTGCTGGTGTTCTACTTTACGATTATGGAAAATATTTACTCCCAGGTACCTAAATGTTTCTGTTTCCCATTTAATCAGTAATATCGATAGTGCTTCGGGGGACGTCTACTGTACCCAGCTAGGGGGAACAAGCTTGACTTCTGTACATTAATTGTGATCCCAGATAAGTCTGCGTAAAGCTGCAGCACATCCAGAACATCTTGTAAATTGGTCTCCGGTCGTTGTAAATAGAGGAGCATGTCATCCGCATACAAAGAGATCAAGTGTGTGCTACACCTTATATTAATGCCGGCTTCATGGTACTCTTTCCGCAGGTATACCGCCAGCGACTCCAAGGCCAGTATAAACAACATCAGAGACAAAGGGCAGTCATGGTGCCCGTCTTGACTGTAGCCACCGGGTTGCTGTATAATAGCTTGAACCATCTAATGTATGTAGGGCCTATACCGAGGCCTTTGAGAACCGCTAACAACCATGGCCATCTGACTGATCAAAGGCTTTCACTGTGTCTAGCGAGGCTACCGCCATTGGCTGAGCACTGTCCTGGGTGTGGTCAATGACATGGTGCAATCATCGTAGGTTGCATATAATATTTCTATGTGGTACGTATCCCGACTGGTCTGAGTGTACAAGTTTGTTTATCATGGGTTTCAGCCTGTTAGCCATCAGAGCCGTCAGTATTTTCCCGTCTTGGTTAAGTAGGGAGAGGGGTCTATAGGAGCCGCATTCAGTTTTAGATTTATTAGGCTTCAGCAACTGAACTATAATGGACTCTCTCAGTGACTGTGGCAAAATTCCATTATCTAGGGATTCATTCAGAATTGCTAGTAACAGGGATGTAATATCTGCCACAAATTCTTTGTAGAACTCGCTGGGCAGACCGTCCGCCCCTGGAGTCTTGCCCGATGGCAACCCTCTTATGGTATGTTCAAGCTCTTCTTTAGTAATGGGGGCTTCCTACTTGTCCATATCTTCTGCATTTAGGTTCGGAAGATCTATCAGCTCCAAAGCCTCTACAATCTCTGACTCTCGGATTTCCGAAGTCTCTTCATACAACATTTTATAGAACTCCGAGAAACAGTTGTTTATGTCCTGTTGTGTTTCGCACAGCTCCCCATCCTTCGCATCTGTTGCTCGAATCACACTGTGCTCCGTCTCGCTCTTGTACATCCAGGCTAACAAGCGCCCAGGTTTATCGCCCTCAGCGTGCTGGCGTTCCATGTATTTCCTATAACTCAATTTCCCAAGACTATCCCAATGCGCTAAACACTCCTGCTGTAGGGTGACAGCCTCTCGGGTGCTCCAATTGCAGAGGTCTCTTTGACCGTTTAAGGCTTCTAATTTAATTTTGGCCTTACGCAAGTCATTTTCTATAGCTGCCTGACCCCCATTCGCCTTAGCAATTGCCGTCTACCTGATCACTACCTTGAAAGCCTCCCATAACATGCCTGCTGATTCCACACTACCCGTATTGTGCGTAAAGTAGTCCTGCACCTCATTTTTAGATGTTACCGAAATGCCTCATCTTGCAGGGACTCACTACGTAGTCTCCAAGTCGGAATGCGATGCGCACTCTTGGGGGGCATGATCTGACAACACTCATGCTTTATATTCAAACCCGTGAATTCCCTTAGGTGATCCTCGCCTGTGAAAATATAGTCTAACGTAGTGTAAAGGTCCTGGGGGCTGTGTAATGTGAGTAACTTTGGGTCTGTGTATGTAAAGTGCACTAGATATCTATGAGCTGAAATTATTGCAACAATGTGCCTAGGAATTTGGCAGATGGGGCCGGGTGCGTACATTTCTGATCCGACCTATCCAGTATACAATTCAACGTACAGTTAAAGTCCTCGCCCCACAACAGTGTACCGTTTATGTGTGGACTAATTATTGGATAAAACGTGTGAAAATAGGCTGCCGTCTCTTGATTTGGTGTGTATGTGTTGATTATACAAAATTCCCTGTGTTCCACCTGGCCTTGCAACACAAACTACCTGCCCTCTTTGTCCTGAAAGGTCTTAAGCACCCTCAAAGGTGTCACCCATATTAATACAGCCCTAGCATAAGCAGAGTATGGCGAGCCCAGCGTAGTACCTCTCCACTTCATAGTCAATGCAGTGTGTCGCTCTTTTGTGAGATGAGTATCCTGTAGGAGTGCAATGTCGATTTTCTGACGCCTTAGGTACGTCATAATCCCATTCCGTTTAATGTACCTGTTAAGGACTCTGACATTCCAGGATGCAACTTTAAGTTCCACCATCACATTTGGAAATTCTAACACATTTCAGCCGTCCGGCATTCAAATCCCAATAGAAGTTAAACAGTGTGGATTCATAGGCAAACACCCAACTAACTATCGCAACTCCCATATCCTCCTCCCTCCCAAAAGTTGCCCAGCTCAATACCCTGTGCTCAGGCTTTCCAATATCTCGCCGTTGCTCCAGAGAAATATCCTGGTGTGTGGGCGCAGTAGGCGGATACATAACTTCCTTCTAGTATCCGAACAAACTCCACCGTCCCGGTGGTAGGTGCACCCGCGTGGTACGCCCTTAAAGAAGCACCACGTCATGGGCGCCTGCATTGATTATCCCATCCTCTTGTAGCTTCCATCTGCAAGGGTTCACCCCTTTCGTGGTTGCATGTTAAGTGATTCTTGTCCCCACAATGAGCTTGGTGCGCTGCATACATTTACTGGTCGCTACTCAGGCCTGCTTCTGTTCCGGTTGTCAAATTCTACGTGTCCATCCATTTGTGCGCTTCTTCAGCATTGTCGTAGAAAATGGCTTGTCTTTTATGGATCACCTTCAGCTTTGCTGGATACAACAACATGTATTTCAGATTCGACATTCGGAATCTCCTTTTAGCCCCTATACAGTTCATTCGTTGCTTCTGCACTTGAAGGGTGTAGTCCGGATAAGCTGTTATCGTGGCTGACGCACGTTGGTTCGTCCCCCCTGTGCGGAAGTACTCAAGGATCTCGATAGTTCAGAATCCGGGCTATTATTGGCCTTGGTCGTGATCCAAGTGATGGTTTCCTTGCTAGTTATCGATATGCTCTTTCAACTGTGAATTTCCTGCTGTAGCAGGGACTCTATGTATTCCGTCAGGTTGCCTCCTTCTCCTTCTGAGAGCCCAATAATTCGTACATTGTTGCGCCGAGCTCTGCCTTCTGCATCTTCAGCTCTATCTTCTAGGTTGCACACTTGTTATTGGAGCACTCTGACTTCTTGAGAAGTGTCTTTAAGGTCGCTCGTGTTTTCTGCAACTGTCTTTTCCAGTGTCCCTGTGCATTCCGCCAGTACCATCACATCTCGTCTCAACAGGTTCACATCTATTCTGATGGCATCAATTTTGGCTTCGAGAGATTCCTTCAGGGTTGCTATGGCCTCTAGGATCTGTTGATCCCCGCTCTCAAAGCACCGGCTCTGCTTGGGATGACCTTGCACCAGTGGTTTCAGCCATCGTAGTGGGCTTGGGAAAAGTATCCAGCATCAGTTGCTTAGTTTTGCTTTTCTGAGGCTTGGAAGCCATGAACACACTTCTTATCAGTAACCAGTACGGCACAATGGCTCCCTGATCAGTGTTCTGCTATGCTCATACAGCCTTCCGGTAGATGGGCCTACGCTCCTCTGGTGTCGCGCCCCTATTGCTGCGGGCCCCTTTGTAATCATAGGGTAGTGCCCAGGTCTCGGAACCGTGTGTGCTGATGCGGCTTGCGTGGCCTTCTTGCTAGGCGTTGCTGCTATGACAACTGCCCTTTCCTCCAGCAAGGACTTTTGGCTTCCAGGGGCCCCCTGTTGCTATATGAACTCTGTATAGGTTGTAAAGCTGTGCCAGCCGTGGCACTATTTTATGCCAGGACCAGCATCCATATGCCAGCCTGTATTCAGTTGCAACAGGGAGAGCTTACAGTGTCCACTCCCTGTCGTGTGTCCGCCACTAGGTTCTGTGGGGTGACTCCCAACTTGCTCCTCTGATGTACAGCTCTGGTCTTTACTGGGTGTGACCTCCTTGTCCCTTGTGTCACACTATTTCTGTGAGCCAGGAAAGGCCTTGTGTTTAGCCGCCTTGTTTTATGCAGTTTTCGTTATGTCATAAAGGTGCATTGGAATTAGACTCTATCATTGGACCGCATTATGCAGCCTGACTAGTACTTTGCTGTATGTCTCATAATTACAGGTGCAGCTTATTTGCCGACTGCTTTTCCCATTTTGTGGGTACAGAGACAGTATGCTAGCTAGCTGCTTTTACATGCGTGTTTACAGGTATTGTATGCTTAGTGGTTCATCCGTTCACCCAGTATTCACTCAGGGCCTGCTTCCAAAGCGTTCCCCCTAGACTCCTTGGTCTGGGATAGCTCCCTCTCTGTTTCACAAGGTTCAGAAATGTCCTCTTCCCCTGAAGATAACTCTGTCTCCCTTTCTTCCCCTTCCTCCTCACCTTTAATCTTTGGCTTGGGTTCTCTCGTCTTCTTTCCTCTCAGAGTTGGTTTCTCCTTTTTTTTAAGAAGGTAAGGACGGCCACGGAAGGACGCCACAGTGCCACTTGAATAGTGGGCTGTGGTCGATTCCCTGTGACTGTCAATAATGGGGAAAAAGCCTGAGGCATAAAAAAAACCCAACCACAAGGATGGATGACAGCTGTAGCTCTATTCCACGGAATAGATGAGTGCGAAGGCTCTGAAGCAGGAAGAACTCAGAATGGAATGTAACAGAGTACGAAGAACAAACTAGCGCACCAAGGAGGGAGTCAGAAGGAAGCACGGGTGGTAAACATAGGCGTCCCATACCGATAGACAAAAGAAAGGCAGATAGCAAAAACAAGAAGCCAGGCGGAGGAAGGAAGGAGGAGGAGCCAGGCGGCGGACACGAGTAGAAGGACTGAAGTTAAGCGGGAAGGAAAGAACATGAAAAACAGCTGAAGATAAGAAAGCGGGCGGAACACTGCAAGGGAAAACACAATGGAGCGTAACAACAAAGGGAAACCAAAAGTTGCAACGCATCTGTAAACCGGAAGAGGAGGGCTAAATACTTCCGGAACAGACGCGAAGATGAAGAACTAGACCGGCAAGCACGTAAAAAGAATATGTGTTGGCAAACTTAATGGCGGCCTCCTTTCAAGCGGTCCCAGAGCCGCCACTTGTTCCAGGGCATGACACTCTGGTCCGCCCAAGCACGCATCAGAATAATGTCAATTTCAAATTACCCAATGGATATGTTATCATTATTATTCTGTGTGCGCACGGAGCAGGCATGCGTCTCCGCAGGGAGGCCTGTTTCCAGTGAGAGATGTGCTTATGCGCACGGCTAATTGTACACACATGCATTCCCTACCGTAAGCACGGACGTCAAGGCAGCTCGCGCTGCTCCGGCATGTAGTCACCTAAGTGACTCTATCTGGGTATCTGCTGTGATCCGCAAGGGCACTTGTTCATGAAGGCACCTCAGACCCATGGCCGTGCGGTCTTGCACACAGTGTGTCTCAACGGCTGCGCGTGGTCCCATTTGCACAACAGTAGAATCTTCTGTGAGCCGTATGTGCCGCCCGCAACTGGTGCGAAACACCTCTGTTCCTCCTCCTTTAGTCTAATTTCTGTGGGCTCCGGCAGGCTGACGATTTACTAGCCAGAGTATGTCTGCTTGATCCGAATGAGCCCTATTCTGCGGGCTGCAACTATGAACAGCAGACAACGTCCGTGTCACGGACGCAAGCTGTAGTCTTCCTGCAACCTCCCGTTCTATATTGACCCAGTGTTTGATTCCCCTTATTTGGTATGCTAATTGGCACTCCAGTACCGGCGCTAATTGTGCTGCGTACAGATAGCTTTCCAGGTCCGGGATAGCTAGCACCCCTGCCATTTTAGGTGCCATTAATGTGTGTCTAGTCACCGTAGGCCTCTTCACGGGCACATATGAAACTAAACATCTGGGATTGCAGATAATTCAGTGGTGTTCTCGGGATCCAGACAGGTAGCGCATGAAATATATATAGTAGTCACGGTAGTAGGGTCATTTTTATCACTGTCATTTTCCCAAACCATGAAATTTCGGTAGCCCCCAGCGTGTCAAGTCTAACTTGCGTCTATTGAAAAATGGGACGATATTGACTGTATACAGATCTGTGTATTTTGCAGTTAGGTGTACTCCCAGGTATTTTAGAGTATGTGAGGCCCACGAGAGAGGAAAGTCTCTCTTCAGTTGTGTGATCGTGTCTGGGGTTTCTGTGGTGTTGAGAATTGTTGATTTTGTTAAATTTATTTTGCATGTAAAAGAGGAGGTCGTCAGCAAATAGAGCTAGCTTATGATGGTATCACACAATCTTGAACCCTTTAATGTCAGCGGAGGCTCGCACCTGACAGGGCAGCGGTTCCATAGATAGGGCGAACATTAACGGAGATAGGGGGCATCCTTGGCGAGTTCCTCTACGTTAATGCACCGGGTCAGATAGAATCCCATTTACTTTTATCTTAGTGGATGGTAGCACGAAGTTCGCCAATATCAGCTTACAAAATCGTTGGCCCAGCCCACATGCCTCAAGAACCTTGGATAGGTATGCCCAGTCACCCTATCAAACGCCTTCTCAGCGTCAATAGATAACTAAGCCATCTTCCTCTTATATTTTGCGCCCAGGTCGAGATGTCTATCGTACGCCGAATACGGTCATGTGCTTGGCATCCTGGTATAAACCCGGTCTGGTCCACTAATACCAATTCTGGAATCACGTGGGCTAATCTTGTGGCCAATATTTTTGAATAAATTCTGCAATCATAATTTAAAGCCGTGATTGGTCGATACGAGGGACATAAGGAGGGATCTTTAT
This sequence comes from Ambystoma mexicanum, assembly GCF_040938575.1. Lineage (NCBI taxonomy): Eukaryota > Metazoa > Chordata > Amphibia > Caudata > Ambystomatidae > Ambystoma > Ambystoma mexicanum. The sequence continues at coordinate 185,105,955 of NC_090926.1, forward strand.
CTGGTTTAGCCAGTAGGGTCACGTTCGATTTGCCCATACTGGTAGTTATCTTGCCAGTTTCCACAAAGGAATTAAACAAGGGAACCATAAGAGGTATGAGGGTTGTTGAGAATTTTTTATAGAAAGCGGCTGTATAGCCATCTGGGCCGGGCACCTTGTTACCTGGGAGGGAGCAAATAGCTTGTGCTATTTCTTCCGTTGTTATCGGACCATCTAGGGCTTGTCCCTGGGTCCCAGTAACCCGGGGCAGTCAGGCTCCCTTGATAAATGCTTCTTGTTGAGGTCCTGTGGGTGGGTCGGCTGTAAACAGCTCTTTATAATGTTGTGGGTGATGTTTAATTGGAATGGTAGCTTAGGTCACTGTTAAAAGCAGGGTAGGCTACGGAGAATCGTGGCTGAGTTACATGGTGCATCACGCAACAAAAAAGTGCTATCGGAGACACATGTTTAGAACATCTGCGCTTAGGGGTAGAAGACTTCTGGGAGGTCCTGGAAAGTCATGCGCGTGGAGGGGCAGGGTTGGAAAGCCTTCCGTTCCCAAAATGTTGAGACTGATGTAAAGTGTGTAAAAGTAAAATAGAAGTAAACCGTGAAGAAGTGAATGAAAGTACAAGTCAAATGTGGCGAGGGAACTAAGGTGGAGGCAAAGTGTTAAGAATGAAAGTGAGAAGGTGTCAAGTAAACGTATTAAAAGGAGAAGGGTGGGGCCTAGATTACCACGCTTGCATAATACGCACAAACGTGCCGCAGAAGGGGTATGCCACACACTGCACTAGGAGAAAGATATAAATATGTATTTTGATGCAATATACAGCACACTTTCTGAGGAAAATTGGCTAAAAAGCCTCAGTGTTTGCGATTGTTTTGTAGGGTAACACCAATCCAATATATGCAAGTCACCAAGAGTGCAAAGGAACATTAATGCTTTGCTATAAAAAATGCATGCCACATTGAAAACATGTCCAACTTGCTGCACAATGTAGATCAGTGTAGACACGTAATAACATTGCAGTAAAGGATGCCCGGCCACATTTAGACATATAACTAGACTGGTTGCACCAAAATGCCAGTCGAAGCAATAACACTCATCAGAAAGAGAGCATACATTCAAGCCTGCGTCTCTGTGGCCTCTAACAACACGACCAAATTCTTTAAAATCTGCAAGCAACTGGCCAATCCTGTTGCAGTCTCTACCTCTCCTGTTCCCTTAACAGGCCCTCCATACGGCTTTAGCCTCTCGCTTCTCTGCTAAAACTCAGGACATCCTGTCCACTATCTCCTCTTTCTCTCCCTCTCTCGGCCCCCCTTTGGCAATCTCTCCCTCTCCTCCTCCTTTCTCATCTTTCTAACACCTGACGAGCTTTCTAGACAAGTCCCATCTATGGAAGTGTCATCGAAAAAGGTGGTCGCCAGCTCCTCTAGAACCATCAAGGACCATATTGACACCCTTGCTCCAACCTTGGCCGATTTCTGTAATCATTCTTTTCCCACTGGAACTTTCCTCTCTCCCAAACTCTTGGAAAAGTTGTCCATCTCCCAGCGTACTCGCCACACTGAATTTGTTGGTTGTCTCCATGACCGTCAGTCTGGCTTAAGAGCTGCCAGAGGCACGGAAACTGCTCTCCTGAACAGCTTTGAAGATCTGATCTCCAACCTCGATTCCAGCATTCCTTCTGCCCTCATCCTCCTTGAACTTTCCTCTGCTTTCAACATGGTCAACCACGCCATCCTGATCAATCGACTCTGTGAGAACCTGGGCATCAAGGATCAGGCCCTGTAGTGGCTGACCTCCTTCCTCTTGGACCGCCCCTCACAGGTCCAATTTTGGTCCCTTTCTCTCCACCACCTCTCTCTACCTGTGGCGTCTCCCCAAGGTTCTATCCTCTCACCCTGGTTCTTCAACCTCTACTTGGCCCCTTTGGTCCACCTGATCTCTACCTTCTCCTCTAACTTTCAGTGTTATGCAGATGACACTTGGCTTTCCTTCAGGCTCTCCTCTCTCGCTCATTCCTGGTGTCATCTTCAACTTCACTCTCTCTTTCTCTTCTCACATCTCGGATGTCACCAAGAGGTCCCACTACCAGCCACACCTCCTCAAAGGGACTCTTCCTTTCTCACTTTCCCCCCGAAGCTCACTGTCTCCAGAGCCCTGGTTCTCTCTAGGCTGGACTACTGCAACCGCCACTTTCTCAGTCTGCCTTCCTCTACTGTCCGCCCTCTGCAATTAATCCAGAACAGGACTGCAAGACTTATCCTTGGCCTCAAGCCCAAGGATCGTATCTCTCCAGCCATGAAATGTCTCCACTGGCTCCCGGTGGCTGCAAGGATCAAGTTCAAGACCCTTTGCATTGTCCACAAGGCTTTCTGGTGCTGGCATACACACTACATTCAACACTCTCTTCCAAAATACCTTCCTTCTCAAGCCTTAAGGGTTAGATGCTTCTCCAGACAGAGAATGGGGGTGGAACTCCCTCCTCTGCAGGTGCCTCCCCCTGGAATGTCCTCCCTGCCCCTCCTAAACTTGAGCCGGACCACCTGAAGTTCCGGAAGCAGCTCAAAATGTTCCTCTTCTCTTCTGCTGTCTCGCTCTCCCTCCCCTGCTGACCTACCTATCTGCTGTACCAACTGGTTGCTTGGCTAATGGGGGAAAAATGGGCTCTATGATGGAACACTCCTGTGCTTCGTTTACTGGTTATCTCTAATTATTCAGTGCAAGGTCACATGTGTGAAAAGGTGAACCCAACACCTTTCATAATGAGAAAGTGGAAATTCCTGTTTACCTTGCTGCGATTAGTTTTCATAGAGTTTTGTAATTACAAGAAATTACACGCTAGATGCAGTGTCTGAGATAGTGTTTTTTAATATACAAAGGGTAGACAGGTAGTCTGGAATTCGTCAGCCGACACATGTTTCGAACCCTAAGGTTCCTTCTCAAGGCAAGAAAGGTAGTCTGGGTCTTGGATTGTAGACTGATGGTGGAAATGTATGGCCGTATGGTTGAAGTTCTAAAAAGTTGTTCAATTTTCAGGGCTTTTGCCTGCGCGACCATGTCTGGAATCTGGAGCCGAATGGAGTTGCTTGGCTACCCTCAGTCTCACTGAGTCGAGGCTGTTTCTTGATCAGTCACCCATGCACTGCTTCTGGGCCTACCACGCATTTAGGGGCTGTAACTGTAACCCTACAGCCCCTTGTTCTCCTTGCACTACCCAGAGCTCCGCTGCCCTGGCTGCACTTACTCAGAGCATTGCTGCCCTGTTGTCCCCTCCCCTCTCCCTTGCACTTCCCCCTCCCTGTCCCTGAATCCAAATGCCAGTCTAGCCAGGTAATTACACTTAGCAGGACTGCTTTATCAGAAATGCCCAGTTAAAAAAAGTCATACCAAACTGAGGAATTACTAGACTGGCTGCATCAAAATGCCTCTCTAGCCACTAATACCACATATCATGCCTGCTTAGCATGGACATGGACAACCATTATGATTTATTGCACAACCCTGCCCCCAAACATCCCCTCTCCCTCCCATCCCCTACCCCAATCCCTACCCCAACATCAGTTAATTGGCCCAGAATTACCTCCACATCCCTCTTTCTTGTCCCAGTGCTTACGTATGAGACTCCTTGCCTCATAGTTAAGCACTGGGAGGAGAAAGAGTGGGGCTAGGAGTAATGAAGATTACAGGTAGCTAAATCAGGCATTACCTTCATGTAACTCTACCTCATCCCAGTACTGCCTCATACACAAGTACTGGGATGAGGAAGAATAGGTCTATGAGTAATGCAGATTACCAATAAGTAATCAAGGCATTAAAACGCAAGTAGGGGTGCAACACCATTGAGCTAACGGGGCTCCAGCTTCCCCTCCCCTGAAATTGTGGGTTATGTTGACTTTACGTGGCTGACCTATAGAGCAGTTGCCGGACAGAGAAGTACACAGATGTTAAATGGCACCTGGATTTCGCTGTTAACAAGGGCCCGGCCAAGTAATTACTAACGTATAGCATTTCACTGTTAGTACCTGCCTTTAAATGCCAAATTGTTTAGGCAATTGAAATTGTAATGTGGGTTTACTACTTGCATGCAAGAAGATTGATTTGAAGGGTAGAGCGGGAACAGGAGACCAGTCATTCTCACAGCAGTCTATAAGCGGGTGCTTTCAGACTTAGAGGAGAGAGTTAACTGCTAGTAACATTGAGGATGCACTAGAATAGTCTCATTAAAATGCGTAAAGAAGTTAGATGCCCCCACACAAATAAGTTTGCTCCTCCCCCACCACACGTGAATTTAGCGCCTCTCCCAACATTTGAAGGGTTAGCCCCCCTGAAATGTAGGTTTGGTTGCACCCCTGAACACAAGCACACACACCAATTACCATATATACACACGCACACCCAGCCATCCATACATTTAAGTGTGCACCATTTCACCATAAAGGCACACTCAGGCACCCACCCATACATTTAAGTGTGTATCCTTTCACCGTACACGCACTCCCAGCAATCCATACATTTGTGTGCACCCTTTCACCATACACTCACACAGGCAGACACCTATACATTTAAGTGTGCACCCTATACATTTAAGTGTGCACCCTATCATCATACACTCACACAGTCACCTATACATTTAAGTGTGCACCCTTTCACCATACAGACACACCAAGGCAGCCACCCATACATTTAAGTGTGCATCCTTTCACCGTACACGCACACACGCATACCCAGCCACCCATACATTTGTGTGCACTCTTTCCCCATCACACGCACACGTCATGGGGTTGAGGGAAGCCATAAAACTTCAAAAATAAATTGTTTCTTTTTGAAGTCACTCTGACTTCATAAAGAAATTATTTCCGTTAAGGGCCGAACCATAACGGAAATAATTTCTTTATGAAGGCAGAGTGACTTCAAAAATAAACTATTTATTTTTGAAGTCATAGGGCCTCATTATAACTCAGGCGGTCTGGAAATAACGGTGGCGGTAAACCCACCGCCACTGTTGTTTCCGGACCGCCTGATCCCGATTCCTGCAGGCGGGAGGTGATGTTCCCGCCAGGTCTGACCTGGCGGGTTTAACACCGCCCGCCTGCAGGCGGACGAGGAAACACCGGCAGCATTACGAGATGCTGCCGGTGTTTCCATGATCCCCATTTCCATCGAGTCCCATAGGACCATAGGACTCGATGGGAATGAGGATTAACACCATTCTGCCTCTGTGATTCCCGGAAAACCGGGGTTGTAATGCCCCGGTAATTCCGGGAATCACGGAGGCGGAATGTAATACGAGTCTGGCAGTAACCAGGCGGTTTTACCGCCGCGGTTACCGCTGGACTCGTAATGAGGCCCATAGGGCTGCCCCCACCCCATGACATTGAGGCCTCCAGCCTAGGGTCTTAATCTCATAGGGTGAGAGTAGCCCCAGGACTTCAAAAAGAAAGTTTCTTTTTGTATTCACTCTGCCTTCACAAAGAAATTATTTCTGTTACAGAAGTAATTTCTTTATAAATGCAGTGAATTCAAAAAGAAATGTAAAAATAAAAATTTTGAAAACATTTTTTTTCTTTTTTTTTTTTACCTCAGGCGGGGCCCCCTCCCAGGATATGTGATCGCGGGCCCCCGGAACCACGAGGGCTGCAGGGGCTCCTGTTACGCCAGTGTGGGCTGTCGATGCTGCGCAGGGGACCGCGCAGACTCTGGGAGGCTTTGGTGGTCAATAATGCATGAAGGGGATTGGTGAAATGGGACAGCCCCCAGAATTTACATCAGAAGGCCTGAAAGGGATGGCGGCCGCACCCCCTAAACGCACCTCGAGCCGAAGCTAGGGCCTTGAAGGTTGCAGGTGCACACTGATTAGCTAACGGAAGACATGCACAGCTGTGTTCCCTTGTAATTGGCAAGGCTTTCATTTTGGAGGGACACCTGCAAAAGCATTAATTTCACGTTTCTTTAGTGAGGAAGCAATAAAACTAGAATGAACTGTAGGGTCTGATGATCATAGCTAGGTAACAATCAATTATGATTTACAAAAATGACAATGTACGGAAAGATTTAGCGCTCACGTTTCGCCTTGCATTAAGAAGTACATGCATTAATGCGCGCGCACGCGCGCACGCACGCACGCACGCACGCACACACACACACTAAAATCATGCGTTAATCTTATTGCTAAAAAAAGTGAATGTGGACACCCTCCCTCAGCTGATTTTAATACACCTCTACTAATAACAGTTGTTGCCATGTGTCGACTCACAGCGTATTCAATTCATCAGATCGTCAGATGAGTTGCCCGGTCAGCAATCCAACATGTAACCTGGAAGTCACAACCTGTAACCTGGAAGTCACATGCCATTCTCACATCATGCGCCTAGCTTGGAGGGCTATTTTAACAACTTATCAGTTTCGATCATATTTCGAGCAGACCCCCAGCAAAATAAAAAGAACTCTTGCCACGATAACAATAAAACCAGGTAAGTAAGCAATTTAAAAACCACGGACCTGTGTGAAGAGGTGGCTTCTTCCGGTGGAACTGGAAGGCAGCGACGACACAAAAGAAGGCAAAAGAAAGAGATATTGAAATTAAGAGTTTGGCCCAGACTGCATAGAGTCCCAGCGATGCCCACATAACCAGAAGCTGCTGTCTTTCTATTCGGATATTTATAGAAGGCGTCCCAATGAACATGAGGCAGCTGCTGGGGAATAGGCGTGCCATTGGATGGCTGGCAGGGTGACCTTTTATTTCAAAGGTCACGTTTAAATGGCAGATGACAAACTTAGTGCGTTTCTCAGCCACCGGCTAGCCTGTGGTTCATCCGATATAACTTCCACACCATGTGTCAGAAAACTAAGTACAGAACCATTTACTTTTGTAGTTTACTTAGAATAGATGAGAGCGGGGCGGCATGGTATAAACCTACAGCAACACATTTCTTATCAGGCACTCTATTAAATCCGAATCGCCATTAATTGGAACATGCCAGGTGAGAAAAGGCTGGCTAATCGGGATCTCCGGGTGGCAGCGCGCCAGGGAGTGCAGCAGAACGATATCTGGCACTTGTGCTCTCTTTCCTGGCACTCTCCAGGCTAGAATACCAACATTTGTTTTTTCAGGCATATTTGTCTACTAGCACCCTTTATTTGCCAGAGACACTGAATATCAATGCTTTCTGTTTATAAAGCATTGTAGATGGACAGGGCAAGTATACACCGAGGTTCGGTTCCATTAAGGAATTGTGAGTGACATCATATGAGGAGGGATTCGGCCAAAATGACCAAAACCAATTTACCTACCCCACCAAAAGACCTAATATACATACCACAAAAAGTTAAAACTGCCAACAGTTCGAACTTTTTGTGGTATGTATATTAGGTCTTTTGGTGGTATAGGTAAAAAAAAAAGAAACACAAAGGCTGCAGGGGTGTGCCCTGCAACACTCCCGCTCAAAAGAAAAAAAAAAAAGGCTGCCGGTGTATACCCCACCACAACACGCTCACTATACTGTACAGTATATTGAGCTGGGTTTGCAGGGGACACCCCCGCAGCTGACCCGCTAAAAAAAAAATAAAAAAAAATAAAACAAAGGGTGCTGGGGTGTCTGCCGCAACACCCCGCTCACTATACTATACACCGCTGCAGCTGACCCAAAAAAATAAATAAATAAATAAAAAAGGATCCTGCGCCACCGGTTCCCGATCACGGAAGTGAAAGCGAACTGGCATCGCAGGGACCAGCGAGACTGAAGGAAAGATAAGTAGAGGCAGTGGGGGTTTGGGCGGCGGTGGGAGGGGGTTTAGGGCTTCTTTAGATTTGGGGTTGTTTTACCTTGAATGACCGAATGGGAAATGTACGAGCAATTTTGCATTACGTACATTTCTCATTCGGTCATTTCTGTCGCGGTTGTTTCTGCCACAGTAAAATAATCCCAATTCATGAGGAGAGTGTCGGTCGGCCGGTTCTAGGATATTTGTTCTTGAAAATTTGCTTGAGGCCCACTTGTTTGCAATTTTTTTAAACACATTTCCTGCAAATAAAATGCCCGCCCCCGCCCCTCTCCACAACCCACCCAAGTCCCCCGGACAAAATTAAATACCTAAACCCAACTCCCCATATATATTTGCAAGGAAATGTGTTAAAAAATTGCAAACAAAAGGGCCTCTAACAAATTGGCACGAACGCTCAGGGCACTCTAAACTGTCAAAGTGACACCGAAGCTGGAGTTTTCTAGAACGTCGCAGTGAGAGTGACACTTGGAACCCCCACGTGGAAAAAATCCTTATTTATAGCTGCCCGTTTACAACACATTGACGTTTTTGTTGTTGCATTCTATTGATGATATTGGAGGACGAATGGGTTCTTGCTGTTGCACCAGCCACAGCCGCTCCAATGTCTTTTCATCAGTGCTGATCTTTTCTTGAGTCTTGCAAACTGAGTTTTTTCTGCTGCTTTTGGGCTTACTGCACAAAATTACCCAGACTCGCTTTTAAGTGGAAAAGGTCACTTTAATGTGACAGACCACAGCACACAAAAAACACTAACCTGGCTCCCTGGCCTTACAGACTAACATATCAATTTTAACAAATTGCCAAACAAACAATTTCAATTCCCCAACACATAAATAAATGAACAATTTAAATTCCTCCCTTCCTGTCCCTTACTCCCTCCCATCCCCTTAAATTCCTCTCAACCTTCATTCCCGCTTTCTCCCATCTTCTCCGCGAGGCCACGCCCCTCCCGCTTCAATACCTCTTCCCCCTCTTTGTACCCCAGGGGTGGCCCATTCATGCAAACAGCACCACCCCCATCCTTTACCGCGCTAGTACCCCATTGTGCTTCCCCCACCCCACCTCCAAAGGGCTATGTCCCCGTCACTAACCCAAAGCCCCTTTCTCTCCACAAAACTCCCCTCAACACCAATCTCCTCACCTATTCTATGACCTGCAGCCAGGCTGGCCTGCCACATCAGCAACAATGAGCACCTTACATCACATCGCCCCTTCTACTGCCCCAGCCTGTCGCACAAAAACCACCAACTCCTCTAGCTCCCCCTGACCATTCTCAAAACCTGAAATTAAAATAGGGGGAAACATAAAAGAAAAATCCAAGCCCCCCCTAATTACCAAAAAGGGGGTGGGTGGGCAGGGACAAACGCTACGACCTAACCATCGCTTGCTCCCGAACGTTCCCTGCCCCCTTAAATACCCCTGTAAGGTGCGCTATGCGCAGGCCAGCTCGCTGGCCTGTGCAGCGTCCAAAAACAACCTGGGGGAAACGCTTGCGTGTTCCCCCCGGTCCTCCTCCTTTGGGCTTGATGCACAAAATTACCCAGACTCGCTTTTAAGTGGAAAAGGTTGCTTTAATGTGACAGGCCACAGCTCACAAAAAACACTAACCTCGCTCCCTGGCCTAACAGGCTACGTATCAATTTAAAAAAATTGCCAAACAATTCAATAAATAAACAATTTCAATTCCCCAACAAATAAACAATTTAAATTCCTCCCTCCGTATCCCTTGCTCCCTCCCGTCCCCATAAATTCCTCCCAACCTTCATTCCTGCTTTCTCCCATTTTCTCCCTGAGGCCACGTCCCTCCTTCTTCAATACCTCTTCCCCTCTTTGTACCCCCAGAGTAGCCCGTTCATGCAAACAGCACCAACCCCTCCTTTACCGCGATAGTACCCCATTGGGCTTCACCCACCCCTCCTCAAAAAGGCCATGTCCCCGGCACCAGCGAAACCATCCCCTGAGGTGTTCTTTCTGCCTCACCCCTCCTTTACCAAGTTCTCCTCTACCTCCAACTCTTTACAATGTCCTCCACCGCCAACCTAACATCCCCCGGCCCCAGGTAATACATGTTCCCCAATAATGACAGATGTACTCCATCATCCCGAAACAAAGAAATCCTCGTAAATTATTTCCTGGTGCTACATTATTTGCACCCCCCCCAGGACCTGCAAAACTTGGCCATCTCCCGGATAATCTTTTTTCTTGTCCTTTCCACTGCCCCTTTGTTCACCGCCCCCTCCATACTCTTCTTGGCAATAACTTGGTCCAAACCAGCCCCACCTTGGGCCACATCTCCCTTAGCCAGCTCAGGTCCCTTTTCATCTTCTTTAGTAGTGACACCCCTGTATCGCTAACTAGATCATACTCCCCTGCATGCAGAATTATTGCCGCCGGAACCCCATGGCGCTCCCTCAAACCCGCAAGCAATGGCAGCAATTGGTCCCACCTAACCCCCCTATCCCGGACCATCTCACTAAAGCAATGTTATAGCTACATCACAATTGGGTCCCAAAAATTCTTTTTGCCGTGTCTTTTCCTGCCCATTTCACAATGGAGTGTCCACATATCCATATCTGTGGCAACTCACCACTCCTTTGTGCCACATCTGCTAAATAAATGTTTTCTCTCCACCAACTGCCATTCCCATGAGCCCCCCGGATCTCTTTCCTATCCTAACCGGCCCCATTCCCCAACTCTCTGATGTACCCTTTGTATTTTCCCAATTTCCATCGCCCCAAACTCTTGTCCTTCTCTTCTGATAGACCCATTCTGCTACCTTCCGTTGCCGCCTCCATCCTGAAAGAATGAGTTCCAATATCTTCAGCTCTCTCCCCAAAAACCAACAAAGCCCTCCTCATGACCCCCAGAACTTGAGCTGTCGTCACTGCAGACCCATTTCCATGCTGGAAAACCAAACCCTCCCTTCCCCTACATGTCTCCCGCCACGCTACTCTCGCCTTCACTGGACACAACCCTTTACTACCTCTATCCAGAAGCACCCAACAGCTCTTTCCTTTCTGATCTGTCTTTGATCTGCCACTCTATATCCATTCCTATTTCTGATAAATGTACATCTTCCCACCATAGACCTTCTTCACTTCTTCTCCCCCCCACCAGTTCAGACACCCTAAATGCCCCAAAGAACAACCAAATGAATCAGGTCAAAAATATAACCCTCACCCATGATGACCAGCACAGCCCCCCCCCCCAAAGCCTTGGACAACCTCAATAACAGAGCTGTTGAAACCGGTCTCCTGCTATTCTTACCCTTCCTGTTGTCCCTTGCCCATCCTTCCAACATCCTACGTGCCATCTCACTGCCACTGGGCTGAAAGTCCCAAAACCATTTCCCGTAAAAAGCATTGACCACCCATTTCCCAGCTATCGTTGCCCTGGACCAACCCTTGGCCATACACCCCAGTATAAAATCAACCACATCATCCCTTCTTCTCTCCTCCGGGTCCTCCATGCCCTTCCAACTGGGGCGCTCCCCCTTTTATAAATTCCAGAAATCTTAGCCAAATCTTGCAATCCTCCCTGACCGCTCCTGACAATCTGACCCTGTGATGTGGTACTTAACCCCCGCCATAGACTGCGCCATGTTTCTACAAAAAAGTGCGACCCGAGGCCCATTACACGACATACGAAATTGAGACCAGTGTCATTTTATGAGCCGCTATCGCCTTCTCAAGCAACCCTACAAGCCTGCTCACTTTGTTGTGCGGCAAGCATGAGGTCATGGCCACTGAATCCAACTCTATCCCTAGAAAGGTCAACACCACCGCCTGCCCCTCAGTTTTATCCTCTGCCAATGGCACTACCAATACCTGCTTCAATGTCTGAAACGCCTCCAGCATCCTCTGACATTCCTGTTCCTTGCCCGCCCCACTGATGAAAAGAAAATCGTCTAAATAATGCAACACTCCTTCACAACCCGAACAGTAAGTAAAAACCAGCTGCAAAAAAGAGCTAAAATGCTCAAACAATGCACATAAAATTGCACAGCCCATAGGCAATGCTTTGTCAACATACATTTGGCCTTTGAACTGCATCCCCCAGCAGCCAAAAATCTTCCGGATGCACCGGTAACAAACAAAACATTGCCTTGACGTCGCACTTGGCCATGAACGCTCCACAACCTTCCTTCCTCACCCAGCCCACTGCCTGGTCTACACTGGCATAGGACACCCCGCAGTCTTCCGGCGAAATAAAATCATTCACTGACATGCCCTCCGGCCACGGCAAATGGTGAATTAGTCTGAATTCTCCTGCAACCTCCTTCTTAGGCACGACCCCCAACGGGGACACCACCAAGTCTCCCGACAGATCCGTAAACTGACCTACCACTCTCCCCCATCACCTCCTTGTGCAGCTTCACTCTCACTACTTCCACATTATCCTGCGCAGGCTTCAAATTTTCCGCCCACTGCCGCATTCTTGGACCCCGATAACCCAACCTAAAACCCTCGCGAAAACCTTCCCCCAAAATCTTGGCCTCTTCCCTGTATGGGTAAAAACTGAGCCACTCTTCCAGAACCTCAAGTTTAACTTGAGTATAGGCCTTTCCCCACAACTGCTCGCCCTGCCCCTGTCCCCTCGCTCCCTCTGTCACTTGTTTGAAAACATTGTGTAACCTGATGCCATCCCACGCATCGGCAACACTCGTGCCTAAATTTGCACACCGTTTTTGTGCAGCTTTCTTTACTGAATGCCCAACATGCTGCCGATGGCTGACCCCTGCCTTCTCCCCCCGCCCCCTCCGAGGTGGGGCGACCATGAAAGGGCCAGTAAGGCACAGGTAAACCACTTGCCGTATGCAGCGTTGGTGCTGGAGGCGTAGGCGTCATACATTGTAGCCATGGGTCCATGTCAATCTCTCGCCACACCGCTTGACTGTCCTCACCCATCCTTGCCCTACATTTTTCATCATATCTCACCCAGTGCTTAATTTGTGGGGGTGGTTGCCACTGCCCAACACCGGCACTCTTTTTTGGGCACCGGAACTCACGCGGGGCCAGCGCACGTGCAATTGCTTTGTTTGTTCTTCCACTTCGATTATAAATCATTGGGATTTGTCATTCTGATCTTGATCCCTCTCTTGCTTGCAGGTTGCAGGCCATGGCTGGCTGGGCCTGGGAGGGGTCAGCAATAGCAATGAACAACAAACGGTTACAAACAACAGCCAATGGAAATTACCATTCTGTTGTTACTATGCAGTATTTGATACTTTCTGTATAGTAACACAGAATGTGCAGTTGTCATTGGCTGTTCTTCTGAGCCAGTGAAATTACAAGGTGACGTGTTGCCACAGGGGGCGGTCTTGACTTGTGAGAGAGAGACCCTGCCCTGCTGCACTGCGTGGTGTGGCCTAGTTGATTCCTGGGGCCCCCTCTGCCCGCTTTTTCATTTGTGCGGATGCCAGTGTGTGCACCCGGCCCCCCCAACTCTGAGGCCCCGACAGGAGACCAATAACCCACCGGCAAAGTAGGTAAGTCACTTGTTGTTGCATGCGGTGCAGCCTGAGCCTGTCACAGTCAAGTGATCAGGCAAGGAAGGCCCAGGTCGGGGCCCGGGCGGCGGCGTGGTCCCCTGAGGTCTCCTGACTGGGCTTCTGTCTGTGTGACCTGTGTGCAGTGTGCTGCTGACTGCAGTCAGTGCCAGGCCCAGGCCAATTTCTGTGACCAGGGGCTGCCGGCTGCCGCAGACTGAGTCGATGACTCTGCCGCAGTAGGCCCGGCCCGTGGATTGTGCCCACAATTATGTTTTTTACTTTTTTCTTTGAAAACCTGACCTTCCGTGGGACCGGTGGCCAGGGCCACGCCCCACAGAAGGTAGGTTTTAAAAGAAATAACTTATTTTGAGTGGCGGCTGTGGCCCATCACTTCAAAAGTGATGGGCCTCAGCCGCCCAAATATATGTTTTTTCTTTTAAAATCTTGCCTTCCGTGGGGCCGCTGCGCTGCACACCTATTTTTATCATCATCAGGTTCAGCATGGCCGTGGCGGTGGTGGCCCCACGGAAGGTAGCCTAAGTGATTGAGGCAAGGTAGGGTAAAGCCCCGGACCGGGGAGCACGGGCGGCAGCGTGGTCCCACAAGTGTCTGTCACAAAAGGAACGAATTGTCGTTTGCAACTTTGGCCACTTTTTCATTGGTGCCGAGCCCGACTCGAGACATTTGTATGCCCCAGTCCGACCCTGGATAGCATTCATCTAAGCGAAACATGAACTGTGAATTTTTGCCTGGGTGTTTCCGTTCTTCCTTTTAATGTTATCGGCCTCATTAGTTCACAAACGAGCTTCAGCAAGGGGACCCGGAATGGTGCACGTATTGGGCGAAACCGAACTGACTGCACTTCGCGAGAAAATCCCATGCAAAGACGAACTTCAGAAATGCTATTTCAGGCTTAAAGATACACACATGGAAACTAGAGGGGGATAAACATGGTGCACATGCCCACTAATCTGTCGTCATAAATAAAAGCACTAGTTGAGTATTCGTGTATAATTCTCAACCGTCTTTTGCTGTCATTGTTTTACATAATTCCAGCGCATGTTTTCTATCCTGATGTGTGGTTTATACACCAGATGTGGCCCCTTAACCTGGGTACAATACACTCCGAGCATGTGCTCCGAATGAGGGCACATGCAATCATCAGATAGGAATCCTCAGATAGGGAGGTGGGTGTCTGTTACACCCCGCAGTTTAGTGAAGTATGTCAAGAACATGTCAGTGGGAAGGAGATATCCGAATATGCACTCTCCTCTAGCTTCTGAATTCGGGTGACAAAACATATTTAGTTTTTGTTAATATGTGTTAAGGTGGAAAGAGGCCCTAAAGCAGAAGTAGCAGAGGCCGTTGATTTCACAAAAAGGTCTTGCAGAAATGACTTTTTCCAAGTAATACAACACCATGCTTATGCTTGAAGGAAGGGTGAAGGGGGATGCATTGATGTGATGACTGATAAGGGCTTGAGAGTAAATTGATTACACAAAACACCTGGATGAGGTAACTGAAGAACGGGCTGAGGGGAGGGTGCTCTTCCTGGAGGTAACCGATTAACAATACTTGGTGTATTTAACTGACTGCCAGGTGGGGCAGAAGGGGTAGAGACAAATACAATGCAACAGTGACTGAAACAGAATGCTTTTTAATTCATTTGCATTTTTAAAGCGCTCACACAGCCCGGGCGCATCTAGGCGCAGTTACAAGAGGAGCATGTCTTAGTTGCGTATTTACTACTAGCCTGTGCCTGCAGTTGCTGCAGCACCAAACATGTGACATGGAGCAGCAGCAGTGTGATGGGCTGGTGGTGGGCCGATCTAGGTAGGTCTAGCACTGAACTGGCGCGGCAGGTGCACCCGCGCTGAGGGCAGCACCACGCCCACACCGGGCACCGCGCCCGGCATTATGGGGCCAATATTTTTTTGGGCACTGGCACTTATTTTTTTACAAATTAAGCACTGATCTCACCCATGGAAATCCCCCAAAACTCTTAAACACTTAACTTACTACGTCCATATATTTCAGTAATGCTACACATCTCTAGGGAATCCTCTTGCAATAAACACGCGCATATATAATAAATGCTGATGTCCAATTGTCAATTGTCACTGCACTCTTGGTTTTGCAGCCAACTCCCGCTCTCCCTCCTTGGACCCTTCTTTCGCTCTCACCTCCCTGTGCAGGAGTTTAAAAACATCTACAAACTCGCCTGCCCATATTTGTTCGTTTGTCGCCCCCATCAAATGCGCACCCAGCAGCTTTGTAATGGCCATATAAGGCATCTTCTTGTCCTTCACTGCACCCTATGCCGTCCTCTCCTTAGGAACCTCTATCACCCCTTGGGCCACACGCCACCTTGTCAGTTTGTACTTCCACAGAAGGAGACACTGCTTCTGCTCGTCCTCACCAAGGCTCTTGCGGACAACCTCTCCATCTCCCCACCTGTCCCTTGTGCCCCGGCTCCCTCCCTGTGTGTCACCCACCTCGTACCCAACCTGACCCATGCCGCTGACCACTCCCTTTCCTGCTGACCTCTTTCTGCCTCGCCGTCACCTAGCCGTGTCCTCCTGGCCTCCACTATGTCACTCCTCCTCTCTTTCCTCACCGGGCTCCTGCTGCTGGGACAAAAAACATCCGCAGAGTCCCCCGGTCAATTTTCCCGCCGTTCTCTTGCGCTCCTGCCCCCCCAGCCCCATCTTCCCCTTCAAACCTTAGAACTCTCGCACCCTTTACCACCCCCGCAACCCACCTTGCTCCTCATGCCCCGAACACACACAATTTTACTCCTCCAGCTCATCCTCCCCATTGAAACATCATTGTTGTTGCAAGCGCAAGCTCGGACCGGGCAGCTCTTCCTTGGGCGAGCCCAGGCGTCTGCCCTGCTACTCCTGTGACGTCTTCGCAGCGGGGTTGCGCCAGCCCCTTCCTGCTCTTCTCGGGCAAGGGGTTCTCTCCGCCACCGTGTGCTCAGCCGTGCTAGCGGCAGTACTGCGCCCTGTTGTCTGTCCTCTACCGCCAGCAGGAGAGGCCGCCCTCACGCCCTCTCCTTTCACATCCTCTGATACCACGGGGGCCATTACCAATCCCTCTGCGTACCACCCTATTTTGCGGGGAGGTCGTTCCGCACCTTCCCCTTTCTTCGCTAGCCAACCTCCTCCCACCTGCACTCTACTGCAGGCATTTCCCTCCTCTGCCTCTCAGCACCACCACGCCTCCTGGGTCCACACTGACACGAACATCAACCCTATCCTGTCCTGTACCTACCTCTACCCCTGTTCCTACTCCGATGGTATCCTCACCCGGCCCTTTTGCTCCTGTCCCACTACCTGTCCCCTCTCCATCAGCTCCCCCACTCCTGGTTGCTCTCCTAGGAACCTCTTTCCTACTCTTTTTGGCCCCTCTGTCCCATACCTCCCCCCTTCCTGTTGACAGGCTGCAAGCCACCACTGCTGTGAGGGCCCCAACCGACGCCGCTCTGCTCTTTGGCCTCCTCTCCCCAGGCCCTCTCTTTCCCATAACTTCAATTGCTGCCCACTCCAGCTGGGCTTTTGATGGGTTGTATACGAATTGTTTGAATGTCAATTGTTCGAATAACAATTGACCTTCTGCACAATTGACCAAATTTAAACGGTCACTTAGGATATATATGCGGGGGGAAACCCCCGGGGCCCCCCCCACCCAATCCAACCCCCATCCCACCCCCCTCCCAATCCCCTTATATTATTATTACACCAACCCAACCCATAATATATATTAAAATGACCATACAGTCAATTGTGCAGAAGGTCAATTAGGACCCCTATTATTCGAACAATTGTGTCATTCGAACAATTGTAAACAAACAATTCGGGTAATACCTTTTGATGCCCTGCTAATAATGCTCAGTGCCTCACTCAACGCCTGGGCATCCACCAAGCGCCTAGACCCCGTACCCTGTCATGCCATACTACTCCAATAATGAAAATAGTTCACTTTAATAACACCGGCCCAGACGCAGACAAAATAGCTAGCACCCGAGCCTGGTATATATATATATATATATATATATATATATATATATATATATATATATATATATATATATATCTCATGAGCTTGTGAGCAAGCACAGAGCTTGCAAACCTAATTAACCAAAATGTCCTTCCCCTGCCCAGTAACTGGGTCTGTGCGCCGTGTCTCTGCACCCCACAGCAACACCACCTACGTGTGGTAACACAGCGTCAGAAAGAAGGATCGCCTACACAACAGACCCCAACAACAACTACCGGCATGTGGGAGAAAACGGGCCTGCCGTGCCTGGAGGCAGATTCCCGCAGGTAGGTGGGGCGATGCTTTATCTACAGCACCCCCTACAAATATAAAGTATAAATAATACTTTCCTACCTTTTTTTCTATATATATCCCACACTGCCCGATATTGACTCTGCTCTCTACTATCCTCTGCCCTACTTCTATACCAATGCCACCGACAGTCAAATGCAGGGCAGGCTTGGGAGCAGCGACCAGGACAAATGCTATGTCCTAACCGTTGCTTGCTCCCGAACCTTCCCAGCTCCCTTAAATACCCTCTTCTCCAATAGGGTCTGCACGGAACAGCGCGCTGACAAAACAAGTTTTGCAGGAGCGCAGCCCCGTCTTGTTCTGGCCCAATTCCTTCCCTGAATGAATATATATGTTGCTGTGTAGTAAAAGGCCCACATTGGGGCAGATGCTCAAGGTGGAGACGGCGGGGTGCTGAGGGGTCCTGACCCATTTCCATTGGAAAAGGTGAAAGGCCTTGACGCCCACCTGGACACAGCCCTTTCCAATTTGCCTCTGAAAAGTCCTTTGTAATTCATTGACCTCTATGTGATTATTTAACTGTTTAATTTGGAATGAATCCTTTGATGGTTAGAACGGTACAACACAATCCGTTTTTTTAAAAAAATACTTTATTCATAATCATTTTCATTTAAAAAAATCTTTTTGTTTATATAATATTTTTCTAAAAACAGTGACTTGGGACAAATAACCAATGATATACATATTCACTGGAAAAAGCCTTAGTGAAGGTGCAGTTAAGCGGCGCAGATTTAACACACCAAAACCTTTGAAATTCAATGGAACTTGCAAATTCATGACCAGATTAACTCGGCACATTCCCGTTGATGTCCCACATAATGCTATATCCCCCATTATGCCACTGTGTATGTCATGGTGAATTCCTTCTCTTATAATATGTATGTGTTCATGGGCTTTGCAAGGGGAATGCACAGAGTTAAGCTGGTCATGACTTCCCACATCTGCTGAATTTCAAGGGTTTTGTTGCGTTAAATCCATGCAACTTAACTGCACCATAACTAAGGTTTTTTCAGTGAATTTCAAGAGATTTGTTATCCAATCGTTTTTTTTTTTTTATGGGCCACAAGCCATGGCCTTCAGCCATTACCAGTGGGCACGCCCTTTGGCCGTGTCCAGTGTAAATGTTCCCCCAATATTTTCTTTTGGACCCACTAGGGGGCCACGGCCATGTCTTTAGGGCCCAGTAGCCAGGGTTTCGGCCCTGGCCAACGAGTAAGGCCTTCGGTCGTTTGTTTGTTTGTTTGTTTTATTCACTTATAACGCGCAACACACCCAAAGGTAGCTGGGCGCACTGTATATCTTAAAACATTACCGGGTCACTAGCCATGGCCTTCGGATGTGTCCACTGTATATGTTCCCCCAATATCTTTCTTTAGGGGCCACTATACATGTCTTTCATGCCAACTAGCCAGGGTCTTTGGTCCTGGCCGGTCAGCACAGACTTTGGCCGTGCCCACTGTATATTTTAAAATACTACCGGGCCACTAGCCATGCCGACGGCCATGCCCACTTTCCATATTGCACCATTCGGTTCCTTAAAGTAACCCAGTAGCCATATCCTTCGGGTTCACAAACCTTTTGTTTGCAAAATATCAGCCAAATCAATCATGCAAGTCAAAAGTTTTTAGCCATTCAATGTTTGGGTTTTCTGTGGAACTAGATACTCAACTTCATTATAGTTATTCTATGTTATGTTAATACATTTTATAAAGCGCATGCACGCTGAAGCATCTTGGCGCTAAGAGGAAACTGGAAGGTAAAAAGATTATACTAGCATG
The DNA here is from genome assembly GCF_040938575.1 of Ambystoma mexicanum. NCBI lineage: Eukaryota > Metazoa > Chordata > Amphibia > Caudata > Ambystomatidae > Ambystoma > Ambystoma mexicanum. Next base: position 185,125,351 of record NC_090926.1, read on the forward strand.
AGAGGAAAAAAGAAGATTTAAAACAGATACGTTTTTAGCAGCCGACTTAAGGAAACAAGGTTCTCTTTGGACCTCAAAGAGACGGGCAGGGAGTTCCACAACTTTGCCGCCGCCACAGAAACAGAGCGACCATCGACTCGCTCGTGCTGTTAGATGGGACCACTGTGTTAAAACAAGGACATTTAAATGCTCATTCACATCCAAAGTCCCAATTCATTCTTCATATCGTTTTCTACACATTTATAATAGTTTCTACAAAATGGAACCAGGATTTTTCCTTCCAAAAACTTCTACACACTCGGCATCATTACAAGGATGGCGGTGCTCGAAAAAAGTGGCAGTAATTCCGTTACCACTACTTTTCCTGCACCGCCGAATTACAAAGCAGAATTACCACCAGCGGAATTACCAAGTGGTAATTCTGGTGATTTCTGGACGAAAAGTGGAGGAATTATTTTAAGCATCAATATAAGAGTTAAATCCTCCACCTCGCCTTACAAAATCTGCATATTTACCACTTGGTAATTCCACCAGTGGTAATTCCACTGAAAATACCCAGTGGAGTCCTATGGACTTCATAAATGGGGACTAACATAGCCTTACCACCACCTGTAATCCCATGGTGAACCCCTGGGATAAAGTGGCAGTAACGGTAATTCCGTTTGGTGGTATTCCGGCAGATTTACCATCAGAATACTGCCAAACTCTTAATTAGACTCACTGTTTTTCGGCCCCTAATGAGCTAACAGATCCGTTGCTCTATATTTGTGATGGCCTTCATGAGAACAAACGTGTACTTTGTCTTACAGCATCAACATTAATGGTCTCCCATGCGTCCTCAGTTTACAGAAAAAAGAGCATTGCCGTTTCAGAATTTGTATCTGTACCTGTAATACTATGCATTCATTCTCCTCATCTTCAAATGGTAATTTGTTTTATACTCTGTCCACTTTTTTCAGGCTCATCAATGCTCACTTGCGATAGGTCATTGCCATTAATACCTATAAGGATAAACTAATCAACACTTTGGCCCCTTCTTTTGCACTTATACTGCACACATAAATCCTTTATATTCAAAGTCAACCATACGCACAATCGCTGATCAGTATTGCCCCATGGTCTTGGCCATCTCGTATACTGACACCTTTTTCTTGCCCAACTAGATGTTCTGCTCAACATAATACATCACAACTTATCTCAGAAGCCCAGAGGGCCTCATTACGAGTCTGCCGGTCTGGAAACAAGGTTGCTGGTAGCAACGTACTGGCACCCTTTCCAGACCGGCAGACTGCAACTCTGCTTTCCTGGGTCTGTGTGCCCGAACGGCAGGTGCGGGCGAAACGGCCCTGGAAAGCAGAGCTGTCATGGAAGGCCCGGCACCGCCGGTGCCTCCGTGTCCCCACTCCCATGGAGTCCTATGGGGCTCCATGGGAATGGGTACTAACATTCCCCATCGCCTGATATCCTGAGCTGCCGGGAATTTAATGTCCCGGTGGCACCGGGATATTAGGCGGCAGAAACAGTGTTTCAGTCTGGCAGCAACCGGCCGGAAGCATCGGCGGGTTACCGCCAGACTTGTAATGCGCCCCAATCTCTTAAAAGGTGAAATCAAGATATGGCAAATATACATTGACAATATCTTCATGCTATGGGATGGAAAGATTGATGAATGGAATATATTTTTTCTCTGGTTAAATGACGGAGATCAACATCTCTGATTCAAAATGGTTTGTCATCAGAAAAAGAAGTGAATCAGAGATGTTGATCTCCATCATTTAACCAGAGAAAAAATATATTCTATTCATATATATATATATATATATATATATATATATATATATAATATTTTTTTTTTTTTTTTTTTTTTTTTTTTACAGGGCCTGCAGTAGCGGCCCTGTAGTTATGTTTAAGTTGCTCAACCCATAGGAAGAGCACTTTTTGGGCGGCTTATAACCTCGACCGCGCCTGGACGAATCCTCACAAAACTTTGTAAAGAAGGTATATAGCCCGGTCAGAACGATCCTGCGAAGTTTGGTGAGGTTTCCTCAAGGGAGGGCGAAGTTATAGGGGGGGCCCAAAATGTGTGGTTTTTCCCATAGACGCAATGAAAAGATGTTTTTTCTCACGTCTACAGCCCAAACCGCTGGATGGATTTTCACCAAATTTGTGGCAGGAATGGCGGCTTGGTCCCGAAATATATATGTATATTTGCTGTAAATCCGTGCAGTAGTTTTTCTTAAAACAACCAAAATGTTGGCGAAAAAACATAAGTGATATCTGGGTTTGGTCCGCGGACTTAATTCCCTGTTCGGTCTGCCGACGGGCGCCCGATTGGCCACTGGGTGGACGTGATGTCTGCCGACACAAGTTGCTGTCGTTGATTGGATGGTGAAGAGCGTGAGGCGAGTCAGATTTTTGGAAACGCCCGCCATGTTGGATCTGCGGACATTCGCTGGTATCCGTGGACATTGCGGTACAAGCATATTAAGAAACACAACATTGCACTCGTCAAACTAATGAAACAATATCTGCGAATTTGAGGGGTGGTGAGGATGGGATGGGTATGGCCTTAAAAAGTCAAAAACGTGTGTGTTTTGTTTCTCCGATGTCTGCGAACAGTTCGCAGATATTATTTTGATTGCAGGGGCGGGGGTGAGTTTCATTCGTTCACTGTATATGGTACGTACTTGGTATGCAGTTAATTGTGTTGTGGTCAGTGGCTAGATTCTGGGGGGCATGGCCACCCCCTAGAATATGTGCACTGGGCACAATGACTACCGTAGTAGTATGTCCATTGTAATTATAGGTAATGTAGTAGGAGTAAGGCTAGAAGCAATATGTGTAAAGTAATTGTTCATAATGTAGTGGCAGTATAAAGTGTTTGTAATATGAGGTAATATGAAATTGAGTCATTGGCAGAAAAAAACGGTACTGGATAAAACAAATACAAATATTACTAATAGTTGTAGGTAAACAGTTGTGACACACTTTTGTAAGTGCACTACACATTCAAACATATAAGCGTACTGTTACATAGTGGTGTGCAATAATACATGCATTGGAGACCTGAGACCTTTGGGTTAGTGTTGCGCTATACAAGAATCTATTTAGTTAGTTAGTTAGTTAGTCAGTCTATGGCAGTTGCCTTACCCTTACCCTTACATACCCTCATCTAGTATAAACAGCAGTTGCCAGCAGTGATGGTGTGCTCAAAAGGGGGCATGTATTTAGAAACTGAAGGTGTGGTACACCATGTACACTAGAAAGGTATCTTATGCACTGTGACTATTGTGGAAATAGACACTGCAGTGCTGGTTTGTGCAGACTTTGCTTTGAAGTCCTCGTTCCTGCAATGAACATATGTATGAGTCCATTGAATATTGTCCCAGGCCCGTTGCGCTTACCCTATAAACTGAGGAGCAGCAATGGCCCCCTGGACCTCTTGTGTTATTACCCCCTACTCCCAACCTTGTTGGGTTGTTTGTCCAATGACTACTGACACATTGTAGTTCGTGTTGGCAATAAAAGGCCCCAGATTTTACTGCAGAATTACATATATATCATAATAAAATTTAATTAATAACATTTTGCATCAAAAACATGAAAAAGTCCTTTTGGGCACGAGGGCAGTCGGTGTAACCCTTGGCCCGTGCCGCTTTTATCCCCCACGACTGTGTGACAAAGTTTGTTGTGCTGTCGTTCTTTTTTGTGTCAGTGTTTCCGATTTTTTTATTTTTCATTGAAAAAATAGAAGTGTTCTGCGGCTGCAGAACGGCTCCTTAGTGCTCCGTCTGGAGTGATGTGCGAATTGGAGACCCTTGCTGGCAGGGCTCCTTTTATTTGATTTTTGTTGCCTTAGGCCATTAGTTGGGTCATGGCGTTGTTGCCCTTGCCATCTGGCTGGTACCGAAAATGTTGCTTATGCGCGTGTTACCGCCCTGTCCTCCTATGCCACGCTTGCTTCCCTTCCTTTCTTGTTCTGCAGAGTGACACCTGGGCCCTTTTGGCACCATGGTGTGAGATTGTAACTTGCCGTTTGGTTCCCCCGGTGGTCCCCTTTTTGTATTGTTGCTAAAGGAAAGGGGAGGGGAAGAGGAGAAAACAGGAACTTAGGGTGGAGAACAACCACTTTCGGTGTTGTGTACTTATTGTGCTGTACAGCTTCAGTGCAGCTGTACTCGCCCTATGGGTCGCCGCAGCCCCCGCTTATGTTCCTTTGTCTTCTAGCTACATATGGTGCCCTTATTACACGGCGCTGGTCCTTGTTATAGTCCTCTAACTTTTATCTCGAAGCTAAACAAGTGCAGAGCAGTGGTACTGTGGAGACAACCCTGGTGGTTGATTTAAGGATGAAAGTGAAGAGCATTGTATTATTGACAAGGCTGTGTGGCATGTGTTTCCAGAAACAAAACGGAGTCTGGCACGCTGTGAACGGTACATGAAGGGTGGGCTTGTTATGTGGCCTTCAAAACAGTGGACTAAAAAATGTGTGGAAGTAAATGTGTAGACAATACGCAAAGAAATGATAAAATGCACTGTATTAAAAGCAGACATTGGAAAGTAAAGTTTGTATTTGAAAAAACTGTGTTTTGCAGCGGTTTATCAAGTACAGTTTTGGAAAAATGGATTTGCAAAACGCAATGTAAGCAACATTTTACGTGAAAGCTATTGAAGTGTGAAAAGTGAAATATCTGCCATATCATTAACACTGTGATGCATGAATGTTGAATTTGCCACAAAGAGTAGATGTAGTACATGTTACAAGAAACTTTCATTTATAGCCAAAATATGAATGTATTTGTACATTGAATTGTAAAGTCTTTACTGAAATATTTTTTTTCCTCTATTTCACATAGTTATACACTCCCGCTGTGTGCGTGTCATCGGTTCAGTCTGCCGGCCGACGTTTTTTTCAACAGTGTTTGGACAATGATGATCAATAACGGATGTGTCGTAAACATTGTGTGCGATGATCGCCAGACAACAATTTGTCCTTTTGCCGTTGCAGTAACAAGAAGCAACATGGTCGCATATAGGTTCTAGAAAAGTGCGGATGTGAAGTATTGCCTTTATTTCAATTGGAAAGCAGTAATTTGTCCTGCGTAATGGAGTGACATGTGCACAGATTATTCGTCACTTATGGAAAATCATTTTTGTTGGAGAACGCAAATATTTGTATTATTGGATTTGACAATAGAAGATTACAGTTGTGAGTTTTAGTGAAAATGTAAACGCTTTGACGTTCGGTAACTACAAACTGGGTTTGAAAAAGTTAAGTGAATGTTTTCATTGTTGTGTTACGGTCCACACTAGTGCTGCTTTATTCAAAATAAAATATTTCTATGATTTCTGTAAAAAAAGACCAAGGTTTTGTGTTTGATGTGGATGTTTGTGTTTAACTTCTTTGTTCTGTGTTAGATAACTTTATGACGTTGGTGATGACCGTGTACGTTTGGCTACGCTGCCTACTAACGTTATTGAAGTAGGTGGAGCTCATTTTGAGCGTATAGTGATATTAGTGTTAGGGCCGTGCAAAGGTAATCAGTGATACGCAGCTCTTTGAAGTTCGGCGGATAGAATCTTATTGAGTTTATGTACTTTATTAAACATACAAAGTAGATTAATTCTATTTTTAACTGTCAAGGGTGGACCGCACATTTTTTTTTTTTGCAGTTTTTTTTCTTTTGTTTTTTACCCCACAAATGGTCACAATGTAGGTTGGGGCGGGAAATGAGGGAACAGACACCAAGCACTAATATGGAATGCTAGGTGGACAAGGGAAGATGTAGTACGTGCATTACATGTGAGGTAGAGGGCAGTGTTTTTCATGGTCTTTCATTACAACTTCAAAAGCACTTCAAAATTGTTCCCCAGTGCTGTGTTGCAGTATATATAGAGGACTGTTGTTTTCGAAAGATATTGATCAACAGCCTCTTTTATTGCTTGCATGGTAGCTGGTGGAAGTTTGTGTCCCACAGAACTAGGCTGTGTGGATATAGTACTGGTTGACGAAGATGAGGTGGAGGAAGACAGGCTACCACTTTCTAAGAAAGGAACAGCCTTTCTAAGAGCATTGCGGAGGTTGGATTGGGTGTGGAGGCACATGGATGTGGTCCCGTAGGAGTATTGTCCAGGTAGACTGTGACTGAGAACAACGTTGCACTCAATGCATTTCACTTTTGTAGCTTTAGCCTTTGGTACATTCCCAACAGTGGTAAATAACTGACACACCCATGATTGTCTCTTGGTGGTAGAGGTAGGTAGGTACTTCCTCTAGCTCATTTTGTTGGTCCTCTTCTTTATCTACGGAAGAGCCGTTTCTTTTTTTTTGTGCTTGTCCTGCAGCTTACCATAGCTGGTGAATTTCTGCTGGGTTTTCGGTTTTACTTGTAACCATAACGTCCCTTTAACAAAGTTTTTTCATTTAATTTCTGAGGTTTTTATTAGTGCAACTTGACCATAACGTCCCCTTAACAAAGTTTTTTCAGTGAATACATATATATTCAAAAGAAATAGATCATATCCTGAATTATATAGGGAGCCCACAGACATAAGGTGCGTGTGACAACCGGATGTGTGCAGCAGGTGTTGGACACATATGATAGCTGCTTCCTAGCAATAGGTGTGGTGGTTGGGAGATCAGGAGTATGTGTTTGTTCTGGCAGGGTGATACCAGACTGATTTTAGCTGTGTTAGACCTGAGGAGAACGCCTAGGCTGGCGGGTGTGCAGCCAGCTATGTTTAGTTAGGATGATGGGCAGTATCTGCCAGTTGTTGGTGTGAGAACAGCTATACCAAATCTGTCATAGTATCGGTGTGTTCTAGTTGAGTGGTGGTGTATAGAAGAGAGTAAGCGTGGTGATGTGATATGGTGGTTTTCGGTAGGTGCTTGAGATCGAGCGCCTTCAACCTCCATGCATTCCAATCATTCGATGCACTCTAGCCGTTCAATGCTCTTCAACTGTCCTATGCACTACAAACTATCCATGCACTCCAACCGATCCATGCATTCCAACCGATCCGTGCACTCCCAACCGTTCCGTGCACTCACAACTGTTCCGTACACTCACAACCATTCCGTGCACTCACAACCATTCCGTGCACTCACAACCATTCCGTGCACTCACAACCGTTCCGTGCAGTCACAACCGTTCTGTGCAGTCACAACCGTTCCGTGCACTCACAACTGTTCCGTGCACTCACAACCGTTCCGTGCACTCACAACCGTTCCGTGCAGTCACAACCGTTCTGTGCAGTCACAACCGTTCCGTGCAGTCACAACCATTCCATGCACTCCAACCGTCGTCCATGCGCTCCAACCGTCGTCCATGCGCTCCAACCATGTTCCATGTGCTCCAACCATGTTTCATGTGCTCCAACCGTTCCATGCACTCCAACCATTCTTGCACATTGTCCATTCCATACCCACTATCTGTGCCAAGCATTACATACGTCGCATATACTCCCTCAGTTCTATGCACTCCAACTGTTCTATGCACTTTGTCTGATCCATGCATTCCATCCGTTCCACCCATTTCATCTGTTCCACCCGCTTCATCCGTTCCACCCGCTTCATCCGTTCCACCCGCTTCAACCCCTCCGCACGCTTCAACCGCTCTGACTGCTTCATCCGCTCCACATTCTTCATCCGCTCCACACTCTTCATCCGCTACGACCAGTGAAACAGCAAATTTCTGAACAGAAGAGCTGTATATGCAATTTAGTGGAAGACAACCCATTAGTAGAAAACTACAAATTATGTAATCACAGTGACAGAAATATTAATGGTTTGTGCTGCAACACATACAGCCTCATCCCAGAGGAGGGGATTTGGATTGGAGTCTAAAAAGGGTTGAACAGAAACAGATTTACCATTTAGATACAGTGAATCATGGCTTAAAAATATGCATAGAGTGAATGATTTATTTATATAGTCCACCAATACATTTGTATTTGATGGATGGGGTAGATTTGATTGAAACAATTTTACCTAATGGAGAAGTGACCAAATCCATGTTACCAAAAATCAAAATGAACATTTTACTTTTTAAACCTTTTCTTTGTTTTTTAATGGAGGGGGAGACCACCTGCAGCCCATCCTTACCCCTCCCTACCCTAACTTTTACCCTTACCCCTCACTACACCTATTATGCGCTACACTTATCCAACATTACCTACTATTTTCAGTCAAATAAATTTGGTCACTTCTTCTTAGGTAAAATTGCATTCGGTTAAATCTACAGTAACAGTATTTGATAACATTAGTCCACTGCAGTTAGTTATTAAAATGAAGTTTAATTTTTTTTATACCTACTTTATTAATTTCCATAACAATCAACATACATTGCACCAAAACATGGTACATAAAAGCATTCCCCCAACACCCTCCTTCCCCCCAACTCCCCTTCCTTCCCCTTAGAGCCTCGCAAATTTCCAGCTTCCACTTTTTAACTCGTGAGTGTTATGTCTCCTTCTCTGTCCGAGGAGCTATCTGCTCCGTTTCCTCTTGTCCTGACCCCGTCAATGAGGCAATCAAATGTAGCCAGGCTGTGTGCTCGCTTCCCACTACACCACCGTTTCTGCATCTACCCATTTCAGGAGGTCCTGCCACCATACATCTGCATTTGGTCTCTTGCTTGCCTTCCATTTCGTTGCTATCCTGCGTTTAGCTAGAATAAATGGCAGGTCTTTAAGTTTGCTCACATGTTTTAGTTTACTCGGTCTTGGGAATCCACCCACCATACACGCCCATAGAGTCTACTTCCAGTTTTATCCCTTTACCTGCCAGGAGGTGTGCTACCCCTTCCCAATATCTTGCTAATTCGGGGCATGCCCAGAACATGTGGACCATCCCTGTATCTACCTCTCCACACCTCGGGCATTTCTGTGTATTGGCGTTTGTAAATTTAGCAATCTTCTTAGGGGTCACATATGCTCCATGGGTGACATATAACTGGATTTGTTGTAGTCTCACATTCCTTGACACCTTCTTATGATATCTTTGCATTCTCACCCACAGCCCGTCATCTATTTGTTTCCCCTCCGTCTTCTTCCCAGTCTCTCCTCATCTGAGCCACCACCTTCCCAACTTTGGATATCATTATTTCGTAGATACGGGAGACCTTGTGACCCCCCTCAGATACCGCCTTGAAACATTTCAATGGCAGCATCCGGTTGCTGGGTTAACTGCCCCTCAGACCATGTTCTCCTTACTATTTTCACCAGCCTAGCGTAAGTGATATATTTCCCACTATGTAACCCTGTATCTTCTCTCAGTGTATCAAATTCTATCCTTTCCCCTTCTTGCCACACATCTCCTACGGTTGTTACACCCACCGGTTCCTAGTGCTCTCTGATAGCCCTCCTCAACTGCCCATCCACCCCATTCAGCGCTACCAAAGGGACCTGCTGGGAGCACAGAAGAGGACTCCCATCACCTGGCAGGCTCTATGCCAGGCATTCCTCCCCAGTTCCAGTAATGCCGCCCCCTTCCCTTCGGGGGCTCTGCCAACCACATCCATTTGTTCAGGAAATAGGGTGTACACTCTGCCCTCAGTAATCTAGACTCCGATGTGGGGTCCTCGGATAACCATCTTGCTACATATTGAAGCTGCCCAGCTAAGTAATAGACCTCAAAATTGGGCATCCTAATCCCTCCCTGATCATACGGGTTCTGCAGTTTCCACAATGCTATCCTGTTCCTGGAGTTGTGCCAAATGAACCCCCTGCATATGCTCTGCATCCTGGTGAAGAACCGCTTGGGTATCATGTACGGGACATTGGCAAAGTAGTGCAGTAGCCTGGGTACTACTATCATCTTCAGTAGTGCTACTCTGCCCATCATGGTAAGAGGTAACCAGACCCAGAATATCATGCTTCGTTCGATTTTTCCCACCGCCTTTTCCATGTTATGCTTGTGTTCATCCTCGACTTTGTGATATATATCTACTCCCAGATACCTAAAAGTGTCTGTTGTCCATCCTACCTGTAGCACTGGTAGTTTGTGTTGTAATATTCCTACATATCTTCCCAGAGGGAATATGGTGGACTTTTTAGGATTGTTATGCCGGAAAGTATCGCATATCGTTTCATTACCTCTAGAATATATTGCAGGTTTTCTTCCGAGTATTGCAGATATAGCAACATATCATCTGCATAAAGTGATATCAGATGCTGTCCCCCTTTCGTGTTGATTCCCACTTCGCTATATTGTTGTCTTAGGTATATCGCCAAAGGTTCTAGTGCCAAGATGAAAAGCATCAGGGACCAGGGGCACCCCTGCCTGGTGCCTCTACTTAGAGTCCAACGTTCCGAGATAATCGGTCCCGTCTGGACTCGTGCTACTGGCTCACTGTACAACATTTGAGCCCATTTCACATACACTGACCCTATCCCGCATTCCTTCAGAACAGCCATCAACCACGGCCATTTTACTCGAAGGCTTTTACTGCATCTAGTGAGGCTATTGCTATTTCTAGGGGGCTCCCCTTTGTCTGGTCCATAACTTGGTGCAGCCTCCTAAGATTGTCGGAAATACACCTATGTGGGACATACCCTGTCTGGTCATGATGGATACGTTTATCTATCATTGGTTTCAGTCTATTTGCCATCACTGCGGTGAGTATCTTGCTATCCTGGTTAAGCATTGACAGTGGTCTGTAAGATCCGCAGTCCGTGCCCAGTTTATCTGGCTTGAGGAGTAGGATAATAATCACTTCCCTGAGGGTCTCTGGCAGCCTACCCCTGTGAAACGCCTCATTCAGCATGGCTAACATCGTGGGAGCAAGTCAGCCTTCTATGTTTTATAGAAATCACTTGGGAGACCATCCGCCCCCGGGGCCTTATTAGTCAGTAGTGTCTGGATCACATGCTCCAGTTCTTCCACTGTGAGTGGGGCCTCTATTTTCTCTCTATCAGTGTCTCCGAGCTCAGGCAAATTGATCTCCGCCAGTTTATCTAATATGTCAATTTCCTCTTCCTCAATCTTGTTTACGTATAATTCTTGATAATATCTATGGAAGCATTCATTCACCCCTTCTTGTGTATCCTCCACCAACCCATCCTCCCTCTGTATTTCTCGGATTGCCTGTCTCGGGGCCTCAATCTTACATAACCAGGCTAGCAGTCTGCCCGGTTTATCGCCTTCAGCATGCTGCTCGCTATGTATTTCCTATAATTTAAGTTACTTAGTGTTTCCCAGAGGGCTCTGCATGTCTCTTGTAGTTGATGTATGTCCTCAGCCTCTACCGGGGAATCTGCCCCTCCCTGCTTTTTAGCTTCTATCTCCTTTTCTGCGTCTTGCAGTTCCTGCACTAGACCACTCTGTAATCCTTTAGATTTTGAGATTGCTTCCTGTCATGCACAACAAATCAGTTACACAACCACGCACCATATTGCTTGACACCCCGACACACACTGCTAGACTCCCCGGGTCACAGTCCGCCTCCCAAGTCATCACTTCACCTATGGTGCGAGGGAGTCGTCATCACCGGCAGTTTCGGGCCATGCGCAGAGACCGGCCCGGTTTGTTGCATCGTTTTCATTGGCAACTCCCGTGGAGGCTGCGTTCGGGATTGAGCACCCGATCAAGGTTACTTCCTGGTTTCGCGACGGTTTCCCGATCACGTGGTCAAGTTTCCGCTCACGTGACTGGGAGCCGACGCACGTAAAAGCCGGGAAGTTCGAGTTGCTCACCGCTTCACAGCTGTTTCACAACTCTGTTTGGCGCTCTCAGGATTTACGTTGTTTGCTTCATCGGATTTTGGACTCAGGCTTACGAACCACGGATTTGCTTTCTTGCTCCACGGATACTGTCACTTGGAACTTTGTATGGATTTTTTGTACTCTTTTGCTACGCTCAACGGATTGATTTTGGATTTTCCCTTTCTGGCTTTTGAACTTCCGACCATAGACTACGTGATCAGTTTCAAGTTCCCTTCAGCTACAGAAGGGCTACAGGCACCAGCCAGTACCTACCATCTAGGACACGACTGTCCGGATCTTTGACGCTCCCTCGCATCTGACCCTGGGCACCCTAGCTCCATCCGCTAGAATTTAGGTAAGAAAGTTTTTTGCACACTTTTATATTGCCTGTGCTAACCCTAACTTCCTAACTTCCTTTTAACAGCCTCTGGGATCCTCGGCGTCATCAGATCCAGTGAATCATCAAACCACCTGTGGCCTCAAAGCTCGCACAGGGAGTTCCTTTACTCTCTTCCTGTGGGTGATTTGTGGACAGAGGCCCCTTTACTCTTCACTACGCGGCAAGTCACGACACTTCCTCCCTCACCACCACCTTGAATGCGTCCCACAGTGTGCCGGCAGACCTTACACTCCCTGTATTGTGTTTGAAGTATTCATTTATAACTTTCCTCAAGTCCTCTCTGAATATTGTGCCCCTCAGCGCTTCGGCTCTGAGCTTCCAGGTCGGGATTCTGGGTTGGGAGGAGAGACCTACCATGTCACAATCAATGGCACGTGGTCCGAGATGACCGCTGCTTTGTACTGTGCACTTTCTATGTCTTCAATTACTGTGTTGGCTGAAATTATGTAATCCAACCTGGTATGTAGGTTGTGTGGAGCTGAGTAATGTGAGTACTCCCTGTGTTGTTGGTGAAGTATCCTCCACACATCAACCATATGGAAATCATTTACAAGCGCTCCTAGAGCCTTCGCCACCGGGCTGGGCTTGGCTACTTTCTTATCCGATCTGTCGAGTTTGGGGTCCATTGTACTGTTGAAATCCCCCCGACCCCCTATTATGACCGCTCCATCTATGTATGGGCTGCTCTTGGCATATAGGTTCCTGAAATATACCGTAGTGTCATTATTCGGGGCATAGAGGTTGCTAATATTCACCTCTGTGTTCCCCACCAGGCCTTTCAGTAATTCCTCCTGTCATCTGTATCTATCTCTTGCTGTACCAATTTGAACGGAACATGTGGTGCATCCTTGTGATGACCCCTGTGGCATACATAGAATACGTTGCGCCTATTGTGGTCCCACTTCATTTCCTTTTCATCGATTCTAGCTTATCCTTAGTTAGGTGGGTTTCTTGTAACAATGCAATGTCTATTCTCTGTCTCCTTAAGTACATCATGACCTTATTTTAACCCCCTTACATTCAAGGTTACTATCTTCAGGTCCCCCATATCAGCCATACCCCACCGCACCCAACACCGCTCCCGTTCTCCTCTTTTTGTGAACTGGCTTGTGATCGCAGGCTCTTCCCTTCCCGTTACTCCCAACTCCCCTGCCCTCCCTCCTTTTACATGCCCCAACTACCACTACCCCTATCCCTCCCATTCCCCCAAACAATTGCCCAGCTCCATCCCTGGATCTCAGGCTACCCTGCATCTAGTCATTTTCCGTGGCCGATATTCAGAACCCCGCAGGGGGATACTATACTACTAAAATCCTAACTAAACTAACTACTGGGGGGTGAGGAGGCATCTCCCTCATGTTTCCTGCATCAGTGCCACACTATGCTATCCACTGATATATCTTGAGTACTGCATCGCACTCACTTTCTAGGTGACCCACATTATCTTAATAATATAGTCCCAAAAGTTCGGATCTCTGTCATGTGCGGTGCCCGTCACCCTTGCTTAGTGCAAGTCCATATTTCAGAAGCTTATCTAGTTTACTCCATCCACCCCCTCTTATTTACTCTTATAAAATCGGGCACTGTACACAACATAGTTACGGTAAACTAAACGCAAGATCACTTATCCCCATCGCCTTCCATCTGGTCATCTGGTGTTGCTGGGCAATTCTGCCTGTCCATCCCATTTGTTGCGTCCTCTGGAGACTCAAAGAAAAGCATCTTGTTTCCGTGTAGCACTTTCAATCTTGCTGGGTACATCAGCATATACTTCAGGCCGGACTCACGTAGCCGTCTCTTGATTGTTACGTAGCTTAAACGTTGTCTCTGCACTTGGAAGGTGTAGTCCAGGTATGCCGTTATGGTTGCCGACACCCAGTTGATGGTGCCTCCTTTGCGGAAATATTTGAGGATTTTCTTTCTAGCTTTATAGTTTAGAATCTTGGCAATGATCAGTCTAGGGGGTGGTTTCCTCGTCTGGGCTCTGTGTGCTCTTTCGACCGTGAATCCCTGTGTGAGCGAACCCGCTCCGATCTCTTGTAGTAGTAGGTTCTCGACATAATTCGTTGGGTCTGGGTTCTCTCTTCTCATCAGCCCTCCAGCCCACTGCACTGCATCTGGGCTGCTGATCTTGATGATCCATTCATATTATGCACTGTTATGCCAGTCTGATCCAGAGCCCCTCCTCTTTTCAGTGTCTCGACTACTGGCACTGTGCTGTGTGTATTATCTGGGGGGGGGGGGGAGTGCCTGGGTAGCTGCACTTTGTAAGCACCTCACAGTATGGCCCACTGGTCTTGGCTGCGTCGCTTGTGTTACAGCGGCCTCTAAGCTTCAATGGTTTCAGTGCCGGGTCCACTGACAGATTGTATCCTGTTCACCGTGAGGGTCCCTACACTTGTATTACAGTCCATGTGCCGCTGAGGCAGTACGCTTCAGCGGCTGCTACAGTGTTTCGCTGTGCAACTCTGTTCAGGCATGCACAGCATGTCCTGGACATTTATGAATCCAATCTTCAAATATTTCAGCTCTCTGTTGTTCCTAGTGCTGCGTGTGGGCGGACTTCACGTACCTCCGCCACCAGGCTTGACAGGGCCCATACGGTGGTGCTCTCCGGATTACCACACTCCACCATGGGCTAGCATTCATTCTGTTATTTCCCACTACACATTATCTGCAGTCCTTTGTTCCACCGGCTTCACCCCATGCGTGGCACGCCATGGTCCAGTGTCCAATATTGTATGATGCCGGGGCGCTCACACGATGCCAAATCCACTGGTGTGTGTCGCATCAGCGGGTTGTGGCCAGCACTTCCCATCACGCTTTTGTTGCAGCCGGTTTCTCCAAGGATTCGCTCAGTCCTTTGTCCTCTGACTGGGGTTCGGTGCCATTTTCTTTTCCAGTCGCTGCGGTCCGCTCCTCACGCCTTTCTCCTTATAACTGCTGAGTTACAGTTCGGTTCGTCCTTGAAAGGCAATCCGCGTGTTCCCCATAGTTTCAGACCGCGCCAGGTGTGTTCAGGATCATATGAGGATCGGCAGGAGACAGCACAAGAGACGTCTTATCCCATGGATGTTAAGCCACGCCCCGTTATCAAAATGAAGTTACATGTCACAGTTAATTTATGTATCAATACTATTGATGCCATTGTACTTTAGCCTAAGAAATTGCAATTGTGAGATAATTTATGATGAATTGTTCTAAGAAGAACATCTAGATGGGCAAGAAAATGGTGTCTATATAACAGCGGTCCAAGAACATGGTGCAATACTAATCAGTCATAATGAGTATGGTTAACTTTAAATATAATGGTTAGATTCATAAAGTGCTTTATGAAGGCGATAGGTCCGGAGGTGGCGGGCAGACCCTGTAGCTAACGGCACTCTGCCCAAGTCAAGGGCCCGAGTGTAGCAAGGGTCCCTTAATGAGGGCGAGTGGACGGATATGCGAGGGAGGAATACCTGGGTGGAGGAGATTTGGGGAGTGGGGACAGGACGTCCTTAGGTGAGACATGGTATCCCCCATTTCCCTTTCACCACGAACCCTCCATCCCACAAGCCTTTATAGGTTTTTGTCAGCCCTTTCCCTGTGATTTTCAATAAAGTATTCCCCAAATTGCATCAATATGCTACTGGGACAAAGTAGAGAACAACTAGACTAACACATCCTCATTTTGTGAAAGCGACCCAATTATCAGCCCCAAACAAGTACTAGGACGAAGAGGAGGACAACAAGAGCATAGCGGGACTACCACTTTGCTGGTGAGCGATCTTGTCCTTTTTGTAATGAAAATGGAGGTGGGAGCTTTAAAAGCTGGAAGCCCCGAATAAAAGGTGTCAACTGTGGGAGCAGTCAGCTGTGTGCAGGGAGACATCTCAAAGCTAGTGGCGTGGCAGGAAGAGCGCCGAAGGCCAGTGAGGCAGTGCAGAGTGTATGCAGCAGGAAGCAGTGGCTCGAGAAGCTGGAGGCCAGTGGCAAGCCGTGAGAAGGAGGCCCGCAGGACCGAGGGAAGCAGATGTATGTATCACACTCTGCCGCGGTAGCATTGCGGGGTGTCCACGAGCCACAAGACGACTGCCGGGAGAAGGCGCAAGTGACTGCATGGATAAACAGGAACCCGTGGTGGCAGAAGACCTAGCACAGAGCCGTAAAACCGACCGGGGGGTGAAACCAGAAAGGGGGAACACGGGGCTGGCAGGCGGTGATAGAAATGAAAGCAGAGCATTTTGAATACCGAACGCAGATTAAAGCAGATGACAAGTATTTTGAATACTGAATGAAAGTAAAACAAGGCATTTTGAATACCGAACTAATTGAAAGCAAGTTGGAAACACTCTGGCATCTTGAAAGGAGTGAAAGAAAGATTGTGAACTTTACTGAAAAGAACGTTTTGAAATGCATAGAAATAATAACTGCATTAACTGAAACAACTGGCAGCAAAGCCAAGAGAGCACAAAGAGGCGAATGCAGGATATGAGAAATCCAACACTGGTCACAGCCAAGAAAGTGCAAAGTACTGTATATTATAAGGAAAGAAGCATTGGCGAGAGCCAAGGAAACATAACAAGGTGTAACAAGCTCAAGATGGTTACATCAGTCACAATACAGTGTCAGGAAAGTGTGACACATGTGACTGAGGCAAAACTGTATAGTACAAGGAAACAAGCATTGGCAAGAGCCAAGGAAACCTAAGGCGGTATAACAAGCGCAACATTGTTAAACAAGCCACAACACAGTGTCAAGAGAGTGTGACACATGTAACTGAGGAGCAGCAGTGGATTGGTGTCA
Source organism: Ambystoma mexicanum (assembly GCF_040938575.1). Classification (NCBI taxonomy): domain Eukaryota; kingdom Metazoa; phylum Chordata; class Amphibia; order Caudata; family Ambystomatidae; genus Ambystoma; species Ambystoma mexicanum. The sequence goes on from NC_090926.1 coordinate 185,142,242, forward strand.
AAGAGAAAGCAGTCAAAGAAGGGTGCTGGTTACGTGACATGTAATGGGTGGACTGTGTGGTCCGACAACTGCACCTATACCGAGTGCCCATGAATGGAAAAGTTGCTGAAACTGTAACGCTCACCTGATTCCCGTAGAGGCGCCGGTCTTGACTGGGCGTATACCGTATCTTCAAAGGTGATGTGTAACACACGGCTGGCTCTTTGGGCTGGACCTCTGTGCACTGTATGTCTCACTCGAAGGGTAAGATGTCTGCAGATAGAAAATATGGGATTAAGGAACTGGGTTATTGAATGTCTCTCTCTTCTTCCCTTTCTCTTCTCCTGTAGAACCCCAAAGGTTAACGCTCTCACCTTAGGTAAGTGAACGCTGTGCTCTCCATCTGCCTCGGGGCAGGGTGCTGTAACCAGTTTCTTCACTGGATAAGGGGAGCAGGCCTCTTGACTTCAGAGGACTGCTGTCCGTCGTTTACTGCACGAACGGTAAGTTTCGAGTAATTCTAATGTCTTTAAAGTCTTTAGTAATGATGTCTCTTGTTTTGCAGGGTTCCGGCGATGGCGGATGACGGGCTGAAGTGAGTTGAAGATGGAGCCCGTGTGATGAATAGAAGCGCCTGGAAGCACGTAAGTAAGCACTTGTTGCCTGCTTCACGATGCGCTCTAACTGTCTTTTTATTTTGCAGGTACAAGTTCGGAGCGGCTGCAGGGTGCCGGAATACCCACTGGGTTAGATGTGGAAAGGAGTAATGGCACGTGAGTATTAAAGTTCCCCAATGTCATTAAACGCACCTTGTTTTGTCTTTCAGATGCGGGATGCAGCGCCGAAGGCCTCCGGAGCGTGCGAAGAGTTGGTAAGCTTTTGTCTTTCAGATGCCGGAATGCAGTGTGAAGACCTCCGTAGCGCACGAAGAGTAGGTAAGCCTTTGTCTTTCAGATGCCGGAATGCAGCGCGAGGCGTTGGTGACAGCCGATGGACCAGGTAAGTGAAGAGCTGTCACTGAAGACCGTAATGCTAACCTGTTCTTTCTCGTCTTTATAGGTGTTGCTGAAGACTGGATTCAGGATGGTAAGCCTTTTTCCTTAGGCCCAGGATCAGAAGCAGAAGACACGATGAGCGTTCTGCTGCAGAGGATGCAGAATAACGCAAAGCAAGATTCATCCATCGGGTGTGGTTTAAATAGCCTCCTGTAGTGCTTAGGTGTCTCCTTCCACAGCCACGCCTAGGTAAGAAAAGAGTTCCTGCTTTCCAGAAGAGTTCCAGTGTTCTGAATCTAGGGAGTGGCTCCTGCCCCACCCAACAGGAAAAGTAGTTCCAAACAGAAGAGGATCAGAGGCTCAACTGGCAGGCAAGTAAGCAGCATGGTCTGCTGCAGGTAAGTCCACCCAAGCATTATGAGCCCGGCGCTTCCAGCGCTGGGACTGGGCATATTTATGAGCCTGGTGCCACTGGCGCCAGGACTGGGTCCAAAAGGTCCCAATTGGGACTGGTTGGCACTCGGAACCTGGGTTATGGATCTGCTTCCAAGGGAGTTGGGAAAACCCTGACCTTTTGGAAGCAGAGATCATGACAGAAACCACATATGAAGAAGCGTGTGTTGTGCAAAGACCTTGTTGTTATATTCCAGTTAAGTGTTGTTTTAAAAGCTGTAAGATTTGAACTCTTGGTGAAGGGAACCCCTGTATTTGATTAACTACTTTGAACTGGGGGAATGGGAGCGGACTACAAGCCAGAGACCTAGAAAGAGCTCTGAACTTTACTTTGAACGCTATTCCTTTTTGATGCCGACATTCCTACACATTGTATGCAGTTAGTTGTGAGGGCAAGTATAGGTTTTGGACACATACAGTTGTTTTACTCTGCACTTCCTGAAGTAGACTATCCTTAGTTTTCTTTAGGTAGGGAAATCCCACCTTAGCATAGGGCAAGCTAGGCATTCATCCACCCTGCCTTTTAAGTCAAATAAAACTTTGTTGAGAAAACTTGCACCTGTTGTCTGTGTCTGACTCATAATGCCTTCACACCACTGAGAATTCCAGGTTCTGCCAATGTCCCTGCCAGATGGGAAAGTGGAAATAAGCTTCCTAAAGGTCCAAGTACAATGCCGGGAAATCCTCCCCTTAAGAATGGGACTAACCCTCTGGATATGATATGATATTGAAGATGCATTCCATCTTAAAGCATTGAGACACAATCGAGAGGTTCAGGGATTTCAAATCTATCATGAGATGGAATTTCCCCAATCGCTTGGGAACCAGAACCACAATGAAGTACACTCTCTGTCCGTTCTCTCCCTTTGGAAGCTTCTGTATTGCTTTCTTCCTGCTCATAGCTCTTCTGTTGATTTTGTTCCTCGGCAAAGGAGTCCCCATCTTTCGATCCTGTTGACCCACGCATCCTCAGATAGCTGGTGTCACACTTGCCAGAAGCATCAGGATTTCTGTAGTGAAGGGGGGCATCTGTTTATTGGAGCCCATCCTGCCCGGTCTCCTCAAGGCTGATAACAGTGCTACAATCAGACACCTGAAGTTTCCCACCTCTGCCGGTTGATGAAGTCTGTTGCAAGTTTATCAGCCTTCAACACTCGTTGGACATTGACCTGCAAATAATTCCCAAGGGGCGAGTGACCCTCAACGGAAATTTTCAAGGTGATGGTCTTTTGGTGCAAGCTGGTGTGCCAGTGACGCCGGCCCAAAATGGTTCAGTCCCTAGCCATTGAGTCCATCATAAACTAGATCTAAAATAAACTCCCCCTAGGTCTTAACCGAGTAAAGCACCAGTGCCGGGCCACCACCTTTTGCAGAGCATTAGATACAGACCTAATAACTCCCAACCCAATGCAGTGCCAGTCGTATAGGATGGATATGTGGCTGTCCGGAGGGAGAGATGTGCCCCTTCATAAGCGTTCTTTAATACATAAATCACTTTATGTCAGTAGCATCCCTGATAGAGTCCTCAGAGACCATAGAAGATCTGCACACTAGGCTAGGAAGACTAGTGCCCACCTCCACAGTTTGAGGCATGCACATCTCCTGCCCTGCAGAGTGGTGCAATTTTGCTAGGAATATGGGCACCACCTTTCTATCCAGTTCCTTTCACTCATTTAGAATGCCCTCCTTTAACTATGTCAGAAGGGGAAGGCCAGTTAGAGTATGCTTAAAGGATAGTTCCGGGACTTTTTTTTTATTGCCCCTACGGTTCGGCCATGTGTTTTTAAGCATAACTCGGTAGATCGTAGAAAACTTTCCTATGGACCTTACCCGACTTTTCGTCCATTATCGCACTCGAAATCAGCCGCCATTTTCTGATAATCCTATCATTTCCCCCCATCGACCTGGCTCACCTGCTTTTGCGGCACTAAATCAAATCCCCCGCCCCTGAAACAGACTTTATCAAAACATTCATATTCCCCGCCTCTATCCGTGACGTGACTGTGCTGCGTAGGCAAACGCGCCCAGGCGTCTTCTACGCGACTCCACACAGAACCCGGAAATCAACACAGATTAGCTCACAACACAGCGCACCACAATTCGGAATATGAAACTGTACTTTTAAATCAAACCGCAAGATTGTAAATTTGGTAAAGTACATTTATTTGACATCAAATGTTTTGAGAATATTCAGCGATTTTCATTTTTATTTGCTCACGTTCCAAAAAGTTCGTTTTGAGGCACGCGATGTTCCTTTGCTGTACACAGGGTCTTAGATCATCTCACAATACAGCGCCACAATTCGGAATATGAAACTGTGGTTTAAAAGCAAACGGCAAGATTGTACATTTGGCAAAGTACATTTATTGGACATCAAATGTTTAGAGAATATTCAGCGATTTGCATTTTTCTTTGCTCTCGATCCAAAATAGTTCGTCTTGAGGCAAGCGATGTTCGTGTGCAGTACACAGGGTGTTGGTTTACGATAAAATAAGCTCTTCGGTCGCACTGATAATCGCATGGCTGTTCCAACAACGAGGCACTAGGCCACCACAGCGGTCTGTATGTTGCATCTAGCCGTTAGTACCGCGTAAGGGCATACTTGTACTTGGCGATCGTCCCATAAAATGGTCAGGGTGGTAACGTTGTTCACGCGGAGAAGCAGCTGGCGGTTAAAAAAGCCATCCGCCGGTGTCTGGTACTCGTGACACATACAATAATGAATGATGTACCTGTTTGAAAAACATAAAAAATGAAATTAGTCTCACCATCAGATCTTTATTAAAATTATTCATTTTATATATTAGGTCGGGAAATTATTTCATAGCTAGGACAGTGCAACTCGGTATTATACGTCAAGGGGGGGCTGTAGGATACTGAGACAGTCCCCCAGTGCAGGGGTTGACAGGGAGGCAGTGCAGGTGGAGAGTGGAAGGGCCCAGGACCGAGGTCGCAGACAGTGGACCAGTTGTAGCAGGGGAGAGGGAGAGAGAAAGCAGAAGCAAAGAGGAAGGTTTTGAGGTGCTTCCGTAAAAGGAGATGGTTCTCCTCAAGATAGTGCGCGGTACAAAACAATATGCCACATAGAACGAACAAGTACAACTTAACCCGTCTTTAAAGCTACTGTATAGTAATTAAATTGCGGTATAAACTCATCTAAAGAGTTACTTACATTATATTTGCATTTTCCATTGTGTCTGTGCGTAGGGCAGCCCCGAAATACCACTCCTTCTATGCCGACGTTATTTCTTCTAATGAACGAACATTAAATGGCTATCGTTTCTGAAATTTTATTCATTATCGTTTCTTACGTTATTGCACCACACCCCCAAAAAGAAGTCTTTCGGGATGGTCCCGGCCTGTCAAGGTCAAATATCAATAGAACCTTATACTGAGTCGTGGGCCATTCCGGCACCCGAGCAAAAAATCAAAGCAGCTGACCTTCACTTTGAACGAGCACACATTCCTAGTTAGCTACATTCAGTGTAAGGCCATCTCACAGGACTTGAAATTTACACTCCATCTTTGCATTTTGTCTGCGTGCTTTGCAGCCCCAGAGAACCATAAATACGGAGACATTCTATATTTTTTGAAAAATTATTTATATTACTGTTTGGTTTAATTTAATGCGCAAATGAACAAGGTTGGATAGACACATTGCATGTACACTGAGCAATCACTTTTATTTACACAATACATAGCTACACATATTCAATGGGCCTGCGACATGAGGAGACTCGAGAGCAAAGTCACAGGTGACACCCGGGTGGTTCGCACTACTGCACGGTGAAGGGAGGGGCAAGGGTGGAGAGACACATTGCATGTACACTGAGCAATCACTTTTATTTACACATTACATAGATACACATATTCAATGGGCCTGCAACATGAGGAGACTCGAGAGAACAGACAATCAAATTACAATCATTTAAACCGTGATGTGTATTTCTCAATGAGCTCTGCTTTAGGTGGACATGGAACAGAGGCAATGTTGTGTGGCAATGCAGTTGTCCCCTGCACAGGTTCGTTCACAACTCCATGTATGTGCCTATCTAGGACCTCAACAATAAGTCTCTCAATAAACTCATATTGCATATCCTCAAACACTGGTTTGATCACCCATTGTTTACTTCTTTTAGTGAAGGCCTTATTGTAGCGAAGCGTCCCTAAAGTTCCGGTCGTCCTACTTTGTTGACGGCCAACATTATGGTTATGTGCCAAGACCGCTAGAAGAGTCCGATTTATCATGCCCTCCATGCCAAAATGCAATCGTTTTGGCCTGTACTTTAGGCACATATTGTGGAACACCTCCAAATCTCCTGTGTGGCAGAATTCCGTGAGTCCCCTCAAATCTCTTGTTATAGTTTTATCAAATACAATCTTTTCAATGGCTTTGTGAGTGGGTGATGAAGGAATCAACCACTTCTTCTTCCGTGCCTCCTCTGTGGACAAATGGCCATGTTCACAATTGTGGAAATGTTGGTTTGTGGTCCAGCGGTGAACGTTGCTACAGTGTAGCATTACTGACCGCCATTTTTCCAGTAGAATTTCCAACGACCCTCCACATGTTTTTGAGCTCCACCAAAGATGGTTGCTGATTGACTTGGACCACTGTGAAATACCTTGCATATCTTTTTTTTTACCTGCAGCCGACATTTTTTTATTGATTGTTTTTGCAAGATGCCAAACGTCAAATTGGTGATTTATATTTTTGTACTCTTCTCTCATTGTCTTGGCAATTGAAACGTGTCTGTCCGTGGCTATCAGGTCGATCACCATTCCCCGCGATTGTAGTTCTTGCAATGATGCTACAAAGCCAACTTTCTCCATGGCCACTGAGGATGTGCTTTGTGACACCTGCACGACCACCGAACTCACAATTTTCTTACTTTCCATGTCCTGAAAGTGGTAGGTTCAGTACTTGGCTGAAAATCCTGGGCTGTCGCACTGTCCATCACCGGCTAGCCTGAACCGTTTGCCCGCGAATGTACTATCAATAGACATTTTTTCCATTCTCCAAGCTTCGCTAATGGCTGGAAATAGATAATCGGTTTGGTATTTGTAGAACTGAGTTTTCGCAATGAAATGGATTCCCACAAACTGAAAGAAAGACTTTTTAAAACTTGAACCACTAAAAAGTGCAGCCGCTGCACAAATTAGATTGCTTGCTGGCAGTTGCCCCAGCATGGGTTGTGCAGACCATGAGAAAGGATGATATTTTGTACAGGTGGCATGTATTTTAAGGTTAGTGCCTCGAATTGCACGAGTCACATTAATCAATGGCTCCCCACATACTTCCCCACCAACCGAATGCCCACATTTCATCCTAATAATAATATCAATCACACAACTATCGAATACAATGAATTTGGCCTCTTTCCTTATACTGTCACTCTGCATCCCAGCTGGTTCGGCCTGTAACGTTGAGGACATGTCACTCACATGAAAGGTAGAATCTCTGATATCGTCTTCCGCTATGTTCAGTGATATTGATGGTGTTTCATTGTCGTCCACTTCATTCTCTTCCATTGCAACATCTGTTCCTTCTCCGGCGATGGGTGAATAAAACAATTTCTTCAACTTTCTCGCGGTCTTAGTTTTTGCGGGTGTGGATTCTGTGAATTGATCTCCGACTGCATCCGAACTACCAGGAGGACATTCACTATCGATGGCTTGATGTGGTATAGCTCCGTTGTCAATCACTTCATATTCTTCCCATTGGCACGATGCATCTCCAGTCTCAAGTCCCTGCCAAAAGGTTTGACAAGCAACATCTCTCGTTCGCTTCACTGTCTGTGTAGATCTAGTTCGTACACCCACTCGCAACTAGAGGACAGATTGGAAAAGGGATGTTCAGTTTAAACACAACTTACAGTATTGAACTATTAACAGTGAAAAACAACATAATATAGTGACCAGGACACTAACCTTCTTTTGCTTTCTTTTCTTTGAAACTTTCTTGCCTCGAACTTCAACATCGGGACGCTGTTGCTCCGACTCGTGTGTGCATGTCTCCACTTCCTCTTGCGCTGCAACGACTATATTTTCATGATAAGCACATCCATCACGCACTGACGCTCCATCGACTCCCTGAAACATAGAACTTTCATTAGTATGTATAATAATATTGAAAACACAAAATGTACTTGGGGACCAATACCCACGTACATCTCAATAGCAAAACACGAATGAACGCTTTGTGTAGAACATTCAAACGACAATTATTCACGCATAGTTGATCTAGTTAGATGGAACTGTCAAGATCCATACCTCGGGCTCCTCATAGACTTCCATTGATGATATTATTGAAGATGATGCTTCAGTAACGCCCTGAAACACAGTAATTGCATTAGTATGGTTTTCTATTTTGTTAAAAAGAACATAAACTTTGTGCAGGCGTCAACGGCTCATCTAAATAGACCTGCACAAATGATCAGTTGTCTAAAATAAATAATGGATATGTAAATGTGATTCGATTTGCTTGATCGTATGAAGTTTCACCACCCAGAGATCTGCATCAACTACTAGGGGTGATGTTCTTGTAGAAGAAGCTCCGTCATCTCCCTGAAACATAGTACTTGCGTTAATAAAGAAGGAAGTATAGCGGATGTAATCACGTCATATGATTTCGCTTGATCGAACTGTCAGTATCCATACCTCGAAATGCATAAGAACATCAAGGGACGATGTAACTGCGGTGCACACTTCTGCAAGCTGTTGCGCCGACCCGTAACTGCATGCTCCCCCTTCTTCTTGGACTAATGCTCCATCGACTCCCTGAAACATAGGACTTTCATTAGTAATGAACACAATATTGAAAAAAGAAGACACATAGGAGGGCGACGACAGAAGGACATATCAATGGCTAAAAACGAAAGAAACATTGTGTGTAACAATCACGCTACAAGAATGCAAGATCTGATGATCTCCATCGATGGAACTGTCCGGAAACGTACCTCGAGCATCTGAGTGACATCAACGGTTGTCGTCAATACGTTGGACTCCTCAGCATCTCCCTGAAAGACAGTACTTGCATTATTTTGGATAACAATAATTATAACTGAAAACAAAGACTAGAGGACGAGTACAAGGGTGTACCATTAGGTAAAATAATTACACGATAAATTAAAACTATTGATTTACATGCCTAAAACAAGTCAGTGGCAGAATAGCCAAGTAAGATTACCCGATAGGCGCTTGAAGTGGCTGATGACTGCAATAACGACACGGATGGAGAATCTTCCGCCTTCATATTGAGTGGATACATAAATGGGGAAATTATTGTTAGCTAATGCTACACACTACCGCAAGGCCGAGAGATAAATACGTAAACTTGACTCACCAGTGGAGGGATGTGGACGAATAGAGTGGGAATAGCGGTTGAGAGCAATTTTCGCCTCGCTCGCGGTGTGTTCTTCTTTATTAGCAATGATGTGGAGTACATGTCTGAGCTAAAGTGCTTGCTGCAGATGCGGTATCGATCACCCCTCTTGTCCGCAAAGACTTCTAGGACTCTACTTTCAAGCTCAGACGGTGGATATCCGCAATATCGGACCTATTCTCTTATCTGATCTATTGTCTTAGGGAAAACATGCATTATAGTACCTTCAGATTTATTATGGGTCTTCGAAGGGCAACCGCCAATGGAACAGGCAGGCATTGTGGAAAGTTCTGAAAAGTAAAGATCAACAATTCTCTATGAATACCAATGTGTTAAAAAATTAAATGACACATAAAAGGTTCAATGCAAGGTTCGTTTTGGTTCTTGGAACTATACACGTTATTCACATGCGGATAAGTATTTGAATAACTTTAAAAAAATAGAAAAATAATTTGACTAAACTCAGAACATGTGACTAGTTCCTTGCATGTACTGTCTTGAACGAAAAGAAATTGGACGCAAAATGATTATGGTACATGGCCTTACCTTGACGAACAAACAGTTAGATGCAGGGATCAGAGTAGTTTCTTGTCGTAGAACAGGGAGCAGTTCACAGGTTGCAAACTGACGAGTTTGCTCGAAGTGGTCACGGAAGTTCACAGAGACGAAGAGCAGATAACCAGCAACTTCACGGGTTGACTAGCAAAGCGCAAAGAAGTTCTCATTAGAAATATGAAGTGGGTTATAAAGAATTCAAAACAGGGGTGTGTTTGTGAATGAATGACGTGTATATGTCGTGGCATTATGCGGTTTGCAGGGGGCCGTCCAGCGTGAGGGGGGATGCTTGGCAGGAGACACAGGGTCTGGAGGTATACATGGGAACAACAACCCATGCTCTATAGACCACTTTGAAGTGTACATGGTCTTTGGCACCTCTTGGCCTTTATCGCTCCCCGACAGCTCCACTTGGCAGCACAAGTACCCCGGTGCGAACTGCCTTTGATAGGGCGGGGGGTGTATTGGGGCGGTGGTCGTGCAGACAAGACACAGGAAGACTCGTGAATGGAGACACACTTATGTGGATTGCAGGGGGCCGTCCAGCGTGAGGGGGGATGCTTGGCAGGAGACACGGGGTCTGGAGGTAGACATGGGAACAACAACCCATGCTCTATAGACCACTTTGAAGTGTACATGGTCTTTGGCACCTCTTGGCCTTTATCGCTCCCTGACAGCTCCACTTGGCAGCACAAGAACCCCGGTGCGAACTGCCTTTGATAGGGCGAGGGGTGGATTGGGGCGGTGGTCGTGCAGACAAGACACAGGAAGACTCGTGAATGGAGACACACTTATGTGGATTGCAGGGGGCCGTCCAGCGTGAGGGGGGATGCTTGGCAGGAGACACGGGGTCTGGAGGTAGACATGGGAACAACAACCCAAGCTCTATAGACCACTTTGAAGTGTACATGGTCTTTGGCACCTCTTGGCCTTTATCGCTCCCTGACAGCTCCACTTGCCAGCACAAGTACCCCGGTGCGAACTGCCTTTGATAGGGCGGGGGGGTGGATTAGGGCGGTGGTCGTGCAGACAAGACTCGTTTGCCGCAGGGCCTCACCAAGGAGAGGCCATCTAACTGCATGTAAGAGGCAGGCTGCAGGATCTAGTACATGGAAGGCAGGGGGGTGAGTTTATAAATACCTCGCCCTCCCAGGAGAATATATGGGTGCAGTTCACCCTGGAGACCCTGGATGCCTAGGCAGTTAGTCAGCAGCAGGCTGGCCTGTGGTGGCAAGGCGGCACGGGCCAGAGGGGGTCATCTCTGTACCCGGTGCCCAAAAGGATGATTTATTATGATCAACCATATTGATTATTTACCTATAACCATGTTTTGTATCAATAAAATCCAACGGCCTTTTATTGCCAACTCTTGAACAAAGTGGTGTGGTAAGTATTTTTGGGGGAGGAGGCAAGGCCGGGAGGCTTGATGCCAACCCGCAAAATAACATATGTATGTCTGCTGCATATGGGTTCAACGGTTATGTGGATTGAAGGTGGGCGGCCAGCGTGAGGGAGGATGCTGGCCGGAGACATGTGGTGTGACAAGACAAGGCACAGGAAGACTTTTCAATGGAGACACACTAGATTCATTTAAAAAATCAAAACAACCATTGTTAAAATATATGTTGGGTTTTATTTTAGATCTTAATTTCAATTGAACATAAATAATAAACATTACACATTGTAAAGTTCCGGTTGCAGCACATCCAGGGAAAATCCGCGGTATTGTCCACTGTCGCTGGGGAAATGTTGTCTAATGGCAAGTACCGCACAGGCAGGTATTACTCTCCGAACGCAGTGTCCGAGCCTCCCGTGAAGCCACCAAGTGAAGCAACGATAGGCCACCAGCCTGTACCACCTGTGAAAATGAAAGATGCAAACTGTATTAAAATGACAAAACTTTCTTATCACTGTCGATTCAGGTAAAAAATGTCATTCTGCTTTGAAAAAAATTCTATCTAGAAAATGCACAATATGGAACCAATTTACATGCATTCGAATGATATGTAGATGTAATTTTATATGTCGGAGACGACCATGAAATAGTAGTGGCATCACTGACATCACAACCAGAGTATACTTACTCGTTACTCGGATTACGCGGACGAACAGTGCCGCGAAGTTCGTGCATAAGAACCATCATCATCCTCAACACGGTCCGTGAGAGGCAGGCTTCCCTGAACTCTGGCAGCTCGGTGATGCATTGCAGACTTGGCTCGCCTTCCGAAATGTAGGCCAAGCACCCGGAATTTTCACGGCAGCAGCAGTTTTCCTCCTCAGTTGGCATTAGCTCGCACCGATTGCACGTGCACCAGGTGGAGACGCCGTCCATGCGACATGGTCCAGGCTCTTCATCCGTTGACTGGTCCTCCCAACTGCCGTCCAAATCCCCATCGTTTTCGCGTGCTTGCATTTCCAGTAGTTCTTCCTCGGTGTACTCGGGCTCGTACATATACGGCATTATTGTAGCCATTGTGTGGTAAAGAAAGTAAAATAATTTACAGAGATGGTACAGGTGTTCACAAGGCCTAGAAGCGGCAAAGGTAGCTGACCAGAGCACAGAAACGAGTCACAGAATACTCAAAGTAACACAGAGAGAGTAATGGAATCGAAAATCTGCTGCTGTGTGTTGTGAAACGGTGTGTTTATACTTATTGAGGAAAGAGGCGTCCTGCCATTTCCATGGCGACACTTCATTAGCTGAGGCGCAGCGATTGTTGACACGAAACGTGCTTTGGCGTTGGGAAATGGGCGGAACGAGTCTGCTGATGTCAGGCTCAGGGGCGGGGGGATTTGATTTAGTGCCGCAAAAGCAGGTGAGCCAGGTCGATGGGGGGAAATGATAGGATTATCAGAAAATGGCGGCTGATTTCGAGTGCGTTAATGGACGAAAAGTCGGGTAAGGTCCATAGGAAAGTTTTCTACGATCTACCGAGTTATGCTTAAAAACACATGGCCGAACCGTAGGGACAATAAAAAAAAAAGTCCCGGAACTATCCTTTAATTGGGGAGGGGGAATTCGGGTGGCTTTTTCCACTGGTCGAGGGTCCAATTCTGAAATGCCCATATATTCTGCTACTTGATAAAATACTAAAGGCTACATACAGCCTTATTGTCAAGGTATTTTCCCCTCTGATTTTCCTCCTGGGAGCACAGGAATTTTGAGGAAGATGAGTGGGACTGTGAGGAAGAGGGGGAGCCTCTGTCTATTCTCTCTCACCTCTTACACCATGATGGCCCTTCTAAAGATTTCCAAGAGTCTCTTCTCAGATACCCCAGAGCGCCTCTTTTTCCTATGCCTCTCAGGGGATTGGGAAACTAGAGATGTTGCCAATCAAGGCTTCTTTTCAGTGTGGTCTTCCCCATAGCAATAGCACGATGAGCAAAGAATAAGCCTAGTTCCTGGTACTTTGCTGAAGTGGCTCTCATATCTATAGTAACGCATGTGAAATGCACGCCAACGTTGGCCCCATATCTCTCAGCGCCCTGTGTACGAACACACAGTACGAATGGGCTAGACTGGCTACTCCAAAATGCCAGTCTAGCCAAGCCAAGCACACTCGATTGTGGTGCACCCGAGAAGACAGATTTGCTGCATTGTTTACACTACAGCTGCACGACCCTTAGTTCATCCCAACCGGTCGAGACTCGCAACTGGAGGATGATGGTCCCCCCCCCCTGTTTTGAAAGAGACATGTCCAGGTTGGGTGTTGTCTTGAAATAACGGGCTCCATGAAGATGTGATGTGGAAAGCCAACTTTTATATATCGACAAAAAGTGTGGCAGTGTGTACTAAAAAGACACATGTGAACACAGCATTTCATAGGAGTGGCGCATGGCTTCGCACCACTCATGTCCTGATCAGGGAATTTAACTGGAGCATTCAAATGGCTCATTAATCAGCCGAAATACACGTCGACCAACATTCTGAAAGAAATATATAGGCTGTTCAATAGGTGTAGGTGTGAAAAACAGAACATTTTGTATGTGGTTCATGAAGCCTTAATTATTGTAATAGGGTAAGGTATTAAATGTGACTTTTATACATTTTGTGATTTGTGTTATTTTGAACTGTTTTAGTCCTGTGTTCTTTATGTGGAAGTTGATATGGGGTGATGCTTATGTTTAACTTGTGAGTTCTTTGTCCATGTAACACTAACAGTAGTAGGTGTGTCTCGGTTGCAGTTTGCACATTTCTTTATTTCATCCAGTGGGGTTTGGTGTCTATTTTAATGTGCCATATAGCTGGTGAATCAAATGCCAGTACGTTTTATGTATTATAACAGAATAAATACAATTTTTCAAATAAGTGTTTGCTGGGGATATTGCATAGCTTCATCTGTCCAACATATAGGTCTTGATCAAACTTGGCGGATAGAGATATATGTGAGCCTGGATTATCAGAACCTTACCAGGCACCCTTTATTTTTTGATATAGCCATGCAATAGCATATACCATGCTCGATTTATCACAGATGCCCAGAAAACAATTCATGCCACAGTAAGAAAGGGCTAGACTGGCTACCCCAAAAGACCTGTCTAGCGACATAACAACACATCACATGCTTGCTTTTTCATAACTCATGCATTGACTGCCCATTAAAAAGGCAGTGCTATTGTGGCACCCCACCCCTCAACCCCACCCGCCAAAGTCCGCTCTGCAACGGCCTGCACAGCCCATTCACAAGTGCAAATCCATTAATCCAGTTACACACTAACTCATTCACACATCAAATACACCACATCATAAATGCACATGCAAATAAAACATGTTTTCCTTATCTGTTCGGGATCTGTCTATGCCAGGAAAGGCCTCCACTCCAGCCGACCCTCACACTCCCGGCTCCACTCCACAGGGAAAGGAAAAAGAGGACCTAAAAGGAAAGGCCCTGCCAGACCAGAGGCAGAAACATTTCTTAACTGGGGTCTTGGGCCAGGTGGAGATTATAGCCACCGGGAGGAGTGGGAACCAGAAAAGAAATAGTAGAGGGGTTCCTGAGGGGGAGAGGGATCACCTCACACTGGGACGAGGAAGGGCGACATAGAGGTAATAGGTCAATCACTGGGTTGCAAAAGCTTTGGGACTCACATACATAACGAGATAAGAAGAGGTTAAAATGAATGCAACCAAAAAGGCTGTCTGCTCTCAGCAAGGTAGCACTACTTAGTGAACCTAGTACGGTAGTTTATTGTCCTCTATGTACTTTTCCCTCTCTTCCCCCCTTCTCTCCCCACTCTCTGCCATGCTCTTGCACTATCTGACAAGTCGTTAGGCATAGTACGGTAGTTTATTGGTCGTATACTCTTTTCCTTCTCTCCCACACCCTCCCCCCACACCCTCACCTCTCTTTCCTTCCTGTCATGCACTTGCACTAGTAGAAATGCCTCTGGCTTAGCATGCTAGTTATTTTTTTTAGATCATTAGGAAACTTCAAGGCATAAGAATGACGACTGTATTCCCTTGTTCCCTTCCTGCCTTGAAGCGCTTTGAAGCACTTCACTTGTGTATAAGCGCGTTACAAATAGACAATTACAATTACTTGGGCAGAGTTCTGCCTACTAGTGAAGTGCCAGTGGCATATTAAAGACATACAGTTACCATGTGTACATGAAGCGAATACGTAGTCGCGCATAAACTGTAACCAATGCAAGCCTAAGCATAGAATTACAAGAGAGAGCATGGGACTAAGAGTATTTGATGACATATAAAAATCTGTGTTCCAAAACACAGCAATGGCTTCTTGCTCAATATATGCAAAGAGGTGCCCTTGAAAGGTTATGTCCATTTAATTGGAGTTTTACAAACAGCATTGGGGTTCCATGCACCACTGGGAATAGAAAAAGTATAACTTTAGCACGTATTAGGAGTATAAAATGAACTCACTGTTTTACAGAGCAATATGAGAATAGACTAGCTTTTTTGCAAGCTGCAGGGCTATAGATGTGACTGTCAAATGAACTATTTCAAACATTAGAAATTAAAAGCTTTCATTACACAGAGACCACATAATATTTGGTATATTTTCATACTGTGAGAAACGTGAAGGTGTCTCACCCGCTAGTCTCCGGGGATCTGTCATCCAGGTGGCCAGGACACGGCCATCACTTTTGGATCCAGTTCCTGGGGGTGGACCAGTGCGTGAGGATCACCTGGATGAGGGGTCTTCGGGGAGTGCAAGTGGGACAACAGAAGGGGAGACGTGGTATCCCCATCCCTTTTCCCTATCCTACCAGGTAGGATACCTAAGAACGTAACCCCCAACCCTTTTTCCGACACAAACACTTTCTCAAGGACAGCTCACCGTGAGCGAAAATGGATTAACACCAGAGCCCTGTACCTGGACATGTCCCAATACAATGGTCAGGCAATGTCAGGCAATTACTGATCATTACACACACACACCTGAGTTCCATCACACTTCCCCACACTGATAAAAGGCGGAGCACAAAAGCACACTCTGAGCGAGGCAAAGCGCACGAGGAAACATCGGTTCCAAGATGGCAGTTTAATAAAAGGAGAAAGACGGCGAGGCTAGAGAGGGTTGCAAGGAGGGAAGTGCCCTTGACCTTTTCAGACCGTTACTTTCACAAATCTTGGAAAGTAAGAAACCTAAGACCGGGAACTACAGCGAACAAAGCTGCATTGTGTGTCAGAGGTACCCGGGGCTATCCTGTGTAGATAACCAAGGCAGGGAGGAGCGGCTGCCGCTCTGGTACTGTCCTTGGCTCCTACAAGCAGCGCCAGTAAAGACAGCACAGCCAGACCCCACCTTTCCAGCTTCAATGAGCAGTCTCTTACCATCTTTTCTGAAACCCAATACTAAACTAATTCTCCTAGGAGATTTTAATCTTTGGTTGGACTGTAATACGGATACCACTGCAAAAGTGATGGAGAGCACACTCGACTCATTGGGCTTCTCCCACTTTATCAGAGACTGTACTCACATTAAAAGGACACACCTTGGACTGGGTTTCTTCTCTGAACCTAACAGATATAGAGGTCAAGCCATTTCCGTGGTCGGACCGTTATTGCATATGCTTTCAGTCACAGATCCAACATTTAAATAAAAAAGCGATTCAGCCTAAGGCGTCACTAGCCATCAGAAGTCGCAAAAATCTGAACAAAGAGACTCTTAGCTCTTGGCCCACTACCCTGAATAGTAAAATTAGTAATACAGATAATTTAGAAGAAATTTCATTTACTTTGGTGAACTCTCTCAGTTTGGCCACTGAGAAGTTCGCTCCAGTCATGATAAAAATCCAAATCGATAGTGCAGAGAAACACCTGGTTTAATAATGATCTTAAGGAACTTAAATCCCAAAAAAAGTTAGCTTTTTTATGCCTGGCATCAACTTAGAGAGATACTCAGCCTGGCAGCCTATAAAACGGCTGCGGCCGAGTACAAACAAGCAGTATTCACAGCCAAATAGGAGTCACTCAATGCCAGAATAGTTAACACCAATTCAGAAAGTAAGGAACTTTTTAAAATATTAAAACGAGCAATCGCATATTCAGGGCCCCACGGAAGACCCTATTCTCAAAAATGAGTTTTGGTGCTACGAAATTCAGCAAGCTCTGATCAACAAATTAGAAAAAATCAGAGAGGTAACAAAGGAGAAAAAACTCACTTTGAGTAAACAAGAGTTGGAAGACAATGTACACACTCCTGCCATTAAGGACAAGGAGCAGTCGACATTCAACTTCTTCCGAACGAAGATCTAGCCAAAAACATTACTCAACTCAAAAGTACCAGGTGCAAGGGGGATCTCTGTTCCTCTATTATGATTAAGGAGTGCTCCCCTATCTTGATCCTGGCACTTACCAAATTTGTTAATGCCTCCTTTGCACAAAATAGAGTTACAGATAATATAAGAATGCCTGGATTACCCCAGTTTTGAAGAAACCTAACCTCTGCCCACTTACACCATCCAACTACAGACCTATTACTAACACCACTTTTCTGCTAAAAATCTTGGACAGAGTTGTTTATAATCAAATCTCAATATTCCTTGAGCAGAATCAAAAATTCTTCACAATTACCAATCAGGATTTCGAAATAATCACGGAAACGACGGCTCTCCTAGCCTTAAAATCACATCTCCTTCAAGGTATGGACAAAGGGAAAATCTCCCTACTCATGATCCTCGACCTTTCGGCGGCCTTCGACCTGGAGGACCATACCATTCTGTCCAACAGGTTAAGGGACAATGCCAATTTCTCCATTGAGACGACCCAATGGATCTCCTCCTATTTGAAGGGTAGGCAAGTGAGAATCGCAACTGACCTTGCGGAAACGAAACCAAACCTACCACCCTCCTGTACGGGGTCCTGCAGTGAGCATGCATCTCCCCGTGTTTGTATGATATCTTCACGATCCCCTTCTTTCATGTTCTTGAACAGGAAGGGATCATATTTGCGAACTATGCAGATGATACGCAATGCGTCATCCCTATCTCAGGTTTGCATTGTGAGAATGAAATCCATATTAATAAAGTCTACCAAAGGATACAAAATTGGATGGTGGCAAATGGCCTGGCCATCAATAGTTCAAAAACCAAACTCTTGCTCATTGGTTCGGAAGGCCAAACTTACGAAATTGGGCACGATATACAACAACTTCAACATAGACAATTGTAATATTGAGGTTATGAGTAAGGTGAAGACCCTGGGTATCTATCTAGACAATAATGTGAATATGAAGGCCCAGGTGAACAGTTTGATATCCTCCTTCTCCTATTAAACTGTTGCGCCATCTGCAACCCTTTGTATCTGAAAAAAACTCTGAGACTAGCCAGGGCCATAACAGAATCCAAATTGGACTATTGTTATAGCTTGTTGGTGGGCATTCCTCAATATGACCTTCAACGCCTCCAGGTAATCCAAAATGGGGCAGTTAGGGTTGTCAAGTGCCTTCAGAGGAGAGACCATGTATTGGAGGCAAGAAGAAGTCTTCACTGGCTCCCGATACGGGCCAGGGTTTCATTTAGGATATTACTTATTACCCATAAATGCTTGAAAGGCCAAATGCCTGCCTACCTTACGGAAGCCATTGTAATAAAATACAGCACCAGGTCCCTAAAATCAGACAATACCAACATTCTTAACACCATTCGGTGTAATACCAATAAGGTACGGAACGGTGCCTTTGGTATAGTGGCTCCTCTGGCATGGAATGCTTTAATGCCCTCGTTAAGAACCATATCCTCGACAGAGGTCTTCAAGAAAAAACTTAAGACACTGCTTTTCTATTAAGTTTCACCTATCCAGATGATGCATCCTAGATGTTTCTGTTGTGTTCAGTTCAATATATGCGAGTTAGCGCCGTAAACCCCTGGGTACCAGGTGCGCTTTACAAACATATAAACACACATAAACATAAGCCGGTGAGTCGGAGAGACTGAGACTACACCAGCCTGTGTTGGAACCAAGGTTGCAAGCAGCAACATTGTATGAATAAATCTAAAGAGAATAGTGTGTGAAACGTATGTGACGAGCGACGGGAATATAAATGAAAACCAGAGGAGTGATTGAACTTTGGGTAGGCCAAATAAGATACCATAGACAGAGTGTTCCAGCGCCACGCGGGTGCTCACTCGAAGGTCTCCATCAGGTATTCAACTAATTGGCAACTTTTGAAAGGGGAATTTTGAGATGGAAGTGGTCCTGCAACAGGTCAAGCTAAATCCTGTGCACATTCAAAAGTCTTCGATAGTTGAATGCGTGCTACAATTGGTCTGAGCCCGGCTGAGGGAGACTAATTGCGACGGAGAAAGGATCTGAGCCCGGATGAGAGGGAACCGGAGTGAACAGCGAGTCACCAGAGAAAGAGTATTCTCTGAACATTATAAAAAGGGGATCTGAGCGCAGAAGAGGGGGATCCACGATGCTGACTGTAATATAAAAAGGGATCTGAGTTCGGCTGAGGGAGATCCAGGGTGAGACACCTGGACTGAACGTTCTTGTACATCAGGCCCTCTGAGTCAAGAGACTTTTGGAAAGCAAAGAGACTTGCATCTAAGAAGGTCCTGATGCTGGTAAAGGACACTTGTCCCGTGCTGAAAACGTGGGGAAGGGAGGCCAACGGCCTGAACATCCTGACATATCATTTTGTGAACACTTATTTCTTTTTCATTAACACTACCCCTCACTATGTACGGTTAGTGGTAAGGATTGGAAATATATATATTTGTTTTAGTATAGGCCCTTTTATTTTGACAAGACTGCACTAGGACTGCATTATTATTATTTGATGGTAGCAGCTTGCTCCCATCTGTAGATTTAGGTTTAGATAAGGTGTTTATCACTTGTTAAAGTTTAATAAACACCCTTGAACTGTGTTCACTTGTGTCCGTCTTACTGTTGATACCATGCCTTCCTTACATGTGGTGTCAGGAATGGGATGTGATTCAATTGATACAAATTGAAAATCCATGCTGATAATTGTCGTACCACCAGAAGGGGAAAATAGGATCGGTGAACTCCTTGACTCTGATCGTGTATCCACTTTGAAAGTGGTTTTGCTCTCTCAACTTCACATCCTTACTGGTCAACAGGCCTATTCTTTAAAACCAAAGTACTATTAGATACCCTCCCACTGTCTCATTATAATATTCAACAGTGGGATCAAATAATATTGAAAACCCGACCATCCTTAACCTTCATTAGACCTAGTCCCCACCGCCACCCGCAATTCCTCCCTCCCCCAAAACATTTTTTTTGGAACCTAAATACCATCAGCTGCAGGGCCATCAGTATTGAAAACCACCCTGCCCCAAGCATTCCCTTCAGTAGAACCAGAATCAGAAGGATCAGACAACTTCGAAACTTTATTCGAAGGAGCCGAAACTTGTTTTTTATCGACTCACAAAAAGAAACACAGAAGGGGCCTCTTACCCCACCAGAAGAAATGGCCGACCTAGCAGCTGTTATAGCCCAGTTGAAAGCTCATCAAATGCAGGCCGAAGCTAGGCTTCAAGAAAACGTGACAAAATTGGTTGAGTTGCAAGCCCGACCCCAATCCCACAAAGCATACTTCAACCATACCTAGAAGGCGAAGATCTAGGGAACTTCTTTCTGAATTTCGAGCGATTAGCCAAACAGTTAGGATGGGAAGAAAACCTAAAAATATGCTATTTGTGGATCACTGTTGAAAGGTGAACTACAGAGCGCCGACCAATGACTCCAAGGCATAAATTAGTTTTCAAAAATTGATTAGCAGAGTTTGCTAATTAAAAGTGTCTTTATTAGCAAACAACCCCATTTGGTTAACAATGTTATACAAAAATGTCACCAGAGGTTTTTTATCCAAGACATAAAATGTACCGCTGAAGGGGCGTGGCCTGGCAGAGCGCCATGTGGACGTGTCTGCTGTAGGCTCCGGGAAGGGCGTCTGATTAAAGACTATTAAATGCCCTGATATCCAGTACCTGCATATGGAAGGTGAGCGCAGACGCCCTGAAGTCGGAGGGGCTATGCTGTGACCAGCTTGAGCCCCTGGTAGTGGATCCTTTTGGCACCTGGAGCCCTGCCCGTGTGGGATCACGGATGCACAAAATGGCAGGCGGACCGTTGGAACTGTCTTGCTGCAATGCCTGGGGACAGTAAGTACATTGTGGAGCCAGGAATCATCGTATCATTGTGGTGGTCATGAACAAAGAGGTGCCGAAGGCGGTACATGCTGCTGGAGATTAGCCGACGAGGCAGCGACAATCTGGCTCTCCCCTCCTTGGGGCGAATGCAGAGGAGGAGTGCGCCTCGTGGGTGGTGACCAGGCTAGCCAGGAAAGGAGCACAGGAGGAGGTCGGGAGCGGTGTCAGGTGTTCCCGCGCTCCGTGGCTTTTGGGCTTGGTTCGTCACGGCAGTGGCCCCGCCGGCCTTCTCCTCTGGGAATGTCCTGCTTTTTTCGGACCGCTCCACTGGTGAAGAGGCGTGTAGGAGCGGAGCCTGACTTGCTGCCCGGGGCGGGGCGGCCCATGAACTCTGTGCCAGCGGGGACCTGGGCGTCTAGGGCGATGAGTACCCTAATGAGCAGAGGAGCGGGAGCAATGTTTTGAGCCTGTTGCCCGGGTCCGAGAGGCTGGTGGCTCTGCTCTGGTGGCGGCGATCTGGCTGCTGGCTTGCGAGGGGAGTCTCTTGCTGAAGGACCTCCTGAGGAGACTGAGTTGGAGGGCTGCACATAGTCTCTGACTGAGAATGCCCTAAGCCAGGGGGTGCTGGCTGTCGCTCTCATCTTTGTTGGCCCCTAATCTGTAGGTGTACCGGCATCACTGCGCACCATCGTTTGTGGGCATAGCTCCTGGGCGGCAGGGTCAGGACACAAACATAAGGGGAGCGAGATCACGGCTTACCCGACGTCTGCTACGCCCGCATCTCAGAAGATGCAGTCTGTTGCAGCAGAGGTCCATGCCTTGCAGGGGTCTGAAGCAACTTTTGATCCCGCCTTATCCAGGCAATACTTTGAATGAATGCTAAAAACTCTTAAGCAGGACATTACGCAGGAGATAAAGCTTGAGATTCAGTCCTCAAAAGATTCCTTGGCACGCTCCATCGCTGAGGTAAATTCCAACCTGACAGGCCTGGAGGCCAGGGTCAATGAATTGGAGAATCTAATGTGCGAGCATGAGCACAGGAATGATGAGCTCACCAAGAGAGTCCGGAATGTGGAGGATCGGCTTGAGGAGACAGGTTCAGGATCTCCATGAATATGTGCACGCCCTCTTTAAATCCTTGCTGAGCCTAGGAGATTCAGATGAGTTGATCCTAGATAGGACCCACCGGGTCTATTCCTCCGTCCAGCAGAAGTGGAACCTCCTCCTCCCTGACGTCCTCTCTAAGGTCCTTTTCTTTCAACAAAAAGAGGAAATAATGGCAGCAGCTAGAAGAGCAGAACCAGTGGAATTCCGTGGTTCCTCAGTGTCATTATTCATCATATACTCTGGCAAATCTCAGGCGCCTCCAGAAAGTCACAACTTGGTTGCAGGCGAAGAGGGTCCGGTATCGATGGGGGTACCCATGTAAACTATTATTTAAGTATCATAACCGATCCTACGCTATTGGGTCGGAAGATGAAGCGAACGAGCTGATGCAGGAAGCCGCCAGCGAGTCGGGTGACATGGGTTCCGACGTCTCGAGGAGGTCAGCTCTGAGTCCCACGCCAATGGACAAGAAGAGAAAGCCCAAGGGCTGGGATATGGCTAAAGGGTCCAAAGAATCTGAGGTCCTGGATATAGGAAGTACTGGCCCTCCCTGACTTGGTGGGAGTCATCGGATTTTAGAGTTCCTACGAGTTCACCTGAAGCAGGAAACCGTCCTGCACAGTGGAAGGTGGCGGGTTTCTAGCCTGTCAGAGGTTTGTTTCTTCCCCTGCGGCAAGGTTCTGTCCGACAGAATAGATTCTGACTTTAAAGTGGCCGGTGTGACTTGGCCAGGTCCCTGGGATGATGTGCCAAGCTGGCTGCAATATCAAGTTGGTATAAGGAACTGATTATCTCATGTTCTGTTCCAGGTTTTCGCTGATAATTAAAGTTTCTGGTTTTGCAGTAATGAATAGCTTGTTACTTGAGTTTATAGACTACAGGTAGTTTCTCTGCTTAACAAATGAGTTTCATTTCTTATGCACACCCCCCTTGGTGCGCAATGCAGACTGGAAGATGTACTTTGTTTGGGCGCCCAACCCATGGAATACGCCCGTTATTGTTACCCTGAAAGGGTGGCTGTTCAAGTTTGTTGTTCTAAAAGCATTGCAAGCGATCTTTACACCTTTTATCCACTTTTTATTATTTCTTTCATTTTTAGTGTTTATTACTGTTTTCTATGTTATCCTAAGGAGTCTAGGTTATAAACCTTATTGCAAGATATACTCTCGGTTGCTCTGCCCTTGGTTTTTATATTTCTTTTTGGAGTAAACAGTTGGAGAAATGTTGATGGTGGGGGCTATTATTAAAGTGAAGCGGCCTCTGCGAATAGCCTGCTTTTCTTGGGGCAGTGAGCGAGGCGACATACTGAGTGGATGGATGAGATAGATGGGTGATGAGTCTCGAAACTGGCCTGTCTGGAGCAGCGTTTAGCTCGCCAAGTCTGCATGGGGATTGAACTGCTGTTGGAATGGCTAATCCGAATTTTAGTTGCCTCTCCTTGAACGTGCAAGGCCTAATCTCCCTCCTTAAATGCAAGGCCTTAATGCATTGAAATGGCCACCCTCGACTCTTCACTCCCATTTCTTCAGGAAACTCATCTCCTATCATCGGATGAATTTGGGCTTAACAATAAATTATACCCCACGAGATTTTGTACCTCTTCGGGGTCGAAGAGATGCAGGGTGGCCATTTTGATATGAAAGGGGACCCCATTGACGGTTCACAAGACTCTGAGGAATGCAGGGGGCAGATATGTTCTGGTAGTGGCTAGGCTACAGGGGCAGAGGGTGACTTTGGTCTCGCTATATGCGCCCAATTCCCAGCAGGATGTGTTTTTTGCGTCCCTGTCTAAGCTTCTGTTTGAACATGCTGAAGGGGAACTCATTGTAGGGGGCGATCTTAATGCTGTGATTAACCCTTTAAAGGACAAGTCCCTCCCCCCAACTAGCATAGACAAAAAGAACTTCCTGGCGCTCACAACGCTTCTTCGGGAACATTCCCTTATAGAGGTCTGGAGATTTTTCCATCAAGAAGAACGAGAGTATACTTATTACTCTGCGGTACATAGGAGATTATCCAGGTTGGATATGTTCCTCGTCTCAGACAAGCTTATCTCCCAAACAATTGACATAGATATACTTCCTAAAGCCTTATTAGATCATACCCCGGTATTGTTAACAATGGCTTCCTTTAATGATACTCCAAATCCCAAACGCACTTGGAAATTGAATTAACTCCTTCTGGAGAACCCCCAGTTCCGCTCCGGTATCTCAGAGCTATATCTCATTACTTAGCTGAGAATGAGAGTTGGCCTATACCACAGTATGGGATGCCGTGAAAGCGGTGATTCGGAGTCATAGCATAACGTACTCAATAGAGAGGGGGAAAGTCAGGAAACAAGCACAATCCCAGCTTGAGCTAGAACTCCGGAGGAGGGAGGAATTACATAGACATAGGCCTTCTCAAAGGTAAAGGTGGGATGTGAGGGTGGCCCAGAGGGCTCTTGAGGCTCATCACATGAGTCAAGCAGCATATGGCATGATGCATACTAGGCAATACTATTATTCTAAAGGAAATAAAGCTAATCGACATTTGGCAGCTAAACTGAAAAAACAGATTAGCCATAACTGCATTGAAGTCTTGCAGGATACAGAGGGGAGACAAGTTACCTCGGAGATGGATAAGCTCTGCATCGTTGAGAAATATTTTAGAGAACACTCGGCCCCCCATCACAACAATTTACACATGGCCAGTAAATGTGTACAAGATGCGCACTTGCCGCAATTGTCCCAAGAGGTTCGGGAGCTTTTAGAGGAACCGATTACGCTACGGGAAACGGAGGCTGCCAGTCGCTCTCTCCCTGGGGCCAGGCGGGCTCACAAAATAAATTTTACAGGACTTTTAGATCCGTGCCCTCCCCTTACTTAACAAAGCTTTTTAATTCCATTTGGGCTGCTAGCTCGGTTTCCGATTCTATGGCAGAGTCCATTACGACCCTGCTTTTGAAACCTGGAAAGAGCCCCATGGACTGTGCGTCCCATTGACCTATTGCTCTGTTGAACACAGATGCAAAGCTGCAGAGTAAAACAATAGCCGAACTTCTGGGAGAGGTCCTTCCGGCACAGATAGAGAAAGATCAAACTGGTTTTATATGCAACGGCTCGACATATGATAACATCTGCCGGGCGATATACCCGATTGCTTTGGCCCCCAAGCTCCCGGGCAGATTGTCCCTATTATCTTTAGACGCCCATCGGGCTTTCGATAGTATGTCCTGGGGGTATCTGCAGTTGGTGCTGGAGAGATTTGGCTTCGTGCCTAGATTCTCAAAATTGATCATTTCAAGCTTCCAGTTCCCCTTGACAAGAGTCAAAGTGAACGCAAATTGGACTCCGATGATTCTTTTAGGTAGAGGCACCAGGCAAGGTTGCCCTCTGTCCCCCCTAGTTTTTGCCCTGGCGCTGGAGCCTTTAGCCCAGAAGATTAGATTGAACACTGAGATTTTGGGCTTTGAATTTGCGGGTCAGTGCCATAAAGTGGCTTTATATGCGGACGATCTGCTGTGTTTCTTGAATGATGCCCCTAAGTCCATTCCGCCCCTTATGGAATTATTGTCCCAGTTTGCTAGAGTTTCAGGATTTTTGGTGAATCCCACTAAATCAGTGGCCATGCCTCTAACTGAATCCCCTCCGGGTTTCGCAGAGGTACAAACGGCATTCCCCATCCCTTGGTCATCCTCAGATATCCCTTATCTAGGAATAAATTTGACCCCGACTTTCGCAGGCTTATTTAAGGCTAACATACCCGCTCTATTGAGAGAAGTCAAAGAATGGCTCCAGCGCTGGGATTCTTGAGAAATCTCATGGTTGGGCAGGGTTAGCGTGGTCAAGATGACCCTTATTCCGAAGCTCCTATACGTTTTTCATTCTCTGCCTGTTCTGATTCCTGAAGGTGACCTCATCACTATGCAAAAGGAGATGGGACAATTTATTTGGAAGAAGAAGAAATCTAGAATTCCCCGCAAGCTCATTACGAGAAGCGGGATGTTAGGCGGCATAGGGCTTCCCTCGGTCTCGCGTTATTATAGAGCAGCTCAGGTTGCTACAATGCTAGCTTGGGGGAATTCATCAGAATCCCCTAAGTGGCAGGAGATTGAGCAAGCAGCCACCCCATTTCCGCTGGCGTATTTTCCTCTCCTCCCTAAAGAGGCGCGAGTGTGCCATGATGGGGTATTGCCCACAACGTTGGCAATGCTCCGTAGTTGGGATAAGGCATGTGCGCAGAGAGGGATCACATCTGGTTTGGGTCCATTGTCCCCCATTACCCAGAACCCAGCGTTCACTCCGGGCCTGAGCCCCAGTTCATTCTGGTGCTGGAACTCAGATAAACCCTTAAGACTGAGGGATTTATATGTAGATCAAGAACCGCTGACATTTCAAGAGTGCAAGGAGAAGTTTGGTGTGCCGGAATCTGAGCGTTTTAGGTACATACAGCTTCGACACTGGTTGACTAATAGTGCTACCCGCCTAGCTGCCTCTAGAGCCCAGATAGGCATAGACCTTAAAATTCTTGAGGGCCAACGTTCCCACAGTCTAACCAACTGCTATAAACTCCTGGAAAATGCCCCGGAAGGAGAGAAACTTCCTTACATGCTGTCCTGGGAGAGGGAGCTGGGCTTAGATATCCCGGAGGAGTCATGGCAAAAGATATGGTACAGAGCCCAGAAGAGTTCTAGGTGTACAGTGGTGAAAGAGAATGCTCTTAAGATTGGTTTCCGATGGTATTTTCCCCCGAGCAAGTTACATGCAATGAACCCAGATTATCCAGACACATGTTGGCATGGTTGTGGCGAGCGGGAGGATCTAGCGCACATGTGTTGGCATTGTTCGGTTATACAAACTTTCTGGCTGGAAGTATGATACAAAATCAAGGAAATCACTGGCTCCCTGCTCCTCATAGACCCGCGTATTTTAATTTTAGGGGATGTGCCAGAAGATGGGCCCTTTCCGATAACAGGCTCCAGAGCGGCCCCAGTCGCCCAGTTGCTTAGAGCTGCACAAATTACAAGAGCTCGTTTCTGGAAATCTGTCGAGGGGCCACACATAGCATACTGCTGGGTGAAAGTATGGGAATTGCTGGGCCTTGAAAAACTTACTGCCATGCTCGAGGGGAAGCTCTCGAAGTTCACCCGGACTTGGAGCCCATTTTTTTACTTTGTTTCAGACAAAGAGCAGATGTTCTTTCAACCGACCTTAATGAAGCATTTCATGAATTCTTGAAGTGCATATCATATCCTTTCTATTGAACGGACTCTGACGGTTTTCGTTTTTTTTTCCTTTCTCTTCTCTTTTTCTCCCCGTTATTTCTCTTCCTACTTCCCTTACATCTTCATGATCTATCTCTTTTCTTCTCTAGAGGCTTATTGCTCAAACTGCTTTTCCCCTCCAGTCAATTATCGATGAATGAATTTGCATACGGTTTTGTCATGTTTAATTAACTCAAATGCTAAATTGCTGTATTTTAGGTGGGAGATGGACTTTGATGCAATGAAATGAATTGGGGAGATTATGAATTGTTATGTATTTCTCGGTCACTTCTTGGATTAAATGTTTTGAAAATGTAATAAAAATAATTAAAAAGAAAAATGCACCGCTGAAGTAAGACATTGGTGAGAGGCGTCAAGCCTTGCAAATTGATTAAACTTCAGCGAGATCTGCGGGTCATGTAACTTAGTTTACTTACTCGACTTAAGAGAAATGTATTCGACCCATGGCCATAGATGATGACAAATTGAAATGTGCATTCAGTAAAATGGTGCATCTCACCACAAAAACACTGTTTGCTAAACTGCTGCCACCCAAGGGCCAGCCATACATAGGCCAGCCATGCACAGTGAAACTTTTATTTGACATTTACTGCAAATAAAGTAAATGTTAATTAAAAGTTTCAAACCACTGGCCACCAGGGGGCGCACGGATGAGCAACCTCCCCGTGTGAGCTCTGTCCTTGCAGGTCCTTAATGTGAATTGAGCCCCCACATTACGCCCCCACCGGATGCACAGCGGTGGAACAGACGCTTGAAGACCCCCCCACCAACACACAAAAAACCCGATGAAAATTGAACAACGTAAGCAGGAGAAATCTACCGCTGAATTTTCCTGCCCGTGAAGAGAAAGAGAGCCCAGGGAGCGCAGACCCTACGCAGCTTTATCCCGAAGAGCCGTGGATGATCTCTCCGTGCCCGAAGCTTACTCAAGGAGTGTGCAGCGTCCTGCCCCCCCCTCCTCCCGCCCGCCCCACTGAGCTACTGGGCTGCAGTTCTCCACGTGAATCAGCCGCAGGACGGAGGGTCCAGCGCCGTCTGCCTGGAGACCTTCCGTGGGAGAACCCTCCCATTGGGCCCCGCTGGGGTCCCCAAGACGCCTCTCCAGCACAAAAGGTGGGTCATGAGCCCCTGACCACCCTGCATCCGCGGCATAACCCGCGGCCAGAGCTGTACGGCGCAAACACCTCGGCGCTGGCGAGAGTGTTAAAGGTGGCTGCCTGCGGCGTGCGCGGCTGCGGCCTTCGCGCTACACCACGCGCCGCCCGCCAGGACAGTAAAGTGGAAGCAGCGCCAAACACCCAGATCACTGGCACGCAACACCCCCCTGCCCTCCCCTAAAAAAGGCACGGTGCAAGGGCACGAAAGTAATTAACGGCCTGGATCCCGCACACGTTAACGAAAGCACCAGACTTTCACATGGCCCTCTCCCAATGAAACTGCCTACGCAGAACTGTCAAAGCACAGCTCGCCACACTGGTTCCGCGACTCATGCACGGAGCAGGTTATCTGGGAAAAGAGCAGGACCTCAATCATAGGAATGTCAAAGACCCTCTACTAGGAGGAACCAAGTAAATATCGCTTCAACACGAAGGCGGAAAGTGGTGTACCCCAAAAGATCACACATCTGCATGGTGCAAGGCCACCCCGGGCCTCCCATAAACATCCCGGAGCACCGTAGCCCACCCCAAACCAGCAGCCAAACAGTTCCCACTGCCTGGGGTACCTCAGGTCTACGGTCAATCACAATAACCCACAAGTATCAGAAAACAGCAAATTATAAACAGACTGTGAAAGGGACTGGGACCCCGTGAGCCCCCCCACGCGAGAAGCATCTCCAGGCGAACCCCTCGGAGGTCAAGCCCCCCCCCCAGCACTGCAGACCGCCTACTGAATCCCCCTCCAGCCTCACAACAAAACGCACAACAATCTGATCACTTGGGACTGCCCTGATATCACCGAATCACGCAGCCCCAAAGAGGGTAAGGCCCCCGACCCAGGGGCGTGTGCCTCCTCAAACCCAGGAACCATTCAATGAACGTGAAAAGCAGGCTAGCTAGATACGCCTACTCCCCATCCTCCCTGAATACAAAGCCGCTATGTCAACGGATACCATGATAGCGGGGGCAGCCGCTACTAAGGGGGACATTGCCGCATTGTTATGCGAGATAAAGAACATGGGAGCCAATCTAGGTGGTGAAATTGACAGGATCACCCAGAGAATGGACAACATTGAAGAGAGACTGGAAGGTGTCGAGAACAACCAGGCCTCGATTGACACCCTTGAAACCCAAATGGACATAAGGATACGAAACATTGAAAAAAGGTAAGGGGAGATACGCCTGAAAATGGACGACTTAGAAAACAGAGAAAGAAGGAATAACTTGCGATTTTTTGGAATTCCGGTGCGCAAGGGAGAAACTGAAGACGACCTCAAAAGCATGATACATGACGTCATTAAAATTTTAACGGCAAATGAAGAAATCTACGAGCCCAAAACTGAATGAATACACAGAGCAGGTGGACCCCCCGGCGGCCCGCGTTCGGTCCTTGCCAGGTCCACCGATACCAAGACAGAAATAGGATCCTTGAGAAGGCCGGATCTGGAGGCCCACTCACAATGGGAGGTGCCCAAATTACTATGTTTCAGGATCTATCCTCACTCACGCTGACGCTGAGGCACCTCTGCAGTCCCTTGACAAAATGGCTCAAAGAACAGGGCACGCGATATAGGTGGGGATACACCTTCTCCCTCACCTTTGAGCACGGAAGCAGAAAAATAACCCTTCGATCCGAGGAGGAGATCAAGGACTGCATTGCGGACATTCTCGGAACAGGCCCAAGAGACGGCGAAAGGGGGGAAACGGAACGGGCTGGAACAGCCACTTGGAAAAGGTAGTAGCACCATCTGAACTAATCCGAAACATCAAAGATAATGTGGGACTGGGAGACCGAATAATTGTCTGGCCGCTGAAAGTGAGCAACTTCCCAATAATAACCATCAATGGCATCATCTGGTGAACTCAAAGTGAGGGACTCGCTCAGAGTAGGGACCATCAATGTGAAGGGCTTGAACTCACCAACCAAGAGGTCACTGGTGCTGAGGGAATTTCGTAGATCCAATATTGACATCCTTCTCCTGCAGGAGACAATGTTTGCCAAGGGGGAGGAGTGAAGCATCCTAGGGAAGCGAGGAGGCCTGGAGTTCTGGGGCTCGGGTCCACTCAGGAAGGGGGGTGTCGGAATCTTACTCAAGAAAGGAATTCAATTTGAAGTGGATAAGACATGGTCCGATGTGGGAGGTCGTGCTCTCCTGATAACAGGAAAAATTGCGAGAGTACAAGTAACAATTGCCACTGTATACTCACCCAACACTGGACAG
This sequence comes from Ambystoma mexicanum, assembly GCF_040938575.1. Taxonomy (NCBI): domain Eukaryota; kingdom Metazoa; phylum Chordata; class Amphibia; order Caudata; family Ambystomatidae; genus Ambystoma; species Ambystoma mexicanum. The sequence continues at coordinate 185,172,946 of NC_090926.1, forward strand.
GCCACATTCCTAGAGAAAACGATCCCTAAAATAATGTTAGAAGCCACAGGTCAGATCATCCTGGGAGGTGACTTTAACGGTGGTCGGTCAAAATCTCGAAAAAAAAATCTCGACTAACAATAAGGTCGAAAAAAAAAGACTGAAGAAAAAAAAGTCGAATTTCTCTTTTTTTAATTATATATTTATTTTGGGGTCCGGGATTAAAAAAAAAAATGGTAAAAAAAAAGGGGGGTTATGGAGGAACCCCCCCCATTTCGAATAAAAAACGTCATTAAAAAAAAATGCGACTTTTTTTTTTTTGGCCTTTTTTTTTAGATTTTTTTTTTTGGAGATTTTTTTTTCGGTCTTATGACCATAAACCGACTTTAACCAATGGTCTGACCCGACCAAAGACTGGAAACCAGGTAAACCCGAAACGAGAAACCAACATAAGGGAGATTGCACCAAATTGTCCGAAATAATGGAACTGTATGAAATGAAAGATGTGTGGAGAGTTGTGCACCCCAACGAAAGCGGATACACCTTTTACTCAAACCCCCACAACACATTCACACGTAACGACTACATATTTCTCACGAGCGATCTCACAAGCACTGCACAATATTCAGACATCATCTCGATAACATGGTCAGACCATGACATGGTACTAGTAGATGGGGAGCAGGTGCAAGTGGATCTAGGTCACCTGGCCTAAGCCCCGCCCACCTGGTGCCTTCCTGCCTACCACTCTTTTTCACCACTTAGCAAGCCCCGCCCAACTGGTGCCTTCCTGCTTGCCGCTCTTTTTCACCACTTAGCAAGCCCCGCCCACCTGGTACCTTCCTGCTCTTTTTCACCACTTAGCAAGCCACGCCCGCCTGGTGTCTTCCTACTTGCCGCTCTGTTTCCCTTCTTAAGGAGCCCTCCAGCTTCTTTTCCTTTGCAGATAGGGAGCAGGTGCAAGTGGATCTAGGTCACCTGGCCTAAGCCCCGCCCACCTGGTACCTTCCTGCCTGCTGCTCTTTTTCACCACTTAGCAAGCCCCGCCCACATGGTGCCTTCCTTCACCATCACTGTCTTGTGGCCAATGCTGGATTTGACTTTTATGGACTTCATTCATTCACAGTGCGTCACTCTTTCTCAACTCTCATGCTGGACTTCCTTTGCATCTTGTACTCATGGTTGCCCTGAATCATGCTGTTCCCATCTTCATCTTGTATCCTGGCTTGCAACATTATGTGTTACTAATGACTTCTGCAATTATATTCGCTCTCCACTCTTGCTTCTCCACTCTTTTTGACCGCTTACTCTCTTTTCACTCCTCCTTTCCCTTCTCCCTTTTCCTATCTCCTCCCCTTACTTTCTTCTATGCACTTACTCTATCAGAATTGTCCCTGGACCTAATATGATAGCAACCTTGTCTGTTTCCTCCACCATCCCATTACTGTTTTTTTCCTCCCCACCACCCCTCTAGCACTATCTGAAATGTTGTCAGGCCTAGTATGATAGTCACTTGTTTTGTTCCTCCCCTCCCTTTCTGCACCCCTCTCCCTCACCTTTTGTTTTTCTCCGGCTCTACCAGAAATGTCGTCAGGCCTAGTACGGTAGTCGCCTGTCTGTTTCCATTTCCTTCCCACTCTCCCCCTCCCTTCCTTATCTATGTCTTAGCTCTTGCACTATCTGAAATGTCGTCATGCCGAGCACGATAGTTAATTTCACATCCTTACTGTTCATGGCCTGTAAGAATGTGGTTGTATTTTCCCTTGTTCCCTCCCTTGCCTTGAAGTGCTTTGAAACAAATTGTGTATAGGCGCTATATAAATTAACGATCATATCATATCATATCTTAACTGGGTAGACTTACCTGTTATGGGAGGGAATTGGCGGTGCAACGAGAGCCTCTGGAAGGATGCAATTTTCAAAACTGAAATGGAGACCGAAATTGACGAATACTTTAAAATGAATAATAATGGGGAAGTGTCCAAACAAATGATCTGGGAGGCTGGGAAGGCCACATGGAGAGGCATTTTAATATGAGAAGGGTCCTCTAAAAAAAGAGAGCGAAAGATCATGGAACATAGACTACGGACTGAAATATGCCAACTAGAGGGAGAGGTAGACCCTGATAAAATGAAAGTAGCCCAACGAAAAAGGGAGGAACTACGACTGTTGGCACATGATCTTGTTGTACGTAAATTGCAGTTTCTCAAACAGAAATTTTACGAAAAGGGAGACAAGGCTGACACACTATTAGCCGCCAGACTTAGAGAGCAAAGAGCAGAGCGCAAGGTAAAGGAAATAATAGAGGACTCCACCCCCTCAGCTCACACTCCCCGCACCATCCCAGAGTGCTTTGCCAATTTTTATGAGAACTTATATACCTCTGAATTAACTCCCGGCCAATTAGACATAAACTCCTATCTATCTCCAATCATCATGCCAACAATAACGTACGCAGAAGCCAAGCTCCTTGACTCCCCGATCGTTGAACAGGAAATCCAAGATGCAATCAAAAGGCTAACTCTGGGCAAATCTCCGGGGGTAGATGGCTACACCGCTGGCTACACCGCTGGCTTTTATAAAACTTTTAATAAGCAACTAACACCTTTCCTAACAGAACTATTCAACGAGATAATAGAGACGGGGGCGGCACCATACTCCTTCAAAAGAGTACTGATAACAGTGATCCCCAAGGATGGGAGAGACCCTAAACACTGTGGATCATACCGTCCCATTTCCCTTCTTAATCTTGATGCCAAAATCTATGCTAGGGTATTAGCTGCAAGACTTGAAACATTAATGCCCCACTTAATTCACCCTGACCAGGTTGGGTTTACACTGGGGACACAGGGGGCCGATACCATGCGTAAAACACTACACCTCATCCACGCAGCTCATAACCTCCCCAGCGATCCTGCCCTTTTATCAATAGATGCTGAGAAGGCCTTTGATAGAGTAGAGTGGGAATTTCTAGGAGCAGTCCTGCAGAAGGTTGGAACAGGCCCGAGAATTAGAAATGGAATATGGAGATATACACATCCTCCAAGGCGTCAATATTTGTAAACGGAGAATACTCCAGATGGTTTGAACTGAAACGCGGGACTAGACAGGGATGCCCCCTCTCTGCAATTCTATGTGCACTCTCCTTAAAACCCCTTGCACAAAAAATGAGAGCTGACCCTAAAATAGAGGGAATGCGACTAGGGGCAACGGAATATAAAGTAGCACTCTACGCAGACGACATTTTCCTATACATAACTAATCCTTCAGAATCCATCCCTCACGCCCTTAATCTAATAGACGAATATGGCCAATTCTGCGGGTGCAAAGTAAATAGGACCAAGTCCATACTGTTCCCCCTCCATGGATCCGCTGAAGGGAATGACGCGAAATTTCTCCCATTAGGCCCTAAGCTGGAACACACCACATTGCAATACCTGGGCATACAGATCACCAAAACCCTGAATGAACTGTACAAAGCCAATTTCCCCCCACTTCTCCAGCGATTGGCAGCCGATCTTAAAAAATGGATTATAATAAAGTGAAACATGCACACAAACTACCTTAGATCGAAGACAAAATGAAGTTGCCTGTGAACAAGCAGGTGAATTCTTCTTTACAGAAGAAACAGGTACGGAAAAAAAGGTATAGATTATGCTGGGAGAGAGGCACGCCTGACGATGAGGCTCCAGGCTGACTTTGAGCAAATGAAAGCAAGACTGGCTGATAGCTTCATAAAAGGCAAAGCAGGCGATATCAGCTCTCCAAGCCGAACGTCTAATAACACGAGCACTACATTGAAGAACCCTTTTTTATCTGAAAGAACCGGTGATTCAATACAAAAACTGATAACTAGTTCGCCAGCGGAGGTTGTAAAGGCTGGTCGGATAAATAATACCGGACACAAACAGGCCATGCATTTGACTAGTGAAAATTATATAAAGTCAACTACAAATCATCAGGATTCTGAGACCCAAAAAAAACCTGGGAAGAGAATTTCGAAAGGCCCTCTGACAATGAACACAGACATGAGAGATCATGACCAGCCCTTCCCACAAAGGTTTTTAAGTCCTAATCAACAGGAAAGGGGCATCCTGAGAGATAGGTGTAATGAAAGAACAAAAAGCCCTGATGAAAAAGACCTGGAACAAAAAGCCAACCTGTCGACAGCGGCAGCCATTCAGATTCATAACAATGTCTTAGCTGCCACTTCATTGGCTCTAATACCATTCATAAAACTATATGAGAGTTTACATGAAGCAATTCAGAATAATGAAGGAATATTGGGCAACCTTAATGAAAAAATAACTAAAATGGAATCCCGCCTGTCAGAACAGCAATCACGACAAAAAGAAGAAAAACGCCAGTTAGGTGAACAACCAAATAAGCAACTGGTGCTGCTTCTGAAAGACAGTGAAGAAAAAAATAGTCGAATGGAGGAAATGGCCAGTCTTCTGAAACAAATGGCCTCACAGATATCTTTATGTACAACTTCACCTGTGAAGGGGGTGCAAAGTGGAATACCTGCACCCACACAAGGTCTCTTAGAATCAAACAAGATGGACAAGTCAGATGGGAAAATTGTGCTTGACATTGTAACCAACGTCAATAACATTCCTGCTAGACTAGAAAAAAATTATGAAATAACGAATGCCGTGTCAGAGAGTAACAACTTGCTTGCAGGAAATGTGAGGGATAAAAGCAGTCCAATAACAGACGTGGTAGATAACAGAGAAACATAACGAACCAAAAGACAAATTAGCAAGGCTTGAACCTGTTAATGGCATAAGTAAGGAAACACCCTCCTGCTCCTTAGCAATTGAAATAGAGGCGATGACCACTAACGAGAAAACTACAGAAATTCAGTCTTCCTCCATAGCGAAAGCATTGTATGGGATATTCAGTGGTCAAGAAAAAAAACTCTTTTCCAACACCAATAAAGAAAAATCACAGGTTGCTGCCAACAGACAAGGAAAAAAAAGACTGGAGAAAAGGAAGAATATTCAGGTTCCACCAAATCGAACGAGTAAAACAAGGACATTTATAAGAAATTTGACAACTCCAGTAAAACCTAAGTTATTTGAGAGAGAAAAACCCGTAGGAACAAAGAAAAATGATACAGAAAGGAAAGTTGGAAAAGAAGTGAGAAAAGGTGAAAATGGAGAGTGAAACCCCAAAAAAAGGATGAGAATTGATTCAGATATTAGCACAACCTCTTCAGTTGAACAACTTGAGGAACTATGCGATCTCTCAACTTATCCTGATGAGAATGATGATGATTGCACAATAATGTCAGAGGATGAGCGGCTAGACAAGAATTCACATAGCCCAGGTACTTCAGCACAGACCCTAGGCAAGAAACAGCTAACAATGGAACTAGGCAACAAAAAGAATGGAAAAGCTGTACAGTCAAGATCAGTAATTGATCAAGTTGAATCGGACAAAAGAATAAAAACTGCAAGTGAAGACCATAGAGACAAAACAAGGCCAGCCTTAAATCCAACCCAACCAAAAGTAAAAATTCAAAAATACACCAAAATAGCGGATAAAGAACATCGAGCCAAGCAAAACGTGCAAACTAGAAAGATAAGGGTTGAAAACGTCTTGAATGACAATCCTTATGTCAACCTGAATCGTGGCAATATAATGCGACTGCTACATGCGGTACCAGTGTTACGTAACATTCGATCTGATGACATTCGAATTGTTGAATATGCTTCAGAAGATCGTGTTGACTGTGTGTTATTACATATCATCTCACAAGCAGTCTGCAAGATCCTGACGGCTGCTAAAGATGAGCTATTGTGTTTAGGGTTTGAGATTTCAGAACAGGAGACGATTGAAAATCAGATCGCAGAAGAGGGAATACATAACAACAGCAAAGTCATAACCCAGGAACAACGACGACAAGAACTTAGGAGCCATCTGAAAATGGTATCCCAACCACAAGCTCGAAATAGAAACTCATTGTTTGAGACAAAGAAACACTAGCTAGGGAAATATATCCAAGATGAAACAGTATCCGTGATTTCCTGGAATACCAGAGGATTTAGTCATCTGTACAATGAATTCCCAGTAGACCTGACAGATAATTTTGCGATTTGTATGCAGGAAACCTGGATGCGTTCACCTCCAGTAAAAGATGGTTATAAAATAATGTTAAACCCAGCAGTGAAAAATACAAGAGGAAGACCGTATTCCGGGTTAATAAATATGGTGAAGTCAGGAACAAACTGGGAAGTAATTGAAGAATACAACCCTAACAGTTATGTACAAGGGACTTTACTGAAACAAATGAATGGACCTGAAAATAAAGAACAAACAATACTCTTGTTAAACGTTTATTGGAATCCAGCAAAAATTGCAGTTAAATCATTTGTTGCCGCAGTAACTTCGTTGATAGATAAAAACCAGAGAATTTGCCCAGATTTATCGCTCATAGTATGCGGTGACCTGAACATTTCATGGTTCGATAAGAATAAGGAACTGATTGTGGCTAAAGCTACCAATGGATGTCTTGAAAGTTCTAGACTAACAAAATGGACTGACGAAATGGAAGCACGTGATTGCATGATGGTAAATGGAAATGTGAATGGCGATAGTCCTCCAAACTACACATGGCATAATTTGGGATATAATAAGACTCTTGATTATATTTGGACGTCGCGAAACGTGTTCATAAACATCAATAAGCTGTGCATCTTACCAACTACAAACAGTGACCATCATGCACTGGTAATGACATGGCCATTACACTGCAAACGCGAGGTCGAAATTAAAGGCCAAGCACTAGAGGTAAATGTTGGTCGAAACAGACTGCGAATAAATGAAAAACAAATTTGTGTATTGACCACGGCAATAGAGGAGCCAAACAGAGAAATCTACGATCCGACAGACTACGTGGCACTGCTTCCATCTTTAACAGTGGGGTTTGCCCATAAACAGAACATTGACACAGTACACAAACACAATTGGAGTATGACTCTAAGTAAACAAAAGAAGCAGCTAAAAAAAGATCTAGCTAAACTAAAATCACGTCTATGCGTACAAAAGCACAGCCTGATAAAACGGAGGAAACAAAAATATCGTAATTGGCTCAAGAGTTTCTCTTATCAGAGAGACCAAGAGCGTGGAGAAGAGATGCTGGGTCTAATGAAACTAAATAACACAAGGGAAATATGGAATATTTTAACTAGAGGCTCCATTAATCAAGCTGCTACTCTAGCAAATGGAGTAGCTGAAAGTGACTGGCTGCGACACTTTAACAAAGTGTTCTCTGGGGTTGAGATGACATCGAAGACAGGGAAACAACAATGTCATACTAACTGGGATACTAAGGAGGACAGTGAAGACATTTGCACCGCCATTGCGAAGCTGAGGAATTCAAGAGCGGCCGGCCCAGATGGCATCACTAATGTGATGCTGAAAAAACATAAACATGTGTGGTCTATATTTATCGAATAGTTGTTTTGGATAATAGCAGAAAGTCGAAAAGTGCCAACATCTTGGACAACGGCAATAATAGTACCAATCTATAAGAAGGGCAATCGGGACGATCCTGCCAACTATCGACCGATTGCCCTTCTGGATACAATCGGCAAGGTATTTGCGACATTTTTGCAAAAAAAACTATCAGCCTGGGCGCTGACAACGGCAACATTGGATAAAAGACAAACAGGATTCACCAAGGGAGTTGGTACAGACATCAATCTAGCCCTGGTGAACCTATTGAAGTTAGAAGCCTTACAGAAGAAGGACAATTTATTTGTAGCCTTTATTGACATGCAACAGGCTTTTGATACTATAAACCGAGGAAAACTATGGCTGAAATTGGAAAAACTGAAATGTCCTGAGACCTTGCTGCAACCAATAAAAGCACTGCATGAAAAAACATCAATTAGAATTAGACTAAACGAAAGAGGTGTCTTGTCAAAAGAAATCCTTACCAGTAAAGGGGTTAAGCAAGGATGTCCATTGGCTGCCACTCTGTTTAAGCTATACATAGCCGACATTCAACTTGATTTAGCAACTGTGAACTGCTTTCCACCGAAGGTCAATGGACAACAAATAAGCTATGCAATGTATGCTGATGACTTGTCATTGTTTGATCGGACCCAGATAGGTCTACAGCGGCTACTGGCGAAAGTAGAAAGTTATATGGCAGAAAATGATCTATTAATAAATGTGAAAAAAACAAAAATTATGAAATTTGGACACGCGACAGGTTCAAAAAACAAAAACTTCAAGTGGGAAGTATATGAAGAACACCTTGAAGAAGTCACAGAAATTCGCTATCTGGGAATAACAGTGAATACCTCAATATGTGAACAGAGTTGGGTAGAAGACATTTATCGCCGAACTCGAGGTCTCTCTTTACAAGGTGCAAGAATTCAGACGCTTTATGGAAAATTCTCTTTAATACCAATACGAACATTTTATGTGCAGAAAGTAATTCCAGCAATTACATTCGGGACAGAATCAGGATGGAACATCGACCAAAAGATATGGCCACAATTGGAAGGCCTCTTCTGGAGGTGAGCCCTGAGACTACCCAAATATCTATCAATGACAATACTACGTCATGAATTAGCTCTGGAAAGCTTACACGGAACAGTGATATGGAAATCCATGTCATTATTTAGAAAGATGGTGATCTCAAATCCTGAACCGGCGTTCCAAATACTGGCAGCAAGCAGTGATCAACCGCATAAAGGCTTACTCCTGGAATGGTCGGAAAAAGTGAAAGCCATCATGCGAATTGCCGAGATTACGTTAGAAACGTTGGTAGACTGCCCTCAAATTGCACGAAAAAAGCTGAAAGAGTGGCTTTGGATTGAAAATCTTGATAACTATGGAAACATGTCCACAGCTCTGGATCTGAGATTAACGACGAATAAAGTCGACAACATGCCAAAATACCTTCAACAATTTCCTTCAGGGCATCACAGAGACAGTTTTCTTCGTCTTCGAAAAAACATATACAAATCAAAACATATGATGGCAATGCGTCACTTGAACAACGTAACAGAAAATAGCTGCAGACAATGTACATTGTACCCAGAGACAACAAAACATTTAGTAACTGAATGTGTGGCATTAATGGAGGCAAGAAGGGTTCACTTGAGTAAATTTCAGCCTGAAACAGACACAATGGCTGAGTTTTGGTCTCGCATTTTGGGTGGAACCTCGGTTCACTTAACTTGTTCGGTAATTAATTTCCTAGACAAAGTCACAAAATGAAGAATAAGGAATTAGGAAAGATGGTTCAAAGACAGCAGTAAGAAACGTGAATGAAAGTAATGAAACAAAAAAAATTGTAATAAAAGTTTGAAATAAACTAGATGTTACAAAAATAAATAAATAAATAAATAAATAAAAATGGATTAAACTCACAATTTCCCGGCTAGGGCGAATTAATGCTGTCAAAATGGTATGCCGCCCCCGATTCCTGTACCCCTTCCAAATGTTACCAGTTGAGGTACCAAAAGGGTTCTTTATTGAAGCCAAACAGATTATGGTAAGATTCATCTGGCAGGGGAAGAAAGCCAGAATCCCATACAATACATTAACACTTCCCAAGGACAAGGGAGGAGTGGGGCTCCCCGACCTGAGAACTTACTACAAAGCCGCCCAGTTGCGCATCCTAATTCTGTCCCCAGCCATGGTATCGGAATGGCTATGGACCCCACATAAAAGGGTACAAAGGAGAATCAAAGGCCACCGCCTATTGAGCACCGTATGGAGTATATGGCGAACAGGCAAGGAAATGCGCAAAATCACTACCTGCCCGTCCCCGCTCAGTCACTTATGGTCACCTGGCATAAACATTCACATTCCCAACGTGGGAAGGTTCCAATCATGGTATGAGGCGGGCCTAGTAAGGGTGGGGCAGTTGCAGAGAAAAGACTTGTTCATCACTCTACCTGACCAGATGGAAGCATTGGGTATAGGCACTCTATCCACATTCCAGTATATCCAACTAAAAGGTGTGCTAACGAAGCCCGAATGGAGAGATAAACTTAAAAGAGACCTTACCCCATTTGAGAAACTCTTAGACTGTAAATCCAAAATGAAAGGCCTCATATCTGCAATGTACCAAGAGTTAATAGCAGCAGGAGATGGATCCACGGACCCCCTGAGAGCTAGATGGGAAAAAGACATTGAGGAAGAGATACACCCCGATCAGTGGGAAATAATGTGCAGAGCTGCATCCAAAACGTCCATATCCAGTCAATACAAACTTCATTCCATTAAACTCTTACATAGGTGGCAATACGACCCCCTCAGACTCTCCAAAATGTCCCAAACAATGAGCCCAAGATGCTGGAGAAAATGTGAGGAAATAGCCAATTATTGGCATATGTGGTGGGGTTGCCCACGCATTAAAGTGTTCTGGGACGAGGACCTGGGGTGGATCAAAGAAATAGATGATATTCAAAGAGACGCCAACCCCTATTTAATACTATTTAGCCTAGAAAGAGAGACGAAGATGGCTGGATCAGAGTGAAAGGTCTGACCCCCCCACCTATTGTTGGCGGCTCGGGCCTTATTGGTGATCAAATGGAAATCCACAACTGTTCTGAGAAAGAATGAATGGATCAACTTAGCCTCAAACATTTACTCGATGGAAACAATTACTGCCTCCCTACATGACAAAGCCGCCCAATGCGAAGCTTTATGGATGGACTTCAAAAATAAATACCTCGCAACAACCTCCGATTCCCAACCGAGGGAGCCCTCTGGGTCCTGATGCAGGATGCAAAACCCAATAAATTATCATGGAAGAAAACTCATATTAAGTAGTGACAGAGCGACCAAACAATAGAACTGTGTTCACTATGCCTTCATAGTTCCCACGCTACTACAACGTTCATATGATGTGTGCTAAATCAAGGAGGGGAGAGGGGTGGGTGTGGATAATGTTTGCTAGCAAATGAGATACACCCAGAAATATAGAAAGAATGTTATGTTATGAAAGTTAAATGATATTACATGTTCTGTTTTTGTTCAGCAACCGTACGCTAACAAATGTGTATTATATAATGTGAAATTTCTTTTGTGAAAACTAAAAAAATCAAATAAAAAAAAAGTTTCAAACATCCCTTGCAAATGGTACTCACTCTTCATTAAATCTACTTTGGGCAGAAAGACTTTGTGAGCCCTGGATGAGTGTCTGTAAAATGTAAAAGGTTAGCTGCATGAATGCACACAAATAAATAGATTTGATAAAAGAGCTCTGCAAACAGTTTTGCCAGCTCTCTCCTGCAGGTGCTAATATATAATGCAATCAAAGACCAAAGTAAGCTCTGGAGTCAAACAACAGTGTATGGAACTATTGATCACTTATTTGAATAAACATCTAGTTAGAGGTGTGTATTAACTAAGTAAGTGGAAAGAAAGTAAGAGACTAAGCAGAGTGCCTAGTGTAGCAGGCAGGGAACTGGGTAAACTAGGGGTAAAATTGTAGTTTTCTGCCAATCTCACTTTCAGGATCGCTGGTATAAAGCAACAGGGTGAGAAGATAGAATGTCAAGGCATATGGGATCAGCTCATGGGTTGTGCACCGGTTGCACAGATGTATGCAACCAGCAAGTTACAGACTAAGTTTGCCATCAAAAGAATTTGGCAGCGTGATCATGTCCATTTTCAAAATTCACTCGTCAATACAACTCATCTTCCCCAGCAAAACAAAATTATAAAATCAGAAAGGACACATTTGAAACTGCATTTTAAATTCTCCTGCAAATACAGCTGGCACAAAGAATAATTAGTTTTGCTACACAAGTGGGGGACAGATAACGCATTAGCTTGCACAATTAGTATGTTTTTAAATAGAATAGACAAGGTGACAGGGAGGCGAGTACCCATGCTAGGGGCTCAATACACAAGTAGGGCAGTATGGCTATAGGTAGGATCAGGTTGCAACTTACTCATAGGTAGATATATCATGTGCCAGGCATGCACCAGGACTCGGTAGATAGCAAAATAAATGCAGAACAAATGTGTCCTATAGAGCAAAATAACATGACAATCGGCTGTCATTTGTGCACCAGCACAGCAGAGAATTGAGTTCTGTAGCTTTAAGAAAATTCCCAGCTAAGCACACTTGAACAAATACATTTAATTCAGGAAAATGCTGTGGCCAGCCAGATGGTAGCTGCCCTCAAGGAACCTGAAGGCCCAAAAGACTCAGTAGCAGAGGGTTACATGGTGGAACAAGCCACAATTATGTACATCCAGCTGTCAAGGTAAATTAAGTTACGATAACACGGCAGACTGTTTCAAGTCCATGGGACGAACTGAACATCCCAGGAAGTCATAAGAAGTTGGCAGATTAATGCCTCTGCAATGTGCTAGGCGTGACAGAGGAAGGCGATGCAACTAAAAAGACAAGTAATTGCTGCAATGAAATCTTAAACGGGATGGAAATAGCATGACTCAAAAATAGTTACTCATAAATGTGTGAAGAACAGAATGGCGGTTAGTGTTGCGAGAACATGTCCTTGACACCCGACGACAACATGGCAGGAGATAACATGGGCGGCTATTTTTTTTAAAAATTAAGAACAAGGCGCTACGCTCGTCCTCTTTCTCTCTCTCCTCCCAGCTACATAAAACATGTCATCATGCAGCCAGTTCATGGAGCGTGTGACAGCCTGTTAACCGATGAGCACGCCCTTTTTCACAGCAAAAGTAATTTAGAGCCTACCAATAATATTCAAGTATGATGAGTAACACACTTTTTTATGGGAAGGCTTATGGGTGAGATTTTAGATAAGGGTGTCCAATCACTAGTTATGGACATATAGAAATATATATGTGGCTTAGTGGAGGGAGCCAATGACCAGGAGCGATAGGTTTTCATAACTGACATATTACCTTTTGATCTTGCTTTTCCCCCCCAGTCTATTGCAATAAAACTGGGTTACCTTGCATTTGGCATACCACAATCACTCTATGTTGTCTCTTTTTCGAGAAATACCAGTTAGAGGGCTATTTGGCTTGTGACCCTCTGTTTCATCTGGTAGCAGAGTTCGGTTAGGGCTGTGGACTTTGGGCTGCCACCCTCCGTTTTGGACAGCGGATCGGTCAGGGAAGCGGATTTTCTTTTTTGGCTGTGCACAACTTAACAGGAAGGACAGCAGGGGCCAGCTTTGGAGTGGAACCCTGCCTGGTCTCCCACCGGCCACTGGAAGCAACAGGAGGAGCTGGCAAATTGAGGGTAACCCAGAGCCCACAACCCTCAAAGGTCCACAGAAAAGTGAGTATGCTAGGTGCATGGTAACAATTGGGTGATTTATTGTATGGTATTTTAGAAACAGTGAAAATTGATAAAGGATAGCCCCAGAAAAGGTCTTGGAAGACTGTGCAGTAGGGCCCCTAATTGCCCAACCTTCTTTTGAGGATAGAGTTGAAGAGACAGAGAGATAAGAATATCCAGTGGCCCTAGACAGTGAAAACGGATTTAATAGATGGTGTACATTTGAAGTAGGGAGAAAAGTGTGAGAGAATTGCAAAAACTATTTCTGTTCTAATTATTGGTAAGCTGACCATTATTTTGCATTGTTTATTCAGTGTAAGTGCCAGGCTGCACGCTGCTTAAAGGTTGTCACCATGTCAGATACCCCAATAACTCACCTATGCAAAGCATTCCCTAGATATAGTGCCAAAATCATTAAGTATCAATGGGTGAAAGGGACTGCTGGCAGGATGTACCTGTCGTGGCCACAAGAGGGCACTCACTGTCAAAATTTACTCCAACACATGTGCACATACTTACATGCCACACACAAGGGAAGGAAGCTCAAGAACAGGCTACGGGTATTAGAACCCTGCAAGGCCTTGAGGAAGAAACAGAGGGGCTTAAGAAGGAATTGATGCTTAATATGCGTCAGGGGAGCGCGAGCAACCCACAGCGCCACTGCCTCCTCCCTCTGAAGAAAGCACTTACACACAGCCAACAGCTCCGCCATCACCAGCTGAGGCAGGCATCCACACACAATTCACAGTACCACCTGCGTATGAGGAGAGATGATCGGCCTCAGCCATCCCAGGAATGTACCCGGTTCAAGCAGTAGCTGTAAGGTATAGTAATCCCAGGTATGAATCCCCTGATGAGGAAAGTGATGATAGTAGAAGGGTGAAATTGGTCAAAGAAAAGGCGCCATTAGTGCAAATGGAGAATGAGGCATGGCACGGCTCAGAGACACAGTTAAGGGATGAGGAAGAATATAGAGGGCTACATAGCTTAGAAAAGCAGCTAAGAGCAGCTAAGGAAGAGCTCTGGAGAGCGAGTGGCATGCTGATAGATGGTCACAGGGCAAGAAGCATACCCATAGGTAATGGAGATAGTGGAGACACTATGATAGAACCAGAGAAATGGGTAGGAGGAACAATATTGTTGTAACTCGATGGGAAAGGCACAGACAATAATTATGTGAAGGTAGTGGAGTATGATGAAATAAAGGAAGCAGTCGGGGAGGAAGTCAGGAGGGAGACACAGGAAGAGATAGAGCAAAATGCACAAAGGGAGAAAGAGAGGGAACGGAGAGAAGCAGCAGAGAAGATGCAGAGAGAGGAACAGGAAAGACAAAGAAGGAAAAGGGAGGCAAGAGAAAGGGACAAGTATGTAAAGAGGCTAGATGAGAAGAACAAGAGAATGGCATGAGAAAGGGAAGAATTTGAAAAAATTAGGAAGGGGATGAGCCAAAAGATGAGGAGAAGTAGGATGCCAGAGATGTTGGAAGAAGGGAATCTGACAATAACCTCAGAGACCAGGGGCAGAGATGTGTTGCCAGAGATAATGAGTGGAACATATGTAAGGGAGCCTGCTAAGGGACTGAATTTTGATCTCATACTTGCGGATGACGAGAGTGGAGAAAGTGACAGGGAGACAGTGTTACGCTCTTCTGGTATCCACAGGGACGCCACCCAGCCGGGTTACTCGCTGGTATGCTTCTCAGCTTTGCCCTGATGTGGTTTGCGGGGAAGGTTCTGCCTTGTGGTAGAATTAAGCATGCTCTCCGTTCTGCCTTCTTTGCAGGGGCGCATTGTCTTTCATGGGCGAGTGCGGTCCAGTTACTTCACTGACGCTGGCCCGTTTGATATTGTTCAGGTAGGTCTTATTGCTGTTCTTTAGTTTTGTTGCTATCCTGCATGCCTTTCTTTGTTTAAAATGTCTCCTTTTTCTCCCTTAGGTATGCAGAGCTTCAGCACGGCGAACTGGCTTGGTTGAGCCCCGCTGGTATATCATGGCGCATTAAGAGCACGATGATGCGGTAAGTAAGCGCTATGCGCAGCGCTGCAAAGTCTTGCCTTTGCTAACCTGTGTTTTCCTTCCTCGTAGGTCGCAGTGTTCTTCAGAGCGATTGGAATGTCCAGAGTGGTGCCAGCCGAGAGGCGACCAGCCAGGTAAGCCTTTTGAGCAGTTCGTAATTTGTAAATGTCTCTACTGCTTTCTTTAATGTTGTCTCTATCTTCCTCTTTCAGGTCGTTCTGTCCGGGAGGCGTGCAGATTCGAGGAGGCCGTTCCCAGTGGGTGCGACTGTTTAAAGATGAAGACTGCAGGTAAGATGCAGCTGCTAATGATGTTCCTTTTGTCTCCTTGCAGGTTCTGCTTCTCCGAGGTTCGAGGGAATAGCTGGACACGGTGAGCGTCACGTTGCAAGCTGCAAAGTAACGCGAAGCGTGTTGTCTTGCTCAGGTGTGGTTTAAATAGCCCCAACAAAATAGTCCAGGTAAAGTAGTCCCTAGGCTACCACACCCAAAACACTAGACCGCATAGCTTGGTTCTTAGGAACCAAGCTATGTGGATGCCTCCATGTTGGCTGACAATACAATAAAGTAGTTCCCAAGCACATTGTTTTTCATGGTGTATGAGCCTGGCCCCTTGAGGGCTTTTGAAGAGGATGTCAGGCTCTAGAGGCCCGAGTCCTGACTCCACCTGGCCAATGGGTTTGCCAGAGGGGGTTTTGGGCGGGGGTTGTGACAGACAGATTGGGTAGACATTGATGGAGAAGAGGGGAGAGAAGAGGCAGCGCAAGCCCCACATATGGATACCACAGTATCAGGCGTAGGAGAGATAGCAGATTTACTGGGGCCTAACCTAAGCCTGTATCCACCCCTCACATCAGTACTCCTCATAAATGAAGGAGCAGTATTGATAAATACAGGAGATGGGAATAATGGACAGGGAGCTGTCATGCCACAGCAGGGCATGGGTGGTTATTTTGCAGGAAGAGGGGAGAGTAGTTTTTACCCCAGAGGAAGAAGAAGACTTGTTCACAGAGGGAGAGAATTTGGGTTTGGTGGGGGACAGCCGCACTTCGGAGGACCTTGGGGAACTGGAGCAGTATGTTGGACATGTGGGAAAGCAGGACACATTTCACGAGTGTGTAGACATAGGGGAGCAATGCAGTATGGGCCAAAAGGGGGGATGACATATCCAACACCATATGGTGCACCACAGAAGAACTAGGAGTACTATGACTACACAAAATATTCACCAGATCAGACACAAGCACAGCAGGTGCAGCAACCCCAAGGGCAACAGATAGTGCCACAACCACAGCAGACATTGACAAAGCAACCACATAGTGCAGTGCAATCACAGCAAGCAGTGACACAGTGGGATACCAATATTCTGCCACAGACACCACGGATAGGGAGAGTGACAGCGGTTGGGGGAACCCTTTTACATGGACGGGACTGAACATGTATCCCCAACAGGACAGCCCACAGAATAGCTTCATGTGCCCTATCCGATTAGTAACCACAGACCCTGAACAGGAACCGAGGGTGGAGGCATCTATAGGTGACCAGATTCTTTACTTCTTAGTTGACACTGGGACAACATCTTGTGACAGTAGGAGATCAGACGGTAGCTATCTCATTATATAATATGCTCTACACCAGGCATATATTTCAATACAGCAAAAGAATACATACAAGCCTTTCATGGGCAGAAAGTACAGAGGGGAGTACCAGTGGATCCTGAAGTATTTCTCTATAGAGTACAAGTGATGTTAGCATAGCTTCCCCACATTGAGGGACAGTTATTGAGACTACTCACAGACTTCTTATTCAGAACACAGATACCTACAGATGCATCTGAAGGGGAACTGGGTACAATTGAGCCAGAGATGGCTGTAGTCAGAGAGGATAGAGTGATTTTACACTGCACTGATGAGGAAGGGGTAAGTTGGCGCACAGTAATAGCACTTGCCGCATCACACAGACAGACCCAGTTGAAAGTTGTTTGACTACACTGACTCCGATGAGGAGGAGGTATTGTTTGAGATAAATATACCATTTCATTTGAGAATAGAGTTTACAGATGTGCCACAACAGATAATGCTAGCTAAAAAAGGGACAATCATGTATGGAAGGTTTGGCAAGGGTACCCGGCACACTATGGACGACCAGTCCATATGATATGTGGTTGTTAAAAGGAATTGGAGCAGTATAAATAAAATTAAAGAAAGGGGATATTTTACCTTGAGTAAAACAGTATCCAATGTCCAAAGAAGCAGATGAGGGTATTTATGAAACTATACATTTGCTCATTACGCAGGGAGTGATAGTGCCATCAGACTCTCCTTGCAACACTGCTGTATATTGTTGGGTGTCCTGACCCACGTTTGGACTATTATGCTGCAACAATTGGTGCTGTGGGTTTAGGAAATCCAAGAGGGCGGAAAAGCCCACATTTGCGCCAGAATCCTGGAGAACCGTGCAGTTTTGCGCACAGCAAAATGGTCCCCTGACCTGCCACCCACCAGTGCAAAGAAAGATGCTTCTGTTCAAAACCCGTTTTTATTAATGTCAAAAATTGCTAAGATCATGGGCCCGGAACCACCAAACAAAAATCCAACTATGGTTGAGTGTTTTACTTTACTCTACTACAGATCCACATCAATGCCATGTGAAGCAATGATCATATACTATCAAGTAAAATCCTTTCTTTTGGAAATGTATTAATTCAAGACAGATACCAAAAATAGGTGCAGTACCGGCATTTTCCACAAACCTGCGCTAGCGGTCTAAACTCTGACTGGGGACCTGTAATGCAGAAGCTAAACAGCATCCTGAGCTAGCTGGGACTTCAAAGGTTTGTTCCCAGGAGGCAGTCTGATTCAATTAAAAGTTCAAAGGGGTTGCCTTTCCTGAGAACTCTTAACACCCCAGAGACCCACAACAGGAGGCAGGATAGCACATGGCCCTGTTGATTGGGAGGGAGGGGGTTTCCCCTTCAGCCTGGAGGAGAGAGACAATAGACCCTTTCAATTGAATGGGGTATGTTAATTTTGGGTGTGGACTGTAAACAGAGCTCTGCCTGGAAGAAGAGACATGTGATCCCTGACTCACCCAGTTCCTAGGGGCGGGCCAGACACTTTTTGTGAATTGAAGGCAAATATATGTTTTATAAAAACACTGATAACTAATGGTAACCAGATGACAGGAATGTACAATTTGGAGATCCTTAAAATGGAAAATGTACCTACAATTTGAGTCTAAACTCAATTCCGTACGATGTTCTGAGGAAAAACCCCATGAATCATGGAGATTGCAGACACGGGGTTCAAGCTAGAGACATGGAAATTTACTGGAATATGTGTAGAAAGGCGGTGTACATTTGTGCCATTTTTGGTAAACGTCCGATATTGGTAAACCAACTAAAAACTAAAATAAGTTGTCATTTTTGAATGCAAGCTGAGTTGAACAAGAATGTACCTTAAGTCATCTGCAATCTGTACATGTAATGTCAACCACTTGTGTATCTGGGAAATGTGTTTAGTTATGAAAATGATTTTCTAAGGTAAAAGCAAAGGGGAGTGTTCTTTCTGTATGCCATAAAGATGACTCACTCTGACTCACTGCTCCCTTCTCAAATCAGGTCAAAGAGAAATCCTTGACCTATCAAATCGTGAGTGGGTTGGGCAGAGAAAGTTAGCCTCCACACCCATTTTCAAAAGACATAAAAAGAGCCACTGGAACCCAGGCAGGGACATTCACTTTCCACTTTCTTGCGGGACGCTTTGCCGGGAGACTACAGACTTCAAATCCATCAATCTCCAGAGACCAGAACTTAACTCCAGAACTTAAAGCAGAGAGGCCTGGACCACCAGCTAAATCCTTTTTCAGCAGGCCTTCAGAATCCAGCAATCCAACCAAACTATTCTACAGCCGGGGCGAGCTGTTGAATACTTTGCCAAGAACCTTTGCCAGAACCGGTAGCAGACCCAAAAAGAAGTGCCGATAGCAGAACCGCAGACCAGACCCAGACCGCTGTGAGCAGAACCGGTGCCTGATTGACCCGCCGAGCAGAGAGAACCGCAGCTAAACCTATTGAGCCGATCCGTGACGAAGTCGCATTCCTGTCCAAAATATAGTGTGAGTACTCAGCCAGAACTGTGCAATACCAATCTCTTAGTTTAAAATAATATAATTCAAACTATTTTAACCTATTGAGAACTGCATCATAGAAATCGTGTCCCTCCTGTTAATTCAAAGCTGCAAAATTGTCATCTGTCATTCTGAGCTTTACTTTTATTTTGAGAATCTACCTTCACAAAATTGTCCGTATCTCTTGAACCGTTTGTGATAGAAGATTTAACTTTTATTTTAAAGCTGAGATTCTAAGCTTTCCAACAAGCTCTAAACCGACTTGCTAATCCTTATAGTTCCTTCGTAATTGCGCTCGACGCACGCGACTAAATTGCCGCGATTTGACATTTTGCTTCATTCCAGCCAGGTGTAAAAACATTTGTCTTTTGCTTCCATTACGGAATTCCGTTTTCAACCTGGCAACCATCCCTGAATCATTGATAGGGCTGGCCTGAACTGATTTAAAGTATCTCTCACTCACCCTGAACCTCTAGAGGGAATTAAAATCATTTTTAGCCTATTTTTCCCTTCTTTGCATACCACATTTAAAGTACTTTGCCTGGGTGTAAAATCATCCCTGTTTCACTAAGCTTGCTAGGGCGGGAACTGAATTCGGATGGTACTGTGATTGTATTCCTGAAGACTGTGTGTGTTACTTCCATCTCCTTACATTGCATAGGGAGGGCGGGGGAGAGTGCATTGTCAGAGAAAAAGTAATCATATTATCTTTTGCTGAAATCATATCAAATTATTTCTGTGTTGCATTCTGTCCCACCTTGCATTTCCTTGAACCATATAAAGCATTATCTGCTACCTCATTCCTCTGTTCCTATTCACAAGTAACCAAGAACTGTGCTACTGTAGGATTACCTATTGCTGATTACTGCTCATATTCACAAGTGTGTTATCAATTATCAATTTATTTATAAAAGTGTGATATATATATTGTTTAATTTTTCAAATAAACTTTTTTAATTTGCAAAACAAACCTACTTATTGGTTCAGTGGGGTCAGGGGGATTCTAAGAGAGGTGCTTTATACAAGGGTTCATCATCCAGATTATAACTTGTCATAAAGATATATAAATAAGGGCTTCCTTGAGCAATCCCAGACGAGGCACTGACTTAGTGGGAATGCTTGATTGGAGTCATTAACAGAGTGGGGGCTCGTCCGGGATTCTGGATTAGATCTATCACTTGTGCAGATTAATACAGTGTGCTAACTGACAGAATATATAAATTCTGTTGGATCACCACGCCGTGTTACACTGTAAAGACACCCCTCAAAGGAACGCTCTAAGGAAACGGTCTGTTTTGCAAAATAAAATACAAACTTCTGTAAGTCAGGAAGGAAATCAAGTTCCAGAATGACGACCTTGGTAGATATCAAAATAGCCAGAGAACACCTCTTACATAAGCTATTTGTGAGAGGTGAGTGGGCTCATCAGGACCAGGCGGTCTGGTTGCAGGCAATCGCACCCCAGATCACTGAAACAAGGTCAGATATATGGAGAGATCAGGGTCCCTTACATGTGGCCCTGAGTGAACTATATATGGCCCCTAAGGCCAAGGATGAGCACAAGATTGCCAGGGTAGCGGCATATTTATATTTACATATGGGAGCCATACAGGACAAATGTGCTGAAGGCCAAGATCTGGCAAATAGGCAACTGATGGCATTAGAGAAGGCCCAATCTGACCTGGTCTCTTCTGAGCAGAGGCTGCAGAGGAGCCAGGAGTCAGAAAATGATAGTAGGCAGTATATTATTAAAATAAAGGAGGAGATGGATATCCTGCAACAGGAAAAGTCTGACCAGGATAACAGATTTCTGGCCTTGCAGAAGGAGTACCAAGAAGGTTTCGACGCCCTACGGCAGAGCCAGAAAAAGCTGGAGCAACAACTGGACTTCAATAGGGCATGCGCAGAGCAGGTAGTCACCCTGCAAAGCCACCCAGATAGAGAGAAAGAGGAAAGCAATACATTGATTTTGAAAGACCTGAATACCCAGGCAGAGTTTGATCAAGAACGCCAGAAAGCTGGTGCCTTTCAAAGGCAGAGGGACGACCTGGCGGCACAGATTCAGGCTCTTAGTCAGGAAAGGGACACCTTAGGCCAGGAAGTCTGTCAATTAAAAGAAGAAATTGAAGGAAATCACCTGGCCCTCCAGGGGCTGGGTGACCTCCAAAAAGAGCATCAGAACTTGTTAGAGCACACCAGGAGGGTGGAAGATGCTCTGGCAAGAAAGGAGCAGGCCAGTAGGGATGGGACTCAGGAGGTAACCCTCCTGCAGCAAAGACTGGCCCAGTATTCCAGGACCAATCAGGAGGCACAGAGAGAGAATGAGGATCTCTGTCAGCACAATGATAGGCTCCAGCAACAGGTAGCCATGCAGGAGAGACTGATAGAGTCTAGTAAGGCCTTAACTGAGGAACTGAAAACGCAGGCTCTTGCATTGCAACAGGGAGCAGGGGCTGACAGAGATGAAGTTTGCTGGGAAAGGGAAACACCTGAGCATAACCTCAGGAGCCCTAGTACCAGAGGCCTTCATCTCTCCCAGTCCTTGGACTCTGCCACCCCCATGTCCCCTGGCGCACATGAGCACAGGGCCACAGGGAGGGCAGGTTACTATCCAGCCAAAAGTTTGTTTGTTTGTTTTATTTCTAATGCGCTCCAGACCCATAGGTAGAAGGTAGGATAATGCGAAGCTTACATCGTTACAGATTATACAGGATAGAAAGTTATACATATTATACAAGATACAATAATGGATATTATAGATATTATGCAAGTTATACAAATTATACAGGATACAGTAATAGTATACAAATGTGCAGGACCATCGTCGTGCAAGTCGATGAGTTCCATAGAGGATGGTACGCAAAATGTCGTAAGACAGAGGAGAGGTCGAAATGTCGTAAGACATGTCGTAGGACAGAGGAGAGGGCCAGTGTCAGGTCTGAGAATACTATAAACCTATGTCTAGTGGTCGTTGGAGATAAGATATTGGATGGCATTCCTTCTGAATAGTGGGTACGGCTGATCTGCTCTTAGATTGTTAGGTAATAGATTCCAGGTTTTGGCCGCCTTCACAGGGAACTATTCCCACCGACCGTGGTTAGTTTAAATCTAGGTACTACCAGACAGTTAGTATTAGTAGCTCTCATTGGTCTGATGGAGGGTTTTTTTTGTATTTTGTTCGTGAGGTAGCTTGGGGCAGCGTTGTTAAGAGCTTTGTGTGTCAAGGAGATCATTTTTAATTGAATTTTATGGTTTGTAGATAGCCATTTGTGTTGACGTCTAATGGTGGAAATGTGTGCCCTTTTATTTATGCCCAGTGCGGCTCGCAAAGCATTGTTTTGGAGTGTTTGTATTTTCTGGATGGTTGATTTGTTGGCGCCACTGTAAAGGGCATTACAGTAGTCGATCCTGGAGAGGATAAGTGCTCTAGCCAAGATCATGCAACTGTTGTTAGAGAGGAAAGGCTTGCCTGCTCTTATCAGTTTGCAGGTGTAGGCGGTGGTGGAAGCCAAGGATTTAAGTTGTTTATCGAATGATAGTGTGGAATCCAAGTAGAAACCGAGGGTTTTTACTTCCTTGGAGACCCTGATAAGGTTTCCATCAATATTGAAGGAAGAGAATTCCTGACTTAATTTTTTGGTGTTCATATGTGTTCCCAGGATTATCAACTCGGTCTTGTCGTCGTTCAAGCACAGGCCATGTGTGGCCATCCATGCTTGAACAATGAGATATACCCTGTTCACCAATTCCGAGTCCTTCCTATGATCCCCAGAAAGCGGGAGGAGAATCTGTGTATCATCTGCATAGTTAGTGTAGGTGATACCCAGACGGTCCAGATCGTCGAACAAGGGTTTGGTGAAGATATTGTATAGGGTAGACGAGACACATGAACCCTGGGGAACGCCACATGATATCGGGGTAGGGTCAGCTGCGGCCGAAGGGGAAAATACTCTCATAGTTCTTTCGCTTAGGAAAGATTCTAGCCACTTGATGGCCTCAGGAGAGAAGTGGGCAGCAGAATCCAGGTGTTTACAGAGTACCTTGTGATCGACCAAGTCGAATGCTGCTGAGAGATCAAGTAGGAGCAGGAGTGCTGTTCCTCCTCCATCTCTCAGCTCGTCGACCTGAGTCTTTAAATCAATCAAGGCGGTTTCCGTTCCATGAAGTGGACGGAAACCAGATTGTCTTGCTCCTAGAAGCTTATACAAGTCAAGGTGTTTTTGTATCTGAATATAGGCGGCTTTGTCCAGTATTTTGAGGAGGAATGGCACAGTGGTAATAGGGCGATAGTTGGTTGGGATAAGTGGGTCTAAGGTCTGTTTTTTGAGAAGTGGGAGCACCCAGGAATGTTTTAAGTTGGCTGGGATAGTGCCTGATGTGAAGGAGGCATTGATTAATTTAGAAATAAATGGTGAGAGGTCTCTAGCAGCGTCTTTTATTAACTGTGCTGGGCAGGTATCGCCCTTGCAGTTAGATGGTTTGAGTGAAAGAATTATTTTTTCTACTTCTAGTGGGGAGGTTTTTGAAAAGTGAAATTTGTTGTTTGCCTCTGGTGAGATGCTATGTGTAGAGGTGTTAGGGGAGTGCTGAAGATTGAGCATATCTTTTTTTTGTTGTATTTTGGTTTGAAGTGTATTGATTTTATTTGCTAGCGCATTTTGAATGTCTGTGCACCAGGTCTTATCCTTGGTGACTAAGTCTGGTGTGACTATTGGTGACTCTAGTTCTTTCAGTATGGCGAAGAGTTCTCTCATGCTAGAATTAGAGATACGTTCATCATAGGAATTCTTTTTGGCAAGGTTCACTTCTTTTTTAAAGTGAGAGGAGATAGAGGATAGTTTTGCTTTGTTTTCGATAGAGGGACATAGTCTCCAGGAATTTTCACTTTTTCTTTTTAGGAGTCGTAAATCTCTTAATTGGGGCGTGAACCATTTGTTAAGGTGTGCTTTAGGTTTGCTTTTTCTAAGTTTGAGCGGGGCGATTTTGTCCAGTGGGCTGAGCATAATCTTGTTATATTCTTCAACTAGAGTACTGGGGTCTAGATTGTCAGATAGAGCGTTTAGCGTGGGTAGGATGGCGGGGATGACTTTTTCCGCTATAATGCTTTTTTTGTTTCTGGTTAGACAAGGTGGTGCTAGCAATGGGACCGTCGGAGAGGGTCTGGCTGTAGATAGGTTAAAGGTGACGAGAGAGTGATCTGTCCATGATTGAGGAGAGATGGAGGTGATGGAGGCTGTGCAGTTGTAATCTGCTATCCAGTCTAGTGTTCTCCCTTTGGAGTGAGTGGGTCTGTTAACTTTCTGAGATAGGCCTGATGCATTGATGGTATTGGCTATGTCTGAGGCTTGTTTGTCCATAGGGTCATTAAAGCCAAGGTTACAATCTCCTAATAATAGAAGATGGGAGGTGGGTTTAAGGTTGTTGGTAATTAGGCTATGCAAGTCCTCGTCAAAGGTGCCGAGAGGACCTGGGGGTCTGTAAATTAAGTGGATGGTGAGGGTTTGTATATTATTTATCTGGAATTTAACCAAGATATTTTCACAGGATTGTAAGATTTGAGGAGGGGATGTTCTGAGAGAGAGGCTCAATTTGGAGATGATGGCAATTCCACCACCTCGTGTACCATCCCTATCTTGTCTTGTTATGGTGTAGCCTTCTGGAATGGCTAGCATTAACGATGGTCCGGCTGCGTTATGTAGCCAGGTCTCGGTTACTGCCATGAAGTCCAGGTTGTGTTCTGTAATGAGGTCGGCTATGTCAAGGGCATGGGCGACAAGGGATCTCACGTTAAGGAGTGCTCCTTTGAGTACTAGCGTCTCTTTAGGCATGTTTGCTTGGCTAAGGGTAGTTAAGTTGGTGTCTGAGGTCTTGAACTTTTGTTTTTCGATTGTAGTGACATTTGTTGTTACCGTCTGGTGTGGTTTATGTAGGTAATTTGTTTTTAGGTTGGTTGGTGATAAGGTTCTTCTAGGTGGTTCATAAAGTTGTGTGAGTCTTGCACGAAGTTTAAGATTTCTGTCTAGTAAGGTGCATGGGAGGGAGGTGAAGGTTTCACCTCTGGCACTAATATTATTTGGTGGAGAGTTGGTAGGGTTATTAGTCACTATGTTGGGCAGCATATGTGGGATCAGGTCTGATACCGAGGCAGGAGATGCCGTGAGGATTTGGGTAATGGTGATAAAACTTAGAGTAACAGCTATGATGCTGTAGTGCAATAATGGATGCAGCATTTTTCAATGAGTTCAGATATGTGCACGTGGGTACTTACGACTATAGGCAGGATGGGGCGTTCACAATCAAGGCACAAATGGTCATTCAGTGTCAAGGAGCATGTGGGCATTCAGTAGCGAGGCACATATAGGCTGGGTGGGGCATTCACTAACAAGACACAAATGGGCAATTCAGTAGCAGGGCATATCTAGCCAGTACCTCCCAGGAATGGATGGGCGGGCATCCGGGTATGGGCACCCAAGCACAGTGCAATTTAGTGGGGAACCCCAGGAAAGTAGACCCACTAAGGGCATCCTAAAAACCTCTGCCCAGTTAGGTCAGTGGGGGGGTACCCATCAAATCCTGGCAGCAAGGAGGGATCTGAAGACTCCTCTGAGCGGCCCAGGACACAGGAGACCAGGTCCCCACATTCTGCCAGCCATTCCCAGGCTCGCAGAATCCGGGAGAGCCTGGAAGATCAGACGGGCACCTCTGGGAGCAGTGCTTCTGAGTCAGAGGAGGAATGGACCAGGGTTACCCGAACCAAAAAGGCCAATAAGGCAAAAAAGGGCCTTGCTTAAGGACCCCTTAAAGCAGATCAAGGCAATAAGGAGTGTCATCACCCCTTATCACAAGAACTCCAAGTATTCTGTTTGGGAACACTTGGAGCTCTTCGAGCAAATGATGGAGACTTTCCATTTGAAGGACAGCAGTAGCTGCATTCAGTATGTCAAATGGACATTCTCCCCAGAATACTCCAGTTTCTTTGCGGGGCTGGAGGACCAAAACCATTCAAGATGGTCCACATATAGGGCGGCCATCGTGAAACATTTTTCTGTTCACCGGAATCACCAAGAGGCTCGCAAGGCAGCCTACAATTTGCAATGTGGGGAGGATCAGGCCCCACAAGAATTCGTGCAAGAATTGAAGCGCGCCTTTGCGCAGACCACCAGAAGGGTGCGCACGGACAGCAGAGAATTCATCAACACATTTTTCCATGCACTCCCCAAATACATAATGACCCAGCTTGTGAGAGATTTTCACGAGAAAAGATCTTTAGACTGGGTCATTGAGCAAGCCACCCGCATCTATGAGGTGCAGAAACTGGTGGAAAATAAGAATCAGCCCAAAATCCCCAAAAACAACAGCACCCCTGCTGCTGCCAAGGTGGCAGAGGTAAAGGTTGCCCCCGTTTTAGATTTGGAGATGGGGGGCCTAAAAACCTGCCTGCACCGAACAATTCACAGCCCAGAAGGCCCTCGGGCCAGTCACAGACAGTGAGTCAAGGAAATAATCCCACAAATGGGATCCCTCGCTCCCTTGACTATGTAAATCCCCGCTACAAGGGAAACAGACCAATCCTGGGTTATGTGTGGACTCCTCCAGCCCAAGGGGGGGATCCAGCCAAGCACCTGACCCAGGGAACTTCCCTCCTAACTTCCCACAGGAGGGCAGAAATTCCCCAAACACTGGGCAGAACATTTTTCCCAGGTATCCACCCAATTTCCAGCCCCAAAATCATCCATCCTTCTTTCCCCACTTCCCTGAGCCCAGACAACCTAATCCGGGAGAGGGGAGGCCAAGGGTGGAGGGGTACCCAAATCTTCCCAACCCGGGACACTACCAGAGAAGGGATAGCTACCCTTCCCGGGATCAGCCCAGGGGAGAAAACAGAACCCCGTATCAGCCTGAGCGGGTTTCCCAACTTGAGCGCCAGGTCCAAAATATGGCACGGGATCTGGGTCACATACTGAGGGCTCAACAGAACCCTCAGATGAGCATGCCACCGCAGAATGCCCCAAAATCTGGGCCTGGTGCTCCAGAACAATGACAGGGGCAGCACCCCGATAACCCACCGGTTCCCAGGGAGGAGGCACAAGGGGAAGGGGGGTGTAAAGCCTTGGAGGAAGCTTCCTTCCCCACTTGTAAACAGCCCCTGGAAACCCAGGAACCGGAAATAAAATCTCCTACCCCTGGAAGTCTGCCGCCCAAGGAGCAGAGAGGAGGTAGGAGAAAAAAGTACCTACACAGACCCATTTTGTGGAGGAGGAACAGGTCTTCCAATTTGAGGGAGAGGGATCCCAAGAGGATCCTGGGGAAAGGAGCTTCTCCTTCAGAGATGGGGGAACTCCTCCCAAGGAGAAATGGGTCCCAAGGGATTCCAATCCAGACTGGGTAGATGTGGGGATCGAGCCGTCGCCGCCCATCATCCTATCCCAGAACCAACAATACCAAAAACCCCTGGTTCAAACCCATCCTGATGACTGCCTCCAAAAAGGGGGGGGCGGCCCAGAACCGGAACCAGGGGAACCCAAAACCATTTCAAGTTGCCAACTTTTTCTTGCAGATTCCCACGACTCTCCACAGAATTCTGCCCAAATCTCTTCTCTCCCAATGTCCAAAACCAGAAAATTAGCCCACCAGTTGTCCAAAAATGTGCATTATCTGTGCCCCCTTGAGGAGAAGGAGGGAAGATACTATGCCCCGGTACAAGTACAGGGGCAGGGTACAATTTTGGCGCTGGTGGACACTGGATCTCAAGCTACCCTTCTGTCCAGAAGGGCCTTTGATGAACTGAATTCAGGTAGGGGGGAGAAGTACCAAATTCCCCTCAGCTCTCTTCCTGGACAACTCCAGAACTTTGACGGGAAGGAAATTCCCGTTGAGGGGACTGCAGATTTGGACATCAAAATTGGGCGACACAAGGTGAAACACCCGGTCATAGTAGTGACTCCAGAGGGCACCCCTTGTTTACTAGGGAATGGCCTCCTGAGAAGGTTGTCACCCCTAATAGATTGCGTAAACAAGGTCCTCTGGACCCAGACTAGCCGACCAATAAAATTAAAGCAGAGTGTCAACCATGTTAGTTTAAACGGTACGTGCCACATGGTTGAACAAAAATCTGACCAAGTAGAATTTCACTTCCAGAACAACCAAATTCCAGACGTGACAGTAATAGCAGTAGGACAACAGACTGGTGATGGGGGGGTCCTCTCTATTTCTGAAAATCAACCTTCCTTCCAGTTTAAGGTGGTATTCCACACTGGAAGGAAACACTCTGAAATTCTTTACCAATCCACAATCAGACACTCCCACTCCTATAGTCCAAAAAGATGTGAAATCAGCTCAGAGCCTGGCTGATATTCAGCAGATTGGAGAGCGGTTGTTCATCCCTGTTCAGTTAAATGATGGGAAGGACTCTGTTCTCGCTCGAGTGTGTGTGAACAACGGTAAGAGCTTCATCAGCGAAGCCATGTTCCGCCAACTCCCAAAAGATCCAGCCATTCCCACATTCAAACTGATAGACAAATGGGAAATGGATCTGAAAACACCCAATTCGAAACATCTCCTGCCAAGCAGGTGTATGCTCAAAATCTCCATTGGCAACAAGAGCATCGTCCATTATTGTTGGGTCGTGCGAGACGTCACTGCCGCCTTTTACTTAGGCAGTGACATTCTCAATCGCTTTGCCATTAGTTTGGACCTAATAAATTTCAAAGCTTGGTCTCGATTAGCGGATAATCCCATGGGCTTTGATGATCCAGAAAAAGCATTTAGGTCAGCTCAATTGCTACCTTATGCAGTTGAAATTCATATTAAAGAGGAAGTCACCATCCCAGAAAGGACCCGACAATTCTCCCTGGAAGTGAAAGTTAAAAGAGGACAAAAATTGAAAAACCCTGATGCTTATATTCATCTAAATGCTTTCCTCCAACAGCAAGAGTTAGGGGTAAACCCAACACCATTAGTCAACATAGAACATGACACCATTCCAATAGAGGTGGATAACAGCGACTTAAAGAGTATTACTCTAGCCGCAGGCACCATTATTGGAATGGCGGTTGATGACCGACATTTTTCCATTGATCTAGGAAATGAACTGTTAGGACCAATCCCCAAGGACTATCTTGACAGTGACAGTGATGACAATACAACACCAGACAGGATCTTTACCCAGCATGGGGGGGAACTTCCTGGTGTACACTTCTTGCCCTTATGGTAAGGAAGATGTGACTTGTGACTTCAGAGGGGATGAGGTGATTTTCCAGGTCCATGAGGGCTGCCTTTCCCACCTGAAGCCTCCGGTCCAAATCAGCAATCTGACCAGGGACTTCTCCACCCAGCTGGAGGAGGCCGCTGAGATAGCAAAACCAGAAGTCTTTCCAGGCTTCAGGCAGATGGTGGAAGAGAGAGTCAACCTAGCTGATGCCTGCGTGACTCTGGAACAGAAGCAAAAGTTGAAACAAGTTTTCTTGGATTTCCAAGATCTCTTTGCGGTAGACTCATATGACTGTGGTCGCACCGACATCCACACAACAACAATTCCCACGGACCCTAGAATGACTCCAGTGTTTGTGAAGCAATATCGTTTGCCTCTCGCATCCATGGAGTCCCTTACTGAAATAATTAAGAACCTTGAGTCCGGGGAAATAATCCGTCCAGTACACAGCACCTTCAATAATCCGGTGCTGGGAATATTGAAGCCAAACGGTCAGTGGAGACTCTGCGCCGACCTTAGGGAGCTCAACAAACGGGTCCATACTTACCGATGGCCTCTGCCCTACATTGACCAAGGGCTGGCCCAGATTCAGGGGTCACAGGTATTCACTGCAATAGACCTGACCAATGGATACTGGACCGTGCCTGTCAATAGGGAGGACCAATACAAACTGGCTTTTACCTTTGGGGGCCAGCAGTACACATGGACTCGGACTCCCTTCGGATACCTCAACTCCAGCAATGAATTCAACATCTTCCTACACAAGGCCATGCCCGACCTGGGTGTGAGGGGTAACCTGGCTTATGTAGATGATGTCCTCATTAAAAGCTCAACTGTTGAGGAACACATAGCGGAGATCCGTTATGTCCTGACCCAGTTGAGGGCCGTCGGAGCAAAACTTTCCTTCCAAAAAGCACAGTGGTGTAGAACACATGTTAATTTCTTGGGGCATGAGATTACTCCTCAGGGTCTCTGTCCCCAGGAAAAGAAAGTGGAAGCACTCCAGAAACTGAAAGATCCCACAACTCTGCGGGAACTAAGGAGCCTCCTTGGACTGACTAATTACAGCAGAAAGTTCATTGAGGGCTACACAGAGATCACCAGACCCCTGATTCATCTCTTGAAGGGGGGGGGTCAAGTGGGAAGTCAAGTAGCAGAGTTGATGGCTCTGCATCAAGCCATCCTCACTGCTGTCCAACATCGACTCCACGAACTGGTCATAATCACAGATTCGGATTATGTACGGAACGGGTTCGTGGAGCACCTGGTCAATTGGAAAACCAGAGGCATGCTATGTGCTAACAACAAACCCTTGAAACATGGGAAGTTGATCCAAAACATTGATGATCTGGTCACATCGAATGGGATGACCATCTACTGGAAAAAGATCAAGGGTCATTCCAAAGTAGAGGGATCAGACAAAACTGGAAATGACTTAGCTGATCAGCTGGCCAAAACCGGGGCCATCCAAGGGGATCTAATAGAAATAGAGTCCCTGTTGGGGGAAATCCAGGTCACTGCCATCACTAGGTCCCAGACAAATGCTCACAATGATCTTTCAACTGCACAATGGAGTAAGGAGACCCCAGATGCCGATTTGATCACGGCTCAAAAAGGGGATCCAATAATTGGTAAGTTTTACCAACACATTGAGGACCGCGAGAACTTTCCCCTGACGGATACCGATTACATTGGGAAGGAGGACCTTAGAGTGTTGATGAAATGTCCAAAAATGTTTCGAATCCAAGACGGTTTGTTGGTAAGGAAATCCCAAGCTGGCCATGATCAGTGGGTGGTGCCTACCTCATTACGAAGCCTGATGTTAAGTCACACCCATGATGCGGCCACCGCCGGTCATAAGGGGTTTCACACAACACTTGAGATCTTAAGAGAGGTTGCATACTGGCCACACATGGGGCAAGACCTAGACCAATACTTGAAGGGGTGTCTTGTGTGTGCACAATTTCAGCCAACATCCCTCACACACCGGGCGCCTCTCCAAAAGAGGGGGATGACACTGCCATGGTCAGATTTGCAAATCAACTTCGTAGGCCCTGTGATTCGCTCGTCTAGAGAAAACAAGTACATGTTGACGGTCACATACTTGTTTACCAAGTGGGTGGAATGTCTTCCGGCCCCAAACTGCAAGGCAGAAACAGCAGCTGCCCTGATGATTAACCACATCTTTTCCCGTTTTGGTCTACCTCAAAGGATTGAGTCAGACAGAGGTAGCCATTTCACCAGCGAGGTAATGACAAAGATGTGGGAGATACTGGGGGTCAAAAGGAAGCTACATATTGCTTACCGACCAGCTTCTTCTGGGGCAGTAGAACGCTATAACCGAACCATTGTGAGCATCTTAAAAAAGTTTGTGGCAGATTCTGGGCCAAGTTGGATATCCGATTACCTCTGGTCCTAATGGCCATCAGATCTACCCCTTCATCTGCAACCAAAATGTCACCATTTGAGTTGATGACTGGACGCAAGATGGTGCTTCCCCAGCATTTGCTCTACAGGACCCAAGAGCAGACGTTGATCAATGCCTCCACAACTCATGAGTATGTGGAGAATTTGAGGAAACACCTCCAACATGCTTTTGCCTATGCTCAGCGGAATCTAGAAAGATCAGCTGATAGCATGAAAACTCACTATGATTTGAAAACCACCAGGAAGGAATATAATGTGGGAGACCGGGTCTATCTATAAAATTTCCAAAGAAACCAGGCCAAACAGCGAAAATGTTTGCCTACATGGAAGGGACTTTGAAATTATAGACAAGATCTCCCCAGTAGCTTATAAGATCTGCATCCCCAAAGGTAGTCTGGCGGAAGGGGAAGACAAGTGGGTACATATAAATCAGCCGAAAGTGTTGCCATCCCAGGCACACTCTGCAACAACTGGAGGAATCCTCTGGAATCCCAGAGGGGGCCGCTCCAAAGTAATTCAGTTCCAACCCTAAAATATCCCGCATATAGTCTCTAAAATATCATGATTCTGGTATGAAAATGTTTCCTGTTATATCTTGTTTTTTAAAATAAGACTGCAAAATGTATCCGGATGTATAAAATGTATATGTTCGCCACACCATTAATAGTGGTGGAAAAATGTCTAGGAATGTGTATTGCCGCTTTGCTTTATCATCCTAGGAGAGATGAAACCATGGAGACTGACCAAGGAGAATGACCCGGAGACCGGGAGCAAAGATCCGAGGGGCATGGGGTACCGCCCAATATTCCCATCAGGACAGGCGAGGAGAACCGATCAATCCAACCGGATGGAGGAAAAGATGCTGAACTGTGCCATCTACAGAATTGGAAGAAGATGATGCGGACATACCAGCGCGTGGATCAAAACATCCTTTGCACCCGACTCCCCCTCGACTCGAAATCAAAGTGCAGTCGGGCGGGGGGGGCTTGTTGGGTGTCCTGACCCACGTTTGGACTATTATGCTGCAACAATTGGTGCTGTGGGCTTAGGAAATCCAAGAGGGCGGAAAAGCCCACATTTGCGCCAGAATCCTGGAGAACCGTGCAGTTTTGCGCACAGCAAAATGGTCCCCTGACCTGCCACCCACCAGTGCAAAGAAAGATGCTTCTGTTCAAAACCCGTTTTTATTAATGTCAAAAATTGCTAAGATAATGGGCCTGGAACCACCAAACAAAAATCCAACTATGGTTGAGTGTTTTACTTTACTCTACTACAGATCCGCATCAATGCCATGTCAAGCAAGGATCATATACTATCAAGTAAAATCCTTTCTTTTGGAAATGTATTAATTCAAGACAG
The DNA here is from genome assembly GCF_040938575.1 of Ambystoma mexicanum. NCBI lineage: Eukaryota > Metazoa > Chordata > Amphibia > Caudata > Ambystomatidae > Ambystoma > Ambystoma mexicanum. Next base: position 185,206,325 of record NC_090926.1, read on the forward strand.
ATCCCAAAAATAGGTGCAGTACCGGCATTTTCAACAAACCGGCGATAGCGGTCTAAACTCTGACTGGGGACCTGTATTGCAGAAGCTAAACAGCATCCTGAGCTAGCTGGGACTTCAAAGGTTTGTTCCTAGGAGGCAGTCTGATTCAATTAAAAGTTCAAAGGGGTTGCCTTTCCTGAGAACTCTTAACACCCCAGAGACCCACATCAGGAGGCAGGATAGCACATGGCCCTGATGATTGGGAGGGAGGGGGTTTCCCCTTCACCCTGGAGGAGAGAGACAATAGACCCTTTCAATTGAGTGGGGTATGTTAATTTTGGGTGTGGACTGTAAACAGAGCTCTGCCTGGAAGAAGAGACATGTGATCCCTGACTCACCCAATTCCTAGGGGTGGGCCAGACACTTTTTGTGAATTGAATTGAAGGCAAATATGTTTTATAAAAACACTGATAACTAATGGTAACCAGATGACAGGAATGTACAATTTGGAGATCCTTAAAATGGAAAATGTACCTACAATTTGAGTCTAAACTCAATTCCGTACGCAGAATCCAGCAATCCAACCAAACTATTCTACAGCCGGGCGAGCTGTTGAATTCTTTGCCAAGAACTTTTGCCAGAACCGGTAGCAGACCCAGAAAGAAGTGCCTATAGCAGAACCGCAGACCAGACCCAGACCGCTGTGAGCAGAACCAGTGCCTGATTGACCCGCCAAGCAGAGAGAACCGCAGCTAAACCTATTGACCCGATCCGTGACGAAGTCGCATTCCTGTCCAAAATATAGTGTGAGTACTCAGCCAGAACTGTGCAAAACAAATCTCTTAGTTTAAAATCATCTAATTCAAACTTTTTTAACCTATTGTGAACTGCATCATAGAAACCGTGTCCCTCCTGTTAATTCAAAGCTGCAAATTGTCATCTGTCATTCTGAGCTTTACTTTTATTTTGAGAATCTACCTTCACAAAATCGTCCGTATCTCTTGAACCGTTTGTGATAGAAGCGAGATTTAACTTTTATTTTAAAGCTGAGATTCCAAGCTTTAAACCGACTTGCTACTCCTTATACTTCCTTCGTAATTGCGCTCGAAGCACGCGACTAAATTGCCGCGATTTGACATTTTGCTTCATTCCAGCCACGTGTAAAAACATTTGTCTTTTGCTTCCATTACTGAATTCCGTTTTCAACCTGGTAACCATCCCTGAATCATTGATACGGCTGGCCTGAACTGATTTAAAGTATCTCTCACTCACCCTGAACCTCTAGAGGGAATTAAAATCATTTTTAGCCTATTTATCCCTTCTTTGCATACCACATTTAAAGTACTTTGCCTGGGTTTAAAATCATCCCTGTTTCTCTAAACTTGCTAGGGGGGGGAACTGAATTCGGATGGTACTGTGATTGTATTCCTGAAGACTGTGTGTGTTACTTCCATCTCCTTACATTGCATAGGGGGGGGGAGTGAATTGTCAGAGAAAAAGTAATCATATTATCTTTTGCTGAAATCATATCAAATTATTTCTGTGTTGCATTCTGTCCCACCTTGCTTTTCCTTGAACCATATAAAGCATTCTCTGCTACCTTATTCCTCTGTTCTTATTCATAAGTAACCAAGAACTGTGCTACTGTAGGATTACCTATTGCTGATTACTGCTCATATTCACAAGTGTGTTATCAATTATCAATTTATTTATAAAAGTGTGATATATATATATTGTTTAATTTTTCAAATAAACCTTTTTAATTTGCAAAACAAACCTACTTCTTGGCTCAGTGGGGTCAGGGGGATTCTAAGAGAGGGTCGCTATACAATGGTTCGTCATACAGATTATAAATTGTCATAAAGATATATAAATAAGGGCTTCCCTTGAGCAATCCCAGACGAGGCACTGACTTAGTGGGAATGCTTGATTGGAGTCCTTAACAATACATAGTGAAAAGATCTCAAGGAGGGTCGTGGAGATTTATTTAACATTTATAAAGTGCACAAAACACTTGCCATCATGGGTTAGCAGGAGTAGCAAGACTGTTTGACACACTGCATAAGGTCTGGATGCATTGCCTTCAGCTGGCTCCTTTTGCCCTGCACAATCAGGAAAGGCTCAGATGATCACCTGACTCCTTATGAGTTGGTGACAGGTTGCAGGATGCATGTGCCCATTACCTCGCCCATGCACGCGCAGACAGATTCCCAAAGCTCTGCAACTGTTTGTAAATTAGTTATCTGACTATTTGATGTCCATGACTAAATACCTCTCTCTTTCATTTCTTAACATGAAAGGAAAGGCAGGGAGGTATCGTTAAAGGCACAGAAAAAGACGGAATAGAATTGAATACCACTGCAGTTGTCAACTTTTTCCTTTGGGTCAACATAGCCAACATAAGATGACACAAGAGTGCTGCCTCCCTGCCCAACTACCAGGATCCCGAGGGAGAAGAGAACGAAACCAGACCCAGAACAAGAGCTCAAGTGCATGCTGAGAAAGAAGATAAAAAGGATATGGAACTTGAGAATAAAGAAGATATAAAATCACATTGCACTACTTGAGGAACACTCTTGCTGAACTATCACTGGAACAGTAAGAAAGGAATTGATGTTGAAGACATCGCGAGAAAAGTATTTCTGTTGATGCTGAGGACTATTTTTCACAAGAACATACATCTATAACAGACACTTTTTCTACTTGTCTATCTTTACATTGTATTGGGACTATTTTTTATACTATTTTTTCACAAGAGCATACATATACAACAGACTATTTTTTCTACTTTTCTATCTTTACATTTTTGTTGGGACCATTTCTATTTTACACATTTTTATGTTTTTATCAGCACTATTTTTTATATTTTTCAATGAACCACATAATAGTGGAAGTGGTTTGAAAATCATCAAATATTTTATTATTGTCATTATATGTGATTGTAAAATGTTTTGAAAAAGGTATATAAAGCTTGCCTCACTCACCATTGAAAAATAATAACCCACTATAGGCCGGTACTAAGTAGAACTGTACAAATGTTTTCGTATCCTTATGTTCCTGATATCTTCATAATACCCTGATCAATACGCTGCAGGACATATCTACACACAACAGACATTATGGCTATTGCAGTGCTTCTGTTTTCCTTTCTCTTGTTGTTTTTATTTCTTATTTTATCTCACACTGCATATAACTGATTATGATAAGATAAATGTGTCCCTATGGCTGTCCTCCCCTGACTCCTCCTCACCTGTTTGGTCAGGTTCTTCCTCCACCCTGACTGAGCTGCTCTTCTTGATCTTCTTCTCTGGCTTCTTCTTCTCCTTTTTTTGTCGTAAATAGGGCCGCGCTCCCTCGGCCACCTCCGTGGTCTGAATCTAATGCAGAACCGGAGGTTACCAGAGGAGCCCACCCTAAACGGGGAAAAAGCCGTATAGGCAAAAAACCCTGATGGCCTCAAGACCGTAGAGATGAAAAGGTCCGAGGTCTTGTCGAAGACTTGCTCAAGCCGGAACGCTGGTCTGCCAATTCGAGCTATAGAACACTCCGGTATGGTATAAGGAGCCGGTTGCTGGATTCAGCGTGCGGGGATACCGCAGGTCTCTTCGGTATCACTGGCCTCCGTGAATGAATCGGCATAGACTGTAAACAAGCCGATACGTGCGGAGTGGAAGAGAGAAGGAATAGAGGAAACACAGACAAGGGAATAGTTCAGAAAAGATACAGAATTTCCCCAACCGCGATAGCGGGTGTACACGGCGGGGCAGGGAGAGACGCAAAAGTAAACACGGACAAGGAATACGCGTGTAATGAAGTTAGCGCGTAGTGAAAGCTTAGACAGCTTGGATAGATCCCGATCACCTTACCTGAAAACCTGAAAAAACCACAAGTGGAAAGGAACAGAAAAAAGGCTAGGAACTTTTGCTGTATAGAGAAAGCGAGTCACTGAAAGGGACTGGCAGCGCTGGTAGCAATTCGATACAACGCGCCGAGCGCTAGTCTGATCAGCTGGTTATAGAAGTGGGAGGCCATCTTGGAATAGACTAGACCGTTAGGCTTGCTTCTGGTATCCATGTTAGTAGTACTTCCAGCGATAGACAAGCTTCCAGGGCTGGTGCATGACAGTATGCCCCCTCCTCTATCTACTCCCTCCTGGTTTCCCCGGATACAGTCTATGGAATCGCTGTACAAGTCTGGCGGCATGTACATACTTTCTTGGCTCCCATGTTCTTTCGGCTAAGGGATAGCCCTTCCAGTGGATCAAATATTGTAAGGTTCCCTTTCTGTAGCGGGAATCCACAATCCTGTCCACCTCATATTCCTCTGGTTCCTCCTGGGATGTTACCACAGTTCTCCTCCTAGATCTCTTGAATGGATCCTCTTGATATGTCTTGAGTAGAGAGGAGTGAAAAACAGGATGTATTCGGCGCAATGCATGAGGTAGCTGTAGTCGGAAGGCAACCGGATTAATTTGAGATTTAATCCGATAGGGACCTATGTATCTGGCAGCAAACTTTCCCCTATGTGTCCACCGGGGAAGATATCTCGTAGACAACCAGACTAGGTCTCCCGGTTTCCAAAGAGGCACTGCACTGCGTTTGGTATCGGCAAAGGTCTTGTATGTTTTGCGGCTGTCTTCTAATGTTCGTAGGGCTTTCGTGTGGGTTCTGCGAAGATCAGTAAGCATCTTTTCCAAGGCTGGAGTGGTAGTTTGACCTCTGAGAATGGAAATACCTGGTAGGTGGTGAGGATGGTACCCATACGTACACTTGAAGGGGCTCATCCGGATTGCTGTGTGGTAGGTGTTGTTATAGGCGAATTCCGCCATAGGTAGCAGGACTGCCCAATCATCTTGTTCCTTGTTACAAAAACAGCAAAGATACTGTTCTAGGTTGGCGTTTAACCTCTCTGTTTGGCCGTTGGTTTGCGGGTGAAACCCAGACGATAGGGCCCTTTGGATGCCTAGTTGGGTGCATAACGAGTCCCAAAACTTTGAGGTGAATTGCGTTCCCCTGTCGGAGATAATGGAACGAGGTAAACCATGTAACCTAACCACCTCGCGAAGAAAAACCGTAGCGGTCTCTGATGCTGACGGAATCCCAGAAAGGGATATGAAATGTGCCAACTTGGTGAACGAATCCACTACAACTAAGACTGTGGTCTTCTCTTTAGAGGTAGGAAGTTCCACGATAAAGTCCAGTGAGAGGTCTTCCCAGGGACGTGTTGGTGCTTTAGCTTGGTGTAGAAGACCATGGGGTCTGTGACGGGGTGTCTTATTGATGGCACAAGTGGGACACGTAGAAACATAAGATGTTATGTCTCTTCGCATGGACAGCCACCAAAAATTCCTGGAGACTAGCTCAAACGTTGCCTTCTCTCCCTTGTGTCCTGCTAAGGAAGGTCATGACAAAATCTTATCGCTTGTGTTCTCAAACTGGGTGTAGGAAGAAACAAAGCTGATAGACGGAACCACAATCCCTCGCATTACTGCAACTGACAAAAGTCCTTCTTCACCTGTGTGCTATGAAGTAGTTCCTCTCTAACTTCCTGAAGAAAAAGATTTGCTATCGTGTGGAAATGGTGTCCTGGTAGGATCTTCTCCGTCTTCACCTCAGATAGCTCTTCTACGTTCCAGCTTTGGGACAAAGCGTCAGCGACGCTGTTTTGGGATCCTGGTATGTGGGTGATCAGGAAGTCAAAGTTAGAGAAATAATAGGCATGCCTTGAGTTTCTGCACTCCATTTGTTGAAGAACCTTCAAATTTCGATGGTCCGTGCGGATGATAAACGGGTGTAAGGCTCCCTGCAGAAGATGTCTCCATTCTTGGCATGCACTACGTATAGCCAACAGTTCTCTCTCGAGTACTGAGTAGTCCCTCTCACTTCCTGTCAATGTACGGGAGTAATAAGCTAAGGGGTGTTCCAACTCATCGGTTCCTTTCTGTAACAAAACAGCTCCCAATGCACCTCCACAAGCATCCGTCTCTAGAACAAAAGGTTTACTCTGGTCAGGTTGGACCAAAACAGGGGCAGAGGTGAAGGATTCCTTTAGGCTCCGGAAGGCTTCCTTAGCGGCAGGTCCCCAGTGAAATGTTATTCCTTTTTTGAGAAGACAGGTAATGGGTAATACGAGATCCGAGAATCTTGGTATGAACCTGCGATAGAAGTTCGCTAGACCCAGGAATCGTTGAATATCCTTAACTGAGGTGGGTTCTGGCCATCGATCTATTGCTTGAACCTTGAATCGGTCCATACGGATTCCCTTGGCGGATAAGATGAACCCCAGGTATGGTACCTCTGAGGCCTCGAAAGTACACTTCTCTGGTTTAGCAAACAGATTGTTCTCTGACAGTCTACGGAGGACTTCACTCACATGGACGCGGTGTTCAGCCAATGAAGAGGAAAATATCAGTATATCGTCAAGGTATACGACTACTGACAAGTATAACAGGTCTGCAAAAATCCTGTCGACAAAACGTTGGAACACAGCTGGAGCATTCACCAAGCCGAATGGCATGACGCAGTATTCAAACAACCCCAGCGGTGTTCTAAACGCCGTCTTCCACTCGTCCCCCTTCTTGATCCTTAACAGGTGATAAGCCCTGCGAAGGTCGAGCTTGGTGAACACCCTGGAATTCCGAACTGCCTCGAATATGTCTCTGATTAACGGCATCGGGTATCTGTCTCGAACGGTTATGCCGTTTAGACCCCTGCAGTCTATATAGGGGTGTAGTTCATTGGAGTCCTTCTTTGAAATGAAAAACAATGATGCTCCTCCTGAAGATCTCGAGGGTCTGATAAGACCGTTTGCCAGATTGGCTGCTAGATACTACTTCAAGGCCTCCTTTTCGGTTAAGGATAGAGGATACATGCGTCCGAATGGAAGAGAGGTTTCTTCCTTGAGGTCTATGCTGCAGTCCTCATTGCGATGAGGTGGGAGGAGTCTCGGGTTATGATCCTCAAACACACTTGCGAAAGGCTGGTAGTGTCTAGGTAAAGAAGATATCAGAAGACGGTCTTGAATACTCGCCAGACTGGATCGGACTTCAGTCGAAGGTTCTCTCGGATCCAAGCAATGCTCTAGACAAAATTCCGAGTTGAAATTGATCCGATTCCTTGTCCAGTCTATTCTGGGATTATGTCTCCTCAGCCACGGGATTCCCAGGATCAACGGAAAATGAGCTGCTCTGATAACATCAAAGCGCAGGGTCTCGACATGGTCTCCATGGTAATGGGTCCGGAAGTTAGAGGACTTCCGTCCACCCCTTCCACCGGTACTGGCTTGTCCTTTTCCTTCAGTGGTATTTGGTTCTCCTTGGCCCAGGTTACATCTATAAAGTTTCCTGCAGCTCCGCAGTCCAACATGGCCAGTAGTGAAAGCTTCTGTCCAGATCTGCAAGTAAACGTAACCTCGAACACCATCAAACGATTATCTTCTATTCCTTCTGAAGTGGTTCTGGTAGAACTGCAAGGGTTTGGGCGGTCTTCCCCATGGTCTCCCTTGCAAATACCTGGGGCTTGGCGTTTCCCTGTCGCTTCGAGGGTATGTCTGGACAGTCCTTTAACGTGTGTTTAGCTGACCCACAATACATATAGAGATTCAGGTCCTGTCTCCGCCTTCTTTCCGTCTTGGTAAGAGATCCTCTGGTCGACCCTATTTGCATAGGTTCCTCCGGAGTAGGACGTTCTCTTCTTCCCTGGGGAGGGCTATGCTGGGAGGTTGGTCCTCTTCCTCTTCTTCTCTCGGTTCGTCTCTCCTGAAGACGGAAATCAATCTGGAGTACTAGGGTCACCAGTTTCTGGAAGGTGTTAGGCCTGACTACTCGGGCCAGCTCGTCCTTAAGGTCTTCATTCAAGCCTCGTCGGAATAGAGCTTGTTGTGCTGAGTCTGGCCATTCGGTAGACACTGCTAAGGCTGGAAGTGGGCAATATAGCTCTGAAGATCCTGATTCCCCTGTTTAACCTCGAGGAAGGCATCAAACTTGGAATATTGCACGTCAGAGCGTTCAAATCTGTTCTTGAATCCCTGTACAAACTGAGCAAAGTCATTTACCATAGGGTCTTGGCTGGTAACCAGAGGGGTTGCCCAAGCAAGGGCACTTCCAGGCAAATTGGAAATGAGAAATCGTACTCGAGCTCTTCCAGAGTCAAATGCTCGAGGTCTAAAAGAGAAGTAGACTGAGCAGGCATCGAGAAACTCCTTGATATACTTGGGATTTCCGTCATATTTTCCATAAGTAAAGGGCATCAGAGGAAAGTCATCTCTACTGGCTTCCCGGGCCGCAGCTTGCTGTCGGAGAAAAAGGTTTTCAGCATGTAGTGATTGCATGTCCACTCTGAGGCTTTGTATGGCATTACACATCTCTTGGAGCTGTTCGGGCTAAGCCATTTCCTTCTTTTGGCGTTGTATACTGTCAAGCGGGGTCTCCTCCTCCCCTGACTCCTCCTCACCTGTTTGGTCAGGTTCTTGCTCCACCCTGACTGAGCTTCTCTTCTTGATCTTCTTCTCTGGCTTCTTCTTCTCCTTTTTTTGTCGTAAAAAGGACCGCGCTCCCTCGGCCGCCTCCGTGGTCTGAATCTAATGCAGAACCGGAGGTTACCAGAGGAGCACGCCCTAAACGGCGAAAAAGCCGTATAGGCAAAAAACCCAGATGGCCTCAAGACCGTAGAGATGAAAAGGTCCGAGGTCTTGTCAAAGACTTGCTGAAGCAGAAACGCTGGTCTGCCAATTCCAGCTATAGAACACTCCGGTATGGTATAAGGAGCCGGTTGCTGGATTCAGCGTGCAGGGATACCGCAGGTCTCTTCGGTATCACTGGCCTCCGTGAATGAATCGGCATAGACTGTAAACAATCCGATACGTACGGAGTGGAAGAGAGAAGGAATAGAGGAAACACAGACAAGGGAATAGTTCAGAAAAGATACAGAATTTCCCCAACCGCGATAGCGGGTGTACACGGCGGGGCAGGGAGAGACGCAAAAGTAAACACGGACAAGGAATACGGGTGTAAAGAAGTAAACGCGTAGTGAAAGCTTAGACAGCTTGGATAGATCCTGATCACCTTACCTGAAAACCTGAAAACACCACAAGTGGAAAGGAACAGAAAAAAGGCTAGGAACATTTGCTGTATAGAGAAAGCGAGTCACTGAAAGGGACTGGCAGCGCTGGTAGCAATTCGATACAACGCGCCGAGCGCTAGTCTGATCAGCTGGTTATAGAAGTGGGCGGCCATCTTGGAATAGACTAGACCGTTAGGCTTGCTTCTGGTATCCATGTTAGTAGTACTTCCAGCGATAGACAAGCTTCCAGGGCTGGTGCATGACAGTGGCATAATGTTGGTGAAGAAGTTACAAAACAAGTAGATTTCCAGTTAGAGCAGGAAATGGTATTCCACCCAGTTGTGGAGACAGTAAGGGCTAGGAGAAATATTACAGATGAGTATTTCATGAGAAGGTACTTTGATAATTCCATAAATATTGAACGAAACTCGTGGTATAGGTCAATGGAGAAGGTGGGAAGAGCGAGATCAAGGGAAAGCTGCTTTGTTTGCTCACTTAACCCCTATGCCATGACAGCCTCTCGAGTATTTCTACCTCAAGAAGTACCTGAGTACAAAGCACACTGCTTGGTACATCTCACAGTATGCCAGACCAGAGGACAATTTCAGGGATAGTCGGCCATGATGAAGTATCTCACAGGATCAGAATTCCCATACGTAGACAACTATGTAAAAGAGGCACACATGATGGAGAGTATAAGAATTAAAAGGTAAGGTGCTCAAGTATATAAGATCAGGTCCAAAAAGAGGAGATGGTGAAGCAGTGGATCACCAAATATTAAGGTATACAGATGGCCAGTTTAATTTGATACTGCATTGTACCGACAGACCACAATTGCAAATAAAAGGGAACATATATTCCTCAGGAGGATGGGTTGATGGAATAATGGGATGCAAAGCAGAGGCAGTATGGACTGCACCAATCAATAGAAGTGATACAAAATGCAGACAGAGTGTGCAGTGAGGAATGGAAAGAAACTGCAAAATGTTTAACATGGGTGGAAGATAAAGCAGGACCACTATCCATAACCAAACTACAAGCACTAACATTATGCTTTAGAAATAATGGTTCAGTAAAGCTTGGTGACAATGAAGGGTGCAAATGCTTTATGGATTTACCAGGTATGAAAGTTGGCACAGCTGTACTAATGGACCATTACTGAGCCTGCGGTACAAGAGCTTACATGCAGCTTCCACCCAACCGGGGTGGCATATGTACAAAAGTGCTAGTAAATGCACCAGCATTAGTAATACCACAAAGTGAGGTTGACATTGTTACTTTTCCTTCAATGGCACACAACACGAAGAAAAGATCCCTAGGACTAAAACGCACAAAAATAACTAACTATTTTTCCAAAGAAGCCAATGCTGCATTCGATGAAATCCCAGATAGTAATACGTTGTTTGGTAAAACAACAACATTCTTTACATCTATCATGATACACAAAATGCAAATTTGCCAATCAGGGCTTTAGACGACAGCATTAGCCGCTGAAAGCCAATAGTTTATTCAAAGTATGTGCTAAATGCTGACAGTAGTCTGTTGTAGCACCTCCATTACGCAGTAGTGAGCTACAAGGAATATGCAGGCCTAGTAGGGGTGGTAGGTCACATTATGCATTGTAGATAGACAGGCAGGGCGAAGGCCCCAGTTCTGTAGCTAATAGAGACATTATTGGAGTGTTTGAAGCATTATGGCACCTATATAGCGCTTAGATAGCCAATCTTAAGCGCTATGAACACTAAGCTATGAGTGCATGCCTTTTAGAGCTTGCTCACATGGGGTTAATTCATCTCGGCTTCTCTTAGAATATTCTGCCTTTCTAACTGTAGTCCTGCATGGCTTCGTAAACAAATCCTGTTTCCCTGAGAAGGCCTGGTACGGCCTTGCCCACACGCTGATAAGGACATTCCAGTGCTTTCGCAGAGAGGGCTGCAAGGGAGGGGTAGGAGCGAGCAGGGAGCATCACAGAGTTGGGTTTTTCCATGAGCAAGCCTATATTTTGCACAGGGAACGTTCTGGAACTGTGCGTCATGGACTGACAGCACGAGATTACACAAATGCATGCCCACATGACTCAGGTGGGCGATCGATCCGTGGACTTGGTTCAAGCAAGATCGAGTGTCCGGAACCTGATGCTCTGTCGGCACCCTGCAGCGCTGTCCTCTGAGCGGGGCTGGCAACAGCTAGCTTATGAGGGCCAGGGTCTCCCAGTGCTGATTGAAGGGGCGTAAGACTGTGTTTCTCTATGTTTCTCTAAGTTCTATGTTTCGTTATATTTTGTATTTCTCTAAGTTTTGTGTTTTATAATCTTCTCTAACTTGAATCCCAAGATGCTGCTAAATTTTACTGTTTCTAAAATAAATGCTAAACTTTTTGAAGGTGTCATTTGTCACTAGCATGAGTTCACTGCTCGGCACAATAGAACCTGTATTTTGGGCTGAATTGGGTCATTTTTGCTCTCAAGGGCTGGTCCCGAGGAAGATCTTTCCCCATTTCAAGACAACATCCTTTCTAATGTCTGGCCTGCAGCAGCAGCAACTGCACAATGGATCCAGGTAACTAGGTGGGAACTGTTACAAACTATTAATGCCACAATAGAAGTCTTCAATGCCATCAAGGAGAAGTCAAGAGTGGTCAGATTAATGACCGTACAGAACAGGTATGTTCTGGTCCTCCTCACAGCCATGGAGGGAGGAGTGTGCACAAAGATAGGACCAAGTGCCTGTACATATGTACCCTCACTATTATGAGATTTGGACCTTGACAAAGGCCATAGACTCCCTGAAAGAGCTGCATGATAAAATGGAGGAGGAAGTGGGTGACATTGAGGACGATAGCTGGTTCAGTTATCTATTCTAATGGATGCCTATATGGCTGACATATACATTGAAATTTCTGTTGGCATTTTTGGAACTGGTCTGAATGGCTTTTTGCATCTTGAGAATAGCAACAGGCCAATGTAAAAAGACTGTCAAGAAGGCACTCCAAATGACAGTAATGGTTAATGTGGCTGACACCGAACATCAGTACACTCAAACTGATGATGAAGTCTACTGTCCCATGTACCCATTGGAGCAGCCAACTAGACAACCTGGAGCATTGTTTACATGCCCAAAGGATACCCATAACTATAATGGGCACTGGATCAAATTTGACGACAATGGTGAGTGCTGGCTTATGACATGCAGTCCAGCAGAATGCGTAGCACAAGGAGGTAACTTGAGGGGGGTCACCAGAGCGTGGCTGCTCATGGATGGCTATAATATGATGAAGAGTCATCAGCTACCCCTTTTCAACCGTGTTAGGGAAGTAGGCCTAAAGGAAGCAGATAGCTAGTTTGTACAAATACTGGCTATGGAAGGTTACAGACTGATTTCGAGAGAATTTTATGATAATTAATTTTATTCATAAATTCAGACACACATCTAAAATCTGTAGGTTCATGAAGAAAAACAACAATTGAACCTTTAAATATCACATTTAAGCACTATTGGGCTCGCAAGAGAAGTTGCAAACTGTTTTATACACCACAGTTGAGTGAGTGAGGGTTAGTAACATAAGTATATAGTGCGAATTTCAATACTACTTGTAGACTAGTAGTATATTATTGTTGTCGACACATAGTTATGTTGGTGTTTCTGGTCCAGGATGGAGTCAGCCTTCACTTGGATTAAGCTGTTCGCAGGTGAAGGGTCCGAACTGTCATCAGGACGTAATTCAAATAGGTGAGCACCTAGAGAGACAAATGACACGTGAGTGAGAGTGTCAGAGAAGGGGGAAGAGGGGTGTGACCTCGCAGAAAGAATTTCTGTACAAAAACTGCGTGCTAAAAGCCTACCTTGGTAGTATCAGCAGTTGAACTGGAGGTTATTTGGGTGCCTGCGCTGGTTTCTGGCAGTGCGTCCGTAGCTACAGTCTACAGGGGAGGGGTAACAATGAGTTACCTGGATGATATGATGATTCATAAGAAACTAGATTACTAGATTGGTATCAAAAGTGGGGGGCATACCTTTGGATGAGGGTATGTCAAGGTCCAGTGTTGAGGCTGGAGGGTTCACGAGTTTGGTACTGTGGTGACAGGGACTGGATTTATGTTGATAGATGGCGTTCCATGGTCACGGAATGGGGAGAATTAATCAAGTAAGCTTCTATTTAACTTACTAATAGTAGTAGATAGTGTGTCTTGCCATGGAAGTGCCTAGAGTGCTAAATACAAAGGCTGTACTTGGTTGGAGTACATTTTTGCTTCTACTTGGCTAACTTGTACAGGGAGATCATCTAAACGTGGAGGTGCCTGGATTGGTTAAGGCAGAGATGTGCAGAGTAACGTGGAAAATAGGAATTCAAATAAGCTTATTGCAGTATCTATGGGACTCACAGGATGAATTTAAATGGTGCTGTGCATCTTAGAAAGATTACAGAGAGGTCGTCTCAGCTTAAAAGTTATTACAAAACAACGTGATGTAGTACTAGTTGGAAGCCGTGCGCTGGCGGTGATAATATAAACGGGACTGGCCGTGCTGCGTGTCTTACCTCGTAGGGTGGATCAATCAACTGAGTGGAGCTGGAACGATCAGGATGTGAGCTGTGTCTCCACTGGGTAAAGAAGGGAAGGAGTTGCAGAGTCATTGTGCGCACGCATGCGTGGATGCAGTCGGAGACACTGCCTGAGTGATTTTAGCGCATGCGTGACTGGGCGACATCAGTTGCTTAATATGATGAATGGATGCAGTCGGAGACACTGCCTGAGTGATCTTAGCGCATGCGTGACTGGGCGACATCAGTTTCTTATAGAGACACTAATAGGATGATAAATATCCAAAAAGCATTGGATGGCGTTTGAAGAGCCTGATTGTCAAAACGGTCATTGGTAGGATGCAGCATAATTAGGTCGCTATGTGTTGTAAGTATTGATGGACGTCCGTCCATGCAGACTTTAAAACCAATGTCCTTCTCCTTACGGCCATTACAACACATAGCGTTCTAATTATGCTGCATCCTACCAATGACCGTTTTGACAATCAGGCTCTTCAAACGCCATCCAATGCTTTTCGGATATTTATCATCCTATTAGTGTCTCTATTAGCAACTGATGTCGCCCAGTCACGCATGCGCTAAGATCACTCAGGCAGTGTCTCCGACTGCATCCACGCATGCGCGCGCACAATGACTCTGCAACTCCTTCCCTTCTTTACCAAGTGGAGACACAGCTCACATCCTGATCGTTCCAGCTCCACTCAGTTGATTGATCCGCCCTACGAGGTAAGACATGCAGCATGGCCAGTCCTGTTTATATTATCACTGCCAGCGCACAGCTTCCAACTCGTACTACATCACATAGTTTTGTAATACCTTTTAAGCTGAGACGATCTCTCTGTAATCTTTTTAAGATGCACAGCACCATTTAAATTCATCCTGTGAGTCCCATAGATACTACAATAAGCTTATTTGAATTCCTATTTAGCATGTTACTCTGCACATCTCTGCCTTAACCAATCCAGGCACCTCCACGTTTAGATGCACTATCTCCCTGTACAAGCTAGCCAAGTAGAAGCAAGAATGTACTCCAACCAAGTACAGCCTTTGTATTTAGCACTCTAGGCACTTCCACGGCAAGACGCACTGTCTGCCACTTTTAGTAAGCTAAATAGAAGCTTACTTGATTAATTCTCCCCCATTCAGTGACCATGGACCGCCATCTATCAACATAAATCCGGTCCCTGCCACCACGGCACCAAACTCGTGAACCCTCCAGCCTCAACACTGGACCTTGACATACCCTCATCCAAAGGTATGCCCCCCCCCCTTCTGATACCAACCGAGTTTCTTATGAATCATCATATCATCCAGGTAACTCATTGTTACCCCTTCCCTGTAGACTGTAGCTACGGACGCCCTGCCAGAAACCAGCGCAGGCACCCAAATAACCTCAAGTTCAACCGCTGATACTACCAAGGCAGGCTTTTAGCACGCAGTTATTATACAGAAATTCTTTCTGCGAGGTCACCCCCCCCCCTTTCTCTGACACTCTCACTCTCGTGTCATTTGTCCCTCTAGGCCCTCACCTATTTGAATTACGTCCTGATGACAGTTCGGACCCTTCACCTGCGAACAGCTTAATCCAAGTGAAGGCTGACTCCATCCCGGACCAGAAACACCAACATAACTATGTGTCGACAACAATAATATACTACTAGTCTACAAGTAGTATTGAAATGTGCACTATATACTTATGATACTAACCCTCACTCACTCAACTGTGGTGCATAAAACAGTTTGCAACTTCTCTTGCGAGCCCAATAGGGCTTAAATGTGATTTTTAAAGGTTCAATTATTTTTCTTCATGAACCTACAGATTTTAGATGCGTGTCTGAATTTATGAATATATTGAATTATCATAAAATTCTCTCGAAATCAGTCTGTGAACTTCCATAGCCAGTATTTGTACAAACTAGCTATCTGCTTCCTTTAGGCTTACTTCCCTAACACGGTTGAAAAGGGGTAGCCGATGACTCTTCTTTTTCTTTTCTACGTACAATTGCCTTTTTGAGTCAAGCCCCCCCCTCCAACAAAAAAGAAGGTATTTCCTTGCCCCACCTTTTCTCTTTGTTTTTATAATATGATGAGACAAAATGAAGGCATGGTCGATGATTCGACCAGAGGGGGAATGCAGTGGGGCAATTATTGATTAGAGAGCATGTGCCCCCCTGCCTTCCTCAGAAGAAACGAATTTATAAAATCAGAAAGGACACATTTGAAATTGCACTTTCAATTCTCCTGGAAATGCAGCTGGCACAAAGAATAGTTCGTTTCGCTACACAAGTAGGAGACAGATAACGCATTAGCTTGCACAATTAGTGTGTTTTCAATTAGAATAGACTAGGTGAAGTGGCGTTTACCCAGGATAGGGGCTCACCACACAAGTAGGGCAGTATGGCCATAGGTAGGATCAGGTTGCAGCTTACCCATAGGTAGATAGATCATGTGCCAGGCATGCACCAGGACTCTGTAGATAGCAAAATAAATGCAGGACAAATGTGTCCTACAGAGGAAAATAACGTGACAAGCAGCTGCCATTTTTGCACCAGCACAGCAGAGAATTGAGTTCTGTAGCTTTAAGAAAAAAAACCCAGTTAAGTACACTTGAACAAATACATTTAATTCAAGAAAATGCAGTGGCCAGCCAGATCGTAGCTGCCCACAAGGAATGTGAAGGCCCAAAAGGCTCTGTAGGCGAAAGTTACATGGCGGAACAAGACACCATTGTGTGCATCCAGCTGTCAAGGTAAATTAGGTTATGATAACACGGCAAACTGTTTCAAGCCCATGGGACGAACTGAACATCCCAGGAAGTCATAAGTAGTCAGCAGATTAATGCCTCTGCGATCGGCTATGCGTGACAGAGGAACGCAATGCAACTAACAAGACAACTCATTGCTGCAATGAAATCTTAAACAGGGTGGAAGTAACATGACTCACAAAATAGTTATTCATAAATGTGTCAAGAACAGGGTGGCGGTTACTGTTGCGAGAACATGTCCTTGAGACCCGGCGACAACATGGCAGGAGATAACATGAGCTATTTTTTTTTTATTAAGAACAAGGCAATAAGCTTGTCCTCTCTCTCTACTCCCAGCTACATAAAACATGTCATCATGTAGCCAGTTCATGGAGAGTGTGACCGCCTGTTAACCGATGAGCATGTCTTTTTTAACTGCAGAAGTTATTTAGGGCCTACCAATAATATTCAAGTATGATGAGTAACACACTTTTTTTTATGGGAAGGCTTATGGGTGGGATTTTAGATAAGGGTGTCCAATCACTAGTTATGGACATATAGATGTAGTTTAGTGAGGGAGCCAATGACCAGGAGCAACAGGTTTTCAGAATTGTGACATCATATTGCTTATAAAACATGGTGTTTCCTATTAATGTGTGAAGAATCCTTGAGTGAGAGCTTGGCTTTCAATCTTGCTTTTTCCCCCTGTCTACTGCAATACAACTGCATTTGGGATACCACAATCACTCTGTGTTGTCTCTTTTTTGACAAATACCAGTTAGAGGGCTATTTGGCTTTCAACCCTCTATTTCAAAAGAATAGAAGCCAAAATATCTGACCCTCAAGATAGAGAAGAAAGTAAAAGGGAGGAACCAAAAGGAGGCACTTACCCCCCCATATCTGCTTTTCATGTAGCGGAACTGGGCATTTGGCCAGGCATTGTCCAAAAAATGTAAAAGATGAACCTATGGAAATAGACTGTTTAAAGGGAGAAGATTGGGAAGAACCCAAAGAAGATCTAGAGACCTTCAGCATATGTTTATGTCAGTCCTCGGCTGACTTCTTGGGTAAATGGGGAAGCAGGGGAAAGCGTTAATTGACTCAGGTAGCAAGCAAACCGCCATAAGAACTGACTTGATCACAACAACAGAACTTGAGAATGCTACCCTAGTTAAGAGTTACCTATGTAGACGGGGACAATAAAGTATACTCCAAAATATCCGAGTACATTAACATCAGGGACAAGTCCTGCTTAATATCTTCAGCCATCATTTCCATACTCCACAAGGAATTTATTATAGGTCGGGATTTCCCTACCCTTTCCGCTCTTTTGCAGGAACCCACACATCGCTATAGAGAGTTTTCACCTCAGGACTGCTGGCACTTGAATTACTATTCCTGAAACTCTCCAATATGGTACTGGAAGTGGACAGAATCCCATGAAGCCCCCACCAGATATAAAGAACCCTTAAAACCAGTGTCAACCGCTAGAGATCAGTTTGTTGGTTATCTTTGAGAGACCAGTAAAACATCTCACCTCTTCCTACACAGTCAAACATAATCAGTGGAATGTGCAAGAGTCCCTGGATATATCCCATCCCTGTTCTTTCCAAGGTCTTAACAAGGAAGAATCTGGACAAAGACCAGTTATATCCACCTCGCACAGGCGAAGGTTATGTGAGAAACCTGAAGATGTCTCATCTGCTAGCCCCCCGGGGATCTGTCACCTAGGTGACCAGGACAAGGCCATCGCTTTTGGATCCAGTTCCTGGGGGTGGACCAGTGCGGGAGGATCTACTGGATGAGGGGTCTTTGGCAGTGGGACCCCGAAGGTGAGACGCGGTATCCTCATCCCTGTAACACCTTTTTCCCATTCTATAAGGTAGGATACCTAAGAACTCAAACCTCCCCCCTTTCCGACATGAACACTTTCAACAAACAGCTCACCTTGAGCGGCAACGGACTAACACCAGAGCTGTGTACCTGACATGTCCCAATACAATGGTCTGGCAACGTCAGGCAATTACTGATCATTACACACACCTGACTTCCATCACACTTCCCCACATGGATAAAAGGCGGAGCACGGAAATACACTCTGAGTGAGGCAAATCACACAAGGAAACAGCAGTTCCAAGATGGCAGTTTAATACTAGCAGAAAGACGGCAACACCAGAGAGGGTTTCAAGGAGGGAAGTGCCCTTGACCTTTTCAGACCCTTACTTTTGCGAATCTTGGAAAGTAAGAATCCTAAGACCGGGAACTAAAGCTGAACAAACCTGCATTGTGTGTCAGAGGTACCCGGGGCTCTCCCGCATCGATAACCAAGGCAGCAAGGAGCGGATGCCGCCGTGGTACTGTCCTTTGCTCCTACAACAAAGCAGCACCAGTGTAAAGACAGCACAGTCGGTGAGTCAGAGAGACTGATACCAAACCAGTCTGTGTTAGAAACAAGGTTGCAAGTGGCAACATTGCATGAAGAAATATAAAGAGAATACGTGTGAAACATATGTGAACGACGCAAATATAATTGAAAACTAGAGGAGTGATTGCACTTTGGGTAGGCCAAATGAGATACCATAGACATAGTGGTCGGGCGCCACATGGATGCTCACTCGAGGTGTCCGTCAGGTATGCAACCAATTGGCAACTTTTGAAAGGGGAATTTTGAGATCCAAGTGGTCCTGCAACGGGTCAAGCTAAATCCTGTGCACATTCGAAAGTCTTCGATAGTTGAATGTATGCTACAATTGGTCCGATCACGGCTGAGGGAGACTAATTGTGACTAAGAAGAATCTGAGCCCAGCTGAGGGGGATCCGGGGTGAACCGTGAGTCACCCTAGAAAGAGTATTCTCTGTACATTATAAAAGGGGGATCCACAATACTGACTGCGATGTAAAAAGGGATCTGAGCCCGGCTGAGGGGGATCCAGGGTGATACACCTCAATTGAACACTCCAAAGAGGAAAGGAACTTTGTGTTTATTTTGTTCTTGAATATCAGGCCCTCTGAGTCAGGAGACTTTTGGAAAGTAAAGAGACTTGCATCACAGAAGGTCCTGATGCTGGTAATGGAACTGTGTTCTCCTGCCGAAGCAGCTGGAGTGTGTGCTTTGCTCGAGTGAACCGCCTTGTCCTGTGCTGAAAATGTGGGGAAGGGAAGCCAACGGCCTGAACATCCAGATATATCATTTTGTGAACACTTCTTTCTTTTTCATGAACGCTACTCCTCACTATGTATGTTTAGCGGTAAGGATGGGCGATAGGTTTCTTTAGTATAGGCTCTTTTACTTTGATGAGACTCCAGTAGGACTGCATTATTATTATTTGATGGTCAGAGCTTGCTCCCATTTGTAGATTTAGGTTTATATAGGCGTTTATCACACCCTTGTTAAAGTTCAATAAACACTCTTGAACTGTGGTCACTTGTGTCTGTCTTACAGTTGATACCATGCCTTCCTTACAATACCCCTTTGAAAGAAAGCCTTCACTGATCCCAACAACCTAGACATCCATCGACCTTCCAACAAGTGCTGGGACATTTTTTCTCTTTTGCAGCACAACAGTAATCTGCAAGCGAAATAACTGCTGAGTGTGAACATTTTAAAGCTAGTAATCCAGACAAACCTCTTCCTACCTTTTTCAACCAACACTTTATTTATAGTCTTGTTTTGTAAAGGTATGCCGCACCACAGACTAGAAATTAAGTTCTGTAACTCCCGACATTGTTAGCGCATAGGCGTAAAGGAGGGTGAGTACCAATTTTTTGTTGAAGGGGGATTGAGCTCGGGTAGGGGACTAATTGTAAAGTGTCAAAAGACACACAAAAAAGCTCAATTACCCCTCTTTTTGTCCACCTTGGAATTAGATCAGGGACAAGGAAAAAAAGAATGTCGATAGATTATCTATTTCATCTATCTCAAATTCACATCGAACAAAACATTTCTTCCAAAGAGTAAACAAAGTGAAAACACATTTTTAATCAATAAATTTTGCACACATGGATATAAGGTAGGTGTTTTCCACAGGGCACCTCACGCATTTAAAAAGAATTCATAATTAGAAAAACAAGTACTAAAAAGTCCCGCAAAAAACACATTTTCTACTAATGGTGTCTACGGTTAGTATAGTGACAGTTGTAACAGATCACCTTAACAAACTGTATTCAAAATGTTGATTGTTAATTGTTTTGCCATTAGGGGGAACATACTATAAATGTCCAGCATAGTAAGTGCTAGTGCTGTAAAAAAGACACATTGATTTGCATGTCTGCGGGATGTCTACATATGTTTCGGCACACAGATTACATCAACACCATCCCTGGTGTTCTGCTGTTTTAGTTGTGGCCCTCTTCAGGACAGTATATTCTTTTTCGGGTTGACAACAAAGTTCAAACAAACACGTCCCCTGTTTTTTCACAGTGTTTCAAGTGCTGGGGAGAATGAGAGTGTAAAATTTGTGTTAGTGCCTGGTCTGGACAAAGACACTGTTAAAAACTCTTTTGGTAAAGATTCATGTGTTAAGGGCACTTTTGTTACCCCCTTCTTTTCCTTATTCACTACCTTTGTATTCACTTATGGTTGGACTAAAGATTAGTTTCTTTAATGAAGAGAATAGGAAGTCACTTCCTTTTCGTGGGTTGCGTGACTCAACAGTCTGTTTGTATTCTGCTTTTACAGTTGGCCAACGTCTTAAGGAAGCCGTCGTGCGATTATCATGGATTTTTCAACCTTTGTTTCTTTTCAGGTCGCTTTGCAAACCTATTGATAAATATAATCGGGTATTGTAAATTCTGAAAAAACTTTTTCTGCTTTTTAAGTGGCACAGGTTCTGTGGCACATGTACTGACCTTCTGTTATTTGGGCCGTTTATTGATAGAGGTGGCGCCAAAAAAATGGGCTTCACAGTCAAAAATGATGCGCGGTCTTTCAAATAGATGCCACATGATTTAGCATCCCAGCTCCCCTGCTCAGGTTCACCAAGTTAATGTATTTGTCTTTTAACGGTGTGCGGTACAGAAGTGCCGAACACCCCTCTCTGGGCTCATCGGTTTCTCCTGGCTGCTTCAGCATTCTCTGTGGTCTCCAATTCTTCCAGCGGCTCATTCCTCCTTTCGCTGGCATCATGTCAGCTCTCGGTACCCGCAATGCCTCAGCCTTTGTTCCACAGCTTCCTCTGCCCTTGCCCTCTTTGCAGCATTTCTCCAGCTCCCTAGACTCTCATGATGGCACCTGCAGGAGCCCTCTGGCTCCCTGCTGCAACTTGCTTCCTCTCGGTTTCCCTACCCGCTTCGGGAGTAGTGGCTCTACAGGTTTCTTGCAGCTTGATGGTTTTAAACATCCCAGCACCTATCGGATCCATCCAACAACTAGAGGGCGTCTCTGGTTGTTTGGCTTCAGTGCTCTGCATTGCTCTAGTGCTCTTCCACGTCTCAGTCCTTTTACTACAAGGCCATACGGAATTGGTGATTCAAGTGGTTGGTGTCATACCCCCGAGTGGAAAGGGGGGATACCATGTTCCACCTAGCGAGTCCACATCCCTCCCATGAGGGTTGTCTCGCCGCATATGGTCCTCCCTCAGATAGCCACCCCCAGGGTCAGGATCAGGTAGCGACTGCCTAGCCTGGCCATATTGTAAGAGAGTGTCCCCGGAGAAGCAGTGATGACATCGCTATAGGTTATAATGCTAATGTAATAAAGGTTAGCAATCATTATGGCACCACTTGGCCAGTCTCATTGTGTCAACACAAAGGGAAATCAAGGATCAGGAAGGGTAACAGACAGGCAAGGTAGAAACCAGGATCTGAATTTACAAAACAAAGCGCTTCTTGCTATAGCCGAAAGATCGCTGAGAAGCAACGCGATCACTAGGGAACACCTAATTAAGCAATGAGTTGCCCCAGCTGGCCATCATGTGGCGAAGGAAATCACATCAACATATAGGCTGTGTTAATGTAAGGGAGGTCAGGGAACGTGGTTCCTAAGCGAACTGCGCTGCTCGAGCCGCCAAAGCAATTGCCATAGTAGGCGAGCCCCTGCAAATGCTGTCGGTGCACAATATCTGCCTCATCGACAAAGGCGGGCACGCCAAACAGGTGGGAGCTGCTGAGACAGAAAGCGAGTAGAGAAGCATCCACAAATAACAGCATCCTGCCGCATAGATGCCAAAGTCCTAAATGTGGAGAAATCGACTGTGTATACTGTGATGAAGCCTGCGGAGGCCTCACAAACTTCCTGCCTAAAGTCTCCTCCTAGGTGGCCAGGGGAAGGCAGCTGCTGCCTGATCTTGACCCCGAGGGTGGTATTAGCCAGGTGAATCACCTGGGAGGAGAAAGCCCCCAAGGGGATAGGATGGCTCAGTTGGGAGGTACATTGTATTTATCTTCTTCAGAGGGGGGGATTTCCATGAAGTCAGAATATTTAATGGCTTGTTGTCAGTGAGACTTCGGTTCCCAAAAATAATGCCATCAACAGGGAATAATGAATATGAGAATCAGAGCATTAATACCCTGACCTCTGATAAATATAATTCTCCTTTAAGTCTGAACCAACCATTAATCCCTCTAAAATCCTTCATTAGAGATGTATTCAATGTAAAGAGCAAATTAAACAAAGTTGAGGAATGTATTGGATATATAAAAAGAAAACAGAACATTGGGAACTTCAAGCCCCACAATGCCTTAAGTACTGGGACGAGGAAGAGGGTCTCAGAGGCACAAAGTTACAGTACACAGTCTAGTGGTTCTGATGTCCCACAACTGAGTGTAACTTTTGAACGTTTAAGGCCCCTCAGGAGCAGGCCATGAGAACAAGCAAGTGGAGCAGTAGTAGTAGTGGTCAGCAGCAGTTGAAACAGAGAAACAAAGACGCCTGAGCCGCCGCTATAATTGAAGTGGATGTCACTCCTGAGGGCGTTTTCTCTGTTGAAAACCTGAAGTGCAGAGTTTGTGCAGCGGGAAGCAGTGTTTTGACAGGCTGTCCCATGGGAGAGAGGAGCTCTCCCTATATCGTGCCTGGTGAGCACCAGCGTGCAGGAGCAGAGCAGACTGCTTTCATGAGCGGCGCGGGTTGCAGGAAGACGACAGACGTTTAGGGATCAACACAAGAAGCAGAGGTTCGAGCGGACGCGTGTAGATAGACCGGTAAATTGGCCTGTAGTAGGTAACCCCAGGACCCTCTGTTGGTCAAAATGCTGACCGCTAACCAGTGTTTGGAATGCTGAACTAATGAAAGAAAGTCTTATTGGCGTTACAATCACTTAGAAAGAAGGCCAGATAAGAAAAGTTACAATTATTATTGCCAAAACAAAGAGGGGGAAATATTGAAGCAATTTAAAAACTTGCATTGCCAAAGTAAAGAGGGGGCAGTTCTTCAGAAGATATATAACCCGCACTGGCAAAGTAATAAGAAAACGATACTAAAGAAAGATTGTAACCATTATTCCTAGAATGGGGAAGAGGCAATAATTAGGCAATATGTCAACAAGCATTGCCTAAGCAAAAGAAAGGCAAATGTAATAAAGAGACATTGTGAGCAGTTGTTTGATGTGAAATTGAGAGATCAGGAATGGCAGGAGAGAACCCCCTGTTGTGAGAGGTATCAAGGAGGAAAGGAACATACATTTGCCACATGCAATGCAGGTTATCAGGGGAACAAACAGCACTAACATGTTTTGTGTCCTCATAGAAGAATTTGTGAATCTCAATGTTGTTGAAAGTCAAAGACCTTTCTAAAAGTGTGAAGCAAGTCCTACCACAGAGTACTTATAGTAGTGTTGGGAGCTTTTGTCCTGGCAGGCGGGTATACAAGGAAAGGGATTGTTAGTAGTAGTCTTGGCAGGTAAGTGAACCAGGAAGAAGACACTGAAGTACTGCATTGTGGTTGTGAAGAAAATGAAGTGGCAAAGCCACTAATGTGTTTGATGAATTGTGGTAAAAATCCAGACAAAAACATTGCTGTGAATCAAGAAGTATTGTGGAAGGATAGCTCAGCGGCAACGTGCTCGCCTTGGCAGCAAGACGACACGCAAAACAGGTTCGATCCCCGGGTCCGCGCTTAGAAAACTCTGGGTATTTAAACTCTGGTATTTAAGCATGGTATAAATACACAACCAAGACAAAAAAAAAATGCCACATTCAACAACAGAGAGCGTTTCACACAACATACTTTGACCACCAAAGAGAAACTGCACTAGAGGTTGACGCATGCCTGGGCGGAATAGGGGCTTTGTTAATAAACAAAACAAAGATCTGGAGCCACAGCTTGTGGCATATCCCAGCAGAATTTTTCCATTCAGGGGGATAGCTCAGTGGCAACGCGTTTGTCTTGGAATCAAAACAATACATAGCAACACAGGTTTGAATCCCGGTCTCACGCTTAGAAACTGGTCTCCGGTATTAAGCGCATTATAAAAGAACAATTATAATCCAATGAGCGGAGCAGAGATATTCAGAGATAAACAGAGTGAAAAGAAGCAGAATGCACTGAAGAATATATGCATCTGATTGTGAAAAAGTGTCAGTAATAGCCATCACCATTCACAAAACTGTATAGGCCATCGAACAGCAAGAATGCCTTCAAGTGGCTATATAAGTAGTACAAAGTATGCAGTGGAAAATACAAACTGCACACCACAATCCAGAAAGATCATTCTGGCACACATCAACGCAGGCAGCATACTAACAAAACTGGTGGAGGTTTTTTTTGACAGATGTGAAACTTGCTCATTAAGGGCACCAAGATGTGTCAAAGCCAAGGCCAGAATTACTGGCATAACTTGATTCACTCATAGAAATCAAGAACACGTACCTCAATAAGAATCCCTGGGAGGAGAACATCATAGTTTAGTGTGGTCTCCAGAGGCCGACAGCTGCATGTAGTTGAGGACTAGTTCTCAAGATACTCTGTAGTGGAGAGTAAGATATTAACAGTGTCTAGGGAAGCGCTACCCAAACTGGAGAAAATGCTGGCCACCACAAACTAACGAGCTGCCATTCCAAAGCATCAAATGGAAAGCACATCTACAGGAGAACATACAGCACGACAAGTACACGTCATTGTGGTCTAAGGCAAACAGTGAAGCAGAACACTTAATACGAGCCATCCAAAAACACCAAGGATAGCGGTAAAATCAGGATGACAATTACCTGGCCATCTCACAGTTCCTGAGAGAATACAAGAGTCCTGCTTCATTGTGTCAGGATTGTCAAGTGTTATGTACCCTCGCGAACCTCCTCCTCACCTTGACCTTCTGAGGAGCTGTCCTTGAGTTCTGTTAGCCTCTTCCTTCTAGACTTTCTGGTGTCAGGGTCTTTTCTCTCCTTTTGTTTCTTGTCCTTTTTCTCGTGCAAATAAGGTCTAGCTCAGAGGCCACCGTGACTGGTAAATTACCAAGTCCCGGGGAACTCCAAGGATCCAAACCCCTATCTAGGGAAAAGGCAGAGACGGCACCAAAAAACCCTGGAGGAAGCAGTGATGGTTGATATGCAGGTTCCGGAAGAATAGGTTAGGCAAAGTCCTTGGTGACCTGGAGTAGTCTGAATCTTCACTCAGAAGAAGACTGTCATGGCACATCCACCAACAGAATGAGAATAACTGGCAATCCACAAGGCAAAGTGGATCCGGTCCAACAAGGGATACCCCAAAGAGAGACTCCGGGATAAAGCAGAGTTGGATGTGAGGACAGGAGAAGGCTGGCAGCTAGGAAGGCCACTAGAATAGAAGCCAACCCAAGATCGACAGAGAACAGTACAAGAAGGCTACCGAGAAAGCCAGGAAGAATGATCGGAAGCCGAGAAAAGGTGCTGCGCTGTCAGCGAGGAAAGATCTCAATGCAAGCAAAAGGAAGACAAGTCGGAGAGAGTAGAAAAAGCAGAGTGAGTGCCAGGACACGGAAAAAAGCAGACAGTCAAGTAAACACAGGAAAGAGGAACTCCGGAGGAGTCCTAAAAAAGAACATACCGAGGCACGTAAACCCAACAGTAAGCAAGATGACCATCGGAAGAGATACCGGGAAGGCTGCATAGATAGGACACGGAAGACAGTATGCAGGCTGAAATAGAGCAAACAAATTTACTCACGAACACAACAGAGGAAAGCGGATACGGCTGAAAGCCACGGAATAACAGCAAGGGGTAATGACCCAGAGGAACTGTGCAACATACTGTTACGCTCACCTGGCTCCCACAGAGGTGTCGATCTGAATTGGACAGCTGCGGTCTCCACCAATGTGATGCGCAGGGCTGAGATGACGGACTGGCCCACCTAGCTTCATTTGCTTGGCCCGTAGGAATATTCTTCTGCAAATGGGGAAAGGGAATTAACCATCCGTGGAGTGGAGCGTAAATTCCCCCCACCCCCGCTGTTCTCCCCACAGATCACCTTTGATGTCCCCTCTTATAGTCTCACCTGATGGTTTAAAAAGATGAGCTCTCCATCCTGCATTGAGCGCAGGGGCGCGTTGATAACCAGTTGCTTCACTGGCTCGAAGGAATCGGTGAGTTCTAGAACAATATTAACTCCGAAAAATATGTAGTTCGTAAGAGTTCACATGTCTGACTTTCACTCTTGTCCGATTCCTTGCAGTTTGCAGCTTGACCCCAGCGAAGAGTTCCTCGTGGTAGCTGACGAAGTTCAGGTAAGGATTTGGCTTATCCTACACAGTTCAATAAAATAAGGCCAGAATGTAAGCTGCTTGTTCCCTTATTCAGGTGTGGCGAGAAAATATGAAGTTCGGGGAATTATGCCTCCGGCGGTAAAATTGGGTAAGTCTATTGCGGTGAAAAGAGTTCCCCCAATGGAGACTGCGCCGACCCATGAAGAGGAATAGTACCCCGGCGGTAATCAGGTAAGTCTATGGGGGTAGTTACTATTGCCTCTGTTTATTTCCTTGGCTCACCTTTGCTGTTCTTGTGTTCCCCTTAGGTGCCAGAATGCGGCGGGAATGTGCAGAAGGATGCAGTGGATCGTGAGGATGCTGCGAAGGCCGGCGAGTTCAGCGCGGCACTGCAGCAGGCGAGGCGGCACGCGTAAATGCTTCTTTCTTCCAGCTCGAAGGTGTGGTGGATCCGGAATTCAGGTAAGGATCAAAGGTTTGCTCTTATTGTAACCTTTTCTCCTTCTGTTCCTCCCTTTTTCTAGAAGCTGCAGACTCGAGGCGGGCGTGGCAGAAGACTGGATGCAGGTTTGCAGACACGGTGAGCGTTATGCTGCTGGATGCAGAATAACGCGTAGCGTGTGCTGCTCTTCGGGCGTGGTTTAAATAGCCTCCAAAGTAGTGCCTGTTATATCCGCCCTACGTCTCGCAGCGCGGTGACGTAGGGCAGCTAAATAAAAGCCCCGCCCCCTGGAGTGGGAGGCAGTTCCGGGCGAATGTGAACCAGCGTGTGTGTGTCTTTCATTTAGCGCTCCTGCCTAGGCCGCGCTCAAGGCCACGTGGCCTCCTGGACCGGAGCCAGCACCTCGTGCTAGGCCTCCGGGAAACAAGCATCTAACAATGGCGGCGAGGAAGTGAGCGAGCATCCACGCGCTCCACCACGATTTCGCACGCGGATGCCACACGGACGCTCCGTGTAAATTTTTGGACACCCGGTGGGGGCCCCCACGATCACGTGACCCCCACCCCCAAAAAAAAAAAAAAAAAACATTTTTTTTTTCATTCCCCTCCCACACCTCATCCTCAGGGGGTGGAAAAAAATGTTCTCTTCTCGTGTCATCCCGGTCATCACCTGCACGACGTCTCCTGCATGGCACACAGGCCACGAAGCGCCAATCCATCGGAGCACAAGTGCCGGAGGAACACTGCCTCACCACAGGGCGCGCACGAACCCAGAGGGCGGAGAATCGTTGACCAAGCGCATGCAACACCATGGCGACTGGGTCATCTACCCCTGGACCCTCAACACCGTCCAGGATGGCGGCAAACCTGTCTATGGCGTCACCACCGCCTCGCACGCAGGGGAGTTCGTCGACGTTGATCCAACCATTCGACCCATTCACAGACCCATCGTCCAGTGGGCCCAGATGGCAGCTATGGCTACAGAAGTTTGAGATGGCCATGGAATGTAAGGAGGTCACGTCATCCAGAAAGATGAAAGCTCATCTACTCCTCAGTGTGGGCGACGAGGTGCTGCGCATCTTCAACTCCCTGGATGTGGATGACGGCCAAGACGCATACCGGAGCGCAAAGGACGCTCTAACAGCACATTTTCTCCCGCAACTAAATCCAGACTATGAAACTTTTATCTTTTGCACGACCATCCAGGCCACCGATGAGACTCTCGACGTCTACCACACAAGGCTGAGGAAGCTGGCCATGTCGTGTGAGTTTACGAACACTGAAAGGGAGATTAGGAGGCAAATCATAAATGGAATTCACTCGGAGAAGCTGAGGCATCTCGTGCTCAGCGAAAAGGGCATCCCTCTACAACGCATCCTGGAACTGGGTCGACAGAGGGAACTTGCCCACTCCAGGGCCGCTAACATGGAAGTGACCCTACAAAAACTCCAGCCGTCTCTCTCCACGGCGATGGTTGCTCAAATCTCGGACAGACAATCAACGAGAAGCGAAAGTGGCAGCGGTTACATCCAGAACAGGTGGCAGCCTCGAGCACCAGGACCAACCGAATGTGGATGGTGTGGTGGTCAAAGGCACGGAAGGCGAAACTGCCCGGCGCAAGGCACCACGTGCGGTGCATGTGGCAGGAAGGATCACTACGCGAAAGTGTGCAGATCAGTGAACACGCCACTACAGCCTCCGCAAGGATCCCAGGAAAAAGGGTCATCGAAAAAAAAGAAACAAGCCAGGGTAGCGGTAGTCAACTCCTCGACGGAAGAAGAAGGAGATGACCTCTCAGCCCTACGACAAACAGCAGGCACGGAGAACGAAGGAAAGGGCCGAAAGGTGTACTTTATATCGACACTAAACCAAGGGCCAGCACCGTCGAAAAGAACCGCCAGGCGACGAAAATGCATGGTCAACATACAAGGCCAGGACATACAGATGACCATTGACACGGGGGCCTCGGTAAACGTCATGCCAACCACCGTGTTCCAAACCCTCGCACCACGGCCCGAGCTAAAATCCACAGACACTCGGCTGTTTGCCTACGGCAGTCGGAAACCTCTACCAGTCATCGGGAGGTTCCGCACCACTCTTGAGCATGGCGAACAGAAGTTGTGGTCGAAGATCTATGTTGTCAAGGCGGGAATTGAAAGCCTGCTGAGCGGAGATGCGGCTGAAGACCTGGGCGTGGTCAAATTCATATGCCACATTGATGACACGTCCGAGGTCGAGAACTTCCTCAGGCAACACCCCAAGCTACAGAAGGGGATAGGCTGTCTCAAGGGAAAGACCATCAAACTACATATTGATCAATCAGTGCAACCACGCGCGGTAAGACACCGAAGGACACCGTGCCACATGAGGGAACAAGTTGAGAAGGAGTTAAGGTCACTCGAAGCCGCTGGCATTATTGAAGAAGTCACGGGACCAACACCGTGGGTTTCCCCGATGGTGGTCACCCGGAAGCCCAAACAGCCAGGAAAAGTTCGGATCTGCATTGATATGCGCCTGCCCAATGCAGCCATAAAAAGAGAGCGACACATAACACCTACAATTGATGAAATCATCACTGACCTCACTGGATCGTGTGTGTTCTCGAAGGTAGACCTAAAGGCGGGGTACCACCAGCTGAAGCTCCACAGAGAGTCGCGCTATATCACCACGTTCTCAACCCATCTAGGTCTGAGGAGGTACAAGCGCCTGAGTTTCGGCATATCATCGGGCGCGGAGGTTTTTCAACAGACCATCCAGGAGGTCATCAGAGGCATACCAGGGGTATTGAACGTGAGCGATGACATCCTAATACACGCACCGGACACCAAGGAACACATCAAGAGACTCAAGACACTACTGGGCAGGCTGGAAAATGCCGGACTCACAATTCATCGAGAGAAGTGTGAATTCCTAAAACCAGAAATAACTTTTTTTGGATACAGGTTC
Organism: Ambystoma mexicanum; assembly: GCF_040938575.1. NCBI lineage: Eukaryota > Metazoa > Chordata > Amphibia > Caudata > Ambystomatidae > Ambystoma > Ambystoma mexicanum. Next base: position 185,236,645 of record NC_090926.1, read on the forward strand.
AACCGCACCGGCATATCACCTGATCCCCAGAAAGTGGCGGATATCCAAGCTGCCAACCCCCCCGACGACTCCCACCGAGGTGCGCAGTTTCCTGGGAATGGCCACCTACTGTGGCAGATTCATTCGGAACCTAGCAACCCTATCCAAACCGCTGCGGGAGCTAACAAAGGCCAGCACCAAGTGGGACTGGGGGCCCGAATGCCAGGAAGCATTTGAGAGCATAAAAGACTCCCTGTCAACTGATACCAAGATGGCCTACTATGACACGGACCTCCCGACAGAACTATTTGTGGATGCCAGCCCAGTCGGACTTGGAGCAATCCTGATGCAGGTCACAAAAGAGGGCACAAAAAGGTCGATTGCATATGCATCCAGGGCGCTCACAGCAACGGAACAAAGGTACTCCCATATAGAAAAGGAGGCAATCGCCGTTCTATGGGGGTGTCGACACTTCCACATGTACCTATATGGGCGCAAGTTCACGGCGATCACCAACCACAAGCCCCTACTACCAATCTTCATTGGGTCATCGGCACACCCACCAGCCAGAATCACCAAGTGGCTGCTACACCTCCAGCAATATGATTTCGAACTTGTCTACCAACCGGGCAGCGGCAACCCCGTGGACTTCCTGTCGAGACACCCACGACCAGCCACCCAGCAGGAAGTGCTAGTCGCCGAAGAAACGGAGGAGCACATTTGTCAAGTAGTCCACACCATGAGGCCCAAAGCGATAAACATTGAGGACATTGCAACAGAAACCCAGAATGACCCCTGCTGCGATCTGGTAAAAGATGCCATCATGTCAGGCAACTGGAAAGAATTCATGTCGCACACACGCAACAGAACCGAGGGGGCCAAGGAGTTCCTAGCAGGCATGTTCACGGTTCGACAAGACCTCTCAATCACTGAGGGAGGGCTCCTGCTAAGGGGTGACCGCATCATCATACCCCCAAGGTTGCAAGACAGGATAGTTGCCCTAGCGCATGAAGGACACCAAGGGATTGCAAGAATAAAGGCCCGGGTCAGACACAGGGTATGGTTCCCTCACATCGACGATCGTGTTGAGGACCTAGTGAACACATGTCTACCCTGCCAAATAACGAGTGGGCCACCAGACCCAGAACCAATCCTATCGGCCGAGCGTGGCCGGGCACGATGGGAAGCGATCAGCATTGACTTTTGCAAAATCAGAGAGGGTCTACATCTACTGGTGGCAATCGATGATCACTCACGCTATCCAGAGGTCGAGATACTGGAATCCACCGCCGCGGAAGTGGTCATCCCGGTGATAGAAAAGATGTTTGCCACCCACGGTCTGCCCACGACCATTAAGAGTGACAATGGACCCCCGTTCACAGGGGAGGAATTCAGGTCATACATACAGGAACTGGGCATCAAATACCACCACATCATGCCAAGGTGGCCACAGGCCAATGGGGATGTCGAGCGATTCATGAGGACCATCAACAAGGTACTCAGAGTATCAAAGGCAAACGCCAGCCCGTGGAGGATCGACCTATTCCGGTTCCTAAGGAACTATCGGGTCACCCCCCACAGCACCACGGGCATACCACCTGCTGACCTTATGTTCGGAACTATCATCAACTCGTCGATTCCCCATCATCCAAGCAGGACCCCTGACGACGTCGACCATGCAGGTGTGGAAACGAGGAGAACACGTGCCAATGCTCACATGAGCGCAAGAGAAGAGCAAGGCCCTCAAACCACAGAGTGGGCGACCAAGTCATCATGTTGCGAAACCCCACGAAATCCAAGCTAGACACCAGGTACGAGGAACTGCCATGGACTATCAGCAACCGGCGTGGGACCATGATAACTGTCACCCGGGGAGGTCGGGAAGTAACAAGGAACGCCTCCTGGTTCAAGCCCGTGCCCCAGCACCTCTGGATGGATTGCGAGGGGCCTCACGACGACAACAAGCAACAAAGCAGCGACGTGCCGGCGCAAGACCCCGAGGAGGAATCCGCAGGGGATCGCAGCTGGCAATCACCGAGACTGCCCAGCAGTGAGGACACATGCAGCAAAGGTGAGCAGACTTACGAACCGAGCGGGGACAGCCCCCAATCGAAGCGATACAGTCTGAGAAAGACCACGAGACCGCCTGCGAGGCTGAATGACTACATATGCTAAGCCAACAGCAGTGGCAGGAGTTTATAGTTGAGCATGTTGTTTATGTTGTTTTGTTAGGTTATTTTGAAATAAAGGAGGAATGTTATATCCGCCCTACGTCCCGCAGCACGGTGACGTAGGGCAGCTAAATAAAAGCCCCGCCCCCTGGAGTGGGAGGCAGTTCCGGGCGAATGTGAACCAGCGTGTGTGTGTCTTTCATTTAGCGCTCCTGCCTAGGCCGCGCTCAAGGCCACGCGGCCTCCTGGACCGGAGCCAGCACCTTGTGCTAGGCCTCCGGGAAACAAGCATCTAGCAGTGCCAGGTAAGTATTTTTCCCCAGCCCCACCCGAGTATAAAAATAGTCCCTAGGTAAAATAGTCCCCTGCAAGCCTCATTTGGCTTGGAGCTGTGCAGCATGGTCAGCACCAGGTAAGCTTGCAGCATGGTCTGCATCAGTAAGTTCTACTCTATGAGACTGGCGCCTATGGCGCCAGGACTGACTCTCCATATGAGCCTGGCGCCATATGCGCCAGGACTGCACCCAAACAGCCCCTAGCAGGGGCTTTTGGGCTTGCTCAAAACAACTTGATGCCTGCTTCTGGGGTTGCTGGACCTGGTCTGGTTCCTTGGGGGTAGGCATCATGACAGCACTCCCCCCCAAGCCCCCTCCTAAAGTCGTTCTTCCCCGTGGTTTTGGTTTGTCTGGGAAATTTCGGTGGAATCTTTTCACCAATCGAGGTGCATGCACGTGGTCACTAGGTTCCCAAGACCTTTCCTGTGGTCCGTACCCTTTCCAGTCGATTAAATAAAAAGGTTTTGACTTCACCATCTTGGAGTCCAGGATGTTCTTAACTTCAAATTCGGGTTCCCCGTCTATAAGGACGGGGTCTGGTGGCTTGGTTAGTCTTGTCCCTGGTTGCACTGGCTTCAAAAGTGACACATGAAAGACGGGATGAATTAGCATATTAGCAGGTAAGTCCAACTTGACGGCCACCGGGTTGATAATGGCCTTAATAGAGTAAGGTCCCAAATATCTAGGGTTAAAGGTCCGCGTTCCCTTGAGAGGTATGTGTTTTGTGGCCAACCATACTTGGTCCCCTATCTGGTACTGTGGAGTATCACTTCTATGCCGATCAGCATCTTTCTTATATTTCTCCTTCGCCTGTTTCGAATGTGCAGTTGCCTCCTTAAAGGCTTGTGTAATCGTAGCGTGTAGATGGTCCACTGCAGACATTTCTAAGTGTTGGGGTGAGTCAAGGTCTGAGGTTCGACGGTGGTGCCCATATAGGGTATAAAAGGGACTTTGTCCAGTTCCAGAATGTACTGAATTATTGTTTGCATATTCGGCGATCCAAAGGATGTCCTTCCAATTACTCTCAGTTTGATGTAACATACAACACAGGTATTGTTCAAGAGTCTGATTGGTCCTCTCCGTTTGACCATCGGTCTGGGGGTGGTGACTGGTCAATAATCTCACGTCGATTTGCGCCAAGTGACAACATTTCTTCCAAAAATGTGAAATGAATTGACTGCCCCGGTCAGAGACCAACACAGACAGAAATCCATGTATGCGAACAATGTTTTCGAGGAATTCTTTGGCCAGGATTAAGGCTGAAGGCAGTCCTTTTAAAGGAATAAAGTGGGCCATCTTGGAAAAAAGATCCATAAAATAACTAGAATGGTGTGAAACCCATTACAAGGAGGTAGATCAGTAATAAAGTCTAACGATAAGGTGTGCCATGGTGCAGGCGGAATGTCTAAAGGTTGTAAGAGTCCAGCTGGTTTTTTCTTTTGACTTTTGTTTTGGCCGCAAATGCCACAAGACATCACAAATGATTTAATATCCTTTCGCCAGGTGGGCCACCAGAATTGTCTTTTAATCTTAGCTTCAGTTTTTGCAATACCTGGGTGCCCCTCCATTAGGGTATCATGATAACGGGAAATGACTTGCTCTTGTAGTTCCTTGTGTGGCAGAAACTGTCGCCCTTGGTAATAAGGCAGATCATTGGTGATAGAGTAGTCCGGGCCTTTCTTTACCCAGTCCTGCAGGGCTGTAGGATCAAAGAGTTGCTGGATCTTTACCTGAATGTTCTCTAGTGTCTGTAGAGTAGTCATGCCAAGGATCCTTTGTTCGGAAATTATAGGTACTGGTTCTGGGTTCACTTCTGCCTCTCCCATCCCTATTCGGGATAAGGCGTCTGCTTTACCATTCTTACAACCTGGTCGATAGGTTATCACGAAATCAAACTCGGCAAAGAACAATGCCCATCGGATTTGACGTGACGATTGGCCTTAGCTGTTTTTAAATACTTTAAGTTCCGGTGATCGGTGATCACAGTAATGGTATGCCTGGCACCAAGAAGATAGTGCCGCCAATCCTTGAAGGCGGATTTAATGGCTAATAACTCTTTGTCGGTAACCGCATAGTTTAACTCGGATGCTGAGAACTTTCTGGACCAAAATGCTACTGGGTGAAGCTGGGCAGTTTCAGGGTCCTTTAGCGACAGGACAGCTCCCATGGCTAGACTGGATAGATCAGTTTCCACTATGTATGGAAGTTCAGGGCGCGGGTGCTTTAACACAGGTGCAGACGTGAATTTCGCTTTCAGCTCTTGGAAGGCTTTTTCAGCTTCTTCAGTCCATATAAAGCGTTTATTTTTTCGCAAGAGTGCTGTGATGGGATGTACGACATGTGAAAAATCTGGGATGAATCTGAGGTAGAAATTGGCAAAGCCGAGCATGCTTTGTACTCCTTTAACTGAACTTGGTGATGGCCACTTAAGGATTGCGTCCATCTTTCTTGAGTCAATTCGGACTCCCTTTGGGGTCAGGATAAACCCAAGGAATTCAACTTCTGTGGTATGAAAAACGCATTTTTCTAGTTTTGCATATAGTTTGTGCTGGCGCAATTTCTCAAGGACTGCTCGGACGTGCTTCACATAGTCAGATTCTGAAGAGGAGTATACTAGAATATCATCGATATACACGACAACACAAATGTCAATGAGTTCATGAAGGACATCGTTCATGAAGTATTGGAAGGCTGCTGGTGCATTGCACAACCCGAAAGGCATCACCTGGTACTTGAATAACCCATACTTAGTGCAGAAAGCAGTCTTCCATTCGTCGCCCTCTTTTACACGTACCAGATGGTATGCCCCCCGGAGATCTAATTTAGTGTATATACAAGCGCCCTTCACTTGGTCTAATAGTTCAGGGATCAGAGGCAATGGGTATTGGTTCTTAACAGTTATCTGGTTCAATGCGCGGTAGTCTATGCACGTTCTGAGGTCACCTTCCTTTTTGGGCACGAAGAACAAAGCTGAAGATGCAGGGGACTTGGATGGGCGAATAAAGCCATTGGCAAGATACTGGTCTAAATATTGTCGTAGGTGAAGGTTCTCAGGTTCCGTAAGGGCATAGATCCTGCTAAAAGGGGGTTGTGCACCAGGTATGAGATCGATTTGACAATCGTACGATCTGTGAGGAGGTAAGGTGTTTGCCTGTTCCTTTTGGAAGACATCCTGGAATTCTGGAGGTAGTTGCATGACTGCTGTGGTTACTGTGGCCAGGCCTACGTTCCGATTTTTCTGTGGGTAACAGGTTTGTGCACAATCCGGGAAGGTTATTCCCCTCTCTCGCCAATCAATACAAGGATTATGTGTTTCCAACCAAGGTATCCCCAGTATTATTTGGAACTGTGGGGCTTTAATTAGATCACACATAATAGTCTATCGATGCCCATCCTGACCCAATAGAGTCATCTGTGCAGTGGAATGAGTTAGAGGCCCAGAGGCAATTTCAGTTCCATCGACTGTGGTGATGACATCTGAGGTGGTTTTTCGGCAGAGAGTTAGATTCATCCTGGAAGCCAATTCATAGTCCACATTTCCTATGGCCCCGCTATCAATCTATGCCCTTACTGCGTGCATACGCGATGGCTGCCCTGGATCTACGAAGACCATTGGCATGATGAAATGCAAGGTCTGAGTATCCTTCTTCAAGCTCGGCAAGCGGACCTCTACGCTTGTCGGGCGTGGTCGTTTCCCGAGTCTGACTCCATATGGCTTTTATCAGCAGCTCCTACCACCTTCTTGGGTGGTTTTACAGGGCAATCCCGTATAAAATGCCCAGAGGTTCCACAATATAGACACAATTGCATTTTTCGTCTCCTTTCTCTTTCCTTCTGGGTTAAGGGTCCTTTAACCCCTCCGATTTGCATGGGTTCTGAAGCATCTGCTCCTTTGGGGTTAGCGTGGGTTTTGACCAACACCGATTCTCAAACTTGGCTCGATCAGCCTTTCTGTTCTGAAGTCTGTGATCTAACTGGACCACTAAGTCTATATATTCAGCGCAGTCTTGAGGTGGGTTCACGACTTGAGCCAAGACATCCTTGAGTTCTCCTCGAAGCCCTCGATGAAATAACGTTTCACCTCAGGCCATCCAGTTTCCACTATCAACCTATTAAAGGTTGCGATGTAGGATAGAAGGTCCTGGTTACCCTGTCGTAGGGACAAAAGTTCGTTATCCAGGGCCTGTCCTTGGGAGTGCCGGGCAAATAGTCTTTCCATGCTAGTTTGAAAGCCCTGAAAATCCCGAAGAATTGGGTCATCCTGAGTGACTAGTGGAATTGACCAATCAGCTGCACTGCCGCTGAGATATGACAATACAAAGGTTACCTTGGCTTGGTTGTTTGGGAAGGCTCCAGGTCTGCATAAAAAGTGCAGGCGGCATTGGTTCATAAACACGGCAAACCTTTTGGGATTTCCGGCAAAGCGTTCGGGTGGAGCTAATGGAATATTTCCTGGTAGGTTTATTTGCACAGGGTTACTCGATAACACAGGAGCTGGATTACCCCTGGAACCAGGTAGGGGTGCTTTTCCAGCCTGGCTTTGCAATAGTTGCCTAGCAAGGTCATCCTTTCGCTCCTTTGACAAAATCAGTTCTCTCCTAAGAGCATTAGTTTCTTGACGGGCTGAATGTACTTCAGCCCTCAGTTCCCCTAGTAATTGGGCCAATTGGTCAGTCTCAGCTGCGGTCTCCACCAAATTGACGCGTAGGGCCGAGATGACGGACTGGCCCACCTAGCTTCGTTTGCTTGGCCCGTAGGAATATTCTTCTGCAAATGGAGAAATGGAATTAACCACCCGTGAATTAACCACCCGTGGAGTTGAGCGTAAATTCCCCTCACCCCCGCTGTTCTCCCCACAGATCACCTTTGATGTCCCCTCTTATAGTCTCACCTGATGGTTTGAAAAGATGAGCTCTCCATCCTGCATTGAGCGCAGGGGCGCGTTGATAACCAGTTGCTTCACTGGCTCGAAGGAATCGGTGAGTTCCAGAACAATATTGACTCTGAAAAATATGTAGTTCGTAAGAGTTCACATATCTGACTTTCACTCTTGTCCGATTCCTTGCAGTTTGCAGCTTGACCCCAGCGAAGAGTTCCTCGTGGTAGCTGACGAAGTTCAGGTAAGGATTTGGCTTATCCTACACAGTTCAATAAAATAAGGGCAGAATGTAAGCTGCTTGTTCCCTTATTCAGGTGTGGTGAGAAAATATGAAGTGCGGGGAATTATGCCTCCGGCGGTAAAATTAGGTAAGTCTATTGCGGTGAGAAGAGTTCCCCTTATTTGTCCACTTGTCTCATTTTGTCGTCCTTTTGTTACCCTTAGGGGCCGGGGTGCGGCGAGGATGCAATGGAGACGGCGCCGACCCGTGAAGAGGAATAGTACCCCCGGCGGTAATCAGGTAAGTCTATGGGGGTAGTTACTATTGCCTCCGTTTATTTCCTTGGCTCACCTTTGCTGTTCTTGTGTTCCCCTTAGGTGCCAGAATGCGGCGGGAACGTGCAGAAGGATGCAGTGGATCGTGAGGATGCTGCGAAGGCCGGTGAGTTCAGCGCGGCGCTGCAGCAGGCGAGGCGGCGCGCGTAAATGCTTCTTTCTTCCAGCTCGAAGGTGCGGTGGATCCGGAATTCAGGTAAGGATCGAAGGTTTGCCCTTATTCTAACCTTTTCTCCTTCTGTTCCTCCCTTTTTCTAGGAGCTGCAGACTCGAGGCGGGCGTGGCAGAAGACTGGATGCAGACTTGCAGACACGGTGAGCGTTACTCTGTTGGATGCAGAATAACGCGAAGCGTGTGCTGCTCTTAGGGCGTGGTTTAAATAGCCTCCAAAGTAGTCCCAGGTAAGTATTCTTCCCCAGCCCCACCCGAGTAAAAAAATAGTCCCTAGGTAAAATAGTCCCCTCCAAGCCTCATTTGGCTTGGAGCTCTGCAGCATGGTCTGCACCAGGTAAGCTTGCAGCATGGTCTACATCAGGTAAGTTCTACTCTATGAGCCTGGCACCTATGGCGCCAGGACTGACTCCATATTTGAACCTGGACAGCCCCTAGTAGGGGCTTTTGGGCTTGCTCAAAACAACTTGATGCCTGCTTCCGGGGTTGCTGGACCTGGTCTGGTTCCCCGGGGGTAGGCATCATGACACATACACAGCAGAGAAGAACATTGAAAGTGATGATACAACGCACTGTTCCGGGGAAAACAGAGTAGATATATACAGAGCGGCCATGATGGATGAGGACTAGACATATACGCGTGGAACCAACGGTCGGTGATCAATGCTTCCATCTCTGCCACAGTTTCCATGGGCGAAGCCTGACACATTGCTCGACAGGATGTACTGCAGCAACATTGCTCTACTGACAAGCACCCACAGGAACCATCTGGGAATACCCTTCCTAGTTATCAGCAGCACGCTATTATGAAAGCACTGAAAGGTAAAAAAAAAAAAACAAAAAAAAACAAAAAAAAAAAAATCACAGCACTTGTGACAGAATGGCAGCCTATAGAAAAGTTCAGAAATCTTTTTGAAACCCAGCCACTATCACGGACAGGAAAAACACTAAGATAATGGCGGCTGGTGGATATTTGTTGCTAACCATATTATGGTTACACAGTGGGCGGCATCCCACCACCAAAACAACTCAAACACAATCTTGTGCGATCCAGGAGGTGGACAGAACACAGGTCAGCACTTGCCAGAACTCATCCGAACCTCTTAGATCATTGGGACTCACAATAACCATGTCTTGCGAGTAGTTTTAGATACCAGTGTGCCCTGTGGTAGAGTCCTCTTAGAGTCATGACGTGCCAAATAAAAGGGAGTCACACCGGCATGTGCGGCAGACTTTGGAACACAAGAACATGTGTGTGTCCCATTACTTGTGTGCATGGGCACTTGTGTGAACATCCCGCCACACAACAATGGCGAGGAGGTGGCTGTTGTAGCCATAGCTACTTGACTCCTGCATGACATCACCTGCCTGTCACAGCCAGGTGGAGTGTTACATTCATGCTCCCCAGCTTCCAGCTGACAGACGCAGAGCATCGCGCTCAGTGGTGCAACCGCTGAACAGCACACTGCAGTCAGCAGCTGTGCATTGTTCCTGTATGTGCTTTTGGCAAACAGCAGCCCAATAAATCTTCCCATAAAGGTCAGTGGCAGAGGAAAGAGTCGAGCTGAGCGCACATCGTACTGTCCAAAGCGCGGTTATGAGCTGCCCCACGAGGGCGACTGCCCTGACAAACGTCACACGTGCAGTATGTGTGGAATACTTAAGTGTAATGAAGATTGCTGGAAAGGACGCCGACACTGGTGCATCCGTAAATGTTATGGCCTTTTCCCTGTACAAGGAATTAGATGCTCCCCCACTCTGTCTGAGACGGCAGTGCTCATCTTTTTTGGCTGATGGGCACCTCTACCTCTGGATGGTGTGTTTGGCATCAACGTGAACCATGAACAGATGGCTATCAAGGAAAGATTCTTCGGGATGAAGGTCAGCGAGGCGACACTGCTTGGGTGTGCCACTGCGGAGGCTCTGAAAATAGTGAACTTCCCATTTGGAGTTTATATGGAAGATGTGCAGTCACTCATCATGCACTTCCAGGATGTGTTTGACGAAAATGGAAGGATGAAGAGCGACCCAGTGCGCCTCCATATTGGTAAGATCATTCAGCCCATTGCACTTAAGCATCAGCAAATCCAGTTCCATTTCAGAAGTCAAGTGGAGCAGGAGCTTGAGAAGCTTGTCCAGTTCGACTTTTCAAGTCTGTAGATAGGCCTACCCTTTGGACCTTGCACATAGTAATAGCGCAAAAGCCAAGACAACCAGATGCTATGCACATCTGCATGGAACGGGCCTGCCAAACAAGGCCATAAGGTGGGAACGTCTGTTAACGCCCATGATTGAGGATATTTTTGCAGACTTACAAGGGGCAGTATTTTTTTCTGAACTGGAATTACAGGCTGCGCTTCACCATTTAGTGCTGCCCCCAGAGTCAAGATACACAATGACTTTTACCACACACAAAAGGCCTGTACCGCTATAAAACAGTTCAACTTTGGCATTTCTTCTGCCACCGAAGTTTTTCAAAACACCATACGAGGTGTGTTGGCAGAGGGCCAAGTAGCACTGAATATTAGCAACAGCATCTTGGTCTTTACACACACAGAGGATGAACACTTGAAACGCCTGGAAAATGTCCCGACTAGGATACAGCAGTTGGTCCTTACTCTTCAGAGACAAATGCAGTTTCTTACAATGGAAGATCGAGTTCCCGCAGCTTCATCTTCCAGGCGAGTGGGGCGTCGGCCGACCCTGCGATGGTCAGAGACATTAGGATTGTGAAACCGCCATAGAATATATCAGAAGTCTGCAGCTTCCTGGGGATGATCACATATTACGGCAGATTCATCAAGGGCCGAGCAACTTTGTGGAAACCACTCCGCAGCCTCACCAAAAAGGATACGCGGTGGCAACGGATGCCGGTGGAAAAGGCCGTTTAACACCATGAAGGAAGTGCTAACTGCAGACACCACAATGGCATTTTTCAACCCAGGGTTGTCGTAGGAACTCGTTGTGGATGCAAGCCAGTGGCTTGGGCTCGGGGCTCACCCAACATAACAGCGAAGGGGAGGTGAGGCCAATCGTGTACGCCAGCAGGGCCCTTTCAGAGACTGACCAGCGTTACTCTCAAATTAAGCACGAGTAACTGGCCGTGCTCTGGAGTTGCCGCCATTTTCACTTCTACATTTTCGGCTAGCCGGTGACTGTTGTCACGGACCACAAACCCTTAGTTCCAATACTAGCAGGAACTTTAGCAAAACCACTGGCCCGCATTGAAAGGTAGATGCTAGCGTTGGAAGAATATAACATCAGTATGGTATACCGGCCAGGGGCGAACAATGCCATTGACTACCTCTCCTGGCATCCTGCCCCCTAATTCAGTTTGGCTAGTACAGAAGAGAGTTTGATGGAGGACTTTGTCAGAATGGTGTCCGAGAGCAATGTCCCCAACTCCATGTCCATCAACAAAATACAGCTAGCCTCTGCAGTAGACAAGTGCTTTGAGTTGATGCGGGAGGCGATCACCACAGGTGACTGGAAATGGACCCTGTTGAAACTAGACATTAGCACTAAATGTGCCAAGGAATCACTAGAACAGCTATGGCAGTTTAAAGGAGAGCTTGCGTTTACAGAGAATGGGCTGGTATTGCGAGGGTGTAACGTCTACGAACATTACGCGACAAACACAGACTTATTGGCAAATGCATCTACAGAGGTCTCTATGGCAACGATGGAAACAAGCTTCCCGAAAATGGCAGCTAGCCGTAATCTTGCATCAAGGTCAGCACGTTTGCGTCATTCACAACGCATTGGACCCATAGCAACAAATACCTGGAAGCTCCGGTGAGCTACGCGTTGCACTGCTTTGGTGTTGCGAGAACGCTGTTCGTTTACTGCCTTAGCTGTTTCCTGTGCTATTTTCCCCGTGCTCGGTCTCTCTCTCTGTTCTCCCCTGGTTTCCGCTTCTTGCTTCCGCTGGAACTAGCTCTCCTGTTCCTCTCGCTCTCTTTTGTTTCTGCCGCTACAGCCTCCCATACTGGTACAAACCTATGCTCTGCTTTAGTTCTCTGCTCTTTCCCCCTCTGTTTGTACACAGACTGCCCCTGCTCATTACCTGCAAGAATCTACATCATCTAGGATTGGCAGTCATTCTCCTGATCGTTTTTGGGACAATTCAGCCGCAGGATTGCCCTGCCACTGGATACACAAGACTTACCTGCTGCAAGGTGTTTAACCTTTGCAAGAAGGGTTTTTTCCCTTTTGAGACACAGCTCTCCAGGCGGCCTCCAGGTCACACTCTGGGTTGGCAAAGAAGATTCCAACTCTGACTCCAAGTCTAAGAAGGTGAGACCAAAACCTGAAAGAGGGTCCCAAACAGTAATACCGTCAAAACTCATCCCCAAGGTCATAGCACTAGCACACCAAGGATCTGTGAAAACAAAAGCACACTTCCGGATGAAGGTGTGGTACCCTGGGTTGGAAGACAAAGTGGCGAATACATGCACGGCTGCATATGTTGTTAAGCAGCAAGCCCAACGCTCAAGGAACCTGCCATTGAGTCCATCCAGAGAGGGAACATGCCTTGGCAAGTTGTTCATGTTGACTTTGGATCAACCAGCCGTGATGACCATTTTCTCGTCATGGTAGAGCAGTGGTCCAGGTACCCCGAGGAGGAGTTTGTGCCTTTCACGTCGCTAGCAAACATCATTTTGGTCATGAAAAACATATTCGCCACCCATGGTATACCTGAAGTAATCTGTTCTGATAATGGGGCTCTGTTCTAGAGCAAGGGATTTGCAGAGGTTATTGAGAAGTTTGGGATACGCCACAGGAGACAAACAATGTGACCACGGGCCATTGGGGATGCTCAGAGGATCATGAGAACCATAAACAAAGTATTCCATTGATTGCTTATTTTCAAAGCGCTTCAAGGAGGGAGGGAACAAGGGAGAATAAAGTTACATACTTACAGGTCCTTGAATCAAATCAGAATGTGAAAAATAACTATCATATCAGATAGTATAAGTGCATGAAACAATAAGGTAGAGGAGAGGAAGGGAGAAAAAAGGAGACAATACTAGCAGTAACATTACTATGCCTGACGACAATTGTTGCAGTGCATAAATGACAAGAGGGGGGGGAGGGGATGTGTAGGGGAGAGGAGAGAAAGGGATGAGGAGAGGAACAAAACAAATGACTATCTCAAAAGAATGACTGTTCAAGGTAGTGCTGGGGGGGAAGTCAGAGGGGAAGACAAGGAGGGAAGGGAAGACAGACAAGCTGTTATCAGAGGTCAAGGGACAAATGATAAGATTAAGTGCTAAGATATAATTGCAGAGGTGCAGGGGGTGCAGGGCAGGGTGGCTGCAAAAGGCAAGCAGCTATTATTACTATGCCTGCCGGCAATTGAGGTAGTGCTGAGCTTTCACAGGGCAAGGAAAGGGAGTAGGGGAGGGCAGGCGGCTACAAAGACAGGCGGCTACGATTACTATATCTGATGACAATTGGGGTAGAGCCAGAATTTGACAGAAGGAGTAATGGAAGGGAAGGAGGGTAGGGGGAGGAGAAGAGAAAGGGGGGCACAGGGCGGTAAAAGGCAAGCAAGGGGTGAGTGGGGGGAAAAAGATCCTCAGGGAGGGCAGAGGGACATTCACAGGCGGCAGTAGTGGGAGGGGACTTGGAGACAATCACAGGCGGTAAGGGGGGCAGCAGGGGGCACACAGACCGACTCGTGGGCAGACAGGATTTGTGCCTTAAATGGGCTTTGCACCAAATTCCTCATGGAAAACCGTGCCACTCTACATTGCTTGACGGGAGTGCCACCCGCTGCAGCTCTAATTCAGAGGTGCCCCTGCAGCCTGACAACTGAGAGTGGTGATTGAAGCACAGGAGTGATTGACGATGACAGAGCTGACCAGGAGAGATTCAGAGCAAATGAGAGAACGTACGAAGGAGACTATCCGAGTATCGGCTAGCAATTGGTGATACTGCTTTGGTGAAGTGAAGGAATGCCATGTGAAAGTTGGCTTTGACCTAGGAACCCAGCCCTCTGCATGTGGTTGATGTGAATGGGTCAATGGGGACAGCATCTAGTGGGAACACCACTGTGCAAGGAACTCATCCTTTTTCAATACATTTTCTGTGGGGGAAGAGAACCCTTTGGAGGACTCACTGGCAGGTGTTCCACCAGACGATCAAAGGAGCAACGGGGATGAAGATCTGAATGATGACACGGAAACAGCGGAGGAGGAGCTGGTCTTGAGTCGTGCAGCGGTCATAGGCAGTGCTGGTGGTAGACAAGACACCACAAAAGGTACCCGGTGAGGGAGTCACGATTACGCCCTACATACCTAAAAGACAATGGGTCTCATTGGAAGTATGGCGGAGCGGGAAAAAAATTGTTGGTAAAGGAATTACTGCCAATATTGCTGCTCTGCCATACTACAAGTATGGCCTTGAAGTGGAGGATTTACCTCCAGCATAACGCTGGAGGTAAATCCTCAAATTCGACGCTGAAAAAAATAAAACATTCGGTGGAACTACCGCAGCAGAATTACTGCTACAGTAATTCCGCCAAAAAAAGCCAGAGTCCTATGGACTCACAAAAATTGGGATTTACACCACCACCGCCACTTGTAATCCAGCAGTAATTCCGCCAGACCAAGTGGCGGTAACGGTAATTCAGTTGGGCAGTATTCTGGTGGATTTACTGCAAGAATACCGCCCAACTCTTAATGAGGCCCTATGTGTTGTTTGGGTGACAGTGTTCAGGTAACCACTAGGTTGCACCTGCTGTTATGGTCCTGTCTTGTTAACCTAATTATTTCCTGTTCTATCTGTTGTTATAAAAAAGGAGGAATGTGGTGGAGTCACCTTGAAGAGTCAACGTCATGGCGGTACCCTAATAAAAAGGTACTCACGGCAGCACGTGCGGCAAACTTCCGAACACAAGAAACTGTGTCCCATTATGGGCCCCCTGTGAAGGTGCTTATGAACGTGACCATGCTCCCAAACAACGAAATTGAGATCTGTGCTGTAAGAGGGATCTCATTAAGGAATGCCATGAGCCAGGGGTAAAGCTGGCGCCACACAAGGGAAGTGCGATGTTTTCATTTATTTTTTGTTAAAAAGGTCTTTTTCTCGTGCAGGACTACTTTGTTCAACAAGGACGTATCAACTGCGTCACTTAGAGCACTCTTGTGGTCTCCCAGTTGTACAAGCAAACTGCACCATCAGAATGAAAAACGAATGCTCTGCTTTTGCCTGAACAATCCATCAACCCTCTCCCTTATTTAGGAAAGAAAGCATGCATTGGTCCAGGTTTTGCCTCAAGCACACACCACTTGTGTTATGTAACGCCCCAGCTCACCTTCCTCCACATCAGAAGCAGGGGAACTACAAATGTGGGAGTTTATGTCTTCAAACAGCTTCTGCTTTGCTAAGAGCATAAAAGCCACATGTAGGAGATAACCTATTCCAATGAGAGTCAGCAGTAAAATAGCAGTTAGATAAAAACCCACTTTCTCTTTAAATCTCTCAGCACTCAGTGGTCTTCCTCCTGACCTGTTGAGCCCTTGAAATCAAATCAATGTACAAAGGGATATCATTTTAGTCAACAGAAATGAGCATTCTTTTGGAGGCTGATTGCACTGTGCTAGGCAAATGAATATGCTAAAGGCAGGACATAGGGGCTGGTTGGGAATGTGAAAAGGATAACAAAACGGGTAACACAAAGCTCTCAAGTGCCAAGTTATATGTGTGGGAAAGCCGTTTAATCTTGTTTATCTTAGAATTCTGGTATTTGTCCCATTTGTAAAATAGAATGAACAAAACTACAAGTCCCAGAACTCCGAGAAAAATCAGGATTGAATTGTTTTTTCCCCCAAGCATGGAATTAAGAAACGTAAGGACTCTCGTGCCAAAAAGTGAACTGCGAGTACATTGTGGAAAAGCCAATAAACAAGGTTCATAGAAAGCTAAAGGGGTACTTTGATGTGGCTCGTGTAGTCCTTCGTTTCAATTTTTTCCTGCTGGTGTGTACTGTTTTTTTTTTTTTTTTGTAATACCCTGGTGTCCGGAGCATAAGTAACACGAGCCAAAGGAGAACCCTCATTGTCCACGCAGCGGACTGACCGCATACAATTTCGGGGCAACGTATCGTCTTCCAGTTTCAGATGCCCTGCCAGTATCGGACTTTCAAAATCAGTTCCACGCGACGCCTCGCCTGCATCTGTCCTCAAAAGTGAAAGCCAAAATTCAACACACTTTGTGGTGGGACGCGGGGGTGGTGGGCATAAAGGCTGGTATAGGAAAAGGTCTTCTCCCAGAAGAATCCACTGATCAAGTTGCCGTGGGTTTGACTCCTCTGCAAATTCATATCCAGTGCTCATAATTGTAATAAAACAAACCCATAGCATCTGTGGACTACAATTGCACGGTTGGTTTGGCTGTGAAATCGAATCCTTACGTTGTCAGGGCCGTGTAGGCGCCTGGACTCTGCGTTCCTATCCATCCTCCTCCAAGCGTTATATATATATATTCGGTCTCTTCCTGCCTTTTTCTATCTATCCCCACTCGTTAGTCTGTCTTCTCTTTCTGGTTTCGTTCTTCGAAACAGAACATTCTGCCCGCCTGTAGTTTTTCTTCTTTGTCTATTGCAGTCTATTTTCCCTGTCTATGGTCTCTCACTCTCATGCTTCTAATGTTCTTTTCTCTGTTTCTGTGATGGCGCGGCCTACTGTACTGCGGCCGTTAGGAAGGTTTTTGTTTTTCTGCAGCGGTGCCTGTCATACGAAGCTTAAGTGAGGAGATAGGTAAGAGGGGCTGAGTGCGGTGCGCGCGCTGCCTTACGACTGATAAAGTGATGAAAGACCATTACTTATCTGATGCACCCCCGCCCAGCTGTCATGGTGCCCTCCAGTCCTACCTGTGGGTCTCCTGCGCAAGACCGATAGCTTTTGTCCCGGGGAGCAATCTGTGTTATGGTGCGACTGGAGTCCCTCCCTCAGGAACTCCGCTGGCTACCAGTACTCTTTGCTGCAAATTAATTCATTTACGTAAAGTAGCTCTCACTGCACCTGTGTAGGGAAATTCAGAAATTAGCACAGTTATGCCAAGCACCCGAATTTCCATTCACTGGGCGGGGCAGACTCGTTACTTACTGTTATCAAAAGATCTCTTAGACATTAGACCCGGAATGTACAAGTTGATGTTCTTTTTTTATTTAAAAAAATAAAATCCGCAAATGGGGACCATATTTTATTAACTCGGTTTCACCATGCGTTGTTTAGGTACGTGTTTTGCAGAACTGGCGTATTCTCTACTTAGGCATGATCTCAGAACTCTCCTGCGCCAACATAAGATATGCATTCAAAAGCAACTGTGCTCTTGTCGTTCTTGTGACATGCTTTATTATTAAAGTGATATAGTCTCGACAAACTTCACACTGTAAAAAAACATAAGCAACATTATAAAACAAATTATACTTTTCTATTTCAGCAATTAATAATATTCCGAAGTTGCTAGTATTATAGACTCATCCTGTCCAAACATTGATGCCGACTTAGATGGTTTTTGTGTGTGGACTTACTGTATCTTTAACACTACTGCGATAAAGGTATCCAAACACCTTAAAGTAAATTAAAGCAAGTGATGCGTTTTTAAGGTGCCTAAAGGAGCACAGGTACAAGTGTTTCTATCACAAAAGCACAGCGATTGCCTTTCCATAATGTTATCATGTACGAGGTTGCACAGGCTCCCCGGATATGCCAGCTCCTGGAATCAACGAGCTTGGTTAGGCGAGTTAAATGTTTTCACTTCAGCAGTACATGCTCCCAAAGAATAAGCTTGAGTAACTGAGTGTTCCATTGGAGCCTGAACCAATCAATGTTGGTTTTTTTCTCCCACAAAAAAAATGTGAACAATATTGGGTTAAAATGGTGCATTATACAGCACACTTTCTATGAAAAATTGGATAAGCCACACAGTTTAAAATTTGTTATGGAGAGTAGCAAATGGAAAAAAAACCCACCAAATCCCAAGTCACCAACATTGCACAGGGGCTACTTTTAACACATTTTCATGATGGCTTTGCCCTCAATATATGCTGGCATTAAAAACACAAAAAAGAAAAAAGTTCATGCTGGCTATGACCATACGTGACCATGCTGGATGCACTAATATACGCAAGTATCTTAACCTACCTCTCATCTGCCTTCTTGTTAACATGTTTCCCTCCACTCTAACCTTACTCTGTCACTCACTTCCTCTGCCTCCACTCTAGCCCTTCACCCATCATGGTCGCACCCTGAGCACAGCTGGCCGTACCACGTACCTGCCCTTAAAAATGTACATGCCATTTAAATATGTCCAATGTTGGTTGTCCTTAATCTATGTATGTCCACTTACGTACTGTCCCCGGTGACTGTCCCATTTACTCCCCTCCAAAACCTGATCAGAATGTCCCTCAAACTCACCCCATTGTAAGAAGCTCGCTGCTTCCTATCAAATCTGTTTTCTTATGTATTGTACGTTCTTTTGTGATCAAAAGAGCATTGTTCCTCGTGTATATAAATAAGTAAGAACATACTCCTGTCTACTTTGCCAGTAAAACATGCTGAACCACAAAAAGAAAAGATGTTTCGACTGGCTGCATCAATGTAGGTCAGTAATGCCATGTAAGAATCATTTTGGTTTTACGATTAATGTGAGTAAAAATGCTGCTGTACCAATGTAGGCCAATCAGAAACCTCCTTCCTGCCTGGCAAACACGAAAGAGCACACATTCATACGCACATACTATCTTATCATTCACATGTGTACCCATACAACTCACACACGCACCTATACAACATACACTACACATCCTTGCATGCATTTAGACCTTTTTCCTTGTCTGCCGCCAGTCCAGAGAACAAGCACATCAGCATCATGCTACCTCCCACAGTGGCCCTCGGCTCCCTCACATCACGCAAGCAGGAACCACAAAGCAGTGGGAGCTTCCTGGTTCCTGTATATGCATTCGGTGGAGCTGGAGCTCCACCATCTTGTGCCCCCATGTTCTACAAATGTACAAGAAGGCACAGGAGAAACCCTTGTACAGTTGGGCCTTGCAGTACACAAGCGTGCATCCCCAGTCGGCCATGCAAGGCTGGGAAGCAATATGCTCCTGCTCTGGCATGGCCAGTTGGCCATGTGCCATGGAGTACTGGACTGTCAAAGGGAAACAATGTTCATCTGTACAGTTAAAGCCAGCCCAGCAGTGCCGCCTCAGCTGCTTGCTGCAGCGGAGGGAACGCTTAGTCTTTATCTCTGGGTTTGCTTGCTTCCACCATAATGGGTTGAGGTTCGCGCCCCATCATCCACTATGGTTAAGTTGCCCCTGTCTACATGCAAAGTATCTTTTCAATATGAGAATTCTAAAACCCACCAAAGGTAGTAATGTGGGCAAACCACTGCCCACATTCTTTATATAAAATCAGAGCGCCATTAACACATGTGCTGAAAAATGGCTCTAGCGCCATGTAATGTAAATCTTGGCATTTTTACTACACATCATTTTACATTCCTTTACATATTATAAATACTTGACCACACGTCCCAGAATACACCATAAGAGCAAGATATGTTTGATAATTTCACGCCTCGAGATCTCAATGAACTATCATAGGTTTTGCTAAGTTAAAAACTTGGACACACCTCATGAAGAGCCTTTATGTTAAACCACTCTGCGTGTAGTCACAGTTTGACAAGTGTAGTCACAGTTTGACAAGTACAGACATGTTGTTGTTCTGTTTAAAGTGCACAGCATTTGTACATCAAACAATCTCCATTAACGTTTAAGCAGAGTTAGGCTTTTGAGAGGAAAGGCCCCCAGTGACACTGTTCACTGGACTTTGTGCAGCCATTAATCGGTGTCCTTTTGTGCTGCAATTGTGAAAATAAAGACTTTGAGACTAACAAAGGATTTGTTGGCCAGGGGCGCAGAGTCATGAACAGGTTGGGCACTTTATATCACTTACCAAGCCTTCTTTATCGGGTTTTGCAAAAGCAGCATCTGGTGGAAAAAACATCCCAAGGAACGTCCGCAAGGCCGTTCTCTCGAGTGTGCAGCCTTTGTGGAATTCCTTGTCCAAACATTCTCGATCTGTACGGGGGTAAAGTGGCATTCTTGCCCATGTTGTTCCAGAACAACGGGGGCAGTTGCCCCTTTGCCCCAATGCACTCTATACTCGGCACCTCCGTGTCTAACTATCCTTTATGTCCAACATTCTTTTAGTTCATTAACGGTAATCATAACTCTCCCAAATACTTACGTTCTTATTTCATCAAACATCCTGCAATCAATATGCAAATGCCTCTAGTATTGAACTTTATTATAGCAGAATCTACAGAGCAATATTTCCCTAGGTAGACCAGGTAGAGGACCCAGAACTGTAGTGATTATATGTAAATAACCTTTTGTAGTTTGTGCAGGTTATGGGATTTTCTCTAAAAAGGATATTGAATGCATAGCTTCAGAACAAATGTCACCTATTCCTACAGGTTTCATTGCAATTCTTAAAAGTACATTTTCCACGTAGGAAACCCTCATAGCAATTTTCATTTCACTCGTTCACGGGTAAAGCATTCTTTTTTTGTGTTCAAATATTTTATTCATTTAAAAAAAATAAACAATACACCATACATATAGTTGATATTTCAGTAACTTGTCAAAAGTAAATCGATGGAAGCATGACAAATGTTGGTAAAGAGAATAAACAGGCAGGCTGATGGACACATTGCAAGTCCGAGTACATTCATATCCAATTAAAATAATAAAAAGAAAATTAAGATGTTAATTTATTGAAACGAATTATGATTCTTTTATAAAAGCAGCAGCATGGTGATTCGAAAATGACAGGACTAGATACATGCATGGACCTAACTATATAATAGTTTGTTTCAATATTATAATAGTGTTTGAATAGGCAGACCTTCAATGTTTGAGTGAACTTGTCAGGTGTTGAAGGATTATATGTAAATCTTGGAAATGTATACGACTAAACTTGGGTTAGGCTGTTATACGAGGACACGTGTGATTGTGATAATAAAATGGTGGGTTTTGGGGAGGTGGGGATATGAGGTGTGTGAGCTAATTTACTACATCAGGGAGCAGAAGCTTTAGTGGTCGGTTTCGGGGAGGGGGAGGGCTTCTTTTGTTTGCGACAGTAAGCATGAGACCAAGCAGAGTCTTAGTATGTTTGATAGAAGGAATGCTCAGTGAACCAAAAACAACAATGTACTTGGAAAGTGGATGTGGAAGTCCATGGATACGGGCCCAAACTTGCTGCCAGCAGGAATTAATGGCATATCTTTCGTATAGTAAGTGAAGTAATATGTACAGTGCCAGCATTTTTCTATAAAAGATGTGTGCATTCTGTGTAATCTGGCTGGGTCCAAAAGTCGGTGTAGCATTAAACAATGAGGGCCTGATTCATGGAAGTGTTTTATAATGGCGCAATCCCATAGGAAAAAGTTCCATGAATCGGGCCCTAAGTGTTTGATAATGATGCTGAAGCATGCATTCTAAACGTTGTGCTACTGTGATCCAGTAATAAAAACCCTCTGTTTTCCCCATAAGGTTTTGTTGATTTGTGCTATTCTTCTGCCAATTGTAAATGTAGTCTGCATTGGGGATTTTGAAGGAATTGGCAGTAAGGGGGTGCAAGTGACGAGATTTGGGTGATTACTTCATTAAATTTGGGGCGTTCACAAGCATCTATGCAAGAGGTCTGCATCCTTCTGCTCTCCAGGTGTTTTGGACTACAACCCCCACAACCCCTCACTGTTGACTCAGCTGTTTAGCACTGATGGGAGTCTTAGCCTAAAACATCCATAGGTTGCAGACCCTTTATCTATGCCATTATGTTATTTTATCAAAACTAAGTAAGATAACATTTTGTTAGAGATAAGCAACCAGATGCTTGGTTTTTGTTGAACTAGTTGGTCCAGCAGATTGGTTCTGTTTTGATTTTAAAGTTTGTGGTGTTCAACAAGAGTGCAATGCTTTGAGTCACGCAGTGTGAGTTGTTGTAATGTGACACTGATTGTTTTTCCGTAACATTGAAGATAAGGCTGTTAGAGGAAAAGGGAGATTGAGCTCTTCCCGGGTTGAATCATACTTGTACAGATGTGCTTGGCAACAGGCTGAACCAGTGACATATGCGTCTATCATACTCTTCAAAAGTCCGTTAAGTTAAGTCCTCCCTACTGCTTTGGGAATCTGAAGTAAGGCATTAAATAAGCAGTGTTGCATAACAATTTGCTATGCAATTCGGTAGGTTTTCTAATTAAATGGAGTAGAGAAAGGAGGGTTCAGCCTTTGAAACAGTGTTGGCGCTCTAAGTGGAAATTATTACAAAGATAAAAAATGGTAATGGTGGAGATGCTGCAGTGGAGGGATGCCACAGAGGCTGACCTGGGCTTGGGTAAACTTAGAAGAGAAAAGGCCCTCCTGTTGCGCTTCTCGAAGTTAAATAAATATTCAAACAAAAGTGTTCAGATTCCTTATAGTTTTATTTGGATTGCAATTCTAGCCAAAAATGTGCACATTTGTGTCCAAAACAAAGCAAATGTTTGTTAAAGCAAAGTAAATTCTTATAAGAGTAACAACAGTATGAGATTATAAGTTGTTCATACTAAGATTTTAGTCTATATCCTTTGGCAAAGTCCTGTCACCACGCGACAATGTACGTACGGATGACATCGTCATGCACACGTCGCCGCGCGAAAACGCATTTCCTATAAACACACATTGTTACACCAACACTGCAGACACCTACGAACGAGAAGTAACATTGGAAACCTAACGGTAAGCATCATTTAAGTACTACACCTTCCATACTCTAGTGCCTCTAAGGAACTAAATACCAACCACTGTTTAGCATTGCATGGATATTGGATCCTTTTACACCTATCTTCTTCTGCCTAACGGCCATGCCTGCCCTTACGTAATTGTGATATTACCTTATGCTCAGTGGGAACTTTAACCACACTCTAAATCGGACCTATGCTACTCACCTTCGCTATATTTGCCAAAAGACACTTCCACGTATTTACAAGCACACTTCAAGCATTGCTCGACACGTCTTGTTGACCAAGCATTTGAATATGTTCAGTTTAAAATGTCAACACACATAACATAGTGCCTCTTACTTCTACAGACCAGAACAAACGGAATTAATTAATTCCAGTACAAACGAAGTGAGCTATTTTCATCAACTAATCTGACCTGACCACAACTTTGTAAGTAAACACCATTTGTTATATTTATACCCGTATCACTTAGAATTAACAGCATAAGACTCACTGCTCAAACTAACCCTACTCTCGCTCTTCCTCTCAAACACACTTTGATTCTCATCCTATATTCCTCTTGAAGAACCACCGCGATCGTGCGGTGGAGAAACACGTGTTGAGGAACTAGCATTTCTTCAAGCCTAGGAACGAGGTTTGCATACCACTAGAACCCAAGGGAACATTACAAATTGAAGTATTCACTGCATTGATCTCAACCTCAACAGGATTCTTCTATCTTTAAGGACTTTCTCAACCTATGAGACTTAGTGAATTGAACTAAGAATTCCAAACCAATAAAGATCCCAAATCATCAAGGATATAATCCAACTTACAAACAAAACCTAGTGTATTCAACTAAGAATTTTTCTAAAAGGATAAAAGAATAAATCTTAGTGAAAACAACTCAAGATTTCACAGGACTTTGCCAAAGGATATAGACTAAAATCTTAGTACGAACATCTTATAATCTCATACTGTTACTCTTATAAGAATTTACTTTGCTTTAACAAACATTTACTTTATTTTGGACACAAATGTGCAAATTTTTGGCTAGAATTGCAATCTAAATAAAACTATAAGGCATCTGAACACCTTTGTTTGAATATTTATTTAACTTCGAGAAGCGCAACAGGAGGGCTTTTTCTCTTCTAACTTTCTAATTAAATGGACCCTTTTGTAGCAAAGCTAGATTTTTAAGTTACCCTGTTCAATGGAAGCAGAGCTCACCCTGCCTTCCTTATTCCCCAGGGCTCTCTTCACCTCATTTTCACTGTTTACTGCAAGTTACAAATGGCCTAATGGAGAGAGAGTGCAGCAGTGATCCTCTCCTTCACTGTTATTGCCTAAGGCCTGTGTGCGAGTATTTTCCCTTCTTTTTCAAATAATTGAAAAACAAAAGTAATACTTTCATTACATCATATTGTATCCGTTTATATAGCACCCTTTCCTATTTGTATGGCCTCAATGGGCTTTGTGCTTTGAACGGCCTCAGTGACAGCAGTTCATGTGTGGGTGGTTCTTTTTTTTATTAATTTTTTAAAACTTTATTTATACAGTGCAAAGAATAACATACATTGCATCGAAACAGTCCACTGTGAGTGGTCGCATACATTTCAATCCAAAGAGTGCATTCAGAAACATCAATGTAGCATTATGCTTATGTGATCAATTCTCATGTGATTTGTACTTGGACATCATTAACAGGGCTCTGTGCAGATATTCACAGAATGGCCCCCATATGTTCTTTGGTCTACAGCTTCGCGTCACCAGTGACAGAAAGGACTCCTCACATTCATTGGCATAGGTCATTTCTTGGATCCACATTCAGGTGCCATTCTAGATTTCCATCTCAGTAAGATACATTTTTTTGGCCAAAAGACCACCTAAATTAAATAATTGTCTACGTTATATAGCCATCTTGCCTATGTCCCCAAACAAATATTTACGATATGTCAGATGTGGGGGGACACCCGTGCATGTATGTAATACCACCACAACTTCCCGCCAGAATTGGGTTATCTTGGGACAGTCCCAGTACATATGGTATGCATCAGGATGTAATAAAGTCTGTTGAGCACTTTGAATTACATAAGCCTGTGTTTAGCGTTGCGGGACGCCTCCTTTGTCAGGCGGCACCAGCGGGTCCATTGGATGTCGTCTAGAGTGGTTCCAAGATCAGTCCCTAGCCCTCACGGGCAGTATCAGTGCTTATTGCCATTTTTAAATATAATTTAGACACCAAGCCCCTGGGGTTCCTGCCCGCCACCACTGCACCAAGGACCTCACACTCCTCGGGTTCATTCGGGAATGATGACTATTGTCTCCTGATTGCTGCTCTTACTCTATAGTACAGCAATATTTTAATGGGGCTGGGCTTCAGTGTCTCGGTGAAGTCTGCGAGTGAAACAAAAGAGCCCCCCCGGGAAGAGATCACGCAACGACATAACCCCACCAGTATCCCAGGGTGTCTGAATGGATTTATCGTATGTCGGGGGAAGCCCGGGCAGTTCCAGAGGGGGATTGCTTCTGAGTATGGTGCAGTAACGTTTAGCCGCTTAAAGATTCTGGACCAGGCATTAACAGTCGTGTGTACCAGGTCAAATGAGCATGTGTCAGAGTGTTGATTACTTAGGACTATTGAGCGCAAGATGGAGGTTGATGCACTATATTTCTCCAAGCCTGTGTGAAGCGGTTGATCTTGGGATGGGTACCAGTGGCCAGCAAAATGTGCCTGTGCAACCTTGTAATATAGTTCAAGGTCTGGAGCCTGCAGTCTGGCCTGACCGTATGGTCTGGTCATATCCTCCCATTTGAACCGTGGATTATCTTTACCACACGTGAAGCCCACTAACAGAGATTTCATTTTGTCAAAAAAATGCACGCCCTGGCCATATCGTGACATTGGTGAAAGAATATCGTAATTTCGGGACCACTATCGTCTTGAGGAGGGACAGCCTGCCATTCAATGAAAGAGGAAGTCTTTGCCACAGGTTCAGTTGATCATTTAGTATAGGCATGTAACTCCTATGGTTTTCCTGCAGCAATGAATGTTGTTGTCATGTAACCTCTATGCCTAGATACTTCAGTTTGTCCCAGGTTCAACGGCAGCCCTCCAGGTTGGGTGGGGGGGTAGTGGCCTCATTCTAATGGAACAACACCGACTTGGCCTCCTTACTGCGATATCCTGAGAACTCAGCGAATCTACGGACCTCATCCAGCAACGGGCCAAGGTTCACAACAGGGTCCCTGATGTACAACAAGGAGTCGTCAGCACATAGTGAGATGGCATGTGGGGCCCGTCATGCGTAAGCCTCTGTGCATGTGTCGGAGTCGGATAATGCAAGCCAGGTGTTCTTTAGTGAGGGCAAATAGTAAAGGGGAAAGTGGACAGCCCTGTCTCGTGCCTCGCTCAAGTAAGAACACGGGGGACAAAGTGGACCCAGTTCGGACCCTGGCCGCGGGGACGTGTATAGTAGCCGCACACATTTTAATGAAGAACTCACCCAGGCTCATGCAACGTATTACCGAGAACAAGAAGTGCCAGGAGACCGAGTCAAAGGCCTTCTCGGCATCCAAGGAGACTGCCACCGCCTGCGCCTCCGGATTTAGCTGCGAGGTGACGCCAAAGAGCCTGCGTAGATTAAAGGCAGATGTCCGGCCCAGGTATGAGTCCTTATTGGTCAGGATGCACTAGTTGTGTGGGCGGTTCTAAGAGTTACCCTCTCTGGCAAAGATCAGTATGTGTTAACTTAATTTTTTTTTAACCAATTCATGCATTTCCATTACTAAAAATGTTAGTCGGTAACGAATGCATAATAACAGTATTGCTACTGTAAAACGCTGCATTGTCTTCATGGTTCGCAGTAAAGTTTTAGGTTAGTGTACCTAAATCAAGATGCATTGAGAGTGAACACATTTGAAAATGTACATGATCACACAGCGAAAATAATTTGATGGCAAGGCTAGTTCTGTGACCTGCAGGTTGCACACATCTTTGCAGCTGTTCCTCAACCCATGAGCTGATCGGAGACTTGACACTCTTCTCACCATGTTGCTTTATAACAGCTACCTTGAAAGTGAGATTGACTCAAACCACAATATAACCTAGTTTGCCCAGCTCTCTGCCTGCTAAGCCATCTATTCTGCTTCAACTGTAACGTAATGAAAACCCAAACCTAAGTAGATGTTTACATAAAGTAGTGGTCAATAGTTCCATCCAGTCTGTTCATCTACTGATCTACTGCTATACCATATACTGTAGTTAGCCTCCAGAGCTTTGCTCTATGATAGATTACAAGTTTCACTGTGCATGGTTTGACTCTGGGTGGCAGCAGAATGCCAAGAATAAAGTTGGTTTGTGGTGACATGCACCATTTTGCAGAAAACACATTGAAATATGTCATCTGTTGCCCTGGGTTGAGTGCTTTTCTCTTAGGTCGAGTAGGTAAACCAAGTTACTCGACCTGCAGGTCTAACGGATTGTTAAAGATTTTGCAAGGCCTTACTCATCCCACTAATGTCTTCAGTGGAATACAAAAATGCTGCATTGATGCTTATTTTATGTCTTGGGTACAAATAACGTCTTGTGACATGAAAAATATTAGTACAACCTTGCTAATCACATTGGATTGTTTGCTCATCGAGAACATTTTAATGAGCAAACTCTATCAATGAATGCTTTGCTGAAGATAATTCTAGCTCTTTTATTATTCCTTTTGATTTTGTTTATCTAATTATGAAGGCTTTTGAAAAAGGACTTGGTGAGAAAGCAAGGAAATCTGACGGGTGTATATTTACAACATGTCCCGTCATCATTTTCATGCTTTGTGTTCTCCCTCCATGTTGATATTTTGGGACCAAGTTTTGATCTTTTCTTGGAGCTTTTCACAATTAGTCTCTTGGTTGCAGTAAGGATTTTGTAAGCCATAGCCCAAGATAGCAAATGGTGGCACTTGTAGTCCGATGCGGCAGAGAACGCATCAGTGGCATCTAGGCATGTTGGCTGGCTGGGATAGATAAATAAGGATGTCGTTTGCATATGCAGACCTTTTTTTCAAAACTGTATTTTTAAAAAAAATGTTTTAATGCTTTCATTTTGTATTCCAGCGAGGATGAGGTGTTATTCAAGTATTTGAAGTATATTGGAGCAAGCATCCAGTTTTCCTTTTGAATGAAAAGAGGTCTGATGATTCTCTGAAAGTGGTTGAGTGACTGTATAGACTAGATATCTGTAGTGACTTCTTGCGCTGTCTCAGTGAGTGTCTGTGAGAATGTTGGCTTCCTGATGTGGACAGAATGTATTGTGCGTGAGGGATTAGAATATGGAGTGCGTGGAGAGTCAGTTGATGTGTAGGTGCTGGATGTAAACTTACATCTGCGTGTCGAGTTGTTTCTTTGAGACACTTAGATTGGTGACGAGTGTGCCAACGACTTGGACCCACGCATTAAGTGGAAACAGGCACTCTTGTCCAGCGGCTCCCATTGAGCCTCGTCCTGCCCATTAGCAGCATGCATTTCCAGCAGGTGGGCCAATAGTTGAATTGCTGCAGTTTTGGGCGTTATTACCAACGCTGTTGCGTACCGCAGGGCTCGCCCTCCCAATAATGCTAGAGTAGGACATTAGAATAGAATAAAGTACCCTGCAACGTTCCCCAACGTGCCACCATTTTGGTGTGGGCATAAGGCCTGGTGGAGGCCTAATACAGTGATCGGCATCACTCGCATTATTCATTTTAGTCGTAGTACTCTACCGATAATCTGTACTGATCACACCAATCATTTTATTCCCAGTACCTTTGAAAATAAGGAATAAGCAGGAAATTTTAACAAGTCAAGTTTAAAAAAGAAAATAAAGATTTGCAAGGAATTACTGGACACCCACTAGAAAGCTTTCTTCCAAATCCTGGTCAACCAGCAATAGTGTGGCCAGAGTGGAAAGAGTATTTGACGAATTATGTAAAGACAGTCGAGCAAGAAGGTTTGACTCCACGGAAAAGGAAATTACTTTTATTGCACACTTTGAGGCCAGAAGGACAGTGCAAGTACAGAGAATTGCTATAGTTGACTGGTGATGAAGCAGAAGATATTGGTGAGCATGAACGTACGTTGAGACAATTGTACAAGTATTATGCCCCTGATATTAATGTCTCCATTAATAGATACAGTTTCTATACTAGGGTCCAGAGATAAGAGGATTCTGTGGAGGAATATGTATCAGCTCTTAAGAAGTTGGCTCAGACATGCCACTTTGGGGTGGGTATCGCAATGGAAGAGTTGATCAGAGATCAAATTATCATAAACAGAAAGGACTCCGTGATCCAGGATTGGTTGTGTATGGTAGGAAATCCTTTGCTTTCAGAAGCTTTGGCCATAGCAAAGAAAGTTGAGCATACCCATCTTTGTGCAAAGGAAATTAAAAGCAAGAAGAAAGAGGTTCAACAAGCATAAATTGGAGGTCAAGGCGAGAAAGAAGTGGGAGAACAATCTCACGTGAATGTGGTGAGGAGCAAGAAGGATAGTACTGAAAGTGATAACCCAGTGGCTAGTGAGAAGCACAGAAAACCAAAAGACTGTGACCACAAGGATTCTAAGAAGGGAATCAAGAATGTTCCATTCAAAGAAAGGAACAGGCGTGGCAAAGTAGGTCTCTATGCTAATCGGAAGAATTGCCCAGCCATAAATCAGACATGTGACATATGCAAGATGAAAGTACATTTTGCTGTAGTTTGCAGATATAAGGTGTCTTTGGTTTAGAGGACACAGATTCTGAATAAGAACGAGTCGTGGTGGTACGTGAACCAGGATACAGAGAATTAAAATGTCCAAGGG
Organism: Ambystoma mexicanum; assembly: GCF_040938575.1. Taxonomy (NCBI): domain Eukaryota; kingdom Metazoa; phylum Chordata; class Amphibia; order Caudata; family Ambystomatidae; genus Ambystoma; species Ambystoma mexicanum. The sequence continues at coordinate 185,266,353 of NC_090926.1, forward strand.
GCGACATAATGATTGGAAATTAACGGTGCTCTCCTTACACCATAATAACTTTGAAGATGTGGGAGAAACTTAGATTCCAATGACTCGCAGCCAGGATACATCACCCCAACATAAAGAACCCTGGATGATTTGAGGGGTCAAGAATTCATAGTTTTGGAGTGATCAAGAGCGTGGTAGGGTTTAACGGCCGTCGTGCAGAAATAAAGGTGTTCCTAGCAAAGAAAGGTGTCAATGTGCTGTGTTGGAGAGAACAGGCTGCATTGACAATTAGACTGGATCCCTTTAAAGATGAACTTGTGTTTCTAGTGAAGAGCGGCAAACCTGGTGAAGTGGAGAAGAATGTCTGACGTTTTCCATCAGGAGTTAGAACTGCAAAAAAATGATGCTCCTAGGATTATACTCCAGCTTCGGGCAATTCCAGTTGTACGCAGCAAAATGAGTCCCATCCCTTTTGCCTTAGTAGAAAAAGATCCTCACAATGGGTGAGCCCCATTGTTGTGGCGATCAATAAAAATGGAAAATTGGGGATTTGTGTAGATCTCAGGGACCTACATAAGAACATATTGGTTGACAAGTTTCCTTTGTTGATAATTTCAAAACTGTTGAACTGCATTGAAGAAGCAGATGTGTTCACCACTTTGGACATCAAAATCCTATCACCAAATCAATTTCCAGAAGACTGTAGGGATTTAACAGCCTTCATTACACCCTTCGGAATGTACTGCTACAAGAGGATGCCGTTTGGCCTAGCATCTGCGGCTACAGTATTTCAGAGGGCAATGGCTCAAGTACTGAAGGGTCTAGAAGGAGCTCTAGTTTACCAAGATAACATCGTATTTGGGAAAGGAGAGGTTGAAGATGATGAAAGGTTGAATCGTATGCTGCGCATGTTGGGTGATAAGGGTTTGATGGTGGATCCCATGCTGTTCATCTTGGCGTTGGAACCCCTGGCGGTGTTCCTCAGAAAGGACTTTAGGGAAGCGGGCATACCGGTAGGGAGTACCATGTACATAATCTTGTTATATGCGGACGATATGTTGCTTTATTTGCAAAATCCGGAAGACAACTTGCCACACATCCTAGCCGTGCTGGATGTCTTAGCATGGTTGTCGGGCTTAACTATCAGTAAAGGGAAGTCAAGACTCTTCCCACTTGCAGGTGGGGCTGGAGCAAAAGTACTTTCCGTGGGGTTGCAGTGGGCAGTGGACATCTTTCAGTATTCGCGGGTGGGTATATATCATGACCATAGGAATGAGCATGAGGCGAACATGTTGAAGGCGCTTTGTGGAGTCGAGAAATATGACGTTCTGGCAGAGACTCTCGCTGTCAATGATGGGCCGAGTGGCGCTCCTCATGATGATGATGGTGGTGCTGCTAGGCCTAATGTACCATTTTTGTAAATGTACCCTCCGAGATCCCGGGGCAGTTATTTTACAGTCTTGACTCCATAGTGAGGGGATTCATCTGGCATGGGGGAGGAGGGGTAAAAGTTGTTGAATTTTGCTGGGCACACTCAGCAGGGATTACAAGAATGGGGAATCGGGATACTGAATTTTGAAGCATATTACCTTCCTGGCCAGCTGCAGTTCATTTTGACTTGGCTGGCAGACAAGGCCTCCTTTCACATAGGGCTGCTGCAGGATGAGGTTGAACCATACTACTTGAAGGAAGCGCTCTGGGTGGAGAGCACTGACCTGACATACTGCTGGGCTTCTCTGAACTAGCTGAGAGGTACGATATCCCGAAAAAGGCAGTTTATGATCTATTACAGGGCGATTTAAGATGGTTGTAGCTAAATGGTCGGAAATAAAGAAGGGAATCACAGATGATGCCATGCTGGACTCTCTTGACGACCTAACTGAAGGAGGCTATGTGATCTCTAGGCTCTATGAACTAATACTGGATTTGCTCAGTAGACCAGAACTCGGAGTGAGGGCAAAGTGGGAAAAGGATGTAGAACGTGCCTTTGCAGATGGGAATGGGCCAGAGCGTTGCTGTATACATGGAAAGTATCCAGGAATGCTAGATTCAAACAGATAAAGCTACAGGTCATGCATAGTGTATATGATCCCACTTCACATTTCCCAAGAGTGGGAGAACAGAGATGCCCAAGATGTGAAAGTGAGTCGCCAGATATACTGCATATGTTTTTGGTCATGCCCGGTGGCCAGGGGATTTTGACGAGACCGAACGGAAAGAGTCTCGAGGGGAGGGATAGTGATGCATGAGGCGTGCTTGCTGGGGTTGCTCCCACGCAGGCGTAATGAGGCGCACGTAGCCAAGATAAGATCTCATTGTATCTTGGCCAAGCGCAGGATAACATTGGTGTGGAACTGAGTGGAAGGTCCGCGAGTGAAGGCATGGTGGGGGGATCTGAGAAAATGCACGGAGGCATAGAAAGTGTTGTGGCATATGGCAAGACTACAAGGGGCTGAGGGAGGTCAGCAATGATGTCGGTGTGGAATGCACTAGTCCAAAGGATGTTTGCGCCCTCTGATATGCCCCCACGAAGCCTAAAATAGTAAAATAGCGGTGGAACAAGTATACTCAATGGTGGACGACCTAGGGCTGGAGGAGAGTTGGGGGGGGATATAAGAAGCTAGGGAGGGCGTGGTGTGGTGTGTGCAGGACGGGAGAAGAATGCATAGCTTGTTATTTTTCCTTGCAAGTTGGGACCTGGGGGGGCAGATACGGTTGAGTGCAATTATGTTCACATGGGATGAGGTGGACTTTGGAGAGAGCACCAGAAGCACGCATCAAGGACTTGGAAGTAATAATTTGAGCAAGGACAATGATGGGGAAACTGAGTGAACGTGCAATCATGGAGGTTACATTGCACATGAGGGGTGACTGCTTACTCCTTCCACTTTCTTGCTGCACATGGCTGTCTGCTTTGTTGTTGGTGGAATGTTAATAAAAAAGAATTACATTTTTTAAAAAGTGTTTGACGGGGTTGAGGAGTAAATACAGGTTGAAGGAGCCTGAAGTTGAATACTTGGGTCACATGGTGAGTGGAAAGTGTTATAAACCAAAGGTTGATGCTATGGAGGCCATTGTGTGCACCAGATCCCAAAAACAAGGATGAGCTCAGGTCATTCTTAGGACTATGTGAATATTAGAGTAAGTTTGTATGAGATTTTGCCAGTTTGATAGTCCATGAGGAGATTACTTAAATATATCAAATTTGAGTGGAATAATGAGTGTAAGAGAGCTGCAGAGTGTATAAAGAACAGTTTCGGTGATACTTTGCATCTTGGCAGATTTGTGGAAATACCAAGCTCACTGGATGCCAGCAGGATTGGTTTGGTAGCAATTTTGTCCCAGGTGGTGGATGGACATGACGGGGCCATCTGCCATGTGTCTAGAGCTGCGACGGAGGTGGAGAGCAGATATTCTGTAATGGAGTTATTGGCCTGTGTTTGGGCATTGAACTATTTAAGAAAATGTTTAGGGTAACAAATGTGCACTGATCACAAGCCTTGGAGATATTGAATGTGAAAGGTATTCGAAAAGCGACACCTAGGCTTGCAAGGTTAAGCATAAGGATGCAGGACTACCACTTTGTAAATTATGTGCCTGACATTATGTGCCTGACATTATGTGGCTGATTTTCTTTCCAGACTATTGTTGAAGAGTGGTAGAGGAGTTCAGGATGAAGATGTGGAAGTGGTTACCATGGTTTTGGATGTTATTCCCAGGGAGAAGTGGATTGGGCAACTTCCAATTAAAGCTGAGGTGTTGTGTAAGGTGATGGATTACACAATGCGAGGTTGACCTAGTAAAGGTGTCTTGGATGAAGTGAGTCTTCGGTTTGGGGGATTTAGGGACGAGTGTTCTGTTGAGTATGAGTTTTGTTGAGGGGAGACAAGTTGATACCGCCTGAGAGTGTGAGGTAAGGGTTAATTAGAGAGTGCACCAAGGACATCCGGGGCTAACGGGGACTAAGCGGAATGTCAGATCGAAGTACTGGTGGCCTGGTATGGACCTAAAGGTTGAAAGGTTTCTAAGATGATGTTGGCCTTGTCAGAACTCAGATGAGTTGTAGGGTACATACGTTTGAACCTGTGGTCATGCACAGGCCAGAGGAAGCATGGGAGTAAGTTAGTAATGACATTGTGGGCCCCTATAGTCTTTTTGAGAAGGAGAAAAGATTTTTGATTGTCATGGTGGATTACTGTTCCAAATATCTCGAGGTCGAGCTTGTACGTAAGGTGGGCACATCTGATGTACTAAGGTTCCCAGTGTGTGTGTTTAGGAGGGAAGGTTACCCCAAGAAGGTGATTAGTGACAATGGTGTACAATTCAGGAGTAGCGAGATGGTGAGTTATGCCAAGTCAGTTGGTATTCATTGAATGGATGTTGTCGGCTGTTGAACAAGCCATCAGAAACAATATGTCGGTAGAGTTGGCGATTGGGGAGAAATTGTGGAGTATTAGGACATCTGTTCGAGCAGATAAGGGTACATCTTTGTTTTTTGCTGATGACGGGGAGAGAGCCCAACACATCAGGAGAAGAAAAATAACTAGGAATCGTGAGAAAGGATTGCTGATGGCTCGATGCAGAAGCTTGTTGTGCCAGGTGAGTTGGTGAGAATTAAAAAGGGAAAATTGATGAAGAAAGGAGAGTTCAAGTATTCTAAGCCTGTGGGAGTGAAGGAAGCGTTTTTATAATGCGGTTATCGGAAGAAAACCTCAAATAGTATAGGTAAAACACACGCTCGTCGGGCGTGTCCCTTCGTCGAACTTCTGTCAACTAATTCCAGCAGGCCCTCTCATTTTGACCCTATTGTAATTATTGACAACCCTCCCCAGGAAAAAAAATTACCAACCAAATGTCAAAAGGGTCCTTCTATAGTTTCCAAAAAGACAGTTGTCAAAAAACATAGTAAGACAAAATCATCTCAGTCTGTTGCAGCCACCCCCTTAGAAGATCGACAAATGACATTGCCAAAGGATTGGCTGAAAAACTCAAAAGAAACAATAAAAAAAAATAAAGTTGTTTTGTCTACTACCATCGACCATGGGCTTGATACTGACATACAATGCCCTCTTATGGCAGCCCTTCAATTCATCCAAGTTGCTACTGTTGAATCGCGTGTTCCTTTAAATAGAGCTGCAATCCTGAAGCTATTTCATGAGATTGTTCCGCTCCGGGTTATAACATCAAATGATATCCAGTTAGTTGATCAAATTGAGCTAAATCACCATTATTCATCGAATGTGTGTTTCAAAAAAGGATACAACCTTGAATTATGTTCTTGACTTGGAAGAGAATTTGCTTAATTTGGGATACATTGTTCAGCCTGTCGAAATTCCGACCATTAAACATTTAGCAGATATGTCAGGCAGCTCTGCTTCTCAAACTGCTAGGAAATGGGATCTAACCCCTGTTATTGCAGTATCCGTCTCAAATCTGAGAAGAACAAGAGCAATTGACGAGGTAGTTCCAGTCCAGTCAATAACAAAGGACTCTCACCTATTGAGTCCATCCCGGAAGGATATTGGCAGTGGTTGCCTCTATCCTTCAAGGACCACTTCTCTGGGATACGGCAATGACAAAGGTCGCAGGAACTTCTTTACTCTTGGAATACTAGGGGCTTTACACACATGTTCGATGTTGATGGTCTTTTGGCCAATATGGACATATTCCAGATTGTTGCTCTTCAGGAAACCTGGATAATAGCCGCCATTCAAATAGACAATCGTGTGACTGTACATGAAGTGGCAACCAAAGGCCCGTTCGGTCGTCCAAAGGGGGGGTCGTCTTATATCGGTAAAGAGCCCTTGGACAATTGAAAAACTTTCTCAATCATCTTCAAACATATTAATAGCTCAAATCATCAAGGGGGGAACAACTATTGTCATTGTCAACATTTATGATCCACCTAAAATGTCATTAATGTCAAAGAACATCAGAGCTATTGATACTATCCTAAAAAAATATTCCAATAATTTTCCGATTTTACTTCTTGGAGACTTTAATGCCAAAATTGATGAGCTCTATCAAGTTGAGCAATTGGTGGATGGTACCATAAAATCTAATCCCATTAAAAAAGGTTCCAACTATCAAGGGAAAAAGTGGCACAGTCTTTTACAAGCACGTAATCTGACACGTCTGAATGGTACTACTATGAGCGATCAAAATATGGCTCCAACGCGGGTTGAAGGCCTGACAGCAGTAACCATTGATTATATATTCTTGAATGCCCTTGGTATGTTGCTTGTCAATGATATGGGAGTTGTATGTCGTGAGGAAAGCGATCATCTGCCTTTATGTTTTCTTATTGACAGTCAGAATATGAATTATATACCATCATTATATGCCAATAATGGCCAGATATTGCTAAATGAGGGACAGAACCGAATTTTAATGAAATCTCATACTATTGAACAAGCCAAATGAAAGGCTTGAGAATTGTTACCGGCATTTATTCGCTCATACACATCGCTGTCAAGTTCTAACGACCAATTAATTGGTCACTATTCATCAGTCATGGCGAATTTACAAAGTTCTAGTATAGAACGACGAGTTTACAAATCTGTTATGGAGAGAGTCAATATATCGAGACCTGCTTGTAATGGTAATAAGGTCATCCAAAACGAGAAAAGGAAATTACGTAGTAACATAAAAAAACTTGGTTCAATCCAAAAAGGGGGTGATGACACCCTCATCTATATCATCTCAGATTGGTGACCTGAAGAAAACCTATCAATATTGGCTAAAATCTCATAAGTTAGATCTGGAGCTACACCTCTGGAAAAAGATAGCCAGATTGTCCTTATTGGGTAATGGAAATGCGATATGGCATTTTATAGCCAAGAACAAAAAAAGAGATTTGACTATAAACTGTATCAGTGAAGAGTCATGGGCAGATCATATAGCCTCGACTATAGGAAGGAGCGATACTGTTGCTGAAGCTATACCGATTCCAGAATCACCTTGGGATTGTTCGGCCTCGGTATTAGATATCATAGCCATAATTGAAAACTTAAAATCATCTCGTGCGGCAGGCCCTGATGGTATAAATCCAACTTGGTGATCAAAAGTGACCCCCCCCATTATGGGGAGCTGCTCTGCACAAGAGTCATATTGGTACACATGGAAAGTTACCAACATCCTAGAAAGCGAGTAATATTTTGACGGTGCACAAGAAGGGTGCTTGGGATAATCCTTCTAACTTTAGAATGCTTGCGATGTTAGATTCTGCATCTAAAGTTTTTACCAAAGTATTGCTCTATGAATTAAACTCTTGGATTGACACTAACAAGATCCTTCCACTCAATCAGATTGGTTTTCGTCCCAAATCAAGCACCTTACACAATCTTGTTATTCTAAGCTCAGCAATTGAACATTCTTGGGAGCAGCGGAACCTTGATGTTTGTTGTGCCTTTATAGATTTTTCCGCTGCATTTGATACGATATGTAAAACCCAGCTATGGTGCAAATTGACAGAATGGGGGATACCGAGTGGTTTGCTTCGCATGCTGATGTTACTACATGCTGACACATCAGTTAGTTTTCGTCTTAACGCCTTGGGAAAACTTTCAAAATCTATGCCCTCCAAACGTGGTGTAAAGCAGGGATGTATGATGGCTGCAACACTTTTTAACTTATACCTGGCTGCCAACCCCATTAAAATCAGGAATGTGACTGTGGGCTGGCTTGCATATGCAGACGACCTCCTACTTCTTGACTACACTCCAGCAGGGCTACAACTTATGTTGAATGCATTAGCCAAATATGCGTCTAATAATGGCCTCATTATTAACAACCAAAAAAGTAAAATCATGGTTTTCACTAAGAAGTTGAGACCTAAGCGATTATATTGGTCCATATTTGATGCCCCATTCGAACAAGTGTCTTATTATAAATATTTAGGGATTGTCATTGATGACAAGTTGAAGTGGGATCTGCAATTGGCAGAGGTTAAAATGAAATGAGACCTCTACTAACATTTTAAGTGCATTTATTGGTAGGAACAATGGTTATAGTGCAGCAGCTGTTATATCTATATATAAATCAAAAATAATTGCTATGTTATCTTACGCAATAGCGATTTGGGGTCATAAATTTAAAATAGCACTTATTCGTTGTGAAGCTAAACTACTGAGGTGATTGTTCCGACTTCCCAAAAAGATAAGTATTGAATATATTTATCTCGAGTTTGATCTAAAGGGCATTTGGAATATCTATTTATCACAATGTGCGATGCTCTTTCAGCGTTTGACCACTGTCTCAATTGACACAATAATTGTCCCCTACATACAGGCTTTCTTATCCGTGGATGCCACTAAACCTGTTGGCACAATTGGTATCTTAAAGCGTACTCGTAGCAAGTGGCTTTATGAGGATGGTAATCCATATGTAGTTGGTGATATTAAACTGTGGCTTAAAAGGAAATTGGCTGTATCTGCTTCCATTATAATATGCTACATCTTGAATCCCTGTCATCTGCTACAGAATATTGCCAACATAAAAGAGTTCGAAAAGCTACTTCGAAATATATGTTGGCATATCCGAGTCCAAATATATTTCGGGTAGATCTACTTTTGAAATTTAACATATCAGTGGCTCTATCACCAGAAAGTTGGCTGAACAAAATTGAATATAACCATAAATACTGTAATTATTTTGCAATTTTTTGGAAGAAACATTTTCATCTTTTAATTGTATGTGAAAGCTTGAACCATCTGCGTCTGCAATATTTTAAATCGTATAACAATGCTGTTATCGTGTTCGATATGTCTCGATTATGGTATGAACTTTTACAAGACGATGATATTAACTTGATTTATTTTACTGTTAGATTTTATATCCATATGGTTGAGATTTTTAAAATGTCTTCCCGGAGTGTCTTTGTAATAACTGATGAAAATGTATTTTAAAGCTGCTTGTATTTAAAGCTGCTTGTAATCAAATGTTATACAAAGCCTCGCTCTATACGTATATCTAATAAACAATTTCAATTTCATATAATGCGGCTAGGATCGAACATTGTTCCATTTGGAATATGAATCGAGTGAGTAAGTGGAGATGGGAATGTCAGAATGTGAGTGGCGATGCCAGAGTGGATCAAGAGTGTGGCAGAAGTTTGGTGTTTGATAACTCCAGTTATGCTGTGAATGGTGGTCCTTTGTGGGTGAAGAGGATGTCTGAGGAGGCAGTTACTAGTTCCAATCATGTTGGCTCTAGTGGAAAGGTGAGGAAGTTTCTTGTTTGGTCCTAGGACTGTAATGAGTAGTGGAAAGGCTTTCTCCAGCCTTCCTAAGAGGACCATTTTGTGAATTGTGTACTGTTTATTTATTTAGAAATGTTTATGTATATGTTTGGTTTCTGCTTTTATTGTTTAGTTTTGCTGTCTTGTTATTTTGTCCATTGCTACTTTGATGGGTTTGTTATTTTAGTTTGTTTTGTTGCAGTTTGGAGGGAGGGGTGTGTGCAGTGGCTTGTTATACCTGGGCGAGTGTCTGTGAGAATTTTGGGTACGTTAGGTGGGCAAAATGTATGGTGTGTGAAGGATTAGAATGTGGGGTGCGTGGCCAGTCCGTTGGTGAGTAGGTGATGGAGGGAGCACAGGCTTGTTGGCTGTATAAATAAAGCTGGATGTAAACTTTCCTCGGCGTGTCCAGCTGTTTGTTCGAGACACTAACTCTCCCACTAAAACGATAATCAAACCCAAACAATTATAGGGTTTCAGAGAGGAAGCCTAGAATCCTTATCAAGGTTTTTTTCTGTGTCTAACTTGAACAAGGCAGCTATGTTTTGAGGATTAGCAATTTCTAGTAGTGTCATCGAATAGGCTGGTGTTGTCCTTTTTTTTTTTTAATAAACTCTGGGTGGGTGGTATGAGATTACCTACTGTGGATGCTAATCTGTTGGTTCACATTTTAGTGAATTATTTGTAGTCTGTTAATTGTAAATGGTCACCCGCACTATCGCGCTGCCCCTAAAATATTTAATGTAAGCTCCAGTTTATTGTAATATAACATATATATTTACTGTCATTGGTCACAAAAGCATTCTTGTGCAGTTTATTGTCAAATTCTGTCAGCCGACATGTGTTTCGACATTCAAGTCGTTCTCAAGGCTGGCAGGTCCATGATAAAATGTATATAAACATTCAAAAAACATATAATTGTAAACCAAAACAGAACCGGGTAAGTAATGTCATATAATATTGTTAAAAAAAAATACGCATCCAAATTATAAAATATTATAGGTTTACATACCCATAAAGAAGTGCGTGAATTCGTTGAAGGAGAAGGGAGAAAGGAATAACAGTAAAGCAATTCATTACTTGCATGAATTACTATAACCTTTATATTTAAGCATGTTATGCTGTGAGTGAAGTGCGCGTGCCACAATCGCCCATGCGCGAGCCGCGCGCCCAAAATAAGGAAAACACCACTAAGTGCAAGTGGGTAGTTAATTTAGTTGAATCCAAGCAAGAAGGATGGTTTGAGTCAGACCAATTCAGTGCTAGTGAGAGTTCTTACATTGAACATTAGATATGCGATATGGCCAATAAGATAATAAAGCGGAAACTGTTGCACCCAAAGCCAAGTGTAAAGGTGCTCTTGGATGAAAAAATGAATATGAAGTCTCGCCCTACTTCTTGTGGTTCTCAAACAAAATTTGATGCTCCTGACATAGTACTTAAATCAGCGAAACGCCACCTCCTAATGTCGTCTGTTGATGTATAAGCACATTACATAATGTTTTTATTAATTTTAGCCGGAGCATTATAATGGTATTCTCACTGCCACATTAATAAAATGAAATTGAATTAAAATAATCATGCTCACCATAAAAATGGGAGAAATTTCAGTTGTATATCTTGCTAGTTAGTCCGTGTGTCTCCATAAATATAGATTCCCCCAAGGAGCTATATAGTATCTGTTTCATTGTTTAATATTCTTCGTCCTACAAAAGAAATCCAGCTAGCTGATCGTTCTAACAGAAATGAATGCTGAACTTCATAAATAATGTAAAGGCTTAACTATATAAAGGGGCTTAATCCCAGGTTACATGTTCGCAATGTTGTTAAGGCACGAGTCCGCCTAGCGCAACACATTAACGTCGAACGCGCAACTGGATGGAAGTGAATTAAGTGTCTATGCGCATGCGCGAGAGGAGAATACTATTCTTTCACACAGCCTCACTGCTCGACAAGTGATCCTGACACCAAGCATGTGTATTGGCTGAAGGTCCATAGTTATCTAATGGGCACTTTGTTTTATAGAAATAGATGCAAGAAACGTAAAATAATTTTTTATTTCACTGCTTGGTAACGGTAGTCTTAGCACGGCCAATACATGCGTGCTAAATGTAGATGACTGACTTATTTATATTATTTAATAAGTCGAATGCTATTAACGTATGCTATATATCAATGTATAATATATAGTGAAATAAATTAATAAAGGAATTATATTGCAATGTTACAATGGAGAGGGTGACTTCTTTCTGGATAAACTTATAAATCCATATGTGATATACTATTGGGAAAAGTCAAAAAATGATGTCTACTGGCCAGATACTGCTAATTATAAAATATCAATGCCATTAACCAAATGTATAGTGGTGTCTTTTGGGCGCGCCGTCCACACACCGCAACGCACGCCGTGCACACTCCCTCCACCGCAGCAACAGATCATGTATATCTTCAAAATGAAGAAAGTTATTGTTACTTGACATGTAAATATCTACAATTCTTGATTCAGTTAGAATTGATTTCTCCTGTAACTGCCATCAGTATTCCACCATATTATCAAATTTTACCCACAAAATGTATATATTGATTGCTGTATGTACATGTGCAACGTGCAGACAATATGCAGGCATTCTAATGCCCAGTTCAAAATTATGCTTCATAAAAACACATGCATCTCATGATCCGTATTGAGCCCTTGACTGGGTTGCTGATCTAAACTGCAACACCAAAATACTCTCAAACTCACTGTGCGCATGGTCTGACCATCACATCATTCACTTCGAACTCGAGACCCCCATTCAACTTCCTTGCCGCACAAGCACCTCCTGCCACTACCAGAAACAACGGGTTGATCACCATAGATAACCTACTCGCACTTATCCAGCCCATCCTCAACACTTCAACGAGCACCAATAGACCCTGCTGCATTAACAAACTCCTTCAACAAAAACCTGCTTCTAGCACTAGATCAAATAGCTCCCCTCAAAACCAGAAAAGCAAAACAGCCCAGCCACCTTAACAAATGGTTCACGTCTGAGGTAAAGGCCCTGCGGAAGTCCAGAAGACTTGCAGAAGCCAATTGGAAAAAGAAGTCCTCTTCCCAAAATAAAAATCTGTTCAACATTGCCACGACTATCTACAAAGAAGCCATCTTAAAAACCAAAAGTGACACCTTTTAACATTAGAATACTGAACGCCAAATCTAATATCAAAGAACTCTTCACAATACTTAAAGAATTGGAATCTCCCACTACACCACAGTCAGTCTGCAATAGAGATGCCCCGTGGTGTGCCAACATCCAGAAGGCTTTATTAGACAAAATAGCATTATTACAAGCCAAAATGGAAACCAAAAGACTCATCCTTGCCTCCAAAGGCAAAACCAATTCCAACCAACTCTTCACACCCTCGCCGAAGAACAGCAAACTATTTGAATTTTCACCTGTCACCACAAAAGAGGTGGAGACCATAATATTCCAGACTCAAACCTTCCAAATGCTAAGGTGATATTTGGCCAGCCTCCATCATCAAAGAAGGTGCTTAAGAGTTTGCACCCTTCCTCACTGCTTTCATTAACTCCTCCGCTTCCTGCTCTGTACCTAAGAATCTCAAAGACGCCTGGTTCAAGCCCCTTGTCAAAAAGCCCACCCTGGACTCAAATATCCCTACAAACTACCGGCCAAAACAACTGTACCGTTCTCACTAAAAATCTTAGATAAAGCAGCATACATGCAAATTCAGAAACACCTTGAAACAAATAACCTGCTAGGCCTCAGTCAATCAGGTTTCAGGCCATAGACACGGCAGATAGACGGTCCTACTGGATCTGAAAATCCAGATGGACAAGGCCAAAGATAAGGTACACCCCTCCCTACTCCTGTTACTTGATTTGTGAGCTGCTTTCGATTTAGTGGACCACAGCATTCTGACCTCTCACCTAACCACATCAACACCATTCTCGCCCAATGCAGCCAAATGGAGCCAATCCTTCCTCTCTGACAGATCCATGAGGGTCTTCTCCGCCACTGCTTCCGCAGAGCCATCACTCATCACCTGTGGAGTCCCTCAAGGCTCTTGTGTCTCACCAACGCTGTATAACATCTTTACTAAGATGCTATTTAACCTCCTAGATGAAATGGAAGTCCCCTACACCACGAGGACGATGGACACATTCTCATCACTCTCCTACGAGAAGGACGCTGCCCGCCTAAATTATATATACAGCAAAATCCAAGACTGGATGGCCAAGCACAGTCTTTGTCTAAATGACGATAAAACTGAGCTATTACTTATTGGCTCGAGGCAACGCCTTAACAAACATAACCCGCAATACAAGTCCTTCAACATCCATGGAAATCTCATCAATGTGTCCAAAGATGCCAAAACGCTGCAAGTCTACCTTGACTCAACCCTCTCACTATCAAGAGAGTTGAATGTAACCGCATCCTCCACAGCTTACACCGCCAAACTAATAAATGCCTGCAGACCATTCTTATCCATACAGAGTTATATAACGCTGGCCAGAGCTCTAATACTCTCCAAACTGGATTACTGTAATACCCCCTATCTGGGCACAAGCAAACAAAACCGCCATAAACTCCAAATACTGCAAAACAACGCCCTCCGCTCAGCCCTTAATATTTCACTCTCGGACCATATCTCCCAAGCCAGGCGAAATGTCAAATGGCTCCCCATACAAGACAGAATCACTTTCAGAACACTTATGATCACTCATAAATGTCTCAATAACATGGCTCCCAAATACGTTGCTGATAAATTCTTCAGAAAGACCTCCACTAGACCTACCAAATCTAACTATACTCACTGCCTTGGCATCCCCAAGTTCAGGCTGCAAAATTCAGGTGGCTCAAGCTTCCCTGTCCTGGCTGCAAAAACTTGGAATGCACTGCCCCCAGCGCTTGGGAACAAACCATCCTTTCCGGCCTTCCGCTTCAAAGTCAAATCCTAGCAATTCTCACTCATCCCATTCTGATCGCCTCTGCCATATTGTGGCGACGAGCCTGATCAGATCTATGTAGCACATTTGTAAAATTTTGCTTCCAGCTATGTACATTCTGTATATTTTGTGCATCTTTACTGCTGTATATGTAAACTCTGTAATCTTGTTTTTTTTTCATATCATGTTTGTACATTCTCTGTATCTGTATACTATGTCTGTAACATGTCTTTTCAATAAGCCAAGCGCCTAGTTACCTTTGGGTTCAGCGCGCTGTACAAGCAAATAAACTAAAAGTTAGGCCTACCATCTAACACCTTTAAATTGTCCCACTAATAGTCAGGCAAGGTCAGGCACTTTTCCCCAATTGTGCACACCTGACTCCACTTTACTCCACTGGGGACTATAAAGTATAGCCGGTGTATTGATTCTAGGCGACTGTTCGAATTAGCCAATGCAGTGAACCTTTCGTACTCCATGCATATGGAAAAACTAGCTGAAGGCACGGCCACTGACCCGCATGCATCTGCCATCATACACCACTCAAAGACTCTTTGCACAACATCTGTGCCATAAGAATGCAGCTTCTGTTCATGACAAAAAATTCGATGGGTAGCTGCATACATAATGACCATCCCACTGTTGCATACCCTCTCTAGACCACTGCTCACCATCCATCCACATGCCAGCACGGCAAGGGTGACTAGCAGGGACTTGGGCTACCCCTTCATATCTTCGTATTGCGCATACTAGCACCTCCTTGAATTTCCGATACCTGGAATTTGATCTACTTAGGGCGTTCAACCTACAGCATGTTGTGACCATACTAATGGTGAAAGGCGCTATACAAATGAGGCGCTACTACTGCTACTACTCCATGTACAGAAAGGATGCTGTAGTATAGCTACACCTCGGACAGCTACTGTTCATATGGTTGATATATTATTTTTTTTATTATTTGGTTTAATTGTATAAAACAATTTTTACAAAGTTGAAGAGGGGAAAAAAAAAGAGAAATCCCCACATTAACTGGTCCAGATTCCCCGCAAAATCATTCTTTGTCCAAAACCCTGAACATCTCAAAATTCCCCGAAAGGCTCCGTCAGATCAATTCTTTTTCGATTCTAGTTCAAATTCAAAATCAGAATCAGCGTCCCCCCAAAAAAAAAAAGTTAAGGTGAGGACGCCCAGCTGGTGATCCTACTCACTCGTAACTACCGTCAGGTAAGCAGTTCAATCTCTCGGAAGAAGCCCACCACCGCAATCACCCAAGTAGTCTTCTCCCCACTAAGAAGCCGACACCACCATTCCTCTTCATCATAGACATGTAGATTTTTGAACAAGTGCCCCAGATGTCTCAGGCGGGGGCCCGTGACTCCTAAGCAGTTTAGCAGGAGATGTCTTATGGTTTCTGCCATCTCTAACTTTCTGCAGAATCTGCAGGCTTCGTCCGATACCAGATTTCTTCGGAATAGGACTTCCCTTGTGTGAAGGATGTTCAGGCGGATTCTTAAGAAGTTCACCCTGAGAATGGGATCCGGCCCTTTTAACAAGTAAGGCTTAAGTTCGTTCACTTTAGTCAACTGTGGAGACAGATCTGTGAACAATTTTGATGCGGCTGCTTTTTCCAAAGTATCAATCCAATCTTGATGTAGTAGACGCAGTTTGACCTTAGAAGGGTTGTGAATTAATTCGTCTTTAGAGCTTCCAGCGCCCTCTAGGATTGAATCGATCTTTGCCGCCCATTTTATTAGCATTTTGCATGATCCCGACTGAATTTCTTGCTGGATTTCTTGCATAATCAGTGGGGAGCTTGGAAGTAAAGACTTTCGAAATAGCATAGCTTCATTACGGGTCACAATGGAGGTCAAAGATTGTAGTGAGAGTTCCCTTCTTATTAACACCATTGGTAGCGAGTCAGGAAGGTTAAGAACCTTTCTCCAATAAAATCCTTCCAGTTTTGACTGGTTGATATATTGCAGGAGACATTTATCCTCCACATACGCATTTAAATGTATACGTTTCCAAGCACATGTTTCAGGATACCCTATTGGTATTTATGCGTGCCTACTGCCATTCTGCATCCACAAGTCTGTTATCCACATCTGCTTCCGGCTGGTTCCTCCAAGCACAAGCAGTTAACTCAGCATAGGTAAAAAAAAAAAAAAAGTTTTCACACATGGCTCAGTACAGAAAATATCCTGGCTCAGTACAGAAAATATCAAAGCCCATACATCTGCCATCTTGGCACAATTACCTCCAGCTCTTGATGTTTGATCCCATGCCCCCTGATCTGCTGAATGGAGCAGCTGGTCCAAGGCTAATCGTTTTGCCCCAAAGAGTTAGAAACAGGAGAATGTAGTATTCTGTTTTTGAACATCTCTTCCAAACCCAGTGGCTTGCCTAAGGAAGACTGAGAATCTGGTCCTGCCCTCAGAGCCCTAATAAGCTTAGTTACTATATCGTTAATATCTAGCTTGGCCCAGGGCATCTTATATTGCAATAAGGAGGAGATGGCATAGTAAGCTTCCACATCAAGTGGCCCCATACCTCCTTCCTTGTATGGCAATTTCAAGGTATTTAAGGTAATCCTGGGCACTTTCTTGATCCAGAATAATCATAAAAGTTCATTTAGGCTGTTCAATACATCCGGCAATATGACTGAGGGGAAACCCCCAAAATACCTACTGAGCTTCGGGCAATGTTTTGCCAGTAAATTGCAAGGCATTCAGGACATTGGGAACTTGAGCCAATATTCCAGAGACTGTTAGACACCTTGTTACATCTGTGACAAACCTAAAGGTTGTGTCCCCCTGTGCCAACAAACAAGCAGACGTTACCTCCATCCCCCAAACACAACATAATAAAACGGTTCTCTACACTTGCCCTCATTATATTTGTTACGCGCCACAACTCTGAGGCATCGGGATGCACATAGAGGACACGACGCAGCGACAAACAATTCAAAGACCCAAGGAACACAATCAGTATTAGTAGTTAAATGAGTGTTTTTAACTTTTTACAAAAGGTCAGGCACCCTTCTCTGTGCTTAAGTTGACTGGCAATTCATTCCAGGCACATGAAGCCTGGACAGTGATGGAACAACCTTTCTCTTTTGCTCTCTTATATCTTGCAAATTGACAAGGGGGGTCCTGGGAGTCTCTCTGCCAGACATTAGTCCTGGTTACGAGAGACTTACCCAGAGTCTTTAGCTCACTATCTTTTACAGAGAAGAAATTAGTCTTTGTCCTGCCCTGGGGCAGTCCAGCACCAAAATGCTAGTCCACGTCTGGATTCCCCTAGTAAAGACTCTGGGTAAGTCTCTCGTAACCAGGACAAATGTTGGACAGCAGCGCCCGTTACCTCTGTTCCGTTTTTCCAGCGCAATGGCTTCGTGTTGCGAACGGTGCATCAGATTTTTCCTTCACGATGTCCTCATCATCTACTCCCACCACACCCAAGACAGGGTTAAAAAAATGTCAGAAGTGTGGTAGGAACATTTTCGATAACCGACCCTCATCGGAATTGCCTCTGGTGCCTCAGCCCACACCATCGGGTTGACTAGTGCGGTTCCTGTCCGGGCATGTCCAATAAGGCTCTTAGGGAACATGGCAGTAAGCTGGCGGTGGGTGAGGAAACATATAAGTTTTCTAAAAGACAAAAAGATTCGGATGAATCCAGTCAAAAATCTCCTCATGAGTCAAGGAGGTCGCTCGGAAAATCTTCCTCGTCTTTGACAAAAAAGTCAAAAAAGCAACATCACAGGTCTTCCTCCTCTGAGAGGAGAGTAACTTATCCATCAAAGCACGATTCCCCAGAAAAATGGGAGGCCTTCAGGGCATCGATGCTTAAAATATTCGAGAAAGCGTGGAATGTTTGAAGTTGCCGCATGGTGATCATGCCTCTATCCACTCAAAAAGTGAGGAAAATCAAGATCTAAACATGCAAGAGTTGAAAAGTAGTCGAGAGTGTCTTCAAGGGAAAGTTCCCCGACGCCTCGTACTAAGTCGAAGCCTCTGGTGCATAAATCGGGGTTAGCGGAATCAAAGTCAAAACTTGACTCGACACAGTTGACGACCATAGCGTCGAAGCCGCTGAAGAAAATGACGTCGACACCTTTGGCTGTATCGGAGCCTTCTTCGACAGCTCCAAAGCCTCCTTCAACACCGTTGAAGCCAGCATCGTCTCTATCGATGCCTTTGACGCCTTTATCGAGGCCCTCTTTTTATTTATTTTTTCTTCGGGCAGCATGGCCCTTAAATCGACTAATGTCACTTGCACATTAGCAAGATTTACATATATCCTGTGGGACTGCATGTCATCAGCGGCTGAACGCATCCCAGAAGGTGAGGAATGGGATGGTTTCCTGGCTATAGTAAAAGATGGTAAAGGGGCTATGGAGGAATGCCTTCAGTCACGACTGGACACTGCGGATAGTGTAAGCCGGTCCATGGCATCTAGCACGGTCCTACACAGGTTTGCATGGCTAAGGAAATCTGGCTTTGCACCTGATGTGCAATCTAAATTACTTAATATGCCCTTTGCCAGCTTGAGGTTGTTTGGCAGCAAGGCGGATGAAAGCTTGGAGTAGCTGCAGACCTCAAAAGCGGCAGCAAAATCACTTGGTGCCGCTATAAGGCAACCTCAACAACACTCTCTTACGCGGACTCCTCTTCCTGGAAGAGTCGCCCTTTTCGCTTCTATTCCTCTTTTGGAAAAGGGAGGGGGCAGGCCAGTCGGAGAGGCCTACAGAGAAAACCCTAGACCTCCTCAGCCACTGCTGCAGCCGCTGCAACGCCACGAGTTCTTCACCCACAAGACACCGGTGGGAGGCAGAATCACTCGGTATCTGGACGAATGGCGCAGCATTACGTCAGATGCCTGGGCACTAGAGCTAGTGACCCATGGTTACAGTCTTCCTTTTCATCAAAAACCTCAACATCAACCACCGGGAGTCAACTCTGTAAAAATTGCAGACCCGCTCCTTGTGCAGGGGATTTTAACCCTGCTAGAGTAAGGTACAATAGAACATGTACCTGCAGCGGAGAGGAACAAGGGTTGGTGCTTCCCCTATTTTCTCATCCCAAAGTTCCTCAGGAAGGACAAGTTCAAGATGGTGACCCTTTCTCGGATTCTTCAGCTTCAGGACTGGCTGGTCTCATTTGACCTTGAGGATGCTTACTTTCATATGCCAATCCATCTCAAGCACAGAAAGTACCTGAAAGTGCCACTTCTTACACAGTCTGGGCTTCTCCCTCAATTACAAGAAGTCACAAATGATTGCAAGCCAAAAACTCCAATTCATCGGAGCAATCCTGGACACTTTTCAGGGAAAGCCTTGCCTCCCGGGGAGAGGGCTCACCACATTCTGCAGATGGTAATGAAGTTTCAAAATGCCCAACATCTATCGGCATTCGACTTTCTAAGGTTGCTAGGCCTCATGGCATCCTGCATTTTTTGGTGCCAGAGGCCAGATTGAGGATGAGTTCCCTTCAATGGGCCCTCAGGACTCAATGTTCCCAGATTTCGCGGGAGGTGTCAGATCTTCTGCACGTCTCGACCAAAGTGACTCAAGATCTCCTATGGTGTGCTTGCAGGTAGAATATCCTCAAGGGGGAACCTTTTTGGCAACCATGGCCGGAGATAACGGTAGTGACGGACGCCTCACTCATGGGCTGGGGAGCCCACACCAATGATCTGTCCAAATTACACATCAACCTTTTGGAGCTGAGGGCAATCGGACTAGCGCTGAAGGCTTTTCTGCCCTCTGTACAGGGAAAGAATGTCCTGATAATGACGGACAAGACGGTGGCCATGTACTACCTCAACAAAAGAGGAGACGTAGGATCACTTCCACTGTGCAGAGAGGCAATGCAACTCTGGTTCTGGGTAATGCAGGAAGGAGTCTCTCGGCAGTTCAACTAGCCGGAGAGCTGAACACGGCGGCGGATGCTCTGAGCAAGCAGAGCACAGTCTCCCACGAATGGGAACTAGCTCAGGAAGTCCTTCAAGAGATCTTCGCCCTTTGGGGAACCCCTCAAGTGGATCTGTTTGTGACCGGTGCCAACTGGAAGTGTGAACTGTACTGCTCAAGGGAATTTCCCCCAAGAGGAGCTCTAGGGGACGCGTTCGTAGTGGACTGGGTATTTCCACTCCTTTACGCGTTTCCTCCTGTCCCCGTGATTCCTCAAGTAATCGGGAGGTTCAGAAAGTTCAGGAAAACCATGATCCTAATTGCCCCGGATTGGGACAGGAGGACGTGATACTCGGACCTTCTGGATATGTCCATCTGCCCTCCAATACGTCTTCCACAAAGAGAGGATCTTCTCTCGCAAGAGGAAGGTCAGGTTCTCCATCCAGAGGTCAAAACACTCAGCCTTCATGCATGGTTTCTGCGAGGCTAAGATATAAGGACTGGGACCTCCCGGATGACGTAATGGAGATTTTGCTTTCGTCCAAAAGTCCAGCAACAAAATCCCTGGAACAAGTTCAGTAACTGGTGCAGGGATAAGAATGTGGATCCATTTCTTTAATACTCCAACAGTACTTTCTTTCCTCTTACACTTAGCCAATTTGGGGCTCCAAGTTGGTTCTATAAAAGGATATTTGGCAGAACTATCTGTTTTTAAGCGCTCCTCGGAAGAGGCGTCCTATTTTCTTTTTTTCATAACATTTTATTGATTTTTGCAAAATAGTATATTCAGTACAACAATGCAATAATTATCAGATATAACATCAATTGAAGTCTTTAGATGCTTTTATAGGCTGGGGGTGAGAGAGATGGCGGGATTCTGGCTGTAGCAGTTGGGTCATCTTGGTCCGGATGGTTGTCCGACTTGATTCTGGCATGTTTGGGGTCATTTGGGGGTCAGTAGAGTGGGCTACATTGGAGCCACCTTGTGAGTGGGGGTCTCCTGGTGAGGGCTGGGTATTTGGCCGCATAATCCAAGAATGGGTCCCATATATTCAGAGTTCTATTTAGGGAGTCTGAACGTATTGCTGTGATTTTTATTTTCTTTTTTTCTTTTTTTTCCGCAACTGCTATGTCCCAACATTTGGCCCACCATAGGGCGATCGAGGGGCCATTTATGTCTTTTCATAGTCGGGCCATTGCAATTTTCGCGGCTAGTAGTAGGTTATTGCATAGGCGAGGGATTTGGCCTGAGATCGGGAATGTGCCTGCTCCGGTCTCGCCTAGAAGGACTATTCCTGGGTCCCAAGGGATGGAGAGACCGGATATTTCTTTGATGTGCTTCAGCACTTCCCTCCAATATACCTCTGCCTTTGGGCAGGCCCACACTAGGTGGAATAGGGATCCGGGGACCGGGCAGCCGCGCCAGCATGTGTCGGGAATTTTAGGGTTGGCTTTATGGATTTGAGTAGGGGTGATATAGTATCTATAACACAGTTTATAATCCCCTTCCTTGTTCGTGACGCATTGCGAGCTTTTGTGCAATCCCGCCCAAATCTTCCCCCAGTCTTCTACTGCTATTTCCTGTCCAATGTCCTTTTCCCATTCTGTCATATATCTTTCATTCTTTGTCAGATCAGATCTGTCTAGGAGCTGGTATATAGTGGAAATTCTGCCTCTGCTGGTCGGAGATGATAATGTGAGTTGCAGTGCTGTTGGTTCTCTAGAACATTTGTCTCGTTCTCCTGTGTGACATCCAATGCCTGATTTGAGAGTAACAGAATCTTTCCCGCTCACCCACTCTGAATTTTATTTTGCACCTCTCGAATGTGATGGGTGAGCCTTCTTCCAGGAAGTCGCCAGTTTCGCCAGTCCCCCTGCTATCCAGGCCTGAAAAGCCCGTGGAGGGTTTCCTGGTGTGAATTCAGGGTTGTTCCAGATGGGGGACATGGGACCCAGGGCGCCTCGTACTCCCCATTTCCGCGCTGCGGCTTTCCAGCATTGGGTCGTGACCATCGTGGCCGATAGGGGCCCGGCATTTGCTTGTGGTTTTATCGATGGCAGGTGTGGGAGATCGTATAGTGGGACCGGGCACCAGGTCTCTTAGATTTGTCGCCATTTGGGGGAGGGTCTACTTCTTGCACCCAGGAAAATGCGTGAGATAGTTGAGCGGCAAGCGAGTATCTGGCTAAGTCAGGGACTCCCAGCCCCCCCTGTGATTTCTCTTTCAGCATATTTCGTTTGTTGATCCAGGGTTCCCCCCCTCTCCCCCCCAGATAAATTCCAGTATTTTCTTTTGTAGAGCCCGTATGGCAGGGGTAGGGATCTGTAATGGTAGTGCTGCACATTGGTATAGCCATCTGGGGATCAAGTTCATTTTAACGGCGGTAATTCGCCCAAACCAGGAGATTTCTTGCTGCTTCCACCTTTTGAGATCATTCTGTAGGGCACTGAGTAATTGTGGGATATTGTTTGAGTACAAACGCGATGGGTTGTTGGTGATCCGAACTCTGAGGTATTCAATTGCCTCATTTGCCCAGGGGATTGGTGAGAGTGGGGTGAGAAGGACCCTCTTCTGGCAAGGAAGGTTGATGGGTAATGCTGAGGATTTGGACAGGTTAACCCTGAATCCCGATAAGGCCCCAAACTCCTCGATCTCCTTCTGCAGTGCCCCCAGAGAAGTTGACAGGTTTGTCACGGTCAATAGCACATCATCGGCATATAGTGCGATTTTATACTCCTGGTCACCCACCTGAATTCCCTTTACGCCCTCGTTTTGTCTGATTCTGGCAGCGAAGGGTTCCATGGACAGAGCGAAGACTAGGGGTGATAATGGGCAGCCCTGTCTGGTGCCTCTGGTGATGTGAATGATATCTGACCTGGTGCCGTTAATTTGGAGTCGTGTGGTGGGGATTTGATAGTTGGCTATGACCCATGACGTGAAGTTGGGGCCGAAGCCAAAGCGTTGCAGGACTGCTTGGATATAGCCCCAGTCCACTCGGCCGAAGGCTTTGTGGGCATCTAGTGAGATCACTGCTATCCCCGTTTTTGATTTGTGGGCGCACTCGATTAGGTTAATTGTTCGCCGAACGTTGTCCTGAGTCCCTCTTCCAGGGATAAACCCTGTCTGATCTTGGTCGATTAAGCCTGGGAGGATCGGGCCTAGCCTTCTGGCTAACACTTTGGCAAAAATGTTCCCATCATTGTTCAAGAGTGATATCGGACAGTAGGAATCGGGCAGTTCGGTGTCCTTCCCGGGTTTGTGTAGCAGGACCGTGATTGATTCGGCTATGGATTTCGTGACTGATCTCGTGGATAAGGAGTTAAATAAGGCGGATAACTGGGGGGCCAGCACTCCGGCGAATTTCTTGTAGAAGTTTGCGGTCAGGCCATCTGGGCCCAGAGCGGAAGATTTGAGGGATTTGATGGCTTCTATGATTTCTTCGTCTACAATAGGAGCTTCCAGATGTTTAAGTTGAGAGGGGTTGTGGGGTGGCAGCGCCCTCAGATATACCGGTAGGTCCTCCAGGTTTGTTGGCCCGCTAGTCATTATAGCTTTGTGGTATCTCATCAGTTCATTGATTTTATCTGTCTCAGAGAAAAGCACCTTTCTGTGCTTCTGCACTAGTATCCTGTTTGCTTTGTTCCCTTTAGTGTAATATAACTGTTTTGTATACGCTAGGGATTTGGCTGTCCGTTCAGCGCAATGCATTTCCAGGGCGGTTTTCGCCTTCCTCAAGGCTCGTTCGGTTTTTCTCGAGTATTGAGCTTTTAACTGAGATTCGTATAAGGATACTTCTTTTTCAAGTTTGGATGCAGCTATGTTTGAGACCCTTCGTTGTTCCGTTCCAGCCCCTATCAGTACACCTCTGATCACCGCCTTCATTGCGTCCCAGATTATGTTGATGGGGGATGTTTGTGTGGTGTTTTCCTTGAAGTAGTTGGATATTGAGACCTCCACTTCAGCTCTTATACTGATGTCTAGTAGGAGTGAGTCAGTTAGCTTCCAGTACTTCTGGATGGGGTTTTTTTGGCCTGAGATGGCTATATTCACAGAGACTGGAGCGTGGTCGGAGATGCATATGTGGATTTCTGCGTTGTTGACACATGGATAAAGGATGCCAGGGATTAAAATGAAGTCAATTCTCGAATATCCCTTGTGGACATTGGAGTAGTGCTTGTAGTCTCTTGAGGTATCATTTTGTATTCTCCAGACGTCTACTGTCTCTGTTTATTTGAATAGCCTGGTTAAGGCCAGGGCCTGCGTGTAGTCTGCCCTCGTAGGGGGAAGCGTTTTATCTAGTTCGGTGTGGCATTGAAATCTCCACCTATGAACAAGTGGCCTTCACGGAAGGCTAAAATGATTGGGAGAATTTCACTGAGGAAGCTGCCTTGGGAGGTGTTGGGGCTGTAGATTGACACAATCGTGACCAGAAGTTCCTCGAAGAAGCCTTTGAGTAGAAGGTACCGGCCCTCTGGGTCTCTCCTTATTGTGATATTGGACAGTGGGATTTTGTCGCTGAGTAGAATTGCCACTCCCCTTTTCTTCGAGCCAGAGGAGGCGAAAAAAGATTGCTTGAATCTCTTGAATTTTATGCGATGTTCATCTTCCGCTAGCAGATGCGTTTCTTGCAGTAGGACAATGTCTCCGAATAGGTGACCAAGGCGGTGTTCAACAGATCTGCGTTTTCTTGTCAACCCCTGGATATTCCAGGAGAGGATTCTTAATTCGTACGAGTTAGCCATCTCTTGCGATGTAGTGTAGAATGTGTCTCATGAATCTTTCCCCCAGCCTATACTGTGAGTCTTGGATTGGATGTAGCGGTTGTATTGAGTTACGAATCTGATTTCAGTTGTTGTTGCATGTTGTATTATAGAGTCCTCGGGTGAGGTCAGGGACGGGTGATATCCGTAGCGGTGGAGCTTTTTGTGTAAGTCCCATGCATCCCCCACTGTGTCTCCCCCCCCCCCCCTTCCCAACGTTGAACTGGTAGGAGAAACGTTTTCCTACTGCCACTGAGGAACTAGTGGCACCAATGCGTTTGGTGTGGGCCAACTGGGCCGCCGCGCTGAACCATGAAGAAGCTTGTCGGAAGTCACGCCTCTGTGCAAGTGATTGTGCTCTGCTTTTTATAGCTCCGGAAGGGCCTTGGATGGCCTGAAATGGACCATATGCTAGGGGTCTTCGGACTCCTGGACTAGGGGGCCACCGCTATACGCTCATCCCCTGCACCGTCTTTCTTCGGGGGGCCCCTAAGCCTGCGCCGTCTGTTGGATTTGGACCACGTTCCCCCCCCGGGGAGCCGTCCTGCTGAGGACGTACTGATTCGGCGGGTTCAGAGTTGGCATCCGCGTTGTTTATGCCCATGAGTTTCTCTGCCTCTTTCAACGACTGTATTTGTCTCTGTGATCCATCCCATTTGAATTTCACTTAAGTGGGGAATCCCCCAGTGATATGGAATTTTCTTAGCTTGCAGCCAGACCGTCGGGGGTCGCAGTGCTCTCCGTTTCTGGAGTGTTGAGTTCGCTAAGTCTTGGTAAAGTGAGATTGTGGACCCTAGGAAGGTGATCTGTCGCATTTGCTTTGCTTCCCGCATAATGTGCTCTTTTATTTGAAAGAAGTGTATCCTGGCCAACACATCTGGGAGAAGCGTGGAAGTTTTCCTTGGAACTGTTCTGTGTACACGGTCTAATTCGAGGGGGGGGGAGTTTTCTGGAAGGGTGATGATGAATCGGAATAGATCCAATATGTAAGCTTTCAGTTCTGATTCTGGGACAGTGGCTGGGATACCTCAGACTCTGATGTTGTTTCTCCTTGATCGGTTTTCCAAATCCTCCTGTTTTGCTTCGTGGGCGATGCATCTCGCCTCAAGGGCGGCTAATCTGTCCTTGTCAAGTTCAATTTCAAATCTTTGGTCACAGACCTCCGATTTTATTTCGGTAGTCCGGTGCTCCACTTCCCCCACTCTTTTGTCCAGTGAGTTTATTTTCTTAGTGACTTCCTCTGTACTTTTTTGGATTTCCCTGGTTAGGGCCGCTAGTAGGTCTTGCAGATCGGTTTTGGTTGCCACTTGTGGTGGAATGGGGTCTGATCCTGCGGATGAGGGAGTGCAATTCTTGCTAGTGTGCTTCGGTGGGTTGGCTTTCTTGGCCCTTTCAGCTGCCGAGGTAGCCATGAGGGCGACGATGTCAGATTGTTTAGCTGCCTTCCCACTTCTAGACATTTTTGTGGGTGGGAGGGTGTGACTGGAAACGCCACAGTGTGGGTGAGACAATGAGTACTTTGTGAGATAAGGGAAGCTTTGGTGATGGATCTCCGAGTCCCAGGGCGGCACCCGCCTGCGCTGAAGAGTGTATATCTGGGGTTTGAAGAAATTCAGGAGGTGCCGGGATTCTAGATGGTTGGGGGAGGGGTTATGTTGGCTTGCAGGATAGATCCGATGTGGCCTGATGACCAGAGGCCCAGGAGGCGGGAGATCACTCCAGTTGCCCCCCTGGGTCAGGCAAGATACCCTCCTCCCCCCGACTCCTCACCTCTTGATGCTGGCTCTGGTGTGTTGCTGCTGTTTGATGTTATGGCTCCGGGTTCCTCCGCGTCCCCAGGGAGGGAGGGGGTGTTAGGAATGCCCCGGAGCGAAGCTTTCTCCTCCCGGGATCCGCAAAGCGCCCCTCGGAGGCCCCTCTGCGGGTGCGGGGGACTGTTCAGTCCAAGTCACATGAGGGGTGGGGTGGAGTCTGCGTCCCCGGGGCAGCCTGTGTGAATGGAGGGGGTTGCAACCCCTGCAGGCCTGTGGAGCGTGGGTCCAGGGGGACCGAGGGCCAGAGATACTGCGAGGTGGGGTGTGGGAGGCAGGGGAGATCACGATCAAAGGGCGGTCCCAGGAATTGAGGTGCGAGTTCGGGCCCTTGGCTAGGGCCGTGCTGGGAGCAGCGGCAGGGTTGGCAGGGGGAAAGATCTTCCACTGATGCTATTGCGAAGTGGGCAGGAGGCCCTGTTGCAGCGTCGGGCGATCCGGGATCCGAAGGGGAGAAGCAAGATGGCCGTCGGGCCTGGGGGATCTGTGGGTGCAGGAAAAGTAGCGGGCGCTCCTGGATGTGGGTATGACAAACACCCGGGCTGATTGAGACGGCGTGTGCGGCACGCCTTTCACATTGTCTGGTGTCCAGAGCAGATGGGGTGAAGCTCGTGGGCCGGATTCCCAGCGGAGATGGTGGTTGCGTTGCCCTGCTGCGTGGAGGAGGAGAGCGCGCACTCCTGGCGGGCTTGGCTAGCTCTGAGGCGCCCGGGCTCGGGTGGAACGGAAGAGGAGCTGATGGGCACCTGCGTGGGCTGTGTGTAAGTCGACAGCTTGAGCGTGCACACCGCAGTGCCGCCTATTCCCGGAGCCCGGGAGGGAGGAGACGGGCTAGCGGCCGCGTCCCGTTAGGTGAGGGATGGCGGGAAGCCGGCGGTCCTCCTGCCTTAAGGCGTAGTGCTGCTTCGGTCGGCGCTGGAGCAGGAAGCTGGATATTGGTTCCGGAGGCAGTGCGGCACATTAGCGGGCGGCGAGCGGGCTCATGCAGGTTCAGTATCTACGGCGGCAGTTCGGCAGGGACGCTATGACTGCTCTGCCCCCTCTTGGGCGGTCTCTGGGCCTCGGAGCTGCGGCGGCCATTTCTCCGCCGAGTGGGTCCCGGGGCTGCTGAGAGGCTGCGTCGATCAGTTCCAGGATGAAACCGGGACCCACTCGGTCAGTGGGTGCAGAGGTGTTTCCCCCCACCGGTGGAAGCAATCCCGGGCTCGAACGGGAGCGGAAAACCAGTATTTATTTGAAAAGGCGCATTGGGCCAGGCGGGAGCTCTCGGGCAAGCATACCAGTCGAGTCGGCTCCTGGCCACGCCCCAGAGGCGTCCTATTTTAAAATGCCTTTAGTCGTTCAATTCTTGAAAGGCTGACAAATGTTTACACTCCAACACCTTTTCAGGTGCCCATCTGAGATTTAAATCTAGTCTTAAAATTTCTCATGTGTGCTCCTTTCGAACCTTTACATTCTTGCCCATTAAGACTTCTCACTCTTCAGACAATTCTGTTGGTGGCTATAACATCAGCCCGCAGGGTAAGTGAGTTGCAGGCACTGTCTTGTAAGCCTCCTCACACCATTTTTCATAGGGACAAGGTTATTCTAAAAGTCAAACCATATTTCTTGCCTAAAATAGTTTCTGATTTTTATCTGTCACAAAAAATGCTCTTACCTTCATCCTCCGCCTCACGCTAGTAAGGAAGAGGAAAGGTTGCATAGACTGGACCCAAAAAGGGCTCTCAGTTTCTACATTTCCAGATTGGCAAATCTTCGACAATGTGACCAACTATTTGTTGGGTATACTGGGCACACATTGGGCCTTGCAGTGCCTAAACAAACCCTATCCAGATGGATAATTCTAGCAATCTCTGAATGCTATAAATTAGCTGGGAAAGAGCATCCAGATAGATTAAGGGCTCATTCATCCAGAGGCATGGCAACTTCTACGGCTCTTCAGAGTGGTGTCCCGGTGCAGGATATTTGTGCTGCGGCCACCTGGTCGTCAATGCACACCTTTGTAAAGCATTACTGCTTGGACTACACTTCATATCAAGGAGGACTATTTGCAAAAGCTGTCCTTCGTTCAGTTCATATTTAAAATTTCTAGTACTCTCCCCTCCAAAATGACCACTGCTATGGGAGTCTATCATAAAATGAGGAATACATGGGAGGACAGAATCCATTCGAAGAACAAGTTACTTACCAACTGTAACGTTCTTTCAATTGGATGTTCCTCCCACGTATTCTCATCGACCCTCCCAACCTACCCCTCGGTACAGTTTATGCCAGTTGCACTCTAACTTCCTTAAGAGCCTGAGGACTTAAAACATGATCAGTTGATGCGACCATGAACACCGTAAAAACAGAACTGAGGTAACGGGCGCTGCTCGAGCCCTTTATACAGCGGATGACGTCGATGCTCAACGGCGGCTCTCGAGGGACTTCGACTCCGCGGCCTCGAACACAGCGCCCTCTGGTGAAAAAATGTTTCAGAAGCAGCAGAGCTGGGATACGGATATCATAAGATGAGGAATACGTGGGAGGAACATCCAATCGAAAGAACTTTACAGTTGGTAAGTAACTTGTTCTTCTTAATGCGCTTTGGGATTGCTCTATGAAAGAAGGTAGCATTGGTGAAACGTGTTGGGAAAGGAGCGAAAATTCTTATGTTGTTTAAAATCATTTTTGAAGCGATAATGTCACCTGGACAGGATGTCGGGCGCATTTTCCTTAATTGTTTCTCTATGGTGGACACCGAGATAGAAGAGAAGCTGAAGTGATTTATTATTGAATTCAGTTTCTTTATCTTGTGCAGCCAACATCTCTTGGACGTTATGTGCAGCAATTTGTGCGTGTGCCTTAAGAGATTTTATCCGCAAAGGATTGCTGCATATTTATCCAGTCCGGTGTCGTAGGGTAAGGCACGTCGGACTTTAGGTGAGACTTTTCCAACCTTCTCAAGACATCCAAATGTGTTTTCATATTGTTTCCATTCGATTTCACCATTAAAATATTCTTTCCTAGCTTCATATATATCTTTTTCTATATTGTTTGTCAATGCATTTCCAGATGGTTTGATTTTCTGTAGCGTTAGTTGTCTTTGTTCCAACGTCGTTCTTTGCTCTTGAGAGCACCATTTGCAGTAATTCGTTCTCATTGGTGCTATTCTGTCAAGCATACACACCAGCTGGTAATTATACCTGGCTGCTAACGTATCGGGGACATCCAGGTCAAAAGTATTGCCCGTAATGTCTTGTAGACAGTGGTCCAGACCTTCTAGTTTTATTTCTTTTTAATTCCGGCAATTAATACTTTTTGGTGGCTTGCATTGCAAGGCTTGTTTTCCTGCCAGATTAGCCTGAAAGTTAATCATAAAATGATCCGACCAAAGACAGCATTCAGTGGCAATTGAGCCGATCTGTATGTTTCTAGAAGCGACCCAGTCCAAGATGTTGCCTTCAATATGGTTAGGTTCACGGTTATGTACAGTAACCTTAATGTTTGCTCGAGCGAGTGTGCCTCTTTATCAGCCTCATTCCCTCGCCATCTGCTAAAGACTAACATCAGGGGAGTTGATGATTTAGATTTGAGCCTCGTTAGGAGGCTGATGCAGCATTAGAAAATGAGTATAGTGTATAGGGGAGGAAGTGATTTTTAAATGCAATACCTCACAGTCCTCTCAACTTACTGGGGAGCTAGAGATGCCTCAAACCTCTAACTATAGATGCACCCCCCAACACTCCCTGAGTCTCTGTTCTGGCCAAAAAATGTGAAGCCTGTTGGAATGGCTAGCTTAATAACCGGGCCCCTTGAATCTTTAAGCTATGTTTTAGTAATGGCCATTATGCCGATTTTTACTATCAACTATATGGTCAAGGATCTTAATGGTGGAGTTACCCAGCCAACGTGTTCTGAGTCGAGCAATTTTTAGTGCAAGTCCGTCTGGCAGAAACGATTTAGAAGCCCTGTTGCAAGTTTCTCCCAAATACATTTTTCCAGTAGGAAGATTTCCAATTCTCCTAGAGCCACTAGGGATTGAGACCAGTACCAATGGTACAGCTCCACACCTTGGTTATTAATCACAGGAAGTGTCTCTGAATCGATGTTGCAGCTTGTGGTAAATGCTGTGTTCAGGTGCTCAAATGTCACTCCCTGAACTGCAGCATAGGCTGATTCCATTTCTCCTCACAACAGGGGCAGGAGTAATGTTTGCAGCAACTACCATAGATTCCCTAACAGACATATCTAGATATTTATTTACAATGGCGTCTCTGGCTATTTTCTGAGCCTCCAGAAAAGACGCCAGACATTGCTGTATTTCCATGTAACGTGGGAGGGAAACGACTGGTAAGAGAAACATTACTGACTCGAGTAAATGCTGTTAAGTCATAAGGAAATGAGTTTAAAAAAAACTCTAATGGCCTGGGCGTAGAAGCGCAGACTTGCTTGGCCCAAACATGCTGGTGCTGACTCGCCGACAGAAGGCTAAAAAGGCACACGGAATACAAAATCCAAGGGAATTGTAGTTCCGAGGTTCAGGTCACGAACAGCAGCTAAAACAGGCTGTTTGTGGCGGTAAATGTCTAAAAATACAGCGCAGAAGTAATTTAAAACATACTAAAAGTCTCAACTAAAAATTGAATTTAGATGTTTTTTAAAAAATATTTCAATATTTGTTTAAACGCCCATTTTACAACGCCCAGGACACATCAAACCAGGTGTTTAAATAAAATGGTTATATGTGATTATAACAAATGAAATTACAGAGATTGAATAAAAAATGAAAGTTTAATAACGAAAAAAGAATGTCTTTACTTTTTTTGGGTGGGGGGTTCCCTCCCCACCCATTTTAACCATATATATTATATATATTGGATCTTTTGTAAATGTTTTAGTTGTTAATGCATTCTGTTTGTTATTTGTTATAATTACTGGATACCAACAATAAAATTACACCAGTAATTAATGTCTGGAAGAGGAGGCCCTATACGGAGATGCTCGAAGTGTCAAGAAAGTCTCATAAAAGTTCCACTCTTCTCACAAAAAGGAGGAGTAGAGAATGGTTATGAGCAGAGGAGCAGTAGTGGCAGTTTTAGGAGTGGCAGCAGACGACGTAGCAGCAGAGAGAATGAAGTGAACCAGAAACTGGATATATAGAATATGGAGAAGAAGAGAAAAACATTGCAACTGTAAAACACGGACATGTAAAACAGCCTGTTAAAGTCCCAAAGGCTACAACCAGTCGGGACACAGCAGATAACTCGCTGCCTTTCGGGAGCAGAACCTGTAGGCCCCACTTCACCTACTACACCCACTAAACTAACGGGTAGAGCGAGACACGGTCCTGCATGTTCCTGTACTAGAGACACTGGGGCACAGGCGATGCTCAGCCGCGGACTGGAAGAGCACGGCGAGCAGTAAAACGGGCGCAACGCCTGGAGGCAGGAAATAGGAGAAGGCATACCCGCTCCGCCTGGGAGAAACGCATGCTGGCGTACAGCAGGCCTTTTAACTCAACATGTTTACGTGAGTGGACTTGCCGGGAGACACTTGCAGATTAAGACCAATCTGTCGCGATTATTCAGCCCCGAGATCCACAGAAGCCCACCGCTTGCAGGCAGAGACTGGGAGTTGGCAGACTCGCCTCAGAGACGCAACCAAGGGAATTCCTTGGAACGGACATTCTGGCAAACGGCTACCAGACGAACCGTGCTGCAGCGTTGAAGTGAATGAGCTGTGAGGGGAGAGAAAAGTGGTTCTGACCTTAAACTTATGATGTACCCCTGATCCTTAAACCCTTCCCCCTTTAGACTAATGTACAGGAAAAACACTAAGTAAAGGCAAATCTTCACATTACCACTAGTGCAGTGGATGAATGGAAAAAGGAAAGGAATAACACGTGGAAATAATTGACACACCATGAATGAAGAGAAAGATCATACACAGAGTATTGTCTTTCTTGGTACCAATAAACAAGCACCTATAAAACAAATACAATGCTAGTACTATAAAGAGAGGAAGTTGCCCACTCTTCTTCATGCCGGTGATTCTGGGGCTTAAAGTTGACCATTCCTGATATTCGTTATTGCTGTATGTATGAAAGACACAGGTTGAGGATTGTCACCTTGCCATTTCTGAGTTGCTTTGAACCTTGAATTACCTATTGCAGTGATGTATTCGAGGAGACCAGCAGGCTGCCGGGAAGCAACAAAGTATGTTTGATTTTTCTTTTCCCCCTTTTAGTGGGCCTTTGTAGTATTCAGAGTTTGAGGGAAAGAATAGGCTTTGGACACAGGACAGTTAACTTTTATTTTGACATCCTGACCACTGTCTCATTAGTTCGTTTTGTTGAGGCAGGGAAATCTAGTGAGGCATTTTTCCTAACCCTTTTATTATTTGAATAAAAGCATTATAGGTAAAACCGCTACCTGTGCCAGTATCTCCTTACTGTGGCCCATTACACATACTTAAGACTTTTCTATCAGAGACTTCTTCCCCTTTAGGACTAATTTATATACCGAGATATAAAACAGTTGTCATTGTAATTGTAATAGGTAGGGCTTGTAGATGGTTAAACACTGCTCAAGACATAGTTCCCAAGAAAGATCTCTCGATAGAATAAGTAATACAAAACCGATGGGAATATCCGGTGTTCAGACACACCAAATCGGTCATGCAATTCCTAGGGGCAGAGGGGGTCAGAAGGACGACACAACTATATTTTTTTCTTCTCACTGATGTTTTATTAAATTATATGCTGAAAATTCCTGACTTGCCCTAAACTATAAGGCATTCCCTAAATAACAAAATTAACTAGGGTGCCAGTCGGTCGTCTGCGAAAGTCAAAATGAAAATGCAGTCCACTGGCCAAGGCACTTTTGAGAATAACAAACATTTAGGAAAATGACTCCCTTCGCCTATTTGTGGCTTGTCCACCAATTCCAGATCATTAAGGTGTTTTTCAAAAACTGTCTTTGGTGATTCTTTTGATCAAATGATATAGTTCTCTTATAGGGTTCGGCAAGTTCTCAACCTTCCTTCTCTCTTTATTTGATTGGTCCTTCTCCTTTTAATTTCCTCTTTACAGATTGTTCAACTTTTATCTTGACTAGAGCTCACTTGAGAATTGATTTTTAGTCTCTTTTGTTCTACGTCATATTCCAGTTCCACTGGGACGAGTATGAACGGGTTTCTTCAGATACTTTGAATTGTCCAGCATTGATTCTCTATATCTTTTCACTGGGACGAGTTGGAGTGTTCCACTAATGATTCTCAACGTCTTTAGTCCCGCTGGGATGAGTATGAAGGTTCCAGCAGCGATTATTACTTTCTTTAGAAACCTAGTATTTTCTCTTCACTGGGGCAAGTATTCGTGTTCCAGTAACGATTCTCAATTTTTTTTAAACTTATGAGCTCTGCTGCTACCCAGTCTATAGGTGGCCTTCTGTAGCACACGGGTACTTTAAGAGTGTATGGCACAGCATAAATTAATATACAATTAATAAAAACATATCTCGCCGTGCTAAGTAAAAGAACATTGTTAACCATTATTCTGGCGCTAACAGCCAGTATCTCTGCTGGCTATTGTAAAGACTGGAGAGGGGTATCTGTAGAGCCACAAGAGCACCCCACCCAAGGTTCTCTATATGGTAGTTATGGACGAGCAACCATGACTTAAGCTGTCAGGAGGTAATGTAGGCTGGTTCTTAAGTACAGTGAGTCCCCAAGCCCCCACAAAGTAATGTCTACACACTGTTATGTGCTAAGGTTCAGAGATATATATACACAGTCCAGTAACACACTTTGTACTCTGGCATTTCTATAATAGCAAATCTATACAAGGCTATGTGGTACCCCACTTTACTTTTTGATTCCTTTAAAATGCATCAACTGCTGACAGTTATGATGGAGCATACAAATCTTTCAGTAAGGTGTATCAACATAGACAATAAGGAAAAAAGGCAGGTTAAGATTAAACAATGGCAGAATGCTTCTTTGGATATATATACAAAATTCTGAAGGATTCCCTCCCCACTGCCCCACCTCGGCAACCTGTAATGCATGAATTACCAAGCCCAGTCCATCAATGCTTATTAAACCTTGCTTTTTGGTTAAAAAGTTCAACCACCCCAATGTAGCTGAAGTGGAAGAGTTTCTTCGACAATATCTCTCGAGGGTGGACTCCCTTTAAAGCAGGAGCCACTGGGCGTCGAACCTTGAGGAAAGGTGGAACACTGGCGTCGATACAGCAGCTTTGACCTTTGCGTTGCTCTACGACAATCGTTCATGTAAATCCTGGGAAGATGAGGCATGTGGTCTACCTGGATGCAAAGTGTTTGGTGCTGCAAATCAGACTCAGTGAGGGATGCAGGGCATCGGGTGTCTAGAGTTGCTTCTGCTGTCCTCTGGCTCGGGATGACTTCGGCGGTCAAGACTCGGCCATGGGCTGGACCTCAGATCTTCACTCTGTCAGTGCCCTCGGGACGTCTTTGTAGACTTCGGGTGGCGGGAATCCCACTGGCAGACTTTCCAGACTTAGCCACTTTCTCTGGCAGGACGAAGTGGTCAACGGTGATGGCAAGCGAGCCCTCTGTCAAATGTTCTTAGGAAAAAGTGGAGCTTTCTCGGCTCCGGGTGTCGAGCAGTACGGCGTCAATGTGTTCCCGCTTCTGGGAGACACAACTCGACTGGCTTCCAGCGGTCACGGAAACCTTCTGAACCCCGGTCAACGGCAATGGACTTTGATGTCCCGGCGCTTCCCTTCAGGATTCTCGGCGGACCCCTTCTCCGGTCCACAGCCTTTCAGGACTGGCTTCCGGGGTTCCTCGATGAAGAGCAGCAGGTTTTGGAAGATGGTCTCATGTAGCTCGGGGAGAGGTCTCCTGGCCAGGTCCTTTCCCGGATCAGTCCTCGACAGACTCAACAGCTTTTAGATTTCTTCAAAGGAATGCAGCAACAATCTTCTTCCAGCTGGACTTCAAGGATAAGTTTCAAGTTTCAACTTCAGCTTCTGAACAAATTGGTAAGAGGTCCCCAGATATACACATCCGTCCCTCATTCATTCTGGCTGAGCCAGGCTCAGTCAGCCAATCACACAGAAGGGCATTCATGCAGGCAGGCAGCCAATCCGACTCACATGCATTCAGGCCATTCACTTCCACCAAGGCACCCATAACAAGGAATGTGGATTGGGGCAAGCACCCAGCCTTTCAGCACACCACACCGCATTCATGTCAGTTTCAGGCAGGGCTGTCTCATTCATTGCCACACACACACACAAACCAGACACCCAGAACACAGAAGGCATATTGGTCACACACTCTATTCACTCAGGTCCCACCCCAAGGGTGTACCCACACCATACAGTCACTGGGAAGGCTCCAGCCAGTCTGGTCTGGTCTTTCCCACAACACTATATATGGTTCTTCCACCCAACAGCCAGTCAGGGGAAGGGACCGAGTCGGGGCTTCTCAGGACTTTGAGAAAACAAGCTAACTGGGAATAGAAACCAAGAGGCCACAGGGGCCATCTTGACTTCTATCAGGAATCCACCGATTCCTATGGCAGGGCCTGGGTATCCCAAAATGGAGGCTTGTCGGAGCTCCTGTCCTATCGGCATGAAGCTGACACCAGCCCATACCCTGCTCTGTGGACAACAGAAAGGTGCCCAAAAACATACACTAGGGTACAAGGTTGTACCCCCCCCCCCCACCACCGATGGGTGGCATAAGGGTATTCCAAGGGTCTCTGTTCAACACAACCAAAAAGAGGAAGTGCTGCACTACCAATGGTCCCAACTGGACTCCTGTGCAGAAAATAACACGGAACACACATGATCAGGAAGTACAGGACGGGGAGATGGAGGTCCTGTCCCTCAATGCATTTCCAGCATCACAGCTATCATTCCCTGACAGTTACCAGACAGCGATCTTGTACTCGCAAATGACTGAGGGCCTGTAAGTCAGGAGCATAGAGTACATGGACTACTAGAATGCTTGGATGCTTTCTGTATCTATTACAATTCCGCCAGAGACCTTGAGTCCTTTGTGCAGTGTTCCTAATGAAAACATGGCAGGCGTTGTGGTGTGCACTACGGGTTATGTCTGTTTTGAAGGAGTAGGTATGATTCTTCATGACCATGCTTTTCTGGGTTAACTTTTAATTTTATTTCACTTGATAATCTCTTCGCTTTATTAGTGTTGAATAATCAAGCTAAGATTGACCAGCTTTTTCATTGTTTGTATTCACACTTTCTTCAGGTGACACGCTCTACATTATTATATGGTGGTTTCTGAGAAAATCTCTATCAGTGTGGCACGGCAATGCAGTGGGGGTAGTTAAGACAGTGTTTCAAGGAGCCCTGTAAGTGGACATTATGATCTGCAATCAATGAGAAACCCTGTGCAGGAATCCGAAAGCCATGTATAAAAACAATGCAGCAGCGCTTTGGGGCAGTGGTGCTTTGAGACTGGGTGTGACATTCATTGCAGCAGGGTGCAACATTTGCAGCCTCCACCAGCAATTGGGTAGAGAAATGTGACTCTTAACAAGTAAGAAATGATGTGTTGTGTGTATGTATAGCATTGAGGTGGCAAGTGAATTTTTGTATGACTGGCTAGTAGCTTGCAACTTGAATTGTTGCCTCTTGCTCATGTCCCGTATGCAAGTCCAGCTATATGGACCACTTTAGTCGGAAAGAGCAACAAGTAAAGTGATAACAAGGACCAACTATATAGCCTGTGTTCCAAAATGAGTAATTGTTTGGGTGATTTGTTGATGGCTCTAGGCAACTTGGTTTCTGTTGCTTGCATCGTACGGCCTTGGGGTGTCCAAATCCTATGACTGTCGCTCGAGGGACGGTGATTGTTCAATTCAAATTGTATTACCTTTAATTGAGCAGTGGATGGACACATCGTTATGACTATTAGCAGGGATCGAAATTGGCATTTGTTGATCAGAAACAAAAAGCAGCTCCTGGGTATGCGGCATAACTAATTTGGCATTAGCAACTTCCTGGGAACCAGGAGGAGGTAGTACATAGTGTGCAGCAAATCTAACTTTGCGCAAGATGCAAACTCTAACTTTTTGTCCATTTCATTTAATCCAATTTGCTCTAAATGTCTCTTAAGTGTGTTGGTTATCATCCTTTATACACATTCCCCAACATACATAGTTAAAATCACATAGCTAGATTTGTATGGCACCACTTGCATCAGAAGTCAAAAGAAGCTCCTGGTAGTTGTTGGTTTTAAGCTAACCAGGCCCCACTTGGCTATAACCAGGAGCTAAATGGCACCCAACTCCTGGCAATTTCGAGCCCTGCGATTAGTCTGACTGTTCAGTATCTGCCTAAAGACAGTGTGACTTAGCTTTTTCCCAGTCTATACATGCTCTCATTAGAACTTTGGAAGCCAGAGTTGCCTTTTCTCGATGATCTTTGATTCCTTGTTGGTATTCACTGTATTCATTGCGCCCTGTGCAGTACTGACGTTATTTGTGATTTAACCTGATCTTACTAATGTTCAGTCATCTTGTGCTAAGTAACCGGATTGGTTCAGAAGATGTTCTGCTATTTTTCAATACTGCATTTATCCCTTAGTGCAGCACACAGGTGGAATTCTACCTCCAACAACTGGCTGAAGCACTTCCTTCACCCAGCTTGTTTTGCCAGGTTGCTTTTGGGAAAGAGTGTGGTAGACAGTGAGCGACGATCAGCCAGCGAGCGACGATCAGCCAGCCTGTAGAGAGGGAGGTGAGGGAATCTATGGTAGCCCCTTAAACCATTTGTTTGTGTCCTGTGTGATGAATCTGATGATGTTCTCCCTCCTTTCCCTGAGAAAGTCTCTCCCTATGTGGCCAGGGAAAGGTAGAAACTTCCTGAACCTGTGGGTGGCTATGTGAGGGAGAACCACATGGGTGAGACTGCCCTCATGGCAGTGGAGAGACCTCCTAGGATGAGACCTGGCATCCCCTCTTTCCCTTGGGAGTTGATTACACCCAAGACTCTATGGCTGTTAGGCTCACCTGGTCTCCACAGGGGTGCCGAACGAAGCTTGACGGTAACTCTCCACCAGGATCACATGTAGCGGAGTGGTGAATGACTCGACGTGCCCTCGGTTTTGCCCTTCCGTCACGAAAGAAGATTTGCCTAAAATGTTGAAATCGGATGTTAACTAGCCGTAAGGAGGAGGACCGACTTCCACCTCCCGTGATCTCCTTATGCACCTCTCTACTATGTCTCGCCTTAGTGTTATGAATGGCGGACTCTCCATCCTGCGACTGTATGCAGGGGTGCGTAGCAGTTCAAGGATCTAGTTACTTCACTGATCCTGCAGATTACTGAAGAGTTCCAGGCAACTATGACTCAGTGGGTAAATCTTTATGCCAATACTCCTTGGTATAGATTACTTTAGAGTTCAAGTTGCCAAAAGTTCACTCCTTTGCCTTTTTTCTTTGCGGGTTCCCCTTTGGTGCATCTAATGAAGAGTGACTCCTCTCCGAAAATGGTGAGCAGAATTCCAAGGTGAGTTTCCACACTAGCGTGATGCGATAATGTCTTAACTTACAAATTGTTCTTCTGAGCAACTAACCTGCTGTTCCTTTTCTCTTCTGCAGGTGCGGTGCCTCCGGAGTGGCGATCGCGTGATGGTGTCTCGAGGGACCGCAAGAGAGTGCAACCTTCAGGAGAGTATTAGTGCTGCCTAAGATTGAAATGTCTTTAATGAGGCATTTTCCCTTTGCACAGCTAACCTGATGCTTTCTTTTCTGTTCGGCAGATGCGGCAGCTCCGGAGCGGCGATCGCTTGATGGTGCTACGATGGATCGCAAGAGTGAGCAGCCTTCTGGTGAGTATTAGTTCTGCGCAGTGTTGCAATGTCTTTAACGTGGTCCTTGCTCTGCGCGCTAACCTGGTTTTTCCTTTTCTGTTCGGCAGATGCGAAGGCTCCAGATCGATCGAGATGGAGCATCGGGTAAGAGCCTTGTTCTGTTTTCTCCTCTTTCTTCCTTTCCTTCCTTACAGGCAGCGGTTCGTGAAGACCTCGACGGGCGTGGCTGAAAACCGGGCTGAAGTTAGCAGACTTGGTGAGCATTACGCTGCAGGAGTGCAGAATAATGCAAAGCGTGTTCTGTTCTGAGGGTTTGGTTTATATAGCCTCAAGAAGTAGTCCCAGGTTAAGTAGTCCCTCCAGCATGTCTCAGACTGGGCTGCACATGATTCCTCTTCCCCTGCAAACTGCCTTGCTTGAGAGGGCAGTATGAGCCTGGCGCCAGGACTGAATGCAGGAAGCCCTTAAGCAATCCTTTGGGGCCTTAAAGGTCCCCATAGGTGCCAGTACCTGGGGCAGGTGTCAACTTCCTTCTCCTGTTGGGGTTGAGTGTCCGAGTTTCCCTCCTCCACCTCCTCACCTGAGTAATCCGTGTCCTCTTCTACTGGGCTCAAGGATCTGTGGGATATAGTCCTTTTCTTTCTTGTTGTGTAGCATGGGTCTCGTACGGGAGGAAGCCACAGTGAAGGCTACTTGGGAGCACTTCCTGGGGCCTCCTTCCCGGAAGGGACCAATACGGGGAAAAAGCCAAATGTGGCCAAAAAACCCTCTGAACTGGATACAAGCAGCAGAGTAAGAAAAGCCTGGCAATGGGACCTCGAATGGCCAGATCCCAACCGGTACCACCAGGGATAGTGGAGCAGAGTGCGGAAGGTACTCCCGCTGGAAGAACCAAAACGATAGGTGGAAGCACTTAGGAGGAGAGAAAAGAAAGCAGGGAAAGAGAGAGAGAGAGGCGGAGGCACCGCAGGGTACCGTAGACCTGTGCGCAAAACCGCGCACAGGAAGGCAGCACAATAACAGGGAGAGCAGAGGAGGAGAGAAAATGAATAATAAGGCAAGATAAAGAGGCCGGAGGAGTCCGGGAAATAACACTGCGTAGCGCAACAACGGCAGCGAAAGCAAAACACAGCTGACCGAAAGGTTGCAACGCGCAGATGTCAAAAAGGGGTGTGCCTAAATAGTTCTACGTGCATCATGTGAAAAAGAAGTAGACCGCTACGTGCGTGTAGACGAAAGCGTGGTGGGAATCGGGAAGTACGGTGGAGACTCAAACGGGGCCACAGACGCCAGTATCCTATGCATCGCATGACAGCAGGCTGGTCTGCTTCGATGAATGGGAGCAAGCACCGTGACAGCGGCATACTGTGATGTTGGGTTGGAGCAGCCAAGAATGACTAATGATGAAGCCCCTACATTCTCTGTCAAAACCAGTAAAAGATATGAAGACAATTACAGACTTTAGTACACCTAGAGTGACTACAAGTACTGAGACAAAGAAGAGGACTAGTAGTAGTAGAGAGCTCCCCATAAGAACCAATGTGCTCTGTCTAGTGATTTTCCTCATCCAATTGGTACAAGCCCATTTCAACAGCAGGTGGGAAAACTGTAAGAGAATCGTCATCCTAGCACCAGCTGGGAGTTCGGCAACTGGAATGTGATTAAGGCGGCGGCAGCCGACCGAGAGAAGTCTGTGTCCGGGCCGGAGGTCTGTTGTTGTGGGCTCCGGAATTGCTGAGGCGGAACGCAAAGCCATAGGGGGTGGGGGGAAAAGCTTTGCACTGGCATGCAGAGCCTGAGCATAGGGCAGACCGCCTACCGCTGCAAGATGGAGCCACCAGCACAACGCAAAGACGCGGCAGCCAGGCAAAGACCTGAATGAGTTTGGCTGAAGCAGGAAGGATGATGCAACATCGGTGAGCCAGCGATGGAAGGTTGGGACACCGGGCCATTGACTGGGAAACCTAGGAAGGTGTTCCGTTGATGTCGGGAACAGGAACCCCGCTGCATACATCATCCTAGTCCCCGTACATGGGGACCTGGGAAATAAGGGCACGCAAAAGTTAACAAGCCTGTGACAAGGTAAAAGGGAACCAGCGGAAGAAACGTACCCCCCTTTGCTTTTGGTGAACATTGTAAGAAAGCCCAGGCAGGAGAGTATACCAGGCATAGTGCGAGTCTGGGACCCGCACCCAATTGGGTTGAACTTGTGAAGGCTTCAGTAATGGAAACAAGGGAAGACGCATGCCCCTATGGGTGCCTGAACATTGTAAGAAAGTCCTGGCAGGCAGGTATACCATGCACAGCAAAAGTTTACCAGGCAATAAATCAAGACGGCTGGCAGGAGAATATATCTGGCCTAGTGTGATTCTGGGATATGCACTCAATTGTGTTGAATCAGTGAAACCTTTAATAAGAAGTGTGTCCTCTGTCTGACGGAAGAAGGTCTGAGAGGCGCTCAATTCTATGCTGTATTCTGTGTTTGGAAACTATATACAACTCTGGGGAAGGGAGCTAAGACCCCCTAAGACTGTGAACAGTTATGAAAGCTCAAGGGAAGATACATGCCCCATGAGAATTAGAACTGTTTACTCGTGAAAGATATGGAAACGCAAGGGAAGGCCCATGCCCCTTGAGACCTTCGATTGTGAGATTTAAGAGGAGGAAAGAGAACCTCTTGAAAGTGTGAAACCCAGGGGAACGTAACCATGCCCCCTGGGCTGGAAAGGTGAATATATTGTGGAAGTCAAGGAGAAGAAATGGGAACCCCTCTGAATTGGTTAGTTACACTCCACCTGATGATTGTGGAACGTTGTGTTGGAACATTGGAAAAAGCAAGAGATGGGCAGTTGAGTCTATACCCCTTTGTACATTATTTTGAGCTTGGCTTGCAAGGGTCAGGTTAGAATTTTGAACATGGGACAGAGCTCTTAATTTTTGGAAATTCTGACACTGATAGCCATTAGTTAGTTTGAGGCAGGGAAACCCATCGTAGTGCTAGGGCGAGATGGGTCTTTATCCAACCCTCTTTTTACTTTCATAAAAATCTATAGCAACCATCACAATGCCTGTGTCTGAGTCTTACTCGTGATTCATTACACCTGTCAAAGTTGATGAGTAGGCTTGTATTCCTCGATTTTGCAAGAACCTTTTTTCATCTCTGGGGACATTTGTAACCTGATCAATGGATTCTGCATTTGAATCCTGCATTTGAAGACAAGCTTTTATCAGGTCCCATTGCTACTGATATGTTGGAGTGACTTTTTTGTAAAGTTCAAAACATTAATGGTTTGGCTAGATTTTGATTAAGGAAACAATTGTTGATTTTTTTTTTTTTGTTTTATTTTTTTCTTTTCAAATGTTATTAGCTTAATATGTTTAATATTTTAACCAGAGCTAAAAGAAAAACACAGTATCATACCCTCCCCCAATGAAGGGAGGAACAAAAAACCCACTTGGCTTTCTTTCTTAAGCAAGCAGTAGGAGACCTTAAGCAAAATGTTCAACTGGTGGAGAAACCACCTGAATAGACCAATCTGCTTGGTCACTTTTCCAGTCCACCACCCCAAATTTAAGGAACACTGTAGCCCAAAATCACCAAATGATAGGGTTACCTGGGAGGTCCCAAACACTAATGGTTTAAGGGTTCTCCAATTAATGCAAACTTGTCAAAACAAGCAAAAGTAGTAGGCATTAATGTAACTGTTACTGAGGACCCTCACCTGCCAACGTGTACTTGGAAGCATACACTGAATATATGAAGGGTAAAGATGCTCATAGAATTTCTTTTTTAATTGAACAGAACAACCTAGGTTGGAAAACATTATGGATAATTTACTTATGAATTTGAATAAATCCTTGCAACCTCATGTGGGTAATACTAAAGGCACAGGTGTGGCAAAATCTGTGACCTGTCTGAGAGACTGGGACATGAACTGCACATGAATGTAGAACCAGATATGCATGAAGTTTAAATGTTTGATAGATGCGAAGCATTGCTATAAGGCCATTTTTGATTTAACATGTGAAAATAAAAAGGATAGCTCAAGTCCCTTTTTATTATTGAACAAATGGCAAGTAAGATCGCACACAGGCCTTGTGATAGTATTACTAGCAATTTTGGAAGCACTTACCATCTTGACCAACGCCACTAATGCTCCACCACGTAAGAAGGCCCAAACAGAATATACTATTTTTTTTTTTTCAATACATTTTTATTGGCAGATTTTCATAGAAACAAGTGTGAATTAGAAACCAACAAACCTTCCCTTAAACCCCCGTCAACCCCCTCCCTTCCCTCTCCTCCCCACTGCCCCCCCCCCCCCCCCAGATCCAATAGGTTCACTGACAACTCAAATTCAGCAAATGAAATGGAGACATTAGCAACGGCAGACATGAGTTCACAGGTCTGATTCGTCCTTAGGACGTATTATGCCCAATAGTTCAATCGCCTTGGGGCACCAGCCACGGCGGGCACCCGCCCTTAGAAATGACAAAAGACTGGCCCAGTCAGAGTAAAACCACATGTGAGACCCCTGAATCGAGTAGGTGAGCCACTCCATATCGACCAGTGTCAAAAGTTTCGCGACCCACTCATGCTCCTGTGGAGGGTCCTTTGAATTCCACTTTCTATCCAGGACCAATGCAGCCGACATCATTATCGCCTACAGTTTGCGGTCAGCTTTGGTGGGCAGGGTTGTGAGGATAACATTAAGGTCTAGTAAGTCCCGCCCTCAACCGCCGGTCTGCTGGATCCCTAACACCTGGGCAATCGCCCGCTGAACTAGAGACCAAAATAAGTCCAGTTTCGGGCACTCCCACCAAA
Organism: Ambystoma mexicanum; assembly: GCF_040938575.1. NCBI lineage: Eukaryota > Metazoa > Chordata > Amphibia > Caudata > Ambystomatidae > Ambystoma > Ambystoma mexicanum. The sequence continues at coordinate 185,310,647 of NC_090926.1, forward strand.
TGCGAGCCCAGGAGCCCACTGCACCGCACTCCCTCCAACAATTCACTGAAATCGTGGGGTATATTTTATTTAACCTGAGCGGGGTGCGGTGCCATCTCAGTAGGAGCTTCAACCAAATCTCACGGATTTGAATAGACCTTGCAAGTTTCGGGATTTGGGACCACAGCCTGAGCCATTCCTGCTCCTCTATGCCTGACCCAAGATCCTGCACCCATTTGCTCATGTTAGTCTTGGAGTGTATAGTTTCTTCCCATTTTATGAGTTTGTAAATGGATGAGACCACCCCTTTGTCACCCGTCTCTGTGTCTAGATATTTTTCAAAGTGGGTAAGGGAGCGAGAGCCCGCCTGCTTTACTGATGGATGGGAAATCCAATGCCTGATCTGGAGGTACGAAAACCTCTGCTTCTATCCCACTCCAAAGTCCTTCTTACACTGCTCGAACTGTTTCACTTCGCCCCCACTAGCATATCTTGCAGCATCCTGCAGCCTCCAGAAAACCATGGATCAAAGCTCTTCTCGTACGTGGCCGCTGGAGAGAATTGCGAGTTACCATGCAGGGGTGAGTACGGGGAGGGGAAGGAGGTGATCCGGGCTCTCACGCTGGCTTGAACCCATGCATCCCCTGTCGTTGATGTTGTTGCACTACAATACATTCTGGTCGGCCTATCTTGCTTCGGCACCCACAGGACCCCCTCCAAGTCTTTCCCCACAACTGCTCTGTCCATCGACCTCCACACCTTGCCCCTGTCATTCCTTTGCCAGTCCCTAATGACCCTAATCTGTGCTGCTAGATAGTACACTCGGAAGTCTGGTTCCCCTACTCCCCCTCTGTCCGGCAAAGCTTTCATAATGGATGCCGCCACCCTTGGGCGCTTTCGGTACCATACGAACCGACTAGTTATTTTTTGCAGGGCTCTGAAGAAAGAAGTAGGTACTCAGACCAGTATAGTCGCGAAATGACACAGGAGCAGAGGAAGAATTGCCATCTTTAAAGTGTTGATTCTACTCAACCACGATTTCTCCAGGGGGCCTCAGTTCACCAGCTTCGATTTAACCTTCTGAAGGAGTGGGGGGTAATTTGCTATATATAATTGCTCCACAGTCTTGGTCAGCTGGATACCCAAATACTTCAGCGAGGAGTCAACCCATCTATAATTATAAGCCTTTCTGAGGTCTTGGGTAGCGGATGATGACAAGGTAAGGGGAAGCGCTTCAGACTTATGGAAATTGATTTTTAGGCCAGCTACATGACCAAATCTGTTCAGCTCTCTTCCCACCGCCTGCAATGAGGTGATCGGGTAGGTCAATGACAAGATCATATCATCCGCAAAAGCTGTGATTTTATGGATCTCTCCCCCAAATGGGATTCCCTTGATATCATCAGCCTCTCTCACCGTCTCCAAAAACGGTTCCAGGTGGAGGGCATAAAGGAGCAGCGACATCGGGCAGCCCTGCTTGGTAGCTCTTCCCACCCGTATCGGGACGGAGACTTGGCCATTTATTGCCAGTTGTATAACTGGGTTTTGATAGTTTGCCCTTACCCGTGTAATAAATCCTGGGCCAAATCCCATTCGACCCAAGACCGCAAACAAGAAGCCCCACTCAACCCGATCGAAAGCCTTCTCGGCGTCAATCGCCAGAAGAAGGGCCGGGATATTCTTTTTCCGGGACTTTTCAACCAGGTGTGCCAGTCGTCTGAGGTTTGTCTGCCTTTTATAAACCCCGACTGGTCGCGATGAATTAGTTTGGGGAGGATGGATTTGAGGCGATTGGCCAGGATTTTAGCATGAATTTTGGCGTCCACGTTTATTAAAGCAATTGGGCGGTAGGATGCGCAGTCAGTCGGATCTTTGCCCTGTTTATGTATCAAGATTACCTTGGCCTCATTCATAGAGTTGGGGAGGTTTCCCGTGGACCCTATGCAGTTAAATAGTTTAGTGAGGATGGGAATCAGGTTTTCTTTGTGGGTTTTGTAAAATTCAGAGAAATGCCCATCAGAGCATGGGGCTTTACCGGATGGAAGGTTGTTAATAACTCTCCTCACTTCATCCGCAGTAATCTCGACTTCCAGCGCGTCCCTATCGTCCTGCGATAACCGTCGAACACCAGCATCACGTAAATATGCTTCCTGGTCTGTGCTTTTGGGGAAGCTTGAACTATAGAAGGCAGCATAACATTTAGTAAATTCACCCTCGATGTCGGAGTTCAACGTGAGTAAGAATCCTCCCTCACCCTTTACTTTTAGTATAGTCTTATCACCTTTCCTCCTTACGCAACCTTCTGGCCAGCAAGCGGTCAGCTTTGTTGTCTTTGACATACCTTTGTCGCTGCCGAAGAAGGTTACGTTTGGCCGCTCTTGTTTGTATGAGGTTCAGCTGACCTTGCACTGCCCGGTATTCCTTTTTGGTGGCAGCCAACAATCTAGAGCCCATGCGAGCCATAACCTCAAGTCTTTCTTCCAGTCGTAGTTCCTCCAACATTAGTTCCCTTTCCCTTCTGGGTTTGATTGCAATGATCCTTCACCTAATTGTAGGCTTAAGGACTGTCATGATCACAGCAAAAGGTTCTAGGGGTATCCCAAAAAGGGACTGGACATCAGCTTATTATTGGTTAGAGGAACAGCAACACAGTGAGTGGGTGGACTTAGACTAACACTTCCTGACTACCTAGCATGGCTGCCCTAGTTGTTCTCCAGTCAGTGTTGTGCGGTCTAGCTGTTGTCACTCCATTGGTATTTAAGCCCCTCCCAGCGTGCGCTCCCTGCTTTGCGTCTAGTCAGTTTTGCCGACGCTTACCTATACCCGTGATTCCTGTCAGGCTCGTAATTTCATAGTTCTTAGAAGCAACAGTTTAGCGACCATAGTTTATAGCCTCTTCCCTCTCACATTAGCTTAACTGATTTTGTGACGGAAACCTTCGGAAAATTCCCTCTGTTACTCCTGTCAGGTCATAGCAGACATTGGTGGCGTTGTGACGAGCGTATTGCTCTAGCGAGCCTCCGCCTAAACTCGCGTTTTCAAATTTTACCTGAAGCGAGTTTATTACGCACTTCTTGTTCCAGTTAGGCGGCAGTCTCCGAGCCTCTCGCTCTTCGTCTACAGCCCCGCTTGAATTCTCAACAACCCAATTCCGGAGCGAGAGCAACTTGCGGCTTGCTTCCTGTCAGGCGCCAGTTTCCTAGCGTTTCGCTCATTCTCCACAGCCTGCTTGAACTTGCCAGCATTCCCATTCCTCCTGAGGCGACACCACCGCAAGTATCTCGGCCCTTTTCTGTCACGACACATTATTCATGGTTTTAAGTTGTGTATGGGTGCAACGTTTTTAAAGTTGTGGAGAGTTGAAAACTGTACTAGCGAATTACGCCAGCACTAGTTTGAAGGAGGATCATTCTTGTGTTCCAATTGTTCTCTTGCATGTGGTATTGGTAGCTTGACGTATTTTGGATGTTGCATTTGTTGTGGTACCATAGTTGGCTGGATTTACTCAGTCCCAGTTAGGCACCACTTTTCATTCATGGTTCTTCCACCGCATTCTTACATTTTCCTATACTCTTTAAGCACATAGAGTAAGCCCTATAGCTACCTAATAGGTTTCCATTTTCCTCATGTGTTCAAAGTTCATATAATATCACCTTCCGTGCCTGGCGCTCAAACCATCAGCATCCTTCTTCAGAACACTGCGCCCCTGCACAGATGCACGATGGAGAGCTCATTAAAAAAACATACTAGGTGAGACTCTGGGGGGGAAATTTTGCCAGAAGAATAATTACATTCCCTGTACACTTTTGGGTAGCTTCCCCTTCACTTAAGGGAATTTTATGTGTGTTCATAGGTTTACCTGATAATAAAGAAATTGTAGAAAGTGAACAGCGCTAACTAAGAAGAGGTTTGGAATAGCTTCCTGGGTGTCCCCGCAGAGTCAGGTAAGCGTTACAAGGGCGTCCCACCAAATCTGAGGGGTAGTGTCCTCCCACTTATTGTGGTTAGAGTAATCACCTAGTTCCTCCTCCTATCTCCCTAACCAGGACCGGATCCCTAAACAGCGAGGCTGGGTATCTCCATTTCCAAATGGCCGGGGGACCCCTGGGTACCGCCATTACCAGGGTGAGTGGAGCGTGATCACCAAATGTGATCGCTCCTATCTCCAATGCTGTCGCCCTTCCCAAAAGTGGTTTCGAGATCCACACATAATCTATCCGTGAGTGCGACCTATGCGCATGCGAATAGAAGGTGTACCCCTTCGCCTGCCCGTAGAGTTCTTGCCAAGTGTCCACCAGGGCCAAATCACGCATTTTCCTCACCAGATCCCCTGATGGACCCCCCCCCCCCGACTCTCCCACGATGAGGAGCTCCTGTCTATGGAGGGGTCCCAAGCTAAGTTGAAGTCCCCCATTAAGAGAATGTATCCCCCCCAGCGAAATTCCCTAATCGTGTAAGGGATTTTTGTATGAAGGCATCTTGGGCCTGATTGGGCTCATAAAGAGTTGCCACTGTGAAGACCTCACCCTTCCCCCCCCTCAAGTAACACCGCAAGAGACCGTCATTGACTATCCTTCTGCATGTCCCTAATAGACAGAGCTGACCCATCCCGTAACACAATTAACCCCCCCCCCCTTCTTGCATGCTTGTGTGGCCTGTACCAATCTAGAGTAACCCCAAAATCTAATCCTGTGAGTCCTTTGTGTGCACATGGGTCTCTTGCAAGGCCACTACCTGGGGTTGTTCCCTCTTGAGAAACCTCTCCACCTTTCTCCTCTAAACCTGGGAATTGAGACCATTCACATTTAGGGAAAGAAACTTTAAGACTTGTGAGCTAGCCATTTGCCCGTTTCAAATAGACCTTATTAACCCTAATGGACCCTCTGAGCCGTTACTCATTTGTTGTTCGCAGCATGCGCTCCTACCAAGGGCGCATAGTCGGGGCGCCTAGCCCTGAACCCTGGATCTAAAACCCCTCCCACCCACCTCCAACTCCACCCCCCCCCCCCCATCTTCCCCCTCTAGGTGACATCGATTGGCCCTCAGCCCCCCTCGTGAGTTTTCCACAAGAGCCGATCTCAATATCAAACCCAGAGACTTCCAACACAGGAAAACCCTTTCCCATTCCAAGACTCACGTCATCCCCCTTCCCCAGACCCGCAACCCTTTACAACCCTAAAGAACAACCCATCAACCACTACTGAACAGCTTTCAGTAGCACCCTCCCCAGACTCTAATCAAAGAGTGAACACAGTCAAGGAATGTCTTATGAAGCTGATGGGGGACTACACTGCCCCGACGAACGAACCCGGGCTCCGTCGGTGACGGGCTTCCCGTGAACTGAGTCCGTAGCTCTCTTGCGTCCTCTCCTGCGCTTGGTTGTAGACCGTTCCCATGGCTTGCGTGTAGCCGGTAGCACCTCCGCCCCCTCCAGTGGGGGCGAGGCCTGCTCCTCCAGGCCCCACATGGTCATCCCCTGGTCGCAAGTCGTGATCTTGTGGTGGGAACCTTGCCAGATGAATGACAAACCAAAGGGGTGGCATCTGAAACGAATTTTCTGTGATCTAAGGAAGGACAGGACCGCACCCATCCGTCGCCTACTAATTGGCGTGATCCTCACTAGGTCCTGGTACAGCGATATTTTCTGGCCGTTGTAAGTGATGCGAGCGGCCCTTCTCGCCTTCTCCATAACCTTCTCCTTCATTGCATAACTTTGGAAGGCCAGCAACACATCTGGCGGCCCGGCTCCAGCTTACGCGGACCCACCCTGTGGACTTTGTCAAACTGCATTTCTGGGTCCGAATTAGATTCCAGCAGGTCCACAAATATTGCTTTCAGGACTGGGCTTTCAGGACTGGGCTTTCAGGATTGCTTTCAGGACTGGGCCCAACTCCTGATCCTGGATATCTTCTGGCAGCGATTTAACTCTAATGTTCGCTCTTCTTGACCTACTCTCCAGATCTTCTGCTTGTAACTCCGGTTTTGTGTAGCTACAGCCAAGGTCTCCAACAAGTTGTCCACTTTTCTTGCGTCCTCCGTCAGTTCTTGTATGGCCCGCTCATTAATGTCCACTCTCTCCTCGACTTTATTCACATCCCTTTTAAGTTCCCTTAGGCTTTCAAAGTTAGACCTCCAGGGGGGGGGGGGGGGGGCAGTGAAGTCCGCTTCTCTTGGCCACCGGCAGGTAGGAGCAGGCCGCCTGGACGTCTTTGCGGGCCTTAAGGGGGCAGGGGCTGCAATAACTCCACAGGGTGCTGTCCGTAGCCCACCAGGGCCGCCCCGCGGCCTGCAGGCAGCCCCTCCACCTCTAGCGCTGGCCGGCAGAAGCAGACCAGCCAGACGATGTTCCGGGCCTCAAGGGGGGAGGGGCAGCAACAATTCGGCGGCCGCCAGCCGATGTCCTCCAGAGACGATGTTCCGGGCCTCAAGGGGGGAGGGCAACAACAACTCAGCGGCCTACGGCCGATGAGCTCAAGGTCCGCCCCGCGGACCATGGGGCTCTCACTCCGCCTTCCCTGATGAACGCTGCTCCAGCTCCAGGCCGCAAAGCTGTCGCAGCCCCGGCTGCACCCGCCTCGGCCCCTCCAGGGGCCGTCAGCTGCTGTGAAGGTTGCTTCACACTCAAGGTCCCCGGCCGCCCCGTCCGAGTGCCGGGGAGGGCTGCTAGTGCAGCAGATGGGCTGGCAAATAAGTGCAGGTCGGGAGCGCGGAGCACCGCGTCCTTCTCCCTAGGCGGTCATCCGGGAATGATACTACTTTTTTTAAAAATTGTATTAATGGGATCCTGATGCTGTACAGTGCAAGGGATCAAGAGTAAGACTCAGACACAGTAATACGTTGTAATGTCCAACAGGACTTTTATTGTGAAAATAATAAAAGGGCTGTGGAAAACCTTACCCTGTCCCTATGACTATGAGGGGTTTCCCTGGTTAACAAAGGCAGGGTTATCCCCTACCCCTTTTAGCAATAATGGCTGGGGTAATATAGTAATACACAGTTTCCACCATTAATCGTTCATTTGTTTCAATTTACTTAATCTGATTCTATATACTTGGGTATCAAAAACCTGATAATCCACTCACCCAATCTGGTATGATATGCCAAAGCGCAAACAAAACATGAACAATTATTAGTTTGGACCATCCATGATTAATTTGAATAAATACTACACTTATTTATTCACAAGATCTGGAGAAAACAACAATATCATCTTAAAACATGAATAAACACATTAAATTACATTGTACTCGGGGACAACATAAATGTACACAATAAATAACATGGTTCCCAGGGACAGTACCTTGGCTAATTAGATACATGTATCTAGAGATGGATAGAAAACCCGCAAGGTGTGATTAGCCTGAGTCTTGACACGTATTCCTGATGCCAAGAATAGTACAAAGATTAAGCAAGACAAGACGTACAACGAAAGACCAATTTGGTTACTTTTTTCAGAGATTCCGTATAACTAGACAATGCCAAATTCCTCATTAATTTGGTTATTTTCATATTCAAATCAACTTTTTGTGCAAAATTCCTCATTGCAATCCATGGATATGAATAGCGGCATTCGAATACAGTGTACAACACAATCAGTTAATTGTATATATTTTTTTCTCGTTCAATTCATTTTTCGTTACGCATCACTTGGGATGTCTCATTTACTTTATTTTTTAGTTTCCAGAGTTCATTTATTAGGGTAGGGGCTGCCAACATGTATGTAGCATCGAAAAAGGTCTTGGGGGAGTTCCTGGTGGCTTTTTGAAGGAACCCTGCTTGTGGCACGTTTCGGCGGTCAAAGTTTGGAATTAGATCGCATTCAGCAGGGCATATTCATTGACCCTGTAAAGATATATTTTTGCGTTTTAGTATCATGCCAGGGGTTGGCCGTGCAAATTTAAATTAGCCATATTGGCACCCCATCAATGTGGCCATGTATCCATGTGTAATGACTTGAGTGTGTGTGATCCCTATCTGGTGTGTGAGGCTACATACGGAACCCTACACCCAAGCAGTACACCTTAGTTTATTGTTCCACATGGTAGAGTGAAAGAAACCCTGCATGCATGGGGGCAAGCATGAGGGTAAGCAGGGCAGAGCCCATGTTCAAACCTGAAATAGTATAGGCTTGTCATCATGATGAAGAAGGTCATGGCACAAGAGTCTAGGGCCGTGTCTGCTCCGCTCTGGTTTGAGCTAAAAAAGAAATGCCAAAGGCCAAAATCGAGGATAATGCAAATAAATGTGGCGCTCAGTGCTGTAGTTGAGTCAAATTCATTTGTAAGGAATGCAGCAGCGGCAGTACCCGATGTTCAATTGCAGGGAATCTGTCTCGTAGTAGAGAGCTGGTCTGCTGAAGAGTCAGGGGCAACGCAGAGCGCGTTATGGAAGCTAGTGTTATGCTTCCATAGGTCCGGTGAGCAGCAGCGTGCTCATGTCAGCGTGCCGTTGCCGGGACAGCCTGTTCTGTGTAAGGAAATCACAACAGTAAAAGTCAATGAAACTGTAGAAAACTCTGGTGCTCGGTGCGTAGGACTGCAGTTCTAAAGTCAATCTCATATTGAAGAGATCCCGCAGTGGCACAGCTGCCTCTGTACCTGTGTTGTAGGGAGTCTGTCTCGTGGTGGCGCACTGGCCTGCAGAGGAGCCGGGGTTAAAGCAAAATGCATTATTATGGAAGCTACTGCTATGCTTCCATTGGATCGGTGGGCAGGGGCATGCTCCCGTCAGCGCGCCGTTGTCGGGGCAACCCGTTTGGTGTCTAGGGAAGCTGTTTTCCTGTGATTCTGTATATTGTAAAGATCCAAAGTTGGGCCATGGTCCTTATGCTACACAACATAATATGATACTTTGTGCGCAATGAGAGCATCTCATTTCTGGTGGAGGAGGATACTAAATTACTCTGTCATGTTTTCCATAATATTACTGTGTAAAGCTATCTGGTTCACGGTCCATTGTGTGGTATACCCATGACCAGGTGGAAAGTCTCGACTGGTGAGATGGCCCCCACATAATGTAAAAATCTGTGTTAAATTAATGCCATAGTGATTAGCCTGTACCTAATGAGGGCTGATGGAGGAGCCAAAACAAAATACATGTGCACAGTCAGCAGTACCCCTAGACTAGCACTGGCATATCCGTCTGCCCTGTTGGTTGCAAACTGACAGTGAAGTCTCTTACGTGGATCCCGTGAATTGTCCTACAGGGTCCAGCGGGTAAGGTAAAAAAGGTTTGGCATGGTAAGGTCCAAGAAGTGGTTCCTTAACCGATTATACTGTATTTTTCGCTCCTTAGAGAAGTTTAGTCCTCAGTCCACTAGTAGCGGTGTGAAGTTTGTGTTGGTGTTGTAGTCTTTACACCGTGAGTGCAGACCTGGTTTAGTTAGACACCCATGTGCCAATATCCATATGGTTGGAGTGATAAACCTCTTGGTTTGGTATGTGTGTCTGTGCTCCTTTCTTTGTGGACCTGATAGACAGATTAGGATGTTGATTTTCAAATGGACTTAATCTATGCTATCGGTAGAAATTCTTCATTCACACCACAATTGTACATATCCATTCTGTGGCTCCATCTAACTTCTTTCTCTAATAAGCTCATCTGTACATTTAGTACTCGTTCGACTACATCCAGAATCCACCAAAGCAAGTCATTTGGAGAATGTTGTTAGTCAATGTAATGATTCACCATTGGTGCCGTAGCATTTTTGCAGCGAATTTTGGATTTATGTTCTGAGATCCTGACATGGATAGATCTCCTTGTTTGTCCAACGTAAAGTAAGCCACAGGGGCACTCGATGCAATAAACTACTTGGCTGGTTTTGCAGTTAGCCAACTTTTGAAGTGTCCACGTCCTCTCACCTATTTTAAAGGTTTGTATTTTTCTTTTAAATTTGCAAGCTACACAGTTGCCACATGGGAAAAGACCGGTGACAACACAGAGGTTGCATAGACCCGTAGGTGATGTTTTTTTGATTTATTTATTGAACATTTATATGGCACCTATACACATTTATTTCCAGGCGCTTCAAGACAAGAAGGGGGGAGGGAGCATAGGATATCATAGAAAACAACAACAACAACAAGAACAAAGAAACGGTTATATTGGCCTTGTCACAATCCTACCGTGCAAGTGCATGGCAAGGTGTTATTTGCAAGGGGGCTGGGAGGTAGAGGGAGAAGTGGAAGAGTGTAGGAACCCCACAGGTGGGGCCAGCCAAGTGCTATTCAGGCCGAGGCGACAAGTGCCAAGGGAAAGTGGGGGGGAGTGTGGAGGGGGAGGAAGATTGCAGTGGACCGGACTGGGAAGGGATAGCCCGGGAAAGAGCCTGAGGACAAGTGCTGGCAAAGGATGCTGGGAAGGACTGGTAGGGGGTGGTCTGGTCCATGTATGACTCTGAGGGGTCCATGACCCTGTCACAGCAGGAGGTGGAGAGTTTACCAAGGGAGGTGGGGGGAGAGAAGACTAAGGAAGGCATGGTATCAACAGCAGACACACACAATAGATGCAGCTTTCAAAAACCTTTATTTAGTATTTTGGTTAGGTTGGGAGAATTCCTAATTGGCCCCAACTCTATAATGGGAGCCATCTTGGTCATTAAACAAGAAAATCCAAGTCAGTATAGTCAAAATAAAAAGGCCTATACTAAAAAAAAGAAATACTTGCCCTCCTTCTCAAATGACAAATGTGTAAAGGGGATATAAAAAGGAAAATGGTGTCTTAAATGAAATGTCAGAATGGCTTGGGTAACAACTCCCTTCCCCACGTTCAGAAGCACTGGGTCTCGAGAGTCTCTTAAAAAGGATAGGTGGATGGCACAGTTCTATCAGTCTTGCCACTTTGGCTTACTGGTACAGTCCAACGGTTCAGGCTTGGGCTTCAAGCTTTTGACAGTTCGATAAGTTATTTAGGCTTCGTCTGCCTTGCCACAAATACACAGGTCTACTCTTGACTTTTACTTTGTCACAATTCAACACAGACTTTCCTCCGCCATTCTCGATCCTGTCTTTACTCTTTGTGGTGGTTCCCTTCCCCACGTTTTGTATTTATCCAACTTTTTACTGTCAGACTTTCGAAACGGCAAGGATTTTGCATAGACCTTTGCATGACCACTTTGACCTCTCTTTAAACAATTTAACAATTGACAATCTTCTTTTCTCTTCACCTCGCAACACCAATGCTTCTTGGTACTTGTATCTTATTCTCTTTATTTTGCCCTCTTGGCATCTTTCAAAGTTCATATACTTTGCCCTCTTGGTGTATCCAGAGTTCACATAATTTGCTTTTCACGCAATCAACTCTTGTTCGGGATCACAGTTCCTTTCTTGTGTGAGAAACCTGAAGGTGTCTCACCCGCTAATCCCCGGGGATCTGTAATCCAGGCGGCCAGGACACTGCCTTAGCTTTTGGATCCAGTTCCTGGGGGTGGACCAGTGCTGGAGGATCGCCTAAGTGAGGGGTCTTCGGAGAGCGGAAGTGGGACAACAGATGGCGAGACGCGGTCCCCTTCCCTGTAACGTCTTTAACCCATCCTACCAAGTAGGATACTTGGGAACTCGACCACCCCACCCCCTTTACCAACACAAACATTACTCACGAACAGCTCACTACAAGAGAAAACGGACTAACACCTGTGCTGAATGCCTGACATGTCCCAATACAATGGTCGGGCAGGGTCATGCAATTACTGCTGACCATTTCACACACCTGATTACCATTACACTTCCCCACAAGGATAAAAGGCGGAAAACAAAAGCACACCCTGAGCAAGGCAAAGCACTCAAGGTAGCAGCAGTTCCAATACAAGGCAAAAGACTGCAAAACCAAAGAGGATTGCAAGGAGGGAAGTGCCCTTGACCTTTTCAATGAAAGACTGTTACTTTCATGAACCTTCAAGAATAGGAAACGTAAGACTAGGAATCCAGGCTGAAGAATCCTGCATGGTGTGTCCCGGGGCTCTCCCGCGTAGTTAGTCAAGGCGAGGAGAATCATTTGCTTCCATGGTACTGTCCTTAGCTCCTACAACAAAGTAGCGCCAGTGAAGTCCGCACAGCCAGTGAGTTGGGGAGACTGATATCAGACCAGTCTGTGTTGAAGCGAAGGTTGCAAACAGCAACATTGTATAGTGAAAACTGAAGAGAATAGTGTATGAATCGTATGTGGCAAATGACGCGAACACAATTAAACAGCATATGAGTGATTGAACTTTGCAGCCAAGATACGATAATGTAGACATAGTGGTCCGGCACCACGTGGCTGCTCATTCGAAAGTCTCTGTTAGGTATCCAGCTGAAAGGCGGCACATGTGAAGAGTGAAGAAGAATTGTAAAATCAAAGTGGACCTGCAAAGAGTCAAGCGAAACCCTGTAAACATTCGAAAGTCTTCGATAGTTGATGAAAGAGGGGGGGTGAGGGGAGGCGGGGAGGAGGGAAGGAGGGAGGTGGGAGGGGGTGTGGGGGGGAGGGAGTGGGGGACGGGAGGAAGGGGGAGAGGAGGGGAGAGGAAGGGAGGGAGAGGGGAGGAAGGGAAGGAAGTGCAAGGGACTGAGTCTCACTGATCGTCCATCCATCTTCTCCAGATCTTTTGGAACTTGCGTGGACACCCTCTTGCAGTGTAGATTCGCCTCTCCAAGGAAGCGCACCTGTTAACTTAATTAGTCCACCGGTTATGCTCAATGCTGCAGCGGACCCCCAATTAGCAGTGATCAGCCTTTTGCCCGCCCCCAGTGCCACAGCCGTGAACAGTTTTTCTCTCCCCAAATCCCAAGCAGAATCACCTTTGGGTCTATTGGTATTTGGGAATCCCACCGTTCCCGAGATTGTGCGCGTACAGCCTTCCCAGTAAATCTGTACCACACAAAGCTCCCAAATTATGTGGAAAAGGATCCCCTTTCATGCTTGCATCAGAGGCAGGCCTCCCCGACCGTCCCACTCCATTTAGCCAGCGTGGTCTGGGAATAATCGGAACAGTGCAGTAACCTGAGCTGGATCAGGCATAGTTTCGCGAGGAAACATCAAAGCTTCCACCCATTCCTCCTACTCCAGCTCATCTATGTCCCTTTCCCATTTCTCCTTCAGTGTGGTGAGATCTTGAGTGCCAAAGAAGTTAAGCGCCTAATACAACGTGGAAATAACCCTCGAAGGGATACGATCCGTCAGGACATTGGTTTCTAGGGGGGAGCAGGGCGGGACTTCTCCCAAGACCGAAAACCGGGCATTTATGGCGTGTGCAAGTTGTATGTATCTGAAGTGGTCCCCAGGCCGTAGGTCAAAGCGCTCCTTAAAGATGTCGAATTCAACCATGCGCTCTCCCTGAATCACTTGTTGCAATGTGTGTATCCCAAGCCTCTCCCAGTTCCCAGGGGCCCCATTCTTTGGATTTCAGGGAGGTGTGCGTTATGCCATAGGGGTTGGACCAATGTGGGTCTGGAGCCCCAGCCGATATGTTTGTGCTTCCTCCCATGAATGCCGGATATGAAGTGACATGCGAGGGATTTTAGCCATTTCGCTCTCAGGGGCGTACCCGACCTGGAGAGGGGAGCGCGGGTGAATAGCAGATAGCTCTAGGCGGATGTGGGGAACTTCACTGTTCCCATGTAACCAGTCATTTACCACCCCTGTCTGCACCGCTAGGTGATATGTGCGGATGCATGGTAGTCCAATCCCTCCCTCCGGAATAGAGTGCTGCAGTGTCTTAAGAGCAATTAATTCTGGGTTGTTTCCCCTTCCATAAGAGAGTCCGTATATGCCCGTCTATTGATGTGAAGATACCAGGAGGGATGGGCAATGGGGCGTTCTGTAAAACGTATAACAATCTCGGAAGTGACATCATCTTAAATAATGCAGCCTTGCCCATTAGGGACAGTGGTAAGGATTTCCAGTGGGAGATGTCCATGGCAAGCCTGTCAAAGACAGGCTGCAGGTTCAGTTGGAGAAATTTCTCTAGCGAGGGACTGATTTGTATACTTAAGTACTTGAAACCCCGGATGGAGACTGAGTATGGGCAGGGGTCAGGGATCACATTTGCGTCCCAGTGAATTGGAAAGAACACAGGCTTTTGGGTGTTACCCGAAGGCCGGAGTACCGTTGGTACTCAGCGAGGATTTGAGACACCACCGGGCATGAGGTTACCAGATTACCAAGGTAAATCAGGAGATCGTCGGCGTACAATGAAAGCCGGTCTTCCCCACCCCCGGGCCAAACGAATTCGGACCAATCATTGTCCGCATGGAGCCTGATCGCAAGTGGCTCTATTGCAAGGAGGAACAGGGGAGAGAAGGGGCAAACCTGTCTAGTCCCGCTCCTCAGTGGAAATGCCTTCGATTGCCTACCATTCACCCTGACTTTCGCGACGGGAGAAGCATAGAAGAGCTTAGCCCATGAGATGAAGCACTGTCCGAAGTTCATCTGTTCTAAGATGTCCCACAGAGTGTCCCACCCCACTGAATCAAATGCTTTCTCAAAGTCTATTGCTAGCAGCACTAGCGGGCCAGGTATCTCGGGGGCAGGGTCCAAGGCTAATTGAAGCCTGCGTAAATTCATGATGGTGGACTTATTAGGCATGAATCCGCACTGGTTGGGGTGGACCAGAGACTCTATCGCACCTAATAGCCTGTTGGCTAAGGCCCGGGAAAGGATTTTGGCTTCCCCGTTGGAGATGGGTCTGTAGGAGGTACACTGGTCTGTGGGCCGTCCCGGCTTAGGTAACACCACAATACAGGTCTCCCTAGGTCTGGGGGGAGGGCGCCTAGTTCTCTGCTCCGGAGGAACATGCGATGCGTAATTAGTGAACCGCTGATGCGCTTCCAGGTTTCCACCGGGAACCCGCTGGGGCCTGGAGTCTTACCCGGAGTAAGCGCCGATTGTAATTCGTCCTCCGTCAGCTCAAGGTCGAGTGCTTCCCTCTGCTGCACGGTGAGGTGCGGGAGTATAATCGTAGCAAGGAAGTTTGAATGATCAGTCTCGGGGCTCTCGCCGGGAGGGGAATACAGGTTTTCGTATTAGTTGGCAAAGGCCGCCACTATGGCGGAGTCCTCCGTCAACCGCTCCCCGTTGGACATTCGGATCATTTGGACATACCCTTTGCGCTGTTCCCGCCTCTCCAGCCAAGCTAGTGCTTTCCCCGCCTTATGCCCCCCATTCATAAATCTGGCTCTGGATCGACCAATGGGCGGTCCAAGAATTATCTAGGGCCAGGTTACCCAGGGTCTCTTGTGCTGTTTCCAGAGCCTCCTGTTCGGAAACCAGCCCCTCCGCCTCTGTGAGTTCCCAAATGTGGCTTTGCAGGTGGCCGGTCACCAAGGAAATAGCTTCTCTGCGAAGGACGGATTTGTAGGCCTCCCAGATCGTGATTGGACCCTCAACCGAGCCTGCATTTAGCTCGAAGTATTCATTAGATTTCTTTGTCAACCCCTCGGCTATCTCTGGGAACCCCAAATAATGTGTTCAGGCGCCAGGTGGTGTCCGGTTTCTGATGTTTGCTCTTAAGGGTCACTAGAAGGGGAGAGTGGTCCGAAATCTCCCTGGCCAGAAGGGTCGCAGATATAAGCCTGTGAGATGAACTCTGGGGGATAAGGATGTAATCGATCCTGGACATTGTTTTGTGTGCCTGAGAATAGAACGAGAACCCAAACTCATTCGTATGCAGAGCCCTCCAGGTATCCAATTGCCTAGTGGAGACAGTGAATCTATAGATTGCCGTCGGGCCCTCCCGAATCATGGCACCTCTGCGGGACCTATCCCTAGCCACTTCCATTACTTCATTGAAATCCCCTCCCTGGGCCCACACCTCTGCTCCCTCCTCCCATAATATCAGCTGTAGGTCATGAAGGAGGACCCCAGTGAGTGTAGGGGGTTTGTATACCGCAATGAGGCCCCACTGCTCTCCCACAGGTCACCGAACACCACCACATATCGACCACCCGGGTCTGTACGGACCTTTTTTAACCTGAAATGGGATACGCTCATGAAAAAGTATCATTGCGCCCCTGGCGCCCCTTGAGAATCGCGCCTGGTATGACTGCGAGTAATTGGACCTCATGAAGAACCCACATTCCATTCCAACCAAGTGGGTCTACGTGAGGAAGGCCACATCTGGGGAGTATCTATTAAGGTACTTCAGTGTTAGCTTCCGTCTGATGCCTGAACCAAGGCCCTTCACATTCCAGCTCAACAAGGACAAGTGCCCTACTTGCGGCCCGTTATTATGTATGGTGCGTTCTACCATCAAAAAGGGCATATGGTCCACATGTCCCCCCCCCCCCGTTTCACCCCCTGAGGCCGCGCCAACTTCTGTCCCATCATCCCCACCAAAAGGCTGCACTTTATAAACTGAATGTAACGCTCAACTTGTATCCAAAGGGACACCACCCGACCTGGCTGGATAGCTTCCGACTTGGATTCGCCTTCCTCGGGTACCCGTTCTGCCAAGGGTCTATTCTGGCAGACAGGAGTTCCGTTTAGCCTACAATCTCCTTCTCTCGGGGCCCACCTCCCAGATGTCCCCAGCGACCCCTCTGAGTCTTCCTTACCTTGTGCTTAGATAAGATGCGCTCTCCGTCCTGCTGTTCTGTGCAGGGGCGCATTGTGGTTGGGCACCTTGCTGCCTAGTTGCTTCACTGGCACGGGCCCTGGAGTCTAGACCTGCTGTGACTCCTCTCTTGAAGTAAGTCTATAGTTCTTAAGTATTGTGTGTCCGTAATTGTAATTGCCCTGTTTAATCTTCTTTCTCTCGTAGATGCAGAAAGGATGGTGATGATGTCGAGCTGATGGAGAGGGCAGTGCTCGAGTTGGTAAGTGGATGCGGAAAGCGCAGCGCTATGTGCGTTTTTGTAATCGGGCTAACCTGTATTGTTCTTTTCTTGCAGGTCGCCGCAATGTCCTGGATGAAGTGTGGTCGGAAGAACGTGGAACGCAGAGTGGAAATCGTCCGGACCGCCGTCGAGTACCAACAGCACTTCCCAAGGTAAGCACGATTCTGCAAGATGCTGGAAAATGAAGCGAACTCTTGCTAATGTTGTCGTCTTCTCTCTTTTTCCCAGGATGTTGCTTTCGGGCAAAGATTGACTCCAGAGAAGAGACAGACTGGAAAACTCGAGGAGCTGGATTGCCGAACAGGTAAGGATGAATAATGGGTTCTTCTTCTTTGCAGGTGCAGGCCTGGAATGCTGCGGACAGGTCACGGTGAACGTCACTCTGCGAGTGCAGAGCAACGCGAAGCGCATGCTGCCGTTCGGGCGTGGCTTAAATAGCCTACAGGTATCACAGGTGCCTTCGGGGCGGACCACGCCCAAGATGCTAGACCGCATGGTTCAGTTCCGAACTTAACCCAATGGGGGCATCCATGTTGATCCATTCCTCAATGGGAGCTCCATCTGCTATATGAGCCTGGTGCCAAAGGCGCCAGGACTGGGTCCAGGAGGGCCGAGAGGGGCATAATTGGGCCCTTGGAGCCCTGAAGGGACATTATGGTGAGGCCCAGAGACCCTGAATCCCAAGGTCCGGGGTCATGGTCATGACACTGAAACATTATCTGGTATCCCCAGATCTCTCGCCCCGGGGCAACTGGCGTCCACAACATATGACGCCTTAGTATCGGATTTTGCGGAATTTGTGGACAACCCCCATGAACCCTCCCCCCCACCCCCTGCTTACACCCCCAACCGGGAGTACCTGTCACCCAAACCTGCAACCATGAACAATAAGTGCACCACCACCCGCGCTGGGCTGCCCGTTGAAGTGGTTATGTCCCATAAGTTAAGCGTCTCCTGCATCAACTGGTCAACTGGGAGGAAGCGCAAAGGGAACGTTATGCCCCTCGTCGTTGAGGGCCCGCCTGTGCCTCAGCGGTTCTCATGTCCTTCCATTTCCCCCCGGTGAATTATCTTCTGTGCTGTCTGTGCTTGGGATGGGTGTTTGTCCCCGAGTCGGGGTAGTATGGCCAGACTCCCTTCTTGGTGTATGTCCCTTGGATCTTGGAGAGGATAGGACCTGGGTTTCTTGCCAGTCCCAAGCTTCTTTCGGGTTCTGGAACACGTGAACCGTGTTGTTGTGATACAGCTTGAGAGTAGCCGGTAAGAACAGTGCATATTTGATGCTCAATGCTGCCAGCTTTCGCTTGATGTAATCGTAGGACTGACGGGCCTTTTGGACCTCTCGCGTATGTACGTAATTGGGCCCTTTGAGCGTGCCATGTGGAGGATTGTGTCCCGGTCTCGGTAATTCATGAGTTCGGCTATTACCATTCGTGACGGCACTCCGGGTACTGGTTTGCCCGAGGGGACTCTGTGCGCCCTCTCGATGGAAAAAAATTTGGAAAGCTTTTGGGGAGCCATTAAATCGGCAAGTAGGTCCTCTAGGCAGAGCTCCATGGACGGGTCCTCTTCCCGTTCGGGGAGCCCAAGGATGCGAAGGTTGCTACGCCTGGAACGGCCTTCACTGTCCTCAGCCCTAGCTTCGAGATGGGCAAGTTTTTTTCTCCATTTGCGTTAGGCGTTCCTGCGCTCTCTGTGCCGTATCCTCAGCGTCTGAGATCCTCTGTTCTGTTTCCCCCACCCGGGCCGACAGGTTCCGGAAGTCTTGGCGGAGAAAGGAGACCTCCCGAGGACAAGCCATCGATTTTCCTTTCCACAGCTGTCCTCGATTCCCCAATGGCGGTCATAATGTCCGTGAGGTATAGTACCTGCCCTGTTTTGCTGGTTGGAATGCCTTTTCCAGCTTGGTCGGTGGTGGAGGGGGCCTTCGCCGAGGTGGCAGTGGTGTATTTGTCCATGTTGTTCTGAGCTGTGGTCTTGCGGAGTGTGTGTTGCCCCATTGGGGGGGGGTAATCCCCGAACCTTGGGTCCAGGAGGTGGCAACCAGTGCATCACCCGAGCTCTTGCAGACGCGGTGGTGGTGTCCGGGAGGGGGGGACCGAGGCCGCTGTTAGTGGTTGCCCCGTTGATTCTATAGAGGGAGGGGACCCCAGGCCAGTATATCTTCTGTGGATTCTTTAATATTATGTGGATCCTCTTGGTCGAACTGTGGCCCTCCGGGTCTCCCCAAGTCCCAACCAGTCTATGCAGGTGGGGGGGCCCGAGGCACTTGCTTGTGCGTTACGGCACCAATGCTCACTTCCTCATTATGTGCCATTACAATGGTGGCCTTGGGGCTCTTGACCGCCTATGCCCGGGCTACCCAGGACCCGCTCGCCTGCTCCGCCACGTGAAGAGATGCCGACCCGGATGGCTATGGCAGCCCGGCCCCCGAGACCCACCGCTGGTAATTAGGGGTCAGCCTGGGCCCCCCCCTCTGTCACACCTCCCTCCCCTGGAGGCAGCTCAGCAGGACCATGGGGGGATGGTGCCTAGGGGCGCAGCGGTCTGGACCAGCGACCCCCGGGGCAGGCAGCTGAGGCGCAGTCCGAGTGTGCCCAGTCTTTCCTTTCGGCTCCGCTCCAACCTGACTAATGGGAACAGCAGGACCGTGCGTCAGACTTCCTCGTAGGGGCAGGCTGTCTCCGTGGCCTCCCAGTATCCTACCTGCTGCACCTCTCCCTCTCAGAGGTGGCTCCAGGTCCCTGGGGACTCCTGAAGGCCAGGGCACCTCCTCGTTCTTTGCTCCCGGCGCGCTTCTCCCCCCTGGAGGCAGCTCGGCAGGATCACGGGGGGACAGCACCCGGGGATCGCGGATGCCCGACGCAGCGGCCCCCGGACCCGACACAGGTCGCTGTTGTCTGGCCTGTTATGGAGAATTCTCTGTTTAGGCTGAATTTCCTAACCTAGTGAGTCCCCCAGCAGCTATGCTGGATTTCTGGAGTTTGTTTTTTTCTCCTGCCAAGAGTGAGACTCTTTTTCTCCCACTCTTGGACATGATTTATGGTGTTTCTTTGACTGCTAATGTGTTTTATGGGCTATGGGGTCCTTTACTCCATAGGGTCTCATGTGTTTTTACTATGTGTGTTACACAGCACCCTCCGTGCAGTGACACAGGGGTGTCATAGTGACACCCCACCATAGACTCCATACCCTGGGACTGACTACTGTCTCCCAGGGCATGTAAAGTCACCATTGGCTTTACAAGTCCCAAATTATGAACAGAAACCAATACAAACCATCATATTGTGGACGTACTGGTCGGGGCAATTCGATTGCCCCGGGGTCTGTTAGTCGAGGGGGCACGTCTCCGTCCCCCCTGATCGAGTTTTGGCTGGTGGCAGTGGATACTACTTTTTATATTCGACCGCGAATATATCCCTATGGGAGTTTCCCATTGTTCCAGTCTACCAACTTCTATTATTTAATTCTCATAGCCTCGAACATACTGCCGGTTTATTTATTTAATATTAATTCGCCGGTTGGTATTTTTTGCCAGGACTCGATTCTAAAATGGCGTTTGTGTTCTCTTCTGTGACTCCAACCCGAATCGAGCCCTTTGTTCCACTTTTGGCAGGCTTCTCCACAGAAGCCTCCAAAAGTGGTGCCACTCTGTCTGGGTACCAGAGGGGGTGTGGGAGGGGGTTTAGGCACCCTGGACTGAGTTACCTTGGTAACTCAAGTCGCACTCTTGTGTGATTGGCCCCGGCTCACCACTTAGCATGTTTGATTGACAGCTAGGCTGAGTGAATGGGGTGTGCTGCATAAAAGCAGGGCTTTGAGGATGGAACTTCATAAGTCGCCACAGGACCTGAGAATCCGACGAGGGAGAAGCTGAGCCGACCTGTTACGACGACACCACTGGTGGAGCCCTGCTGAACTGACTCACCACTTCCCAACGACAGAGGAGATCTCCATGCTGGAGAGTCTTCTTCCCTTGACTGGTGGGCACAACCAGTATACCTTCTTTTCTCGCATCCCAGGACGTCTCGTGGTCGAATTGCCTGTGCCAAGCACCCCGGCAACCGGATAGCCACTTAACACTGGACCGCGAACAAAAGGACCGCTCCTTTTACCTGAGAACTCCGCGGCTGGCTTCTTCCCCGGCAGTGCAAGGGACTCCTGTCTTCCTCTCCGACGAGATCCTCTCTTCCCCCGGACGAAGCACCGACTTGCATCCGCTGCCAGGAACAACTGCCCCCGCTGGAGTATTCTCACCACTTTAAGGTACCGTGTCCGCCAGGCCTCCCTTTCTTAAGATTGCTACAAGGTAATAATAATCCCTTAACCTTCTGGACTGGGCTGGCCGCCTTGACCATCTAACTGGTCCCTTTCTTTTGGTCCAACTCTTTCTGAAACTTTTTGAGACTTTCGTGCACTTTTCAACCGTGTGACCTTGGACACATTTCGTTCTGATCCTCTCAAAGTGGATCTGGCTTTCTGAACTCTACCTTCACGGTTTGACTCTGCCTTCCTCTCTTGCTGTGTTCTTGTGAAAGTGTTGGGAACTGTTTCAAAGTATATTCTGCTCTTCTCTCCCTTTTAAAACGAATTATTAGAGTGCCATCTCCGTTAAGCGCTCACCGCTGTCTGAAAATAAGTGGGGCTTTACTTAAGACTTGTCTAATATTCTTTTAAGGGAGTGTATTTCTTTTAGTGACCGTGTTTTTGAACTGCTTAATATTAGTGCCTGTGTGTTTTATTAGATGTGGTTTTAAATAAATAATTATCTCTTTTACACCAAGCTCTGGTCAGTGTTTGCTTGTTCTACTATGTTCTTTTGACCTATTGTGAATACTCTGGATACTGCCTAACTCTTTTTGAGGGAAGTCTGACTGCTCAGCCACAGCTACCAAGTGAATCTGTGTGGTACAGTTGCTACCAAGTGGGTTTACTGCCAAACACCTGTAGTCTTAAATCTTTTGCAGTGGTCCCAGAGGGAACTGCACAGGTTTCTGCCTAACACGGCCCAACTATGACAGCCTTCTTGGTGCCACGCCTAAGCCCGCAGAAGCAGTCGGGCCGTATCGGGGGAGGCCGTCGGTCCCGCCACCCAGAGCTCCCTCGTAGGGTCGATATGCCTCCGCAGCCGCCCTGCGCCTCCCGCTCTCCGAGGCCGCCACCGCTCGCCCACACTCCGACTGTTTCGGCTCCACTCCGCGTTCTTTGCCGCCCGTTCGAAGGTGGTGGTGCTGTCCTCCTGCGCAGCGGCCCACCAAGTTTGCTTGGCGTTGTAGTTCGGCCTCCTTCCCGCGCAGAGCACCGTGGCCGTTGGTCTGTGTTTTTGCCACCGGGCAGCACCGATTTCAGCCCAATTTTCTGCAGGGTATTATCGGTCCTTTCTACAGCAGGAACGTGATACTTCAGGAGATTAGTTCTGGGATAAAGACAGGATATTTGCAGGATCACTGGCAGCCCAGACGGAGCAGCAGCAGAATACGACTGCATCCGTTGGCTGCGCAACAGCGCCCCCTCTATTTTTGTTATTTTTGACTTGCCGTATATTAACTTGTGTTATATGTAAGTGTGAGGGACAGATTCCTTTTGCTACTGTGTTTCCTTTAGTTTATTTTCGATAGGCAGGGAAATCCTCATCAGGGTAGGGATAATGAGGTAATGGTCAAACACTTTTGAGTTAATAAAATGGCATTTTATGAAAAATCTCTACCAAGTTATCTGCCTCACATTTCTGACCCCTCAAAGATAGATGAGGGAGGAGATGGATGGATGGAGGGAGAAAATGGAGGAAGGGAGGATACCGATGGATGGATGGATGGATAAATAGAGAGAGCAAGAGATAGAGGATCAAAGGGATGGGTGTCATAGAGGGAGTGAAGATGAGGGGAGGTTGAAGGAGTGATGGAAGGAGAGTGTGATGGTTAGGAGTACTACTGAGAGGAAGTGATAGTGAGTGTGAATGAAAGAGGTGGGCATTGGTCGTCCCAGGGCTATGCATAGCCACAATGGTAGTCGCACATGCACCTTTTGTTCAATTGATGTGTGGCTGTAAAACCTTTTGAGTCTCGAGTGTTGGGGGTACAGAGTCGCGGATAGAGAGCCATACAATCGGACACAACAATCGTGACATTGCGATGTAGGGTGTTGAGTTAAAATGTTGTCACAAGTACACAAAAAATAAAAATGTAAAAAATATACAGAGATTAAAACAAATCCAGAATGTAATGCCTATGAATAGCGATTGGAGTATCATAATCTTGATTTATTGGGGACATAATAGTGAAGTATGGAAACATGGACAACGGTTGATTTAAATGCATTTTTTTCAAAAGAGTTCCCAAACAGAGTTCAAAAAGAATAAGAAAGACAAAACAACTGATAGAATAATTGGTCTGTATATTCAGACAATGACATAAACATGCTATAAAAAAGATGAATACAAAAGTTACGCATGAAAACATGGGGATTTCTTTGAATATTTTAAAGAATTGACTGAAGCGAATTACAAAAATCAAGGAATGGAGAAAAGTACAAACTGACAAATGTATGAGCAAGAGCTGTAGAACAAACGGGCAATACGTACATACGATATGCATTGATTTTGAGATTGTATATGAGCAATAGGTGTTTGGTTGACGTAATGAAAAATAAGAAGTAAGATTTAAGTATAAAGTAATACAAACACTTGTTTTATTTAAAAAGAAATAAACTGTTATACATCGGTAGGTCTCCAGATAAGGGTTGTACCAGGCATTTCTAGGCAATAAAATATTGGAAATACAACACCTTTTATTTTTCTGTGCATTTCATTTACACACTGGTTGAGAACATAAGGCAGTGCAAAGGTCAGGTCACTTAACAGAAACCAGAACATATTTTTTTGATCTGCCTGGATGAAATTGCATGCCTTTTGAGAAGCAGTCTGAAAACCGGACATGTGTTCTCTGTGTGTGCATTTAGACTTCCAGAAAGAAATCGCGCATAGAGTGTGATAATTAAAGATTTCTTTTGTTTCATTTTCTAAGCATGTTATTGTCCTATCAGTAATAAGATAGAAAACTTAGTTACTATTGGAAGTATCCTTTGTAGCAAACAAATTATGCTTTAAGTGAATGCATGGTTGCATTACACAAGCATTTTTCAAAGTTCCTTTGTTTGCATTTATCATCAAGATGAATATTGTGGTGTGTTCTTTCATATTAATGTGTAGGAAAAGGTTTTTTTATCAATGTTAATATATTGTTTGAAGCCAGACATCTTTGCTACACATCTGTTTTATTGTGCTCTGTACGTTTTCAAGTTTAGTCATGTTTTGGTTGCCTGTCGCATACATTATTTAATCTTGTGTAGGCAAATCATTTTTACTCAACAGTTTAATCAACGCTCTAATTACAAAAAGTTTGTAAAATATTTGTACGTCTTAACCATTTATGGGGCATGGATGAGTATGGAATGTCTAGTTTAAACATCCACTAATCTTAACTTGCAGCCAATGTGTTAAATGGTACTATAATTGGTTATAAGGCCCTTGCTCGCACTTCAGTGATTGTCATTACCACCAATCACAGGGTTCACAGTATCTTTCAATTTCCAAGACTAAAATATTAACATTGAAAACCTGACACTCCAGCCAAAGCAAGCATTGTTCAAAACAGTAAAAATGAAATGGTTTAATTTGTAACTGAAACTAAGCAAGGCACGTCCATGTAGAGGTAATACAAATACGTATTTACCTTTAGTGGTTCATGCAGACTTCAGTCAAACTTCTAAGCACTGAAATTATTGCCTCATTCAATAATTTACTGACTTCTGACGGATGTAAGTCAACTGCCCAATAAACATTTGACCATGAGATTCTGTGCATATAAAGGAAGCTCAAGAGTGTTAATGCACGTGTTCCATTGGTGAGAGGGTGCTGCTTCACTCTGTGTTTTGTCTAATTGTGAGAGAAACCTGCTTTTCTATCACAATGTGGACTGCTGACACGTGAGAATCATTTCCATAAAGTTAACCTTTTGCACGTGTTGGCTGGATGTGACATACATTTTACTCTCTTGTGAAGGAGAAAATTCAGTTTACAGCCTTTAAATTGCATTTATTCACCTCAAAATCTTATCTGGAGCACTACATCTGTGTGGACAAGAAATGGAGAAACCTGTATTTCATTTTTTTTCACATTTAAAAATGTAAGTGATAAACAATATAACATTAATTAGTTGGAAGAAATATGCATAAAATTATACAGATATCTGGACAAAAGCAATCTACCATGTAAGGATGAGGCAGGCAGACAGATTTGGGAAAATAAAAATCAGCCTTTTATTCAGGTATGCAAAGAATAATTTGGAAAAATAGGAAAAACAGAACTTCAATTCAGTCTTCTGCTTCTTCCTTGGTAGGGATGAACCTGTTGCCTCCTTAGGTTAATCCTCATTCGCCCAGAGCGTCTCTGGTGCTGGTGTTGCTCTCTTTCCCTCAGCTCGGGGTGTTCTGAAAGAAATGAGATGAAACACACTCAGTCCGTTGTCAGTCTCTTCTTTAAATACGGAAGAGAGTTCTTTTGACCAATCAGAGGGGACTTGTTTGTTGAGTCTATAAATACCCCCATAAGCCCCGCCCCCTTCCTCTCTGTCCGAAGGTTGCCATGATGTCTCATCCGCCGTTCCGATTGAACCGCACCTGGTTGTTTTACCTGGTCCCTCTGGGGTTTTTCCCTTCCACGGTTTGCTGCCAAACTGACGAACAGGTGAGTTTCGTGTTTGTATGCAGGAGCGGGGAGCGGGTATCGTCAAATCTGTGACACATACTTTGTCTCGCTCAGCATCCGTTTCTGGTTGCTCCTCACTGTTAATAAACGGACGCCAGAGATGCCATTCACTTTCCTCGTGGTCCTGTCCCATGGCCATTTGTCTCCGCACCAGCCTCCGCAACCCCCTCCCACTCGCGCCCGAGCTGAAACCTCAGTTCACTGGCCGCAAGCCCTTCGTTGAGCTCCATCCCGTCTGCTCGGCGACCTGGCCAGAAACCTCCCTCCGCCCGTGTCTCCCTCTTTGACCCGTGGCCGGCACCAGATTCTGACACGGCAGGCTGTCCTGCCTCTACATGTTCACATACCACAAATGTAATTTCTGTAAAAGCAAAAATAAAAATGAATGTACAGAAATTGGCACAAAAAATCACTAACTCACATTTTTTTTAACTCATTTAATTCTTTAAAAAATGTGCATTTAAATGAATGTAAAAAAATATTTTTAGCAATAAGGTATAAAAGAAAATGTGTTTCTAAAGTAAACACTTGTACAAAAAGAAAACCTTTTTAAAGACCACACCACTTCTTTTGAATCTTGTCTGTTATGCCCCAATTTTGACTTTTTGGGTCAACCACATTAGCAATGTTCTTTGGCATAGACTGTCCCCAGGCAAGATATTCTGTTGTCAGTTCATGTGTTTGTATTGGCAGCACAGTCAAAGTCTGATCTTTCACAAAGTTAAACAATTGCATCTGCTTTAATTCTGGCGTACCCACCAATTGTTTAAACACCATGGTATTACACAGCAAACTAAGTACTAGCAGTTTTCACGTGTTCCCTACGTTCCCATTGTGAGCAAGTACAGCCAGCCTTGTTCGGGCCTCCATTAACTCAATGCCAAAATGCAACATTTTAGTTTTATACTTTAGGCCAATATTGTGGAAAACCTTCAAATCCCCAGTGTGGAAAAATTCAGTAAGGTAATTAAAATCTTTGGTAAGCACTTTGTCGCAGTCTATCTTGTGAAAGGCTGTGTGTGCAAGGGAACCTTGCACCAACCACTTTATTTTTTTACGCTCCTGCTAGTCACTCAGTGGTCCATGTTCACATCCATGTGGTAATGTTTATCCTTCCATGAGTGTTTGCTTGAAGAATAAAGGAGCAGTGAACCCCACTTCTCAACCAGAATCTGAACTGAACCCTCACGTTTTTGAATTGAACACTATTGTAGCAGGTGGACAGTGACCATTTTAGAATTTCTTCTGACCCCCCACCCCCTATTCTTTTTTTTTAAAAAAAAATTTTTTTTACCTGTAGCATTAACTTTTTTGGCTATTGATTTGGTGATGTGCCATACATCAAACTGCTCTTGCATTACCTTTGCTATGGCCAGATGCCTGTCCATGGCTATCCATTCTATTTGCAACCCCCTTGATTGTAGAAGTTAAATGAATTTAATGAAACCATATTTCTCCATTACATCAAAGAATGAATATTCTGACATTTGCACCACGACACGGCTCACAACTTTTTGGATGTCCATGTTCTGGAAGTGATGAGCGCAGTACTTTGCTGAGAAACCAGGACTGTCACACTGTCCATCACCAGCAATCCTGAGCCTTTTGCCTCTCTGATATTTGTAGTATGAAGTTTTAGCAATGAACTCCAGTCGTAAAAATTTACAGAATTTTGAAATCGTACTAAACGTTGATGCTCTGAATAAAAGAGCATAAGAACTTATTACATTTCCTGCTGCAACTTTTTCAAGAATGGGTTGAGCGGACCACGGAAATGTTGAATGGTCGTGCACGCATCTCCCTTTGATAGTCAGGTTGGTGCCTTTTGACTTCTCAAGAAAACTTCCTCAATGGCACCCCATAAATACTCACATGTTTCCCATACCTGCATTTAACAATGTTTTTAAATCTCAAACCAGCAGCTGGATAAAACAATGTTTTTAGATTCCTTCAATAGTCCTGCGATATAGTGGATTTAGATTCTATGGCGACGGTTGATTCTTCCGCACTACCCATGGTGTAGTCGGGGCCAAGCACATCGTCATCATTGAATTTAGAAGATGCCTCAGTGATTTCAATCTGTGATAGTTCTAGATTTTGATCTAGATTATAGATTATATCTTTGTTAGATAGCATTACCTTTGATGGAGTAGATTGTGTGAGAGGATCAGCAACTCTCCTGTTTTGTCTCCGTTCTGGTGGACGTTGTGTGCTGTAACAGTGATCCATCATTACTTTCCAGGATTGCTGATGAGATTCATTTCAAATTCTGGCCACCCAAACTCGTCCCTCCCCCACTTCCTCCCCCCCTTCCACCACGACCCCAGTCCCTCATCTTCCCTAGTAAAAGCCCAAACTCGCTCCTCCCATCATCACAATCCCAACCACTTCATCTTCCCTAATTTAAAAAGAACAAATCCCAAACCCTCGACCCTCCCACAAAGAGCCCTCCACAGGCACTGCTTGATGTTGCTGGGGAGCTGGGAGGGGGATGGGGGGGGGGAAATGTATGTGACCCAAACAGCACTCTTCTTGGAAGTTCCCACGGCAGCGTTGCCCTGGCAGCCTGTGAAGGACAGAGTATAAGGGCAATTTCCTGTTTGGCTGTTTGCCTTGCGCCCAGCTCTGCGCTGCAGCCCCTGCTGACAGAGAACCACAGACAAAAGGTAAGGTATGACGCAACATACTCACAAAAGTTTGAATCCATCATTTGTTCACCACATGAACATCTACTGTTTGAATCCTGCTAATGTGAAGTCTTGCCACGTGGAATTTTTGCAGTTTTCAACTTTGCCACTTTAATTGTTGCGACTGTGAGGTTTACACCTTTTTGAGTTCCCCTGTTTTTGAATTTTCTCCACTTTGAATCTTACTACTGTGTGGTTCCACCACCTGGAACTTTGCAGTCCTGATTTTTGCCACAGTGAATTTTTCTACTGCGAAGCATAACCACTTTGAACTCCACTACCACGAGGATTCACCACTTTGAGTTTTGCTACTGTGAGATCCTTTCCAAACCTTGAATTTTACTACTTTGTGGTTTTCACCGCCTTTTGAAATGTTGCTCCCCGAAGTCTCACCGTTTTGAACTTTCTGTTCTGAATCTTGCCCATCTGAATTTTGCTACTGTGAAGTCTCACCACTTGGGAATTTTGCTACTGTAATGTTTTCACCACCTCATTTTGCTACTGTCAGACTTCTGCTTGGAACTTAAAGTTTGAACATTTGTTTTTGTTTTTTTAACTTCCTACTGCTTGAAATTAGCGATTGAATTACCCACTCAAAAAACATACTGGCTTGGTTTGTATTGCTTCTGAAATTCAGCCTCTCTTATAACAGCACTGACTTGATCCTGCTGCCCTAATAATTCACCTTTCGAAACTCCCACCGCTCTGGACTCGCCTGCTATTCCCCAGGGATCCGTCATCCAGGTGGTCAGGACACGGCCATTGCTATTGGATCGAGTTCCTGGGGGTGGAAGTGGGACCTCGGAGGGTGGGACTGGGTATGCCCTTTCCTGTAACACCTTTTCCCCCCATCCTACCTAGAAGCTACCCCCCCTTTCCTGACGCAAACACTTTCTCAGAGACAGTTCATTGTGAGCGACAACGGACTAACAGAGCCGTGTACCTGACATGTCCCAACACCCTGGTCAGGCAATTACTAATCATTACACACACCTGACTCCCATCACACTTCCCCACACGGATAAAAGGCGGAGCACGAAAGCACATTCTTAGTGAGGAAAAGCACACAAGGAAGCAGCAGTTCCAAGATGGCAATTTTAAGACGAGGAGAAAGGCGGCGAGACCGGACATGGTTGCAAGGAGGGAAGTGCCTTTTGACCTCTAGAACCTGTTATATTCAAGAGCCTAAGACCGGGAATTGATGCTGATCTATTCTACACTGTGCATCAAAGGTATTCGGGGTGCTCCTGTGTTGATAACCCCGGCCGCGAGGAGCGATTGCCGCCATGGTACTGTCCTTGTAGAAAGCCTGCAAGAAAGCCGCACCAGTAAAAGCAGCATAGCCGGTGAGTTGGAGAAACGGATATGAAATCATCTTGTGTATGAACCAAGGTTGCAAGCGGCAATATTGTATGAAGAAATCCACAAAGGAAGTGTTTGAAGTGCAAGTGATGAGATGCGCGAACAAGTGGAAACTAAAGGAGTGAATGTACTGTGAAAAAGCCCAATAAAATACCGGGTACAGAGTGGTCTGGCACCACGTGGGTGCTTATTTGAAGGTCTCTGTAAGGTATCCAACTGAATGGCAACTGCATTGTAAAAGAGGAACTTTGTATCGGTGGTCCCTCGACGGACCAAGTTAAACCCTGTGCACAATCGAAAGTCTTCGATAAGCATAAAGTGAAACTGCAATTGGTCCGAGCCTGGCTGAGGGAGACTAATTGAATATGAAGGTGGGATTTAAGCCAGGATGAGGGGGATCCGGGGCGAAGTGTGAGTCACCCAAGAAGGAATAAAAGGATCTGAATCCGGCTGAGGGGATCCAGGGAGAGACATCCAAATTATATAATTATAAGAAGGAAAGAACTTTCTATTTTTGTTTTGTACATCAGGTCCTCCGAAACGAGAGACTTTGATGGAAAAGAGACTTGAGGCCAGAAGGCCCTGGTGCTGGAATTGGAACTGTATCCTTGTGTCAAGGAAGCCAGTGTGTGTGTGCTTGGTGTGAGTGAATCCCTGTGCTGAAAATGTGGGGAAGGGAGGCCGGCGGCCCGAACATCCTGACGTATCATTTTGGGAACAGTTCTTTCTTTTTCATGAACATTCCCCCACACTATTTGAAAATTAGCAGTAAGGATTGGTTTTTAGGTTTTTTAGTATAGGAACTTTTATTTTGACAAGACTCCACTAGGACTACATTATTATTATTATTATTATTATTATTATTATTATTATTATTATTATTATTATTTAATGGTTGCAGCTTGCTCCCATCTGTAGATTTAGGTCTAGATAGGCGTTTTTCACTCCCTTGTGAAAGTTCAATAAACACTCTTGAACTGTGATCACTTGTGTTTGTCTTTCATTGATAACATGCCTTCCTTACACCTCTCACCAAGATCCCTACACCTCAGTGATGGAGGCCATCACAACCCTCAGGATCCCCCAACACCATCACAGGAGTGTCACCAGTGTACTCTCCTGCCAGACTTCTCTTTGCAATTACAAATACCTTTTATAGTTCCTCTTTATTATA
The DNA here is from genome assembly GCF_040938575.1 of Ambystoma mexicanum. Taxonomy (NCBI): domain Eukaryota; kingdom Metazoa; phylum Chordata; class Amphibia; order Caudata; family Ambystomatidae; genus Ambystoma; species Ambystoma mexicanum. The sequence goes on from NC_090926.1 coordinate 185,341,424, forward strand.
CAAGAAGCATTTACCCTTCTTCCTGACTTGGTGTATATGTACTTGATATCTTTGTTTTTACTTGGCTTCCTGCAATCTCGCAATGTTTTACTTTGCTTCCAGTAATCTCACAATCTTCAGAAACATCTGTCCTTTTTATTCATACAAATCTTCTTGCCGTTTCACTTTTGTAACTTGTAATGCTCTTCAACGCAGTCGCCGAAATCCCCAAGGTCCCCAATCTGCAATGGTAGACTCACTGGTTCGCTGTAGCGTTTCCAGGCTTCCTTACACTTACGCGGCGTACCTTTGCCAATGACATCACTCTGCGCGGCTCCGATGTCTCTCCAGGCTCTCTCGCAGCTCTGCTCCTGCACGCTGGCTTCTCTCTCGCCCCTGTTGAAGACGGTGCTGCTTCTCTTGGCCGCCGGACGCCCAGCGCTCACACCACAGTTCTTTCCTTTTTCTCGGCCGATGAGTCGTTCCACCTTGCCACACTGGCTCAGGCCTCCAGCTTCTACACGCTGACTTGTGCCTCCAACCTCTGTCCGCCGTGCCTGAAGGAATCACATCTCCTGAGCTCGATTTCTCATCGCAATGACTATTTTTAAAGGTTCGGCACACCAGGGGCTTGATTCAATTACTAGCACGTTCACCATGCTTGCTGCTCAATATCAATTTCTTCATCTTCCTTCGTCTCACTACTTGAGGGTTCATAGAAGTTGAAGTCTATTGACATTAACTGAGGATTTAGGTGGTTGAGAGTAAAAGTCCATTAATGGTTTGTTTAAAGGTCATTAATAGGTTCACATGGATGATCAGTTATACCTGAACGAGAACTAATGTGGCAGTAAGCCATTAGGGTATTGGGCAACAGGGAGTCTCCCTCATGGGAATGTGGGGGGATACCACATCTCATCCAATGAAGCCATGACATCTCCCCGGTGACGATCTCCTCCCATGTGATCCTCCTTCATAAAGCTGCCCCAAGGGTCAGGATCAGGTAGCGGCTGCATTTCCCCTGGCCACATGGTAAGAGGCTAACGCTGGGGAATCCGTGATGATTCCATTGGATTCATCACAGGAACGACTGGGGAAGTGACAAAGGAGAGTGGGAGAGGGAAAGAGTATAATGAAGGGAGAGGTAGGATAAAGTGTTGGCGTGAGGGGTGCATAGGCTTCAAAGGAAAAGGATTGAGTGGGGCCTGACTGTCTGAAAGACCACACTTCTTGCACAAAATATATTGTGGTATCTAGGATTCACCTTGATTGTTCCCTGAGGGGGATAGTTAGGAAGGGTATTCACCCTTAAGCCATCATTACCAGGGCGCGAGATGTTTAGACAGTTAGGGTCGCCCATCTCTAGAGATCATCCTGCTGTTGAAGAACTCCGGAGTTGGAAAGAACTGCCCAAGCCCCTTTTTGAGAGGGACAGACCCTAGTGAGCCCACTGTTGAACACTTAAACTAAAACCCTTAAACTGTCTTCGAGAGTTGATTTGTTCTTGAGGCCATCTGTAACACTGTAACAGAGGATCCTAGTGGATGTGAATAAATAAGGCTACCCCTTTCGCAGGCTCTGTCAAATTCAAAAATTGCAGTGTCACATGATGTTATGTGGGTGGAGATTGCTGTGTGGTTACACCTCTACACATAGGAAGAGAGGAGAGTTTTGGGAACAGCAAGAATCTGCACAACAGGAGAAAAGGAGATTGGAATTCCAAATGGAATTAGCTGGTTAGGAAGGCTCTTTTCAGAGTGAAATGAAGGCGGAAACCATTCCCAAGACAGAACCAGATTGCCTCACTGGGATTTTGCAAGCAGGTGGACAGACTGAATGGAAGAGATTGCCTGATTGAGTTGCCTTGAGCTGGTTGATGTCCTGACCTGTCCTGGGTGTTTGAAACGCAAACCAGAAGTGTGTATAATAACAGCAAAGCATTTAAACAAATGTCCAAGATTGAATTAAATCCCAGATAGTAATTTAAAGTATTAAGGGAAACCCTGTTTGTGTGGAATGAATGACGAGCCTTTTATTGGCTTGAAAGGCACCAATCACAAATATTCCTTAATGAAAATATTGAACTGGGGTTTTGAGAGGGCGGACCTGATTCCTAGATAATAGTGAGGGAGTTGGATGTTGGTTTCAGAATTCCTAAAAAAATAAATACATTTCTGAACACAATTCTTTACAATAATTGTAACCAAGTCAATCCTGCAAAGAAAATCTTGTATCCATGTCTAAGCTAGAAGCCAGTAGTGTGCTACAGATGGTGTTTATCTCTTTAGAGTTGAATTAGTCCTAGAATAAGAAAGACATATGTTGCCAACCCTTGGTGAAGTGTATTGTTTTTTGTTTGAATTATTATTCTAGTGATTTTTCTTTTTTTGTTGTTGATCAAACAGGCAATGCCAATGTGTTTGTTTTATATTGGAGATGATTACTTATTGTCTAACATAGTTATTCACATTTGCTTTTATACTTGTGGTTGATCGTGCACATTGTGAATGTAAACCTAAGTGCTGCATGCTGGTTGGACTGTCCCAACATTGAACGTTAGGTGACCACCTTTAACTTCTTGATTTAGTATTTAAAAAGAATATGCAGATTAAAAATAGTCTATTTTTAGCCCTAGATTATGGGGTGTGATTGTCATGGGGAGCGAGCGATATTATTTCAGGTATATTTCTCCACAAAATGAATCCATTATTAAAAAGTAAATATATTCTATAGCTATCAAAGGACACAGAATTAAGCTAATTGAAAAGCTCAAATGATAGCCGCTGCTGAGCACGATATCTACTATAGCCAGTAATCACTACACATTGTAGTAATCTTTAACCTACAGCACACCTTACAATAGCCGAAAATAATAAAAGGCAAACCATCCAGGGTTTGGATGTAGTGATAATGCTAGTTTCCCTGTCTTGAATTCCAGGACACGAATGCAGCAAGAATCACAATTCTAAGGAAAGTTGCACAGGGTGCTAGTAGGGATGGTTGAAAGCAAATTCACGACATTTAATGCAGCGTACAGATGCTCGTAACAAGGAGAAGATTAAACAGTTTGTAGGCTGAAACTGGTCACTGTTAGCAGGTTGTTTTAAGTCTAGTACTATGAAAGGAGGCTTGGTATTGTGCCTCAAAAACCAAGTTGTCCACTCTAGTTTATAGCATAAACCATTTGTAGCGTCGGCACAGGCCAAATGTGGAACTGAAGGGGAACTCTGTTGAGTCTTTTTAGGGTCCATTGACTTTTTATTTTTTTGGATCACTGACCCATTTTTGGTGGTCAGAGGGACTTCTACCCAAGCCCACACCCATGCCGCTGAACCCCTACTCGCTTGTTAAGAGATATAGTCCTGGGAGGCCTGTAAAGCTCCTGGGCCCAGTGGTGCTTCTTAGGGCTGTGCAATATGGACCAAAAGTCATATCTTGATATTTTTGGGATGAATAGTGATATAAAATATGTCTCGATATTGTTTGTGGATTAAATGGTCAGTTGTAAGCCGCTAGCTACATGCGAGCTGTCACGAACACCTTTTATAAGACATTGATCAAAATAAAGTTCAAATACAGGGTTCCTCTTCCTGTTTGAGAATACACACAGCTGTGTAAATATCAAAATGTAAATACGAAATAGTAGAATATGTAATAATGTATATATCTCAATGTTCACAACATTCTCATCTCTAGTAGATTTTGAAAATATATTGATATATCTCCCGACCCTAGTGCTTTTTAAGCACCCAATTTGTGACTGAGGGTGCGTTATAGCTTCCTACAATGGTTTTAGGGGATAGGCTGGCGGTGGCAGCTTTTTCTTTCTGGCTTCACAAGGGTGCAGGCCGCTTTTACTGTATTGATAACCCAATGTGCATTTTCTTTTTAGCTATTAGGGTACCAAAGTCTTTTCTAATCTATACTCTCAGCAATTTCATTTTGGGGCTTCCTTTTTTCGGGGAAATCACTAGGCAGGCCTAAAATTGCAGATGTACCCACGTGGGCTCTTTGTGATCCCAGCAAGACATCCGCCATATTGATTTTGACTGGCTTACACCACTCCCTGTCTCTGTGATGGCCATATCACATCCTTTGTGAGTGGTCTGGGTTGAGTGGTCAATTTAGGGGATATCCAGATGGTCTAGCTTTCTACCCTTTGTTCCTAGTCCTCTATTGTAATGGGTGGCCTGTGTTAGGCCAGCCCCTTTGAGTGGTGGTAAATAAGGCGAAACCTTTACCTAAGCTTACAATTATACTGAAATTCTCAGAAGAAGCAGGTTTACTTGCCTGCTTAAGGGGTTTCCACCTGCTGCTTTGCTGCCTTGCTGTATTCAAAGGACCAGTCTGGCCATACTGGCTGGATGCTGTGTCCCGGACTGATCAGTTGGGTTTTCTGGCTACAGGTCTTCCTTTTGTAGGCCAGCTCCACCATCTTGCTGGTGCTTGGCCAGGCCTTTTGTGCTGTGACCGTCTCCAGGCCGTTTAATTGCTCTTTCCTACCAATTGTGTCCGCCTTGGTGCTGCTTTGGTGCTGCTCACTTGCATTACTTGAAATGGAGTTGAAACTCCAACACCCTTCCTTGTATGTTCATCAGGGCCATCCTAGGCCGCAACCACCAAAGTCTTCATCATGGAAACTGGCCTTTGCAGGTGGGCACATCTTTGTTATTTGAACTGCTGGAACTTCTTGGCCGGCTTCTCCTGATATTCTGGAGTCTTCCGAGGTGCTGCGTTTGATTTTTTCTTTGATGGGCTGTTGGCAAGGAAGGTGGTTTGGTCTTCTTTTAGACTGTTTATTTATTTTTATTTTGGTTGGCTGAAAAAAAAATCAACCTTACAAAATTATTCACATTGCAACAAACATTTTCCTATTTTAACAATTTAAAAGGACAAAAGGAAAAACAATTCATCAGTACGTATCTCAATGTTCAGCACCATAAACAATTCTCACAGTGAAGATAAAACACATGAAAATATATATGCAGCAACAAAACACTAATTTGGGGCTCACAGTGAATAGGAAGGAATAACTGCATTAACAAATTGGACCAATGCAATTCGAATAGATGTTTTAGCATTAGATAAAATATATGCCCAAATTTCTTCACTGGGTCGAGGAAGAGCAAGAGGATTACACATCTTAAACAATTGTTTACGAATTACCCTTAAAGCTTGACATCCCACAACCAAATGACGCAATGTTTCAATTTGACGAACATCCTTACAATACCGACAGTATGTTTCGTCGTTGGAAATAATCAGTCTTCTTCCTAGAATCTGTCTTGTGGCACACAGATTCAGTCGAATGCGCAACATGTGTGATCTAATATAGTTAGACGGACATTTCACTAGGTAAGGTTCCATAGTGCAAAGTTTTTTATGGGACCGCATTAAGGAGTCACTGTCCACATAGACCAAGCATTGACTGCGGGTATGTATCCAATCTGCCTGGTAGAGTGTTGGTGTCCTTGTTGGCCCGGGGGTTGAAGCCACTGTGCTGCATTTTCCTCTGGGGCTCGTGGTTCCCAAATCGAACATTAACTTTCTCCTGACGGTTGCGTTTGACCAAATCTGCATCTGTGGAGTAGAACTGGGCCTTTTACCAATCCACGCTGATTTTCTGTTGACTTTGTCCCATTTGATTTCTATGAGAACATTTTACTCGCCTGAAACTCTTCTAAAGCAACTTTGGCAGTATGTAAGTACACCTTAACATTTGTCCTGGATCCAGATTGGGCTCAGAGTTTCAAGCTAAAGACTGCCATTGTAGCAAACATCTGTGATTGTTAATCTATTTTAAAGTCACGTCTTCCACTTTTGCAAATGTGACTTGCTGTTTAGACTGTAACTACTATACTCTGAAGTGTAATGATGTAGTAGTTTTAGCTAACATGTATCTCGTCCTTTGGTTGGCTTGGCTGTGTTTTTATGTTCTTCCACCTCTAGAACCTTAATTACCTTTGTGTGCATTTGTACTTCAAATACTTTGACTTCGAGGTCTATAACGTATGTGACTTCATTAATGTTGGCATAGGGATACTGTAATGACTAATTTAACTATGTTTTATTGTCTGGGGCCCTTCTCTTCCCATCCCTTGTCTTTACATGCGATGTGCCTGCCAACCGGTAATGGCCCTTGTGACGAGGCACAATGCATCGACAACGTAGAGGGAATCGCCTTAGGGATGTTCAGTCCAGTAGCACTGGAGTGAACGATTTGGAACTCCATAAGGACATCTCCAAACCTTCCCTGTTGGCTAACAATGTAACGTCACATAAAAACATGTCTGTATGTCTAACACAACCATACTGCCATATTGGCAATACTGGAACGAGGAGGCCCGATGCAGATGTAGGAGGAAGTTGCGAGAACCAAAATGCTCTAGGCTTCCACGAATAAGAAACCGGCCCCATATAAGGGAGAGAGGCAGACGATACTGGGACATCATCATCAGTAGTAGTAGTAGTAGTAATAGTAGCAGTAGTCGAAGTGGTGGAAGCAGAGAAAGATAAACCAATAGAACGTAGTGGAAAAAAAGGTTACTTAATTCAACGAGCCAACAGAATAACAAATGGTGCAGCCTACCAGTTGAGGATGGAGGATTGTAGAAAGTAAAGCCCTACGAGATAAAGACTTTGTTGAGTGGTGTAATTGTCAGCAGAAGGAAGCACAACCATGACATACCAGTCCTGTTTCCCCAAGTCAAGACTGCAGCCAGGGAAGAGAGCAGAGCAGTCCAGATAAGAAGGTACAGGCTTGGACAGGGAGTGAAAACTTGGGACATGGGTCCCAGAGCAAGCTGTAAAAGCCCTGCAGCTTCTATGACTACGGGGTCACGTGGGAAGAAAACAATAATCTTAAGTAGGTAGACATGCCTGGAGAGGCTGGCGGACCGAGGCAAACTGGCGTAACTAGCAGCTCCTCTGTGGCAAAGGGGCAATGCTGCGTAGGACGAGAACGGGTGAACGCTAACCCAGAGGAAACCAGATTTATCCCAGTTAACCAATTGCTCCTCGGGTGGTGCTGGGCAGGAGCGTAAGACCTGGCCTATTGGAGACCAAATACAGGAAGTAAGTGGAGATGTGAGAAGAGGATTCCCCCTCGTCCCAGTGATTTTGGGAAATAAAATTGGCAGTACTTGGTAGGAGAACAAACCAAGTCTGCCACAGACAAGAAAGCACAGCTTGGATAAGGAGCATACCAAGCACAATTAAAAGTAGGATAAGGAAGTTAAGAGGAGGGAGTTAACCTCTTGGCCCGTGTGGATGGATTTGGCAGGAATCTTGCAAACATAATAGTACACATGGGATCCCCCGCACTGGAAATTTAGGGAAAGATCGGTTAAACTAAAAAAGATATTAAGAATGGAAAGAAATGCTGTTTCAGCCTAGTCCCCCGTTAATTTTCCCATATGGATAAAGTCTAATTTTTACTTGAGCATACAGCCAATACCGTTGGACTGAATTGGACCAGGTACAAAACAACTTGGGCACGAAGCGTTGACTCGATTTGCAGCAGGAGTCTTGGTGTATTGCATCAAGTAGCTTTAAGACATTTTAAGGAGTGGGTGCCCCTTCTCCCAAAATTAAAGCTGTATATCCTGTGGTGGATTGCAGCAGAGAGGCTAACAGGATTTTCAGAAATAAAAAAGCAACACTTCTTTCCCAAAATTCTATTGCTAATAACTGTTTGAGTTGCTGGATGGATTTTGAAAATTTCAAAACAAAGTGGGTCCAAAAGAAACATATTGGTGGAACATGTACAGTGGACATGGCCATGCTCACTGTCCAGGGCTGAAGGCTAGTGGGCCCAAAAAACATGTGTAGTGGCCACGTCCGAAGGACGTGGCCACTTAGTGGGTGTAAAAAAAATAAAAATATTGGAACATATACAGTGGAAACTATGGTATAACAAAACCCTTGAAATTCACTGAAAAACTTTAAAGTGCAGTTAAGCTGACCCGATTTAACACAAAACCCTTGAAATTCAGCGTATGTGGGAAGTTATGACTAGCTTACCTTGGAGCGTTCTCGTTACAAAGCTCATGAGCACATACATATTATAAGAGAAGGGATTCACAATGACATACAAAATGGCATTAATGGGGGACATCAACGGGACCCCGCCAACTTAAGCAGGTCATGACTTCCCACATCCACTGAATTTCAAGTGCTTTGTTGTGTTAAATCTGGTCAACTTAATGGCACTTTAAAGTTTTTTCCAGTGGGGGAAAACAATTATATAATATTTCAAAGAATGAAAAGCCTTGAGGAAAGGCAAATCTGCATGATTCTTTACCTAATATAGAAATCTGAGGAATTGTATCATAGAGCACTGGGGGCTGCTATGCACAAGAGCACATAACTTATCCGACCAATGGGGTTAAAGGACAGCAAAGGCATCAAAGGTCCACACTCCGATTCAAACAACCCCAGGACCCCGGTGGCATAGTGTGAGTGGGCTCCCACGGTGCATACTTCAGCACATGTTGAATAAGAAGGTAATTGCGGCGCACTGCAAGTGATCCCAACTGTTGCAGCCAAGGACGCTGACACTACCCCGAATAGCAGACCTGGTATAGATGGCATGATACGCAGTACCACACATGGCACAAAGAGACACAAGAGGGGACGCAGCCTGTGGAAAGAAGCGTGGGTGACTGTTGACACAAGCACGAGTCACGAACGGGGCAACTAGACGCAGGTACAAGACCGTGCAACTAACCAAGCCTACACCGGCACCAGGGAGCTGAGAAACGGATACCCAGTGGGGTGCTGCACGTGTGTGCCTGCCAGGTGACTAGACCAAAAAGGGTCTGGGAGACTATAAGAAGGGTCGGGTGCCCCACCATGGGGGTACCGGAAGAAAGGCATTGGGCGCAGGAAGCCATATCACGGTCATTAACAGTCCCTTTGAACAAAACCAGGAGTGGGAGCCTGCATAGGACATCCCGCCGTGCAGTACAGTGCCCCATAAACAATAACGGACACAGCAGCAGAACAGCCAGACTCTGTGGAGCGGACACTCCAGGCCAGTGTACGACGAGGAGGATGGCGCTCAAAAGTGGCAAAGCCAAAGTGGAACAGCCCACAATGGACATTTTCGCCAAAACACCACAATCCCCGAACATGTCCGAACAGGCAAAGGATGACACACAAGGGGCGGCAGCCTCACCACAGAATGACCACCTGATCCTGGACGCCATAATGGAACTGAAAACCTCATGGGGGGATTAAGATCGACACAGCTATAGCGGAACTGAAAACGGCGCTGGAACTTAAGATCGATGCAGTGGGTGTGGACGTCAACCTCCTACGCCAGGATGTAAGAGCACTGGCGGAGAGAACGAGTGGCTTGGAAAGTGCAGTGAAGACAAACGCAGATGTCAGTACCGCCAACGCCAAGGAGGGCCACATATTGCAACAACAGGTGCGCCACTTAAAAGACCGAGCGGAGGAAGCGGAAGGACGAGTGAGACGCAATAATATATGTGTGGTTGGGCCGCCAGAAGGGGGGAGAGGGCCCAGACCCGACGAATTGCGTGGAGACCGTGTTGAACCAGGAAATGGGTGCAAGCGAGCTCACCCAGGGGTTTGCAGTTGAAAGGGCGCACAGGGCCCAGACCAGGAGGCCCGGTCCAGGTGGCCCTCCCCGAGCAATTATTGCCAAAATATTGAACTACAGGGATAGGGAAAAGATCCTGAATTCTTTCGTAAAGGTGGAACAATACATGGAGCATCGGCAACCGTCTCTGCATACCCGGATTACACCATGTTGGTGCAGAGGCAACGCTTCAATTATGTGGCGGTGAAAAGACATCTGAGAGCATCTGGCTTTAAATACATGCTCTTGTATCCAGCAAGACTCAAGGTTCTACACAAGGGCAAGGCAATTTTTTTTTTAAACACCAGAGGAAGCTGTGAATTGGCTAGACGCTCAGGGCTGCCCAGCAGACGCAGAAGGCTTGAAGCGCAGGGAACGGGATAAGTGAACCTGCATTGCAATAAGGATTACTTAGTCTTTTGATTAATGTAGTGGTATACACTTGAACTGATATTGACTCTGCACAATCAACATGTGGACTTCTGGACTAGAATATACACAGGGGCTATGTCAGGCTGTGGGCGGACGTGTGCAACAAAATGCAGCTTATATCGGGAGATACCAGGGTATCGCGACCTTACCCGCAGTAGGTAGTTTGAATCACCAGAAGGGTGATATCCCCATGCTGGGCCCAGAGTACGGGCAGTGCCAAGAAAGGGCTAGATGCGGGGTCGCCTGATATCCAGGGATGGAGCTGGGCATCAGTTAGGGAGGGGGAAGGGAAGGAAGTTGGAGTGTTAAAGTTGGGGAAGGTGGGAAGGGTGTGGGATAGGAGGGAGTGGGGAGGACAACAGTGGGGGTTGGGTATGATAAGACGTGGGGGAGGGAAGAGGGGGGGAGGGATCAATTAAGATGGCACATGAGCTCAACATGGAAGGTCTACAAACCAATTAAATCTGTATAGGAAAAGGTGGGGGAGAAGGGTGGGCGGAGTAGGATATAGCTGAAATGGGGGACCTCAAGAATTGTGACCTGGAATATACGCGGGTTAAATACCTATATTAAGCGCAACAAGGTTATGATGTATTTACGTAGGCAAAAGGCAGATATAGCAATGTTACAAGATATCCACTTAACTAAAGATAAACTAGAGTTGAGGAAGAGGAAGTGGAAAGGGGCCATAATGGGAGCCACATATTCGCTAGGGTGGTCCTTATATGGATCATGCCCCACGTCCCATTCAAACTGTTGCAACAGGAGGTAAGAGAAGATGGGAGAATGGTGCCAGTAAAAGGGATAGTGGGTAAAAAAGTGGTCAACCTGATTAACATCTATGCCCCGAACAATGATACTGCACCTTATTTTAGAAATCTGTATGCCATTATTAGCCCATACATGGCCATAATAGGAGGGGACCTTAACTGTACACTAGACCCCAAGCTGGATAGGTCAGACGACAAAATAACCAAGCCTAACTCGGCTGCAAAGGCCCTGACCACACTCATACGAGAATTCCAGCTCACTGAAATATGGAGGAATCTCCACCCCAAATGTAGGAGATATTCACATTATGCAGCCCCACGTGATTTATACACCAGGTGAGACTACATACTTGTGTCTGGTTCCATGGTGGAAGAGAATAGAGAGGCGGATTACAAGGCAGCAGTATTTTCAGACCATACCCTCTGTTGGTGACGTGGCAGATCTCGCCGTTCAGACCTAGGATTCCGACATGGAAACTTTATGCAAAAGCACTGAGGGATACCATGTTCAGGGAAGACCTCAGAAAAGCAGTACAGGAATACTTTTTTTTTTTTTTAACTTTGGTTTTATTAGTAGTTTTTAGAAGGAAAAAACAAACGGCAACGCTGGGAGCGTTGTTATCATCACTTTTAACATTGACATAAAACCCCCAGGTTCCCTCCCCCCTTCCCCCCTCACCCCAACTCCTCCCCTCCCCCCAGATCAGAGTCACTTCGAAAGTCGGACAGCTGGGGCTGCCATCGTAGCTCCTTGTACGTTGCCACAGAGGTATGCTATGCTCTCACGTCCAAATTGGCTGGATGAGATCCGCTGTCTCCCGGGTCCTGGGCTACTCCTACATCCTTGGTTGAAGCATTCCAAACCTACCCCCCGCCAACTCGCCAGAGTGTTCTCATGTTGTCAGTGGGGGTCCCAACCCCATGCCCCATAGACCCCATACCAGTTAACCTGAAAGGAGCCCAGTTCATTATTTACCATGGCCGTCAGTTTATCCATTAAGAACATGTTTTTGAGTTTCTTAAGCCAGTCTTCTTTGGATGGGGTCTCTGGGCTCTTCCACCTTTGTGCAAGGGCCACTCTACCCGCCCGTAACATCGTCTCCCACATTCTTGGGTACCTATACAGTTCAGTGTCCTCCGGGGGGAGGCCCAGCAACATCGTTAGGGGGTTGAGTGGGATTAGTTCCTCGGTGACCTCGGCCATCCACCCCCGTACTTTCTCCCAGAACTCCTGCACCTTGGGGCAGGACCACCACATATGCCCCCTCGACCCCACTTGGCCACAGCCCCTTGGACACCTGGGGGACACTCCCGAAAACATCCTGGACAGTTTCAACGGGTCCCTGTGCCAGCCCTGTAAGATTTTGAAGTTGTGCTCCATGTCCGATGTAAATAGGTTCCCATGGAATGCTATCTTAAAGACTTTGGACCACGCCTTCTCTGTAAGTGGTTCTCCCGCCAGGTCATCCCAGAACCCTCGGAACCCTCTTCTCCCCTCCAAGTTAACGGTGTTCAGTATTCGGTACATTTTGGAGACCGCCCCCTTCCTTGATGTGGCCGTGTCCAGAAATTTTTCGAAGGGGGTCAGCTGTCTCCGTAGGTTCTGGCCCCATGATTGGTCGCAAAGGATGCCTTTCAGGCGCAGATATTCAAAGATTGAAAGGGACTCCCGCCCCAGTGCGTCTCGCAGGGCCTCGTATTCGAGGAACTCGCCCTCTTTGAACAGTTGTCCCGCCCATTGCAGACCCCCGTCCGACCAGGACTGGGTACTCCTGAAACCTCTGCTACCTAGTTTGAGCGGGTGGCCCCAAAGCGATGACATTGGAGAGGGCCATGTCGTGAGGCATGAGGTTGTGGGTCCCTCTTTCCAGAGTGTCCAAAGTATTCCCAGGGTTGGGTGGGCTTTCAGTTTGCTAGGGATGAGTCTGCGCGGCAGCCACAGGAGGTCGCGCACTTTCAGAGGGTGGGCATCCATATCCTCAAGGTATGACCAGTAGGTGCCCATCCCCTCCTTCATGTGCTCCAGCAAGACCCGCAGCTGGGCGGCCCGGTAGTAAAGGAGAAAATCCGGTAGCCCGAACCCGCCCTCCTCTCTGGGTAGTGTTAGAGTGGCCTTTCCTATCCTCGGGGCCCGCCCTTGCCATATAAACTCGCGGATTGCTTTTTGTAGATCGCGGAGCAGCTGGGTGGGGACCTCCGTTGGGAGTGCGGTGAATAAATATAGTAATCTCGGCAGAACGTTCATCTTTATCGCTGTCATGCGCCCATACCAGGACAGAATCATACCACCCCATCTCCTCAGATCTGACGTAACCCCCGCCAAGGTAGGCCCATAGTTCACCGGGGCCAGTCTCGAGAGATCTCTGGTCAGGGTTACCCCCAGGTACCTGATGGAGTCCCTCCCCACCGCAATCCCCGCACACCTGTCCCGGGGGTCCAACCTCGGGTCCTGGACCCTCATGGGTAGGAGCTTTGATTTTGCTGCATTTATTTTTAGTCCCGAGAACTGCCCGAAGGCTGTCATCAGACGCAGTAGGGGGGGGAGCGAGGAGCTGGGCTCCACCAAGTACACTAGGATGTCGTCAGCGAACAGGGAGAGCTTGAACTCTACTTCTCCCCTTTTGATCCCTTTGATGTCGGGGTGGGCCCGGACCGCTATGGCCAGAGGTTCCATCGTCAAGACGTATATTAACGGAGAGAGTGGGCACCCCTGTCGTGTTCCCCTCGTGAGGGGGAATGAGTCAGAGAGTTCCCCGTTCACCTGCACTCTCGCTGTTGGGGCTTCATAGAGGGCGGAGACCCAGGTCCTGACGTGAGGCCCGAAGCCCATTCGACGGAGGAGGAGTTGCATGTACCTCCACTCGACCCTGTCGAATGCCTTCTCGGAGTCCAAGGAAAGCAAACTAGCCTCTAGGTCTGATTCCTGGGCATAGTGGATTAGGTCAATAGTCTTCCTGATATTATCTGAGCCCTGCCTGCCCTTCACGAACCCCACTTGATCCCCGTGTACTAATTTGGGCATTATCCCCTCTAACCGTGTACCCATCACCTTGGCTAGGATCTTTACATCTATATTTAAGAGGGAGATCGGGCGGTAGGAGGAGCAGTCAGTGGGGTCCTTTCCTTCCTTGGGCAGTACCACTATGATGGCTCTCATCATCGTTTCCGGCAGGGTGCCCCCCTCCAGTACTGCATTGAACACCCTCGCCAGGTGTGTGGCCAAAATAGACCGGAACCTCTTATAGAAGAGTACTGAGAACCCATCTTCCCCCGGGGACGTTCCCGCCTTCATCCCACCGATTGCATTCTCCACCTCGTCCTCTGTGACCCCTCCCTCTAGACCTTCTGCCATTTCGCCTGTCAGGGACGGGATCTGAATGGAGTCCAGGAACTCCTCAATCTGAGTGTCTTCCCCGGCATATTCTGACGAATATAGTTGTTCATAGTAGCGTCGGAAAGCCGCTCCTATGACTGGGGTGCTATGGTCTAGTGAGCCCTGATCGCCCTCACCATTCTGCTTCGCTGGACCTCTCTGAGTTTCCAGGCCAGGATTTTATCGGCTCTATCCCCCTTCTCATAGTATTTTTGTTTCACTAGCTGGAGGTTGCGCTCAGTTTTATGCAACAAGAGATCTTTCAATTGAAATTTGTAATTTTCTAGGGCCGTGATCTGTTCCATAGCCAAGGGTGCCTCCGGGGGGCCTCCCGGCTGGATCTGTGCGATCTTTTCCCTAAGGGATTTTTCTTGGGCCTCCCTTTCCCTTTTTTTCTGAGCCCCCATTCTTATGAGAACCCCGCGTAAGGTCGCCTTGAAGGCGTCCCACAGCACGTGCGCACCCACCTCGCCATTGTCGTTCAGCTTAAAGTATTCCACAATGGCGTCCTGCACTTCCTGCACCAGGACGTCGTCCTTCAGCAGGGAGTCGTTGCACTTCCATCGCCCTTTTCTGCCACCTCGCCATTCCCCTATAATGGTGGTACTGACCAGGTCATGGTCGGACCAGGGGACCGGGTCAACCTCATAGCCAGAGACATATGGGCGCAGGGACTCGTCTACCAGGATGTAGTCTATACGGGAGTATGATGTGTGGATTGCAGAATAGTATGTGAAGGAGGGGTGTTCTGCCCTAGGGGTCGGGATGGTGTCCACTAGGCCCAGCTCTGTGTTCGCCCTTTGGAAGGAGCGGGCCATCATTTCGTCTGCAGCCCTGGTGGGTTGGGATTCCAAGCGTTTCCTATCAATTTTCGGGTCCAGGACCATGTTAAAGTCCCCCCCCACCACCATTAGCCCGCGTACGAATAGTTTCAGTCTGTCCTTCACTCCCTCCCAAAATTGCGCCTGGCCTTCATTGGGGCTGTACACAACTGCAAGTGTTAAAGGGGAGCCCCGCAGGGAGCCCCTCGTCAGCAGGAATCGTCCCTCTGGGTCTTTCAGTGAGGCTTCTACTTCAAAGCCAATGTCCCTCGCTAGCACTATGGCCACCCCCCTTTTCTTGGTCTTGTGGGAGGCGCTGAGGACTTCTCCAATCCCCCCCCCCCTCGTAGCTTTGGTCTTTCCCCTTCGCCCAGTGCGTCTCCTGAAGGAAAAGCACGTCTAGTTTAGCCCTCCTGAATTCCCTGCAGACCAGGGATCTTTTGGTAGGGGTGTTCAGTCCCCTCACATTAAGGGAGCCCACGCCCAGGGTAGGCAGATCCTCAGCCATTTTCTAAGAATAACCAGCTACCGGATAGCTGACTCGTGGCACTTTCCTTGTCCGGCTCATTTCGTGTTATCCTCTGATCTCCCATTTCCCTCCCCCCCCCTCCCCCCCAGGTGGTCCTGTAACCTTTCCCCAACTGACCCCTGGTCCCCCCTGTGAACGTAACAATATCAACAAACCCCCTACCCCCCTCCCCGGCGTCCAGCCAAATAGTTCTACCATTGTTGGTAACTGGCCGGACCACCAGCCTACCGCCTCCTGCTGGGTGAATATCCAAATTAGAGCCTCCATGAGCCCCCCCTACCCCCTCCCCCCCCCTCAATGTAACTCTCATACTTGCTGTTCCGGGAGGATCCACAAAAGTTCGGACCCCATGGTCCTGGAGCCCGGCCTGTCTGCAGGCCGGAACAGATGGTGAGTCCCTGTGATGAATTCTTTACACAGTTGCCCCGAGGCTGATGACGCCTGCCGTGAGATGCCTCAGCTCCCTTCCTCGCCCGGGTCCGACAGTCCCGCTCCACCCTGGCCGGGATCCGTGTCATTCCTGTCAGTCGATGGGGACGGAGGGTTCAATTTTTTAAATTTCCGTGGGCCAGTCTTTTTTCTCCTCTCTCCTCGTGACCGGCGCGCTCTGGCTTCATCCGCGGCGAACCCGGAGGGTTCCCTTCGCGGGGTCGGGTCCGTTGTGTATTCCTGTATTGCTCCCCTTATATCTTCCTCTGTAATCAGGTTCACTCGTTGGCCTTCGTATTCGAACATGAGGGAGAAGGGGAACCCCCATCTGTAGCGTACCCCCTTTGTTTTCAGCATCTGGGTCAGTGGGCGGCACATCCTCCGTTTGGCCAGCGTGTATGATGAGAGGTCCTGGAAGATGGCCACCTGAGCGTTGTTATAGGTTATCTCCCTGGATTTCCTGGCCTCCTCTAGGACCTTCGCTTTTTCAGTGTAGTAGTGGAAGCGGACCAGAATTGACCGGGGGCCCCCAGCTCTTCCCCCCGCTCTATGGATCCGATCAAACGTCGGTTCGGTTGTCATCTCATCCGAGAAGAGGAGGGTAATGATGTCCCTCACCACCCTGGTTAAGTCTCTTTCCGTCTCCCCCTCCGACTCCGGCACCCCGAAAATTCTGAGGTTGTTCCTCCGCTCTCTATTTTCAAAGTCGTCCATTTGTCTTGCCCTCTCCTCATCTCTCTTTTCCAGGGCCGTTAGTCTCAGGGCCGTGTCCAGCTCCTGGGTTGCTGCTGAGGACTGGTTGGACTCTAGTTGTGACAGTCTATCCTCGACTTTGTCCACTCTGCGGTCCATGTTTTCCATTTTTTGGGCGATGTCTGCCCGCATGTCCCTGATCTCCTGCAAGACCGAGGCAAAGCCCTTTTCCATGGTGAGGGTGGGCAGGGGTGGGGTCTCGGAATGAGACATGCCGGCCCGTTGGTCTGGGTCGCTATTCTCCCTGCTGGTGCCTTGGTAGCGGTACTCCTGGAGGGTATGGCGCCAACTCATTCGGTCCTCCTGCTTCTCCCCTCCGCTGATGCGTCCCTAGGGGCAAGGGACAGAGCCCGGTCGGGGAACGCGCTCTCTCACCTTCTGGTGTGGCCCTCTGTGGGGGGCCTCTCGTGGGCGGGCACTCGCCCCACCGACCTCCGGTGGGGGCCTCACACCCCCTCCCCCCCTTGTGTCCTCTGTCTTTGGTGGCAGTTCTTAGGGTGGGGGGGAGCGGCTATGGTCGTCCAATCGCGGTTTGTTGGGGGGCTCTCAGGCGCGACTCCTTCAGCGAGAGCCCCCAGGCGGGCACTCGCCCTGGGGTTGAGCCCAGGGGCCTCCACCTAAGAAAGTGATGGGCTTGAGGGTACTCTCCTCCAAAAGATTTGTGTCCCCTCCAGGGCTGGGGGCGTTTCCCCCCGCGTCTTCCTGACCTTTTTTTTTTTTTTTTTTGGGGGGGGGCTCGCGAGGGGGGGGCGGGGCCGACTCGCCCCTCCGAGCCCACCGATGCGTCCCGCAGCTGGTCCCCCGGGGTCCTTGAGGGTTGCGTGGGGGCTGGGATGGGCTTCCCCCACCTACCTCGGCGCCGAGTTCGGGGGCGCGGGCAGGCCGCCTCTCCCTACGCGGGTCGCGGCCCGCGTTTCTCCCAGCTCCTCAGCGGGGGACTTCCCCTCCGCGACGGCTCCTCGGCAGGGTGCTATGGGGGTGTCGCCGGCGGGTCTTCTGCCGGGGCGCCGGCGCGCTCCGTGTTCGGGGGGGTGAGGGGATCGCGCGCGCCTCCGAAATACAGGCCGCCGCTTCCCCTCTCGATGGATGCGATGCTGCCTGGAGCTCCCCGGGGCTCCTCCCCTCGGGCCGCGGAGCTCGTTCTCGGGCCCCCGGGGGTCCCCAGATGCCGCTCTTTCGCCTCGGGGGGCACCCGAGGTTCACGGGCCCCGTGAGCCGTAGATCTCTAGTGGGAGGGTCACGGGGGGGGGGGCTCAATCCCTCTTCGTGTCCCAGTTACGGCGGGAGCGGCGTGTTCAGGCTGCCATTGCCTGTGCGCCCCCTGGTGGCCTCTCCAGTACAGGAATACTTTGAACTAAATGCTGGAAGTGTCACATCAGCTAGCACACTCTGGGAAGCATTCAAGGTAGTAATAAGAGGGGCAGTGATATCAGTCGACTGGGCTGCTGGGGGGCATAACAGCAGATTTGCAAACCACTGAAAAGGAGATTGATGCTAAAATGCAAGAGGGTCCAGACTCCCCGGAAAAGACTGAGGCGATAAGACACCTGACCGAAAAATGTAAATCCCACTGGAAGAGATTATGTAACCTCAACTACAGGAAATATATAGAGAGACAGCATGCAGAAGGGGATAAGCCAGGCAGATTATTAGCCTGGTTGTGTAAAAGTGAGACCCCGAGACAGGTGATCCGGGAGATGTGCCGCGAGGATGGCGCACTCAAGGACCCACAAGGAGTAAATGAGTGCTCTCAGAGATACTATCGCAAATTGTATACCGATAAAATAGAAGTAGAAGAAATTGACATAGACGAAGTGCTGGAGGACATCATCCTACCCAGGATAGAGGAAGCTGATCGAGAACGGCTTGAGGCACCACTGGAATAGGAGAAACTCGAATATGTAATCCGTAACCTACCCACCAATAAGGCGCCGGGGGCCGATGGCCTCCCAAGTGAATTGTATAGGACATATATGGCAGACCTGCTTCCACCACTGTTGGCCATGCTAAACGAGGCGTTCGAACGGGGTAGGCTGCCGCAGACTCTGAGGGAAGCGGTCATCGTTCCGCTCCTCAAGCCGGGCAAAATAGACACTGATTGCGGATCCTACAGGCTGTTGTCCATGTTAAATCAGGACAGTAAGATCCTTACCGCGGTGATGGTAAACTGATTGAAACCACTGATAAGTGCCCTGATACATCAAGACCAGACAGGATATGTCCCCCAGTGGAGCATTTTGATAATCTTAGGAGATTGCACCATGTTCTAGGCCAGACCGCTGGAAGCTCCCAAGAATTGGCGATGGTCTCACTAGACGCAGTCGAGGCTTTTGACTCTGTTAAATGGTCCTGGTTACTAGCGGTCCAACAGAATGTTAGGATACGACCGGTGTATCTGCAATGGGTGAAATTATTGTATAGTTCACCGATTGCCAGAGTCCGGACAGGGTTGGTGATATCAGAAAAGTGGACGCTAGGCAGGGGAACTAGACAAGGCTGTCCTTGGTCTCCGATGCTGTTTATTCTAGCACTAGAACCCCTGGCGGCATACTTCAGATATCAGTATGGGAAGGTGGGCATCACAACGAAAGGCGGACAGCACTTGATATCACTGTATGCTGATGACATGCTGTTGTAAGTTACCCTGAAGAAAACTTACAATATATACTAGAGGTATTAGATCGATATGCACTAATGTTGGGTATAACGGTAAACCCGCGGAAGTCCATGATATTCCCACTAGGGAGATATATAGGCATGCTTCAAGATAGGTTACTGGCGTTACAGATTGAATGGGCGGTAGACACCTTCAGATACCTGGGGATAAATGTGTATCAGAAGGTGGGGGATGAACACAGGAATAATGCAGAGCAAGCAGTATAAGGGATTCAACGCAGTATGACATTCTAGACAAGGTTGCCCCTAACCATGATGGGGAGAATGGCATTGCTTAAAATGATAGTATTGCCCAGGCTGCTACACAACTTTGCAAATGTCCCGTACATGATACCTAAACGCTTTTTTAATAAACTCCACAACATCTGTAGAGGGTTCGTCTGGCATAATACTAGAAATCGGGTAGCGCTATGGAAATTACAAAACCCACATCATCGGGCGGGTATTAAACTACCTAATTTTGAGGTGTATTACCTAGCCGGCCAGTTAAAATATGTAGCTAGATGGCTCTCCGAAGACACCACTTCGGAGTCCAGACTATTAAGGGCGGAATGTGCACCATATTTCTTAAATGAATGGATGTGGGTAACTGAGCCCCCGAAAAGTAGGAGAGCGGCGCTACTGACCCTGGGTAGGAAGATCTGGCACAGGACCTGTGTAATGCAGGGAAGCCGGACACATGCTCCCCGCAGGTCCCTTTGGTGACATTAAAGGGGATAGATGATCAATTGAGACGTGCTATAAGGAACACTGGGAGCAGGTGGGGGTGACAACAGTAGATGTATAGCAAGGAGATGGCAGAATAGAGTTTGATGACTTAAGCGAAGACACAGGCCTACATAGCGGGCAGTATTTCACTATATCACTTATGTGAGATTGATGGCAGTGTTAAAAAAGACTTGGTCAGAAGTAGAACTGATCCAGCAGCCAGATGAGGCTATAGAATTGTTCCAAACGGTGTCAGACGGGGGCACGGGTCTCCATAATTTTACGAAATACTGATGTCTAAAGTGGGAAAGGAGGTGGCTCAAACGAGGCGAGACTGGGAAGAGGAAAGCGGTGAAACAATAAGCGATGGGTTATGGGAAAGGGCGCAGGGGTACCACAAAAAAGTGTAGAGGAACGCTCGATTACAACAGATTCAATTGTATATTACTCATAGAGCATATATGACCTCAAAGAGAAATAAGTTCACAAATTCGGTTACACAGCGATACCCGAAATGTCGGGTAGAAAATGCCGGGATGGTACACTTGTTCTGGGCTTGTCCCGAAATTGCGAAATATTGGAGTGGAAATAGCATATCGACTGGCTTCTAAGCGGATTGAACTAGTGGTAGACTCCTTGTGGGCATGCATGGTGGGGGGCTTCCCTAGACCGCGCAAACTGAAGCATGTGTGCAAGCTCAAAGACCTGGCCTATATTTTAGCAAAAAGAAGGTTAGCCATGGGATGTAAAGCTCAGGCGAGACCCAATGTAGAGACCTTCTGCATTGGGCCGAGGCTGAAACCGTGGTTCGGAGGGAGGCAGCACGTAGAGGGGGGCGAGGAGGAAACCGAATCATTGATGGCGTTGCAGCATCTGATTTGCATCTCTGATGGGCATGAGACCCGAAGAATTGGACACTGATGGCTCCCTGGATTATGGAGAAGAGACAGTTGTGGATTAGTGGACCGTGTTGGCCTTTTTTATAGTGACTTTAAAGAGGGGGAGGGGAAGAAAAAGAGGGGTGTTGGTGTTTCAGTAGTTCATGCACCATGTTAAGGTGCACTGTAAATGTTTACAAAAAAAAAAAAGGAAAGGCAAATCCGGTCAGGCTGCACTCCTGAAAGTAGCTAAGTGATTGTAGTCTTCACTCAACAAAATGGAAAATGACAGCAAATCCAGGCAGCACGGAAATCACTTTATTTTTCAATGTGCATCTGAGAAGGAAAAGCCTGGGGAGCAAATGACGCGTTTCGCGGTATTCTAACCGCTTGATCACGTAGGTTGGAAAAACACAGAAAGAGGACTAGGTTTTAAAGGCCATGTATACTCTATTGTAAATGCATAGAGCTGCCACTGTTTTATGTCAGCACTTGGTAGTATCGCCAGGCAGCCATGTCTAAACATTCTATGACAGCAAACTGCATGTGCATATAATGGAGCCTGTAGCTTACACAACCATAGAAGTTTAGTGATAAAATGAAATGGTTTAACAATGGTTCAACAATGTTTAGCCTCTTTAAATATTTGGATATTGCTGCATTATCGCAGAGAGGAGAAACAGAAAGAAATCACTAAATTACTTATTGTCGGAATATGCGTGGACACCACCTGAATACGTGGCGGCGAAACGCATTACCAGGTGCACAGAATTGGCCTAATCTCAGTGGTGGGCGAGCCTATATGTTCAAAGTGACTGGCTCAGTCAGTTGGAAAATACTGATGTTTTTGTTATTATCAGTGGTGCCATGTGGCAACATCTGTCTTACAACTCACCAAAGTGGGGACAAACACTATAAAATAAATGTGTCCCGGTGGTTTCTAAAAAACAAAGTGTTGTCCCTCAATATGGAGTACAGCAATCTATATAAGCTTCCGTTCCACTGTTGTTACCATGTTATAGCCAGCTGTCAGGAAACATTACAATGACACCACTAATAATGGCCAAGCATACGCAGTAACAAGTCGCTAAATAACAATGCGTGTGCAAAATACGCCTAGCAGCAATACTTGTTAAACACAATAACCATAAAGTGCATAGTGCCGAGCAGCAATGATTATTAGCAGCAGTAATAATAAAGTGCATAGTGCTCTCCATCCATGTATGCTAAGGAAATAGGAAAACAATATGATTCATGTGTCATGGAATATTTTGGTAGATATCGAATAAATCAAGATATAATACAAGAAGTATAACATCTAATGCATATATTAAAAGTGATCCTGTCCTCTCGGGTAGATTTCTTCGAGTAAGAAATGCATACATGGACTGCTGGAGGGTAAACATTAAGTCGATCAACATTAAAGTGCATAGTGCGTGTAAACAGTGCTCATGTTAAAGTGCACAGTACGTGCAAGTATTGCTACAATAAGGTGCCTAATGCTTCTCATCATAAATAATCAGCGACTTGTCTGTCCACGTGAATAGTATGTCGGAAAGGCTATTCAAGCAACAAGGTCCTTGAAAAATGTATACAGCCTTCAGACCATGATTGGCATCCCAAATGTAAATAGTGGCAATCTCTGACAAAGGGACAGGCAAATATATACGTAGTCAAGAACTTTTCTGTGTATAAAATAAAAAAAAAAGCTTATCATAATGAAGCCGCCTTAAACTCCAACCTAACAACATGCTAAAAACATATACAAGCAAGAAAAACCTCAAAATTCCATGAGAAAAAAACCGAAAATGTGCATATAAAACAAAAGAAGTATACAACATTCCAGAATGTGATAAAGCATGACAAAAGATTTGTCATATAAGAACATGTGGAAATGGTAGTGTGAGCAGCTTGAGCCTACTATTGGATAGTTCGGGGGTCACAAAAACGGGCTACTTATGCAAATGAAAAAAGTGCAAGTAGTCTTTAAGTGCCCAAGAACGTATATAATTCTTCATCAAGATTGTGACCCCTAGGTCTTTTCATCTCCAGGTCCAAAATAGACTTGGTTTCCAGTTGTCTCAATAAAAGCTCTCGGTTACCACCTCTGGGTGATTTGGGCACCGACTGGATACAAAAGAAGGAAAAGCCCTCCAATTTGCTTCCATGTTTGGTCTGAAAGTGCAAAGCCATCGGATAATTGGGATCTACATTTTTGATGGCCCTGATGTGTTGAAGCATTCTCATTATCAATTTCCCTCTTGTGCTTCCCACATACCACATATCACAAGGGCAGTTCAACACATAAACCACATACTCTGTATCGCATGTGATCCTTGACGTGATCTTGATGTTTTTACCAAAGATAGGATGTGAATAACATGTCGTATGTAATGCTCACCTGGTTCCCACGGGGGCGCTGGTCTAGTCTGGATTGCTGTGGCCTCTTCTAGCGTGATGCGCACGACCCGGAACACCGATTGGACAGGACCTCCAAATCGTGCTTGCCTGGCCCGTAGGAATATCCTTCTGCAGATGAGAAAGGGGATTAACAGTCTGCAGAATAGTGTGCTAGCTCCCCCCTTTTCTCCCTTCATTCCCCTCTAACTTCCTCCAAACCCCGGTTTAAGCTCACCTTATGGTTTGGAAGGATGAACTCTCCATCCTGCTTCTGGTGCAGTGGCGCGTGTTCGTCCAGTTACTTCACTGGTTTTCAGAATGGCGCTGGCCAAATCCACTTTTTTCCTGAGCGATGCGCCGTAAGTATGAAAGTTCAAAGTTCAAGTGAGGCCCCCTTTATGTTGTTTTTCTAACCTGTGATCTGTCCTTTATTTCAGGTGCAGAATGAAGGCGATGCGTCGAGGGGTTAAACTGCTGAGGTGAGTAGTGGTGAGGGCGATCCCTCTAAATGTCCTTATCATTCCCCAGAAATGTCTCTTGTCCTTTCCCCATAGGGGCCGGGGTACGGTACCTGCCAACGGGGCGGGGCCGACCCGAAATGTGGAAGAAAAGCTGTTAAGTATTATGGCTGTTAATCAGGCTTTCCTTCTGTGTTCCTTCTGCTCACCTTTTGTTTCTTCCTCTCTCCCCTAGATGCAGAGATGTGGCGTCCGATGCTGACAGCCGCGATGGAGCCGGGAGATGTCTCGAGGACAGGTGAGTGAAGCGTGGCGCTGCAGCGAGCAACGCGATGCTTTTAAATGAAAATCTTTCTTCAGGGATGCTGGCGAGAAGATTCCGGATGCAGGTAAGAAGTTTGAAATAGTCCTTGGTTTTCACCTTTCTCTTCTCTTCCTTCCTTGCAGGTCTTCCAGGTTCGAGGCGGGCGTGGCTGGAGTCCAGGAGCAGACACGGTGAGCGTTAAGCTGCAGGAAGCAGAACAACGCGAAGCATGAGCTGCTGTCTGGGCGTGGCTTAAATAGCCTCCAAAGAAGTCCCAGGTATGTATCCTTCCCCAACTAGGTATGTATCCTTCCCTGGCCACGCCCGAGTGAAAAAATAGTCCCTTTCAGGTCTCAGGGAGGCCTGAAGCATGCAGCATGGTCTGCATCAGGTAAGTGCACAAAACACCTCTCTTTATGAGCCTGGCGCCTATGGCGCCAGAATTGATGTCCAACATGAGCCTGGCGCCAAAGGCGCCAGGACTGAGTCCAAAGAGCCCCTATAAGGGGCCGCTGGGCTTTTACCCGAGGGCATGATGCCTGCTTCCGGGGGTGCTTGGCCTGGCCTGGTGCTCCGGGGGTAGGCATCATGACATCGTATTGACAGCTTATGTACAGGCTTTGCATTTTGAACATTTATAAAAACCCAATGGTTTAATATTCATCCAGCCATTGGTCAATATGTTGTTTATGGGACTCATGAAACTCTGTACTACCGTATCCTTAAACGAGGTAGATCTACGAAAAGTAATGTTTATGCAATCTCCCAAAATGCTGTTAAACTGTTCCTCTGATTTAAGGATATGCCAATGTTTCTGCATGACTTGGCAGATGTTATGAGCTCCATCTCCATAGGTCAAAATGATCCGCGTTTCACCCATGTCTGTGGTTTTGTGTATCAAAGTGTCTGCTAACAATAATGAAGAGCGATCAGGATCTCTTGCTTTCAAAAAGGCTCTCCAAGATTTTTTTAGGGTAACCTTGATATTTAAATTTGTGGGTCATAAGGGCACATTCGCTATCAAAGGTATTAATCTTAGAACAATTTCTTCTTATGCAAATTAATTCCCCATATGGGATACTCCACTTGAGGGCTGTGGGGTGGTTGCTCATGGCGTGGAGTGGGATATTGGAACTGGTGGGCTTTCTATACAAGCTGGTAATTAATTTGCCTTTTAACAAAGTCCAACCATTCCTTACTGGTGCCTTCCCAAATAATGAACAAATCGTCAATATACCGTAGCCATAAGGCAATTTTAGATGTATACTGACTGTTTCTGGGATGCCAAACCACAAACTTCTCCCACCAGCCCATGGTCAAATTGGCATAGGAGGGAGGAAAGGTTGTGCCCTTAGCAGTACCTTGCAGTTTCATAAAGAACTGTTTGTTGAAAAGAAAGCAGTTATTGGTTAAGCAGAGTGAGATCATCTCAAGTATCATTTGCCCATGTTGAAGATAGTTCAAAGATCTGGTATGTAAGAAGTATTCACATGCTTTGAGGCCGTCCGAGTGTCTTATTGACGTATAAAGAGAGACGACATCTAATGTTGTAAGTAGATAAGTAGACTCCCATGGTATTCCTTCTATCCAACTCAGGAAATCTTTGGTGTCCCTTTTAAATAAGAGGGCAGAGTAGTAACAAAAGATACCAGTGTCTCATCTATAAATCTTGAGCTATTCTCTAGTAGAGCCTCACATAATGTAACTATTGGTCTGCCCAGGGGTCTTGTTAAGCTCTTGTGAACTTTGGGCAGAAAGTAGATAGTCGGAATAACCAGGAATTTGGGGTGCAGATATGAACATATTTCCTCATCCAGCAAGTCTTTCTCCTTTCATACATGTAAAAGGTCACATAATGAAGATTGCCAAAGTGCATAGAGCAGGGAGTCTTGATTCTATTAAAGACACGGAGGCGAGCATTAAGCTTTATCTTCTTTAATTCTGCTGAACAGCTTTTCAAATCTTTACTTTTCTTCATATTTTTTTTTGTGTGTGGCCAACTGGCACTAAAGTATAAAGAAAAACAAAATACATTGAAAAACACAGAGGTGTATCTACTACATTTCCCATGAGTCTTTGGATCCCTGGTAGTCCTAGCCTCCATCCTATCCTCCAATGAGATGCACACCCTTGGTATAAATGTCCCTCTGACTAGGTGCCTTCCTTCTTTTTTGCTGCTTTCGACCGCTAAGTACCCCATTTACTTACTTGCTAATCTCATAGAGGATATTTATGAGTAATTGTCATGAGCGCAGCGTATCCACCTCTGCGCTTACTCCAGACTTATGACAGGATGTATTATTTAAATATATTTTAGTATATTTAATTATATCTCATTAGATTTACTTATATCTACTTATATTCAATTTACGAATACGGCGCATACATTTTAACGATGCGAACGCGGTCGCGGATTGTTTATAGGTGATTTTTTGGGCCTGCGGGCGATCTCGCTTGCTTCAGGGCCTCAGGGGACATCACGTGAGAGTGGACGTTCCCGCGGCCTGTAGCGATTACTACAGCCTGACCAGAACGCCTCCGCGTGCTGAAGGAGTTCGCGCATGCGCATTGTGATCTCCTTCCATACGTTTCGCTATCGTGCAGGAAAACAAACGCTCGGCTGCTCCGGAGAGCATTACACGGCCAATTAAACGCATCTCCTCACGTTTTGGCAGCGTTTCCACTATTCTAATGAGGCTGAACCCGATCTAGGGTCAAAATAGAAAAAAGAAAAAAGCTGACCTGCTTTAAAAGTACACGCAGGTCAACACAGCAGACTTACAGAGCCTGCAGCTGCACTTCCCCTATCTGTAAGCCACAGACATGGCCTCTGATAGACCAGAGGAATACTGGTGTGACTACAGTGACTACTCTGTGGCTTCGCTGAGCCCCGTCCCCCACTGGATCAGCTCCAGGGGTATTCCATACCAAGAGAAGGAGCGTGAGGACCTTGGCAAGCTTCCCCTCTTCCCCCGAACTAAAAACATCCCTGATCCCGGGGGGTGGTGGGGACCGCCAGGGGAAGTGAAAGGAGTCCGCCTCCTCCCACAAGCCGGTATTGAACAGGGCTGACTGACCGGCCCCAACACGGCCAGCCAGGACAAGTCTCTTTAAGGCAAGGGCAGAGGTGGGACAGGCACCCCAGAGGAAACAAAAGGCATAATAGCCCAGCACAAAGGGCAGCCTCACAACGCATGATCAGAAGGGCCGACAGCGAGATGCCCAGTAAGTAGCCAGAGGGACAGGACAGTGAGTGCAACTAAGTGCCCCCAGAGACCCCAAAATCCCTGCTGCAACGGGAGGAGCGTGGGGAGTTGCTAAAAGAGGGGTGTGGACCCCTACAACCACCCATTCTCCAGCCTGACAGCAAGGGACAAAAAGAGGGGGCAACACCCCTAGCCAGGCCCCGCAACAGCACAAACAAAGCCACCAAAAGAGGCGGAACAGCGAATGCGCCCACAGTTCAAGCTTCACAACCAGACAGCTCCAAGAAGAAACTCCCTGTAAGGGGTGTCAGCAGCACGTAAAAAGGCAAGCCCCCAGAGCCAAGACCCGACCTGATACTGAAAGTCCCAAGGGACAGCCAATAAAGCATCACTATAGGGTTGCAAGAGGGAGAGAGGTGGCCAGCACAAGGCCCGAGACCCAGCCGCTGGGCCCCTCCTCTCCTCTTGGTCTCCGAATCTGTGAGGGTCTACAGAGGATCCTCGACCCGCCTGCGTCCTACTGCAGGCCCAACATCACTCGGGCCCAGCCCTCTTCCGGACCGCACCGCACCCCGCCTCCCTCTCAGGAACGGGCCCGTTGGCCCCAACATCTGCCAGGGTCGGCCAAGGACGGCTTAACCTGGAAGCCCCAACCCCAGCGACGACTCTGTGGGGCGCCCATCTAGCACGGCCCCCACGTAGCATTGGAATCAGCCGGAAAGTCCCCTCCCCTGCTCATGCCAACAGGTCCGTGTGGACACGGACCCGGTCCTCGGCTTCAGCCGGGGGACCCCAGGACTCTGAGTCACTGCGGAGGGCCCTCTACCCGCCTGTCCCTCTACTACAGGCCCAACATCAGCCAGAACCGTCCCTTGGGAGCCCCTCCCCCGACGCACCTCACCTGGAACCTGCAGCGAATCGCACCAGTCCTGACTTACTGCCCTGACCTGGGCCGGCTTATCCCCGGAGTCAACCTAAACCCGTCGCCCGCACAGCCACTTGATGGGAGGGCCCCTGGCCCACACGTCGCACAGCTCCGGAGGACAACACACACTCCACCAGCAATAACCGGACAGCCCTCCCCCACCAAGGTAGGGCCCCTTGCCAGAGCACTTTTCAAGGACCTGCAAGCCCACCCAGGGGGGGGACGGGACACTCGTCCAGCACTTGCTCCCCACCGCTCGGTGGACCCCCTTTAGCGACAGCCTACTGACTACACCTACCTGAAGATGGCCTTGATGCCAAAATGGGCAAACACAAAGGTCCAAAATCTGCGGACATAGCAAACTTATTGCAACTGAGGGAGAAATCCAAGCAGCAGGACCCCCCCCTCAACCCAACCCTTCTCGCCCTCTAGACCCCAGGGACAATGGGCCATGAAAGACTAAATCCAGTCCCTGCTAGCTGACATCAAGGTGGAGTTCCGCAATTGTATGGCAGAGGTCACAACTAAGATAGAGTGCCTGGAGAACCGCGTGGAGTAGGTAGAACACAGGGTCGGAGACACAGAAGACCAAGTCCTGGAACACTCGGCACAGATTGCAGAGCTGCAACGGAAACTCCAGTCTCTGGAGGATAACTCTGGCAGCATGCAGCGCAAGCAGGAAGATCTGGACAACAGGGCCTGCCCGAAACAACATCTGCATCAGAGGGGTACCGCCTCGATAATGGACCGAGCACTTCCTATGTCGGGGATCTCTTCCAGAACCTCCTCCCGGACTGTGATAAAGCATTGCTTACTGGACCGCACCCATAGACTACGAGATTTCAGAAATACCCTGGCATCCGTCTCCCCGGAGGTGATCACCAGAGTCCACTTTTACACCACAAAACAAGAAATCATGGTGTCAAGCTGACCTTACATACCAGGGAGCCACAATTCAGCTTTTTCAAGACCTGGCCGCCCCCACAGTCCCACAGCGGAGAGACCTCCGGCCGCTAACAACTTTCTTGCAGGATCGAAAAATCAAATATTGATGGCTCTACCTGGCCTTGCTCCATTTCACATTTGAGGGTCAGACAAGGGTGATCCACGCTCTTGAAGAAGCCAGTGGCATCATTGGGGGCGAACCCTCTACCCCCGAGGAGGATTCCTCCTCCTCCACCTCCTCGTCGGACCATATATGGAGCTCAACACTGAAGACTCAGCACAGCCGCTGGATGGAAGTCCCGAAGGGAGGGAATCCCCCCGCCACACACGAAATGTAACTGACCGTCGTCTCTCCATGCCACAACCCACACTCTCGGCATCCAGGTGTTCCACGTAATACCCCAGCCAAGTGGATGGAAAATCACTCTGGTCCGAGGCCTCTCAGGCCTCAACTGGTTAATTTCTGGTTGGTTTACTGTTAAAACTTGGTTACAGAGGACCTGCAATTACAACCCTCCTCTGGAAGTCTCCCACCAGCGACCGAGTAACCCACCACCACTGCCTGTCTGACCGCTGAAGGCGACCAGCACTCCTCCGCCCCCCACCCACACACCAAGCTTCACTATGTCTTCATGAATTTCTGGGGCCTGAACTCCCCAGTAAAACGCAAATCCATCCTTCGCCACCTACAGGACCTCCAAGCTTCAGTAGCGTTCCACCAGGAAACGCACCTCTTAGCGGAGGACTTACCTAGGCTATGATGCTGGGCATTCCCAACTCAATACCTGGCCTTGGGACCCAGCAAAAAAGGAGGCACAGCGATTCTCCTAGCAAGGGGTACCCGTTTTAAAGAGAAAGGGATTTTGTAGAGCCCAGATGGCAGATTTCTGGCATCTTTGCAGAGCTGGAGTTATCTCTTCTCCCCTTCCTCGAGGGCCAGGTGGTCCTAGGCGGGGACTTCAATGGGATCCCCAACCCCCAGCTGGACAGAACGGGCACGCCATCACCCAGAGATTTCAAGATTGCCTCCTCATCGCGAATTGACTTGATCCTAGCAAGCCCGCAGCTCCTACAATTCACAGATGAAGTGGTAATTGGCACAAGGGCTCTGTCTGACGACTCCCCAATCCTCCTCACCGCAAGAGTCTTTGACCCGGACCCTCCTGAAAGGTGCTGATGGTCCCTATACGAGCCAATGTTACACAACATAGCGGTCCGTGATGCTATATCCAAAGGGATCAAATGCTATTTCAAAGAGAACCCCCCACACCCCCTGACCTCACCTCTACGGCTACAAGATGGGAGGCCATGAAGGCCATAATCGGAAGAGAATTAATAGCTTAGACAGCCGCATACTGGAAGAGGCGGGCCGCGAAGAGGGACCAGCTAGAAAAGGAGATGGTGGAGACAGACTCGATCCTGACGGGAAAATGGTCGCCCAAAGCGGTCAAACTGGTGAGGCTGGCCCACACAAAACTGGAGGCTCATTATGCCGAGGACACGACGCAGTCCCTGATTGGGACGAAACCGTGCTATTACATAAACAGCAATAAAGCCCACAGGTAGTGAGCAAATTAACCAGAACCCGCCGAAGAATGGACGGATCACTAAGCTGTACCGTCTCCTTCAAGAAGACATATTACAGGTCAGACCCCCATACATGGCGGTATGGGAGACAGACCTGGGACACTCCATCGAGGACCAGACGTGGGTGGAGATGTGGCCCAGGATCAACTCGGCCTCCAGATGTGTCACGAACAAAGAATACGCCCTTAAGCTCCTCCACCGCTGGTACCTCTCCCCGGCCCGCTTACACCATTGCAACCCATCCATAGACCCGAGCTGCTGGAGACGATGTGGGGAATGGGGATCCTTCTTCCATATTTGGTGGAGGTGCCCAACGGTGCAGGCCTTCTGGAGGGAGATTATACAAACCATTGAAGACATCACCCAACGTAAACTGCCAATGGATCCAGAGATGATCCTCCTGGGGGTAGCGAATCCGGACTCCTAGCCTAAAACAGGACGTGCCGCTAAACTACTGGCACAGCTACTGTTGGCAGCCAAGATTACAGTAGCACGTAAATGGAAAACGCAAGAGGGCCCCATACTGCCCCTGGTGGATAAAAGTCTGGGAAATACGAGTGGCCGAGAAGGTCACAGCAACAAAAGAGGGAGCCCTCCATCGATTCACTGACTGTTGGGCTCCAGTGTTTGAGTATCATAGCAGATTCCCAGCATTGACTTTCCAGCCACGCCTGGTGACAAACTTTTTGGGATCCCAGAACCCCGATAGATCTCCAGACCGTAGGAGCACCATAGACATGGGGGGGGGGGGGGGGGCACGATGGGAGCCACCGAGGAATTGAACTTATTTCATGCACATTGCTAATAATGGGAGCTGTTCCATTATGAATATCATAATTGGTATGTTGTAACCAACCAACATAAATAAAAGTTGTTTAAACAAAAATTTGTTGTTGCAGTTCAGCAACTTAACAAAGTCAGCCCATCCTCGTTTTGTCCCTTTCCAAATGATGAAAAGATGGTTGATGTATCGAAGGCACAATACAATGTTTTCTGTTGCTGCTTCATTACAATCTGACCAGACATCAACTTAGGTTAGCATAAGATGGCGCGAAAGTTGGGCCCATGGCAGTGCCCTGTATCAGTCTAAAATATTCATTATTAAAAAGGAACACCTTGTTTGTGAGACGGATCTAGCATGCCAAGGAACATTTCTGTGTGCTGTAAATAGTTCAGGGACCTTGTGTTCAGATAGTACTTACAGGCCCTTTTGCTTAAGTCATGTCCTATTGATGTGTATAAAGATACAAAATCCATGGTGGGCAGACTATAATTGGTCGCCCATGGTAGATCGTAGATACGAATAAGGTGGTCTGTGGTGTCACTTAAATCAGAAGGAATTGAGGAGACCAATGGGAAGAGGACTTCGTCAATATATTTTGACATGTTCTCCAAGAGTGAACCGATGAATGTCGCAATAGGTCTGCCAGGTGGTTTAGTAATGTTTTTGTGTATCTTGGGGGAGGAGGAAATAAATGTTGGGCACCGTGGAATGTGTAGTAAAAATAAATTTAGAATTATCTTCATCCAAAATGCCTTTATTCTCCCATTCCATTATGAATGTTTTGACCTTTTTCCCCAGTTCTTGGATAGGATTTGAGGTTATTCTCTTGTAACATTTAGTGTCATTGAGTCGTTTGTAAGCTTCTTTGATGTAATCACATTTGTTCATTATCACTGTTGGGTCCTTTCATTTCATTAGCCGCCGACATATTGTCCTTGGATTCTCTATAACAAGTGTTTGAAAGGCTTCAATGCTACTGCCTGAAGCAGCTATCGGATTAAATATAGACTTGGGTTTCAGTTTACTTTTCATTGTCCCGTCACTGATATCCAACGTGGCAAAGTCGATTGGTTCATTGTCTATGCATGCATCTAGTCCTTTTTTCTAATGCAACTAGAGTTGATAAGATATTCAATTCCCCTACCGCAATCGGAGTTCTTCCTTTTTACTGCGGAGTCAAAGGTTTGGCATATGCAGTCGTATCTTCCATATGAAATGATCGAAATCTATAAGGGTTTGTATGTAATCGTAATGTGCCATGGGGCAAAAATTTAACTCCAGGCTCAGTGCTATATATTGGTTTTCAGTAATGGCATGGTCTGATTTATGATTTTCATCTGGCTATTAATTTCTACAGTTCAAGTGTCTATTTGCCAGTGTGTTGGAGCTGCCTTAGGTACTGTTCATGGCATTTCCAGCCCCTCTGACCCTTCCCCTGTTTTTTTCGTCCACCTCCCCCGCATTTAATTTCCTCCTCTTGCTTGTTTTTGTGCTCTGCCATCTTGGCGTAGCGGACACATTTTGTCTTAAATAATTTCACTGAATACAGGGTTCCTCATTCTCACTACCTGTGACGTCTGACTTTTTAAAAATAATGTGCTAAATGCATTGTGGGAAGAATATCTAAAAGCATTTTAGGGCCTGGTATCGTCCAATAATGGTGAAATCCATCACTGCATAATATATATAAATATGTGTGCAGCATAATAAATGTGTATATTTTGCAGTATACAATTGTGGTGTCTTTCCTACAGATACGTGTGTGGACTAATTGGGCCTTGTGTCAACCTACTTCACCTCCCTTGAGTTAAGCCCGACTGCTCAGTCATGTCCCTGGTTTAGGAGAGGTATGGCTTCCCTTTTTGGACTGGGTGCTCTGCCACACCTTAAGGTTAGTTGTTGTACAGGCTTGTGCAAAGAACACTTAATAGGGAATATTCCCTAATAGTGTTAAGTCGCTGACCTTTGATCTTAAGCCCAATGGCACGACTCTAGTCAGAGGTTTGGCCTTGCAACACCCAGTTACCTGCAGAGTTCCACAAGGCTCCAGATTGTGTCCTGTCCTCTTCAAGCTCTACATGAAACAAATGGAGTAACTCCTCTCTATCACCAACATCAAGGTAGACCAAAATGCAGAGGATGCACAGCTTTGTCTAAAGATAAATTGTATCAACAACATCCATCGACTCAAGCACTGTCACTCATCCAAACCTGGATGCCAAGTGTCTATCTGAACCTCAACCGTACAAAGACGGAATTAATTCTTCTAGGAAACCCCAAGCATGCGCAAGTGCGGAATTGGCTAACTGACATGTAGCTCGATGGATTTACGCCTCAACTCTGAGCAAGTGCAAAATCTCGCTGCACTTCTATTAAAACACACATTGCCCAGAAGCCCCAGACAGGATGGTACCATTTTGCACTTCTCTGCAAATCAAGCCCTTAATAACTGCTCCGAGCTTTAAAACAGTAGTCAAAGCCCCGGTCATCTCCAACCTGGACGATGGCCAGACTCTACTCACAGGTGTCCAAAATGCCATCTTGGCCCCCATGAAACTGTCTAGCATGCTGGATCCACACCTCAACAGACTACGAAAATTCAATCGCATCATCCCCATCCAGCCGCACTGGCTACCACTTGAAACCAATCACCATGTTCACGATTGCCTGCATCTACCTACAAAGCAGTCCTAATCAAACCACCACTCTACTTGGCTCATAAACTCACAATCTCCGGAGGACCATGCACCACCAGAAGTCACAAAATCACTAGACTGGCAACCAAGAACTACAAGAGGGGAGGGGGGGAATTGGCCTTTTTATGCTATGCACGCTGCTATGGAACTAGTTTGCCCACATAGGTAATAATGCACCCCTCTTTCCTAGATGTCAGGAAGGACCTGAATACCTTGTTCTTCAAAACATTTTTGACAGTGACTGGTCACTCCACTCAGCCCTATTATCTAAGTACACAGCTCCTCTGCTACACCTGTATTTTACTTGTAACCTGTAGGTGCGTCCCCTTTGTACAGCACTCCATTACATACTAGCTAGGTTTGCGCTTTGTAAATCCACACATACATACATACAAGCTGTCAATGTTGGCTCCATTTCTAGCACTATTTGTATTATATTAGGTTATTTATATAGTGCTCTTTCCCCATTTGTATGGCCTCAATGCGCTTTGTGGTTGGAACGCCCTCAGTGACTGTAGTCAATGTGCTGGAGGTTCTAAGAGTTTTAGATTATGAGATGCATGTGTGCATTTTTGCCGGTCTAGTACTTGGGTAGCTGGCTAGGCTCGACTAAGCAGCCCAAAAAGGTCAGGCACCTGGGTGGGCGCTGTTGGTGGTTTGCAAAAGAGTGCTTTTGTTGAAAAGAGTCGATGTGTGGCCAGCTATACCGAATTTCATTTAGTTGGTAGTCGCTGTATGCTAGTGGCAGAGGTGTTGAGGTACGTCGGGTGTTTCAGTGTGGGCGGCTATGTGTGCTGCTAGACCAGATGAGCATAGCTGCATTTTACAGTGTATGGATGGTTGGCCGTGCCTGCGGCCTGTGTCGACAGACGTGGTGCAAGGTATTCGTACCTTAGGCTTCCATGCGGCTGCAGCGATCTTTGTCCAGTTTGGACGGCATGCTCCCCTTATTCGTGGTCTCTCTGGTCGGAGAGTCTGTGCGGTGAGTGGATTTATTGCACTGTGCCACAGCAGAAGCTGCTGGCTTCCCTGGTGTGTGTGTGTCGGTTAGGAAAGTTTTGGGGGATACACCTAGATTTTAGAATCCCGTATAGTAGTAGAGAGGCCTAGGTTTCACATGGCCTAGGTTTCACAGTACAGAAGAATGCACAATATAATAGCCGAATAAGGTGGATACACCTAGGTTTTAGAGTCCTGTATAGTGGGAGAGGCCTAGGTTTCACAGTACAATTTGGGTATGGGAGAAACAAAACTAGATTTGACAGTCCTTTATAGTGGGGGAAGAGGCCTAGGTTTCACAATACAGTAGGCTACACAATATAATAGGCAGGTAAGGTGGATACACCTAGATTTGAGAACCCTGTATATTAGGAGAGAGGCCTAGGTTTCACAGTATGGTAGGTTTTTAAAAACATTTTATGTTGACGATGGATTTCCTTGTGGGTGTGATGGATGTAATTGGATGGTGTATTTCTTTACTGGTGTTGCTGCTGGGTGGTGGGTTGAAATGTTGGTTGGTTATTAATATCAGTGAAAATGGTTCTTACCTTATCCGTTGATGCTGGTTGATGGCAGTCTGTTCCTCGTTGGCGCGTCTGGGCACTGCAGCCGGCTGCTACTGCTGGTTTGATGTTGGGATTATGCCTATGCAACCACCTCGTTGGCTGTGGTTGGGGGTGGTCGCAGTATGATACTGTGCCCAGGGACTCAAGTGGGGGTACTGCTGGTCCTTTCTCTTGAGCTCAGTGCATTGAGCGAAGTTAAGGTGATCGGGCACAGGGCGCCTGTTTGGTTGTATGTGTCACCGAGGGATTGAGGGTCACTTGGTAGATTAGGCTTGGTTTATGTTAGTGGGTGGCCGCTTCCCCAGCTGACGCCTGCAAACACTGCCTGGAGCCGCTGCTGTAGGAAGAGCCATTTGCCTTGGGGCCCTTAGCTGCTGGGGCTGCCCGGGTTGCATGGTATATTATGGGAACTGGGACCAATCGGGGCATGTGGGAGGACTGGAAGGCAGGGGGTTGAACCTCACGCTTGGTCCACACATAATCATCCATATTGATCCTTTTCCCTATTTTCTTATAAAGACTGCATAACATCTGCTTGTGGAAAAAAATCCCTTTTCTTGAGGCAGCACTTTAATTTTTAGCCTGACTTGAATGTTCATGTTTAGTAGATCTCTAAGCTTTTCCCGTTTTATTTTTACACAGTTGCACATTTTATTTTTCTTGAGGGATGCCTCAAGCACATCTTGGGTCTTGCGACACAGCAAAAACTGTGAACCCTTTTCTCACAGAAAGTTGAAACGCGCATAGGTGAACACAAGAGCTGCATAAAAAACATTGTACTTATTGTCCCAATGGTAGGCCACTTTACAGCAGCTTATCATAAGTGATAAACTAAAGTGGTCCGTGTAAGAAAGATCCACGTGTCTAATAAGCATTCTGATTAATAAAAGAATAAATGCGCCTATTTTTTCTTACTAACAACACACATATTGGCACAGTGCGAGTTTTTAAAATATGGATTCTGTATTGAACACTGTAACAATGATACAATAGCTTAATTGAGCTAATCTATGATCGGCGGCAATAGAGCCCACATTTTATGGGTAGAGATGAAATAAGTTCATAGTAGCTATTCCCTATACTCTGTTGGATAGCATTTAATAACGGCATAAGTTCCACCATACAAGATGGCCGCCTGATTCTATTATCTTAAGCGCCCAATAGAAACTAACAAAGGACTACATATAATACATGTTAGCGTTCCTGCACAACATTAGTTTCAGCAGTAGCCCCGTGAGGATGCACGTTAACGTGAGACAGGACATCAACAATAGAGGTAAGCACTGCTAGACTAACCGCTATAATGTTAATAAGAAGCACTAATAGTGTAAAACCAGACGCTCAGCAATGGCGACCTGTTTACTGTTTCCACAGAAGTCGATCACTTCTATAATTCCAATGATGCTGATAAAGCACTGATGCAGTAAATGAACATCTAACAGCTGAGGCAATCGGAAGCCATTCCTAGACCCAAAGGACATCTATATATAAACTGCTGCTGGCGAAAAATTGAAGTAAGCTTACCTTTCGATTCAAATTGATAGAAAGACCTAACAGGAATCTATGATTAATATGGTTATCAGTACATGAGGGGTAAGATACCCATGTCTTTCATTTGATTACATAGAGCTGTTGACTGTACTGCGCCACTTATGAAAAACTGAAATACAATTCTCTTGAAGACTACCATATTTGAAAGTTTTTTTTTTTTGTTGAACAATTTTTATTTTAACAAACACAACAAACATTACAACCTTTTTTAGGACGTTCATAATCGGTATCAAATTATCATATTATACAGTGTTATTCTCTGTCCTCCCCCCTCCCTCCCCACAAACTCGAACCGTCTCATGCTTGCCATCTGCATGAACATTTTCCGGAATCTCGGTGCTTGTCGACTCATCTGAGTCTTCTGTTTCGTGATTGAACTGGTGGGGATTTGCCAATGAGGTCGCCAGTTGCCTTCAGGCCATCAGGGGGCCCACTTCTTCCTCCCCCCCCCCCTACTGACAGCTTCAAACCATACTACAGTTTCTGCTTCTGGCCATCTCAAGAGGTCCGCCCACCATACCTCCACTGCGGGCCTATGGGCCGCCTTCCAACACATTGCGATTCTACGCTTGGCTAAGATATAGGCCAGGTCCTTCATCTTGATGATGTGCTTTGAGTTACGTGGCCTGGGAAAACTCCCAAACATGCATGCCCAAGCAGACCTCCCGTCAAGCACCACTTCCCCGCTGGCCATCCTCGTCCTTATTTCTTCCCAGAATCTCTGCACCTCAGGGCAATCCCAGAACATATGCAGCAACCCAGCCTCTTCCTCCCCGCACCTGGGGCATTTCTGAATAGCCGAGCCTCCAAACCTGGCTATTTACCATATTTGAAAGTTTATGAGTTACTTGGGTGTATTACACAAAGTAATTGTGCACATAGTCATGAATGATCTTCTAAATGCCGACAATATATTACTATAGATGGTGATCTTCTACCATACTGTTTTATATCTTCTTAGGAAGAGAGAAAACGAAGAAATTGATGTTCTTCACTACCAATTTAGTTTCTTAATCGAATACGTAAGTCTGAGTACTAGAGAAGGCTTAATACTCAGTAGAGATTAATTACCTTTGCCAAAATGAATCAATGAGATATTCATAGAATTACAATGAACATGTAATAAAAAATTGTTCATCTGTATCTCTAAATACAGGAAACAATGTAAGAAGGAGTGATTGACAGCCCTTTTTACCATTTAAACAGAACATTTGACAGGAGAATATTCCCCTGAAGAATTTCCTTAACCAGTAAAGAATGATATTGAAGGAAAGAAACATGTTGGGATGAAAGTGGGTGGCCTTGATAAATAATATTAGGCCAACCTGTTAAAAAGAAATTCAATGATTGATTCATTTTGTTTATCACTATAATTGTTATGTATGTTATTGTATTGAGATTGTGATTGTATGAATTGTTGATATATTGTCTGTTTATGAATATGGTACCTACAATGATGTCCAACTAGGTTCATTTGTTATAATACCTAGTATTTTTATAGTTGGCATCATACATTTTTTACTTTTGTCTACTATTTTTCTACAAAAAAATAATCTTTTATATATTGATTCTTAATAATACATTATCTAATTGATTTTGAATTAAATAAGGAGTGAATTTAACCCTTTCTCTTCTTCCCATTGAAATTAAATGGTTTCCTGTGTATTGGAGTTTATACAGTCAGTCCTTCTTTACCTTTTTATTGAGTTTATTTAAACCGGATTGGCCGTAGTGTATCGTAATCTGGTGTCCCCCTTTTATATTTGATTCCCTTTTCTCACAGGGCATCTTTATTGGGATCCTTAACATTTCTCTCTGCGTTAGTTTCAGGCACATTGAGCACCAAGGCTTTATGATTTATATTTGGATGAAGACCAAAAGCTCTGATCTTCCCACATAAATTGGGATACCTAAGTCCCCAAGACTACTGGCATGATATTGTCTCCAGCATATGATCGTATTTCTCTAGACAATCCACTTAGTCTGAACCACATGCCTAGAACGTGGAGAAGGAGTTTTAGGAGGCAGGGGTGCCTTTTTATTGATTCCAGTTTCAGGGTTTGAAATTAAGCTTTAACGGGCAGGAGCTGGAACCCTGGGTGCCCGACATCAGGAGTAGGCAGGAGCCACTGCTGAGGAACCAGGATAGAGTCCACAGCGCACTGCAAAATCGAACTTTAGTTGAAGAGGTTAACTAACGTTTTGCACATTATTTATGATCCTTTCTGTTTAGATGTGTACTCATCCTTCTTAAGTAACATTCTCAAATACATATGTGAAATGAACATTTGAGTATGTTTAAATGGGTCCTTTTGCCACTAGGAGCCAAAAGTAGCTCCTGGTAGCTGTTGGTTTCAAGTTAAAGCTAAAAGCAGGACCTAAATAGCTTCCAGCTTTCAGCAATTTCAAACCCTGCAGTTTAGTAGTAATTTCATCCTGAGTAATTTTTTTCTCTCAAGCACCACTTTCCTGGATGTTTGGGCCTCCATTTTCCCATGTATTTATACCAACTTCACTTTCTGGCCATCTGATTGAGAGGCTTCAAATGCTTGCAATAGCCTGCTTTCTACAATGAGTGATGAAGCATGTTTTTTTATATAGCCATCTATTTTATTTATTTTATTTGTTTATTTCTATCGCACCATAGCCCACAGTCATCGGGGCGCTCAGATGGACAACACAGATTTAACAGGACATAAGATCAACCTAAAGTTATTCGAAGAGGATGGTTTTTAAGTTTTTTCAAAAGGTGGTATATTGTTCTTCAGATCGCATAGATGTAGGAAGATTATTCCATGCACCAGCGGCTCTGAAAGGACAGGATCTGCCTTTTACTTGCACTCGTTTGGCATGTGGTACAATAAGGAGATGTGCAACACTTGAACGCAGGGTCCTGTTTGGTATGTACCTTGTCAGGGTTTGCTTCAAATAATCCGGTGCCTTTAGTTATATATACACTTGTGGGCTAGAGTTAGTGTATTGAATAAAGATTGCCCACGCTAACAGCTCAGGAAGTCTTCATTATATTAAAGATGAGGAGGCGAGCATTATGCTTTTCTTTTTTTAATACTGCCATAATAGCATTTCAAAAAACATGACTTTTTAAACTTTAGCATTTGTGCTTTTCTGTTACAACAAAGAAATAGCCAAACTGAGGTTTGAAAAGTCCAACTAAAGTGATCCTTCCTTCAAGATGACTATAAAACTCCCATGATGCCTATGGGGTGTTGTAGTCCTGACCCTAACTCCTGCTCCAATCAGCTCATAGGTCAGTCTATAAGAACCTTGCTCCCCGGGTCCCTTCCTCTTTCTTTTGCGGTCCAACTCTCCGGTAACGAACTCAACAGTCTTATGAACAATCAACTCAGGATTTCCAATCTAACTGTGTCCCAGGTCCATGAACTGTAACTCTTTGCAACCCCTGGGCGAATAACTTGACTCCGCTCTGAAGACTCAGCACTCGTGATCATGCTGCTTTCTGGTCCTCTCCTAGGGAAAAACGGAGAACCAATTATGAGGGTGGGTATCACGACAAGTTGAACATCTTAAATAAATCTTACATTAGTTCAACAGTTGTCTACACTTCGGGTGGGATATAATGCTCCTCGTCTTTAATAGAATGAAGACTTCCTGAGCTGTTAGCGTGGGCAATCTTTATTCTATGACAAGACAGGAGGCTCGCATTATGCTTATTCAAAGCTCGCTACCACCCTATCAGGTATATCGGATACAGGTTTAAAATAAAATGTCTTAAAGGTCGATTCAGATGACCAATCTGCTGCTTTCATAATGTCTTGGAGTGGCACTCCGGCGGAGAAAGCTCTAGAAGCCATAGCGCCCCTCGCAGAATGCGCACCAAACTGGCATAAGTCAATTCCTGCCCACTGCATGACCTCTTGCACCCATCTAGCTATTGTTGCTGTCGCCACTGCATGATAAGGCTTCCTACGCGCTATTAGCAGCTGTGTGACACCTAGCGGTCTGTACTGCGCTGTGACGGTCTTGTAATCTTTGATGCATTGCGCTACACATAATTTTTTGTTTCCCGTAAAATAGGGGTATGAGATAACACGTGAATCTGATTTCGTTCGCTTGGTTATTGTAAAGGCCACTCCTTCGGGATAGAATATCTTCCTATCTATTTCTAATGCCTTAACGTCCGATACTCTTCGGCATGCCGTAAGACACAATAACATTGCTAGCTTGCATGACAGCTGGGATCGGGATAAATTACCGTTATCTGGCCATTCCAGGAAAAGTCGGAAGACCTCTTTAACATCCCACAGGGTTGTGTATCTCGGTTCTGGAGGCTTTTTCAACTTCATACCTCTCAGGAGTCGCAGCACTGTGGGGTGTTCGCCAATGGCGTTACCCTCTACTTGATCGTGCCCTGCTGATATTGCATACCGTAATACTCCTATTGTTCTAAAGGCGTTGCCTTCCTGAAATCTCATCGCTAAGAAGTTTAGCAGTTGCACAACAGGGGCAGAAACGGGATCCACACTCTGCTCTGCACACCAGTGCACCCAACTGTTCCATGCGGCGTTATAGCTCTTAATGGTGGAAGGCGCCCACGAATCTCTGATACAGTCTGCAGCGAGTCGCGAAATGCCAGCCAATTCCCATTTTCTCCTGAAACCCTGCAGGCCATTAGTCGTAGAGTGCCCGCTAAGATTAGCGGATGCGCTCTCCCGGTCGGGTCGAGTAGAAGGTCCGGCTGGTGCGGAACAATCCTCGGAAAATCCGTAGAAAGTTCCATCACTACTGGAAACCATGGCTGAGATTTCCAGATAGGGAGCACCATTATTAGGTCTGCTTGCTCTCTGCGTACCTTCGCTAGAGTCCTCGTGATCATCAGAAACGGAGGGAAGGCATAATGAAGCGCCCCTTTCCATGATTGGAGAAACGCGTCTGTGCCAGCTGCACCCGGGTCTATCCTCCAACTGAAATATGTCTGTGTCTGAGCGTTCAGTCTGGACGCAAACAGATCTATGTGTACTGGACCCCAAAGGTCTGTTAACGCTCTGAACACCCTCGGATGCAGTCTCCAATCGCTGGAATCCACCAGATATCGTGAGTTCCAGTCTGCTACTTCGTTCAG
Organism: Ambystoma mexicanum; assembly: GCF_040938575.1. NCBI lineage: Eukaryota > Metazoa > Chordata > Amphibia > Caudata > Ambystomatidae > Ambystoma > Ambystoma mexicanum. The sequence continues at coordinate 185,383,901 of NC_090926.1, forward strand.
ATTCCCTGGTAGGTATTTTGCTGTAACCGTTATCTGATTCTGGAGGCAATAATGCCAGAAATCTTTTGCTAACTCTGCTAGCATGCAGGATCTCGTTCCTCCCAGTTTGTTTATGTAACGCACTGCCGAGATGTTGTCCATCTTCAGCAGCACGCAGCATTGCACTTTGTCCTTCGTAAAGGCACGCACTGCGAACGATCCCGCTAGTAGTTCGAGACAGTTTATGTGTAGTTGTAACTCTTGTCCTGACCATTTTCCCCCTGTCTCTACGTTTTCGCATCTCGCCCCCCCATCCGGATCTGCTTGCGTCTGATTCTATAATGATGTCTGGAATGTCTCCGAAAATCGCTCTGCCATTCCAGGCTTCCATGTTGAGAAGCCACCACTGAAGCTCCGAAAGCGCTTCCTGATCCAGGGTTATCAGCTGGTGATAACCGAATCCTCCCTGTAGATGCTTTATCTTGAGCCTCTGTAATGCTCAATAATGCAGTGGGGCTGGAAAAATCGCTTGAATCGAGGCTGCTAGGAGGCCTACTACTCTCGCTAGAGCTCGAAGAGAGATCATCTCCTTCGCTATCAGTACTCAGATCTCCTCCTTTATCGCTCTTACTTTGTGGTGTGGAAGCTCGAGTGTAGCTCTGATTGTGTCTATGTTGAACCCTAGGAACTCTATATTTTGCACGGTACCAGCTGGGATTTGTCTAAGTTCACTAAGAAGCTCAGAGATGACAAGAGCGTGAATATCCATTGCACGTTCTTGGATAGCGAGGTTTTGTCTGACTCTAGAACTAGAATGTCGTCCAGGTAGACGATAATACAAATTCCTCTTTCCCGAATAGCCGCTGCTACGGGCCTCATGATTTTGGTGAAGGCCCAAGGCGCTGATGCTAGGCCGAACGGGAGACATGTGAACCGCCATATTTCCCCGCCCCAGCGGAACCGTAGATATCTCCGATGATCCTGGGCTATCGGAATCGTGAGGTAAGCGTCTTTGAGATCTAATCTCGCTAACCAGTCCCCTGTTCGGAGGAGGTGTTGCAGTAAATGGATGCCCTCCATCTTGAAATGGTTGTAAACAATCCATTCGTTCAAACTTTTTAAATTTATCACCGGACGAGTTTTGTCCCCTCGGTGAACTAGAAACATATTGCTGAGGAATCCTGGTCCCCCCTGCGTATCTTCTTCTATTGCATTCTTGTGTGCTAGGCTGAGCAACTCTCTGTGTAACAACTCTTCTTCTCCCTGGGACACCTGGATGGGACGGGGTTCTGAGCCCTGAATGGGGTCCTGTATGAACTCTAGCTGTAATCCCGCTACTGCCTGTAATACCCATGCATCGCGCGATAACGCCTGCCATGCGCTCAGAAATTGAAGGGTTCTCCCTCCTACTTTCACGCTTATTACACTCACCTCCTGAGGCATTGGGTTGTCTGAGAGAGCCTCTTCCTCTACGGCCTCTGGGGAACCTGGCTCTAGACGGGAAGAAGGTGTCCTGCTGCTTCCCTTCCCAGTATTGGGCGCGTGGCCCTTGGGGTCTACGAGAATAATTGAAGCGACCGGACGTACGACCCCTGTAACGTCCGGTCCCGGAAAAAACTCAACCAGGGAATATCTTCTTGATTGCGCTTTGCGCCCTTTCCAGGGCGGAATACGTGCCTACAAATTGCGACATTTCCTTCGCAAAGGCTTCGCCAAACAATAGACCCCTAGCTCCTTCACCAGCCTCATACGAGGCCAAGTCACTTAGTTTATTGTCTATTTTCAGAAGAACACCTCTCCTACGTTCCGAAGACATAGCGCAGTTAGCGTTGCCCATGAGACAGACAGCTCTTTGCGCCCAGTTCGCCAGAGCCGAAGCGTCTACTGGTGTTCCTGTGTCCTTGGCTTTTTCCGCCAGGTCCATTATCTTAGCTAAGGGACCTGCAATGTCCAGAAGCTTATCTTGGCACCCTCGCCAGGCTCTGTCTATTCCTTTCCGGATATCTTGCGCTGTTTTCGTCACAAAAGTGACCATCTTGGAGTCAAGCTCTGGTGTCTCCGCCAGTTTGAATGGCAACTCTGGTCGAGGGCATTCTGACCGCATCCTGGACCTTACCTCCCTGTCCAGAGGTTTCCTAATATGCTGCGCCATATAGGCTGCTACTCTGGGCGACGGGACCCAATCTGAAGATTTGGGGTGCCTGATCGCTTCTGGGTCGAACATATCGGTGGTACTGTCTATCTCCTCTGCATGTTGCACGGAGTCAACGTCGTCTCCACTTTCGTCCTCTGGCATATAGCCTTCATCATCGTCCCCTAGATTGTTCACCCCTGGGGAAGGGGGTCTATCCTGGCTTTGCTTCTTCTTTTCCAGGAAGGCTCTTTTCAGCCTAGCGACAGGATCGTCTGGTCTTTGGGGAGCCTCATCCTCCCTATCAAGATTTCTCAGGGGGGGGGGGGTCAAAATATGTTTAGTTTTCCGAGCTGCTTTCCGCCCCTTATGTTCAATCCCTTCAGAGGGATGTCTGGCTGACAGCTGATCAACTGATTCTTCTGCTTTCCTCTTATTGGCAAGCTGGGCTTGCTGTTCTTGAATCATGGCTTCTAGAACTTCAAGCCTCTGCGTAATAGGCTGCACACCTTGCGATACCGCTTTCGACAATGAATCACCTAATACCATCTTAAAACTCTGTGAGAGATCCGCGTCCTGTTGGTACGGGGTCTCTCCCCACACTTCCTCAGACCATTCCGGAGAGGTGGAAGGTGGAGCACCGGGGCTGTTGGATTGTGCCATCTCTAGTGTTGGTAATACCAACTTCTGGGCTGTCAGCAGGGAACAACAGCAGCTGGGCCCCTGTTCCACAGAGTGCGTATTGCGGGGTTGTGCAGGGCTGCTTCCACAGAGCCTGAAAAGAAGTATCGAACTTCTTGCTCTAACTGTCCCCTAAATAGCACTCCGGTGAAGTACGAGGTTTTTTTTTTTTTTTTTTTTTTTTTAAGCCAGTATTAGGTCGATGTTTCCTCACTGTCCGCTGGGGACTGAACTTTCCTTCCGTTCCCCTGGGTCCTACCGCCCGACTTGTGCGTCGGCGCGGAACCTCGAGGAGTGGGGCCGGGTGCCTGAGGTGAGCGCGTTCACTCGCGGCGCCGGCCCCCCCTCCTCGGAACCTGAACAATGCAACGCCGCGGAACGACGACGAGTGAAATAATATTCAGAACGTCCGAGCGACACGGATTACTTACTATATTCTCTTCAATTGTAAATATTACTATATATATATATATATATATATATATATATATATATATATATATATATATATATATATATATATATATATATATATATATATATATATATATATATATATATATATATATGCTCTAATGTCAATGAAGGACCTGGGGATTATGAAAATACGCACACAAATATTCTAAAGAGATAATGTGAGGTACTTATCTTTGGCAGCAAAAAAGAAAGAGGAAGGGACCTCGGGAGCAAGGTTCTTATAGACTGACCTATGAGCTGATTGGAGCAGGAGTTAGGGTCAGGACTACAACACCCCATAGGCATCATGGGAGTTTTAGTTTTATAGTCATCTTGAAGGAAGGATCACTTTAGTTGGACTTTTAAAACCTCAGTTTGGCTATTTCTTTGTTGTAACAGAAAAGCACAAATGCTAAAGTTTAAAAAGTCATGTTTTTTTAAATGCTATTATGGCAGTATTAAAGAAAGAAAAGCATAATGCGAGCCTCCTGTCTTGTCATAGAATTGGATTTGCATTTCCACAGGTAGCCAATGAAGCTCCTTCCTGTAGTTTGAAATATGTTCTTTCTTAGAGACATTCAGAATGATGGTGTAAGGATAATTCATAATGATCTGCAGCTTCTGGATGTTCTTTTTGCTAGTTCCACAGGTTTCAGTTTGATACTAATGGATTTATTTGCCTCAAAATTCTAAGGTGATAGTCAGCATTTTTTGCGACATGGTTAACTTGGGGGGGGGGGGGGGGGGCGTCTGAGTTGAGGGATGCCTGAAGTACTGTCACACGTTTTAACTATACCAACCACCTTGATGGGGCAGGTATCTAGTATGGAACTTGCATAAGCTTCATTAAGCTTGCTCCCGGCTTGGTTTGTTACGAACATCATGAGCTCCGTTTTTGAGCTATTTAGGCACATCCAATTACTAAATCATCCATTCCTGGATGAACGAGTAGATATAATTCAGGTTAGTTGTGCCAGTGAGATAGTTGCGACTGAGATCCATGGTGAGCTGAATGTCATCAGCATAGTTGGTAAAGTGGAGGCCGTTGGCTTCTAGCTTCTATACAGGAGAAATACAGGCACCCTGGGGCACTCCACGTACTTTGAGAAAGTAAAGGCAAGGCAAATGTGAGACCCAGCTGTGTTGCTGATGATTTAAAAGAGAAGGAGGAGAGCAGGTTACTTGAGAAGCTGATGTGCCATAATGATTCATCGAGTGGGCAGAATATGGCCCAGTGTTTGTTGGGCAGAGAGGCTGTCCACAGTGCCGAGGGAACCCACCCTGTTAAGTGGAGAAGATTATTTCGATGGCCTCGAGGACACATAGCAAGAAAAGACTTGGTCTGCAGCAGACTGAGGAAGGCCACATGGAGAGTTGGTGAGAAGCAGCAATGGTCCAGTGAGGGAGCAGTGGAGCTCACAGACAGAAAACTAAACCCAGAGGATGAGGACTGGGCTACTCTTTGCGAGACTGGGAGGGACTCGAGCATGTCCAGGAGTAGAACTGTACATCAGACCCTGTAATAAGAGGCATGAAGAATCTTGGCAAGTGTTAGGAAATGTTTTCTTTTTGCTGCTTTCCCTCCATACACATCAGTGGTACACCTCAACTTTTTGCTATTTTCTGTTACCTCTTCTGACTTTTGGACGCCATTTTTTTTTACTTCACATGCCTTGTTAAGGTTGTCTCTTTTTGGGGCACTGATCAGTCCCTATAACTATCAGTGCAGGAGAACTCTGTTGTAAAATTCTGTTTATTTTTCCCTGGACAGATCACCTTAAGTGCAAGTGTCCCTATAACTTTGTCAATTTTAACTTTGTTAGTTGCATGATGTGTGGTGGCAGCGGTTATTTTTCTACCGTTTTTGTCTCCTGCACTTTTGCATTTTACCACTATTTGCCAAAAAGAGTTCCATGTACACAAAAATCAGTTTCACAAGATTATTGACCATCTTGTATTTTGGCCTTCTTCCTGTTCTCTCAGCCATATATGGTAAACCCTTAGCTTTCCCAGGCAAAGTGGTAGTCTGTGTGGCACTGGATGTGGGAGTTGGGACTGCCTGTCCCAGTCCACATCCATGCCAATGTGTGTCTGCTGCTGGACAGAGACGTTTTGACCCAAAGGCTGTCCATGATTGGATAGCTCTGGCCAGTTTGAATGGTGCAGATTCTTACCATTGGTGGGCTCAAGAGGGACTCCAGCTCGAATCCTGGACACAAAGGGGACTCCTGCAGCCATTCTTCTGATCATCATTAGAGTCAATCTCTCTACGAAAAGGAGCATCCTGCTGAAGACCGAAACTCAATGGAAGCTAGCCAACCAGCATTGCTTTCTTCAACTGTCCCGGCAAAGCCCTAGTCCTTTTCGGATCTCCAGAAGGTCTTCATCAGTGCTTTGACCCCTGGACTGGTGGGTGTTCAGATGAATTTCTAGAATCTGGCCTGGTGGACCGATTTTAGGAGGCCACCCTAGAAATAGTGAACAGGGAGGTCGCCAAAACCCAATCAAGGTAGCAATGGAGACCATTCATGGCTGTTCTCAGGACAGTGGGGTCAGGCGGTACACAATGAGTCACACAGTGAAGCGCACAACAATTCAATTTAGACAAGAATGTACAAACATACTATCATTTTTCTAGGCCCACTACACATATTAAAAAATGAAACCAGCCGGTAATATCGACATAACACTCAATAATAAACATATACGCAGTGACATTAGGTACTAATATGCATTCAATGACTTAGATAGTAAAATAATGTAAGTAAATGATGCAGCAAGATGGAACCAAGTCACAAGAAATGTTCTGTAGCTTCAGAAGTTCAATCCCTATGAAGAGTGGGACCTTGTGCCCAAAGGTTACAGTGCTTCTTCCCAGAATATATCTGATGCAGTTAAAGTACTTCTGTGAGTGAAATGTTGAAGAGAAGATATGTAACAAAGTTATTGGTAAGTAAAAATGTGTTCTCATCTTTCAGGTATAGCTGGTCAGGTGTGACGACCAAAAAGCAGTGAAATGGAAGGATGCAAATAGTCCTGCTCTCAATGTTCTCCTATGGAGGGCAGGGTTTGTGTTTGCTTACCCCCTGACTCAGATTTTGGAGCTAACTGTGGTAGCTGGAAGTTTGTTTTCCCTCTGTTGGTTCCAGTGATTGGTGCCCAGGAGTTGCGGGTGCAAGTATTTTACCGGCCGGGTCGAGGAGCAGAGTGCAACCCTTGACAATGGAGAAATGCAGAAAGCACTTATGCAGACATCTTCAGGACACTTCACAAGACAGGGGAAGGTACGTTCCAGCGATGGCAGGTCTGTCCAGTTCTGGGTTGGAGATGACCTTCCAGAGCAGGATCCCTTGATGCGGACACGCTGAAATTCACCAACAAGGTGACTTGCACCACAAGCTGGCGACCTCAAAGGTTCTGGCTGTAAACATGGAACGGCTATGTTTCTAGCAAGGTAGCCCACTGGAGAGGTGGTCAGTCCACCTGGTGGTCCAGGGACACTTCAAAGGCTCAGGGTGGCGTGATCTTGGAGAACGTGTTGAGACTGGTTGGTCCTACCAGTCCAGCGGTTGAAGCACCGCACAGGGCCTTCACAGATCACGTAGTCCAACAGGGCTTCACCAGACCAGATGCAGAAGGGATGCTGGGCCTCTTCAGGAGTCGTCTTCGGGTCTTTAGTTGGCTGGTCTTCTACAGAGGATTCTTGGCTTCAACACTGATCTGAGGAAATGGCTGCAGAAGTCCTGTTCTTGTCAAAGTCCTGACTGGAAGCAAATCCGAGCCCACCAATGGAAGGATGTGCACCATTCAAACAGCCACCATTTTTCTAATCAGGAACCAGTGTTGGTTTTACTCATGTCCCACATCCAGACTTTCAGGCAACATGGATGTCCAGTGGGACCAGACAGTTCCTGAACCAGTCACACCCACAAAGGCATCACTAGCCACTCGAAGCTGGGGCTTTCCCAGGCAAGTGCATGACCTTGTATATGAGATACCATGGCAGGGCAAGGCAGGAAAAGGCCAAACCACAATATGGGCAAAGAACAAGTGTAGATCTCGTGGCGTGCTCATTTTATGGCATTAGCACCTTTTCTAGTAGCCATACGCGGTAAACGAGAATGTGCACACTAGAAATAACACAGAAATTGTAAGAATATATATCTGCTGCCACCAGCTTGTCTTTAGGCACATATAAAAGTAACCAAAAATCCCAAGTGTAAAAGATTAGGGTCATACAAAAGTATTTTCCATTTGCACTGCATTTTAAGATGCTGTGTTCACTGTTAAGTTGTCAAAAAGGTAAAAAGACAAATGGGGAAACATAGTTTCCCGGTACTGATAGTCTGAAGGACTGATTTGTTTCCCCATAACAAAATCAGCAAACTGCCAGGGGAAGGCTTCACTTCCTTGTAAAAAGTCAGTCGGGGTTCAAAAGCAAAAGGTTTGGGGGTCCATAGAACTAGGGAGGGAAAGTTGCCAAAACGGAGATCTTTCCTAACCGTAGAACAACCAGTCTCAAACCTTGCCTGAGGACTCTCCACTTTTGAAAGCTTTTCGAAAGTGTCCCAGAACCATCCTGTGGACTGACCAGCTTCTTCCTGGGCTACCTCTGTGCATTGGATGTCCACTCTAGCTGATCCTTGGGACTCTGCAGATCCCAGACTTGCAAAACAATAAGCACCCCCTGCATTTGCAGCTCAAGTACAAAGAGGCGCCTTGCAGGACCAGTTTCTTTGTTTCCACCACAGGGTCAATTTCCGCCATTTCTTCAGAGTGGCCTTTGCTATCGCCACATGCATCGTATCCTGGAGATCCTGTGCCGTTGTCGCCGGAGTGGTGGCCCTTTCTTCAGTCCAGTAGTGGTGTCCAGTAACGATCCATTAGAGGAGCACGAAGCTGTTGACTTGATGGACCCAAAAACAGAAAGTGACTGCTGCACCCGAAACCACCTTCAACAGAACCAAGCCCAGCGATTTCAGGAACTTCTACGGTGGTCCCTGGGAGAATCTGAGTACAGGAGATGAGTAAACCTACCAGTTGCTGCCCCCCTACCTCTCCCTCGCCTGACTGTGATTGGTGGAGTTAAAGCACCTACAAACTATTGGTTGGTTTTGCCAAAACTTGTTCTGACTCTTAAAATGATTCCCAGCCTTTTAATGAGAAATGTGTTGGGAACTAGGACCCTAGGACACTTGTCCCCCTTAAATTCTAGATAAGAATGGATTTTCTAAGGTATAGTACCGTTATACCTTAAGGGTTTGTATAGTATTTTCTACTTCTTCATTTTCAATATATTGGTTCTCAAATTGATGGTTACTTACCTGGTTTTTATTCACTTGCTGTGCTATTCTAAAGTATTCTGAAATTGATATAAGTGTATTCTAAAAGCACATTGTTCGTGCTCTTTGCAGAGCATACCTTAGGAAATGTGTATATAATAGTAGTGAGTGGTTTTCTGTGTTACCTTTGATTATTCATTATAAAGAATGTTACTTAAAACCTAAATAACTATTGTATTCTATTGTATCTGCTTAATTTGTATTTTTAGGAGTGCTCTGTGTGCGCTAATGCCTTAATTGCTCTCATGCCCTCCTTAGTCTAAGTTTTGCTGTTCAGTGATACTGCCCATACACAGTATGGCTAGACATTAGTTTCTATACCTGTTCTCCAGAACGTGGTGGCCTCTCCAAATCTGTACAGATGGGTGATTCTATCTGAAAATCCTTAACGGCAAGGCAAACAATTTTTGAAGAAGAAACTGTGGACAAAATGCATACTGAAGAAGTGAGCCCAAAACCTCAATATGAGTCAAAACATAATGTGTTACCTGAATCACTGCATATAGGGACAGCGGGTTCCACAGTCCACACCAAACCGCAAGTACATGCATTGCCTGAAACATTAAATATTGGGATACTGATTATTAAAATCCTCTGTGAAGTAACATGCTTGAGGTGCCAGAACCGTGGCACTCTGGGAATCCATGTTTCCAAGCCCTCGCCTGTTGGAGGGGGGGAGGGGGTTTGTGCCATTCTCTGTGGAGGAGCTATAAACACTGATGCTAATGGGAAGGGCTAACACTCCTGACAAAAACGGAAAACCAGACCTCACATAAGATGGATAGCGTGGACAGAGCTCAACTCCCAGGTAGGGGTAGTGGGCCGAGACAAAGGTACAATTGGTCCATGCACATCTCTAGAAAATACAACACACTTGATATACTGAAAATTATATACTTTGTTAGCGCATAAAAACCTATACGTTCTCCAGGTATACATTAAAAGATACTAAGCATAATCATCCTTATACAAGGACTACCTGACCCTAGTGTCTATATGTGGGACCTCTACCAGAGGTTAGCACCCTACATAAAATAACGGATGGAGGAGAACCAGGGCACCCTAAAACATAGCAAGCAAGTCATTACATTGGGGGCCTACACAATATTAACACCCTTTGCAGGTGCAGCATCCAATCCAGTTGCTCCAATCCAAGGCTGAATCTACTGATGCAAGCCTGGGTCCCGAGCAAGCTGAGTGGTTGCCACACCCAGTGCTTGTTTTTCCTCCTCCTCTGCCCCCAAATCCAGTTCCCTCAACACTGCCAAACCCACTACTTAACTGAAATGGGCTCCTCCGCCCAGGCCGCACAATCCGCCTAACTTCCCGGTCATTGCCATGGAAATGGAAGATGGGCTCCGAGCAGAGCCCGCAAAAAAGATTTCTTATCTTGCGGGTTTGCCTTGGGGTGTTAATAGCAAGAAAACCACGTTCTGCAGACTTCACCAGCCCGTTAACAGCACCGAGGCCCAACGTTAAGGCCTGAGTGAACTTAGGTCCTGGGCCGTTGAAGCCCTCATAACGCTGCGTTATTGCTTAAATATACACTGTCCTATAGACACAACCCATCCCTAGTATATGTGGAAGTTAAAAAAGGGAACCACATAATTTTTACCCGAAGGAAGTATGATGTTTAAAATCCCTGAGGCCTATAACAATACTCCAGCCATTAAGGCTCTTTAGGGCATTAAACTAAATGAATACACAGGGAATTATAAAAATAGACTACAGCCACAGAGTGGATGAAACAATTGTAAACCTTAGCCACAATGCTTCCAAGAATAAATAAAACATTTAAGCAACAGTTTACCTTCCTTATATATTTCAGGGAAAAATATACACATTACCAGACTCACTCAGTGGTTAAAGTACATTCACTGTAATAGAAATGCAGGCTGTGAGTTTAAATATAAAATCAAAGTTTAGTGCAAAAATTATTAAACTTAGTTCAGAGCTCACTGAACTCATTGTGGGCACAGGAAAAGGCCCAGGGGACAAGGGTAAGTACTGCAGTGTCCATTTCCGGAGAATTGCAGGAATGATATGGAAAGGTTAAAGGCCATTCCCTTTAATGGAGGTAAGTCTGATCTACCCTACAAGTTCAGATTCTGCGACAAGCAACCACAGGGCAGGCCAGAGGAGAACACAAAGAAGTGTTGCATAGGTTGGAAGATGGATCCGTGCCCCAGAAGAACTAGTGGAACAGTTGGACCTCCAATAGAAGACTAATTTTAGATGCGGTAAAGACTCTTCTCCAAGGAGTCTCTCTACCATGGACCAGTGGGACACTGGAGGGTGAGTACCACGAATAATCACCCACTCGAGAAACACAAGGCAAGTACTCACTTTGGTGGCAATGTGAGAAATGTTCCAGAAGCCTGAAACAACTCATTGAGTAAGCCACCTTTTCCACAGGTGCACTATTCAGTATTCGTTTTCCAGGGACACATCGTCTTATAACTGTGTTCTGTGCTTTGTTTCCCAGAGATATCCATTGCTTGAAAGGCCTTGTGAGTAAAGTGGTCTGTCGGGCAGTGGAAAGTTTCATTTTATGACTATATTTAAATCCATTTCGAGAACATCGTTGGGGGGCCAATTCAAAGATTTGTGTTTTTATTTTGTACCTTTCCTGATATGGTTCTAGGGTGATTGTGATAGACTCCTCCACCAGAGTCCCAAAATCCCTGATTGTCTGACCGTTGAAAAATGCCGATTGTAACACATACCCACCAGCACACTCGTTTTTTAAAAATCTTGGCTTTAGGCTCAATCAAGGAAGGCAAGAATGTATAGGTTCACACTCTGGCAAAGTTGGCTGAAGAAGGCGTGGCCTCTTTCTTCCACCCTCACTTGGGAAAAGTATCTGTATTTCCAGGATTGAGCTGAAGCCAGTTAGTCCTCATCCTCTCTTCTGCCGCTTTTAAGGCAGAGGCATTTGCTTTTAAACCTACATGGCCTTCCATATGTCCAGCGATGCGTCTAGCTGGACGTCTTCATGCGAAAAAATAGTAGGCTTGGCCAAATAAAGAAAATAAGCTGGGGAAAGAGGACAGACGTAGATGATAGGATGGGGGAGAGCATGGACAAGTGTGTATTCACCACAGTCCTTCACCTGCCAAGACAATTGTCCCAAAGCGAGAAGTATGAGCAGAGGGCATCTCTCCTGTCCACTGAGAGACCGTAGAGGCGACCAGCAGGACTACCTGGGAGGCAGCCCCATTAATAACAGACGACAAAATAGTGTCTCTATTGTGACAGTGACGGCTCTTATCTTGGTTCTGCTTAAATCCTTTTAGATATGGTTTAGATGGTGGCAGTGTTCCAGGTGAGGTTGAAGCTCCATAAACACCTTGTCTTCAAATTCCTTTACAATAACCAAATAGTATCAATAGTAATAGGACAGAAGTTAGTCGAGCAGTATTCTCTGCAAAGGTGTTTTTATAGATGCCCATTAATGCCCTTTTTTAATGGGACAGTAACAACACAATGTAAGAGTGAGCCATGTAAGATATTTTAAACAAGCCTTCCTTCCTTACTGTCATCGATAAGTCACAACGGGTAGACCACCTTAATTGGTTGACCGATTTGTGACTTGCAGATTGACTCACCTATCAGTTAGGAGTCAATCAAGACACCCAATAACTTGTGATATTTTTGGTATTGGGTGTACTGCAATATCGGGGCTGTGGTTCTCTCCCATGCTTTCTTATGAGTGACTGACCTGTTTAACAGTTTTAGCAGCTCTGGGATACAGATCATTGTATTTGGTATGCAAGTAGCCGCAGGACACTTGACATTGCTGGCTCCCTAAACCTGCACAACACAACTTGACTTGGCAATAAACCTGACATGTGAATGGGCATTTCGAATGGATTAAGTCCTCCCACGTATTCATTATCTTTGATATTTCCATATCCAGCTTGCTGCTTTGGAATTTTCTTCCAAGTAGAGGGCTCTGTGTGTCCCTCGAAGGCCTTCATCTCGATGTCGACATCATCAGTCGTATAAATGGTCGTGCGCAATGTCCGTTGCTCAGTTCCGTTTTTCCGGGCTTTATGAGCTTTGGGAACGTGGTGCTCAGTTCTGTGAAGAGAACAAATTCTTCGAGTTTCTGTCTAGAAAACCTTTGATTCCTCGATACGAGATGGCCTCTTCGTCGGCTCCATCTACACCCCAATCTGGCTTCAAAAAGTGTCGAAATTGTGGGGCAAAGATGTCCTTGGCAGACCGCCACAGGGTCTGTCTATGGTGCCTCGAGGCAGAGCATCCCTGTTCGGAGTGCAAAGAGTGTCTATCGATGACGGCGAAAACCTTAAGGGAGCACAGAGGAAAGCTGGAGAGAGCTACCAAATTTACCTCAGACGAGTTGAGACAGCTGTCTCATTGAAGGAAAAAAAGATCTAAATCTCGGAGCGTATCGCATCACTCATCTGCTTTGAAGCACAGCAAAAAAAGGTGTCACAGATCGCCTTCTACATCATCTTCCAGTTCACCGGAGAGAGTAACATGCCCTACCAAAAACAGCTAACCGGCTCAGTGGGAGGAATTTCGTTAAAAAAATTATGGTGTTCGAGAATGCAGCCTTACCCCCTTTGGAAACACCTAGAGGCGATTCCCCAGGAGAAAAACCTGGTAGAGATAAAAGCTGTGAGTCATCGACCTCTGCAAGACCTACTCCTCGAGAGCGTGACAGACCGTCGAGTCAAAGCATCTTCGACGCACAGGGCGTCGACACTGTCGACTCACTCATCGATGCCGATAACCGTGTCATCGACGCCCTCAGCACCTCCGTTGGAAACAAAGATCTTCGACGCCGATCACTTCGATTCCTCTCACCGTCTTTGTCGTAAACGTCAAAGCCGTCATCAACAGCATTGAGGCCACTGACGTCTACATCGACTCTGACAAGTTTAACCCCTCTTGTATTGACTGCTATAGCTCCTTCCTCATTGGAAAAGAGCTACACACCTCTACAACGCTCTGATTATTTCAGAGCTTTATCCTCAATTTATGAGGAAGGAGAGCATTCAGATACAGAAAGACCCTTTGGTCTAGAATGTGTTAGACCTCACATTCCAGAAGAGGTCAGATTGAAAAATCTGCAGGATTCCTTGCAGGAAGCAAGCGGAATAGATACCTCCCCAGAGATAGATTTTAGCAAGCCTGTACCAGGGGAACATGCTGAGAGTAACTGTAGGTCACTCATGAACAGGGTCATGGAATATATGGGGTGGTCTAGGCCTGCACCCGTTTATGAACAAGATGACCTCATGGACATACTTGATAGAGGACCCCAAGAAGATCCTATAGTACCCTTTCACAAGGCTTTACAGAAAAAAGTGTCCAGCAATTGGGAAACACCAGAGGTTAATCCTGCAGTCAGTAAGAAGCTGTCAGAAAAATATAGAGCTTCATCTGCAGACCCTCCATACTTGTATAAACATCCAACCCCAGAAACCTTGGTTGTTCAAGCTGCAACTTCATCAGGAAGACAAACTGCATATCCCACAATCCCGCAGGATCGTGACGATGAAAAATGTTGACGCCATGGCCAAGAAAGTTTTCTCGGCATGGAGCATGGGGCTAAAGTCTGCAAACGCCACATGCACGCTGGCAAGATTCAGCCACACCCTTTGGGAGTATGCTTCAATGGCGGCTGACCGTCTCCGAGAAGGGGAGGAACGAGACAGTTCCTTGAATATTATCAACGACTGGAAGGATGCGATGTGTGAATCCCTCCAAACCGGTCTCGACTCTTAAAGCATCAGCAGAGCTGTGTCGTCTAGTACCACAATCTGCAGATTTACGTGGTTGCGGAAATCTGGATTTGCTTCTGATGTGCAATCCAGACTTCTGAATATGCCCTTTGACGGGGCACCCATCTATTTGGTAAAAAAGCTGATGACAGTTTGGAGAAGTTGCAAACTTCCAAAGCGGGGGCCAAATCCTTTGGAGCTGCAATTGGACAAACTCCAAACCGCCCCACAGGTACGCCCTGGAGGGGTAAGTCCTTTTGCTATTAATCCACATTTGGAAAAGGCAGGACAGCCAGCTTAAAGGGGCCAGAAACGATTCACCCGTGGTTGACTGGGCAAGGGTACTAAGTCTGCATCTGCAGGTGCTGCTTTACCCTCAGCATCTGCTTCAGCCGGCCCAAAACCCCTCTGAGGTCTTACATCACAAGACATCAGTAGGATGCAGGTTAACTCAACATCTGACGGAATGGTAGGTTATTACTTCAGATGCTTGGGCATTGGAAACAGTTGCCTAAGGTTACTGCCTGCCTTTCCTACACATACCTCAGAGTCATCCACCGGGGAACAATTCTTTGATGTTTCCAGACCTGCTCCTTGTGCAGGACATTTTGGACCTGCTAGGCAAAGGTGCTATAGAACCGATACCTGCGGCGGAGAGCAACAAGGGTTGGTACCCCCCATATTTTCTAATTCTGAAAAAGGATGGAGGAATGAGACGCAGCTTGGACTTGCGAGAATTGAACTATTTCCTAAGGAAAGGCAAGTTCAAGATGGTTAAACTTTCTCAGATCCTTCAGGCCCTCCAACTCCAGGATTGGTTGGTGTTATGTCTTGATGGTCGTGAAGACTATCCGGGCCTCCGTCCCCAAGTACCACACAGGGAGATAGCAAATAACTCCCTGTGTGATCCTTGAGGCCACATGGTTTGAGTGCTGGAGTGCCAGGAACCAGGAACGCCAGAAACCCCCCGGCCGCTGTAAGGCAAGCAAGGGGTTAAGTACAGTGGCAAAAGGCAAGCGATGACCAAAACATAACTTTAGAACATTAAAGGGGCTTACCAAGATGGAGGGAAACCAGGTGTCGACCAAACCCTGAATTTGGGACAAACAGGATAGGAGGTGTTCGAAGCAACTACAGTGTGTGACTGGCAGCAGCAAGTGGTGAAGCCCACAGGGCGGCACTCCGGATGGACCCGCACTGGGATACCTGCGTGAGCTGGAAAGATGAGCTCAAGCGTAGCAATAAGTAGGCTGATCCGTAGGCAATACAAAAAGAGTTCCGAGGTCAGAAACCAAACCAGCACAACAAATCTGAGGGATGATCCGAAGGAAGCCAGTAAGCAGTCCAGTATTCCGATAACAAACAAGAAGGCAGAATGTAATCCAAGGGCGTGACGAGAAGAAATCCGTGAAAACAGTCCGTAAATCTGTACAGTGATCGAAGAAACAGGAACGCCAAACAGTGCCGAATCAATTCAGCTGTGAAGCACTGTATAGACGTTCCCTTGCAGCATTTGAGTGAATAGGAGCAGTCAGGTGATTGCGTCACAAGACGCGCGGCCCCAAACGCTTCCGTACTACGTGATCTGCAGTAACAGCCGGCCAGGCCTTCCGGGTCACGTGATGTTGAAGCAAGTTGGGTCGGAGGCTACGCCGGACAGCTGCCAGACGCCAAGGCAGTTGCCAATGGAAGAATGGACGCAGGGATTTCGGGCACCCATATCCAATAGGCTGCCTCCATGTGCGCTGCCAATGATCACTATGTTGCTGCCGCCCTAAGTGGGTAAGTGGGGGTACACGAGTGGGAGATGGATCGGGTTGATGAGAACCTGAACGTGGATGTCTGGGACCTGAAAGGGCATTTGCAGTGGAGTGGTGGGAGCCTACATGTGGGGCATATGGGACAGCCTGCATAACAGTTGGTTTCTCTGGACCTTCAGGATGCTTACTTTCATGTGCCAATACATCTGAAGCACAGAAAGTACCTGAGGTTTGTCATTGGTGCTCTCACTATCCGTTTCTGGTTCTGCCATTTGGGCTAACCTCTGCTTCGAGCGTCTTCACCAAGCTAATAGCGGGTTGTGGTAGCGAGTCTCAGACGAGGGGGCGGGGGGGATTCACATCTACCCCTGCCTGGACGATTGCTTGATCAGAGCAACTTCCCCAGAACAGAATCATCTAGGTACTGTTTTCCACTCCATGCACAGGCTGGGCTTCTCTCTCAACTTCAAGAAGTCCCATATGATACCATCTCCAAAACTCCAGTTTATTGGATCAGTCCTGGACACATCCCTGGGAAAAGCCTTGCCACCAGAGGTGAGGGCTCAAGACATTCTACAGATGGTGACAAAGTTCCAAAATGCCCAATATCTTCCAGCCTTCGAATTTCTGAGGTTGCTCGGTCTGATGGCATCCTGTATCTTTTTGGTGCCTCAGGCCCGCCTGAGAATGAGATCCCTCCAGTGGGCTCTCAGGATCCAGTGGTCACAATTCTCAGGAAAGCTGTCAGATCTCCTTCAAATACCGAAAAGAGTTGCTCTGGATCTTCAATGGTGGCTTCTCGAGAAAATATCTTGAAGGGAGAATCCTTTCAGCAACCATGGCCGGAGAGAACAGTAGTGACTGACGCCTCACTCGTGGGGTGGGGAGCCCATACCAACGATTTGACAATCAGCGGTCGTTGGTCTCATCAAACTACACATCAACCTTTTTAGAGCTGAGGGCAATCAGGCTTGCGCTGAAGGCCTTTTTGCACTCTATGGGGAAAGAATGTCCTGATAATGACAGACAACACAGTGACTATGTACTACCTCAACAAAGGAGGGGTGTAGGGTCACTACCACTGTGCAGAGAGGCAATGCAGCTCTGGTTTTGGGCAATACAAGAAGAAATCTCTGTCGGCAGGCAGTCCACCTAGCCGGAGAGATGAACATGACGGCGGACGCTCTGAGCAGGCAGAGCACAGTATCCCACGAGCGGGAACTAGCTTAGGAAGTCCAAGAGATCTTTGCCCTTTGGGGAACCCCTCAAGTGGATTTGTTGGCAACGAATGCCAACAGGAAGTGCGAGCTGTACTGCTCCAGGGACTTTACCCCGACAGGAGCTCTAGGGGATGCGTTTGTGGTGGACTGGGAATATCCACTCCTTTACGCATTTCCTCCAGTCCCTGTCATTCCTCATGTAATAAGGAGGTTGAGAAAGTTCAAGAAAACCATGATCCTAATTGCCCCGGATTGGGCCAGGAGAACGTGGTACCCAGACCTTCTAGACATGTCCATCTGTCCTCTGATTCGTCTTCCACAAAGAGAGGCTCTTCTTTCACGAGAGGAGGGTCCGGTTCTCCATCTGGATACCAGGACTCTCAGCCTTCACGCATGGGTTCTGAAAGGCTGAGGTACAAAGATTGGGACCTCCCGGACGATGTAATGGAGGTGTTGCTTTCGGCCAGAAGGCCTGCAACCAAATCACTATACCGCCGCCATGGAAACAAGTTCTGCAGCTGGTGTAAAGATGAAAATGTTGACCCTTTTTCATGCAATACACCAACGGTGTTATCTTTCCTTTTACACATAGCAAATTTAGCACTCCAGATCGACAGTTATGGGTTACCTGGCAGAGCTGCCCATTTTTAAACGCACTGCTGAGGAATACTTCAAAGTACCCTTGGTTATTCAAATTTTGAAAGGGTTGACCAATGTTTACCCCCAACCTCTATTCAAGTCCCCCTGTGGGACCTAAATTTAGTCTTAACATTTCTAATGGGTACTCCTTTCGAACCCCTTCATTCGTACCGACTTAGATTCCTTACCTTCAAAACTGTTTATCTAGTGGAAATAACTTGCATGGCGGGTGAGCGAGTTACAAGCTTTATCCTGCAAACCCCCTCACACTGTCTTTCATAAAGATAAAGTTGTTCTACAGGTGAAGCCAAATTTCCTCCCAAAGGTTTGTCGGAGTTTCATATTATTCAAAATATAACCTTGCCTTCATTTTACCCTCCTCCTCATCTGTGGAAAGAGAAAGAAAGGCTGAGCTTTGAGCTTCTATATTAGCAGACTGGCAAAATTAAGACAAACAGACCAATTATTTGTGGGATACACAGGTCACAAGCTAGGTCTAGCCATCACCAAGCAAACAATTTCAAGGTGGATTATTTGAACTATTATAGAATGTTACAAATTGGCAGGGAGGGACCCTCAAGAACATCTGAGGGCTCATTCTACCAGGGGTATCGCAGCTTTGTCAGCTCTTAAAAGGGGAGTTCCGGTAAAAGACCTTTGTGCAGCTGCCACATGGTCGTCTGCACACACCTTTACTAGATTCTATAGCTTGGATTCCTCCACTAGCCAGGAAACTAAATTTGGATAGGCAGTATTGCATTCTGTGCATACTTAAAGGATACAAATTTGTATTCCCCTCCCCCTTTATACTTTACTGCTTTGGGAGTCTATCAAAGATGAGGAATACGTGGGAGGACACAATCCATTCGAAGAACAAGTTAGTTACCCATGGTAACGTTCTTTCGACTGGATGTTCCTCCCACGTATTCCTTATCGCCACTCCCATCCTTCCCCACAGTAAAACTTCCCTTGTAGTTAGTCTGCGCTCCCTCAAGGGTAGTAGCTGTCTCATCCTACACAATACCTAACTCTTCAAAACGGAATTGAGCAAGGGACGCTGCACGCGACCATTTATACCACTGATGACATCGACATTGAGACGGAGGCCTTCGAGGGACATCGACTCGACAGTCATAGACACGCAGCGCCCTCTACTGGAAAAACGTTTACGAAGCAGCAAGCTGGATATGGAAATATCAAAGATAAAGAATACGTGGGAGGAACACTCATTCCAAAGAATTTTACCATGGGTAAGTAACTATTTCTGATGGTATATAATTGCTTGCGAGGGACTTAATGTGGGCCATTGGAAATTACCTGATAAGTAATGCTCACCCATGAAAGGTTTTATTGCTATTCGCACCCCATGGCATGCTTCATGGTGCTTAGTGTTTCTTTAGCGGAGAACCAGCGTGGTTGCCATCTCATGACATAAAAAATACTACAAACGTCACCATTGATGTAGGTAGATGCGGAGGTGCCTGTCTAGAACAGCGAGGACTGTGGCATTGCCCTTGCCCGTGGGGAAAGAACATTCATATAAATAAACCAGAACTCTAAGCTTCACTCAAAATATTAAAAACCTATTGATTAAAAGCACAATGAATAAGCTATGATGCCAAGTGGGTACTTTTTACTTTTAGTTGAAAGGGGTTGAATTGACCTTTGAAACAAACGTAGCTGAAGTTTTGTTTGAAGAGTTTATCACATTAGCCTGTTGCCCATGTTTCTTTTGTCTAAGTTTAGCCAAAAGTTCATGCAACTTTATTGCTAGATTGAAAATGTAATCATTTCTAATCATATTTTTGCAGATGAAAGTGTGGGTTTCCAGAAGTCGGTGGCTGGGAAAGTGGAAGAGATGTCTTGGGAAAACCACCAGGGTGTAGCACAGCACAGGAAAATGTTCAAAGCGCACCAGGGACATCAGAGATTGCCCGCAGTCCACGAACTTCGACTTTCAGATAACCCGGTACAAATGATTTAACATTGCTCTTTCTTCTTGCTCAAACCATAGTCAAAGAATCCCATTTTAGAGCGTTAAATTGGTACACACTTGAGTCATTGGCGGAGACCCTTGTTATTGCTAATAATGCCAGCTGTTTTATTACTGGCTGCAGCAAGCACCGCCTAGTTAACAGTTGCCCTTTTGTCTTCCCAGTCTCAGCTCCTTTAGCGATGCTCCCAGCCATAATTACCTTGGAGAATAGAAACCCATGTTTGGCAAGGGTCTCGAAGAACATGACATGAGGCTAAAGGATGTACTATCAAGATTGGAGGGTGTAGGTTTAAAGATTGAGAAAAGTAAATGCAAGTTTGGTATGGATGAAGTTGAATATTTGGGTCACACAGTTAATGGCAAGGGGTATAAACCTAAAAGTGATGCTATGAAAGCAATTAAGGAATCCCCAAGTCCCAGTATTAAGGATGAACTCAGATCATTCTTAGGTCTGTGTGAGTATTATAATAAGTTTGTTAAGAAATGTGCAAGTGTAACAGAGCCATTAAGGAAGTTACTAAAAAAGGTCAAGTTTGTTTGGAATAAAGAATGTGATGAGGCGGTGAGTTGCATCAAGAGAGAAATCTGCAGCTCTACAGAATTGGGAGGAAATGTTTTTGGCAGGTTGACCAAAGTTACCGTAGATGCTAGTGGAAGTGGACTAGGTGCAGTGCTATCCCAAATTGATGAAGATGGCAGGGAAAAGATCATCCATTATGCTTCCAGAGCACTTTCGGACACAGAGAGCAGGTATTCAGTGATTGAAAAGGAGCTTTTGGCTTGCACATGGGCGGGAAATTATTTTAGGAAGTATGTATGGGGTTGCAAGTTTATCATTCAAACCGACCATAAACCGCTTGTAGAGGTTCTGACGGTCAAGGGTATGTGTAAAGCATCACCTAGGTTGGCCAGGTTAAGTATCAAATTGCAGGACTATCATTTTGTGATAAGGTATGTACCAGGTAAGAGAAATGTTCTTGCTGACTATTTGTCACGGTTACCGTTAAGAAATGTGGATTTAGATTTAGATACTAATGAAGACATGGTAGCAGTTGTACTTGAAGTGACCTCGAAGGAAAAGTGGTTGGATGAAATTAGTAAAGATTTAACCCTACAAAAAATTGCTGAGTTCACTATGTTAGGATGGCCAGAAAAGAGATTGATTGATGGAGAATGTCTGAAATATTGGGAAGTGAAGGATGAATTATCCATGGAAGAAGGGTTATTAATGAGGGGAAGTAAATTGATACCTCCCAAGGTGATGTATGAGGAACTCATAGAAAAGGCTCATCAAGGTCATCCAGGAATTACGGGGACCAAAAGTAATGTAAGGTCTGTATACTGGTGGCCAGGAATGGATTTGTCAATTGAGAGATTTGTCAGGAATTGTTGGCCTTGCCAAAACAGCGATAAGAGTTGTAAGATCTTCAAGTCAGAACCTGTTGCGATAGATAAGGGACAAGCTCCCTGGATGAAGTTAGGTATTGACATTGTGGGGCCATATGCAAGATTAATAGGGGAGAAAATATTTTTGATTGTTGATTGATTGATTATTATTCAAGTTGGGTGGAGTTGAAAGCTGTCAGGAAGGTTGACTCTGGAGAAGTAATCAAATTTCTGAAAGAAATTTTCAGGAGAGAAGGTTTTCCTAAAACCATTATTAGTGATAATGGTGTTCAATTTAAAAGTAAGGAAATTAGAGAATTTGCCATGACATCAGGGATTGATTGGAAGTATTCTGCACTTTATCATCCACAAACAAATGGGCTAGTTGAGAGATGTAACAGGATGGTTGTGGAGACAGTAGAATTGGCTTTAAGAAACAATATTCCTGTGGAGGAAGCTCTCATGGAAAAATTGTGGAGTATAAGAATGTCAGTAAAAAGAGGTTTGGATGTATCTCCCTTTGAATTGATGAGGGGTAGAACTCCCAACACGCTGTTGAGTCCTGAGTGGGTCAATTGTAAGAGAACACTAGAGTCCAGTGAGGTGAGGAAGGGCAAACACATCGGAGGTAAGGATGATAGGATTTTATTAGGTGGTAAGAGCGGATTGAGAATTTCACCAGGTGATATGGTAAGGATAAAACTAGGGTACAATGTTAGAAAGGGTGATTCTAAATATAGCAGACCGGTCAGGGTTTTACAAGTCCTCGGTAAGGCAGTGAGAGTTAGTGGTGGATCGGTATGTAACATGGACAGAGTAAGCAAATGGAATTGGGATTTGGGATATTGTAGAGCCAGTCCTTCCAGACAGGTTAGTGGATTTGATGTATGGATGAGAAATGATGAAGATTTCCAGAGCGCTGTGGAGGAGAATGTGAGAAGGCAGTCTGATGTTAGACCTGAGAATGTTGAGAATTTTGATATTGGGGAATGTGGTATGTTGCAGAGGAATGGTGATGAGTTGATTACTGAAAACAGGAGTATTGTTGACAATCATGACAGTCATGACAGTCACTTAGATTCTGAAATAGGAGCCACATCTGGTGACGAAACATTACGCACGTCAAGAGAGAAGATATTGCCATTCTGGTCCAAAGACACTATTATGGGAAAGTAGAGTGACAAATCCTTGGTTCATTGTATATGTCTTTTCAACTACAAGTTAATTCAGTGTTTCAATATTTGTTGTGTTTTCTTATCATTTAAATTGGGTGTGTCTTATTCATACTCAATTGTTAATAGGCTACTCCTTATTTTCTGTAGAATAAAAAGGGGGAGATGATGTCGTATTCTATAGCAACAGCGTCCCTGCCTGCCGCCTAGTTAGGAATGTTTAGGTTTGAAGAGGATTCGAGAGAGAGAGTCGAGATTGGACAGAGAGTAGGCTTCAGGTTGTGAGCGGCAGTGCAGGGCGCCGGTTTCATGAAGGTAAATAAACCTCTTATTTACAATATACAGTGTTACGAGCATACCTTACTGACATTGTCCAGTTAAGCTTTCCCCAGTGCTTTTTTTTTTAATTATTTTTATTTTTTTTAAATCTTCAAACCCATGTCTACAGCTGCAGCGTTTCTGTGACAGCATATCAATAACAAATTTGGCAACAGGAAACACCTTCTTCACCTCTTAAGTGCAGTTATAAAGTATAACAAATGTGTACACCGTTGCCAGTTATTGCTATATAAAATCTAGTGGCACACAGCATTATATGGGATTGTCATGAAAATCCCAGGTATTGACACCATGATCATGTGTTGTAATGAAAAGCTAAGATTCTTAACCTATTTCTATTTTTCGCCATGGTAAGCTGAGGCACTCTCACCAAATACAGCCATGGAATAGCCAGATATTGCCTATGTGAAAAATTAACGATACACAGACTCATACCTCTATGTGATTGTTATAAGCTCCTAGGCATACGTCTATATAACTGGCTTTGATAGTGCTACCCTCACATGTTAACTTGAAATCCAGTAAGGAGTTGTGAGATTGATCTGGTCCTTGTTTGTGGACTGGAAACAATGAATGTTGGAAAAGTGAGTCTCAAAGCCCAAAGCAAACTGAGCTGCTTATTCATAAAAAAATACTGGCCCAAGACTGCTGGGACATTGCCCCACCCCAGAAGACGCTAGGTCAGCCAATCTGGTAGCTGTGTTTGGAGAAGGCAGGGCTTCAGTTTCTATCGCTTTGTTGGTCGGTTGAGTGGGCTGCCATCTGAGGGAAGGGTGTAGAGGCAACCTGTTAGAACCCTAATATTAGAGGAGGGGGAGCCAGAAGCTGCTCGAGCATGGTTAGAACCAAATGCCTGGCTCTGGTTCGACTCAAATGCCTTTGTGAAAAGAAAACCCAACTGGAGCCAAGCCAAGCATCACCTCCATTATATTCAGCGAGTAAGTTAAAGTGACACTGACACTCTGAGACTGTTCAAAGAACTGCATTCCATCTTCTACTTGCTTAAAATACTTTGTTCACCTCTTTCCAGGAATTGTACGTTAGTGCAAACCTGAAGATGCAATGGTAGCTTGTGTGGTCTGAAACCTGCAAAATTGCAAATGGTGCAACCAGAAAACCTGGCTTTCACACGTTACCAATCTATACATTCCTATGATTCAAATTTCCTTTGACTGTCACAATTGGGATCACTTGGAAGGGATTATGTAAAATGTGTACTACACATGCTGGAGTGTCTCATATTATTTGAGCGTGACGTGGATGTTTATTCAGACAGGATTTTGCAGGTCTGACCTTTTTGTCACACATGGTTCGGTTAACTGGACTCATGATGGCTGAATCCGCCATTGGTAGATGGATTGTTTTGCATTTTGTAAACATACAATTTGCATGATCTCCATGTTCCTGGGAGAAAACGTGTGCATGCCACCACTTCCAAGGCAACATTTGTAGCTTTCTAAATGTGTATTTTATTTTTTTTTAAAGCGCTCACACATCGAGGCGCTGTTACAGAATTTTTTTGTTTTTGTCTTAGTTGCATATTTATAACACGCTTAAATACCCAGAGGTTTCTAAGCGGGGACCCGGGGATCGAACCTGTGTTTCTTCGTGTCGTCTTGGCTCCAAGGTGAGCATGTTGCCACTGAGCTATCCTCCCGGGACTAAAGGCATGTGTTCAACACTGAAATATCTAGGGCGGACACATGGGCTATTCCCTGCCTGCTTTACAAACTATATTCCCTGGATGTGTTACTGATGAGAGATTTTTTTTGTCTGGAGGTACTGTGAAACCTTTTCGTTTTAATCCAGCTGGCATAAATTGTCACCCTGCTTCCAAGTAAATTGTTTCTGCGTAATTATAACAAGTTTGGAAGGAGCGAGCACTTCTGGATTTTAGAATCATGAAAAAATTTACTTTCATGGTGATTTAGTTACTCTTAGCCGTAGTTTTCCCTCTTTCACAATTCTCGCCTAGAAGCCCCCAGTGTCGTTGCAATGTTGCATGATGTAAAAGGACTTTGGAACAAGCAGTTGGACCGCTCGAGCTAGTTATGCAGGGGTGAGATTTACATGGGTGAGTGAAGGGAGGCTTGCGTACGTGGGATTCTGAATTTCTGTAGTTACACATTGGAGTATCTTTACAGATGTAAGCTGACCTGCCTTGCTGCAATAATTAATGACGGTGAGAGAGATCTGGATTAAAAGTAGCTGAATAGTCTTTTGGGTAATTTTTCATTTTTTGGGGATATCTTTGTTGAGTTGATCAGTGTTAGGAAAGATTTTTTTTTTTGCAGGTTTCTCTCCATTGAGATGAATTGAACCCCTAAACCTTTGCTGTTATTTGACTTCTGTCCTGAACTTTGCAGGTATTCAAGCCTTGTTGCTTGTTTTCCGTTACAGGCCTCTTCTGTTTTGGGGGAACTGGTCAGTCCCTAAGACAACCAGTTAGATGGACCCTGCCTCTCTTAGCGAGATTTCTTAGGCTACACACATCACTTTCCAGTAAAGTTACACTTTCCAGATACAATACCGCCACAAAACATCTCAAAGCCTATCTCTTTAACTGCCACTCATGCCAGCCTCACTTATGTGCCTTCTCCTTGCTGCTTCTGTTTTGTTCCGCTGTAATCAGCGCCTTGATGCTTACGGGCTTTGTGCGCTTTTTATGAAATTACTAAATAAATAAATAAGTGCTTTCCCTTTTAGTGACATACATTTTTGTTACTTGTGGCAACGAATATTTTTCTGCCACGATTTTCGTTTCTCATGAGTGCACTTTACTGCATAATGCCTTTTTGAGTGGCATGTACTCAAAATAGCCACTCGATGCATTTTCCGCCCTGTAATTGGGCCATCCTTGCCCTGTCAGGTCACAAAATGCACTGTATAGAAAGCCCTTTGCTGGGCAAGGCCTCAACTTTCCTGGGCAAAGCAGCTCTGTGAGCATTTGGCTACGTGTGGGGGCTTGGACTGTCTGGTTCCAATCCACACTCTAGCCGCAGGTGTTAGGAAAGAATTCCATTCATGGGTAATTTTTCCTCCAGTTGTGTACCCCCCAACTTTTTGCTTTTGTCTGACCATCCTAGGCCTGACTTTTTCCAGTGGAGCCCAGCCTGTGGATCGCATTTGAGGTTTTTCCTTACAGGACACCTCTGCTGTCATATTTGTAAGTTAACAGAGGCGGCTTACCACCAACTATAATGATATTTGGGGTCCATTCTAATAATGGATGGTGATTTATGCAATGCACTTATTGCAGATTCCAACGAGGGAGACAGGTAGATTGATTTACACTTGCTATTATTACAGGCTAATGAGGACAACCTACTAAGGTAGGTTACAAATTGTTCACACTTATTTTATATTATAGACAATTTGGCTACTTGCAACCAGCTAGTAGCATTGTAATACCAAATTCTGATGTCAAAATATATATATTTTTCTGTCCACTTGGTTTACAGGACACTACAAAAGGAAACTATTGGGTGAGCCCCCAATCAGTTCAGATTTGTCTTATCACTTTCAATTTTTACCAGAATAGTTGTACTGGTGCAACTGGTGCAGAGAATTTTCACAATATGGTTAAATGCTACTCATTCCTAAAAGTAATCACAATGGAATTGCTGGAGGCACAACTCAACAATGGCACATAAATGATAACACCTCACATTAGAAACACTACCTTAGATGACTGACAACGCATGTGACTTATAAAGGACTAGGGTAGTCATAGTTCTCACTTTTGCAATAACAATATCCCAACGCGTAACACGGCTTGATAACTGTATGATTAATAACCTTTCCCATACGTAAGTTTCTTCTTTCTGGAACCCTGCCCTTCTGGGGTATGTATAGACCTTTTGAAATCTTTCCATTTTATGTTATGCTCTAAACTATGTATGATGCAATTTTTTGATTACTTTTACGCCATATTGATCTGTGCAAAATACTTATTGTGACTCAAATATTAACATTGTATCTATCACTGTACAATCTGTTTGCTATAATAATGACGCACAGCCTTGAGAAAGACCTCGTTGAAACACGTGTTGGCTGTTTCTGCGCAATTAAATCACCAGTAAACGAACTGCATGAGCAAACTTACAAGACTTTGGGACACTCATTTAATGGACAGTTCTGTAAAGGATACTGTACAAAAGTATTGGCAGAGCGCGAAGTGACAGTGGCAGAAGGGTTTACCACATATCACTCGCCACGCAGCAGGCACGCCTCATATTCCTTGCCCCAGCGCAATAGGACACCATGCACCCTTACCCTTTTTCTCTACAACCGTTCCAGGTCGATCTTCTGAGTTCACACCGAACTTAGTAAAGGAGCCAAGTATCCTGAACCGAAGAAGCTGGAAGGTTTGGCAGCCTGACCCCACTGTTGTCCCGTCGGAACCCCTGTTTCTCATCGATCCTAGGAGGCCTGCAAGGGCCCTTCGACCCGTTGGAGTAGTGGGACTAACTACTCTCGGCACCTCCTGCTTAACCTGCAAACAAGCCTTTTCGGATGGATTGTCTTGCATTTTGTAAACTTACAATTTGCACGATCTCCATGTTCCTGGGAGAAAACGTGTGCATACCACCACTTCGAAGAAAACATTTGTAGCTTTCTAAAGGCATTTGTTCAACACTGAAATATCTAGGGCCTCTTCGGAAGTGTTCGTGGACCGCCCAGTGAACTGACCAGCTTGTACGGGACCTTTGCTTTGGAACTGTCGTTGTCTCGAGTTTCGACCTGAGACTTTGGGAACCGTAAACTCTTGGTAGAAGGCACTATCCCACAGAGTTTCGTACACCTTGCATTCCTATGTCTGGAATTAGGAGAGTCTGCCTCAACCCGAGCCTACGCAGTGCCTCCGTCACCCCGCTGTGGTGACTAGCTTTGTGGGTGCCTTGCTGCTGTGCCCTAAAACGAGCTGCAGTGTCCCGATCCCGTCCCCAGAAGCGGAGAAAACACCACTGTCCCGCCACGGACTGAGGCCCCGTAACGCAGCCCCTGAAAGCTGTAGAGACGTGCAACTGCTGGACTCAAACCTGCAAACGAACTGGACTGACGAAGTTTGTTCCGGACTGTGTCATGGGTCGGTGAGTACTTGCAACACTTACCAGTGGCCCCTGGTGTATCCATAGACTTCTATGCACAAGTGTCCCCCAAGGGCCACTCTCCTTTTGTTAGGGTAGCCTGCGCTACCATCCTATTCGCGATTCCTGGAAATTGCTCTGCCCTCTTGTGGAGACTCTCCTTGAATAGTGAAACTTTATTCTTCATCCCCTTATACCCTTTCCTGCGACACTACAGCCCCTTGAAGAGACCCCTTGTGCACTTTAACGCACGATCGAGTGCTGACACGCTGAACCTACTTTTGAGCACACAGCTCCATACTTAGTAGGGATTGGACTGCCTATTAGTTAGGGCTGAGAAGTATATTAGCACTGTCTGACACTCTTCTGTTACAGGTTGTGGATCTTTAATTTTGTGTTGGTATTGTTGATATTGCTGTGGTTTCATCTTGTGTTTGACTTAAAAGGCCTTTAATAAATGTATATGTATTTTTGATATATACACCTGATTGAGAGTAATTTGTGGTGTTTACATGTGTGTGTGTGCTCATGGTGGGCTTTTGGTCACCCTCACTGTGATGCTGGAAATGCATCGGAGGGACAGTGCCTCCGTATCCTTGTCCTTCACTGCTTTTTATCGTGTGTTCTGTCGTGTTTTCCGCGCAGGAGTTAATGTGGGACTCCTGGCGGTGCAGCTCTCTTTTAGTTTGGTGTACAGACCCATGGGATACCCGTATGGCACCCATGGGTGGGGTACAACCCTGTGCCCCTAGTGTATGTTTTTGGGCACCTGTGTGTGGCCCACAGAGCAGGGTATGGGCTGTTGGCAGCTCCATGCTGAATTTGACAGGTGCTTTGAGAATCCTCCATTTTGGGATACCCAGGCCCTGCCATTGGAATCAGTTGATTCCTGATAAGAAACAAGATGGCCCCCGTGGACTCTTGCTTTCTATTGCCTGTTACCTTGTTTTCTCAAAGTCCTGGGAAGCCCTGACTCTGTCCCTTCCTCCTGACTGGCTGTTGGGTGGAAGTTCCATATATGGTGGTGTTGTGAAGTCCAGGGCAGACTGGCTGGAGCCTTCCCAGTGACTGTATGTTGTGGGTACACCCTGTGGGTGGGACCTGGGTGAATGGAGTGTGTGACGAATACGCATTCTGTGTTATGGGTGTCTAGTATCTGGTGTTTGACACAATGACTGAGACAGCCCTGCCCGAAACTGGTATGAATGCAGTGTGGAGTGTTGAATGGCTGAGTACTTGTCCCAATACACATAACTTGTTGTGAGTGTCTGGAGAGGAGTGAATGGTCTGAATGCACTATGCACCTGATTGGATGCCTGCCTGCCTGCATGAATGCCCTTCTGACCAATTGGTTGCCTGAGTGTGACCCAGCAGAATGAATGGGAGATCATCTAGTATATCTGGGGGCCTCTCGCTGCTAGAATTCGTGTTCAGAAGCTGAAGAATAACTGGAGTGAAGCTGAAGCTTAACCTTGAAGCCCTGCTGGAAGAGAAGAATTGCTGTTGCTCTCCTTCATAATCTGAAAGCTGCTGTGTCTCCAAGAACTGACCCAGAGAGGACCTGGTAAGGCGCCCCTCTTCCCGAGCTATGAGGGACCATCGTGCAGCAGCTGATCTTTGCCAAAGCTCCCTGGTAGACAGACCTACGACAGGCTGCCGACCGGAGACGGGGACCGGAGACTGGGACTGCCGCGGAATCCCAAAGAGAAGCGCCCGGACTGTTGTCCGCCACTGTCGACGACCGCCATCGCCGACTGGAGCTGCCCTGCTCCCGTTTGCCTAAGAACTTAATTTGATCCAAGGACGCTCTCGTCTGCATCGCCGCCCGCTTTATCGCGCTGGAGAAGGCCCGACCGTTGACGCACCGAGGAGCATCCGCCGGTGAGTTTCCCGCCTCTTAAAGACCACAGAGACGCTGACGACTGGACGCCCTTGCTGGGCCACAGTTCTTCACCATCTTTTTGCCGTCCAGAACTATCGTCACCGAGGTGCCCCGCACACCTCTTCCTTGCAGGACGCCAATGCTCCGTCATCGACGAGCA
The DNA here is from genome assembly GCF_040938575.1 of Ambystoma mexicanum. Classification (NCBI taxonomy): domain Eukaryota; kingdom Metazoa; phylum Chordata; class Amphibia; order Caudata; family Ambystomatidae; genus Ambystoma; species Ambystoma mexicanum. Next base: position 185,413,890 of record NC_090926.1, read on the forward strand.
CCGCTAGGAAAGAAGCTGCCACTTCACTGCCGTAGTTCACCCTGTTCTTCGTCGGACGTTCGATGACCCGTGACTCCTGCCTTAAAGGGAGGGCACTCAAGAAGGGCCTTCGATTTCCCGTCGACAAACGTTACAATTCCAGGTACATTGGGGCTGTAGAACTATTGTAGAGGGAAATAAGACTCATAGAACAATACATGGACTGGGCTTGTGATACAGCTTTGCTTTACAGGTTGCCCAGGTGGGGGGGGGGGATCTCCACTCAGAATTGTGCCTAGGTGGTAGGGGCCAGTATTCTGCCAATTGTTCAGCCATCTTGCTTTCCTTCCTCTCTCTACTGCTGATTTCCTCTTTATTGATCTGTGTGACATTTTGACAGTATAGTTGATGCACTTTAATGAGATCTGATAATATTGGTGGTACCACTGTAGAACTGTATATATTTACCATTGTTGATTTTCTGAGCATAAAGTGAGCTATTGTGATAGTGTACATAACCTTTCATATTAATTATATAAAGAGTGTGTTTTAACTAATACAGTGTGTGGACATTCCTTTGTGGGGTCTTGGGGACTACACTGTACTTAAGAACCAGCCTGCATCATCTCCTGAGAAGCTAGACCTTGATTGCTCGACCATAGCTACCAAATAGAGAATCTTGGCTTGGGTCCTCTGTGCCTCTCCTCTACCAAATAGAGAGCAGAAGTACAGACACCCCCCTCCAGTCTTTACACTCACCCCTCCTGAGACCTAGTCTTGACTGCCGCCAATACTACTTTGATTGGTCTGGCTTGTCCAGAAGGTTACCTTGTTCCAAGAAACCAGACTGGCCTTCTGAACCTCTGCCCACCAGGTCAGCATTCAGAAATCCATCTTAACAGGTGTATGTCTGGTGCAGGGCAGATGTAGGGCAAGAGACTGTCAATGATTGGACAGCCTTTGCCAGTTCGAATGGGGCAGAGCCTTTCCATTGCAGGGCTGGGAGCGAGCCATGGTCCATAGAGCCAAGACTCCTACAGCCATTCCTCAGACCATCGTGGGAATCAAGACGATTACTAAGAGCTGCAGCCTGCAAAATACCTGTGGACTACTGTTCAAGACTGCCAGCCTTGCCTACAGCCAAGTCCTGGTGAAACTCTGCCTCTCTAGACCAAACTCCTGAAGACCCTTGTTGTTTCTTCGACCCATAAGCTGGTTGAACCAACTATTCCATATACATGTACGTTGATCGTGCCCTCTGAAACCTTCAAAAGTGTCCCAGTACTGAACCGTGTGCTGACCAGCTCTGTGCAGTAAATCTGCTTTTCATCCGTCATCATTCCGAGCTTCAAATTGGAACTCTGCAGATTTGTAGCTTGTGTCACAAGAACTGTGCCCTACAGCTGCTTGTCTGCAGTTCCAAGAGGGACCTTCTGGGAGCATTTTCTGTGTTCTCACCACTACTGTGCTTCAGTGCAGTGATCTTTGCTGCTGCCTGCTTCCATGTCCTGGGGCATCTCCTGTCATCGTGGGACTTGTGGTGATCTACATCTTAAGGTGACAGGGCCATCAAGCTGTCCAGCATCAGGAACTGTCTCGCTGGAGTTCGGAATCACCACTTAGCTGGATTTAACACCGATGACTACCACTGCAACTTAGACCCATGAATCCCCTGCAGTGGAACCAGAGATAGAAGTAAGCGGGCCCAATGAATCTAGGAACTCTATAGATGGTTTCTAGTAGAATCTAATTAAGGGGCAGCCTGGCATAGCTGTTTCCACCTTGTCCTCCCACTATAGGGTCTCGCCTCTTGTTCTTTCATCTTTGCCCAAGCTTGGTTTTCGACTTCTAAAGTGTCCCGACTTCCTACAAAGGTTTCCCCTTGAGATATGACTTTAAGGGCACTAGACCTTCTCATGTTAACAGGGAAGGACTTAAGAAGCGATGGCAGATCTTTTTTTATGAGGCAGGGTAATGGTGTTTCCATTGTCATTTCAATGGACCCCACATCACTTAGCATGGAGCCTTCTCTCCCCCCTACATGCACCCGGAAGAGAGATGATCCCACCGGCTGCTAAACCAGCAGGGTGAGAGGCTTAATTTTGTTTCTCGGAATGCGCCACTACAATTAAGCTAGTGTGCCTACAACCATTGTAAAATCTTTTATTTTACACTCTAGAGCCCAGTTCCTTGCCCAGGCACCTCTACAGCAATCGGCCGCCATTGCTACCAACGCGGTCAATGGCTGCACTTCCTGATACCAGCTAAGCAGCATCGACGACCCTCTACAGCGGCCCTGGCCTCGGATTGGCCATCGCACCCTACACCCGACCCCCGGCTTCACCGACTGGCGTAAACCGAAGGGCAAGCCTAAGGGCCTGTCCGCGACGGAACGTGGACGGATGAGCGGCCCTCCCGTAAGTACTTTCTTAGCCACTAGCTGCCCAAACGCATTATCCTGCATATTCTATCTGCTAGTGCTCTTGTCCACGGCACCTTTGCAATGTATCCTAAATTGAACTTGCCCATTGCGAACCTTGCAACTGAACATAAGCACTAATCACGACACAGTGATGATGTACTTCTTGCCTATTGTGTCCCCCTTCGTACCAGGCCTACTGTGATTCCACCTAGTGAATTGCCTGAACTATAGACTACCAGCCAGTATCGTACGCAGTATACCTCACAACTTGAACCAGCCTGCTCGGTAACTCGCTGCTATTACCTCATTATATGTGCATAGCATGCCTATTCGATTCAGCCTAATGTGTAGTTTACTACTATTGCCTCATTATTTGTGTCCCATCTGAATCAGCCTAATTGTCTAGCTCACTGCTTGTGCCTCATTATTTGTGCACAGTGCGCCCCATTTGAATCAGCCTAGTGTGTAGCCCACCGCCGCTGTCTCAGTATTTATATACAGCGTGCCCATTTTGTAATGCCGACTCTGCAGCCTATCACGATTGGCGCTTTATTTGTGCACAGTGTGACTCATGTGAACCAGCCTTTGGTCTAACCCACTTGGTGGACCCATCCTCGGCCCTGTATACACCTGTTATCTCGAACTAGCCCACTCTGCGAAGCATACTCAGAACTATGTTTACAGGAAAGATCCAATTATACCTATCACTCCTTATCCTTTCCTTCACAATAATGTCTCTAATTAAAACCTCACCTTGCACCCTCCCAGATATAAACAATAGACTCCGAGCCAAACTAGCCCGACTTGGAGCCTAGAACGAACCGTTCCACTAATACAGTTGCCCACCCTACATCTAATACCAACGGCCCGACAACGATTTCCCTGCTGGTCCCACCCATGAGACCATGCCCAAAAACCCATACTCCAAGCATTGCCATCATTTAACATCTCACACCAGAATCAAAAAACCTAGTCCTAATCCAATGGGTTCCCATGAGCCTAAAGACTTTCCTACCATTTCGGGAGACCTGATCAACACAAGATCCCTAGTGGCACATGCCACTGAAATTGCCAACCTCCTGTTATCTTAAGACCTGGACTTCCTGGCAGTCACAGAATCATGGCTACATGATGCAGCTGGGCCTACCCTTATGCTAGCTATCCCTGGCAACTACCAGATACCTAGAGTGGGTAGACCCATTGCCAGAGGGGGCGCCTTAGCCATCATAGCCAAAACTAGCCTCGCCCTAAGAGTTGGCACACCACTATCACTTAAATCATGCATACTACTTACAGCCACACCATCTATATCTAGCAACCGGACGTTAACCATCTTCCTGCATTACAGACGCCTGGGACCTATCGGCACCTTCGAGGAGGACCTATCAAGTCTGCTAGCCAATAATACTAAAGAGTCATCACAGATCTTAATGGTGGGTGACTTCAACCTAGGTTTTACGACCCTGAGGAACAATCTATTGCAACTATCTTATCTGAGTACGGACTTTCTCAAAAAGTTCACGATCCCACACATAACATAGGAAGAACCCTTTTGTGGGGGTCTGACCTGAACTGCACCACGACCGTTATGAATATAACACCGCAACCTTGGACAGATCATCATCTGATTAGCTTCTCACTGACAATAGACAAACTAATGCATAAAGATATTGTCATGGCACCTCCCATGCCAACGAGATTTTTAAAAAAACATTACCTCTGACAAACTACTACCTTATCCCCTTCCATCTCTTAACGAATGACCAAGTAATTCCGACTCGAACATCTTAGTGGAGATCTTTAATAAAACAATGAGTAATGCCTTAAATACCATTGCACCAGCCAAACTACGTAACAGCAAGCAGAAGGCTCACCTCAACTCCTGGTTCACGCCCCATCTTAAAGAGCTAAGACTTCAGAAAAGAAAATTACAATCGCTCTGGCGTCATGCCCCTTCAGAAGAAAACAAACTGCAACTGAACCAGTTGGCAAATAAATGCAAGAAAGAAATAATTTGCACCAAAAAAGAGGCTGTCAATGATAGAATTCCCAAAGCCAGCTCCAATACTAAAGAGCTCTTTGTGATCCTCTGTGAATTAGAATCCCCTTACCCCCACTAGACAACGTTTCGAAGGATAAGCAATGGCGCACCAGCATCCAAAATGCCCGATCTAGCAAAATAACCTCCCTCTAAATTAAAATTGCTAATAAAAAAGCTTCACTGCCACCGACTGAGCTGCATGCCCCCACTCCAACTGACAAAGGCAAAATGTCCTTGCTACTCCTCCTTGACCTGTTGGCATCCTTCGACCTGGTGAACCATGCAGTCCTCTGCAAACACTTAGCGTCGGCAGCCCACTTCTCGAGAGATGCAATAGCTTGGGTCCAGTCATTTTTAGCAAACAGTACAATGAGAGTCTTCTCCCCATCGGCGTCGGCTGACCGATTCTAACCTCCTGTCGTGTCCCAAAAGGATCATGTGTCTCGCCTATGATGTATAATATATTCACCAAGCCCCTATTCGACAAATTGGACAGACTGGGTGTCACCTACACTAACTATGCAAATGACACCTCGATCCTCATTCTCCTTTCGGCAATTTTGATAAGGATGCAGCCTTGGTGAATGAAATATATTTCCTCATTCAGGCCTGGGTGGCATCCCATGGCCTCTGCCTGCATGACGGTAAAACAGAGATCCTGATTCTTGGCACCAAAACCAACCTGAAGAAACTTGATTCCTAAATATGCATCATTCAATATAGATGGGAATATAATTAACGTAGTAAACGAGGTAAAGACACTAGGTTTTTATCTCGACTCAACCCTATCGTTAAGAAAACAGGTTAACTCCCTGGCTTCCTCTACTGCCTACACAGGCAAACTCGTCAGGGCCTGCCGACCATATCTAACACAAGCCAGCTGTATCACACTTGCCAATGCACTATTATTGTCAAAACTTGATTACTGCAACGCCCTATATTTGGGAGCCAGTAAACAAGTCCTTAACAGATTACAAACACTTCAAAATAATGCCTTGAGAACTGCCATACATTTTAACAGAGAACACATCTCCAACTCCAGAAGAAGCCACCATTGGCTGAAGATAAGTGATAGGATCCTCCTCAAATTGGTATCACTCACCTTCAAATGCCTAAATAATGCAGCGCCCCCTACCTCATAGAGAGAATGACTAGAAAAACTTCGACTCGCCTGACCAGAATAGCCAACACCCACTGCCTAAAGATACCGAGGTTTAAGTTAATTAAATCTGGAGGAGGTAGCTTCCCAGTAAAAGCTACTCAACACTGGAATGCTCCAACACTGAGCCTCAGAACTGATCAGTCCTTTCTCAGCTTCAGACATAACTCCTTAAACTGGCTGAGGTCCAATGATGTATGACCCCTGGACACCACTGGAGCACTTAATCGTACACTGAATATACTTACTCGTCTGTACCTTGAATGTACCTCTCATATTGTACTATTCTTACATGAATAGATGCATCTAACTGTACCTCACTGTTATCCATTTTGTACCTGTCCTTCTACTGTAATGTTCTGATTTCATGTTGTAACCAAGCTTCAAGTTTTTCTATCTGCTGCGCCCAGGGGTTTGGTGAGCATTACCAAATAAACAAACAAACAATAAGTACATTAATATCCTGCTATACTTGCGTGTCTGCAGTTTTTCTGTGTTTCCTAATTGAATCATCTCTATTTTAAAAGTAAAGTGATGGTGTTTTCTAGTGAGAGCACCCATTGTGAATCTGTATGTTGGTAGTAATACGTTCCTGTTAATTTCATTGCATAATGTGTTCAGGCCTAATAAATAATGGGCAATTATACAATACTGTCTACTTTTATTGGAGTGCTCCATTTGCGTCTCATTGTACCATTACACCTCTCCCCCATGATTCCTGAAGTGTAAGCCTTAATGCTCTACCGCCAACCTTGATTGAGTTTGGCTAGATCCAGGTATCTTTTCACTGTTCACTATTATAGAGTGGCCTCTTTGAGCCCTCACTCGGGGCTAGTTCTAAAAATCCTTCTTAACAATTGAGAAATCAGTTCCACAAAGCAGACCTGCCATGACCGGATTCTTCTATTACTTAATGACTTCTATTACTTCAGTCTTTTCTTAGTGACCACGCTCCACTCTATCCATAACCTACCTGCCCACACACAGTAACTCTTTGGATCTCTCATTCATCTCCACCTTTCTCTCAGCCACTGATACTACTGTCACAGAATCCATATCTGATTGCTCAATTGTTTCCACCGCAATCTCTTTCCCACCCTCTGACCTTTCCTCTCCACTTGTCTCACCTATTACCAAAAGGAAATGTAGACCTACTGCCATTTCCCCCCCCTTTTCTCTCCGACCTACAGTTCTCACTCTCCTCCTTCACACCCAATGCCTCTTCCACCAACGCTGCCCTCTCCAGCTTCCAATCCCTAATATGACTCATTCTCCTCTTACTTCCCACTTTTTTCTTTCATCCCTTAGTCTCAGTATCTTTAGCCACGGGTCACCGCATTCATACGTTCTCTCCGCACAGACATGCAGCGGCTGATGCGCAAATGGAGGCGTACACACTCGAATTAGGACCTGCAAATTTACCTCTCTGCCCTGAACTGTCAAGTCCACTCTTGACTGAGCGAAAAAGGAAATTCTACCTAGCTCTCATTAACCCTCCCTCCAACCATCCTCGCTGGCTACAGGGCACCCTAAACTCACTCCTCCTAAGTCTGACGATCTACTCCACACTCGCAGCTCATGAGCTAGCCGAATACTTTGATGCAAACATTTCCAAAATTAGAGATGCTCTCCGGACCTTCCTTTATAAAAGGGTATCCTCTCATATAGCTCCAAATTCCATTGTATCTTCTGATATTAAGAAGTTGGTTAAACCTCCCCCTTGTGGTTTCCAGCCGTGTTGAGACTAGTGTCTCCAGACCTTCCTCACACTCCCTCCTCCTACATGTTACACTCCACCTTCTCTACTATCATCCTCTGCCTCCGTCTCCTGCTTTAGTCACCCTAATACTGACAGTGCTATCACTACTGATGAAGACCAACCCCTTTTGTGCCCCATCAGACTCTCTTGCTCCTCAGCTAACCAAGCCTATTGCACCTTTAGTGGCAGCTCACCTAGCTGAACTCTTTAACAGAGGCGTCACTAGGGTGGGGCCTCTGAGGGGGGGTATAGCCCAGTTTTTCTGGTTGTAGCCCTGGGTAGAAGCTCGGGGGGCTACAACTTAAAGGCAAGCTAGCCCAAAGTCCCGACGGTCTGGACATTAGCATAGCCCTGGATCTTTTCCAGACCTAGCAACACCCATGCTCTTCAACCTGTCCTTCGGCTCTGCTTGCTTTCCCTCTGTTTTCAAAATAGCCACAGTCATCCCGCTCCTAAAAAAAGCAAGGAGCTAACCCGAACCTACTGGCTAACTTTCGCCCTATGTCTCACCTTCCGCACTACTCTTCCATTTAATATTGGATGGCTTTGCACACTCTGTTAACTCTACCAAGACAAGACAGAGGTGCTCTTCTTCCCTGCTAAAAGCACTCATCCCATCCTCTGCCTATCCAGTTCCCACCTGACTTTTCTCCCTACTCTTCTTCATCTAGAAACCTCAGCGGCATCTATGACCCTTCTCACACCTTCTCTACTTTAATCTCCAAAACTAGAATAGCAGCTTGCCTCAACCTCCTAAATATTAGAATCCGGCTAGTCCTTCCTTTCAACACATCCAAGCAACTCTTAACCACTCCCTTCTTCTCTAAACTGGACTACTGTGCTAGCATCCTCTTTAGTCTTCCCAACTATGCTTTCCTTCCTCTCGACAAGATCATTAACTTCGCTACCAGGTCTCTCTTTGAACTCCTTCACTTCACACATACTTCCTCATACCGTCACCAGGCTGGATGGCTGACAATGTGAATATGGCCAGATTTACATTCTTCTCCTGGTTCACAAATCTATCCACGGTGAGGCACCACTATATCTATCCTCCTCTAACCAACTCTACAAGCCTTCTCATAATCTCTGTTCTGCCTCCCTGGCTATCCTTGTGGCTCCTCGCCCCCTTCCTGTGCTTCCTCTCGCTTCTGCTCATTCTCTCTTCTTGCTCCACCTGCATGAAATTCTCTCCGCCCTTCCCCCCCCCTACCCCCCCGGACATTCGTGAAACAGTCCACATGGATTTATTCTAAACCAAACTAAAACCCTTCCTCCTCGCTTCCAAGTTACCCTCTTGACCTACCTTTCATCTGCCTCCTAAATAACATTTTTCCAGTGACTCTAACCTTCCTCTGTCCCTCATTTCCTCTGCATCCACTCTAGCACTTCACCCATCATGGTTATATCCTGAGCACAGATGGCCGTACTGACTACCTGTGCTTAAAATGCTCAATCTTCATTGTCCTTTATGTATGTCTACTTATGTATTGTCCCTGGTGACTGGTCAATTTACTCCACTCCACAACCTGGTCTGAATGACTGTTGTTCCCCCTGCATATAAATAAATAAATAAATACAATTTAAAATAAAATACTTCGAAGATATATAGGAGCAAGTGGATGCATTCTCCCTAGTTAACACCCCTAACCCCACCCTATTGGAGTAACAGACGAGTAGCTATAATTGGGAACCCATGTACAAGTTTATGCGTCATGTCGCTACCACGTCGACTGTATGAAAAACGATATGCACTCAGGCAGCCATTCAGACGATACCCTCACGTGGAAACCATAGAAGAAACTTACCAGGAGGGATGTTCCTTGCCGAGCTGTCGAAAAGCCTCCATGAATAAAATGATGCGTGACATAAATATACGTTAAACAACGTCTTATAACAGCAAAAGAATGTCCGAAAGAAGATATATGACCTATACTGAAACAATATGAAAATACTTAATGACGATATAACTGAAGCAGTAATAGAACCATATATTTTATGATGCACTAGTTACGAATACAAAGAAGAATGAAGTGACCCTCTGGTCAATAACTGTAAATTCACTGAAACGCAAGGTAGAAAGAATGCATAGGTGTTTGTTAATGAGAGGTATTTATTCAACGTTTAGGACTAACAGAACAAGATGGGGGACGGCTCATGTAAATCAACCCAGTTACCTCAAAATGCAAGCCCAGTGTTTAATATGGATAGATGATGAAGAAGCTGTTTTACTTGCGAAATAGGGGAGTACATTAGCAGTGAACCAAGGATGCTATTGCAAGAGATGAAGAAAAAGCATGAAGGGAGTTCACGAGCAGACAATACGCAAGAACATTTTTTCCAACGATTGGCAAGAACACAAACATTTACTGATGCCAAATATTGGGTGATTAAAAGGTACAAAGTCAATATGGGATGAAGGGAGCAAGTCTCTAAAGGACAAGAGAACTGCAGCCAGCAAAAGTGGAATCAAATAAGGATAAAAACACTGTTGATATGGACAAATTCATGGTTTGACAACACGTGATGAAAAGCTTGCAAACAACGGCTATTCCTTAGTCCTGAAGCTAAGATTGCAGTGTACCTACACTCCCTCCGATGTCCCAAGGCTTTGCAGACTGACATGGCCAACCTTCAAATAGAAGACACTGGCATGAGGCCTACCAATGAAAGAGGATGGCCTAATTGGGAAACAAAGAAAGAACTGATCTATCTCCAACCACCCGGTTTCCATTTCTATGTACGTGCTGCTAGCAAGCCGAATGTCCAAGGTTGGATTTGGGTTGCCAACCAATTCGAATAGCCTGCCATGCACTATTACATGCAATGTTGCAAAGTATTATTCTGCTGCTACATTTTCTGCTATGACAAGTGCTTTACACCACGTGTTTAAAAATAGCTCTGGGTGTGTCTCACAGTTAAGAAACCACCAATGAGAGAATAGCATGCACATTTTCTGTAGGGAGAGATGATCCCCCTAATCCAATCCCACCCCTTGATAGGTTTTTACTGTTTGCCACGTAGGATGACATCATAGATGACACATCTACCATTATATAAGCTAAAAATTGATAAGACCGTGTGATCCTGCATGAGTCGAGTTGATGAGTGTATATTCGCCCTGCTTTACTTCTTGAGATTAAAACAGTATTTTACCATCTCCTTTGACTCTGTCCAGTTATTGGGTCTGAAGTATTTTGCACAGGAATTCCATCTAGCGCAACAAATGCTTCCGTGCTAGAGCACAAATATGTCTGTTTTTATGAGCCAGTCTTCCAGATATATATTGACAAAAGTGCTCTGCCTTTTGTGGTGCAACTGAGCAATGACGCACTTGACGTGTGAAACAAGTGGTAATCGTTCTTTATTATTAATGCTCCCTGTTTTCTCCCTTTTTACTGATTTTTACACATACATTCAGATGGAAATCAATCTGCTTTCGGCCTGTATTTTTTTATAAAATGGAAAAACTGAAGAACTGGTCTTTCTGCTTGGTTCCCTTTGCTTTCATTCATGCATCACAGGCCAACCCTATGGCAGCCTGGCATCAACCAGAGTGTAAATGTTGTATAAAAAATAGTATTCAAGCTCTATATTTTGGGTCAGCAGCAATCACGGGTGCAACCATTTGCTATGGTAAAAATGTAGCTGACATTGATGTGTAATAACCCAGTTCCATTGGTTTCCTGTATGGCTGCATGTGTGTTCTAATAAATGGATTTTTTTGATTTAAATAGATGCAGAAAAATACTGGTTGCAAATGAATATTTTATATGACGAATAATAATGGTTAAATACAGAAGAAAATTTACAAAAATAAATATGTAAAAGTACAGACAGAAATGATAGAAAAATAAATACCATAAAACCGGGAGCCTTATTTATTATTTAGCACCTTAGCGAAGGGGTTGGACTAATGGCTACAGATTCTAGGGTTCAAACTAAAAAATTTAAATTTTCAAAAGTGAACAGTGACCGGAATGGAGCAACACAAAGTGGGGCTTTCCCTAGATATCAAATACCTTCTGAATGTCCAAATCATAAAGTTCTTAACTTAAATGCAAGTCCTGACTCCTCCTTGAGACACCCTACTATACAAATGCAGTCCAAGGCATGTGGCCAACAGAAAGTTCCTAACGTTAAGAGTCTTTTAAGCTTCTGGCTACATAAGCTTTCAGCACAAATGTTAGCTCAAAAAGCAAAAGAATGAAACGGCTGTTTATGGGAAGGGTTGACTCTCTGGAGACCTCTGGCCGATATTGTGTTCCTTGTTTCAGACGTTTTCTTAGGCTCTCATTCAGCCTCAGTTTTCTCAACCTGGCACTATATTCCTTGTATATTTCCACCCTCTACAAGAGCTTGGGTTTCTCCAACCTTCATTAATGGGTATTTCTTCCCCACTCATTCAGGGCCCTTTTCAGTCGGACGATCTTACGTCGTCGCCCTGCCCGCAGGTCTTTGTAGTTTTAGAGGCACTCGCCTTCAGACTTTCTTTTCCTGGGCCATGACCAACCAGTAGGTCCACCGCTCTTTATCAATGTCGCCTCTTATAAGAATAGGCTCTGAAATAGCCCTTAGCAACCGCCGGCTGGCTAAGGCTTCTGCTACCTTCTCCCAGATAACGTGGTTCCAGTCTATCCAGGGACACTTCAGAGGTGCAGTGGCCATCTCCCAAAGTCTTTTAGCTTTACTTTCACTTTTGTCTCATTCTTTGCTCCTCTTTTATAGCGCTTTTTGGGAATGAGCCGTCTGTTTAGCACCTCTGATTGTCTCGGGCCAGTCAGATTCAATATTCACTGTTGTAACGGGTTGTTTGCACAGCCTAGAATGAATATTTAAATCTGTGTGGGGCCTATGTTACATGACTTAATAGGAAGATTTCTCTCACCTGTTCTCCCATTGTCTACAAATGTGTCTGGTAGTGTTGCTGCAATCATAGAATCTCCCTGTTTCCGGTGCAGGCATACTAGGGGATCCTCGCAAACAGCAAAGTGCTCCACTGAATCTGTTTGACACTTTGTGACCCCGAGGACCACAATCATCCAAATTCTGTGGTTTTCTTGTGCCAGTATCGCACTCATAGTTCTCAGCGCTGTGCTGGTTCTCCTGGGGAATATTCTTCAAGCGCTCGCCATGGGCTTGGAAGAGGGAGCAACTACTGCTTCTGTTTGCCTTTAAATGGTAAAACAGTCATGCGCTAATTTGTGCCTGGTTGTGTAATTCAGAGTATTGACCAGATTGCTCTGATATTGTTTAGGTTTTTGAAAGTGAGGAACTGCAACACCTGGTTGGTCTTCTACCTTGCCCTGGTGGTGGTGAGCCTAGCAAGGTAATGTTTGCACTCCTGAGAATACTTCATCCAACCCAGTCTTCCGTTGCTTGCTAATCTCTTAGAAAAGTTGTGGAGAGTTTCTTTAACTCAATGCACTGCTCACATAGGCTGCTTCCACTTCCATGCCCTCTGGGAATACTGTAGACCCTGGTTTTAGGCCAAGTCGAATATGAAAGAAAGTGCCTCAATGAGCTAACAGAAAGCCTAACTCCAAACGAATTAGCTGGTCTTATTTGCTGAAGCACTGATTGATTGATATTTTATTTCTATCGTGCTCGTACACAAGTGTTTCAGAGCGCGACAAGGCAAGCGAGGGAAACAGGGGAGAACAAAACAGCGATCTTACTAGGCCCAGTGACATTGAGAACGCGCAAGTGCATGGGAGAGGGGGGGGCTAGTGCATGGAAGGGGGAGAGGTGTAAAGTGCGAAGCAGAGGAGAAACAGATAAATAACAATAAATAAATAATAAAGGCAACAAACAGTGGTAATGCAGCCAGCAATTTGCAAGTGCTAGGTTTAAGGCAGGAGACAGGGTAGGTCTGATAAGTGCAGGAAGAAAAAAGAGGGGGTTGTATGGGTACAGAAGCAGACCCCAGTGCAAGGGGTGGCCCAGAGGCAGTGCGGGAGGGTGGCAGGAATATCCAAACGTTTTCAGTTTCATGAACTTGTTGACAAATCGTTGGTCCAAATAGGATATAAACATTCAGAATGAGATTTCTTTTACATTACAAAGTACATTGTGTGCATTCCTTCCCCCAATTATCTTGTTGTTTTTTTCTGTTGCTTGCTTTTTATGCACTTTGCAAGATTTTCTTGTTTGAGCAGAGCAGTTGATATGTTTGGTGCTTTGATGCTACGTATAAACTTTGGACAGCCATTCCTGAAACTGAATAGGGTATTCATGCTCATAGATATCCAGCGAAACATTAATTTGTTGTATCCTGCCAGGCTGGAGGTTTAAGATTCCTCTTGCTGGCGACCTGTGCTATACTTTCTACTCCAGCATATTCTAGGGTGATCAACAGTGAGAAGGAGTGCAGGGTCAAGTAATTGTTTGGGATCCGATGCCAGGGTCTGTGTTTCCACTTCCTTGTACGATGATTGGTGTTATTGCCTGTGGTACTGCATAAACCGTTTTGGATACATTTAACCATGGAGCCAACACTCACACTCACTCTCTCCTTTATTTGGGTGAAATGACATTAGTAAGCTGCACAAACAAACACACCTCTGTGTGTTGTGGGTCTTCTGAGGGCAAGCATGAAATAGGAATATGGCAATTGCTGCTGCAGTGCCTGTTGAAAATAGAAGCCAGCTGTGAATCCAGATTCACGTGTGCTCCCTAATGCATTTGAGGAAGTGCAAGCAATTGCCTGAGCAATTTGAGTCCCAGACATATCAAATAACTATACTTCTTTAATAGTTTAATATGGAATATTTGTGTTAGTTTTAACAAATCACCTTGTTTTCTTTCAGTTTGTTGTTAAAAAGCCTGCTGTATTGGACAAAGCCTTTGCGTGCCCAGCTCTGACTCCTCCAGGTAAATACAATTTCTGGATTTTAACCATGGAAGGACCGGGATTTGTATGCTGGGTATATGCATTTTATTTCATGGAAATGTTCCGGTTCTTGCTCTACAGCAGGGACATTGCTGTAATTGAGTGCTGCATGCATAATTGTCTCCAAACTCTCCTCTTATACAGAAAATATTGTCTATGGCCAAGGTCTGTGTAGAGCGTTGGATCTCTTTGTTGGCACTTGAATTAAATGTATTTAATATGTAACCTGATTAGTGTGTGAAGCTTAATCTCCATAATCTAGGAAATTTAGTGTGGGAGCACATGGAATCTAATTGCCTTGTGTTGTGAAATGGCACAACCTGCCTTTTCCTTGCTTTCATACAGAGACTGTTATGAACTGCATTTTTATGTAAGGCATAGTTGTACCGTGTACCTGTTTTTGTTGTTTAATATAGCAGTCTATGCTGTGGAAACTAATCGGCTAAGCTTCTTTAGTAATCTGAGATTAAGAGAACCATTATGTATAGAGCACTTTGTTCCAACATTAGATGTTTACTGCGTAGCATTTTTGAAGTTGAGCTTTGTCAAGTCATTGTGTATCGTTTAACTCCAGAATACTTCTGTTTACCAGTGGGCCTACGGCTTCCTGTTTTTTTTCTCTTGAAGGTATGTTGTCAACTGAAAACTCTGTAGGGTCAGGAGACGGCACAACATTAATACAATCAACAGCGGTCATTGTTGACAAACCTACCAGCAACGGACATACAAGAAACCATGTCCATGCGGTTTGTGCGACATCACAGAAACCAACACCGGGCAGAAAGTTGCACCTTGAAAGCTGGAAAACACCAAGGTAAACGAATCTTTAGGTTTTCAGTTCGTTAAAAAAGAGCTAATCTGAGGGTGAATAACCGAGTGCAGGTTTGACATGCAGCCAAGTATCATGTATATGCGCTCACGTAGCAGAGATGAAAATGTTCATTAAATACTGTAAACCGTTTCTTCAGAATGCTGCCTTCCCTAAATCAATATGCTTTTGAAATTTATAGCAAGACAAAAAGGCTTGCATTATGGCAATTTTCATTAATCAAATGCCCTCAGCAGCTTATTGTAAAAACATGGACAGAAAAGGTAACATGAACAAAGCATAACCACAACTAGGAAATCACTTCTTTGATAAATTGCTACTCATCAGATGGCTATAGGGCTGTATGGCTTTAGAGTTTGGTTTTGGCTTTCCTTTGTGTGCAGTGCCCTGCTTCGGACCTCCTTTGTGAGGTATATTTTTGCATATCCCTCTAGTGAGTGCTGTGTACCCATCCAATGCAAAGTTGGGTCATTGTTTCTCACCAAAAAGGAAAGTACACACTCTCTAATAGTGGTACTTGTGGCAGGCTTAACTCAAGGGAGGAACGCTAGTAGTGGCATATAGTTATTACACATAGTTAACCCAAGAAAACACACATGCTGATATACTGAAAAATATACTCCATCATAATGTTACACAGAGCCTATGTCGGGTAAAATAAGTACTATAGGTCAAACATAATGCATAGTAAAAGCGGTGCAGGTATTAGAAAATGAATAGGCAGTTATGACTTAACCAATACCTAAACTATCGGTTTTGCCCTCTACCTAGGCAACCAAAACGCACAGTACCCAGTCATAGTTAGGACGTCATATGCCAACACAAAACAGTCACAGTGATTGCTATATGTTAAGACAGAATTTTATTTTTGGGAATTCTGCAGGGCTTTTTTTAGGATCATCTAACTTTGATTTTTCCTTTTTGCTTTTTTGCTTAACTGACATACTTTGGGTGGTTGGAGGGACCTCCACTGAAGCCTAACCTGCTATTGCAGCCTTTTTGACTCATTGGGTATATGGTCCTGCACCACCCATAAGGCTCCCACTTCTAGGGGTGCTTCCTAACCACCCCATGTGTGCACTGATGTGGTTATATCGCCTTACACTATTAGGGGGTAGGCTGGTGGCAGCTTTTATTTTGTTTTGGCTTCACCATGAGTGCAGATTGGGCCACCAATGTACCTTTTTAGAAAAATAATTTGGGGTACCATTGTATTTATGTCCTCCCCTGGCCATTTTGTTTGAGAGGCTTCCTTTGTTTCCCAGGAAACCACAAGGCAGGCCTAGGATGTCTGTTTTTCACACAAAGGCTCTTAGTGACCCCAGCCATGCAACCTCTGTTTTTTTAACTTCTGTATATCCGTTCCTGGGCAAGCCACATTGCATCCTGTGGTGGGTTGTCTGGGTTGAGCAATGGATTTAGGGGCCTACCATAATTGTTGGCAGCTTAATCCTTTTATGCTTCCTAGTGTGATTGGAGGGCTGGCTTACATCAGCCCCTTTGTGTGTGTGGGTTTAATTAGGGGAGGCCCACTTTGTACACTCAATTCTGTTTGGGTATTTGGAGGAAGCAGGTCTAATCACCTGATGCATGATTTTCCACAGTTGTCTCACCATTGCGGCATTTTTTGGATGACATTTGGCTGTATAAGCTGGACTCTGTATTGTGCGCTGATCTCAAATTGTGATTTTTGGATGCTTGTTAACCTTCCTGGGCCTCCTGAGGTCCTGCTAGCTCCACTCATGTACTGGGACAGGCCTTCAATACTGTCCTTTCCCTATACATTCCTATTGCCTATTGTCTTTGTCACCTGAACTCTGAAACTGCCTAAAGTTACTTTAGGTGTACTTAGCTGCTCTTTGACATTTTGCCTGCATACAGTTTTGAATCCAGCGAGTTTTAGGACAAATAATAGATTTTTAGCTTGAAGTATTGTCTTGAACTTGACACTGTATTTAATTGTTCCTGAAATGTATTGACCTGGTGCTCTGTCTGAATGTGTGTAGTATTTTGGTGGGCTCTGGCTGTGCTTCACCCACCCTGCTCCTGCCTCCCTTGGGCCCTTCATTGACTGTGCGGTGCACATTTGTATTTTTCCAATACTATGCCCCAGAGGTATAGAGGCACTGTGACTTTGGCATTGGGGATCCTGTTTGACTGTTACAACTGTGTGTTTTAATGTCTGGTTTCAAATTCTTTGTACCGGTCAGTAGATATTAGACATACAACATGTCTGGTGGTGTGTTGTCTTTTATGACAATTCTTGTTTTTTTATTCAAATACTGTGTTTCTCTGGACTCGGTCTACTTAAAATACTTACTGAACTAATAGTTATATGTGTAATGTAATAAAGATGTGTGATTTTCAGTATACAAGCATGGTATATTTTCTTTGGCTTAGTGTGTGGACTAATTGTACAATTTGTGTCAGCCTTGTTCCCCCTCCCTTGAGTTAAGCCTGCCCTCTCTGCCACTCTGTCTTCTTTGAGAGAGGATTGACTTCCCTTTTCAGTTGGCTGCGTTTGCCACGCCTCACCTTACGGTTGGTTCATGGTTGTACAGCCTTCAAAATAAGGTTGTGCAAAAAACTGCTTAACACTATACCTCTAGGACATGGCAACAGGAATGCTACAAATGCAGATGACACAGTAAATATTCTCAGAGGGAGAAAAGGGTCAATTAGTGTGGGAGCCGGCAGGTGATTGCTGGCCCACACCAAAGGACTAACACCCAAGGGCAACTTCTTGCCCTGTCTGGGTCCTGGAGGACCATGAGAACACACCGCTGCAACACTCTGCTGCTGCTCACCAAGGAACGCATTCAAGGTTAAACGCTTTACCCCCCCACCCCCACACCTGTGTCCTGCCACTGAGGCTCCAGCTACCTGCATTCACCACCACTTCTAAGTGGCAACCAGGCTCGTACTGACTTTCCTTGTGTACTGCTTCCCCTCTGAGATGCGTGCCCATTGCAGACTTCCGGTATAGCAATTGTCTGACCAAGCTATCTCTCATTGGTTCACACTGCCATCTCTCCTTCTATTCTTTCCTGTATTTCATTTCTACGCTCAAATGCTGCCTTTTTAATACGGGTTTGTTTGCTCGCACACTTTGTAATTGGTTATTTATAATGTGCTTAATACTAAGAGGTTTCTAAGCGCGGACCCGGGGATCGAACCTGTGTTGCTCTGTTTTGTCTTGTTTTCATGGCGAGCGCGTTGTCCCTGAGCTATCCTCCCGAGAACATGCTCCTAATCATGCAACGCCTTGATGATTTGATGTATGCTCTGCCTCGAAATCAATATTTTCCAGTGTCTTTAAGTTCGAATTTGGGTGTTTTTAAAAAAACTTTGCATCCACCATTTCTGCTGCATTCTAGTGCCGGCTTTAAGTTCGAATTTGGGTGCATTTTAAAATCTGTTTGACTTCTAGCTGTGTTTCTGAGGGGCAGCCTACCACTGGCCTAAGACCTTGCTGAACCTCCACCTGCCTCTGTTGCCTGCTAGGCCGCCTGCTGAGTATCGTGCATTGTGCTGCCTCCCCACCTGTCCCCCTGCTTCCACCTCTATGGCACTTTCCATATCCCCCATCTATTCTAACTGTTTCTCTATCACCTATCCTCCCTCTCTCGCGAAGTTTGGAAGGATTATTTTAAAAAAAGTTCCCTTAGTCTCTAATCCTGGCCTACCAATTGCTGATATCTACGTCACTGCTACTTCCAGACAGACTACACTGATTATCCTCTTCTCTGTACAATCCCCAGATCTATGGACCTCCCATCTGATCTCTACCCTCTTAACCTATTAATGGCGGCACTAGATGGGAAGTACCCTTGCCACACTGGCACACTTCTCATCCTCTAGGTGCATCATTAATGTGGATCACAATGGCACTGTCATAGCCCAGGGTCCTCAACCCAATCTTTCTCTCTTTGACCGGCACCTGCCGGCCCTCATCAACTTCCTACCATCTTTTCTCTTTCTCTCTCTTTCTCTCCTCTTTCTCTCCTCTTTCTCTCCTCTCTCTCTCTCCTCTCTCTCTCTCTTCTCTCTCTCTTCTCTCTCTCTTCTCTCTCTCTTTCTCTCCCCCCCCCCCCCATTCAAAGGTGGTGACCGGTTACACTTAGCCACTCTCAATGCTTGATCTGCTGTCAAACATTTTTCTGACATCTGCCTCCTTCTCTAAGACTTTGATCTCAACGGCCTCGCTCTCACTGAGACATGGTTCAGTGCCAGCTCAGTCACTGCTCCCTTCTCCCTGATTGCTACAAGATCCTCTCCAAGCCTAGGCCCAACAACCTGGTGGTGGAGTAGTCCCGATCTTCCCTGAGTGGGTCTGTACTTCTCTCATACCCACCCAGCCCAACACCTCCTTTGAAAGCCTTGTCCGACTCTCTCTCTCTCACCCTTGCCACTATCTATAGGCCCCTTGACTCTGTGTCTGTTTTCCTCCTGGAATAGGCTGACTTCACCTTTTCTCTTTTGACATTTTTCTCTGAACAACTCATCCTTGGAGACTTCAACATCCACCTTGAGTCTACTGTTCTGCCTCTTCACTCTTTTGCAATCTCAGCACCTCTTTCGAATGGATTGTGTCCTCCCACATATTCCTCATCTTTGACATTTTGTCTCGGCTTCAGCTGCTTCGGCAAAGGATTTTTGGCAGAGGTTGTGTTGTGCGTCGATGGTGTCAAGTCGATGTTCCTTCGAAGGCCTTTGTCGAGGATGATGTCATCAAATGTATATATAGCACGCCCAGCTTCCATTGGCCTCAGTTCCATTTTTCTGCTGACTGACGAGTTGAGAGGAGACTCTCCTCAGAGGAAGAAGGCCAAGCGGTTCCGATTGAGGAGTGTCTCTCACCCCTCTTCTTTGTCCTTGAAGAATGCGAAGAGGAGGCACTGTAGGTCGCCTTCATCGACTTCGTCGTCAGACGCTTCCCCAGAAAGGGTTGCTTGCCCAACCAAGAAATCTACTCCGGCGAAGCCTTCAGGGCTTAAATGCTTAAGATTTTTGAAAAGCAAAAACCTAGCGATGCTCCTACCGAGCCTTCGAAAGAAGCCAGAAAGGAAAGGTCGCGACTGAAATCTCGGACCTCCTGCAGCCTGGGAAAAAAGGCCTGATCCACATTGTGAGCCTTCGAGGGCTTGATCCGATTTCATAGAAGGATCACTCGAGACAAAAGCACAAGTTGAGGTTGTTGACGCCACCGACACCTTCGACGCCAGCTGCACTTTCGACACCCGCCAAACCGTTGACATCGACGCTGAAGACTTCAACACTAACTGCGCTACCTTTACCAGCTGTGCCGTCTATGTCGAGCGCCCCTCCTAAACCAATGGCCCCAATAAAGAAAACATTGACGACTGCTACGGCGTCTAAGCCAATTGTGCAAAATCTACAATTGCACAAAAGACCTATGTTCCACTGCCTAGGAAAGACTTTTTTAAGTCTTTATCTCCAATTTATGAAGATGAGGAACAGTCTGATGAAGCGTCCCCATTTGGCCTACAATATGGTACACCCAATGTACCAGAGAGCTTCACTGCGGAAGAGTCCAGGATGAAGGACCTTTATGAAAATCTACAAACTTCAAGTGGGCTGGATACCTCACCCGAACTAGTTTGGGAAACCAGAGTCTGGGGAGCATACAGATGCATCCTACAGGCAGCTCATGTCAAAGGTGGTAGATTACATGGGTTGGAGTAGGCCCCCATTACCTTATGAGCAAGGCAACCTTACTGACATTCTTGACAAAGGTGCACGGTCAGATCCCATCTCGCATTCCATATGGCCTTGAGGAAAAGGGTGGCCAGGAACTGGGAGACTCCAGAGCGCAATCCGGCAGTTGATAAAAACTTAACTAAGAAGTACTGCCCTTGTAGTGACCCAGACTACCTGTCAAACCACCCCACTCTAGAGAGCTTGGTGGTGCTGGCAGCTACTGCAACATCAAAACAAGCGGCGTACCCTACCATCCCTTCTGATAGGGACGGCAAACGCGTAGATAGATGGGCAAGGAAGGTATTCTCTGCAGGGAGCATGGCACTAAAATCTGCCACCTCCACTTGTGCCCTCGCAAAGTGTTACGTTCACTCTATGGGACTGCATTTCCATGGCAGCAGAGCACATTCCCAAAGTGGATGAAAGAGACGGCTTCTTAGCCATTGTTGAAGGTGGCAAGAGGCCATGTCTCTTCAGTCAGGTTTGGATTCTGCTGATAGAATCAGCAGAGCCATGGATACCAGCACAGTTATGCGCAGCAGGTTTGCATGGTTGAGAAAGTCGGGTTTTGCACAGGATTTGTTGTCAAGACTTCGATAACATGCCTTTTGACTGGTCTCACCTTTTTGGCCACAAGGCTGACAAAATCCTTTAAAAGGTGCAGACCTCAAAGGCAGCTGCCAAATCTTTAGGCGCCGCTATTGGGCAACCTCAGCCTTTTCGTCCTAGCGCACAACCATGGAGGGGGTAGATCTTTCCGCTACTACTTCTCAGTTGGAAGGGCGAGAGAAATGGCTAGTCAAAGGGGCCAGAGAAAATGTCCTTGTGCTATATGAGGTTCAGGTGCAAAGCCACCTTGAGTCACAGTTCACCAGTGGGGGGCAGACTGTCTCAGCATCTAGAAGAATGGCGAGACATTACTTTGGATGCTTGGGCTCTAGAAATTCTCTTCAGACTGGGCTATGACACCTTCTCAAAGGCTCCAGTACATCACAGCTGTACTAGATACATACTTGCGGAAGAGCTCGCCACCCGAGGTGAGGGCTCAAGACATTCTTCAGATGGTTACCAAGTTTCAGAATGCCCAGTCTACTGGCCTTCGATTGCTCTACCTTATGGCATCCTGCATTTTTCTGGTGCCTGAGGCCCGCTTGAGAATATCATTACAATGGGCTTTAAGAACTCAATGGTCCCAGTTCTCAGGAAAGATATCGGACCTACTTCAGATTCCAACCAGGATCTCACGGGATCTTCTGTGGTGGGCCTGCAAGGACAATATTTTGAAGGGAGAACCTTTTTGGCAGCCATGGCCGGAGATAAATAGTAGTGACGGACGCTTCACTCGTGGGGTGGGGAGCCCATGCCAACGATCTGACAGTCAGCGGTCGTTGGTCTCCATCAGAGTCCAAACTACATATCAATCTTTTGGAACTGAGGGCAATCTGACAGCGCTGAAGGACGTTCAGCCCTCTGTACGGGGAAAGAATGTTCTGATAATGACAGACAATACAGTGGTCATGCGCTACCTCAACAAGAGAGGAGGTGTAGGGTCACTACCACTGTGCAGAGGGGCAATGCAGCTCTGGTGCTGGACAATACATGAGGGATCTCCCTATCGGCAGTTCACCTAGCCGCAGGTGAGAACACGGCGGTGGACACTCTGAGCAGGCAGAGCACAGTCTGCCTAGCACAGGAAGTCCTTCAAAAGATCTTCACCCTTTGGGGAACCCCTCTAGTGGATCTGTTCGCGACCAGGGTACACCGAAAGTGCGAAAAGTATTGCTGCAGGGAAATGTCCCCCAAGAGGAGCTCTGAGACGCTTTCGTAGTGGACTGGGAATTTCCACTCCTGTAAGCGTTTCCTCCAGTCCCTGTCATTCCTCATGTGATCAGGAGGTTGAGAAGGTTTGGGGACACACATGACCCCAATTGCCCTGGATTGGGCCAGGAGGACATGGTACCTGGAAGAAAAAAAATATATATATGTACACCTTCTGAACCCTTACACTCATGTCCTTTAAGGTTGCTAACCTTTGAAACCTTTCTATTGGTAGCTCCAACATCAGCCCATAGAGTGAGCGAGCTGTAGAAGGCACTTTCGTCCAAGCCACCCTTTACTATCTTCCACAAGAAATAGGGTTGTTGTAAGGGTCAAACCTTCATTTTTGCCCAAAATCATTTCTGATTTTCATATATGTCAGAAAATTGTTCTACCATCTTTCTATCCCCCACCTCATCCTTGCAAGGAGGAGGAAAGACTGCATAGGTTAGACCCTTGGAGAGCGTTAAGCTTTTATATATCTAGAATGTCTAAGCTACACATTGATGACTAATTGTTCATTGGATATACAGCACGTAAACTGGGTCAGCCTGTTACTAAACTGACCTTATCCAGGTGGATAATTCTAGCAATCTCAGAATGTTACAGGCTGGCAGGAAAAGACACCCCTGAAGGTTTAAGGACCCATTCCACCAGGGGCATGGCTACCTCTGCAGCCCTGTAAAGGGGCATTCAAATAAAAAATCTTTGAAGTGGCAACGTGGTCTACCATCCACACATTCACAAAGCATTATTGCCTGGAATCTTCCCTCAGTCAGGATGGTACCTTTGGCAAGGCAGTCCCGCACTAGGTCCATGAAAATATATGAATTGAAATTCCACTCCCTCCTCCAAACCAAATACTGCTGTGGGAGTCTGTCAAACATGAGGAATACGTGGGAGGACACGATCCATTCGAAGAACAAGTTACTTACCGCTGGTAAAGTTTTTCGACTGGATTTTCCTCCCACGTATTCCTCATCCTTGACATGTTGTCTCGGCTGCTTCGGAAAAACATAATTCGGTAGAGGGCGCTGTGCGTCGATGGCGTCGATGTCCCTGGAAGGCCTCAGCCGAAAATGATGTCATCGAAGGCATATATAGAACACGCAGCGCCTGTTGGCCTCAGTTCTGCTTTTCTCCCCTTTAACATTAGAGATACCCGCAAAACACAGGAGTGACCGTACTCAACCTTGATGGAACAGTAGTTGTAAAAGCACAGGAAATTCTACTGAGGAGTTGCAGGGGAAGGCGATGAGTAATACGTGGGAGGAACATCCAGTCGAAATAACTTTACCGGGGTAAGTAACATGGTCTCCCTCACAATTCTCCCCTCTGGCCCTACCTGCTCTGCCGGACACACTGTGGATGCCCTCATCCCCACTGATCTCCCTCTCTCCAGCCTTCTCACTGCCTCTCTCCTAGCCTCACCACTCTCTTCTCATCTGGGACCTTTCGGCCCCCTAACCGAGCCTCCACCAGCACTGTCGGCTTCCTTTGCAGTCCTCCGACGAATGAAACTAGTGTCAGCTGCTGCGTTTACCTCCACCTTCATCCCTCCTCCTTCCCTTCCTCCTGACTCTGTCCTTGCCCATCTTCATCTTGCTGTCACTCATTTTCTTGATATTCTTGCCCCTGTCATGAGGGTCTGCCTGAAACCCACCCGCGAGCGTAACGGCTGGTACGACTACGTTCTAGCCGCTCAAACTCAAGTGCAGAGTCGCTGAACCGAAAGTGGCAGACCTCATTCTCTGACAACTGGCCTGTTGCCTACTCCAAAGGCAGTACTGTCTCTCTATCCGCTCCAAGAAGATGGCCCACATCCAGGCCTGTATCTCTGGAGCCTCCACCAACACTGCTGAACTCTTCAAAATCTGCAAGGTACTGGCCAATCCATCTGCAGTCTCCAACTCGCCTCTTCCTTCTCAGGCACTCTATACTGCACTGGCCACCCATTTCACCTAAAAATCCCAGGTAATATGACAGTGTTAGGAAAGATTTCTTAATTGTGGGTAATTTTCCTTCCCTGTGGCAACCCCTAAACTTTTTGCTGTTTTCACCATGATCTAGACTTTGCCAGAGAAGTGCAGCCTTCTGCCGCACTCCTCTGGGCTTTCGCTCCATTCTTACGGGGAAACTGACATGCCCTTAAGACAGTCAGTACCGGGAAACGCTGTTTTCCGTAGTTTCTTTATCATGTTGCAGCTTTCGTGCAACATGACACGAGGGCACTGTAAGCTAAGTTACTGCTCTCTTGGGTCTCTAGTCTTCTACAGGCCCTAGATACTCTGTTTGGATTGTAAATGATCGGTGCAAGTGAATCACGGACGGGAATGGTGGCAGCGATCGTTTCTTGTGTTTTTGAGCTCCTTTTGGCGTTTTAAGCACGCCTCTTGCGCTTAGCCCAAAATGGTGGCCTGGCTCCCAAAATGGCCAGACCACGAGGTCCTGTCCGCTGACCGTCTTGCCCCCTTCACCTTCCCCAGGTCGAGCCGACCCGGGGCCTTCCTTATTTGGGCATGTACCTTCCCGCGAAACAGATGCTTTCGTGGGCTTCTACAGGCCTTGTGTGTGCCTCCAGGATGTGGGCTGGGATGTCTGGTCCCAATACACATCCTGGGTGCCAGAGAGTCTAGTGGGGTATGAATGCTTGGGACCACCGTGGTCCGTGATAGGTCCATGTATGGTGTGAGTGTTTGACGAGCGGATCTCCCATTGGGTCCCCTCCATTTTGGCGCGAAGGGAACCGTGGATAAGAGGGGGATGGAAACGCCACTACCATGTCGATCTCCTGAGTTCTCACGAACAAAGGAATACAGGAGCCAAGGATCCTGCAACCACGAGGAGGCTGAACCGAGGAATCGCTGGTGACCCGCTGAAGGACTGCACCTCTGCACTGCTGTCGCTTTGTGAAACCCTTTCTACCTCTGATCGAACCAGAAGGCCTGTACTGGTACTTCGACCCTTAGAATAGCGGGGACAGCTATTCTCGGCATCTTCACCATCTCCTGCACGTAAGCCTTCGGAAGTGTCTCTGGGCCATCCAGCAGACTGACCAGCCTACCCAGGAGTCTTGCTCTGTAACCGCCGTCGGGTTGTGTTGTATTTCGAGTCCTTGTCACTCTCGCACGTACACTTGGCATTCCCAGGTCTGAAGTGAGTAGTGTACATTTGGCTGAGATACACACGGCCGCTCCGTTGCCCTGCTGTGGTAACAAACTGTGCGGGTTCACTGCGTTTGGGAAGCCCTCAACTCAACTCTGCTGCTGCAGAATCTACACGACGACGAGTCGTCCCCTGCTCCCCTGAACCTGCCAGCACTGAAACCTACGCGGAGAAGCCTGGGTCTGCTTGCATCGGGGACCGGTGAGTAGCATAGCTAGGAACTGGTCGCCCTCCTGCAGGAGCCCATAGCTTTTCCCCGCTGTGTCAAACAGCACGCCTTTCCGTACTCGCGCTCTGCTTCTGCCCACAGTGGAGGCTGCGCTTGAGTCGCGGAACTCTGTTCATCTTCTTTTATGCACCGAACTGAACTGCCTGATTCCCTCGAAGAGACTCCCCTTTTTGCCCCTTGGCACCAGCGTGTGCAGGTACTTTTGAGCACAAGGCTCCACTCTTCGTAGGGCTTGGACTTCCTTTTAGTTAGGTGCCTCTGAAGGCGGACTGGGTCTAATTATTATTTCGCACTGCCTGTTTTCCTCCCCTTCTAGTTGGACTACACATTTCGTGCGTCTAACTCTTTAGACTCGTTTGTATTTGTATATATATTGTATTGGTTTGGTATGTGTTGGTTTACTAGAGTTTTATTGTGATTTCTCGCTACGGTCATTGTTGCAAAGGCCTTGGAAGAAATGTGTATATATTTTTAATATAACACCTGTTTGGAGTAATTTGTAAGTGTCCTTGCTTTGTGTGCTCATTGTGGGCTTTCAGTCACCCTCACCCCTCTTGAGACCTAGTCTTGACCGCCGCGATCGCTACCCTGATTGGTCTGGCTTGTCCAGAGGTTACCCTGTTCCAAGTAATTAGGTTGGCCTTCTGAACCTCTGCGCCTCCAGAAATCCGTCTTAACAGACAGTAAAAAACACACTGCATTTTTGTGATATGAATGTTTAATATGACAAAATTTGTGGGCACCAGAAAATGTATTTGGTTTAACATGGCAACACATGTATAACCGCCTCAAGTAGGTTTTTATGTAATAATCCAGAAAAATAAAATGTTTGTATAAATGTTACATTGGTGATCTTCTTGCATATACAGACGAAATTATATTATCTGTCAATTGTGTTGTGTTTTTGCAAGTGCCAAAAAGGTGGGGTAGCCCGAGTCCTCTGTCATATTATCAAGTTCAATACCCTCATGACATAGGCCCCCCTAGATCAAAAAAGAGGGTCCCAATACACCCCACAGACACTCAAAACCTAAAAAACCCAGAACATTCTCTTCGACCCCTTCCTCCATCCCTCTCCCTGTCCCCCTGCCTCCCCTGGTCTCTCCTCCACTCCCACCTGCTCTCTCCTCCTTCTCACCTATTACAAAGGATGAGATCACTATAGTCCAAACAGTTGTCTTTCTCTTCTTCCAGAACCATTAAGGACAACATCTCCTCCCTCGCTCTTGCCCTTGCTGATTTCTGTAACCACTGCTTAGCATCTGACTCTTTCCCTTCTTCTCTCAAGCACTCCCTTGTGCACCCCCTCCTAAAAAAGCCTTCTGCCGATCCCTCCTGTCCAACCAACTACTGCCCCTATCTCCACTACACCCTTCCTTGGGAAACTCCTGGAGAGGTTGGTCTTCCCCCAACTGACCCAATGCACTGAGCTCGCTTGTTGTTTACATGACCATCAATCTGGATTCTGAGCATCCAGAGGCACGGAAAATGCTCTCCTGAACACCCGTGAAGAACTGCTCGCATATCCTGAATCTAACTCTCCTGCTATTCTCATTCTCCTTGACCTCTCTTCCGCCTTTGACACGGTCAACCATTCACCATTCTATCATCTTAAAGCGGTTCAGAGATACTCTTGGTATCTCAGACTGGGCACTGGATTGGTTGTCCGCCATCACTGAACACCCTTCCCAGGTACTCCTGGGCTCCTGCTCCTCCAACACTGTTTCCACATGGCTCTATCTTCTCGCCTTGGCTTTTCAACATCTTCCTTGCACCTCTTGCTCACCTGATCTCTGCCCTCTCTCCTCACTTCCAGTGTTACGCTGGTGAGGAAGGGAGCAGGACAACGCAGTGCAACACAGGTTCGAATCCCGATCCCACGCTTAGAAACCACTCTCTGGTATTAAGCGTGTTATAAAAGAACAATTATAAAAGAATAATAATAGACACACAACTCTTCTTCAAGCTCCCCTCTTCTTCCTCTATCATCCCTGTCTGCCTGCGTGCTATGTAGTCCTGGTGCACCTCCAATTATCTCTGTCTTAATGCAAGTAAGACCAAGATCCTTCCCATCGAGACACCTGCTCCCTGTTTCCTTCCTGCACTTTGGCCGCTCTCTATGGGCTCCCCTCCCTCACCTTCCACTAAGGCCAGAAATCTTGGTGTCATCTTCGACTCCCCTCTCTCCTTTGCTCCTCGTATCTTGGACCGTGCCAAGAAGGCCCCCTTTCAACTTCACCTCATTTGAGGCATTCTCCCTTTCCTCACCTTCCCCCAGAAGCTCAATGTCTCTAGATCCCTGGTCCTCTCCAGGCTAGGTTACTGTAACTACCTCTTTCTCAACCGACCTTTTTCTTATCTCCGTCCAACTAATCCAGAATAGGGCTTCAAGACATATCCTTGGCCTCAAGCCCTGGGGCTGCATCCCTCCAGCTCTAAAATCTCTCCACTGGCTCCCGGTTGCTGCAAGGATCAAAATCAAAACCCTTTGTATCATTCACTGCAACTCTCTTACAAAAATGCTCTACTTCCAGATCCCTTCGATCTTCTGGCTCCAACTCTCTGCTGATCAAGCGCTTCTCCAAGCAGAGAGCTGGGGGCAGATCTCTCTCCTCAACTGGCTCCCTCCTTTGGAACAGTCTCCCTCTCTCTCTTCGTCTTGAACCGGACCACCTCCAATTCTGAAATAAAATCGAGACTTTTCTCTTCTCCTCCTTCCTTCTCCCCTGCTAACCATCCCTTCTGTGCCAGAGATTGGCGGCCTGGTCCCTCAAGAGCCAAATTGCATCCTGGCCTTCTGTCCAATTGCCCCCAGTAGCTCCCTGCACTGCTCTCCGGGCCCATACCACCTGTCTGGTGGTTTTTGCCCCCCCACCTGCACTTACCTGTTGGGTAGTAGACCTTCCTCTTCGCCTGGGATGTCTCGCCCACATCTGTTGCCTCCCCAATGGACACCACTGACGCTTCCTCCCCTGGGGACCCAAATTGCACTTATCCCTACCCCCACTTTCTTTTCACAGCATTTGCACAATCCAAATGTCACAAGGCCTAGTAGGACCGCTGTTTGTTTCTATGTATTCATTGTTTATTTGCCCCCTTGTTCCCTTCCATTGTGCTTTGAAACACTGTCTTGTTGTATAAGTGCCTTATAAATAGCCAATCAAATAAATAAACCAGCAGAAAAATGTTTCTTCAATGAAGACTACAGTGTAGAGGACATATGATGGGCCAAACTAACGGGGGGGAGGAGGTTTATTGATGTCTCAATATCCTTCAGGCTGACGACAGCTTCCTACAACAAGGTGAACGTCCAAGGCAGTAACACAGGAAAGTGGTGGTAAAACAAACCAAAAAGACTGTACCAGCACATAAGTTCCAGCCTCGCCAACAAGGAGGACCCTGCGGAAGAAG
Organism: Ambystoma mexicanum; assembly: GCF_040938575.1. Lineage (NCBI taxonomy): Eukaryota > Metazoa > Chordata > Amphibia > Caudata > Ambystomatidae > Ambystoma > Ambystoma mexicanum. The sequence continues at coordinate 185,443,315 of NC_090926.1, forward strand.
ACCTCCCCGGAAGGATGCACAGCAGCCAAAAACTGAAAACACATCCTGGGGTACACAAGCCAAGTCTGTACGGCCACCCCTGATCTCAAAATTGCAGCAGCAGCTTTTAGGTGAAAAATCTTCCAGCAGATAAATAAGCCTGCAGCTTTCCTGGAAAAATCTGGCAGAGCTAAACAGTGGCTTAACACAAAATGTGGGGGCCACCTGTGAGGAATGCTGTGCCTTGTAAGGAAGGCATGGTATCAGCAGTAAGACGGGCACAAGTGACCGCAGTTCAAAGGTGTTTATTGACTTTCAACAAGGGTGTGATAAACGCCCATCTAATCCTAAATCTACAGATGGGGAGAAAGCTACGACCATCAATCAATAATAATGCAATCCTAGTTGAGTCTTGTCAAAATAAAAGGGCCTATACTAAAAAAAAGATATTGCCAATCCTTACCGCTAAATACATATAATGTGGGATAGTGTTCATGAAAAAGAAGTGGACAAAGAAAGTGCTCACAAAATATGTCGGGCTGTTCTGGCCGTTGGCCTCCTGTCCCCACGTTTTCAGCACGGCACAAGCCTGTTCACTCGAACAAAGCACACGCTCTGGGGGGTTCTTCGACACAAGGCAACTGTTCCATTACCAGCACCAGGGCCCTTCTGTGCCCAAGTCTCTTTATTTATCAAAGTCTCTTGATTCAGTGGGCCTGATGTAACAAGTTCCTTTAAGTACTCCATCCAGAGGATTCATCCTGGATCCTTCTCTTCTGGGCTCAGATCCCTCTTTTTACAATGTTCAGAGAATTTTCTTTCTCGGTTGACTCAAGGTTCACCTGGATCCCCCTCAGCCGGGCTCCGGTCCTTCCTCTTACACAATTAGTTTTCCTCAGCCGGGCTCAGACCAATTACAGTTTTCATTAAACTATCGAAGACTTTTGAATGTGCACAGGGTTTAGCTTGACCTGTTGCAGGACCACTTTGATCTCAAAATTCCCTTTTTACTATTGCCAACCAGTTGGATACCTAACAGAGACTTTCAAATGAGCACCCATGTGGCGCCGGACCACTCGGTCTACAGTATCTTTCTTGGCCTCCAAGTTCAGTCACTCCTGGTTTTCAGTTATATTCACATATGTTTCACGCACTCTTCTCTTAGGATTTCTTCATACATTGTTGCCGCTTGCAACCTTGGTTCTAAAACAGGCTGGTCTGGTATCAGTCTCTCCGACTCAATGGCTGTGCTGTCTTTACTGGCGCTACTTTGTTGTAGGAGCCAAAGACAGTACCACAGCGGCAATCGCTCCTCCCCGCCTTGGTTATCGACGCTGGAGAGCCCCGGGTACCACCGACACACAATTCAGGTTTCTTCTGCTTTAGTCCCAGGTCTTGGGTTTGTTAATTTCCAAGGTTCACGAAAGTAACCGTCTGAAAATATGAAGGGTACTTCCCTCCTTGCAACCGTTTCTGATCTCGCCGTCTTTCTCCTCGTAGTACTTTCCCCGGACAGGAGCCCTGCACTTCTTCAGCAGCCCTCTCCAGCCGGAGCCGAGGATCCACCTGCGCTTCGCCCACCACCGTTGCGGTGGGATCACAGGCAGGACTCTTCACATCGGAACAACCCTTGGAAATGGGTGATTTCAACCTCGACCTAGTCTCCTCGCTGCAGGTTCGTGTTGCCCTGCAGATTGTTTGAGGGTTCACTGAGGCCGCCATTACCGTGTGGAGGTACGCGCACCGAGACCATCAGCTGTTGAAAATGGCCGCTGCAATTCACAGCATTTTTGTTTATTCGGGTTGCTTAGCAACTGTGAGCGTCACTGGCTTATAAGCCAATAGTGTATGCCGGCAGGCGGAAGCCGGTCCTTTCTGCGTAAGGCCCGCTGCTTAAGGCCTTGTTTGCTCCTGTTAGCGCACTGGTGCGCGGTGCCAGCTATACTCCCTGCCAGTATACTGCTAGGTAAGCCTCCCTCATTCACTCTCGGACTCTGTTGCTCCCACTGCCTCGCACCCCCCCCTATGGTTACTAGATACTCTCCAAATCCTTTAAAATTGATTTGTACCGATTTATAGCTGTGCCCAGACCAGCCCACGGCCGCATTGCCACCTATTTTACGAATTTGCCGCCTACTCTGCTAAAATAGATTGCCACCCACTTGTCAAAATTGTTTGCCGCCTATTTCTCTAAAACCTGATTTGTACTCATGCAGAATTGTGCCAAGACCGCACTGCTTCTAATTTTGCTAGCTGCATTATACCCTCCCACAGCCCTGCAAGACAGCTGGCTCACGCTTACTAATCACTCTTGCCAGTCACCACTGCCCCATCGCATGATCACTACCCCTCACCAGCACTCCACCAACCACACAGCATTTTGCCCCTTCACTTGCCTACCAATGTATCCTGCCACACTTTCCCTGCCACCTCACACGCCCAATCACCAGCACACTCCCTTTACCACTCTCATACAGCACCTCCTCATTGCTCTAACCCTTACACTAGCTACCTTCTGGCACACTGATCCAACCATAATGCCTAACTCCATCACACACCTCTCTGCCCACACTCTTCATCAGCATGCGTGTTCAGTTAACACTACCTTTGCAAGCAACCCCACGTCCAACTCCCATACCAACCTAGGATATAGGTTCTCTAGGCTCAGGACACGCATTGAGCCCACTCTACACCCCAACGTGCCCATCCCCACAGCCAATAGAAATCAAAAACTCGGCTCTCGCACAACTATCACATACACACCATCCCACTACACCACGACCAAGCTACCTCACAACCAGCAAGCTCTTGCACTCCTGCTACCACCCTTGAGTCTCCTCACCCAACCCACATGCACACTCTCCCCCTCATCGCCACTCCTGCCCCTCCTTAGTCACCACCCTCCCTGTTAGCACCCCCACCGCCACCTCCAAAAAATACATCCCCGCCCAGGCTCTTAAATGTGCCCTCAACGCCTGCTCCCTCCCCGTCCATGCCCTCGAGATAAACAACCTCATCACCACCCATGACTTAGACATGCTTGCCGGCACAGAATCCCGGCCCCAGGATGCATCCGGACCAGCTATCTCCCTTGCACTCCCGGAGGGTTACTCGATCCTTCGACAGGGCTGTCAGCTTTCAAAAGGTGGAGGTGTAGCCCTTATATCTAAGGATACACGTTCCATAGTGTGCAGTCATAATGTCGACTGCAAAAGGTCGAATTACAAAAATGTCGAAAACAAATAGTCGTGGCTTTAGTGCGTTTAAAAAAGGTTTTATTTTTTTTAAAAAGAAGGGGGTTTGGGGGGGAACCCCCCATTTCGAACAGAAAATTTAAAAAAAGGACATTAGAAAAAAAAGTTTTCGACTATTTGTTTTCGAGATTTTGATTTTCAACTTTTTTACATTCGAGATTATGACTATGAACCACGTTCCATTAGGCGGTGCGGTCACCTATGGGAAGATAACACCGACCTCCTCTCAGCCAAACTGTCCCTGTCCCCCAACTGTACTTTAAATTTATACATCATTTACAGGCCTCCGGGCACAGCCCCTGATTTCCAAAGGCACCTCCTACATATTCTAGGTAACAACCTAAAATGCTCCACAAAAACCATCCTATTCGGAGATTTTAATCTAGGTCTCAACGGCCCAAAAGACAAAGCGGCTTTAGCCCTAGCCAAAGATCTCAAATACCTTTAGTTTCTCACAAAAAGTCACAGGCCCAACTTACTGTAAAGGCTGCACCTTCGACTGGGTGGCAGACCTCAATTGCTCCTCCATCGTTGTTTCAAACACGGCCTACCCATGAACTGATTACAATTGCATGTAATGCACAGTTACCACCAATCCCACCACTAAAGTACTTTGCCATGCTCCTCCAGCCATGGTCAGAAGCTCCAAAAAATTAACTAAGGACAACCTTCTTCCCTTCCTGGATGTCCCAGAACTAACATCCCTTCACAAGCGACACCAGCTCACCTGCTCACATCTACTCTCACACCCTCACTAAAGCCATTGACGCCATAGCCCCGATCGAAGCTAAAAAGGAAAAGATATCCATGTACACCAATTCTTGGTTCACAGAAGACTTACTAGCCCTTAGCACCAGCAAACACCTAGCTCTAACCAAATGGCAGGCTAAGCCTAGTGATTCCACTCTCGAAGAATTCAAAAGGCTATCGACGCAATATAAAAAAAGCCATATTCAAAGGCAAGTCCAACTCCTTCAACTATTGTATCACTAATGCTAACTCGAAATCAAAGGAAATGTTCTCTTTCTCTAAAGACCTCATCACTCCTTCCAGCAGCCCCGATGAGATCATCAAAGATGAAGCCTGGTGCTCCTGCATACAGGCAGCCATGCTAAACAAAATTAAGCTTCTCCAAGACAAAATTCAATCTCCATATAAAGCACTCCCCAAACAGGCCCGTCAGGCCACACCCAGCACAGCCCCTCACAAACCTTCCACCCCTCGCTCCTCCTTCAGTGACGCTTTAGAACTGAAAGTCATAAATCTCCTCCAACATCTTAACCCATACGTGTGTAAAGGGGACATTTGCCCTCCCCAACATTATCAAAGATTGCGCTGTGTCCCTGGTCCCCCTTCATCACAGCATTCATCACTGCTTCTTTTACCACAGGTACGGTCCCATCCAACCTAAAGGAAGCTGGGGTCCGCCCCCTTCTAAAAAAAAAAAAAAGCATCCCTGGATCCCACTTCCCCAAATAACTACCGCCCTATCACCACCGTTCCCTTCCTTCTTAACATCCTAGATAAAGCAGCCCACAACCAGATCCAACACTTCATAGAGTCGAACGCTATCCTTGGCAAAAGGCGTTGGGTAGGACTATCCTGCCTCATGGTCATGTTTCTCTGTAACCAGCAACGATTTCTTTTGTCTGTAACAGCGCCACGATGCCTCAGGGCTGATGCACGCTTTATAAATGTTAACAAATAAATAAATATCAAACTGACATCTTGCAACTGCTGCCTCCTCGTGTACTTTCATGCTGTGCCTTTTATCTGTGTGGGGGAAGTGTGATGAAAGTCAGCTGTGTGTAATGATCACTAATTGCCTGACCATTGCACTGGAACATGTCGAGTATGCAGCTCTGCTTTTAGTCCATTTTCGCTCACAGTGGCTGTCCGTGAGAAAGTGTTCATGTCGGGAAAGGGGTCGGGTTGAGTTCCTAAGCATCCTACTTGGTCGGATGGGGAAAACGTGTTACAGGGAAGGGGATACCATGTCTCACCATCTGGTGTCCCACTCCCCGAAGACCCCTTCTCCAGGTGATCCTCCTGCACTGGTCCACCCTTTGAGAAACCTGAAGGTGTCTCCCAATCTAGTCCCCAGGGATCTGTCATCCAGGTGGCCAGGACATGGCCATCGCTCTTGTATCCGGTTTTGGGGGTGGACCAGTGCGGGAGGATCACCTGGATGGGGGGTGCTCGGGGAGTGGACCATGTACACTGACGGGTGAGATATGGTATGTTAAGGAGAATTCTCAATTCTGTGTTAATTCCCTTCTACCTTAGAGACCGTGTTAATTCCCTTCTACCTTAGAGACCCCCAGCTCTTTTGCTGGACTTTAGGCCTTTTAATTGTTATCCTGGAGAGAGTGACCTTTTTTCCACTCTCGTGTTTTTATCTGATTTGGACTCTGTGTTTCTTTTGGTTTTGGAGTCTGACAAACTCCATAGGCATCATCTTTTTGGATTGTGGCACGCAGCACCCTCAGTACAGTGTCACGGAGAAGTCCTTTGGATTTCTCCAAGGTTTAAATACCTTCTCTTGGCTACACTGCTGTTTCCAAGAGAAGTAAAGTGAAATGTACTTTACTTACCCTTTTCTCTTTGTAGACCCAGCACACTCTATTTTACATGGAGTGCTGGAGGGGTTAATTAGTATCCCCTTTTGTCTACCTTCTCATGTAACATTTGTGTTACCCTTTCTACAGTTAATGGCTGGTGGCAGTGGTTTATTTTTCCTAACATAGGGCGTTTAAACCGCAGTCTGAATCCTCTGCTGCAGTATTGCACCCATGGGTGCCCATTTTGTCAAAATGGCCCTGGTCTTCTTTTTTCACCATTTCTTGTTGGAAAGGTCCTTGAGATTTACCCTGCACAGCAATACAGGTTTGGCCCCTTTGTTCATTTTGTCTTTGGCCGGATTCACTGGTGAAGCCCGCCTCTGACTCCAGCATGTCTGGCAGGGCAGGAGGCAAGGGAGGTTCCCGAAACTCCCTGTGCTTAGTCTCCTTGGTTACAGGAATGCACCCAAAGTTGATTGGCCGGCTGGCTGTTGTTGGATGACACTTATTCTGCTGTGAGAGTGACAGCTAGGCTGCAAATGAATGGGAGAGAATTGCATAAAAGGCGAGATCTTTTGCAAGGAAGGCAGAGTCGACCACTGGACGAAGGAACCGAAGAAGAAACTGGCAGAGAAGCTTGCTGCACCCTCCTGGACTGTTGGTTTGCCTGGTTAAGCCCTGCTGCAGAGCTGAAGCTCCGAATTTCGAATCAACTAGAGACGCCCGGAAAGGACGACTTCTCTCCTTGGATTGGTGGGACCAATCGACCCCAAGACAAACTTGACTTGATCCCCTCTCCCTCCTGGCTGTACTTCTTCGCTGCTGCTGGAACCAAGTGCCAGGGGACACAAACACCAGAAACAAGTGCATTGTTTTTAAGCCGGAACCGAGCTCCAGGAAGATCCTCTGGACTCTCTCGAAGCAGGACTAACCAAGCCTGAGCTACCTCAACAGAGTGTTGGACCTCCGAAGCAAGGAAAGTCCACAAGGTGTCCAAGAACCAAAGTGGTGCTATTTGCGAGTAGCTGAAACCGCGAAGTGCCGCTGATCTGAAGTGTGCCCATTGCTGCCGCCTACCTTCAAACTGTAGTGCTGAAGTCCCCAGACGTCCTCCCTCTTGTCCCCACGACAGAGGCCCAGGAACAGGATCTGCAGGACTACAACAGGAACAGAAGCCAGCTAGAACCTTTTCTTCAGACTCGAGGTACTGTTTAACTAGGGGTACTTGCCTCTTGTGTGACGCTTGCTTGCTCTCACTGGAGACTTGCATTTGCTACCCTTTGGAGAGTTGTTTGCATCTTTCCCCTTCACAAGCCTCCCAGCGTGTGGCTTAACGATGATTTCGTTTTACAGCAAAACTTTAACATTGTGCAAGACTTTTGACTATATTCAAGAAGTGCCTCAGATCCCCTCATTGGGACACCTGTGGGAACGCAAGAAGGTAGGACATGTGGTGTTGTCGTGTTTCGGTGGGTCGGCGGTGGGAAATGTCTGAAAATGTTGTTTTTTTCGCCAAATTACAGACTTTGCCAGGGCTTGTGGGTAATAAATTTTGGGGCAATTTGCGCAAGTCAGACCTCTGTGGATTCCCACGGGTGTCTTCTTTTTGAAATGCATGGGCTTCCCTGTTTCCCTTGGTGGCTGCGACACCCTAGGCCCAAATCTGTAAGTTGTCCACAGGAGCAAATTCCTGCAAAATCTGCTCCGCCGAAACACTTGGGGTTACCCGTGGTTTAGCCTTTTCCCTTTGCGCCCAGGTAGGTGCACCCACACATGTGAGGTACCGTTTTTGTTGGGACACCTGTGGGAACGTAGGACATTTGTTGTGTTTACTTGGTTTTCATAACATTTTAGACACATTTGCTGTTGCACTTTGTCACACAACCTTTTCATTTCCCAAATGTGACCTACATTTAGTCGCACCTTTAGGAACTATACACTTTTGTAACCTGCACAAGTCACCTACCCTTCAAAAGGTCTGCATGTGCTCTTTCAAAAAATGTATGCTTGCGCTTCCTCACCACATTTGTTTTCCTTATTTATACACGTGCAAAGTAAGTCTGTTTAGGCCGTGAGCATAAAAAACCTGTGTACCATGGCTCTGTTTTTGGCTTGTGCTATTGCTTGTCTTGTGAAACATTACGAAAAATTTGTGATTTCCTAACTGAGAGTCGGGGAGGCGGGGGGGCAACTGTAGCGGGGCATTGCTTTTCTCAAAATTCACAGAAGCCATTGCCTTACTGGGAGAACCATGTCCACCACATACCTTTTTTATTTTGTTTTTTTTTCTGCCATTTTTCCATTTGTTGCCTAACCTGCATGAATCGCCCCTTCCTAAACTTGGATTTGTGTCTACTTTTCAGAAATGTTTACTTTTCTGTCTTCCCATTCATCTTTCCTACCCTCCTCTTCCATTCCGTCCACTCATGTCCTATTGGAAAAAACGGCCAAAACCTCTCACAAAACGGCTGGTAACCATATCAAAATATGTTTTTTTTTTTGTTTTCCACTCAACCTGTTATTGAAAGCCTGGAAAATGGCGAATTCAGCACAGCAAACCATGTGTGCCTAGCTCTTGCAAGGAAAAAAACACAGGCTTCTTTGTACATAATTTTATTAATATTTTCTGAAGAAATAAAAATTCTCCCTTTTTGGTGATTTTCTCTCACCCCCCTACAGCAAACTAGGATTTCTTGGTGGCGTTCTGACCGCCTACACGTGGGAAGAAAAGGGATATCTCATGCAACAAAAAAGTTGCAAGGGATTGAATGGCGACATAACGAAATCACCAAAAAAGGCCTTGGCACTGGGGGGGGGGGCAGTTAAGGGGTTAATAAACACCCTTGAACTGTGATCACTTGTGTCTGTCTTTACTGTTGCCACCATGAGTTCTTTACAACCCCCAGGAACTGGATCCAAAAGCGATGGCGTGTCCTGGACACCTGGATGACAGATCCCCAGGCGAGTGAGACATCTTCTGGTTTCTCACAGCCCACCAACCCAAGCTCCTCCTCAAATCAAGCGATGCGCCGATCAGGTCCCAGCATAGAATCCTGCAGGAGCTGACTATAGTCCTCCAGACCCCTTGCTCCATTTTTCCAAGCAGTCATTTATTTACAACAACTGAGCTGACCGACCCGGGGGGAAAGAGGAAGTTGCTAAAATAACAAAGATCAGATCTCCTCCAAAGTCTCAAACTTCAGGAAACATGCAATAAATACATCTATGATTAGACATATGCTTTCATTCTATTTGCTTCTTTAATTTACACTCTCTTCCCTTCTCTATAGTGCCCGATTTCCTCCGACTCAGTCTGCTCAATAATGTATTCACTTTACAATATTCTTATTTGAATTGCTTGCACTGCTACTGGTCTACTTTTTCAGTCCTAACTTTAAAGTTTGCAGACACATATTTCAATAACGGCTCTCTTCTTCAAACTTTCTTGAGTCATTCTTAAATAAACATTCTTTTGCTGCTTTTTCTGATTTTGTTCACTTAAAACATCTTAAATTAACTTTTATTGTTCATACTCTTAAGTATTGTCTCTATTCAGATTTTAATCCTTGGATCTTTGTTATTTTGCATTTATATAGTGCCTTATATACCATTGGTATGGTCTGAAGGCGCTGGTAGGTTGAACGCCCTTGGGAACCGAAGTTCAGATCAATAGAGAGAGTAGAGTGTCAAAAAGGTGCGTGTGGGCACCGGGTATGTGTGCAGCTCGTGCGGTATCAGTGTAATAGCTGCTTCCTAGCGGTAGGTGTGGTGGTTGAGAGATCAGGAGTATGTGTTCGTTCTGGCAGGATTTATCCAGAGCGGAGGTGGCTGCGTTAGGCCTGAGGAGAACGCCTGGCTGGGGGGTGAGTAACCAGCCGTGTTTACTTAGAATGATGTGGAGTGAGCGGCGGATGTTGGTATGAGAACAGTTCTACCAAATGGCGTCATAGTATCTCTGTGTTCTAGTTGAGTGGTGATGTAAATGAGAGAGTAAGCGTGGTGATGTGATATGTTGTGGTGTGTTGTATGGTCTTTCAAGCGTTCTCTGTATTCAACCATACTATATACATCACGCAGTTCTATGCGCTCAAGTCCGTTCCATGCACTCCTATCCACTCATGCATCCCAGTCTGCTCAATACACTGTGGTCTGTTCCACGCACTCATGCATTCCGGCTCGTCCCTCGCGTTCTGCACGCTCCAGTCGGCCCCACACATGTACTATACATTCAACTGTTTTATGCACTCATCCCCTCTACACGCGCCCGTCCCCTCTGCGCGCCCGTCCCCTTTCCGCGCCCATCCCCTTTCCGCGCCCGTCCCCTTTCCGCGCCCGTCCCCTTTCCGCACTCATCCCCAATATGCTGTTTCATATATTCATCTCTACACTCATCTGTTCTATATCTTCAGTCGTTCTGTACACTCATCCTCATTGTACACTTATCGACTCGTCTGCTCTGTCTACTCATCCACTCTATCCCGTCATCCGCTCTATCCACTCATCCATTCTGTCCATTCATCCGCTCTATCCCGTCAACCGCTCTATCCACTCGTCCACTCTATCCACTCGTCCACTCCATCTACTGGTCCGCTCTATCCAATCCTCCGCTCTATCCAATCCTCCGCTCTATCCACTCGTCAGCTCTATCCCCTCGTCCACTCTAACCCCTTGTCTGCTCTATATATTTATCAGTCATATACATTCATCGGCTCTATACACTCATCCGTTCTATACACTTATTTGTTCTATACACTCATCCGCTCTGTATATTCGCCCGTTATGTACATTCATCTGCTCCAGTGATCTAGATACTCTCAGCATTCGCCAGGTCTTTACATTCATCTGTTCCAGCGATCTACACACTCTCCGTGTTTCCATATTCATCCGTTCTCCATACTCATGTGATCTACATAATCATCCGTTCCACATACTCATCAGTTCTACATACTTATCCGCTGCACGCTCATCTTTTCTGGATATTCAACTGTTTTACGCTGTTCTTCCACTCAATCATTCTTCCACTCAGCGCGTTCCTTTTTGTTCTACCTGATTCATCCATTCTAACTTAATTCATCCACGCCATTAGTTCTGTTCACTCCGTATGCATTCTGGTAATTCCAGGAGTTTAAATCACTTCACTGTTTCCGTATGATTTACTCTTATTAACTCTTTCACTGCTTTGATCTACTTTTTTGTTTAATTCTGTTTTGCCCTTCTAGGTTATATTAGGGTTATTGGCTGTTAGTTCCTCGCAGCAGGTGGTTTGATGGATTAGTGTCCTTCATTTGCTGTTGGTCTGTTTGGGTTAGTTTGGTACGGGTTGGTTTTAGGGAAGAGCCAGGTTTTCAGCAGTTTGCGGAAGGACATTAAATCTTCAATTAGGCGGATGTGGGGTGGGAGTGAGTTCCATAGTGTTGGGGCCAAGGCTGAGAATGATGATCCGCCTAACCTGGTTGAGTTTGTCTTCGGTATGACTAGGAGACCGGCTGAGCTTGATCTTAGGGTGCGTGGAGGGTGGTAAGGTTTTAGCTTGTCTTGAAGACATTGAGGTCCGGTTTTATGCAGCGCTCGATGGGAGATGCACAAGGTTTTGAACGTCACTCTTCGGGCTACTGGAGGCCAGTGCAGCGTTTTAAGGGCTGGGGAGATGCGATCTCTTGGGCCGAACGTAAGTAGCAATTTGGCTGCTGCGTTTTGTGCCCTTTGGAGTTTATTCAGTTGGTACGCGTGGACTCCGAGGTATAGGGGGTTTGCGTAGTCCAGTCTTGATATAACGATTGATTGGACCGCGGAGTGTCTGTTGGGAAAGGAGAGATATGGAAAGATGCGTCTAAGGGTTTTAAGGTGGTAGTGGCAGGACTTTGAGACGTTGTTGACTTGGCGCGAGAGAGTTAGGTCAGAGTCAAGGGTGCATCCAAGATTTCTCACTGAGTTGGAGGGGGTCGGTGAGTTGCCCATGGCGGATGGCTAGGGTAGTGGGTGTGGAAGAAGTTTGGGGTTGCCACATACCATGACTTCAGTTTTGGAGGGGTTTAACAGGAGGTGGCTTTGGGTCATCCATAGTTCTATGTCAAGGAGGCAGGAGGCCAGGTCAGGTTGGCAGATGGGTTTTAGAATTAGTTGAGTGTTGTCGGCGTAGTTGTAGCACAGGATGTTGTGCGAACAAATTATTGGTGGGAGGGTGATCAAGTAGAGATTGAACAGGAGGGCAGATGGGCATGCTCCTTGTGGGACTCCCGTGCCGACTGGTCGGGCTTGGGAGGTATAGGTGGAGAGTATCGTTATTTGGTACTGATCTTTGAGGAATGAAGCTATCCATTTGAGAGCGGTTCCACAAATTCTTAGGGAGTGGAGGCGGTCTAGGAGGATTGAGTGATTGATTGTGTCAAAGGCGGCAGATAGGTCAAGAAGGATTAGTGCCGCGCATCCTGCGGAGTCTGCAGTCATTTTAAGGTCATCCCAAATTGAGGTTAGGGCGGTTTCAGTTCCGTGACGGGCTCTGAAACCTGATTGAGCGGGGTCTAGAAGATTGTTGGCTTCGACAAAAGCATTTAGCTGGGAGTCGGCGGTTCGGTCTATGAGTTTGGCAAGGAATCTGCTGTTTGAGATGGGGCGGTAGTTTTTGGGCTCGAGAGGGTCGAGCGAAGGCTTTTTAATTAGAGGTTTGACATGTCCCGTTTTGAATGCGTCGGGAAAGATACCAGAGGAAAGGGAGGCATTTATGATGGATCTTGCGTGTTCACCTGCGCAGGCGGAGGCGAAAATATCTTTGAGGGTTGTGGCTGGGCAAGGGTCCAGTGGTGATCCAGATGGTTTGCGGGCAGATAGAAGTTTGAGAAATTGCTCTGGTGATATTGGACTAAAGGATTCAAACGTTGGTTGCGTAGTGGTTGCTGGTGGGGTGGCCGGTGTGGGGGCGGGGAGGGAGGGGAATTGCTTGGAGGATTTAAGAGGGCCAGTTTGGTGGCTAGAGTATTTGTTCTTTCGAGAGCCGTGGTGAAAAAGTGGAGGGAGAGTGAGTCGCACAGTGATTGTGAGGGAGTCGGGACGGTCGTGTTGCAGGCCGGATTGGTAAATTCGGAGATGATTTTGTGGAGTTCTTTGCTTGGATTTTAGCAGTTTAGGATTCGGGAGTTGTAGTGGTTTTTTTTTGCTTTCCGGATTTCGGCCTTGTACTGATAAAGGTGTCGGGCCAAGGTGGCCCTGTTCTCCTGGGTTTTGTCTTTCTGCCATTTGCGTTCTAGGTATTTATATAGTTGTTTAGTGATCTTCAACTCAGGAGTGAACCATCTGGGGAAGTTGCCACGGCGTGCTGATGGTTTGCAAGGGGGTGTAAGCCGCATCAGCGATGCATTGAGCCATGAGTCAAAGGCGTCAGGGGTTAGTTAGTTGTTTGTTGGGTTGGCAGGTAGTTGGTGGAGGCTGGAGGAGTGCGTCGGCTAGGTTCGGGACGATTATTAGTTTTTTCCAGGATTTTCATAGATTCGGAGATTCAGCTTAGAGTATGGGAAGGGGGTCGGGTGAGTGAATGGTGAACGAGAGAATGAAGTGATCTGACCAGAGGATAGGGGTGGGGGGCTTTAAATGAATCGGGATGAACATGTAGAACTGTAGAACATACAGTAACTTACTTAAGTAATTCCTGTGACACGCTGCAGAAATCGCCTATTTTTATTTAAAACCTTTACCGCGTGTACTGAAAGTCCCAACTCCGACGCCAGCTGTCCAACGCCTATAACTCCTCTCAATCAATGCGGCGCAGCTGACTGGAACACAAGCTGCCTCAAACGACTTTCTACCAGAAATGGGATGCAAGGACACGCCCCTAGGTCCTTTCCTCTAGCACGAGCGACTAAAAGCTCAATGCGCCTGCACGGCTACCAAAAGTTATCTATTCAACTATGATCGCGCGCTCATTATTGCTTTAATACGCTGATCTGCTGATCCTTGCGGAGGGTCGCGTGCCTAACTCGCTTCAGTAAAAGTCAATACCACAACAGTTTAAAAACATTTCAACCTATTACTTTGAACTTCAGTCTTGAATAAATAGTGGATTACACTGACTATTTCATTCAATCTCCTTATGATTGTCTGAGTAGTTATAAGCTCCAATACTTTAACTTCTCAATAGAAAAATTACATTGCGTCTCAATTCTTTATTTTAAAACAACCACTTATCTGAGTGAAGATTCCTTGGATCTCCAAGTTCATGGAATTCCTGTTTCTGGTTTCTACTTCAACGTTACATCTGTTTAATTTAATTTCTTCTGGAGCTTTCTGTTGCTGTGACCTTCTGTGAGCTTGTTGTGAATGAAAGGCAGTTTAGAACCTCTGCAGAGATTCCAAACTACCTCACTCGAGCACTGGTCCAATCATAGTTTTCAGCTGAACTTCCATCGTGTTTTGGGACAATTCCTGTTGCCTGTAATTAGAGTTAAGGAAAAAGACAGCAAATGGCTCACACTATCTCATTCGGTAAATGCCTAGACTCTAGAAACCTCTCCCTGTCCACCTGATCATGTTCTGAACTTTCCTTTAGTCACCCTGCTCAATGGGAACCTGACAGCGCCACACTGGGCCGGTTTGGAGCACCACACGTGCGCAATGCCCATGGGTATAATGCCGCTACAGGAGCATGCGCGTGCTGCACTAGGTGAAAGATGAATGTATGTTTTTTAATCAAACCTTAAATATGTCACCTAGCATAGTAAAAAGGGGGGAGTGCATGCCCCTGGCACCGAAATGCACCAGCCATCAGTGGCAGCTGGTGAATTGACTGAGCACACCGAGGGAGCCTTACCCAGTGAAAACTATTTCAAGGGTGATCTTGCCCCAAATCTTTTTGAATAATGGATTAAAATAGTGCATTATACTACCTGGCTGTGGCCATACATTTCCATTCTGGCTGCACCGATATATGCTGGTATTCCCATGTAAGAACATGCTCATGTTTGCTGTGCACATGATGTCAATAATAAAACTATAAAAAACAAGTCCAAGCTGGCTCTACCAATATATGTCAGTACCCCCATGGAAGAACTACACTTGTTGGCTTTGGCATTCAAAATGCCCTGCCACAATAATAAAATATTTCCAAACTGGCACCAATGAAGGCCATTCTCAACACAGAGGAACACGTTTCATGCTTGCTTGATCATAGATGCCCAGTAATAAATGTCATGCCACAGTAAGAAATGGCTAGACTGGCTGTGCCAAAAAGCCAGTCTGTCCACCTGATAACACTAATCAAGTTAGCTTTGCCCAAAGATGGCTGTAAAGGATGCCATATCGTTTTAAGGAAGTCTCAGCAACATTCACACACTGCATTCTCATTCACACAACACACTTGCACCAGTCCCATTCCCATGTTCATATGTACATGCATGCATTAAGCAAATTATAGATGCACATATTAAAAAATAAAGCTCTTACCCGTTTCCCGTAGCGATGCTCCGTCACTCCAGGTCTCGGCTCCCACGCTTCGCGCAGACAACAAGTGGTGAGAGCTTCCTGCTTCCGGTCTGATATGCATAGTGGAGCAGGAGACAGAACGCCCCCTTCCTGTGCTGCCATCCTCGTTGGTGCTGAGCCAGAGTCAGGGTATGACCTACGCCAGCCAATTCATTGCATGTGACGGCACCTAAATAATGTAGACCTAAATAATCTGTAATTGCTGGTATGGGACTAGGGGTTAGGGGACTGGTCAAAACCAGTCCAACCATAATATATGGTGATGGCAATCAAGACACTGTGGTAGGGCAGAGCCCTCTCCACCTTCTCGCCGCTGCAGCTCCAGGAGGAGCTGCACCAGCAAATATCTGTTTACCCACAGAAGGGTGTCCCCTCATCACCGCTTCATAGCTGCTTGAAATATCCACTCTCAATCCAGAAGGAACTGCGTAAACCACTAAGACCAGGTGTTTCAAAAAGGCATTTTGAAATGGTGCCTTTTCCGCGATTTCTTCGTGGAGCGACGGAGAAGCTCCTAACATGGTTGCTGACGCATTGTTTGGGTGTTGCTAAGCAACCACACCCAGCTGTAGTACGAGCCCTGTAATAGGCCGCCAATGCCTGTTTCCTTACAGGTGCGCGACCGGAAGGCGTGAGCCGCATCCCCACACAAGATGGTCCACATAAAAAGGCTGATTGCCTGTCTGTGACGTGCGGGCCGTCGGCCGGTCGCGCTGCCAATTCAAGCATTGATTGTGGCACCCCGTTGTAACTTGTATAATATACTAGGCAGGGGTTAGCCTACCAATATCCCATTCTGCAGCTGATAACCAAATTTTCCACATAATCACCACTATTGAGCCACTGCGCCCATAATGCCTGGTATACCCACACATTGCACATCCAGATTTGCTGTTGCTGTAGTCCAGTCTAGAGAGGACCAAGGTTCTGCAGACAGTGAGCTTCTGGGGGAAAATGAGAAAGGGAAGAATACCTCTGAGGAGGTGCCGCTGATAGTGTGCCTTCTTGGAGACTTCAGAGATGTGAAGAGAGGAGGAGAGGGTGGAGTCGAAGATGACACCGAGGTTCTTAGCCTCACAGGAAGGTGCGGGTGACCACAGTGAGAGAGGGAAGGCGGGAGCAGGTGTCCCAATGAGGAGGATCTCAGTCTTACTGACATTAAAGCAGAGATTGTTGGAAGCACACCATTCCTGAATTGCAGCCAGACAGTCAGGTTTGAGAGAAGGAGCAGAGGAGGCTGACTGGAGTCTGAAGGAGAGCTGGGTGTCATCCGCATAACACTGAAAGTTGGAACAGAAGGTAGAGATGCGTTGGGCCAGAGGTGCCAGGTAGTGGTTAAAGAGCCGGGGATAGAGATTAGACCCCTGGGGGGATACCACATGTGTGTGTATATATATATATATATATATATAGAGAGAGAGAGGGCGATAGAAGAGAGGAAAGGCCCAAGTTGGATCTGGGAGAGTCAATCTGAGAGAAAAATCAGCCAGGCTATATCCTGACCAGAGATGCCCAGCTTGTCAACAGAGATGATTGAGCAGGATGGTGTGGTTGACCGTGTCGAAAGCAGAGGATAGATCAAGGAGAATGAGGACAGAAGGAAGGTTAGAATCTAGATTAGAAAGCAAGTCTTCACGGGTGTTCAGGAGAGCAGTTTTCATGCATCTGGCTGCTCTGAAGCCAGACTGGTGGTCATGGAGACAACCAACAGATTCAGTATGTAGATTAAGCAGGGAGATGGGCCAGATAGCTAGAAAGGATGGTGTAGGACCAATGTTAATGCAATTTGACCTATCAAATTTTGGGTCGGAGCCTTAGTGGTATATTGGCCTTTGCAAAGAAGGTAAACAGTTGTTACAAAACCTGAAGGGCCACCCACAGGATATTGCTATCTCCATACAGCTGTAGGAATTTTAAGAACGCTCGAAATGCCTCTAGGTAGTTTGCACAGGAGAGAAAGTAGGATGGATTACATGCTGCCATTCTCTGCAAGGATCATGCCAGGTTCTGTTCTTTGGTTGCAACTGGGCTGGCAGATAATGACTTGAACAAGCATGGGGCGGCGAACATCTTGGAATGTGATCGTGCAGCACATTCCTCATCATTATCTGAAATAGCAAATGACATGGCATCCAAT
This sequence comes from Ambystoma mexicanum, assembly GCF_040938575.1. Taxonomy (NCBI): domain Eukaryota; kingdom Metazoa; phylum Chordata; class Amphibia; order Caudata; family Ambystomatidae; genus Ambystoma; species Ambystoma mexicanum. The sequence goes on from NC_090926.1 coordinate 185,460,717, forward strand.
AGTGGTATCGTGACTGCCCCCTCATCTCTTCCCTTAGCCAGGTGAGGTAAGTATTAGCTAATGCCATCTCTCCAATCTCATTGCTCAGAATTTTACCTTCTACGGTAAGGAGTGGGGGAAGTGCTGGGCGCTTTTTTGTGTGCCAGTGTAACGCCTCCACTCATCCCCTTAAGAAAGATGCTGAAGATATTTTAATGGGCGCTGTATGTAGTCAACACGATCTGACCAACCCTCTAAAATTAAGGAAAATACCTTCTCTGCTTCTTCCTACAAGTCATCTACAACAGACTTACCTTTAAAGAACAATTATTCAGACTTTACCTAAAAGAATTCAAGAATGTATTTTCATTCCCTTAACTACCAAAGAACTGCAACAAAGAAGATGAATGGAGTAATGCAGATTAGGGAAAGCCAGGAACACAGGCTGCGCTCTAATCATTGCGAGCAAATACCTGTGCCCGGGAGATTTAAACCAGTGGAACAGCTGACCAGGCAGAGCTGCTGGAGAGAGGAAGCTTCTACTCTCCGAACAAGCCGAGAGAGTGTGAGGCTGGAGAGGGAGCCGTCGAGCAGACGGGCTTGGAATTGAAAGCAGGGAAGATGACCGCAAGAAGAAACACGCTGCAGGAACGCCAGGAACAACAGCGGGAATCTCCGGCATTCGCAGGTGTTTGGAGGCAGTCTTCGCCTTACTGGAGCGTGAAGACACGAAGGAGAGCCAAGCAGGGACCGTGGGACATGTAGAATCCAAGAAGAGCATACAGCAAACGAAGAGGAGACACCAAACAAATGCTGCTGGATTACTGCAAGAGAAGGAGAATATGGCAGCCAAAACTGTTGAGTCCATCCATGGGAAGCAGGGATGCTGGGGTGTATTGGCAGCCATGCCAAACCGGGAGGGTGGTGGGGGGGGAGGAGGAGGAGGAGGAAGAGGAAGAGGAAATATATGAATGGAAGGAAAATACAAAGCTTTCCAGATTATGAGTGTATGCAATACATATATAAATGAAACCTTGGCAGTATACAATACCAGGCAAATAAACTATTAGAAATAGCAGAACCAAGAGACTAGCCACTTTGTAGAGGTGTGCAGAGCCCACCTGAGAAAGCCCTAGCAGGAGAGTATAACAGGCAGTTGCAAGTGTGTGTATAAAAGGAAGCCCTGGTAAGAAAGGTACACCAGCCAAGGACAGGTTGAATATTGTATAAATAACAAAGGGTGTGCTGATCACAAGAGGGGGAGTGGAACCCTGGCAGGAAAGTACACCAGGTATCCTAACGAGACAAAAAGCCAAGTTGTTTTGAACACTAATTGTGATATTCAAATCTGCAGGAAAGTATGCCATGTATCCTACCAAGACGGAGACAAAGAGCCATGGTAAGTTGTACAATGCATTTTTTTATTTTTTCAAAAGCAAAGGAACTGACATTATTGAATGCGCAACCAAGGGAGGAGTACTCCATGGGAAGGGAACCGCCCGCTGGAACAAGGAACTATATCCTGTTGGAACTTCTATGTTTGTTAAGCGTTTTCCTTTTTGAACATTTATGAGCCACTCAAGTCCAAAGACGTTACCCTTTTCACTTAGAGTTTAGTGTATTAGAATGTGAGGGCCAGAATAGTACTTTGGACATGGGACGTTTTTACTTTGGGCATCCTGACCTTGACACACCCTTAGTTTTGGTTTTAGGTAGGGAAAAACCTCTTAGAGCAGGGACAACCCCTTTAACTTCAATAAAAGGTTATGGCCAAAAAATAACTGTCTGTCTCATTCCTGGTTCCTCATATAACACTGTGAATGTAATTATGTTTTGTGTTAAATGTGAAATATTATTTTGGGGATTCTAGCGCAATTGTTTTATGGTCCCTCAACTTTTTGCTTCTCCACGCCCATTTGTTTTTGTTGGGCAGAGGGACTTCCCTGATGTCCCCCTGCCTTTACGTCCCTTTTTTACCTTTTATTAGGGATATGGTATTCGGACGCCCCTAAAATGCCCAGTACCAGGGGTGCCTCTAAGGCTCCCCATGTTTGCCCTAGAGTGATTTGATGGCCAGTCACAGATTTTAGGGAGTGGGTTAGAGGCAGAAATACTTTTAGTTTTGGCTTGACCAAGGGTGCAAGCAATTGGTTACCGATCTACCTTTTTGATAGCCATTGTGGTACCACCAGATTTTTTTTTTTAAACCCTTCTCGCAACCATTTTGTGTTTCAGGTTTTCTTTTTTCTAGGTGACCATGAGGTAGGCTCAAAATGGCTACTCTGACCATTTTGGTCCTATCTGGTCTTGCCATTATAGGTCCCTAGATTAACGCTTTCACTTCCTCTGGGGGTGGCTAAGGTCGATTGGCAGTCCTATTGACCTATCAGTGTGGTTGGTCATCTGACCCTCAGCCGCCCTTCCCCTTTTAGTGATTGCCTGGCTGGTCATTTGCCAACCCCCTTTGGAGGGGTATTTAGGTTCTGCCCTGCTTTTGCCTCTTTTTCTCATGGTTCCCTGTTCGGCAGCGAGGAAGAAGCAGGTCTGTTGACTTTCTGGTGGAGATTTACCCCAGGATTCTGTCAGTTTTTACCAGTTTTGAACCCTTACCATTGTATAGTAGTTGGGGTACAGTTGTTTAGGCATATCCTGGTTTGGGTGTTTTGCCTCGAATTCAAGCCCAGACCCACTTAAGTCTCCTGCAGTTGCCGCAAATCCGCTGGGTCCTTCACACCAGAACATTTTCTTGACCGTTTTACTGAATCTTCTAATTGGCTGTAGGTTGCTGACAAAGTCTCAACTACCTACCAGTTCTTCAGTTTAGAACATCTGGGGGTGCCACCAGCCATTGACTCCCTCTTGGGTGAATTTGTTTTAGCTTGCTTCTGCCTTCTTATGTTTACCCTTCTGCAGGGAGCAGTTTGCTCTGGTTCCTTCATTTTTCTCCTCCTGGCTTGAAGGTAATGTTCCTGGGAGGAGCCTTTTTCTTTCCTTGGTTGTGGAGCCTTCGTTTGCCCAGGGTTCCATTCCTAGAAACCGTAACCGGCAAACCACACCTGTGGTAAAGAGCAGTCTACTTACCGTGCTACTAGAGCCAATTTAGCTGAAGTGCCAATGTGAGTACCTACCAATCCTGGGGTGGGTGATTTATTCGAGATACTCATCCCCGGGTGTTCCCCTGGTCCATGGTGGCGATTCCTTGGAGGTAAGTCTTTACTACATTTCCCATAGGGTTCTATTAGGGGTTCTATTGTTTGGCTGCTTCTTCTGTGCCCTGGGTCCATCGTCCGACCTCTGGGACACTTCTTTGGGGTCTCCTGTGGCTTTCGCTAGGATTGCCTGTCACAGCATCTGCACCTGTGGGGTCAAATCCCCGGGGCTACTTGCATGCCTTGGATGGTTTCACAGGATACCCTAAGGGTTCAGTGAATTCTGGACTGAAAGTTTGGTACTTTCAGTAATTACCTGTCATTTCGTATCCATTTTCTGTAATCCTATTTCATTTCTGCTGTTATGTGATGAATCCCCTGATGTCATCACTCCTTTCCCAGAGGTAGCCTCCTCCCATGTGGTGAGGGGACAGCAGCCACTACCTGATCCTGGGGGTGGCTATATGAGGGAGTACCACATGGGGGGAGGCGACCCTCAGGGGGTTGACCCTGCATCAGCAGATAAGGGATGTCCCATCCATTGCTCATTCCTTTATGGTATACCGTGAGTCCCCTTCAACCACCCATACAACCTACTGATGACCTCTTGCAATATTTTGTGAATAGAATGCCAAGGACTGCCTATCATTCCCATGTATATAGAAACACTAGGACGAGGAGGCCAAACGGAGCATTGGGGATTGATGAAGCCGAGAAGTCCAGGACACGCTCTAGTGCTTGTGAGCGTATGATAGGTGTTGGGACATTTAAAAACCCCAACCAGCATGGAGGAAGTAGATGCTGTCTGGGGGGGGAAGTTTCATCCTCTCAGTGCTGACCGAGGGACTGCTGAGTGGCAGAGAAGACCGTGGAGCCTGGATGCTCGAGGAGACTCCCGAAGAAGGACTGCTGGAGCGGCTCAGCAGCAGAGCAGGAGCAGCAAAGGATGTGGAAGTCGCCATGTGAAATAGCTGGGCCTGTGTAGCAGAGACAGGATGTCGGAGCATTGCTTCACGTTGACTGTGAAAGGACCGCGTAACGCCATAAAAGACCGGCGAGTCCTGAGAAGGGAAGCTGGGACTATGAGGCGCTTCTGCAACGCTATCAAGGTCCGATTAAAAGCCAGTAAAGTAAAGGGAAAGGGGTTTGAAACTTGATGTGTCAAAAGGAATGGTAACAGAAGTCAAGTTTGCAAGTTTATAAAGTGAACTGTATCAGGAAGACCTAGCAGGAGACTATACTAGGAAAAGTCAAGTGTGTAAAATGAACCACATGAGTAAAGGCTGGCAGGAAAGGCAAAGGTAAGCTTGTGAATCAAATTTCATTGAATATGGAGAAGAACATGGCAGGGGAGTAAGCCAGGTATCCTGCAAGGCTGTGACTCTCATACAAGTTGTTTTTGCATACACGTTGTTTCGTTGAACAAAGAATCCAAAGGAAGTCTCATGCTCTTAGGATTTTAAATAGTTTAAACAGACCTGGGGACGAGAGACCGTTCCCTAGGAGTGGAGTGCAATGCAATGCCAAGTGGAGGCTATAACAAACTTTGATTGTCTTGTTGATCTGTTACATTGGTGAAAAAAAATCTGGGGAAAGGAGCCATTCCTTGGAACTGTGAACACTATCTTTTGGGAACTTTAGTGTTGATTTGAACTTGAACATTTGTGCACTTTCAAGGCCAAAGACATTACCCTTAGCACCTTAGAGTTACTTTTAGAATGTGAGGGCTACAGTTTGATATTGGAAATGGGACATTTGGCCTTGGACATCTTGACACAGGACAGACCCTTTGTCTTGGTTGAGGTAGGGAAATACCTCCTATAGTAGGGACAGTGGGGCATTTTACAACCCATTTATTATTTTGAATAAAAGTTTGTAACCACAATCCTGAGTCTCTGTCAGTGTCTCATTCTTGGCTCCTCACAGTTGGGAAAGATATTTTCTTTTTGCAACTTTCCCTCTACAGTTTTGTATGGCACCCCATTCCTTTTGCTCTTGTTTTTGACCCTGTTCTGACTTTTCAATGGGGAGGTAAAGCCTTCAGCTTAATTTCCCTTGTCTTTTGCTCACATGTTAGGGGAACCTCATCAGTCCTTCAGACTATCAGTACTGGGAAACTTTGTTTCCCTTTTTGAATCCTTGTATTTTTACAATTGCACCTTACAGTGCAGTGCAATGGGGATACTTTTGTATCATATACAATTAAATGGTCCAGAGTTCCCTCTGGGCCTACCAAGGTGCTCTCTATTATGTCCCCTAGCAACGGGTTACAAATGTAGTTTTGTCAGTCAATAAATGATATTTGGAGTCATTAATCCATCATGACTCAGTTTTTTATTGCTCCATAAAAGGCAATTAACAAATAGGCCTTGTGTTTTCTAGCCAACGCATTTCGAATGCAAATCCGTGTTCGGGGCGCAATTTATTTTATTCATTTATAATGTGCACCACAGCAGGTGGGCATCAAGGCGCTGTGGAGTACAGTAATATGCTTGGAAAATTTTGGGTACGCGTTATACATAGTTGAATTGTAACAGGAGCTTTTCAAAACGTATAGTGAGACGGTTCCACTCTGAGAGAAGTTGGCAGGGAGTTCCAATGTCTGGCTGCAATAAAAGGGAAGCTGGCCCTGCCTGCTTTTCAGCGCGTTTGACTTTGGACAGCATAAGACGATAGGAGTAGGGTGTTCTGGTGGGTCTGGATGAGCTTGCCTTAGTTACCTTGTTGGAGACACCAACCTGTGTTGGCAATGCACTTTTGAGTGATGGCTAGCATTTTAAAAAGGAGGCATTCGGGGGGCGTGGCCTGGAGCGCTGACTATGCATACGCCTCCTTGATGGCCTCCGTGGGACGCCCGCTGCATCTCAGCTTTCTAATGCTCCCATGCAGCGGTTTTCGAACCTAATTAGGTGAGGGGGTGTGAGAAGGTCCGGAGCCCCGCCGGCGTGCTGCTGGGACCCAGAATCGCCAGAATGAAGATAATCGGGCTCTCCTTATTCCGCGACCCCTCCGCCGCGTAATCCAAGATGGTGGACGGGACCCAGCGACAACAACCGAGACGTGGCCTCGCCATCGGAGCTCCTCCTGTGGACCCCTGAGTCGATCTGGACCCAAGAGCCTCCCGCCTCACATGACCGGAGGGACCCGAGCCACACGCTTGTGCTCCAGCTGATACTCCCGGCGGCGCTCTGGGGAGCGCTCTGGGAGATGCGCGGACGGCGGAGGGCGAGGTAGGTGGCCCATCTCCCCGAACATCCCCAGGGGGATAAAACCCTGCAGCCGCGCCGGCGGCGTGCCACGACACGCAGCTGCGGTCTCCCTGCTCTCGCCCTCTGCTGTATCCTTCCTCCACTCCAGAGGAGGGGGCTGGAGCCGGAGAGTCCTCGGGGGTGCACCGCAGAACAACCCTGCCTTCAATTGTGAGGAGGCTGCAACACCTTATTGCCCCCGGACTCTGCACCTCTGCGGGAGTGGACCCACTGGCTTGTGGTCCCGGTCAGCGGCGCCATGTTCTGCTGCCCTCTTTATTAAGCAATCCGCCCTGAAATAGACCCTCTACTGCCACCACTACCACCAAGAGTCTTGCTAACACCCGTGGCGATCTGGGTCCTCGCCCTCCACCCCAAAAGACTACACTGCTCCAGTACTTAAGTTGCTCCCGCTCATCTCCCCGTTTGCTTCCTGGGGCGCCCCGGCCCACATTCACCCTCCCCTTGTCCGATTTGGTACCAGGGAGACCGGGACAACACTGCAATCCTCTTCCTCTTCACTCGCACTGAAATCACCTACGCTAACCAGAGTCCAACCAAGACATCGGAACCCTCATCTCAACCCTCTGAGAGGCCTCAAGCTACCCTCAAACCATCGCCACCATTGCGACTGAGCTACCTGCAGCCGTTGACCCACTCCTGTCAGACCACACTATGTCTAGGCAACCGAAATCCACCAAGTCCTCGGACATAGCAACAATGCTAATGTCATCCGACAAAGCGAAGAAACTGGACACTCTCCCCTCCATCTCACGAGAATCCCTGGACAACAAGGGACCTCTAGCGACCAAGGAGGATATCCGTGAATTCATGGCTGACATTAAAACCGAATTTCGATCATGTATGTCTGAGCTTACCGCCAAGTTGGAGAATACTGATAAAAGGGTTTCGGAGATGGAACAGAGAGTGGGAGAGATTGAAGATCGCGCCCAGGACCACGCCTCCTCCCTGACTGAGGTCCAGCGTTCCGTTGGGCTTCTGCAGGACAAGTACGAAATCCTGGAGTATGGGCTGGAGAACATGGAGAACAGAGCCCGGCGCAACAACCTCCGCATTCGGGGGGTTCCCATGTCAGTCCCAGACCAAGGGCTGGCCGAATATGTAGGCCTTTTCTTTCAATCTCTCCTCCCCGATCTGGAGGACTCACTATTGCTACTGGATCGCACTCACAGGCTAAACCCCCGTCGTGGAGTGGAGTCAGACGGCCCACCCGATGTCATCACCAGGGTGCATTTCTTTACGACAAAGGAAGCCATATCGGCAATAAGTCGCTCCGAGAACGAAATCACCTTCCAGGGGACTCCCCTTCAGATCTATCAAGACCTTATCTCCGTTGACCCTTCAGAAAAGGCGAGCCCTTCGCCCACTAACCACCTTCCTCCAAGCCCAAAAAATTCGCTACAGATGGCTCTTTCCCACAGCTTTGCAATTCTCCTATAAGGGTACCATACGTAGGATCAATCACCTGGACGACGCTAAAAGTATATTGCATCCGGACTCCGCTAACACCTTGTCCCCACAGGCCACTGAAGCGGCGGCTGACTCGGACCCCATAGCCTCCCCTAGGTCCAAACAAAACACATGGTCGAAGGTTCCGAGATTTAGGAGGAGGAAATGACCCAGAGCGACCCCATGAGGGACTCTTCTGCGCCCTGAGACCCGGCTTAGCGAACCCGGCGCTGTGGAGCCGACCGCCACTTTTGGAAACATGGATGAACTCCATCCCCGATGCAGCGGGCCTCCCCCACGGCCCATGCCCAGCTCCAAGGTACATTCCACCTATGAGTCCTTGGAGCATTTCACTCAGACTATTCATGCCTTTAGCCATGTTGGCTATTCTCTGTTATACGGCCCCGTTGGCCAGGGGAGGGCCTGACCCCATAATAGGTCCCCCGCCCCCAGTTAAATCTTGGGACTTCCCGTTGGCGGTCCGAGCAAAAACCCCAAAAGCAGGATAACAGATGGTCACATCTCCCACGACATAATGGCTGATTCTTCAGTAGCTCCCCCCCTTCCACAAGTCTCATCAGCGACCCCAGGTCCCACCCCGGAACAGCAAACCTGGAAGTTTGTCTCTCTGAATGTCAAGGGACTGAACTCACCGGCTAAACGCAAATCAATTCTACAAAAACTCCAGAATGATACTACCGCTGTGGCCATGCTACAGGAAACTCACCTGCTCCCGGCAGACTTCAGCCGCCCACACTCTCGCGACTTTCCAAAGCAACTCTTCGCGTCTGGAAGCTCCAAGCGGGGTGGTAAAGCAATACTGTTCCGGAGGGGGCTGAATCCCCAGATACTGGACTCCATAAGCTGTCCGGAGGGACGCTACTTAGCAGTGAAATGCCTGCTAGCGGGACAGCTGTTCTCCTTGGTCTGCGTGTACGCGCCGAACTCTGGCCAAGCACCCTTCTATGATTCGCTAACCACAACTCTCTCTCCCTTTCTGGAGGGCCAGATAGTGATCGGTGGGGACTTTAATGGGGTCCCAGACCCCGTAAAAGACAAATCTCATCCACCCTCCGCCGGGGACTTCACCACGGCCTTAGCCCTCTTGCGATTATTTAGAACTCTAGGGGTGGTGGACTCATGGAGGGTACTCCACCCGTCTGAAAAAGACTTCTCCTTCTATTCTTATGTTCACCGGACATTTTCCAGGATAGATCTTCTTCTGATATCTCCGCAGATCTTCGCTTTCACTGAGGAGGTGACTATAGGCTCCAGAATCTTATCCGACCACGCCCCGGTAACCTTGGAAATCCGAGTCCAGGGACCTCCTGACCCCCAGCGGTGTAGATGGACTCTATATGATCCCATCCTTAATGAGATGCCACTCAGAGACGCAATCGCAACCACGATCAACAACTTCTTTAAGGAAAACCCTAGCGGAGATACCTCTTTAGCCAACAACTGGGATACAATGAAGGCAGTGGTGCGGGAAGAACTGATTGCTTAAGGGGTAGCCTATCATAGGCATAAACAACAAATTCGTCAGGGCCTTGAAGAGGAACTTGAGAGGGCGGAGAGGATCCATAAGGAGAAGGGCTGGACCCCTAAAACGCAGTGAGCTCTACGAATAGCAAAAAAGAAAATTGAAGCCCACTACGCTGAATATACCGCCCATCAAATGATCAAGGCTAAACAGTTCTATTATGCCAAAAATAATAAAGCAAACAAACTACTGGTGGCTAAACTTGCCAAGACAAGAAGGTATAACACAATCGTGGGCCTTCGGGATCAGCAGGGCAAGACTCAGTACTCGGATCTCGACAAGCTTCAAATCGCATCGACCCACCTGACCCAGGTAATGACCGCCCCGGCCCGAGACGTCAAAGAACAGAGGGAATACCTGCAAAGGGCGGCGCTCCCCCGACTGGAAAACGCAGCTCGGGACTCGTTGGAAGCCCCAATCACCGACGAGGAAGTCGATGAGGCAATAAAATCTCTTAAATCTCGAGCCCCAGGCCCAGACGGCTATACGACGAAGTTTTATAAAGTTTTCAAACCCCAACTCCTGCCACCTCTGGTACAGCTGTTTAATTCATTCAGGACCACGGGCACTATAACCCCGTCGATGCAAGAATCAATCACAGTTTTGCTGCCCAAACCTGGCGGTGACCCGAAGAATCCTGCGTCCTACAGACCGATTGCTCTGCTCAATATAGATGCCAACATATACTCCAAAATGTTAGCAACCCGCCTGTCCCGGATTTTGCCAGAGATAATCGACGCAGACCAGAGTGGCTTCATCACACACCGCTCTACCGCTGATAACATTCGTAGAGCTCTGAACCTGGTGGAACTTGCCTCCCGAGACGCCCGAGAGCTCGTGCTTCTGGCCCTGGATGCAGTTAAGCCCTTTGACAAGGTGGACTGCAACTTCATGAGGCTTACTCTCGAGGCCTTTGGCTTTGGTCCAGAGTTCTGCGCCATGACTTTGGCTAACTATACAGCGCCCAAGACCCTTCTCAGAGTCAATGGCATCCTCTCCCCCCCTATCGACTTGACCTGTGGAACCAGACAGGGCTGTCCGTTATCGCCACTGCTCTTCGCACTAATTATGGAACCATTCGCCCAACGGATCAGGCGAAACCCGGCGATTAAGGGCTTCCAATCGAATACAATACACCATAAACTGGCCCTCTACGCAGACGACGTCCTACTAACCATCACGGAACCTCGTACTTCCCTCCCTCAGGCCCTAGCTGAGATAGAGAGCTATGGAAAGGTCACAGGCTTTGCCATCAACTTCCGGAAGTCAGCTGCCATGGGGGTAGGCCTGTCCCGGGAGGTCCGGGAGGCTCTGGCCCCATTATGTCCGATACAATGGACAACGAAGAGCATCAGTTATTTGGGTGTCCAGATCCCAGCTGACCCTGGGGAAGTCTATCGAGCAAACTTTCTCCCACTGTTCACGGACCTCGAGGCAGACTTAAAGCGGTGGGCGGCAAAAGAGATCTCACTGATGGGCCGCATCACGGCCTGTAAAATGAACTTGCTACCAAGGCTCCTATATGTCTGCGCTTCGCTTCCAGTACCAATCCCGGCACCTGCCCTTCAGAATCTACAAAAGAAAATGTCACGGTTTATTTGGAAAGGGAGGAAGCCCAGAATCCCTAGGACCACGATGCTGGGCAATGCTAGACTGGGTGGCCTCGGAGTTCCAGATCTACAAAAATATCAGATGGCGGCCCAACTCGCCTGCATCCGATCATGGCAGATACTTACCAATCGCCCGAGATGGGTGGACCTCGAACAGGCGCAACTACCGTTCCCGCTACGTTTTCTCCCGCATATCAATCCCTCCGAGCGCCTACAGTGGCAGAACCTCCTGATGACCACCAAACACACTATTGCTGTCTGGGATAAAGCGCTGAAACAAAAGAAAACCCCAGTGGGACTCAGCCCTTCCTCCCCGGTGTTCCTGAACCCAGCTTTCTCCCCTGGCTGGTCCACCCGGAACTTCAGATCCTGGATTGCGGTAGGCCTGGAGACCCTGGGGCAACTATTCGAAGGGGGACAACCCTGCACCTTTAGGCGTTGTAAAGAACTCTTCCAACTTCAGGAACAGGATAGATTCACGTACATTCAGCTGCCCCACTGGTGCTCCCATCCACAGACCCGCCAAGCCGCCACCCGCCCTCCCACGGCTATTGAACTGACCCTAAATGACCTCCCAACCATGGGGAGAATCTCCACTCTATACAAACGCCTCCAAAATGACTTCCTAACCTCTAAAACCCGGTACATGGCCCAATGGGAGGCGGACCTAGGCCACCCAATCGAGGACCAGCTATGGGTTGACATTTGGTCGCGGGCCCACACTTCTTCATCTTGCATTACGAACAGAGAAGGCGCCTACAAAATCCTTCTTCGCTGGTATTATCCTCCCCTAAGACTACACCATATGAACCCCACACTTAACCCGAACTGTTGGAGGCAATGCGGCCAAGTAGGGTCTTTCTTTCATATGTGGTGGTCCTGCCCGAGGGCCCAGACCTTTTTGAAACAATGCCTAGCAACAATCGCAGACATCACTCGGGTACGACTTCCCCTGGAGCCCGAACCCATCCTCCTGGGAGCCCCGGTCCCCGGGATCTACCCTAGATCTGGCCCTATGGCCAAACTACTATCCCAATGCCTACTGGCAGGCAGAAATGTAATAGCTCGCACTTGGAAAACCGCAGAAGGACCACTAATGCCTTTTTGGTGGACTAAAATTTGGGACATCTTAATCGCGGAGAAGGTGACGGCTGCCGGGGCAGGCCGCCTACATCGCTTCGAGAACATCTGGGGCCCGATCCTAGACTTTGATCAGAATTATCCAGCCCTGACATACAAGCCCCAATTAGCCAGGAGAACTTTACGGGACGATAATTCGCAGCTGGGACAGGAAGAGGAACATTAAGACCCGGGGGAGGGGAGGGAAGAGCAACCAACTGTATTGCTTTTGTACCATATGTCGTGATTGATCAAGTTTTGTATCATTTTATCCTGTCTGTTTAAAATAAATATTTACAAAAAAAAAGGAGGCATTCTCTGATGGGGAGCCAGTGGGCTTTACGCCTTTCTACGCTTATATGGTCCCTTTTGGGAATGCTGAGGGCGGCTCTGAGTGCATTATTCTGGATGATTTGTAGTTTTTTTTTTTTTTTTTTGAGGAGGTGCCAGCGAAGAGGGCATTGCAGTAGTCCAATTTTGATCCAGTGATGGCTCTGACAACAGTGCAGTATTTATCAGTGGACAGGATGTGCGTTGGGTAAGATTTCCATAGTATTGATAAATCTTCCTGACCTGTGTCAACCCCAGAACTTTTTGCTTTTACTGGTGGATTATGTTTCCTTATACCTCTGAGTGGGAACCTTTTCCCACACTCACAGAATCGTTTAATTTTTATACATTTTTTTATGGGTGTCATTTTTAAGACTCCAGTGTGTCTTTTAAAAGTCATATTGGCAATAAGTGCCTATTGTTGCTGGGTTTCCCTAGGAGCCCCCCTTTTAACTTTCTCTGGCTAACCTTGTGAGAACTACAGTTCCCAAGGGATTTTAGGGTTCCTTGTCCTTTCTTGTTCCTTTGCCTGACATCCAGGGTGGGAAATTCCTTTGTGATTTGTATCTTCGGCGGGAGTCCTGTGGACTCTACGCCCAGGCTCCAGAGTGTCTGTGAAGGCAGGAAGCGAGGGAGGAGTCCAAAATTCTACAGCCCTTTGCCTTCCAGCTTGAGTGTGAGATTCCAAACTGGGAGGCTGGCTATCCTAAAAGGATTGCCAACCCCCCAAGTTTGAATGTTGTAAGGCTGTTTGATTGGCTGGATCCCTGCGTAAAGGTCTGAACCTGGAAGCTGAAGAGGTAGTCATCCATTGGAAACAAAACCGAAGAGGAGGATGAAGAAAACACAGCTGAAATGATTTGCAGCTAACAGAGAGCCTGCTGTATAACTGTAGCCTGCTGTAGCCCTTCTTTTCAATCGACCTGGGGGCTCCAAAAATGACAACCCCGACCCGGAATCTGGATAGACCCACTAGACTCAAGAAGACCTGCATTTTGAGCCATCCCACGCCGTGCTGCAACCGTGCGGGGCTGCAGTACCCCAATACCCTGGCACCCCGATCCATTGTGTAGTGCACAGTCTTCTGAATTCCGAATCTCGCTGAAAATTCGTGGGCATCCTGCTGGATCTCCAGAGGCACGATTCCAGTTCAAAAAGTGCCCGCACAGAGTGGTGGCCCTTGCAAACAACGAGAATCTGACCAGTGATATTCTGTCTTCTGTTCTCCTGGAAAAAGGTGCCAAATCCACAGAACCTCATCCAGCCGCAAGGAAAACCTTTCCTAGAGCCTTCCCGTGATCCTTGCTGCAAAAGTCCATAGTGTGTCCTGTTCTGTCTTTTTAATGAAGGAATTCAACAAACAGGTTTTTGGTTGCAGATCCTGAAATCCTCCTGCTGCAAAATCTTCTTCTGTGCTGGCTTGGGTATTTACATACCTTAAGTCTCTTGTGATTCCTGTGTAGTTTTGGAGTGTTTTCTGTGATTGGGAGTCCTCTCGTCCAGTACACCCGGGCTCCTGCTGAAATCCTCATAGGGTGTCTTCTGTGAAGCCCCTGGACCCTCAACTAACTCTGAAGTAAGATACTCACCTGTTTGAACAGTCTTCCTTGGGAACTCTGACTTTTGCTACTTAAGAACGTATCCTGACCTGCCCGATGGACACTAGACCCTAGTGATCCCTCTATTGCCACTGAGAACACTCATGCTTCAATAATAAGGGAAAGAATTCTAAGGATTGGGCATTTTGCCTAGAAAAGAGAATACGTGTTTAAAAGTTACTTACTTGCAAAAGAAGTTGGTTGCTAACTGTAACTCTGAGAGTGAACATTTACAAATGCTATTACTTACCTATATGTAACGTCTTTCTTTCCATAAAAACTGTTTGCCATTCTAACATAAAGTAGATATAAGGTTATATTTCTCACCTGTGATTTGGTTCTGCCTCTTCCCAAAAGTAATGCTGTTGGTTTCACTTCACTATTCCCGTTAGGATAAATGTATGAGTGTTCCCAACTGGGTCTTACTTCCCCTGACTTGCTGTTAGCCTGTCCATAATAAGTCTGACTTATGTTTTACCTACCTAGAATAACTTTGAGTTATTCAAAAAGTGTAACACTGGGTTTTGCTTTCCCTGGTCTGTTTTAGACAGACAGAAAAGGTGTTGTAGGTTTACACCTGCCTTTAAGTTGCTAAAAACTCCTGTACAAAGTGTTTAGGTTTTACTTACCTTGAGTATAACTGTTATCCTAAAATAAGTGACAGTTATCTCTTCCTTTTGTCTGTGAACTGAAAAGCAACTGTAATTGAATATTACAGCCCAAGGTCCAACTCCACTAGAATAACTGAGTTATCCTGAATCAGAGTGATAGGTTTATACTGTTCCTAGAATCTGTGTTTCGCTAGATCAGAAAAGTATATTGTCCAGTTGATATTACTATGTGATTTTATTGTGGAGCGTCACGGTACAACTGATAGGGTCTACTACCCTGGTATTACTGAAAGTAATCTAAAAGTAACTATTTATTTAGACTTCTCTAGAACTCCTGTTAGGTGTTCCAAATAATGTTATATGCTTTGGTCTGTGTAACTTCAAGAATAGTGTTGTGTTTTTCCATAATGTGTTTATATGATAATGTGATAGTACTTATTTCCCCCCAAGATTTATCTGGGCCTACTTGTATTTAAATAAACCATTTATTTTTACAGTACATGGTGTTTCATTGTTTCTTTTGGACCATTTGTATTACAATTTCATTTGTACTGATTCTACAGCCCTCTCTGCCTCCTAAAATCAGCCTGGCTGCTCTGCTCTACCCTGAACTCCGGTGGTACAGACTTCTACTAAGAGTGGAGTTTTGTACTGCCTCAGTTGAATGGCTTTACTAAGCCCTTAGTTCGACTTCAGAAAAACTGTCCTAACACTAGGGTTTTGCTGGATTCATTAGTTTGGTTGAGTAGGCAGCAGAGGATGCAATGACGCTAACCTGTTGGGACATCGATAGGGTGACATCTAGGTGGACTCCTAAGGTTTTGATTGATTGAGGATACAGGAATATGTATGTTGTCTGTTAAATGCAAGAGGTATTTATATTGCGCACTGTCACCAACAGAGTTGGTTCCCAGGCGCTCCGGTGGATCTGTAAAACAAGAAGGCAGGTGGGTTAGGTTAGTTGGGTAAAGAGGGAGTGGGAGAGTGAGAGAGAAGTGGTGTGCTGTTGGCGGCTTCAATTTGGTTTCCACCGTGCGCTGAGCTTTGGTGTGAATATCGGACCGGGGAGAAACCTTGTGTGCTGTTGGTGCTGTCTGTGTTGTTTACTCTTGGTGTGGTGAAGTGCGTGCGGTTTGCTAGGTGAGAGATGGTTGAGTGGATTTTCGGGTGAATTGGGTATGCAGAGATTTGACGTTGGGTTAGCGGGTTGTATGTCCTGGTTTTAGCAGATTTTGTTCTTTTTGACTAGCATTTCTATGGATGGGCTTAGTTGCTGCTTTCCTTTCTTGACCATCTAATTGTTGTGGGTGGTGACGCTGCACGTTTCCATCTTTATAGTAATACATTTAGTATAATGGGGTTGGGTATGTCTAGTCCCACCTCGCCCTCCTCTGGTGTTGGTGCTGTGGATTGGTTGCCCCCTTTTCCCTTGCTATCTATTGTGATGTAGGTCTGTAGGAGATTGGGAGTAATTCGGGGCCAGGGTGCTATTGATTCATCGTCCTTGTCCTTCCTTCTTGGTCTGTCTGTGTTCAGTCTTTAGTGTCATCCTATCAGAGCTATCTCTCGGTTTGTGGTTTGGTATGTCATAGGATGTCTTCCTTAGTTTCTGTTTGTAGTTGATTGTTTGGTGGGATCTGGGATCCATATCTTCATTCATCATTGTTTTAGCTATGTGTGTGCACCTGTGGGCGGTCTTCTAGTTCTGCAGTAAAGAGCCAGGATTTGAGCAGTTTCCAGAATAGTAGGTGGTTTCTTGTGTTACGTATGTTCTTTGGTAGGTCGTTCCACGTTTTTGGTGCTTGGTGAGAGAAAGAAGATTCTCCGAGTTTTCTTTTGTTGTAGGGTTTCGGTTCCAGGCGTATGTCGGAGCGATGTTGTTGGATGATGTAGGTGTAATTTGTCTCTCAGGAACTCGGCGCCTTGGTTGTGGATTGCTCTGTGCATGATGCATATTGATTTTAATTTGATTTGTTGTTTTATCAGTAGCCAATGTAGTGAATGCAGTGTATTGGCTGGAGTTTTTTTTAAGGGTTTCTTGTAGCCCAACCAGAAGGATTTCCGTTTTGTTTCCATTGAGGTACAACACAATACTCCATTAAGGCACTCCACACTATCTTATAAAAACAACCACAAGGGCATTACTCCAAATACATTTAAAAAAGATAGCACAATATTGTACCACCCGTAATGGTACAAGACAAAGTATTGAAACATATGGCCAAACAAAAAAAGAAAGCATTACAAATTAGCACATAATGTAATTAATTTAGTCAACGTTGATGATATCTTTTCTAAATACATCATCGGTTTACTTTAGCAATCCCATATTTGTTCCAGTAGCTGAAAAGAATTGAAAGAGAATAGTGGTGCATGTGCATATGATAGCCCAGCATTTCCAGTATAGTAGAATATATGTTAAACAATACCCGAAGCCTTCGTAATCACCCAAGGCTGGTTGCAGATTGAGTTGAACTTTAGAATGGAAATGTCAGTATCCAAGAGCCAATTCAATCCGACAAGAAAAACACACAACAAAAACATATTGACTAGTATTAGAATCATGACTTTCCTATGTTTCCCCATAGCCTGGACGCCCATCTATCCAAATCTGTAGAGACTTACCAGTCACTCGTTATATTAAAGCCGTCTGTCCTAAAACGATCTACACTCTTACCTCTACATTCCCATTTCAACTTCCTTCTAATGCTGGCGCAGGTGGCATGACGTCACGCGCACAAGTGCGGATTGCTGCCATGACGCCCGCTTACTACAAGTTGGAATACGCACAGGAAAATACCGCTAACCACGGAGAGTAACTACAGGGAGAGTAACTACAGTGTATACAACTCGTACGAGGTTATACAGAATTATATATGCTACAGGGACCATCAGTGTTGATAGACCAAAATAATAACACACTGTACTCGTATGAATGGTAACTTAACAATAACACTTGTATAGGTGGTACAGTCCTCCATTATTTCAAGGGATATGGGCAAATTGAAAATGCTAATACTTTTAATCCTACTCTAAATTGGATATATATAGTGTCTATGTTTAGACAAAAGGGAACAATCTGTTACCTTGCTGTTTCTCATTCATTCATAAAGATGGAAATTACCTTAAGAATGATGGTACGGAAATATGATGATGCAAAATACACACGTGTGAAAGTTATGCGTTCTATACTGTACTCAGAAACCCCTGAACAAAAAATTATTTTGGGGTTACACAATCCTTAGTGGTAGAAGCTCATTATGCGCAACATGTTATATGAATCATGTATAGTTGACTTCTTTGTTAATACCTGCAGGGGCAAGTGCGTCCAGTCTTTTCGATCCAGTAAGAATTCTCCTAGATTAAGTATTTTTGCCACATCTTCATGTGGGTTCCTTTTGATAATCACATCCACAATCTGGAGTCTTATCTGCAAAATATTGTCTCTTTTCTAACCTGTGTCTTGCCACTGCTGAATTGACGTTCCTGGTCCTTATGCAGGACCGATGCTCATTGCATCTGTTTGCTTGGTCTCTTGGACTGCCCAACATGGTGTCATTCACAAGGACATTTGATTGCATAAATTACATTATTGGTGTCACATGTAGCAAAACTATTCAGATTTTTTTCTCCAGATCTTGGATGATTAATCACATTGCCTTAATCACGAACCCGCAGTTGGTACAGTGCAGACCGGTAAAGGGGCCCGCTCGTTGCGTTAGTGTGTGTTTACAAGCTGGCCTTGTTTTCACAAATTGATCCCTTAATTGGTGCTACTTTTATAAGAAAATACAGGCAGTTCATGAAATAAGTGTTCTACCCTATGTAAGGATCCTCCAGTTCTTCTTAATAATGGATTTGATATCGCCACTCGATCTGGTATTTAGACACAAAACCAGTGTGGGAGGTTCGTTTTCCACTTTTGTTTCATTTAATAAATCTGTTAGTTTAACTAGGGACAGTCTCTCCCTCGCTGCACTGACCTCCTCAGGTCCGTAGCCACTGGCAATTAACTTGTTTCCCATTCATGTTCTCTCCTCCTCGTAATCTTTAGGGTCACTAACGATTCTTCTCGCCCGTAACATCTCACAGAAAGGTAAATTCCTGCTAAGGCTTGGTTGGTGAAAACTAATCCTGTGTAGTAGATTGTTACGATCAGTTTCTTTTATGAAGATGCTAGTTGCATATTACTCATGTGGTGTAATCCTCACATCTAAGTAGTGTAGACAATGTTCTGAATTTTCATTCGTGAATTGTATGCGTGGTCTATGTTAAGATATGTCGCCCAGCTTTTTACACATTGGATTGCTGCTTACTTTTATGTGTCTAAAGACAAGGTGGTGGCAGCAGTTACATTTTTAGCATTTTTGCATTATTTTTGGTGTGCACATTCGCGTTTACTGCATATGGCTACTAAACATGGGTAGTGCCATCAACTGGACAAGCCACAAGACTGTCGCTTGTTCTTTGGCCATATCGGAGTTTGGCCTTTTTCCTGCCTTCTCAGCTCAGGAAAGTCCTTATAAGGTCATGCACTTGCTGCTGCTTTCGTGGGCTAGTGAGCGTGCAAGGCATGCCTGTGTGTGCGTGTGCGCGTGTTTGTCTGTCTGTGTGTGCGCGCCTGTCTGTCTGCCTGTGTCTGGCCCAGGAAGAGGGCTGTGCCTTTCTAGTCCCAGTCAACATCCTTGTTGCCAGAAAGTCTATTACTTGGGCCGATGTGAAACCAATAGTTGTACTTGATTGGACAACTACAGGCTGTTTGACTAGTGCAAAACCTCACCATTGGTGGGCTTGGACTTGCTTCCAGCTCGGATTTTGGATACGAGGAGCACTTCTGCAGCTATTCTTCAGATCTGTGTTGGAGCCAAGAATCCTTTGAAGAAGAGCAAACTGTTGATCACTCCTGAAGTGGCCCAGTATCCCTTCCAATGTCTGG
This sequence comes from Ambystoma mexicanum, assembly GCF_040938575.1. NCBI lineage: Eukaryota > Metazoa > Chordata > Amphibia > Caudata > Ambystomatidae > Ambystoma > Ambystoma mexicanum. The sequence continues at coordinate 185,480,310 of NC_090926.1, forward strand.
CCTGGTGAAGCCCTGCACCTCTGCCTGATCTCCGAAGATCCTGAGCGGTGCATCAGCCTTGGACTAGTGGAACCAGCTAGTCTCAACTCCTTCTCTAGGATCCAGCCCTTCAGAGTCTTCGGAAGCGTCCCTGGACTGACCAACTCTTTCGTGAGCTATGTCTCCAGAAGCATCACCGTTCCGTGATGAGTCCGAAATGTTGATGGTCACCAGCTTGTGCCACAAGTCTCATTCTCCCCGAATCCCAGCTTCCTAACTTCAAGGGAACTTGCCCCTGGATCGGCTCTTGTGACCGTGAAGGACGCCTGTTGTTGCCTGCAAATGGTGATCGTCGCTGGAACTTGCCTTCCACCATCCTCTGGAGTGTCCTCCGGAGGCCTGCATTGTTGGATTCTGCATTTCTTTGCCAACCCGCAACTCCTGGCTCCTTCCACTGGAACAAAGGGTGGAAAGGTTAGCCTTGGGTCTGGAAGAAAGGAGAGAACTTACCTATCCTTGGTAAATTGTTGTATAACTTTTTAAATGGTCTGAAACTTATCACCACCACAAGTTCATTGCAACCTTTTTACAGAGACCCATACCAGTGAGAAACATTGGGTAAAAGGCCTTATTCATCTTAAGGTTTGGACTCGTAAAGTTAGGATATGGTACTGGTGTCTGGTTCCCATCATACTACTGCATCTGCTTTACTTACCGGAATTGCTTGTTTGAGTTGTTTGGTGAAGTATAAGTGAACATACAGGTGTTTGTATATATTAATATTATAGAATGTTATGTGATTGTACTACCTGCTAGTTTCAGTTTTCAGTGTGTTCTAAACTAAATAGCTGTATTTTTATTATTGACTGTCACTCTAATCTTAATTATGGTGTGCCATTCGGTTGCGACTCATTTGAGGGCCCCTGCCCCCACTCACGCACTCCTCAGACTAAGCTTTGACTGTTAACCAGGTACCTTGAGTGTGTGTTGGCTAACCTCTCGGAGCTCCCTGTTCATCATAACTAGTGTGGCCTCCTGAAATCTGTCAACCAGGCCAGATTCTAGAAATCCATTTTAACACTATGGTAAAAGTACTTGACACACTATAACTGCATCTAGTAAGAATGTGTATATTTCTCCATGCAATTCACCAGTAAGGTAACTATTGCTGAAATATTTGTTTCTTGGAATCCTTTGGCTAGGGTTCACCATTGTTCCATCCTCTCTGTGGCTGTAATGTATTTTTACATGTGCCTGTGCATTAATAGCTATGTAATGCCATCAGAGTCTCAATGAGTGTGGATTTATGTTAAACAAAATATGGATTTTAACCTGTTTGTGTTTGGTGTAAAACTGTTACTCTATTTTACCACGCCATGACTATGTGTTGTGCTGAACACTAGGTCTAGGATCTTCCACTCATACCAGGGTTGGGATGTTTCTAAAGACACTGTACTGTATGGTGCATGCCTATGCAGGACTTACCCACCTGTTAAGTTAGATTGTTTGCTGGTTCTCCCCTCCCTCCTGTTTTATATTGTTCTAATATGGCATTTATAACGCGCCTGTACACAAGTGTGTCTAGGCGCGGCAAGACAAGGAGGGGGAAACAAAGGGAGGATAAAACAACGTTCTGACTAGGCCTTGTGTCATTCAGATCACGCAAGTGCAGGGAAAAGAGAGTGGAGAAGTGCTAGGGGGGATGTTGGAGGGGGGGGGTGCAGGTAATTTGATAAGTGCAGATAGAAGGGACTGCAGGGTTGCAGGTACAGACCCTTAAGTGCTGTGGGAGCCCGGAGGCAGTGCAAGGGCAACTGGACTTGAAGGAGCTTGGGCCTGAGTTCAGAGGGTATCCAGGTGATCAGTGCATGAAGCAGTCAGGGACATCAGCAGGGGAGAGGAAGAGAGAAAGCAGACGCGAAAAGGAAGGTTTTGAGTTGTTTTTGGAACCAGAGGTGGTTCTGCTCAAGTTTGAGAGAGGCAGGAAGGCTGTTCCAGAGGCGGCCCCATCCGAGGAGAGAGATCGGCCCCTAACTCCCTGCTTGGAGAAGTGTCTGACCCTCTGAGTTGGAGGTGGATGAGCGGAGAGCTTGAGAAGGAAGATGTTTTGGAAGAGCAAGTTGGAGGTCGAGTGGTCCTAGGCCCCAGAAAGCCTTATGGACGATGCAAAGGTTTTTGAACTTAATCCTTGCAGCCATGGTAAGCCAGTGAAGAGAGTTTGGCGCTGGAGAGATACCGAAGGGTTGTGAAGAGGTCAAGGAGAAGTCTTGAAGTCCTGTTCTTGATAAGTTGTAAAGGTCGAAGAGTAGAGGCAGCCAGATTTAAAAAGAAGCTGTTGCAGTAGTCCTGCCTAGAGACGACCAGAGCTCTGGAGACAGTGAGCTTCTGGGCGAAAGTGAGAAAAGGAAGACTACCTCTGAGGAGGTGCAGATGATAGTTTGACTTCTTAGAGACGTCAGAGATGCGAGAAGAGAAGGAGAGGGTGGAGTCGAAGATGACACCAAGGTTCTTAGCCTCACAGGAAGGAACAGGAAGAGGGCCCAGAGTGGCAGCCAGAGAGAGAGAGAGAGAGAGGAAAGGAGCGAGAAGGTGTCCCAATGAGGAGGATATCAGTCTTACTGGCATTAAGGCAGAGATCATTGGCGGTACACGATTCCTGAATTGCAGCCAGTCTGGTATGAGAGAAGGAGTAGAGGTGGCTGAGGGGAGCCTGAAAGAGAGCTGGGTGTCTTCTGCATAACACTGGAAATTGGAGCAGAAAGTAGCAAAGCACTGGGCAAGAGGTGCCAGGTAGTGGTTAAAAAGCCACGGAGCCAGGGAGAAAGGTTGGACCCCTGGGGAACACCACTAGTGGAGAGATGGAAGAGAAACACCCCAGTTGTACCTGAGAGGGTTGGTCAGTGAGAAAGGAGGTCAGCAAGGCCAGGGCCTGATCAGTGATACCCGGGTTATGGTTGACCGTGTCAAAAGCAGAGGCTAGATCAAGGAGAATGAGGACAGAAGGAAGATTAGAGTCAAGATTGGAGAGCAGGTCTTCATGAGTGTTCAGGAGAGCAGTTTCCGTGCTTCTGGCAGATCTGAAGCCAGACTGGTCATCGTGGAAATAACCAACAGATTCAGTATGCAGATTAAGCAGGGAGATGGCCAGCTTTTCTAGGAGTTTGCCCAGGAAAGGAGTGATGGAGATCGGGCGATAGTTTGGTATTGGGTATTTACCCTTGGCAAAGCACCCACATACATTAATTGGGCTTAGGACAGTCCTTGTTTGGCATTACTGTTTTATAATATAGCAATAACTTTTTTATACTATGTATTAATATCCAAAGGCCCCCGATTAGATCGATAACGAGAGAAGTCGGTAGGGTGGTGGATACCCAAGAGGGAATTAATCAGGAGTTTGCAAACTATTATGGCCTGCTATATGGGGATGAAAGGGAGGATAATCGCACGATAATAGCGGAAATGCTGGAAGACATAGGATTGCCACAGATTAGCGCAGAGGAAAGAGAGGAGATGGACGCACCGATTAGTTTGGAGGAGTTAGAAGAGGTGGTGAGACAGTTGCCAACTAGAAAGACCCTGGGGCTGACGGACTTCTAAGTGAGTTTTATAAAACATTTAAAGATGAAGTGCTCCCCACTTTGTTAGATATGTTGAATGAGGTGTATGAGCTAGGCAGACTACCGGAGTCGCTCAGAGAAGCGATTATAATACCACTCCCCAAACCGAACAAGCCAGAACATAGCTGCAGCTCTTATAGACCCCTGTCGATGTTGAATCAAGACAGCAAAATTTTGACTGCCGTCTTGGCTATTAGATTGAGGAGAGTCATAAGTAAACTGATGCACCCGGACCAGACAGGCTATGTCCCTAATAAGAACATCACCAACAATTTCAGAAGTATTCAGAGTCCTTGCATACGGAAACAGAAGTAGGATGAACTGGCAGTTGTGTCGCTTGATGCAATAAAGGCCTTCGACTCGGTCAAATGGCCATGGCTGTTGGCGTCCCTGGCTGGCTATGGGATAGGTCCTGGGTATCTACAGTGGGCTAAGATGTTGTACAGTGAGCCGCTGGCCAGGGTTAAAACAAGGTCAGTGGTATCGGAAAGATGGAAGTTGCCTAGGGGAACCAGGCAAGGCTTTCCATGTTCCCTATGCTCTACATATTAGCTCTGGAACCCCTAGCGATCTACTTAAGACAGCAATATGACATGATAGGCATCCCAGTGGGTGGAGCACGACACCCGATATCATTATACGCAGATGATATACTACTGTATTTGCGATACCCAGAAGAAAACCTCCAATATGTTTTGGAGGTGATGGGTAGATATGCGGAAATGTCCGGAATAGCGGTGAACCCTCAGAAGTCCAGCATGTTCCCATTGGGTGGATACAAAGGAATCCCCCTGAAACAATTATCGATGTTACAAGTGCCATGGGCAACCAGCACATTTCGCTACCTGGGAATAGATGTATACCACACGGTGGAGGAAGAGCATAAGCGCAACACAGAAGTAGCCATTACCAAGTAAAACTGCCCTTAGCAATGATGGGTCGTGGTGCAATGTTAAAGATGATGGTCTTGCCTCGGCTCCTACACTACTTCGGGAATATCCCGTTTATGATACCAAAGAAATTCTTTAGTAAATTGGCTGGCATATGCAGAGACTTTCTGTGGCACGGGACACGGAACAGAGTGGCCCTCTGGAAGCTCCAGAACACCTACGAGAAAGGGGGTATAAAATTGCCTAATTATGAAGTTTACTATGTTGCTAGTCAACTACAGTATGTGTCCAAATGGCTTTCAGAGGATGTGACCCCGGAAACCGGGCTGTTCAGACAGGATTGTGTCCCATTCTATCTGAAAGAGATAATGTGGTTACCCAAGGCTGCGCTAGATGGGCGCCCCAAGATGTTGTTACTAGGATGGAGGATGTGGCGAAGGGCATGTCAACTGATGGGGAACCCATGCCCGTTTTCCCCTCAGGTACTGCTAGTTGCACTGGCGGGTGGGGAAGAGCAGGCTGAGGATGATAATCAGGAATCACTGGAAACCGGCTGGCGTAGTGACAATGGGAGATATCTGGCGGGAGGGTACTATAACAGATTTTGGGGAGTTAGGGGCGAGAACTGGGCTACACACCAGGCAGTATATCACTTACCATAGATTGGTGCTAAAGATCACGAGAACGTGGTCAGAATTGGTGCTTGAGGAAGAACCAGACGCCACTGTTGACATAATATATGACATAGCAGAGGGAGAACACGAGATATCTCGGATATACGAGATGATGATGTCCAAAGTAGGAAAGGAGGTAGTACAATTGAGACTAGACTGGGAGGAGGAAGTGAGTACCCGAATGGAGGATGGGATGTGGGAACGAGTCCAAGGGTATCATAAAAAGGTGTCAAGGAACGCAAGACTCAAACTGATGCAATTGTACATTACGCATAGGGCGTACCTGACACCTCGGAGGATAGCCAAGTGTAAAAATGCAGGACGGCAGGCATGCCCTAGATGTGACTAAGAGAATGCGGGCATGGTGCATATGTTTTGGTCCTGCCCGGTCATTGGGCGCTTCTGGGTTGAGGTTGCACATAAATTAGCAGGAAAAGGTATTAGGATTGTGGTGGATAATGTGTGGGCCTGTCTGCTGGGGGGGGTTCCCTAAGCCAAAGAAACTCGAGCACATGAGTAAACTGAAGGATCTGGCATATGCGCTTACGAAGAGGAGAATTGCTATGGGGTGGAAGACGTGCCACAAACCCCGATTAGAGATATGGTGGAATGATCGGCAGAAATGGGCGGAGGCGGAAACCATGGTATGGCAAGAAGCCAGCAATGCTGGGGGGGGAAGAGGAAACTGAGACTCTCATGGCCTGGAAGCTGCTGATAGCAGAACTATTTGGGTCTGTGCCGGACTCGATGGACCCCAAGGACAGAAACCCCCATCACAAGATGCAGAATAGAACACTAGTAGAAGTAGGCTCGTAATGAGGGGAGGGACAAGGGAAGCAGTGAGCGCAACTGATCAATGTATAATGGATATGTTACTGTATACACTGCAAGTTTGTATTGTTTGTTTAAATATTTAATAATTTTTTTTTTTAAATGTATTACATTACATTGCATTTATTATGCGTGCTATTGACCCTTGGGCATAAAGGCGCAGACAACAGAAAAACATACAGCACAAGGAAGACGTCCTTAAAGAAAGCAAGATCATAAGGCTCCACTGATGTTTTTCCGCTATCCCCGGTAATATGAAACGGTGCTATTGGAGAAGTCCGTATTTCTCAGTAAATCAGGCAAACAAGAAGGTCTTCAATTCCTACTTAAAAGACAGGAGGGAGGAGTGGCTCCTCAGACTTATCGGAAGATTGTTCCACAGAGAGGGGGCCTTCACTTTAAATGCTCCCTTTTCCGCCTTTGATGTCTTGCATCTTGGCTGTATGATCGGATTTAAGGAATCGGATCTCAGAGATCTGAAATTACTCTTTGAAGTTATGTGTTGTTGTAAGTACGCAGGCATTACTTGGAGCCAGCATTTAAAGAATATAACTAGTACTCTAAAGTTTATCCTGGCTTCAATAGGGAGCCAGTGTAATGAGCGTCTGGCTGCAGTTACGTGACTATGCCTAGGAAGTCTGAGAACTACTCTGACCGCCCAATTCTGGGCAACCGGCAGTCTGTGCAGTTCTTTTTGGTTAATGCCAAGCAGGAGGCGGCAACAATAGTCCAATTTAACACCTATAATTGCCCTAGCTATTGTCTCAGCGCTTTCCTGCGAGATCATGGGCCTCAAATGAGCCAATAGTGTGATCTAATAGACTATCCCCGCCACCACTGATGAAACATGAGCTTTCATGCTTAATGTCGAGTCCAGTATTACTCCTAGAATTTTAGTTTTCGGTAAGGGTGTGATGATGTCATCGCCCAGCTTTAAAGTGCTATAGTCTTGATTTTAACTTGTTAATCGCCTTCGATATTAATATCCAAAGTACTTATTTGGCCTGATGGTATTATATGTGTTACTTAAATTGTAGATTTTTCAATATATCAGTGTAGTCTATTGTTATGCGAGTGGATTCATTTTACCTCTGTGCCGACCTACTACCCTACCTGAGAGTGGTGCTTTGTTGCTCTGACCAGGTTACCTACACTAAGAGGTTTGGCTTCTCTTTCTTTTAAGTTTTCTTAGTCTCCCCCTAAGGGTTAGTCATTGTAGCTTCCTCAACAGAGGGTGGTACAAAAACGGCAGTAACTGTCTGAACCAATGCAACAATCCTGGACTGGGCCAGGAGAAACAGTGATTATCACTATGACTGCACTGAACGTGGTTTGTGGAAAGTGGGAGATCTGGACACTTTTTTTTTGTTTTTTTTTAAATTGTCTTTATTATTTTCGAAAAACAACAATTAAGTAACATAACTTCAACACCCCCCCCCCCCTCCCTCCCTGGGGACACGTGTGTTTTAGTACAGGGATTAAATTATGCATTAAAGATATCTGAGATCTTGATGTTGTGCGGGCCCCACTGTTCCATATAGTCTGATTGGAGATACTCCAGAACTCCGCCCCATTCCTTTGCAAACCTGTCTCTCGTTCCCTGGATTGTGTGTGTGATTTTTTTCCATCGCCATCTGGGCCCAGACTCTTTGGAGCCATGCGAAAATCAGCGGGGTGTCTTTTTTCTTTTTCCAACTATGGGCAATTGTTGTCCATGCCGCTATAAGGAGGCCCATAAGACTTCTTCATTGTGATTTATTATATCTTCTTGCCATGTCGTCTCTTATTCCACACAACCAGACACCCTCTCCTATTTGCCCCACATCTGGAAATATTTTGCCCATTTCTCCCTTAACTTCTTCCCAGAAAGGCCTAATTCCTTTGCAAGTCCACCAGATGTGTTTCCAGGTTCCCACCTCTCCGCATTCCCTCCAGCATAAGCTTGATGTTTTCGGGAACATAGTGTGGAGTCTCTCTGGGGTGTAGTGCCACTGTGTTACTATTTTTATCCACATTTCTCTTGTTTGAGCAGATCTGGTCATTTTTGGAATTAGAGTCCAGAGGTCCGCCCATTGTTTCCTTGTTGGTTCCCACCCCAGAGTGCTGTTTCATTTAATCATATATGACCACTTAATTTCTTCATCCTGTGTATTTATAAAGGAATATAAAGTAGAAACCAATTTCTTTGCCCCTGAGCTCGTCGTAACATATTTCTCAAATGGGGTGAGAGTTCTCGTTGCTGCCTTCGTTATATCCGGGGGATCTCAACCAATGTTTGAGTTGTTCGTGTCTGTATTTCTCCCGAGTGGAGCGTGCTGCGAGTGGGAGGCAGGCTTCATATGACCTAATTTCATTGTTGATGAACATTTACCCAATTTTCGTTATTCCTTCCTCCTCCCAGCTATCGTATGCCCCCTGCTCCATCCCCGGTGGGAACTGCGGGTTTCTACAAATGGGGGTGAAAGGGCCTAGCGTGGTGGTCATTATGCCCCTTCGAGTTTGCGTGTCCCGCGCCTCCATCGTTGTTTTCATTATTTCGCTTATCCCTATGTTGGGGTGTCTGTGCTGTTTCTGTTTCCATAGTAGTTCCACTAATGGGGTTCTTGCCACTGCTCTGTCCTGTGCTGCCCAAATCGGTTGTGGATCATCGCCTAGCCACTCCCGTAGGACCTTTAACTGTGCCGCTTGATAGTATTTCTGGAAGTGAGGGAGCGCCAGGCCCCCCTCCATGGTTGATGTGGACATGACCGCTCTAGCCATTCTTGGCGTTTTCCCCTTCCACACAAAGGCTGAGATTACCCGGGACAGTGTTTTAAAGAATAATCTGGGTACCCCTATCGGGAGGGCCTAGAAATAATAGAGAAGTTTTGGTAAAATGGTCATTTTTACCGCTTGGATCCTGTCCCACCACGAAATCAGCAAAGGGTTCCATCTCTCCATATCCCTACGAATGCTCGTGAGGAGCTGCGGCTAGTTTTTACCATAGAGCTGTTCCACCCTGTGTGTAAGTGTAATTCCCAGATATTTGATGCCATCCTCTGCTATCTTGAGATTTAGTGCCTTAGCTTCTTTGACAATCTCCCCCCTGTCTCCCGCCAAAATTAGAATTTCTGATTTATTTCTATTAATTTTTAAGCCTGAGATGGTCCCAAATGCTTCTAGCTCCCCCACTGCTGCCGCCAATGTTCGGCTCGGTTCTTCTAATGCAAGCAGCATATCGTCTGCATATGCGGTTACCTTATGTTGTATGCCTGCCATGTTTATCCCTTTAATATGTGTAGCTTCTCTTAATTTCATAAGTAGGGGTTCTAAAAAGATAGAGTATAACAACGGGGAGAGCGGGCATCCCTGCTTTGTTCCACGGGCTATGTGTACCGTTTCCGTTACCTCCCCATTAACGGCCACTCTGCAAGTTGGGGCGATATAGTTCGCTCTTATTCTTGCAATGAGGTTCTCCCCAAAACCCATGGAGTGGAGTGTCTTAAAGAGCATGGACCACTCCACCCGATCAAAGGCTTTTTCCGCATCTACTGCGAGTAGGATAGCCGGGGTCTGCTTTATACCAATTTTTTCAACCAAGTGAATTATCCTTCTCAGATTGTCGTGAGTTTGTCTTCCTGGGATAAAGCCCGACTGGTCCAGATGTATTAGTTTGGGGAGTACAGGGGAGAGCCTGGTGGCTAGAATTTTCGTGTAGATTTTTGCATCGATGTTTATTAGGGAGATAGGTCTATAGGAAGCCGGATATATAGGGTCCTTCCCTGGTTTGTGAAATACTAGGACCTTCGCCTCGTTCATTGTGGGGGTCACTGTGCCACTATCTTTAAATGAGTTTAGGAGCTTGGTCAGGACTGGAATCGGGAGATTCGCATATTTTTTATAAAAGGGGGCCTTGAAGCCATCCGGGCCTGGGGCTTTATTCATTGGGAGGTTATTTATTGCTTTTTTGACTTCCTCTTCTTTAATAGGTTCCTCCAGGGTCTGCCTGTCTGCTTCTGAGATTTGTGGGAAGGTGAGGGATTTCAGGTATGTGTCCTGTGCGTCTGCCTGTGGGTGGTCGGTGGAATAGAGATCCTGATAGTATTCTCTGAACACTTCCCCTATGTCTTGTGTGTGCGTGTAAAGTTCCCCTGTCGTGGCTGTGATGCATTTGATCGTGGTGTCTTTCTGTTTTGCGCGGAGTTGTCTCACTAGCAACCTATCTGCTTTGTTTGCTTTTATGTAGTACCCTTTTTTTAGGTAGAGTAGGCTCCTTTCCGCACCTTTTGTGCGTAGCATCTCAAGTTCACCTTGGGTATGTCTAAGCGTCTTCTTCAGGTCTCTAGAGGGGTGTGCCACGATTTTCCCTTTCTGTTATTGATCTTTCCAGTTCCTTTTCCCACATAGCCCTCTGCTTCTCCTTTGTTGTTTTCAGTGCCATTATCTTCCCGCGGATCACAGCTTTAAACGCCTCCCAGAGCGTACTCATAGAGACCTCCCCCGTGTCATTCTGAGTGAAATATTCTTCAATCATTTCCCTTATGGACTCCCCCGAAACCGGATCCCGGATAATGTCCTCCGGTAACCTCCATTTCCACAGCCCTTGAGGCTTCCCCGTGAGTTTTACCTCAAGCCACAGGGGTGCATGGTCTGAAAGTGCAATTGCCCCCTTTTCCAGCCCCTGGATCTTGCCCATAAGCCCAACTGAAACCCAAAAATAGTCAATTATTGACATAGTGTTATGTACATGTGAAAAGAATGTAAACCCTCTTTGCTCCCCCTTCAATTCCCTTCACACATCATTCAGTGTTAGTTGGTCCATCTGTTGTTTGAGGCGTTTCGCGGTGCCCCATGACCGTGTGCACAACCCATGCTCCTGTCCAGTTGTGGGTCCCATGCCATATTCAGGTTGCCCCCCAGAATCACCTCCCCCCTTGCAAAGGATTCAAGTTTTCCCACGGTGTCTCTCAAAAAACCATCTTGTCCCACATTGGGCGCGTATACTGACGCAAGAGTGAGCCGCTGCCCCTCGAATACCACGTTAGCAAAGACAAACCTTCCCTCCTTATCTGCTATGGTGTCCTCCAGTTTAGCATCCCTTCCATTCCTCCCTGCTATAAGGACCCCCGATCTTTTTTCAGTCGTGTTGGCCTGGGCCCAGATTTTATATCCCCTTATACGGATTTTCTGTTTGTCCTTTGTTCTTATGTGGGTTTCCTGTAGGAGCAGGAGGTCCGCCCCTTCCCTTTTGATGATTTTCTCCAACTTTACCCTTTTCGTGGGGTGGTTCATCCCCCTTATGTTATAAGATACTATGCGCATTTTCCCCATTCATTAAGGCATATGTTCATTGTGCTTGGCTTCCCTATCTTTGCCACTATGCTGATTTTGTGTCCCCCTTCTCCTTGTCCCTTTCCCCTGAATTCCCCACCCCAACAGATAACCATAAACCAAACAATATGCCCCTGAGCAGGGCAAGGGTCCCTAGTGTAGCGAGGGCGTTGCGCCCAGTGCTCCCTGCCCTTCAACCTCTCAGAAAGTTTTGGTGGGGGATCCTAAACCCCACATTACCGATTGTTCTTACCGGATTCCAAGCATGGTGGCCCGTCCCGGGCCGCCGACTCTGGCTCTTATGTAGCGGTCCTTATTCTCACCTTCCCCCTCGCTGTTGTCTTCCGTGGATGCCTCAAGGCTGTCCCCGGCATTCCTCTTCTCTGTCTCCGATCACAACATTTTCCTAAGGCCTTCTCTTCCCGTGTTTGGCCTTTTTTGTTTGATCGTTTCCCATCCTTTAGGTCTTCTCCTTTGCTCCCCGCTGGACCTTGCTTGTTCCGCTTCCTCCCCCTCGTCCTGGAGCCCCATTATGTTGAATCCCTCTTCCCAGGAGGTTACTCTTCGCTGTTTCCCCTCCCAAGTGAATATCAGCCCGAATGGGAAGGTCCACTTATACCGGATTTCCTTTGCCACCAGAGCCTTGACGAGTGGGGCCATCGCTCTTCTTTTTTGCAGTGTAATCAGGGCCAGGTCCTGGTAAAGTAGAATTTCTTGTCCATTCATCCTGATGTGATCCATTTCTCTGGCCTTCCTCAGTATCTGCTCTTTTTGTGGGTATGAGGATAGTGCCACCAAGACGTCTCGTGGTCTTTCCCCTGGTGCTCCGGATCTTTTTGGTCCTACCCTGTGGACCCTGTCCACTCCGATTATATCTGTATACGGGGCATCCAGAATGTCTCTAAACACCTCCGTCACCGCATTCTTTAGATCTTTGTCCAGCACTGATTCTGCCATATTTTTGATGCAGATGTTGGATCGCCTGGAGCGATTCTCCAAGTCTTCGCATTGTATCTCCAGGTTATAGGTAAGTCTCACCAGGTGTTCTTGGGTTTCGCTTACCTGCTGCGTTTCCTCTTCCACTCCCTGGACCGTTCTCTCCAATATGTCTGTTCTCTCCTCCAATTTCGCCACATCCACCCTGAGGTCCTGAACCGCCTGTTTCATGTCGTTTTTCATCGTAGTGAATTGTTCCTGAACTGTCGACATGAATTTTTCTTGCAGATCCTGGAACCATGCTTGCATGTCATCCTTTGAGGGTGGGTGGTGTGGGTTCGTCTGCGACATGGCTTCGCCTTGTTGATTGTCCTGCGGCTTCCCTTTAGCTTGTGGCGTTGAGTCCGTTGACCATAATTGTAAAATGTTAGCTTCTTGCCTTGCGGACTGTGGGGTCTGTTGGGAGGCAATGTTCTTGTTTTTTGCCCTTGACCTGTTCCGTTAGCTTGCCTGGGCAGGCTTGGGCTCCTGAATTGCCCTTGCGATCTGTAATATGTTCCCTCTGAGGCCCTCACTCCGCTGTGCTGCTGGTGGTTCTCGATCTCTCCCGGCGGTGGAATTAGCGTCTGGTGGGGCGTGCCTGGATAGGCCCTACTCCCATGTGTGTTACTCCCTTCGTTCCCTTCACGACAGCAAGGGTCTCCATGCAGGTCTCTCAGATTTGGTTGGGTCTCTCTCCTCCCTGTTATGTCCCCCCAGTCTCTGGGCCTTATCCGCTTTATTAGCGCCTTTCTTACTGCCGCCGGGTTCGTACTTCCAGGCCCCTCCGCGGGGCACCGATTCTGCTACTCCACACTCTTTGGGCGCCGTATCCCTTGTGCCGCCTCGCGTATTGTTAGGGGGCCCGCGCTCCGAGTGTCCGGTGCCGGGTGTCTTCTATGGGGGGATAGTGTTCCCCTATGCTCTTCTGCGGGTTACCGGCTCGATGCCCCCTACTTTACGAGGCTGTTGGTCTCCGGCTGGCACCGAGGAGTTCCCGGGCCTCAATCCCTCAGGCGCTGCGTTCGCCTCCGGGGAGATTCCCCGCCTGCGTTCCCTTCTCCGGCCTCTTCTGTGCCGAGTGTGCTCTTCCCCTACTGGATGTGGATGCCTCCACATATGCCGGTTGCGTGCCCGGTGCCTGGTGGCTCCCTCGGGGATGGGGGAGGGGCCGATGCGCCCGCTCCGCGGTCCTCTGCAGTCGCCTCTTTTCTTTCTGTCCCCGGTGGGGGAGAGCCCCGGCGGCCCGCCAGGGGGAGGGTGCCCGTCCCTGCCGCAGAGCCTCCTCCTTCTCCTCGCTTGCGTGTGCGGCGAGGCCACGGCTCGTCGCCAATGTTGATGCCGGCTCTGCTGGCGCGGTTTCCCGATGGGGGATGGGCGATCACCGTCGCCGTCGGTTCCCCGGCTTCCCCAGCTCAGTTTCTGCCCAGATTTCGTGTCGGAGGCTTCAGGGGGTGAGGGGGGGGGGGGGATGATCTGCTCGGTGGATTTCCACGTTCCGCTGCTTAGAGGTGCTTATTTTGGCGGCCCGGGGAGAGCGCGGTTTAGACGCGGCTCAGCACCCCGGCGGCCATCTTGGAATCCAGATCTGGACACTTTCAGATAGCTTTTGGTACCTTTGAAAGCTTTCACTGTCGTATAGGGCAGGGTATGAACTAAAACAAGCTCCTGGGTGTTGGCCATCACCCAGTAGGCAGGAGCTACCACTGGTGAGCCAGGAGCAAGTGTGCAGTACATTCCTAATTAACTTGCACATGAGATGCACAACTTAACACATTTCCCATTATGTACAATCTGTTATATTTAAATGTGTCCTAATTATTCTTAATATACATTCTGATAAACTCAGTTAATATTGCATATGCATGTTCGTGGGGCACCAGATGGTGTGGGGAGCCAATAGTAGCTCCTGGGTAATTGCTGGTTTTAAGCTAACCAGGCTCTCCTACTGAAGAAGCAGGAGCTAAATAGCTCCCAGTAATTGTGGGCCCTGCATAGAGATTGAAGTGTCAACCAAGCTGCAGGAGGTTATTCTATTAAGTAGAAGAGTTGGTATACCTTCAAACACATCGCTTCTACTTGCATTTCTAGTTTGTTTTGACGGGAATTGCATTTTTGGTTCTTTTGGAGCGACTTTGTCAATTGATTCACATGTTGAATGAAAAACCTCTAATGGTTTCATGGGGTTTTTCCTCAATTACCTAGAAGACATGAATAACAAAAGGACTAGTTTAAATGAAACAAAGTATCTGTGTTGTGCTCGTCACATTTATTAACATTGAACATTACCACAATTTATTTTGCTGTCACATGTGTCTTTACGTAGAACATTTGTTTTCACAGCGGTGCGCTGAATACTGTGGTTGGAAAGTTGAACCACCATCATGTTTCTGCATATGAGAAAACATTTCCCATCAAACCAGCAGCAAGTTCTTCCTGGGCTAGTTCATATCGTCGCAGTCCCATTAAAGCACAGAGACGATGTACAAGTACAGCAGAAGAGGTAAAGAAGTTGACTTATTTTGTGCCCCTTTGTCTGTAACAGTACCACCTTACGACATTGGTGAGTGATTTGTGTCATCCCCACTTAATCACCAAAGTGCCTTGGTGGCATTGGTATCAACAGCACACATCAGTATTAATGCACAGCAATTGCATATTTGTACCATTTCCCTGTTACCCATTGCAGTACTGAATTCATTTTAATCCAGACAAGCGTCTTTCTCATTTCACGGTCTCCATCGCCATTGTTAAATTCATCCTAGGTGCCTCACCTATTAGTTTAATGCCTTGCTGTAGTTGCCTGGAATGGATGAAATACTACACTTTCCATACGCCTACTTTCCGTCCCCTTTCCTCCATCTTTGTGGGCGCCCCCCAGCATAGGGACGGTACCGGAACCTTTGGTAGTGAAAAATTGAGCTTCCCCGTACAGCGTGTGGGGGCACAGCCCCGGGCTTGGGAGTGCCCCTGAGACCCCACCCTCTGGCGCCTCACCTCAGTCCCTTTTCCCCCACGGACAGTGTCAGACCTGGCAGCTAGGCGCTGGAACTTTTTCAGATTTCTGCGTGCTCCCCGTTCTTCGTTTTTGTATCATCTTCTTCTACGGCCTTGGGTGCCTTGCATCCCCCAGTGCATGTCGACTGCAAGAGGCTTTACAAGATGCGCAACCTGCAATTGCTTGTTCCCGGCTTCGGACCCTGATGCGCTCTGTCTTGAGTGCCTGGGGCCCGACCACTGCCCGCGGTTTGTAGCGCTCTCGGTCCCCGGGCCTTGAAGAATCGTCATTCCTGCTGTCTTCCATTCTTCTCCTCCGGGTCATCTTAAAGAGTTGGTTGCCAGGACCCCACACCAAGACAAGCTAGGTCCTTTGTTTAGCAAGGACCCACATCCCAAAGACTCCTTTCCGGGGGTTTCCACTGGGAAGGGGAACTTGGATTCTGGTTCTGGCAGACCCGAGGCTCCAGGGCATTCCGTCAACAGACAAGAAGCCGACAAGACCACCGTCTCCCAAGCCGAGGGGCCCAGGGACTCTTCCGGCCGTCCAGTTCGTCGTCTTCTACCTCTAGGAGTCGCTTAAAAGCACAATCCAAAATGACCACCAGCTCCATAGCTGATGGCACCCCGCCTACTGAAGCCACCTCCAAGGTCTTTATACGGGGCTATTTGACTACCGTCCAGCGGGCTGAGGGCTCCGGGCCTACCGGATCCATCTCGGAGGCTGGCGCTCTTGCTGTCAGGTACATATCTTGGATCTTCTTGCAGGAGTGATGCTGGCCCACCAGACCCCCTTGATATGCCTGATCAATAGTTCATAAAATATAAAAATACCAAACTGGCAAACCCAAGGGGAAAGAGGAATGGAGGAGAAAATAACAACTGCAGATCTTCACTTTTTCTTAAGACACGACACTGGTTCCCAGAATGTTAAACTCAGGAAATGATTACTCTTTGGAGCTGGATTGAGGAAGTGCCACCAGTAATGTGTCTCTGTGAAATCTAAGCACAAAAAATACACAGATTAATTACACTCTATTCTGTATGTTGGCTTCTGCTATTTTAAATATTAAAAAACTATCATATACCTGCTACCTATGCTTGATAGCTGATAGGCATTAATAGCTTTTTCTTTTGTATTATTTAGATGATCTTCTGATAACTTATAATAATTTACAATGACTGTCAATATTTTATATTCTTGAAACACTTTAAAATTCTTTGAATATAAGTTGCAGATGGTTTGAAACTGACTTTCTTGAAGAATTACTGTGCTATATAGTTCTTAAGTCATTGACAAATTAAACACTTGTGAATTTTTTAACTTTCAGCATTACTTCTTTGTAATCTGCACATGTAACTAGATGTCAAAACTGTACTGTAATTTTCTGATGCTCCAGGGTTCAGTTAGATGGCTTGATGCACAGTAAATGAAAAGTTCATCAGAATTGAGGAACGCGACGATGTGCGCGCAATCAGAACGGAGTAGAATATGATGACACGACGCCAACAACAAACGCACTATAACACAGTCACTGAACTCAATGCAACACGTAATACTTAACCGCACTCTAAAACGGTCATTAAACTTACTGCAACACGTAATACACTTGTCCGTTCCACCAAGTAATGTATTCACTAGGAATTGCCGGGACTCAACTCGTTGCCAATAGAAACGTTACTAGAAAACACTAGCACGTCAAACCAGGAAGTAAACATTAAAATGAAGCGTGCGTAGCATAATTAGAATACGCAACCGAATTCCTGACTGGAACTGACTAACAGTGAAAACAAATATAACGAGACGTGTTATACTAGATACTTCACAATACTCCTAGAAAATAACACACGTACAATAAGGAGAATAATACTGAACCAATATTTCACAAGTAATGCACTAACTAACTTGCATTATAATTTTACACCTAAATATCATTTCCCGCACACGCCGCCGCGAAAGGAGAAAATAAACGCACGACAAGTGTTTTCTTTCATAAATACGCACGCTGTTGTATTCAAGTAATTGTTCATAAAAATTAATTGCCGACAAGTACAGTTCTTAATAATTAAAATTAAACTTCTTCTTGAGTAAAATCGAAGATATGAACATTTCACTTTCAGAAAACTTAGCTTGCTTCATCTGTACGTAGATCTTGAAGTTGAAACACGGACTTCTTCTAACACGAACTTCTGTTGAATCAAAACTCACTGGATATTCTTCTTCAAAAAGGAATTTTAATACTGCTTATACTAAATATTATCAGAGCTAAATAAACTGCAACCTTCCTCTAAAGAAACTGGAATGAAAGGCAGTTTAGAATGTTGGTAACTGTTCCAAATTACCTCACAATTATTTTCCACCAATCATTGGTGTTGAACTGAACCTCCATCTTGGTTTGGGGAATTTGGTACTTCCTGTATATAGTTAACATTAAGGAAACGTATTACAATATTGACATATGTAAAACACTGAATCCAAATTCAACATCACTAAACCAAAACTCTTACTAATAATGTAATAATGAAGTTTTAAAAATAAATGTTTACTTAATTCTTTTTAATGCAGATTTTCTATAGTAATTTCTCCTTGAATATTTAGAAATATGGCATGGAATCCTGACACTTGCTTCCGGGTCTGGGAGCCCTTACATGTCTGAGGCAGCACATGGCACAGGGCCCGCGCGCCCTCCCTACCAGGGTGTGGCACCAGGCCCAATGATGGTGGACAAGCATGCGGCAGAGTCTGCGAAGCCGATGGCCATCTTGGATTCACACTCTGACCTCTCCCAGGGCTTTCGCCCAGAGAGTGGGCCCTGCAAGAATGTTCCAGTCCCCTTCACTCGGGTAGCGGCGCCAGACTCTATGGTACAGACTGATGATGTCTGCAGGGCTACATCTACCCCTCTCAGGCTTACAGCCTACACACTACATGCTCCTAGCCACTTCAATCGGGAAAGGGGGCCCACATGGATTTCCTTGGTCCATCTCCCAGGGGATAGCAATGCAGAAGCTGACCAGCTCAGCCGCTCGGGGTTCAACACCTACGAATGGGAGTTGCACATCAACTGTTTGTTTGTGTTCCAGAGATGGGGGTTTCCGGATCTGGACTTGTTTGCATCGCCTCTGAATTCCAAGTGCCCTGGTTTGCTTTGTGGGCTGGACAGGGTCAGGGGTCTCTGGGGGACGCAGGTGCTATACATTTCCTACTCCTCCGTTGCTCCAGCGGCCCCTCTGCAAGTTCTGGGCATTGGTGTGCTGCAGCCTCATTCTGATTGCCCCCAACTGGGCGTCGAGGGTTTGGTTCCCGGATCTGCTGCACTTGTGTTCCCAGGGTCTGTCCATCTTCCGATCCCCAGCAAGGGGCTTCCTGACGCAGCAGGGGCGAGGCAGTGTATCACACAGACCCAGCCAAGCTGGCCCTAATGGCCTGGTTCCTGACCAGCTGAGACTTCACCACGCCCAGTTTTTGCACGACAACTGTGACATACAGGAGGCCAGAAGGCCAGCTGCATGATCTCAGTACAAGAGCAAGTGGACTAGATTTTGCCACTGAGCTCACAACAAAGAGCTGGACCTTCTCACCTGTTCCCTCGACGATGTGCTGGCATTTTCCGCACATCTGGCTCGTTTTTGCATTCCGGTACCTGCCACATCTATCTGGTGGCCATTAGGGCCTACACGAATTCCCCAGAGCCAGTGTTTTCAGCAGCCAACCCAGTGGTTAAGGCCCACCTCAAAGGGTTGTCAATTTTCTTGCCTCTGGTACATATGCTGCATCCTGTCTGGGACCTTAATGTGGTCCTTGCAGCGCAAGCCCTTTGAGCCAATGACCTTGGTGGACATCCGGCTGGTGATACTGAAGGCAGTGTTATTGGTGGCGCTCACTTCAGCGAGCTGCAGGCTCTGTTGTCGTGCGAGCCCTTCACCATGTTTCATAACAACAAGGCCATCTTGCGCCCACATCCACACTTCTTGCCCAAGGTGGTCTCTCGATTCCATTTGAATCAGGAAATCTGCCTGCCGGTGTTCATTCCGAAACCCGCAGTTGGAGGTCGAAAGGGCTTTGCATTCCTTGGACGTCATGAGAGTCCTCAAGTTCAATTGCTCTCGGACGAAATCCTTCAGGAAGTCTGAGGCGTTGTTCATCACCTTTGGGGGGGACATCTGCCGGGAACCAAGACTTCCAAAGCTTCTATTGCCCGATGGATGGTCCAGGCCATTGCAGAGGCGTATACGGCTGTGAGCAAGCCGGTTCGCGCTGGGATTCATGCCCATGCGGTCAGAGCTAAAGCCACGGCTGTTGCCTTTCAGAGAAATGTTCCATGGGATGTCATCAGTAGGGCAGCTACTTGGGCCATTCCGTCTGCATTCTTTAAGCACTCTTCTCTGGTTACCAGCTCCAGGAGGGATGCAGAGTTAGGTCAGGCAGTTCTGAAGAACCTTTTTGCTTCTTTTTTGTATGAGGTAGGTTGTCAAATCTCCACCCAATGGTCTTGTTCGGTGGAATTGCCCACAAGGATGGAGACAAAAAAGGGGACGGGACATATGATTAAAGTTACTCACTGTAGTGACTAGAGTACTCGTAGTCCTTAGTCCCGTTTCCTCCATACAGCTCACCCTTTCATCCATATGTCCTACCCACCTTCCCCGCTTGTATGCCAGTGGCTAAAATATTCTGCATAGCCAGGTATTAAAGCACCTGCTGTGTTAAAAAGTACTGAGGTGAGGTGCCGTTGGGTGAGGCTTTGGGGGCGTTCCCATGCCCGGGGTTGCTCCCCCACGTGCATTACTAAATTTAAAGGTGAAGCTCAATTCTCTTTGCTTACAAAGATTCCAGTACCGTCTCCATGTTGGGGCAAGCTCACAAGGATGTATGAAAGGGGATTTAGGATTAGGAGTACTCTAGTCACTACAGTGACTAACTTTAATTTTCCCCCACTTAGCCATTTAATGCTTCGTAATTAAACCAATACCTTCTAATAAGAATTCATTGAAAGGGATCCCTTTCAAACTCTGATTTCCAGTTGCTTGTTCACTACAGCCTTCACTAACTTATCAAAGGACTTCCAAAAGATAAGGAATCCCAAATCTAGAACCAGCTCTTGATGTCAGTGGGAAGGGCACTTCTGTGCTTCTCCACCCGAGGGGTGGATTGAATTTGATTTGTATTATCACCCCTTGAAGAGATCAAGATGCATAATAACCCAGGGAAGTAAAGGTTTTTACAAAGCATATAGAATGTGGCTATGACTGGGATCAGAGCCTCCCCAATCTGTCTTCTAGTGCTCAGGTTTTACGTATGAAAGGGAATATTGGTCTTCCCAGGCACAAATGTCGCAGTCACTCTGCTGGAGAAATAAATTGAAATAACATACACTCTAGGATTCAAGTGTTCCAAAAGGATGGCAGCAATATATGAGAGGAAGGGTGAATTCATAGTAATGGATATAGGCTTTTGCTGTGTGCAATTTTGTGGGATAAATTGCCCGCATCCTGCTCCTCGCACCAACCAGATAGACCAATTTCCCTATATGAGTTGGAGCCATTCAGACAACTGCTCTCGCTGTCTATTGCAAGGGGTACCACGTGCAGAGTGGACATGGCGTGACAACTGGACCTGACTGCCGATTCCAGTCAGTCTCCAACCTTTTGAAATGGGATCGGAGTGAGGCTGGACTTGACTGTAGTTGAAGATGGATATCTGTGATGACTCCCATGATCTGAGAAGACTCCAGGACACCTCTGGCATGACGAGCAGTTGAAGTGACTCCGCATAGGTCTGTTAGCCAAAAGGATGAAAGATCACAGGGCGAAGACTACACTTCTTGGCAGACAGAAGTAGAGCTCCAGGGCAGCTACCTCAGCGATGCAGGCCCAC
Organism: Ambystoma mexicanum; assembly: GCF_040938575.1. NCBI lineage: Eukaryota > Metazoa > Chordata > Amphibia > Caudata > Ambystomatidae > Ambystoma > Ambystoma mexicanum. Next base: position 185,501,464 of record NC_090926.1, read on the forward strand.
CAGTTCAATGGGGAGGCACCATGAAAGGTCTACCTTGATTTCAGAGCAGTAATCTGCCTTTCAGTGGAAGGCTTGGCTAATGTTGGTTACAGCATGCGATGAATTTAATGAGATCATCCCTAAGATCCTGACATGGGCCGCCTCATGTGGCCAGGTAAAGGCAGCAGCTACCTGATCCTGGGGGTGTTTTTATGTGGGAGGGTCACATGGGAGGGGACTGATGTCAAGGGGAGTGCAAGATCTCTTTAAATAATTCCCCTAATTTTTCTAACACTCTAATGGCCTATTGTAAAGAAACACAAAATGTTGACACAAAAACTATTATGGACTTCAAGTCCCATAATTCTTGTGGTACTGGGATAAGGGAAATGGCTTCAGAGGCAGTGAAGCAGAATGAGCGGTCTAGTTATTGAAAGCTGGAACTTAAATTTTCTTTTTATTAATTTGCATTAATTAATTAAAAACATTTGCAAAATTACAACTATCCAAGTAATTACCTCCATAAAAAAAGATGATACGGGGAGAAAAGAAAAAGAAAACACAAGTAAGAAAGAGATGATACGTCAAAAAAAGATAAAACTGTTTCCTTATTAAGGAAAACCTAAACTTTGAGAAAGGAAGGCAGTGAGGAGTCCAGAGTCAACACCGTTGGACCTTGCATTGTTGCTAGGTTAAGATCTCATTCATAAATGCCACTATCGCCAATACCATTATCACTGTTTCCCCACTTGTAAGAGGGCTACACTAGTCTTCTGGGGCCAGAGATGTCACATTTTTTATGAACTAGCCAAAGTGAATCATTCTTTCATTGGTCAACCCTGGGCCGAACAATAGTAGATGCTTTAGCGATTCCACTAGCCTTTTCTTCAAGCAAAAACAACATTGAATGACTTTCGGAACAGCACTTGGCAATCTTGATGTAACTATCTTGTTAGTTAGTAACAAGTTCATCCTAATCCGGAAGAATTGGACCCTGTGATATTTACTCAGGAATTTGACAAGGTACTTTTGAAGCTCTCCCAGTGCCTGGTGTTCCAAATGATGGTACAATTTATAGGAGCATGCTATGTCAAGGGTGGTAATCCAGTCAGATTCCCCCAACTTGGTTTCAACTTTGCATGGATTTGTTTTAAACTATTCTTCAGTTGATCCAAATTCCTTCAACTTGTGTTGGTTAGCGTCAGCCCAGTCCTGCATTGCCCCTTTGGACCCCTTCACAATTTCCTTGCAGATAAGTACAATTGTTCGGTTAGAATCCATTAGGCATTTCCTAAATAGGGCCAATCGCTTCCATCTACTGTTGCCATTAGTGCTAAAAGTCCCAACTCTCTGCACATAATCTGAACTGGGATAGACATAGGGACACCAATTTCCTGTTTAAGATTTTCGCTTGCCTTGCCAGTGCTTTCGCCTTTTGGCACAGTAAGTCTTTGATCGGTGGTGCTGTTAATCAGCACTCCCAGGTACTTGAATGAGTTAACTTGCTCATTTCTTATTTCGCCCAACCCCCACACAGGTTTCGAATATTTTTTGTAATTTTTTTTTCCAATGCTAAAATCTTGGTCTTTTCTGTGTTGATCTGTAAGTTGTTCGCGTCCACATATTTTTTTCAGGCTGTCCAATTGGGACTGGCATCTGATCTCTAAGACCAAGTCATCTACATACAGGAGGTGGCTTAGATGAACCACGCCTATGCGTGGACGGAAAACTTACTGTGTCCATTGTCAAGTTTAGGTCAGCCAAGAAAAGGATGAAAGGGCCAGAGCCAATGTGTAAACTTGTTTTATGCCTCTGGTAGTTTTTATTTCCTGTGACAAGAGGCATGTCCGTCTTGTTCAGTCATACCCTCATGCTGATAGAGTGCAGCGAGACCGAGATCTAAAATGGATCTTGGCCAGTTCCAGTTTGACAATTTTATTCCAAAGTCTAAACCGGCCCACATGGTCGAAGGCCTGGATGAGGTCAACAAAGGCCAAATGGATTCTTGAGTTGTTTCCCCAAACTCTCCCTTTCAGGATACTTAGGATCAGGATGTTCACCCACATCACGATACCACTGGCAAAACCGGTTTGGAATGGGTCATTACATCCCACTTGCCCAGACCATTCGCTTAATCTTGTCAAGAGCGTTGAGCCAAATATCTTACTGATAAGTCAAGAAGGTCTTTTGGGCAATAGTTCTTCAGGTCCTCCCTGTCGGCCTTCTTGAATATCGGGACCACAATAGCTCTTCTCCAAGACTCTGGAAGAGAACGATTCTGGACTATTCGCTTGAACAAGAGATGGATGAAGGAAGCCCATGATTCCGGATTTTCTTTTAACATGGCATTAGGCCGTTGCGTCCTGGAGCACGAGAGCCATTCAACTTTGCCAACTTTCCCATTATGTCCTCGATGGTGTGAGGGATGTCCCATAGCTGTGTTTCCTTACTTATTTTAAAAGAGCTAGGGTCTCTTTTCTTTGTAGGGATCTCAAAAATGGACAACCCATGCTTCCTCGGGGACACTGTTGATCTACGGTAGGGTTGCGTTCCTCGAGCAATGTTTCACCAAAGACCAGAAGTCACGTGTTCTCCTCCCACAAATTGTTTTCAACATAGTTTTGGAGTCCTGCTGGTACATTTTCAGCCTGTGAGCACGCAGGCAAGTTTTGTAATTCCTTGATGCGGTTTTCCCATGGAGGGGGTCAATTGAGTTATTTGTGATCCTGGCTCTTCGGTTTATCCTCCTCGTTTCTTTCCTCTTTGCAACCATGACTTCATTTTAGGGGTGTAAAGTAACTCTGCCACCCCGGGTACTAGAGTAGAAACAGTTGAGGAGTGGCATGTAGTTTACTGAGTCACCCCCTTTCACTGACCCTGTTGATGGGTGGCTGTGCAAGAATCAAAGGGATAGAAGATTGAATCCTTTGAGATTATCAAGCGAGTCCCCCCTGTTGCATTCAATGACGAAGCCAGCCATTTGATGTCGTTCTATGCCGGCTTCAGATGCGAAGGTCATTGTCAACAAGTCCTGATCGCTCTGAAGTGTTTTGATGATTTTAAATGAGACAGATGGTAAAAAGCTCCTGGAGACAAATAACTAAACTGCGCGCCGCATAGCCGTCTCTTGCCCAGGTCACATGAGGGGCCATATCTTCCAACATTTGCCCATTCAGTATGTGCATGTCCCTAGAAGCCATTAGGGATTGCCAATCCACTCCTCTCAGCATTGCAGGGCTTTGATGTGAGGGGACCTTTAACGTTGCATCCTGGATCAGACACCTGGCATTCAGATCATCACATAAGACGATGTCGGACACGCCATGAATTGCATATGCATCGTCAATCAGATGCCACCGAATCTAAGAAAACAGCATTCGAAGAGATTGGTTCCTCCGACGTAATCCACATCTTTGACGGGTATTCTCGCCACAGCTGTGCTGCTTCGGAAAATTTTCGGCATCTGCGTCCTGCGTCGATATGCCCCTTCGAGGACCTCCTCCGACGGCTGACGTCACCCGATGTTATATGTAGGACGCACGACGCTCGTAGCCTCAGTTCTGTTTTTTCCGTGAACGTGTTCGCTTCAGAGATCTCGGTGCACCTCGGTTCTTCTGATTCTATCGGTTCTTCAAACTTGGTTTGTGAATTTATCATGTCTTCTTCTTCTACCCCGCGGTCGGGATTCAAGAAGTGTCGGGACTGCGGTTCCAAGATGTCACTTACGGACCCGCATGACGCCTGCCTCTGGTGCCTCGGTGAGGACCAAGCCACCAATGACTGTGACAAATGCCAGTTTTGACTTCAAAGGCCTTGCGGGAGCGAAAGAAGAAGCTGTCGGTAGGTAGGGTTTCCAAGCCCCGGAAGTCTAAATCCGCTAGGCTTTCGACCGACGATTCAAGGGGTGACTCTCCGCATCATCGGTGTAAGCCCAGGGGGGTCTCGGTCCCGGAGTGGTTCCCGCCATTCCTCTGCCTCCTCGAGGCATTGGCGGAAGCGCCGTCACTGGTTGCCTTCCCCGTCCTCATCTGAGGACTCTGCCAGACGGCGGGTTGCTTGTCCCAACAAGCATTCCTCTCCTGCGGAATAGGATACATTTCGTACGGAGATGATGGCGATTTTCCAATCGCAGGGCTCCGTTCCGTCCGCGCCTTTGAAAGAAGCCGGCAGGGAACATGCTAGGGCCACCGTTCGCACGCCTTCGGGCTCGGGTAGTCGGCGCAATCACCGGGAACCTTCAAGGTCCCGGTCGGACAAGGTGGATCGCTCTAGCCATACCCGCTCCAGGTCCCGGTCCTCGACGCCCTCGAGACTGGTAGAGGCTGTGAGGTCTTCTAAGAAGACAATGACGCCATCGGCGCAATGTCCGTCGAGTGACTCTCGAGGCGCCGCCTCCGAGGAAGTCATTGTCGCCATCGGCGCCAAGGCCTTTGAAGGACACGCTCGGGGCACTGCCCTCGAGGTCTGTGTCGAAGCCATCGGAGTCAAGCTCAATGTCAATGCCGATTTTGTCGATGCCTTTTTTGGAGGCTTTACCATAGGTACCCCATGCATCGGTGGAAACTCTGAGGAAGGCCCTGAAGAAGTCGGTAAGGCCTGTATTTGAGACTTTTTCTGTGCCCTCATCCAGGGATTTGTTCCAGCCTCTGGATTACATCTCTGAGGTGGATGAAGGGTCTGAGGAAGGTTTGGTGCCTGATGAGGTTCCTGATGACCTGTTATCTGGTCATAACCAGTTGGAAGAACTGCATCAGTCTTTGCACAATGCCAATGGTATTGATACCTCCCTGGAGGTTGAGTTTGGCAGGCCTGGTATGCATGCTGAATATTCGTACAGGCGACTCATGTCGAGGGTGATGGAGTACTTGGTGTGGTCTGCACCACCAGTGGATTTTCTGCAGGATGACCTGACAGATATCCTTGACCAAGGTCCACCCACTGACCCGGTGCTGCTATTTCATATGGCTTTAAAGAGAAGGATGGCGGTGGCTTGGACTGCGCCGGAGAGTCTCCCGGCAGTGAGCAAGTCGTTGCCGAAAAAATACCATCCAGCTAGTAGCGACCCCTGCTACTTGACGACCCAGCCCACTCCGGAGAGTTTGGTGGTGCAGGCGGCTACGGCCCCAGCAAAGCAGGCGTCGTACCCTACCATCCCTCCTGATAGGGACGACAAATGTTTTGATGGCTGGGCGAAGAAGTGTTTTCTTCAGGGCTATGACTTTATAGGCAGCCAACTCTGCGTGTGCCTTAGCACGTTTCACTCACACTCTGTGGAATTGTTTTTCTTTGGCGGCTGAACATATTCCCGAAGGGGAGGAACGGGATGGTTTTCTTGCCCTCGTTCAGGATGGCAAGGATGCCATGTGTGAATCCGTTCAGTCGGGTCTGGACATGGCAGACTGTGTCAGCCGGTCCATGGCGGGGAGCACCGTGATGCGCAGATTTGCGTGGTTGCGGAACTCAGGGTTTGCCTCTGACATACAAGCCCGGCTTCTCAGCATGCCCTTTGATGGTGTCCATCTTTTTGGCAGCAAGCTGACGAGAGCCTTTTTTTTTTTTTAACTTTGTTTATTGGTTTAACAGTTTAACAAACACAGTATGCATCACTTGTAATATCAGACGTTAATCAACAGAATTACGTATCCCCCCACCCCCAACTCAAGACCACAGTCAACATTATCTTCCATTTATGATGGGCCGGATTGATGGCTAGGACAGTCCGAACCGTCCGAGGCATCGTCAGTGTTATTAGGATGCAGTAGTGGCTCTGTTAAAGCCACCCAGCGATGCAGTTCTCCACTGGAGTCCAGCCTCTGTTCAAGGATTGCCGTTTCCCACGCGCCGGTCTCCGCCGTTATCCATTTCGTCAGGTCCCCCCACCACAGTGCCCCATACGGGGCCCTTGGGCTCTTCCATCCCATGGCTATGCGTCTCTTTGCAGTTATGTATATCAGATCTTTGAGTTTGTTTAGAGGCTTATTTTTGTGGTTGCGTTTGCATCTGCCCAGGATGCAGGCTGCGGGGTTGTTCACTTCTAGCTCAATATCTGCGTCTGCCACCCTCTCCTGAACCTGTGTCCAGAAGTGGCGTATCTCCGGGTAGCCCCAGAACATATGCGTCATACCCGCTCTCGGCTCCTTACATTTGGGGCATACCTGGGCCTCAGCTCCTTTGAAATTGGATATGGCCTCAGGTGTTAGGTAGGCTCTGTTGGTGATGTATAATTGTATGAGCTGCAAACGGGCATTCCTAGAAACTTTTTTGTGATAGTGAGTTATTTTCTCCCATTCGACATCTGCAAAGTCTTGGCCTAGTTCGATTTCCCATTTTGCTTTGCTTTTGAGCTCGCTGTTTGTCGTGCCCTGGAGCAGGGTTTCGTACAATCGAGAGGTTTCATGGCCACCTTCGGCTGTGTTTAATAGTGTTTCTATGACCTCGTTTTCCGTCTTTGGGGTGGTAGCCTCTGGCCATCTAACCATTATGGCTTGTGTCACTGCCCTATAGAGCAAAAATTGGCCAGCGGGTAATCCCGTAGTCTCAGCGAGGTCGGAGAAGGGTATGATCTCTTGGTCTCGTGTTAGGTCTCCTAGGGTGGCCACTCCGTAGGGTTCCCACTGGGTGCGTGATTCGAGAGAGCCCCATGGCTGGTAAGCCATAATTGCTGCGATGGGGATTTGTGGTGAGAATGGATCAGCTGACCCCACAGTTCTGCACGCTCTGTTCCAGAGCTTTATTCCAAGTTTGATTAGATATGGGAAGGGCTGTGTGAGTCTGTTCCGGACTCATAGTAGGTCCCTCAGGAGGAGATTGGGCAATGCAGGTTGGAGGAGCCTAGTGTCCGTGGAGGTCTCGTCAGCCATCCATCGCATCACATGCCTTAGTTGGCTAGCCAGGTAGTACAATTTGAAATTGGGGACTTTGATTCCTCCCCTCTCGTAGGGTCTTTGGAGTGTGTCCAGCGCCACCCTGTGTCTGCCTCCCTGCCAAAGGAACCGTCTACATAGTTTATTTATGTTTCTGAAGAAGGAGGGGGGGATGCTGTAGGGAACGTTTGTAAAGTTGTATAGTAAGCGGGGAAGAGCAACCATTTTGAGGAGACCGGCCCTTCCGGCCATCGAGAGCGGGAGCTTGCCCCAGAATTCCATAGATTTTTCGAGAGTGTCTTTAGCTCTCACCGTGTTGAGTATATGTTCCGTGTATGGGTCCCGGTGTATAGTGATTCCCAGGTATCTAAAGGAGGTCACTTGCCATTTCAGATCCAGGGAGGGAAGGGATCTTAGGTCTTCTCTATACAGTGCGGCAAGAGGGTAGAGGCAGGACTTGTCTTTGTTAATTCGGATTCCTGTGTATTTGCTAAATCCGTCCAGTGTCTCTAGAATGTAGGGCAGGAGGTGTTCGGGGTTATGTAGGTACAATAGCGTGTCGTCCGCATACATAGAGACGAGGTGGGTCACTCCGTCTATTACGATGCCCCCATCTCCGTATTCCTGTCTAAGGTATGCGGCTACGGGTTCGGTGGCAATGATGTATAGCATCGGGGAGAGTGGGCAGCCCTGGCGGGTGCCCCTGTGTAGGGCACATTTGTCTGAGAAGGTCCTATTTGTGCGCATCCTAGCGGGGGGGTTGGTGTAGACTAGCTGGGTCCATTTCAGGAAGGCGGGTCCGATTCCCATTCTAGCCATAGTGGCATATAGCCATTCCCAACGCACTGAGTCGAAGGCCTTGGTGGCGTCAAGTGACGCAACCGCGTATCTCTGAGGCCTCTGTTCCGTGCTGTATATGATGTGATGCAACCTACGCAGGTTCTTCGTTATGGAGCGACCGGGCACATAACCCGTTTGGTCCTGATGGATCAGGTGGGGGATTACCCTTGGCAGCCTATTAGCTAGCAGGGAGGTTAGGATCTTGCAATCGACATTTAACATGGAGAGGGGCCTGTAGGAGCCGCAGTGCGATCCGTCTTTCCCGGGTTTCAGGAGGGGGATTATTACCGCTTCCCTCATGGAGTCGGGGAGGGCACCACGCTCGTAGGCTTCGTTAAACACCTGTGCCAGCAGTGGGGCCAAGGTCTCTTCGTACAATTTATAAAATTCCCCGGGGAGGCCATCAGTGCCTGGGATTTACCAGCCGGGAGTGATCTGATGATTACTTTGACCTCATCTGGGGTGATGGGTTCGTCCAGGATGTCCGTCATTTGAGGATCGAGCCTAGGAAGGTCTTTGTCGTCCAGGACATCCTCAATGTCGGAGTCGGCCATGGGTGGGGGTTTGGCGTATAATTTGCCGTAAAAGTCAGAGAACACTGAATTAATTTCAGTCTGGGTGTGCACTAGGGAGCCGTCTGGTTTGAGTACTTGGCAAATGGGTGTTCTGGGGGTCTCCTTCTTGTATAGCCAAGCCAGGAGTTTACCGGGTTTGTCACCTAGGGCATGGGTTCGTTCCAACGTGTTTGGCGTAGCTCAGCCTACCCAGGGACTCCCAAGTGCGTAAGGCAGGTTTGTTTTAGGTCAATTACTTTCTGGAAGTGTTCTGGGGACGGGTCTAGTCTGCCTTCCAGTTCTCCCAGCACCCTCTCTGCGTGTTCTAGGGAGGAAGTAACCGACCTTAGTGCTCCGCCCGCGGCTGCAATCATCTCCCCCCTCATGACCACTTTGTATGCCTCCCAGGCGGTGCCTATGTGTTTGACACTGTTGAGGTTTCTTTCCCAATAGTCCTCTGTCCTGTCCGCAATGTGTTCGCGGAGGGCTGTGTCTAGAAGGGCCTCAGCCCTGAGTCTCCAGGTGGGGACAGGGGGTCTACCCGGGTAGACCTCCCAGGTGGCCAATAGTGGGGAATGATCGGACAGCACTCTGGGCAGGTACTGAGCCCCGCCAAACATTGCCTGTTGTTCTAGGCTTACGAAAAGATAGTCAAGCCTAGTGTGGACCGCGTGTGGAGGGGAGTAAAAGGAAAACTCCCGCAGGTCTGGGTGTTGTTCTCTGCATAAGTCTCGGAGTTGTAACTGCTGTACCAGCCTGGACAGTATTTTGGCCGGCGGAGAGGGGCGTGTATGCTTATCGTCAGACCTGTCTTTCTGGGGGTCTAGGGTGCAGTTGTGGTCGCCCCCCCCCCCATATCATGGTTTGGTCCCTGCAAGGGCTGAGACGTGCATATAGGGAATGAAAGAAGGCTGTTGCGTCGTGGTTGGGTGCATAGGTGCTGACTAGGCATGTCTCTCTCCCTTCGATAGTGCCATCCTGCCCTCATTGTCTACTTTGGAGCTTACTAATCGAAAGGGGAAAGAGGGGTCTACCCAGATCAGGACACCTCTGGCATAGGAGGAGTAGGAGGATCCTACCAGAGTACCGCGCCAAGCTTTGGCCAGTGCCTTCAGTTTGTCCGACGTTAGGTGCGTTTCTTGAAGTAGGGCTATTTTGGTTTTACTTCTTTTGATGTAGGCGAGTATGAACGAAGCTGTTCATGCCTCTGACGTTCCACGTCAGGATTTTTATCGAGTCAGCCATGGGAATCAGGGGTTCTAGTGACTATATCAGGCCCACCCGGATGCACTGCATGTGGCGGGAGGTGCGTGGGGCTCGTATGAGTTCTAGGTGGTTCATGCATGTGGGTCCCAGCTGGGGTACCTGCGTCCTTTAACTTCTGCTCTGGTGACTGTAAGCCCATCCAGCGTAGGGTAGATGCCTCGTCCGTGCTGTCTAAGGTGGTTGTTGGTGGTCTTGGTTTTCCCCGATTCGGGCACTTAACAGCTGTGCCAACTTCCCCTGTCCCACCCCTCCGTAACTTTGAACTTCCCAAACATAAACCAGGTCGAGCGAGGTCTCCCTCACTATGACAGACCCGTTTCCGCTCCTTTAGACCGAACCTCGGTCGCATGGTGCCCTACGGGCGGGTATCTGAGTACCCTTAACAAGAAAGAGCTTCTGGGGGTAGGAGAGTGTTCGTCCGGGCGTCTCGTGTCGAGCAATCCAGTCAGCTGCGGTGTGTGTAGCCGTTCCTTGGTGGGGCCTCCGAGAGACATTGGGGCAAGGTGTAGCCATTGGGAGACGGGGCTCAGCGGGGTTGTCGCTTCCTGACTTCGATATCTGGGATCTGCTCCCTGTCCATCCAGTCCCGAGCCTCGGCAGGGGTATCGAAGAGGTAGGTTTTGTTGTTGCGTATCACCTTCAATCTGGAGGGGTAAAGGAGCATGTAGCGTAGACCGGCAGACTTCAGTCTAGCTTTGGTATGTATAAACAGTGCCCTCTTCATTTGAACCTGAAAAGTATAGTCTGGGTAGATGGATATCTTGGCTGAGCCCCTGCAGATCTGGCCGCCTGATCGCGCGAAGGCGAGGATGGTTTCACAGTCTCTGTAATTAAGTACTTTAGCGATCACTGGTCTGGGTGGGTTGCCTGGGGGGGGTTTCGATGTGAGGGATCGGTGAGCCCTTTCGATTGTGAAACCCTGGGAGAGTTCCCCTGCACCAATCTCCTGTAGTAGGAGGTTCTCGACGAAGTTCGTGGGGTCCGATCCCTCAATGCCCTCTGGAAGCCCCAGGATGCGAATGTTGTTACAGCGTGCGCGCCCTTCTGCCTCCTCGGCCCTGTCTTCCAGGTTTTTCACTTTTTGTCTGAGTACATCGACATCTTTGAGGAGCACAGTCTTGGCTTCAATGTTTTCGCGGACCTGGGCCTCCAGCGTATCTGTCCTGCCGGCCGAGGAGCGGACGTCTTGGCGTAGGAGGTTCAGGTCTATGGCAACTGCGTCAATTTTATGTTCCATGGCTGCTTGAGATTGTTTGATGGCTTCGAGGATCTGTGTGTTGCTTGGTTCCGATGTTGGCCCCGAGGGGTCGAGTAGATCTGCAGCGAGTGTCCCGTTCATGATCTCAGGCGCTATGGGCCCTGCCGCCGTGAAGGTATCAATGGTGGTCTGCCGTTGCTTGGCCCTTGCTCCTTTGGTAGACATATCAACTGGGGCTTCGCTGTTATAGGGGTGGCCAAGATGTGATGAGACGGAGGGGCAGTAAATACCCAGTGCCCGCACCCGTGGTTGATCCGTTGTGCGGGCGAGCAGCGGTAGAGGGCTGCAGTATGTTATGGGCAGCTCCGGAGGCTCAGAGGGACAGCTAGTGCGGAGGGACCAGGCCAGCAGTGGTCTTTAGTGTGCGCCGGGGGCCGCTTCTTTGAGTTTCCGAAACAGCTACGTCTGCTTGGCGCTTCGTGAAGGGGACACCGTGCCTATGTAGGGTGGAGGAGGGAGGGGGGTCGCCCCGTGGGCCAGCAATAACAGCCTGTATATATCAGTTGGGTTAGCCCCCCCCGCTCACCTCGAAGGATCTCCGACGCCCCGGCTCACGGTTCCGCGGTGGGTAGCGCCCTTATCCGGGACGTCTCAGGCTGGGCTCTGCATCCTGGTTGCGCCTCCTCTTATTCACGCACCCGACCTCACGGGTGCTTCGCAAGTCCCCCTCCGGCAGCTGAGCGTTGTGGCGCGGAGCAGCCTTAGAGTGCGGGCCGCCGCGCCGTGCTGGGTGAGGGAGCCGCCACCGCTGGATCGTGTCGCACGGTCTATAAGGCGAAGCCGGTCGCCCAGAGCCACGGGAGTCGACCCGCAGGTGCAGCGGGATGTTAGCCCTCGGTGAAGCGATTTGTGGGGTTCAGGACCCCCGAAAATGTGTTTAAGGCAGCTTATGATGGTCGCATCTGGCGGAGCCCGCAGAGCGAACGTTCTCTTCACATGGCGGTTAGCCACGCCCCCAGCTGACGAGAGCCTTGAGAGGTTGCAGACCTCAAAGGCTGCAGCAAAGTCATTGAGCGATGCAGTTCGCCAACCTCCGCCTTTTCATCCTAGGGGACAGCAATGGAGGGGAGGTTCTTTTCGATACTACTCGTCTTTTGGTAGATCGAGGGGAGCGGCCAGTCAAAGGGGCCAACCTAGGAGTACCAGAGGTGGAAAACAGGGTACTCGAGGTGCCAAGGCCGCTCGAGCAGTTGCCTCTTTCCCCCTCAGGCACTGCCGCAGCTGCTTCAGCTCAGTCATGGGGCCATGTCCCATGGTTCGCTGGTTGGGAGAAGGCTGGCGAAGAATCTTTTAGAATGGCGTGCCATTACTTCAGATGTGTGGGGTCTGGAGATCATAGCCCACGGTTACTGTTTTCCTTTCCGGCAGAGGCCTCCCGACAATCCACCAGGGGATCTGATCTGTCTTTGAAGAGTCCGGATCCGCTCATTGCGCAGGAAATCAAATCCCTGCTGGAGAAAGGTGCCATAGAACTGGTGCCTGTAGCAGAGAGGAACAAGGGATGGTATTGCCCATATTTTTTGATCTCGAAAAAAGATAGGGGATTGAGACCCATCATGGACTTGCGTGGTTTGAACAAGCTCCTCAGGAAGGACAAGTTCAAGATGGTTACTCTCTCTCAAGTCATCTAGGCCCTTCAACTTCAGGCCTGGTTGGTGTCTCTCGACATCAAGGACGCTTACTTTCATGTGCCGATTCATCCCAAGCACAAGAGGTACCTGAGGTTCGCGGTTGGCGACTCGCAGTTTCAGTTTCGGGTCCTGCCGTTCGGATTGACCTCCGCCCTGAGGGTCTTCACCAAGCTCATGGTGGTGGTGGCAGCGTATCTCAGGAAAGGGGGGATTCACGTCTACCCCTACCTGGACGATTGGTTGATCAGGGCACACTCTCCCGAGCAAGCCTGGATCATCTGCCAGTCACCTGCCACTCCTTTCACAAGTTGGGCTTCTCCCTCAACTTAAAGAAGTCCCACTTGACACCTACCCAGTGGCTCCAGTACATCAGAGCAGTGCTCAACACATCCCTGGGGCTGTGTTTTCCGCCCCAGGTGAGGGCTCATCACATTCTGCAGCTGGTGAACAAGTTTCAACATGCCCAGAGTCTCCCGGCGTTGGAGTTCTTGAGGTTGCTTGGCCTCATGGCATCCTGCATTCTCCTGGTGCCAGAGGCCAGGCTGAGGATGAGGTCTATGCAGCAAAATGCAGTGGTCGCAGTCCTCCGGCAGGATGTCTGATCCTGTTCAGGTGCCGCCCTCGGTCGCCCAGGATCTTCTGTGGTGGGCCGTCGAAGGCAATCTGATGAAGGGGGCTCCATTTTGGCTACCCTGGCCGGAGGTGACGATCGTGACGGACGCATCCCTCACGGGATGGGGAGCTCATGCCAACGAGTTGACAGTCAACGGTCGTTGGTCTCTGTCAGAGTCCAGATTCCATATCAATCTGTTGGATCTGAGGGCTGTCAGGTTAGCCCTGAAGGCTTTTCTGCCATCTGTGCGGGGGAAGACTGTCCTGATTCTGACGGACAACACAGTGGTCATGCACAACCTCAACAAAAAGGGGGGCAGGGTCTCTCCCTCTGTGCAGAGAGGCGATGCAGCTCTGGTTCTGGGCCATCCAGCAGGAAGTTTCGATCTTGGCAGTTCATCTGGCCGGAGACGAAAACGCGGTGGCAGAGCACGGTCTCTCACGAGTGGGAGCTGGCTCAGGAGATTCTCCTGGAGATCTTTGCCCTTTGCGGGACCCCAAAAGTGGATTTCTTCACCTCCAGTGTCAACCGGAAGTGCGAAAGATTCTGCTCGCGATAATTTCCTCAAAGTGGCGCCTTAGGGGACGCGTTCGTAGTGGAGTGGTCCTTCCCACTGCTGTATGCGTTTCCTCCAGTCCCCGTCATTCCGCAAGTGCTGCGTAGGTTAGAGGTTCGGTTCCCGAATGATCCTCATTGTTCCGGCATGGGCCAGGGGAACGTGGTACCCGGACCTTCTCGACATTTCCATCTGCCCTTCACGCCGTCTTCCCTACCGAGACGATCTGCTCTAACGGGAGGGGGGGGGTCAGGTTCTCCATCCAGAGGTCAAGTCCCTCAATCTTAATGCTTGGCTTCTGAAAGGTTGAGGTATAAGGGTTGCGATCTCCCTGAAGACGTGATGGAGGTGTTGCTTTCGGCCAGAAGGCCGGCAACAAAGTCCCTGTACCGTTGCCATTGGAGAAAGCTCTGCGACTGGTGCAGGGTTAAGAATGTGGATCCTTTTTCATGTGCCATTCCTGTGGTTCTGTCTTTTTTGCTTTCGTTAGCCCACAAGGGCCTGCAAGTGGGTACCATTAAAGGTTACCTGGCGGCGCTGTCCATATTTAAGCGCTCATATGAGGAGTGTTCTTATTTTAAAATTCCTTTGATTTCTCAGTTTCTGAAAGTGCTCACTAATGTGTTCCCACCGTTACCTTTCCAGGTGCCCGGTTGGGATTTGTACCTGGTTCTAAAATTCCTCATGGGAGCTCCGTTTGAGCCTTTACATTCTTGCCCTTTGAGACTGTTGACCTTGAAAACTGTATTTCGAGGGGATTTGGTCCTGCAACGTATTCCATATCTATGACAGTAATCACCACAGCTGTCCTGCTTCGGAAAATCTTTCTGCGTCCTGCGTCGATGACGTCAATACGCCGTCCTCGGACCACCTCCGACGGCCGACGTCACCAGATGTTATAAGTAGGACGCACGACGCCTGTAGCCTCAGTTCCGTTTTTTCCGCGAACGTGTTCGCTTCGGAGATCTCGGCGCGCCTCGACTGTTTGGAGTTTCTGTTCTTTCGGTTCTTCGAACCTGTTCGTTTGTAAAGTATTGTACGGGATGTCTTCCTCCCCGCGTCCGGGCTTCAAGAAGTGTGGGGACTGCGGGTCCAAGATGTCGGTGACGGACTCGCACAACGCCTGCCTCTGGTGCTTCGGGGAGGCCCACGAGACGGATGATTGTGTCGACTGCCAGTCGCTTACGTCCAAGGCCCTGCGGGAACGTTAGAAGAAGCTGTCGGTCGGTAAGGTGTCCAAGCCCCGGAAGGCGAAGTCCACTGGGCATTCGACGGACGATTCGAGGGGCGACTCTCCGCATTGTAGTCGTAAGTCTAGGGGGTCTTGGTCCCGGAGTGGGTCCCGCCACTCCTCTGCCTCTTCGAGGCACTCCCGGAAGCGCCATCATCGGTCGTCTTCCCCGTTCTCGTCCGAGGACTCCGCCCGTCGGCAGGTTTCTTATCCCACCAAGCGTTCCTCTCCGGAGGAATGGGCTTCCTTCGGGAAGAAAATGTTGGCGATTCTTGAATCGCAGGGCTGCGGTCCGTCCGCGCCTCCGAGAGGGGTCGGTCCTGACCGTACTGGAGACACCGCTCGTACGCCTTCAGACTCGGGTGGTCGGCACGATTCGCGGGAGAGGTCCCGCTCGGACAAGGGGAATCGTTCCAGTCATGCCTGTTCCAGTTCCCGGTCCTCGATGAGCTCAAGCCCGTGTGCACTTGTGAAGTCTTCGAAGAAGACGTCAACGCCGGTGGCGCCGAGGTCGTCGACAGACTCTCTCGAGGCTCCGCCTCTGAGGAAGTCGTCGACGCCATCGGCGCCCAGGCTGTCGAAGGACACGCTCGGGGCTCCACCCTCGAGGCCTGTGTCGAAGCCGTCGATGTCGGTGCCGCACTCGACGTCGACGCCGTTTCACCCGCCGCCCTCGACGCCTTTCGAGGCTGTGGTGTCGGAGGTACACCGTGGCACGGGGGAACCCCCCTAGAAAGGCTCTGGCCAAGGCAAAACATGTCTTTCTCCCGTATTCTTTGCCCCTTTCCAGCCTATGGAGTATATTGCCGATGTGGAAGAGGGTTCTGAAGATGGGTTGGTTCCAGACAGGGTGCCGGATGACATTCTTTCTGGTCATAGCCAGATTGAGGACTTGCATCCGTCACTGCGTGACGCCAGTGGTCTGGACACCTCTCTGGAGGTGGAGTTCTGTAGGCCTGAGCCTGGCACCCATGCCGAGTCCTTGTGCCGGCACCTTATGTCGAGGGTCACGGACTACTTGGGGTGGTCGGCACCCCCAGTTGATTTTGTGCAGGATGACCTGACGGATATCCTCGACCAAGGTCCATCCACTGACCCGGTACTGCCATTCCATATGGCTCTGCAAAGAAGGGTGGCAGCGGCTTGGACTGCTCTGGAGAGACTCCCGGCAGTGGGCAAGTCTTTGCCGCGAAAATACCACCCAGCCAGTAGTGACCCCTGCTACTTGACCATGTACCCCACTCCGGAGAGTTTGGTGGTACAGGCAGCTACGGCCCCAGCAAAGCAGGCGTCGTATCCTACCATCCCTCCTGATAAGGACGACAAGGGTTTTGATGGCTGGGCGAAGAAAGTGTTTTCTTCAGGCGGTATGGCTCTTCAGGCTGCCAACTCTGTATGTGCCTTGTCACGTTTCACGTACACTCTGTGGAACTGTATTTCATTAGCGGCTGAACTTATTCCCGAAGGGGACGAACGGGATGGTTTTCTTGCTATTATTCAAGATGGCAAGGATGTCATGTGTGAGTCCGTTCAGTCGGGTTTGGACATGGCAGACTGTCAGCCGGTCCATGGCGGCAAGCACCGTGATACGCAGGTTTGCGTGGTTGAGGAAGTCGGGGTTTGCTCTGGATGTGCAAGCCAGGCTCCTCAACATGCCCTTTGATGGTGAACATCTTTTTGGCAGCAAGGCTGACGAGAGCCTTGAGAGGTTGCAGACCTCCAAAGCTGCAGCGGAAGTCGTTGGGTGCTGCAGTCCGCCAACCTCTGCCTTTTCGTCCTAGGGGACAGCATTGGAGGGGAGGTTCCTTTCGTTATTACTCATCCTTTAGTAAAGCGAGAGGAGCTGCAAGTCAAAGGGGCAACCGTAGGAGTGCCAGAAGTGGAAAACAAGGTACTCGAGGTGCCAAGGCCGCGCAAGCAGTTGCCTCGTTGCCCTCGGGCAACGCCGCAGCCGCTCAGTCATGAGGCCCATGCTTCGCCGGTTGGGGGAAGGCTGGCGCAGCATCTTGAAGAATGGCGTGCCATTACTTCAGATGTGTGGGTTCTGGAGATCATAGCCCACAGCTACTGTCTTCCTTTCCGGTAGAGGCCTCATGACAATCCACCAGGGAATCTCTCTTTGAAGAGTCCGAATCCGCTCCTTGCGCAGGAAATTCAATCCCTGCTGGAGAAAGGCGCCATAGAACTGGTGCCTGTAGTGGAGAGGAACAAGGGATGGTATTCCCCTTCTTTTTTGATTTCGAAGAAAGACTGGGCATCGAGACCCATCATGGACTTGCGCGGTTTGAACAAACTCCTCAGGAAGGACAAGTTCAAAATGGTTACTCTCTCTCAAGTCCTCAGGCCCTTCAACTTCAGGACTGGTTGGTGTCTCTCGACCTCAAGGACGCTTATTTTCATGTGCCGATCCATCCCAAGCACAAGAAGTACCTGAGGTTTGCGGTTGGCGACTCGCATTTTCAGTTTTGGGTCCTGCCGTTCGGATTGACCTCCGCCCGAGGGTTTTCACCAAGCTCATGGTGGTGGTGGCAGCGTATCTCAGGAAAGGGGGGGATTCACGTCTACCCCTACCTGGACGATTGGTTGATCAGGGCGTGCTCTCCCGAGCAAGTCCTGGATCATCTGTCCGTCACCTGCCACTCCCTTCACAGGCTGGGCTTCTCCCTCAACTTAAAGAAGTCCCACTTGACGCCAACTCAGTGGCTCCAGTACATCGGAGCAGTGCTCGACACGTCCATGGGGCAGTGTTTTCCTTCCCAGGTGAGGGCTGATCACATTCAGCAGATGGTGTTCAAGTTCCAACATGCCCAGAATCTCCCTACGTTCGAGTTCTTGAGATTGCTCGGCCTCATGGCATCCTGCATTCTTCTGGTGCCAGAGGCCAGCTTGCGGATGAGATCTTTGCAATGGGTGTTAGGGAGAATTCTCTGTTAAGGCTAATGTCCCAAACCTAGTGAGTCCCACAGCAGCTTTGCTGGATTTTTTGAGGTTTATTTTTTCTCCTGCTAAGAGTGAGACTCTTTTTCTCCGCTCTTAGACATGATTTGAGATATCCTTTGACTTTGGAATGTGTTTTATGGGTTATGGGGTCTTTTACTCCATAGGGCTTCATGTGTTTTGGTATGTGTTACACAGCACCCTCCGTGCTGTAACACAGGGGTGTCATAGTGAGCCCCAAACATAGACTCCGTACCCTGGGACTGACTACTGTCTCCCAGGGCATGTAAAATCACCATTGGCTTTACTAGTCCTAAATTGTGAACAGAACCAGTACAAACCATCATATTGTGGGCGTGCTGGTAGGGGCAATTCGATTGCCCCTGGGTCTGTTTGAGGGGGCACTGTCCAGTCCCCCCTGATCGAGTTTTGGCTGGTTGCAGCGGATACTACTTTTTATATTCAACCGCGAATATATTCCTATGGGATTTTCCCATTGTTCGAGGCTAATACTTTTTAATATAGCCTCAAACATACCGCCGGTTTATTTATTTAATATTAATTCACTGGTTGGTATTTTTTGCCAGAACTCGGTTCCAAAAGGGCGTTTGTGTTCGCTTCTGTGACTCCAACCCAAGTCGAGCCCTTTGTTCCACTTTTCGGCGGGCTTCTCCGCAGAAGCCTCCAAAAGTGCTGCCAATCTGTCTGGGTACCACAGGGGGTGTGGGAGGAGGTTTAGGCACCCTGGACTGAGTTGCCTCGGCAACTCGAGTCGCACTCTTGTGTGATTGGCCCAGTGGTGAGCCGCCTTAGCATGTTTGAGTGACAGCTAGGCTGAGTGGGGGTTTTCTGCATAAAAGCAGGGCTTTGGGGACTGGGACTTCAGACGTCGCCACAGGACCAAAGAATCCGAAGAGGGAGAAGCTGAGCCGACCTGCAACGACGACACCACCGGTGGAGCCCTGCTGAACCGACTCACCACTTCTTCCAACGACAGAGATCTTCATCCCGAAGAGTCTCCTTCCTTTGACTGGTGGGGATAACCAGTTTGCCTGCATCTCGTGGCCGCCTTGCCTGTGCCAAGCACCCCGGCAACCGGGATACCACATTTCCACTACCGCGAATAAAAGGGTAGTACCTTTTTACCGGAGAACTCCGTGGCTGGTTTCTTCCCTGGCAGTGCAACGACCTTCAGCTTTCCTCCACGTCGAGATCATCTCTTCCTCTGGACGACGCCACGACTTGCACCCACTGCCAGGAGCAACTGCCCCCGCTGGAGGATTCTCTCCACTTTTAAGGTACTGTGTCCGCCTGGCCTCCCTCGCAATGGTCTGTGTGGGGTGTCTAGTAAATCCTCACTTGGGTCGGCCCTAGGCTGGCTAACTGAACTTTTCTGAGCTGACCTGATTCCTTTTTCAAACTCTCTGCAAGACTTTCCAAGCCTTTTAAACTGTGTGATCTTAGGCGCATTGGTGTTCTACTCTCTCCAAGAGGGAGCCTGGCCTCTTAACCTTTTTGCTCACAAGTAAACTTTGACTTTCCTGCCTTGCTGAGTGCTTCTAAAATATTGTGTTGTCGCCTGTTCCCAATTTCTGCCTTTTCACTCCCTTTTTCTTAAACCTATTGGAGTGCCATCTTTAGTTAAGCGCTCACCTCAGTCTGGAAATAAGTGGTGTTAACTAAGACTTGTCTAATAAGGAATAAGGGAAGTATATATAATAATAGTGACTGTGTTTTTGAACTTGCTTACAATAATAGTGCTAGAGTATTTCTAAGTGTGTCTTTAAATAAATAATTATATACTTGATACCAAAGCTCTGGTCAGTGTTTGCTTGTGCTACTGTACTTTGGTACCTATCTTGTATACTCTATATACTGTCTAAAGCTTCTTGAGAGAAGTCTGGCTGCTCAGCCACAGCTACCAGGTAAATCTGGGTGGTACAGACTGCTACCAATTGGGTTTACTGCCAACACCTGTAGTCTTAAGCCTTTTGCAGTGGTCCCTAAGGGAACTGCACAGGTTTCTGCCTAACAATGGGCACTCAAGCTCAAGTGGTCTCAGTCCTCCGGCAGGATGTCGGACCCTGTTCAGGTGCTGTCCTCGGTTGCCCAGGACCTTCTGTGGTGGGCCGTCGAAAGGCAATCTGATGAAGGTGGC
Source organism: Ambystoma mexicanum (assembly GCF_040938575.1). Classification (NCBI taxonomy): domain Eukaryota; kingdom Metazoa; phylum Chordata; class Amphibia; order Caudata; family Ambystomatidae; genus Ambystoma; species Ambystoma mexicanum. Next base: position 185,521,350 of record NC_090926.1, read on the forward strand.
TCCTTGTTGGCTACACTGGCCGGAGGTGACGATCGTGACAGACGCATCCCTCACGGGATGGGGAGCTCATGCCAACGAGTTGACAGTCAGCGGTCGTTGGTCTCCGTCGGAGTCCAGACTCCATATCAATCTGTTGGAGCTGAGGGTCGTCAGGCTTGCCCTGAAGGCTTTTCTGCTGACTGTGCGAGGAAAGAATGTCCTGATTCTGACGGACAACACAGTGATATGATATGATATGGCATTTGTAACGCGCCTATATACAAGTGTTTTAAGGCGCGACGAGGCAGGGGGGGAACAAGGGGAAGACAGACAACGATCCTACTAGGCCAGGTGTCATTCAGATCGTGCAAGTGCAGGGGTGGGGGGAAGGGAAAAGGGGAAGGGGAGGGGGGGGGGAAGTGCAGTACAAGGTAAGTAGCATAAAAAATAATAAATAAGGCCAGCTGGTGGCAAGTGCAAGGTAGATGAACAAGTGCTGGGAAGGGGGGGGGCTGTAAGGATACAGTGAAAGTCCCGCAGTGCAGGGGGGTGCCAGGGAGGCAGTGCAAGTGGAAAGTGGCTGGGCCCTGGACCGAGGTCACTGAGTGGCCCAGTTGCAGATTCAGAGCAGATTCAGTGAAGAATTAAAGCTGTTCAGCAGGGGAGAGGGAGAGAGAAAGCAGAAGCAAAGCAGAAGGTTTTGAGGTGCTTCCGGAACCGGAGGTGGTTCTCCTCTGGCCATGTACTACCGCAACAAAAAGGGGGGGGGCAGGGTCACTTCCTCTGTGCAGGGAGGCGATGCAGCTCTGGTTCTGGGCCCGCCTTCCTTTCTTCCGAAGGTGGTGTCGGAATTTCATTTAAGCCAGAAGGTTATTTTTCCGGCATTTTATCCTCCTCCACATCCTGGTAAGGAAGAGGAGAGGCTCCATAGGCTGGATCCTAGGAGAGCTTTAAGCTTCTTCATTTCCCGGGGTCAGAGTGGACAATCAACTCTTTATTGGTTACGCTGGAAGGCGTTTGGGACAAGCTGTTACTAAGCAGACTTTGTCTCGATGGATCATCTTGGCAATTTCCGAATGTTATTGCTTGGCGGGTAAGGACCCTCCGGTAGGCTTACTGGGCCATTCTACCAGGGGTATGGCTGCCTCTACTGCTTGCAGAGGGGTGTTTCCATTCGTAACATCTGTGATGCAGCCACCTGGGCTTCGGACCATACTTTTGTACGTCACTACTCCCTCGATTCTATCCGGGGGCAGGATCTGGCCTTTGGCAAGGAGGTCCTTTACTCTGCAATTTGATTGGGCATTCTAAATTTGTATATTCTAAATTCTTTTCCCTCTTCCTTACGTTGGTACTGCTTTGGGAGTCTGTCATAGATATGGAATATGTCGGAGTACCCAATCCCCTCGAAGAACAAGTTAATCTCTTACCTGGTAACGTTCTTTCGATGGGATGGTCCGACGACGTATTCCATATCGCTCCCTCCCTGCCTACCCCGCTACAGAATTTCTTATGCGATTGCAGCTTACGTTTCCGCAAGGCTTTCTGTGGTCATACTGGCAGAAGATTGGTGCCACACATTCTGGGAAAAAACTACAACTGAGGCTACGGGCATTGTGCGTCCTACTTATAACATCTGGTGACGTCGGCCGTCAGAGCAGGTACTCGAGGACGGTGTATCGACGTCATCGACGCAGGACGCAGACGGCGAAAGATTTTCCGAAGCAGCACAGCTGTGGTGATTACTGTCATAGATATTGAATACGTCGTCGGACCATCCCATCGAAAGAACGTTACCAGGTAAGACAGTAATTTGTTCTTTTAGTTTCAGTTACTTCCGCTCGCAGAGTGAGTGAGTTGCAGGCACTTTCCGTTAATCCTCCCTTCACTGTGTTCCTTAAGGACAGAGTTTTCCTTAGGGTTCTTCCTTCTTTTCTCCTGAAAGTTGTCGGAATTTCATTTAAGCCAGAAGGTCATTCTTCCGGCGTTCTATCCTCCTCCGCATCCTGGTAAGGAAGAGGAGAGGCTCCATATGTTGGATCATAGGAGAGCTTTAAGTTTCTACATCTGACGCATGTCCCAGGTCAGAGTGGATGATCAACTCTTTGTAGGATACGCTGGAAGGCGTTTGGGACAAGTTGTTACTAAACAGACTTTGTCTAGATGGATTATCTTGACAATTTCTGAAAGTTAACGCTTGGTGGGTAAGGACCCTCTGGTAGGCTTACAGGCCCATTCTACTAGAGGTGTGGCTGCCTCTATTGCCCTGCAGAGGGGTGTTCCCATTCGTAACATTTGTGAAGCAGCCACATGGGCCTCTGTCCATACTTTGGTTAAACACTACTCCTTGGATTCTATCCATGGGCAAGATTTGGCCTTTGGCAAGGCGGTCCTCTATTGTGCAATTTAATTGGGCATTCTAAAATTCAAAATTCTTTCTGCATCTCCTAACGTTGGTACTGCTTTGGGAGTCTGTCATAGATGTGGAATACATCGGAGGAACCAATCCCTTCGAAGAACAAGTTACTTTCTTACCTGGTAACATTCTTTCGATGGAATGTTCAGACGACGTATTCCACATCGCTCCCTCCCTACCTGCCCCTCTACAGAATTTCTTATGCGATTGCAGATTTCGTTTCCGCAAAGGCTTTCCCTAGTCATTCTGGCAGAAGATTGGTGCCACACGTTCAGGGGGAAAAAACTACAACTGAGGCTACGGGCGTCGTGCGTCCTACATATAACATCGGGTGACGTCAGCTGTTGGAGGAGGTCCTCGACAGGGCGTATCGATGTCATCAACGCAGGACGCAGACGCCTAAAATTTTCCAAAGCGGCACAGCTATGGTGATTACCTGTCGTAGATGTGGAATACGTCATCGGAACATCCCATCGAAAGAACGTTACCAGGTATGAAAGTAACTTGTTCTTTGTAAGTGTGCTCGGATGCCAGTAAAGGCTTAAGATTGCCAAGCTGCGAGCATCTGCCTGATTGGGCTCTCCAGGACAGGAGGAGGAGACCAGCTCGCTATAATCTCCTGGGCAAATAGATTGCCAAAGGGCACACCAATCAGGTTGAGGCCGCGCCCACATTTATTTCCATATAGAAGGCCTGATGTTGGACTTGAGGATTGCCAGCTATCCATCTAAACAGGGCTCTTGGCTAAGCCAGTCTCCTGAAAACACATTAAGTCGTAGACTCCCAGGATCACATTGTTTTTTGTCGTGAATTGCCCAAACCCTCTAGTGTGCATGATGCCATCCTTAATTGTCTAACGTGGCGCCCCTTGGGCAGCTACGATATATTATTACTGGCCAGTGTCCCCGACGGCCATGTCCAAGCAACCTATCTAGGGCACCGGGCTCGTACCAACTCTATCTCTCTTGGCAGTCCGCCGTTGTTAGTGGGTACTCTGAAGTTCAGGTTGGTTCTTCCTGAGCAGTGAAGTTGGCTGTTCTTGTGAAGTATTACTGATGGTTGATTTACACTGTGTTTCTACCTTGTGTTGTTCTACATTAGATTTCCCCGGTTGGTCTACTTGCTGCTTGTCGTTTTGCATTCATTTTCCCTGGTATGGTTGACGATTGGGTGTGCATCGTGTACGGTCAAAACCCAACCTTTGTAAACTTTCAGCTGCCTCCAACAGCATACCTTTCACAACCAGGCAAGTTGTGTTAATGGAGACACTATCCGTACTTGTCTTGTCTACAAATTTGATAAATCTTAAGTCGTCGGATATAATTTGGGGGAGGTTTGGGATGCATTGCTGCAAGTTAATTACACATTTCCGGTTTAATATCAGTTTGTCCCCTCTGTTGACAGTTATCTCCAATTTCACTCTGCGGGCAGTTTTGCCCCTTGATGATCAATCTTGCGCCATAGGGCCCCGTAGCCGGCCCGTCCCATCTCAGCTGTTATTTTTCAGACAAAGGCCTGTCGGTGGTGCGGGCACGGTGGTGTATTGTGGAAACCCTACCGTTTCCATAAATACTGACACCTTGATGAACCTGATTTCATGAAGTAGTTGTATCTGACGGAGCACCTATCTTATGTCTGGTCCCTTCTCCCACAAAGTCAGGACTTGAGTAAGAGGTCAGTTGAACATTATTGAATGGGTAGTCTTGCCCCTTGGACAGCCCTGCACACTTGTGTTTTTACACGTCTCTGTGCCTTTTTTCATCCAGGGTTAAAAATTCATGCGAGTCTTCCATCCTCACTGTATTCGGCCCTTGCTCAAGGGGTTGGCCGTTGGTCCGGCAGACTTTTAAGACTGGCAACGTTTTGAATAGTTCGGATTGTGAGCTGTGCTCCTCTTTTGAATATACTGAGAGGTTCATTAAAACATCAGAGTTGAATTAATCTTCCACCCTTTCCTGGCCCATGGGTCAGCTACAATCAGCAAGGGATGGATGGTTTTTGCCACTTAGGCTGTAGTTGCATCACCATTTTGCTCCACTGGGACATTTCTAGATATTTACGAGAGTCCTTAGATTTGACCCCATGATCAACTTCCTGTGCTGGCTGGCTTGTCAGCAGCCAATCTTAAATTTGTTCTCCTTTCTGCCTTTGGTCAAAGATGAGGTATTCCTTATTTGTGGTGCTGTTGCTTGTTTTTTTACTGGCAACTGGACATGGGCTTCAATGTCAACATTGATAGGTCCTTCACCCATATCTGTCTCTTCCTCAAGGGATTCTGTGATGGCACAGTCAGCAGACTCGTGGTTAAGATTCATTGGTAGAATATTTCCTTGAACGTCAGGATTCTGACAGTCATGACAGGCCACGGATGTCTGTGCATACTGGTCCCGCTTGACCACCTCCTCCTCCTCCCTGATTACAGATGCGTTACAGGGGGTCTTTCTATAAATAGTCGTTTGGAATGCACCATGGCCGTCAATGTAGTGTTCCTTCAAGGTGTCAATTAGGGCCTCATATAATTTGGTGAAGGGTGCCAATGCAATAGTTATTGAGGACATTGGGGTTAGGATGTCTGGCTTGGCCGGTTGCAGTGGGGGCTGGGAGGGGCAGATCAGGGGCGTTCAGTCTCTGACTGTCGCTCTACCACATGTTGATCTCTTAGTGGAAGATTCTGAACTGGAAGAGGAATTCAAGATGCTTTGGTGAGGGTGGCCCGAGGGATTGATTCCAGGGGTCTGCGCATTAGTTCCCACCTGGACTCTTTTCCTCTCTAAACCCGAGTTGTTTATGTTCCCTTCCGATACTCGTCCCTTTCCCATACTTTCAGTAACAGACACCTGTCTTTCGGGTACGGACCGGGTAGATCTCTCAAATCCACACCTGCTATCCTTCTGGCCTTGGAGGGGCTTGTCGAGGGGTTTTCTACTAACAGTGTTGCTAGTCCCTACCACCCCTACACCTGTGGGCTTTGACTGGACCGAGGTTTGTTGCGTTGTCGGAACTGTCTGGTTTGTATGGTAAGTACTTGCCTTTTGGTGCCTCAGTGATGACCCTGTCGTGAGTTGGCTGCCACTACTTGTTGGCAGTGACCTCTTGTCAGGGTCACACGCCTCCTTTGGGAATCTGGGGCGTAAGGGAGAGGTTGAGGCCATCGCCCGCTCCTTCCAAAAGTTCAGCGTCAGACATTTCTCCTGTTTCAAAGACATTCCTCCCTGTTGTTTTTGGCTTAGATTGGTAAAACGTTGCTATCTTTGAATTAAGCAAAACCATGCTCGCCACCTTATTTTTGCTTGGACGAGAAATGATTGAAGTAGTTACTGAAGCAGCTGTTTCGAGTCGAATTTCCAGCATCAGCGTGGTGTCTTCGACAGGATCTACAACAGGATCTGAAGTGTCTACCCAGACCCCATTTGGAGTTGTTTTTAAATTATCAGAAGGGCTATGTGGACGCTCTGGTGCGGCGCACTGGTTGTTTTCTCAAACCACATGTGTGTCAGAGGGCTCAAATAAAGGACGACCTGGACCCTCTGCAGCCATCATTTCCGAGGTATCTCCAGTTGTCCGTTCTAATGCCGGTAATATGCTCCACTTTGGGGAGGCAATAAACAAATCTCGGACAAACAAGGGACACTCTTTGTTGTGTACCTGGGCCGTGATTTGCTTCTGCCGCAGGGGTGGGGGGGGAGTGACCCGAGGCAAGCTGCAAGTCACTTTGACCTTTCAAATCAGGAGGCCTTGACCGCGCCCCAAACTCCGGGAATGTTAAGCTACCAGTACTCGGTAAAAGGGAACCAAAATCGTTTGCCAAGGACTCTTCACTCAAACTGACCACATCCTGTGTACTGACCAGGGCGGTGTTATAGATTGCTAGGGGTAAATGTAGTGTCAACGGCGAATCCTCTATATCGGATTTCTTAATAGTCTCAGGCATGGCTTCCGGCATAGCCTGCTCCTCTGTGACTAAGCAGGAGTAGAAGCCGTTATAGCCACCAAATGGGGGGTGGGGCCCGCAGGCTTCAAAAGAGTGAGGTTGGTTCCAAGAGTTGCTTGAGGTAGCGGCCATTGCGGCTAGGAGTGGTAAGGCAATAGTTGCGCGTGCACCTTCAGCTAAGTGGTCAGGATTAGCGGTTAAAGACATGTTAAAAGATGCAACCTTCACGTTGCGCTTACCAAGCTACAGCTTTGCCTTTGCGGTGACACCCTATTTGGATTGGTGTGTTGGAAGGGCAGACGTTGTCCCCCTGCTGCTGCCTAGTGCTTCGGAGTGTCCTACCCTCGTCCATCCGGGCAGCTTATGTGCCCCGTTGGCCTCCTATAGGCTGTGCACAGTGTTTGGCTCCTGCTCCCACTCACATAACCACAGCTGAAAGCCAAAGAACCAAATACCAAGTCCCCAAAACAGCAGAGTGTAAAAAAGTTAAAAAAACACACAAATCACAGCAACCCGCTCCCAATGTAACAGCCTGCTTCCCTACTCCCTGCTCACGTAGTAGTGGGAGGCTAGAGGAATGGTCCTCTCAGCATGCTCTCTGGATCGTTAAGCCGCACCGCACAGTACAAGAACTGAGGGACTGAGAGACTCCAGCGGCCGCTTCCGACAATGTGTCTCTCTGAAGTTTAAATATGTAAATGAGTTTCAGGTGCACGTAGAGGGAGAAGGAGAAGCGGACTATGCTGTAGTGGCGGCAGCAGGACTATGTGGGAGACGGTGTGGAAGCAGAGGCAGCTTGGCCGTGCAGAGAATGTGCAGTGGGAAGTGACTGAAGGAAGCTACGCCGTGTGGGAGACAAGCTCCCAACATGCCTTAAGTGCTCCGGGGATCACACAGAGCTGTCAGAACTCCTGTGTTGGACTGCGCGTACCGCGGAAGTCAGATTTGAGCGGACATGAGCATAGAGGGAAACGAAGAGCTCTGCAGCAGCACCCGCGAGTCAGAAGGAAAAGCCAAGGTATACCAGTGAATTGGCCTGAAGCAGGAGACCCCAGGCCGCTCCAAAAGAGACCGCTAGGTGTAAATATAGTATTTTATTTTTACATGACATAAGGCAGACTCTGCACAACTCTTCTAACACAGGATAGCAATTAGGTTACAATTGTAAACCTCATTGCCAAAGCTGTAGAAGAGTAATACCAAGGCGAACTGGGCACAACTCTCCTAAAAAGGGATACCAGTTGGGAGACCATTGCAGCCTACATTGCCAGCAGCCAAGAGGTTGCCAAAATATAAAAGAATAGCTGAATGAGAAAATCCCTCCTTGTAGGAGACATCAAGGGGGGGAGAAAACTGTAACCTTCATTACCTACAGCCAAAATGCAATGAAAGACTTATTACAGAGACAGCAAGGCAGCAACTTCCCTTTTATGGAATACTAATTTGGGAAGAGCTGCAACCTACTTGCAACCTACTTTGTTAAAAATCAAGAGACTATAAAGTGAAACAAGTTTTGTTTAGTCCTCCTCGCCCATAATCCAGGTGTAGTGTGTTTTGGAACAAGCATTACCACCGAGTACAATTGTAGTAGTAGTAGTAGTTTTATCCTGACAGGCGAGTGAACCAGGAAAGGGACCAATAGTATTAAGTCACTGGCAGCCGAGTATACCAGGAAAGAAGAAGCTGATTTAAAGTACTGCGGTTGTGGTAAAAAGGTGTGTTGGAAAAGAAGAACAAGTTACTTTCTTACCTGGTAACGTTCTTTCGATGGGATGGTCCGACGACGTATTCCATATCTATGACATGTAATCACCACAGCTGTGCTGCTTCGGAAACTTTTTTGGCGTCTGCGTCCTGCGTCGATGACGTCGATACGCCGTCGTCGAGGACCTCCTCCGACTTCATCCGATGTGATAAGTAGGACGCACGACGCCCATAGCCTCAGTTGTAGTTTTTTCCCCCAGAACGTGTGACATAAGTCAACTGCCAGTCAGACACAAAGCCTTGCGGAACGTAAGCTGCAATTGCAAAAGAAATTCTGCAGCGGGGAAGGCCGGGCGGGAGCGATATGGAATACGTCGTCGGACCATCCCATCGAAAGAACGTTACCAGGTAAGAAAGTAACTTGTTCTTCGAGGGGATTGGGTCCTCCGACGTATTCCATATCTATGACAGACTCCCAAAGCAGTACCAAAGCAAGGAGGAGGGAAAGAATTTAGAATAGCCAATCAAATAGCAGAGCAAAGGACCGCCTTGCCAAAGGCCAGATCCTGTGCCCGGATGGAATCAAGGGAATAGTGACGTACAAATGTATGTACTGAAGCCCAGGCGGCTGCATCACAGATGTTGCGAATAGGAACACCCCTCTGCAGGGCAGTAGACGCAGCCATACCCCTGGTAGAATGGGCCCGCAAGCCAGCCGGTGGGTCCTTACCCGCCAAACGGTAGCACTCCGAGATGGCCAAAACAATCCAGCGAGACAAAGTCTGTTTCGTCACAGCTTGCCCAAAACGCTTTCCAGCGTAACCAATAAAGAGTTGATCATCCACTCTGACCCGGGACATGCGGGAAACATAAAAGCTCAAAGCTCTCCTAGGATCAAGCCTATGGAGCCTCTCCTCTTCCTTACCAGGATGCGGAGGAGGATAGAATGCCGGAAGAACAACCTTCTGGGCCAAATGAAATTCCGTCACTACCTTCGGAAGAAAAGAAGGACGAACTCTAAGGACAACCCTGCCCTTGTGAAATACAGTGAAGGGAGGCTTAACCGAAAGTGCCTGTAACTCACTCACTCTGCGAGCGGAAGTAACCGCAACTAAAAACACAGTTTTCAGAGTTAACAGCCTCAAAGGGCAAGAATGCAAAGGCTCAAACGGAGCACCCATAAGAAACCTAAGAACCAAGTTTAAATCCCAACCGGGCACCAGGAAAGGTGACGGAGGGAACACATTAGCGAGCCCTTTCAGGAACTGTGAAATCAAAGGGATTTTAAAGTAAGAACACTCCTCAGACGAGCGCTTAAAGATGGACAGCGCCGCCAGGTAACCCTTAACGGTACCCACTTGCAAGCCCCTGTGGGCCAAAGAAAGCAAAAAGGACAGAACCATGGGGATGTTGCATGCAAAAGGATCCACATTCTGAACTCTGCACCAGTCGCAGAACTTACGCCAACGGCAACGGTACAGAGACTTTGTTGCCGGCCTTCGGGCCGAAAGCAACACCTCCATCACGTCCTCAGGGAGGTCCCAATCCATATACCTCAACCGTTCAGAAGCCAAGCGTGAAGGTTGAGGGATCTGACCTCTGGATGGAGAACCAGACCCCCCTCCCGTGAGAGCAGATCGTCTCGGTAGGGAAGACGACGTGGAGGGCAGATGGATAAGTCGAGAAGGTCCGGGTACCACGTCCTCCGAGCCCACGCCGGGGCAATGAGGATCATCCGGGAACCGAACTTCCGCAACCTCCGCAGCACTTGCGGGATGACGGGGACTGGAGGAAACGCATACAGCAACGGGAATGACCACTCCACCACGAACGCGTCTCCTAAGGCTCCTTCTGGAGGAAATTCCCGCGAGCAAAACCTATCGCACTTCCGGTTGACACTGGAGGCGAAGAGGTCCACTTGAGGGGTCCCCCAAAGGGCGAAGATCTCCAGGAGAATCTCCTGAGCCAACTCCCACTCGTGAGAGATTGCGCTCTGCCTGCTCAGAGCGTCCGCCGTCACGTTTTCGGCTCCGGCCAGATGAACTGCAGAGATCGAAACTTCCTGCTGGATGGCCCAGAACTCGAGCTGCATCGCCTCTCTGCACAGAGGAAGTGACCCTACCCCCCCCCTTTTTGTTGAGGTAGTGCATGGCCACTGTGTTGTCCGTCAGGATCAGGACAGTCTTCCCTCGCACAGACGGCAGAAAAGCCTTCAGGGCTAGCCTGACGGCCCTCAGCTCCAACAGATTGATATGGAGTCTGGACTCCGACGGAGACCAACTACCACTGACTGTCAGCCCGTTGGCATGAGCTCCCCATCCCGTGAGGGATGCATCCGTCACGACCGTCACCTCCGGCCAGGGAAGCCAAAATGGAGCCCCCTTCATCAAGTTGCCTTCGACGGCCCACCACAGAAGGTCCCGGGCGACCGAGGACGGCACCTGAACCGAGTCCGACATCCTGCCGGAGGACTGCGACCATTGCGTCTTGAGTGCCCACTGCAAAGACCTCATCCGCAGGCGAGCCTCTGGCACCAGAAGAATGCAGGATGCCATGAGGCCGAGCAACCTCAAGAACTCGAACGCTGGGAGTGTCTGGGCATGCTGAAACTTGTGCACCATCTGCTGAATGTAAAGAGCCCTCACATGGGGAGGAAAACACTGCCCCAGGGAAGTGTCGAGCACTGCTCCGATGTACTGGAGCCGCTGTGCTGGTGTCAAATGGGACTTCTTCAAATTGAGGGAGAAGCCCAGCCTGTGAAGGGAGCGACAGGCGATCGATAGATGATCCAGGACTTGCTCGGGAGAGCTCCCCCTGATCAACCAATCGTCCAGGTAGGGGTAGACGTGAATCCCCCCTTGCCTGAGATGCGCTGCCACCACCACCATGAGCTTGGTGAAAACCCTCGGGGCGGAGGACAATCCGAACGGCAGGACCCGAAACTGAAAGTGCGAGTCGCCAACCGCGAACCTCAGGTACTTCTTGTGCTTGGGATGGATCGGCACATGGAAGTAAGCATCCTTGAGGACGAGTGACACCAACCAGTCCTGAAGCTGAAGGGCCTGGAGGACTTGAGAGAGAGTAACCATCTTGAACTTGTCCTTCCTGAGGAGTTTGTTCAAACCGCGCAAGTCCATGATGGGTCTCAATCCCCCCGTCTTTCTTTGAAACCAAAAAATAAGGGGAATACCATCCCTTGTTCCTCTCCGCTACAGGCACCAGTTCTATGGCGCCTTTCTCCAGCAGGGCTTGAATTTCCTGCGCAAGGAGCGGATCCGGACTCTGCAAAGAGAGGTTCCCCGGTGGATTGTCGCGAGGCCTGTGCCGAAAAGGAAGACAGTAGCCGTGGGTAATGATCTCCAGAACCCACACATCTGAAGTAATGGATTGCCACTCTACAAGATGCTGCGCCAGCCTTCCCCCAACCGGCGAACCATGGGACATGGCCTCACGACTGAGTGGGAGCGGCTGCGGCGTTACCTGAGGGCAAAGAGGCAACTGCCCGAACGGCCTTGGCACCACGGGTACCCTGTCGTCCACCTCTGGTACCCCTGCGTTGGCCTCTTTGACTGCCAGCTCCTCTCGCTCTACTGAAGGATGAGTAATAGCGAAAGGAACCACCCCTCCACTGCTGTCCCCTAGGACGAAAAGGCGGAGGTTGGCGAACTGCAGCGCCCAACGACTTCGCTGCAGCTATTGAGGTCTGCAACCTCTCAAGGCTCTCGTCAGCCTTGCTGCCAAAAAGGTGTACACCATCAAAGGGCATGTTGAGGAGCCGGGACTGCACATCAGGAGCAAACCCCGACTTCCGCAACCACGCGAACCTGCGTATCACGGTGCTCGCCGCCATGGACCTACTGACGCATTCAGCCAAGTCCAGACCCGACTGAACGGACTCACACATGGCATCCTTACCATCCTGGACCATAGAAAGGAAACCATCCCGTTCATCCCCTTCGGGAATACGTTCAGCCGCTAACGCAACACAGTTCCACAGAGTGTGCGTGAAACGTGACAAGGCACAAATGGAGTTGGCCGCCTGAAGCGCCATACCACCAGAAGAAAACACTTTCTTCGCCCAGCCATCAAAACAATTGTCGTCCCTATCAGGAGGGATGGTAGGGTACGACGCCTGCTTTGCCGGGGCCGTGGCCGCCTGCACCACCAAACTTTCCGGAGTGGGGTGCCTGGTCAAGTAGCAGGGGTCGCTACTGGCTGGACGGTATTTACGCGACAAGGATCTGCCCACCGCCGGGAGACTCTCCGGAGCATTCCAAGCCGCCGCCACCCTTCTCTGTAAAGCCATATGGAACGGCAGTACCGGGTCAGTTGGGGGACCAACATCAAGGATGTCCGTCAGATCATCCTGCACAAACTCCCCTGGGGGAGCAGACCATCCCAGATACTCAGACACCCTAGCCATAAGGCGCCGGTACGAGGAATCGGCATGGGAGCCAGGCTCAGGCCTACAAAATTCCACCTCCGGAGAGGTGTCCAGTCCACTGGCATCATGAAGTGACTGCCTCAAATCGTCAAACTGACTATGGCCCGAGACAATGTCATCTGGCACCAGACTAGGAACCAGGCCATCAGAATCCTCATCCGCCTCCGAAATATATTCCAGGTGGCGAAAAGGCACCCGAGAGTGCCTGCTCTTAACCAGAGCCTTCCTAGGGGGCACACCCGTGACACGGGGCACCTCCGACACGAAAGGCGTCGATGGCGTCGAGCGAATCGGCGCCGACGCCGAGAAAACCGGCAACGGCGCCGAGAGGATCGGCGTCGACGTCGAGGAAATCGGCGTCGACGTCAGATGCAGCGCCTCCAGTATCGGCGGCGTCGACACAGCCCTCGAGGCCGGAGCCCCGAGCGTGTCCCTCGATGACCTGATCGTCGACGGCCTCGACGACGTCCTCGAAGCCGGAGCCTCGAGAAAGCCTGTCGACGCCCTCGACGCCTCAGACGTCGATGTCTTCCTCGAAGACTTCACAGGAGCACACGGTCTCGAACGCGTCGAGGACCGGGACCTGGAACGGGTACGGCGAGAACGAGCCTCCTTGTCCGAACGGGACCGCTCCCGTGACTCGTGCCGACCACTCTTGCGAGCGGTGTCTCTCGACCTCACACTGCCGACCCCACTCGGGGGCGCGGACGGCTGAGTACCCTGCGACTCAAGAATCGCCAACATTTTCTTCCCGAAGGAAGCCCATTCCTCCGGCGTCGCACGGCTGGTGGGGTAACCGACGTGCCGTGCAGAATCCACGGAAGAGGACCTGGAAGGCGACCGGTGACGGCGCTTCCGAGAATGCCTCGAAGAGGCTGAGGAGTGGCGAGACCCACTCCTAGAAGAAGACCGACGAGACTTCCGACGATGACGCGGAGAGTCACCCCTCGAAACATCCGTCGAAAGCCCCGCCGACTTCGACTTCCGGGGCTTGGACACCCGACCTACCGACAACTTCTTCTTACGTTCGCGTAAGGCCTTGGACGTGAGCGACTGGCAGTCGATACAGTCATCCGTGTCGTGGGCCTCCCCGAGGCACCAGAGGCAGGCGTCGTGCGAGTCAGTCACCGACATCTTGGACCCACACTCCCCGCACTTCTTAAAGCCCGGACGCGGGGTTGAAGACGAAGTGGAAGACATTGCCGAAGGAAATTCACAAACGAACAGGTTCGAAGAACCAGAAAGAACAGAACTCCAAAGAGTCGAGGCTTAGAACCGAGAAACACGAAGCAACACGTTCGCGGAAAAAACGGAACTGAGGCTATGGGCGTCGTGCGTCCTACTTATCACATCGGATGACGTCGGACAAGGTCCTCGACGACGGCGTATCGACGTCATCGACGCAGGACGCAGACGCCGAAAAAGTTTCCGAAGCAGCACAGCTGTGGTGATTACATGTCATAGATATGGAATACGTCGGAGGACCCAATCCCCTCGAAGTGATAACTCCATCATCTTGTCTTGATTAACTGTTTCATTGCAGACAGTCTCTTTTTTTGAAGGAGTATGGTTTGCTAACAATTGCTTGAGTCTTTGAGAAAAGAACAATTGTCCTGAATTATGAACTTGTGGTTTGATGAAGACTTTTGTTTTGCCAAGCAAGAGACTGTGAAAAATAAGTTATTTTGAATTCTGACCAAGCAGTTGGAAGAGCGATATTCACTTTGCCAAGTAAAAGGACACATTGAGTGGAAAATACCTTTTTGTGCTATGTTGAATTTAACTTTATTTCATAGAACTTTATTGAACCTGAACTTTCTTTAAGTTATTCCTGCATTGATCCAGAGGAAGGGAGTCCAACCCTGGTCACAAGGAGTACTTTCTGAAGGTTTTGAGTGTGAATTGATAGTTATTTTGTGAAACTTCAAAACAGCCAACCATACCTTGTATGATTTTGTTGTGTATATTAGTGTGAGGGTCCGATATCTTTTGGACACTCGTGCAGTCATGGACCGCTAGCTCTGGTATAGCCATTACCTTACACAAGGTTTGGAGTGTCTGTTGGGGTCGTCTGCAGCAGTATACCGATTCCAAAGGTTCCTTGCCACACAAAGTTGTTGGTTCCCTGGGCTCCGGCCAGAGCCCATAGATTTTCCTTGTATATGTTATGTTGATTTGTACCGTGCACCACTACCACCCAGGGGCAGTCTCCAGGCTCTCGTGTCGCTCTGAAAGACAGAGTGCTGAGGGTTTAGTGGGGATAGGGTGAGAGTATAGATTCAGAACCAAGAGGAACTGGTGTCTGTGAGTGTTGTTTAGCATGTGGTAGTTTTGTGAGAGTCCTCGTGCATTGTAACCGTATTGGTAAGATTTGGTGCCTCGGGTGTATGGTCGTGTTTTGTGTGGGTTATGTGGGTTGGTCATGTGCACTGGTTAGATAGTGTACATAATGGAATCCAGAGTCACAGGTAGTCGTAGCTGTAGGATAATCCGGCATCTTGGTGTGTAGTTGCATTATTGTATTGTTGATGGTTTTATGGAGTATGTGGATGGTTCACTCCGTGTGGACATAAGTTTGTGGAGTGTGGCTAGTCCAGGTCTGGTGTAGTGGTATCAGTTATGTAGGAGGAGCAGGAAGGGAAAGTGAGTTAGTAAAGTCGGTCAGTTTGTTGGAGCCTCTGGCGCCGTCCTTTGGATGTCGCTTGATGGTATTTAGCCAGGTTCTTGTTTGCTGGTTTTTTTCGCCCTTCTCGTCTCCACTCTAGTTGTTTGTATGTGGTGGTGTTGTTGCCGGTGTCCCTTTTGAGGTTGTTATTGTCTGCTGAATAGCCAGGTTTATATGACCACATCCTACCCCTTCCCAGGCGGAAGATGGCCAAAGGTACAGTGAAGTACAAAGATGGGGTTTAAAACAACGTGGTCAGTGATCTTGATCACTGTAGTGAACGATATGCTGCCATGTAGTAAAAAAGAAAAGCTGCACAGGACAAGAGTGGGGAGAGCCCTTGGGGGCAGTGTGCGGCTGGCTGTAAGGGCAGAATTCTATATGGGGTGTTCTGCTGTCCAATTCTATGGGACCCCTAAACTTTCAGCTTTTTTCTGTTGTTTTTCCTGGCACTTTGACCTTATTTTATGTGGTCAATGGGACTTCTGCTAAGGTCCCCCTGCTACTGCAATCCTAATTGATGTGCTCTCCTATTGTAGCATATGTGGCCCCTAGGACATTTTGGTCCTTGGGTCATCCTATCGCCTTACAGTAATGTGGTCCACCACACAGTAGGCGGTAGCAGCTGTAATATAATTTAGTTTTGCCTTCACCAGGGATTTAGTCTTGCTGTGCTCACAAGGGCTCGCTCTGAGTTCTGCCCTAAGCCTCGGGAGTTGCATGGACTGGTCCCTGCTCCCAGACATGTCAACACGCAAACTGTATGGGCTATCCTGGGATTTAGGGGCCAACCTGATTGCCGTTCTGCCAAACATGTATCTGGGTGCCCTTTTGTGTAATTGGAGGGCTGGCTTGGGCCAGCCAGTGAGTGGATATCGTTTCCGACAAAAACATTTTTTTAAATGCCGAATGTGCATTTTATGCGCATTCGGCAGTGTAAAAAAGAACAAATCCCAAAAATGTTTAAGTTTAATACGAGGAGCGGGGTTTGCAGGGGAGTACCCCGTTTCCTTTGATCGAAATTAAGGGAATTCGGGGGTGGTGGATGTGTCCCCTGCTTCCATACAAAGGAAAGCTGGGGAAAACGTTTTTAAAAAAAAAATGAAACTAAAAAACAGACCCTGCGGCGGAAGTTCCGCCCCTCAATGGTGAGGCTTAACACATGTCGCAGGGAAAGAGCCGTGGAGAGGGACAGGAGGTAAGTGAGTTGCCGCAGAAGATTTAGGGGTAGGAGGGTGGGGGGGACTGCAGGCGGGGCTGATCTACGTGATTATTTCAGGCATAATTTTCGGATTCTAAATGTTCAGCTACGAAATAATCACGTATATCCAGTAAATATGTATATATGTAAGGGAGACTCTGTCCTTTCCTCAAATCTGCTAGTTTCCATTGGGATTTGTGCAGGTTTGCTTACCTGCCGGAGGATTTGCCATGAAGCTGATGCTGCCGTTATTTTAGGACCATGATGGCCATGCTGTCTGGGTCCAATGGCCTTTCCCAGAGCTCCAGTTAATTCCCTTAGCTGCTGAACACCCCTGCTGTGCTGTCCTTGTCTCCCCAAGGGCCCCCACATTGGTTGGGCTAGGGTCCCCATGCTGGAACAATTTCTGGGCAGTTTTGTAGCTGCTTTGTCAAGTTACTGCCTAGCGGCTGCCGCCCAAAAGGGTTGTCAGGCACCACGACCTGTGTGCTGTTCCACTAAGCTGCCCTGGGTTACCCCCTGTTGCCCCCATCGTGGGGCAATGATGGCGCTCCCTCTTGCTCTCTTTCGGAATCACTACACCTGTGTTCATCCTGGCAATTGCTTCTTTACCTGGATGGTGGACCACACTCCTGGAAAGGCGCTTTGTTCTTCATTTGGAAAAGGTAGTCACATTCACCGGGTTGTTTCGCCTTCCTGGAACATTCTTTTTGGGATCCAACACTGTAAGTACCTCTGGGGCTTGGGCTGATGGTTTATTTGAGATGCTCCTCCACCATCCTCCTGGTGGTGTATAGTCGCTGTATTCTGCAGGTCTTCTTCAACTGTGTTTCTCCATTGCCTTTCCTAGGGCTGCATCCTTCATGGCTTCCTTCTTAGCAAGGTTCTGGTCCTCAAACCTGGAACCCTCTCAGGGGGTTCTCTTCTTAAGTTCTCTGGGGTTCATTGAACCTTTCTCTACACCTTTAGGTTGGAACACAGACTTGACCAACATTAGCACAGGTCTGCCTATTTGTCCTTCCAAAGTACAGGAGTAACCTTTAAGGGTACTCACGTGAACCGTGACATTTTTCCTGGATCCCCCTGAGGCCCCTGGAATTTACTAACAAGAACTACAATTTTAGCTGGTAGTCCTGCATTACTAATGACTTGTAAATCAGTGCATTCCACTCTTGCCTACTGAAATGAACAAGGATACGAAGTCTGCTATGGTTACTTCGTGTCTAAAATCGTTCTAGGAATGTAATGAGACCAGTAGTTCTAATATTGTAAGCCTGCTCTGCATCTTAGTTGTCCCTCTGGACCCTCTTATGAATTGCTCTCCCCATCTCTACCACTAAGCCATATATGAGTAAATGGTCTACCTGTATAATAATTTTTTTTTTTTACATTTTTTTATTGGTTATATTACAAACCTTTAAAAAGACAAAAGAAGGAAAAGAAAAACCAAGCTAAAATTTATACATTCATCTCAAGTCAGTACAAGGCCTCCTCCCTTCATCTATTTCCCATAACAGTCTCGGGTGCAGACCTCACGACATCCCAGCGATCAAGTCCACCGAGCTATCGTGTAGACGATCTTTTATAACACGAAGGAAAGAAACCAAAGCATATAACAACACTCTGTTTGACCCATCAAACAGAGCTCTCCACCAGTCATCACGAGTGAGGCACTGAAAATTCATTGTTACTGGGCTGAAGATGTTAACTCTCTGTCTCAAACTCGGGGCACATTATGATTAGATGTTTAAGTGTTTCCTTTGTGGAGGAACAGAATCGACACACAAGGTCCGAGTCCGGAGATTGAGACCAATAGCAAAGACATTCTTTAGTTGTCATAGCATTCAGCCTAAACTGAAGATAGGCGGCCCAAGCCCACTGGTCCGGGAAGCAAGCTAAGTATTGAGGTACATATCCATATGCTCTTGCCTCGGCCGGCACTTCACGCATGGACTTAGAATTAGCTCTTTTATCACAAGTCTGGATCCAGTCATTTCTCCAAAGCTTCAGTTTTGCAGCATCTGGATTTTCAAGCAGCAGTTGCATCGTAATATCGTACGAGCTAAGCACATCATAGCATATCTTGTTCCATTGAAATGCAATTGTAGGTGCTTTGGCGAACTGTAGGCTATGTAAAATCTTCATCTGAGGCAATACGGTGTTAGAGTTTACTTTCCTAAAAATGCTTAGAAGATTCCAAGCGACTCTTGCTTGCATGGATATGTAGCCAAGTTCGTATCTAATACAAACAGTGGAGGTGCCTTTAGGGAGATGGAGAACCCTGGTCCAGAATATGTTTTCTAAAGAATTCCACACTTCAAACCCACAACCAAAGGCGTTTTCGCCAGCATAAATCAGAGACGGTATCACCTTCTGCTGAAAGAAGGTTAACGTCGGTTTTAAAGTAAATTTCCCAAATTTTTTGTTAATTATGACTGCTTGGCACGCCAATTGACGGCATTTTTTCTTAACTGAGTTCACCCAAGGAGCGTCATTTCTACTGGCACTTATACTCTGTCCTGTCCCCTTTCCTCCATATTGAATGGGCGTCCCCGCATGGGGACGGGACTGGAGCCTTTTACACTGCAAAATATGCACTTTCCCTTTTAAATTTTAATTTCGGGGTGCATTGTTGAGCATGACCATGCACACTGACCCCGCCTCATGGTGCCACACCCTAGTTCCTCCTTCTGCACAACGGGAATGGATGCCTGCACTGCGTCAGCTTATTTTGTGCTGTACAATCTTTGTGTACTTTTTTTTTAAAATTCTTTGAAATTTTTGCCACAGCCTTTGGTGCCCCTGGTACCCTGGCACATGTCACGCTGTGGCAGGCGAGTGTCGTGCGCCACTCCTTTTCCATGTTATGTTATTGAGTTTCATAAAGAGCATGTGCGCCAGGGGCATCTTGGCGCTGGAGAATGCAAACCGAGGCTGAGAGCAACCGAAAACAAGCGAGTCGTCGCAGCATGCCGAAAGGCAAGATGGTCTTCTATGGCACAAACATTAGGGGCAGTGAATTCCACAGCCTACCTGCCGTAATGGAGGAGAGGACCCCTGTCCTGTCAATCAGAAATGGGGAACAGGGAGAAGATGAGCATCCTGTGAGTGAAGAGAATACGTCGGGACATATTGTTGAAACGTTTCCTGTATGTACTCTGTCCCCAGGCCACGAAAGACCCGGTGGACAATACAGAGAGATGTTTTTGGACTGGCAGCCAATGAAGCGTACAGAGCACAGGTGAGATGTGGGAACCGTAAGGGGCGTCAGTCGCAATACGGACCGCCAAGTTTTAGAACAATTGCAGCCGGTGGCATATATATACGGAGGGTGGACGAGGAATAGGGAGTTACAATAATCTAGGTGTCTAAGAGTAAGAGAGGCAACCACCAGAGGGTACAAATGGATGGGAAGAAAGGTCAAGACCTTTTGAGGAACTCTTAGCTGAAAATAGCCAGCCTTACAGATTGCACCAACCCGGGCTGTAGTAGGCAGTGACGACGAGAATTTGAAGCCTATGTTTTTGACCTCCGATACTGGTGAAGGATATGGGCCAAGCTCTGAAAGCCAATAAGCTGAAGACCCGGCTGGTGAAGAAGGGAAACGGGAGCGGGACGGGGTTTACCGCCAGTACCTCTCTATTGTCTCCATTGA
The DNA here is from genome assembly GCF_040938575.1 of Ambystoma mexicanum. Lineage (NCBI taxonomy): Eukaryota > Metazoa > Chordata > Amphibia > Caudata > Ambystomatidae > Ambystoma > Ambystoma mexicanum. The sequence goes on from NC_090926.1 coordinate 185,541,345, forward strand.
ACTTCAGCCAATTGCTGCCCATCCACCTACCCACCAACGACTGGCAACCCCGAAGCGGAGCCAAATCTAGCCGGACGATGATGTGTGTTGTCAGCATAGGAGTAGCAACGGAAGCCATGGGAGTGGATGAGCAAAACAAGGCTGAATGTATATGTTAAACGGAGAGGGTGACCAGGTAGAGCCCTGGGGAACCCCACAGGAAAGCAGAGTAAAAGAGAAAGGAGATGAAGCTAGCGTGTGGCTCCTGTCTGTCAAGAAGGATGCAAACCAGAAAAGGACCTGTTCTGAGAAGGCGGCGAGGGTGAGGCAGTTCAGCAACAGTGTGGTCCACTGTGTCAAAGGCCGCTGATGGATCTAAATGGATCTTGTCCTCCACACCCCCTGGTCCGCCAGATGAGTAAGGTTGTCCAATACTGAGACAAGGACATTATCCGTGCCTCGGCCAGGACGGGAGCCGGACGGGAGCCGGACTGGAAAGGATCCTTGTCTTGGATCCCCATTCACTCTGCTTAGAGTGCTTGTGCCCCGACCACAAGTGAGACTCATGCGTGGCTTGTGACGCATTGACTCCAAGGTCTCTCAAGAACAAGCTTGCATGGTTGAGAGAAATATTCTCAGTCACCACTGGGCCACCTGAAGAAATCTGCACATTGGAATTCCTGTGACAAGGTAAGTGACCCTTTATTTTCAAAGGTACACCAGAAGTGGGAATCCTTCCCTGGGAGTTCTCTGACTGGGAGGGGTCAGAAAGATCCTAATACCGGTACTAGGCCCAAGGCTCAAGCAGCTACTGCCAGGATTCCATGGCACATTTCCACATTATCAAAGAAACATTACACTAGAAGACTTTCATTTAGAAGATTTCATCATCACATATATAATGTTAAGTGATGTTTGAGTGATGTTTGGGTGTTGGTTCTGAATTTAATATCTTATTATTTACATAAGTTTCCTTAATGTTAAACTATTCAGGAAGTAACTAATTTCCCAAGCAAAGATGGAGGGTCCAATTCACAACAGTGATTGAAGGGAAAGTGCTGTGAGGTAGTTTGGAACTTTCACCAAGATTCTAAACTGCCTTTCATGCCAGTTACTTTAGAGAAAGGTTGTTGTCTCTTATGGCTCTGATAAAATTCAATATTCCTAGTTCAGTAGTCTTTTAAAAAGAAAATCTTGAGTGAAGATATTACAGAAAAGAATTAAAAAAAGAAGTAACCAATTTACAAGAACAATTACAGATGAAGCAAGCTAAGTGTTTGAAGTGAAAAGTTCTTAATCTTTGAATATTTCAAGAAGAAGTTATTTCTTTAAGAACTATTTAAGAAAACTGTTTATCCGCATTTGATGGAACGTTATTTTTGATTCAAATGTCCACGACATTTTTTTTAGAATCTGTATGAACGTAACGTTTCATTTTATTTCTTCGTGGTTGCATGTATATGCACAATTGAAAAAGTTTGTTTTGTTTCAGTTGCTATTTATAATATTGTGAGCGAGTTTTAATATTTACCCAGTTTATTTATTTGTGTATGAAATACGCGTTATGTAACTCGTTGTGAAGTAATGGTTTTCATTTTGCTCGCGCTTTCATTCAGTTGAACGTTAGTTAAAGAAAAGAACCCACTAGCGTGAGTTGCGTGCATGCATTCATTTTTGGAATCCTTAGTTTCCGGGTTGCGTAGTGCGTTGTTTCATTGAGTTGCGGTCCTTAGTGACTCATAGTTTGTTTATATTACATATCGCGACGGCTTCGTGGGCTTCAGACTCCTTCGTCCTATATGCGCGTAGCGTACATTTGATTTGCAGCAACAAAGTTTCCAGTGCGCTGGGTCTGCGGAATACCTAAATTATTCTCCGTCCTGAATGCGCGTAGCGGCGCGTACTTCAGTTTTACAGTAAGGCATTTTCCAGTTTGCAGAGTCAGTCATTTATCTGCTGAGCATCGATAAACTCAAGTAAAGAGCTTTATACTTTTAGTTAATTTTTGTTCTTTTATTAATGCACTTACGGAAGCAAACATTTATGTGACATTTACTAAAACTTCAATTTTGCTACAAGGAACAAGAAAGTAAAAGAACATTCGAGACTTGAATATCCTTGGTTATAGTTCTTATTCAACAAAGTATAAAGACAAGAAAATACTCAAGTATTTAATACTCAAAGAATAATACTGAATACTACATATAAAAAATACAAGAAGAAAATGTATGTTGAAGCTTATCATGCCTATCAGCAATCTAGCATATGCAGCAGGTATTTGTCTATAGAGTTAAAATTATATCATTAGTTAGAGAAGGTAATACAAATGGAATAGAGTAATTTTAATCTGTGTATTCTTATGTTAAGATTTTCACAGACACCATATCACACTGATGAATTATCAATCTATCAAGCTCCAGTGAAGTAATCATCTTGCAGTGTCTATTTATCTGGGAGTCAGTGTCTGAAGCCAGTGAAGATCTGCCTTTGTTTTGTTCTCCATTCCCCTTTCCCCTTGGATTTGCCAGTTTGGTAGTTTTATATTTTATGAACTATTGATCAGGCATATCAAGGGGGTCTGGTGGGCCAGCATCACTCCTGCAAGAAGACCCAAGATATGGACCTGACAGCTACTGGTGCATGCACTGAGGGGTCTGTGAATCCTACTGGGTCTAGTACCGAAGAGCGTAAAAGCTCTAGTACCGGAAGTTTGTCCGAGGGGCCGGCTGCTCTGTGACCGGGCCTTGGCCTGACTGGATGCCTTTGCGTAGGACTAACAGTGCTTTGGCTGATGGTTCCAAGCATACCAGAGGTCCAAAAGGGAACAAGTACTGCTACTGGGTGTCTAGTAAGACGTGCTCTTAACAGTGTCACACCAGGAACTGCTCTCCTGCATACTCAAAATTTGCCATAGCAGTCTGACATACACAAAATGGCCGCAAGCCGGGAAACTGCTCCTCTGCATTTGACATCTTCTGGCAAGGCACCATTTTCTGTGGACTTCTCTCCACCTGAGAGCATTAGAGAGGGCTCAAGACCACAATCCCATAGTTCGACAGAGAGAACATCAAGTTCACAAACAAACACAGCAAGTGAGTCAGTGGCAAGGGTAGATTTGTCAAGTGATGACATTCCCTAGTACACGTCCTACCCAACTTCATCTAATGCTCTTACATACTCTGAGACATGGATGGAGCAGCCCAGGCAAGTTCCTTGGGTTCCAGTCACATCAACTTGGACGTTATCATAAGGGTCTCCTCGTTCTTCGGTACAAACTGCACCAGCATGCGAGGACCGATTTTATGAGCGGTTTCTAATTTTAATGAAGTCACTGCAAATGCCAGGCATTCTTAAAGGGCTCATAAAGGGGGATACCGTACTCGGGTGTCCAGGGAAAGGCCATTGCTTTTGTATCCCGACCCTGGGGGTAGACAAGCGAGGGAGGATCACCTGGGTAGCGGGGTTCTCTGGGAGTGGGGGTGAAGCACCTGATGGTGAGACATGGTATCCCTCTTTCTTTCCCCTAACCCATCTTGCCCCTATCCCTGCTTATTTTATGGGAACTAAAACTCCCATAATTCCTCCCCACTTGACATTTACAACACTACTGAGTCGAGGAAGATGAGGAATGAGGCAAGGGGGATTAGCTCTGCTGACTTGCAATGGCTCTGTCCCTCTAATGATAGGCAGAGTCGGGCACGTAATCCAAATTACATACACCTGATATGATGTGGCATTTATAACGTGCCTACACAAGTGTTTCAAGGCAAGATGAGGCACAGGAGGGGAGCAGAGGGAAGACGGAGACAATGATCTTACTAGGCCAGGTGACATTGAGATTGCGCAAGTGCAGGGCAGTGGTAAAGTGCGAGGGGGAAGTGGGAGGGGAAGTGCAGTACATAGGATAGCAGTAAGTAAATAAAACAAAATAAAAAAAATAAATTAAAAAAATAGAAGGCGTCTTCTGGAAAAGGACACTGAACATACCCGCAAGTACCCCAATCCAGGCAGTAAGGATGGAACTTGGACTTACCTCACTAAAGGCAATAGCAGAGTGGAAAACATTGTCCTTCTTTAGGAAATGCATCCAAGAGGAGGCAAAAGGGGGCTTTATATGTGTAAAAAAAAAAAAAGCCTTAGCGGAACAGAATGAGCCCGTTATGCAAAAATGGGAGATGAGATGCAAGACGCTCCTGGTTAACATTGAGGAATCGCCGCAATCCCTTGTTGATAACCCAGATAAAACCAAAAAGAAACTGTTCACTCTGGATTGGATTCAGACACAGGCTGAAAGACAGAAATACAAAACCTATGGAAGACCAAAAGACGAGTGCAGGAAACTGAACACTCTACCAAAATATCTGCTGATCTTCCCACATTTCTTCTTTAGAGATCAGTTTTTTCGATTTCGTTTGAACCTGTTTGGGAATAAGATGACAAAAAACTGGGGTAAATTAGATGGTAACCCATTAATCTGTCGATTGTGTAAGGCTGAAGACTCACAGGAAACAACTGAACACCTAGTAATGGACTGTAAGACCTTGGACCAACAAAGAAGAAAATGAATGCAGGAGGTGATCACCAAATATGGTCATAGAACCAGAGACGCTTGGTGGAAAATCCTGCTAGCGGGAGAGAAGACGACCATAATTTTGGCCCTGGTTAAATTTGTAATAGTAATGAAAAAAAACACTTGACGAGTAAAAGAGGAACCGGGAAAGTGGTATACTAATACAGGTTCGGTGTACACATGGTACATGAGATATGATGGTTTGCCTGTTTTTTACATTACTTTGGTTTTACTTCTTTTAATCTTACTACTTTTCTTTTTTCCGCTTCATTTTGAAAGTTCAAACTTGTCTCTATTTGATTGTTTAATGATGGAGACCATGGTGGTCAAAGATTGTCAAAAATGTATAACCAATATGACTCACCTAAATAAATAAAAATAAAAAAAATAAGAACAATAATAAGTGCTGCCAGCTGGTGGCAGGTGCAAGGGTAAGTGCAGAAAGCAGGTGTCACGTAGGGGGCTGGAGGGATACAGAAACAGCCCCTAGTGCAAGGGCTGCCAGGGGGGCAGCCCAGGTGTGCAACTGGAGGGCAGGGGACCTGCGCCCGAGAACAGAGGGTAGCCAGGTGACCAGTGCAGTTTCAGCCAGGACTTCAGCAGGGGAGAGGAGGCGAGAAAGCAGAAGCAAAGAGGAAGGTCTTGAGTTGCTTCCGGAACAAGAGATGGTTATCCTCAAATTTCAGAGAGGCAGGGAGGCTGTTCCAGTGGGAGGCCCCAGCCGAAGAGCGAGATCTACCACCAACTCGTTGCTTGGAGAAGCGACTGACCCTGAGGGATTTGGAGGTGGATGAGCAAAGAGCTCGAGAAGGTATGTATTTCGGAAGAGAGAGTTGAAGGTATCGAGACCCCAGGCCCTAGAACGCCTTGTGGACAATGCAGACGGTTTTAAACTTAATCCTCGCAGCCACTGGGAGGCAGTGCAGAGATTTCAGTCCTGGAGAGATACGATCCCTGGGCTTGAGGCCAAGAACAAGTCTCGCAGTCCTGTTTTCAATGAGTTGCAGAGGGCGGAGAGTAGAGGCAGGCAGATTTAGAAAGAGGCTGTTGCAGTAGTCCAGCCTAAAGCGAACCAGAGCTCTGGAGACAGTGAGCTTCTGGGGGGAGGAGAGGAGAGGAACGGAAGAATACCTCTCAGCAGGTGCAGCTGGTAGTGTGACTTCTTAGAGATGTCGGAGATGTAAGGAGAGAAGGAAAGTGTGAAGTCGAAGATGACCCTGAGGTTTTTAGCCACATAGGTGGGAACAGGACGAGGACCAAGAGGCCGGTCAGAGAACGACAGGAAAGGAGGGAGCGGGTGTGCCGATGAGGAGAATTTCAGTCTTACTGGCATTAACGCAGAGATCATTGGCGGTACGCCACTCTTGAATAGCAGACACAGTCGGAGATGAGAGAAGAGGAGGCTAAGGGGAGCCTGAAAATGAGCGTAGTGTCGTCCGCATAGCACTGAAAGTTGGTGCAGAGAACGGCAATGCGGTGGGCAAGAAGTCCCAGGTATTGGGTGAACAGCCAGGGAGAGAGGTTAGACCCCTGGGGAACACCACAGGTAGAGAGAGAGAGGAGAGGAAGGAAGTCAGCCAAGCCAAGGCCTGTGCAGTGATACCCAGGTTATCACGGAGACGGTTGAGCAGGATGGCATGGTTGACTGTGCCAAAGGCAGAAGAGAGATCAAGTAAGATGAGTACACAGGATGTGTTGGAATCAAGGTTGGAGAGCAGGTCTTCGCGGATGTTCAGGAGAGCAGTAGGTAGTCGGCTCTGAAGCCAGACTGATGGTCATGAAGACAACCAACAGATTCAGTGTTAAGCTGGGAGATGGCAAGCTTTTCCAGGAGTTAACCCAGGAAAGGAGTGATGGAGATTGGGCGATAGTTATCCGGGCAGGACGTGTCAGCAGAGGGTTTTTTAAGAAGGGGGTGGACAAGGGAGTACTTCAGGGGTAAGGGAAGACTCCAGTGGCGAATGAGTGGTTGCAGAAGGCGGCCAGAGCAGGAGCCAGGGTCTCAATGTGGTCCTTGATGGTTTTGGAGGAACAGGGGTGGACCTGTTTTGACGAGAATTTCATAGATCGGACTGGTCTAGAAACCTTGTCTGGGGAGAACAGGGGAAAGGTGGAAAAGGAGGGAGAAGAGGTGGCCTAAGAAGGGGGGGGTGGTGAGAAAGTGGCGGCGAAAGCCTCAACTGACACACACTTCATGGGTCGGATAACCGAGAAGGTGGGTGGCAGAGCATGAGATGGCTTGTCCTGAGGGGTAGAGACGGTGAACTGGGAGGAAAGGAGAAAGTGATCACTCCAGGAGACAGGAGTGGTGAGAGGGATAGAAACGGGAAGGTCTGAAGAGATCAGAACATCCAGAGTGTGCCATGCAGAGTGCGTCGGGCCAGAGGGGAGAATAGAGAGAGAGAGAGAGAGTCACAGAGGTTGCGAAAGAGTCCAGAGGAAGGACAGAAAGCATTCAGGTGGGTTAGTCTCCAAGAAGGAGTTGAGTGGTCGAGACCAGGAGGAGCTCAAACCAGGTTGCCGATAGATGGTAGAGAAAAAAAAAAATGAGTAGTAGGCCTGTGTAGGAATGACAGAGGCAGGGATCCACTCAGGGAAGATCAGGGCTACACCCCCTCCGGAATGGTTGGATCTGGGCACGGAGACGATCTTTTAGCTATCAGGAAGGAGAGTGTCAAAGCTTGCGACAGAGCTTGCTGTGAACCATGACTCAGTGAGACCAAGGACGTCCAGGTCAAGTTCTTCCTGGAGACGGCAGATGTCAGAGGAGTGTTTGACAAGCAGAGTGAAAATGGCACTATGGAGAAAGTTGCCGTCCTTGAAAGACTTCCGGGAAGGGGTACAAATCGGAGGTACGCCCTTCTGAGGTGTAGAAGAAGCCGAGAGGCCTGGGGGAGACAGAAGAGGAAGGAGGATAGGACAAGGTAGCCAAGGAGGAGACAGCAGGGGGAGGCAAGGAAGCCGTGGGGGGGGGAAGAGAGGAGACAGCAGGAGAGGAAAGAAAATTGATGAGGCGTGTGAAGCTTCTATCAAAGAGGAGAAGGTTGGCCTGAGGGCCTTGGAGCAAGACAGTCACATTCAGGTAGACATTAATGATGACTTTAGAGGAGTGGAAGAGGGCCAGAAGGGCCTCCCACCGGGTGCCACCATTAAAGGGAGAGGAAGAGAAAGGTGGAAGCACAGAGACCATAGGAAGAGTCCATAGGTCTGGCGAGGGAACGACAAAAGAGGTCGTAAGTGAGGGATTGCCTGAAGGAAGCACTGGTTTAAGTATCGGCGATAAGGAGGCCTGGGTTGGCGACCAGGATGTCCTTTTTAAACTGTTTCCTACCAGATTTAGTGAGGAGAGCAGGATAGTCGATAGAGAAGCAGAAAAGGTAGGAGAGACGGAGAGCACCATAGAGTAGGTAGGCAGAGGAGAGAAGAGAAAGGGTGAGAGTTGGGGAGGAGCAGAGGGTGGTGTAGTTTAACAGCTTTGACTGCTACGAGAAAAGCATTGAAGACAGATGCCCAATTAACATGACAAGTGAGTTATCAAAGGAAACAAAAGCCTGGTTTGTGCTGAGAGCAAAAGAGGCATGTAACAGGAGTTGAAGGTTTGGTGTGTGCCGATAATGAAGAGAACAATGATCTAATGGCTGAGAAAAATATACAAAGTAACAGAGGTGTCATGCAAAGCGGAATTTCACATTCGAAAGTCTTTGAAATGTCCTGCGTTAGGAAAAGCGGAAACAAAGGCAAAGTAAAGTAACCACGATCCCGAACAAGAGTCGATTAAGTGAAAAGCAATTTCTCCAGCATGGGGTCTGGCATGGATTCACATGCTCATGAATATTCCCCGTCGTCAGGCTGGGAATCCTCGGTAAAGAAAAAAAAACAGTATCAGTTTCGTTTCTGATCTGTATTTCGTAGTAATAACCAATCACTGGTCTCTGCGTCATACTGACCACAGCCAATGACTGCCCTCTACCTAAGCACCGCCTCTGGCAGCCATCTTCAGATTTTTACCGCACGTTCACGTGTTGGGATCCTCGTGCTATTGCTCTCGAGCGTTAGTGCTATTTTTTCACGTTTTTTCTCAAAAACTTCGTTTTTTTCGGTCAAAAGAGCCTCAAGCTCCACCGACTCTCCATCCGATCAACGGGGACCCGTGTCGGATTCGTCTGCGCCCCTCAAGGGTGAAGATTTGGTCGAGCTACGCTTTTGGAGGACTCCAGAAGCTTCTCAGGCCCGGACATGGCCCAGGAGAAGGGAAGCTCGACGCCCGGAAAGCTGTTCAGGGTCTGCCCTGGATGCCAGCTGCAGAACGTCTTTAAGGAGGACGAACACTCCTTTTGTCTCTACTGCTTACATGAGGACAAGACGCACGTGGAGAAGGACTGTGCGTTTTGCGGCAATATGTCGGAGCGGACCATGAAGGACCGCCATCAACGTCTCACCAACTGGCTGGAAGGGAAGAGCCCGTCAGGCGAGAAGAAGAGGAAGAAATCCAAGCGGTCTTCTAAGACCTTTGAGGACGCCCCGGCGACGGGGGTCCAACACAAGGCCAAGCACCGCGAGTCCGCTGGCACCGGGAGTGCCGAACGGTCGGGCTCTACGGGCGCCAGGCAGGGCGCACCCTCCCCGGCACCTTCAGCCACGAGCCAACGCTCTGGGTCGGGTAAGAGGAAGGGCGAGCACCCGGCGAAGCTCCTGGAGAGGCCCCGGTCGAGCTCGAAGGCCCCATCGGAGGGGGAGCGAGGCAGTGTCCCCCCCCTCAAGGATAAGGCGGTGAGCGCACCTAAGGTGGTGAAGGCCTTAATCCATCCGGCGAAGCCCTCTATCGAAACTGTCGCGGCGGCCCTGGCTCAGCCTGTGGAGGCTACACCAGTGGTGGCGACCTCGGGGCTCAGAGTCTCCCTGCCACCTCGGAGGGGGTCCTCTTTTGTGCCCATCGATAGGACCCCCGTGAAATCCCCGGCGGGGAAGAAAAAGGGGGGGCAGGGCGTTGTCGTAGATTCGGCTTCAACCTCGGAGGAAGAGCTGATCGAGGTCTTAAGCCACGGCCTTGGTGTGGAAGAAGACCGGCCCGTCGGGATGGATCCCGACGCAGGTGACGACGACATCGTCGAGGGTGCCGACGGGGCCCCTGATCGCCCGTCGGATTCCCCTCTGCCAGCGCCGCAAGACAACTCGGCGGCCATTTTGTTGGCTATACAGTCCTTATGCTCAGAGATAAGGACGAGACTACCGTTGCCGACGGAGGAGCCGGGACCTTCTGGTGTTCCCCCGCCCAAGAAAAGAAGGATTCACCCTCCACCTCCTTTTCAGCCGTCGCGCCCCGTCCAGCCCTCCTCCCCGTCCACCCGAGGGGATGATACGGGGACTGACACGGCAGCGACGGGTACGGACGACGAGGTATACGACGAGGATCTACCGTCGTCACCTCCCACCAGGGCTTCTCCGCCCGACGAGATTGGATCGTTCCACTCCATGATCGCCAGGGCATCCGAGCTTTTCCAACTCTGCCCTGAGGAGAAGAAAAAGGAAGGATTCCTTTATCAACGGCGCGAGGCCAAGAGGAAGACGGTCCTCGCGGTGCCTCTACTGGACAACATTTGGGATGAGGGCCTCGCCCTCCTCAAGAACCCTTCCACGACGCCAGCTAGAAGAGACGGGTACGAGAAGAAGTACCGGGTCCCGGACGCGGCCCCCCTGTGCCTCCGGGCGCAGCCTACCCCGGACTCCGTCGTCTCCGCGGCGGCCAGGAAGAAAGCGGGGGGGGGGGTGCGGCCTCCACATCGACTTCCCCACCGGACGGCGAGGGAAAGAAATTGGACGCTATGGGACGCAGGGTCATCTCGTCTGCAGCGACGACGATTAAAGCGGCCAACGCCCTGGCTATCGTGGCCCGCTACGACAGGGAGCTATGGTACAAACTGGCTCCCCTGCTGGACTTCCTACCGGACGACAAGAGGGCGGATGCCCTGGAGATCCTACAGGAAGGTGAGGTGGCGTCGGACCACGGCATCACTATTGCGACGGACATCGCCGACACTGGGTTTCGCCAGTTGGGCAACGGCGTGTGCCTTAGGCGGCGTGGATGGCTCAAGGCTACGGACTTCCGTCAAGACGTACAGACCAGAGTCCTGGACATGCCGTTCGATGGGAACAACCTGTTTGGGAAAACAGTGGACGATTCCATTCAGGCCATTAAAGCGGACACTGAGACGGCCCGGGCCCTTGGGGTTCTGCAGCAACGACGGACGCCCTTTCGGAGCAGCGGAGGCAAGGGCGCCTCCAAAGGTTCCGGCGGCGGTTTCTCCACCTACCGTCAAGTGGCCTGCTCGTCGTCTCAGGAGGCCTACAGAGGACGAGGCAAGTCTGGCGGACCCCGCCGTCGTCGCCAAGGAGGTCAAGGCGGCAAAGCCTCGTCGAAACAGGATTGAACCGGCCGTGGGGTCGGGCCCCCACCAAAGCACCCCGGTGGGAGGCCGGCTGGCGAGCTTCGTCAGCGTGTGGGAGTCCATCTCCACCGACGGTTGGGTGCTGGACGCCTTAGCCCGGGGCCACGCGCTCGAGTTTCAAAGAAGGTGCCCGCGCGTCCCCCCCGTGGCCAGGAAAGAGCTTCACGTCCCTCAGCTTCTCCTGGAGGTAAAGGCGATGCTCAGGAAGGGCGCCATCGAACTCGTCCCAAAGAGGCTTCGGGGCTCCGGAGTTTACTCGAGATACTTCCTCGTGAAGAAGAAGACGGGAGGATGGCGCCCCATCCTAGACCTGCGACGTCTGAACAAGTTCATCAAGGCGCAGAAGTTCCGGATGGTCACCCTCCAGCACGTCCTGGGTCAGCTGGAGGAAGGAGACTTCCTGTCGTCGTTGGATTTGGAGGATGCCTACTTCCATATTCCCATCCTAAAGGGGCACCGAAAATTCCTCAGGTTTGTGGTCCAAGGGCGTCACTACCAGTTCAAAGCCCTCCCCTTCGGACTACGGTCGGCACCCAGGGTATTCACCAAGTGCCTTGCACCGGTGGCGGCGCAGCTGCGCCGCGAGGGGATCCACGTCTACCCCTACCTGGACGACTGGCTCATCCGAGCCAAGACGAGGGAGCTCGCCGTGGAGCACACGGCGAGGACCGTCCAACTTCTCACCGACCTGGGATTCTCCGTGAACTACGCCAAGTCCCACCTGGTACCCGCGCAAAACGCACTGTTTCTGGGAGCGAAGCTCGACACAGTGTCCCTTCTGGCCTCCCCGTCGGAGGAAAGGACCAGGTCCATCCTGGGCAAGGTACAGCGGATGTTGGTTTCCGACGCGGCCAAGGTGAGGTCCATCAAGTCCCTCCTCGGAATGATGTCTTCTTGCATCTACCTCATTCCCATGTGCAGGCTCCGGATGCGCCCGTTGCAGGAGTTCCTGGATGCGCGCTGGATCCAAACGACGGGCGGCTTTGAGGAGAGGATCACACTCGACGAGAGTTTCCGCCGAGCGGTCCGGTGGTGGGGCACCCGCGCGCATCTGACGGCGGGCATGGACTTCCAGACCCCAGACCACCAGGAGACAGTGACCACGGATGCCTCCCTGGAAGGGTGGGGAGCGCACACCGAAAATCTGCACGCGAGAGGCCTTTGGCTCCCGACGGAGAAGTCCCTCCATATCAACGTCCTGGAGCTCCGTGCAGTGTTCTGGGCCCTCAGGTCCTTCCTTCCGTCCCTCAAGGGCAAGGTGGTGAGGATCTTCACCGACAACACCACCACCATGTTTTACATCAGGAAACAGGGCGGAACCAGGTCCCCAGCACTGTCCAAGGAGGCGCAGGACCTGTGGCATTGGGCCGTCGCCCAAAGGATGTTTCTGGTGCCGTTTCATCTGGCAGGGATAAAAAACACCGTCGCCGACTCACTCAGCAGGGAGCTGCGCTCGTGCCACGAGTGGGAACTACGGCAGGATCTAGTGGATCGCCTCTTCCGACGGTGGGGCACACCCCAGATCGACCTGTTCGCGACGGCGACGAACTCCGAGTGCCGGAGGTTCGCCAGCAGGTTTCCCCAGGCGAGGAGCATGGGCGATGCTTTCTCGTTCCCCTGGGAGGGCCTGTTCCTCTACGCGTTCCCTCCTTTGCCACTGCTAATCCGGCTCGTCAACCAGCTCAAGAGGTCACGGTGCAGGATGATCCTCGTCGCACCTGCGTGGCCGAGGCAGATATGGTTCCCGGACCTTCTGGACTTGTCAGCGTCCCCGCCAATCAAGCTGCCGGTGGACGCGGATCTACTCTCCAGGGAAGGAGGCGCCATCCTCCACCACGACCCGAAATCGCTGAACTTGCAGGCCTGGCTCCTGCAGCGCTAGAGTTTGGAGGATACAACATACCGGCCGACTGCAGAGAGGTTCTTGCAAAGGCCAGGGCGTCCTCGACTCTTAAATGCTACAGACACAAATGGAAGAGGTTCTCTGTCTGGTGCCACGCACAGAAGATTAACCCTCTACGGATTACGGCTCCCCAGGTACTGCCGTACCTGCTGACGCTGGCCAAAGCTGGACTGGCACACGCGTCCGTCAAGATTCATCTTGCTGCGATCTCCCGATACACCAGAACCACGGGGCGGACGTCCTTGTGGTCTCATCGTCTGGTGAAAGAGTTCATGAAGGGACTGTTCAGATCGTTCCCGCCGGTGAAGGCTCCGGCCCCGGCGTGGGAGCTCAACATGGTGCTGACCAAGCTCATGGGACCTCCGTTCGAGCCTCTGCACTCGGCCCCGTTGAAGTTTCTGTCGTGGAAAACAGCGTTTCTTGTGGCCATCACCTCCGCACGACGGGTGGGAGAGATCCAGGCCCTTTCCTGCAAGGCCCCGTACTTGACTTTTCACGACACGAGGGTAGTGCTCAGGACGCACCCCTCCTTCATGCCCAAGGTACCGTCGGACTTCCATCTCAACGAACCCTTGGTGTTGCCTGTGTTCTTCCCGTCGCCTTTGTCGCCGGCTGAGAGGACTTTGCACTCGCTGGATGTGGCTAGAGCGCTGAAGTTCTACGTGGACCGCACGAAGTGTTTTCGGAAGACGTCACAACTCTTTGTGAACTTTGGACCTGTCAATCAGGGGAAGGCTCTCTCGAAGGCTTCCATTTCCAGATGGCTCTCCGGTTGTATCATGTACTGTCATCGGTTGGCAAACCGACCGCGGCCTGGCCGTCCGAGAGCCCATTCCACCAGAGCGATCGCAGCTACCACGGCGTTCCTTTCTGGTGTGCCCCTGCTGGACATATGTAGGTCTGCTACGTGGAGGTCGACGCACACCTTCACGAAATACTACTGCGTCGATCGGGATTCCAGGGAGGAGTCCAGGGTCGGCCAAGCAGTGCTGCGCAACCTGTTCGCCTGAGGTGAGCCTGGTGAGGAGGTAAGATGCTTAATGTTGAGTTTGATGTAATGCTTAATGTTGAGCCTTTGCCACCTCCCGTGGTTGTGCATGTGTGTACTGCTATGTATTCTTTATTCATGAGCATGTGAATCCATGCCAGACCCCATGCTGGAGAAGGAACAAGTTACTTACCTGTAACTGTTGTTCTCCAGCATGGGTCTGGCATGGATTCACATGCGAACCCTCCCGCCTACCCCTCTGCGGCTCTTCACTTGGTCATACTGCCACTTCACGTGCTTCCAAATCTGAAGATGGCTGCCAGAGGCGCTGCTTAGGTAGAGGGCAGTCATTGGCTGTGGTCAGTATGACGCAGAGACCAGTGATTGGTTATTACTACGAAAGACAGATCAGAAACGAAACTGATACTGGTTTTTTTCTTTACCGAGGATTCCCAGCCTGACGACGGGGAATATTCATGAGCATGTGAATCCATGCCAGACCCATGCTGGAGACAACAGTTACAGGTAAGTAACTTGTTCCTTATATGAACTTTGAAAACCGCTAAGAAGGCAAAAGTAAAACTACAAGTACCAAAGCGCTTTGGTGTTGTGAAGATTGTTGATTGTCAAATTGTTGAAAAGGTTGCAGCTAGTAAAGTCTTGGACAGTAAGAAGGAGAGAAGGATATAACATGAGAAAGGTGACCCTGACCAAGAGAATGACAGGCTCGAGCCCAGCAGAGGGAAGCATGTGTTGAATAGTGACAAAGTGAAATTGAAGAGCAGAACTAAAGCGGACAACGCCTAAATTGATTAGAGTGTCAAAAGCTTGAAGCCCTAGCCTGAACTGTTGAATTGTACCAGCAAGCCAGAGTGTGCAAGACTGATAGAACTGTGCCATCCACCGGTTCTGACCATGTGCCTCTGAAAGTGTGGTAGGGAATTGTTACCAAAGCCATTCTGACATTTCTTTTAAGGCACTAGTTTTCCTTTTTTGTATTCCCTTTACACATTTGTCATTTGAGAAGGAAGGCAAGGTTAGATGTTCTTAGTATTGTCCTTTTTATTTTGACTAGACCGACTCGGACTTGTTTTGTTGTCCATTTAATGGTCGAGACTAATCCCATTTTTTAGTTGGGGCCAGTTAGGAATTTCACCAACCCCAGTAAACTACAAAATAAAGGTTTTCAAAGCTTTGCATCTATTGTGTCTGTGTCTACTGTTGATACCATGCCTTCCTTTCAGAAGTTATTCCACAAGAATTTCAACAGCCACAGGGGGGTTGCCTCCGACAGTCCTGATTCCGCTGAATAATCACCCGTTTCCACCAGTTATGGTGTCCAAGGATGCATAAAATGCCAAGGCTCAACCCTCAGGCAGTATGGGCAATGTCCCTAAAGAGCTCCCCAAGAGCCAGAAGATCAATCTACTTCAGATTAGGGAATCCAGAAACGGAATACTGATGAGGAAGAGGAGGAAGCCAAATTCGCTTCCTCTGCCAAAGCTTTTCATGAAAAGCTAGAAGGGTTAGCAACATTTTTAGACGTTGCTATACCACCACAAGAACTACCAGAATCTGGAGTTTTAGCGGAAGTTCTAGATCTCCAGGCATCTTCCAGATCAGGAATCCCCTTGCAGAAGGATGTCTTGGAAGTTGCACAAAAGATATGGGCTGAGCCACACTCTTGCCAACCGGTCAGTAAAAAATGTGATTCCCGGTTTAGACAATTGGGTGCAGACGGGCCTTTGCTTTCCTTGCATCCCCTACCACATTCCTCAGTTGCTGCTGAGGCTTCACTTCATGCCAAGCCTGCTGCAGCTGGCTCATCAAGTCAAGCAGCTACATCTTCAGCTGTCCTTAACAGAGAGGATAAGATTTTGGAGTCCTTTTGGGAGAAAAATATACTTGAATGCATCACTCCATTTACGCCAAGCGAATGCAGATGCATTATCGACAGCTGTGAATCGGCTACTTTGGCGGGGGATTTCTGAGTTTACCCAGGTTCTTCCGGTTGGCAGGCAAGCAGCATTCAAGTCCGGTCGAATTGAGGCCAAGATGGTCTTGCCAAGATCAACTGGAATACCATTTAGGGCACATAGAGACAGACACAGCCTGTAGAGGAATGTGCAAAGGAGTGGACATGAGAAGGTCAGCCTGGATACATGCCATTAAATTCACCAACGACGTACAGGACAGGATTTCAGGTCTTCATTTCGAAGGAAATTATCTCTTCCATTGTCAACTGATGACAAATTGACCAAGAAAAAGAACTAACCCTAAAAGATTTTACCCGCCCCCCTCCTCAGCAACAGCCTCCGAGCCAAAGAAACCATGATATAGTTGTCTGGGTCCAGAAAACGCATAACAAGACAAGCAAAAGAATGCCAAAGCTTGGTTACATGGTGTCAAGAATATCTCATTACCACATACAAGATCATGGTTACCCGGGGAGGGGTCCATGTTGGGTAGCAGTTCAGTCTTGTGCATGACGGGAGGAAAACAGCAAACTAGGTTGGTACATTTTCTATCACTCCCCCACTTGCCCACCCCACACTTTGCAGAGTTTCTGTGGGCAGCCTGTGGCATTGTAACTGCGCCTCTTTAAGGATGCACTTCTCTCAACCTCTGCGGCCCAGCGACTGAGTCTTGATCTTTCTGCTGAGCCCCACATTGCTGCTATGAGCCTCTTGCCCCAACGTTCCAGAAAATGTTTTTTCATAAGTGGTAAACCCCTCCCACCCCTCCCCCCCAGGTCCCCAATAGCACCACCTTTGTGTCCTATGGAACCTGAGACCGCAGCACTGCCGATAGTCTACAAATGCACTTCCCCCAGAAGACCTGGATTGATTGACAACTCCACAACGTGTGAACTTGTTGTTTTTTAAGTTTTTCGTCTCACTGTCTCTTTGCCGATCCCAGCATCACTCTTGCTCATGCAGAAACGGTCTCCTGCACTTCTCGAGGATGTGGTGAGCTTGATGGAATCCCAAGCAGTAGAAAGAGTCCCTGTGCAAGATGGGAGGAAGGTATTTTATTCCAGGATCTTCACTATACACAAAAAGAACGAGGCTGGCCTGAGAGTTGTTGGACCGAGTGCTCCAGATAAGGTTTTGCAGTGAGAGTATATTACTCCCAATTTTTTTAATTGGAGAGTAAATCCAATTTCAAGAGAGTAAAAATTAGTTTGTGCCTTCGCAAGAGATTAAAAAGTGTCTGACAACTATCCAATTTGTGCGTTATATTAAAATTTTGTTCGAAAACATTAGTGACAAAACATCTATATTTCAAAGTGGTTCTAAATATTTTAAGGCACCTGTGGAATGAGGCGTAGCACCGTAAGGCGGAGTCGGCATACGCGGTCACACCTATCCTCATGCCTATGCAAGCCTAAATTAAAATGTAAAGGGGAAGTGCATATTTTGAGGTGACTTGGAGGACAGAAATCACTACAGTGAGTAACTTATTCTTTTGACCATATACTAGAGCTTGGTGACAACTACTGTGACTAGCCATGTGAGGCATCTGGGGATATTCATTGATTAATGTATGTTATTTGTGTCAAGGGGTCCCTCACATTTTTCACAAGCCCTCCGCATTATAAATGTACTGACTTGCCATATATGTAGTGAGGCAGTTGCTGCATTATAGTTCCAGTGAGTATTAAGATACATAGGAAACCCAAAAAATGTATTGCTAATAGCTTTTGACTCACTTGATGGATTCTGCTGAAATTTTGCTAACAGAAGGTTTGTCACAGGACCCCCAGACTGGTCATTTTGGGAAAGATGCATTAACAAAATTAAAAAAAAGCTCATTAAGAAAGTGGAAAAAAACCTGTTTTGACCTAGTCCCCATTCATTTTCCCAAAGAGAAAAACTCAAAATGATGCTCCAGCGCACAGCCAATATCGCTGGATTGAATTGGACCAGGTACGAAACAATTTGGGCATGAAGCGTTGACTTGATTTCCGGGAGTGATCTGTGGTTATTCCGTCCAGTAGTTACAGAATTTGACAGAGAGGGGGCTTCTCCTAAAATGATAGATCTATATTTGCCCCACAGTGTATCAGCAAGTCTTTCCATAATTTGTTTTTGCTCGATGCGAGAGATCACTGCGTGGTATAACCGGGGTTAAGCGAAAAGGGGGGAAAAAATACCACTTGGAGGAGGAAACGGGGAGCAATTGCATCAGGCGCGGAGGGGGCAAGAGGACATTATTAGGGCAGTTTTTCTAAAGTACACTTAAGGTAGGACTTTATAAAACTATCCCTTGGTATACAGAGGACCAACTTCTAGCGTAAGTCTGTATTACTCAAGGTTTTGGTAGTATGACAGACCAGCCAGGCTTATTTTAGGAGGGAGATGTGAGCTGTAGGTAAGTACAAAGAACTTATATTGATACTGAGAAACTTGAAGGTGTCTCACCCACTAGTACCAGGGGATCTGTCGCCTAGGTGGGCAGGACATGGCCATCGCTTTTGTATCCACTTCCTGGAGGTGGACCAGTGCGGGAGGATCACTTGGATGGGGTGTCTTCGGCGAGTGGACGTGGGACCCCGGACGGCGAGAAGCAGTATCCCTTTCCCTGTAACACCATTACCCCATCCTATCCGGTAGGATACATAGGGTCTCAACCACCCCATCCCCCCTTTATTCAACAGTTTTTCACAGACAACTCACTGTGAGGGAAAATGGACTAACACCCGAGCCGTATACCTGCCATGTCCCTCTACAATGGTCAGACAGGGTCAGGCAATTACTGATCATTACACAAACCTGACTTCCATCACACTTCCCGACACAGATAAATGGCATGGCATGAAAGTACACTCTGAGCAAGGAAAAGCACACGAGGAAGCAGCAGTTCCAAGATCATGTGGGTGCTCATTCGAAGGTCTCTGTTAGGTAGCCAACCGAAAGGGTGCGAACATTAAAAGAAAGAGAATTGTGAAATCTAAGTGGTACTGCAACCCGTTAAGCCAAACCCTGTGCACATTCGATAGTCTTCGATACTTGATGTAAAATTGACATTAGTCCGAGCCCTGCTGAGGGAGACTAATGGTGTAGAAGGGATCTAAGCCCGGCAGAGGGGAATCCGGGGTGAACCGTGAGTCACCCGAAAAGGAAGAACCTACGAACAGTGTGTACAAAGTGAAAAACAGGCTTGAACCCGGAAGAGGGAAGTCGGTGCAGAACTTTATGCTAAAAGCGTCCAGGTTGGATATTGAATCACCTGCTGTGAATACTTGTGAAATTCTGAAAGGGAAAAGAACTTGTATATTTTGTTGCAACAAGTCTTTTTGATGAAGAGACTTTGAGAATCAAGGAGACTTACACTGCAGAGGCCTTGATGCTGATTAGTGAACTGTAACCTCGAGCTAAAGAAGCCAGAGGGTCTGCTATGCTCGAGTGAACCGTCTTAACCTGCCCTAAAAACGTGGGGAAGGGAGGCCAACGGCCTGAAAACCTGACATATCATTTTCAACAATCTTTCTTTTTCATAACATTATTTCCCACACTATTTGTATTTAGAGGGTAAGGATTGGCAAAAGGTGTTTTACTAAAGGCCATTTTATTTTGACAAGACACCACTAGGATTGCATTATTATTTGATGGTCGTAGCTTGCTCCCATCTATAGATTTGAAGTTCAATAAACACACTTGAACTGTGGTCACTTGTGTCTATCCTACTGTTGATGCTATGCCTTCAATACAATTCATAGGCACAAAGAAACACGTATACACTTCTAATTATATCAAAATAGGAATATATATATATATATGTACTACTATTTAAAAACTAATAAACACAATAGAAAACCAATGCAATACTTCAGTTGAGTAAACCACAATGGAAAGACTTATTGATGAATGACATTTCAGAGGCCTAGCGGCTTTCGCAGTCCTTCCCTATGTAGGTGTGAGTTCTTCAAAGTCAGATTGGAGGTAAAGCAGGTAAGCCAAGGCTGTAGAAAAGGCAAAGTTCCGGAGGATTCTTTAGTTACAAGTAAGTATCAAGCTTTTGTTGGTCAAAAAGAGTTCAGGGACCTCAGGAAAAGCTCCCTGTTGCGCACAAGCTTTAGGCCTGGGTCAAGTGTATGGACGACACTCAAACACCAGAATCCGCATTCCAGCAGCAAAAGGAGCAACAGAAAGTCTCTAGGTAAATATTACTCTAAATCCAACAGTACCTAAGGAGTGATGAAGTTGAAGCTGGTCACCTTCACGATGCAGCGGTACCATTCTTGTCGGAACCATTCACCTCCCTTGCTCAGTCCTGCACTATGGTGAGCAGACTTTGTGGAGGAGAATCTTGCCTCTGGAGGTTCGGAAGGAGTCCCCCAAAGTTTTAGGAGGATTCATTCTTGGCAAGACGATGCACTGCACTCAGGCTCTTGGTCCAATGGTATTGGCGGTTTCAGCCCAGGAAGATTGCTGCTTGTCGTGGGCTAGCTTGAATTGAAGGACGTTTTAGGACTGATTATGCTCACCAGTCCAACAGGGAGAAAGTTGTCCCATTCGGAGTTTCCCTGTCTATTTGAAATCTGGGTCAGGACAAAATTGCTCTCTTCAGCAGGCTTTGCCGGTTGCTGGAAGATGCTGCAGGTGTCTTTGGTAGTCTTATTCGGTTCTTCTGTTCCAATGGTCGATTTGCCTTTTGCCTCAGCAACCTAGCCTTTTATCCAGGAACCTAGACCATCAACATTCAAACTTTGGGAGGTGACACACTGGAGCCTCAGCAGGCTTCCCAAAGGATTCCCGCCAAAGACAAAAGTCCAACCAGAACCTCCCCCACCTAGGATGGCAGTAGGATCAAGAAAGGACAAGCACGTTTTTCAAATATGTTATTATTTGTTATACAGCTAACAAATATCCTTTAACAGTACAAATCATCCATCAGTCTCACATAGCTTAAAATACAAAATCTACATAAAAAAGTATCATTTACACAATGATTGCACGGGGGAATACACTCCAAAATGATGTATCTAATGGTTCCAGTGTTTCATCCCCACAGAATCTACATTTCAAATCTGTTTGTTCAATCATACCGAAACCTATGGAAAACCGTTATGGCCACTATACTGGGTTATAAAGTCAAAAAAGGAGCTACCACCCCTTGTTTCTTATGCTTGAGACTTTGATGTGATGGATGGATAATTGTGTAATAGTTCAGTTGTTTCAATCCAGTTCCTTAGTCTCAGGTGACATTTGGTATACCTGGGTCTAAATGTGTGCTCTTCCTGACTTGAGCCAATTTCTAATAAGAGATCCTCACATTGTTTCTGTTAGGCAAGATTTGGAGCAGTACCCTTTGGGTGCACTATAACAACCCTGACCTCCTGGCAATAGGAACCCAACCTTTGGTATAAATCTGTACTACACAGGTTGGTAGCGTGATTGAGCAGCCATGCTTATCTCAAGAGGGGTCAATGTGAGCAGTAGGGGAGTTACACAGAGATTTACATTGACAAGTGTTCAAATAAACTCTTACACACCAGGTTTGTTGATTAAACAATTATTAATTTAAGTCATTTTGAGTAAGCCTTATTCAGAAGGGGCAATATAATAGTAACACACAAATACACTCCAAAATACGCCCTCTTAGTGGTTCTAAATCAGTAAGTATCCTTTTGGGATGGCACACAGATACTTCCTACACCCTCAGGTGACTTAAATACCTAGGACACTGTGGACATTAATATATCACTGTTGCATTTAGAACAATACTTAGGAGGATGTCAAATATAAAAATTATTAAAACAAAACAAGAGATCTGACAAATATTCTGAAGCAGGTAAGTACTTTTGGAAACCCCCAATGCTAAGTTAACCCCTTCCTGGAAGGAAGACTAAACACAAAGTCAGAGGGAAAAGGAGTCATTCAGGGAGCAAGGCCAAAGTCAATTGGACGAAAGACTAGGTGAGCTGAAGCAATTGTTAAAGGTTTGTAAAAGTCTTGCACAATGTTTTAGAAGTCTTTGTAGAAAAGAAGAAATCAAAGCAGGGCTACAAGCTGATTAGGCTTGTGAGGTAAAGAAGCGGTTAGCAACTCTACAGAAGCAACCACGACAAGTCTCAACTGAGAACAAATGAGGCTACACAACAAGACAGTTAAGTTCTCTTAGACGGTACAGTACCTTTGGTTAGAAGAAAAACGGATCCAGCTGGCTTCTGTTCCTGTGCAGCTCTGCATGTCCTGTGTTCCTGGGCCTCAGTTGTGGGGACAAGAGGGAGGACGTCTAGAGAACTCCTGCACTGCAATGGGACGATCAGCGACAGAAAAAGATCAAATTCTATTCAGGGGCATTTCAGTTTCAGCTCCTCGCGTCTCAGTAAATACCACCACCGCGGTTCTTGGCTGTCAAGTTGGCCTTTCCTTGCATCAGGGGTCCAGCACTCTGTTGAGGTGGCTCAGGCACGGTCAGTCCTGCTTCCTGGAAGTCTGAAGGATCTTCCTGGAGCTCTTGGCCAACTTAAAAGCAACACACCCATCTGGTGTTCCTCTTCCTGGCTCCCCGGTTCCAGCAGCAGCAATAGTGGAAATACAACCAGCTTCGAGAGGTTGTCCAGACGGGCTTACTTTGGAGTTGAATGGTTCTGCCAACTCAAAGGGAGAAGTTGTCCTTGCAGGGCTTCTCTAGTCTAGGCGAATTCTGAGCTTCAGCACAGCAGCATGGCTTCACTGGGCAAACCAACGGTCCAGGAGTTGCAGCAGGCGTCTCTTCCAAGTTCCTCTTCAGATTCCTTCGTCCATTGGTCAACTCTGCCTTCCAAGTCAAAAAAGCCTCGCCTTTTTATGCTAGTTTCTCGCATTAATTCCAGCCTAGCTGTCGGTCACCCAGCAGGGTGGCTGTCTTTGCCAGACAGCCAGCCCGCCAATCACCAAAGAGTGCATTCCTGTCTCCTAGGAGACTAAGCACAGGGAGTTCAGGGCACCTCTCTCGCTTCCTGCCCCTGCCAGACACCCTCGAGCCAGAGGCGGTCTTCACTCGTGAATCCTGCCAAAGACAAAACGAACGAAGGGACCAAATCCTAAGAAGGACCTTTCCACAAAGAAATGGCAAAAAAAGAAGACGGGCCATTTGGAGAAAAATGGCACCCTTGGGTGCTTTACTGCAGCTGTGAACGCAGCCCGCGGTAAAAACACACCACGGTAGTTAAAAGTAAACCACTGCCACAAGCCATTCATTGAGGAAAGGGTAACATAAAATTGTTACATTAGAAACTAGACAAAGGGGATACTAAGTAACCCCTCCATCACCCTATTGTAAGATAGTGTGCACTGGGTCTAGAAAGTTACAAATGTAAGCAAAGTCAATTTCATGTCACTGCTCTTGGAAACAGTAGTTCATTCAAGAGAAGGTATTCAAACTAGGGGTGTACCGAACTTCGGCTTCAAGTAGGTATTCGGCTGAATTCTGGCTGAAAAAATAGCGATTTGGCTCCAGCCGAATAGTTTCTTGCTATTCCGTACTTGCCGAATACTTTGACATCCTCATTTGAATACAATGCAACATGAACTCAGGCAAATATAGATATCAGTTTTGAAAAGTGAACTGAATTAGACCAGACAAATGGCTATCACACAGCTGAAAAATATCTTATGTTGTAATCTGCTCTTTAGGGCATGTTTTGTTACAGATTCTTCGACAAAAAAGGTGCTCATCTTTTATACTTCACCTGCAACAATACAGGAACATCTTTTCTTTTGTCGAATGTTTATATGCAATGTGCACCTTTTTCAGTTGGAAAAAACAAACTGAAAGAAATGTGCACAGATACTTTCAGTTTCTGTCATGTTACTTCCCATTGCGTACGTCATAGTCCCCCCTTTTCTTAAGGATTTGAGTCCTGAGTTTAACATTATCTGATATTTTATCAAGAATTATAAGTTGCTTTTGTTTGTCTATTGGCGAGAAAGAGTGGCTAGGATAAGTGAAAAGTGAGCAGCATTTGTTTGCGTGGGGTGAATCGTTGTGAGTTGGAGTTCACACATTTCAGATTTCCTCTTGACTTGTGTCCTGCATGAGCCGACATGAACCATTTTATACATTTCTATGTGAGCTGCAAAGAAGGTTCGAAACTCGACCGCATCGACCTTGCAACTGGATAGAGAATGCAATGCATCTGATTTGCAAAGGCAGTCCATTTGCATATCAGAAGCTTCCTACTTTAACTGGCAATGTGCAACAATCTTCTGTACATTTGGTCCCTTCATTTTGGTTAAATCTGCTTTATTTCTGGCTTTTATACTACATTAATTACAATGAAGAGAAATAAAAGTATAGAATGCATTTAAAATTGTGCTTTATTTGTTATTTTTTAATAAGTGTGTTTTTTGAAGTTTGGAACATGATTTATTAAATAAAGCAACTATTCGGCTTCATATTCGGTATTCGGGCGAATACTAAATATGCTATTCCGTGCAGCCCTAATTCAAACCTAATTCAAGCGCATCAGAAGTGGGATCAGAAGTGGCTGCTAGGCTGAAGCTGCCTGTTATACTGCTCCTGGAAATTGCCATTTGATGTTGCCGTCTGGAAGAGGAAGCATTAGTGCAGGTGCAACACTGTGCCGCCTGTTCCGCTCTGCCTGGACTTAAAACTTGCATCCGCACACAGGCACGGCCCCTGCCTTCCGCCTCCCGCGCCATTGGCCACAATCCACTTCCTATATCTAGTTAGATGCAAGCACATCGCGCATGCGCGCATCCGAAGTGGAATCAGAAGTGGATGTTAGGCAGAAGCTGCCTGTTATACTGCTCCTGGAAATTGCCATTTGACGCTGCCGTCTGGAAGAGGAAGCATTAGTGCAGGCGCAACACTGTGCCGCCCGTTCCTCTCTGCTTGGACTAACAAGTAACTTGACTTTATTGACTCTATCTCTTAAGAACTTTGATGCCGCGGCTCCACCGCGGCGTTTCTTTGATTTATGCGTTGCGACGGTCACGTTACGTTCCAGCTATACTTCTTTTCTTCTAGCTTGCATCCGCCCACAGGCACGCCCCCTGCCTCCCGCCTCCTGCGCCATTGGCCACGATCCACTTCCTATATCTAGTTAGATGCATGCAGAAATCGAAATGAAGCTCGGCAACAAAATTCAGGCACACCTGTTGGAAATTGCCCACGATCCTAAACCGTTTCCTACTTTAAGGGAACACCAACATGCATTTGACTCAAGAATTCTCCATTTAAAACTTCTAAAAAATTGCAATATTAGGAATTTGGCTAGATTGAATTTGAGTCCTACTGACTATGGAATGGAAAAGAATCTTATTATCCTCCTTGTTTAAGAAAGAGATTAGGATTTTTAGGCAAGAAATTGCCCTTAAAGATAACCAGCGCATGATGCATAACATTTTGGCACATATTAGGAATATCTGGACTCTTATTAGAAATCTGAATGTTCCTAGCTCTTCAAATGAACCTTCCATCTCAACCGCCACCTGGGTTAAATATATTTCTGGAAAATGTGTACTACCTAAATCTTTCCCCATTGATTCACCCATGGAGTACTCCGAGTTTATCTTAGAATATTGTCCTTGGTCTGTTGAGGACGTGACAGATGGCTTAATTAAGCTAAAAGATACTAAAGCATCTGGACCGGATGGTATTCCTGCATGTGCACTAAAATTAGATCCTCAATTTTGGGCTGGAATTCTTAAAGTTAAATTCGACACAATTTTTGCAACTAAACATATTCCTAGTTCATGGTGTTCAGCCATTATAGTCCCCATCTATAAGAAGGGTCCCTCTAACGACCCTCAAAATTTTAGACCCGTAGCATTAACTGATGCCTCTGCAAAGGTCTTTTCTCAGCTCATTCTAAAGGAACTTCAAGATTTTCGGCTTAGGAATGATATTCTGTCCAAATTTCAGATTAGCTTTCGCAAAGATATGGGGTGTACTCTTAATGCTACTATTTTATCCCTTCTCCAGTGCCAAACCAGAAAAATGGGAACTGGTGCAGTCTATCTTGCTGCGTTAGACCTTAGTTCCGCAATTGACACTGTGATAAGATGTACACTGTGGAAGATTATGATCGATTTAGGGATCCCTGTACACCTAGTGGCTCTCATAGCATTATTGCACTCCAATACGAACTATATGGTACGTGTTAACAAAATAGGAACACTAACTGAAGAAATTCCGACTGAAATCGGACTTAAACAGGGCTGCTCTATGGCTGCGATATTATTTAATTTATATCTCTCGCATATAGAATTACTTTGGAAGGATTTAACTACTTATCCGGCAGGTCCTCTCCATCTTAAACTAAACTGTATCTGCTTTGCAGATGATCTTTTATTTTTTGATAGAACCCAATTTGGGTTACAAAATAAGCTGGATGCCTTCCATCTCTTTGCAGAGGACCATAATCTGAAAATAAATTGGGCTAAATCTAAAGATTTATTTTTTTTCTGATGGCAAGAAAAAGCCCAAGAAATACAACTGGTCAATTGGAATGGAAGAACTTGAGGTGGTTAGTGAGTTACGCTATTTAGGCTATACTCTTACCGACCAGAATACCAAGACATGGTGGTCCAAACTCCTAAGAGAACAAATTAAACCTTTGACATTGCAAATGAGGATTCTGTATAGAAAATATTGTACCTTTTCCTTGATACCCATTATTCAATTTTATTTGTTAAAGATTGAACCATGCATACTATATATTCTTGATTTATGTATGGTAGAGATGGAAGAATTCCTGGACATGATTCAAGGTCAATTGTGGAAAAAGGTATTGGGCCTAGCCAATTCTGTTCCAAATGCCATAATTCAGCATGAACTAGGATTGTTGCCTCTTTCTGCAAAATGGAATTGGAGACAATTGAACAATTACAGAAAGATGCTTAGTCCTCCTAGGTACTCCCTATATGTAGATCTGGGTAAAATAATAGAACATTGTTCTTTATCGATTGTAACTAAATTTGCTAAGAAAATGGATAGCATTTTAGAAGCTACTAATATTCCCAAAGAAGATTTCATACTATGTCTACCTGTAAACAAACGTAAATTCCAATTGGTGGCTTGGTGTCTGCAAACTGATCGCATTGGTAATATTAAATCGTTTAAAGAATATGCATTATTTAGAAGAAAAATGGGCGTTCTGCCCAGGTACAGAGACCAATTCCCTAATTTCACTGAAAGAAATTTATATATGCGATTTCGACTAAATCAGTTCTGTACCTATGACCGCACTCATTGCTGGGCTGGAAATAGTGTTAAGCTCAGTAACCGAGGTATGGAATGTCGCTTTTGCCAAATACATGGTACTATTGAATCGTTGAAACATTTGGTGATATATTGTAAATACTTTGAACTTAGAACTAGACATTTGGGAAGCCAATTGTATTCTGATACAGAATTTTCGAGGTTAGCATTATGGAACAGATGCATGTGGGGGAACAGTGTTAAGCTGCTTATTAGTGTGACAAACCTTTTAAAAGTACTAGCAAAATGTATTTCAGCACTAAATGAAGAGTACTGATTTGAAGTTTTTAGCTTTTCTCATTTTGTTTGATCCTTTAAATTAGTGGGTTATTTGTTTGAAATTGTTATATTTTTGTATGATTAAGAAGGAAAAGAATTGAAAAATGTTATATTGCTATCTTTGAAAATGTATTAATTGTAAAGTTTCTTTTATGAATCAAACGCAATAAAAAAAAAAAATTCAAACCTTTGGGAAATCATAGGACACTATCTCTCTACTGACCTGAACTACGGTTCCCGACGGTGGTCAACCTACCAGCGCTTTGAGGTCATACCAATGATATATGAAGCGCTATATAAATGCCAAGTAACATAACATAACAAGAGAAGGTATTCAAACCTTTGGGAAATCTGATAGACTTCCCGGTGCCACTGCACTGAAGGTGCTCTGTGACACAATGTAAAGATGATGCATATGGAGTTTGTCAGACTCCATACTAACAAAGAAACACAGTTTAGTTCACATTAAAATACATGAGAGAGTGGGGAAAAAGGGTCTCACCCTCTCCAGGTGAAAAATTGAAGTCCTCAAAATCCAGCTACGGTACTGGGGGTCTCGAAGGTAGAGCGGAATTATCACATTTCTGAGAATTCTCCCCAACACTTTCACATGTAGAAACTGACATTTGAAGTGCTCACCATTTGACATAACCAAAGACATCCTTACATCATTAGAGTGTTCCTAATTCTGCCATCAAGATGTTTTGATATGGATTCATAAAGTTCCACATTCCCCTTGATCAAGGTGATTGGATATCTAGTTCATACCAGAGCATTACCCCAGGTAGAGAATCAGATACCCGTAATCATTTCCTCCACAATAATGCTTCTATTTTGGGGAGAAAATACAAAATGGAAAATTCCTTATTTTCAATGCCATAAAGTAGTTTTGGGATGATTATACCTTGATAGAATTTTAATGCTGGAAAAATTGAGAATTTCCCATCAAACTTCTTAAGTTGATTGAATAGGTCAAATGTTCTTTGAACAAGATATTCTCTGTTTTACCTTGGTAGGTTTAGACATTACATACAATCCCAGGTAAATGAGTGATTCCACCATCTCTAGCCTATGGCCATCTAACCACCAGAATCCTGACACCTTTTTTCTTGTCCTTGACGAAACAGTAACCTTTGATTTAGAGCTGTTAATGACCAGATCATTAGACTTTGCATAGAGATTAAAAGCATCCATCAGCTTCTGTAGAACGTGTGGAGTCAAATCGAATAATAGAAAGTCGTCTGCATATAAACTCCACGTCAGACGCTGATTATTCAAGGTTGGGGATGCCAATGCATTTTTGTTCAGTCTCTCCCACGTCAGACAGATATAAATTAAAACGGCAAGGGGCCAACATGCAACCCTGTCAAACACTGAAAGTTTGAATGGGCATGTTGTTTCACCCTTCCCATTCAGTCTGACCTTGATTTAGTATTTTCATGAAGTGCTTTCAGGAGTCTTAATAACCCTTTAGGTATATTCCACCTTGCTAGTTTTTGCCATAAGAGTGCTCTGTTCACTGTATCAAAGGCAGATGTCAAGTCAATACTTGCCACTTACGTGGCAGTTACTTTGCCTTTCACAGCTATATTTTGAACATATTTAACAGGAGACCATTTAGGTTAGTACTGTGTTTTTTCCTAAAACCGGTCTGCCATTTTTTAGTACGCCTTATTTCAAGAGGCCAGACCTCCAGATGCTTCAATAGAAGGGACACAAAAACTTTGCTCTCTGTGTCAAGGACTGATATTGGCCTGTAATTACAAGGGTTATTTCGATGCGCTCTCTTGAAAATCGAGATCAAAAAAGCTGTTTGCCAACTCACTGGAAGGATTTGCTTTAAAAAAAAAAAATCTGACGCAAATTAACGGTCAATATCGTTTTCCAGGACACCAGATCATCCTTAAATAACATGTTGGACAACCTATTACGCCTGGGGGCCCTCGAGGTACTAATGGTTTTATGATACTCAACACTTCTTCATATTCTATTGTCAAAGTCCACTTTTCCAGATCAACGTTCGGAAATATAGGGGGGTAGGGGGGACATCAAGCATTGGGCTCTGCCTAAATTTAGCCTAATTATAGGCGACCCACTGTTGTTCACCTTTGGAATTTAGCTGGAAATCAGCCTAACCTCTGCCCAGGTGATTTATAAGACTCCAGAATGTAGTGTGTTAGGAAAAGTTTTCTGAAGTAACTGAAGCAGTACAAGTCTCCACTCAGTATTAGGCTGTAGCACCCAAGTTCATGGTAGCTTAGACAGATCAGCCAGGCTTATTTTAGGAGGGAGAGAGGGCTGTAGAATCAGTGCAAATTAAATTGTAATACAAATGGTCCAAAGAAACAATGAAACACTATGTAATGTAAAAATAAATGGTTTATTTAAATACAAGTAGGCCCAAAGAAATCTAGGTGTAAATAAGTACTATCACACACTATATGTAATCAAAATGATCAAAACAACACTATACCTGAAGGTACACAGACAGAAGTATAAACCTTATTTGGAACACCTAACAGTAGTTCTAGGGGAAGTCCAAAACCTTTTCATACACATTCAGTATAGGTTGCGCCTATTCTTGGGGAGTAAAAACCAATGGTTACTTTCACAATTACTTTCAGTCATGCAAGAGCAGTAGACCCTACCAGTTGTACATTGACTCTCAGTAATACATTACATAATCATTCAACTGGACAAGATACGTTTTGTGAATAGTGGAACACTTATTCCAGATACAGTATAAAAATCTATAACTACTTTAGGGATGACACACAGTTATACTACGTGAGTAAAACCTAAGGCTGTACTAATCAATTACAGGTGCTTTTGAGATCAGTGAAACACAGATTGAGATAAGCAGTAACTCTTGTGACTTATTTTTGGATGGCACACCGCTAAATCAAGGTAAGTAAAACCCATATACTTTTTAAATCTCACAATGAAGTCCAGGTTAGATCTTTCCCAGCTATGTAAGTAACTTGTGTATGACTTACAGGGGGCAGTTAGAACCCAAAGACTCCTCGTGTCTGTCCAAGCAGCACATGGAAAGCAAAACCCAATGTTACACTTGACTGAATGACTCAGTTATTCTAGGTAGCCAACAACCTAATGCAGACTTATTCTGGACAGGCTAGCAGCAAGTCAGGTGAAGCAAGACCCAGTTGGGGGCACTCATAAAATTATCCTAACGGGACTAATTTGGTGAAACTAACACATTACTTTTGGGAAGAGGCACAACCTAATCACAGGAGAGTAATATACTTTCACATCTACTTCCTATTAGAACGGCAACACGGTTTCTAAGGAAAGAAAGATGTTAAACATACTTTTGAGAATAGTGCCTCACACATCCAAGGTAAGTAAGAAATTTTGTAACTATTCAAGAGTTACAGTTACCAATCAACTCTTTACAACTAAGTAACTTTTAAACAGTTATTTGTCTAGGCAAAAGGCCCAATCCCTTATAAGTCTTTCCCTGGTTCTTGGAGCAGGAGTGTTCTCAGTGGCAGAAGGGGGGTAGCTAGGGACTAGTGACCAACAGACAGTGTCAGAATAGGTTCTTAAGTAGCAAAGGTCAGAGTTCCTTAGGAAGACTGGGCAAACAGGTGAGTACTTTACCTCTAAGGTTAGAAGAGGGTCCAGGGGCTTCACAGAAGACACCCTCGCAGGATTCTAGCAGTGGGACTGGGTGCACTGGGCGAGAGACCTCCCGATCACAGAAAACACCCCACAGCTACACAGACATCCCAAGAGACTTAAGGGAAGTACATACCCAAGCCAATACAGTACCTCCGCATTGAAGAAGGTTTTGCAGCAGGAGGACTTCAGGATCTGCAGCCAAACAAAAACCTGGTTAGTGGATTCCTTGTCGTGGTGACTGAAAATAGGACCTTGGGAAGGGACTTTGCAGTAGGGATCAATGAAGAAAGCTCTAGGCAAGGTTTTCCTCATGGCCAAATGCAGTTCTGCGGGTTTGGCGCCTTTCACAGGAGCACAGAAGAAGACAGAAAATCATGGGTGAATTCTCATCGTTACAAAGGTCCTGCACTCTGTGGAGGGTACTTTTTGGAGTCGATTCGTATCCCTGGAAAGCCACCAGCATGCCCACGAACTTTCAGCGAGATTCGTAAGACCGTGCACCGCACAATGGCTTGAGGTTCCAGGGTATTGGGGTATTGCAGCCCTGCAAGGTCGCAGCAACACGTGGGATGGCTCAAAATGTAGGTTTTCTTGAGTTTAGTGGGGCTCACCAGGCTGTGGGTCAGGGTCGTCGTTTTTGGAGTCCCCATGTCGATTGGCAGGAAGGGCTACAGCAGGCTCAGGTTACACAGCGGTTGCTGGAAATTCTCTGCCGCTTTTCCTTCACCATCCTCTTCGGTTTCAGTTCCAGTGGTCGGCTTGTCTTCGTCTTCCAGGTTTGCAGTAATTAACAGGAACTACAGCACAACTTCTGCATTCTGTCCCTGCATTTTACAACAAGGGACGGTCTGGTTGTCCAGTCAGTACAGTCAGCCTTTCCACTGAGATTTGTCACCATTCAGGCAAGGAGGAAGGCTGAGGGTTGTGGAGTTTTGGACTCCTCCCTCACTTCCTGCTTTCACAGAGAGACTGGAGCCTGGGCGGGGAGTCCAGGGGAGTCCGGGGAACTCCCGCCGAAGATAAAAATCACACAAAGGAATTTCCCACCTTGGATGTCAGGGGAAGGAACAAGAAAGGACAAGCAACACTAAAGTGGCGAAAAAAGAAGACCGGACCATTTTGGTAAAATAAGCAGCCTTGGGTGCCTTTACTGCAGATGTGAACACAGCCCGCTGTAAATGTGCACCACATTATTTCAAGGTATCACTGCCGCCATCCATTGAAGGTAAGCTTGTCCCTGTAACATAATTGTTAGTTTTAGTGTGAAAGGGGATATAGTGCATCTCCCCAGCATGCCACATAAGGTGGGGTGTGCTGATTTCACCTAACAAAATGTAAAAGGGATCCAAAGATCCTGTCTACCCTTGAGAACTGTAGCTCTCTCAAGGTTAGCCAGAGAAAGTTTAAAAGGGGAGCCCCTAGGGCAACCCAGCAACAACGGGTACTTATTGCAAAAAGGTTGTTAAAGAGGATAACTTTAAAAAGACACTATGGGGAGTCTAAGAAATGACACCCATAAAAACAGTAAAAGATTCTGTGAGTGTGGAAAAATGTTCCCACTCACAGAGGTATTAAGGAAAAATATCCCACTAGTAAAGCAAAAAAGTTCTGGGGTTGACCCAGGTCAGGAGGATTTACCATTTATATGAAAACTTACCTAACCTAGTGCTAGTAGTTTCACATAGAGAAGCCAACATACATTTGGAGTAGTTGTCCCATGCAGTCATGCTTCGCCAGGTACAATAGGACTGCTTTGCCCTTTTATCCCCCATCAACTGAGACAATAAGTCATGTCTGTTTTTACTCTTTATCCCTTTTATTCTCTGTCTCTGCGCCCTCTTTTTACCCCACAGAGTGCGGTCAAACCGATGGAGAGGTTTCACCATGGCAGAGTTCGATTTACTTTCAGCCCTATGGAGGATAACTCCCCAGAAGGTATCAAACCCACTAGTGTTAAATGTTTCCATGTTCCAATCTAGAGAGGTGGAAGCCAATAACTCCCCGCCCTGTTGTTGACCAAGGAGGCATTATGGTGATCCCATGATATTCTATTGAACCTCGATTTACCAGTTTTGTGGGGACATTAGGCCCCCGCCTCTTTCTATGGGGAGATCAAACTCTGCAATAATCGTATTGTGGTCACTCCATTCAGAAGGGAGTACTTTAAAGCATGAATGCACATTGAGCAGGCCCTGCTCCACACAGATATTGTTCAATATTGACTTGCTGGAACCTCTATCTATTAGGTAAGAATGTGTGTAGAGTCCAACTGGAGTGGGACTTTATAAGACTTATCTCTTGCTATTGGGTAACACCGCTTTCAATATAGTCCTGTACTACACAAGTTGGAAGTGTGAATGAGCAGCCAGGTTTATTTTAAGCGGGGTAATGTGAGCTGTAGAACAGTACAATGAAATCAGTAACCACACGGAACCAAGTAAACACTTACACACTTAAAGTTATAGAATACATATTTATTTATATATACACAAGGATAATTAGACAATCTTTAAAAAAACAGCAACTAATAGTAACATTAATCCCAAAGTTAGGATTCAATTCAACAAGAGCAACAAAGCAGGTCAGTAACTTTTCATGTGTTTTACATATTTCAGCACATTGAGTAATGTCATTCTAGGTCAGTAATAACACTTAGTCATGATCACCATTGCAATATTGAGTTGTAAGGAGGGTAAAGTTATAGTCCGATCAGAACATACTTTGCATTTAGAAAAAAAACAGTTGGATTCTTCCAGATGGATGCAGACAGCCTTTTATCCCAGCAATAATAGTGTTCAACCATTAAAACCTGTAAGGGAACAAGCACTGCCAAAGCCAATAGATTCGGAAGGGGGCTTTAGGGAGCCAGTACAGCCAAAGTCAATGGGCTAGTTCAAAGTTCTGATGCTCTCTTCTTAGAAAATGTTTTTTAAAAGTCACTAGTTCCAATAGACAATCACAGAAGCTCAAGACGAGCCACCTTGAAGAAGCAGAAGCTAGAAGGCCAGTGCAAGTGAGTTGCGGTCAACTCAAAAGAAGGTAAAATAGTACTCCCCAAGCTAGGAAGCGCCACAATTGCCCAAAGGAAGATGTACCCCAAGCCCCTGTGAACTGAAGAATGTGTTCCAGCTGGATGCCTTCATGTTGCAGTGTAGCAGACCCTTGTTCCTGGTGACGAAAGGGGGGACGTCTGGCGGGCTTCTGCGGCAGCACCCGAGAGAGGGGCTATGCAGCAATGGATTCTCATAGATTCAGCAGCCTTTTGTGGTTTTGGCGCCTTTTTCTCAGCGCCAAAGACGAACGAACAGCTCCGGTTAGAATTTACTTGATCCCTCGGTTCTGGAATCTGGTGAGGGGACTCTGGATGAAGATCTCCTGCTTCTGTAGGGTTTTCTGGATGCCCACAAAGTTTTGGCCAGATTTGCACTTCCTAAGACAATGCACTCGATGTTGGTCAGGGGTGCCCGGGTATTGGGATTGTGCAGCCTTGGAAAGTCACCGCAAGATGGGGGTAGAGCCACAATGAAGCCTGTCTCAAGGCTAGTTGGTCCCACCAGTTCAAGGGAGAAAGTCATCCCGTACGGGTCTTCCCAGTCGAAATGAAAACGGGATCAGCACAGCTGCAGTGTTTCTGTCATGATCTCTGCGTCCAAAAGATCAGGACTTGCCCGACTCCCTTGGAAGCAGACCCATAACCCCGGTTCCGAGTGCCAGCCAGTCCCAATTGGGACATTTTGGACCCTGTCCTGGCGCCAGTGGCACCAGGCTCATAAAGATGCCCAGTCCCAGCGCTGGAAGCGCCGGGCTCATAATGCTTGGGTGGACTTACCTGCAGCAGACCATGCTGCTTACTTACCTGCCAGTTGAACCCCTGATCCTCTTCTGTTTGGGACTACTTTTCCTGTTGGGTGGGGCAGGAGCCACTCCCTAGGTTCAGAACACTGGAACTCTTCTGGAAAGCAGGAACTCTTTTCTTACCTAGGCGTGGCTGTGGAAGGAGACACCTAAGCACTACAGGAGGCTATTTAAACCACACCCGATGGATGAATCTTGCTTTGCGTTATTCTGCATTCTCTGCAGCATTCTCTGATCCTGGGCCTAAGGGAACAAAGGCTTACCATCCTGGAATCCAGTCTTCAGCAGCACCTGTAAAGACAAAGAAAGAACAGGTTAGCACTACGGTCTTCAGTGGCAGCGCATCTCTTACCTGGTCCATCGGCTGTCACCAACGCCTCGCGCTGCATTCCGGCATCTGAAAGACAAAGGCTTACCTACTCTTCGCATGCTCCGGAGGTCTTCGCACTGCATTCCGGCATCTGAAAGACAAAAGCTTACCAGCTCTTCGCACGCTCCGGAGGCCTTCGGCGCTGCATCCCGCATCTGAAAGACAAAAGAGGGTGCGTTTAAAGACATTGGGCAACTTTATTACTCACGTGCCATTACTCCTTCCCACGCCGAATCCAGTGGGTATTCCAGCACCCTTCAGCTTCTCTAAAGCTCCGAACTTGTACCTGCAAGATAAAAGGGACAGTTAGTGCGCATCGTGAAGCAGGCTACAAGCGCTTACTTACGTGCTTCCAGGCGCTTCTATTCCTCACGCGGGTTCGATCCTCAGCTCTCATCAGCCCGCCATCCGCCATCGCCGGAACCCTGCAAAACATGAGATATCATTACAAAAGACTTTTAAGACATTTGAAGTGCCCAGAACTCACCGTTCGTGCAGTTAACGACGGACAGCAGTCCTCTGAGGTCAAGAGGCCTGCACCCTTATCCAGTGAAGAAACTGGTTACGGCACCCTGCCCCGAGGCAGATGGAGAGCTCGGCGTTCACTTACCTAAGACATCTTACTCTTCGAGTCAGACATACAGTGCACAGAGGTCCAGCCCAAAGAGCCAACCGTGTGTTACACATCACCTTTGAAGATACGGCATTCACCCAGTCAAGACCGGCGCCTCTGCGGGAATCAGGTGAGCGTTACAGATTCTTTGTGCACTTCGCCGTTGGTGTCTCTTCTTGTCTTCGTCGGATGTTGTCCTCCAGTGGTCTACTCTGCCTCTAGTCCCAAAAACCCCACCTTTTAAGCAAGCTCCCATTCATCCACAGCCCTACGGTGTCAATCACCCAGCAGGGTGGCTGTCCTCCTGAACAGCCAGCCTGCCAATCAGATAGGGCACACCTAGAGACAAAGGACAGGGAGGTTTCGGAACCCTCCCTCACTTCCTGCCTTTCCAGACACACTGGAGCCTGGGCGGCCTTCAGGGCTGAAGCCCGCCAAATGCAAAATGCACAAAGGACTCAAACCAGCTTCAAACAGAGTAAAAGCCCAGAAGGAATTAGCTGACAATAAATGGCGAAAAAAGAAGACCGGGACCATTTTGAGAAAATGGTCACTCTTGGGTGCTGTACTGCAGCTGAGGAATCAGCCTGCAGATACACATGGCACAAGGTAGTAAAAGAAGAAACCACTGCCACCAGCCATCCAAGTTAGTTGGTATAGTGGGATAAAAGAGTTGCTATGTAACCTCCACACCCCCCCCAGCATTCCACATTGGGTGGTGTGTGCTGGACCCACAAAAGAAAAGGTAGGTAAGACAGGAATAATCCTACTATTCTTGGGAACCGTAGTTCTCCCAAGAAAATGTAGTTAAACATTAAGAGACGTCCAAGGGACTTCTCAGTGGCATTGCACAAAAGGTGCTGTGTGTCACAATGCAAAAAGTAGATGCCTATGGATTTTACCAGACTCATGAGACAGTAAGCAACACAGAAAAATCCTAGTCAGAAAAACACATGAGAGAGTGAGAAAGAAGTCCCACTCACTCAGGAGTTAAAATTAAAAAGCCCTGACTCTAGCCAAAGAGCTGGGGGTCTCGAAGGTTAAAGGTAATTGGCACAGAAATTAACATTCTCTGCAACACTAGCCCACGTATTTTGACAAAGTATGTCACCACTAACCGATCCATTCAACCTGGAGAGTCCAAGGTTTCCAGCCATCGCTTTCCATTTCTTACCTTTCGCCCTGAGGGTATCTTGAGTCACCCCAGCGAGAAAGCTAGCATTTGGGAAGCAGAAGGAGTTTAGGTCTCCACCCAGGATAACTCGGCCCTCTGTCCATATA
This sequence comes from Ambystoma mexicanum, assembly GCF_040938575.1. Taxonomy (NCBI): domain Eukaryota; kingdom Metazoa; phylum Chordata; class Amphibia; order Caudata; family Ambystomatidae; genus Ambystoma; species Ambystoma mexicanum. Next base: position 185,578,489 of record NC_090926.1, read on the forward strand.
CCCACCCAATTAGAAATAAGTACCAGAACCTCATCCGGAACGGACTCAATGTGAGATGGGGCACGGTGCCAATATGTATTCAGTAGTAAAAGCTTCTGTTTTCTACCTTCAATCACAGTTGTTAGCTGAATTACAAGCAAGCTCTTATTTGCAACAACTTTATAATCAACCACAGCCCCAGAGCTCTCCTTTATCCGGGTTACCAGGCCCACTGATGGTTTCCCCCCTGGCCTTTAACTGCCTTTGAAAGAAATGTTACGAACCCATCCACAACAGGAGCCTCTGTCACCCAAATATCTAGAATGATCACAATCACATATTCACTTGAGGTTTCCCTAGGCTTGGCTCAGTAAAGAGTTCTCTATGACCACCACTGTTCCAAGATAAGATCTTTAGTTTGCGGTTGCCTTTACCAATGCCTCGAATGTTGTTCAGGATCAAATTCTGGGGTCCATATACGGACAGATCTTTCAGTCTGTTTAGTGGATAATCCACTTTCCTGAGTCCGAGTGGTTAGGTGGCCCTTGATTGCACCCCAACTGGAGGCACCAAAAGTTTCTTCTTTGAGGATCATGGTATTCATTTGTTCTATCATTAATGTCATAGCCCCTCTGAGGAACCGCTTGGGAGAAAGCAAATCCCAGATTGTACAGGGAACAGATTTAGCTGGTTATAAGGTTGACTACCTGTGATCTAATCATGATCATGGCTGCACCGGTTATCCCTCTTAAAGGTAATTCAACTCTCTCAATGTCTTTTGAAGGTATGGCCCAAAGAATAGGGACTTGTGAAAACCACCTCAAAATACCTGTGCGATTCAGGACATTCCATCTTTTGTCATAAGATGTGCAAGCCACTTTAAACTTTGTGTTCATGTGATTTGAATACCCTTCAACATTCAAACTTCGAGTTTCCTCCAGCTGCTGGCTGTAACTATAGCCAGAATCGGCTCCCTTCTCCCTATTTCTCATTTCAAACTCCTTCCCGACTGCTCCAAATGGGGTTGATTGAGGAAAGTTGATTGCACCCTACTTCCCCCCCCCAATATTCACATGTTCACAGAACCCTGTGGAGTATACACAAAGGGCCCCTATTGACTGTCTCTTAGGGCAGCAGAAGTAGATGGATAATATCTGCCACCCCCCCCAACTCTTATAAGCTGTATTGCCTTATTTTACCACTCCACACACCCTGCAAACCTTCATGTAGGAAGATATTATTTGAGTGTTGAGTACAGGAGATAGTTCCAGAGCCCCCAGTAACTTTGACAATTGGTCTCATGTGGTCTCCTTCATTGTCCATCCCTGTCGGGTTCTGTGTCATATCATCGACTGGCATTTTACAACCAGTGTTTTTACGAATGTATTTTATCGAAAAAAACACATCCCATCCTTCATTTGTTCGGCTGCACCCAACTGTCTGTATTTTGTTTCTTGATATTTTATTAGGATGTTTACTCAGATCACCCAGGGAGACCGAGTGTGAATGAAGTCCTGCTGTAGGTTCTCAAATAATGTCAGCAGTGACCTCAGCACCTGATTTAGTTCTGGTAGATAGAATCTGAGGTCCAGATTACTGAGTGATCTATGGCGTTAATTGCCATAGAAAGCTGTCTTTGTTGTGCCGGCTCAGGAGTAGACTCATAAGAGGTTATGGAAGAGTCAACATCAGTGTCCGTCTCTGGAGCTTCCCAGAAGATGGGAGGGCTATTTAGAAATAAATGCTTGTCCGTTTCCTGCTCTTCTGCTTCAATCTACTCGATCTCCTGGAGTTCTGTATCTTTCATGGGTTCTTCATGTTGACCCATCAGTGGCAGCATATTCAAAGATTCCCTCATGACCCCTGATGTCGACGGATGTTCGGTATTAGATATGTTGTTTTTATTGTGTTTGACACATTCATCTCATTTAATGAATGGGCTCCAACTGCACCCCCCCCCCCCCCAGCCCCTGGCCGCCTGCAACCCCCTGTCTGATCGGGGCTGAACGGTCAGGTGATCCGATGATATGCCCATAGGAGATTCAGGGAGAGGTAAGTTCATTGCGAGGGACAGTGCTGCAGAGGGGTCTAATTCAGCAGGTTGCGGCGGTAACGCAATTTTAGCCCCACTTCTCAAATCAGTTTTGTGACTGAAAAGAAGTATGTTTTTGTGTGCAGCTCTGAACACACAGCGATAGAAAATAGTTCCACTTCTCCAGCATGGGGTCTGGCATGGATTCACATGCTCATGAATATTCCCCGTCGTCAGGCTGGGAATCCTCGGTAAAGAAAAAATCAGTATCAGTTTCGTTTCTGATCTGTCTTTCTTAGTAGTAACCAATCACTGATCTCTGGGTCATACTGCCCCCAGCCAATGACTGCCCTCTCCCTAAGCCCCGCCTCTGGCAGCCATCCTCAGATTTTTACCGCATGCTCAAGTGTTGGGAGTCCTTGTGTTTAGCTCTCAAGTTTTTTACTGCGTGTTCACGTTTTATCAGGAGAATTTCTCATTTTTTCGGTTTAATCGAGCCTCAAGCTCCACCGTTTCTACTTCCGATAACGGGGACCCATTTCAGAATTCTTCTACGCCCCTCAAGGGTGAAGTTTTTGTCGAGTTTACACTTCTTGGAGTATTCCGGAAGATCTGCGGCCTACCTCAACGGACATGGCCCAGGACAAACGGAGCTCGACGCCCGGATCCAAGCTGTTCAGGAACTGCCCTCGATGCGTATTATATAATGTTTTCAAGGAGGACGAGCATTCGCAATGTCTCTACTGCCTCCATGGGGATAAGACGCACATGGAGAAGGACTGTGCGTTCTGCAAGAACCTAACAAGATCGTCGTTACCGCCTCGCCACCTGGCTGATAAAGGGCACAGCAAGTGAGAAGGCGAAGAAGAAGTCTGAGCGGGCTTCTAAGTCCTTTGAGGGCGCCCGGCGATGGGGGCCCAACAGACGCCAAGCACCGCGAGTCCACGGGCTCCGGGAGCGCCGAAAGGTCGGGCTCTTCGGTTGCCAAGCAGGGCGCTACTTCCTCGGCACGTTCGACCACGAGCCAGCGCTCTGGTTCGGGGAAAAGGAAGTCCGAGAACCCAGGTAGGCCGCTGGAGCGGACCCGGTCGATCTCGAAGGAGGAGCGAGGCGTTGACCCTCCCCCCCAAAGCGAAGGCCCAGGACGCACCTAAGGTGGGGAGGGCCTTGATCCACCCAGCTAAGGCCTCTACCGAAGTGGTCTCTGCGACCCTGGCGGAGCCGGTTGAGACTACGCCAATGGAAACGGCCTGTGGGCCCAAAGTATCCCTTCCGCCGCAGAGGGAATCCTCTTTCCAGCCCATCGCTAAGACCCCCGTGAAGCCCCCGGCTGAAAAAGAGGGGGGGGGAGAGCCGGTGGCGGTTACAGACTCGGAATCGGCCTCTGAGGAGGAACTGGTGGACACCGAGAGGGGTCTAAACGAAAGGTCCATAGGCCTCAACGAGAGGTTCATAAGCCTCAATGAGAGGTTTGAGAAGGTTTGATCCCAGGGGACGGTCCCTGCTGACGTGATCGAAGATAGCGACGAGGACGACGAACAGGGCCCAGTGGAACGGCCATTCCGTCCATTGCCCGAGCCCCAGGATAGCTCGGCGGCCATTTTGTTGGCAATCCAATCCTTATGTACCGAGATAAGGACGAGATTACCACGCACCCCGACGGAGGAGCCAGAACCAGGCCCGTCGGGAAGCCCTCCGAACAAGCAGAGGAGAGTCCACCCCGCTCCGCCCTTCGTGCCTGCGAGACCGGTGGACCCCTCATCCCTCTCGCCGGGAGAGGATACGGCAATGGATACGGCGATGAGGACGGAACGATGATGGCGGCGATGACACAGCAGACATCCCGTTGTCAACCAACCCCTCCCCCCCTCGCCTCCCCGCGCGCGCCCCCCAGCCGACGAGGTTGGCTCTTTCCACGCCATGATAACCAGGGCATCCGAGCTCTTCCAGCTCTGCCCTGAAGAACTGAAAAAGGAGGGGTTTCTGTACCAACGACGAGAGGCTAAGAGGAAGACGGTCCTCGCTGTGCCTTTACTCGACGACATCTGGGACGAGGGGCTTGCTGTCCTCAAGAACCTTGCCACGACACCCGCCAAGAGGGACAGGTACGAGAAGAAGTACCGAGTCACCGATGCCGCCCCCTTGTGCCTCAGGGCCCAGCCCACACCGGACTCGGTCGTCTCGGCAGTGGATAAGAAAAAGGCAGCGGGCACGGCGGCTTCAACTTCCACTTCCCCGCTGGACAGCGAGGGTAAGAAGTTGGACTCTATGGGACGACGAGTCTTCTCTTCGGCGGCGACGATGATTAAGGCGGCCAATGCCTTAGCGATTGTGGCCCGCTACGACAGGGAGCTCTGGTTCAAGATAGCTCCCCTGCTAGATTTCCTGCCTGATGTCAAAAGGGTGGAGGCCCTAGAAATTCTGCAGGAGGGCGAGGTGGCGTCGGATCATGCCATTACGGTGGCAACAGACATTGCCGATACCGGATTTCGCCAACTGGGCAACGGAGTTTGCCTCGTACGACGAGGATGGCTCAAGGCGACAGACTTTCGCCAGGACGTCCAGACCAGAGTGTTGGACATGCCGTTCAACGGCAACAACCTCTTTGGTAAGGCGGTGGATGAGTCTCTACAGGCCATCAAGACCGACTCGGAGACGGCCCGGGTCCTTGGGGTGCTTCAGCAGCGACGGCCCTTTCGGAGCTCTGGAGGCAGTCAGGGTGCCTCCAAAGGATCCAGCGGTGGCTCCTCCACCTACCGCCAGGAGGCCTACAGAGGTTGCGGCAAGCAAGGGGGTTGCCGCCGCCGTCGTCGCCAAGGAGGCCAAGGCGGCAAGACCGCTTCCAAGCAAGACTTACCCGGCCGGGTGGTCGGGCCCCCACCGAAGCACCCCATTGGGAGGCCGATTGACGAAGTTCATCAGGGTGTGGGAGTCCATCTCCACTGATCGTTGGGTGTTGGACACCCTGGCCAACGGGCACTCGCTGGAATTCCTAAAGAAGTGCCCCTGCATTCCTCCCGTTGCCAGGAAGGAGAATCACGTCCCTCAACTGCTGTTGGAGGTAAAGGCGGTGCTCAAGAAAGGTGCCATTGAGCTCGTCCCCAGGAGGCTCCGTGGCTCCGGAGTATACTCAAGGTACTTCCACGTCAGAAAGAAGACCGGCGGTTGGCGCCCCATCCTAGACGTGCGTCGGTTAAACAAATGCATCAAGGCGCAGAAATTCAGGATGGTCACCCTCCAGCACGTACTGGGACAGCTGGAGGAAGGCGACTGCCTATCGTCGCTGGACCTGGAGGATGCTTACTTCCACATCCCCATTCTCAAAAGGCACAGGAAGTTCCTCAGGTTCGTGGTTCAAGGACGCCACTACCAATTCAGAGCCCTACCGTTCGGATTAAAGTCGGCACCCTGGGTTTTCACCAAGTGCCTGGCACCAGTGGTGGCGCGGCTGCGCCTGCAGGGGATCCACGTCTACCCCTACCTGGATGACTGGCTAATCCGGGCAAGGTCAAGGGAACTCTCCGTCGATCATACGGCGAGGACCGTCCGGTTGCTCACGGAGCTGGGGTTCTCCATCAACTACCCCAAATCCCACCTGGTTCCGTCGCAAGTAGCACTGTTTTTGGGGGCGAAGCTCGATACAGTGGAGCAATTGGCCTCCCCTTCAGAAGAGAGGACCAAAACCATCCTGGGCAAGGTACAGCGACTTTTAGCCACGGACGTGGCCAGTGTGAGGTCCATCAAGTCCCTTCTCGGGTTTATGTCCTCATGCATCTACCTTGTACACCTTTGCAGACTTTGGATGCGTCCGCTACAGGAGTTCCTCGACGCCCGCTGGTTTCAGGCGGGGGGCTGCTTCGAGGACAGGATCCCCCTCGACGAGGAGTTCCGTCGGGCGATCCGATGGTGGGGCACCCGGGCTCATCTCACGACGGGCATGGACTTTCAAACCCCGGCGTTTCAGGAGACTGTGACTACTGACGCCTCTCTGGAGGGTTGGGGGGGGCCCACACTGCAGATCTCCACGCAAGAGGACTTTGACTCCCGGAGGAGAGGTCTCTTCACATCAACATCTTGGAGCTTCGTCCAGTGTTCTGGGCGCTCAAGTCGTTCCTCCCGTCCTCAAGGACAAAGTGGTGAGGATCTTCACCGACAACACCAACACGATGTTCTACATACGGAAGCAGGGGGCCACAGATCCCCAGCCCTATCGAAGGAGGCCCAGGATCTGTGGCACTGGGCCGTCGCCCAGGGGATGTTTCTGGTTCCCTTCCACCTGGCAGGAATAAAAAACACCATTGCCGACTCACTCAGCAGGGAGCTGCGCTCATGGCACGAGTGGGAACTGCGCCAGGATCAAGTGGATCGACACTTCCAACGATGGGGCAAACCCCAGATCGACCTGTTCGCGATGGCGACGACCTCAAGTGCCAGAGGTTCGCCAGCAGGTTCCCACAGCCGAGGAGCATGGGCGGTGCTTTCTCGTTCCCTTGGGATGGCCTGTTTCTATACGCGTTCCCTCCATTGCCGTTGCTGCTCCGCCTCATCAGCCAGCTCAAGAAGTCCAGGTGCAGGATGATCCTCGTCGCACCGGCGTGGCCGAGGCAGGTCCGGTTCCCGGACCTTCTGGACTTGTCAACATCCCCGCCAGTCAGGCTGCCGGCGGACGCAATCTTCTCTCCAGAGAAGGAGGCGCCATTCTACACCACGACCCACAGTCGCTGAACTTGCAGGCCTGGCTCCTTCAGCGCTAGGGTTTGGAGGGTACGATATCCCGGCTGATTGCAGAGAGGTTCTTGCAAAGGCCAGGTCGTCCTCAACTCTCAAGTGTTACGGTCATAAATGGAAGAGGTTCTCTGTCTGGTGCCGTGCACAGAAGATTAACCCTCTGCGGATTAAGGCCCCTCAAGTGCTGCCGTACTTACTGTCGCTGGCCAAAGCTGGACTGGCTCACGCCTCCATAAAAACACATCTGGCTGCCATCTCCCGATATACCAGGACCACGGGACGGGCTTCCTTGTGGTCTCATCGCCTGGTAAAGGAATTTATGAAGGGACTATTCCGATCATTCCCGCCGGTGTATGCTCCTGCCCCGGTGTGGGAACTTAATGCGGTGCTGACCAGGCTCATGGGAGCCCCATTCGAGCCTATGCATTCGGCGCCCTTGAAGTTCCCGTCATGGAAGACGGCGTTCCTCGTAGCCATCACCTCTGCACGAAGAGTGGGAGAGATTCAGGCCCCATCTTGCAAGCCTCCATACTTGCCTTTTCATGACACAAGGGTAGTGCTTAGGACACACCCCTCCTTCATGCCCAAGGTGCCGTCGGACTTCCACCTCAACGAGCCCTTGGTGTTGCCAGTTTTCTTCCCATCGCCTTCGACGCCGGCCGAGAGGACTTTGCACTCGCTGGATGTAGCTAGAGCGCTGAAGTTCTACGTGGACCGCACGAAGAGTTTTCGGAAGACGTCACAGGTATTCGTGAACTTTGGGTCTGTGAATCAAGGGCAGGCTCTCTCGAAGACTTCCATTTCCAGATGGCTCTCCGGCTGCATCATGCATTGTCACCGGTTGGCAAACCGACCCCTGCCCGGCCGTCCAAGAGCCCATTCGACCAGAGCGATCGCTGCTACCACGGCGTTCCTGTCTGGTGTGCCCCTGCTGGACATCTGCAGGGCTGCTTCATGGAGGTCGACGCACACCTTCACAAGATTCTACTGCGTCGATCGGGACTCCAGGGAGGAGTCCAGGGTCGGCCAAGCAGTGCTGCGCATTCTGTTTGCTTAAGGTGAGTCTGGTGAGGAGGTAAGAGATGCTTAATGTTGAGTTGGTGTATTGCTTAATGTTGAGCCTGTTGCCACCTCCCGTGGTTGTGCATGTGTATACTGCTATGTATTCTTTTATTCATGAGCATGTGAATCCATGCCAGAACCCATGCTGGAGAAGGAACAAGTTACTTACCTGTAACTGTTGTTCTCCAGCATGGGTCTGGCATGGATTCACATGCGAACCCTCCCACCTACCCCTCTGCGGCTCTTCACTTGGTCATACTGCCACGTGGCGTGCTACCAAATCTGAGGATGGCTGCGAGAGGCGGGGCTTAGGGAGAGGGTAGTCATTGGCTGGGGGCAGTATGACCCAGAGATCAGTGTTTGGTTACTACTAAGAAAGACAGATCAGAAGTGAAACTGATACTGATTTTTTCTTTACCGAGGATTCCCAGCCTGACGACGGGGAATATTCATGAGCATGTGAATCCATGCCAGATCCATGCTGGAGAACAACAGTTACAGGTAAGTAACTTGTTCCTTTTCCACAGTGGGGTTCAAAGGCTACAGCCCACAGTTACTTCCCTGTGTTTCTCACTCCCGCCTGAAGCTCGTAACAGAGGTCAAGTTCCAAACTTAGATCCCAATTGCAGATAATAGATTGTAGGTTAGACTCACATTTCTTTCCCGAGGGTCGGCTTACTGCTGTCCCACTGTAGCACTGCAACACACAGCGCAAGTGGGACCTCACTGGGAGTGACTCCCCTCTTGAGGTCAACGACTCCTATTCCACGAAGGAACTCCCGGTCCATACAACCCTTTCTGCATTTATGGAGATGGAACAGACTTTGGCATTCTCTGTTCTACCGTGAAACAACAATGACACTTATTCACATGTCCCGTCCCCTTTCCTCCATCCTTGTGGGGCATCCCCCAACATGGGGACAGTACCAGAACCTTTGGCAGCAAAAAATTGAGCTTTCCCTTTAAATTTAGTCCAGCGTGCGGCAGCGCGGCCCTGGATGTGGAAACTCCCCACAAGGCCCTGCCCTCCGGCACCTCACCTCAGTCCCTTTTTCTGCACAGACGGTGTAGTACGTGACAGCTAGGCGCGTAGACTTTTGAACTTTCTGCTTTCTCCCTGTTTGTTTTATTTTTAAGTCTTCTTCACCTCCCTTCAGTTCCCCCCCCTTCCCGGCACATGTCGGCTGCAGGAGGATTCATGAGATGTGCGTCCTGCGAATGCTTGTTCCAGGCCTTGGACCCCTATCTGCTCTGTCTTGAGTGCCTGGGGGCCGAATACCATTGGGGCGCGTGTACGTCTTGCAGCACTCTCGGTCACCTGGCATTGAATCGGTTGTCACATTGGAGTGGAGATCTTCCACTCGTCTCCTATAGCTCATCTTAAAGTTTTTGTCTCGAGGACACCATGTCAAGACAGGTAGGTTCTTTGTTTAATACAGCTCCTCAGCGCGGAGACTCCTGCCCAAGTGTTTCCACGGGCAAGGGTACCTGGGCTCTAGGTCTGGCAGACCCGAGGCTGTGAAGGCTACCATCTCCCAAAGCTGAGGGGCTCTGGAGCTCTAGTGGGCGGTACACAGAGGGGCAATCAAGTTTGTCGGCCTAGGGGGCAACGTATCATTGTGGTCTTCCTCCAAGAGTCCGTCCTTAGCACGACTACCAGCTTTGAGGCTGAGGGCTTAAGGCCTACCGCAGCTACCTCAGAGGTGGACACTTCTGTTTCAGGTTCGGGGGCCAAGAAGTGTACTATGTCTGAGCCAGCATGGGCCATTCACGTCCTCTTCGCCCATTGCGTGGCGCAAGGCCCCAAGATGATGGATAAGCATGCGGCGGAGCCTGCTAGACCGGCTGCCATCTTGGATTCAGATCAGGGCCTAGCCGGTCCTTTGCCCATTGAGTGGGCCTTGCAAGAAGGTTCCAGTCCCCTTCCCTCGGAAAGCAGCGGCAGACTCTATGGTACAGGCTTTTGGTCTATTCAGGGTTACATCTACCCATCGCAGCCTTATGGCTAGAAGCCTCTGGCGCCTCAGCACTTCGATCAGGAATGGAGGCCCATCGCTGCTGACGGCAGGCCCCCTCGAGATCCGGTGGCTTGCGAGGACTGCTTCTTCTAGCGCTTCCTCCTCCTCATGCGTTCCCCCCACATGACGGGGCTCCTCAAGGATATAGTCAAGGATGTGATCCCGCAGGTCGTGCCTTCTAGGCCGCCACCTCTGGGCCCTCTGCCGGTGCCTGTCCCTCCTCTGGTCCAGGCCCTACCAGTTATCCGTACCCCTCTGCCTCCTCCTGAGCCACCAACGGCACCCCATTAGCAGCCTTTGGATCTGTTTTCAGGTCTGCATCGAGGGGGATACCGCCGTCTCCTGTATCCCAGGGCCCTGACTCCCCTCAGTGTGGAAAAAAAGGTTGGGGAGACGGTGATCGTGAGGAAACCCATGACGACGAACCCTTGGGATTTGTAGAGACCTTTTATGACTGCTTTCAGTGCCTTGCCGAGTTTTGGGGGCCCGCAGCCAGAGGAGGCCCACCAGGAGTTGGGAGAGGTTTTGGGCAAGCGTACCACAAGCCATTCAGACATTCCGCTCCAGAAGGATGTCCCACAGGTGGCGAGAACAGTCTGGGAGACACCAGATGAACAAGAAATTAGACTGCAGATTCAGGCTGGTGGATGGGGAGCCAGTCCTCCTGGCCTCCCTTGCCCAGCCTCACTCTTCAGTGGTGGCTGCGACCTCGCTGTATTATAAACCTTCGTCGTCGTCCTCCACTGGAGCCACCTCCAGTTGTCTGTCCACAAGGTCCTTGAGTCTCGGTGCTAGGTCATCGCAGGGCTGCGTTTTGCAGCAAGCTGTCATGCTTCGGGCATGGAAGCATTGGAACCGATGGCGACTCTCCTAAAATGGCTGTTAGAAGTCCGTCTTAACGGTCTATGCTTTTCCAATATGGCCGCTTGTCAATAAATAGGTCCTTTTTTCTAATGCCAGCGCGTTGTATCGTCTCTGATTCACTCGCCGACAGTCCTGGTGATTATTCAGTGAATTTGCCTTCCTGTGTTTCCCTCCATGTACCTTTTAACCTTCTCTAGGTCTTCTCCGTGTTCTAGCTACTCACCCTCTTCAGATTTACATCTTGTAAGGTACGTTTGGTGTTCTACAATCTTTTCCTTTTTCACAACATGGTCAGTTCCTATTCCTCCTTGGTGTTTTGTTCCCGTACCTTATAGCTCTTCTGTCCCTGTTGCTATTCTGCTATTTCTCTGGCTCTGCAATATTCGTATCCTTATCGCTTACTCGGATTCCGTCCAAACACTTGTGCTCTCTATGCTCCACTCTATAGCATACGAGTGTCTTCTGTTTACTTCCAGTCCTGTCTCCTCCGTCTCTTTGCGATTCTACATCTACGATACTCTTACCTTTCACTGCTCCCTTACGGTTCCTCTATCGCGCTACTCTTACCTTGACCGTCTTCCTTGCGGCTCGCCTTTACTTACCTTGCCTTTGCCCTTCTACCTTGTTTCTGCCTTTCTGCTTTGTTTCGTTTCTCTCGCGCTTTAGCTTAGGCTTCAGCCTACTCCTGTTAGTTCATTCAGCCTTCCGTTTGGAGCTACTGTACTGAGCCCGATTACACTCCAGTCCTCATCCAAGCACTCTTCCACTTCAGAACCGCAGAGTTGTTGTCGATTCCTATTGAGCGAATACTCATCATTGCCTCTAGAAAAGAAAGACTGATCTTACAGTATACACCCTCTGCCATTCAAAGTTGCCACCTTGAAGTCTTCTTTCAACCATGCACTACTGAGATATCCATCGGTGCCTTCTTTGTGCCAAGACTTGAATACCAGGGTTTTTTCTGCTATGGCTTTTTTCCTGATTCAGGGGCTTGCTCCTTGGCCTTCCCCCTAACTCAGGTTTTACCCCTGGTCCAGGTGGCGGCTGAGGGGGCTCGCCCTTATCTACACCAGAAGAAGGAACGAAAGGAAAGGCGTACCAAGTTTACAAGACTTAAAAAGAAGTCAGAAAAGCAGGAGAGTTCCTGGGAAGACACAGGTGAGGAGGAGTGGGGTGAAAATTCATCCAGTCTTGACACAAGCCAATGCTGACGCCCTACTTGCCGCGGCAAGCCAGAAGCTGTTGCGAGAGTTCAGGGAGTTTCTGCCTGATCTCCATATGGAAAGGCAACCCTCCTACAAGGTTGGCCTGGCTGATGCCCGGACTATTGCGCAGGACCTCATGGAGTCTTCGGTCTCCCACATCGACACAGCAAGCAGAGGGCTGTGCCTGGCGGTTGAGATCAGACGGACGGCGTGGATGTATGCCACAAAGTTCATCAGATGGTCAAGAGCAGATCCTGGATCTTCCCTTCGAGGGCTCTGACCTTTTTCATTTGTCCACCAATGACGAGTTGACAAAGAAGACAACCTTTACACAAACTGCCAAGTCCTTGCCCAACCTGACTAAGCCAGGGCAGAAGTCCTTCCCTCAGTCTCAGGGCAGGACCGACTTTGAAACCGCGGTGCAAAGTGGCCTGACGGGTCGCCCAGTGACCACAGGATGAAACGGCAGAGGAATTTTGCATATTTTAAAAAAAAATTTTCCCCACTACCCCTCCTCCACTCCCTCCTCAGACACCAAGAAGCTGTGACGTCACGGTCGGTGTACACAGCTTGCCTGCAGGGGGCCGGCCTGCTCTCTTCCAGGACAGCTGGAAGCGTTATTTCAAGAGTCCCTGGATCCTTCAGTCTTCCTCTACCATTCTCTCCTCCACTATGTCAGATAGGCTCCCCGGCCTTTTTATGGGAGATCCTTTCCACTTTTGGAAATGTAGGTGGTGGAAACTGTTCCTAAGTCAGACAGGGGCTCCCGCTTCTAATGCAATATTTTTGTGGTACCAAATAAGAACCAGGCTGGCCCGAGGGTAGTTCTGGATCTGTAATTTCTCAACCTGTCTTTACTACTCGAACGCATCAATATGATTACTCCCGCGCACAGAGCAGTCTGTAAGCTGGGGACTGGATGTGCTCGCTGGACCTCAAGGATGCATACCTTCGTGTCCCCATCTACCAGCCACATCGTAAATTTCTGCAGCTCACGATTGTTGTACCACTTTCAGTACAAGGTGCTGCCTTTCGGCCTCAAATTCGGCTCCTCATGTGTTCACAAAGCTGATAAATGCAGTGGTTGTCTCCTCTGCCTGGAGGGCCACCACATGTACCCTTACCTGGATGACTGGCTGGGCAGGGTCAGCTCGCCTGAGGGTGTGGTGCACTCCTCCCAGCAGCTGGCAGACGCTCTTCATCACCTGGGCTTTTCCATTAACTGATGGATGTCACAGCTGGTTCCCACCCAGGATTTGGTCTTCCTTGGAGTGCCCTGGGACACGGCAGTGCAATGGGTGTTCCCCACCCGCACAAGGCTCCTTTCCCTCCACAAGGCGTTTGGTCACTTTTTGGTTAACTCGACCACCTCGGCATGGTGGTTCCAGCACCTCCTTGGGCGGCTGGCATCTTGCATGCAGCACGCCCACCTCAAAAGGAGATGCCTCCAGCTCCACCTGGCAGCCAATTGGGACCAGGAGATGGGGTTTCAGTCGGACAGGATCCCAATACCCCCGCTCCTCCTCCTGGATCTTCGCTGATGGATGGCAATGTGGCGGCGGGGATCCCCCTTTACCCGGCCGGAGCCAAGTCTGCTGGGGATGAGATTCCTTGCTTTCGGGCTGGGGGCTACTCCGGTTCTGGACAGGACCGACAATTGCACCACAATGTTTTACCTGAACACGCATGGTGATACCTGCTCTCCCCTCCTGTGCATGGAGGCGGTGGTGATTTGGGAATTGGCCCTTATGGAAGGGATTTGGATCACAGCAGTCCGCCTCCCAGGGGACAGCAATGCAGAAGAGGACCAGCTCAGCCGCTTGAGGTTCAACATCTACGAGTGGGATTTGCGCATTAACTCCTTGTTGCCCCTGTTCCAAAGATGGGGGTTTCTGGATCTGGACTTGTTCGCATCTCCCCTGAATTCCAAGTGCCCCGGTTTGCCTTTTGGGTGGGCTGGGGACAGGGGTTTCTATGGGACCCGTTCCAGCTATGCTGGCATGGCAGCAGGTGCTATGTGTTTCCTCCTCCACCATTGCTCCAGCTGACCCTCTGCAATTTCCGGACTGTCAATGGGCTGCAGCCTCATCCTGATCGCCCTTCACTCGCCATCGAGGGCTTGATTCTTGGATCTACTGCAGCTGTGCTCTCAGGGACCGGTTCACTTTCCAAGATTCAGGTGGGGGGGGGTCAGTGGGGCACCCAGATCCGACCAGGCTGGCCTAACCGGCCTGGTTCCTGACCAACTGAAACTACACCATGCTCAGTTTTCTGAGGACAACTGGGACATCATTCAGTAGGCCCTCTACACGGGCCCAATAAAAGAGCAAGTGGACAAGATTCTGCCAATGGGCTCGTGGCAAGGGGCTTAACCACCTTATCTGATCCCTGGACGACGTGCTGGCCATTTCTGCACATCTGGCTCGTTCCGGCGTTCAGGTCGAAACCTGACCTACCTATCTGACAGCAATTTGGACCTACAAGATTTCCCCAGAGCATGTTTTTTCAGCGACCAACCCGTTTGTCAAGGCCCACCTCAAGGGTTTGTCAAGGCTTTTTCCTCTGGTGCACATGCCTCATCTGGTCCGGGACCTCAACGTGGTTCTTGCGGCTTTGCAGCACAGGCCATTTGAGCTGATGGCCTCATGGACATCAGGCTGTTGACACTAAAGACAGTGTTGCTGGTGGTGCTCACTTCGGCGTGCAGGGTCAGCGAGCTGGAGGCTCTGTCTTCATGCGAACCCTTCACTGTTACACAGTGACATGGTCATCTTGCGCACTCATCCTAATTTCTTGCCCAAGGTGGTCATTCCATTTCATTTGATTCAGGAAATCTGTCTACCGATGTTCTTCCCGAACCTGCAGTCGGGTACCAATGGGGCTTTGCATTCCTTGGACCGTATGCGGATCCTCAAGTTCAACCTCTCTCGGACAAAATCTTTCAGAAACTCTGTGGCACTGTTTGTCACGTTTGGGGGCACGTCTTCTATATCCGGTGGATGGTCCAGGCCATTTCAGAGGCATATACAAGCATGGGCAAACCGGTTCCTGAGGGGCTTCATGGCCATGCGTTCAGAGCTAAGGCCACGGCTGTCGCGTTTCAGAGACCTGCTTCCTGGGATGTCATCAGCAGGGTGGCTACTTGGGCCACTCTGGCGTTCTGTAAGCACTATTCCCTGGTCACCAGCTCCAGGCGATATGCAGATTTAGGTCAGGCGATTCTGAAGAACCTTTTTACTTCTTCCTAGATATGAGGCAGGTTGTCACAGCTCCACCCTATTTTCTTGTTGGGTCTAATCACCCACAAGGATGGAGGGAAGGTGATGGGATGAATGAGTAATTAAAGTTACTTACTGTAGTGACTAGAGTTCTCATAGTCCTTAGTCTCTTTTCCGTCATACGTGCAACTCGCCTTCCCCCGCTTGTATGCCAGGGGATAAAGTACTCTGTATAGCCAGGTATTAAAGTGTCCAATGTGTTAAAAAGGGGACTGAAGAGAGGCGCCGGAGACCGGGGCCTTGGGGTGCGTTACCACGCTCAGGGCCACGCCCCCGCATGCTGGACTAAATTTAAAGGGTGAGCAAACTTTTTCGCTGCCAAGGTTCCAGGGGGATGCCCCACAAGGATGCAGGAAAGTGAACTAAGAACTATGAGTACTCTAGTAACTACAGTGAGTAACTTTAATGTTTACACTATTGGCTTCAGGTAATGCTGAACTACATCTGAAAGCCATGCTCAAAGAAGACGGACTCAATCTAGTTGTTGTAATGATGTACATAGGAGCAGCTCGGGCTGCGAATTGAAAAGAAACTCCTACGGAGGGAGGGAGAGTATTTGCTACGCAGTGGCCAGCCTCTGTGGAGACGCAGTCCTGGAGGGGCGGAGTGACACAGAACCAGCAGTGGCATGCAGACAGCAATACCTGTTGCTAGCTGGAGGCTGCAACGAGGGCAACCTGACCAAGCAAGTGGCTCTGGTCAGGATGGAAGCAAAGGCGGGAATAGAACCATCTTCCTTGGTGGTGTGGCCACTGGCATACAGTGGTGGGCTGGACACCCAACAACTGTTACTGAGATCAGGAAGGAGAGTTGGACCCGGATACCCGTGCTCCACGGGCTTGCCAAAGATACGAGAACCCAGAGGCAAGCAAATGCTCCCAACGCAAGGAAACTGGTGATTGTTGCAAACTCTGGCTGTTAAGAGGGCCGAAGTCAACCATACAAAAGCCGGCGGGAAAGTGCCCCGACCCAAGGGAAACGGGCTGAGAAAAGTACAAACATTGCATATCATGGCTGGAACAGCCATCGGAAGTATAAGTAAGAGAAGCTAATGAGCACACAAACCCCACTAAAATAAGTCCAATAAATACGAACAGTGTCCGCCAAGGATGGAATAGCCGTCCAGGCTTCTAAAGACTGATAGCTATATGTCCTCCATGGAAGAAGGTGAAAAGAGTTCTAGTCAAGTGTATAAGGCAATCTGTAAAATACCAGAGCAGGCATAAACCCTAATTCAAGACACCTAGCAGAGAATCACTGGACCGTGGGGGAAGTCTGTCTCCGCGTCATGAAGGTGGGAGACAGAGAAGTGTCTTGTCAGGTAATCGTGAAGGGATTTGGACATTTGAAATAGAACCTGAGAAAAGGAGGAGAAGAATCAGTTTCTTTAAAAAGGGGAGAGTGAAACCCATGCAGAGGATTATTAGAATTTATACCAACAGACTCCATCTGAAGTTTGTGGAAACTATACCCTTTATTAAAGGAACTTTGAGACTGTGAGGAAGTCTACTCAGTTTGGACCAGTCGGAAGCCAACTGTATTATACAAGCCTCCCCTTTTCCCTTTTTTTTTAGGTGTTTAGATGTCTAAAGTGGTAGGGCCAGTTAGTGATTCGGATTTGGACTGAAGATTGTTTTCTTTTGACTTGAAGTGCACTCTTAGTTTTGGTTTTGCTAGGTAGAGAACTTCCCTAATAGTGATAGGAATAGAAACACATTTTTTCTTTATATTTCTTTTTTTATTTGTTTATTGAAATACTTCACTAAGGAACTTTTCACTAACATTCCTAAAAACCTCTTCCATACAAAAACGCATTATTACAGAATACCTTTCAATTCATTAGAAAATATAAAATACATTTCTCTAAATAAGAAAAAGGAAATACCTGTGTAACCATTGCATCATCACATATTAAAAACAAAAAACACTGAAAGCACCAGATGTTCATAAAAATTCTGTTAGTAGTTCATGTTTCTTCGTACCCTTCCTCAAGTGAGAGGTCCATAAAAAACGAATAGCGGCCAAACTCATTTTAACGATTTGCCTGTAAAAATAAATTGCCAAGTAAAACCTGCATGTAAAAGATTAAAATCTTCTGTAAAGTGTGCAAAATAATGATATTGTTGGGGAACAAGCATAGAGCATTCCAAACAGCAAATGGGGAAGTAGTTTCCAATAGACCCTCCTTGTTACAGAACCTACATTTCTTTTTTGTCTACGCTCTACGCCTCCCCTAGCTCCTAAAATGTTCTGTGTCAGGAAGTGGATCATATGAAGACGCAGACATTGCGTACGCCAAAACTCCTCCAGACACTTATAAAAAGTATTGAGGCATTGTACCATAAGATCTTGTGCCCACTAACAGACAAGAAAAAAAAGGGGATATCCCTTCTGCTTTTATTTTTAATAAATCTCTGAACGATTAACCAACATAGTCGAAGTCCTCCTTCTGGTCCACCACACTACTTAGATTTATTTTCTAATTCCAACAGTTTCTAAAGTAGGGAGCCAGTTTTTTCAAGTATGATTAACACCCCCAACTCCCTGCTGTTTTTCTTGCAGTAACCTCTTCCCATGTGGCCATGGAATGGCAGCCGCTATCTGATCCAAACCCTGGGGGCGGCTGTATGAGGGAGGATCACATGGTGGGACTCAACCTCCGGGGAGATCTACTGAGTCCATTGGGTGAGACGCAGTATATGCCCTTTTGCCATGAGGAAGACCCTCTTAACACCCAAGACCTTAATGGCCTATTGTCAGCTTACAGTTCCCCCCTGTAGAGAAAGTCGGGACATATTCTTTACATTACTCTGGTGTCATGATGCCTACCCCCAGGCATCCGGACCAAGCCCATCAACCCCGGGAGCAGGCATCTAGACATTTAGTGAAACCTCAGCAGCCCCGGCTAGAGTCTATCTGGGTTCAGTCCTGGCACCTTAGACGCCAGGCTCATAGTAGGAATCAGTCCTGGCGCCTAAGGCGCAAGGCTCATAGTAATTACTTACCTCAGGCAGACCATGCTACAAATGACTCCAATCCAACATGAAGCCTGAAAGGGACTATTTTTCTACAGGGACTATTTTTTACCCGGGTGTGGTTCTAGGGACTTCTTACCTGGGACTACTTTTGAGGCTATTTAAACCACACCCGACCAGCAACACACGCTTCGCGTTATTCTGCATCCAGCAGCGTAACACTCACCGTGCCTGCATCCAGTCTTCTGCCACGCCCGCCTCGAATCCAGAGCTCCTAAAACAAAGAGGAAAAAAAGGGACAAGGTTAGAAAACAAACTTATTTCTATTCCACACCTGATTCTGGATCCATCTTGTCTCCGGACCTGTAAAGAACATCATTTCTGCATGTGCCCTACCTCCAACAGCAGCGCCGCGCCATACTCGCCTGTCTTCACAGCATCCTTCAGGTCGGCGCTGCCTCCATCATTTCTTCGCCGAACTTAGGCACCTAGGAGACAAAAGAAAACCACAAGGTGAGCCGAGGGAACCAACAAATATAATTCTTACCACCATAGACTTACCTGATTTACCACCGGAGGCATCCTTTTGTGACTCTCCAAATTTTCACGTGCTGCATCTGTAAAGAGAGACAAAACAACACGTTTTCCTCGTGCAACATTTACCAGACAGCGCCGGGTAATACAGACTCTTACCTGAGCGCCACCAGCAACCAGAAGAGCATCTTTTCACGAGCCAGCTGCAAGACAAGAAAGGAAGGGGGGAACAAGAGTGCACATCGGACATATTGAACTCTATGAACTTAATACTTACTGGTCCTCACCAGGAACCTCAGAGTCAATACTCTCCGGAACTCTCCCGAGCCTTCAAACCAGTGAAGTAACTGGACTCTACGCTCCCCTGCAAATCCACGCAGGATGGAGAGCTCATCTTTCAAGAATATAAGGTGAGATTGCTGTGAGGGCATTTCGGAGGTGATTAGTTGGGGAGGACTGTGGGGGTGCCATCACCTAAATCCACAAGTGGCTAAATCCATCTCTCCACTTGCAGGAGAATATTTCTACGGGTTAAGCAGACAAGATTAGGAGGGCAGATCCAGTCAGTCATTGCTGCACTACGCATCACGTGGGTGGAGACCGGAGCTGTCCGGGTCTGACCGACGCCCATGTGCGAGCCAGGTGAGCGTAACATCTGGTCAGACCCCCACCTATGTCTCAAACACCCAACTCCCATAAACACTCAGTTACTGAGACAAGGGGGAAGATGAGGGAGTTTGTGCAAAGTGACAGTTGCTCGTAGTACAATATGCAGTCTAGTTTTTCAAGTCTTCAGTGCACGGGACATTGGAGAATCAAGTACTAGAAGCAATTGCAGCGTTGCGATCATTTATAGACACTAAAATTGAAGAAGTTAAAGTGGATATGCAATTGATGAGACAGGACATCCGTACCCTCACCGAAAGAGTAACGGTTACAGAGTCTGGGCTGAAGGAGACAATGGAGACCACTAAGGACCTGTAGACGAGGCTGAAAGAACTGGAGAGGAGGAACACAGTGCTGGAAGCCCGAGCGGAAGGCGCTGAGGGGCGTGCCCGGCGGAATAATGTGCGCCTGTTGGGAATTCCGGAGGGTATGGAGGTGCCGAACCCCACAGGATTTGTGGAAACCATACTAATACAGGAGGTGGGGGCAGGTAAGCTCTCACAGGGCTTTGCGGTGGAGAGGGCCCACAGATCCTTGCAGAAACAACCACCGCTGGGCTCACACCCCTGCCCAATGTTTGCAAGAATTCTGAACTACCAAGACAGAGGTTATCCTGAAATTCTCGAGGGAGGGCGGAAGGATACGAAGGGACAACTCTAAAATAGCCATATACCCGTACTACACACCCACCGCCCAGAGAGCGAGAAATTCCTTTGTACCAATCAAAGAAAGACTCGGACGGCTGAACCTCAAATACATGCTTTTGTAACCATCCAGGCGTAAGGTGATATACAAAGGGAGGGCTATTTTGCTGGAGACGACAATGTGGCTGGAACACAACAACTTGGCTGAGGGGTGGAAGCTGTCACATGAAGGGCACTTTTCCCAAAATGGGGTGGGGAGCAGGGAAGGCAGAATAAACACGATATCTACTGAGGCCTCGCTGAAATGCACTTAAAAGGCGCTGCAACCAAAATAATGCACACATGTTGGACAGGGGCGGGACCGGGCCACTCAACCTGGGATCGTAGGCCTACTCCACGAAGTATTTGGTGTCAGCCTGTTGCTGACACTACACAGCTCGCGCACACTGGTCCGGACGGGTCAAGACGGTGCGGGGGCGCCTGAGCGCCGCAGGGAGAAAGCAGCCGCTGGCGGTAGTGGTTTGGTTTGTTGTTTGGAATGTTTTTTGTTCTTCACTTAACAAAGCATATGAGACAAATGGTGTGCTGGTGGGGCGGGGAGACACTCAAAAACAATGGTCTTCTAAGTGAGGGGAAGCAATAGACGAGGGGGGAGAAGACAGGGGCACAGTAATACATTATCATGGCAGCTGACAATAGGATACTGACATGGAACGTTCGGGGGCTAGGGTGAAATCCTTCCTTAATAATAGGAAAAAAGTTTCTATTGCACTACTGCAAGAAATCCATTTAACTCAAGACACTGTGAAGAAGATTAAAGACAACTGAGGTGGGCAGGGCTATGGAGCGACATACTCCAAATACGCTCTGTGTTTTCACATGGATAAATGCGACAACTCCCTTCCGATTTTTGGAGATGGAGGCTGACCCAGGTGGGAGGTATCTGATTTTGAGGGGTTATGTAGAGCATTGGGAAGTGGGCATAGTCAATTCCTACTTTCCTAACCACGGGATCCCATCACACTGCAACACGTTATGTGCTAAATTTGCCCCATACCAAGTTAGCTTCTTCATCTGGGGGGATAGTTAATTGTGTACGATACCTAGACTTGGACAGGTTTTCCCCGCCCACCACCCGGACAGTGGCCCCAACTGAGGCAATTAATGCAATGCTTAAACATTTAGATATTGCAGATGTCTGGAGGGAGCAGCACCCAGCAGACAGAGGGTACTCGCCCCATGGCCTGTATACCAGGATCGACTACATATTTATGGCAAGAACCCATTTAGCGCAGGTGGAGTTGGTGCAGTATCTTGGTAGGTCAATCTCAAACCAGTCACCGTTAATGTTGGAATGGAAGATGTTGGGTCCACGACCCCCCAACACCACTGTGGCGCATGCCTACGGATGCCTTGACTGATCACGTTTTTAAAGAAGAATTGCAATGCAAATTAGAAGAATACATAACATGAAATGTGGGTAGCGTTAAGGAGTGGAGCACGGAGTGGGAAGCAATGAAGGTAGTGGTGCGGGGGCAAGTCATTGCTAGTGCGGGTGGCATTAGGAAGACACTGAAGGTGGAGTTAGAGAGGCTGGAAGAAGAAATTAAACAGATAGAAACATGAGCACTGGGGAACAGAGAGGAGTTGCGACTGGCGGAGATCAGGCACAGCTGTCAAGACGCTCGGGGGAGGCTATTGAAATTTGACCACACAGTTAAAACAACCAGAGCTCACGCGGAAGGGCATAGGCCGGGCAGGCTGCTAGCGCGTGGCTGTGCAAGAGAGAACACCCGAGACACCTGACCACGGAACTTAAAGACGGGCAAGGTGCAAGACACACATCGCAACAGGCGATTAATGGAGTTCTACCCTCTCCTGTACGGCCACGGAAATCAGGTTCCCCAGGAAGATATACTGAACACACTAGACGAAATTGGCCTACCCAAATTGAGTGCAGCGAGGTGCTAGAGAGGGACATTTTGGCAGAGGACATAACTGAAGCGGTTAGATCGCTAGCCACATGTAAAACACTGGGGAGTGATTGACCCCCCCTCCCCAGAATTCGACAAAACGTATGAATCTGCCCTAACCCCGATGTTGCTCGAGGTGTTCAGGGAGGCATACGAGAAAGGGGTACTGTCAGAAAGTATGAGGGGAAACCCTGGTGATTCTAATACCCAAACCAGGGAAGACTACTGATGAGTGCGACTCACATTGGCCGCTAGCAATGTTAAAAATGACGTCAAAATTCTCACCACTATATTAACTCAGCGGCTGACTAAAGTCATTGGTGACCTGGTGCACAGAGACCAGAATGGTTTTATTCCCAGCCGTAATACGGCACTAAACCTGCGCAGACTGCAGCACGTGTTCGAACAGACGACGGACTCGCAGGCGCACTATGTCATTGTTTCCCTAGACGCTATAAAAGTTTTTGACTCGCTATACTGTGAGTGGCTGCTGGCAGTACTGAAGGATTTCAGGTTCGGAGACCAATTTATAAGATGGGTCCGGATATTAGATACAGCACCCATGGCAAGGGTTAAATCGGGGAGGGTGGTGTCACCTGCCTGGGACATCGAGAGAGGCACAAGACAAGGATGCCTGCTATCGCCCATGTTGTACATACTGGGGCTTGAGCCGATAGCCATTTATTTGCGAAAGCAGTTTCCAGAAGCAGGCATATGGGTATGGGGAGTTGGCCATTTGGTTTCGCTATATGCGGATGATGTACTGTTGTACCTGTACGACCCTCATCTTAATGTCCCAGTGATTTTGGATGTGCTAGACAATTATGCAAAGGTGTCTGGGATCTGCTTTAGCAAAGAAAAATCCTACATCTTCCCGATAGCGGGTCTGAGAGGGAAAAGCAAGGGTGAATTACCAGAAGTAGGGCTCCGGTGGGAACTGGAAACTTTCAAATACCTAGGAGTGAATATTAGACGCACACCGGAACAAATACATGAGTAATATGGCAGCGGTAGTAAATGGATTGCAGAACTCCATGACATTCTGGTCCAGGTTGCCGTTGACCTTAATGGGTAGGGTGGCCATCACCAAAATTAATGTACTGTCGAGATTTCTATATCACTTCCACAACGTTCACTACTACATCAGGGCCTCCTTTTTCTGCTTGCTAGAGGTACTTGTGCGCAAATTCCTGTGGGGTGCTGCTCGTCGCAAGCTATCACTAGCAACATTATGTTTGCCTTACAAAGAGGGCGGGGTGCAACTGCCAGATCTGGAAAAATACTATCTTGCAGCCCAGCTTAGTTTTGTGACCAGGTGGCTGTCTGATGACGCTACGTTGGAGACAGAGCTCTTACTAGTGGTTCGAGCACGACTAAAAGAAATATTGTGGGTGCTGCTTGACTGCATGGAGAGTGCTCCTATGTTGGTGACACTAGGTAGAAGGGTATGGCATAGAGCCGTGATGCTGCTGAAACATGTGCACCCCTAGTCACCGGAGACCCTGTTTGCTGCAGATGTATGCAGGCTTAGTTCTGACATAGCTGCAGTGAGGCACTGGGAAACGTGGGGGTATTTATACCTGGGGAGACCTGTATGAGGATGGCATCTTCAGGAAGTTTGCATCACTGCAGGAGAAAGAAGGGATCCCTGGGGGACAGTTCCTGTGGTACAAAAGGACCCGGGGGGTGGCAAGGGAGAAATGGGAAGGATGGCCGGAAGTACCGACACCAAACCCCTTACTGGCCTTAATGCATAGTCTGGAAGATGGCTGGAAGCCAGTGTTCATAGTATATAGCTCAATAATGGACAAGCCAAACCCCAAAAGCGCAGCACTGAAGGAGAAATGGGAAGCAGATCTGGGAACTACCATAACGGAGAAGGAATGGGAGAGAGGGTACTGATATATCCCAATGAAGTGTCAAGGAATTCCTGGTTTAGGCTGATACCACTGAATGTACTGTACCGCACATACATGACCCCGCACAGAATACCCATGTTCAGCAATAACACATGACCAACATTCCCCTGGTGTGCACTGGAAGGCGCAGATTTGATGCACATGCTCTGGGGTTGCGTACAAGTGCAAAGGCTCTGGGCAAGGATAGAATAGGCCTGTCGGAAGGCTGGAATTGTGAGATATGAATGGACACCGAAAAAATGCTTGTTTGGTACGTACCCCATAAACAGCTAATTTAAACATGTGGTCAGGTTTATGGACATGGTGTGCATATTAGCCGAAAGATCCATGGCAATGGCTTGGAAATCAACAGGGGGTCCGCAATATGGGTGCTAGCACTGAGAATTTCAACAATGGGCGGATGCAGAAACCAAAGTGTGGTTGGAGGGGGCAAGCAGATTTGAAGCGGAAGGAAGCTCCAGGTGTGTAGCATGGAAAATGTTGGTTTGCGACGTGTTCCACCCGTCAGATGACAAACCCCCATGAACACTGTCTGGCTCCCACTTACGGAACCTAATTAACCAAAGTTATTACAAAATTAAAAGCAACCTAAATCCCACGATGTGATCCAGATCCTCGCTTGCCACTGGTAGGTCTACCATTGCACTGCACAAGCACGAAGTAGACGAGTAATCTAATGTCTGACAGGTGAAGAAAGTTGTTTGTTTATGACCTTGTTTATTGTTGACACTGAATCGCTATTACACTGTTATGATAAGCTGTTCAGAATTTGTAGTATGCATAACTGTGTTTACATAAATGCTAATAAAAACATGTTAAAATAAATGGTTCGATGGCAGGCTTAAAAATCAATCACACTTATTCCGAAATTTGAAATCTTTCTCTCTCCATGGAGGAAGTACACAATTTGCCTGGGCACAAGATGGTATTAAACTCTTAGATGTTATAGTAACCACAGAATTAGCAGGATTTATGAAGCTAATTACCCTCCACTGTTGAAAGAAATAGCGAGCCAATTGAGTAAATGGGTCCCGTTAACGATTTCTTGTCTAGGCTGCATTAATACGATAAAAATGGTAATCCTCCCTAAATTGCTCTATTATCTTCAAGCTCTCCCAATCCGTATTCCAGCCCCCTACTTTAAAAAGATAGACTGATATCTACATTTGTCTGGAATAACAAATCACCAAGGGTAGTTTATGATGTTTTAACTACACCTACAAATAAGGTAGTACTAGGTCTCCCAAATATGCAAAGCTGCTATCAATATAATATTGATAAACTTGTGGATAAAATTGTGTATCCAATAGGAAGATGGGAAAGACTTCATTTATCAATATGGGCTAAGATAAATGCGATAAAGATGATTTTATTACCAAAAGTGTTATATATAATTCAGTCGATTCGATTGTTAATTTCCAAAAAGCAGATTTTGCAAATTGAAACATTGAATTCTTGTGGGGGTTGGGTAAAAGACCGCGGATCCCAAGATTTATATTGATGCAAAGTGTGGAAGAGGGAGGTTTTGGATATCCTGACTTATATAAGTACTGTAAGGCGTTTTCTGCTCAAGAAGGGTACTTATTATTATACGAATGAGGACTTCATAGGTGCTATTTGGCTACGCATGGAGAGAGGGGTTTGTAATCCTTTGTAACGTTCACCTGGCATCCTGGGGATGTCACTCAGCCTGTTCTGACCTTCAACGACCTCAAACCCTTCCCTGGAGGCTATTCGACTGGAGACGGGGCCTGAAACACAGGATTGGTAGAGTTTAACTTCCCATTGTCTCTGTGTGCTTGAACCCCTTCTTCCCTGGGGTCCAACCCTTCCCTTTGATCCACAGCTCACCTTGTTTTCTTGGATAGTGTGCTCTCCGTCCTGCTTTCAGCGCAGGGGCACGTTGATTGATGCTGGCTCGTTGCTGCCTAGTTACTTAACTGGCAAGAGTCCAACAGGTAAGTATAATGAGTCTTTTGAACAGTTCTCTAACTTCGTTCCTTTCCTTCCTTAGATGATGGCCGGCGTCCGGGGATGGCGGCGTGCTGCTGAGATGAGTAGCGCTGAAGGTGAGTGAGAGCGCGATGCACCCCTTTTCGTATCTGCATTGAACAGTTTTTTTTCTGTGTCTTTTAGGTGCCGCGATGTTTTCAGCGTGTATGCCGGTTATGAAAAACAAATGCGGTGAGTAAGCGCGGTATGCGGCGCCTCTAGATGTTTCCACGCTAACCTGGAGTGTCTTTTCCCTCTTGCAAATGGATGAGAGGTTCCAGAGACAGAGTTCCCCCAGAGCGGCTGGGATTCAGGTAAGCGTTTGAAGCTTGTACAGTCTTTAAAAATAAGCGAAGATTTGCTGAATGCTTACTAATGCCTTTTTTCTGTTCTTTTCCCTTTTCCTTAGGAAGCGGCGTGCCGGGATCGGAATGACACCTCCGAAGATGCCCGCAGAACAGAAGAAGCGATGAATGATGGGCAGAAGCGCCACAAGGTAAGGCTGTTCCTAACGGTGTTCTTGCAGGAGCTGAACGCAGAAGAAAGATGCAGGCCTACTGGAGACCGATCCGAACACGTTGAGTGTCACGCTGCAGGTGCAGAAAACACAAAGCATGGCTTAAACTGGGTATCCCAGGTGTCTCTGAGCTGAACCACACCCAAAAGACTAGACTGCACATGCAGTTCTGGGAACCGAAATATGTGGGGGCATCCATCTTGTCGCCATCAATGCACTACAAGTCCAATCCCCAATGTTATCCTATGGGAGTGAGTGAGTCTGGTGCCACAAGCGCCAAGTCTGAGTCCAAGTTGGTCTTTGGAGGGATGGAGAGGCCCTTGAAGGCCATGTAGGTGATCGTGGCCTGGCTCCAGCCTGACATCTTGGAGGGCTGGGGACATGAGGGGCAGGAATCATGACATCCGTATAGTTTGAATAGCCTTTCCACCATGGGCAATTCGTCAGTCAATAGACTAAAGTTGAAGTCTATAGTGGCAACCAGGCAAACCTTGCGGGGGTAGTTTGGAGAGAATGGTCAGTTTTATGGCTTTAGCGAAGATGCTTCTCTTTGGCATAATGAGGTATTTCAATTAAACAATAGATGTTTGATTTGGCAGAATTGGGTTTGGAAGGGGGTTTTGACAGTTGGTGATATATTAGATGGCGATCGTCTTATGACGTTTGGGGACATACAGAGGAAATTTGGGTTGCCTCAAAGAGAAAGTAGAAAATATGAAGACTTGAGCTCCCTGATTCGTCGTAGGAAAAGTATGATTGGTAATTCATTGGGATCCAAACCTGCATTGTGTCAATTGCTTACGGGACCGGAATATTCTGTGCGTACATACATGAATTTTATGCAATTGGAAAATAAACATGTTGTGGCGTGGGATAAATTGAGGATGGTGTGGTCAGATGATCTAAATATGGATTTACAGACGAGGAATGGAAGGATATTCTTAGGGTAAGTGCCAATGTGGGTATTGATTTGAACTTGCGTCTGATTAGACAGAAGGTGGTGGGTAAGGTGTACTGGACACCAGTTAAAATGTACAAGCTGGATTTACAGACTGATAATTTATGTTGGGGGTGTGGAAATGATATTGGTACCCTTATGCACCTTCTCTGGGATTGCTCAAGAGTTCGGGATTTCTGGACTGATGTGATTGATGGGATTGATTTAATTTTGGATGTTTTACAGAGATCAGGTGGGAATATTATCTTATTTCTACATCGAGGTAGATGTAGGCACTCTTTGAAATATAGTAATTGAATAAATAAGGCTTTATTGGTGGCCATGAGAATGATCCTTCGAGTTTGGAAAACTAGGAAGAAGCCTACTGTTGAAGATTGGTTAGTTGATTTGCGCACCTTATCGAATTTTGAAAGCTCTCATTTCGAATGAAAGATAAAGAAGGGGTGTATGATCTATTCTGGTGTCCATTCAATGCCTTGTATGATTGACTGTATAGGTTGTGGATTAGTGTGATGTGAGTAGGAATAATATAATTTTTTAATATAGTTTGTTTTTCTTCTCAATTTTCTATGTTATTCACTGTTATACTTTTTGGGGGGTTTGGTCTGGTGTCTGTGTGTTGGTGGTGTTTGTGTGTGTCCTATGTTGGTTGTTTTTATTGACTGTTGTATTTTGCTCTTTTATTTGCATAAATTGAAAAGTTTCTTAGTATGTCAGAGGGATTACTAGATTATGCTATTTGTTTATTGACATGTAATTTAATTGGTTGATTTTGACTTGTTTATCTGATTTAATGTTCCTTTCTGTATTTGATTATTCTGTGATTTTATCTGTTGACATACTAATAAAAAGATTTATTAAAAAAATAATAATAAAAGCAAGGATAGAACGGGCCTGTCGGAAGGCTGGAATTGTGAGAATTACCAATCCTACCTTTGATAACTCTGCTAGACCCATTAGATTGGCCTACTCCCACATGATCTCTGTCCCCAAGACCCGCAGGGTACATGCTGGCGGCACCAGTTTTCCGACTATGGCCGGCGTGCACTGGAAATCCCTCCCCTCAGGATGATGAACTCTCATCTTTCCTACCGTAAAGCAATTAAGACTATGCTATTTGTCTGTAACTTACTGTTGGGCCGCATTCACTTGTAACCCTGAATCACTTGCTCCTGTAATAGCGCCTCGATGCCTGTAGGCTGTAGTGCGCTCTACAAATCAAAAAAATAAAACAAAGCTACACAACTTTGAATAGTGAAGAACTGGTGTGAGGGCAACTAGAGACCTTACCGCTTTTGAACAATTCGCTAGCTCTAATCCGGGGAATAAGGCTCTAATCTCAAATTTATATAGAATTGCAAGTTGAATGGTAGGGGCTCTGGAATGGTATTCCCAAATTAACTCGCTCAATCCAAAAAAAAGAATGTTGGTACAAGCTGCTAGTTCAATGACATTACAGGCCAGCCCGCCTACACAAAATGAGACCAGTATTACTTTGCAATACTGGGGGCAATGTGGCTCACTTGGGGTTGGGGGACATATTTGGTGGAACTGCCTGAAATTGAGGGGATACTGGGAAGAAATACACGACATGATAATGCAGATATTTGGAGTACTGAAACCTAGTTTCCTTAAGTCTGATCTTTTGTTGATTCTTGAGTCAGAAATGAAACGATGCTCGTAACAAAAATGTAAAACTTATGTTATACTGCAACTGGCTGCTTTATTTGGTGTAGCACAGAAATGGAAATCTAAAGACTCTCTGCACCTTGCTGAATGGTTATCCAGAGTATGGAACTTTGTCTCACTTGAATGGATTCCTTAAAAATATTCAAGGAGATCAGTCGAAATGTTCACAGGACTGGGTGGAAGTTCTTACATTTTTACAAAGTGATTGTCATTCGATATTATCCTCAGCAGGGGGGTGCTAGGGATGAATCGGGGAGGGAGTGCGGGGTTGGGGGGGCGAGGCAGGGGCAAATTACTGTCTTGTTATATATGAAATGCCAATTGAAAAAATAAAAATTGCTTTCAGTATTAGTTTCATACACACGTGAGTGTTTTTATTCTTAAAACACCTGTAGCAAGTCTGTTAGCGGTCTCGGGGCACGTCGGTGTCACGATCTGCCGGCGAACTCACCGAGTAAGACGTGCACATCTGACTCGCTCACAGGTATGTCGCTTCAGTGTTTCATTGCGACCGGGCACTCCTCTGATTTCGGTCTGCCGCTGCCCACACCACTTGTACACAGAGATTCCTTCGCTTTGCAGGCTCTCTGGTGCTCGCCGGCGACTGTGGACAGCCTTCTGGGAACTAAAGCTTTCCAGACTTTCGCTTCCTTCTGCAATTAAGGCTTCTGGAGGCAAAGACCCTCTTCGGAATGGCTACTTCTCTCTGCTGAACAGTGGTCCTGGCATCTTCTCCCTCCTCCAGTTTCTGAACCTACTGCTTACCCTGCTCACATTGCTCTCCCTGCTCACTAATGGCCTGTACCTAAGGGGGCCCTCTAAGCCTCCCACAGGTGTTGGCCGTTCCCACTAACAAGCTGCACTCTTCAACCTTGTTTCTCTTCAGCCCTCTTCCTTGTCCCAGTACTTCAGGGTTTATGGGACTTGAAGTCCCTAATGTAAAAGTTTGTTTTTCTAACTTCTATTTTGCAATAAGCCATTAGAAGTTTGGAGTCTCAGGGGTTGTTGATCAAGGGGTTTTCCCATTCATCCTGACTTGCTTCCCCCTCATGTGATCCTCCCGCAGAACACCATCCCCAGGGTCAGGATCAGAAAGTATCTGCCTTTCCCTGGCCACATGAGAAGGGCCCCAGACCACGTTTTCGTGGGGAGTCATTATTAATTCATTGCAGGTGCCTCTGTGCCATAGGCGGCCGGCCGGCTCACCACTTAGCATGTTTGAGTGACAGCTAGGCTGAGTGAATGGGGGCTTTCTGCATAAAAGCAGGGCTTTGGGGACTGGAACTTCAGAAGTCGCCACAGGACATGAGAATCCGACGAGGGAGAAGCTGAGCCGACCTACCACGACGACACCACCGGTGGCGCCCTGCAGAACCGACTCACCACTTCCCGGCGACAGAGAAGATCTCCTGGCTGGAGAGGCTTCTTCCCCTGACTGGTGGGCACAACCAGCTTTCCTTTCTTTCTTCGCACCCCAGCCCGGTTTGTGGTCGAATTGCCCGTGCCAAGCACCCCGGCAGCCGGATAGCCACTCACCACTGAACCGCGAATCACCGGACTGCTCCTTGTACCTGAGAAACTCTGCGGCTGGTTTCTTCCCTGGCAGTGCAACGGACTCCTGTCTTCCTCCACGACGAGATCCTCTCTTCCCCCGGATGTAGCACCGACTTGCACCCGCTGCCAGGAACAACTGCCCCCACTGGAGCGTTCTCACCACTTTAAGGTACCGTGTCTGCCAGGCCTCCCTTTCTAAAGATTGCTACAAGGTAATAATAACTCCTTAACCTTCTGGACTGGGCTGGCCGCCTTGACCCTCTAACTGGTCCCTTTCTGTGATCCAACTCCTTTTTGAACATTTACAAGACCTTTGTGCACTGCAACCGTGTGACCTTGGACACATTTCGTTTGGATCCTCTGAAGGTGGATTCGGCTTCTTGAACTCTAACTTCACGGTTTTACTTTGCCTTCCTCCCTTGTTGTGTTCTTGAAAAAGTGTTCTTGAAAAAGTGTTGGGATCTGTTTCAATTTGTTCTCTGCTTTTCTCTCCCTTTTTAAAACGAACTATTAGAGTGCCATCTACGTTAAGCGCTCACCGCTGTCTGAAAATAAGTGGGGCTTTACTTAAGACTTGTCTAATATTCTTTTAAGGGAGTGTATATCTTTTAGTGATCGTGTTTTTGAATTGCTTATTAGTGCCTGTGTGTTTTTCTAGATGTGGTTTTTAAATAAATAATGATCTCTTTTACACCAAGCCCTGGTCAGTGTTTACTTGTTCTATTGTGTGCTCTTGACCTATTGTGAATACTCTGTATACTGCCTAACTCTTCTTGAGGGAAGTCTGACTGCTCAGCCACAGCTACCAAGTGAATCTGTGTGGTACAGACTGCTACCAAGTGGGTTTACTGCCAAACACCTGTAGTCCTAAATCGTTTGCAGTGGTCCCAGAGGGAACTGCACAGGTTTCTGCCTAACACAGGGTCAGACAAAGTTTTAGAGGCAATGGGGAAATGGTATGCCTCGATCGAGAGTGACAAGTTGCGATGAGAGTCTGAGCATCTATTGGCAGCTGAGCAGGGATTACAGGCTTTGTAAGCAGATCATCGGATTCCCAGGGTTGATGGACTTCGGGGGACCTTAGTACCCCACCCTCTGCATTCTTGCTTTGTAGGTCGTTCATTTAACCACTAATAATATGCATCGTAAATTAAGGAGAAGTTGCTGCTTTCACTGCTAACTGCTGCCAACTGCACTCTTGACCGCTCCACGCAGCTGCATCGTTTTTAACGAAGCTGGTGTTGCACCTGAAGTTGCCTGTGGAGAAATACACACTCCTCATGTCCAAGGGCTGCCTCCCCTGCTGGCAACTGCACTCTGAGCACTCAGCCATTTAGAAACCAACCCCATTTACTGGATTGAGACTTGGTTCATATTGATTTTAGCAGACCTTGTTCACCTCTTCCAATTAATACCACTTAAATTATGAAATCAGGAAAGATGAATGGTTTAGTTATGAAGTGTTAAATCATTGAGATTCAAGTTATTAGTAGTTTAGGTTGTGATGAGTGATTCTGTGAAAATTCTTGATTAGAGGAACTCGTACTCTTTTTTTGGTAATGTATTTCAAATATGATGAGAAATTAGGCAGAAGCTGCGGGTATGTTCATTGACATTGTTGCACCTGCTTGCATACCTACTTTGTCATCTCCCAGCACCTTTTGTGTGCTATTACGAAGTTGGAATCCAGTTTATCCTTCCCTGGACATTGTCTATAGGCGATGAATGTGCAATAAGTATTAATGAGGAAACTAAATGTAAGGTGGTTAGGGAAATTCATCAGTTTTATGCTTAATCCCCTCTCCTCGTGAGACCCGCAGCACTTTTTGCTGGACATCTGTACTTGTTTCTTTCTATCCTGAATGAGGGGAGCCTTTTTCCCCTCATTCATTCTTATTTGCTCTGACTTTTGGTAACTCTGTTTTTATTTTTCGCCTTATTCGATGGAGTCTGCTTTCATCCATATCTCTTAAAGGCATCTCTGTTACACCATTGCAGCACACAGCACCTTATGTGCAGTGTTGCTGAGAACCCCATTAGGTTCTCCTTTTTATGTCTTTCTTATTTGCTTAGAACAAATTTTCTAAAGGAAAGAGGGATGCTTTGTATGAGAGATTAGCACACATCACCTTATGTGGAGTGCAAGGGGGCTACGTAGTATCCCCCTTCTTTCTGCTCCTGTGACTTTCTAGTCACAGTGACAACCCTATAGCTATGGCTGGTGGCAGCGGACATGTTCTACCAACTATTGTACTATTTTTTTGTTCACAATCTCAGTTATGTAAAATAGGGTCATCTGTGTGGTGACTCCTTTCTTTTTTTGCCCTTTGTTAGCTCTTCTACCATTCTGGGCGGGGGAGGTCTGTGTGTGTATTTTGCCTTTGGAAGGAACCCCTGTGTGTTCCCGCCTAGGCTTCAGTGTGTCTGCGAAGGCAGGAAGTGGGAGAGGAGTTTAACAATCCTTTGCCCTTTGTCTGCCAGAGTGCTTGAATGGAACCAGTTCCCACTGGGGGGGGGGGGGGGGGGCTGACTGTCCTGATTGGACAGCCCATTCAACAACGAAAAAGGCCACACTGTTGTGGCTGTGCCCATGGGCTAACGTACCAGTAAGAGGGCAAAGGGAACTAATATTAACACGAGGTACTAGTACGTATGTAGGTTGGCCTATAGGAAGGTGTGAATGAATTAAGGTCCTGCCCCTGGTCCAAACCTAAGTACCCCATTTGGGGTAATAGCATCTACATATAATTGGTATCCATCATAATACAACACATCGAGGATAGTCATGCAGATTATTGTAAGTTAAAGACAAGACTTTATGTGCAAACATCCGTGCAAAAGGTGAAAACAATGCCCTAAACCATGAGGGCAAATACAATCAATAAAACCTTTATGAGGTTACATACATATAAAAAAAAATCCTTCTTAACATAAATCAGAATGCAAAATTGCTCAACAGAAATCATGAATATTAGTTAAAAAGGAAAGAAGAAAAAATGGAAAAATCAATGAAACATAAACAAAAGTAAAGGAAATATTTCTCCCTATGTAGAAACATCAACACTGGAAAAAGGTAACGAATACTTTTTTCAATATTATATGGTCATGATAAGTATCAGTAACACCCCAGTGGGAATATTTGTTCATAAACCAATGGGGTGGGGTCTGCCAACGCATGAGGGGGAAGAAAAGGAAATAAGAACAATACTGATATGACAAAAATGAATAAGGCTAATTCAATAGACAGTGATCTCAGAAAACCAACTGAGATACTGAACAAATGTTTCTGTAGATCCTGGCTAACTGAAGGAACAACAAAACATGTATTGTTATAGACGAGAGGTCCAATATAGATCAGATGTTATTCTGAGGGACCTCCAATCCCCTCTAGACAATATTGCGTTTCGGCAGTACCAGCTCCGCCTTCATCAGGGCAGTAATAGCAAGACCCTGTGGGAAACAACAGAGAAAAAAAGAGAGGAAGGAATGTTTTAGTAAAAAGAAAAGAACTGAATTCGATCAAGAACAGAAAAAAGAGAAACATGTATAAAAGATAATGAAGAGAATGATTTATGTGGAACAAAATTATGTAGATGAATCGCTAAAGTCAAAAAAATGCAAAGTGCATGATCCTAGTCATGTTTGCAACTCATCATGCCAAAGCCACCTGCCCCTTTCTGTGAAATGCTGAGAGAGTTTGCAGAGGAGTGAGTGGGAAAACCTAATATAAAGTGAGGTTCTGGAGGTTGAAGACAAGTCAACCACTGGAACGGATGATCTAAAGCTGAAGACGACCAGACACTCCTGCAGACCCTGCCAGTACCCGTGAAGCGAGCACTGCTGTCCTGAACCTGTTTTCTCAGTCATCAACAGAGGAGCTCCGAAGAGGACTCCTTCCCTTTGGCTGGTGGGACCAACCAGATCCAGGTTGAACTACTGTGAAGGCGTCATGAATTAAGACACGGACAACATACTTAAAGGTCAAAGTAAGATGGTTTATTAAATCAAATGTCAGGATGGTTGAAGGTCTAACTTGCCCTATGCTAAGGTGGGATTTTCCTACCTGAACAAAACTAAGGAAAGTCTGAGCCAAAGAGTTCAACTTAAATCTGTGTTTGCCTTCACAATTAAAGCTAACTAATGTGTAGGGATGTCAATAATAAAAGAAATGGTGATCAACATAAAGTCTGTGCTTCTTCAGCTCCCCTTCCCCAAGTTCAAGAAAGTTCCATAAAAATCTCATGATTACCTTTTCCAAGTTCAAGGCAATATCGTTCCACACAATTCTCTGGGTTCCCTTCCCCAAGTTAAGGCAAACAAAGTTCAAAAGAAAAGGGTCTTAAGGCTATGTTCTCAAAACAGCATTGCAGTTCATGAAGTCTCTGGGTTCCCTTCCCCAAGATTCCAACGTATCATCTTATACTTGGTTTCAAACTTCCAATGTTCAACACAACTCGAAGTCAACTTGACACTGTTTCTGGATAGCATTAACAGTTCACGTAAAGTGCTCCTTCTTTGTTTATTTCAGTGTCTTTATCTTTCACTGTTGAGGGTTCCCTGTTCTTGGCACAGTTGAGACCATACAGTCCAACCATCACAGGTCACGCAACCATGAACGCTATGCTCTTCAGCGCGCACAGGTTTTTCTAGATTTGCCCCTGTGTGCTGATTCACATTCACTTAGTTTCTCCTTGTCTTGGCTGTATGTGCATGTTCACACTCCCTTGGCTTCTCCTGGTTAGACTCTTGGCTTTGCCACAATGTGTCAGACACCTTCTGCCAGTCTTTGACCTTGCCACATAGTTATTCATAAAGTTCACTGTGTTGTGGTGGTCTGCTTCATGTCTCACCTTTCTGTTACACTCTTTCACACTTGTGCTTTTTTATATAGGTTGCTTTCAATTGGACACTTATCCTTTTGTCTTTTATCCGTTATTAGTTTTGCCCATATTCAATAAGCATAACTTGGGTTTGTTTCAAGTTTTCA
The DNA here is from genome assembly GCF_040938575.1 of Ambystoma mexicanum. NCBI lineage: Eukaryota > Metazoa > Chordata > Amphibia > Caudata > Ambystomatidae > Ambystoma > Ambystoma mexicanum. The sequence continues at coordinate 185,614,063 of NC_090926.1, forward strand.
TTCAGTTGGGTATTCAGTTTATATAGTGTAGCTTTGTTTTCGAGTGTTCATTCTGATCAGCATTTAATAAGTATTTTACTGCAGTTTGTCATTTATGCGCAGCCTTCTCGAGGCACCCCGGCTCTGAGTGACCTCCCCGACACTCATCGGTTCTCGGCGTCCACTCCGGCGCCTGCTGCCTTTGTTCTACTTCTCCGGTCGGCGGGCCGTCTTCTGCGAGCCCATCTCGCACTCTAGGTGTTTGCCTGCCCACGCCAGTGGCTCTGCTTCCCTGGCACAGATGCCAGCAGTGTCCCTGCTTCTTTCCTGCTTGCCCGCCGGATCAGCAACACGCTTCCCAACATAGAGGTACCCACACTTGTGGTAGCCTAACAGCTTAACTTGTCTTGGCCTCCATAGGTCCTCTGGGCATCGGCTGGCATCCTGGCTTCCTCGCAGGCCCCACCGCGGCTGCCTCCTCACGTTAAGGGTCTCCTGCTTGTCTCTCCCACACAGGTGTCCCTGTTGCTCGCTCTGCTTTTCTCTGGTTCTACATTTATACACCTGCTTGTTAATTACTCTTAGTCACCTCTTCCTCGACCCAGTACTTTCAGATGTTAAATGTGGGGAAATGAGGGGAGAGGTTTTACAGTAGCCTATAAAGACTGTGGAGGTCGGTCAACAATAGGGAAAGGGAAATGCTGTGGGCAACCCACTCCCAATCCCCAAGGACCCTCCACCCAGGTGATCCTTCGTCACCTCTCCACCCCCAGGGTCCGGATCCAAAAGTGATGGCCTTTGCCTGGCCACCTGAGAAGAGGGTCCAGGGGGAGTAGGAGTGAGAATACACTCAGGTTTCTCACACTACATATCGAGCCCTCTCCCGAGGTGCTGTGACCTTCCACGGCTGCAAACCGCGAACACCAGGAGACCTCTGACCCATACGCAGTGCAACATCTTGACGAGGCCAAATCCATCCAGAACTTTGGTAAGCCCCAGTTGGACCTCCAGAGCCACGATCCCGCTCATCTAAGTCCCCTCACCAGAGTGCAGGACTACAGAATCGAAGAAGATCGACCTGGCGATAACCGTCCTTTTTTGGAGCTGGTAGAAAGGCACCAAAATCGCAGCCTGACCGAGGACACGCAAGAAATCGTGCCAAGGGTTCTTTCTCGCGACTGCTGCTGTGACATCCAAATTCAGAATCCTTCCTTTCATCACCCAGACGGTGGAATCCGGAGACTGGGTCCGTTGCTGCTGCACAGGAGAGATTTTAGCAACGTTTGCTTCTTCTAACTTAAGGCACTGTGGGGCTAAAGGTAGAACTTACTTTAAGCCAAAAAGTCGCTCCAGTGTGACTAGAGTGAGTTACAAGGTGTTTGGGTGTCCACCCATACCTCGGACCTAGGCTTTACAACTTGTGTCCTTTATGGTGTCCTTCGCAGGGTCCCATTAACTTGCTTTATCTTGCTAAGCTTTTTGATTCTAGTGACTAAATATTCTGAGGTGTTTTGCCTTTCCTGCTGCTAAATAACACTTTTTCTTCACTCCTACACTGATTTTTTTGCTAGTTGGACATTGGACTTAAAAAGCATTAGAAGTCTTAAAAAGTGTTAGTAGAATGTCTAAAACTGCTCAAGTTTATGTAACCATCCTTTTCCTTTCCACAGACTTTGTCTGCTGTGACTATGCTCTTGAGTGCCATTACCGTGTATCCATAATCTATGCAAGTGTGTGCCTTTACTAGTAACACGGTACAACTGTCATTAGTGTCATTCTCTAACAATTGTAACTGCCACCAACTACAATTGAAGCAGTCACCATTGAAAAGTATTGTTGATATTTCCTATTTGTTTTGGTTATGTAAATATTTATGTAATATAAAATAAATATATTTTGATAGAACTTTGTGTTTCTTTGTAATATCTATGTAATATAAAATATATATTTTGATAGAACTTTGTTTCTTTGGATTATTGTATTGACTAGGTTCAGTGTACTAACTTACAGCTCACATCCGCTTCCTAAGATGAGCCTGGCCATTATACCAGATCCTTTGGGTAGTACAGACTTTTATATTTCATCCCTCTACAGGCTTGGATGTAAAGCACGATGTCTTCTGTAAAACACTCACTTGCAATTCGCCCATCGTTTAATTTCTTAATCCTGTGCCTAAATGTTTTTTTTCATATTTACAGACCGTTCGAAAGGAAGAAAAAGAAATGTATCGGCAATTGCTCCAAGTTGTTACAGGGAAGTCCTTTCTAACATCGACAACGCCATCAATGTTCCCCTCCCACCTGTAAGTTAACAGAATATAATTGGACATTTAAAAAAAAAATCATTTAAAAACTGTTTTACACCTTTTTTATAAGAATGAGTGCAGAAGACTCCTTGACATGTAAAAATATAACTTAAAGTTAAAACATAGGTATTTATTTTCAACATTGCACTCTTTTTGCCCGTTAAGACACGCCTAAATAAAAAAGGATATTAACCTTTAATCAACTGGCTCTTCCTCCTTAATGGAAGCATGCCAGGCTGGAAAACTTCTCCAAAGATGCTGTGCAGAGCATCAAAGGAAATTGTAATGTGAAAACCCTACTACGCGAAAACTGCCATTAGACAAAGTGGTACCACGCTCCACTATATCACAGGTCACAGTGGCTTAATCTCCAGTTCCTGGTTTTTGGGTTCGCGCTTGGAAAACTGATCATGGTGTGTTTTTGATTGGGTGAATATTTCCCAGCCTTGGGGTCTTATTGTAAATATTTTCATTGGGGAAACATTGTTTTTTTGTCTAATTTAATGTGAGTCTTTTATGTCACAGATGGCCTTAATAGCTTGCAAATACTTCCCTAAAAATCCAAGGGTTTGTTGTTTTTATTTTGGACTATCTAAACTAAATTAAGGTGAGGCTGTGCAGATTGTTTAATGTAACTATAGGCATATTGTTCAAAGCAAGGATGGGCATATTGCTCAATATGGTGATAAGCAGATTGTTCAATGCAACACACCGGGCTGAAAAAGAGCAGGGGGCTCGCTAAGGGCCATACATATCGCTCGTATAGTGCGAGCCATTCCTTCCCTATCCCAGGTGTCCCTTAACCCAAGGATGGTCTCAAGTGATCAGTAACCCCTACTGTCTACTTTGTCATGATGGCCTAAAGGCAACTGCCTTATCTATCTAAACTCTCTCTGGTCACAATTTAGGTAATCTCTGTTCTAAGTTCCCCAAAAGATGATACAACATACAAGTTTGTACCTTGCAAACACTCAGGCCCCACTGGTTCTTATGTTTTCACACTCAGATGTTCCTCTCCCTATGTCTCTCTATCTCTCTCACTTTTCTCCTCCTACTTTCCTCCCTTCTATACCACCCACTGCCTCTGCTCACACTCCCTGATACTTCCTTCTCTATCCCTCTGATGTTCTCTTTCCCTCTGTTTCCTCCACCCTTCAGAACTTCCTCACCAATACTCTCCCCACTACTATGTTCTCCTCTCTGCACTACTACTCTCTCCACTCTGCTATTACTACTCTCCCCTCTCTGCACTACCATCACTACTGCCTCCTTCTCACCCCTTATTCAGGGGGATGGTGCCCTGACTAACCTTCCAGGGATATAGTGCCATGTTCACTCTCCCACTGCACTCATTCTCACTTTATTCGACCTCTCACTTCTCCCCTGCTCGCTTCTTTTCAGACACCACCCCTACTATCCTTACTCTTTCCCCAACACCCACTGTCTCACTGTACCTACTACCATCAATTGTCTACTTCTGTCTCCCACTCTTCCCTCAGTATTACTCCTACTTCACCAACTCTCTTGTTCACAGCTTCACTCTCACAAATGTGTACCGCTCTCCCTCGCAAATTCCTCACCATGCACACTACCTGAGTAATATGCCCCCATGATCCTCTCGACTGTCTTTCCTTCGCCTCGTCCCTTGGTCGGTCTCGGCATCCTTTTACCTCCTCTGAAAACCACGCACTCCTTCTGTCTCCTTTTATACTGTGGTTCTGCTGATTGTCTCCCCCTCCAATTGACTGCAGTGCTCACCTCACTCAATCTGTGCCTGTCTTTCCCCGAGGGGTTGTGTTGCACAGGTGAGAGGCTTTAAAAACCCCTCTTGGTCCCTCCCTCTTTTCCAGCATAATTTTGTAGCACTCTGTAATGGTTGCTCTGCTGTTTCTCTGACTTATACAGTAGGTATGAAAGCTGTTTTTTTCTGCAACTACTGTTAGTTATTTGCTTTTTTGGGGCGCTGGACAGTGTGTTATGGTTGTGGTATTGGCTCCCAGTCTGTATTAGTTGCAGTGTTTAGGGTTTTCTGCTCATTTGGTTCCTGTCTGAGCTTTCCTGGTTGCTCCCAGTAACTTTCTGGGAGTTGTGGTCCTGAGAAAGAGGAAAAAGAAGACTCGCCATAAAAAGTGCTCCTAACCATTTTGTGCCACAGGGTGGGGTGGCACCATTAATAGCAAAAATGGCACATGATGGGGTCTGACTGTGGTCCCACCCATCTCACCCTTCCGCCCCCTGACGAGGTCATGACCCTGACCCGGTCACATTTACCTCTCACACTTTTTATTTTACCAAACAGACCTTTGATTCGATTGTGGTCAGGACTTCCCTCAATGTTTTGGTGTTCACCTGGGAAGAAGCTCGGGGAAGGTCTGAATGTGGCAACCACTCCGAACTAGATGGCTGGCAAGTGTTCAAATGATGCAGTGTATGAGTGGAGCCTGGATATGTGTCCAGTCGCAATAACTGTTTAAAAGTATCTTACCTTTGTTAAACACTGGTACTCGCCATGAAGCAGCTGAAAGGAGTAGTTGCCTAAGGAAAACAGAGGCTCTGCTCCTGCATTTTGATCCGACAATGAATTACTGCTGGAACCTAAGCCCACCTAAGTTACTCGCCCCATGTCTCTGGGTATCATCAGACTAGCTCTTGCAGCTACTGTGACGAATCGTGAGTATTCGTCCCTTCTCCCCAAGGGGAAGCCTCACCCTTTGCGGCAGGGAGGTTATACCGCTCTGCAAGATCCTTTCTAGGGTCTGGGCAGGTGGGACCTCACTGGGCGTGACTCCCCTTAGGGGACAAGGACTCCCACTCCCAAAGGGATCTCCCTATGCATGATACGTTATCAGCATATATGCGACTGCCTTCTATCTAAAACAATGGCCTCCTGCTCTTTTGCTATAGGCAATTGTGACTCAAACACATCATGTGAAGAAAATGAGAATATCTCTTTAAGAAGGAGTTACTATGAAAATGGGACAAGGACGCCAGAACAGAGAAGAGAGCGGTACGCAGGGTAAGCCCACTGACATTAGAGCACTGTCGAGAGGCGCAGCAAAGTGTGGCCACAGAACCCACAGTCCTCGGCGAAGCAGAGGACGCATATCAGAGACACCAGATGGCTGGCAAAGCAGACAACAGTAAGCTGTTTTCAGGGTGGTGAACAAGGACCCATCCTACGTGGTGGCATGACCACGTAGGTGCTGTAGTGGGCCTGCTGCCCACAGAACAGCGCCAATACCTGGAAGACTGGGAGAGTGGAAAGCTCCCATCCATCAACATTTGCAGAAGGGGGGCAAACCGCAGACCGTTAAGATGGGTAGGAGCAAAAAGCCCAGAAGAAAGAAGCAAGAGACCAGAGGAGATTACCTGAGCGTGTTGGAACTCTGCGATGTCCCCCACAACAAATGCAGGTACCAGTGTTTTCTGGAGTAGCAGGAGGCCACCAGGCGAACGTTTGATAACGAGTAGAGAATATGTGCGCCACAAGGGCAATAACAAGACAGAGAAAAAGTTTTAGGAAGCATTTAATGAATTGTTCAAGAATCCGAAAGGATAAGAATAATTGGGAGTCCTTCAAAAAGTGGGGCCAAGGACCCTGGAAAAGAGAGAGGGACAAGACAGTTGCTGAAGAGTTGGGAAACCACTTAATGGGAATTTGAACGTGTTGTGAGTTGAAAATACCAAGTGAAATATACATGGGGAAAAGGAGTCTATCAAGGAGCTCCCAGGGTTGGTGAAAGTCTCAAAGCTTAAAAACCCAGCAAACCTTCTAAAGTGAAAGGAAGATGTTTGAAGAGGTTTGAAAGACTATATCAAGTAGAGTGATAAGAAGGCTCATATGGTCTGGAAGACAAGACCCACGAACAGTTAGAGTTGGAAGAACTCTTAAATCAAAGCCAAAAGTCTTATCAGAAGTGATCACCATACAGAAAGTATTTTGTTAAACAGACATTTGTACATGGAAGACCTGTGTTGAATTACAGATCCATGATAGACTACTTCACGGGGCAAAGGCAAAGGAAAGGCGAGGAGAAGAGACATTCTTTTGTTTGAAGTTTAGTTATTGTTTATTAGCGGTCAGGTAGACTTAGGTTTTGGACTGAGGACATTCTTTTGGTTTTGACGTGTTGACGATAGACGAGAACCCTTGGTTTTCAGTTTGGTAGGGACTTTTCGTATAGCGACAGTGCCAGAGAGGTTTGTTCTTTATTATGTTAATAAAAGAAACCTAAAACATCCACATTGTGCCAGACTCCTCCTGTCCTGCCAAACTACCCAACATGTTTACTTTGTATCTGGTGCCCTGACTCTTCTGCAGCAGACAGGCATGACCCAACAATGCTGGAGCATCTACTTACCTCCATTGAAACCGCTGGACTACCGCCTGCACTGCTAAGCCTACTGAGGCTGCAATCCTCGTCTAGGGAAGTAGCTAGATACATGGATCAACACCATCAGGTGCTTTGTTATTTTGGATCCAGCAATGCCATTCCCCTTGGCTGGGGACCACTGCCTTCACAGCACCTTTTACCTCCAATCTCAGGACAACTGCTTGGCTTTGCCACATAGGATACCATTGGACTCTTAGAAAAGTATTTGGTGCAAGTGGCTTACAGTTTGATAGCTCCTTTTCACCATAACCATGAGTTATCCTGTTGGCTAAAGCTCACTGTTCTAGAGTCGCAGTTAGATTAATCGTGAAGCTGATTTTTGCCGACTGTCCCAGGAGCTGAAAATGCAGAAAGTATCGAACTACAGCGCCTGAGAGATTCCATGTGCAGAGATCCTTTACCAGGTTTGATGACCAGGGCCTGGTAACAGATGGATGCAGAGAAGAACCAGCAGCCCGCTTAAGCAAATGGTCGCAGTTGGAGGGACGGGTGGGGAGCTTGTAGGAGTACTACATGTACAGCCCAGGGACCCTGCAGATTGACCCCATCCTGTTGCTGATGTTCTGTGATGTAGGGAAGGCTGCCCAAGATGATGGTTGCTGAAGAGAAAGCCCATGAATTGTGATAGCAGAGGTCCCTTTGGATTGCTGGTTAGGCACTGGTTTCATACTTGGGTTCTGTTAGCTGATCCCCAGGAAGTGAAATGGCAAACTCTTGAAACTGGGACATGGTGCAGCCCTGCTGTTGGCAGACTGTACAGTTCCATTATCGGGCAGATGCAGGAGTGTTCCAGCTGTCAACTTTCTGGCAATAACTGGTATCCTCCGAGTTCCAACAAAACTTTTATAGTTCTTCCTGGTTCTTTGTTATGTAAGCAAAGCCTTGGCAGCACCCGTTTCTGGCACTATGGATTTTCTGCTGCTTACACCTTTTCTTGGCTGATCCGCACAACGATGATGAGCTGTCCGGCTTCTCGGAAACAGATCTTTGAAGCTTTCCCTTTGCTGTTCTGGCCATGTCCTGGGAAGCAGTGTTCTTCTGGTTCTCTCTGGTCTCTTGAATATTCTTGTATTCGCGCACACCAGCAGAGCTTGACCATCAGATGGGAGTTGGAATGCTGGAGCAGCATGCCATGATAGTCATTTGGTGTGGTGTTATTTCCATGCTTTTTGACTCCTTCACTACCCCCCAAACATTTTGCTTTTGTTAAATTTTTTGATGTGTCCCAAGACAGGCCAGTGGCAGCAGATGGGTTTCTATTGTGTCTTTGGTTTTTACAGTGCACTCTTTTATGTTCTACCATATAATGCCATTTTAAGTACCATGGCCATGTGTTTTTCACTTGTCTTTTACCCATATTGTCTTTTGGCCTTTTTCCTGCCTTCTCAGGTCAGAAAATGCCATATATAGTTAGCCCTTTCCTGGGCAAAGCGCTGGTGTGTGTATCCTGGCTTTAAATGGGGGTTGGCACTGTCTTCTTCCAAACCACATTCCAACTTGGGGGATGTCTGTTGCTGGACAGTTGTGGAGTAAGAGGATGTCCAGGATTTGACAGTCCTGGCCTTTTTGAATGGTGCTGATCCTTTTCATTCAGGGGCTGGGGCACCCCCCCACCCCCCTTCTCGAATTTGGGATTCAACGACAGTCCTGCAGCTAATCTTCTGATCGTAGTTTTGAGCCAAGACCCCCTACCAAGAGAGGCAGCCCAGTGAAGAGCTGAGTGCCATTGAAGACAACCAGCATTGCCTCGAGCCCAGTCCTAGCAAAATGCAGTGTGGGTAAGGCACTAGAATTTCCATATTACTGCGCTGATCTTATGAAAGTAAGTAGAACCGGCTGCCGGTGAGGGTGTTCTTACAAGGCAGTGCTCTCCTGTCTTGGCGAGGGATAGAGTGAATGTTGGTTGAAGAACCAGTATCACCCAGGCGTTGGTTAATAAAGTAATGACTCTATGTATGCATCAATTTGATTTTGAAGAATTTATAGCGCGCTCAGAACGGACCCAACCGTATATTGGCGCAGATGTTTCTTTCTTAAAGAATCTAGCACAGGGTGTGTTCATAGGCATATTCAAAGAGGAGATGGAAATCTAGTCATAACCCGATGACCAGGTTTTATCTAAACAGAAAGGTTTTTAGGGCCTTACGAAAGTTAAGCAGAGAATCTAAATTCCACATTTCCCTAGGTAGGCTGTTCCATAATTTAGGACCATACACCGCAAATCTTCGATCCCCTATAGAAACAAATGTAGATGAGGGGATAATCAACAGTGCTTGGTCACTGGAACGTAGACATCTTGATGGTTGATAATGCTTTAGCATATCTTTGAGATTGTCCGGTGCCATATTGTTCAAACATTTGAAGACCATGCAGGCTATTTTGAATTTTATATGGTCTTCAACTGATAACCAGTGAAGTTGGTGGCGGAAAGAAGAAACATGAACAGTTTTCTTAAGCCTGTAAATCAGCCTGACCACTGCATTCTGCGCGCTTTGCAGTCTAATTAGTTTTTTTGGGATGCCCACCAATTGACTATTACAATAGTCCAGGTGAGCATTTGTAAGTGCACCCACTGCCTGCGCATAGTCTTCCTCCGGAATGTAGGGAAGGGTTTGCCGTAGGAGCCGCAAGGAATAAAAAATGGCTTTCACTTTGGCTCCAACCTGTCTTTCACTGCCCAAATTATTTTGCCAGATGCAGCCAAGATTTTTCACTATTGTGGAGAATATAAGTTCCACTCCTACTAGCTTGGGGGGAGGTTGCGTTTTTATTATGGTCATGAGATGTTCCGGACCAAACAGAATAAATTCTGTCTTAGAGGCATTCAGTTGCAGTTGATTAGAAGCCATCCATTCACCGATTTCCCGAAGGCATTCACCAATCTTAATAATGGTTTCTCTAACCTTATCGATTGTAATGAAAATCTGAGTGTCATCAGCGTAAGACTGGAAGCTGATTACGTGACACGTCAAGATTTCCATAACTAGGCAAAGATATAGGCTAAACAAAAGTGGCGATAGTGAAGAGCCCTGTGGGACCTCACAATCCACCATACTAGGGACTGGTGTGAAAGCACCCAGTTTAACACACTGTTGACGTCCCTCCAAAAAAGACCTAAACCACCGGATGGTCTGCTCTGAAACTTTCCGATCGTTCTCAGACTTTCCAAGAGGATCTCGTGGTTGACCGTGTCGAAGGCAGCTGACAGGTCAAACATCACTAAAAGTGAAAGCTTGCCCTGATCAGCTACCCTCAACAACTCGTCCTAAACTAACAATGATGCTGTCTCTGTGCCAAATTTAGGATGGAACCCCGACTGCAGGGGATCCAGAAGTGATTCCTCTTCAACAAATGCCTGTAGCTGGGTGGTCACCACCTTTTCCAGTATTTTCCCCGGCCAAGGAATACCCGCAATGGGGCGATAATTTTGGCGAACCAGGGGATCCAGGCACGGTTTTTTCAAAAGAGGTGTCAGTGTGGTATATTTAAGTATCGAAGGTACTACTCCTTGATCTAGTGATTTTATTAACAAATAAAGTATTAAAAGATACAATTTCTACTGCCATGCGTTTACCTACTACCGCTGGCAAGGGAAATAGGCAGGCATTAGTTGGTTTGAGATTCTTCATCAGTGCATAGACCTCGTCAACTGTAACATGATGAAAATTGAATTGATTTTGTGACGCAATAACCTCATCACGTTCCCTCATAACATCCTCAGAATTTAATTGCTCTGAAGAAAAAGGGATAGGATCCAGAGCTGCAATATCATTTTTAATTGTAGCAATTTTCTCCAGAAAAAGTTATTAAAGGCATTAGCTTGTGCCAGTGATGAGGGAATGGAAAGATCACTACAGCTTGGATTATGGAATTTGGAAATAATTGAGAAAATGTCTCTTGAGTGATTAACTGCATCACTTATTTTTTCATGGAGAAACATTTGTTTCGCCTCAAAAATAGCTTTTTTTATAGAACGAAAGTGCTCTTTTGGCTGTAATACTTTTTTCTTCAGAAGAATACCTTTGCCAAATTTGGCCTGTCAGACTAACTTGCTTGCGTAACGGAATCAAACCATTGATAAACCAAGGCTTGGAAATCCTCTTTCGCATCGGTTTTTTAGGAGCCTCCCTAGAGCAGATTCCAACAAGATGGGGCATCAAGATGGGCGGTCAAGGCGATGTTTCGAAAGATCGCTGTGACCGCTGATTTTGATACAGTGGCCCACTGGCCCACATGTTTATACAACAAGATTATCAAACAGAATATGTGCTTTGTGATCATCGCACACGCCTTGAAAAGGACCCATGTTGGTTCGAAACACGTGTCGGATTAGTGTATTAGTAAATCACCAACAAATATAAAGCGACAAGACTGCTCCAATTCTTTGTAAAATCTGTATACAATCATACAAAGAGTCATTACTTCAATGAACCTGCGCCCGGGTATATCGTTTCTTTAACCCAAATTCACTTAGTCCTAGTGAAACCCTGCATCTTTGCATTGATCTTTGGAAAACCCTCATCGGTGCTTTGAGCTTCGGGCTGGTGGGACTAAACAATCTGGACTCCTGCACGAAGATCCTGCTGTCGAAAGCCTTCAGAACTGTTCCAGGACCATTGTATGGGTTGACGAGCTTCATCCAAGGCATCTCCAGTGAATCTGTCTCCGTTTAGAGTTGCAACTTGGAACTCTGCATTTCTTCTACGTGCGGCCCAACACCCATCCTACAGCAGCTGCTGCTCCTCCCAACACAAATATGGGCGTTCCTGAGCTGTCTTTATCACCACGAAGGCCGCCTGCCTCCCCCTGATCGGGATATTCTTCGCTGTTGCCCGTTTCTCGTGCCCTTTTGAGTGGGGGTGGTGTTCTTCTGTCATCGTGAAACATGTGGGTGGTCATTGTCATCTGTGGTCTCTGGGCCGTCCAGTTATCCGGAACCATTTTGCTGGAGTGTGGAACCAACTCTAGCCTGAAGCAGAAAACTATGACTCCACCTGTGGCGCTGGGCTTCCTGTTACCGGACCAATTGTTATTATTATTAGGTTATTTATTTTGCCTAGACCTAGTTTCAGGGAGTAGCGAGTGCTTAACAATCACACAGAGCGCTTTACAAACACCAATGACTGCAATAAGTGGGCCCAGCGATCGGGAGGACATTGGGGTGGTCACTCCGAACATCAGTGTAAGGGGCGTACGCTTGTATACTTGTTTCCACCCCCTTCTGCTGTAGGAATTGCATGGCTGTAAATCTCCCCCTGACTCCCAACGCTACTATGCCTGGTCGTGATCAGTGGAGTTCTGGCCATTAACCCCTAGTGCTGTAGGTTTTGGGAGAGTACACCCATACCTTCATATTCTTTTTAAAGTGCTTTGCATCTGCAACATTTACTTGTTGGCTTTGCCAAAACGTGCTCTGTGACTCTCAAGACTTCCAATTCCCTGCAGCACGTACTTACCTGGGACTTCCATTTTTTCTGAGGCGCTAGGGAAAGACTTCTGAAGAGATAGCTTTCCATTGTTTCATTTCGCTTTACTGCCCACAGTTTATTGCTTTTAATTGCTGAACAGTTTTACTTCTGATTAGTGTAAAGTGTGGGTAATCTCCCAGTTTAGATCACAAACTGTGTGTACTTTTATTAAAATTATGGTCATCAAACATCATTTTTTTGTATTAATATGAATCTGTAAGATGTGTGGCCATCGTAACCCACAGACCAGGTTTTTCTTTCCTTCTGTGAAAAACAAGGACATTCATAATTTCCATTAACCAGAGGCCAGTACACTCTGCACTATATAACGTTCTTATAGGGATATCATTTTTAGTATGCGTTCAGGGAATACTTTACTTTCAAGTTTTCGTTGGTGGACACTGTGATTGAGGTGTCTCACTGACTAGTCCCTAGGGATCAGACATCCAGGTGGCCAGGACACAGCCATCACTATTGGATCCTGTTCCTGGGGGTGGACTAGTGAGGGAGGATCACCTGGATGAGGGGTCCTCAGGGACACCAACTGATGAGACGTGGTACCCCCTTCCTTATAACACCTTTTCCCCATCCTACCCCATAAGATATTACGAAATTCCACCCCTCCCCCTCCAAACCCCCTTTCCAACACAAAACACTTTCTTACACCATGAAAAACAACGGACTAACACTAGGGCTGTTTACCCGACGTGTCCCAACACAAGGGTCAGGCAGAGTCAGGCAATTAACAATCACTACACACACACACCTGATGGCCCTTTCCCGTCCCCACAGGGATAAAAGGTGGAGCACGAGAGCACACTTTGAGCAAGGCAAAATGCACAAGGAGGCAGTTGGTCCAGGACAGCAGCTCAAGGGGAGGAGAAAGGCAGCGAGACTAGAAAGTACGACAAGGAGGGAAGTGCCCTTGTGCTTATCGACCCACACCTGCAAAGCCTCCGTGAAAGGAATTACAAGACTGGGAATTACAGCTAGCATGTGGAGTAGCAGATGTCAACGGTGCACAGTGCCCTCTCACACTGATAACCAAGGCGGTGAGAGGCTGCTTGCTACCGTTGTACCGTCTTTGACTACTGTTACAAAACCCAAGGAGCTCAGCACAGCCGTTGAGTCGGAGGGAGAACCGATAGAAGACCAAGCTGGGTTGAGCGAAGGTTGCAAATGGCAACATATGAATTGAAAGAAAGACCTTGTGTGTTGCTGAACCTTTAAAGCCCAGGTAGAGACCAGCTGCAGAGTGGTCCAGCGCCACGTGGGCGCTTATTCGAAATACTCTGGTTGGTCCCCTTTTGTTAAGACTACAGATCCCAGGAGGCCCGAGGAGAGCCGACGTAAGAGTGGTCATAAAAGGGTTGAGCAAAACCCCTTGTACAATTGAAAGTCTTTGACCCGTAACCAAGAGGAAACCTAAGGGAAGTGAATCCTGCATTGTGAGAAAGCAAAGTGAACTGTGTAGCTGGCAAATGTGTACCCGGCTGAGATGTGCCTGCAAAGCGGGGTGAAGCATGATATCCCTGTGAACAATTGTGTTGACAAGAGTGAACCTGGCTGAGGGATGTCCACAGTGAAAGGTTGTTTAAAAAGACATTGAGACTCGTGAATACGACAGGTGAAAATACTTTGAGTGAAAGGCCGTAGGGCGGGATCCAGGGGGTGAAGTCATCACCCAACATAAAAGATTACGGAAAAGAACTTTCGTTTTGTTATTTTGGCACTTCCCACCCTCAGAGCCAAGAGGCTTTGTAGAAAAGAAACTTGACAACTGAAGGTCCTAATATTGCTGAAAAGAACTGTAACCTCATGCTGGAGAAGCCCAGGAGTGTGCTGTGCTCAGGAATCCTGCCTTGTCCCGCGCAAAAAAAAAGTGGGGAAGGGAGACCCCGGTTATAAAATTCTGACTTAATTTTGTGAACACTTCTTTCTTTTCTGGTGAATATTATCCCACACTATTTTGTAACTTAGCAGTAAGGATTGGCAATAGTTTTTTTTTTTAGTATGGGTCCTTTTTATTTGACAAGACGCCACTGGGACTGCCTTATTAATTTTTGATGGTCGTAGCTTGATGTTCCACAAATTTGTCCCTCTTCTGCATAGGGTTGGGCTTTTTAAGGGAATAAGCCCTCCCACAGTCCTTACTCGACAAATTAACAACCACGTAAAACTCATTGTTTGTACTGCTTTCTTCTGGTACATACACATGGGAGTAGTTTTACTGTGTGATATGGCAGCTCTTGAAGTCTTTGATTGGTTTATGAGAGCTAGAAAAAAACTAGAACACTTTTGTTTTTTTAGCCAGTTAACAGGCTTGTAAAATTGATTTTTTTTTAATGAATTTTGTAAATAATTGCTGTGGTTGGGGAGGTTGACGTTCCCATCCACACAGCCTAGAGAGATGATAGCCCACTACGCATGCTTCCAAAGTAACTTACCTCCGTTGAGCAGATGGGAAATAATGTGTGCACATAAACAATTTCTACACTTGAGGAAAAATAGTTAGAAGGAATTGTGTCTAGGACTTGTGTCCTTGCACTCTTATGTTTTGGTAAAAAGCTTTTATTCAATGCCTATCACCATTGTAGTGTTCTTAACGGCTCTAAGGCTTGGCCGGGTAAGGGCGTATTGTAACCCTGCTCGTGATGAGCCTGATAATGTTTGATGGAGCAAACGAAATGAAAAGAGGGTTCAAGTATAAGGGAGTATGCTTGAAACAAACAGAAAAGCCATCAAAAAATACAACAGGGTTGAAGAGGTGGTGTATGCCTGTGGCAGCAGGGGTGCGTGTGTAATTGCTGGTAGTGGATCAAACTAATGTTGTACAGAGAGTAAAACCTGCCCCTGTTGCCAAGCTGTTTTCCATAAAATCATATATTGATTTTACCTATCAAGGTAATGTAGACTGAGCAGTAAGGCAGACTTTAGGAGATGTGGGGGTAGTACAGTTAGCCACGCACAGAGCACTGCAATAAATGAAGCAACTCAGGAGTACACAAATAATACTAATTTATTAGGCTTTCAACTCTAAGCAGATAACCTAAAGGTTACGCAGCAATCACTAAAACACTCCTTTATAAACACAATATAAAACAGTTTGTGATCTCGAAGTGAGATTGCCTAAAAAAAGGAAAAGCAATGGAAATTAATAATATGAGAAAATATAAGCAGTAAAGTGAAGAACAAATTTAAATTCTAAACCATGTACTCTGTCCTACAATTATACATACGTAAATACAGCCCCTATAATTTTAGCAGTCCTTCCCTGCTAGGTATACAGGCCTAGTGCCTCCATAGAGTGAAAGCTCCAGGTAAGTACCTGAGCAGGAAAGCTTGAAAATCCACTCCTGAACAAGCGTTGGCAACGCCAATTGGTGGTGCACAGTTCCAGAACAATGCACTTCAAGTTATTCAAGGTCGGTTTTTAGGGGGAATCTCCTAATCCACCACACAAGGGGCTACCTTGGGGGAGATTCTTGGCCAGAACTTCACCAATCGCAACCCGGCAGGGGAGTGGACTTTATGCCCATTCAATCCATATGGTGGGATGGGGGTGAGAAAACAGGTGTGCAAGCTCGTGCCCTGTACTCTACTCTTCTGAGTGGCCACCAAGAGTCGCTAGTGGCTACCATGGGTTTCTGGGTCCACCTATTTCTGCTGTTGGCCCAGTTGCACAGGATTCAGGGTCCTCAGATGCAGCAGTTGAAGTCTGAATCTGGTTTGCGCTACACAGCGGTTCTGCGCCCCGATGGTTCTGAAGATCATCTAGCAGGATGCTCATGGCTCAGGAACTTCAGGCAGCAGCCACGGCAGGTCCCAAGACTAGTCCCACTAGACCCCCAGGATGCAGCAGAGATGGGCAGCAGCAAAATTCACTCTGATCAGAGGGCAGCAGGCGAGACGTACAGCAAGAAAGACTTTGCTCCAGAAAGACTCCTGTTTATTTGTAGATTTTGACATTTTCCTTGTATGCATTACATTCACAACTGTGGCACAGCTTACTGCTATCTCGCATGCCAGAGACCACATTCATGTAGGAATTTAAAAATAATCACCACAACACTTGCACACTGAAGGAACCATATTCTTACAAAGATCATATTGGCTCCCTCCTTCCTGCACTTCGGGAAAGAACTGTATACCCTGATGTTACATGAACATTACACTGATCTATGACCGGTTATAGAGAACTGTCTTCCCGCTTATCTAGTATATACCATCTTTCACTTGTACAGCGAGCTACTGCTATTTGACTATTAAAATGGCTTGGAGAGGATTTTCCAGCAACCACTACAATAACTAAGTTGTCAAAAGAGAATCAAATGAGTGAAGGCTGTTAATCAAGAACCACCACACACTCGGCATGCATGCATGCATACAGATTTGAGAGGATGTTCTCTTTGTCTGTTGATAGAAGGTGTTGATGCTGTGGAATAGGAAAAGTATTGCCTTGAAAGAGAAGCAGGTCCAAGGAATCTAACTGGAGCCATCAGGATCATAGAGGTTTTAATCTCCTGAACTTCTAGAAGTGTCAGAAATAGCGTTGTTGGAAAGAAAATATTACACCTCACAGAGACATGGCCATGCCCATCTAAGAAGTAAATTCCCACCATCTGTAGTTGAAACTAGTGACACAATGTCCATGTTGGGATTTAGGTGGCACTAATCCAGCACCTACGTTTTAGCTTATAGGAGGTAATGTGAAGAGTGCACTGTTAGGACAGTTTCTCTAAAGGTGCACCTATTTAGGCCTTTATAAGGCAATCCCTTGGGCATTAAAGAACTCCAAGTCTTACTACAAGCCTATACCACTCAATGTGGAGGTAGCTATGGCAGAGCAGCAGGCTTATCTTAGGTGGGAGAGAGGGTGGTAGGAAGGAACAAATAACTTGTAGCATATATATGGTCCAAAGAAAGAAAGTTGGTAAAAGGGTTCAGGGGCTTGGTAGAAGGCACCCTGAATGCATTCCAGGGTTAGGCCTGGGAAACGTGTATTTGGCAGTTCCCAAATGTACGAATTTCCACACTAGTCACACAGTAGCGACATAACGACTTTAGGTAAGTATTACCTCATGTCCCACAGTACGTCAGCAGTTAGGAAGATGAAGCAGGCGGATGCCCTCATAATGCAGCAGCTACAGGACCCTGTCGATGTATTTTTGGTCTTCAGATGAAAGAAAGGACACTGTATGGGATTTTGCAGCAGCAGTTGAGTGGAAAAGCTCCCAGCAAAGGATTATTCATTGCTTCTCGTGACTGTGGTTTTTGCGCCTATTTCAATACACCAGATATATGATAGTTTATTCATATAGCGCCTATACATAATGTGTTTCAAAGCACAGGGAGAGGAGGAGAGAACAG
The DNA here is from genome assembly GCF_040938575.1 of Ambystoma mexicanum. Classification (NCBI taxonomy): domain Eukaryota; kingdom Metazoa; phylum Chordata; class Amphibia; order Caudata; family Ambystomatidae; genus Ambystoma; species Ambystoma mexicanum. Next base: position 185,631,579 of record NC_090926.1, read on the forward strand.
AGAGTAAGCAGTCAAAAAGAGTGGAGAATCAAGAGGGGAGAGCGAATACAATTGCAGAAGTTAGTAGTAACGCATAATGTTGCAAGCCAGGATACAAGATGAAGATGGGAACAGCATGATTCGGGGCCACCATGAGTACAAGATGCAAAGGCAGTCCAGCATGAGAGTGGAGAAAGGGTGAAGCACAGTGAATCAATGAAGTCCATAAAAGTCAAATCCGGCATTGGCCACAAGACTGTGATGGTGAAACCAGAATATATAAGGACAGACTCCTGCAGAAGTAGGCTGGGGGAGGGGCGAAGGGTAGAAGAATCAGGCAAAATATAGGCAACACCTGGTGCGAGAAGGGTGGGGGGCACAAGGGAACATCACAGGGGGACCAGAGGGGGTGGGGATGGCCTATGGGAACAGAGGGAGTAAACGCATGTTGGTGCGTGCTTACCTGCTGTCTGAGCAGGGGGTCAGGCCCTGGGTCCTCCTGGTCGACTAGGTCCAAACAGGAATTGCCCTTTTCTTTGTCTGCCCTTTGCTTCGGACGCCCGGGCGAGAGACACTCTTGATCTAAGAATTAAGAGCAGGAAGAAGAGGCAGGGCTAAGAAGGTGGGTGGTGCTTAGGCCAGGTGACCTAGATCCACTTGCACCTGCTCCCAATCTGCAAAGGAAAAGAAGCTGGAGGGCTCCTCAAGTAGGGAAAAGAGCGGCAACCAGGAAGGCACCACGTGGGTGGGGCTTGCTAACTGGGAGAAAAAGATCAGCAACCTGGAAGGCACCAGGTGGGCAGGGGCCTAGGCCAGGTGACCTAGATCCACTTGCACCTGCTCCCCAGATGAAGATCAGCTGTTGTCTGAGCAATTCGCCTCGCTTTCTCGGTCCAGCACTTTGGTGAGGGGACTTCAAGGAGTCGAATCTTGCCTCTGGAGGTCCGGAAGGAGTCAACCATTTTCAGAGAGATTTGTTCTTCGAAAGCCGATGCACAGCACTCAGCCTACAGGTCCCAGGTTATTGGAGGTTTGCAGCCCAAGAAGGTCACAGCTTGTCATGGGATGGCTCGAAATACAGGTCTTCTTAAGACTGATTGGTCCCACCAGTCCAAGGGTTGGAGCCGTCCTCTTCGGGGCTCTTCTGTGGCATGGAAGAAAGGGTCAGCAGTCACTCAGCAGGCATCTCCGGTCGCTGGAAGTAGCAACAGGCGTCTTCTCTTCTTACTCATTGGAATTGGCTCCAGTGGTAGACTTGTCTTCAGCCTCAGGATCCAAGCCGTTTATCCAGGAACCCAGCTAATCAGCACTCCTGCTACATTCAAACTTTGGGAACTGGTTCCAGGCAGGTATGCCAGAAGACCAAGAACTGCAGAGTTTCTGACTGCTCCCTGGTTTCCTTTCTACGGACACTCTGGAGCCTTGGTGGGCTTCACAAAGGATTCGTACCAAAGACAAAAGTCAAACCAGGACCTCCCCACCCAGCACGGCAGAAGGAGGACCAGGAAAGAACCAAGCACACAAGAGATGAAAAAAGAATAAATTCACCATTTTGAGTCAATGGTGACCCTTCTGTGCATTACTGTGGCTGTGAACATAGCCTGTGGTGTGAGCAACCAACTGTTTTCTCCCATTTACCCCCCAGGGATCCTCTGTTCAGGTGGGCAGGGAAGGGTCATCGCTTTTGGATGCCGACCCTGGGGGTGGACATGTGAGGGAGGATCACCTAAGTGGAGAGTCACAAGAGATTGGGGACATGGTATTCACCCTCCCCATTTACCATCGGAAACCCCTTCCTCAGCCTTCATGGGATATTTCCAATTCCATTCCATCTCCCACTCCCCATTTCCAACTAATACTGGGAAGAAGAGGCAGCCGAAAGTAGTGAGGATTACCCATAGAAACAACATGGGTAAAGTGTTGGAAACGTACTGTAGGAACTCCTCAAGTTATCCCACTGATAGTCGGGCAGGGTCAGGCATTTAATAATGACCACTTACACCTGACTCCACTGGACTCTCTTTTCAGGACTGAAGGACAGGCATGTCCTGTTGGAGTATTGAAGGTCACACAAACCCATCCCTGATCACACACCTGCAGCCCATTGATACAACACAGGTGTTTAAAAGGAGACTACTGAGAGAGTAGGCAGAGCAGCAGTTGGGAGAGCAGAAAGGAGGCTGTGTGGCTGAGTCCAGCAGGGGATCGCTTTCTGTCCCAGTCCAATTTTTGTCTGAAGCAGAGAGCTAGCTGGGGATGCCGTCTGGACCAGCGAAGCCAAGGATTAGAGCGGGGCAGGAGCTGAATGCTGGAGCAGAACAGCATGCAGATATGCGGGCCCGGTTTCTGTGAGGGCCTACAGCATGGCAAGGGAGCTGTGTCTCCAAGGAGCCAGAGTGAGGCTGCCTGCATCCTGCTGGTGGCGTACAGTGGAGTGCTCGTTCCCATGGGACCTGTGCCGGACCCAAGGGCGTCTGAGGGGCAGGTGGTTAGACACTGACCTCAACTCGGTGTATCTTGGAGGGACCGCCTGTTAACGCAACACTGCCCGGTGAGTTTCATGAAAGTTAATGAGAGAGAAACTCGAGAGCTTGCATGTGACTGCAGCGGAGCGGAAGGAAGGCGTTGAAGTAAAGTGACACGGCGCGAAAGGCAAGTGACAGATTGTGAAAAGGCATAAAGCAAAAAAAGCAAGCCGAAACTCATAAAGCGGCACGAAAAAAAGAAAGCCGAAAGTAAGAGAGAGAGAAAACAAGCAAAGTCACAAAAAAAAGGCTTAAAGGAAAATGCGCTAGGGGCACTGAAAGAGCAAAGTGAACTGTAAGAAATATAAGGGAAAGAAGGGTGCGAGTGACCCAAAGGTGAAAACAAGAAAGTGCAAGCAGCATGAGAAAGTGACAAGAAGGTGCAAGAGTGCACAACCAAAGGAACAGAGAGTGCCAGGGGCACAATAAAGGCAAGAGAAGTGTGCAAGAGGCACAGCAAGACAAAAAGATGGTACAAGTGTGCATGATAGAAAAGAAGGTGTGCAGGAGGCATAGTGAAGTGGAAAAGAACCGAGTGAAAGAGGTTGCATGTCTTTTCACCACATTCTTTACACCTAAAGTTTGTTTCTTATTCACCGAATGCAGATTCACATAAGTAAAAGTGTTTACCGAAAATTTTATACCGAAAACATGTATACCGAATTCTTTTTAAAATGTATTATTTATTTATTAATTTTATTGTGGGTTCTTCCCTTCCCCAAACCCCTATAAACCTGTTTCTGATGCTTGTGAATCTGCTTAGAATCCGATGCTGTGCATATAGCCCGACATCTAGCGGTAATCGCAGAGCATTGACCTTGTCTTTCAAGGATCGAAAGGGGACGTCGACGTGCCTGTAACACTATCCCTAACGTGATGTGTAGTGTACCCAAAACCCGTCACGCGTTGAGGTCCCTCATAGTTTTTTTCCGCCCAGCTAGCTGGTCGCATTATGCGGAGCTCCTAAAAATTGCAAAATAATGTCTTTGTTCACGACATCCAGTCGTTAATATATTTGTCCCCTTCATCGACGACTACTTATCTACCACCGCGGAAGACCACTCCACATTTCGACGGCTGGTGCTCAGGTCAATGCTGTCAACTGCGTGGCCTTGGCATTCCGGCCGGCCTATACAATAGGGAGAGTGGGATCCGAGGCTCTATTTCTTTTCAAGAATGTATTTCCTTCTCCGCTCTTTTCCCTTATGGTTTTGCTGTCGCTATAAGCCTGAGCTATGGACCGGACACCTTTTTAAATTTTGCCCTTCTTGTAAAGGCAAGTACCCCTGGAAGGACACGCACCAGAGATGCAATAAGTGTCTCCTTTGAGATCACCATGAGGCGTCCTGTCAGTCTTGCCAGCTCTTGCGTCCTAAGACTATCAAAGAACGGTGAGTCAGCCTATGCCATGATGCAAGCCCAGGGTAGTCCCGCCCCCCCCCCACCGATGCAGGCGCAGAGAGTGATGAGGAATTCAGCGACAGCCGTGGCTCCGACATCAATGCCGTCGACCTATCTTCAGAGCGACCATGCTCCGAGCCGTCCGTCCCCGGCAGGCAGACCAACGGTTCTGCTATGGGGAGTGTACACCCCGGTGACAGGGACGCACAGATTACTCACAAAGGTAAACACACAACCCCCCGAGCCGCCTCAACAGACTCGTCGGGACAGTCAGATGCCAGTGGGTACGCCGATTTCTTGGACGGAACCCACCGATCCACAGGGTCAGCAGGCCTCCCGCAACCGCGTAAGTGGCATGCGTCCGGGCACTCCCCTGACAAGGGCGTTGGCACCAAACTTCATAAAGCTGTTGAGGCGCCGCTTAAGAGCGCGCCGACGCAAAAAGTTCCGGCAACGTCGAAAAATACGGCAAAGCAGCTAGAACAGCCGAAACCCCTCCTGGACACGCCAAACATCCGCGAGAGTCTCGCAAAGATTGTTTTGGTGGCTAATAGGCCCAGGGACAGGTCGAAAGACACGTCCACACGCCAAGAGAGGCAGAAAGACTATTCTGAAGGCCCCCAGCCCCTGGCTAAGTCTCTCTCAGATACTTTTCGACGGTCTAAGCACTTAGATCCCCAAGAGGAGCCCTCCCCCACTCCTCCAGACTCATCTGGTTCATCCTTGGGGACCAGAGATAGATTTGAGGGGTGTATGAATAGACTTTCAAAATTCGTGGACTTTTCAGAAAGGTTTACCATGCCTTAGAGGCCTAGTGAGGAGGACCTTTACCCCACTGTCTAAATTTCAGAGGACCTCCTGCTCTCTTCATGAGGAGGTGTTTGACCTGACAGATCCGGAAGTGGTTCCTCAGGACCCTTATTTACAGGAAGATGATCACTTTGAGGACCCTACTGACCAGACCCCAGGTTGGGGGGGGGATGAGCAACCAGTGGATAACGCACCATGTATGTCCCCTACCAATACCCCAGATCCAGACACATTATGCATGGATCCTCCCGCATCTCCGCCTATTATATGATAGGATATGGCATTTATAATGCGCCTATGCACAAGTGTTTCAAGGTGCGACAAGGCAAGCTGGGGCTAAACAGAGGGAAGATGGAGACAACAATCCTACTGGGCCAGGTGACATTGAGATCGTGCAAGTGCAGGGGAGGGGGGAGGGAAAAAGTTAAGGGGGAGAAAGGAGGGGCAGTGCAGTATATAGGATGACAGTAACATAAATAAGACAATAAATAAAAGTGCAGCCAGCTAGTGGCAAATGCAAGGGTAAGTGCAGACGTCAGGTGTCGGGTGCTTGTAGGGGCTGTAGGGATACAGAAACAGTCCCCGAGTGCAAGGGTTGCCAGGGGGGCAGTGCAGGCGTGCAACTGGTGGGGCGGGGGACCTGGGTCTGAGATCAGAGGGTAGCCATGTAAACCAGTGCAATTTCAGATTATGCCAGGATATCAGCAGGGGAGAGGAGTAGAGAAAGCAGAAGCAAAGGGGAAGGTCTTGAGGTGCTTCCGGACCCGAAGATGGTTCTCCTCAAGTTTCAGAGAGGCAGGGAGGCTGTTCCGGAGGGAGGCCCCAGCAGAGGAAAGAGATCTACCACCAACTCGCTGCTTGGATAAGCGACTTACCCTGAGGGAGCTGGAGGTGGATGAGCGAAGAGCTTGAGCGGGAAGATATTTAGTAAGAGAGAGTTGAAGGTATTGAGGTCCCAGGCCCCAGAAGGCCTTGTGGACAATGCAGAGGGTTTTGAACTTCATCCTCTCCACCACTGGGAGCCAGTGCGGAGATTTCAGTCCTGGAGAGATACGATCCCTGGGCTTGAGGCGAAGGAAAAGTCTAGCAGTCCTGTTTTGGATGAGCTGCAGAGGGCGGAGAGTAGAGACGGGCAGATTTAGAAAGAGGCTGTTTCAGTAGTCTAGCCTAGGGAAAACCAGAGCTCTGGAGATGGTGAGCTTCTGGGGGAAGGAGAGGAGAGGAAAAGAAGAATACCTCTGAGGAGGTGCAGATGGTAGTGTGACTTCTTAGAGACCTCAGAGATGTGAGGCGAGAAGGAAAGTGTGGAGTCGAAGATGGCACTGATGTTTTTAGCTTCACAGGTGGGAGCCGGAAGAGGGCCAAGAGAGGCCGGCCAGAGAGTGACAGGAAAATAGGGAGCAGGTGTGCCGATGAGGAGAATCTGGGTCTTACTGGCATTAAGGCAGAGATCATTGGCGGCACACCACTCCTCGATGGCAGTCAGTCAGAGATGAGAGAAGGAGAAGAGGTGACTGAAGAGAGCCTGAACATGAGCTGTTTGTCATCCACATAGCACTGAAAGTTGGAGTGATGGCGGCTATGCAGTGGAAAAGTACCACCAGGTATTGGTTGAAAATCCAGGGAGTGAGCTTAGACCCCTGATTGGGGGGGGGGGAGAAAGGAGAGAGAGAATATGAATATATATATATATATATATATATATATATATATATATATATCAGGGTTGACCGTGTCAAAGGCAGAAGAGAGATCAAGTAAGATGAGGACAAGGGTGTTGGAGAGCAGGTCTTCACGGATGTTCAGGGGAGCAGTTTCCATGCTTCTGGCAGCTCTGAAGGATGACTGATGGTCGTGGAAACAGCCAACATATTCAGAGTGAGGATTAAGCTAGGAGATGGCCAACTTTTCCAGGAGTTTGCCCTGGAAAGGAGTGATGGAGATTGGATGATAGTTAGCTGGGCAGGAAGGGTCAGCAGAGGGTTTCTTAAGAGGGTGCACAAGTGAGTGCTTCAGGGGGGAAGGGAAGACTCAAGTGGCGAAGGAATGGTTGCAGAAATCAGCCAGAGCAGGAGCCAGGGTGTCAATGTGATCATTGATGGTTTTGGAGGGACAGGGGTAAACCTGTTTTGACAAGACTTTCATAGATCAGACTTGTCTAGAAACCTCGTCTGAGGAGAAGAGGGGAAAGGCAGAGAAGCAGGAAGGAGAGGTGGCCGAAGAGGGGCCAGAGGAAGAGTAGTGAGTAGACGAAGGAGGAGGCGAGGAAGAGAGAGAGGACAGGATGTCCTGAGTTTTAGAGATGAAGTGAGAAGCCGGGGCTGTGCAGAGGGCCTGGGAGGGGACAGGAAAAGTAGAGACTGCAGCAGGATTGGCCGGCTCCTTGCAGATTTTCAAGAGTTCGGCCGAGTTGTTAGATGATGCGGAGACGCAGACCTGGATGTGGGCTTCTTGGTGCGGACAGACTGGTATATCCTTTGGAGCAGGCGGCAGGCCAGTTTGTCAGAGGATGTACAGGAAGCATGCCATTTCCTCTCAGCCACCCTGCTCTTGCGTTTAAGAGTGACGAGGTCAGAGTCTTACTAAGAGTCGCACTTGGCTTTGGGCTTCAAGCGGATCCTCATGAGAGGGGCAAGAACATAGAGAATCAGATATAGCAGAGTGGAGCATGGAAAGGGCTTATGTCGAGGTGCGAGTCAGCCAAGGTGGTGGTGGGGTAGAGAAAGTGGCGGCGAAAGCTTCAACTTGCACACGTTTCATGGGATGGATAACCGAGAAGGTAGGTAGCAGTGCTGGGTTTCAATTGGCCTGAGGGGTAGAGAGGGTGAGATGGGAGGAAAGGAGAAAGTGATCACTCCAGGAGAGAGGAGTGGTCCAAGGGGATGAAAGGGGTAGGTCTGAAGAGATCCGTACATCCAGAGTGTGCCCTGCAGAGTGAGTCGGGCCAGAGGGGAGAATAGAGAGTGAGAGAGTCGCAGAGGTCGCAAAAAAGTCCAGTGGAGGGACAGGAGGCATCCAGGTGGTGGATTTTGAAGTCTCCAAGAAGAAGTTGAGTGGTTGAGATAAGGAGGGAAGAGGAGAGGTCCGCTGAGAGGAAAGGGGGGGGGTCTGACCATGTGGCTGATAGATGGTAACCACAGTAAGAGAATGGGCAGGAGAGGGAGAGAGCCTGCAGACGAGGCATTCGAAAGATGAGTAGGCCTGCGTAGGAATGACGGAGGCAGGAATCCGCTCTGTGAAGATCAGGGCTGCACCCCTTCCAAAACGGTTGGACTTGGGCGCGGAGAGGATCTTGTAGCCATCAGGGAGGAGTGTGACGGAGCTGGCCGTGAACCATGTCTCAGTGAGATGGAGGACATCGAGGTCAAGTTTCTTCAGGAGGCAGCAGATGTCAGAGGAGTGTTTGACAGCAGTGCAAGAGTTCAGAGTAGCAAATGGAGAAGGTTGCCGTCCTTGAAAGACTTACAGGGAGGCGTCTATCACCAGAACATCTGAAGATCCTACTGCAAGAGGGGTACGAATCAGAGGTACGCCCTGCGGAGGTGTAGAAGCGGCCCTAGGGGAGGGCAGAAGAGGAAGGAGGAGAGGGCAAGGTAGCCAAGGAGGAGACAGCAGGGGGAGGCGAGGAAGCCGTGGAAGGGAGAGAAGGACCAGCAGGAGAAGAAAGGAAATTGAGGCGTGGGAAGCGTCTATCAAAGAGGAGAAGTTTGGCTTGAGGGCCTTGGACCGAGACAAAACTGTTCAAGTAAACATTAATGATGACCTTAGAGGAGTGAAAGGAAGCCAGGAGGGCTTCCCACCGTGTGCAACCATTAATGGGAGAGGAAGAGAAGGGAGTGGGCAGAGACCATATGTAGAGTCCATAGGTCTGCCAAGGGAACGACAAAGGGGATGTTGGTGAAGATTTGCCTGAAGGAGGCACTGGTATAGGTGTCAGCGATAGGGAGGCCTGGGTTGGAGACCAGGATGTCCTTTTTAAACTTCTCCCTACCAGATTTAGTGAGGAGAGCAGGATTGTCGATAGCGAAGCAGTTAGAAAAGATAGGGGAAACAAAGAGCACCATAGAGTAGGTAGGGAGAGGAGAGAGGAGGAAGGGAGTGGCAAGGGGTAGGTTGAGAACAATAGGGAAGTACACAGGGCAGGGTGCAAGCAGACGAGTGAGAGACGAGACAAGTAGACAGTTGGACAAAAATTACTCGCGATTAGATAGTGGTAGAAAGGTTTGATAGATGAGTGCTTTTGCGAGGAGGCAAAGCTACATAATGGCACTACTTTCACAATGTAATTTTAAAACTGGAGAAAACGCACCCAAGTTTGAGTCCTGAATAGTGGGGAAAAGGCCTAGGTTTCACAATGCAATTTTAAATACTTTCACAATGCAATTTTAAAATGGGAGACCGGCATCTCCCATAAATGACCAGATGGCATTTAATGCCATTCTGAAAAAAGCTGCAGAACATTTTCAGATTGCCACACAAGAAGCAGTGCAGGACACTGACTTTGTGAAAGATATTCTGAAGGAGATGCCACCTGCAAGTCAGTCTATACCTCTACTGAACTCCATTAAACAGTGTTGCCCCTTCTTTGCTGATGCCATCGCAAACAAAAGGCTGTGAACCCACGGGTCGAGAAACTTTTTCGCCCCTCACCTACAGACCCTCTCTACATTCAGGGACTGCCACCCCAGATTTCCTATTGGTGACCACAACTAGAAAAAGAGCAGGGGTAGCCTTGTCCACGGGTGATGCACCACTGGACAAGGACTGCAAGAAACGGTATGCCCTGGGGAAGCGTGTCACTACGGCGGCAGCCTATTCCACTAGAATTGACAACAATACCACATTGTTGGCCAGCTATTGCGACGTTCAGTGGAACCTGCTCCAGGAAGGCCTGCAAGAGGTCCCTGAACCAGCATGGTCACGCCTGCTGGTGGTTGTGTCGGAGGGGAGGCAGGTGAATCATAATATTCTTAAGAACACCCTAGATGCTACAGAGACAGCAGGGAGAACTCTGGTCGAAAGTACCCTTTTGAAGAGTCAAGCATGGTTAAAGAACTCTGGGTTCAAACCAGAAACACAAGTGTCTCTCATTAACAAACTGGTGGAAGAATATAACCTGTTTGGTAAAGCTGGGCACGAGGCGCTAGAGACTGCGAAGAAAGAACATGAGACTTTGAAATCTTTAAACTCGAAGGCCTTTTCAGGAGCGATGTGGGAGCTCTCGCCGCTCCTTTTGCGGACAATCTTACCCACGTTCCCCACACAACCCACTACAGAACGGGTAACACATGGTCCTCAGGACAGGGGTCAGCTGCCACAAACCAGTATCTGCCTAGAGGACAGCGCCGTGGAAAGGGGTCAAAGTGCCACCCCTAGAGGCTCCCCGGCCTCCAATCAGAAATTAGTTGCAGATCCAGATCCCCTCCCTGGTCGTGGGACGGATAACATCATTCTTCCACACATAGGAGGGAATTACCACAGACCAGTGGGTGCTCAAGACAGTCACCACGGTTATTGTATTGAGTTCAGCCGGCCACCTTGATGCCAAACACCAAAGTCTAGGCGTCTGTCACCAGAACATCTGAAGATCCTACTGCAAGAGGATGAGATCTTGCAGGAAAAGGGCGCAATCAAAGTCATCCCCGTTTTACAGGTAAACAAGGGTATTTATTCAGTGTACTTCCTTGTACCCAAAAAGGATCTCACTGTGTGCCCTTTGCTAGACTTGTGCCCAGCGAACAAATTTGTTAAACCACAAACATTTCGAATGATAATGCTCCCTTTACTAACACGGGCGATTACATGGCTACTTTGGACATGAAAGATGTATACTTTCATATTTCAGTGATGCCGGCACACAGAAAATACCTAAGGTTCATGATAGAGAACAAACAATATCAGTTCAAGGTCCTTCGCTTCGGCATGGCCTCAGCCCCAAGGGTATTTACAATGGTGCTAGCAGTAGCGGCAGCTACCTGCACAGGAAATCTATCCCAGTTTATCCTTACCTCGACGACTGACTCATAACGGGGGATTCATATGGAACATGCCTGTCAAACACCCAGATGACGCTAGATCTACTCTTCAGTCTGGGATTCTCAATAAACGAGAAGTCCAGCCTAGACCCCAGTAAGTCCAGCAATTTCTGGGGACTCTAATTCGGTCAAAACACGGCCTCGTCTTCCCCTCCAACGAGAAAGTTGAAAACATGCTGTTTCAAATCCCAGTCGAGAGGTGATGGTACACAAGGCCATGCAACTGTTAGGGAAGATGGCATCCTGCATTTGTTTAGTCCCTCATGCACGTTTGCGCCCCATGAAAGAGTGGCTCAACAGCCAATGGTGTCAGGCCAGGGGACAATGGGACGATCTAGGGGTTGTCTCGGCAGCCCTCATTCTCTCTCTGCAGTGGTGGTCGAGGGAAAACCTCTTGAAGGGGAAGACCTTCACCATCCCCGCAGTAGAAACCATTCTCACTATGGACGCATCTCTCACAGGGTGGGGGTGCTCACCTCCTTCAGCGGACGGCGCACAGCGTTTGGTCCTCAGCAGTAGCATCCAACCACATAAACCTGTTGGAGCTGTTAGCGGTGTTCAAGGCTCTGAAGGCCTTTCAGACACAGTTACAGGGGAAGACAGTACTGGTCCTCACGGCCAGCACCACGGCCATGTATTCCCTGAACAAACATGGCTATCCAAACTGTCCCAGAACATTTGGAAGTGGGCTCTCAAGCATGGAATGTTCCTCCTGTCTCAACATGTTCCAGGGGACATCAATCTTCTGGCATACGTGCTCAGCAAGTCTTCCCTCTACACACAGAGTATGAATGGCGACTACACAAAGACATTGGGCTTCATTACGACCCTGGCGGAATGGGTTAACAGGTGGCGCTAATGGAGGCGGACCCGTTAAACCCATTCCGCCTCATTATGAGGTCCCCTCGCGGGACCCGGTAAGGACACCTGGTAAAACCAGCCGTCCTTACCGGGTCCCGCGAGGGGACCAGGGAGCTAACAACGGACCGGTTGTAATCGGCCCATTGTTCGCTCCCTGCACCCATTCTCATTGAGCCCTATGGGGGCTCAAATGGGAATGGGGAAGGTCCGGGCCCGGGTTCCCTGAAGGAGGAATTACCGGGCCCTCGAAACTTGGAATGGCCCGGTAATTCCCCATTCAAGGAACCCGGATCCGGTTTTGGTGGTAGCCATGCTCTCATTAAGGCCATGGCTACCGCCAAAGTCGTAATGAGGCCCATTGTCTCCAACGTTTTCGCAGAGTGGGGCTTCCCAGCGATCAACTTGTTTGCAACTCTGGAGAACTCCCATTACCCAGATTACACCTCCAGGTAACCTCAGAACCGCTCCAAGGGGAACAGTCTCTGGATAATATGGTCAGGGAAATTTGTTTACGGTCCCCAAATACCCCACCCTGAGCCCCCACAACCCCTCCCCCCTACTCAACAATATAGTGCACAAGATATACCAGGAACCAGTCACCATGATATTGGTGACCCCGATGTGGGCCCGCCAGCTCTGGTTCTTCCATCTGATGGAGATGTCGATCTCATCTCAGATTAAACTGCTTTGCCCATACAACATTCTATCGCAGCACCAGGGGGAAAACACGACATCCTTGCCCACAAACTCTCAACTTAGTGGCCTGGCTCCTGAGGTCATAGAGTTCGGGCACCTCCAACTTCTGCATAGATGCATGGACATACTTCGAGAAGCAAGAAAGCCTAACACCAGACATTGCTACTCCAATAAGTGGAAACGCTTCGTCATCTGGTGCAATTCCAAGAGCATCAATCCCATTGACTGCTCTTCTACTCATATTGTACTATACCTGACTCACCTTCTGGACTCAAGTCTGGTTTTTAATTCCTTGAAAGTCCACAGCTACACTTTCAGCCTATATCACGTCCCAGCAGAAGGTGTTGTGGTGGAAGATTCCAGTAATTGAAGCTTTCATGGAAGGGGTTAAAAGCCTTCATCGCCCCCATTTCAAACCCTGCTCCTGGATGGGAGATAAATGTGGTACTAACTAGACTTATGGGATCTCCCTTTGAACCAATGCATAAGGCTAGCCTTAAAGCACTCACTTACAAAACCGCCTTCCCGGTGGCAGTCACTACTATAAGAGTTGGTGAACTACAGGCCCTTTCATTTCTAGACCCATCTGTCACTATCCACAAAAACAAGGTGGTTCTGTGCACTTACCTACGGTTTGTGCCGAAATTCATTTCAAAGTTCCATGTGAACCAATCAAAATTACTGGCCACTGTCTTCCAGAACCCCACTAATGTGGCAGAAAGATGCCTACACACACTGGATGTCATATATTATCTGGAAAAGACTAGACCACCAAGAAAGACCACCAGTTTTTTGTCTCAGTGGCAGCTGGTAGAGCAGGGGACCCTGTCTCTAAATCAGCCATCTCTAAGTGGATTGTCAATTGCATCACACTCTGTTTCTCTCTTTCCAAGAGAGATCTGCCCTTCAAGCCTAGAGCACGCTCTACTCGGGGCACTGGGACTTCCATAGGATTCATTGCAAATGTCCCTCTCGGGTCCATTTGCAAAGCGGCAACCTGGAGCTCTGTATACACCTTTACAAAACACTACTGCCTGGATACTCACTCTTGGTCTGATTCTCAGGTGGGACAAGCGGTACTAAGACATCTTTGCTACTGTTCCTTCTCACTTCCTAACACCAACTCCAGGTACTGCTCGCTAGTCTATGCACAGCACGTGATTCTAAGCAGATTCACAAGCATCAGAAGACATGCATTACTTACCGTAACAGCATTTCTGATGATTATATCTGCTTAGAGTCACATGTGCCCACCCTTCCTCCCCGCTCGGATGGAAGGGAACATAGACATCTTACTACTACTACTACTTTTCTCTCTCTGTACTCACTCACGTTGGTCATAAGGCTCCCTCACAGCAGAAAAAATACAATCGTAGGGATCTCGACGCGTGAGGGATTTTGCATACACTACACATCACGTTAGGGATAGTGTTACAGGCACGCCCATGTTGATGTTCCTCAAAAGACGATGCAATACTCCACGAGTACCTCTAGATGTCGTACTATATGCACAGCATGTGAATCTAAGCAGATATAATCATCAGAAATGCTATTACGGTAAGTAATGCATGTCATACCAAATTCATTTATTTATTTTTTATTGGGGGTGGCGGGGTCCCCCAAATCCCTTAAAAATTCCACCCTTAAAAACACCCCAAACATTCTCAAACCAATTTAACCCTTTACCCCAGCCCAAAATACATGAACCATTTTTAACATATTACATTTCATGTTTAAAACAGTACATTTTATATAAAAATTCAACACCCCAAACATTCCCAAATCAATTTAACCCTTTACCCCAGCCCAGAAAGTTCATTATAACTTGAACATTTTTAATATTACATTATATTTCATGTTCAAAGCAGTACATTTTTTTCGATATATAAAAATTCAATATATAGTTTATTCGATGAAAAAGTGATTCAATAAAACATTTTCGGTGAAAAAGCTCTTGATGAAAATTAATTTGTTGACTATACCTGTGACAGAGGCACAGAAGAGAAAAGGTGCCAGAATAAAGCTACAAAGAGTGTGGTTGCAGGTCAGTGTGGTCGCGCTTGGGAGGAGCAAAGAGCCCAGCGTTCTCGAAAGTCTCCGATATGACCTCATGTAGGAACTGTACAATGAAAGGTACATCTTGACTAGGAGAACTTTGTTTAAAGACGAAAGGGGCCTAAACTTGGGGAACGGATCCCTGAGTGGCCCAAGGATATTGTGAACTTTGTTGATTTGCTGCAAGAGCCCTGCATGGAAGGTTCCAAGGGCTCCCATTTTGAATTGAACTATCTTGCACTGGCAGAGCTACACCCATTGGTAAGACTATTTGAAACCAGCTGTGGTTTATATTTCCTTTTCTTTGAACCACTTCTATCTTTAAGAAAACTTCCCATCACATTTTGTGTGAGGGCAAGTTTAGACAAAGATGGATTTTGGTTTTGGGCTTTTAGACATTGACGGTCCTTAGAAACATCAGTTGAGGGAACAATCACTTTTAGAGTTAGGGCCAGTTAGGTATTGTACCAACCCAACCAAGCTTTTAAATAAAGTTTTTCAAACTGTTGTCTTTGAGGCTGTGTCTCTCTTGATACCATGCCTGTTTCACAGCGGGTAAAAACTACACAAAGGTCGGTAGAACACGTCCACTGCCACCAGCCATTCAGGTATGCTTGCCACTGATTCAGACATGCTTGTAACTGTAACAGGAATGTTGCAGGGGCAGGGAAGAAAGGGGATGCAGTGTAACCCCTCAGCACTTCACATGCAATGGGGTGTGCTTATCTCGCAATATAAAATGTTGAAGAGATGCAAAGTATCCCTCTACCCTTGGGAACATTAGTTCTCAGAAGAAAAATATGAGAAAATAAAAAGGAAAGCCCAAGGGTCTCCCCAGCAACACTGCACAGAAAGTGCAGTGTGCTGCAACAGTGAAATATAGATGCCACAAAGTTGGAGGAAAGCATGGCACAAAAAATAAAGTATGGAGAGGCACAAACATGACTCCCAAAGTTAGAGTAAAAGAAAGGGTGAGTGGGGGCAAAACGTTCACACTCGCCCAAGAATATGGAAAAGAAGTCCAGTAAACAGTGCTGGGTGTCGCACATGTGAAAGACATTTGGCATAAAATGAAAAATCTTCCCTCAAATGCTCTCCTCCTGCTTATTGGCTACAGCCATTGCTATAGCTCTTAGAAACTGTACTTGAGTTCCAGAGCTAAAGGAAGGCGGCTTGGTGCGTTGATGGTGATGACTGCAACAATTATACAGCAGCTTGTCACGTATAGCCTCAAGAATACACCAACTCCTGTATGTCGTTTTCAAGGTTTTTATTTTTAAATCAGAAAAAGGGCCATATGGCCATCCTTATCTATCTAACTTAGGAATGCGCAGTCCCACCACAATCCAGATGTCCCCCAACCCCAGGATGGTGCTAGTGATCGGTAACTTCTATCTAAAAGCTATCTGCTGTGGCGAGTCAGACATAGGAGGCTGACAAGAAGACATGGTTCAAACCTAGAAGTTTTATTAAATGAAGGAATGCCTCACATATCCCTGCAACTGTGATGATGCGCTTCACCAAAAAATAACAAACTGTTGCTCGTCAGGATTTCTTACAATGGCTCAGTCCAATGTCCAAACCTAATCCACTCTAGTATCTAACCTGACACTAATAACAAAGCAAACCTAAATTTACCATAGGAAAATATTACTTCCCCTTTTTCTTGGTTTGTGCTGGCTGGTTCCTGATCACTGCTCAGTTGTGTCTTTGGTTCTTTCTTTCCGCAGCGTTTCGGGGCAGAAAAAAATGTTTTTAATGCCCCGGTCACGCACATAATGCTTAGCTCGGGCCTATAACTATGGGCCCGGGGCATTACCTGAGTCGGTGATGCCCCCGCCGCTCGGGTCATATTGCTTAAGTATGCTCCTTACAGCCACTAGCCAGACTGTCTGCATCGCATTTCTTATACAGAGTCGTATGCTCTATCTCATGAAATTGGTACATTTGGGAATCCATCCACCATGGCGCCCTCCTATTTGGCCAATAATACTACTACCAAACAATTCTTAGATATGAATGACTCTAAACCCCTAATACCAAGTAATCCCTGCACTACCAAGACTAGGAACACTCGCCTTAGAGCTAGGCTAGCCAAAACATTTGAGCCTCCTAGTAGCTCACTTTCTACCACTATAGGTAAAAGGACTCCCAAAATCCTGCCTAGCCCAGCGCCTGCAAGCACGAACCTAGCGCACAACTGTCTCCCTATGACAAAAAACAAAAAAACTGCATTGCCCAGAACTGCAAACCTAAAACCCTTCGAACTCCACAACTGACAACCATAACTGATACGAGCCTTCCTATTAAAGGAGCTCTAATAAACTCCATATCCTTAGTAGCACACGCCACAGAAATTGCCGACCTGATCCAGAGTGACAACCTAGACTTCCTCGCCATCGCCGAGACACGGTTACACACTGCAGCAGGTCCTATGCTTATGCTAGCAGTCCCTGACGGCTACACTATTTTGAGACAGGACAGACAAGGATCCAGAGGTGGAGGTATCGCCGTTTTCTGCAAATGCAGCCTCTCCATGAGATTAGCCACCCCGATAGACATCCAATCATGTGAATTATTATCAGTTAAAGTACCACTGACTAATAATCAAACCCTTAATATCCATCTGATATATCGCCCACCGGGGACATTTGAGGAAGATATCAACACCATTCTATCTAGTAATCTTAAAAGTTCTACGCAAGTACTTCTACTTGGAGACCTTAATCTGGGATTTAATGACCCTTCAGACCAGCTTGCCTTAGCAACAGCAAATATTCTATCAGAACTTGGATTCACCCAAAGAAGCAAAACATCCACCCATAACAAAGGCAGAATACTCTATTGGATGGAACATTACAACTGCCATGCCAACATCCTCTCCATCTCACCGCTAGCTTAGACCGACCACTACTTACTCTCATTCATGCTCTCTACCAACAGACCCCCACCTCCACCCGCACCCAAGGCTCCACCCACACTAACTAGAAACAAAAGGAGTATCACAGTGGATAGGCTTATCCCTGCCATACCCCCCACCCTTAACTTGCTGCCCGACAGTACTGACCCTGAGCGCCTGGTCGAGAAGTATAACAAAATGATGGCCTCCTCCCTGGACCTGATCGCCCCCCTCAAAGTTAGACCAAGCAAGCCGAAAATCCATTAGAATAAATGGTTTACACCTTTCCTAAAAAACTTAAGGCAACAAAAAAGAAACTGCAAGGCTGCTTGGAAACTACTACGAAGCGAACAAACTCTAGCTTACCAAACTGTCTTCTCTCTACAAAAAAGAAATATGCCTAGCTAAACGAATATCTTTCGACACTCGTATATCCCAAGCCAAGTCTAATGTGAAGGAATTATTTACCATTCTTAAAGAAATAGAGACTCCCAAAGCAATACCAGACACATGTACCAGAGATAGAAAATGGTGCTCAGACATCCAACATGCTCTAGCCAATAAAATAGCCACCTTACAAAATAAAATATCCAATAAAAAAGCTTCTTTAAACGACCTACCTCCACCTAAAATAATTGGGAATACCAACGAAGTCCAACCGACCCAATTCATCTTCTACAAAGTATCTATTCTTGAGGTGGAAAGAATTATTCTCAAACCCTCCAACTGTCAGGGTGATCTCTGCCCTGCACAGCTCATCAAGGATGCGGCCCGAGACCTATCACCTTTCATAACTAAGCTCATCAATGCATCCTTCTCCACTGGTATCATCCCTTCCAACCTTAAACAATCTTGGGTACTCCCGCTCCTAAAAAAAAAAAACAACCTTAGATCCATCTACACCTACTAACTATAGGCCAATTACTAGAGTGCCCTTTCTCCTAAAAACTTTGGACAAGGTGGCATATATGCAAATACAAAAATATCTGGAACTACACCACTTCTTGGGAGCCAGACAATCAGGCTTCCGTCCTCAACATGGAACTGAGACAGCCCTCATCGATCTCAAGTTGATTAGCTTAGGGATAATGGTAAATCAGCTCTGCTCCTCCTTGTAGACCTCTCGGCTGCGTTCAACTTGGTCGACCATACAATCCTATGCAACCACCTCGACACAGCAGCACACTTTTCCAATGACGCTATCACATGGATCAGATCCTTCCTAAGTGGCAGAGCAATGAAGGTCTTCTCGCCTTTAGCAGCAGCTGACCCCATACCCATCACCTGCGGTGTGCCTCAGGGATCCAGTCTCTCGCCCACACTGTACAATATTTTCACCAATCCCCTTTTCAATGATCTGGATCATCTTGGTATCACCTACACCAACTATGCAGATGAAACCCAGATCCTCCTCCCACGTTCAGGGGATTATGACAACGATTTGGCCTTGGTGAACAGAGTGTACATCATCATCCAGGCATGGATGGCCACGCATGGTCTATGCCTGAATGATGATAAAACGGAACTCATCACCATGGGCACCCCCTCTAACCTAAAAAAAAACTAGGACCTGACTATTCCTCATTTATAATTGACGGCAATAGCATTATGGTTGAACAGGAGGTAAAAACACTAGGTTTTTATCTCGACTCAACTCTCGCCGTTGCCAAACAGGTTAATTCACTAGCATCCTCTACGGCTTATCGGTGTAAACCCATCCGAACCGGTAAGCCATTTCTTTCTAACAGTAGTTGCACCATCCTGGCCAGAGCCCTCATCCTGTCCCGCCTGGGCTACTGCAACACCCTCTACCTAGGTTCGACTAAATCCACCATCAGAAGAATCCAAACCCTACAAAATAATGCCCTTCGAGCGGCATTAGGCATCTCCAGAAGAGATCACATCTCTGAGAGCATTCGTCAGAATAAACTGGCTCTGGACTAACAACAAAATCCTTCTAAAAACCTTGTTGCTCACCCACAAATCTCTTAACAAAGCTGCCCCCACCTACCTTGCTGATAGATTCCACAAACAGACCTCCCTGAGACCATCCAGATCAGTAAACAAAGATCGCCTGTCCATCCCCAGATTCAAACTTTCCACAATCGGAGGCAACAGCTTCCCTTTGAAAGCGGCCAAATTATGGAATTCCCTGCCTCCTACACTGAGAATAGACCAATCTTACTAAAAATTTTGAACGAATTTCATCCTGTGGCTGAAATCCAATGACCACTGAATGCACAATATTGAATCCTGTATAGCAACTAGCAATGACTTTCTGCTAATGGCAAACAATCTACATTTTATGCCTTGTATGTAATGCATCCCTCTTCGCGTCTCACGACTGGCTACCCCACGGTGGCAACCACAACTCTTTTACACATTGAAATGGCTAGTGAGGGTCTAGGCTGTGCACTTGTGCCCACACAAGATTATTGAACACAGACCCAGCTGCAATGCACAATTCACAATATCGGTGTATCCGCTACCACCAGATAATTAGAACAACTGTTTGTGGTTGTGATGTGCAATGTGCTCTCCCCTGTAACTTCTCATAACAAGAAAGATAAATCAAATTGTGATTCTTTATAATGCACATCAGACCCGGGGGTATCAGGGCGCAGCAGTTACAAGGATATGCCAAGCTTAATTACAAAGATTATGGTATAAGATACCTTACTTACAAAGCAATAATTACAGGTAAGGTATATACAAGTGTTGCAGACAACTTACAGAAAAGGTATATAAAAATGTTTATGGATAATACAGGATAGGCATAGATATTTACAGATATTGCAGGCAATGTGTAAAAGACTGTTTGTGGTTGTGATGTGCAATGCGCTCTCCCCTGTAACTTCTCATAACAAGAAAGATAAATCAAATTGTGATTCTTTGTGTTGCAACGTCAGCCGAAACGTGTTTCGACTATGGCGTCGTTCTCAAGGCTGACAACATCAAACCAATTCATTGTGTAGTAATTGTAATAACATATCAGAAATCACATACCCCAATAGCAGTCATGGTCACAGGATAAGGAGGGAGAACAGAAAACAAAAATTAACATTGAATGAGGGGTTACATTTAAAAGATTGAATAACTTATTGTAGATTCACTTAAACTTTTGGTGACGGTATTACTTGTCTAATGCTATCAACATTGGTGTAGTCAAGTCGCATGTCATAGTGTAAACCAAGGATCAATGACTGAGCACTAGTGGTCAATAGAGTGACTAGTTAGTATATGTGTACATGTCCTTCAATGCTGTGTCACCCAGAGAAAGGACATTTTTTGCGATATATACTGTGTTGAAGATAGTTAAATGCGTTCAAAAAGGTATCCGCACACCAGTGGAGATGGAGTGAGAAAACCCATTAATTTCTACATGAAGAGTGTAAAATTGTTGAATGGAAGAGCTCATCTCACCTATCTTCTTATTTTATTCGAGTATCTGATTCTACTTGAAGTATGACTGCAATTTTTTTTAAAAATTTAATGCACTATTAATAAGGTACCCGTTTAGAGAGTCAGTGTAAAACGCTAATGTTAGTATTCTGCATATTCAATAAGATAATTTCGAAAACCAATGCAAAGTCCATTGTTATTTAAGAAAAATAACTCACCACTGCTAATGTCAGATGGCCAAAGAAATGTTTTTAGATGTTGAGACTGTATCTGAAATGCGGCGACTTTAAATGTAGCCGTTTTGCCATTAGGCTTGCTATTTGAGTTGATCTAGCAGAAATATATAAAAAGGGATAAGGTGACTAAAGCTGCGTGCGTGGAAATTACTATTGCGACAGGTATATCAAAACCGAAATTCATGTAACAAATAAAGAGTGCTTACCTATTCTAAGGGCTCGATCCCTCGTATAACAAAATGCATAGAAAGCGCAAGCATTTGTTCTATCCAGACCCCGGGTCTGATGCGCATTATAAATAATAAAACAAATAAAATAGCTACCATTACTTTACATTGGGCTACCAATGCAGTAAATCTGCTTGCACCCCTGTTGAAGCCAAAAATCAACCTATCCCACCAGCCTACCCCCTAAAAACAATGTAGGAAGAAGAAAGACCAGTTTTTAATATTCTTGAAGCTCTTTTGTTAAAATAATAAGTGGAAAAGGCCTCACTATCCCTAATTAAATGATCTCCCTGCCTTACCAAACTAAGGTGCTCGTTGTCTGTTGTGAAGTCCAAAGTAAACAGTCTGTCCTCCATCCAAAGCTAAGCTGCTCTGTCCATACCACTAAGCAGAGGCGTTGCTGTGAGGGCGGTCGGGGTGGGTGGGGCTATAGCTCTGGGTCTTTTGGTTGTAGCCCCAGATAAAAATGCTGGGGCTACAACCAAAAGGCTAGCTACCCCAGAGTCCTGACAGTCACAACATTAGTATAGCCCGGGATCTTTTCAAGACCTAGCAACACCCCTGCCACTAAGACAAAAATAACAAAAGACTAGGAGAATGACTCCCTCTCCTGGATAGGCTTCCTCGGCCTTAGAGAATTTTAGTTACATTTTGTCTATTTCTTGGATTAACTTATTTAGTTCCTCTTGGGGACTTTTTCAAGTCTTTTGCTCCAGCGGGGAAGTGATCAACAATGATAGTGGGCTAGGGATTTGCAAAACTGACCTCCGAGATAGTAATTATAATAATCATTAGCTAGGTAGGTTCACAGTTCAGGTAATCAGGTAGGGGATTTGCTATAATTTTCAACCAGCAGTTAATTATTAATAATCCATGCAAGAAAGGGATTAGCAACATAATTCTTATGCATTATTATCAATTAAGACCATTCAACAGATTATAGGATTCTGACACCCTTATGACTAGACAGCTTTCATATTGTATTGCTAGGGTACCAATTCATCCCAAGCCCTGCCTTCACAGATCTAGCCCTCCCTTCCCCCAAAAGGCATGTGCACACCCTTCAGCAACTGCCCCACATGTAAATCTCCACATTACAACCGTCCATAATTCCCTACCACCACAGATTATGGTAAAGTCCTTAAGGTATATAATTTATTTGTATTTATTTTAATTTATATAGCACTTTAAGCCAAAGCGCTTTACAAGAGGAACAAGCAAGATAGAACAAGCATTACATAACAATTGAATCAAAACCAGAAAACAGTACAAGGAACAATTTACATTATTGATGAGGGTAAGCGCTATTGGAGAGGGACCAAAGTGAGAGAGGGAGTAGGAGGAGCGGGCAGAGGTAGAATTGGAAGTAAGAGAGGAAGCAAAAAGAAGCTAGGGGGGGTGAATGGAAGAGATGCAATTTTAGAGAAGTGCGGAATGAAGGGTAGGAGGTCATAGATCGAATGGGGAAGGGAAGGCGGTTCCAATGGAAAGGAGCGAGAAGTTGAAGGGAGCGGGAGCGGAAGCGAGAAGGGGCACAGGGTGGTGGAGGAGGAGGAGGAAAAGATCAGCAGAACGCATGGCAGTCTTTTTTTTTTTCTTCTTGCAATAAACTTAATTTATGTCCTACTCGTTTACCATCTGTTATCTTTTTTTCCTGCTTATGGGACTGATTTGTGGTGAAGCAAAAATGTCAAGTCAGCAATGCGTGGTAAATCAGTCAGAGGACAGACAAGGTGCCATTTTTGTTCACATAATTTGTTTATTTGAACACAGAAACCTATGTTATTCCTATAATGTAAAGACCTACTGTTAAAGAAGTAAGGGATCAAAAGGGTGCTCATCAGGATGTCGTAACAAAGGATAATCTAAGTCCGCCGTCCAGGAAAACCAATCCTAACCTGAAACCTTTGTTCAGGAATACTCCCTTGCCCGAACAAAATAAAGTATTGCCACAACCTCTTACCTGGTATACTCCCCTGCCAGGTCAGGAAATTACAAACAACAATTGCTTCTGCGGGTAGGATCAGCTTACAACGAATTTGCAATGTCTCTTTACAACTCCACATTTTGAGAATTTCTTCAGGCAGAACACGATTCACATCAGTGCTGTTTATTACACTTTTGTGATTTACAAAACTTCAGCAAGTTATGTTCCATTCCTTCTGAATATCCTTTACCAGATTTGCAGCCGTCTTGCCACTCTTGTTTCTGCACTTCTTAATTAACCAAATACTGACAACAATACAGTCTCGCTCTAGCTCTTTTTTTGGCTTTGGCAATGTGGGTTTTCACCAGCTTCATTTATGCACTCTTTAAACATGGCAACATGCTTTACAAACTTTTGGATTCTTAATTGCCCCTTCTTGACTTTGAAATTGTGTGTACGTTTTAAATTGCCATGTTTTTACTGTCATTGGGCAATGGTAGTTTGTATTCATTTATTTATGCGCCTATACACAAGTGTTTCATGGCTCAACAAGGCAAGGGAGGGGGAACAAAGGGAGGACAAGACAATGATCTTACTAGGCCTTGCATCATTGCGATCATGCAAGTGCGCAAACAAGAAATGCAGGGGAGAGGGAGAAGTGCACCCAGAGCAGCAGGGCCCTGAGTTAAGTGCTGGGAGGCTAGAACTCCAAGTGGCAATCCAAGCCCGGTAGCGCAAGGCTACTACTCAGTTAGAAGAGCGAGAGGAATGGCTGGTCAAAGAGGCCAAAGAAGATTCCCTCGTGGTGGACGAGGGAGAGGTGCAAAGCCTGCTAAAGCAGGGGCATCCTTACTAACAGCCAGTGTTTCAGCTGCCTCAAAACCTCTGAGGCCTTGAGTTGCGAAGCCCCTGTGGGAGTCAGACTGCCTTAGCATCTGAAAGAATGGCGAGACATTACTTCGGATGCTTGGGCATTAAAAACCATAGCCCAAGGTTACTGCCTTCCCTTCATTCAGAGACCTCCGAACCATCCACTGGGGAGGCATTCTTTGATCGGCTCCTTGTGCGGGAAATTTGGACCCTGCTAGAGAAAGGTGCTATAGAACCAGTTCCTGCAGCGGAGAGGAACAAAGGATGGTTGTACTCCTTATTTTCGTAATACCCAAAAAGGACGGAGGACTGAGACCCATCTTGGACTTGAGATATTTGAACAAGTTCCTCAGGAAGGACAAGTTCAAGATGGTCAGATTTTCTTAGATCCTCCAGGCCCTCCAACTCGAGGATTGGATGGTGTCATTGGACCTTCAGGACACTTGCTTTCATGTGCCAATACATCTCTAGCACAGGAAGTACCTGAGGTTCTCAGTTGGCGGTTCTCATTATCAGTTTTGAGTTCTGCCTGTTGGGCTGACCTCCGCCTGAGGGTTTTCACTAAGCTGATGGCAGTGGTGGCAGCGAGTCTCAGGAGAGGGGTGGGGGAGTCTATTCATGTCTATCCCTACCTGGACGATTGGCTGATCAGGTCGCGTTCTCCCGAACAAGCACTGGATCATTTCAACGTCACAGACTGGGCTTCTCCCTCAATTACACGAAGTCCCATATGACACCATCTCAGAAGCTCCAATTCATCGGGGCTGTGCTGGATACATCCTTGGGAAAGAGCTTGTCACCTGAGGTGAGGGCTCAAAACATTCTGCAGATGGTCTCCAAATTTCAGAGTGCCCAGCGTCTTCGGCCTTGGATTTTTTGAGGTTGCTCGGCCTCATAGCATCCTGCATTTTTCTGGTGCACAAGGCTCGCCTGAAGATGAGATCCCTCCAATGGGCTCTCGGAACAAAATGGTCTCATTTCTCAGGCAACAGGTCGGACCTACTTCAGGTTCCAAGCAGGGTCGCACAGGATCTCCTGTGGTGGGCCTGCAAGGACAATTTTCTGAAGGGAGAATCTTTTTGGCATCCATGGGCAGAGATAACTGTAGTGACGGACTCCTCACTCACGGGGTCGGGAGCCCACGCCAACGATCTGCCAATCAGCGGGCGTTGGTCTCCATCAGAGTCCAAACTACACCTCAATCTTTTAGAGCTGAAGGCCTTTCTGCCCTCTGTACGAGAAAGAATGTCTTGATAATGACAGACAACACAGTGGCCATGTACTACCTCAACAAGAGGTGGTGTTAGGGTCACTACCACTGCGCAGAGAGGCAATGGAGCTCTGGTACTGTGCAATTCAAGAAGGAATCTCCCTATCATTAAGTTCACATAGTCTGGGAGGAAAACAGAGTCAAATGCTCTGCAAGTGGGAACTAGCTCAGGAACCCCTCGAGTGGATCTGTTTGCGACCAGTGTCAACCGGTAGTGCGTCAACCGGAAGTGCGAACTGTACTGCTACATGGAATTTCCCCCAAGAGGAGCTCTAGGGAATGTGTTCGTAGAAGACTTGAGTTTCCACTCCTGTATGCTTTTCCTTGAGTCCCCGTCATTCCTCGCGTGATCAGGCGGTTGAGAAAGTTCGGGAAACACATGATCCTAATTGCGGCGAATTGGGCCCGGAAGACGTAGTACCCAGACCTTCTGGACATGTCCATCGGCAATCCAATAAGTCTTCCACAAAGAGAGAACCTTCTCTCGCGATAGGAGGGTCGGGTTATCCAGCCAGAGGTCAAGACTCTGTCTTCACGCATGGTTTCTGAGAGGCTGAGATGGAACGATTGGGACCTCCCGGATGACGTAATGGAGATTTTGCTTTCGGCCAGAAAGCCAGCAACAAAATGCTTGTACCGTTGCCGTGGGAACACATTCTGCAGCTGGTGCAAGGACAAGAATGTGGAACCTTTAATATGCAAAACACCAGAGGTGTTATCTTTTCTACTATACCTAGCCAATCTGGGGCTCCAGTTTGGAACAATTAGCGGCGCTATCCATCTTTAAGCGCTCGTCTGAGTAATCTTCAGTAACACAGTTTCACAAGGGACTCAATGTGTTCCCCGCCTGTCCCCCCCATCTCCTTTCCAGGTTCCAGTTTGGGACCTTAATTTGGTGTTAAAATGTCTTGTGTGCACCATTTGAACCTCTACATTCATGCCCATTTAGGTTGCTAACGTTGAAAAACATTTTGTTGGTAGCATTAACTTCAGTTCGTAGAGTTAGTGAATTACAGGAACTATCATGTAAACCACCCTTTACAATTTCAAGATCGTCCTGGGGGTTGAGCCTTCATTTTGGCCTAAAATCATTTCAGATTTTCATGTAGAACAGAAAATTGTTTTACCCACTTTCTACCTTCCACCGAATTCTGGCAAGGAGGAAGAGAGGTTACACAGATTAGATCCACGTAGTGCTCTAAGCTTCTACATCTCTAGATTGTCTAAACTTTGTATAGATGATCAGCTTTTTATAGGCTATACAGGTCACAAGCTGGGTCAGGCTGCAACCAAACAGACCCTATCCAGATGGATCATTCTGGCAATTTCAGAATGCTGCAGGCTGGCGGGCAAAGATCCTCCAGAAGGCTTGAGGGCCTATTCCACCAGGGGCATAGCTACCTCTTTGGCTCTGCAAAGAAGTGTCCCAATCCATGTGTGAGGCAGCTATGTGGTCTACTATACACACTTTCACAAAGAATTACTGCCTTGATTCTTCCCTAAGTCAGGATGGAAGCTTTTGAAAAGCTGTGCTCCATTTGGTTCATGGAAACCATTGAGAAAATTCTTACTCCCTCCACCAAAACAAACACTGCTTTGGGAGTCTATCAAAGATGAGGAATACGTGGGAGGACGCAATCCAATCGATGAACAAGTTACTTACCCCTGGTAATGTTCTTTCAACTGGATGTTCCTCCCACTTATTCCTAATCGCCCTCCCAGCCTACCCCACAGTAGAATTTCCCATGCTGTTATGATATGACATTTTATTTGTATCTCGCTCGTACACAGGTGTTTCAGAGCGCGACAAGGCAAGGGAGGGGAACAGGGGAGAACAAAACAACGATCTTAGTAGGCCCAGTGACACTGAGAACGTGCAAGTGCAAGAGAAAGGGGAAAAGTGCATGGAGGGGGGAGAGTGGAAAGTGCAGAGCAGAGGATAGACAGATAAATAATAATAAATGAAATAGATAATGGAGCAATAAACAGGGGTAGTGCAGCCAGCAAGTGCTGTGTTTACGGCAGCAGAACTGGGTAAGTCTAAGTGCATAAAAAGTAGAAAGTGGGGGGGGAGTTGTGGTGGACTGTATGGATTCAGATACAGTCCCCAGTGCAAGGGGTAGCCGGGAGGCAGTGCAGAAGGGTGGCAGGGTGAACAGGTACTTGGGCCAAGGGGACAGAAGGTGGCCAGGTGTACAGTGCCGAGAGAGCAGATCAGCAAGGGAGAAGGGGGGCAAAGGCAGATGCAAAGAGGAAGGTCTTGAGGTGCTTCCAGAACCAGAGATGGTTCTCCTCAAGTTTTAGAGTGGCACGGAGGCGGTCCCAGAGGGAGGCCCCGGCCAAAGACGGAGATCTACCCGTAGCTCGTTTCTTTGGGAAACGACTGGCCCTGAGGGAGTTAGAGGAGCGAAGAGCTCGAGAGGGGAGGTATTTGCGGAGGGATAGCTGAAGGTATTCTGGACCCAGGCCCCAGAAAGCCTTGTGGGCAATGCAGAGGGTTTTAAATTTAATCCTTGCATCCACTGGTTGCCAATGGAGAGATTTCAGAGCTGGAGAGATACGATCCCAGGGCTTGAGGCCAAGGACCCGTCTCGCAGTCCTGTTCTGGATTAGTTGCAGAGGGCAAGAGTAGAGGCAGGTAGATTTAGAAAGAGGCTGTTACAATAGTCCAACCTAGAGAGAACCAGAGCTTGGGAAACTTGTTACAGCTTTCGCACCTTAAAAGCTTAGTACAGTCAAACCTGTGGTTATGCGGGTAGTTCTACTGAAAGAAAAATAGAACTGAAGCCAACGGATGTGCGCATGTTATATATACCTTCAATGACATCACCCCTGAGACGGAGGCCCTCAAGGGACATCGAGTTGACTGCATCGACGCACAGCGCCCTCTGCCAATTTTCTTTAATTTAAAAAAAAAAGTTTTCCCAAAGCAGCCGAAGCTGAATATCGAATATCAAAGATGAGGAATATGTGGGAGGAACATCCAGTCGAAAGACCTTCACCAGGGGTAAGTTACTTGTTCTTCTTTCCCAGTGACTGCTGGTACTTGTAGTTCCTTTTGTTACTCATACAGTTCAATATCTCAGTATCGGGACCTTCTGTGCCAAAGTTTCTTTGCCATTCAAAGTCTTACTGCAGAGGGTCTGATATAGCAAACAAAACACCAAAGTTACCTTCCTTTGTCAAGATTCTCATATTCATAAGTTCACGATTGGTCTCCCTCATCCGGCTAGGACCATTGATCCCCTCGTCTGGGCTCAGATACCTTTTGACACCTTTTGACACCAGAATCGAAGACTTTCGACTGTGCACAGGATTTTGCTTGACCCATCGCAAGACCACTTCGATTTACAAATCTTTACTTTCACTTCTGCCACGGATCAGCTGATATCTTACAGAGACCTTCGATTGGGTATAAACACAGCGCAGGACCACTCTGTCTCATAGCTTTGCTCTTTTGGACTGCAAATCCCAGAATGCACATTTGAGGTTTTGGTCCAACTTCACCAGTTACAGTTCATGACACAACAGGTTATCCCGCCTTAGCTTTCTTCGAGTCACAGGGTCTCCACCTTTTGCCCTCAGTGATGAGGTGTTAGCGCGTCCTCAATGGGGATTCATTTGAGTTCAGGGTACCAGCACCTGCCCCTCAACTACTTGGATTTCTGGAACTCACCCAGGGAGCAAACACTGATTTCAACACTAATAGAAAAGTGTAGCTGGAGTTTTGGTTCCCTGGGGCACGGCTCACCTGCCACACTGTAGCCCCCTTTGTACTCACAGACTTCAGTGTCTTGGCAGTCCGTCTCCTCCTTCTGGCTTCCCAAAGTTCTCCCAGCTGCTGACTTCTCCTTCTGGTCTTTACGATTCCTTCAGCATCCCCAGCTCGCACAGTGTGTGCCTGGGTGGTTTACCCTTTATACACTTTGAAAGAGTTGATTGGAGTCGGCTGTGAGTAGTTGCCCCTCCCTGCCCGACTCTACCTGACCTCATTATTGGGACAACATGGAGACTGTCCATAGGAATCCATTGCCCATGGATTCCTATAGGTAATCCTCATGACTCCCATCTGCCTCTTCTTCGCCCCAGTAGTTGGACTTTTAGAATGGAAGTAGGGATTGTGGGAGTTGTAGGTTTTCCTGGAGATCATGGAAAAACCATGTAGGTTTTTGTCAGGATGAAGGGGGGTAAATGTATTGTGATTGGTAAATGGATTTTCTATATAGTTGTCTGATATTATCAGACTTTGAGAGTCCATTAAGAGTGAAGGAAATATGGAAGGCACAATATAAAAATCCTGCATGTTGAAGTCCACATCCAAAAAAAGGGCAATTTCTTTTTTAGGCCATTTGGAGTGGCCTTCAGTGTGCAGGAAATGCTGTTTGGGGTGTGGGGGTTTATCCCCGTACATCCTCGAACTGCTTCTCCACTTGCTCTCCGACTCCCACCCACACTTTTCTCCTGCGTTTGGCAGAATGTTCCTCATGTCTGGGCTTTACCTTTATTTATTGTGAATTGTTTTAAAGTTAAAACCTTACACAAACCATAAATAGTACAAAATCAATTAATTCCGAAGTCCTTTTTACTCGCCTGCCCACTCCTTCCCTACAGCCCAAACAGGCACACAGACTATAAACACCCACACACACAGCACAAACATTGCGCCCGTCCCGAAACACCACCTTTCCAGCCGTTCCCTCTTCCGGGCCACTGAAAAAGGGACTGCCAGCCCCTGTACGCATTTGTGTGGGGCGGGCTCTTTCTCTGCTGCCTGGAAGAATGTGGCTGTCGGTATTTGCTCTTTCATGCTGACGATCTTGTGGGCAAAAGACTGTATACCAGATGGAAAGGAGATCTGGGAACTCTGATTTCAGACAGACAGATTATGGTGCAACATTTGTGTAAGAGCTTTTGCACCGCACATTGCTTGCCTATTGAAAATGCATGGAATTAAGTTGCTTATCAGATGGCAGTATGACCAACTGAGACTCTTGTAAATGTTTCCCTTCAAAAGCTCCAAATGATATAGGGGATACGGGGAGAAGATGGTCCTGTTGGCATATTTGTGGTCCTGTTGCAAAATCCAGTCTTATTGGAAGGAGGTCCTGAGTTGGGTCAGGGCCCTGGAGGGATTCTCAAGAGTGATGGGCCCACTATTAGTTTTGTTTGACTAACAGAAAGAGAAGGATTAAAGGGGTTTACCACACGTGGCTAATTTCCTGATTGTAACTGCTAGGTGTGTCTAGCAAAACTCTGGAAGAGGGATTCTCCAACCACAAAAAAGGAGTGGTTTCGAGGGGATTGTGTCCTCCAACGTATTCCACATCTATGACAGGTAATCACCACAGCCGTGCTGCTTCGGAAAATCTTTCTGCGTCCTGCGTCAATGACGTTGATACGCTGTCCTCGAGGTCCTCCGTTGAGACGACGTCACCGGATGTTATAAGTAGGACGCACGACGCCCGTAGCCTCAGTTCCGATTATTACGCGAACGTGTTCGCTTCGGAATCTCGGAGCGCCTCGGTTCTTCTCCTGATTGAATGGGTTCTTCGTTCTTGGTTTTTGTAAAAAATCATGTCTTCGTCTTCATCTACCCCGCGGTCGGGCTTCAAGAAGTGTCGGGACTGCGGTTCCAAGATGTCTCTTACGGACCCGCACAACATCTGCCTCTGGTGCCTCAGCGAGGACCACGCCACCGATGACTGTGACGATTGTTGCCAGTCTTTGACTTCGAAGGCCTTGCGGGAGCGGAAGAAGAAGCTATCTGTCGGTAGGGTTTCCAAACCCCGAAAATTGAAATCCGCTGGGCTTTCGTTCGACGATTCGAGGGGCGACTCTCTGAGTCGGCGTAAGTCCAGGGGGTCTCAGTCCTGCCATCACTCGGCCTCTTCTAGGCACTCGCAGAAGCGCTGTCACCGGTCGCCTTCATCGTCCGAGGACTCCGCGAGACGGCGGGTAGCTTGTCCCAACAAGCTTTCCTCTCCTGCAGAATGGGACTCATTTCGTAAGGAGATGATGGCAATTTTCGAATCGCAAGGCTCCGTTCCGTCCGCGCCTTCGAGAGAAGCCTGCAAGGAACGCACAAGAGCCACCGCTCGCACGCCTTTGGGCTCGGGTGGTCGGCGCGATCATCGGGAGCCGTCAAGTTCCCGATCGGACAGGGTAGATCGCTCTAGCCGTGCCCACTCCAGGTCCCGGTTCTTAACGCCCTCGAGACCGTTGGAGCCTGTGAGGCCTTCTAAGAAGACATCGACGCCATCAGCGCCATGTCAGTTGAGGGACTCACTCGAGGCTCCGCCTCCGAGGAAGTCATCAACGCCATCGGCACCGAGGCCGTTGAAGGACACACTCGGGGCTCCGGCCTCAAAGCCGTTGTCGAAGCTGATTCCGTCGACACCCTCAAGGCCTTTTGAGGAGGCTTTATCGGATGTACCCCGGAGACTGGTGGATACACCGAGGAAGGCCCTGAGTAAGTCCGTGAAGCCTGTGTTTGAGCCTTTTTCTGTGCCCTCATCCAGGGATTTGTTCCAGCCTCTGGATTATATCTCTGAGGTGGATGAAGGGTCGGATGTGGATGAAGGGTCGGATGTGGAAGGTCTGGTTCCTCAGGAGGTTCCTGATGACCTGTTGTCTGGTCATAACCAGTTGGAAGACCTGCGTCAATCTTTGCATGACGCCCCTGGTCTGGACATCTTTCCAGAGGTTGATTTGGCAGGCCTGAGCTTGGTACTTGCGCCGAATCTTCATACAGGCGTCTCATGTCAAGGGTGACGGAGTATTTGGAGTGGTCTGCTCCACCTGTGGATTTTCTGCAGGATGACCTGGCGGATATCTTGCATCAAGGTCCACCCACTGACCCGGTGCTGCCATTTCATATGGCCTTACAAAGAAGGGTGGCAGCGGCTTGGACTGCTCCGGAGAGTCTCCCGGCAGTGAATAAGTAGTTGCCGAAAAAATACCATCCAGCCAGTGGCGACCCCGGCTACTTGTCTTTGCACCCCACTCCGGAAAGTTTGGTGGTGGAGGCGGCTAAAACCCCAGCGAAGCAGGCGTCATACCCTACCATCCCTCCTGATAGGGACGACAAGCGTTTCGATGGTTGGGCGAAGAAAGTGTTTTCATTTGGGGGTATGGCTTTAAAGGCAGCGAACTCCGTTTGTGCCTTGGCAAGATTCACTCACACTCTGTGGAATTGTGTATCTTTGGCAGCTGAACATATTCCCGGAGGG
Organism: Ambystoma mexicanum; assembly: GCF_040938575.1. Taxonomy (NCBI): domain Eukaryota; kingdom Metazoa; phylum Chordata; class Amphibia; order Caudata; family Ambystomatidae; genus Ambystoma; species Ambystoma mexicanum. The sequence goes on from NC_090926.1 coordinate 185,664,001, forward strand.
GAGGAACGGGATGGTTTTCTTGCCCTCTTTCAGGATGGCAAGGATGCCATGTGTAAATCTGTTCAGTCGGGTCTGGACGTGGCAGACTGTGTCAGCCGGTCCATGGCGGCGAGCACCGTGATGCGCAGGTTTGCGTGGTTGCGGAAGGGTTTGCTCCTGATGTACAGTCCTGGCTTCTCAACATGTCCTTTGATGGTGACCATCTTTTTTGGCAGCAAGGCTGACGAGAGCCTTGAGAGGTTGCAGACCTCCCAAAGCTGCAGCAAAGTCGTTGAGCGCTGCAGTTCGTCAACCTCTGCCTTTTCATCCTAGGGGACAGCAATGGAGGGGAGGTTCCTTTTCGATACTACTCGACCTTTGGTAGATCGAGGAGAGCTGCCAGTCAAAGGGGCCAACGTAGGAGTACCAGAGGTGGAAAACAAGGCACTTGAGGTGCCAAAGCCGCTCAGGAAGTTGCCTCTTTGCCCTCGGGCACTGCCACAGCCGCTTCAGCTGAGTCATGAGGCCATGTCCCATGGTTCACCGGTTGGGGGAAGGCTGGCGCAGCATCTTGTCGAATGGCGTGCCATTACTTCAGATGTGTGGGTTCTGGAGATCATAGCCCACGGCTACTGTCTTCCTTTCCGGCAGAGGTCTCACGACAATCTACCAGGGAAGCTCTCTTTGAAGTGTCCGGATCCGCTCCTTGCGCAGGAGATCAAATCTCTCCTGGAGAAAGGCGCCATAGAACTAGTGCCTGTAGCGGACAGGAACAAGGGATGGTATTCCCCATATTTTTGATCCCGAAAAAAGACAGGGGATTGAGACTTGTGTGGTTTGAACAAGCTCCTCAGGAAGGACAAGTTCAAGATGGTTACTCTTTCTCAAGTCCTCCAGGCCCTTCAACTTCAGGATTGGTTGGTGTCTCTAGACCTCAAGGATGCTTACTTTCATGTGCCGATTCATCCCAAGCACAGGAAGTACCCGAGGTTCGCGTTTGGCGACTCGCATTTTCAGTTTCGGGTCCTGCCGTTCGGATGGACTTCCACCCCAAGGGTCTGCACCAAGCTCATGGTGGTGGTGGCAGCATATGTTAGGAAAGGGGGGGGGGGATTCACGTCTACCCCTACCTGGACGATTGGTTGATCAGGGCACGCTCTCCCGAGCAAGTCCTGGATCATCGGTCAGTCACCTGCCACTCCCTTCACAAGCTGGGCTTGTCTCACTTGACACCTACCCAGCAGCTCCAGTACATCGGAGTGGTGCTCGACACATCTCTGGGACAGTGTTCACCTCCCCAGGTGAGGGCCCATCACATTCTGCAGATGGTGGACAAGTTTCAATGTGCCCAGAGTCCCCCGGCATTCGAGTTCTTGAGGTTGCTCGGCCTCATGGCATCCTGCATTCTTCTGGTGCCAGAGGCCAGGCTGCGAATGAGATCTCTGCAGTGGGCTCTCAAGATGCAGTGGTCGCAAGCCTCCGGCAGGATGTCGGATCCCGTTCAGGTGCCGCCCTCAGTCGCCCAAGATCTTCTGTGGTGGGCCATCGAAGGACATCTGATGAAGGGGGCTCCATTTTGGCTACCTTGGCTGGAGGTGACTATCATGATGGACGCATCCCTCACGGGATGGGGAGCTCATGCCAACGAGTTGACAGTCAGCGGTCGTTGGTCTCCGTCGGAGTCCAGACTCCATATCAATCTGTTGGAGCTGAGGGCCGTCAGGCTAGCCCTGAAGGCTTTTCTGCTGTTTGTTCGGGGAAAGAATGTCCTGATTCTGACTGACAATACAGTGGCCAGGCACTACCTCATCAAAAAGGGGGTGGGGGGGCAGGGTCTCTCCCTCTGTGCAGAGAGGCGATGCAGCTCTGGTTCTGGGCCATCCAGCAGGAAATTTCGGCGTTCATCTGTCCGGAGACAAAAACGAGGCAGCGGACGCTCTGAGCAGGCAGAGCACGGTCTCTCACGAGTGGGAGCTGGTTCAGGAGGTTCCCCTGGAGATCTTCGCTTTTTGGGGGACCCCACACGTGGATCTCTTCTCCAACAGTGTCAACCAGAAGTGCGAAAAGATTCTGCTCGCGGGAATTTCCTCCAAAGGAGCCTTGGGGGACGCGTTCGTAGTGGAGTGGTCCTTCCCACTGCTGTACGCGTTTCCTCCAGTCCCCGTCATTCTGCAAGTGCTGCAGAGGTAATGGAGGTTCGGTTCCCGAATGATCCTCATTGCTCCGGCATGGGCCAGGAGAGCGTGGTACCCGGACCTTATCGACATGTCCATCTGCCCTCCACACAGTCTTCCCTACCGAGACGATCTACTCTCAAGGGAGGGTGGTTGGGTTCTCCATCCAGAGGTCAAGTCTCTCAACCTTCATGATTGGTTTCTGAAAGGTTGAGGTACAAGGATTGGGACCTCCCTGAAGACGTGATGGAGGTGTTGATTTCGGCCACAAGGCCTGCAACAAAGTCCCTGTATCGTTGCCGTAGGAGAAAGTTCTGCGACTGGTGCAGGGTAAAGAATGTGGATCCTTTTTCATGTGCCATTCCTGTGGTTCTGTCTTTTTTTGCTTTTGTTAGCCCACACGGGCCTGCAAGTGGGCACCATTAAGGGGTACCTGGCGGCGCTGTCCATATTTAAGCGCTCGTCTGAGGAGTGTTCTTATTTTAAGATCCCTTTGATTTCTCAGTTTCTGAAAGGGCTAAATCATGTGTTTCCACCGTCGCCTTTACAGGTGCCTGGATGGCATTTGAATTTGGTTTTAAAGTTCCTCATGGGAGCTCCGTTTGAGCCCTTGCACTCTTGTCCATTGAGAATGTTAACCTTTAAAACTGTATTTTTAGTTGCGGTTACTTCCGCAAGCAGTGTGATTGAGTTGCAGGCACTTTCCGCCAAACCACCCTTCACTGTCTTTCATAAAGACAGGGTTGTCCTTAGGGTTCGTCCTTCTTTTCTTCCGAAGGTTGTGTCGGAATTTCATTTGAGCCAGAAGGTCATTCTTCCGGCGTCCTATCCTCCTCCGCATCCTGGTATGGAAGAGGAGAGACTCCATAGGTTGGATCCTAGGAGAGCTTTACGTTTCTACATCTCACGCATGTCTCGGGTCAGAGTGGACGATCGGCTCTTTGTTGGATACGCTGGAAGGCGATGGGGTCAAGCTGTTACTAAGCAGACCTTGTCCAGGTGGATTATCTTGACAATCTCTGAATGCTACTGTCTGGCTGGTAAGGACCCTTCGGTAGGCCTACGGGCCCATTCTAGTAGGGGTGTGGCTGCCTCTACTGCTCTGCAAAGGGGTGTTCCCATTTGTAACGTCTGTGAAGCAGCCATATGGGCCTCTGTCCATACTTTTGTAAAACACTATTCCCTGGATTCTATCCATGGGCAAGATTTGGCCTTTGGCAAGGCGGTCCTCTATTCTGCAATTTAATTGGGCATTCTAAAATTCTAAATTCTTTTCCCACCTCCATACTTTGGTACTTCTTTGGGAGTCTGTCATAGATGTGGAATACGTCAGAGGACACATTCCCTTCGAAGAACAAGTTACTTTCTCACCTGGAAACGTTCTTTCGATGGGATGTTCCTCCAACGTATTCCACATCGCACCCTCCCAGCCAGCCCCTCTACAGATCTTCTTATCCGATTGCAGCTTACGTTTTCCGCAAGGCTTTCTGTAGTCATACTGGCAGAAGATTGGTGCCACACGTTCTGGGAAAAAATTACAACTGAGGCTACGGACGTCGTGCGTCCTATTTATAACATCCAGTGACGTCGGCTCGACGGAGGCCCTCGAGGACAGCGTATCAATTTCTTGGACGCAGGACGCAGACGCAGAAAAGTTTTCCGAAACAGCACAGCTGTGGTGATTACCTGTCATAGATGTGGAATACGTCGGAGGAACATTCCATCGAAAGAACGTTACCAGGTAAGAAAGTAACTTGTTCTTCTAAAGCATGAGGCATGTACAAAATGAGACAGGCTATTCAATCTGCTTTGCAACAGTTATATGTGGGTATCCAGTCAATGCCTCGAATACAAAGCATTGAATGACAAAAGCATCGAAAAAAAGCATCAAATGCATTTTTTTCAAAGGTAAAGATTTTATTTTAATTGTAATGGGTTTTAAGGGGTAAAAAAACGGGGGTTGGGGTACCCCCCCATAAAAAAAAAAAAAAAAATACATTCAATGCTTTTTTTCGTTGCTTTTTCTTAGATGCTAAGGCATTCGATGCTTTGGCATTCCATGCCATCACTATAAACCTTATTTACCGCAAACAATTACAGAGGTAAATTTCACTGCGGACAAAACACTGAAAAACAGATTTATTTTTTTAATTTGGGGGATCCGCTCAAACCCCGTTTTTTTTTTTTAAACCTTTTACCGCCACCCCAACCCCATCCCAACCCATTTTAACCCCTTACCTATGGGGGTATGAAATGTTCCTTTACAGTAATGTGATCAGACTTTTAATATTAACTAATTCAACAAACAAAACGTACAAATAATATGATAGTAAAGATTCAATGCTGGAGGATTCTAGGCTTGTTGTCGCTAGGGATAGTAGGCACAGGTCAATAGCATGTTCAGGAAAATGTCAGAAGCCACCCTATCTGTTTAGTGACCTGGGTTCTAGGCAGGCTGAAGTATCCAAGCAAAATATTTAAATGCAGAATTAAGGCTGACTTGAAGCGGTCACTGATTTGTTACAAAAAGGACCCACTCTTAATTGGTGGGTGGTAGATGAGGTGGAATTTCGCTGTCTGTTTCTGTACTGCATATGTTCACCATCCCCACAAATAACCCCACCGATAACAAGCACAGAGGAGAGGAAATATGTGGGGGAGAGGAAAGAATGTAAAAAGAAAGCAATGGGGGAAAAGACAACTAGTGGATAAGTTGAAAATGTTGACAACAAAAGATGTGAGCACTAAGCCCAACTTTGACAACAGTTGTGTGATCTTGGGTAAATCACTTCATCTCATTCTGCTTGCTGATCTGATAGCTGTGAAAGTTCTTAATACGAGACTAAAACCAGTATAGAGCATTATTAAGCCAAAATGACTAAGCAAAAGAGGAAGAAAAATGTTTTGTGGCGAAACAGGACATTTTCGAACTGGAGGAGTCTAATCCTAGCTTCACACAATCTTGATCAAGAGTGGATCTTGGGAACATTACTTTAGTTTCTTGTTATGGAATGTATTTACTGGCCAAATGTGGGAGTGCTCAGGCCTCAATAAAACACCTTTTATGATGTGCAACAATACATCAAACAAGTTGGACATGTTGAAGAAATCTAACACTGAACATGAATCTTTTGTGCGATTAGTCCGGGCAGTCTTTAATAGCAGCACTTCAGGGTGAACACATAGACGGACCGTACACAATAGCCAAGCAATCCCAAAGCGGTGTTACCTTCACCTCCTGTACAGCAACATGTGTAGGTTTTTAGGTACATAGTGTTTCATGCAGGGAAAACATTACTTTTCTGCTTTAGTGAAGTGAACGTGTCTGGAAGAAGGGCACCTCTCAATAGCTTATTGAGATCGGAACAAGTTGGATTGTAACAGTCCACGATGACCTGTAACTCTTCTTGAAGCTTAACATGGCCTTTAAAGGTTTTAGCAAACCATTGCAAGATATTAAGTAGGTCAGCGGCACACCCTGCTGCAGCACACAGTCATTGTTGTATTACCTGCCCCATGACACAGTCTGAAATTGTATGCTCTAGCATCAGCTAAAGGGGGTGTGCTAGGGAAATCTTAAAACATTGCAGAAGCATTAAATGCAGATGTGGAACCAAAAAGAGTATAAACTGGCCATCTATTGTGCAGCACGTCAATAGATGAAGGCGATTGCGATGTATAAGCTTGCAGTGATCGTGTAGGTGTAGATTGGCAATAAGCTGGCCATTCACTGAAGGATGAATCTGGGATCTGTAATTGAATCTGCCCACCAAGTGGAGCAGCTTCAGCTACTTGAGGTTGGCCTGGTGGCTGATCATATTTGGTAAAACAATTATTTACCAAACAGTCCTCTGAGTAGGAGCAGCTCTTTATTCCCTGCTGTGAGATTCCTATTAAGGCAAAGCGACTTACCTTCTTCGGTGGGCCAGAGCCACTACTGAGGGGCTTGTTTGCTGGTCTTCTAGGGGCACAATCTCTGCCAATGAATCAGTCAGAAAGTCACCAAATTCTGCAGAAGAAATCAAGCTCTGCACTTAAATTTTGAGTGAGGTTAGTTCAACAAATCTTTTTTTTTTTTTTTTTGAGTTTTGTCAAACAAATATAAGCAAGTTACAGATGTGGTTGCAGCATATTAAAATATTACTTCACTTCAAATATTCTTTGAACTAGCAACTATATACATTGTTTACCTTCCCAACTCCTTTTCCTCCCCCCTCCCTTTCTACCCTCCACCCCCGAGCAGAGTCACATCTTTAAGTTCACTACCAGTTTTTGGCACGTATATGCGTTATGTACATAGCTCCCTTCACCTTTTATATGTCCATTTGGAGAACCTGGTAATAGCAGTACAGTAAAGTCCTTGATTCCCGGCTGCCCAAACACGGCACAATTTCTGTAAATCAATATATGAACATGCAATGTTTCAACCCCCATCATCTCCTTTGTACAAGTGTTTATGCGGGAGTAGGGGGGTATTAATTTACAAAATCAATCCACACTTGTTCGTTCTGGCCTGTTCGCCCATGGAGGGCAGCAGTGAGTAAGTTCCATTGTGCAGATATTAGTCGCTACCCCAATCTCTGGACCTGGCCTGCTTTCCATTTGATCACTAAGCAGGCCCTCGCCGCCAAAAGCAGAGGGGCCACTATTCCTTTTACCTTGCACACCCCACCTTCGTTTTCCTCAAGGTTAAAGTGTATTAGGAGGGGCATAATCTCCCATGAGATCCTGTCTAGTTGTTTAATCCACCCCAGGACTTCAGCCCAATAAAACTGGATCCGGGGGCATCTCCACCGCACATGCCAGTAATCGGCCCTCTCCCCGCACAGACGCCAGCATAGTGAGCTCCTACTCTGAAACATTCTGGATAGCCTATAGGGGGGGGTCATACTGCCACCTGTGTAGCAGTTTAACCGCATGGAGTTTGTATTGTTTATCAATAGATACCTGAGATGCTCCTTTACAGAATTTTGCCCATACCTCCTCGTCCGAACCAAAAAAGGGGGTAGGACTGCTACTGCCAAGGTTCAACACCAATTTATGTCACTGAATGAAGCAAAACATGTAATTTGAATTGGGGAACCTGGTGTGTTAGTACTAATGGATTAAATCCCTAAGTTCATAACCCATAAAATTGTCCAGAAGGGAAAAAGAAACTCACACACATCAAAGACTGTGGATATACATAGTTTGTATTAAAACAAAAACATCAAAAAGCAATTGTGACAAAAACATCAAAAGGCAATTGTGAAAACATACATCAAGCAGAATTCAATGTTTCTAAACACAAATAAATGGTGAAATCAAAATTTCAAATCGTCTTCCATACATAATTTGTTTGAAATGTACGACATAACCCGTGAGGGAAAGGTACATAATTCACTTGAAATGCAAAACATAACCCATGAATGAAACATGTGGAAATCATAAGCGCCAGTAACTTGGCGTTCTAGTGGGCCTGTGGTCATCTGGGTCCTAAAGTGGCTTATCTACGGAAAGAATCTAATCTTGCAGGTGCCAACGTGGCATGGGGAATGTGGCCAGGATTAGATGTTGAATTCTAGCCAGCAAAACATGGTTTAAAAATATATAAACAATATATAATCATGAGACCCCAAAGATACGGGTTTATATAGCCCCCTTGCACATAGTACACGTTTCGGCGGTAAAATCATCCAACTTGAGAATACATCAGAGGAATGGGTATTATTGTACGAAAACCGCCTTCATCAGGGCAGATGGGTGGCCCCTGTAGCAAGAAAACCAAGAAAGAAAAGAAAAAAAAAGAAGACGAGGAAAAATAAGTATGGAATTCTTATTGGTCAGAAACTTAATCCTTTCTGGACATAATTGGGTTAATTAGTAACAACAAACATATTGTTCAAAAGACACAATGTTATCAAGGCGTCTAAACTTGACTTAGTTAAATAAGGGGCTGGAAAAAGGGAAAAAAGGGGGGGTGGAACTAAATGCACCTATAGATTGGGCGTGGTGGGGGTAGAGAATGCCTAACTCACCACTGTAGCCTTGTAATGAATCTCACTATGGGGCAGGCTCCCCGAACGGGTCCAACTAGTCAACCTGCACGATTGTTGCGGGTAAGGAGAATGTGAGGCACGGTCCCAACTAGGGCAGCTCAGGAACAGGGTGCTCTGAAAGAAAGTTGAAGAGGTTTGTATTTAAGAAAATTCTAGTGAGACTGCGTGCTGCGCACATGAAAAATTGGTGCAAGTTAAACGCAGGGAACATTTTGAATTTGTTTAAAAGTATGCGCCCACCGGGACTGTGTGGGAAGCTGTAGGGGGTTGTCTGGAGTATCCATGCATGATGTACAAATTGAGTAGGCAGACAGCGAGGTACCTGGGCTTTTGCTTGGGTGGCTCCCTGAGTTTAGTGGTAGGAGAAAAGTTTGAGAAGTCCGAGCATGTCTTGGCTGATGGCGTCGCCGTAATAGGTGAAACTCTGGCGGCTGGAGGACTAGTACCTGGATGTTCCTATACGTACGGGAGACAGTAAAGGAGACCGGACCTTCGTTGAAGGAAATGAAAAGAGGCTAATGGTGAACGTGTCACCAAGCGCAGTCTGAGAGCATTACCTGGGGAGTTAACGTTGCTCCTGTGTTCTCATGAGCACACGTTTGTGAGTAAAACCGGGCCCAGTCAGACGCGCTGCTGCGGGCTGAGTGAAACCGGGCTCCGGTATGGAGTCCCAGTCAGACGTGCTGCTGCAGGTTGAGAGCGTCTGCAAATCTAGCGTCTGTGGATAAGGAAGGTGTGTGCTTCTTGGGTAAATAGAAACACGCGAAGCGTAATGGCCTGATTGAGTCGGTTCCGCATTCCTACGGCGAGAACCAATGTAACCAGGGAAAGCCTCGGGGGCTGAGTCGACACTTCAAAACGACACCAGCCAAACCCGTAGAGAAAGTCATGGAAGTGAAAAGGGACGCTGCGTGGCACAAAGATGAGGAAAGTGTGCCGTGGGAAGAGCGCCCTGGAAAAGTGAGTCTGCTCCAATGGAGGCGACTGTGTGTGCGGGCGTGAGCCCATCTCGGGTCCGAACGAATGGGTGTGTGGTTGCTATCCAATCGGGGTAGAGCAGGAGCTGTGCTCTAATTGGAAACAGTGCCACAAGCCCAAAATCGAGTGCTGCATCTGTCAGCACTGCGTTTGTAGATGACAGGCAAAAAATGCCTAGGGTGCAATGTACAAAGACGTACTAATGTTGAGTTCTGGCTCGCCCATGAGTGTTAAAAAAAAGTTGAATGGGCTACTTGCTCTAAGAGAGCCGCGTTTCAGTTGAAATCGCGGTTAGGAAAAGTCTCCTGAATCGAGGTACCTCACTTGTGGGCTGAGACACATTTAAAGCAGAATGGAAGCCCACTGACTGACTTGTCGGTGTGAGGTCAGGAGAAATGAATCAGACATGTCTAGGAATGTCAGGAAATTGGAGTAGGGTGTGTTTGCTCCATGAAGATTGTTAGTCTAGGGGTCCCACTTGAGCAAATCTGTCCCATTAATGCGGGAAGATTTGTTGTTCGTTGAGACCCTGTTCTATAGAGTCCAATCTGTATATCCACCTGCATTCTAGGTCCAGAAGTCGACCTTGGATATTAGGCCCGTTGCAGACTCTTTCAATAACCCACCATCTGATATCTTGTGTGGTATGTTTTTTCTCCATATAGTGTTGTACCAGAGGGGATGTGAGATTTTTGCACCTGATCCGTGACCTGTGTTCGGAGATCCGTGTGCCTACGTTGCGCATGGTTTGCCCAACATAGCGTAGATGGCAAGGGCACTCTATGCAATAAACCACTTGGTTGGTTTTGCAATTGGAAATGTCATTGAGGGTCCAGGTTTTTTGTCCAAATTGGAATTGCTGTATTTTGCATGTGAATTGGCAGACCGAACAGGACCCACATGGGTAGTGTCCTTTTAATGGTCGTAAATTCCAAAGATTGCTTTGCAGAGATTTTTTGATGTACATGGGGTGCACTAGGTGCTCTCTGATGTTGTGTGCCCTTTTGTATGCAAATCGAGGTTTTTGTTGGTCTGGGAGGCAATGGGCCAGTATTTGTGGATAATGTGGTTAATTTGAAAGGCATGTTGACCATGGGTGATCACACATGTAATTTGATCTTGAGGTCCCTCTCTGGTTTTGGGACTAAGGAGTGAGTCACGACATGTAAATCATGCCCGCTTCAAAGATCTGGACACCAACTTCTTAGGGTAACCTCTTTCGTGCAATCTGTTACTAAGCAAGTCGGCATTATGATAGAAATCATCTAGTGAGGTGCAGTTTCTGCGTATCCGCAGAAATTGCCCATATGGTAAGTTCTCTTTTATGTGTTTCGGGTGATCACTCTGGAAATGCAGTAGCGTATTCCAGTCGGTAGGTTTGCGAAACGTATTGCAAACTAATTTGCCCTGATTGTGTTCGATCGTCGAGTCCAAAAAATGTATAGTTGACTTACTGTGTTCCATTGTAAATTGTATATCTGTACAGCAAGCGTTAGCCAGACAAAAAAGTTTTGCAATGTGTCTTCTGATCCGTCCCATAGGCATATGACGTCATCGATGTATCCACGCCATTGTTTGATGTTATCCTTCCACACATTGATATGATTAGATATGAACTTCTGTTCAAATTTGGCCATGAAAAGAATTGCCAAACTCGGGGCAAATGCAGCCCCCATTGCAGTTCCCTTGATCTGCAGATAAAACTGTTAAATTCAAAGAAATTCTTACAAAGGGCTAGTGTCATTACTTCAATGATGAATTCAGGTGGGGCTTTGGTCTTCCTGTCGGTTGCAATAAGGTATTCGTATACACAATCAATAGCTGCTTGTTGGGGAATACTCGTATAAAGTGACTTGATATCTAAAGTCACTAATAGATGTTTTTGTGGATCAAAGTCCAGGTTTTCAAACACTTGAATTGTGTGCATCGTGCCTCTGATATAAGATTCCGTGGTGGTACTGATGGGTTTGAGGAAATAGTCCACAAACTTGCATAGAGGTTCCAATATGGACCCGCACCCGGAAACAATGGGTCTTCCGGGGGGATTGGTGGAATTTTTGTGGATATTGGGTAGAGCGTATAGGCAGGGAGTTCTGCCTCCTGTGGTGATGAGAAAGTCAGATTCTTTCTCTGTTATCCAATCTCTTTCCAAAGTGAAGGAGACCATGGCAGAGATTTCAATAGTCAGCTCCTTCGTTGGATCTTTTTTAAGTGGTTTGTAACTTTGTGTGTCGTTAAGAATTTCCATGACCATATGAAAGTAGTGTTCCGAATTCATTAGAATAATACCGCCACCTTTGTCGGCGGGTTTTATCACTAACTCAGGTTTTTTTGCTAGTTCGGAAAGGCCTTCCCTTTCTGCTCGTGTGATGTTTGGTTGTCTGTTAATACAATTTTTCTTACTCAAATCTCCTAGTCAACCTCTCTCCTAAGGTTGCGCTCCTACCTTTGCTTTAGGCTGTCAGTCGACCCCTTCCCCGCATCCAAGAGTACTCTGTACAGAATTGATACTACACCCTTGGATGTATATAACGTATCCAATAGTTTCTAGAAGGGGGTGAAATCTCTCTGCAGTTTATCGCGCCATTCCTTACGTGTAAGAGTGCCTTTCAGCTGTAAGAAAGGGAAGACCGGCAGTGGGCAAATGCCCAATGCCTCCTCCAGTTCTGTAATAAGGAAGACCCCCTCCCCGCCATAACTGCCCCACCCGTTCTAGACCTGCATCATACCGTGTTTTAAATGTTTCATGATCTAGAATTTGTTCAAGTATGGCTGGTGATAAAATGTGGCTAAGCGGGAGGGCCATGTGGTGGTTTCTTTCATGTCTGCTCCCTCTTTCCATATTGCCCATAATGTACCGAGAATGGGGTCATTCCGAAGTCTACGCAACAGTTTGTTGTGGGGGACCCATAGCTATTCCTATACTGTGGCGGGGGTTAGATTATGATTATCCAATTGCACCCAGTGTAAGTCTTTCCTCTCTCTCAAGTGAGGTATAGATATCCTCAATTGTGCAGCACGATAATATAGCATGATGTCGGGGAGGCCTACACCTCCTTTCTCCTTGGATAGAGTGAGGGTGTCATACGCTATTCCTGGTTTTTTCCCTTGCAATATGAATTTCAAAATGGCTCTCTTCACTTCTCTGAAAAACACTTCTGGGAGTTTTAGGGGAAGCATCTGAAATGGATAAAGGAATCTCGCTAGACAGACCATTTTAATTGTGTTAAGCCTCCCCGTCCATGAGACCGTTAATTTTTGCCATTTCTCCAGGTCTTTGTGGAAGCACTCGAGTAGTTGGGGTAAATTTGTTTTGTACACGTTCTCTAACTTTTTGGTCAGGTTAATTCCTAGGTAACGAAGAGTGCTATTTTCCAACACCACGCAGAGCGTAATCGGGAGTGAGATCTTGAAATGGGAACAGTATTGTTTTAGATTTATTAATTTAGAAACCAGAGAGTGAGCCATATTTTTCAATTAAGTGCATAGCTGTTGGTTCGGATGACATGGAGTTTTGCAGATGGAGTAGGATATCGTCGGCATAGAGAGCTACCTTGTATTCCGTTCCCACTACCCATAGGCCTTCTACCTGGGGGTCCGCTCTCACCGTCTGAGCAAGAGGCTCCACCGAGAGGGCAAACAGTATCGCTGACAGGGGGCACCCTTGCCTCGTGCCCCTACTCAGATTGAACCACCTGGAGTATTCCTAATTTACCATAACTGCCGCCTTAGGGGATGTGTAAACCGCCTAATCCATCTACGAATCACAGAGCCCAGTCCCACCTTCGTCAGTACTGCCTCCAAGAAGCTCCATTCCACCCTATCCAACGCCTTCTCAGCGTCAATAGACAAGAGCGCCGGGTTGGCTGTCATCGTTGTCGATTCATGGATTAGGTGGAGGGTTTTTCGCATTGTGTCTGCGCCTTGTCTTCCCAGAATAAAACCGACCTGGTCGGGCGGTATCAGTAGCGGCATGTGTCTCCAGTCTGGCTGCTAGCACCCGGGTGTAGATCTTCATGTCTATATTGAGAAGGGAGATGGGGCAGTAGGATCCACATTGTTTGTGGTCCTTACCTTCTTTGGGGAGGACTGAAATTAGTGCCTGTGAGAACGAATCTGTGGCGATTTCTGTTTGTAGAATGTCATTAAATAGGTCAACCATAAAGGGGAGGAGGGCGGGCATGAAATCTTGTAGAAACCTGCTGTGTAACCATTGTTCCCTGGGGCTTTTCCTATCGGCAGTCTCTTAATAGCCCTTTCCACCTCGTCTGCCGTGATGGCTACCTCCATTCCTTCCACTATGTCTCGGGAGTTTTGGCATGGTTACTTCCTGCATATATTGATCCAGCTCAGCCTCCTCCTGCCCCCTTTCCGAGGTGTAAAGGTGTTCATAAAATGTTGCGAATGCCTCTGAGATAGCCTTCAAACCCATTAACTGGCCCTCTCTATCCCCTTCGATAGCAGCAACCCAGCTCTCTGCTCGTTGTCCCCGCAGCCTAGCTGCTAGTAGTGCATCTGCCTTATCACCTTTTTCATAGTGTTTTTGTTTAAGAAACTTGAGTTTATGTATCACCAGTCCCTCCTCCAAGCGCCTGAGCGCCTCCCTTTTCTGCCTTGCTTCCGCAATCTTTTCCTCCCTCTCCCCATTGGCATTCCATCCCGCAACTTCTAGTTGGGCAATTTCCTTCCTCAGTCTATTTTCTATAATGGTCCTCTCTCTTTTTTTTCTCAGCCCCTTCCCTGATCAAGAGACCTCTCCAGGTTGCCTTTCCAGCCTCCAATACTGTTCTTTTGGATACTTCTCTCGTGTTATTGGTTTTAAAATATTCTTCTATTTCACTGTCGCTGTTACTCACCGCTCTGTATGCTGATTGGAGCCTGGGTAAGACGACCTCGCGGAGGGAGGTAGGATTTAACAGGTTCGGGTTTAGCCTCCATGATTCCAGCTCCCTGAATTCTGTGATTCAGGCTTCCTCTGAGAGGGGCTCTTTTCTACGATGTGCCTCTCGGCCGTTTGAGTAAAAACCAGCAGAGATGTCTATCGCCTAAAAGAGCGGGAGAACACACACCGCCAGTAACCAATGCTGCAAAGAAAACAGTATGATTAGAAGCAATCAGGCAATATGGAATTATTTAGACAATCAGATAATTAATTCTCTAAGTACCTAGACAATGGCTGAGGTGGTGTTGGACCTTAATAGATGAACCTACAAGAAAACCCAAGACTATGAGTATGCACAAGTGATGACCACAAACTCACTATGACTGATACAACCCCCAGCTGACCTGATAAGTGGGATTCCTAGGGAAAAATGGGTACCAGTTGAAAGGAAAACAACGGCAGGTACAAAACAACAAATGGGAAGGTTAGTAAGGAAGAATATACCAGGGCGGCACGAGGGTCGCACTAGTGACTGGTTGGTGCATACACTGGAAAGCGTTACTACTATGCACTCGTTTGATGTAGAAAAGGTAAGAATAAATGATATAGTTCCAGGAATCCGCACGTATGAGATAGACTGATGAATTTCAGGTAATGAACAATACAGGAGAATTGGATGGGTTTTACCTTAATTGCGTAAACACAGGCCGAGTTGGTGAGGCAGTCTTGTAATGTGCAGTGTGGTACTCCGCGTAGGAAGATAGTTCAAATTGCGTAGAGCGGCAAGAAAAAGTAATCTCACCAGACAGGGCGAATGCACAGTGGAAATCCAGGGACAGTCCGAGTTCGGCAACAGGGTTCACTGATTAGAATGGAGGAAAAAGAAAATGCAATCCAAGGACAATCCGAAGTCGGCAACAGAGTTCAAAATCAGGTTGAAGGAACAGGCAATGACAATCCAAGTAGACAAAGGTGGGTCGAAGATCCAGGAAGTCAAGTATCAAGAGGAAATGGGGAATAAGCACTGAAACGGGAGGAACATAACGCCACAATTAGCAGCAACAAGCCGCTGAGTCCCTTTGGCTTTTATGGTGCAGGGGGGCGGAGCCTCCTTACGCGTTCTCTGCGCACGGGACGTCTCAGCTGATGTGACGTTCTCTGTTGTACGGCCAGACGCCATGGAAACCGATACCGAAGCCGCAACGAAGTTCTGGAACGCGCTTGCCCCCGTATGTGGCCACAAGAAACGGGAGGTACTGCAGGACGGGTCCGATATGTAACAGTCGCTTATTTGGATATCAACCGTGACCATATCATGATCAGACCATGAGATTGGGGTTATGTCGGATGCAATTGCTACCTCACTTAAATCTTTTGAAAGGTACAGGTCGTCGATTCTGGTGTATGTCAGGTGTGGGGCCGAATAGAATGTGAACCCTTTTTCCTCGGGGTGAGCGATGCGCCATACATCCTGTAAACCATATATTCGCATAATTTCCCTCACATCAGTGCGACCACCATCAACTGGTGGGTCTGCTTCCGGATTACCAGCACATCTGTCCATATTAGGATCCGCCCAGAGATTAAAATCTCCACCTAAGATGACGTTTCCCGCTGCCTCCACCATTATCCTAGGAACCATGCGCTGTAGGAAGTGGGACTGGTCAGCGTTGGGGGCGTAGAGTGTGTCAAAGGTAAATGTGATGTGTATTCTACCAACCACCTTCATGGCTCTCCCTTCGACATCTTCCCAGGTATTATAGATCTCCAGGTTGAGTCCCTTCCTGACAAGCATACCAACCCCCGCCTTTCTCAGAGGTCCAGAGCACCAGTGTTCAGAACCCATCTTGGAGTAGATGACCCATCATTCTCCCCCTTATATATTTACTTTCCCGAAGGAAGAGCACGTCTAAGTGTGCTCTCTTGAACTCTCTACTGATTAGGGATCTTTTGTTGGGGGAGTTCAATCCTTTCACATTAAGTTTGCCAATCCTGAGCAGCCCAGGTACATTAACCTAGAACAGCATTGCCATAGTTCCTTCCTTGTACATTTTGTCTGAATGGAGACCATATACTGCACCTGTTTAGTGATTTCACTACTGGTTTGGATACAGTTTGACATATTTAACTGTGCCCAGTCCCTTTCCCCCAACCCCTTCTCCCACCCCCCTCCCCCCATGGAATCCGACCTAGCTGGGTTACCATGACCTAGCCGGCTCCGCGCCACCAGTGTGGATCATACGACCCGTAGTCCCATCATTTTAAACATCATAACTAAACTTGAGCCCCCACTAGTCCCCCCACCCCGTCACAATATACAGATAGAGTACAGGAGTGGTCTACTCCCATTACAGCATTCAAGTACGAGCATCTGGGCCGTGCCAGGCCCCATTGTGCACACCATACCTTCCTAGTATCTATTTGTAGTCCAACCACCCCTGCCTCTCACTCTCGCTGGTAGATTTCAACCTCCACGTGTTGCTTCTCAGATCTCTGGAATCCCCAACAGGCTCATTCCCCCCCCCCCCCCCCCCGAACCCGAGCCGCACACAAAACCAGTGACTCTGTGAACAGTGTTGTTCGGTGTCGCTCTGTGTCAATGTTCTGCATTCGGTGAGGCGTTCATACTCCTATATTTCCTGGATCCAGGAATCTTCTGCCGTCTTGGACCTTGGACGTGCCGTAGTCGGTCTCCTCGTCGGTCCTCCTCCAGATTCTGTTTGTTGGCCTGGTTGCCCGTCAGGTCCGCTATACATGCCTTTATATCTTTTGCAGTTCGTAGTCGCACAGTGTTTCCCTCTCATTCGAACGTAAGGGAGAACGGGTATCCCCACTGATAACAAACACCTTTTTCCTTAAGCCACCTGGTCAGGGGCATGCACATTCTCTGCATGGCCAGTGTAAGTGAGGACAGGTCTTGGTAGATCATGATTCTCGCTGTGTCAAGATCGAGTTGCGGGGTGTTTTTCGCCTTGTCGAGGATCCTGGCTCTGTCTGAATAGTTATGAAGCCTCACCAGCACAGTCTTTGGGCCACCAGGTGTCCACCCCCACCCTGTGTATTCGATACACCTTTGGCTCGTCCACAGTGTCGTCTTCAAACAAGATTTTCAGAAGAGCATGGAGAGTTCTTTTCAAATCCTGCGCTGTTTCCCCTTCTCGGTTCGGTACGCCGAAGATCCAGAGATTATTACGCCTTTCGCGGTTTTCTAAGTCATTTAGTTTCAGGCGGAATTCTTCTTCTCGGGTTTCTATGTCTACCAGTCTCTGGTCCATTTGGGACGCCAAGGTATCTAGGGAAGTTTGATTGTGCTCCACTCCATGGAGTCGTTCCTCAAGTTTATCCATTCTATTTGTGATCTTGTCGATCTTAACCCCAATGTCCGCTCATGCTTTTCATCTCGGTCAGGGGGGCGGCTACGTCACCTTTGGTGACAGCTGCTTCCGTCCTGGATGTTTGCTATCTTTACCTCCGTGTGGGGGATGAATTCAGGGTTATGTGGGTTATAGGAGTACTTAGCTAATTTTTTATGCGTGTCCATATCCTACTTTTGTTGAAAAAAAAATAGAATATGAAGTGTCGGTTCTTTTACTTTTGCTTTCTTCGGAACGTAGGGGTCTCCATACCCTGCGTCGTCTTCCCGCTCCTCACTGCTTCAGCAGGTTAACTATGATTTTTCACAGGGGGTAGACTTAGATTGTTCTTTTGGATCTATGCCTACTTCCGCAGGGGTGTCCACGTCCTGCGTCGTGGGGGCCCAGTCCCTCCTGTGACCAAGCCTATTACTGGAACTGGGTTGACCCTGATGTGATGGCCACGAGGTCATGGAGACAAGGGGAACAGATCGATTTCCTGAGAAGTCAGGCGTATCTGCCTTGTTGGGTCCGTGAATAGCAGACAGGTTTTAGTCTTATCCGGGGATGGTTCTATGCACGAGGGGCTTTGTAATCGACGGGAGAACCATTCCCTGTTCCGGAGGAGGGCACACGCCCCAGGTTTGGGGGCCCAACCCTTCGGGTGGTATTCCCAGTGGATTCTCCCCACTGTCTCACGAGATGTACACCGAGGTTGTGTTGCTCCGGATAGGTCGTAGTGTGTGGGAGTGCTGCCTATTCTCTTCTGTATTGGAGAGAGCACGTTGCGCACTTCAGTTGATCCTCTATGGGCTGTATATTAAGGAAATGTTTGTAGTTTCTCAGGCACCTCAGCAAGTAGAGAACATTGTTAGGGGGTGGTGCTCTCTTGGTTTCATATAATATACATTGAAGTCAAATGATCAGAAGGTTCCAGAGTAATTCCAGGACAAATGTTCCACTCCTTGCAGCCTCGGTTCTCCAGAGCTGCACACACCTTGTGTTGCCTTGCTTTTTTTAGCTCTTAGATTGTCTCCCCAGTAATGTGTGCCAGGCACATGTCATTCTGAGCACTAGGGTTCTCAAAAAAACTTGATGTACTTCAAGTGTCCGCTGTGCCAGGTGTACCCAAGGTGTACGTATGGTAAGTGATGCCCTGATCAGCCTGCCAATGACGACATCAGGAGCTAGGCAGGTAAAGCCTGCAGATCCAATCATAGTTTGGGGTAAGGGGGTTTGCTGTGCCGTTTTCCAAGGGAAGCGCTGGTCAACAAATCGTTAATAGCAAAACTGCTGATTGAACACAGAGACGGACAGTACACAATCCCCAAGCAATCCCGAACTATTACCCTAAGCCATGGAATACAACTTAAATAGGTTTTGAAGTACATAGACTCTTATGCTGTGAAAGGTAGATTTTTTTGACCTAAGTAAAGATGATTTCACTCGTTCCAATTAGTACAATGGACTTCTGAGTAGACAGGCAAGCCTGGTTTTACAAGGTAACTCCCGCTGTCCTTAAGAGATATCAATTTCTGTTTGTACATAAATACATTCCTGGCACAGTAAGCAAGGTTACAAATGCATGTGCCATGGCTGGAGAACACTAGCGTGCTAGTGTAATTCTGCTTCAGTTTGCCTAGTTTCTTTCCTCCGGTCTGACAGCAAGCATGCGATGGAAGCTACACTGTCCTGCGTGCTTAATATAAGGCCTAGTTCTCTTACATCAGTATACTTTTCCCATGTTTGCTTAGATTCATGTACAATCCTGTTTCAGTCTAGGTAAGTTTTGTCCATCATTTGTTTAAAAGTGCATTTTGCCTCCAAGGACATGAGAGGAAAGAAGGGGACGCTGTGGCTGGGCTACGGGAAGAGGTAGACTCATTCTTGCGCAAGGCTACCAAATTCCTGCTGAAATATCCTGGCTGAAGGGCTGCAAATTGGTGCTAAAAACCATACTAAGGTATAATGCGGTGACAGAGGCTAGCTGGTGGCTTTCTCATCGAAAAACAGAGTGGGGAAACAGGAGTGCGCATAGGCCGTTAAGGAGACCCCTGCAGCAGCACCATCTTGCCTGTGCTTCGTGAGAGCTGGGGTCACCTGGAGGAGGAATTGGACCCGGAGAGTCTGCACAGTGGAGTTGTCTGCTGGCTGTGCGAGGAGCTGAGACATTGAGAGGCAGCGATGAGGAAGGAGAATCTAGGTGGCGGTGCCTGGCAGAAGGGAGAGGGGTGACCACTTCCAGCAGAAATACAACGTGCTTGCAGGGTGCAGGAGCTGGATCATCAGTGGGCTGAATCCCTGGTTGCAGGAACAGTTGGGTGGCATTGGCAGCCTCTGTGGGGGACATATTCACCATCCAGTGTCCTGGGAAGAGCGGATGTCAGGACCGCTGCCTCGTGATATAGAGCAGGGCCCAACGTCGGTATACAGAGGCTCTGGGGACTGGCTGAAAGAGAGGAGGGGGGGCCACCATCTTCCCTGCTGCTCAGTTGGACGGGGGCCTGCAGTGGGCAGATGCAGCCCAGGTAGAAGAGGTGAGGGGGCAAGAGCTGTTCCCGCGGGGGGGGTGTCAGGAGGATATGAGGCTGCAGGAGGCCAGTGACTCTGACGCAGGACTTGGTGGCGCCTGGGGTCCTGCTCAGCATTACCTGATGCGCGTGGGGGGGACGGGCAGGTACCCATTGATGGTGATTATACCCCATGGGGCACCCTACAAGACTCAGAATTGGAGCGCAATCCCCACCAGCGGCTTAGTAAATGATCTGGAGCAAAGGCCTGCAGCGGTAGTGCTAGAAGGGGTGGGTTGCCCACCCATCACTGCAGAGGCCTGTGCCTGCTAGTAGCCAGTGTGAGGTACTGAGACAGGTGAGGAGAGAGAGGACACATTGGGGGTCTGCACCAGTCACCCCACAAAGAAATAAGGCTGCCTGAGGGATACATTTGGACTCCAAGGCTGAGGTCGGGATTAGGCCCGGGTACTTACTTCTGGGTCAGGACGGGTGAATTGTCGCAGGAGGATAGCTCAGGGCAACGTGCTCGCCTTGGAAGCTAGACAACACGGAGCAACACATGTTCAATCCCCGGTCCGCGCTTAGAAACCTCTGGGTATTAAGCACGTTATAAATAACCAATTATATACCAGATCATATAATTTCAATAACTACTAAGCAACTGGGGCGCCAGGGCAATTCGCTGATTGACTGCACACATGGCTGGGGGCAGAGGGCCCTAGGCAGGCTGTGCAGTGGAGGGAGTAGGCGACTGGTCAAGCGCCAGCAGAGTGAGCACCCCACCCCCCAGCGACAGGTTTGTGTGAATTCCTGGCAAGATTTGTTTATCCAAAAATGTAAAAACGTGAAAACCCATTTCCAAGGGCAAAAAATACGGTGTCCGGTCATTTGGTCAAAAATAAATGGTCGAATGACCATTTGATCGAATCAAAATGGTCGAAAAAAAAAAAAGGTCGAATTTATTCATTTATTTATTTATATTTTTTTAGTTTTGGTTGCTTAAAAAATATTTTTTAATAAATAAAAAGGAGGTTTGGGGGGGAACCCCCACCCATAAAATAAAAAATAAATAAAAAAAATGCAACCTTTTTTTTCGAACATTTTACATCGATTAAATGGTAATTCGACCATTTGGTTTTCGACCAAATGACTGGTAACCAAAAAATACAGGACTGCCTGCCAAAACTCTGCATGACTATTTCGTCAAAGACACATTTTCTGGGGGTCTTGACTAAACTCTACTGTATGGGTGTGTGTATGCAGTGTGTGTTTGTATGTGTACATTTCTGGGCATACATTTATAAATCATGTATTTTGCAGTGCTATTTAATTTTAAAATGTGTTTAAAAATGAGACTTGTATGATTTTCCTTACTTTTATACTAAAATGAAAATCTTGTTTGTATCATCACGAAGCATATTAATGTGCAGTTAGTATATTACAGCTTATGATAAGAAAACAAGGATAGCGCCAACTTTTGTGCCTTCGACTAGATCCAAACAAAGCAGTTTTCCTGCAAATATAAATGAGTTCTGTGAGGGGTTAGAAATGTGCGACGCTCAAGTAAAATGAGTACTGCGAGGGGTCAGAAAAAAAGCGTTGGTCAAGTAGATTGTTTTCTCACAAGAAGCCATTTCATTAAATAATAAAAGGTGAGATAAACGCCTATCTTTCCCTAGCCTAACAAGGATTTCCCTACCTAACAAACTCGGGCTAAAGGAAAATGACCTGATGTATAAAAGTATCTGTCCCTCAAACTAATATACATACAACAAAACATACAGGAAATATCTGGCAATGTGACCTTTACAGAATGACTCTCATAAATTCAGAAACACAAATAATAAGCAAGGGTCCTTTTGATCTGGTTTGGATCCTCTTCCCCTGGATCAATACAGGATGGTTCTACCCCAAAATTCAGTTTCATTAGTCAAGTAAAATGCAGAGTTCCAAAATGTCCTTTGTCTTGGCTAAATGTATTAATTCAGTTCCAACAAAAGTTTGTTATCTTGAAAACAATTATCACAGCTTCCACAATCTTTGCTTGGTAAACCAAAAAGTGTTCTCACGTCTGATGTCAAACCAATTGTCAATGTAAATATTCTCAACTTTGAAAGCAAATCACTTATTTCACATTTCTTAATGTGCAATGTCATTTTGTCAGGA
The DNA here is from genome assembly GCF_040938575.1 of Ambystoma mexicanum. NCBI lineage: Eukaryota > Metazoa > Chordata > Amphibia > Caudata > Ambystomatidae > Ambystoma > Ambystoma mexicanum. The sequence continues at coordinate 185,686,084 of NC_090926.1, forward strand.
TGGTTTACATAACAGTTCATCAAAAACACATTGGTGAAATTCACTTCTTTTCCACCACAACCTTCTACCACTTCATAGAACTTTAAATCGTCTTCTTCCTGGTCCACTCGCCTGCCAAGACTAACTTCTTATTGTCCCTTTCCTGGTGTGCCTGCCAGGATAAAACTCCAACCACCACTACTACTTCTTGATTCAGTCTCTTAGCTTTCAACACATTTGGTTCACAACTTCTAACTGCTTCTACATTCAATGTCTTTACTTTAAGCACAATTGGGTCACAACATCTTTTACAGGTATACAGTACAAAAAGACAATACTTCTCATAAGTATCAGTTTGCCTTGGGCAATGCAGGTTATACTTCTCTCCCCCTTGATCCTTTCTACAAGAAGGGCCTTTGTCCTACAGTTTCTGATTTCTTTTTATCAACCCTCTTTATATTTGGCTAGGTTATAATGTACCTTTGTATATCACTCTTTAAACAAGTAATATCCCTTTTGCTCTTTAATTGTGTCCTTTTGGCTTTTTTGATACTGATTATAGTGTTCTTTCATTCGCCATCTCCCTCTTGGAAGATTAGATTTACTTTGCTTAGTTATTGCCCCCTCTTGGTTTTGGCATTGCGGGTTACAATATTCTCCGACTCGCTTTAATTTACTGGTTCGGTATTCAAAGTTTGCACTTGTACCGAGCAGTCTATTTTGGAGCACCCCGGGGTTACCTCTAGTAGCCCAACTCACTGGTTTGTAGTGGCAGCTCCGGTGGACTTGCTGCTTCTGTTTCCTTACACGCCGGGCCCTCGTCGATATTTGACAGCGCTGGCTCGCCTTTCTCTGCTCACACTGGCTGTCACTGGAACACCCACTGCTCCACACACGCTTCGGTGACAACGGTTCACTGAAGCAAGATGCAGGCCACATAGAGCCTCTCTCCCCTCTGGGATAGCCGGCCTCCAAATAGCTACGCGCTGTGCAGCCTCTGCATCTTCCTGGAGTTCCGCCAGTTGCTGCTTGCCCTGCACGCCGTCCCGCTACTGGCAACATGCCGGTCCCCGCTTCTGCTTTCTCCTGCTTCTGCTCATGCTGCTCACACAGCTTCCACGGCTCACACTGCTCCTTAACTTGCACCCGAAGGGCCTTTAAATGTTTAAAGGTCCTGCTCAGGTGGGGGTGATTACTACAACTAGACCACTTACTACGGTTTAGGAACTCTGCATTCCTCTTCCATGTCTCAGTGTTAAGAGCATTATGGGAACTTGATGTCCATAATGTTCTTAGTTGTTTTAACCTCAGAATCTTCAACTCTGCAATAAGCCATCAAAACATTATGATCATTAGGGAAATTATTCAGAATGTTCTCCCATTCTTCCTGACTTGAACCTCCTCCCATGTGATTCTCCCACCTAATAGCACCCGCAGGGTCAAGATCAGATAGCGGCTGCCTTTCCTTGGCCACATGAGAAGGGCTCCAGGCCAGGGTTTTTGGGATGATCACCTCTGATTCATTAGAGTACACCTTTGAACATCTTATAATGTAGAAGCACTGCTTACAAACATTCTTTGCTACAATATGCTGCTATAAACAGCATAATTTTTTAAAATGTATCTGTGAATTGGTTTATACATTGTAAACCTTGCACGAGATGGAAAAATACTCATTCATTTTTCCATTATATTACAATTAGTAATAATAATATTAAATATACATTTCCATAAAAAATCTGTAATCTAAAAAGAATAGCAGCTAATATCAGTGCAGTAGGGGAAACTGCTAAGATCCTTTGCCAGAATACATTGTCCAAATAAATGTGAAAGCTATGCACAAAATATTTGAAATAAAATTCTCTACTGTGACAATCAAGGACATGCTCCGCTTAGTCTTTGAACCCCTGATCTTGCTCCCAAAACCTCCAATGTTGGGTATAAAGTGAAACGTAATTTCATGAAATGTATTCTCCTATGATTTGGGAATTTAAATTTAAGAAGAGATCCTGGTAGCGTGTGTTCATCCAATCTGCTTAATAAAATCTTTTCTTTGCCAGATTTGGGTTATGAATACATAAATCAGCCTCCCATTATGTTTAGGCATTACAATGAAATAGAACTTTGGATACTGTATTATTTAGTGCCCAATTTATGTCCTCTTATAGCCGTTGCCTTGGGGGCTCACACTTCATATTGGATTAAAGAAATTGGTAGAGACTGGGGTTATGCCCCATACTCCCCTCCATAATAAACCTTCAAGCTGATTTCACCACATTTTGTCACTAATGTTTACAACCTCGGCTCCATACAGCTTAGTTGGAATCACCTTAGATTTGTAAATATGTACCATTGGGACCAAAGAAAATTTTGCTTTATTTTGATTAATAATATATGCTGTATAGAGGCAAATATTTGTTTCCCCAGAATCTGGGAGACTCTCATACTTAAATTCATCCACCGTTGCATGTTATGCTGATGAATTTTCCACACATACTGCTTAGGCTTAGTAATGTTATATTTCCTACTAGAGAAGACCATCATTTTGGATTTGTCCTCATTGATTGCTAGACCATTTAATGTCACATAGTCCTTTGTTGCATTGAATGAGCGACTTAGTCCTTTGGGGTGTAATCAAACAGGTCTAAGTCATCAGAATATCCTAGCCAGTGCATCCGGGTTTCTACTAACTGAAGAAGAAATGCTCTTATAGTTTTTAAAATATCCCTATACCACAAATATACAGTCTGAACAATAAAGGAGGCAGAACACAGGCTTGTCTCAAGCCATTGGAAGTTGGAACTCTGCTTGAGAATTATACCTCAGAATGTAACCACACATACAGTTGCTTGTCCGTATGTATGTCCCTAATTGGGCCCACAATTGACAGTGGCAGTCCCCATGTCCTCAGTTTAGACAATAGTTTTCCTCTATTGACCTTGTCGAATGCCATCGTCAAGTCTATGAAAGCCACATATAATTTAGTTTTTCTCGACCAGGCTTCTTGTTGAAGTATTTTTATGGCAAGGCCATTAACGAGAGTCCCTAGATCTTGCTGAAACCTGTTTACATCTTATTTATCTTCCTTGCTCTATATGCCCAAGACCCAAGATTTTCTATTTTTTTAAAACGTTTTTTATTGCCATTTTCCTCAAAAAATTATCAACAGTTTCAACCCACCCTCCCTACCGCTAGGAACCATTTGTGGAGCGAGAAGTTTGAGTTTAACAATCTGTTCAAGGAATGTGAAGTGATTGGTCCTCAGGTCCATCATTGTATATCAAGGATCTGTATATTCTGTGGTCACCACTGCTGAACATAATTGCTTTTCAAAATGGATAACACTTCTCCCCAGTCATTGTGGAACTTATCTGCATCCCCTTGTATCCTGTATGTGATCCATTCTAGAGCCAGAATGTCCCAGGTTTTCCATAGCCAACTAATTTGTAAGGGTGGGTCTTTCTGCTTCCAATTTTTGGCAATAACCTGCCATGCCGCTATAAGTAATGTCATCCTCTGTGGTTTAAAGATACTCGATAGTTCCGGATCCGCTAGGCAGCATAGTGTCACTCCTACTGTCAAGGGGCAAACCTCTGGGACCATCTCCTGCAGGGTTGTTGTGACTTCTCTCCAGAATTCTTTACATTTGGGCCATCCCCACCAAACATTCTCCCAGTCCCCGGTTTCCCCACAGCCTCTACAGCAAACGTCTGACGCCGCTGTATACATTTTATGAAGTTTGCTGGGAGTTTAGTGCCATTGCATCATCATTCTGTACCAGGTTTCTCGAGTTGGTGGGGATCTAGTCATTTTTGGGATGTTCCTCCAGAGTTTCTCCCATGTCCCTTCTGGTATCGTTCTCCCCAGCGTGTCCCCCAGGCCTTCTGATAGGGCCACTTCTTTTTCTCTGCTCCCTCTAGGAGTATAGAAGACGGATCAGAGATCAAGTGTTTATCCCTCGAGTGCGTGGTGTTAAAGGTTTCAAATTTCGTCTGGTCGCTGCCTGCCTGATCTCCTTCTGGCATAGCCAGGGCCTCACCTGGACATACTCGTATCGATCTTTCTCCTGCAGTCTTATCTGTATCTTAGAATCGTCAAATTTGGCGATGTCCCCCTCCCATACTATTTCTCAGCTCTTCATGCACCCCCCCCCTCCTTCCACTGACTGAAATCCCCCCCTGCACATGTCTGGGGAGAAGGCAGGGTTATTAAACATATATGTGAATGGGGAGGGGACGGAATACTAATATTGCATGTGACCCTAAGTACCTTACTCTGCCTAGCGCTGGGGGCTATCCGTTCCCTGCAGCCACAGTAACCCATCCAGTGGACCCCCCGCAACCGCTCTATCCATCCTGGCTCAGGTTTTGACCTCATTACCAGAGAACCAATCCTGTATTACTCTCAACTATGCGGCTTCGTAATAGCTTAATAGATTTGGCAACCCCAACCCCCCTGCTTTGCCTTGGGGCCATCAGGAGTTCTAGGGCTATCCTCTGTCGTTTACCGTGCCAGATAAATCTGGAGATTATCGAATTCAATGTGTGGAAAAAGCTCATAGGGACTGCTATTGAGAGGGCCTGGAACTTATATAAGAGCCTAGGGAGGGTCAACATTGTTATCCTGTTAATGCACCCCAGCCAAGAAATCCGCAGCAGGCACCACTTGGCAAGATCTGCTTGCGTTTTTTAGATCAAGTCGGGAAAATGTGCCTTGTAAAGCGCTGAGAAGCTGCTAGTTTAATCCCCAGATATTTTATATAGCCTTTTGCCAAGAGGAAGGGTGAGCACCTCCGCAGCACGGCGGCCATCTCCTTAGGGAGCCCGATCTCTTAACATATCCGACTTGCCCATATTTATTTTAAGCCCTGATACCCCTTCCTGTTCCCCCAGCATTCCTACTAGGGTCGGGATGGAGGATATCGGTTCCGCTAGCGTCGGGAGCATGTCATCCGCGTATACGGCTGTTTTGTGTATTTCCCCCCAGATGGGACCCCCCTTAATTTAGCTGTTTTGCCTAATCGCAAACAGCAGGGGTTCAAGGTAGATAGCGTACAAGTAGGGGGGGATAACGGGCATCCCTGTCTGGTTCCGGACTCTACCTTTTATGATTTCTGAGATCTGCGTGTTCACTGCCAGCCTGATCGACGGGTTTCTATAATTTGCCTTTACCATCTGTATATAGTCTGGGCCGAACCCCATTCGCTCCATTACCTGGAATAGATAGGACCTTTCCACCCTGTCCAATTTCCAGCGTCGAGAGAGATCAGGGCAGCAGGCAGCCGGCTCCTTTCCAGCTTTTCCAGGAGATGGCTCACCCTGGGAATAAATCAATATTGATTTGATCTGATAACCTCAGGCAGCACCCCCTTTATTCTCTCTGCAAGGATTCTGGTGTATATTTTTACGTCCGTGTTGAGTAAAGCAATTGGTCTATACGACCCACAGTTTGTGGGATCCTTATTAGGTTTTTCGAACACTACTACTGTAGCTTCAGTCATCGTGCAGGTCACCCCTCCTCCCCCCAGGAATAAGTTATATAGTTGGGTAAGGTAATATTTTGACTCAATGCAGAATGTTTTATAGAATTGCCCCGTGTATCCATCGGTGCCGGTGGCTTTGTTGGATGGGATATTACTTATCAACCTTTTCACCTCTTACCCCGTGATTTCCCTATCAAGATTTCCCCTGCACTCCTCGGGAGATTTTAGGGAGTTATACTTTGTCGAAGCTAGCCACTATCCTGGGTTCACTTGGGTGTTCTGAGGAATAGAGTTGTTTGTAATATGCTGCGAAGGCCTGTGTGATCTCATCTGTGTCGGTGGTCATGGACCCATCTGGTTGTTTGATAGCCCCTATATGACTCTGCCCCCTCTGTTTTAGCATCCTTGCAAGCATCCTGTCGGCTTTATTGGCCCCAACATAGTATCTCTGCGTAAGGCCTATAAGGGCTGTTTTGGCTCTTGCGATTCTAAACATATTAAGTTGTCTCTGGGCCTCTTTCACTCTATCTGCCTTTTCCCTGCCCCTGCCCTCTACTAGTTCTTTGTGAGCCGAGCCTTCCCCAGGTCTGCCTCCAGGTCTTTTTTCCATTTGATCACTCTTTCCGTTGGGCTGCCCCAAGGGAGATCAGATTCCCCCACTTATTCCTGCTTTGAAAGCATCCCAGACTGTCCCTGAGGCGACTCCCTGCGTGTCGTTTAATTTGAAGTATTCCATAATATTGTCCCATACCACCTCCCGCATCACCTCATTTCTAAGAAGCTCAATCGGTAATCTCGATGACCATAGAGGGCTGTCTGGTTTGAGTCCCCCCAGAGCGATCCACATGGGTGCATGATCGGAAAGAGCGACCAGATCTACTTTGATGTATACCAGTGTTCCCAGGATTCCTGTAGAGCCCCATGCATAATCTATTTGGGAGAAGGTACGGTGTACGTGGGAGTAACAAGTGTAGCCCGGTTCCCGGCCCATTTTCACACGCCATAGATCCCTAATCGCCAAATCAGCAAACCCGTCTCTTACTGCTTTTGATGATTGTTGTCTTTTGTTTGCGCACCCTCAGATCCTATCCTCTTCGGAGTCCCACTGTAAGTAAGAGCTCCCCTACTGCAAACCTTTCCAATTTCCCCAATGTCTGAAGCAGGAACCCGTCCTGTACTACATTTGGGGCGTAGATGGTGCCTTTTGTCATCGCTTTCCCCTCTAGCATGATATGTAGGAATATGAATCTCCCGTTCGGGTGGTTAGTCTTTTCAGTACTTTTGCCCCCAAAGAGTCTTTCAGGCCCACAAGTACCCCTGCTGTCTTATTGCTTGCATTTGACTGGTGGATTTGGGAGAATTGATGTATATGTATGTTGTGGCTGTCCCCTTTCTTAATGTGTGTTTCCTGCAGTGTTATGACGTCTGCCCCGCCCCTCTTTATTTGTTGTGCAGTCTTTTTCCTCGTTACAGGGGACTCCACCCCCATAACGTTATGAGATAATATCAGCAGTGGTTTCATTAGTTTGATTTCTCCCCTTGCATCTTGTGTCCCTTCTCGGTTCCATGCCCTTTATTTTTGTTTACGTCTGTCTTTGTGGTTCCTCCCCATCCCCCTCTCCACTTCCGTCCCCACCCTCCCTTCCGCGGGCCCCCCTTTTTCCGGGTAGGTCTCTGTAAACAAGCATGCCTCCTTATCGGGTGGAGAGCGCCCCATATTTCTTCCCGGACCCTTGTGGTTTCGTCAACCATCTGAAGAACCAAGCAGTGCCTCGCTCCTTCCCGTTTCAGGCCCCCCTTAGTCTGTGCAATGTCCTCTTTTTATTCCCTCATTCCCAGCCAAGCGCCCCCATTTCCTGTGTTCTGTTTCGGGTAGGCAGGTCAGTCTCCTTTCCCCTCTCCTTTTCTTTCCCTCTGGGGGCCTTTCAATTTAGATCCCTTCCTTCCCTGCGTGGTGGACCATTCCCATGTTTCTTTGTTGTAATGCCCCCCTTCTTTGTCCCCTAGGGTCCTCCTCTCCATCTTCCAAGCCCAGAATTGCCAACCCCTCCGCACAGGTAGTGGCTCTTTGTTGTTTCCCTTCCCATGGAAATGTCAGGCCGAAGGGTAAGGTCCTTTTTATACGGAATTATTTTCCCTGATAAGAAGCTTGTTACTGGGCCCATCAACCTTCTCTTTTGTAGTGTGGTGGCGGCGAGGTCCTGAAAGAGGCTCACCTGGGAGCCATTGATCGTAATCTTAGGTTGATCCCTGGCTGCTCCGAGTATCCTCTTTTACTTCATACACTGGCAATGCAGCTAAGACATCCCTAGGTCTGACCCCTTCGCCACTTCTCTTGGGGCCCACCCTGTGAATCCTTTCGATGCATATCTCCTATGGGGTTAGATCCGCCATGAGTCGTGCAAAGCATTGCTGGGCTATAATTTTCAGGTCTGTGCTTGGGTTTGATTCTGCCATGCCTTTTATTCTTATGTTAGACCGTCTGGAGCAGTTCTCCAAGTCTTCAGCCTGGATTTCCAGATTCTGCGTGGCGACTGCAATCTGTTCCAGAAGTTCTTCTTTCTGCTGTTCCTCCTTGACCATTTCAGCCGGGCCTTGCTCCGTCAAGTCCACTCTGTTACCTAGGGAGTTGATTTCTTCTCTGACCTCCTTTAGTGAGCTTTCTATGTCTTCCTTTAGGTCCGTCATTTTTTCCTGGAAGGAGGCGGTCATTCTCTCCTCCATCCCCTTCAGACAGCGCATAAGGTCGTCTTTACTGAGGGCCATAGCTTCCTGTGTGGCACGAAGGGACTCCCCTCCTTCTTGCTGCTTGCCCTGGGTTCTCTGTGTTGGCTCCTCTGTGAGCCTGGCCCAGCACTTCTCTATTTGGCCCCCTCTTATGGTCTTCCTTCCAACCTGCGCTGTTGTGGTTGCCTTACCCTTCTTTCCGGTCATCAGCATGCCCCCCAGAGCCTGTTGTTCACTTTTGCCCTTTGCTAGTGTTCAGCTGCACTCGGTGTCAGTGTCTGCTTCTCTCTCCTTTCCAGAGTGGGGGATCACTTGCCTCTACAGAGAACGTCTCCTTTACTCACTGGGGCAGTGGTATTCCCCTATCTGCACCAGGAGTGCCTCCTCTGCTTTGCCCCCTGTTCTTCCCGCTTCTGCAGGTGCCGTGATCAGGAGTCCCTACGGGAGGGAGGAGGAGCCGCAGGCCGGCCCCCGGAGGGACTGCGTTGCTCCGTTCCTTTCTGAGCCGTTTTTCCATCCCCGCCGCAATTGGGTCTTTGCAGGGACCCAGCTATTATGCTGCCTCTTCTATTGTGGTGGTGAGGGACAGTTCCCCACCACAGGGAACAGCTTTTGTATTATGCGGGAGGCCGCGTGTATGTCGGCGGGAGCCGGTGTCTCCTGTAGCGTTCTTGTGCTGTGTGTTTTAATTATTGGAGGGCCGTATTCTCTCCGCTCCTTCTGAAATCCCCCAGCCCCTCCGCAGCAGCTGCTGTGCGGTCTCCAGCGACTCCCCCCGCTCCTCCCTGCCTCCCAGCGCGGCTCTCATCATCTTTACTCCTGATCCCAGCGGTCTGCCTCTTCTGGAGTTCTCCAGCCTCTCGGTGCATTCAGGGGCCATGCGCCCTCCCTGCGACCCTGGGGGGGGCCACTTACTCCACCGCTCCTGATGGGGTGCGGTCGGGAGTGCCTTCCTTTATCCTGGGGGCCTATGGCGTTCTGGCGGCTCCGTTGTCTCTGCCGCTCCCTCCCCTGATGCCTAGCTTCACGCCCGATGCGACACAGCGTGGGCAACCTGTTTCTGCTGGAGGCTGTCCACTCCTCTCTCCAGGGCTTATACTTGATTTTGCCACTCATCTGAGGCAGGGGCTTCCTTTCCAAGAGATCTGTTAATGCGTTGCGCTGCTTTACGCTTGTAATGCACAGCTTTGCTTTCTCCTCCTTTGAAGGCCTGGCCTGGAGCTCATTCAAGTGTTTCTTCACTGTCTGCCGGCCATTTTGTGCTGCCACAAGATTTTCTTAAAGTAAAGAAGCAAAGATATGTACCCATAATGTCCAGTAGCTCAATGGGTCTGTAATTATTACCCACATTTCTATCACCCTTTTTGAATGTGGGTAAAATATGATGTCTTCCAGGACAAAGGTATTTTCCTTTGTCTTAGCACTTCACTAAACAATCTAAATATTCTATCCGTCCCATAAATAAGGGGATGATTTCATAGTCCGGTTTGTTAATCCATCAGGACCTGCTGCTCTATAAGTATTACTCTTACTTATACGTTCCATTATAATCTCCCCAATTATACCATTTAGCTCTATACATTACATCTGCACACTTTTTCTTGAATTTTACCTATATTAACCATGTTGGAGAAATGAGAAATCCATTTTCTTTCAGCTATTACCGATAATTGGAGTGCATCCTGCATTTCTCCATTTCTATTGATTAATCCCCAGAAGTCTTTTTACCAACAATTTCAACATAGTCTCACTATCACGCTGAGCTAAAATGGACCTATGGTTCTTTAAGCCAGTTTTGATATTGTTGGATGGCTTTCTTTTTCTTTAAGTTCTCCGCCCCACTGGCCTGAGACCAGGTGCGTAAGACTCGCCTCAGGTTCCTATTTCTGGTTTGGCTTGTTTATCAAAAACATGTAACCTATTTCAGGTTCACTTACCCCCAATGTTATTGGCTAGCCCTATTCCATTACACGTGTTTCTATAGAAGAAATTTGGAAAGGTATCTGAGATAGTAAATCCCACTTCACTTTCGGGTAGGTTTTCATATAAATGTACCATGTTTTGATTAAGCAGTTGCACGAGGGGGAAGTGGCCAGCAACAGAGTGATGCAGACGTGAGCCTGCAGAGCTCGGCGGCTGGCCCAACATTATCCTGTGGACATCCTGTCCAAAACAAACATTTTCTGATGAACGCAAAGCAGAAGTGAAGGAGGACCGGATTGGCGCCTCAGAATTAACAGATTGACACTGATGCGAGAAGGGAAGCCGAAATTGCGAGTCGACCTCCTTGATGGTGTCGGCCTTCTTGCAGAGGGCACATTGAGTGGCATGCCGTGGCTTTAGAAAAGGTGTGCGAGACGGAGGAAGGCATCTGACAGCTGGGGAATCTGGACGGAATCGAGCGGGGGAGCCCTCTCCTGCGCGCAACTCTGAGAATAACACTGGGACTCCCATACTGCACCGCAGAGCAGCGGGCAGGCAGGTGAGGCTGCTACAGACAGACCAATAGCTCTGCAGAATACACGTGGCATGCAGCATAGACAAGGAGCTGCGAGAGAACCCCTCGTTAGATGGAACCATTGAGACAAGGAGAAGGCATGGAGTGTGTGCACTGGGCATAACAGGTCGAACACTGAAGATGCACTGCCCATATCACCAGCAGGAGCAGTGAAGGAAGGTCGCCCTGGAGCCACCCTTGCACTTTGGACCACAGTGGTGATGGTTTAGACTGCAAATAAGTAAAGGGAAGAAGTTTGAAATAGGCCTCAGGCGGTACATATTGGAATGACGCTGCAAAGACGTATCTGGTCAAGTAGACGTATCGATGCCATTGGAAATAAATGCCTAGAGCCGAGCTTGAGATTACATCCCTGTGGGGGAGCGATGGTGAAGGGGCAACAAAGAATGGAGGCATATGTAGGGGTAAAACCGAACCAACATAAACAAAATATGGACTGGCTGGAGGACCTGCGCTGGCAGTAGGGGCGGTCACCATGGAAAATCTTTTGGCAGCAATAGCACTCGAGGAAGGCGTTGGAGAGCAAAATCCAGGCAGAGGTTGTAGATGTTTCCTTGGTGCCAGCAGACTTGAAGGTCAACAAAAGAGTGTCTGAGGCGGAACAATTGGTCAGTGGTCTAGAAGACGCGCTGGCACTACTACAGAATCAGGTTAAACGCTTAGTGGGAGCTATGAGAGTTCGCAAAGACAGAGAGGAGGATGCAGAGGGCTACTCTCGAAGGTGTAATATCTGGTGGGGTGCCTGAAAGAGAAAACAATTGCACAGAATTATGATAGTATGGCTACACCCCCGACCACAGCTACATCGACCCTTGAGGATTAATACTGATGGAGCAGATGGACTGGGTGGTTATACCACACGATTCAAGGATGGCCCACAGCATGAGCATGCTGCAATTGAGCGAGAATAGCTTATACTTCAGGAGCAATCTGGGGGAGCTGGAGGTTGAGGGGGTATGGGAGGGAGGAGTGTGGGGGCGATTAAGGGGAGTTATGTTCTTCGACAGTAGATGTTTCTGGAAGAAAAGGTATGTGAGGGGAGGGTGGTTGGTAGTTGGGGAGGATGGGGCATTTTATGGTTGAGTTTCGTACAACAGTTCGATCACATGAAGGTACAAGACACTTTAATTCATAGCACTTGCATGATGATTTATCAGGGCAGGGGAGTAGATCCTATCGAGCCAAGTAGGACTCTGAGCCTAGCACACGTTTTAGGAGGATCTGATGGTGATTAAGATAGGGACATGGAATTTCCGGGGCTTCAAGGTATAGAACTTCTTGCAACAACATGATGTTCAGGTGGCACTGTTAAAAGAAACCCACTTAACAGGGACAGACCTGGAAGAGGCTCGTGGGAAATGGGGTGGCATATTGGTAGGATCTACATACTCGTCAAATGCCAAGGGGTTCTGATTTGGATAGATGGAAAGGTCATGATGCACATTGAAACAACTAAAGGGGCCTTGGAGGTACGGGCCCTCATGGTAACAGGGAGACTGGATCGACAAAGCCTCTGCACCCAACGTAGACAACAAGGAATACTTCCAGTCGGCATTAACATTATCAGGGGGGGGGGAATAAGACATTTTTATTCGGGGCAGGGTTTTTAATTGTTATTTGGAGCCGGCCCTTGGCCGGTCTATTACAGGTAACATACCTAAGTTAAAGTCGGCAAGGTCATTCAATAAAGTGGTGTCTGAGTTGGACTTGGTGGAATTCTGGAGAGGATCACAGGGATGATGGGGAATACGCCTTTTATTCACCAGTTCCCAGGTCGTACTCCAGATTAGACTATCTATTTGTGGGCAGGGAATACACACATAATAAGGTGTCAGAACATGCCCTGTTAGTGACAATTTACAGGGGAATCACCAACCGAATGGCTATACCGACATGGAGACAGAGTGGATTCACTGCAGGGTGTGGTATTCTGAACCACGATACGGGAGGAAATAATTGCTTTCTTTCAGAATAATGAAGGGTCGGTGGCTGAGGTGGGAACCATGTGGGAAGCCCTCAAAGTGATGATAAGAGGGGTCTGCATTTCCAAGGCAATGGGGGTGCGGAGAAGTAACGTTGTAATCCTTAAAGAAAGGAGATCTATATAAGGAAGGAAAGCCTTTGCCAGTCTAACAGTGGAGACAGTCATATGCTACGTCATGTGTTCCTTTCTGGGATATGCACGGTTGGTAAAGAGGCTGTCAGACTTATGGGAAGAGACTCTAGAGGAACCAGAGATTAACCCTTTGTTTCAGCAGATCGATTTGGGTGGGAGCAAAGGAGTTATATCTAAAATGTACAGGGGAATTGGTGAGCAGAAACTGAGACATGAGGTAAGGATCAAAGTAAAGTGGGAGAAGGGACATGGGGTATGAGATTTCGGATGAAGGGTGGACTCGCATATGGGAGCAGATCAAAAAGGTATTTAGGTATGCAAGGTTTTGCACAGAGTATGATGACTCCATAGGATTAACCCTCAAATCCCCCACTGCTGTCCTAGATGCGGGTGAGCTTCGGCAGGTGTCTTGCATATGACGTGGGATTGTCCAATCATCAAAACATACTGGGCTGAGATAATAGTAAAATTAACTCCTGGACACACAGCACATATGAATGTACCCCAGAGATCAGTCTATGGGGACTGATACCTGGAGGGAAACCAGCAAAAATGAGAAAGAAAATGGTGAAATTCCTGTTAATACTGGCCAAGCAACACATTGCAATATCATGGAAATGCCCTGGAGGCGCCTCGTGCAATCTTGGACTGGGGATGCGCAAGGCAGATGGCAGAAGCAGAGGTTCTGTGTAGAGTGAGAGAATCAGGGAGGACAAGGTGGGTGGGCACTGGATTGAGAACAAATGATCAAGAGTTGATGACTACACCAGACTTATGCCCACCCTAAATTGGATGGCTTATGAGAAAAGAGGACTCGTGTTTGTTGGGAGTGTTGTGGGAGGGTATGAAGTGAAAGGGAATCACATGTTTGGTACTCTACTTGAGAAATGCTGTGTTCATACTGTGGTCCTGATACCGACTGGAATGCTCATTCAGGCTGTACACAAATGTGATATTGAAGACTTGTTTTGTACGATGGTTAAGAATTCAGAAAATAGTTGCACTGAATACGAATTCCATTTTATGTAAGTACCATCGGTATTCATCTGAAGATTATTTTTTTTTTGTTTCATTTTCCCAGGTATTATCTTTAACATGTTATTAAATGTAGCTGAAATAAAGTAAATATAAGTGTACCATGGGACGGTTACAGCGCTTAAAAACAGAAAAACTAGGTTAATTACATGGCAAGGCAAGCAACACTGCCTCTTCATTTAAAAATACAGTGGCTGTAATTGATTAAATTGTGATTCTGTTATAACAGAGAATGATTAAACTTCGAATTGAACAACTAAGGGAGGATGCTGTTCTTTAAGAATGTAAACTAAAAATGGAGATGTGTTTTACATTAGCTATGAATCCTGTATGTTTTATTTTATACTTATTCTCTTCCTCTAGCCAAATGTGTTAATTTTCAGAAAATGGGACAATTTATTGGTTTATGTAACTTCATTGTACAACTTTATTACTAAGCTTTGGTACTCTACATTTTATTTTTTTTAGTCCCCGCTGCCTGGATTCCAGTATCTTTCGGCCTTCAATGCCACTGTCCACAGCAAAAACGAAATCAGCTGAAGCTTGTACTGATCCTGCAGGCCCTGCTGCTAGTGTTGCACAAACACACATACCTCAGTCCCACCAAGCTAAAATACCATTCCCCCTGAGTACCTACTCCACAAAAGAACGCACATGCTCAGAATCACCAATCACCGAAGCTCCTCAGCGACATACAGAAAACGTAGCTACTCTTGATACACATTCTGAAGGTAAATGCAAAATGTATGTTCATATTTGTATTGTAATACATTGATGCAGTGTATTATGACTGTTTCAACTAGTTGGCATTACAGCTATCCGTTTCATTCTCTGTTTTTGGTAGATTTACTATTTCTTTGAATTCTTCACTACAGAAATACCAATGTTAGATAATGTCCTGCAGGGGTAACAGCAACACTGTTTCCAAAACGCCTGGAGGCGCTAACAGATAGCTAGAAGCATTCATCAGATGTGAAGGTCACTGGATGAACACCCAAATAAATCAATCTGTGAGATCAAAATCGGAGACTGAAAGTTCCACTCTGGAATACTGGTGCAAGACCCTGACTATTTTATACATTCCATGACCCGATTTCCCTGACTTCCCTGACTTCTTCCTGATGAGTCCTTCTATAAGGCCCCTTGCGAAACACGATTACTGATTGTGCCCTTGAGAATACATTTGGTCACCCAGTGTTCTGGTGCCCCAAGACACAGTTTCCATGTGCAGTTCTTCTCGCACTGTGAGCTCCACTCTTTGGTGGCTGCTTTTGTTGATTTTTGTCTGGTACCATCTGCTCAATGGTGCTTGCAGGAAACTCCTGTGAAAATCCATTACCGAGTCCAACAGCCAGACCTTGTTCCGGCTATATTGAGTTGTATATATTTGTTCCCATGTTTGGTCACGGCTACTGGATGCCAAGGGGAGCGATGACTACAGTAGCCAAAACCATATATGACCCGTTTATAAATGGTGTCTGGATTCATGGTCCAAATACATACTTCAGGGAGCAAGATCTGCCAGAAGCCTGCTTGAATGCGGCAGGCAACACAAGTGATCAGGTGGCTGCCGAATGTCTTCAACCCTGTGATTGATAGATGATTTTTCCCTATGCCTCCAATTCTCTATTTAGCCAGAGAGTATTAAACTTTTCCAAATCTTCCTGCCTCTACTCTTCAACCTTTACAACTTATCCAGAACAGGACTGCAAGACTTGTCCTTGGCCTCAAGCCCAGGGATTGTATCTGCCCAGCTCTGAAATCTCTTCATTGGCTCCCCGTGGCTGCAAAGATCAACTTCAAGACCCTCTGCATCATACACAAAGCTTTCTGGGGCCTGGGACCGCTCTACCTCCATCTTCTTTGCTTCTAAAACATCTTCCTTCTTGAGCTCTCCACCCATCCACCTCCAACTCTCTGAGGATCAGACGCTTCTCCAGCAGTGAGTTTGGGGAAGATCTGTCTCCTCGGTTCGGGCCTCACTCTGGAACAGCCTCCCTGCCTAACTTGAGCAGAACCACCACCGATTCCGGTAGCAACTCAAGACCTTACTTTTCGCTTATGCTTTCACTCTTCCTCTTCCCCTGCTGATACACCTGCCTGCTCCACGCACTGGTCACCCTCTGAACTCTGGCCCAAGCTCCTGCATGTCAAGTTGCCATCGCACTGCCTTCGGGCTCCCCAGCACTTAAGGGTCTGTATCTGCAACCTTACAGTCCCTTCTCTCTGCACTTATGAGACACCCGCTGGCTGTTGAGTTACCTGCATGTTACCCCCCGCCCCCGCATGTCCCTGGCACTTCTCCTCTTCCTTGCACTTGCTTAATCTGAATGACACATGGCCTACTAAGATCGGTATTTTGTCCTCCCTTTGTTTCCCCCTGCTTGTCTTGTCACGCCTATAAACACTTGTGTACAGGCCTGTTATAAATGCCACATACCATATATCAAACGTATAGACTGGTCCCAAAGTACAGAAGAAGACACCTACCCAAAGAGGAATTTCTAAGGAAGCTTTGCTGTTGCCAAGCATTATTCCACAAACTGTTCTGGTGGTCAATCCCAGCCTGGTATCAAGACACTGGACTTTAAACAATCATAGGGAACTGAGGAACTGGAAATCCCTTTCTGTGACCAGTTGGGGCAGGCAAGTGCCAGGAAAACCTTTGTGCACGGTCCATGCGCTGACCCTGTTTGAATAAGCGGAAGGACTGAACACAGGCATACGACGGGCAAGAAGGTTCCGATTGCTGCTGAAGACAGACAGGTTAATTACAACAAAGAATAGATACCTAATGTCGAGATTGCAACAATTGTATCTCCTCCTTGAACTTTATTAGACAGTCTACATCACCTGGTCCAAAGGTGTGCCTTTTGAGCAGCTCACCTGCACCAAACCCCAGCGTCCAAAGTTCTTCTCTTTGGCACAAAGTGGTTGCACAGCAGTCTGTACTGCTTGTACAACCTCTTGATTGCCACTGAACTTCTGCTGCAAGACTGGAAAACAGGAACCAGCATTAACTTTCTCTCTGGAAACACCCAATGAATGAATGCCAGCAGTTTGAAATTACCAGCGATATCGAACCACAAGCTTTGTATATCTGTAATGTCTTGCAGAAAGATTCTACAGTGTTTCAGTAACAAAAACCTATCTTTAACATTGGGCCATTGTGGACCACTCCGATTGAGGACCAGTATCCCGCTCAACTTATGTAGTATATTTGTTCGATTCATTCCTAGGAGAAACTGAATCCTATAGAAAGCCTAAGGTACCTCTAGGAAACTTCACACTTGAATCCTAAAGGGCCCAATTGACCGTAACAAGTAATGTTAAGTCCAAATATTGCTTTTTTTGTTTTTTTTACTTTTATTTATTCAGCTTGGTAGTACAGGTACAGGTGAGTAACAGAGCATATAGAATCAAAACAACGCAAACGTTACAGATTCATATAGTGAGTACAGAAAATCATCATATGCACATGGGAGATACATAGAAGGTCAGTACAAGGCCGGGTGGAAGACCAATCAAGAACCAACTGGGGATGAGCGAGAAGAAAGAGCTGGGGATGTAGGATCTGAATCGGTGTCAGGGGGGGACATAAATGAGCGAAACGGTCTGGAGCTCTCTAGGTCTGGAGCGGGCGGGCTGTTGTATCGCCCAGGACTCTTCGGTGTCGGAAGCCCACGTAACTGCCCTGAGCCACTGTGCGTGAGTAGGGGTGGTAGGCCGAAGCCAGCAAAGTAGAATTGCATGCACAGCTAGCAGCATACAGAGGCCAGCTAGTTTCCTGGAGTCACGGTGGAGCTCTGGGAAGTCGTGGAATAGGCACTTCATTGGGGATGGGGAGATAGGGTATTCAAGGATGGACGATACGGTGGAACACATTGCACTCCAGAATTGAGTGAGACAGGGACAAGACCAGATCATGTGGATATAATCAGCGTCGTCATAGCCACATCTAGGGCACCTAGGGGTGGAGTCATTCGAGATGCGATGTAGCCTAGTCTGGGTGTAGTGGTACCTGTGGAGTAACTTAAATTGAATTAATTTGAATCGGGAGTTGAAGGAGACCCCTTGGATACGTGCGCACATATGGGTCCAACGATCATCGGTCATTTCCAGGCCGAGATCAGCCTCCCAGGAGCGCTTTAGTTTGGAGAATGCAGGGGGCGATCTGGTTTGGACCAAGGTGTATAGCCTGGAAATGTTGCCCCTCATAGGGGAAGGTGAGGACAGTTCAGTGATTGCAGGCTCATCAGGTGGCAGTGCTGGGAAGCACGTGTACTTGTGTTTGAGGACTCTACGGAGGGATGAATATTGAAGCCAAACGGAGGGTCTCCGCCTAAGGGACAGTGGAAGGTCAGGCCATTCTATGAAATTACCACGTTCGAATATGTCACGGAGCAATTCATATCCCGCCTCAGCCCATGTGCGAACAACCGAGGGAGGGACTTGTGGGACCTC
Organism: Ambystoma mexicanum; assembly: GCF_040938575.1. NCBI lineage: Eukaryota > Metazoa > Chordata > Amphibia > Caudata > Ambystomatidae > Ambystoma > Ambystoma mexicanum. Next base: position 185,704,405 of record NC_090926.1, read on the forward strand.
CGGGAGAAAATTCCAGATTGGAAGGTTACCATGGAAGGGGTGGGCGGTGCCCAATATTTGCCACGTTTTGGATAAGGCCAAGGATGTGCACATCACTGGATCGAGTGAGTCCGATACCACTGGCATGGGTGTTATCACCAGAGATCGGATGTCGCGGTCACTGACCGATAGCTTTTCCAGTCTGACATGGGGAGGGGGGTCTGATATGTTAAACCAATGTGCAATGTGTTGAAGTTGTGCCGCCAGCCAGTACTTGAAGTCAGGTGCCCCAAAGCCGCCAACCTCCATCGGGACGGCAAAGGTCTTGAGCTTAAGGCGGACCGCAACCGAGTGCCAGAGGAAGGTATTAAGGGTACGTGTCAATGCCTGAAAGAAGTCGGTTCCCGGCCACTGCGGGACATTAGTGAATCTGTACAAAAGTTGGGGGGAGTACTACCATCTTCAGTACTCCTATCCTGCCTGCCAGTGAAATCGGAAGTTTGTTCCAGCCCTGTATTTTTATCATAAGGTTTGTAAATTATGCTTGATAATTCTCTTCCAAGACCTGTTCAGTGTGTCGTGCCACCACTATGCCTAGATAAGTAAAGTCAGACTGGGCCCATGTGAATCCCAGGGTATCGGGAGGGGGGAGTGTGCTGGGAGTGAGCGGAAAAAGGGTTGATTTAGACCAGTTCACCGTGAGACCAGAGATACGACCAAAGAGAACAATATCTTCTAGTATTGGGACCAGGTTAATTTTGGGGGAGCGAATGAAGAGGAGAGCATCATCAGCATATAGGGAGACTATATCCGAGGAACCGGCGGTACATAGGCCCCTATGTGCATGGTATTGGGGAAGCATGTCCGCAAATGGCTCCATTGCCACAGCGAAGATTAAAGGAGAGAAGGGGCAGCCCTGTCTAGTACCCCTAGCTATATGGAAGAGGGGGGAGCAACAGTCCTCAGTGCGGACTCTGGCAACGGGGTTGGAATAAAGTAGCCTGACCCAGGAGACAAAGGAGGGGCCGAATTTGCATTTGTCGAGTACCCGCCAGAGATACCTCCAAGAGACTGAGTCAAAAGCTTTCTGCATATCAAGTGTCGCGGCCACCGCGTGGACACCTGGGTTCACTCTACTTATAATGTTGAAAAGGCGCCTCAAATTCAAGGAGGTGGAGCGTCCCCGAATAAACCCCGCCTGGTCTGGGTGAATGATATGTGGCATGAAGGGGACAAGTCGTAAAGCGAGTAATTTTGCATAAATCTTGACGTCACAATTGATTAATGAGAGTGGGCGGTAAGAGCCGCACTGAGTGGGGGGTTTGCCAGGTTTTAGTAGGACGGTTATGGTGGCTTCGCGGAGCGAGGGGGGGGGGGGGGACTGGCCCACCTCCACCGACTCCTCCCAGAGAGCAACCAGACGAGGGAGTAAGAGTGATTTGAAGTGCTTATAGAACTCGACAGGTATACCGTCCGATCCTGGGGATTTGCCTGATGAGAGGGAGTCTATGGCCTCCGAGAACTCCTCGGGGGTGAATGGGCTCTCGAGAGATCCGATGGTGTTGGGGGATAGGCGTTGATTTCTGATGTAGTGGTGTTGTCCGCGTGAGCATATAGGGATTGATAGAAGGAGAGGAATTTGGTATTGATTTTACCAGGTGAAGTGGCCAGGGTCCCGTCAGGTCTCAACTCCAGGAATGGGTGGGGCACCAAACTCACGGCGGCTAAGTCTAGTCAGGAGACGGCTTGGGCGTTCACCCTGACCATATTTCCTCGCAAGCCCCGGGTTATCAAGAAACCTCAGCTCGCGGTCCGCAAGCGCGCGGAAGGCATCCAACTCCGTGCCGATTAACGCAAGGATTTCAGGGGTTTGGTCTAGTGTATATTGGGCCTCTAATGTGGACAATGTGGCCTCGCTCTCGCCGATTTCCCTACGGATAGTTTTGAGGATACCGTTTTCCTTGGAAAGGGCAATGCCTCTGATGTAGGCCTTGAAAGACTCCCAGAGGGTGACCTGTGAAGACACAGAGTTGGTATTGATCTCGAAGAACTCCTTGATTGCCGACTCTATCTCCGATCTGAATACCGGATCGAGGAGGGAGAGTGGTTTCATTCTCCAGTGTCTGGTTCGGTCACGGTCTGGGCCCCAGCACAGGGTGATGGTCACTGGCGAGTGGTCAGAGAGAGTCCTGGGTAGGATCGCCAAGCCTGATGCACTCCTTATGAGTATATCAGACACTAGCCATCTGTCAATCCGGGAAAAGGAATCGTGTACCGAGGAATAAAAGGAGTAAGAGCGGGAGTCGGGATAGAGGAGCCTCCATGCATCAATCAGGGCCAACCGGGGAAGGGAGGAGAGTGTAGTATATGCAGCTCTAGAGAGTTGACGGGGTCGGGAACCAGATCCGTCAAGGTCCACATCGAATATCGTATTAAAATTGCCTCCCCAGAGAATCGGTACCAACGGGAAGCCATCTAGGAGAGTCGTAAGGTGTGTATAAAATTCGGGGTCGTCGATGTTGGGACCGTAGATATTTAGCAGGACCACTTCCCTATTCTGCAGGGTACCATGGAGTAACACGTATCTGCCCAGGGGGTCAATTGACGTAGCTATGAGGTTGAATCTAAGGCTCCTGTGAATAAGGGTCATAACCCCACGGCTCTGGGTAGAGTAGGTGGTAAAATACCTTTGAGGACCCCATGTTTTAGCAAACTTTTCACAATACTCAGTGCATGCATGTGTCTCCTGAAGGAACATGACTTTAGTCCCATGTCGCTCGGCCTGGAGCTGTAGTAGTCTCATTTTCTTGTAGTTTCCCAGCCCCCGTACGTTCCAGCTCATGAATGTCAAAGTTTCTTCACTCAACACTCCCGAGGTAGTCATAGAGGAATACAGGTGGATGGAGAAGTGCCCCCCATGGTCGGTGCCCAGTGCGGTCGGATCTGTAACGCCATCGGGTCCATGGTGCTCTGAACTCTACCTTTTCTGCGAATACCAAGCCTTTTTTTAACGTATAACCCCATTCCCCCCACCCCCTCCCACATCCCTCCCCCAAACAGAGGGATGAACACCCCATAGCCAAACGACCAAATCCAAAACAATGGCATCAACGCCTGGGGGGCCTGCGAACTGGCCTGGCGGCGATGCTCCGAACCATGAGGCAATTTTAGGATAAACATGATGCCCGATAATGATATCAAGTCCCACCCGGGGGTGGTCCCGCGGGGGGGGGTGGAGGGGAGGTGCGGGCATGGTCACCAGATACTGAACCAATGTAACGAGATTGTAAGAAGTAAATTCCCGATCAACTGGATCGAGATGATGTATGGGCTCAGCCACAGATACTGAGAAGGTGTCATAATGACAAAGGAGCACCGGGAGGGGGAAGCAGACCCAGATAGGGCCCAGAAGCGGGCGAGGGAGCCCAGCACGAGGCCAGACAGCCCAGCAGGAGACTGTCGACTGTACGTCGCAGGTGTCCGGAGAGGCCACAACGGTGCACAATCGGCTAATGGGCTATAGTTGTCCAGTAGGGTCTCCCATTGAGAGGTGATCGCCCGCAACGTCAACCTATCAACCAATATAATAGTGGTGGAGAAATGACGTTAAAAGGAGTGTAGTTCGAAAGACAGACAACATTGGGACCAAGGGGCTTCCCCGGGATTCCCGGGCAATCAAGAGAGCAGGGGATGCATGTGGCGAGTAACTGGGACGCATCAATGGGGAGCAGTCCGCACCATCGACCGCCCAACAGCTTGACCACATTGTGGTATGTCATTGAGCCAGTAGACAAACAACATAGAGAAAAAGCAAAGACCTTAACATTATATGTTACAGATGTGGCCAAGTCGGGACGGATGGCGACTCTCTCGGTCTATGACGCTCTGTAGGTGCCACAAACTGGTAATGATGGCATGTTACAAGTCTAGATAAGTTCTGGAACAGGCCCCAACGGCATCCACTCAACAATTAGTCTATGTTGTGGTAAGCCTATGTCTCAGTGTGTGATCTGATGCAATAAGGGATAAGACATTAACAGTGCATGTTGCGAGTACGGTTCAGCCGGGGAAGTGCTCATCTATGAACCTGGAGGCCTCCTCAGGTAGCGTGAAAAAATACACTCTGTTTGCATGCTCGATTCGCAGTTTGGCGGGATGTAGCATAGCATATTTAACCTGGAACTCGCGCAGTCTCCTCTTCACCGCAAGGAAGGTCTTGCGCTCACGCTGGACCGCCACCGAAATGTCCGGATATAGGTGGATCCTGGCTGCGCCCAGGAGAAGGTCTCCCTTGATTCTCGCCGCCCTGAGGAGGGCATCGCGGTCGCGAAAATTTAGGACTCTGGCTATAATAGGCCGTGGTGGGGAGCCAGGTGTGGGCTTCGCTGTGAGTGCACGGTGGGCTCTCTCGATTGCAAACTGTGGGGAGAGTTTTCGGGAGTCCAGAAGTCGGAGTAGCATGCCCTCCACGTAGTCCTCCATAGGTTCTTGTATACCATCCTCCGGTAACCCGATAATGCAGAGGTTGTTGCGCCTCGAGCGAGACTCGAGGTCCTCGTTTTTCTTCTCTACCTCAGTAACGCGGGCGGATAGCGTGGAGACCTCCGCACGGAGGGAACCCAGGCCGTCCTCGGCGGTGCTAACCCGCGTCTCGATCTCGGTCACACGACCATCAGTTCTTTCCATATGTGCCTTAATAGAGGATATTGTGCCGTTCATGTCATCCAGTTTGCTATGGATTGTGGTGAACCCCTCCCGGATGTATTCCATCATTTTCTGGGAATCGGATGGTTCCAGCTCTGGTGAAGTGGATGGTTCCTGTGCAGATGCCTCTGCCCCAAGGCCCCCCGAGGGCTTTGTAGACATATTGATGGAGGATTGTTTCTTGCCAGTTCGCGTCGTCATGATGCCGATGAGAGATGAGCTTAAGTCCAGAAGACCAGACAGGGGAGTGGAGAGGGCACCAAGGGAAGGCGCCCGGATTGTGTCGGGCAGCGTGAGCGTGAGGCCGGGGCCGAACACCAGGACAGAATGTGGCGACTCAGTTCCAGATGGGGGGACCGGTCAATGCTGGACTGCAGATCCCGGATCAAAAGGCCCCCCCCCCGGCCAGCTAATGTGTGTGGAAGCCAGTGAACAGCAAGTGGCCCCAGGGCCCAAGAAGCAATGTCCAGCAGGAGAGTCCGGAGGAGCCGGAGACTTGGGTGCTGGTGTAGTGAAGTAGTAGAGGGGTATATCACTGTATGAGGCAGTAAGGTGGTCGGCACTCAGTCTGGTAGGCGGAGGTCGTCAAGGGCAGGTGGGGGGGGCCCGGAGCCCTGGATCAGTGGCGCGGGCAGCGCAGGAAGCCAGCAGCCACAGCGCACCCAGGCGCAGCAGATGGTCCAGCCGATGGGTGGCTCGGCAAGGGTAGACGCCTCAGGTTGTCCCCGAACCAATTTATAAGGCAGGTGAGCCACCAACCACAGCCAAAAGGTCCAGGGGGGAACGGGGTACAGGGCCCCAGCGGGGATCTCTCGTTGGCGTTACAATGGAGTTGGTGGGTGCCGTGGCCGGGGGAAGGACCCGCCGGGGGTAGACCTTGAGCTGGCATGCCAGTGCCAGAGGGTGTCAGGGGAGAGAGAATGGAGTCGCCGTGACCAGCCAGTCTCGCGCGTAGCGCCCGCAACCAGCCACGAGGGCAGGGGTCCAGTGTAGGTAGTGGGACACTACAGAACCCACCGTGTATCGGGGGGGGGGCTCAAGCGCCACCCAAGGCTTCCGGGATTGAGGAGGCGCAGGTCCGGGTCAGCTGCCAGTGAGGCGAATGCAGAGGAGGTCGGGGCCCGGGACAAGTCACCGCCCGGAGCCGGATCAATGTAGGCTCCATCGTAGACAGCACGCCGCCCAGGATGGGGCAGCGGAGCGGGACGCTCTGGATTCAGCGAAGGTCCCAGCCCACAAGACGGAGGGAGAGGCTGCAGCGTAGGCCAGCCGCTCTCATGTAAGGCGGGAGAGGGCGGTCGCGCAGGACGAGTAGAGCGCCCCTCCCCCACAGCAGGCTGAAAGCCACGGGACACAGGCGCGATCACCCGGAACCAAGAGCGGGGCCAGAGAAGCACCCGCTCCCGTCCCGCACGCGATGGGCTGTAGCTCCGCATCAGGAGCGGCTCAGTGGGCGGCGTTCGAGCAGCAGACGCCCAGCCCCACCAGCAGTCCTAATAATAGGCCGGTTGTTCGTGTCGCAGAGGCAAACAGGAGAATTTCAGCAAGAAGGTGCCTCACGGAACGGAGCAGAGCATCAGGCGGCCATCTTCTCTGAGCGCAACAGCGCCCCCCAAGTCCAAATATTGCTTTTAAATACTTCCCGCACCCACATAATTTAACATTCAGCAACTTGTTTACTTTACTTGATGAAAAATTGTATTTTCATAATCCCTCGATGTGGGTAATACTTTATTTTAAGTACTATTGTTTTACCATACTTGGCTGGGCAACTGCACTCCAGCACATAAAAGCCTAGAGGACCTTGTCTTTCTCGTCCCTTTCACCGGTATAGTACCGCGCCTCACCTAGGGCATTTCCCCGAGCATAATCTCGGCCTCCCCTACCCAGGTGATCCTCCTTTGCTTGTCCACCCCCAGGGTTGGGATCTGAGAGTGCCAGCCCTCCCCTGGCCACCTGAATAAGGGATTCCAGAGGCTTACTTGGGAGAATACCCTCAGGTTTCTCACAAACCCAATGGCTACCAAAAAGGTACACTGAGCTACCAATGCAGTAAATCAGCCTGCGCCAGTGGTGAAGCAGAAACTAATGTACAGTTGCCACAGGTCTACTGTCTAAAACTAATGTATAGTGATATAATCACCCTAGCTCCATAATAAGGTGCTTTAAAATTGGAATTGCCAATTTGACTGAAAAACCTTTACTGTGTGGCCCAGTTGACTGAATTTGGACTGTATGAAATGATCGTACAACCAAAAATTCAGTCAACTTGGCCATACGGTTCCATTGTAGCGAAAAAGGGCAATGGGAGTTGTGGGGCTGTCTCCCCCCCCCCCCCTTGCTCGCTATGATGGGAACGGGGTATGTGGGGGTGTCCCCGGCTTCCGAGACATTGGAAGCGGGGGACTTTTAAAAAGAAAAGAAGGAAATAAAAACTGAGTAAGGGACCCTGCTGCGTCAGTTGTGACCAGCGTTGCAGGTACCGGAGGGTTGGGATGTATTTGAGGGGTTTGGAGGAGGGCAGGGATTGCTATGATTTTGCATGCAGCAAAGTTGGGTTTGCAGTGAAATTGACTATGGTCCATTCCGCCGCAAACAATTATGCCACGGTCAAATCATACCAATCCTTAAAATCACCACTATCTCAGGAGCCTAATGGGTAACCATGGCACCATATCATATTACTGAGTCAAAAAGGGTTACCCTGGCAGGAGGACTTTCAGTTGATGCTCCTCTGACCACCAAAACTAGGTCAGTGATCCAAAAAGGGGAAAAAGCAAAATTTAAGGGGACCCTAAAACAGATCTACAGAATTCCCCAAAATGAAGTTATTTCTGAATAAGCGCATTGTCTGCAAAGACGCGTATTATTTGTTCAGTATTAAACCACATGACTCCGTTTATTCACATGTTATGACTTCCTATGTGTGCAATGGACTGCATGATCCTTGTGAACAGGGGCACAAATAAACCTCCATCTTTGGCTGTTTTGCGAATGGGAAGGACATCAGACAACCCACTGTTCCCTCTCTTTCGCCCTTGCTTTTAAGTGGCTTGCCTGAATTATAATTCTAATCTGCAGACCAGGCTCACATTTCTGAAGCACTTTGACCATAAAAGACCATTTCACGTGGTCCGATGCCTTTCCGCATCTAATGTTAGGAGTAGAGCAGATCCTGTTGATTTTTGAAGTTTTGTCAATTTTTGGGAAGAATTCTTCTAATATTTTCAAAGGTGTTTCATTGTTTTGCAAAGGCTGATTTGATTGGTATAGGTAAGGTAAGGCAGTACCCCTACAACCTGTTCGCAAGAGTATGTTTTTGCTTTCAAGTTGACGAGAGTGATTAGGGGATATGAGGAGCTAAGTTGCAGGCCTTTGCCTGGTTTGACTAAATGCGTTATATTGGACATTTCAATTGAATCTGAAATTCTGCAATTAATCCTAAAGACATTATTTCGGCTGTTTAAGTATGTGGGCATTAGCGGTGAGAATGTCTTATAAAATATATCGCTGAGTACCGCCCGAGCACTGGCTTTTATTTGGATTCAGATTTGCTTTCGCCATATTGACTTCCTCTTTTAGTAATAGGCTGTTTTAAAGTTCTGATTGTTCTGCAGAAAGTATAGGACCTGATTAATTGGAAATATATCTTCCATGGGCCTCCTCATTGCAGATCGCTGATGTATACAGATCTTGTACAAATCATAGTGCTCTGATTCTTGAAGCTAGGTCCGCGCTCAATAAATACCATAATAATAATAATTATAATAATAATTTCGGAGGCTTGTGGATCTGCTTAGAATCACATGCTTTGCATAGGCCGACATGTAGTGGTAGGTATTGCATGACTTGTTTTCGAAGTTCGAAAAGGGACATCGACTGGGTGTGTGTTTAATACTATCCCTAGTTGACGTATACTGTACCTGTGGTCCTTCACACGTCGAGGTCCCTCAGATTGTTTTTTTGCGCCATAGTGGCCGGTCACTTTATGCGGAGCTCGTTGCGTTACTACTTATTCTTTGCTATAATCCTAACTTTTTAATTGCTATTCCGTCTTCAACTGACGCTTCTTCGAAGAAAACCTACATCTCGAAGGAAGCCATCGCCAGCAGAATATCTACATCTCGAAGGAAGCCATCGCCAGCAGAAAATTTCTGCAAACTTCTTGCCTAATGGCTGCGGCCTACTACAGGCTTCGGCCTTACAGTGGGGGTTTCGACATTCTTACATTTTCTTTAGAGACTGCCTTTTCCCACTTTCTTTTACACTTGTCTAGCTGCCTTAATATTCATTTACCATCATGGAAAGGACTCACTTTAGATTCTGTCCATCCTTCAACAAAATGTTCTGGTGGAAAGACATCCGTCTGCAACCACTGTCCTCCCTGTGATCGCCCTGAAGAGCATTGCGCGTCATACAGCCTCTTTGGCCCTAAGACGCTCAAGGAACGATGCACGAAATGATGGGCGGTCTACGCCATGCAGGCCAAATCCATGTTTCTCATAAGCAATGATGCCTAGTAAGACTAACAATAAGACATTGACGGCTCCTTTTTGGAAGCTGATGACATAGTAGAGTAGTCGATGGACTCCTGCTTGTCCGTCCCCAGCCCCACAAAGCAAGCTGAATGCTCTGCTACGGGGAAATCTTCTGGCGACCGGGACACTCGCTCGCATGCACAAGGGGGTACGCATCATAAGCACACAACCCCACGTCAATCTTCGAAATCCGTTGAAAAAGGATCTAGCAGCAACAACGATCATTCAAGCTCCCCTCGTGGCATTCTGGTCTGCTTCCTTCTACCTTCCTGCACTGTGCAAGCTCCTCCAGCGAGGACTAGACTATTGCTTCCTGAGTCTCTATTCATTTTCTGCACTTCATTGACCAATGAGCAATTGGCTCATTATGGTTCCTGGGAGTACTCTTCATGGCTCCTCACCTTCTCCTCGTCTCAGTACTTTTAATTTGCATGTTCTCCTGAGAGTTAATGTAGTTCATCTTTGTCTCAGTACTTCGACCCTTGATCTCCCTTGGGTCGATTGTACTCTTCATAGTTCCAGAACTGTTATACTGTTAATACTATGGGCGTGAGACCGTACATGAGGAGATAGGGTAAAGGAGGGTTATGTGAAGGGAACCGGATGTTATACCACGTTATCCTCTAATAGCTGTCCCTATTCGCATAGGTGAGATCCCACCCATGTGATCCCTCTTGCTGAGTACCTCTCCCAGGTGGACTATCGGTTAGCGGCCTCATCTCCCTGGCCACGTGAGAAGGCCCCCCCGAAACCCCAGTGGAGAAGGGACGACATATAAAGATTTCTCACAATAGTACACTTCTGGGAGTACAAAAACACATGCTGCAGCTGCAGAAATCAAGCATGTGAGTATAATACTGATTCAGTGTGGCAAGTTCCTTTTCTTCTTTCTGACAGTATGCATATGACTCAAATTGGCATCTCTAACTTACACTAGACCTGCGTGAAGAGTATAAGGCATACTTCTCTTAGATCAATGTTATTTTCTCATTTCCATTTAGATTTACTTACAATCACATTTCAGTCTGCATTCTTACTAGGCCATCATTTACTTCAACAATGCAATGCAGAATTGTAATAGTAAAATATCAAGAGAAACGCAGCAAAACACAATATATTACAGCTTGTCTCATAATTATAAGACACGTACCTCAATTATGCAGTCATTCCTGTAGGTATGTATTGTCACAGATGGCACAGAAAACAGAGTCTCAGGGACGGTTCAAGGGTTTTAATTAAATTCCTTGTGGGTCCTATGGCCGCCCGCACCTCTCACTTTCCCACAAACCTCCTTCATAATCCAGGTGTCCGTAGCCTCTGGTTAGTTCTACCATTTTGTTCCCTGGTGTCGCGTTATACTAAAGGTGTTCTCGCTGAAAGCAAGCTCACCAACTTCCTTAGGGACTTCCTAACTTTCCCAATTCTCACCACAGGTTAATGTTCTAATGGGGAAAGTTAGTGTTTGTGCCTTGCAGCTGCTCTGTAGGATTTACCTGGTCCCACTCACTTCCACCTTTGCCTTTCCCTTCTCTACCTGGTCCTCCCCACCAATTTACTGTCCCTACGAGGTTTCACTCCTCTCTCCTGCTCTTATGATGTTAATTTTCTCCCTCTTCGTACTCTACTCCCACGCTACTACTCCTCCTCCTTTCACTACTACTGCCACTCCACCCCTTGCACTGCCACTCCACCCCTTGCACTGCCACTCCACCCCTTGCACTGCCACTCCACCCCTTGCACTGCCACTCCACCCCCTGCACTGCCACTCCACCCCCTGCACTGCCACTCCACCCCCTGCACTGCCACTCCACCCCCTGCACTGCCACTCCACCCCCTGCACTGCCACTCCACCCCCTGCACTGCCACTCCACCTCCCGCACTACCATTCCACCTCTTGCTCTACCACTCCCTGCACACTACTATTCAGTAATCCTCACCTTACACTGTCCTTTCTATACACACATCTCACAAATACGCACTCTACTACTACAGATCCACTAACGTTTCTAAGCCAATGCCTCACCTGCTCCAAAACTACTCTCCACAGCTCCCTCCCTCCTTCCTCCTGCTGATCTCTTGGTCGCTGTCTACCACCTTCTTTGACCTCTCCTGATTCAACTCTATTTCTTTTTCTTTCCCCTGGCTCATACACCCCTCACCTATGCTGATGAGGGTTGGTGCCCTGCCTCTAACCAATTTTTTGTTTATCTCTTTCTCTCCCGGTTCTGTATGTGCAAAGAAATGCTTAAAGGCAAGTCTTATCCCAGCCCATTTTCTCAGCGTGATATTGCTGCCTGGTAGATTTGGAGGAGAAGGCAAGTTGATGGTAAAGTTCTTTTCCGGTGTTGCGTTAGCTGGGAACTCTAGGCTAAGTCTCGAAAACCTTCCGACGAAAATCAAAGGTGGTCTAGTTGGTGATCTCTCTTTTTTGTTTTTTTTGTTTCGTTATTTTCATTGCAGGACTACCGGCAGCCTTTGCTGGCCCTGTTTATTGCATGACTGATCCGGGCGGTCATGTCACATCTCTAAGCTGCTTTGCGGTGGCAGTTGGCGTCTTTCTCAACAACCGTTCCTCAATGATGATAGGGTCCCTGCGACACGAAAGCTATGTTCAGGCAGGCGATTGCTTCTGTTTCTTCCATCTGCTCTCCTCATTTCTCAGTCTTGACTTTCTCTCGCTTATAAGCATCTGAAATAGTAAAAAACACTGGCGAGCAGAGGCAAGGTTGGAGACCTGGTTCTGCACAGAAGCATGCTTGCACAAGGGAGGATTTTTGCTGCCCTTTCCCTTAGGGCCAGGGTTAGTTCTGGAGTCTCTCTTTCACTTCCCATGGACTGGGAGGGGGGTGCTTAACCCCTGTGGACAAGGTTACGTTTCAACCTTGTCATTCCATGGAGTATCCAAACAGTGTCTTTCTTCAGGTATGCATCTGGTTGGGCAGATAGGAAGTCAAAGTTCTCCTGCAAAGTTATGTTATCTTGCATTTGTATAGCACCTACTGCCATATGTTATGGCACCAAAGCACCTTTTGCCTGTCAGTGATGTAAGGAGAAGTATGATAGAACATTCAGTAGTGGTAGAGAGGAACAAAGTCTAGTGGATATTTGAGATGAGGGTGATTTATAGATAAGATGCTCAGGAAGGCATTGGAAGGAAAAGTGGAGGAGCTGTGTATACAATTGAACAAAATTGTGTCATGGGGCTCAACTGTATGCTTTGCAGAGTGTTTTCCGCGCTAGGTTATGTTGAAGCCGTGCCCAAGAAAAGACAGACTCCAAAACCTTCTACTTACTGCCTTCCAAAGGGCACTCAACAAACATATTGAAGGGGTTGCATGTTAGAAATCTGAATGTGCCAAGTTTGACAAAAGCTCCCTGAAAAGCGGGCAAAACCACCTTGATTCTTTTTTTTCTTTCTTGGGCTTCATATTTATGTCATGGTTACCAAAATGTTTTTTTTTTTTTTTTTATTTTAATAACGAAGCCCTAGGTTTGTACTTCTGCGCATGATGCTTAAGGACACAAACCCTGTCCATTGCTCTGCAGTGGTCAGACTTTGAGCCTTCCACAGTGTCATGTTGAGCCAAGGCATGTTGAAGCCGTGTCCAAGAAGACACAGCAGCACCGCCCTTCTACTTCTACAGAGTGTTGCGTGGTAGGTCAGAAACAGGAGACTTGCAAAGAGGCAACTACCTTTATTTGTACACCAAAACCCTGCGCTGCCCCTATGTTAAGATTCAACTCTATAAAGGAAAGGATATCAAAAAGGGTGTTCGCCAAGATGTCTGTCAAAAATGTAGTCCTCTGTCCAGAAACCTATCCTAACTTTTAGTCTCTGTCACTACCACTGGTAACAAAACAGAACAAATCCATCATTAAATACACTGGGACTCTTGATCCTTACCATGGACTGGTGGCTAGTTTCTATTTTGGTGCTTCTTTCATGGGGCTCTGTGGCACGGTTGCACAGGTTTAACTGACCTCCGTGCAGCCCCTGCGGCTAAGGGCCCCTAGGCAAAGGGCGGCGCCTAGTGTCTGCAGGTGTGCGCAGGGGAAGCAGGCTACTAGCAGTCAACCAGATGGGATTGGCCCGGGTTAGGTATTGAACCTCACTCTACCCTGCTAACCTGTCCATATAGCAGACTTGGGTTTTTTCTCCTTTTTTAAATTGCATTGTGGAAGTATTTAAAATTGCTTTCTGAAACCTAGGCCTTTTCCCCCAATATTCAGGACTCTCAAACTCAGGTGGGTTTTTCTCCTGTTTTTAAATTGCATTGTGAAAGACATAAATTTCTAAGTGGCGGTCACCTTGTCCACCTGTCAACTTGTCTCGTCTGCTTGCACCCTGCCCTGTATCCTTCCCTAGTGTTCTCCCCTCCCTACTCTCTTCCTTCTTGCTCCACTCCCTACCTACTCTATGGTGCTCTCTATATCTCCTATCTTTTCTAACTGCTTCTCTATTGCCTATCCTGCTCTCCTCACTAAATCTGGTATGAAGAAGTTTAAAAGGACATCCTGGTCTCCAACCCAGGCCTCCCTATTGCTGACACATATACCAGTGCCTCCTCCAGGCAAACTTTCAATGACATCCTTTTTGTCGTTCCCTCGGCAGACCTGTGGACTCTACATATGATCTCTGTGCACTCTCCTTTCTCTTCTTCTCCCATTAATCGTGGCACCCGATGGGAGGCCCTCTTGGCCTCCTTCCACTCCTCTAAGGTCATCATTAATGTTTATTTGAATGGTACCGTCTTGGTCCAAGGCCCTCATGCCAACCTCCTCCTCTTTGATAGACGCTTCATGCGCCTCATCAATTTCCTTTTTTCTCCTGCTGTCCCCTCTCCTCGCTCCATGGCTTCCTTGCCTCGCCCTGCTGGCTCCATCTTGGCTACCTTGCCCTCTCCTCCTTCCTCTTCTGCCCCCCCTCGGGCTCCTTCTACACATCCGCAGGGTGTACCTCTGATTTGTACCGCTCCCTGGAAGTCTTTCAAGGACAGCAACCTTCTCCATATTGCCACTCTAAACTCTCACTCAGCTGTCAAATACTCCTCTGACATCTGCCGCATTCTGGAACATGCCTCGATGTCCTCGGTCTCATCGAGACATGGTTCACGGCTAACTCTGTCACGAGCTTTGACACTCTCCTCCCTGATGGCTACAAGGTCTTCCCCACTCCCAGATCCAACCGTGCCGGAGGCGGTGTATCCCTGATCTTCCCTGAGTGAATTCCTACCTCTGTCATTCCTACGCAGGCCTACTCCTCTTTTGAATGACTCATCTCCAGTCTCTCTCTCTCTCTCTCTCTCTCTCTCTCTCTCTCTCTCTCTCTCTCTCTCTCTCTCTCTCTCTCTCTCTCTCTCTCTCTCTCTGCCACTCTCTCCCTCTGCCACTCTCTCCCTCTGCCTCTCTCCCTCTGCCTCTCTCCCTCTGCCTCTCACTCTCTCTCTCCCTCTGCCACTCTCTCTCTCCCTCTGCCACTCTCTCACTCTCTCTCTGCCACTCTCTCACTCTCTCTCTGCCACTCTCTCTCTCTCTCTCTCTCTCTCTGCCACTCTCTCACTCTCTCTCTCTCTGCCACTCTCTCACTCTCACTCTCTGCCACTCCCTCATTGTAGATACCATCTATCTGCCACAAGGTCAGATCTCCTCTTCCCTCCTGGTCTCGACCACTCAACTCCTCCTTCTTGGAGACTTTAACATCCACCTGGATGCTTCCTGTCCTTCCTCTGGACTCTTTCACGACCTCTGCGACTCTCTCTCACTCTCCCCCCCGGCCCGACTCACTCTGCAGGGCACACGCTGGATGTTCTGATCTCTTCAGACCTTCCCCTTTCTATCCCCCTCACCACTCCTCTCCTAGAGCGATTTACTTTCTCCTTTCCTCCCAGCTCACCCTCTCTACCCCTCAGGCCAAACCAACTCCAGCACTGCCACCCACCTTTTCGGTTATCCGACCCATGAAGCGTGTGTCAGTTGAGGTTTTCGCTGCTACTTTCTCACCCTCTCCTCCCCCTTTGGCTGACTCACACCCTGACGCAACCCTTTCCATGCTCCACCCTGCTTTATCTGATACTCTCGATGTTCTTGCCCCTGTCATGAGGATCCGCTTGAAGCCCAAAGCCCAGTGCAAATCCTGGTACGACTCGGACATCGTCACCCTCAAACGCAAGTACAGGATGTCCAAGAGGAAATGGCATGCTTCTGGTACATCCTCTGATAGACTGGCCTGCCGCATGCTCCAAGGGCAATGTCCGCACCAAGAAGAGAGCCCACATCCAAGCCCGTGTCTCTGCGGCATCTAACAACTCTGCCGAACTCTTTAAAATCTGCGAGAAGCTGGCCAATCCTGCAGGTCTCTACCTCTCCTGTTCCCTCCCAGGCCCTCTGCATGGCCCTGGATTCTCATTTCATCTCTGAACTCAGGACATCCTGTCCTCTCTCTCTTCCTCTCCCCCTCCTCCCCCTCCTCCCTCTACTCCCTGCTCTTCCTCTGGTCCTTCTGCGGCCACCTCTCCTCCCTCCTTCTCTGTCTTTCCCTTGTTTTCCTCAGACAAGTTTTCCAGACTAGTCCGATCTATGAAAGTCTCATCAAAACAGGTTCACCCCTGTTCCTCCAAAACCACATTGACACCCTGGCCCCTGCTCTGGCTGATTTCTGCAACCACTCCTTCGCCACTGGAGACTTCCCCTCTCCCCTGAAGCACTCCCTTGTGCACCCTCTTCTTTAAAAACCCTCTATCAACGCTTCCTGCCTGGCTAACTATCACCCAATCTCCATCACTCCTTTCTTTGGCAAACTCCTGGAAAAGCTGGCCATCTCCCAGCTTAACCTTCACACTGAATCTATTGGTTGTTTCCATGACCATCAGTCTGGCTTCAGAGCTGCCAGAAACACGGAAACTGCTCTCTTGAACATCTGCCAAGACCTTCTCTCCAAGCTCAATTCCAACACCCCCTGTGTCCTCATCTTACTTGATCTCTCTTCTGCCTTTGACATGGTCAACCATGCAATCCTGCTCAACCGTCTGCGTGGTAACCTGAGCATCGCCGAACAGACCCTGGCTTGGCTGACCTCCTTCCTCGTCGATCGACCCTCTCAGGTCCAACTTGGGTCCTTCTTCTCCTCTATCTCTACCTGTGGTGTTCCCCAGGGGTCTAACCTCTCTCCCTGGCTGTTCAACCAGTACCTGGCACTTCTTGCCCACCGCATTGCCGCTCTCTGCCCCAACTTTCAGTGATATGTGGATGACACTCAGCTCGTTTTCAGGCTCCCTTCAGCCACCTCTTCTCCTTCTCTCATCTCTGACTGACTGCTATCCAAGAGTGGTGTGCTGCCAATGACCTCTGCCTTAATGCCAGTAAGACTGAGATTCTCCTCATCGGCACACCTGCTCCCTCCTTTCCTGTCACTCTGGCCGCCCTCTCTTGGCCCTCTTTCTGTTCCCACCTGTGAGGCTAAAAACCTCTGTCATCTTCGACTGCACACTTTCCTTCTCTCCTGACATCTCTGACGTCTCTAAGAAGTCACACTACCAGCTGCACCTCCTCAGAGGTATTATTCTTTTCCTTTCCTTCCCCCAGAAGCTCACTGTCTCCAGAGCTCTGGTTCGCTCTAGGCTGGACTACTGCAGCAGCCTCTTTCTAAATCTGCCTGCCTCTACTCTCTGCCCTCTGCAATTCATCCAAAACAGCGAGACTTGTCCTTGGCCTCAAGCCCAGGGATCGTATCGTTCCAGGACTGAAATCTCTGCACTGGCTCCCGGTGGCTGTCAGGATTAAGTTCAAAACCCTCTGCATTGTCCAGAAGGCCTCCTGGGGCCTGGGACCTCAATACCTTCAACTCTCTCTTAATAAATATCTTCCCTCAAGCTCTTCGCTCATCCACCGCCAACTCCCTCAGGGTCAGTTGCTTCTCCAAACAACAAGTTGGTGGTAGATATCTTTCCTCTGCTGGGGCCTCCCTCTGGAACAGCCTCCCTGCCTCTCTGAAATTTGAGGAGAACCATCTCCGGTTCCGGAAGCACCTCAAGACCTTCCTCTTTGCTTCTGCTTTCTCTCCTTCTCTCCCCTGCTGATCTCCTGGCTGAATCTGAAACTGCACTGGTTACCTGTCTACCCTCTGATCTCTGGCCCAGGTCCCCTCCCCGCCACTTGCACACCTGCACTGCCCACCTGGCAACCCTTGCACTCGGGGCCTGTTCTGTATCCCCACAGCCCTACTAGCACTTGACACCTGATGTCTGCACTGATGCACTTGCCACCTGGTGGCCGCACTTTCATTTATTGTCGTTATTTTTCTTACTGTTAACCTATGTACTGCACTGTCCCTTCCCCCCTGCACTTTTCCCCTTCACCCCCTCCCCTGCACTCGCGATCCCAATGTCACCTGGCCTAGTAGGATCGCTGTCTCTGTCCTCCCTCTGTTTCCCTTCCCTCGCCTCGTCGCGCCTTGAAACACTTGTGTATAGGCGCTTTATAAATGCCATATCATATCGTATTCCAAAATCTTTCAACCTGGGGTATGGTTTCTCACAACCGTTATGGGCTCTTGCTTCTCTCCCATCTTGGGGTTTGGTTAAAGTTAAGGAGAATCCTCAGAAATGTGCTAATTGCTCACTACCTTAGAGATACCCCCCCCCTCTTAACCCCTCCCCACCACCTTTGCTGGGTTTTGAGGACTTTAATTCTTTACCTGGAGAGAGGGAGACCCTTTTTCACACTCTCCCATTAACACTTTCTTTTGGTTGTGGAGTCTGACAAACTGCATAGGCATCATCTTTTGCATTGTACCACAAGGCACCTTCAGTGCAGTGGCACGGGGAAGTCTTTCAGATTTCCCAAAGTTTTAAATACCTTCTCTTGGATAAACTATTGTTTCCAAGAGCAGCAAAATGAAATTGACTTTACTTAAATTTGTAACTTTCTAGACCTAGTACACACTATCTTACAATAGGGTGCTGGAGGGGGTTACTTAGTATCCCCTTAGTCTAGTTTCTCATGTAACGTTTTATGTTACCTTTTCTACAATTAATGGCTAGTGGCAGTTTACTTTTAACTACCGTGGTGTGCTTTTACCGCGGGCTGCGGTCGCAGCTGCAGTAAAGCATCCAAGGGTGCCATTTTTGTCAAAATGGCCCAGTCTTATTTTTTCGCCATTTCTTTGTGGAAAGGTCCTTCTTGAGACTTACTCTGTGCTCCAAACCTGGTTTGGTCCCTTTGTTCGTTTTGTCTTTGGCGGGATTCACAAGTGAAGCCCGCCTCTGGATCCAGTATGTGTCAGGATTCGAGGTAGGAATCGTTTATTATCATTTCCCAGAACTTAGGGTGTGGTAAAAAGACTTGCGCATCATTCAGCATTTTGCCGGTCCAAATCACGTTTGTCTGTTGCCCTTTCTAAAAATGACTCATGTTCCAGCAAAAGTAACAAGAATACGAGCAGACTACAACTACCGCTCCGTGGTTGCTGGAAGTTGCCATGGAAACGGTGGTGTCCATTAAAACCTGATCGGCGCTACGCTTCTGTACAGGAAACGGGGAAAAGTAATCATGTAACACAGCTTTTAAAAGTCCTGCCCGCTCTAAGCTTGTTGCTTCTGAATCTAGTCAAGTGGGCTTTTTTGCACTACTACGTATCAAGTTGCCAACCTTGTTCTGTTTTCCTCGACCTGCCTTTGCTTTTCCCTTGTTGGCTTTGTTTAACTATCTTATCCTTGCCTTGTGTGCGAACCCACCATGTCCTTACTTTTGCTGCCTTCATTCCTGCTGACTCGGACTGCCTCTTGGATTGCCTTGCACATTCCTTTGTCTCTATCTGCGCTCAATCTCCTGCTGACCTGGACCGCCTATTGGACTGCATTGCCTACTCCTTTTACCTGTCCTTCGCCCAATCTCCTCTTGATCCGGAACGTCCAACGGATTGATGCTTCTTATTTTTCTTCCGTTTGCCCTGCTTCTGGCGGACCCTGAAATTCATCTTCCGGCTACCTTCGTCACCACTCAACATCGCCAGTAAGCCAGCTCAACTACTGGTTGTAACCTGTCCCAGCGTGCTCTACTCATCGGCTGCTTTCCATCGACGCCTCTACAAACAAACTATTCTCTAGTTCAATATACACACGGGCTAGAGACTGCCTTTGTGTGCTATCAAAGTTAGGCATACTCGTGCCGTCGGGAATAGGATTGTGTGGAGTACTAATTAGGCGTCCTTGTGCAGTCGGATTAGGGATTGGATTACAAGATTGTGACACTAAGGAACATTGACTTTAGAACACTATGGTTTCACCACGGTAAGCCTGGTTACTATAACTACCCTTTCTGTCAATTTCACTCTTCTATAGCTAATCCTCTTGTATGTATATTTCAGTCTACCATCAGATACCGTTCATTCTGTGTGCCTGCATTTGAAGTTTGGTTCATGTACACAGTCCTTATATCGGCACAGGTCCGTTTTGACTTATTGGAGTCTGAGGTATTGTCAGGTTCGTTTGCAATTAAGTAACCTTGTACCTTGCATTCCTTTGCAGCCATCACTGTCTCGTTTGGATCCCATCTTTCAATTAATATATCCCTACGCATGTTTATTCATTCAGAGAGGTACATTAGTGCAAAGAACTCTACTTCTACACTACGGGGGTCAAAGGTCTGACGGAGAGTTCTGACAGTATGTCTGGTGGGGGCAGGAAGTAAGGGAGGTGCCCAAAACTCCCTGTGCTTAATCCCCTTGGTTACAGGAATGCAGCCAAAAGCGATTGGCCAGCTGGCTGTCCGGCAAGGACAGCCAGCCTGCTGTTTGACTGGCAGCTAGTTTGGAATGAATGAGAGAAACCTGCATAAAAGGCAAGGCTTTTTGGCTTGGAAGGCAGAGTCGATCACTGGATGAAGGAATCCGAAGAAGAACTTGGTTTGCCCGGTGAAGCCCTGCTGCTGTGCTGAAGCTCTGAATTCACCTTGAGTAGAGAAGCCCTGCAAGGACGACATCTCCCATTGAGTTGGTGGATCCAATCAACTCCAAAGTAAGCCTGTCTGGACATCCTCTCGAAGCCAGTTGTATTTCCACTGCTGCTGCTGGAACCGAAGAGCCAGGGAGAGGAACACTAGATTGTGTGCACTGCTTTTAAGTTGGCCAAGAGCTGCAGGAAGATCCTCCTGACTCCCAGGATGCAGGACTGACCGATCCTGAGCCACCTCAACAGAGTGCTGGACCCCAAATGCAAGGAAAGCCCAACTCAGCAGCCAAGAACCACGGTGGTGCTATTTGCTGAGACGCGAGAAGTTGAAACGCAAAGTGCCACTGAATAGAAGTTGGTCCTTTTCTGTCGTGGATCGTCCCATTGCAGTGCAGGAGTCCTCTAGACGTACTCCCTCTTGTCCCCATGACCGAGGCCCAGGAACAAAGGATCTGCAGAGCTGCACAGGAACAGAAGCCAGCTGGAACCATTTCTTCTAACCAAAGGTACTGTACAGTCGAAGAGAACTTACCTGTTGTTGTGTAACCTCACTTGTTCTCAGTTGAGACTTGTTTCGGTTGCTTCTGTAGAGTTGCTAACAGCTTCTTTACCGCAGAAGCCTTATCAGCTTGTGGCCCTACTTTGATTTCTTCTTTTCTACAAAGACTTCTAAAACATTGTACAGGACTTTTACCTAACTGTAAGAAATGCTTCAGCTCACCTAGACTTTTGCCCAACTGACTTTGGCCTGGCTCCTTGAATGACTCTTCTTCCCTCTGGCTTTGTGTTTGGTCTTGCTTCCAGGAAGGGGTTAACTTACTTTGCATTGGAAGTTTCCAAAAGTACTTACCTGCTTCAGAATATTTGTGAGAGCTCTTGTTTTGTACTAATAACCATTTTTCTTTGACGTGCTCCTAAGTATTGTTCTAAATGCAACAGTGATATATTAATGTCCACAGTGTCCTACCTATTTAAGTCACCCGAGGGTGTAGATGTCATGCCTGCTAGATTGGCTCCATCTCCACCTGCACGTATTATCTCCAGGAGGATGCATGCTCTATGCCCTAAACAGCGTTTTGCAAAGAGAATAGCTGCCAGACCTTTCTATTCATGTTATAAAATCTCTGGCGGGTTTTCATGAAGACAACATTAGGGTCTGGTATGATGTAAATTTGTTTTCTGATGTTTTGCACATTACTTGACCTTGTCACATGTCAGGGGGCGTGATTGTGTCCATTTAAGCACCCCGGTCACAGGAGCCCGGTGCTTCTGATTGAGTTTCCAGTCTAAGCTCTGTTGCTCCATGTTACGTCGTAGAGCAGCAATTCCGCCTTTCATCGTTTCCTGAAGGAGTTGCCGTTATTCCGGCTTTGTCATCATTACTTCTCGAGCAGACACCTCTTGCTCGTTAATCTCAGCATTCCGCGCCCGTGATACTTAGTTTAAACTCTGCAGATGAAGCACGGAGCAGCTGTGTGCCTTTCATCTATCAGCTGAGCTTGGCACTTCCAGCTCCAGCATTCCACAACCGCCTGGGTCCGCAGCTGTTTTCCTTTCATCTTTCCTAAGCTGCGTTGGTAAAGAGCCCATGGTTGCCAGCATTCCATGGGAACGTAGGTTTCCTTCTCTCTACCTGCAGCTGGCTTTTCTCAGTTTCCGAACGGGCATTTAAGACTTTGAGCTGTCAGTCTTCCGCAGCTGACTTCTATGGATGTTTTCAGTATTTGGCGTTTGCTATACAGCTACAGCATCTGATTACATGTACAGTTCTCTTCTCCACTTACATCTCGCGATATATGGACTTACTCCTACCTGACCTAGCATAATTTCAGGTACAATTCTGCAGGATTGTAGTTCTTTGTACCATGCTGGGTGTACGCATGTTATAGCCTTAGTTACTATTAGGTCTGCAATCTGATATCTCCACACGCCTTAAAGGGATACTTATTTCTTTTGACATTTGAGGATTTTGGTGTTGGCTACTATTGGATATATCTATTATGGACTTCTCTATGTGCACAGGATTCTAAGACACTTTGCAGCTAATTAGTGCACCAACCTGACACTGGTGCGTCCCTCTTGCCATTCGGGTTTAGTCTCTTACTAACCCTTCCTTCCCTGCTCGTTTTTTCCTGGAATTCCTTCTCTTCAAGTACCTGGTCTTTCCATGCTAAGGTAGGAGCTTTTATATTGACTGTTCACATAGTGGTGGGGTGGCTTTGGTCAGCATTTATACTGAGTCCATTCATCTTCTTTAGGAAGGGGAGCCATCTGAAAAGAATCTACAACACCACATGTCCAGCTATCTCTGTAATGGGGATCGCGACACCCTTTCCAGTTATCCACTGCACCAGTATTAGGCTCCACTACGCTGGTGGGGTGTATCATTGGGAAGATCTCCAGTCATCGAGAAGAACATCCCACTAGGCACTACTACTAAACAAGGACTTTGAAATCCCGGTAAGTCACCTTATTTTATCTTGCATCTGAGTATTTTGTGTGCCTGGTGTAACAGTAGGAAGTGTCTGTGTGCCATCCCAAGTGGGTACTTGCTGATTTAGAAACACTAAGAGTGTGTATTTTGGAGTGTATTTGTGTGTTATTATATTGCCCCTTATGAAGAAGGCTTACTCAAACTGTTAAATAAATTAATAATTGTTTAATCAAGAAACCTTGTGTGTAAGAGTTTATTTGAATACTTGTCACTGTGAATCTCTATGTAACTCCCCTACTGCTCACATTGACCCCTCTTGAGATGAGCCTGGCTGTTCAATCACGCTACCAACCTGGTAGTACAGACTTATACCAAAGGTTGGGTTGCTATTGCCAGGAGGTCAAGGTTGTTGTAGTGCACCCAAAGAGTACTGCTCCAAATCTTGTCTAACAGTTACACCGTCTTGGGGTATGGTCTCTTACAAGCCTGCCTTGGGCTCTTGCCTCTCACCCTGCCTTGGGGTTTGGATGGTCTCTCCGCGCCTTGGAGTATGATCAGGCTTTGCCATCCTCTTTTCCCTAGAGCCACTGCTTACCTTTTTGTTTCACTGTGGTGCTCCATGGGAGGATGGGCAGGTTCAGCATGATTGTCGCCAGTTCTTCGCCATCTTCTTGTTCCTCAGCTACTGTCGGAACTTGTGCTTCTCTTCCGTGGGCTTCCTGCAGCGCTTTGGAGTGCGTTCTTCAGTCCACCTGTCATCGCAGGGCTTGGGCTCCGCACTGGTGCTTGTTTCTCCTCCAGCAGATTTGTCAGCATTCTGCAGGCTCTATCTTTGTGGGGGGTAGGGTGGGGACTTCTCACAGCGCTTTCAACCTCAGTTGACCATGTGCTCTCACAGACTCAGAGACCACATCAATCTTCCCTACAGGAGGGTTATAGTTGTATATTTTAAGTCCATATAGCCAACAATGTTACTACTGGATTCTTGAGGGTAGGGAGAGTAACTAATATCCCTTTTTAGGGACCTCCTGTCCTCTGAGGAGGGTTCACCCCATTGGGATCACGCTTACCCTGACCGTAGGGGGTGTTCATCTGAGTGGGCTCGCCTCCGTAGTTCCAAATGAGGCAACCTCCCTTGGGGGAGAGGGAATGAATTCCCTGGATTCATCAGTTGCAAAATCCAAAAGGTAAGTAGTGGAAATTAAATTTTAAAAGCACCTATCACAAATCTAGGAATTACCCCGGGATGATGGAGAGGGGAGAGGGGTTAGAGCCTTGGCTAGAACTCTGTCGATCACAAGATTGTATGACCGCAGAATCCACTCTCTAGCACAGCCCTCGCCAGGGAGTGAACTTTGCTGCCGTACAATTCTTCTGGGCTGAAGGCAACTCCAAAAAAGGTATGTGCACTCAGCCCCTTACTTAGTTTTTCTATGTGAACACCCTTAGGGCACACAGAACCTCTGAACACTTGCTTCATTGATTGGTTCCATCGGGGGGGGGATGTAGGTGCAGTGGCTGAAGCTGGTGTTAGGATTGGGTCTGGCTAGGTGATGTTTACGCTCCCATTTCTGGTTTGGCTCCAACAGACTTGTAACTAGATCTTCCAGACACCTCAACACAGCAGCTATAGTGATTCCCATAAGGAGAACAGTCCATCAGGACTCGGCAAACTAAAGGCAGCTTTCCTGCTCCTAGACATACCCTCTTCGAAGGGATTGTGTCCTCCGACGTATTCCTCATCTTTGATAATACGTTTCCAGCTTGCTGGCCTCGGAAATTTTTTCTGTAGAGGGCGCTGCGCGTCGACGTCCACCAAGTCGATGGCCACCGTATCGGCGCCGACGTCGTCATGCCCATAAATAGCCACGCGCTGCGTCCGTTGCTCACTTCCGTTTTTCCGCGCTTCGTGGGGCCTCGGAACGTCGTTGCTCAGTTCAGTCAGGATAACTACTATATCTACTCGAATAAACCTTCTCGTTCTCGATGGCATCTTCATCGGAACCGACGACGCCGCGATCCGGCTTCAAGAAATGTCGAGACTGCGGTAAAAAAATGTTGATAATGGATCCACACAGGATCTGCTTGTGGTGCTTGGGAACCGAGCACCATTGTTCGGAGTGTGAGGACTGCATGTCCATGACGGCGAAAGCCTTGAAGGAGCGCAAGGGGAAGCTCGAGAGAGGTAAGTCAGTCAAAACCTCCTCGAAGGTTTCTTCGGCTGAGTCGAGGCATTCGTCTCCTCGCCGTCAAACATTCCCATTCTAGATCTCGAAGTAGCTCCCACCATTCGTCGAGATCAAGACACTCAAAAAAGAGACGTCGAAGATCCCCTTCCTCGTCTTCTGTGTCCCCAGAAAGGGTCTCCTGTCCCACTAAACACAGCTCTCAAGCTGAGTGGGAGGAATTCGGAAAGAAAATGTTAAGCGTCTTCGAGAACGCGGCCTAGACCCCCTCGAAGACACCTGAGGGTGATACCCCGGGTGAAAAAAAGTCGCAGCACCCGGCGAAACATTCCAGCTGAGAGCGCCACGAGCCATCGGGTAAGAAGGCACCGTCTTCGACGCCGTCGTTGAAGATTCCTTCGACGCATGGATCGACGCCATCAACGCTGTTGTCGAGGGGTTCCTCGACGCATCAGTCGATCGACTCGACGCCATCGACTCGACGCCATCGTCGACGCCGATGAAAGAGAAGACTAAGGCCACTCCACAGCCAACGGTGATTCCAAGGGCCTCCGGCACGGCGCCGAGACCATCGTCAATGTCCTCGAGTAGAATCCCGATCCTCTCGAGTTCTTCGAAGCCTGTTACATCGGCATCAACATTTGCTCGCCCAATAATGACGAGTTTGGCTCCTTCTGCCTTAGAGATGGGTTTTACACCATTTTCAGAGGTCAGAGTACCCTGGACTATCTTCAATTTATGAAGAGGGGGAAGATTCGGACCAGGAAACGTTTGGATTGCAGAGGACCACACTGCCTATTTCAGAGGATTTCACCTCTGAGGAAAGAAGTCTGAAGGACCTACAGGAGTCGCTACATGAGGCAAGTGGGCTGGACACTTCCCCAGAAGTGGAATTTGTTAAATCAGACCCAGGAGAACATGCCGAAACACCCTATAGAACCCTTATGGCAAGAATTATTGAATTTATGGGTTGGTCTGCTCCTTCACCTGTTTTTCAACAGGATGACCTAACAGACATATTAGACAAAGGTCCACAGGAGGACCCTGTGGTCCCCTTCCATGCAGCCTTACAAAGGAAAAATACATCTAATTGGGAAACTCCTGAAGTTATCCCTGCGGTCAATAAAAGATTGTCAGCCAAGTATAGGGTAGCGGCTGCTGACCCTGAATACTTATCAAAACACCCGACTCCAGAGAGCCTGGTGGTTCAAGCAGCAACTTCATCTAGCAGTAGGACTGCTTACCCTACTGTCCTACAGGATAGAGATGACAAGAGGTACGATTCTATAGCGAAGAAGGTCTTCTCTGCTTGTAGTACGGCGTTGGTCCATCAACGCCACCTGTATGCTCGCCAGGTTCAGTCACACACTATGGGAGTGTGCTTCATCAGCGGCTGACTGCATACCCAAAGGAGAGGAAAAGGAAGCCTTCCTTAACATTATTAAAGATGGCAAAGATGCCATGTGCGAATCACTTCAAACTGGCATCGATTCCGCTGACAGTATCAGCAGGGCCATGGCGGCAAGTACAACAATCCGCAGGCATGCGTGGTTGCGAAAGTCTGGCTTTGCTCCAGATGTACAGGCCAGACTTTTGAATATGCCCTTTGACGGCTCTTTACTATTCGGGAAAAAGGCTGATGACAGTCTGGAAAAGTTGCAGACTTCTAAAGCAGCAGCAAAATCTTTAGGAGCTGCTATCCGCCAAACTCCTTTTTGCCCCTCAGGAACCTCTGGGAGAGGAAAGTCCTTTCGCTATTATTCCGCATTCAGGAAAGGCAGAGGACAGCCGGCTCAAAGAGGCCAAAGGAGATCCACCCGAGATGGATGGGTCAAAAGTACAAAGGCCGCAGCAGCAGCAGATGCCTCTTTACCCTCTGCATCTGCATCAGCCGCCCCCAAACCACTCTGAGGCCTTTACACACAATAAACCTGTAGGGGGCAGGTTAACTCACCATCTGACGGAATGGCAGGCTATAACGTCAGATGCTTGGGCATTGGAGACAGTTGCCCAGGGTTACTGCCTACCCTTTCTACACATTCTTCAGAGTCATCCACTCGGGAACAGCTCTCTAAAAGTTCCAGATCCGCTCCTCTTGCAGGAAATTCTAGACCTGCTAGAGAAAGGTGCCATAGAACCGGTACCTGTAGCGGACAGGAACAAGGGCTGGTACTCCCCCTACTTTCTCATACCAAAGAAGGACGGAGGACTGAGACCCATCCTGGACTGAAGTCACAGATGCGGTTCTTCTCCTTGCGCAAGAACAGCTGTGCTGTGCTTCATATGGATTTGGTTTGAGCAATGCAGGATGTCTGTTGCAACAGTCTTCCGGTTCTTCAATGCACGCTTCTCCTATTCAGACTCTTGGGTCCAGTGGGTGGCATCCAGAATGGCGGTAAAAGTCCTCTTTGATCTGAAAATCCAGACTAGGTGTAAGAGGAGTTTTCCCAAAGTCCAATTTGGAGGTTAAACTATAGTAAGCTATCCAGTGGTTTGTAGATCCCCAACTCTTAGAATCACTCTGTACTTCTCGGGGACCTTTGTAGAGTGGCAGAGCAGTCAGACTTATTTCAAGAGGAGGATGTGAGCTGTAGGAAAGTACAATGAACCCAGTTAGTAATGCACATCAAAGAAGCACTTGCACATACATTTATATTAAAATCTAGATTTATTATATTTACACAAGAGTCACTGTTAAATACTTAGTACAATAAACCAACACACACACTGGTATACTTATCAGTACTTTCAGAAGGCCACTTCTTAGTTGCTGAACGCTTACAATTGTTACTGGAGTTTGACAGGTCTACCGTATTATTGGTAATAACCCTCACCCACAAAGTAATACGGTAGTTGCATTAAGTCTGCATACACGTATAAGATAGGGATTTTTAAGAAGGAAAACAGGTGGTTAGTGTAATACTAGCAGAGCTTCAGGATCTAGAAGCGGTTTCTACACACAGCAAGTCTTTAAGTCCAAAAAGCAAACCCTAGCTAAAAGGCAGTTGAGGCTTGAAGTCTTGAAAAGCAGCAGAAGTCAAAATTTCCTTTGCATACTTTCTAGTCTCTAGGAAAGAAGATACAAGAAGGCTTAACCAACGCTGGAGACCCAGTTAAAGGACATTGGTGGGGGTGGGGCTGGAATCAGCTACCAGGCGGCGCAGACAGAATGGTTGCCAGAATGTCATACACCGTCCCCTGCCCCAGAGTTTTGGGGCATTTTAAGAGTCCACGACCCGTGGAAAAGGGATCGCAGGGCCAGGAACGAGTGGGGCATCATCCGCTCCATTGGTGGGAGCTGGCACCCCCAAGAAGACCGGGAACGGAGCGGTTAAAGTGAGTGCTGCCACTCCAGAGGTTGTCGGCCGCGGTGGGAAGAGTTAACAGCCTCTGTGGCGAGACCTTAGTGTGAAGGAGCAGAGTGAAGCCAGAACCCCCGCAGCCACTATGAGGGGAGGCCAGGCGTGAGAGGTGAGAAGGAGAGGACGACTTGGGACGGTTGTTCCCAGAAACTGCAGGAAGAGGTGGCATCAGCAAAGCCTCGAGGAGGAGGAAGAGCCGGCCGCCGGCACCAGCTCCAGGAGGCAACATGAGTTACGCCCCAGGGGATGGAGTGGGAGGAAAAAGGGTGGTCATCTGCGGAGGACTGTTGAGGCTGCGTGTGCAGAGGTCCCTGTGAAGCCACATCAAGGAGAAGCAGACTGCCCACGGCACCCCCGGCGGGCACTGGAACGGCATTTGAACCACGCCATGGAGGTCTTGAGAGGCGGGGGTTCTCAGGCAGGAGGGCAGCCCCCCCTGGTTGCCTTTGAAGCAGGAGTGCTCCTCTGAAGAGCACCCCCTGCTGGCACCAGGTACCGTTCCCAGTGAAGGATGGATAGAGGAGTTGGTGTGTTGAGGAGAGGCCCAGCATTGAAACAACTCCCTAAGAGAGGTGTGCATAGTGGGAAAGGAGCAAATTAGACCACAAGCCCCCCAGAGGGTTTGTGTTACGCTCACCTGACTCCCACGGAGGCGCTGGCCTGGTTCGCGCTGCTGTGACCTCTTCTAAGGTGATGCGCAGGGTTCGGAAGACGGACTGGACCGGGCCCCCAAATCTGGCTTGCCTGGCTCGCAGAAGTATCCTTCTGTAGGCGAAAATAGGGGATTAACTGTCTGCGAGGTAATGCAATCGGCCTCCCACTTTCCCCTCTCACCCTCCTCGAAACCCTTCTGTGATTTCTCGTAGCGTCTCACCTTAGGGTCTGGAAGGACGAGCTCTCCATTCTGCTTCTGATGCAGGGGCGCGTTGGTATCCAGTTACTTCACTGGATTTTTTCGGATTAGTGAGAACCAAACTTGCTTGGCTTCCGGGTAAGTTTTTTGATAAGAGGTTCCCCTTGTGTCCATGCATTAATGTACTAATGCTAGTGTCTTTTTCCCCATAGGGGCCGGGGTACGAAATGCCGGGGAACAGGCACCGACCCGAGATGAGAGGTGAAATCCTTGTAGAAATCGGGTAAGTCTTTTATGAGCGTTTTTTGGTAATGTCTTTTCATTCGCTCATTAACGCTGATGTCTCTTTTTCCCCTTAGGGGCTGGGGTCCGGAAATGCCAGGATGCGGCGCGGACCCGAAATGAAGAGGGAATGAATCAACAGGTAAGTCTTAACATGGAGATTTAGCTTTCCTTATTCCCTTCTCTCTCTCACCTTTTGTTCTGGTCTTTTTCTCCCTAGGCGCTGGGGCGTGACTGCGAATCCAGATGATCGCTGCTGAACATGGACGCGCCCTGTAAAGGTGAGTGGAATGCGGCGCTGCAGCGATCGACGCGATGAGCTTTTAAATAAAAGTCTTCCTTTTCAGGATTGTCAGCGAGATGTCTCCAGGATGCGGATTTAGCAGGTAAGGACTTTTCCTTCTTCTGTTCTCTTCTTCTCTTCCTTTGCAGGTGATCCAGGATGCTGGCAGGCGTGGCAGAAGTCAGGATGCAGGAGCAGGCACGGTGAGCGTCCAGCTGCTAGATGCAGAACAACGCGAAGCACGTGTGGCTGTTCGGGTGGGGTTTAAATAGCCTTGGAAGAAGTTCCAGGTATGTATCCTTCCTCCAATCAGGTATGCATCCTTCCCCGACCACGCCCGGATGGTAAATTAGTCCCACAGGTAAAGTAGTTCCTTTTAGGCCTCAAGGAGGCCGGGATCCTGCAGCATGGTCTGCATCAGGTAAGTGCACCCAAGCACTCCCATAATGAGCCTGGCGCCATAGGCGCAGGACACTGTCCAAAGGGCCCCTATATGGGGTTGCTGGGTTCTTCCTTGGGGACTGGATGTCCGCTTTCGGGGACGCAGGGCTTGATCCGGCTCCCCGGAAGCTGGCATCATGACAGCTTGCAGGAGCTCATGGACAGTGTGCTTCCCGGGCCACAAAGGTAAGGGGGCTGCCCCCAGCTGAGAATCCAAGGGTGAGTGAGCATTACTGGGACGCCTTGAAAGAGACGTGGCTGGGCTGAGTGGAGCGCTGCAGACAGGCCAACCTGATGGGGGAGGCGCTCTGGGACACTATAGTAGGAAAGAGTCAAGCAGAGGGAGAAGGGTGTAAAACCCCACCCGAACTGCCCCTAGGCGGGCCACGGCAGGAAGAGCTGAGGGACAAAGAGCTGGGTGCCCGCCAGGACTCCGGCCTGAGGGCCTCCACTGAGCACAACCCTCCCAGTGGAGGGGTGAGGAGAGTAAAAGAAACTCTGAGACAGGAAATGGGTGTGGGAATCTGCAGGGGGTGTAGAGACCAGGGCTGGTAACAAGGACAAGGCCAACAAGGAAGGTTGAGAGGCAGACAAGTGACAGACAATGGAGTGTACTAGGCGGAGGAACCACGCCAAGTGGTAAAGGGTTACGCGGCAGAGGACACCTGCGGAAGAGCGAGCAGTGGGACCTCAAGTGGGTGTCGGGACACAGTGATGTGGGGCCAATGACCTGAAGAGAGCTCTCCCAATACCAATACCACAGCCATGTCTGAGTAACAATGGAGAGGGCAAAGGAAGCTACGGGACCCCCAACTCAGCTCTGCAAAGATGGGCACCATCAACGGTGACATCCAAATGATCCTGAAAGTGATCTCGAGGTTGAGAAAAGACATTGGAGCCAAGGGGGCGGGCTTTTCAGCTAAAGTGGACACGCTGGAAGAAAGGTTAGAAGGGGTGGAAGCTAATCGGGCTTCTACGGGCATTCTCGAGGAGCAGATCAAGGTCCGATTTCGGGACATTGAAAGGCGAAAATAAAGTTGGGCCTCAAAATGAACGACATTGAAAATAGGAAGAGGCGAAACAATCAGTTTTTTTGGCCTCCAGGAAAGGGAGAAGAAAATCCAGGAACTCATTTGGAAGGTGCTAGGGTCAAAAGCAGGAACACATGTGACCCTGGATAGTGCACCACGCAGGAGGAGGTAGTAGGGGACCACGCTCTGTCCTGGCAAGGTTGCACTACTACCGGAACAAGGCAGACATCCTGGAGAAAGCCAAACGAATGGCAATCCTTGATTATGAGGGCAATATTCCAGGATCTCTCCCCAAAGTGGCTACAGGAGAAAGGAGGATGGTACCGGTGGGGATACCCCATTGCGCTAATATTCAAATGCTAAGGCGAAAGAGGTCACCTGGTGTCGGCAGAAGAGATCGAGAGAGCCACAGAAACTCTGGTGGGACCCTGGGGACGGGGGGGGGCACTCAGGAAGGAGAAGGGATGTTGGAGAGGCGAGTGGTTCATGGCCCGCACAGTGAGCAAAGCTGTCGAAGGATGCAGGGGGCAAGGAAGTTTCAGAAACTGAACACTCCCTCTCCCAGAAGGGAAGGGGAATGAGGGACAAGGACCACCTGGCCTATGGCTAAAGGGCTCTGAGGGAGCGAAGGGGCTTGATATTGGTTCCCTACACGACCTGTACATACTCCCCCAGGAGGGGAGTTTTACCCGGCGGGGGAGGTATGTGAAGCAAATTGGTTTAACAAGGTTGGGGACACCCAGTGTTCGGGGGTAGATTGGATAGGCTTACGGCCTTAAGGGGGGAGGGACATGAGAGGGGTAAGCGGGTAAACTATTCCTCTCACTATTTTGGTTTAAACAGGGGGGGAGTTGTGTTGTGCAGCTAGGGGGGCACCCGGGGAGGGTAAGGTACAGGTAGGGTGAGGTGAAAGATGATAAACATTCTGATGAGGGCAGGGGGCGGCATTCCTAGTGGTTCGGCAGGTGTGACCAACATGTTTGGGGCACACTGTCAGACGCCTCAATGTGTGGTTAAGGGAGGGGGTGAGTGGGGATGTTTTATGCAGCAGGTCTGGGGAGGAAGGATGTGGCGGTACCTCTTGAGGGATGTTCATGGTGATCGGAGAAGGATAAAGAAAGATGATGGCTGAGATTCACGTAGCCACGCTGAATGTTAAAGGGCTAAATTCCCAAAACAAGAGATCCCTCAGAAGCAATATGTTTCACAAACAACGCCTGGTGATCCTCTTCCTCCAAGAGACTCATTATAAAAACGGAGCGGAATCTGCTGTACAGGGGAAGGAAATTGATAAAAACTTCTGGGCCTCACATAAAGATCGCAAGAAGGAGGCAGTGGGTATTATATTGGCAACAGCCATCAAGATGACTGGGGATACAGGTTAAAAAGGGATTTGGTGGCTGATTTCTCGGGATGAAGGGGTTTCATGGGGAAGCGCGGATCGCTCTGGCCACGTTATATACTCTTAATGCGGGGCAAATAGGTTTCCTGCACCAGGTCTTCGGGTTCCTGGAGGGCTTGGCAGAGGGAGCCACGGTACTGGGAGGGGACTTTAACTTTGTGGTGGATCCGACACTAGATTGGTGGTCAGCTAAGGACAAGGTAAACTCTGAGAACATCACCTTCAAGCACCTCCTGCAGGACCATTATTGGGCTGACGTATGGCGGGACACTTTCTGTGGCTGGTGGGGGCTACACGTTTTTTCACCCCGCACAAGTCCTATACAAGGATAGACCTGCACCTGGTCCTGCTGGACAGGGAGGCCGAAATGGGGATACCTAGGGTTGAGGTGATTAACTGGTCCGACCATGAGTTGGTGGTAGTGGAGTGAATGATAAAGAGCCCTAAGCGGCAATTCCTCTGGAGATGCAACAACACTTTACTGAGGGACAGGATCTTTCAGAACTTTCTGGGGAAAGAGTTACAGGCATACTTTGAGGCTAATGATAATGGGGAGACAAATATGACGATGGTCTGGGAAGCTGCCAAAGCTACATTTCGGGGCCTTCTCATAGCTGAAGGAGCACGGAAGAAGAGAGGCGACTGATTGAAGCCAGGCTCAGGGGGGAACTGAAAGTGCTGCGGTCGCAACTCCTAAGTACATGGGTCGCTAAAGAAGATGAGATTCACGAAACAAAGGTACTATGAAAGGGGAGACAAAGTGGGAACGCTTCTGGCGAACAGAGTGAAGGGGTGCAGGGTGGAAAGGAGTATAGGCGCAATACAGGGGGCAGAGGGGAGCAGGTGGACCACAGGGGATGAGATTTCTTCCCGGTTTGCGGAATATTTCCAAACATTCTACTCTAGACCATTGGCATCCCCAGGGGAAAAACTGAGGGGGTATTTAGCAGACCGTCAGCTCCCCAAAACAGGGGTGGAGAGGGAGGCCCTGAATGGAGAGGCGACACAGGAAGAGGTATTGCAGGCAATCCAGAGACTGAAGGCGGGGAAGGCCGCAGGGGAAGACTGGTTTACAGCAGACTTCTATTAGCAATACCAGTCCTTACTCGCTACACCGCTGGCGAAGTTGTTTAATTCAATGGTAGGGGAAGCAACGACCCCGCCGACATTCTTCCGGGCACTGATCACGGTCATCCCGAAGCCAGGGAAACCCCGACCAGCTGTGCCTCGTATAGACCGATTTCACTGCTGAATGTTGATGCCATAATCTTCGCCAGGATCCTCGGATAACGTTTGGAATCGTACCTCCGATTCATTTACCCAGATCAGGCGGGCTTGTGATGCATAGGCAGAGAGCTGACAACATGCTCAAGACGCTCTATGTTCTTAATGCCAGGGCGGTGAGAGGGGGCGGGGCTTGTTCCCGGCCCTAGACACAGAGAAGGCCTTGGATCAGGTGAGTTGGTCATTCTTGGTGTAGGTCCTAGCAACCATGGGAATGGGCCAGAGGTGGATGGGATGGATGTCGGCCCTATACTCCGGCCCGACGGACAGGGTAGTGGTTAACGGAAGTATATCGCAGGGTTTCCCACTACAGTGGGGTACACGGCAGGGGTGTCCCCTGTCCCTGATATTATGTGCACTGGTCATGGAGCCATGGGCAGCGGTCGTCCGGGGAGACAGCAGAATAAAGGGGGTCCAGGTGGGGGATATGGAGTGCAAGATCAGTCTCTTTGCAGATGATGCCCTGCTTTATATTACAGAGCCGGAGTGATCGGTGCCTCCCATTTTGGAGAGCCTGGCACAATATGGGGAGCTCGCTGGCTTCAAAGTCAATCTGGAAAAGTCGCTAGCCTTTAAGGTGGGGAGGCTGTAGGAGGCGTAGGTGGGACTACATTAGGAACCTACCATTTCGTGCCCAGGAGGACTCATTTAGGTATTTGGGAATCCAGGTGACCTGGAATTACGCCAATCTCGTCTCTAGGAATTTCCTCCCGCTGTGGGCTGCATGCAGTAAGGAATGACATGGAAAGGTGGGCGAGATAGGGGCTCTCATGGATGGCGTACCTGAACGCTATTAAAATGGTGGTATTACCGAAGTTCCTTGTTTTTTTTTTTATCTATAAAAAATTGTTTTTTTGTTTTTAGTCGAGATACAAATCGAGACCTTTACAAATATTTCATATTTCAACTCAAAAGATTGTTAAAGTTACTAATTATAAAATATACAAATTAAAAACCAGCGCAACAGCAGATAGACATCAGCCATAAAACATAGGTAAAATGATTACACACAGCATACTAAAAAATAAACTGAAATCAAAACAAAATTAATCGGGAAACTAACTTTCATCTCGAAAGTGTCATAATTATCGGTCTCTTTCAATTTCAAGCGCGATAATTTTTACTAACCTCGTAGTTCTAATTAAGGTGACGTTTGTAGCGCCCCACATGCATTTCGTCAAGATGCATTCTCTTGCTATGATCGTATTTGCATGTAAAAAGGAGTCTATCGTTTTGCATCGAGTGTTTTCAAAATAAATGCAGTATAAAAATAGGTGTTTTAACGTCTCTTGTGTTTGATTACAAAAACGGCATGTTTCAATGTTAGAGACTGTAGCCTGTTGATGCCAGCGCTTTAGTCTGACACATGTATGCAAGAGATCAAGTCTGAACAACATAAAGGTTCGACGGACGTTTGAGCAAGGGCATAGTGTTAAATACGCCATACGAGGTACTTGTCGGTGGACAAATTTGCGATATTCTGCAAATGAAACATAGCTAGACATCTTCGTGCAGGTGTCTGCCCAATCAGATTGATATAATTTATTCTTGATCTTTTCCTGAAAAAGCTCCAAATCTTCAATTGGTATATTAATTTTTTCCATTATCGCGGACATGCGTTCTTTGTAATGGGTGATGGAAGAAGGACTGTAATTTAGTATCATTCTATGTAAACTTATGTATAATGAGTTTTTTGGTGGAAATAACATTTTTGCAAAGTTTAGTAATAGGCGCCAGTTGTATTTAGCAGTGAGTGAATTGAGCCCCAGTTCATGTCTTACAATCGAGTTGGGCATGGATGCCGGTAAACCAAGGGTATATTTCCACATCTGTCCTTGGAATTGGTCCAGAAGTGGGCCCAAGTCGCACAAATACAACTCGGCGACATACAACATTATTGCTTCCACTCTTTTCAAGTAAAATTCAAACAAGGGTGTTAGCGAAAATTTACAGATTTTTTGTACAAGTACCTTCATTCGACATTTTAGGGGTACTGATTTAATTATAAATGCTTCATTGATTCTTGCAAATGACACATTTTTTGTTAGAATAAGCCCAACGTAAGGCAGATTGGTAGAGATTTCGATGGGCAAGGCTTCAATTGTCCATACAAAGTGGCAAACTTTTTTTTTTGTTAGCAAATATTATGTTAGATTTTTGCGGATTAACCAAGAGATTATTGATTCTACAATATTGCACAAAGCTATCTAATTTTCCTTGAAGTCCAGCCTGAGTGCGCTGCTTTTTTTCAACATGTTGAAAAGCAATATGTCGTCCGCATACGCTAGCCATGACAAGGAAAGAGTGGCTAGTCTAATTGGAAATGAGATAGCTCCATCCCAGATCTCTTCAATATCCGCTAGGTATAAGTTGAAGAGAATCGCTGCAAAATTGCAGCCTTGTTTAACACCAATGAAAGATGGTATGCCTTGAGTTAAAGAGCCTGCACGATCAATTCTAACTTTGAGATTTGTTTGATAGTGTAACATTTCTATAAGTGTGATGAGGTATTGAGGTACATTAACTTTACGCAGTTTTTCCCACAATTTCCCTCAAATCACACAGTCAAAGGCTACTTTTAGGTCTAGTGATGCAACAAAAATAGGAGTGTTACTAAGGCTAGTGGCTTGGGCAATAATGTGAGCCAGAATACATGCATTGAGAGGGGTCCCCATCCCTTTGCGAAACCCTACTTGAGAGGGACGCAAAAGGTCATTAGTACGTGCGAAAGTTTCAAGATCTAGAAGAATCAAGGAAGCAAATACTTTGGCTGCAACATCAATAATTGCTATCGGTCTGAAATTATTGGGATCGGAAATAACGCCTTTTTTATGGATAGGAATTATAATTGATGTGAGCCAAGAACAGGGTAATTTTTTAGAACAAAATATTTCCTGGTAAATGCTGTGGAACATAGTAGACCAAAATAAGGGATCATCCTTAATTAGGCACGGTGGAAGCCCATCAGGCCCAGCACATTTTGAGCTTTTTAGCTTATAAATTGCTGCACGTGTCGGTCATTTCCCATGGACAGCAGTCAGGAATTAAGTAAGTTTCTGGAGGATTTTCACAGTAGGCAAATTCCACAGGAAGGGCATATTTTGCAAGAAAGAAGGAATACCATGTTGCACTGTCAATGCATGACTCGAATTCATGAGGAAGTTCTTTATCTATGGATCTTATCGTTTTCCAGAGCTTTCGTTTTTCGGTTACATAATAGATTAATGATTTTTTGATTTTCCTGGTTTTTCTTTAATATACGGATCTCCTTTAATGCGTTTTTATAGTCGACCACTATTTTTTTTTCCGAGTTAGAAATTCAGTATGGGCCAGATTCGCCCTAGATTTAGTAACCGTACGGAGATCCAAGTTTTTCTTTCTTTTAAGGAAAGCCACGACAGTGCAAAATGGTTTACCCTCGTCGTCGCAGTTCTCCTTCTTAGTCAAAGACGGGGCCATCTTTGCCAAGTGATAGGCAATCATCTTACAGTTCCGTTTTAGTATTGTTGCGTTGTCGGCGGTGTTTCCCCCATAGGTTTCCAAAGGTCTCTATTCACAAGAATAGTTAATTTCCTACAAGTTGCGATAGACCAGTTGATAGAATGCCCTGGTCTATCACATTGAATAAGAGACCACTGAGATAAGGGTGGTGAACTAGTGAAATACTTTGATATGGAAGATGTAATAATAGCATGATGCCCTAATACGATTTTGTTGGAATTAACTGAGGCAAGTCTGCCTGACAGATCCTTTGAGGAGAACATGTGGTCAATCCATGACTGAGCGTTACCCCTTTTCCAAGTAAACTTTTTGTGAGTAACTGCAGCCAGCACTAGGAAAATGTTACAGGCTTTAAAAAAAAGTTTCCAAGCATCTCCTTTAGTTAGAGAAGCCTGAAAATAGGAAGTGTTAGCACTCGTGTTGGTAATATTAGTCGAGAAAGACGCGTTGAAGTCACCTCCAATAAAAACCTCAGCATGTGGTGCTTTGGTGAAGGCCTCATTGAGGGCCTCACCTAAAAGCTTGCAAGCTTTTTCAATATTATACAGGTAGGGGTTCCAATAGAGTGAAATCAAGAGTACATTTTCGTGCAGTCTCACATCGAAAGAAATATCACATATAATAAAAAGGTCAGAGTGGTAAACATTGATGGTGAAGTTTAACCTGGTGTCTAACAGTATCATCAGACCTCCTGAGGGTCTCCCTTCTGAACCCTTCTTCGCGTGATGACAGCATGCAACAAAACCCTCGATTTCAACATACTTTAGTGCCATGGTTTCCTGAACCAGGAAGATGTGAGGGAGAAAGTCTGAGTGTACTTTTTCTCTCCATTTCAGCAAGTTGCTTAAGCCACAACAATTCCATGACATGATAACCAGGTCATGAATTTATGATGTGTTTATCGGAGGGGATGGATTAACAACTGTTTTGACCAATGGTTCCAACCATTTCAGCCCGTTTAGGGCATTTGTAAGGGCAGTAAGCTGTTCAATCATGTTTTTGTTGGAATTTTTTTGATCTGTATTGGACACATTAGAATCGGGAATCAAAGTTGGTGGTGGAGGCTGAAATTCCATAAAGTCCATGGCTGTTTTTATATGATCAAAACCAACCATTTCCAAACCAAGAAATGAAAGATCGCTCTGGTGCTCCCAAATTAATTTTGCAATTATGGGCGATATCATTTTAGATAGCATTCTGTTATTTTCATGCGGAAGTTTGATCCACTCTGTCATTTGTCACCAAGTTTCTCAAGGATGGAATCTTATAGAGTGAGTTCATTAAAAATGACCGATTAATGCAAACCGTGCCATTGATATTGCCATCACTCCTCCAGCCAATGATGTTTTTCATGTCTCCTGATATGTTTTGAAATTGCCGGATGATTTCTGCGGCTCTATCTTCAGTAGGTGTCTCTTGTGAGGTGTTATCAGCCTCAGTCTCTTCTGTAACTTCAGAGACTCCCCTAGTCGAATGCTGTGAGGCTATCAGAGGATCATTTAGGCCGTGGTTGTTGTTATCGAAGCTTGATTTTTCTAGAGATTGATTCTGTTCCGCAGGAATTGGGGAGCTAGGAGGATTCGATGGAAAATTATGGTTTCTCGGTTGTACTTGGTTAATTTGAGTATCCGGTTGTTGCGCCACACTTTTGGTAAATGATTCCGTGGTTGGAATTGTTTTTCCTGTCGCTTCCACAGAAGTCACTACCATTGAGCTTGGTACCTCGAGCATCACCGGAATGTCCGTTGCTCCAGGGCAACCCTCCTTGCCTTTACTTTTTGCATTTCGCAGGTAGCTGTCCGTTTTTCTTTTTATGTAATCTCTTTGAAAAACGCAGTGGCATGTGCTTGTATCTTATTTTCAATGAATGGATTTACTTCTATTTCTAAAGTAGATTGTTCTTCTACCACAGCCCTCTCTTCTTTATGAGAGCCCAGATTGGGTTTTTGTTTTCCCATTGAATTATCCGATGATAACAAGATATTTTCTTGTGTTGTTGTAGGCCTCAGTTGCAATGCGGATTTGCTCTCCTCGTTTAATTCGTTTAAATTCAAATTTGGTTCAGGAGGAGTGGCATGTGATGTTACTTTGTTAGATGTTGATTTTGATACATTGTCATTTGCGAGTTCCGAAGAGAGTTCTCGCA
The DNA here is from genome assembly GCF_040938575.1 of Ambystoma mexicanum. NCBI lineage: Eukaryota > Metazoa > Chordata > Amphibia > Caudata > Ambystomatidae > Ambystoma > Ambystoma mexicanum. The sequence continues at coordinate 185,743,777 of NC_090926.1, forward strand.
TTTTTTTCTCGGCGCTCAAAGAGATTCCCTTATTTTTGTGTTTTCTTTTCAACGCCTTGAGATGGTTTTTTTTTGCTCGTCGTGACACGAAGTAGAACTTTTCCTTTGCGTCTAATTGATCCTGCTGTGCTTGTTTGAGTGTTTCTTTCTCGATAAGATTTATCAAAATCGAGGGACTGTCAGAAACAGTTACATTCGTACTTGAATTCAGAGAGGTTTCTCCCTCGACAGGGAGCGTCGTCAGGATATTATCTTTCGCTTTGAGTTGGAGCAGACATGTTTCGACTTGAACAAGTCGTCGTGTTGTATTTTAGCTATTTCCAAGTAGCCAATATTTTCATCTGATGAAGGAGTGAGATCTTGCATTTCACTATTAACTTTTCGCTGAGTTATTTGCGCGAAGGTTTTAGGGATTCCATGAGAAAGAAACTGCTCATCTGTAGTTTGCGAACCAACATTTCTTTTTACCAATTGATCAGTGGGATGTCCTAGTTCCTTTTTTATCAAAGAGGTGGCTCTGTTGTGACATTCAGAATGATATGCATGACCGGCTTCTTGCGCGAGCATGTAGCCTTCAATTTTTGATAATTGTGCATTGTTCTTGGCAATCTCATTTTTCATCTCCTGCAAGAGTAGATGCGAATATTCGTGGCCACGATCGAGCAAGTTTAATACTCGTGTAAATATTGGTAAGTCATTAATCTTCTGCTCCAGTAGCTCTTCATCAGGGATGTCTTGAGATAAGGGTATTTTGGGCAAGTTTGAAAAGTTAAAGATTGGCACAGACATGTTCAGGGTTCTCTGTTCCACGATAGGCTTCTGCATATTGAGTCTATCAGCATCATTTGTGGAAGGGGAACTAGTTGCAGGAGTTTGTGTAAAGCTTTTTTCTTTTTTCTCCATGTCAGGACTTTGAAGATTAAGCCGGATACTACTTGGTTTATGAAAATGAACAGGTTTCCTCCACGGTCCATATGTGGACACGGGTGTAGATGGGCTGAGAGAGAGCTTTACTCTTTTGTCGAGATCAGACATGATCACTGGGGCGAGCATGGGAATATCCGAGATAGGAAGGTATTTGTTGTCGTGTATATCAGCAATTATTTTTTGTACATTGCTTGTGTGCTCATCGACAACAAATGGGTCATTGGTGATGTCCTCGTTCGCTTTTTTTTTTAGAGAACACACTTCCTTAGTGTCCATTAACCCTAACTGGGTTATTGGGACCGTCTTTTGTTCAGGAACGGCCTTCATTTCCTCAGAATTGAGTGACATTGATAGAAATGTTTTCCCATTCAATGAGGTCGAGGGACTATTTATTTTTTATTTTTTTACATTTTTAGGGGATTCTATCGTGAGGAGTGTTTTTGAAGGACACTCCTTCCGCTTTTTTCCGCAAGGTTAGAGATCAATTATAGTCCCCATAAAGATCTATATCCAATTTCCCCCTCCGTATATTCCAATTTGATCAGCAAGGGCAAAACAGAGATTTCTTTGCGATTGTCATAAAAGATTCTAGGGGTATAACAATGAGATGCCCTCAAACCAAAAGCACATTATTTATACAAATTAAAGCGACACCCCACATCCGCACGCTCACCGCGAACAGCAAACAGTACTTCAATGTACTTCGCGGTGCGCGCGCGGGTGCGCTGGGGTCGCAGATCTTAAAGACAAACAATCCACGTCACAGTGCCAGGGGGGCGGAGCAACGTACAGAAGGCATGCCCTGGAAAAAGAATAAAAAACACAATAGTAGCAATAAACAAAGGGCGTGAGAAACTATGTTTATACTAAGTAGTTTCCCGTGGAAAAATTCAGTTAGGAGGGCGTGACTACAGGGCAGCGTGAACGTGACTTGAGAAACCTAAAGCAGAATTGTGCGTGACAATAATACACTTGACTCTATATGTCTGCAAGGCAAGCACGTCTGCAAGGTAAGCGCAGCGTGCGTAAGTCATACAACGTAAAGCAGACAGAGTTAAGAGTCAAAGGGTAGTCATTCTTTATCAATATTCCACACGAGGAGCACTCGTGAAAAGAGAACAGTGACCTCAGTTTCAGTTTCCGAGTCAGGCAGCAGGTGCAACTCGAAAAGACGTCCTCCAAGCTCTCCAAGAGCAGTGTCCAACAGGGCTTTTCCCCAGCAGCAAGGCAAAGCACAAACGTGCGATTAGATCCACGGCTCAACTGCGCTCCAGCAGCATCCTTACACAGCAAACAGTACTTCAATGTACTTCGCGGTGTAGTTCCTGTTTTTATTCCAGATGCTACCAGTCATGATCCCGCTGACCACCTTCGTTGAGGTGAAGAAGGGCATGCTACAAAGGGAAGAGCAGAGGGTGGTGGGGTGGCACTAGATTTCCCGTACAGAAACCTACAACAAAGCAGCCCAGCTCCGGGTTAGGGTAGACCACCTGAACCCGCTTTCTGATAAACAGTGGGTTTGTGATACTGGCTCCAGTTTCACTGGGAGAATTGTTGTGGGTGCCCAAAGCCCGTATTCCGCGAACAGTGCTGCGTCACCCGGTATTGGAAGTCCTGTGGGCCATGTGGATGGCTCACCTCCTGGCCTTCCCATTGAATTGCATATGGGCCTCCCCCTGAGGGACGAGATAGGGGAACCATTGGCGTTCCAAATCTGGTATGAGGGCAGGCTCACTAGAGCTGGACAAATATGGGACAGGGGCATCTTTCTCCTGCTGAATAAGTTGGAAGAGACTCTGAATGTGGGGAAACTGTCACCCTTTCGATACCTGCAGTTGAAGGGAGTCTAACGGCCCACCGGTGGGGGAGAACTTGAAAAGAGAGTGGACAGACTTTGAACAGCTCCTGCTAACGGGGAGGGGTAGCAAGGGACTTATTGCAGGATTATTCAAGGCGTTCTTGTTGGCGGATCCAAGGGAAACCACTCAAAGTTTGGGTCAAGTGGGGGGTGGACCTCGGAGAGTTATTGAGGATGCATTGTGGACACAGATCTGTAGAGGGGTGGTACGATTTCCCTGCAATACAGGCACCAAGCAATAAAATGGATACACAGGTGGCACTACCCTCTGGCTAGGATAGCACAGATGCGTAATAGGTATGACCCACGCTGTTGGAAGTGTAACAGGTGAAGGACGACTACATACACATGTGGTGGGGTTGCCCCAGAGTACAGGCATACTGGAGGGATCTGTGGGCCTGGGAACAGTTATTGTACGGGAAAGGGGGTTACACCAAGTCTTAACTCTTGGACTCAATGAGGACCTGCTGCACGGGGGGAAGTAGGGGGCGAGTGGGAGGGGAAAGGCAAATGGGGAGAGGGGTTAGGAACAGGAAAGGGGTTGTGGGGGGGTTTGGATTCCCATTGTTTGGATTGGAGGGGGGAGGTGTACTGGCGGTTTGTAACAGTTATGTGAAAACGCAAATAAAGTTCAATTTGGAGAAAAAAAGGCAGTGGTAATGGGACACAAGCAGCGGCTTGAGTCGGAGGTAAGAGGGGGTTGCCCTGGACACCTATGTGCAATCCAATGCTCTAGAGCAACTTTCTGGAATAACATAAGCAATACCTTATTCCCCACAGTACATTAGGTTTGAAGAAAAAGTTTCTGCTGGATGCTCTGCGATGTTGCAGCTCTGAACCCGACCTCTGGATTCCTTGGTCTAATGACGTAAGGCAGGACAATGGACGGGATCTCTCAGCAGCAGTCTTGAGGGAGGACCTCTGGCACGGCTTTCATCAACTTCTCTGGTCACTCTGCGGTTTTGGCATCTTTTCTGCAGCGCCAACAAAGGACGCGATTCGCCTAGCCAGTCTTCTTCGGTTCCTACAGTCGTATATTCTGTTGAGTGTACTTCGAGTTGGATTGTGTCTCTAGAGTGTCCTTGAGGGATCAGCAAATACTTGGACAAATCCAGCATTTCCACGACGATGCACTCAAAATGGGCAGCGGTTCTCCTGGTATTGGGGTTCCAACAGATCTGGAAACTTACAGGACCTCGGAAGATTGCTCAAATCAAAGTTCGTCTTGGGACTGATTGTTCCCACCAGTCAAAGGTAAGGAGTCGTCCTCTTCGGAGTTTCATGGTCGCACAGAAAATGGAGTCAGGATGGCAGTGATTGCTTCACGATGTTGCAAAGGGTCTGCAGGCGTCTCTGGTTGTAGTCTTCGGCTGCTTCCAGTGGTCGACTTGCTTTTCACTCCATGAGCCTCGCCTTTTATTCAGTTCCAGCACTCACTCCTCTGCAATCTTCCTTAGTAGTTTGCAGAAAGGGGGGCGTTTGTCCAATCAGGACAGCCAGATCCCGAGTGGGAGCTGGTCCCATTCAGGAATTCTGTCAGACAAAGGACGGGGGGTGAAAAACTCCTCCTTCCACTTCCTGCCTACCCAGACACTCTGGAGCCTATGCGGGAACACCCAAGGGTTCCTGCCAAACACAAAACACACACACAGACCCCCCCCCTCCCAAAATGATAGAAGAATGCTGTCAAAGAACAACCACGCTAGTACTGGCAAAAAAGAAGGAAGGCCCCAAGTTATTACTTGGGTACCCCTATTGTGAACTACAGATGTTATGGACCTAGCCTGCGGTAGAAGAATCACACAATTGTAGGTAGGACACGTCCACTGCCACCAGCCATCACTAGGAGTTTGTCTATGTGACTAAAAAGACAGGTGCAGAGAGAAGGGAGATACTAGGTATTCCATTGGCACACCACAGAAGGTGCCATGTGCCAATCTCTCAGACTATAAAGATTTGGGAGAGATATTAAGTATATCTGCATCCTTAAGAACTGTAGTTACTCTAGGATAAAGAGAATTATCTCAATGGAGGACCCTAAGAATCCCCAGCAACACTGCCCATAATTAGCTGTGTGCTGCAATGGTAAAATACTGATGCCTTTATAGTTATGGAGGTAAATGGACTCCATAGGACAGGTAAAATACAAATAATAGAGTTCCAAAAGACAGAACCTATAAGAATGAATGAATGGGAAAAGACTCCACTCATTCAGGATTTCAGAGAAAGGTCCAGAAGTCCAGTATAAAGTGCTGGGGGTCTCACTAGGAGAGGGGATGAAGCATGAACATGATAAATCTCCCTAACTCTAGGGTTTACCCCAGCCCACTAATGGCAAGGAGTTGCACCATTCAAACTGGAAAAGGTTGTCCAATCTTGAATAGCCACTCACCCCACATCTGACCAGCAATGGACACTTTTTGACAGGGATGTACATTAGGACCAGGCTTTCTGAAACCTAGTCCTGAGCCAGTTGCTCCACAAAAAGGCACTATCCTGGTAGGCAGGGACCGAGAATAAACCCCAAAAGGACAGGTTTTAAACCACATAGAACAGCCATTTTGAGTATATGGAGCTCAAATTGATATTGTGCAGTAAAAAAAGAATAATGCATGATGGGCCCCAAAAAAAGAAAGTTACTGTCCCTAGCCCATCCTAGGCATCAAAACATATGTTGCAGAAAAAGTATGAAAACGGGTTACAAAGTACTCCTACAGCACGCCATTGTAAGTTGATACGTGCTACATTACAACAAAACAGGAAACACGATTGAGGGAAACAGTCCCCCATGCACTGGTAATCTTAAGGGCTCACCAGTGGATCCAAAATAAATGATCTGAGTAGGCAAGTAACGTTAGGAGACTTTACTTTCCGCAAGGGTTCCAGACACAGACAAAGCTTGTGGACATCCATGGTGGGAAAATGCAAAAAGAAAAATCTTCCCTTGCGCAACCCTGTGCAACATGTTGTGCCCTCTCATCCGTAGCACACAGTCCACCTCCTCAGGCTATGTCTGAGAAAGGTGTGCTTCTGTTACTGCCCCAGTGCAGCACTTTCCTTGCAGCTCAGTGAACTGAACATGTGCGTCTAGGGTTCACTGTCTTTCTTGAGCAGAATTTCCTGTTGGGTTCCAGACCTGCGTATTCAATTAATGTAATCTTTCAGGGTTCTCATGCCTGCTTCGGAGTTTCACTTTAGGGTTTCTGGCACACTTCCCCCTACTGGCTTGGTGTGGACCCTTCTCCAGAGTTCGTCCTTCACAGCTTTCTTATGCAGAGCTCTCAGGCAGTACTCAGGCATGCATACTCAGTTTCTGGCTTTCGCTCAGGCCACAGATTCAGCACTGGGAAACTGATGCCATGACAGGGCCCAACTCCACTCTTTGATTTGCACAGGTTATTGCCTCACATCACTCCGCTGGGGCCACCGCTAATAATACACTCTCAGCCTGCAAACTTAAACAATTGAACTAATTGTCACATGGCAGTGACACACATTTTATGGTAAGGGGCTGTCAAGTGAGGGCCACCAGTGTCTGCTCACCACGCCATCTTGGACACAACCTGGGTAGCAGTCTTTAACTGTGATCTGATTCAGCTTGCAGTATTCTATGCAGGGTCGTAGGTCTCCTTTCCATAAAAAAAAAAATATAGGATGAGCCCCAGCTGGGGAAGCTGGAAGGCCAGACCAATCATTTTTTTTTTCTTTCAGGCCCATCCACCTAGTCCTTCAGTATCCCTTTATCCCTTAACTTCAAGAAGCAGGTCCACTCATGAGGGATTTGCTTGTCCTGGATCAAATTAATAAGGCTGTCATCGGATTGGTTTGGTGGTATCTTCTCTACCTACAGAAGGCAGCAAGACCTCTGCAACCATGTAATATTCCATTGCAATATCATACAGCGTCCAAGTCAATGACCAGTTGCTGTTCAGGTGATACTAGCACAGATATGCCCTTCCTAAAATCTTCAGTTTGTAAGGTATTCTGGCAGTATCTAGAGTGCTAGTGCACTATCCATGAAGGCTAATCAATCACTGGATTCCCAAGAGATCTTTCAGTTGAGGTGCATTGATTAGGTAAAACTGTATGTTCTCCTGATAGTCGTGAACGTAAATCAATAAGGCTAAAATTATGTGGTTAACTGCTCCAGGTATCAACTGAATCAATTGGTTTGGGTATGGGTTTGAGAAACCTGGGAGTGGCGTTCTGTTGTGTGAAGTGGAGATCTGTATAATTCTCAAAGACCCCCCACCGAGTCCACCACTGCGGTATTGTTAAGAGAATCCTCAGTTCCGAGGATTCGTGCAGGCAGAAACTTATGTCGATTATTGGAAGACTTCTTTTCTGCAAGAACATTTCTAGCTTATGGCTTGGCACTCTGACTCCTTTTCCCCGTTTATTTTTGGGCATTGAAGTTTCCCGCCCACGAAAAGAGTACAGTTGGTTGAGCAAAAGTGTCCGCTGTTTCCACAATACTTGCACAAATTCTCCTGTTTACACAAAGACATTTCATCGTGAGTGGTCTGCAGATTCCACCAATCTTCTGAGGTTCCAGACGTCCCATATCCAGGCTATTGCTCTTGTTTAGAATGGACAATCCCACACAACTGGGAACAAAGGGGTGCATTACCTCCGTCATCTTTGTACATGCTCTCTATTCCTGTAGTACTTGAACGAGACGTAGGGTGACCTTTGTCAGGTCCTCTAAGGTGGTTTGGGGTGGATGAACCTGCCCAAAAGCACCCTGTAGTTCTTCATGTATCCCATACTGAAACAGTGACTAGTGATTCCCTTTAACTTCTGTTGACCTTTTGGAAATGCTCTACGTAAGCCACAAGGTTTTGGTTTCTGTTTCATTGTTAAAATGTCCACCTCTTTTGAGAAGTAAATCAGCATTCAAAAATGTTAATTCGTTTAACTTCAAAATAATTGGATGGTGAAAAACGTAAGGTGCGTCAAAACTTTGGAAGAAGTTGCCATTTTGGATTTGCAGACTGCGCCCGTAGTCCCCGAATATCGCGGCAAAAACATATTCAACACAATATTACACTTGCCAAAATAATTAAACAATCTCTGGGGAGGTGAGGGGTGATGAAGAATGGGATGGGATATTGCCATAAAAAGCAAAAAATCGGGCGTTTTTATTTTCTCCGAAGTCTGGAAACATCTCAGATGTTCGGGGGAATTCCTTTGATGTTTGCGAACATCTCAGATGTTAGTTCTGCATTATAGGGTCAGTGAACAATAGTTTTTGGATGGCTTATAACTTTGGCTCCACTCAATTAAACTGCATGAAATGCTACAGTATCATTTTAGACCAGCCCTGAATGGGTCCGCAAAGTTTGGTGTTCTGCCAAGTGGGGGCAGTATTAGAGGGGGGGATCCCAAAATATTTGAAAGGTTTATACGTTTGGTGCCATTTGACTAATCTGCACAAATGTTTGCAGAAAGATTATAGACCCAACATTGAATGTTTGTGCATTGTTTGAATAGATTTTGTGAAGTGGGGACTAAGTTATGACAATTTTTTGTACATTTAAAAAAATAAAAGACATGGACGGATTTGCAGCAAACTCGTGCAAGGAACATTGGCAAGGATCCGAAAGCATGGTTTTGCAAGTGTGTCAGTGTTTTATTTTTTTGAAAAGTCTCCTAATGTAGATATAAAAAATAGTGATATACCTTTGGTGACTGAGATATAGTCTATGGCCATGGCCATTGGCCAGATTGTACGGGTTATAGCCAAAGGTCATGACATGGACAATCTGGCCACTGGCCTTGACCATGAGAGACAGGCAATGGGGTTAAAGTGGCATGGCCACTAGGGACTGTTTTTCGAAATCGGAATAGGTTTGAATAGGGAAAGAATCTGCTTGTGGCTACAGCCCAAAGTGCTGGACGGGATTGCAGCAAACATGCGCAAGGAGCATCAGGAAGGACCTCAAAGCATAGAGGGGATTGTGTCCTCCAACATATTCCACATCTATGACAGGAAATGACCACAGCTGTGTTGCTTTGGAAATTTTTTCGGCGCGCTCGATTCTTCTCTTCGAAAGCAATGTCTTGGTCTTCTACCCCGAAGTCGAGCTTTAAAAAATTTCCATCACGGACCCGCACGACATCTGCCTCTGGTGCCTCGGCGAAACCCACGCCACCGACGACTGTTCTGACTGCCAGTCCCTTCCATCGAAGGCCTTGCGGGAACGGAAGGAGAAATTAAAGGTAGGTAGGGTGTCTAAGCCCCTTAAGTCGAAATCCGCTGGGCTTTTGACCTACGACTCGAGGGTCGACTCTCTGCGTCGGTGAAAATCCAGGGGGTCTCGTCTCGGAGTGGTTACTGCCATTCCTCTGCCTCTTCAAGGCATTCTCGGAAGCACAGTCACCGGTCGCCTTCCCCGTCCTCGTCGGAGGACTCCGCAGAAGGCGGTTGACTTGTCCCACCAAGTCTTCATCACGGGCAGAATGGGATGCATTCTGCTAGCAGATGATGATGATTTTCGAATCGCAAGGCACTGTTCCATCTGCGTCTTCGAAAGAAGCCGGCAAGGAATGGGCTCGGTCCACCACTCGCACGCCTTCGGGCTTGGGCAGTCAGCGCAATCATCGGGAGCTGTTGAGGTCCCGATCGGACAAGGTTGATCGCCATAGCCGTGCCAGATCCAGGTCTCGGTCTTCGACGCCATGGAGACCGGCGGATGCTGTGAAGCCTTCGAGGAAGGTGTCGACGCCATCGGCGCCATGTCTGTCGATGGGCTCTCTTAGGGCTCCGGCTTCGACAAAGTAGTCGGCCCCGTGTCCGTCGAGGGACACTCTCGGGGCTCCTCCCTCGAAGAAGTTGTCGACGCTGTCAGCGCCTCGGTCCACGTCGACGCTGAATCCCTCGGCGCCTTCAACGCCGCTTGTGGCGGATTTGCCAGACGTGCCCCGGAGGGCTGTTGAAACTCTGAGGAAGTCTCTCAGTAGGTCTGTGAGGCCTGTTTTGGAGCCCTTCTCTGTTCCTCAACCCAGATTGAATTTGTTCCAAACTTTGGATTATATTTCGGTGGTGGAAGAAGGGTCTGATGAGGAGATGTTTGTGCCTCCTGATGTCCCTGATGACATTTTGTCTGGTCACAGTCAGATGGAAGAACTCCGTCAGTCCTTGCATGATGCCAGTGGTCTTGACACCTCTCTTGAGGTGGATTTTGGCAGGCCTAAACCTGGGACGCATGTCGAATCCTTCTATAGGCATCTCATGTCCAGGGTGACTGAATACTTGGGGTGGTCTCCTCCACCTGTTGATTTTGATCAGGATGATCTGACGGACATCCTGGACCAAGGGCCACCCACTGACCCGGTGTTGCCATTTCACAAAGAAGGGTGGCGGCGGCTTGGACTGCTCCGGAGAGTCTCTTAGCAGTTAATAAGTCACTTCCGAAAAAATACCGCCCAGCCAGTAGTGACCCCTGCTACTTGTCGACGCACACTACTCGCTTTGATGGTTGGGCGAAGAAGGTATTTTCAGCTGGGGGTATGGCTTTGAAGGCAGCCAAGTCCGTTTGTGCCTTGGCGAGATTCACTCACACTCTGTGGAATTGTGCATCTTTGGCGGCTGAGCATATTCCCGATGGGAAAGAACAGGATGGTTTTCTAGCCCTCGTGCAAGACGGCAAGGATGCCATGTGTGAATCCGTTCAGTTGCGTCTGGACATGGCAGACTGTGTCAGCCAGTCCGTGGCTGCGAGCACCGCGATACACAGGTTTGCGTGGTTGCGGAAGTCAGGGTTTGCTCTTGATGTGCAATCTCGGCTTCTCAACATGCCCTTTGATGGTGTCCATCTGTTTGGCAGCAAGGCTGACGAGAGCCTTGAGAGGTTGCACACCTCCAAAGCTGCAGCAAAGTCTTTGAGCGCTGCAGTCGGTCAACCTCTGCCTTTTCGTCCTAGGGGACCGCAATGGAGGGGAGGTTCCTTTCGGTACTACTCTACCTTTGGTAGATCGAGAGGGGCTGCCAGTCAAAGGTGCCAACGTAGAAGTACCAGAGGTGGAAAGCAAGGTACTCAACGTGCCAAAGCCACTTGGGCAGTTGCCTCTTTGCCCTCACGCACTGCCGCAGCGGCGTCCGCTCAGTCATGAGGCCATGTCCCATGGTACGCCGGTTGGGGGCAGACCTGCGCAGCATGGCGTGCCATTACTTTAGATGTTTGGGTTCTGGAGATCCTAACCCACGGCTACTGTCTTCCCTTCCGGCAGAGGCCTCACGACAATCCACTGGGGAAGCTCTCTTTGAAGCATCCTGATCCGTTCCTTGCGCAGGAAATCCTATCCCTGCTGGAGAAAGGCGCCATAGAACTGGTGCCTTTAGCGGAGAGGAGCAAGGGATGGTATTCCCCTTATTTTTTTATCCCAAAAAAAGACAGGGGATTGAGACCCATCATGGACTTGCGTGGGCTGAATAAGCTCCTCAGGAAGGACAAGTTCAAGATGGTTACTCTTTCTCACGTCCTCCAGGCCCTTCAACTTCAGGATTGGTGGTTGGTGTCTCTCGACCTCAAGGATGCTTACTTTCATGTGCCGATTTATCCGAAGCACAGGAAGTACCTGAGGTTCGCGGTTGGCGACTCGCATTTTCAGTTTCGGGTCCTGCCGTTCTGATTGACCTCTGCCCAGAGGGTCTTCACCAAGCTGATGGTGGTGGTGGCAGCGTATCTCAGGAAAGGGGTGAGATTCACGTCTAGCCCTACCTGGACGATTGGTTGATCAGGGTGCGCTCTCCTGAGCAAGCCCTGGATCATCTGTCTGTCATCTGCCACTCCCTTCACAAGCTGGGCTTCTCCCTCAATTTAAAGAAGTCCCATTTGACACCTACCCTGCGGCTCCAATACATTGGAGCAGTGCTCGACACATCCCTGGGGCTGTGTTCCTCTCCCCAGGTAAGGGCTCATCACATTCTGCAGATGGTGGACAAATTTCAACGTGCCCAGAGTCTCCCGGTGTTCGAGTTCTTGAGGTTGCTCGGCCTCATGGCATCCTGCATTTTCCTGGTGCCAAAGGCCAGGCTGCGGATGAGATCTCTGCAGTGGTCGCATTTCTCCAGCAGGATGTCGGATCCCGTTCAGGTTCCACCATCGGTCGCCCAGGATCTTCTGTGGTGGGCCGTCAAAGGCAATCTCATGAAGGGAGCTCTGTTTTGGCAACCTTGGCCGGAGGTGACGATCGTGACGGATGCATCCCTCACGTGTTGGGGAGCTCATGCCAACGAGTTGACAGCCTGCGGCTGTTCGTCTCTGTGTCCAGACTCCACATCAATCTGTTAAAGCTGCGGGCTGTCAGGCTAGCCCTGAAGGCTTTTCTGCCATCTGTGCGGGGGAAGAATGTTCGGATTATGACAGACAATACAGTGGCCATGCACTACTTCAACTCCACGGCGTCTTCCCTACCAAGACGATCTGCTCTCACGGTTGGGGGGTCGGGTTTTCCATCCAGAGGTCAGGTCTCTCAGCCTTCATGCTTGCTATCTGAAAGATTGAGGTATAAGGATTGGGCCCTCCCCGAAGACGTGCTGGAGGTGTTGCTTTCGGCCAGAAGGCCCGCAACGAAATCCCTGTACTGTTGCCGTTGGAAAAAGTTCTGCGACTGGTGCAGGGTACAGAATGTGGATCTTTTCTAATGTTCCATTCCCTTGGTTTTGTCTTTTTTGCTTTCTTTAGGCCACAAGGGCCTGCAAGTGGGTACCATTAAGGGTTACCTGGTGGCGCTGTCTATATTTAAGCGCTCGTCTGAAGAATTTTAAGATTCCTTTGATTTCACAGTTTCTAAAAGGGCTAACTAATGTGTTTCCACCGTCACCTTTCCAGGTGCCGGGGTGGGATTTGAATTTGGTTTTAAAGTTCCTGGTGGGAGCTCTGTTTGAGCCCTTACATTCTTGTCTGTTGCGACAGTTATCCTTTAAAACTGTATTTTTAGTTGCGGTTACTTCCGCACGCAGAGTGAGGGAGTTGCAGGCACTTTCCGCCAAGCCACCCTTCACTGTGTTCCATAAGGACAGGGTTGTCCTTAGGGTGCGGCCTTCTTTTCTTCCGAAGGTTGTGTCAGAATTCCATTTGAGCCAGAAGGTAATTCTTTTTTTTTTTTAAACATCTGTTTATTGGCAGGTGGTCAGAACAGGTACAGCACATTTATCATGTAAGTGAGAACAAAAGGAAAACAGTATTACAGCATCAAAATACATTGCTTCACCAATAATGTCCGTTTCACATTGTAGAGGGAAAAACACATAGTGGAACCGCAGAGTCGTAATCATGCGGCGTGTGTCAAGAGGAGTCCAGTGGTGCCGGGGAAGGGGCAGATGTCCATTCGGCCCCATCCTTGCTGTTTAGGTAACTACAGAGTTCAGTCCATACATTTGCAGGGCGGGATGGAGCAGGCAAGGTGCCGATGTACTCCTCCTCACATGTTTGTACCCATGTGAGGGCCTTCAGCCACATGTTGAGGGTGGGGGGGGTGCGGCGCTTCCAGCATTGTAATATGCATCTTTTGGCAACCATAGCACTGACATTCAAGAATTTTGACAATTTCCTCACATTTTCTCCCGTCCAAATGCCAAATAGCAAGGCCAATGGGTCCATCTCTACCGGGGCGTCTATTATCTCGGTGAGCGCCTGTGTCACCTCCCCCTAGAACCTGCGCAGCGCAGCACAGGACCAAAACATATGGGCATGGTCTGCTTCGTTTGATTCGCATTTCGGGCATTTATGTGTCGAACTAAGCGTAAATTTTGCCACTCTGTACGGAGTGTAGTAGAGTCTATTGAGTAACTTGTATTGGATACAGCGGAACCTGGCACTGAGTGATACCTTTCGCGTGTGTGCACACATCTTGCCCCACATTTCATTAGTGATCTCCTTTCCGGGTTCTCTGGCCCACGTCTCTCGTGGTGCCGGGGAGGTATTCTCTATTTTTCCCATCTGCATTTTATAAAGGGAGGATATTATGCCCCTACAGCCTGTGGAGTTCGCTATGTACAGGAGTTCAGGTGAGTCAGGAGGCTCCTCTGGGAAGGAGGGCCACATTGTCCGCACCGCTGCTCTTAATCTGTAGTACTGTAACAGGTCGAGCGCGGAGCCGGAGTGCCCGGGGCGTAGTGTTAGGGGGGTAATGAATGAGCCTTCAGGGTACAGGTCAGTCAGGGCTCGGTACCCCAGGCTCCCCCAGCGCTGGGAGAGGTGTTGGTCATGCGTGGGGGTGAGGCCAGGAAACTGCCATAAGGGGAGCCACTTCTAGTATGGGCGCTGTACTGGACTGGGGGAAAGGATATTGTTCCATGCCCTAATCGTGGATGCTACCGGGTCCCATGGGACATCCGCGTGGTAACCATGGTGTAATAGCAGGGTCATGATGTGGGTACCGTCACCCGCCATTTTTTCCAATTTAACATGTGGGGGCGGGTCGGGGTGTGTGTACCAATGGGTAGCGTGTTGGGCCTGCGCAGCGTTCCAGTAGAGAGTTAAATCGGGGGCAGTAAAGCCTCCCTTCTCATACGGGAGGGTCATATGTTGCCACTTCTTACGGACCGCCCCTGAGTGCCAGAGGAATTGGGCGAACGACGAGTGGAGTCTCTTGAAATAATGCTTGCCTGGCCACACTGGCACATTTGCAAATATATAGAGTAGCTTGGGAACCGTGATCATCTTTATTAGGGAGAGTCTACCAGCAAGGGATAGAGGGAGATTGCGCCACCTGAGCATCTTGGTTTCAATGAGCAGCGCTGTTGCTTCATAATTATCTGCCAGCAGGGAGACCCCAGCCCTTGACACCTGAACTCCGAGATACTTAATCCCAGACGGGGACCAGCGTAGGGGGAACTCGCAGGACGGTTGCTGAGTTGTTTTAGTAAGGGGGAAGATTTCGGATTTTGAGTAGTTAATGGTGAAGCCCGAATAGGTGCCCATTTTTGTTATGTCTCGAATGATAGGGTCCAAGTATATGGAGGGTTGTCTGACGTAGAGGAGAACATCGTCCGCGTACAGCGAGATGATTTCCGGTGTGCCCTGCAAGCGGACGCCCTTATGAGTATGACGATTTCTGACATGGTCGGCCATGGGTTTGATGGCAAGTGCAAAGAGGATGGGGGAAAATGGGCAGCCTTGTCGGGTACCCCTATGCAACTCGAAGGGGGAAGAGGGGACGGAGTTAACTAGCACCCTTGCCGACGGTCCCGTGTACAACAGCTTTATGTAGGCGATCATGTTCGGCCCGATTCCCATTTTCTCCAAGACGGCCCATAAGTATTGCCACGAGACCATGTCGAACGCCTTTTGGGCGTCCAGTGTGACTGCCACTGCGTCCGCGTTTGGGTCAATTCTCGACAGTACGTTGAATAGGCGCCGGATGTTAAGTGCCGTAGAGCGGCCAGGGACAAATCTACTCTGGTCGACGTGGACTAAGTGGGGCATGAGTGGGAGGAATCTGTTGGCAATTACTTTGGCAAAGATATTCATATCAGTGTTGATGAGGGATAGGGGTCTGTCTGTAGGAGCCACATTCGTCTGGAGGCTTCCCTGGTTTGGGGAGGACTGTGATTAATGCTTCTCTTAGGGAGGGGGGGAGGGAGTGTGAGCGGAGTGATTCGGTCCAGACCTCATGTAGTGTCGGCGCTAGTATGGCCACATGCTCTTGGTAAAACTCAGATGTGAGTCCGTCGGGGCCAGGGGCTTTGCCCTCAGGGAGATCCGAGATCACCCGGACTATCTCTTCTAGTGAGAACGGGGCGTCTAGAAGTTCCCTGGTGTCCTGGGAGATCAGGGTCATAGGGATGGATTCCAGCAGGTCGCCAAGGTCGCGGGTCGTGTGCTCTGGCTGGGGGCCGTACAGGGTGGCATAAAAGTTGGCAAAAGTGTCAAGGATAGCGTGGTCTGCCCATTGTCTCGATCCATTATTATCGATAATGCTATCTATACGAGTCCCACCACCCTCAGCCCGGACCAGCCTAGCCAGGGTTCTACCTGGCCTGTCCCCCTCGCCATATCTACGGGCGGCTGCAGGGCGGGTATGGTATCTCACTTCGCTAAGGGCATGTGCCTCAAATAGTTCCAGTTCTGTCCCAATTTTCGCTAGGGTGGCCGGTACCGGCCTTGAGGCATACTCCTGTTCCAAAGTTTTGAGTTTGGATTCGGAACAGCTTAAGGCCTGTTTTATGGATTTGAGGACCCCTGCTTCTCTAGCAATGCACATTCCTCTGATGTAGACTTTGAAAGCCTCCCAGTGGGTCCCTACGGACGTGTCGGAGACCTTGTTGGTTTCGAGGAGCAGGTTTATGTCAGCCAGTATCTCTGCCCTAAAAACGATGTCTGATAGGGCGTCGGATTTAAAACGCCAAGCGGGGCGAGCCCCCGAGACGAAACCCAGCTGGATCTGGAGTAGCCACGGGGGAGTGGTCGGAGAGTGTGCGCGCTAGAATCTTGACTTCAGACACCCTGCCCATCCGACTACCCGACAGGAGGAATAGGTCTATTCTTGAGGAACTGTCATGTGCCGTGGAGTAAAAAGTGTAGTCCCTCTCCTGGGGGTGGAGTGTTCTCCAAACATCATGTAGTTTCAAGGAGCTCATGTGGGTTAGCAGCCGCTTGGCCGCTCGGGCTACAGGTCTCCTGGCCGTAGTTGTCCTGTCTAGGGCTGTGTCGAGAATGAGATTCATGTCGCCCCCCCACACAATGGGGACGTCAACATATTTCATGAGAATGCCGGACATCGTATCCATGAAGTCGGGAGAATCAAAGTTGGGAGCGTACGAGTTCACAAGCAGGCATTCTTCGCCGGCTAATGTGCAGTGTAGGATCACAAATCTGCCCTCGGGATCAATGTGGGATGTGTGAAGTGCGAATCTGATTGATTTGTGGATGAGAGTGAGGACACCCCTGGACTGAGTGGAGTACTGAGTATAGTACCTGTTGGGGCCCCAGGACTGTGCGAGGTTTGAAGCCAAGAGTTTCTTAGCATGAGTCTCCTGCAACAGGAGAACCTTGACCCCATGCCTCTGTGCATAAGCAGTGATTCTACGAGATTTGGTGAAGTTGGTCAGCCCCCGTACATTCCACGTCAATATACTAATGGCCATAATAATGAGTTAAGGGACATCCCAGGCGTGGATTCTCACTTTGAGCTTAAAATGGAGCACTGTGGTGCAGCAAGCCTGCCACCCTGTCGCACCGGTCAAGACCAACCCGCATTTTTGCGAACAACCCCCAACTTTCCCACCCCCCACCCTCACTGCCCAGTAATGCCTAGCAGTGTATAGGCAACCACCCTGAAGCGAAACTGCGTGCCATCCCCAACTCGGCCACGCCTGGCAGGTAGCCCAACAGGGGCTCAAACTCAACCTTACCGCCATCAGCGGCATTGCAGCTGCAGTGGGGGCTGCTGCTGTCGTCTAGCACACCAATAATAGAACTTTGAGTGAATGTCAACTTACACATTTTTTCCAGCATTGTTAGACTATTAAAGTGGAGGTTACAGGTAACGGATAACCGCAGTTTTCAGTATAGCAAGGACGAAGTTAAGTCTACCGCAGATCCGTGGACAGCGGTGCGGCCCTGTCTCTGGGGTAGTGACCAGGGTTTGGCCCTAGGATCGTGAAGCACAGGGAGGCGGCACCCCCAGGGTGGGGAATACTTGCAAAGTTGCCAGGGGCCTTGAGCGGCCAGCAGGTGGGATGACAGGGGGGGGGGCGCCTTGCGCCAGGAGAGCAGTGTCACGGCCTCATCGTCCACCCAAGGTCAGCAGAGGAGCCTAGAAATTACGATGTCAGTCGTCGTCCATCCGTTCCTCCGGCGGATTCAGCAGGGGGACCTGTGCTTCGATGAACTTGACGGCCTCGTCCGGGACCGTAAAGAAATAGCTTTTGTTGCGGTGGATAAATTTCAGGCGAGCAGGGAAAAGCATAGAGTACTCAATTTTCCTATCTCTCAGCATCTTCTTAACCCCGCTAAACCGGCGTCGCTCCATCTGGACCCCCACCGAAAAGTCAGGGAAAATTCTGATGATTTGGGATTCCAGCCTCAATTCACCCCTCTCTCTGGCCAGGCGGAGAATGTGATCCCTATCTTTGTAGCTGAGTAGCTTTGCGATGATAGGCCTGGGGAAGTCTCCAGGCTTAGGGCGGGGTGCCAGGGAGCGGTGCGCTCTTTCAACCGTGAAGAACGGGGAGAGCTCAGGATTGCCCAGGAGATCTTTGATGAGCTGCTCAACAGCGGTCTCCATGCGGCCCTTGAGTGCGGATTCGGGAACCCCCACTATTCGAATGTTATTCCGACGTGATCTCGATTCTAGGTCATCGTTCTTGGCCTTGACCTGTTTCATGTCGCGGACGAGCTCTGTGACCGTGGTCTGGAGGGTATGAATGTGATCTTCGTTGGTCCCTATCCGCTGCTCCGTCTCCGTGAGCCTGGACCTATGCTGGTCGATTTGAGCGCGTAGGGAGGCGACATTAGCATTGATATCGTCCAGCTTTTCATGGAAGGATGCAAAGTTTTTGGCCATGGACTCCATCATGGTAGTGAGATCTGGTTGCGGGGGGTCCGGCAATGTCTCGCTGTCTTCTTGTGTCGCAGAGGAGGACGCCGGGTCCGTCCGATGGGCCGGCTTGGCAAATTTGTCCATAGCGCCCGCTTTGTTGGCGCCCCGCGCCCTGTTGGACATTGTTGTGGTGGGGGGTCTCCAGCGAATCTGGCAGAGTCAGAGACGGGCAGTGGCTGAGGAGTCGGCGGATGAGACGGAGGCAGGATTGCAGCCGCTAATCCCTAGTATTGTAGGCACAGGGGAGCTAATAGTGCGCCCGCAGGGTGGAGAGGCGGGTCACAGTGCAGCCGCAGAGGTGGTGTAGGTCGGCAGGGAGTATGCGTGGTCCCGGGCCGGGGGCAGAGGCCCCGCCCGTCCAGGGAGCCCAGGGGCCCCGCGTATCTTATGCGGGCGCCGGGTGCCACACGCCAGGCCGGGCCCAGAGCGCAAAGTGGAGAAGGCAGGTGGGGGCCGAGCCCAGCAGCAGGCGAGGGAGACACCCAAGCGGGGTTAGCTATGGCCAGAAGAGTCCGGGGCCCACCCAGGGAGGACGTGTCACAGCCCCCCAGCACCCACCTTGTGGCCTCCGTGAAAGCTGTGATCGATGTAGGCCCACAGCGGCAGCAGCTCGTCGGGGCGATCTCTGTGGCAGGCTGGAGAGGCGGGGGGTCCCAGCAGCAGCGTCCCCAGGATGTGTCGTGCGTCCCTCGCGGGGGCCGGCACTCGGCTCCTCAACCAGCGGGTCCTCCCCGCCCAGGAGCGGGCAAGCGGTCCGTCGTCCTCCCGCGGAGGTAGCGGGTCGCCGTTTAGTCTGGCGCGAGGAGCCCACCAGGCGCCGCAAGCCCGCGGCAGTCGGGAACTCTCGGGGCCGTAGCCAGGCGCCCCCGCGAGGAAGCGTCGCCAGCGGTAGCGGGCAGTAGCGCGGGAGGAGCGGGAGCCACAGCTCCTCCCGACAATGTAGATGCAGGTGCAGGGAAGCCCCCGGGGTGCAGGAGCCACGGTCAGCAGCGCGGGGGCCCACGGAGCCGCAGTCCCTCCCAGCGGCGGCTGGGCCGCGGTGGATCCGGGAGGCCTCGGATGGCGCAAGTACGGGTCCCGGGCCCCGATTCGGCTCGAAATTGCAGGCGAGTGTAGCGGACAGCGCCGCTAGATGAATGGTTGTCGCGGCTGCAGCAGGCAGAACGGATTCGTGCTGATATGGCGAGGATTGAGGTGTGTGTAGACGGAGCTCCCACGCTAAGCGGCCATCATGTTTGGCTGCTCAACAGCGCCCCCCGCCAGAAGGTAATTCTTCCGGCGTTTTATCCACCTCCACATCCTGGTAAGGAAGAGGAGAGGCTTCATAGGTTGGATCCTAGGAGAGCTTTCAGTTTCTATCTCTCACGGATGTCCCGGGCCAGAGTGGATGATCAGCTCTTTGTTGGTTATGCTGGAAGGCGGTTGGGTCAGGCTGTTTCCAAGCAGACCTTGTCCAGATGGATCATTTTGACGATCTCCTAGTGTTACCGTGTGGCGGGAAAGGACCCTCCAGTAGGCTTATGGGCTCACTCTACTAGGGGTGTGGCTACCTCCACAACTCTACAGAGGGGCGTTCAGATTCACAATATTTGCGAAGCAGCCACGTGGGCCTTTTGTGAGACACTATTCCTTGGACTATATCCATGGGCAGGATTTGGCCTTTGGTAAAGCAGTCCTCTATTCAGCAATTTGATTGGGCATTCTAAAATTCTAAATTTGTAAATTCTTTTCCCGCCTCCATATGTTGCTACTGCTTTGGGAGTCTGTCATAGATGTGGAATACGTCGGAGGACACAATCCCCTCGAAGAACAAGTTACTTATCTTATCTGATAACGTTCTTTCGATGGGATGTTCCTCCGACATTGTCAAGTCTAATGGGGATGAAAGGGTTTGAACCCCCTCTCCCGAACCACAGAAGCCGAATAGATCGACCCTCCCACCATGGTTGGCAAGGGCGTCTGGATGTAAATACACAGATAACCACGTGGCAGCCAATGGGGGGAAGACTGAGTTAAGGAAAGGGGATGGAATGACAAAGGGAAGGTAGGGAAGAAAGAACATGCATATATACATATATACAGACACCTAGTACTGAAACTTCTGCCTAGCCTGTCCAACTCCTGAGTACACCTAAGTAGGGATTAGGGTTCTTAATTACCCTACACCATACCCCTGAAAATATGGTTATCACATATAGCAGACATGAAGCAACACAAACTGTATGGCACATGCAAGGGAATCTTCCCTACATGAATTCAACATGACATATGGCTCCGTGGGCTGACATTTAACATGAGCAAACAGAAGCAAAAACATAAATCGTGACTTTCCTGTTGTGGTAGGACTGAACAACCTTGCCCCTTCCCATTAGTAAAGATTTCCTCTCTTTCCTGCGAGTATTGCCTCATACTCCGGGTATAGCCCGTGCTTCTCACACCGGTTTACCTAACATCAATAACTCATGAAGTCTCTCAAAACGTAGCACATAACATAAAGCTCGCAAAATTCACATGAATACTGGGATTTATTTATCTTAGGGTCTGGGTGCCTCAAGTGTACACCCGGACATCAGGACATGCCGCCGTGAAACGCCATACCCTCTGGGAGCTACTGCCATGCATAGTCTGAAGGCAGCGCTATGAAGGAGTTCACCGCCCAGAGGGGGAGACTGCCATGTGACTCGCGTGGCCTCCAGAGTCCGCCAGCAAGGATCCGCATGTGCGGGCCGGCAACTCTCGCTCTCACTGTCGTGTTGCCTGCATCCCCCGTTCGCCTCCGTGAATGTTTATCACCAGCTCGCCATCAGATCGTCCAACGTTCCTCACACGCCGTCATGATCGCCCGTGCTGCACAACCTCAATTATCAGCACCTGTGCACGGGCGCTCAACGGCTAAATACTCTCCTAATGGCTTCAGCTGTCTCACGGCGCGAATTCCATAGACTACAACTCGCCCCTAAACATGCTGGGGACTGTAGTTTTCTCCTAATTTTCTAATATACTGTCTCCTGGGCTTGCCCCAGACACTATTCCTGACAGACATATTCCACATCGAAACCTCCCAGCCTGCCCCTCTACAGAATTTCTTATGCAATTGCAGCTTACGTTTCCGCAAGGCTTTCTGCAGTCATACTGGCTGGAGATTGGTGCCACACGTTCTGGGGAAAAAACTAAAACTGAGGCTACGGGCGCCATGCGTCCTATATATAACATCCGGTGACGTCGACCCGCGACGGAGGCCCTCGAGGGACAACGTATCGACATCATCGACGCAGGACGCCTACGCCGAAGAAATTTCCGAAGCAGCACAGCTGTGGTCATTACCTGTCATAGATGTGGAATAAGTCGGAGGAACATCCCATCGAAAGAACGTTACCAGATAAGGTAAGTAACTTGTTCTTTTCAAATCTGTCCTGTTTTTTGTTTTTTTCCAAGTGTCAAAATGTAAGTACAAAAAATAGTGACTTTGGTTCCTGGACAGTGTGCCTGGCCCTCAGCAAGGATGAATGCCTAGTCTGATTTACTTATTGGGACATGCCTATGGAAGTAGTCAAACACTTTACATACTGTATGAGTTTGTGCAATACAGACACATCTAAAATATCCAATCAATAGTCCGGAGACCATTTTATTTTTCAAATTGTTGTAATCTATCCATTGTGTCTTGTATATTGTAGAATCTGCATTGCTGGAGATCAAGTAAGATGCTGTAGATTGATTATTGTAAAAGTAGATGGGCTTTATTGATAGTTACAGGGTAAGCTTTATTACTTGAGATAGGAGCTAGGCAAGATACATCCAGTCAGTAAACTCTCCCATCCTGAAGTCCTTAACTGTAGGATACAGAACCTCAATGACCATCAGGTTCTGGATGACATCATCACATTCTACTATCTGCACAGAGCACCCAGTGCAGATGGATACTCTAAATGCTACACATATGCTATTGACCTGAGGTTTTAAGTACCAAACAATGTATAGTGATATTTGATCTGTTACAGAGACTCTATACCACTACCATTGGTCTAGCCTGTGAAACGTCTGTGAAATGTTTATGTCTTGGGAAAAACATAGATAGCAGGCATGAATGGTAGCTGAATTGTTAAATGTCAAATGCGTTTGGGAGTCCACCCATAAGGTTTGTCCCTGATTAAGATTTGAAACCCTTCCAATTGGTTACCTTCTAATAGCCTATACTTGTATCACTTGAACGTACCACCTTTCCACCTGCCTGCTAATTGTATTATTAGGGCAGTATCCAGTTCTATGCACTTAAGTGCCATTCTCTGAGATGCCAAGTTATAGACAACACATTGGTTTTTGGTTTTTCACAAATCTCAATTTTTTTAAATCACTGTTCTCATTAATTCAAACACATATACATATTACAGGGCCTGCTATAGCAGCCCTTTAGTTATGGTTAAGTTGCACAACTCATAGAGCACTTTTTTGGCAGTTTATTCAGTTTGCGCTCCCCCACACCCCCCCCCCACCCTGACGAATCCTCACCAAACTTTGCAAAAACAGTATGTGGCCCCCTCGGAATGATATTGCGAAATTAGGTGCGATTCCGTGAAGGTGGGTGGGTCGGGGTAGGGGAGTCCTAAAATGTGTGGAAATCCTAATAAACGCAAGGGGAAAACAAATTTGCTCGCTCCTAGTGCCCAAACCGCTAGATGAATTTTAACCAAATTTGCGCCAGGAGTGGCGGCTTGGTCCAGAAAGTGTAAATCCGTTCAGTATTATTATTTTTTTAAACAGCCAAAAAGTAGGTAAAAAAAATGTGATACCTGGATTCGGTCCGCAGACGAGCCTCCGATTGGTCCAGAGGGCGGCGTGATGTCTGCAGACATTGGATACGCCCGATGATTGGATGGTGAAAAGAAGCGTGAAGTGCGTCATATTTTTGGGAAACGCCCACTATGTTGGATTCGCGGACAGTGTCCGTTGTCCGCAGACATCACAGTAAAAACATTAAAAACTACAACATTGCACTTGTCAAACTAATGAAACCATCTCTGGGGAGGTGATGGGTAATGAGGATGGGATGGGATATGGACATAAGAAGCCAAAAAACAGGTGTTTTTTCATCCCAAAGTTCGCAAACAGTCTGGATGTTTGGGTACAGTCCTGCTATGTTCAGGAACATCAGATATTCCGGGACATACATGCCTTTTTTTGAATTACAGGGTTGGTAAAAACAGTTTTTGGATGGCTCATAACTTTGGCGTCACTCAATGAAACTGCATGATGTCGTCAATGACATTTGTGATGTCATCTTTGATGTCCTGGGTATTAGTCCTAGCAGTGCACGGAGGTGGCACGAGTTATGGTTGCTTATCTAACCATAACTGGCGAATTTCAAGGGTTTTTTCGGTTTTGCTTGTAACCATAAAAGCCCTCAAAGGACAAGGCTGCAATGTTGAGTGATGTTGAGTGACACAGGTGCGTAGGAGACTTGGTTCATGGCCAGCTCTTTCACAAGTTTTGACACTCTACTTCCTGACGGTTACAAGATCCTCTCCGAATATGGAACCAACCGTCCTGGCAGGCGTTGTACCCTGATTTTCCCAGAGTGGATCCTTGCTTCCGTCATTCCAATGCAGGACTACTCCTTTGAATGCCTGGTCTGCCTGCTCTCTATCTCCTGGCACCTCTCACTGTGTCCACTATCTACTGGCCACCTGGCCAGGTCGCCCTCGTACTCTGAGTGGGCTGACCTCTCCTCCTCTCTTTTCTTCTTGCCTTTACCTCTCAACTTCTCCTCCTCGGAGGCCTGAACATCCACCTGGATGCTCCAAGCCTCTTTGGGGCTCTTTCGCAACCTCTGCGACTCTCTCCCTCTCGCGCTCTCTCTCTTCTTCCCTCTGGCCCGACTCACTCTGCAGGGCACATCCTGGATGTTCTGATCTCCTCAGACAGCCCCTCTCCAACTCTCTCACCACTCCTCTCTCTTGGAGTAACCACTTTCTTCTTTCCTTCCACCTTTCTCTCTCTACCCCTCCGGCTTCCCCGGCACTGCCGCCCGCCTGCTCGGTTATCCAGCCCATGAAGCGTGTGTCAGTTGAGCCACTTTTCTCCTCCTCTTACACCTTTGGCTGATTTACACTGATACAGCCTTCTCCAACCTCCATCTCTCTATCTCGAACACCCTTGATTTCCTTGCCCCTGTCATGAGGATCTGTTTGAAGCCTGCATCCAAGTGCAACTCTTGCTATGATTCCAACCTCGCCACCCTTGAGAGGAAGTGGAGGGCATCAACTCTCTGACAAACTGGCCTGCGCCTGCTCCAAAGTATTACAGACTTCTCTATCCTCGCGAAGAAGAAGAGCCTACATCCAAGCCGTATCTCGGCAGCTTCTAACATCTTGGACGAACTTTTCAAAATCTACAAGGAGCTGGCCAATCCTGTTGCAGTCTCTACCTCTCCTGTTCCCTCTCAGGCCCTCTGCACAGCTCTGGCTTCTCATTTCACCACTAAAACCCGGGATACCCGGTCCACTCTCTCTTACTCTACCTCCTCTTGCTCTCCCTCCACCTCCCAAGGTCCCTCTTCAGCCGTTTCTCCTACTCCTTTCTCCATTTCGCCTTTTCACCCCTGACGAGGTTGTCCGATCTATGAAAGTATTGTCAAAGCATGTGCTTCCCCGCTATTCCGTAACCATCAAGGACCACATAGACACCCTTGCTCCATCCTTGGCCGATTTCTGCAATCACTCCTTTGCCACTGGAACCTTCCCTCCCCCCCTAAGCACTCCCTTGTGCACCCCCTTCTTGAGAAACCCTCTACTGATCCTTCCTTTCCGGCAAACTATTGCCCGATCTCCCTTACCCCTTTCCTGGGCAAACTCCTGGAAAAGCTGTCCATCTCCCAGCTTAATCTACATACTGAATCTATTGGTTGGCTCCACGACCACCAGTCTGGCTTCAGAGCAGCCAGAAGCATGGAAACTGCTCACCTGAACACCCGTGAAGATTTGCTCTTTAATCTTGACTGTAACCTTCCTTCTGCCCTCATTCTCCTTGATCTATCCTCTGCTATCAACACAGTCAACCTGGCCATTTTGCTCAATTGCCTCTGCGATAACCTTGGTATCTCTGGTCAGGCCCTGGCCTTGTTGACCTCTTTTCACACTGATCGACCCGCCCAGGTCCAACTTAGGTCTTTCCTCTCTTCTAACTCTTTCTACTTGTGATGTTCCCCAGGGGTCTAACCTCTCTACCTGGCTTTTCAATCACTATCTGGCACCTCTTGCCCACTGCATCTCTACCTTCTGCTCTGACGTTTTGTTATGCGGATGACACCCAGCTCTCCTTCAGGCTCCCCTCAGCCACTTCTGCTCCTTCTCTTATACCAGACTGCCTGTCCGCAATTCAGGAATGGTGTGCCCCCAACGATCTCTACCTTCATGTCAGTAAAATTGAGAACCTCATTAGGCTAAGAACATTAAGGTCATTTCGACTTCTCTTCTCATATTTCTGACATCTAAGTAGTCGCACTATCAGCTGCACAACCTCAGAGGTATTATTCTTTTTCTCATTTTCCCCCAGAAGCTCACTGTCTCCAGAGCCGTGGTCCTCTCTAAGCTGGACTACTGTAAAAGCTTCCTTCTAAATTACCTGCCTCTATTTTACGCCCTTCACAACTTATCAAGAACAGGACTGCAAGACCTGACCTTGACCTCAAGACCAGGGATTGCAACTCTCCAGCACTGAAATCTCTCCAATGGCTCCCTGTTGCTGCAAGGATCAAGTTCAAGAGCCTTTGCATCGCCCACAAGGTTTTCTGGGGCCTGGGACCACACTACCTCCAACTTTCTCTTCCTAAGCATCTTCCATCTCACACCCTCTGCTCATCCACCTCCAACTCTCTGAGGGTCAGATGCTTCTCCAGACAGATTGAGGGTAGATCTTTCCTCTACTGGGGCCTGCCTCTCAAACTTGAGCAGGACCGCCGCCGGTTCCGGAAGCAACTGAAGACCTTCCTTTTTGCTTCCGCTTTCTCTCTCCCTTGCTGATGTCCCTGATTGCTCCACACACTGGTCACCTGGCCACCCACTGAACTCCGGGTCCAGGCTCCTGCATGCCCAGTTTCCCTTGCACTGCCTCCGGGTCTTCCTTGCACTTACGGGTCTGTATCTGCAACCCTACAGTCCCCCGATTCTCTGCACTTATGAGCCACTTACCGGCAGCACTTATGAGCCACCTGCAATCCCCCCCGGCACTTCTCCACCCCCCCCCCCACAACACTTGCGCGATCTGAATGACACAAGGCCCAGTAAGATCATTGTTTTGTCCTCCCTATGTCCTCCCTTTCTTGTCACTCTTAGTAACACTTGTGTACAGGCGTGTTATCATAACGTCCTTTTAACA
The DNA here is from genome assembly GCF_040938575.1 of Ambystoma mexicanum. Lineage (NCBI taxonomy): Eukaryota > Metazoa > Chordata > Amphibia > Caudata > Ambystomatidae > Ambystoma > Ambystoma mexicanum. The sequence goes on from NC_090926.1 coordinate 185,770,487, forward strand.
AAGTTTTTTCACTGAATATATATATATTTCTGATGTTTGTTAATCTGCTTAGAATCACATGCTGTGCATAGGTCCAACATCCAGTGGTCACTGCGGAGTATTGCATTTTGTTTTTCGTAGTCGAAAAGGGGACGTCGACAAGGCGTGTCTGTAACACTATCCCTATAGTGACGTGCGTTGTACCCACAATCCCTCACGCGTCGAGGTCCCTCAGATTGTTTTTTTCCGCCCAGCTACTGGTCGCCTTTATGCGGAGCTCCTCGAGAGACATTGCCAAATAGTTTCTTCGACCTTTGGTCGTTTGTTATTAATATCAATAACCTAGATCCCTCCCTCGACGCAGAGCCGTTTCTCCGCCGAGCAAGATCTTCGACGGAAGGACGAGCGGAGGAGATCCTTCGGCGCTGCCGAACACGTGGCCTGGCCTCGCCAGCCATACACAGTAGGGAGAGTGGGGCTTTGTGGTCTTTCTTCTTTTCTTTAAGAATGCCTTTCTCTTTCCCCTCCCTCTCTTTCGAGGTCGTAGTCACACTTATTACCCTCAGCTATGGAGAGGACGCCATTTAGGCTTTGCCCGCTTTGCAAGGGTAAATATACCTGGAAGGATAAGCACAAACGGTGCAACCGTTGCTTACCCCTCGATCACCAGGAGGACGGCTGTTTGGCCTGTAAATTACTAAAGCCCAAAACTCTAAAGAACCGCAGGGTCAAAAGGTGGGCGGCCTACGCCATGTCTAGGTCTGACTCCTCGCCCGCTGCCGCCGAGTGTGACAAGGACAGTGACTACACGGCCCCCGTAACAGAGGCTGTAGACCTCTATAAAAGGAGCGGTCAAGCTCCTCCTCGTCCGTCCCCGGCACCGACAAGCCCGCCTCACGCCCATCTTATGGGGATGAACACCCCGGCGACAAGGACGCACACAGAAAAACACCAAAGCACATACCCCAGGCACACATTCGACGAAGACAGCCATAGCGCCAACGGGGACGCCGGGCCCACCGACGTCTTCCACCGACCGTAAGGGTCATCAGCCCTCCCCGCCACCGCTTCCGCGACAGGCGACTGGGCACTCTAAAAATAAGGGCGCTAACACCAAAATTTCCGGCGACGCGCATCGCAAGAGCGCTCACGTTGCCAACAAGGACTCGACGAGCAAAGGCTCGACGTTACATAGCGCGACGGCGACCGATCCCTCGGAAGAGAGTATGATCGCCGAAAGCCTCGCGCGCATAGCATCTAAGGACGGCCAAAGACGTACGGCGAGTGCAACGCCGAAAACCGCGCACAAGGCCAAAGATACGCCAAAGGCGCCGGAAAACGGAGCAGGCCTGTTCCCGATGCCGACAGAAGGCCCTCGCCAGCAAGAAGGATACTCAGAAGGCGAAGGCTCTCTTTCTTCGACGTTATGTGACAGAACCAGACTATTACAGGAGGAAGGAACCCCCTTTTCTTGCCCAGACCGTCCTGGACGACCTCAGTGGACCTTTGAAAGGTTCCAGACCTGTATGGACAAACTAGATAGGTTCATGTCCGTCCCAGAAGACAGGGCACCCAAGAGACCAAGGGAGGCACCCCTGGAGAGTCCAAGGGCTAAATACCAGAAGTTTTATAGCCCCATACAGGAGGACATAAACTCTTACAATCCCACTGAGGAAGACACCTTCTTCCAAGAGGAAGATGAGTTCACCTATGTTGAGGACCAACAAGAAGAGGAAGGTTTTCACGAGGAAACTAACCTATGTGAGGAAGGATTCCAGGAAGACACAGGCGAGGGCGACCCAAATCCCTGGCAGTCACCGGCTAGGTCGACTGACACAGGCAGTAGCAGTATAGTCATCAGGTCTACTGAAACTACACCAGTTAGGAACCCTTCGCCTGTTGATGATCAACCCACCTTCAATGCACTGCTGAAGAAGGCAGCAGCACATTTCGAGATCGAAACTGGGGAGGTCACCCCAGACACCGATTTTGTGGAGAGGATTATCAAAGAAAAACCCCCCACTAGCCAGGTTATACCCATCCTCGCCTCAGTTAAGAGACGTATTACACCTTCTCTTTCCACTCCGGCATTGGTGAGAGGGGTCAATCCAAGGATTGAGAAACTGTTCTCTCCCTCTCAATCAGACCCATTATATATTAAGGGCCACTCAATCCCGGACTCCCTGGTTGTGACCAACACCAGGAAAAGGGCAGGAGTCCCACTATCTACTAGCGAGGCACCCCCAGACAAAGAGGGGAAGAAGCTGTATGCCCTAGCCAAGAGAATCACCACCTCTGCAGCATTCTCTACCAGAATCGCCAATAATAATACCCTATTGGCAAGCTACGCCAATGCTCAATGGGCTAAGCTCAGACAGGACATCGAAGAAGCTCCCGAACCCCTAAGGACTCGTTTACTGGCTACAGTTAACGAGGGCTCTCTGGTCAATCAAAGCATCGTCAAGAATACCCTCGATGCAGCAGAGACGGCTGGCCGCACTTTGGTACAAGGAATTTTACTGAAGCGTCACGTCTGGCTTCACAATTCTGGATTTAAGGCGGAAACACAAGCGTCCCTTATTAATAAACCCATAGAGGAGTCCAACCTCTTTGGGAGAGCAGTGGATGACGCGCTGGAGAACGCGAAGAAAGAATTTGATACAATAATGACCTTAGACCAAATTTCAAAACCCCCTAACAGGCGGGGATTTGGTAATAAGCGCTTTTTTCGTGGACAACGCCAGCAACAAAACCACCAACAACAACAGTACTCTGCCAGCAACTACCAGAGTAATAGCGGCCAGTACAATCAGAGGGGTCAACGTCGTGGCAAGGGAAGAGGCCTGGGTTCCACCCCCAGAGGCTCCCAAGCCAACAACACCACCAAGTGACGCGAAGATTCGCGTCCCCTCCCATGCAACGCCGGTCGGGGGCCGGTTAACATCCTTTCTTCCAGCATGGGAGGGAATAACATCAGACCGCTGGGTACTTTCCACCGTAGCCCGCGGCTACTGTATAGAGTTCAACAGTTCCCCAACATACAGACCCCCGAGGGGACCCCGCATGACACCAGAACACCTCGCCATCCTTCTACAAGAAGTGGACCAACTGCTGGAAAAAGGAGCCATAGAGGTCGTGCCTCTATGTCAGGTAATGGAAGGTATTTATTCAGTGTACTTCCTTGTACCCAAAAAGGATCTAACCATGCGCCCTGTATTAGATCTGCGCCCAGCGAACAAGTTTGTCAAACCCCAAAAGTTTCGTATGGTGACCTTACAGGAAGTGATCCAACTGCTATCACAGGGAGATTACATGACAACACTGGACATGAAAGATGCATACTTTCATATTTTAATGTTGCCAGCGCAAAGAAAATACCTCAGGTTCATTATAGAGGGCAAACACTACCAGTTCAGAGTGCTACCCTTCGGCATAGCATCTGCACCAAGGGTATTCACGAAAGTACTGGCAGTGGCAGCGGCCCACCTGCGCAGGTTATCCATCCCAGTATACCCTTACCTCGACGACTGGCTCATAACAGGGGATTCTTACGAGACATGCTTCTCAAACACCCAAAAGACTGTAGACCTTTTGTTCCAACTGGGCTTCTCCATCAACGAGAAGAAGTCCAGCTTAGATCCCAGCCAAGTCAAACAATTCCTAGGGGCTCTATTTCGAACAAAGGACGGCCTCGTCTTCCCCTCCAACGAGAGGGTCCAAAACATGCTGTTTCAGATCCCCCAATATGTGGCAGGTCGAGAGGTGACGGTGCGCAAAGCGATGGGATTGCTAGGAATGATGGCGTTGTGTGTTTATTTGGTACCTCACGCGCGCCTGCGCCTAATGCAAGAGTGGCTCAACAGCCAGTGGTGTCAGGCCAGCGGACAATGGGACGATCTAGTGGTGGTCTCGCAAGCCTTGGTTCTCTCGCTATGGTGGTGGACAAAGGAAAACCTGATAATAGGGAAACCCTTTGCCACACCCGCGGTGGAGGCCACTCTAACCACGGACGCATCCCTCACAGGATGGGGGGCTCACCTATCCCATCAAACTGCTCACGGAGTGTGGACTCCGAACGTAGCATCCAAGCACATAAACCTACTGGAGCTACTGGCGGTGTTCAAAGCACTAAAAGCCTTCCAGGAACACCTACAAGGGAAGACAGTGATGGTCCTTACAGACAGCACCACAGCCATGTACTACATTAACAACCAGGGGGGCACCCACTCTCCAGGACTGTCCAAGCTGTCCCAGAATATATGGAAGTGGGCTCTCAGACACAACATGTTCCTACTGTCACAACACGTACCAGGGGAACTCAATCTGCTAGCAGACGAACTCAGCAGAGGCTTCCCCCTGCCCGAAGAGTACGAATGGTAATTGCACGAAGACATCGTCTTACACGTCTTCACGCAATGGGGATTCCCAGAAATAGACCTGTTCGCAACTCTGGAGAACTCACAATGCCAAAGTTACGCCTCCAGATACCCCCAGAACCAGTCCAAGGGGAACGGTCTGTCGATTCAATGGTCAGGGAAATTTGTTTACGCCTTTCCCCCGACTCCCCTTCTCAACAGAGTGGTGCACAAGATGCACCAGGAGCAGGTTACCATGATACTAGTGGCCCCTATGTGGGCCAGGCAGCCATGGTTCGCTCACTTGATGGAGATGTCCCTATCTCCCCCAGTGAAACTTCCCTGCCCGTACAACATGCTGTCACAGGACAAGGGCAGGACACTGCATCCATGCCCTCAGACCATGAACTTAGCAGCCTGGCTCCTGAGATCATAGAATTTGGACATCTACAACTCCCGCAGAGATGTATGGACATCCTCAGGGAAGCCAGAAAACCTAATACTCGCCACTGCTATTCTAGCAAGTGGAAAAGATTTGTCATCTGGTGTAGAGGTAAGAGCATCAACCCGGTTGACTGCTCTCCCACAAACATTGTTCTGTACTTGACCCATTTACTGGATTCAGGTCTAGTGTTCAATTCCATCAAAGTCCACCTGGCGGCACTTTCTGCATACACCACTTCCCAACTTAGTGTCGTGGTGGAAGATACCAGTTATCAAGGCCTTCATGGTGGGGGTAAAGAGAATACACCCTCCGATAGCTAACCCAGCTCCCGGATGGGACTTAAATGTGGTATTTTCTAGACTCATGGGCCCTCCTTTTGAACCCATGCACAAGGCAACTCTTAAAGACCTCACTCTTAAGACTTCTTTCCTAATAGCTATCACCTCCATTAGGAGAGTAAGTGAACTACAGGCTCTTTCTGTTCTAGACCCCTTCGTAACAGTTCACAAGCCTAAGGTGGTTCTACGCACACACCCAAGGTTTGCACCACAATTCATCTCGAAATTCCATGTAAACCAGTCAATAGAACTACCAACGTTCTTTCAAAACCCTTCCAGCTTGGGAGAAAAAAGTCTGCATACACTAGATGTACGCAGAGCTGTCATGTTCTACATGGAAAGAACCAGACCACTGAGAAAGACTAATCAGTTCTTTGTCTCGGTGGCAGCAGGAAGAGAAGGAGATGCAGTCTCAAAGTCCACTATATCTAGATGGATTGTTCAATGCATCACTCTCTGTTACACTCTTGCTAAGAGAGAACTACCCTTCAAGCCAAGAGCACATTCCACTCGAGGCACTGGGGCTTCCGTAGCGTTCATTGCAAATGTTCCCCTTGAGTCCATCTGCAAAGCGGCTACCTGGAGTTCTGTGCACACCTTTACAAAACACTACTGTCTAGATGCACACTCTAGATCTGACTCCCAGGGGGGACAGGCAGTATTAAGACATCTTTTCTCTACTGTTCCTTCTCATAACCCACCGCCAACTCCGGGTACTGCTCGCTAGTCTATGCACAGCATGTGATTCTAAGCAGATTAACAAACATCAGAAGACAATGCATTACTTACCGTAAAAGCATTTCTGATGGTTGTATCTGCTTAGATTCACATGCGCCCACCCTTCCTCCCCGCTCGGATGGAAGGAACATAGACATCCTTTTCTATATCTCTCTCTTTTCTGTACTCACTCACGTATAGAAGGCTCCCTCAGGGCAGAAAAAATACAAACGGAGGGACCTCGACGCGTGAGGGATTGTGGGTACAACACACGTCACTATAGGGATAGTGTTACAGACACGCCTTGTCGACGTCCCCTTTTCGACTACGAAAAACAAAATGCAATACTCCGCAGTGACCACTGGATGTTGGACCTATGCACAGCATGTGAATCTAAGCAGATACAACCATCAGAAATGCTTTTACGGTAAGTAATGCATTGTCATATAATGTATGGCTTGTGGAATCTGCTTAAATCACATGCTGTGCATAGGCCGATATCTAGTGGAAGCTGCTGGGTATTAGTTGTTTTCGAAATTCGAAAAAGGGATGTCGAATAGGGCGTGCCAGTTACACTATCCCTGACGTCGCCTGTACCCATGATCCCTCACGCGTGTAGGTCCCTCAGATTGTTTTTTTCGCCATACTAGTCGGACGCATGTGTGCGGAGTTCCTTTCGGCATTAAGCCTTATTTATATTTCAATTACCGTTAGATCTCTCCCTATCCTTTGTTCACCGAAGTACGACGCCAGTGACAATCGGAGAGACATCCAAGACTTCTGTCGAAGACTGCTGGGATAGGCCGACATCTAGTGGAAGCTGCGGAGTATTACAGTTTGTTTTTTTCGAAACTCGAAAATGGGTGTCGACACAGGGCGTGCAGTAATACTATCCCTAGTGTGACGTCCACTGTACCCATGATCCCTCATGCGTCTAGGACCCTCAGATTGTGTTTTTCCGCCATACTGGTCGGAAGCATCCCGCAGAGTTCCCTGGCATTAGCCATAATTTTGCAAAATATAATATTTCCCCATTTTCTCCATCCTAACGTCGAGTCACCGAAGTTCGACGCTCGACGCCGGCCCAGAGAAGAAAACAACCGTTGAGAGCTGCACGACGGACCTCAGAAGGCCTCTGGCCTCGGAATGCCTCTGTACCCTTGTGTTGACGGACCCTTGTACCCTTGGGTTGACGGACACGCCACCTGTAACCTCTGCTTGCCGAGGGACCACCCCAAGGCGAACTGCAGAGCGTGTAGTCGGTTTAAGCCGAAAACTCTAAAGGACAGTTCGATCAAACTTTGGGCCCACCACGCCAGGCAACGAAAGGCCATAGAAGCGGAGGGCGCCTTCAGTGATGGCAGCGACGCCGTGCTATCGGACTGCGAGGGCAACATGGCGTCGAGAGACAGCCAAGTGCAAGTCCCCGACCTCGGAAGATTGTCCGGCAGGGCAGCTAAGGGGAACACCCCCGGCGACACGAGCGCTACCCACACCACTTCCACTAAACACTCGAAGTCCAACCGAGACTCGACGATGTCAAGATCGCCGCATGACACCAGGCAACCATCCACTGTTGCCAAGAGTGCCTCGCTCACTAAAGTAATGGAGGTTCGATCGTCGGAAGACGAAGCCGAACACCATCCCCAGGCCGCACTCCAGGAGTCGGTGTCAACAGAACGCGTGACGGCTGCTCCCGTGTCCCGACCTCCACACTCTAAGGAAAGGAACACTACCCCCGAATCTCGACGCCAGACATCGAAAAGCTCCGGAAAGGTGAAAACACCAGGGAATCACTCTTCCACTCTCGGGGAGGGGGGAAAGCAGCAGAAGATACATTCTCAGCCTTCTTCTGCACAACAGAAACATAAAGACAGGTCACAGTCTTCTGTAAAGATTTCCAAGACACCTGCACAAGGCCATAGGTCCAGTCAGGATATGGCAGGGAAACCCTCCCAGGAAAGGGTAATCCCCAGCTCCAAGGAATGGTCAAGTGAGGATATAGACAGAGTTATGTCTAGAATGTCATCCCTAGCAGGCTTCTATGCCAAGAATCCAGAGCACTTCCTCTTCTATACCCCTGACGGGGCTACCCCGTCAGGGTCTAGGGACCCACAACCCCTTGGTAAGAAACCTCTAGTTGAGGCGCCAACGCAAAGTCGGTCTTCTGACACTTTCTACGTACAGCCATACTCTCAGTATGCTGAGGATCCATAATTGGCCACATTGGACAACCAAACTGGGATGGATTACTATGGGGATGACGAGGACCAAGAGGAGGACGAAGATGACCCAGAAGCCTACAGAGTAGACTCCCCAGTAGGCAAAGAACCTCCGGTTACCGACTCTCCTGTCGACAACCAACCTCTCTTAAATGCGGTTTTGTCTAGAGCGGCAAAACACTTCCGCATAGATACCCAGGGAGCACAGGAGGAGAGGGACTTTGCCGAGGAACTAGTGGGAGAAAAGAGACCCGTTGCCCAGGCCATCCCTATTCTCAAGTCTATAAAAAGGAGAATAGACCCTTCCCTTCTCAATCCCAATCTCACCAGGGCAGTAAACCCCAGGATCAAAAAACTGTCCAGGGCAGCCCAATCAGACCCGCTGTACATAAGGAGGCAACTGAAACTGGACTCCCTGGTAGTGACCAATACCCGAAAAAGGGCGGGAACACCCCTATCATCGTCTGAAGCTCCCCCCGACAAGGAGAGCAAAAAGATATATGGGTTGGGAAGAAAGGTAGCCTCCACTTCCGCCTACCAAGCAAGGATTGCCAACTCCACCACCCTGCTGGCGAGTTACAACTGCCATCAGTGGGGAGAAGTTGCGGCACTCATCGTCTCTGCCCGGAACCTTTAAAAAGCCAGTTGGCACAGGTTGCGTCGCAGGGAAGAGCCGTGTCCGGGTGCATCCTTAAGGCAACCTTTGATGCCGCGGATAACGCCGGCAGACTGATAGCAGAGAGCACTGTTATCAAAAGGCATGCTTGGTTAAGACAATCTGGGTTTAAACCTGAGACACAAGCATCCTTAATAGTCAAACCGGTGGAGCCTGATCTACTGTTTGGCAAGGCGGTAGAGGACACATTAAAAAATGTCAAAGATCACGAGACTCTCAAATCCCTGGGCGAGTTAACCAACAAACCCCCAAATCAAAGCGGGAATGGCAATTTTCGTCGCCCACATGGCAGAAATTCACAAAGAGGCTCCAACTATTCCCAGGGGCAGGGTACACCATGGAATAACAACAACCAGCAGTCTACCCAAAGTTATGGCAGGGGTAACAAAAGGGGACGTGGTAAGGGTAGAGGCAGCCCCAATAGAGGCGGCGGCACGCCCCCCGCAAAACAGTGACATTCCGTTCAGGGTCCCTTCTCACGCATCCCCAGTAGGGGGACGCATTTACAACTTCACCCAAGCTTGGGAAGGGATCACATCGGACAGATGGGTGCTGTCCACAGTGTCCGCAGGATACTGCATAGAACTGTTAGAGCGTCCCCGAAACCACCCTCCACGTCAAAAGGTACATTCCTTAGACCACCAGAAGATCCTCCTCGAAGAGATTGCCAATTTTCTAGCAAAGGACGCGATAGAACTCGTCCCGGGACACCAGGTAAACAAGGGTATTTATTCAACTTACTTCCTTGTGTCAAAAAAAGATTTGACAATGCGCCCAGTATTGGATTTACGCCCTGCAAACAAGTATGTCAAGCCCCAAAAGTTTCGCATGACTACTCTCCAAGAGGTAATCCCCCTCCTAAAAAAGGGGGATTACATGGCAACATTGGATATGAAAGATGCCTATTTTCATATTTCCATGTTCCCAGGGCACAGAAGATTCTTGCGCTTCAAGGTGGACCTTCAGCACTACCAGTTGAAGGTACTGCCCTTCGGCATAGCCTCGTCTCCAAGGGTATTCACCAAGGTACTGGCGGTGGCGGCGGCACACCTACGCATGGAGGCAATCCCAGTATACCCTTACCTGGACGACTGGCTCATCACGGGGGAGACCCAGTAATTTGCAGATTAAACATTCAGAGAACTATCGACCTCCTCTTCCAATTGGGTTTCTCCATAAACGAGAAAAAGTAGTCTGGTGCCAAGCACCTCCAAACAATTCCTAGGAGCTTTCCTAAACACACAAGAGGGGTTGGCCTTTCCATCAGAGGAAAGAATTCGGAATATACGGCTGCAAATTCCGCTATATCAGGCCGGTCGCCAGATAACAGTGCACAAAGCGATGTGTTTGCTGGGCATGATGGCGTCATGTATTTACCTGGTCCCCCACACACGCTTGCGCATGCGTCCCATGCAAGAATGGTTGGCGAAACAGTGGTCTCAGGAAAGTGGTCAGTGGGACAATCTAGTGGTCGTTTCACCAACACTTGTACAAAGTCTTCACTGGTGGACAAGAGAAAACCTGTCAAAGGGGAAAACCTTTTACGATCCCGAGGTAGAGGCTGTAGTCGCAACAGACGCATCCCTGTCAGGGTGGGGAGCACACCTTCTCCACCACACAGCTCAGGGTCTCTGGTCTCACTCAGTGGCAAAGAATCATATCAATCTGCTAGAGCTTCTGGCAGTATTCAAAGGTCTTCAGGCATTCGAGCCCTACCTGTTGAACCTGTCAGTGCAGATCCTGACAGACCGCACAACAGCAATTTTTTATCTGAACAAGCAGGGAGGTACTCGTTCGCCAAATCTGTCCAAGCTTGCCCAGAAAATTTGGATATGAGCACTCAGATGGAACATCTACCTGTCATCTCAACATGTTCCAGGAGAACTCAATTCTCTGGCGGACGCTTTGAGCAGAGATCCCCTCCCAGAGGAACACGAATGGTGTCTACACAGAGAAATCGTAGAAGATCTCTTCTCTCAGTGGGGTTTCCCCGCTATAGACCTATTCGCCACAAACGAAAACAGACAGTGCCCAGGATTCGCATCCAGGTTCCCCCAACCAGACTCCCAGGGGAACGCCCTGTGGATGAATTGGTCAGGGATGTTTGCGTACGCTTTTCCACCAACTCCTCATCAGGAAGGTGGTCAACAAGATGAACAGAGAGTCGATGACGCTCATCCTAGTTGCTCCAATATGGGCAAAGCAACTGTGGTTCCCACACTTACGCAGACTAGCCGTGTGCGAACCCATAAAACTCCCCTGCTGGTACAACCTACTGTCCCAGCACCGAGGTCAGAAAGTGCATCCTCAACCCAACTCAATGAACCTGGCAGCATGGCTCCTGAGGTCATAGAGTTTGGACATCTCAATTTACCTCAGAGATGTATGGACATCCTAAAAGAATCTAGGAAACCAAACACGAGACACTGCTACTTTTGACAAATGGAAAAGATTTGTTATCTGGTGTCAGAATAAGCAAATCAACCCAGTTGATTGCTCTCCTTCCACTATTGTCACCTACATGCTCCACCTTCTGGACGCAGGGTTGGTATTTAATTCACTGAAGGTACACCTGGCAGCTCCGTCAGCATACACCACCTCCCATAATAAGGTGTCTTGGTGGAAAGTACCAGTGGTTAAAGCCTTCATGGAAGGAGCAAAGAGACTTCACCCTCCAATTTCTAACCCACCACCAGGATGGGACCTTAATGTGGTGCTATCTAAACTCATGGGCCCCCCATTCGAGCCCATGCATAAAAGCAGTCTCAAACACCTGACTTATAAGACTGCCTTCTTAGTAGCCATTACATCTATAAGAAGGGTCAGTGAAATTCAGGCTCTCAGTGCAGGAACCTTTCTTTACTGTTCATAAAGATAAACTGGTTTTACGTACAAACCCTAGGTTCTCACCTAAGTTTATTTCTAAATTCCACCTTAACCAGTCCATCGAGCTTCCGGCTTTCTTCCAAGACCCCCCAATGCTCGGCTGAGGTGAAACTACACACACTAGATGTGCGTAGGGCGGTCCTATACTATGTAAACAAAACCAGACCGCTAAGGAAAACAGACCAACTGTTTCTCTCCGTAGCTACAGGCAGAGAGGGAGATCGCGTCTCTAAAGGTGCCATCTCTAATTGGATTATAAATTGTATCCAGCTGTGTTACTCCCTTTCTGAAAAAACTCTGCCTTTCACGCCAAGAGCCCACTCTACAAGAGGCATTGGGGCCACTCTTGCTTTCATTGCAAATGTACCGCTTGACATCATTTGCAAAGCAGCTACTTGGAGCTCTTTTCACACTTTTACTCCGCACTACTGCATTGACACCCATTCCAAGACAGATACACAAGTGGGACAAGCGGTTCTAAGACATTTATTTGCTCATGACCCTTCTCACATCCCACCTCCTTCTAACACTGCTCGCTAATCTATGCACAGCATGTGATCTAAGCATATTCCACAAGCCTCATATAATCGTATTTCTGATGCTTGTATCTGCTTAGATTCACATGCGACCCACCCTTCCTTCCCTCTGAGAGACGGCTCACGGATGCTAGTAGTCTTATCTTTCTATCTATCTGCTTGGATAATCTGTACTCTCGCTACTCCTCATGCTACCTCATGTCAGAAAAAATACAATCTGAGGGTCCTAGACGCGTGAGGGATCATGGGTACAGTGGACGTCACACTAGGGATAGTATTACTGGCATGCCCTGTGTCGACGCCCATTTTCAAGTTTCGAAAAACAAACTGTAATACTCTGCAGCTTCCACTAGATGTCGGCCTATGCACAAAACGTGAATCTAAGCAGATACAAGCATCAGAAATATGATTACGGTGAGTAATGTATCCCATATATAGATATAGATATTCCCCCCCCTTTTTCCTGCATATAGTGTGCCCCATGTGTAACAAGGTGTTTCCCTGGGTAGATAAACATACTGTTTGCAATTTGTGTCTCCCTCGGGACCACTTTGAGGCATCATGTAAGGCCTGCAGGCTTTTCAAGCCGAAAACCCTAAAGGACCGCTCCACGAAGCGCTGGGCCCACTACGCCAGGCAGCTCGAGGTCATGGACGTAGAGGGCGCTTTCAGCGATGGCAGCAACGCCGCCAAATTCTAGGGCGACAGCGCGGCTTCAGCTACCCAGGCGGAGACCCCTGACCCCGTAGGACTGGCCGGTGGCCATGTTGTGGGGACCACACTCGACGGCAAAAGAGCAACACGAACATCCACCACCAAGCACACCAGCCCCTGCCGAGACTTGACATGCGTGTCGAGCGATCGGCAACGGTCGGCACCTAGAGAGCCGTCCTCCGAGTCCTTGTCCTCTGGGCGGTCCCGATCGCGGTCACCGCACGACAAGGCCCACCCGTCCTCGGACGGAAAAGGTGTCCATCAAACCGCTACCGACACCCGGTCGTCCGATGACGACACTGTGTCTCAACCAACTATTGAAACTAGACGCTCCGCGTCTCACCCTACACCTGAAATTCGACGCTCCTCGTGGGATCGCGCCGCCGATGCGTCGGACCAAGCGGGAAACCCCAAAAAGTCTAGTAAGACCACCTCTAGCCATGGAGGAGGGGGGTAAACACCTCCAAAAAAATCATTTAAAGATGCCCACACTTCTAAAGAGAAACATAGGGAGGACAAAACTGCTAAAAAATCAAAAGAACATTAGTCCGCTCCCAAGACCAAGGTTCTACCTCCCATAGATGAAGACATGGGCCTTAACACTGTCTGTGATTATACCAAGCTCCAAGGAATGGAGCTCTCAGGACATAGACAGGGTAATGAAAAGGATGACCTTTATGGCACATTTTTATGAAAGAGATCTGTTACAATGCAAGTTTAGTGGTTGAATGATGACACAGGAGTCCAGGTTTAGTTAGACTTTAGTAGGTTCGATATATAAATGCAGGTAATTGAAGTTACAGGTGGGACAAATAAATGAGGGAAAGAAACATCCACCGGTCCCCCTGTGCCCAGTTCAGTTTCCAACTGATACAGAGAGAACCTTGGCACTCGCACCAAAACATTCTAGATGTAACACTCTAATACAAGCATTCCAGACACAGGCTCACACATACTTAGGAAACAGCTAATAAACCAGGATGGGTAAGACTTTACCCATCTCCCTCCCATCATCACCCTTACATGACAATACAATGAAGGAAGTTAACAGAAGGAAAAGTCATTAATAGACAATATATCTCTAAAAAAAAAAAAAAAACTATCCTTCCATAACCCATCCGGCAAACTACTGGTAAAATACTATTCCCTTCCAATTCCATAATATAGCTAAAAATAGCTAATCCACTACAAAACACTCACCAGAACCATAACAGACATTTATGGAACACAGCTACAGGGAACCAGCGCACAATCTAATAAATAATCCTAACCACCTACATCACATCAATAGCCCTGTAACAACACTCACCAACATCAAGACAGACTTCCAAACCAAAACCACAGGGTTAATACCCTATATCTGCCTACTGCATATATATATTGAGACACAAAGGGCCTCCACATAACACCCTACTGGGCACCAACCACAGAATCTGTGTCAAAAAGCACCAAAGTTGATACCCAACCAAATGATCAATCATTAGCTGACCAACACATTGACACAAGTAGTGTGCCAACATAATACCAGGTCCGTAACCTAGCCACTAATCTTGAAATACCAATGCTCACAGCTGAGCACATTAACATTGGAACTACTGGGAGTTGACTACCTGAACTACTAAATGCTCGCCACAACTGAGCACATTAAGTTTGGCATCATTGAAATTACAGTATCTAACCCAATACTAACCAATGAGCAAACCATGCTGTCACTCTGGCAACTAGACGTTCACACAACCTCATTCACATAGTTGACATTATTAATTGACCCACAAAGTTTTCCTTAAACATAAGTAATGAACAAATTCAGCTTTGAGATTTGAGAATATAAAACATTTTAAGTTACACCACCGGAGAGAGTCCCAAAATCAAGCTTGCAGAGTTCAGTTATGAAATGTACCTGTGGAAAATTGTTAGGTTGAGCAAAAAACATTGCAAATATAAACATATCAAAGAAATGCAGTAGTTCTTGCACTCACAATATCCAAACAAAAACAACAAGACGAATTCAGCAAACAAATTTTGATGATCCGAAATGTAGGTGCGCCACAATAAAAGTTCAAAAATGTATGCTTGCAGAGTCTCTGTTGGGATGCGACTGTGGATAGAAATCTTGGTTAGTGCACAGAAAAACTTATATATAACTTACCTGACATTTCTTTTAGTTGCATAAAATGTAATACCTTGTCCCAAACTTGCTAAAAACCCATTTGTATCATACTACAAAGTCCAAGCATTTTCCTATTAAAACTTGCCAAACACCAAATTGGCACCATAACCTTAGGTACCTGCAATTTCCAACAAAACTTGCCTAAGCACATTGGCACCGTACCAGAAAACATGTGGATTCAACAACAATAAAAACAAGATAAAGTCTAAATACACGCCAACTATATTGGCTTTATCATAATGGGTGTCACCAACCCACACACAGCATGTCCACTCACTACTCTTTGGACATCTCAACAGAACCTAATATCACTTGCATGTCTATTTGCTAAAAATTATTTTCAACTTGGCCAATAACATATGATGAAACTACATATATCCTATTAGTAAACATCTGTAAGTGGACCTTGGTTGTCACATATAAATAATTAACTATGCAACCAAAAAAAAATGTTTTACACATTGTCACAATATATTAGATATAAACTTGTATGCTGTGACCATTCCGCAGTGTAAATCGCTTTCCATATCCTGCAAAAAAACAGTACCTCATGCCTCCACCATGGCAACAGCTGAAATTGTATTCAGCACAAGGGAAACAAACACTTCCACGTTGACGGCGTGCTCTATTGAACCATATAATGTAATTGTCTTTTATTTACTGAACTGGAACGAGATTTCTGATCCCGATGGTTCCCTCACGCCTCGACAGTTCAACACTTGCTGTCTGACGTTATAGACAACTTGCAGTACTGTCGTCTATCATATAACGCCTTTGCATCACTCTCCTAGTTATGAACCGTCGCTTGTTAAATGGGACGCTTTGCCATAGAAGAACATTTCCTTACGTACATCTGAAGTGCGGATGCACGTTCATATACATTGGAGGGTGCTTTATTCTCTACTCCCTCAATGTGTTCAATTGTTGCCGACTTGGAGTGTGCAACATAAGCACTAGTTCTCGTTCCACAGCTACTATCGCCAACTCCCCCAGCAAGTCGGATGACGTCACCATTATCCACAGAGCAACTGTGGAGTGAAGAGCTCTGCGGACCAACCGTCTCACGCTGAAAAGACGCTGTCATAGCCAGGTGCTGGTTCGGGACCACACCAGAAATGCACCGTGGCACCTCCAACAATCCAGTAACATGAAATTATTTTACACGTAGTGATGCACACCTTATTTATGCTCTGCTTTCCAAATTTGACTGTCCAAACAACATTATGTTCCCCAGCCTCTGTGCGCGCTGTCACTTTGAAGCTGGGCTGCAAACTGCCAAACCATTAAATTACGCCCTGTAAGTTCTGAACATTTTTTCCATCAAACTTTTGCATAGAGCGTTTACTCGTGTGTCTGCAGCAGCTTCATTATAGGTGCGCTGCGCTGCCCCCTCTAATTGCAGAGTTGAACTTGCCACTACAAATGCAGGCGCAGGGCGCGCTTACCTTGGTGGCCGGAGGTGGGGGCCGTGGATGTTTCAAGGTCCCTGCTTCTTCCTGGTGGCGACTCAATGCCACTCTTGTCTTTGTTGTCCTTGATGTCCTGTGTGTGCCTTCTTTTCTTTCCTATTGCTTGTTCCTTGGTAACCAACAATCCTTGTCGCCAGTGTTAAAATGCAGGTTTAGTGGTTGAATGATGACACAGGAGTCCAGGTTTAGTTAGGAGACTTTAGTAGGTTCGATATATAAATAAAGGTAATTGAAGTTACAGGTAGGACAAATACATGAGTGAAAGAAGCATCCACCGGGTCCCCCTGTGCCCAGTTCAGTTTTCAACTGACACAGAGAGAACTTTGGCACTCGCACCAAAACATTCTAGATGGAACACTAATACAAGCATTCCAGACACAAGCTCACACATACTTAGGAAACAGCTAATAAACCAGGATGGGGAAGACATAACAAGATCCTAACTATTTTCAGAGTTATAAGAACACCCCACCCACCTCAGCTCCTTCTGCTTCCAGGGCCACTCCTGTGTTTCCTCCACCTCCTCCTAAGAGGGCTCGCTCTGATACTCCCCTTCAGGACTTAGTAATAGACCCCTTTGTAGTGGAGCCTTATCACCCAAGTTCTTACCATGAAGAACCTGACCCTCTATTCGAGGAGGGACAGGCTGCAGATCCTTACTACGACGGGGATGATGAGGACCAGGAGGCTGAAGATGAGGCTGAAACTTACACTTTAGACTCCCCAATTCCTAAAGACCCTCCTGTTAATGATTCGCTAGTCGATAACCAGCCTCTCCTTAATGAGTTGTTGGCTAAGGCTGCTGAACACTTCCAGATAGACACGCGGGAAGTTCAGGAGGACAGGGATTTCGCAGAAAAAATCCTGGTAGACAAAGGGGCAGTAACACATTCCATCCCTTTACTAAAATCAGTCCAGCGCAGAATTCTACCTTCCTTGCAAACACCTAACCTCACACTTGCAGTAAATCCACATGTTGAAAAGTTATTTCGCGCTGCTCCCTCTGACCCTTTATATATCAGGGGACATCTAAAACCAGATTCCCTAGTTGTTCCCACCACTAGAAACCCACTTGCTTCCTCAGAAGCTCCTCCAGATAAAGAAAGCAAAAAGATCTATGGTCTGAGCCGGAAAGTCGCTTCATCTGCGGCTTACCAGGCTAGGATAGCCAACCGTGCCACCCTCTTAGCAAGCTATAATTGCCATAAGTGGGAGGAAGTATCTGCATTGCCTCCCTCCGCATCTGAACCCTTAAAGTCCCAGTTAGCGCAAGTAGCAGCTCAGGGGAAGAAGGCAGTGTCGGGCTGTCTCCTGAAGACCAACTTCGATGCGGCTGATAATGTCGGTAGAATAATCGCTGAGGGCACGATCATTAAGAGCCATGCATGGTTAAGACAGTTCAGATTCAAACCAGAAACTCAGGCGACCCTGATAGACATGCCAGTCGAGCCTAACGTATTATTCGGCAAAGCCGTCGAAGATGCACTCAAGACGGCGAAAGATGAGTACGACACATTGAAATCACTTGGTCAACTCACCAACAAACCCTCTGGACAGAGGGGAAATGGTAATTTTCGCCGCTTTCGAGGCCAGAATTCCCAAAGAGGGTCAAACTATACACAAAAACCAGAGTTTATCGTTGGGGAATTACAAGTCACAATCTACCCAGGGCTACCCAAGAGGGTACGCCACCTACCAAACAGTGACGCTCCGCTCCAGGTCCCCCCCCATGCATCCCCAGTAGGGGGGCGCATTGCCAACTTCACCCACGCATGGGAGGGGTTCACCTCTGAAAGATGGGTGCTGTCCACAGTGTCCAGAGGCTACTGCATCGAGTTAAGACAGCGCCCCCACGACCATCCTCCACGACAAAGTATACTTGCAGGAACATCAGAAAATACTCCTCGAAGAGATTGCAACTCTGCTATCAAAGGACGCCATAGAAGTCGTCCCGGCGCATCAGGTAAGCGGGTATTCATTCAACCTACTTCCTTGTGCCAAAGAAAGATCTCACAATGCGCCCAGCATTAGATTTGCGCCCTGTGAACAAGTATGACAAGCCACAAATGTTCTGCATGACTACGCTACAAGAGGTAATCCCCTTACTAAAAAAGGAGATTACATGGCAACACTGGATATGAAAGATGGCTATTTTCATGTTTCAATGTTCCCAGCCACCGAAGATTCTTGCGTTTCAAGATAGCGAACCAGCACTACCAATTCAAGGTGCTGCCCTTCGGAATAGCCTCGGCTCCAAGGGTGTTCACCAAGGTACTGGTGGTGGTGGCAGCGTACCTGCGCAGGAAGGCAAACCCAGTGTACCCTTACCTGGACATTACAGAGGAGTCCTCCCTAATTTGCAGACAAAACATCCAAAGAACCATCAACCTCCTCTTTCAATTGGGTTTCTCCATCAACGAGAAAAAGTCGAGCCTCATGCCAAATACCTCAAAAGAGTTCATAGGAGTTGTCCTAAATACTCAAAAGGGGTTGGCCTTTCCATCAGAGGAAAGAATTTGAAATGTGTTGCTGCAAACTCAAGCCGGTTGCCATATAAGGCTGCGCAAAGCTATGAGTTTGCTAGGCATGATGGCGTCTTCCATTTACCTGGTTCCCCACACGCGCCTGCTCATGCGACCCATGCAGGAGTGGTAGGCAAAACAGTGGTCTCAAGCAAGTGGTCAGTGGGATGATCTAGTGGTCGTTTTGCCAACACTAGTATAGAATCTTCGCTGGTGGATAAGGGAGAATCTAATGAGATTAAAACCCTTCTACGACCCACAGGTTCAGGCCGTCCTCACAACAGACGCCTCCTTAACAGGGTGGGGAGGTCACTACCTCCACCACACAGCTCAGGGTCTGTGGTCTCGCAAGGTTGCTCAGAACCACATCAATCTGCTGAAACTTCTAGCAGTATTGAGAGCGCGTCAGGCATTCGAACCCCTCTTATCGAACCAGTCAGTGGAGATCCTTACAGACAGCACAACTGCCATGTTTTACATAAGCAAGCATGGGGGCACTTGTTCTCTAAATTTTTCCAAGCTTGCCCAACAAATTTGGAAATGGGCACTCAAACAGAAAATGTACCTGTCAGCCAAACATGTTCCAGGGGAACTCAGCTCACTAGCAGACTCTCTGAGCAGCGCTCCCCCTTCCAAAGGAACACGAATGGCGACTACACAAAGACGTCGTAGAACACCTCTTCTCTCAGTGGGGTTTCCCCACAATAGACCTATTCGCCAAAAGCGATAACAGTCAATGCCCAGACTCTAATGAGGAAGGTGGTCAACAAGATACAAAAGGAACCAATGACGCTTATCCTAGTTACTCCTATGTGGGGGAGGCTACAATGGTATCCACATCTGCGCAAACTGGCGATGTGCAATTCCATCAAACTCACGTGCCAGTACAACCTACTCACCCAGCACGAGGGGCTAACAGTGCACCCACACTCAATGAACTTGGCTGCATGGCTCCTGAGATCATAGAGTTTGGGCACCTTAACCTGCCACAGTGATGTATGGATATCTTGAAAGAATCAAGAAAACCAAACACTAGGCACTGTTACTTTGACAAATGGAAAATATTTGTAATTTGGGGCCAGACTAAAATCAACCCTATAGAATGTACTCCATCACACATTCGAACTTATATGCTTCATTTGCTAGATGCAGAATTAGTATTTAACTCAATAAAGGTCCACCTGGCAGCTTTGTCTGCCTACATGACCTCTCACAATAAGGTCTCATGGTGGAAATTTTCAGTCATCAAAGCTTTTATAGAAGGAGTAAAGAGACTCCACCCTCCAATTTCTAACCCGCCGCCAGGGTGGAACCTCAATGTGGTACTCGCTAAGCTCATGGGACCCCCTTTCGACCCTATGCACAAGTCTTGTCACACACCTAACTTATAAAACTGCCTTCTTAGTGGCTATCACTTCCATAAGAAGGGTCAATGAAATTCAAGCTATGTCAATGCAGGATCCTTTCTTTGTTGCACACAAAGACAAGCTGGTTTTACGTACTCGCCCTAGGTTGTCACCTATATTTTTTCTCAATTTCATGTAAACCAGTCAATTGAGCTACCAGCTTTCTTCCAGTACTCAAAAGCTCATCTGAGGTAAACCTCCACACACTAGATGTCAGGAGAGCTCTCCTCTACTACGTAGACAAGACCAGACCGCTAAGAAAAACAGATCAACTGTTTGTCTCCATAGCGCCGGGCAGAGAAGGTGACCGCATCTCTAAGAATGCCATATCTAGGTGGATAGTCAGATGTATCCAACTGTGCTATTCCCTATCAGATAAGACACTGGGCCTCATTACGAGTCCGGCGGTAACCGAGCCGGAAAACCCGGCAGGTTACCACCGGACTCGTATTACCATTCTGCCTCCGAGATTCCCGGAATTACCGGGGCATTACGACCCCGGTGACCCGGGAATTCCGGAGGCGGAATTCTGGAAGTCCTCATTCCCATGGACTCCCATAGGACTCCATGGGGGTGGAGACCATGGAAACACTGGTTCCGTCTTTGACAGTCCGTGTTTCCATGTCTGCCTGCAGGCGGGTGGTGTTAAACCCGCCAGGTCAGACCTGGCTGGAGTGACTCCTCCCGCCTGCAGGACCCTCAATCAGCCGGTCCGGAAAGAACAGTGGCAGCGGTTTTACCACCACCATTCTTTCCGGCAGGGTCGTAATGAGGCACACCGTCTTTTACGCCCAGGGCTTACTCCACAAGAGGTACTAGAGCCACTCTGGCTTTCATTGCAAATGTCTCTTTAGACAGTATTTGCAAGGCAGCTACATGGAGCTTTATACATACTTTCACTCAGCACTACTGCATTGACACTCATTTCAACATAGATACACAAGTGGGACAAGCGGTTCCAAGACATTTATTCGCTCATGAACCTTCTCACATCCCACCTCCTTCTTCCACTGCTCTCTAATCTATGCACAGCATGTGATCTAAGCAGATTCCACAAGGTTCAGAAGGGATACATTAATCACTGTAATCGTATTTCTGATGCTTGTATCTGCTTAGATTCACATGTGGCCCACCCGTCGTCCCCTCGGAGAGAAAGTGCATGGATGCTTATGAGCTTGCCTATCATATCTGCTTAGATACAACTGTACTCACGCTACACCTCATGCAACCTTGTATCAGAAAAATACAATCTGAGGGACCTACATGCGTGAGGGTTCATGGGTACAGGGGACGTCACACTAGGGATAGTATTACTGGCACGCCCTATTCAACGTCCCTTTTCAAGTTTCGAAAACAACTGTAATACTCTGCAGCTTCCACACTACATGTCGGCCTATGCACAGCATGTGAATCTAAGCAGATACAAGCATCAGAAATACGATTACGGTGAGTAATATATCATATATATGTGTCCATTCAAGCCAAGTCACACATTCTACAACCCCGCCTAGTAGCCATCGCTGGAAGTTCACCTCCAGTTCTGACCCACAACAGCAAGGCATTGTCGGTATGCACATTAGCTCATATGCAAACCTTTTTCTCCAGGAAATTGTTTGAGGGCAGTGATACTTTATGCATAGCTTAATTAACCCAAGACAGACATTTGCAAGGCTGCCAGGACAACTACATACCTGGTTTCACCCTTATTAGGGATTGTCAGTGCAGTATAGTCATGACAGCCTTGTGGTTGGAGCAGACAAATGTGGAGAGATGACGGAGGTGGCATGGAAAAAGGAGGGTGAAGGTGGATAGGAGCGCTACAGAGATACTTCAATTAGAGTTGTATGTCAAGCAACTGACAGGAAAGCCAGGCTAACCAGCAAACGACAAGTGGCTGAAGTTCCCCTGAGCTAGAAGGGTGAGAAGACTGGAACACAAGAGCTGTGGTGAGTTCACAGGGCAGCATGGAGGCAGCAAACGGTAGGGTTGTAGGATACAGGTGGTGTGCTAATTTGCATCCTTCTCGCCCAGGAGGTGTGAGAAATCCGACTGCTACTGGTATTAAACCTTAGTTGCCCCAGTGTGCTCCCTACAACACCGGATTACTCTGATAGACTGCCCTTTTGGTTCCTGTCATGTCTGCAAAGAGTTCTATTGTGGGAGCAGCTTTATACAGCGCAAACCAGTCACAGCTGGGGGTCAGAGCTTTGTTTGGTGTGTGTCAAAAGGTATTTGTAGTGGAAGTTCATGTAAGCAGATACTCGGCAACTCACCTTCTCGTACCAAGTCAGACTTGCTTATCATTATTTCTGACTATTACTTGCTTGGGGAATGTTCCTGTATTGTAATGTTATAAATCTCCCCAGAAGACACTGCAACATAAGTCCTAATCACCTGTGAAAGTGGCGAGAGGTGGTGTCTGTAAAGAGAGGTCCAAAGGGGGTAGAAATGGGACAAGACTTATGATTGTGGATTGAAAATGCTAGAGAGCTTGTGTGGTAAGAGGGCAACCCCTGCCATGAAGGGATTACCATAGTATTTCAGGGACTCAAGCTGGGAAAACAGCAGTCACGAGAGCCTAAGTGATGTGGGGGAGAGGAGCCGTTAGCTTGCGTAAGGATGCACGCAGTGGATGGTGTGATGAATTTGATGGAGTCATCACTTCTCTTCCGGAGGTAGCCTCTGCCCATGTGGCCAGGAGACGGCAGTCGCTTCCTAATCCTGTGAATGGCTATATGAGGGAGTATCATTTGGGGGGAGGCAGCCCTCTGGAGGGTGTCCTGAATTCATCCCCCAGTTCCTTTGAAATATACACCAGCAATTCCCCATACAGTGATGGCTTGTTGTCATATCTCCCCTCACCCTCATAGGAAAGACATTAACGACATTCTCTTTGACTCTGTACATTCATCAAATGTGTATGGGCCTTTTAACACCATTAGAAACACTCTGTCAGACTTTAATAACAATCTGTGAAAACCAGTACCCTAATCCCAAAAGTACTGCGACGAAAAAGATGCACCAAGTAACGAGGATTACTGAGAGCCCAAAGCACACGCTGCGCTCTAGTGTTTCGGCAATTCAGTTCCTTATTCATAAGATTTAAACCAGCAAAATAGCCTGGAGGAGTGAACCTGGTTGGAGAACGCAACCTCTCTCAATGCGGAGCTGGAGAACAGAGGACAGCAACGGTATCCTTGGAACAAAGAGGCTTTCCAGGAAGGAGAAGGAAGGCAGATTGCAGGATGCATGCGGCGAGGACACCAGAAGCAGACGGAGCTCCTGGGTGTACGCTGATGCCGCGAAGCAGACTCCACTGAACCAAAACCTGGAGAACTGTGAAACTTGAAGGTGGGAGCCACGAGAAGCCGTGACGCAGTGCAGGGGTGGCGAGGAAAATAGAGTTGCATAACCTCCACAGGCTTACTGCAAGAGAACCGACAGACACCAGCCAAAACCGGTGAGTCCACCCAAGGGTTACTGGGACCCCGGGGCATGTCGAAAAGCATAGTACAACCAACATTATTAAAGAACGAACAAGATAAATACTCGTAAGAATGCATAACGAAGTACGCAAAAGAAGCTATCAAGTTTGTGGATGCATGTATTGCATCTGAGTGAGAAGCCCTGGTAGGATAGTGTATCAGGCAAGTTAAGGAAGCGAAACAAGTATAAAAGACTGACAAGTTTGCAGGTGTGCGCAAAGTACACATGAGAGAAAGCCCTAGCAGGAGAGTACCAGGCGAATGCAAACTGTTCTAATCAGAACAAAGAAAGTTTACCAGGCAGTGCTAAGTTAAACAGTATATATTATACAAACAGCCAAGCGGGTCCTGCGAAGGATAAATATATTGGGATTGACAAGACTATGCAAGCATATTAAGTGAGGGAGAAAACCTAGCAGAAAAGTACACCAAGTATCCTGACAAGACGGTGAACAGCGGACAAAGCACTGTGTGCTGCTTGTGGTGTTGGGCAAGAGAAAACTAGGGAACTGATATCCTTGAACCGAAAGCAGAGTGCAGAGAAATCCAGAGGAAGGGAACCACCCTTTGCAATAAGGAACTCTGACTTTGTGGAACTTTTGTTACATATTTTGTTTTGAACACTTATATACAACCCATTACCCCTTTTCACCTTGGAGTTAATTTATTAGAATGTGAGGGTCAGACTGGAACTTTGGACACGGGACAGTTTTGCTTTGGACATTCTGACATCGACCGGCTTTTAGTTTTGGTTCTAGTCCGGAAAACCCCTCTTGAGCTAGGACAGAGAGGCATTTCCCTACCCCTTTTTATTTTAATAAATCTTTGACCAAAACCATGACTCACTTGTGTCCGAGTTTCATTTCTGACTCCTCCCAATGGGTGCGATGCAGACACAAACAGCTGGTTTTATCTTTTGAGGTATTCCTGTTGGCATCACTGATCAGGTACTTGTAATTTGTTCTCTATATACTTTTCACAGAAAGACAGCACATCACTCCCCCGTCCCTCTGGGGCCCCACTCCCACTGCTTAGGCTCCCAATCTAGGGAAATTGCAACTGGTGAGACCAGCCAATCGCGTTGGACCTAGAAAAACGACATTTAATATGAACTCCATCCGAGTCGAAGTTATGTATAGCCTGCACCACGTCTGTGGACACAGGCCGCAGGGACGGCCACACAGCCATGCACTTAGAATGCAGCTATGGCTTTGCAATTACGGTGTAGCAGCTCGCATAGTCGTCTACACTGAAACCCCCGACATACCTCAACACCTCTTCCATTAGCATAGAGCGACAACCTATGGAAAATGACGGTCTGGCACTAGCACTCTATCCTAAACCACCAACAGCACCCGCCCATGTGCCAGACTTCTGGGCTGCTTACAGGAGCGTATCCAGCCCACCCAAGTCCTAACCTGGCACAATGCACACACACATCTTATAAATTAACTCTTAGAATCTCCCACACATGGGCTACGATCACCAAGGGCGTTCCATCCACAAAGCACATTCAGACCATACAAAGGTGGAAAGGCCACTATATAAGTGACAAATACAATAATGTTGTATCAAAGTTATTAGGCCCACGCTGGAAAATATTAACAAGAGATCTGTTAGAAACCGGGTGAACCATCTACTAGACAGACCTTTTGTCATTGTTACTAACATGTTCTAACTGTTGACCATAAGTCTAGTTTACTGTTCTGTGTCTGAAGAATGAATCACACGTTATTTTTGTTTTTACAGAGAAAACAGGCTTTCATGAAATCAATCTCTTATGTGATGGCCAGGAAAGGGATGAAACATAACCAGAAATATCCATTTGCAGAGTAGCGGCAATGGAGGACTCATTTAAGCGAGATATGCAGATCCTTAAGAGATTGTAAAGTTGAAATTTATCAGCAAGAAATAGTAGTCTTTGAAAAAATACAGTAGCGTCATTACAAATATATGTCCTTCCTGTCAACAAAGTTCATAACTCTTTATAGCATTACTGGTGAGAGCAGTGTAGTCTAAAATATGTTTTGCTTTTTTTTATTTATTTATTTATTTATTTACAAGTATATACAAAAATAATACCAAAGTACAGAGGAACAACGAGGAATATAGTAAAAACGGATCAAATAATATCATTGAACATGTTCCAAATCTTTTCATATGTGGACAACTTACATTTCAATCTGTAGATCATTTTTTCTGTACGAGACAGGCTATGCATTTCTTGAACCCACTCCTCAAATGTCGGACGGACCTGACCTTTCCATCCTCGAAGGATCAACCTTTTAGCAACAATGGTTGCTCTGAAAAGCCATTTCTTAAGGGAAGAGTTGACTTCAGCCAGTTCGGAATCCTCCCCTAGGATCATTGTCTTAAAGTCCAGGACACACTCTTCACCCAAAATTCTGACACACACCTCACAAATGTCTATCCAGAACGCCCTGACCCTCTCGCAGGCCCACAGCATGTGTTCCAATGTTCCCACTTCCTGAGCACAACCCCAACAGTCAGCATTGTCAGTCATGCCCCTTTTATGTAACGTTTCCGGACACCAATACACACGGTTCAGGATCTTAATTTGTCTAGACCTTTCGCCCAGATTCAGTGAACATAATGAGACATTTCCGCATATATTCTGCCAGGCCTCAAGATCAATATCAGACCCAATCCTCTCACTCCAGACCTCCCGTAAATTGTCATTGTTCCGAAAATACGACATGAAAAGTTTGTATAACCTACTGGCTAAACCACCTCCCTGTCCATTAGAATCCGTCAGAAAAATAGTCAAGTCAAAGGAGTCAGACCAGTCCACCTCACCGATAGACCTCTTGAGTCGTCTATAAGCCGAGTCCGACAAGTCCTCAAAACTCCATCTCTCTCTCAGCTCAGCTGCAGTCAGCCACCGATCATCGTTCCCCAAGTCGGAGACCTTTTTAACATTCATTAGGAACCAATCGGGCCAAAAAATTGTCCTGGAGTTATCTCTATTCCTAGGATTCAGCCATATAGAAGCATTCTTACACTTAAAAGCGTCCCTCCCTATCAAAGTCAAGACCTCGATCCAAGAGTTGCGTAAAAAGGACGTGGTTAACAGACTTCCCCCCGTGATCTTTGTGTTAGTGGTCAACAGTGCTTCCGGGCCCAATGGCCCATATGCATTCGACTCCGCCACCGCCCATCCGTCCAGTTTACCATCTAAAAACGGAACAAAAGAATGAGCAGAAAATGCTAAATGGTAGGCCTTAAAGTTCGGAACTCCTAGACCACCCAAATAAATTGGACGCTGCAATTTCCATAGACTAAGTCTGGGCGGCTTCCTGTCCCATAAAAATTCTTGCATAAGGCGGTCTAGATCTTTCCAATAACTACACTTTATTCTCAGTGGAAGCATGCTGGTAACAAAGTTAATCTTGGGAGCCAAATTCATTTTCAAGGCATTGACTTTACCCCATAGTGAAAGTTTAAGTAAAGACCACCTTTCCAAAATCAATTTGCAATCTCGTACTACCACACTCATGTTTTCATCAACCATACGGGAGACTGGAGCTGTCAACCATATCCCTAGGTAGTGTAAGCGCTTATCACACCAAGTAAACCCCAGACCCTCAACCAGGGATTTATCATATCTACTGGACAGAGGCAACACTTCGACTTCTGGCGGTTAACCTTGTATCCTGAACAATCATGAAAATTCGACAAAATCCTCATCAGACATGGCAGGGATGTGTCCAAACTCTGCAACACCAACAAGAGGTCATCAGCATAAAGCCATGCCTTTTGCACCATACCCCAACATTCAATGCCCTGTAAATTCGGTTCATTCTTTATGTAAATAGCTAGGGGTTCAATCGCCAAAATAAATAACAGAGGAGAAAAAGGGCAACCCTGCCTCGTGCCTCGCTTCAAACAAAACGATTCCGACACCACTCCATTAGTCTTAACGTCAGCCGTCGGACTGGCATATAAAAGAGCTACCCAGGAAACAAAATCCTCCCCAGATTCATTTCCCTCAATACCGAGTATAAATAATTCCAATTAACTCTGTCAAAAGCTTTTTCAGCATCTAAGGACAGGATGGCTGCATCACCTACCTGTCTGTCCGCCATTTCCATGGTTAATAACAATTTCCTGATATTGCTGGACGTACGCCGACTCTTCATGAAACCAGATTGTTCTTCCCCTATCAAGACCGGCATGAACTGTCCTAAGCGAATAGCAAGAACCTTGGCCAAGATCTTGTTATCTGTATTTATAAGGCTGATAGGACGATAACTTGCTGGTTGATTGCAATCCTTATCCTTTTTTAAAAAAACCGAAATCGACGCATGATTGGTACTCTTAGGTAACAACCCAACAATTCTACTTGACACAAACATATCTCTCAGGAGTACCAAAGCCGAGTTCGGAAGGACCCTATAAAATTCACATGGAAGGCCATCCGGCCCCGGAGATTTTCCTACATTCAGCCCGGAAATTGCCCCTTTAATCTCCTCAGTAGTTATCATTTCACCAAGCCTATCACGCTCTGCATTCTGGATCCTGGGCAAATTCAGATTACCAAAAAAGCTCTCACCCCTACCTGTAATACCAGCCTCATCGCTATACAGATTCTCATAAAAATCGCGGAAGATTGAGTTAATTCTAATTGGATCAAAAGTGATCCTACCCTCCTTGTCAATCATGGAAGCAATAGCCGACTCTGAGATCCTTTTTCTCAGCCGGTATGCCAGCCATCTGTCACAACGCTCACCTTTCTCAAAATATGTACACCTAGAGTAGAACAAACTACGCTCGGACCTCATTGTCAAAAAATCTTCCATTTCTTTTTTGAGCTTTTTCAATTCAGCAAGTTTCAATGAATCTGTTGGATCGAACATCAGATCCCGAGAAATTTCACCAATACGTAAGTCAAGCTCACGCCTCTTACCTTCTTCTCTCTTCCGTTTACCACTAGACAGCCCCAAACACACACCACGCATACAGCATTTAAAGGCTTCCCATGTATTTGCCACACTGATCTCTTCTGAGCGATTCTCCTTAACAAAATAATCAGCTTCAGTAACTATCCGATCTAAAATATCATCATCTAATAGAATAGAGGTATTCATTTTCCATGAGAAGCTTCTTTTACACTGAAATTTAAGTCTCAATTGCAACACAACAGGGGCATGATCACTCAGTACAATGTTACCAATATCGGAAGAGACCCAACTGTCTGAAACTGTCCCACCAGTGAAAAACATGTCCAGTCTAGAAAACACCGCATGTGCACAGGAATAAAAACTGTATTGCCTCTTGTCCAGATGCTCAAGACGCCATATGTCTTTCAAACTATGTTCCTCTAAAAGCAACCTAAGTGCCCGGTGATGATAATCACAACGAAGAACACGGCCGCTCTGACTCTTATCCATTTTAGGATCAATCACAGTGTTAAAGTCACCACCAAGTAGAACAGTAGTATTATTCAACTCTAAAATAGTCTGTGCCACCATTCTGAAAAAGGATCCATCATCCACAGTAGGAGCATACACATTGCAGAGAGTTAATAATTCCCCCTGGATCTCTATCAACAACGCAATCATTCGACCTTCTCGATCTGCAATTTTGCGTATAACTTTTATAGGTAATTTCTTTCGAAACAAAATGACCACCCCCCTTGATCTGGAAGTAAAGGAAGAGCCAACAGCTAAACCAACCCATTCCCTCTCCAACCCAGATATTTCATCCTCCAATATATGAGTCTCCTGTAAAAAACAGATGTCAGCATGCATGTCCTGCAACATTTGAAACACTTTCCTTTTCTTGAGCAGGTTATTGATCCCATTCACATTCCAGGAGATAATACGTAGGTCACCCGAAGTCCCACCTGAGTGGGAAGTCATCATTACACTACAGATATCAAAAAAATCAAAATGAAAAGGAACACAAAAAAAATGACAAACAATAAGCAGAAAACAAAAAGAACGGACAAGGCAATGAAGTCTATTCAGCCCAAAAAGAAAATTGAAAAACATTGAGAACCATCCCCAGGACCCCTCCCTATGATGCGATAAAAGATAACTATGTGGTCAGAAAACCCTGCCAATAAAGAAAAACAATATTTGGTAATGAATGAACACCCCGAACCCCAGTCATCCCCCCAAGAAGAAACCCCACCATCGAGAGTCACACTGAAAATCACAAAATAGCTATAGCTAACAATCACTACTTTTAAAAACATACAGTCAGGCTCCACCCCATACCAAATTGCACCTATCCACTAACATCGAAAGAACCGTATAAAAACCAGTAAGGCTAGAAAAGGTAACTTCAAATGTATAAATATATATACTATGTAAGAACACTGAGATCATACCATTCATGAATATCTAAATAGTGTCATGGAACATCAATATCAGCACATCAGGCTACTCCATCTTCTCAATAAAAGTTAAAGGATGAAGGGTAAAGGAACATTTGGATATCACATACAATACATGAAAGATAGCACAGAAAGAAAGTGCCTCCTGGAGGTTAGTCTAGCCAAAGTAATTGAGCACATGTCATAAAATCAGCTAAACTTGACCAGAAGTCTGTTCCATAGTTCCCATTGGGAAACCTGATCCTTTGCAGTCACAAGGCTAGTGATGAAGATTGCCGGAATTGAAACAAAACTGACATTTTAACTTTCCAACTTCATAGGCAGTGAAGGCGTGCCAAGTGACCGCAGCGGAGAAAAAGGAAAAACTGCATCCTGGGCGCCACTGTAATCTCAGCCATGAAGTAAAATATCTCAACACATATTAAATGAGGAGCGGATTCCTGCATGCTTGTACGATGACTGCACTGGAGAAAGACCGGGCCGGCAATATGGCAGTCAAGCAGTCCCCCAGAAGCCTTCCGAAAAGAGGCTAGTTTGCAATTGATGGCTTGTGAATACCATATGCCCCAGTGGCGCAGAGCTGTAAGGTAATCCTGCGTAGCCCAGAGTGCCCCCAGGACATCCATAGCCCCTGACACAAGGGAGACAGTCCCGACAACACCGAGCCCCACATGGACAGCACATACCTTGAGCTGAAGGCGATGATGCCGCTCTCCGGGGTCCTCAGCCATTCCTGGGCGCAAGCGCCACTGGAGAGTCCAGACACGGCCATCCAAGGGGGATCGGGAGAATCCCTCCAGCACCTACCATAAGAAATCAAGGCAAGAAAGGCGTTGTCGGAGCCCGGCCGCGTACGCATCCACTCTCGACGTCTGTGACTGGTTCTCGGACACAACGTTAGCTGCATTTCCGTATTCAACGGCCGTGATGACGTATACACGCACACGTCTTACGCCAATGTTGAATGGTCCTTTCCTTACGTCTTATGTCACCGTGATCCGGGATTCGAAGGCGTGCAATTCCATCGAATGGTACAGTGGGGGGGTTCCACAACAATTTCAAATAACGCGAACTGCCAAAATCCGGCGGCGCCATTTTAAAAGGCGAATATTAAAAAGAACATAGTTAAAAATAGAAAAAATAAAAATGTACAAACATGGTGGGGCGGGGGTACACTAACAATGTCACTCACTGTTCATGGGAGGTGCTGGAAGGCCCCTCTTGTATGTTTCCAACCAATCTAAAGCCAATGCAGGATCAGATGTGTTTCTGTCCCCATCAGGAAACACAACAGTAAGGACATTATTTCTGCTAAGAAAGGCTTTTAAAGTTAGTTGATTAGCTAATTCTTTAGCACTCTGGAAAGATCTTCTTCTAAGTAGGATCTCTTTAGGATAATCAGGATAGACATAAACAGATCTACCTTTGAATAAGGCTTTCCCAGCCTGTCTGGCAGCTTTCATCAAACATTCCTTTGATCTTATATGTAAAAAGGTGACCATAATATGCCGTGCTCTGTTCCCCAGATGTTTACCAATCCGAAAGATATTATCTATGTCTTCATTCCTGATTGCAGAGCACTGGAAACTGTTTTTAAAAATCTGTAAGACTAGGGATGGCAGGCCCTCCTCATCTCCTTCAGATTCCTCTACACCCACCAGTCTGATGTTTCTTGCTCTGATTCTCATCTCCAAATCCAAGCGTTGTTCCCTTTCAGTCTTCAAGTCAGATTGTAGGTTCTTGTATGCCTGGAAGCTGCCAGCAATCTCAGTGCTCATAGTTGAAGAGGATTTTTCTAGTTCTGTGACTCTGCCATCCAGCTGACCGGTTTTCAGATTGAGTTCAGCCATTGTCAGTTTAATATCACTGACATCCTGGGCCACCTGAAGAATGGTTTTGTAGACATCTCCAAGGCTAGGGGTTTCTTCCATCTCAGGAATTTGTTTAGATTTCTTGGAGGCTGGGTTTTCTGCTTCCCCAATCTTTTTCTTGGAGCTCATTATAATTTCAATATAAATAGCTTCAGGGAGAGGTCCAGAGCAGTTAAGTTAAGCTGCTACTCCACCGCCAGCCATTCTAGAATGTATCTAAAATATGTTTTGCTTTTGCTAGTCCCAGTTCCAGAGAATGTGATGATGGTCGTTTTTCATGAAAACTGTATGCTTTCACACATCCATGCCTGCAAAAGAGTTGATTGAACAGGAGGGATTTTGGTTTTTAATGAGCTTTGTGTTACAAAAGAAGCATTGCAGTTTTTTTGCACCATTCCCATCTAAAGGATCGACTGAAACAAAGAAGGAATTGTACATAATTTGTGTTACACACAATTTGCTTTTGCATGCAAAATACATATGAAACTCAAGAATGAGACAATCACTTTCTGTTCATTTTAGGATCCGATTCTGTGATAGAGATTGATGATGATGGAAGAACTGCTGAAACACCAAAGTAAGTATTCTAAACTAAATATAAACATTTGTTAAACGACTAATTTGCCTTAAAGCAGCAAATGCCAATTAGCTTTTTTAGCACATATGAATTGATAGGTATTTATTAAAAGTGCTGCTTAATAGTTTGGTAGAAAGTTGCTAATATTTGAGTTGAGCATATGTGTCAAAGGTTTTTGTTGTGAGGTTAGCAATTCATTTCTAGGAGTGTTTGGATTGAGATCAATATTGTGTGCTAATCTTCCTTTAGAAGATTACCTTTCAGACTTGCCAAATAAAATGAAGACTGGTTATAAACGGATACTGCCGGGGCCAGGAATCTTCCATCTGGACCATGAATCGCAAGGTCAGAAATAGTTGGGAAGCACACCAGGATAGATGCACACATCCAGGTGTCCAGTTCGCAAGCAGGAATGCACTGCTCTGTTCTACTGGACTTTCTTGCAGTACCAACCAATGTATTCACAATTTGTAGCAATCGCATAACAAACAGAATGCAATGAAAACCGCTTCCGCCAAACCCCTCTTCCAGACCATACGTCATAGTGACACAAACTGCCCAGACGTTTCAAGGTAAAGTTTGCCTGCAAGGTTAACACAGATGCCTTCCCAGAGACTAACAATAGCTGAGGAATATATCCTTAGGAGAACAGTTAAGGAGCGCTGCTGCTCAGCCAGAGAGGGAGAAAGGCCCACAGGGGATTAAGGAAGACTTCAGCACAGTGAAGGGAAAACATGCAGCTAAGCAAAATACACAGCAAATGGCAAAAAGATGAAACCTTCAGACAAAAGACTGAAGCTGAAAATGGAAATGGTTTGTCTAAAATGCACCATTCATGTATTTGGTATGGAAGTATGTAGTACAATACTACATGAATTTGGCATGTTAGATGTTGAAATAGATTTCCAAAATCAGCCCAGAGTTGAAGGTTTTTGGGAGGCCACCATTATTTTCATGAACAGGGAAGACACTGAGAGGTTAGCCAAGTCAATTCAAGGTGAGGTAGCAGAGCGGTCAAGGCTTAGTCTCAGGAAGGCTTGAGAGTGGTCTGGTGCTACAAGTCCACACAGAACACCATCAATTCCAGTTACACGGTAAGTATGTAAAATACAATTATTTATTGGGCCTTTAGTTTGCAAACTAAGCAGGTAAAAAGTATTGTTGTAATGTATTCTTATCACGTGGAGTGTGAGGTAGTGGACACTCCATGTGGAATGTATTTATTGTATTGAATTTTAAGATCCTGGCATAGCGATTGGAGAAGGAGCTGGGAGGTAGAGGCTGTGCTGGGGGTCCGTGATAATACTTAATACATCTATATGCTAAAGCCAACATGTGTATACATGTCATCCTCCTATCATTGGCAATGAGAACCTGACTGAACCCAAGGTAGAACGTGGACCCCTGGCAGCATGTGCAGCCAACGCCTCCCGGTGAAGCTGCGAGAGGCTTCATTCGATCCACTCTGCCCGCACTGCGTTAATGCAGACAGGTGCCCACTCAATCCCCAAGTCCACGCAGCAGTAGTGGAGATTGCTAGAACGACGGATATGTTCCTGCAAAATCACTCCAGTAAGCGCACTGTGGAGGGGGATCACCGCTAGTCATAGTCGTGTTAGATGGGACAGAAACACAGCGCATGCACAAGGCCCACACGTCAATGGCAGTGCCTGACCTACGCGAAAGACGATAATGGCGTATGCACGAGCTGCGTTTCCCGGACAACTAACGGCACACTGATGCAAGCAGCGAGAGAGTCTATTTTCAGTACGAACCGCTACCAAAGAGTGCTGGTGTTTCACTCGTATGGCAATTGACAAAAAAGCTTTACAGAAGATTAAAAAAAATATATAGATCTATAACAATAAATAAAACTAAGTGTTGAAAAGAGACTACGATGGCAATGCCTGGTGTACATGTCCTCCAGTTTATATGGCTTATCTGGGTCCTGTTAAAGTAAAGTGGCCCCAGTGGAAAAAAGGCTTCATTCATTCATTACATTAAAACTGCTCGTGGAAACTTGTACTAAATTGATATGAGACTGTGGGCCGTGATGCACTATCTTGGTTATGAAGGACCGCCCATCTATGATACACTGACCCCTCTAGTTGGTGATAGTGGGGGAGACAATGCAAGTGAACTGGATTTAGCCCTACTCAAATTTGACCTACATTGCATTCCCACGACAAGTATCATCCTAGAAAGGTACAATTTTGGAGGGCAGACTGTGGAGGAATATGTTACGGCTCTCTGCCATTTGGCCTTGTCATGCAAATTTAAAGAGTCCTTTGAGCATATTCAGGACCAGTTTATGATCCATTGCAATAGCAACAAAATCAGAGAAGAGTTGTGGCTAAAAGGCAAGCCTTCTTTGGATAAGATGTTGGACATTGCTAAATGTGTGAAACACTCAATGGCATGCGTAGCCAAATTGTCTGAAAAGGAGAATGGAGAAACAAAAAGTGGAGGCGTTCAGTGTTGCTGAGGGAAGACAGAAAAAGAAAAGAAAGGGAAGGAGAAGTTCACTAAAGGTCCTGGTGACAATAAGAATAACCGCATGAAAGGAGAAAAGAAGGAAGAGCGGTTGTGTTTCCAGTGTGCTAGTAATTTACTTTTTCCTTGGTCAATGCCATTCCCGGGTTGTCGGGTTACATGTGAGTGGAAGAAAAGAGGACATTTTGCAAATTGTTGCAAGAATTTTCAATTTAATGAAAAAAGAGTGTTATATGTGCCTGAAAAAGGTCATGGAGGATCCTCGGAGGAGGAGGAAAGCTGTCATGTTGAGAACATTACTGTCAATGTTATTCAAGGTGTGGATGAAGAAGAATGTGAGTGGCCAAATGCCTTGGTGTGTGTAAATGGCAAGGAAGTGTGTATGATGGCTGATTTTGGTTAGTTAATGTCACTTATACCAAGAAGTGTATTTGAACAAGAAATTGGGGGAGATGTGAGGAACTTGGTGGAGCCAGATATTAAACCAGGAGGTTACAATTAAGATAAGATTGAGCTTCTTTGGTATTTCACTTCAAAATTTGAATTCAAAGGAAGGAATTCACAAGGTGCCTCAGGGCCGTTTTTGTGCGCTTTATAAATGCAAATAAATAAAGGTAAAGTCTATGTGACTAAGAAAGGGGCAACATTGTTGGTGTGAGTTGATCAGAAAAGATTGCAAATAAGGTTGGACACCAACACCGCTGATCAGGTATTACAAATGGGTTCATCGATGTATGAGAAATATAATAATGGGTTTAAGAAAGGTGTGGGCAAGGTGAATGGGATGAGGTACCAAAAAAAAAAAAAAATGTTTTCTAAAGGGAGCATACCAGTGTCTGCAATGTTACGTCCTGTTCCCATGGTGTTAATATGGAGTAAAAAGTGAAATAGAAAAATTGCTCAGGATGGGTATCATTGAAAGGGCTGGAGGAGTTCAGTGGATATCCACTTTAGTGGTTGTGAAGAAGGCATTGTGTGATTTGAGACTATGGGGGGGTCATTCCGAGTAGGGCGGTAAGGGTTAACGGTCAGCGGTAACGAGTCCGGTGCCGTTAAACCCTTACCGCCCTATTCCGAGTTCCCTTTGCGGGTTGGTACTTAATGCCTGCTTTTTGCAGGCGTTAAAAAACCAACCCGCAAAGGGACCTAGGAGCTAATTACGGTACCGTAATTTACGGTGCCGTAATTAGCGCCTTCCCCATTCCCATTGAGCCCTATGGGCCAAAAATGGGAATGGGGAAGGGCCCATGGTGAATGGGGAATTACCGCCCCCGCCAACCTTGGCGGAGTCGGAAAAATAACGGCGTCAACCAAGGCGCTAATAGCGCCTTGGTTAACGCCAGGGTCGGAATGAGGCCCTATGTATGGATCTTTGTGAACTGAATAAATGTGTGGTAGTCGATATGCATCAGCTGGCAAATATAGGTGAGATGTTGGCCATGATTAATCATGGGACAGTTTTCTCTAAATTAGATATGGCCCCAGCGTACTAGCGAATAGAGCTGGAGGAGGCATGTAGGAAACAATGTTTATAACGCATGAAGGGATTTTCCAATTTTGAAGAATGCGGTTTGGTCTTGTATCGGCGTCTTCGGTTTCCAGAAAGTCATGGAAAAATTGTTTAGAGGAATGGGAAGTGCGTTTTGTTTTCCAGATGATGTGTTGGTATGTGAAGAGTTGGAAAGTGACCATTATATGATTTTGGAACAGAATTTGGAAATGAGAGGTGTGACATTGAAGGAAGAAAAATGCAAGAGCAAGGTATGAAATGTCTGTGGACGGAATGAGACCAAAAAAGAACATTGTGACCTCAATAAGAAGTGTGGAAGGCCGAAATCAAGAGCTCTGCTCATTTTTAGGCATGATTGAGTTCTACCACAAGTTTGTGAAGAATTTTGCTGATATGGTGTGTGAGATGAGGAAATTGTTGAGGAAAGGGGAGGAGTTTACCTGGAGTGAGAAATGTGAAAGAGAATTTTCCATGATAAGAGGAAATTGATTTAACCCAATCTTTGAGAAGTTTTAATACTAAGAGTATAATTACTGTGGATGCAAGTGATTGTGGTATTGGAGCTGTATTATGGCAAGTGGGGAATGTTGGTGAAGAGATTATTGCTCCTGCTTCGGGGGCATTGAGGGGTGCGGAGAAGAATTATTCTGTCTTGGAAAAGGAGGCGTTTGCGTGCCATTGGGCTGTGCAGAAATGTCAGATCTTTGTGTGGGGGCAGAATTTGTCATAAGGACGGACCACAAACCGTTAAAGTGCATTTGTGAGAGTAAGGGTTTAGATAAAGTATCTAGACGTGTAGTGAGCTGGGTAACTAGGATGCAAGGATATACATTTGAAATTCAAATTATACCTGGCGAGGAGAATGTAATGGCTGATTGTCTATCAAGAACGGGTAGTCGTATGGAGGATGAAAGTGGGGTTGACATTTCAGAAATGGTTTTCATAAATCATGAGGTCATTGTGAGCAAGGACGAATGGCTGGAGGTGATGAATAGTGATGAGGTGCTGCTGCGAATCGAAGGATATATGGATTCAGTTTGGCCTAGAAAGACTCAGTTGCGACATGGAGAGACCCCATACTGGGAAATACGTGGTGAGTTGACTGTGTTTGGGGATGTCTTGTTTCGGTGGGAACGAGCCATCGTTCCAGCTTTGATTAGAGACACATTTGTAGACTTAGTCCGTGTTGGTGTGTCACGGACAAAAGAAATTCCAAGGAGTGAATATTCTTGGCCGGGTTTTGACAGAGATGTAGAGAGGAGGTTGCCA
Organism: Ambystoma mexicanum; assembly: GCF_040938575.1. Classification (NCBI taxonomy): domain Eukaryota; kingdom Metazoa; phylum Chordata; class Amphibia; order Caudata; family Ambystomatidae; genus Ambystoma; species Ambystoma mexicanum. The sequence goes on from NC_090926.1 coordinate 185,808,488, forward strand.
AGTTGCATAGAATGTGCCAAAGTTGGCAAGGATGAGGTTGCCAAGGAACAACCTGTAGTGGAGGTTGGCATTCCGAATAAAGTTTGGGATGACTTAGCGATTGATATTTTAGGTTCTCTGAATTTGGGAGGTGAGCATGGTAAACATGTGATGGTACTTGGCGATTTGTTGTCCAGTTGGACATGGTATGACATTGTTTGCTATCAGTGGAGAGAGTATTGTAGTCTTTATTCAAGAAGTGTTTTCAAGAGAGGGTGTACCAGGAAGTATTCTTATAGATAATGGTACTCAGTTTACTGGTGGATACTTTGTGGAGTATGTGAAGAGGTGTGAAATAAAACAAAAGATCTGCATTGTATCACCCAGATGGGAATGGCATGGTTGAGAGGGTGAATGGGTGTATCATGGATGCGATCTGTATGGCAGGTGCATGTGGAAAGGACAGGAAAGTGGCTATTCAGGAGAGGTTGTATGCGTTGTGGATGTCGCCCCATGCAGTGACAAGGGTAAGCCCATTTGAATTAATGAGGGGTCGCAGGGAAACACGCAAGTAAGTCCCCCATGGCTTGGGAGAGCGAGAGTGGGATTGTGTAGTTGATGAGTTGCAAAGGAGGTTGAAAAGTAACCAAGAGGTATGGGTGATGAGAGAGAATAAGAGTCATGGAAAGAAAGAGGTAAGAGAAAGAGGTAAGAATCAGGTTCTACCATCAAAGATCAGGTCTGGGTGCGGAAGAGTCAGGACTTTACTATGGGGGACAGAGGGAGAAATCAACAGGCATGTAGACTTGCTCCCTGACTTAGTTCTCTGGACACCACAATTGGAGGTTTCAGACTTCATTCCAGGCCTGTTCTTCGGGCTTTGTTCCTACCAGGACGGTTGTCTAGACAGAACAGATACTTTAACATGATTTAGTTTTGGTTGGTCGTGGAACTTCGGAATCGGTTCCAGACAGCTTCCAGTTGAAGCCCCAAACAAAGACAAGCGAGGACTTCTGTGGGAGAGACAGCCACGGGACATCTCAGGGACATGAAGAAGGCACGATTCAATGAAGATCAGCAGGTTCAGGCAGCGACACGTGTTCGTAAAGCTCTGAACACAGGAGCTAGACTTCTGAAAATGCAGGAGCTGGCGACTTGTGGCATAAGCAGAATATCTGCCAAGTTCCAAGGTTCAACTCGGAACAGCTATGGCTGTAGCGAGGTGGCCCAGGAGAGTGTTAGTCCTTTCACTGGTTGGTCCAAGGACACTTCCAATGGCTCCACAGGCACAATCCTCAAGCAGGGGTCGAGGCTGGTTGTTCCCACTAGTCCAGGGTTTAAAGCACCAACAAAGGCCTTCTTGAGATCCAGATAGAAGAGCAGGCCTTCACCGGGACAATACTGGAGTCGATGCTGGTCAGCTGCATGAGTCATCAGCAGGCTGCTCTTCTTCGTAAATGTCTTGGTTCGATTGATCTGCCGAACAGCTGCTGCAACCCTCCTTTTATTCAAGATTCAGGCTGAGAGCAAGCCCAAGCTCACCATTGGTAAGGATCTGGACCATTCAAAAGCCCCGTAGTTAACCAATCATGGATAACTACTGGTCACCATATCTGCTCAGCAACAATCTTTCAGGCACCAAAGAGGTGGATTGGGACTAGACAGCCACAGCTTCCTCTGTGGCACACTTGAGAAGTCAGGAAGAAGACCAAAGAACAATATGGCCAAATAACAAGCAAAAACACATTGTTGCACCTCCATCTTAAGCTGCTTGACTCCTTTAGTAGACATTTGCGGTAAATGCAAAAGTGCACCAGTAAAAGAACACAGGAAGATATAGTCTATGAATACTGACAATCTTAGCGACTGGTCAGTTTCCCCATAAGAATGGGCAAAACAGCAAGGCAAGTAAAGCATAAGACTTTACTTACCACCAGAAAGTCAGAAAAAGGTTAAAAACAAGCAAAAAGAAAGGGTGTTTTATAGCAATCTATGGATAGAAAGGAGCAAAAAGAAAATCGTTCTTAACATTTAGACAAACCCTTTCCACCTCACTCAATTCCACCGTAGATGCCGATGGGCCTTCTACACTGCCCAAAGACTCTACTCTGGGCCCTAATGAGGGCAACATCAGTTTATCTGGCCCTGGCCATCTATTGTGAAACAGGAGGAGGTTTTTAATACATGCAAACTCCACCTTGTAATGCAAGGAGATCATCTTGGGCTATGCCGTTTTGGCCAATTTGTGCAGACGTATGCTGAACCTGTAGCTGGAGGGCCTGAATTGCATCTGTCGTGGCATAAACAAAGATTTCCAGTGCGACAGGCATAATAATCAATGCTTTGTCAAGTTCGATAAGCCCCCATGTCGGGAGGTATATATGAAATAGCGTATCATACCAGGTAGGGCGCGTGGGCAGGGGATTTTCCTCCACTCCCTGTTTGGGCCTCTCCAGGGTGTCATGATTTAGTGTTGCACAGAGTGAGCACATATGAAGGAAGGCGCTACTATACTTAGTGTAGGCACCTGTCCAATTCTGAGGCAGCATCTGGTATGCAGCTTGTCTGCATTGCCTGTAAAACACCAGATTTGTATTTATTGACATTTAAGTAGCGCTTTCGTCAAAGCACTTTACAAAATTGATGAAAACGATACAATATAGTGACAAAATGAAAAAGAAAATGCAGTTAGATGGCTAATTAAAGTGTCAGAGAGGAGGGAATGTAAGTGTTCTTTCAGTTGTGTATGACGGATGTGATAGAAAGGAGAAGCACGAAAAGTAAAAGGGAGAGTTTAAATGTTTAGTATCTAGAAGTGCAAATGAACGGAAACGCATGGAGGACCTGAAAGAACGAAACTAAATTGGGAACGAAGAGGATGAGAGGAAGAGTAAAAGAGATTGAGAGACTAGTTCAGAAGGGGAGAGACCATGGAGGCATTTGAAAACGATGGAGAGAAAGTGTAAAAGCAGATGGTAATCGAAAAGTGCAGGCTCACTGAACGAAGGGAGGAAGAAACGGAGGAGCAAGGTGGCAGAAGAAAGATAAACCAATGGCAGAGTTATCGATTGAGTAGAGGGGGGGGTTAGATTAGAGGCAGGAACACCAACTAGAAATGCAGGTCAGTAGTCAAAGCAGGAAATAAAATAGAAGAGAAGTTTGAAAGCCGGGAAGGGAAAGGAAAGGTAAGGGCGGGCACGATGGAGATTATAGAGGTGAAAGTGACGAATGCGGACTGTGTGGGGAAAATATTAGAAGAGAACGGCAGCAAGGAGTCATACACTACTCCCAAGATTACTGGCAGAATGGAAACCAAAGGTGGAAACAAGAGATCTGGGGAGAGCGGGTTGCAGAGGAGGGGGGTGAAGGAGGTGGGGTGGGGTGGGGGTGATGAGCAGAGGATTTGATTTCAGTTTTAGTTGGATTCAGGTAGAGCAAATGACATCTGAGACTGGATAGTGTTAGGGGTCAGAAATGTGAGACAGACACATAGTTTTCTCAAGGTTTGCCATCTATTAAATAAAAAGCGGTGAGATAAACGCCTATCTTTCCCTATCCTAACAAGGATGTCCCTGCCTATCAAACTAAAAGTAAAGAAAAATGACCTAGTGTCCAAAATGTGTCTGACCCTCTGTGAGGGGTCAGTAATGTGAGGCAGACAACTGCTTGTATGGTTCTCAATAAGTATTTTATTAACAGAAAAAGATGCAAATAAATCCTTGATAAGACTACTGTATCCCTACCTAGTACCAAGAGAATCACTCCTAACAGAAACAAACTGGCCCTCATACTAAACGACAAAACGGATAAAGTACATGAACAACATAGAAGAATGAATAATAAACAACCACTAATTCCAGGTCAGGTTAGCTACAGTTAAAAATAGATTAGCCACTTCTTTAAATCTACAACTGTTCATAACCTCTGCAGTATAGCTGGTATATTTATCAGGATGCTGCTTCTTCGGTTGTTTTACTCCTCTTAACACTCTTTTCTACTACTGTCACCATGAAAATAGACTCCTTGGTTCCAGTGTTTCTCTACCACCATCTTCAATATGACATCTGCTGAAAGTCTTATACCCAACCACAGCTCTGGTCATTCTACTTCAAATTTAAATATGAGAATAGTCAGACATGTTAAAGACCAGACATTTCAACCTGTCCAGGTAGGCAAGGCATTCTTCTTTTTCTATATTCTATGAAAAGGGCAGCCTCTTTGCGTCTTCAGTCTGCTTCACTGCCACTTCGGGTTAGTCTTCTTACATGCAGGCAATTCCTGTGCCAAGCTTTATATACAACTTCTTGGTTCAAGCTGTTATCTTGAAGCTGTATTACCACACTACTAGCTTCATTATGCAGGCAATTCCCTTGCCAAGCTTTATATACAACTTCTTGGTTTCGGCTGTTTTCTTGAAGCTGTATTGCCACACTACTAGCTTCAAATAACAATATTATCAATTGTAACAGAGGATACTGGACCATAATAATTTTCCATGTGAGTTGGATGGCTTTCAAACAGGGTTCCTTCAATCTGGAAACAATTCGCCTTTTGGATTGGGCATTGCTTGTTTTTATATGTATGCAACTACTTCTATTGTTAAAGAATGTTTGTTCTTATGGTTACAAACTTCAGCCTTCAAAGGAAAATCGCTTTTAGGTATACGAGACAACGCTTTCATATAGATATTCAGCTTCAATTGTCTGTATTCCTATAAATTACACAGAGATACTTTCTACTCAGTCTTAATTGGTCACATGCAACCTTCCTTCGATGTCGTAAAGTATTATGAAAGTTGGCTTCAGAGTTTTCAGAGACTTTTGAAAATGTTCTCACCTTTAATCAGAGACACGCGACCCCACCTAAATATAAAAGCGTTCAACAATGAAAAAGAAAGGCTTCTCTTTATATGCGAGCACTGTAGCTTTAAAAGTGCGCGTAAAACATTTCCATTGTGCTGAACAACTTCCACAACGACGAACAACTTCTCTTTGCTACCCTTATTACGTGAAGCGCTTTAAAGCTGGTAACAGTGACCGGCAAGAGCTTTAATAGTGAATATGAAAGTTGAACTTCACTCATCGGCCTCAGAAACGCTACATTGCAGGTTGCTTCAACTTCCCAACATCTGCTTCTTCTACGGCTTTAGGCACTCCGGAAACCCACACCCCTTTACAACACAGGTGTCTTTGGTTCTGCCGTGCCAGTTTGGAGTCTCCTGCACTCCTCTGTCCCTTGGATTGCTTCGTGCTACGGGCCTCAGGCTTTACCACGGCTCTGCAACCATGGCCACTAGGCACACCTGGGAAAACCTTTACTTTCAATTAGTCTTTCTCCATGCAGCCATGGCATAGCAGGGTTTGTGCACACAGGACGCTCTCAGAACTTGCCGGTGAAATCTGCTCTCTACTTGTCCTGGCATCCCTTAAGTGTTCACGTGTCCTTGTAAACTGCCAGCCTTGTGCTCTTCTCCTACTACTACTAAACAAAACAAAACACCTGAGGCCCCCCCTCTCAAAGGAGCGCTTCTCAATGCAAGATCACTAGTCGCACACGCCACCGATATTGCTGACTTAATCACTGAAGGGAACCTGGATTTCCTCACAATTACGGAAACTTGGTTCCATAATGCAGCAGGACCTGCCCTTATGCTAGCTATCCCTGATGGCTACACCATAGTCAGACAAGACCGAGATAATGCCCGAGGTGGCGGTATTGCTATTATCTTTAAAACTGCTCTCGGCCTCAGACTAGTCCCTACCCAGCTATCACAATCATGTGAAACCATCACTGCCAAAATTCAGATAAATAACTCGCAATCCCTTACTATACACCTTATATATAGACCACCTGGCCCTCTTGGTACCTTTGAGGAAGACCTGCAAAATATAATTATGAATAACCTTAAACCCACCACGCAACTACTCCTATTAAGTGACTTTAACCTAGGCTTTAATGACCAAATGGATAAAAACGCGACTGAAATAGCCAATACGATCAAAGCACTAGGCCTCACCCAAACAGTCAATAAACCCACCCACCTTAAATGGAGAATATTGGACTGGATAGCGGACCTTAACTGCTCAGCCACTATCTCATCCATCCTGCCATTAGCATGGACAGACCATTCTCTGGTCTCCTTTCACCTATCCACTTTAAGACCTACCCCACTGGCTCAACCACTAGCGACACCATGCTTAACCAGAAGTAAAAAAAGTATCACGGTAGAGAAAGTTATCCCTGCCATTCTGCCCACACTTAACGCACTGCCTGAAAATCTTGACCCTAGTAGCCTAGTTCAGGAATTCAACAACATTATGCTCACCACACTGGATAAAATTGCCCCTATCAAACTTAGGCCTAGTAAACCAATAGCCCACTTAAACAAATGGTTCACTCCACAACTTAAAGACCTCCGCACATTAAAGAATAAAAGTGAAACTAATTGGAGACTTTGCCCCTCTAGCGAGAACAAAGCCAAATTAACCTCACTATCCTCACACTACAAGAAGGAAATCTGCCTGTCAAAACGCAATTCATAAGACGAGCGTATTGCTAACTCAAATTCAAGTATGAAAGAACTCTTTTGCATACTCAAAGAATTAGAGTCCCCAATTGTTATTCCTGATGTCTGCACTAATGACAAATCCTGGTGTACAGACATCCAACATGCCCTAGCGAATAAAATTGACACACTCCAGAATAAAATTCAACAAAAAAAAAAAGCTCCTAACTTACAGCACCCGCCTAACACCCTCTTGCCTAACGAGTCACCATCGGCACACAATACTACCTTCCATTTTGCTAAAATGTCTACCCTAGAGGTAGAAAGAATGATCCTATCTCTGAAGCCCTCAAACTGTAAAGGCGATATTTGCCCAGCACAGCTAATAAAAGATGCTGCCAGAGAACTCTCCCCATTCATAACTAAACTGATAAATGCCTCATTTGCTACAGTTACCATACCTGCTAACCTCAAACAATCTTGGGTGTTACCGCTCCTCAAGAAACAGTCACTAGATCCGCTTATTCCCACTAACTACCGGCCCATTACCACAGTCCCATTTCTACTAAAAATATTGGGTAAAGCCACTTACATTCAAATTCAAAAACACTTGGAATTGCATAAACTTCTAGGCAACAGACAATCTGGTTTCCGTCCACTACACGGAACAGAGACAGCCCTAATCGACCTACAGTCCCAAATAGACGAGCTGAGAGACAAAGGAAGGGCAGTACTCTTGCTCCTACTTGACCTCTCTGCCGCATTTGATCTGGTCAACCACAAGGTCTTATGCCGGCACCTTGACTCGGCGCCCATGGAGAAGTGGGCTGCAATCAAATGGATTGAGTCCTTCCCGAGCGAAAGAACCATGAGAGTCTTCTCCCCTTTAGCAGCTGCCGACCCTACACCCATCCTATGCGGTGTTCCCCAAGGGTCCTTTGTCTCGCCCACCCTTTACAACATCTTCACTAAGCCACTGTTCGACGATCTGGACCAGCTGGGTATCACGTACACCAACTATGCAGATGATACTCAGATTCTCCTCCCACTTTCCGGGGATTATGGTACGGACATGGGTTTAGCGAACAAAGTTTACCTTATCATCCAAGCATGGATGGCCACTCGTGGCCTGTGCTTGAACGATGATGAGACTGAACTTATAATTCTGGGTTTGCAGGATAATATCAAAAAACTAAGCCAAGAATTCTCATCATTCAATATTGACGGTAACACCATTAAAGTTTCCAAGGAAGTAAAAACCCTTGGATTCTATTTGGACTCCACACTGTCCTTTGATAAACAGGTCAAATCCCTAACCTCTGCCACGGCTTACACCTGCAAATTACTTAGAGCTGGTAAACCGTTCCTCTCTGACAATAGTTGTCTGATCCTGGCTAGAGCTCTAATACTCTCCAGAATCAACTACTGTAATGCCCTCTACAGTGGTGCCAATAAATCTACCATTCAAAAGCTCCAAACACTACAGAATAATGCCCTAAGAGCAGCAATAGGCATAAATAAGAAAACTCACATCTCCTCCTTGAGACGTCAACATAAATGGTTATCTACATCTAACACAATATTACTAAAAACGCTCTCCTTGACACATAAAGCCCTTAACAAGGCAGCCCCCAGCTACCTCATAGATAAACTCCAGAGAAGAACTTCTCTTAGACCTACCAGAACTGGGAATACTAATTGCCTGTCTATTCCCAAATATAAGCTTCCTACCATTGGGGGTAATAGCTTTACTGTTAAGGCAGCTAAAAGTTGGAACTCCTTGCCTCAGGAGCTGAGAGCAGACCAACCCTACTTACACTTCAGGAAAAATTTAATAAAACATATCACTGCTACGGATCCTTAGTCTCCCATTAACCTCAGAGGACTTGCCCACTCCCACATAGACCTGATCATCTTGCAGTAACAGCAGACTACCGTATTACTTTTGAGTTTTGCATTAATCTCTAAAGACCTTGTGCATTGTGATCCATTCGGGAGCCTAGTATCTTACAAAGGGCCCCACGTGGCACATTCATCCTTTGTACAGTGCCTATTGTTCATTTATTTAATTTCATTGGCTACTTTTTCTTCGTCCTATTTTGTACATTGTATATATCCTGTATTCATGTAAAAAACTGTATATTTCAACCCTCTTCTTCGTTCATGCTGTGGGATTCTGGGACATGCAGTTCATTTTTATTATATTAGGTTTTCACACTTCTTCAGCTCGGTAAAGGGCCATAAAAAGGGGAGGCATTACGGGGAAGTTAAAAAGGGGTTCTTTCCAGTCTGATCCCTCCCACCCCCATGTGATGTGATCCTCTTGCAGTACCCCAACCCCAGCGTCTGGATCAGAAAGCGCCTGCCTTTCCCTGAACACATGAGGAGGGTCCTGGCCCAGGTTTCTTGGGAGAATCCCTTCAGATTCTTCCCACCCTCACACTAATGCATACAATAAAACTATCCAAGGAATATTTGGCTGTCTTCAGTTCAGCAACACAATATAACGGTTCAATTTAAAGGTTTTAGAAAGTACTCCTTGTGACCAGGGTTGTGTTCCCATCCCCTTGATCAATTCAGGAATACACTGGAAAAGTTCTGATTCAACACAAAGCTCTGTTCGGTGTAACAGTCTTTTCTATGCACTGCATCCTTCCACTTGATAAAGTAAATGTTTCTTTCACAAATACTTGTTCACAAACCAAAACGACTGTTGCTCTTCATGGTATCCTTCTTGGTAAGGCAAATATCACTCACAATACACAAGCTCATAAACCAAGGCAATGGTTTTCTTCAGAAGGCAAAGCAATTATTGGCATATCACATTTTTTCTTCAAATTAAATACTTTTGTCAGGATAGCACAGCAACTACCTTTGGTGATGCAACAGTGTGTCAAAAGGATAATAGAGTTAACAAATTCTTTCTTCCACACCTTTTTGCCACAAACACACCTTTTCAAATCATCATCTTCTTTCCTGGTATACTCACCTGCCAGGACGAACTACTACGATCCCTTTACTGGTGTAGTAGCCTGCCAAGAAGAAAACTCCTATAACTACAATTAATCTTAGTGGCAATATTTGTTCCAAGATTCTCCACACCAGTATCCCTTTTGATGGCTTAATAATTGCTGCCTTTTCTTAGTCTCTTGAAAATGTGGGTTCCAGGTTTCCCCAAACTGGAAACTCAAGAAAGGAGAATTGTGCCCAAGTGGCCTCTTAACTACGTTGCAGACTCTTGGCTGTTGGAAATGCGGGTTACAAGTGTCCCACAGTTGACGTCCCATATAAGGGGATTTGCGTCCTTGTCGCCCTTGGTAAAGTTCTTTACGTCCTCCTGGCTGTTGATAATGCAGGTTCGAGGTTTACCCAAACTGGAATCTCAAGAAAAGAGAATTGCGCCCTTGCCGCCTCTGTACTGCTTCTTTACAGCCTCTTGTCGGCAGTGCGGGTTTCAGCTTTCCCTCAATTGGTATCCCATAAAAGATGAATCAGCAGAGTCTGAGTGGAGGCTGTCCCGTTTTGCTTGGAATACGAGCTCTACTTTCTTGTCGAGTCTGAGGGGGTCAGCAGCGGGAGTCTGAGGGGGGGGGTCAGCAGCGGGAGTCTGAAGGGGGGGTCAGCAGCGGGAGCCTGAGGGGGGTCAGCAGCAGGAGTCTGAGGGGGGATCGGCAGCGGGAGTCTGAGGGGGGGATCAGCAGCGGGAGTATGAGGGGAGTCAGCAGCGGGAGTCAGCGTCTGAGGGGAGGCTATGAGGCGGCTCTGACAGCTTAGTTCCCACAGGGGGAATGGTAGTCTTGACCGGGCCGCGTACACGACAGCGTGTCAAGACTCCCTCGATGTAACTCCTGCCCCGCCTCCCAGCTCCTCCCTCACTCACGGCACCCCCTCACTCGCAATGCCGACAACTATGAGCAAAACCAGCGATGTCAACAGGAAAGCCTCCGAAACACCAAAAGGAGATTAACGTGAGTACTGATGCGATATGGAATGCAAATGCAAGTCCTGTGCATCTGGTGCCGCAGAGTGAAGATAGAGGGGTAGCCCTGGTACATATGGTGGATATCTCCTCCTCTTTAAGTCGGCCTGAGATTAATACGGATATAACATGCACAAGCAACAAGGTTTTTTTCAAAAATAATGAACAATCCGAACTGCCTATAATGCAATATTTCACAAATACCGAGCAACAAACCATGCCTCACCTTCTAGATCGAAATGAACCAGAAACTCTTTGTTTACCCATACTGTCACTCGATTCTAATGCAACTGAGCGATCACAATCAGAAACTACTCATGCTGGGAAACATAAACAACATGATTTAGTTCAACCAAATCTACATAACGATGCCACAATACCAACTTCGATTCTGAAAAACAAAGCAATTCAAGGCAAACTAAACTGGCAAATCCATATGACAAGAGGAAGAAATATTCATCTGTGCAATATGAGCGAATGGAAAGGTTATCACTAGACATTACAGAAATTGAAGACATAATGTCAAATCAAGAAAAACGGAAACACATTTTTGAAACGGGTGATGCACCGGGCCCTCCCAAATTAACGACAAATCTCGCCTCCACTCCGCTCATGGAAACGAACAAGGAACTAGGACGGCTAAGGCTACACCAAGGACTTGCAGGAATTCCAACCCTGCAAACAAAAGAGGAAACAAACTCTAGGACTCATCAAGATCCGGAACATGAAACAATACATCACAGCAACAAATAAAGAATAAGAAATGTAATTGTCAGCATCCTAATGACCATCCTCATGAAGCCATTCCAACATCTATGGTCGAACTTCAAAACCTAATCATTGCCGTGACAACTGACGCTCTGAACCTGTTGTGATGCTGGAAATGCACTGGAGGGACAGGGCCTCCCTGTTCTTGTCCTGTAGTCCTTTTTCCATTTGTGTTCTGTATCGTTTTCTGCCCAGGAGTCCATGTGGGACTCCTGGCAGTGCAGCTCTTCCTGTTTTTGGTTTGGTGTACAGAACCATGGGATACCCTTATGGCACCCATGGGTGGGGGTACAACCCTGTGCCCCTAGTGTATGTTTTTGGGCACCTGTGTGTGGCCCTCAAAGCAGGGTATGGGCTGGTGGCAGCTCCATGCTGAATTTGACAGGTGCTCTGAGTATCCTCCATTTTGGGATACCCAGTCCCTGCCATTGGAATCAGTTGATTCCTGATGGGAAACAAGATGGCCCCTGTGGCCTCTTGCTTTTTATTGCTTGTTACCTTGTTTTCCCAAAGTCCTGGGAAGCGCCGACTCTGTCCCTTCCCCCTGACTGGCTGTTGGGTGGAAATTCCATATATGGTGTTGTTGTGAAGTCCAGGCCAGACTGGCTGGAGCCTACCCAGTGACTGTATGTTGTGGGTACACCCTGTGGGTGGGACCTGGGTGAATGGAGTGTGGGACCAATATGCACTTCTTGTTGTGGATGTCTGGTATCTGGTGTTTGACACAATGACTGAGACGGCCCTGCCCGACACTGGTATGAATGCAGTATGTAGTGTTGAATGGCTGGGTACCCAATACACATTCCTTGTTGCCAGTGTCTGAGAGGGAGGAGAAGGGCCTGAATGCACTGTATGCCTGATTGGCCGACTGACTGCTGAATGCCCTTCTGAGTGATTGGTTGCCTGAGTGTGTGACCCAGCAGAATGAATGGGAGATCAACTAGTATATCTGGGGGCCTCTCACTGCTAGAATTCGTTCAGAAGCTGAATTTGAAACTGACAATTGATCTTGACAACCAAGCCTGAAGAAGAAGGTTGACTGCAGTCTCACTTCACTGAAATCTGAAGGCCGCTGTGACGTTGAGACTGATCCAAGAGAGGACCTGGTTTGGCGCCCTGTTCCCGTGCTCTGAGGGACCATCAAGCACCGCTAACATTCGCCGAAGCTCCCTGGATGTCAGACCCTTGACAGGTTGCCGACCGGAGACGGGGACCGCTGAGGAGAATGAAGATAAGCACCAGACATTCCATCCACCGTTATCGACCAGGGTTCGCAGGTTTGCTGTAACCACTGGAGGCCCATCAAATCTGTGTTACCCAGAAGCGGGGACCGCTTGACGCTGTGCCATCGATGACTGGAGCTGCAACACTCCTTTGCCTAAGACTTTTGATTCACGGACACACTCGTCTGCACCGCCGCCCACTTTATCCTGCTGGAGAAGGCCAGGCCGTCGACGCGCAGAGGAGCATCCGCCGGTGGGTTTCCCGCCACCTAAAGACTGTCTAGACGACTTGACGCCCTTGCTGGGCCACAGTTCTTTACAAACACTTTGCGGTCCTGAACTATCGACATAGAGGTGCCCCGCACGCCTCTTCCTTGCAGGACGTCTTTCCTCCATCAGCGACGAGCACCGCTGGGACCGAAGCTGCCGCCTCGACGCAGAGTTCACATTCTTCAAAGGATCTCGATGATCTGTGGCTCATGCTTTAAAGGGAGCCGCTCAAGAAGGACCTGTCGACGACCCGTTGTCGAACTCTGCTCTTCCAGGTACATTGGGGTGGTAGAAACATTATAGAAGGAAATTAAAACTAATTGAAAAATATATGGACGCGGCTTGTAGTGTATCTTTATTTTACAGGTTGCTCAGGTGGGGGGATCTCCACACAGAACTGTGTCTAGTGGTAGGGGCCAGTATTCTGCCAATTGTTCTAACGAACTGCTTCCCTCATATGTCTATTGTTGGTTACCTTTATTCATTGATTTGTGACATTTGACCAGAGTACAGTTGATGCACTTTAATGAGATCTGATAATAATTGTGGTACCACATATAACAGTATATATTTGCCATTCTAGATTTATTGAGCACAAAGTGAGTTATTGTGATTATGTATATAACCTTGAACCTTAATTATATAAAGGCTGTGTTTTAACTAATAGTGTGTGGACATTCCTTTGTGGGTGCTTGGGGACTACACTGTGCTTAAGAATCAGCCTGCATCACCTGCTGAGCAGCTAGGCCTTGATTGCTCGTCCATTGCTACCAACAATAGAGAATCTTGGCTGGGGTCCTCTGTGCCTCTCCTCTACCAGATAGAGAGCAGGAGTACAGACACCCCCCCTCCAGTCTTTACACCCGTTTACTGTATGAAACAATTGCGAAACTGAGGGACCAAGCCACACGTCTGGCGTTGATCCATACCAAACAACTTCCATTCAAACGATTTTTAACTAAAATAGAATCAAGATTGGATACAGAAGCGGAAGCATCAAGCCAATGGCAGATGAGGCTATTTGATATGGCCAGAAGCGACAGAGCGGATAAAGCGCAAATAACTGCTACAATGTTAGAAATCCTCACTGACAAACAAACGAAAAATGCCTATATACACAAGCCTGACAGGGGCTGTGCACCTGATATGCAAAATAAAGGAAAACAGGTTGCCCAAAACTGTATGAATAGAGGTACCAGATCCACAGAAGTAAATGAAATAGAGACACCCAGGTCGGCCAAGGGGAAATGAATCCGCATATCAGGATCCCCATCATCCCGATATAGTGGAAAAGCAGCAGCAAATAGAAGAAAGCATACACAAAGGGGAAACAAGATCTCAAGGAAATGTATTTCCTGAAACGAAACTCCCGGAAGAGACAGAAACGTTCCCAATCTTCGAGCGACAGAAAAATGGTCAGTGCTCAAAACAGCCGTCAATGATCATCAAACAAAAGAAGATACCTGCTCAAACTAAAGACAAGGAACTCTAAAAGAGGCTCCAGTGCCTTTTTAAGAAATCTATCAATGTCACAGAAACTGAACCCCTTCCAAACTCTGGATACGATACCACAACATAGAGAACTTGAGAAACAAAGAATCAAATGTAATTAAGAACAGACGATCATCCTAACAGCGGAAGAACGTGCTGATCAAGACAGAATTATGAACATGTCAGTCTATATAGACGATGCATCAGAACTATCAAGAAATGAAGAGGAAGTAGACGAGAACATGTCTGTTATTTTTATAGAAGAGTATGAAGAAAGTCATAGCCAAAGCAACCAACCTCATACTCTTTCCTGTGAAACTATCTCAGATGATGAAATTCTCACATCTGAGCCAGAATAGAGTAATATCAACCAATCAATGCACAGCTCTGACTGAAAATAATGAATATTCAACAAATAACAACGAAAATATGAAAGCTCTGGATTCATTAACCTATGTTTCTGGACCCAAGAGCCAGTATCCAAAAGTGTGTGATAATTATAGAACGATTAAACCCAAAGGAGGATGGGCTTGTGATGAACAGAACAAGGATTTTAAGACTGTTTCAAGCAATCCCAAGATTAAAAAACATGAAATTAGAGGATATTAAGCTGGTTGAATTTTGTTATGAAAGAAAAACTGATTTAGTGCAAATCCAATGCAAAATATCAGCAATACTAACAAAGGTGATGACCAAGGCTGATCTGCTGGAAAAACGGGGCTTTAGATGCACTATACATAATAAAAGAGAAACCAGCGCTCCCCACAAAACAAATGAATGGAAACATCAGAGAAAAAGCACAAATCCTACAATAACAAGTAATAGATGGCAAAAGGAGAGGTCAGTCTCAGAGATTTTGGACGAGGATGAATACGACCGAAGACCATCTACTCAAATGAGGTCACCGCCTAGACCAAGAGAATTGAGCCCTAACCACTATGCAATTATGAATATCCAGAAATACAAAACCCACCTCGATATGGAAACACTGATTAACAACTAAGAAAGAAGAAAAATTCAAATATCTCCCTTTGCAACTGGAATACCAAGGGATCAGGTCATATGATGCAAGGCGAATATAATGATCAACAGTAACCTCAAATTTGTCTATAGGAAACTTGGCTTCTTACTGCTCCAACGTGCAAAGGATACAAAGTTTACATAAATCCTGCAATCAAACAACATAAAGGTCGTCCAGCTTCGGGTCTACTTACGTTAAACTAAATGGTGCTTTTGAAATCGAGCAAGTGACTAACCCCAATACTGGACACAAATCATCATTGCCCAATACAAAACACAAAGGCCGAGGGAAATCATGGGAATGAAGAAGCTAGGGATATTTAACCTTTATTTGAATCCCATAGCAGTATGCCTTACTCATAGACCCAGTTGCCTCAGCTATAGATGACGTACGTCTAAAACATAATAATGTAGACATTTTTCTGTGTGGAGACCTGAATATACATCTGTACACACAGGATGGTGAAAAAATTGACCCACTGAAAGCAGCCTCAAGAGTTAAAATATGGTCGAAAGAAAGGAAAATAGACAGATCACCTTGATCAGTGAATACGCCACAGAAAATTCCCCCCTGAAACCAAATTGGAGAGGACAATCCTCTGCTGCGATTCTGGACTGCATATATACATAGGGAGTCACGGAAAATATAATAAAATATACAAATACCCTGAGAACAAATGGTGACCACAATCGAATATCGATCGAATGGCTGGCGACATTGGAAACATCACAGAAATTACAATTACCTACTCTGGATCTAAATAATGGCTTGAATCGCCTAAGAATCTCTGAGGCACAAATTGCTGGATTATCAAGAACCTTTAAAGCATCGCTATGACATGAGAAAGATAAATTGGAATACGGGTGGCTGTTAAAACCGTTCATGTTCCCAAACAAACCGAAGCAAATGGTTGTAAAGAAAAGGAAACTAAGGAAGAATTTAAAAAAAGAGAAAAAAATTGAATGGCCCACACTTTAACACCAATATTAAAAAGCTGAAACAACATCATAATTGGCTCAGAATGACAAAGGCAACCATAATTCAAAATGATGCAGAAACAATGATAATGGCTCTGCGAACTCAAAACACCAGAAACCTATGGGATATGCTTAACGAAAACGCACAGCGCCACAAAAAACGGATCCAGAATGTCTCAAACGGTGTGGATCAACTACTTCACAACATTATATATAAATGGAGGAATGAACACGATCACGACCATGTTCCAT
Organism: Ambystoma mexicanum; assembly: GCF_040938575.1. Lineage (NCBI taxonomy): Eukaryota > Metazoa > Chordata > Amphibia > Caudata > Ambystomatidae > Ambystoma > Ambystoma mexicanum. The sequence goes on from NC_090926.1 coordinate 185,824,953, forward strand.
TCATAATTTCCAAATGGACCCTGTCGTGGAATGCTATGGATTTTGCAAATCATATTAAACGACTAAACCGCTCACGCGCCCTGGGCCCTGACTGGTTGAGTAACAAACAACTCGGACAAAACCCTGAGCCATGGACGTATATTTGCCTAGAACTTTTTAAAGCTCTTGATATTACAAATAATATTCCAAATACATGGAAAAGAGCCATTCTCATACTGATCTTTAAACAGGGAGATAGGAAAAATCCTAAAAATGACCGGCCCATACCATTGTTAGACCTCTTGGGCAAGGTCTTCGCTTCTCTACTACTGCAAAAACTGGTAACATGGGCATATGTGTCAGGAAGATTTGACCATAGGCAAACATGCTTTATCAAAAATGTTGGGACAAATATCTATCTATTCCTACTAAATCTCCTGAAACTGGAAGCCCTGAAAGAGAAATCCATGACTCATGTGGCGTTCATTGATCTTGAACTAGCGTTCAATGCTATCAATAGAAGGAAGCTTTGGGCAAAACTTGAGAAATTTAACTGTCCCAACAAAATATTATAACCCATTAAAGCCCTTTACACCAATACGTCAGTTAAAATCAGACTTATCACAAGCTGGCCACCTGTCATCAGAGATCGAAACAACAAATGGACTGAAGCATGGCTGCCCCTTGGCAGCAAAGCTTTTCAGCCTGTTCATATCGGACATTGCGGATACTCAAAAAAATCATCAATCCCAACTCTCCCAAGCTGAACAAGATCCAATTGACACACATATGCAGACGACCTGGTAATCCTTGACAAAATGCAGGTGGGCCTTCAAAAAAAGAATTGTCGGCTTAGCCGCATATATCAATGCAAATAAACTGAAATAAACAAATAAACCTTTGGTAATTTTTCTCAAAGGTAAAAATATCGACACAGTAACTTCGATCAAGTAATTGGGGATCACGATAAACCAATCAGAAACCGAAATACATTGGGTAGAGAAAATGAAAGAAAAAGCATTCTCATTGGCCTCACAAGGAATGATCCTGCACCTGAAATATGGAGCATATTTGTTAAAACCGTTGATTACATTTTTCAGGCAGAAAATAATGGCAATAGTAACATACGGTGCAGAAACCATGCTGAATGCACCACATGAGATGTGGATCCATCTTGAAGGGATAATATGGAGGAAAATCATGTCCCTTCCTCTGACATATCCTGCGCCTAAGACATGAATTGGCGCTGCAATCTCTGGAATCAGAGAAAACATGGAAATCCTTAGCCCTATATAGAAAGACGCTGATAAAAGATCATATTCCATCGATCGAAATTTAACACGCATCGGGAACCCAATACAAAGGCAACCGTGCTGAATCTATGGAAAAATGCCTATGTTAACATACTAGACTGCGAAGACATCTCGGAAGACATGTTAATAAATCGACCTCAAAAAGTGAAAACAAAAATTCTAAAACAATTGGGCACGCACTATTCAGCAAAATGCTCAATACAAACTGACAATAACATCTGAAATTGACATCGGAGCCCTGAACCAATTGCCACGCTATTTACAACATTTTCCAGGGCGAGTAATGAGAGAGACTTTCTTGAGACTTCGTCTCAACATACTTCCAACTAGAGAAATTCAGTCTAAAACTAAACAAATACCAGAGTCACTTGCGTATTGCAGATATTGTGAAGATCAAAATCAAATAGAGACTTTGTATCATATCATTATGCAATGCGAAGCACTGGATGACGAGACTCTTGTTTAGTGAGATGCTCCCCCGAACAAACTGCCAACTGGAACCTAAACACGTTGGGCTTTAAGTTTAATCAGAAATGATAAAACGGCTGACGTTCAGAGTTATTCAATTCTGGAACTTGATAATGAACCGAAATAAACCGGAATTGAAATCAAAAACATAATATGCTGAATTTGTATTTATTTATTTTAATTTTTTTAAATTAATGAACCAAATATTTTTTTTTGTAAAACAAGAGTGAAAAAGTTTGTAACAAACTATAACAATCAATAAAAAAAGAGGAATTGTGCCCTTGCTGCCTCTGTACTTTATTTGTTCAGTATTCAAAATTAGAGGTTGCTGTCAATTTTGCACCCCAGGGTCACCTTTAGCATCAGGGCAACTCACTGGTCTTCTCTGGTGCCTATGCTTCATTGTCTGCTGCTGCAGTGTACCTCCGATGTCCTGCCCGCTCTGTTATCAGCTCCTGCGTACTTTCAGTGGACTACACGCCTCTTCGAATGGATTGTGTCCTCCCACATATTTCTCATCTTAGATATATACGTCAGCTTGCTGCTTCTTTTGGAAAAATTTTCGCCAGAGGGAGCTGTGCTCGAGGCCGCGTAGCTTGTTCCCGTGACGGCCGCCGTCGAGCGTCTGTCATCCGTCGTATAAATGGCTCAAGCCGCGCCCGTTGGTTCAGTTGCGTTTTTCCGAGCTTCTGCTTCGTGTGTCAAAAATGCAGCGTCAATTTTTCTCATCGAGAAATTTCTTTCTCAACCCCGACAACACCCAAGACTGGGTTTAAAAAGTGTCTCAAATGCGGAAGAAAGATGTCCATTACGGATCCTCACCGCAACGGTCTTTGGTACCTTAGTCCTGATCACTGAGTCGACGAGTGCAGGTCGTGTCAGGCAATGTCGAACAAGGCTCTTAAGGAACGCCAAGGCAAGCTAGCGGTGGGGGAAGAGTCTTTCAAGTCTGCTAAAAGGCTAAAAGACTCGAGAGAATAGAGATCTAAATCTCGTCATGAGTCGAGGCGATCGAGGTCGAAAAGTCGCTTGAGGAAGTCCTCTTCCTCGTCATCGAAAAGATCAAAAAAGCGATGTCATAGATCCTCGTCCTCGCCTGCCAGAAGGTTAATTTCTTGTCCTTCGAAGCATGATTCCCCAAAGGAATCCAAGCCTTTTAGAGCTTCAATACTAAAAAAATGTCCTCGGGCGATGAGTCTCCAGCACCTCATGACACTGTACAGAAACCTTTGGTGCATAAATCGAGGTTGCCCGTGGACAAAATGGCATCTTCCTTGTCGAAGCCAGCTATTGACTCGACGCGTCCTTCGACGCCTTCGAAGCCAAAAATGGCATCAATACCTTCGGCCTCGGTGTCAAAGCATTACTCGACATCGAAGCCATCCTCGATGACCTTGGGGATTCCTTCAAGTATGTCAAAGCCTGTGTCGATTCCGTCAACGTCTTTGTCTGGGAAATCTTTCATACCGGTTCCCAAGATGACAACTATGGCTAAGGCTAGGTCTGTTCCACCTTTACCAGAAACATTTTTCCCCCCTCAGCACAGGCAAGAATTATTTTAATCAATGTCTGCTATTTTTGAGGAACACATGTCTGATGAGGAAATTACATCAGCTGGTGTTCGGTTTGGGACAAGAGAAGTCCCTGAGGAACTGGTAGATCATAATTCAAAAATGTCAGAGCTTTATGACTGCCTACAATCGGCCAGTGGCCTAGATACCTCACCTGAGGTAGATTTTGAAAGGCCTGACCCCACAGACCATGCTGAACCCGGGGTATAGGAACCTCATGGGAAGAATGATAGATTTTATGGGGTAGAAGTCAATGTCCCCAAGATATGACCAGGACGATTTTAACAGACATTATTGATGAAGGTCCTCAGAAAGACCCAGTCCTTCCCTTCCACGAAGCTCTTCAAAAGAGAATTATGACAAATTGGGAGACACATGAATCTCTACCAGCTGTAAATAAGAAATGTGTAGGAAAGTATAGAACTTCTCCTTCGGATCCAGAATACTTATCGAAGCATCCTTCGCCTGAAAGTTTGGTAATTCAAGCTGTGACTGCGAATAGACAGTCGGCTTATCCCTCTATGCCCCCTGACAGGGACGATAAAAAGATTGATGCCTGGGCGAGGAAGGCTTTCACTTCTGGTTGTATGGTCCTTAAGTCTACTAATGTGACTTGTACATCGGCTAGGTTCACTTACACCCTGTGGAGCTGTTTAGATGCAGCAGCTGATCACATCCCAGGGGGTGGGGGAGTGGGATGGTTTCCTGGCAGCAGTAAAGGATGGGAAGGAGGCTATGGAGGAGTGCCTCAAAGCAGGACTGGATACTGCAGAGAGTATAATTAGATCTATGGCATCTAGCGCAGTCTTGCGTAGATTTGCATGGCTAAGAAAATCTGGTTTTGCATCTGATGTAACTTCCAGGTTACTTAATATGTCCTTGGGCTTGAGGTTGTTTGGCAGCAAGGCGGACGAGAGCTTGGAGAAGCTGCAGACCTTGAAAGCGGCTGAAAAATCACTCAGCGCCGCTATAAGGCGACCTCAACAGCACTATTATGCAGGGTCGCTGGAAGAGTCGCCCTTTTCGCTTCTATTCCTCTTTTGGAAAAGGGAGAGGGCAGGCCAGTCAGAGGGGACAACAAAGAAAACCTTTTCGTGGTGGAAAAGGGAGAGGTGCTAGATCAGCCACAGCAGCAGCTACTACCTCCTCAGCCACTGCTGCATCCGCTGCAAAGCCACTTTGAGGCCTTAACCCAGAAGACCCCGGTGGGAGGCAGAATCACTCAGTATCTGGACAAATGGTGGGGCATTACGTCAGATGCCTGGGCACTAAAGATAGTGATCCATGGTTACTGTCTTCCTTTTCATCAAAGGCCTCAAGATCGTCCACCGGGAGCCAACTCTGTAAAAAATTCCAGACTCGCTCCTTGTGCAGGAGATTTTAACCCTGGTAGAGAAAGGTGCAATAGAACATGTACCTGTAGTGGAGAGGAACACAAGGGTTTGTACTCCCCTTATTTTCCTATTCCCAAAAAGGACGCAGGATTGAGACCCATCTGGGACTTGAGAAATTTGAACAAATTCCTCAGGAAAGACAAGTTCAAGACGGTGACCCTTTCTGAAATCCTTCAGGCTCTTCAGCTTCAGGATTGGCTGGTTTCATTGGACCTTCAGGATGCTTACTTTCATGTGCCAATCCATCTCAAACACAAAGTACCTGAGGTTCGCAATTGGCGGATCTCAGTACCAGTTTCGAACTCTGCCATTTGGGCTGACGTACGCCCGAGGGTCTTCACCAAACTAATGGAGGTAGTGGCAGCGAGTCTCAGAAGGGAGGGGATTCACATATACCCTTATCTGGACGATTGGCTAATCAGGGCAAGTTCACCCGAACTGGCCCAGGGGCATCTGGCCATGACCTGTCACTTCCTACACACATTGGGCTTCTCCCTTAATTACAAGAAGTCACAAATGATTCGGAGCCAAAGACTCCAATTCATTGGAGTGGTCCTGGACACCACCTCAGGGAAAGCCTTGCCTCACGAGGAAATAATTCACCACATTCTGCAGATGGTAACAACATTTCAGAATGCCCAACATCTACCGGCGTTTGACACCCTAAGGTTGCTAGGCCTCATGGCATCCTGCATTTTTCTGGTGCCCGAGGCTAGGACTCAATGGTCCCAGTTTTCTGGGGAGATGTCAGATCTTCTGCAAGTCCCGTCCAAGGTGGCTCAAGATCTCCTTTGGTGGGCTCACAAGGAAAATATCCTCAAAGGGAAACTTTTTTGGCAACCATGGCCGGAGAGAACTGTAGTGGCGGACGCCTCACTCACAGGGTGGGGAGTCCACACCAACGATCTGACAATCGGCGGTCGTTGGTCTCCATCGGGGTCCAAACTACACATCAACCTTTTGGAGCTAAGGGCAATCATACTGGTGCTGAAGGCTTTTCTGCTTCTGTACAGGGAAAGAATGTCCTGATAATGACGGACAACACCCTGGCCATATATTACCTCAACAAACAAGGAGGCGTAGGATCACTCCCACTGTGCAGAGAGGCAATGCAGCTTTGGTTCTGTGCAATGCAAGAAGGAATCTTTCTGTCGGCAGTTCACCTAGCTGGAGATCTGAACATGGCGGCAGACGCTCTGAGCAGGCAGGGCACAGTCTCCCACGAGTGGGAGCTAGCTCAGGAAGTCCTTCAAGAGATCTTCACCCTTTGGGGAACCCCTCAAGTGGATCTGTTCGCAATCGGTGCCAACCGGAAGTGCGAAGTGTATTGCTCAAGGGAATTTCCCCCGAGAGGAGCTCTAGGGGATGCGTTTGTAGTGGACTGGATATTTCCACTCCTTTACGCATTTCCTCCAGTCCCTGTGATTCCTCACGTGATCAGGGAGTTGAGAAAGTTCAGGAAATCCATGATCCTAATTGCTCCGGGTTGGGCCAGGAGAGCCATCCAGAGGTCAAGACACTCAACCATCACGCATGGTTTCTGAAAGGTTGAGATATTGTATTGTATTGCATTGTATATTTATATAGCGTTCTTTCCCCACTTGTGTGACCTCAATGCGCTTTATGATCGGGTTAAACACACTTGGTGACCGTATTCGATGTGCTTGTAAAGTTCTAGGAGGTTTGGTTTTAGTAGGTGCGTGTGTGCATGTTGCAGTTCTAGGACTTGTGTGGCTGGCAAGGTGCGACTAAGCAGCCCAAGAGAGGGCAGACACATGGGTGGGTGCTGTTGAGGGTTAGAGATAGCTTGCTATTGTTGAGAGAGTCTATGTGAGGCAAGCTATACCCAGTTCCTTTCGGGTGGTGGTCGCTGTATGCTGGTGGCAGAGGTGTTGAGGTATGTCAGATGTTTCTGGACGGCTGTGTGCGCTAGACCGGATGTGCTTAGCCATAGGCGTGTTTTATCGTGTATGGATGCTTGGCCGTGCCTGCGGCCCATGTCCACGCTAGTGGTGTGAGATATGCGTACCTTAGGCTGTGATGTTACTCCAGGGCTATACCCGGCGAGAGCGGGAGCTACAACTGGAATTAGAGGGTCCTGTCTAGTGGGAGAGAGGCCAACACCCAACAGTGCATATTTGGATACAGGTAAAGGACAGCTAGATTTGAGTCCAGAATGGTGGGTGGGATGCCCACTCCCTTCAATTCGAGTACCAGGCCTTGAGATTCCACAGCAGGAGCTGAGAATCATGTACAATTGGAGAGAGGCCCGCATCTAAATTGTGCAGCCAGGATAAGAGAGTAGGCACAGCCAAATCCGAGCGTCCTGCATGGTGGGAGAGGGTCTACGCCTGACGATGCATTTTGGGTGAACAACCAGCCACAGCCACAACCGAGTGTCCTCCCCAGTGGGAGGGAAGGGCTGAAACCTGTTCATGCAACCAGAGTACACGACTGAACAGAGCTTGTGCATACAACTAGTTGACATTATAAATTGTAGTATGCGGCTAGACGGGGCCAGACCCTGCTATTTGTGTAAAGGACTAAACCAGGCTGGAAACCTAAACCTAACCGAGCAACTTTAAGTACAGGACCAAGCAGAGCTAAAACCTACACCCAACAGTGCAAATGGAGTACCCTTCCAGGGACAGCTAGATTTGAGAGTCCTGCACAGTCGTAGAGGCCCGCACACCAACAGCGCACCCTGAGCACATGGCTCAACTCGTATAATAGCAAGAGATGGAGGCTATATCTCGAGTTTGGAGTCCTGCGGAGTGGGTGCAATGCTGGCACCTGTTCACAATTCTGCCCACGTGTGGCACATAGCAATATTCGCTTTTACGTCAAAGTGCAGCACATATTAGCATTCACCACTCTGTTTAGGCGCAGCACCTACCAGTACTCCCAACTCAGTCAAAGTGAGTTACACACTAGTATTCACAATTATGACCATGGACTGCACCTATTAGTTGTTGCTGTCACATTTTAGATGCGATGCAGGATGGTGCACACAATAGTGCGACCTTAGAGAGTAGGGGCTATGGTTCATAATTCTTGTCCTGAAAGTGGGACAAACTAGTAGTCCCAGTTTTGGGGTAAGGCAGTGTAGAGTGGCAGGACTTGCCGGAGCCGAGGGACCACTCCACCCCGTAACCATGCTCCCCCTATTTGTTGGTTGCTGGTGGTTGATGAATAATTGGAGAGGACTACCTCTAGGTTTGTGTCGGTGCACGGGGCTATGCTTGATAGGCCTTGGGTTTCAGACTATTGTATAGTAGGTATCCGTAATGCCACAGTCATCAGTGGTTTGTTGAGCCTGGCTTTCGGAAATATGTTTGTGGGGGGCCACTTATCTCATTGTTATATGTCTCATGTGGTCTGGTGGGCAGGGTCGGGGGAGTAGGCTGCAAGAGTAGCCATAGCGAAGGCTGCTGGCTTAGCTCGGGTGCTTGATAGGTTGGAATGTTGTTGTAGATGGGTGATGGTGGATCAGGAATGCCACAACAAAGGCTGCTGGCGTACCTGGATTTCTAGTAGGCAGGCAGTGTTGTTGAGCGTTGGGTGGTGGTGTGTCAGGTGAAACAGCTGCGAGAGCTGCCGGCCCCTGAATTATGATCGAAAGCAGTGGATTTTATTAGTGGTGTATTCACGGGGTGGAGTGGCTTAGGAGTGTATTGGGAGGAGCCAGGTATTAAGAGCCTTCCCGAATTTCAGGTGGTTTTCGATATTGCGGATGTTTAGGGGGATGGAAATCCAGATGATTTGCCCTTGGACAGAGGAGGAACCGCCAAGTCTTGTCGAGTTGTACAGTGGGATCACTAGGCGAAATGCGTTGTAAGATCTGTGCTTCCTAGAAGGTCGGTATGGGAGAATTCTGTCTCACAGGAATTCAGGGTCTGCGCGATGGGTTATGCACATGGCTTTGAAGGTGGTGGGTCGAGCAATAGGGAGCCAATGGAGGACTCTCAGGGTAGGGCTGATGTGCTCCCTGGCGGGCAGGTTAATGAGAAGGCGTGCTGCCGAATTTCGGATTCTTTGGAGTTTCCGTAGTTGGGGTGCTGGGGCTCCTAGGTAGAGGCAGTTTGCGTAGTCAAGGCGAAAGAGGATGATGGAGTTGATGGCCAAGAAACGGTGGAGATAGGTAAGGTAGGGGAAAATCCTCCTGAGGATACGCAAGTGAAAGAAACAGGTTTTGGATATGCTGGTGGGGTGTTGGGTGAGGGATAGATCGGAGTCTAGTTGGCATCCAAGGTTTTTGACCACGTTAGAGGGTGCTGGTGCTTGTCCTAGTGAGTATGGCCATGGGATTGGTCGGGGAATGAGAGCTTTCCCACAAAGTGAGATTTCGGTTTTCCCAGGGTTGAGGATGAGATGGTTGGTCGTCATACAGTGATCTATATCGGAGAGGCATGATGACCAGTCCGGGCGGCCGGGTCCTTCGGGATTCGGGATTTTGAGGATGATCTGGGTATCATCTGCGTAGTTGTAGCAGAAAAGGTTGTACGAACAGATGATTCCGGGGATGGGTTTTATGTAGAAATTGAAAATTAGCGGTGACATTGATGCTCCTTGGGGAACCCCTTTGCAAATTGGACGTGATATGGATGTGAATTGGTGAAGGTGCATGTTTTGGGACCGGTTAGAGATGGGAGATCCACGAGAGGGCTGTGCTTGTGATTCCCAGTTTTTGTAGTCTGTCTAAGAAAATCATGTGATCAATGGTATTGAAAGGTGCGGAGATGATAAGGATAAGAACCGCGCAACCGTCTGCGTCTGCTGTTCTTTTAAGGTCATTCCAGATGGAGACTAGGGAGGCTTCTGTTCCCCTTAGTGGTTGGAAACCTGATTGTGCTGGGTCTAGGAGGTTATTGGATTCATCAAATTGTCCGAGCTGTTTGTAGGCCGTGCAGTCAATCAGTTTGCTGATGAACCACGTATTGGAGATGGGTCGGTAGGTCGTTTGTTTGAGGATGGGTTTGGTGTAGGATGTTTTTAGGGCTTTCGGGAAGGATCCTGAGGTGAGTAAGTAGTTAAGGATTGCGCGGGCGACGTTACCTGCACAGGTGGCGGTTAGTATTTTGTTTTACCAAATTGGATCTTCTGGAGAGCCTGAGAGGTGGCTGGCCACTACCAGTGATATAAGGATTGGGAACTCCCAGATGACATAATGGAGATTTTGCTTTCGCCTGGAGGTCAGCAACAAAATCCTTGTAGAGCTGCTGTTGGATTACGTTCTGCAGCTGGAGCAGGAAGAGCATATGGACCCTTTTCTGTCCAGTACACCTATGGTGGTGTCCTTTATGTTGCATTGGCCAAATCTGGCGCTCCAGATTGGTACAATAAAGGGGTATTTGGCAGCGCTTTCAATCTTCAAGCACACATCAGAAGAGTTCTCATGTTTCAAGATGCTGTTGATCATAAAATTTCTTAAAGGGCTCACTAACGTGTTCCCTCCTACACCTTTTCAAGTGCCATTTTGGGAACTTAATCTTGTGTTTAAATTTCTAATGTGTGCTCACTATGAGCCACTCCATTCGTGTCCACTAAGGCTACTAACATTTAAAATCATTCTTGTAGTTGCGTTGACATCAGCCCGCACGTTGAGTAGCCGGCCTTTATCTAGTTAAGCCTCCATTTATTATTTTTTGCAAGGACAAGGTTGTACTTAGTGTAAACCTTCTTTTTGCCAAAAAGTATCAGATTTTCATTTATCACAGAAAATTGTATTTCCAACATTCTATCCACCTCCTCATCCTGATAGGGAAGAAAGGCTACATAGGCTTTTACGTTTTCGAGTGGTGAAAATACGTCGGCATGACCAGCTTTTCATTGGGTACACTGTACATAAACTGGGACTTCCAGTTACAAAAACATTGTCCAGATGGCTAATTCTTGCTATTACAGAATGCTAGAGATTGGCTGGCGAAGATCCCCCTGAAGGCCAAAGAGCTAATTCCACAATTGGCATGGTAACATCTTCTGCTCTGCAACGAGGGGTGCCTATAAAAGACATTTATGTGGCAGTCACTTGGTCTACCATTCACACACTTACAAAGCATTACTGTCTGGATTCATCCTCTAGCCGGGAAGGAGGATTTGGGAAAGCTGTTCTATATTCAATCCATGACAAATCAAGTCTGAAAATTCTTGCTTCCTCCTCCAAAACCTAACAGTGTTTTCAGAGTCGATCTAAAGGTGAGGAATACCTGGTGTACACAATTCATTCGAAAAACAAGTTACTTACCCCTGGTAATGTTCTTTCGACTGGATGTTCCTCCCACATATTACTCATCACCCCTCCCAGCCTACCCCACTGTAGAATTTCTAGGCATTACACTGTATGCTCTTTCAAAGTCTGGTACTGTTTGGGACTCACTGGTACTTGTAATCCTCCAAGAAGAAGGCGTAAAAACAGAACTGAAGCCAACAGGCGCTGCACGTGCTATTTATATGGACGATGACGTTGACCCCGAGATGGGAGCCCTCGAGGGACATCGAGTCGACCACATCGACGCACAGGGCCCTCTGCAGATTTTTTTTCCTGAAGCAGCTAAATCTGGAAGGGAAGATGTCTAAAGATGAGGAATGTGTGGGAGGAACATCCCATTGAAATAATGTTACCTGGGGTAATTAACTGTTCATCTGCTGCCATCGGCTTGCCTTATATTTAAAAGAACACAAAAATCTCAAGTGTAAAAAGCTAGGGTGATGGAAAAGTATCCCCATTGCACTGCATTGTGAAATGCTGTATGCAAGGTTATAAAGTTACTAAAATGTAAAAGATGGCTTGGAGCGCCAACAACGCGGACGCTCCTTTAGTAGCCTCCATGCAGTGCCAGCTGTAAATGCCCAGAAGTACCGGTCCGTGATGCATCCTGGAGCGGATATGTAGCTGGCTCGGTGTCGGAAGGTCCAGGGAGGCAACTGCGCTGCATAGAACAATTGGGGGCACAGAGATCAGCGAGAAATCATGAGGCCCCGAACAGAAAGAAAAAATGGAACCCGTCACTGTGAAAAAGACGAGAGTGATCGCCATGCGACCCGGCCGGGTTTCTAACTAGGTCGGAAGGACCGCCTCCCCCTCCCCCAAGTCGGCTAAAATGAAGTACTCGCTCCACCGGAGCCAACCTTGATCCTGCACCAGTGAGTAGAGAAACAGTGGTTGTCGAGTGGGGAGACGCTATGAGAAGGTTATAGAATACAATCCTGCATGATGTGGCCGCGTGTGAGGACATTGCAAAGGCAATTAAAAATTATATCTGAGGAAATGGGGGTGTGGGGTCGACTTCAGTAGCAACAGTGTGGGAGGCAATGGGCAATGAAGACGGTTATTGGGGGGGAACTAATAGCCAACGCAGCGTCTTATTATAAGAGGAGGAAGGAGGGTAAAAGCCCAAAAATGAGGTAGCAGAAGCAGAACAGGTGCATAAAAAGAAGTGGTACCTAAAAGCATATATAGTGCTGCAGTTAGCCCATAATAAAATTGAGGCACGCCTCACAGAGGACACAGCCCAGGCCCTCATTAAAACAAAAAAAGGGTATTACGTGAAAGGCAATAAGGCAAACACATTTTTGGAAAGAAAGCTAGCAAAACTGAAGCAACGAAACACAATGGTCGTGCTTAGAGACTCCCATGGGGTAGTGCAATATGCGGAAGCCGCCAAACTGCACTTGTCAAGAGCCATCTCCTGGAGGACCATGGCGGTCTCGTCCTGTGTACTCGCGGAGCAGAGACAATATGTGGAAGGAGCTGCCCTACCCCATCTCTCAGAGGCGGATAGACAATCTCTGGAGCATCCCATCCTAATGGAAGAGTTGGATGCTGTAAATAAATCCCTGAAATCTAGAGCCCCCGCTCGATGGTTTCACGCCCCGATTCTATAATATTTTTAGGGTACAACTCCTGAAACCCCTAACCAATCTATTTAACTCGTTTCAACAAACCGGAAGGGTAACTAAGACAATTGACTATCTTATTGTTTACGCCGGGGAAAGATCCCAGAGACTGCACCTCTTATAAGCCAATCTCGCTGCTAAATATCGATGCTACATTTATTCTAGGGTATTAGCAAAGAGGTTAGTGAAACTGGCTTTATTTTGGGGAGAACCACAGGCAATAATGTCTGCTGGGTGCTGGACCTGTTGGAAATAGCAACGATCAACCGCTGAAAAATGGCCCTCCTAGCGTTAGACGCTACTAAAGCGTTTGACAAAGTAGACTGGGCCTTTGTGAGGCTGACTCTGCAAGCGCTTCATTTTAGGCCTGTATTCCATCAAATGGTCCTGGCCAATTACAACTCTCCTAGAACCTTGTTCTGGGTGAATCGAAGGCGGTCAGCCCAGATAGAGCTTACATGTGGGACGAGGCAGGGGTGCTCGCTCTTCCCATTTTATTTTTTTCAATAACTCTTTTTATTGAATTTTCAAGATGGAGAAATATCTTCAGACATCATTCAAGTCATGCAGAGATCGGTCAATAAAATCAAAAACCAACAGAAAAACAAACAATGAATCGTGACAAAATAAGTCTTGAGGAGTTCGGGGGAAGCAAGAGGGGAAACAGCTAAAATGCTCAGTGGATTGTTAGGGGGGCTTCAAGTCCGTGGGTCCAATCACGATGCTCATGTAGTTGGAAAGAAACTCATCGGGGACAATCTCCCCATTGGGGGCTTGATGAAAGGTATGAAGAAATATAAAATGTCCTTGTACTCAGACGACGTACTGCGAACTCTTACAAATGTCCAGTCCTCCATGCAGCAGACGATGTTAAAATCCTTTCTGCGGTTATCTGGATTCACGATCAATTATCAGAAGTCTGCTGCAATGGGGGTAGTCCTGACGAAAGAAGTTAGCGCTCTCTGGCCATGCTGCCCCATTTCGTGGGAGGACACGGCAGTGAAGTATCTGGGGTTTCGAATTTCGTCACGCCTGCAAGCGACTATGTACACTGTAAACTTTCTGAAGCTCTTTAAAGAACTTGAGTCGGACCTGGAGCTGTGGAAGGCTGAAGATATCTCTGTAATGGGTCGTATTACAGCTATTAAAATGAATCTTCTCCCAAGGTTTCTCTACCATTGTACTATGCTCCCAGTGGCGATCCCATGAAAGCCATTCCAGAGACTACAGAAAAGGTATTACAATTTATATGGCAGGGCAAGAAGCCGAGAATCCCCAGAGCAGTCGTGATGGGGGGGCGGGAAGGGGCCCGAATAGGAGGGATGGGATTTCCAAACTTATGTAACTATTATATAGCAGCACAGTTAGCACATGTAATCTTGTGGAATGGGACAACTGACCCTCCCAAATGAATAGAGCTAGAACATTCCAGACTCTTTGCCATACATCTCTAGGTTGGTGCGTAAACTCTAGCCCCATCTTTTGCCCTCCTCTACAGTAAAACATTGGGATTGGGCGGTGAAAAGTAACGGTCTCTTGGTGGGTTTGGGCCTGATCACTCCAGTCCTCCATAATCAAGACTTTGCCCAAGGGCTCCAGCAAACAGATTTTAAATGATGGTTAAGGGGGGGCTATACCACCGCTCACAACTATATAGTAATGTATCACCACTGACATTCACAGAATGCAAGGAAAGGTTTGCCCTATTGCAAGCAGAGAGATATAGGTAAGTGTAAATCAGGAATTGGGTAGTGTGAGGAATCATGAAGCAAGACACAGACAACAGATTCAAAATTCAAACAAAAGTGTTTTATTTAACTTAAATTTCAGGATGGATGAAGGCCTAACTTGCCCTAAACGAAGGTGTTATTTCCCTACTAAAGAAACTAAAGTAAAGTCTGAGTCAAATAGTTCAACTTAAATCCGTCTGTGTCCAAAACCTATACTTTCCCTCACAACTAAATCTAAACAATGTGCAGGGATGTCAGCAATAAATGAAATAGCGGTCCAAGCAAAGTTCTGAACTTCTTCCAGCTCCTGGCTTACTTTTCAGATCATCTTCTTCAGGTTCAAGAAAGTTCCACACAACCTCAGGGTTCCCTTCCCCGAGTTCAAAACCGCTCCGCAAAACCTTGGGGCTCCCTTCCCCAAGTTCACGACAGTAAACTGATTGTTATTCACAACAGTTCCAGATCACCTTTATCTTTCTTCAGGTTTCTTAATTACGTTCTTTTACTTTGCTTCAGCAAATTAGGTTTCCCTGGTATAGGCACAGTTTTCAGACCACATGGTTGACCCACTACGGGTCGCGCAACCAGGAACCCTAGGCTTTCCAGCCCACACAAGTTCTTCCGTATCTGTACCTGCGTGAAGGTTCATGTTTGCTTGACGTCTCCTTATTCGCCTTTGTGCTTTGCCACAATGTGTCATCTCTCATTTGCCAGTCTTTGGCGTTGTCACACTGTATTTATGCGTATAGTTCACTTCAGGGTGACTTTGTTTCCCCACCACTTTGTTTTCAGGTTCTTTCACACTTTTCTATACTTGCAGAGTTCTGTATTTTATATGGCTCTTGCTTTGCATTCACACTAGGCAATATATGAAGTTGACATATTCTTGTCATCATATCATGGCACTACTATGACTCGATTTTCAATGTGTTATCTTTTGCTCTGCAGCTTGCACATTCTATTGTCCTTCATTTACTCCCAACCCGTGGCTTCGGGTTGGTTTCATCGTGCACATGCTTTTCTGTTCACTCTGCATTCACTTTGGTTTGCCCACAGGACCGCCCTGGCTCGATTGATTCTCCCTCCTCACTCACCGGACCTTGGCGTCTCCTCCGGGCTGCTGTGCTTCTTATCTCTGCTCCGCCTGCACGTCTTTCTGCTGAGCCCTACTCGCACTTCGGTCTCTCTAGGTATCCCAGCCAGCAGCTCCATTTTAACTCTGTGGACAGTCTTGGGCATTTTCTGCCGCTCCTGCTGTGCAACTCCAGCCACCGGCAGCTCTGCTTTCTCTGTGGACGCCGGCAGGTGTTTTGGCTTTTCTTTTCTGTGTCCGTAGCTCCTGCTGCGCAACTCTGATCATCAAGGCCCCCCCTATTGTACCTGTCTCGCGGCCTGCTTGGCCCTGGACTCTAGAGTTCCCTGGGGGTCATCTATTGTTATTTTGGCTCTCCTTCAGGACCCACATTGGCTGCCTCCTCGCTTTCAATATTCCATGCTCGTCCCTTTGCTGTTGGTCTCCTCCCTTCTTCTATACCTGCAACCACTTGACAGGTTGTTGCTGTGAATCTCAAATTGGAATTGCCTGGTGGTAATTGGTAAAGCAGTTCGGACATGCCTGACCTTTACAATACTCTGAAGGCCTCTTCCTCGTCGCAGTACTGGAGCGGTGAAATGTCTTACTATTGTTCACTTGGTAGCCACTTCCTTGTCCCAGTACCATAGTGGGTTGAATGATGGAAAATGTGGGGAGATGTGTTAAAATAGTCCGTAAAGGCCCGGGGAGGGTGGGGTTCGTCTTCGTAAGGAAAAGGTGCATACCATGTCTCATTATTAACCCTCATCTCTTTCGCCTTCTTTCTGTGGCTTCTGGATTTATAATATTTGCTGATGTTACCCTGGCCAGAGGGAAAGGGATAACAATATCCCATAAATGTTTCTGGGATTACGGGTTCATTATGGAATGGGAAGGGAGAGTACGGTCTCCTCAGGGATGTCCAATCCCCAACGACCCTTGACCCAGGTGATCCCCCCCCCTCACTTCTCCACCCCCAGGGTCAGGATCCAAAATTGATGGCCTCTCCCTGGCCACCTGCCAAGAGGACCCATGGTGAGTAGATGCGAGGACACCCTTGGGTTTCTCACAGTAGTCAACCCCCTGGTTAAACAATGGCCAACTTGAGTAAAGAGGGCCCAAGAGATTGCACTTACATATGACAAGTGAGAGGGGAACAAATCGGAGCTATATAAAATCTTATAGGTAGATATTGGACGCTTCGGCCCGAATGCACAGCGAAATGGGAAGCAGATTTGTGTCAAAGGGTGGAAGATCGAACATGGATCGACATATGGTGGAGAAATACGTGACCAATAAGGAATGCGCATTTTGAATAACATTAAATGCTCTCTGAACCCTACTTGTTGGCGTAGTGGTGCACAAGGGTAATATTTTCATATGTGGTGAAAAGCTCAGCTAGTTTGAGCATTTTGGGAAGACATGTTGTCTAATATAGTGACAATAACTTATATTCAGCTTCAACTGGAACCCAAGGTGTTGTAGCTAGGGGTCCCAGATACATACCCAAAATCCAGGGTAACAGACAAATGAATTACCCACCTGCTACTAGCAGCTAGAATCACAATTGCCGGAGCCTGGAAGACCGGTGAGGGCCCACTCATCCCTCTGTGGTGGACAAAGATTTGGCACTTAGTTGCCTAGAAGGTCACAGCAGCGAAAGAAGAGGAGCTGCGATCTGGACTTCCATGCTGGACTATTACCTCGACTGTCCCGCACAAACACATAAGCCAAGCCTAGGATTTACTTTTCTTTTTTTTTTTTGATAAAACATTTTTTATTGTTTTAGATCATAATCAAAACAACAATAATATGTTGGAACTAGCATGTCTTTCCAAAGGTCAACATTATCAGATTCGTTACTGATCACCCAAAAACATTCCCCAAGACCTTTAATGCAGTTAAACAGCATCATCCCCGCAGTGTCGTGTAGGGTCTAGGGGGGTCCTCCTTCCCACCTCCCCCATATTTTGTCAGCTTTGACCGGGCAGCCCCTTGCGTTGTATATTCTGTGCTCTATCATTGCACATACGTCCATGTCCGTTACTCATTGCTCCACTGTCAGGGACTCAGGGGCTCCCCATTTTTGCGCTATGTTACGCTTCATCAGCCCCACTGCTGTGTTCAAGAGCAGCCTTTCCCATTTATTAAGAGCAATCTCATCCGGAATACCCAGGATGAGAATCTTTGGGTCCAGTGGTATGTGGCAGGCAAGGATCTTATTGAGTTCATTGCAGCATGCATTCCAGAAGGTGTGGATCCGGGGGCATGCCCATAGAATATGAAAGAAAGTCCCTTCTTCCTCTCCGCATCATAGACAGTTCGGGTTCGGGGCTCTCTTCCATCTATATAATAGCGTTCTGGGGTAGGACAGTCTGTGCACGATTTTTAATTGTACCAGCCGAAGCCTAGAAGAGATGGCAACCTTCCTTGGGTGCATTAGTGCTTGGATCTAGTGTTCTGGGTCTATCTCTCCCACAATCACCTCCCATTTTGCTTTCAAGCTCGACAGTTCAGGTGTGGCAAAGGATGTGATAGCATTATATCGGATGGAAGTGCATTTGGTGGGGATGAAAGCTGGTAACATATTGCGTTCTATTGGTGTGTAGTCCGGGATACTGGCATTTACAGGTATATGGTTTCTTAGGGCGTGGGCCAGTTGTACTTAGTGGTATCACTCAGTACCCGGGAGCTGGAATGTTTGTGTTATGGCATCAAACAAGGCTAATTCCCCCCCATCGAGAATATCTTCAACTCTTAGAATCCCGACCCCCTCCCATCGAGGCCATGGGTCAAGTTTCTTTATTTCAGATAGATTGCTATTTCACCACAGGGGTTGTGCCATGGTTATTTTATTCCTCTACCCTACGAATCCGTGCGCTTGTTTCCAGACAGTAATAATGTGGGTCGTGGTCATTGGTGGGGGGGGGGGGGTCCCAGGAGGGTTTGGTATAATAAGTGCAGCGGGTCGGTGTCATGCATAGCAGCGATTTCAGCCCTGATGTGGGGGGAGTTCTCTGTCCCCGTGAAGCAGGTCATTGACCACTGCAAGTTGTGAGGCCCAATAATAGATTTTGAGGTGGGGCACCCCTACCTCGCCCCCCCAGATCGATCTTTGGAGCGTGGTTATGTCATGATGCCTACCCCCGGGCACCCGGATCAAGCCCATCAGCCCCTGGAGCAGGCATCCAGACATTTACGAAAACCCCAGCAGCCCCAGCTAGGGGCTGTCTGGGTTCAGTCCTGGCGCCGAGGCACCAGGCTCATAATAAAAATCAGTCCTGGCGATAGGCGCCAGGCTCATAGACATTACTTGCCTCATGCAGACCATGCTGCAAATAAATCCAAGCCAACATGAGGCCTGGATGGGACTATTTTACTACAGGGACTATTTTTTACTCGGGTATGGTCCTGGGGAACTTCTTTCCTGGGACTACTTTGGAGGCTATTTAAACCACGCCCGAACAGCAGCACATGCTTTGTGTGATTCTGCATCCAGCAGCGTGACTCTCACCATGCCTGCAGCCAGCATCCAGTCTTCTGCCACGCCCGCGTGCCTGCAGCCAGCATCCAGTCTTCTGCCACGCCCGCCTCAAATCCGGAGCTCCTAGAATAAAGAGGAAGAAAAGGACAAGGTTAGAAAACAAAATGATTTCAAATTCCTCACCTGATTCCGGATCCATTTCATCTCCCGACCTGGAAAGTACATCAGTCCTGCACGCGTCGCTTCGCCAGCTCCAGCACGGCCCCATACTCGCCAGTTCTCACAGCATCTTTCGATCTGGCACTGTCCATCATTTCTTCGCCGTACTCCGGCACCTTGGGGCACAAGAATAACAAGGTGAGCCAAGGGAATCAACAAATACCTCTTACCATCATAGACTTACCTGATTTACCACCGGCGGTATTATTCTCCATATCTTCATATGCCGCATCTGTAAAGAGGGAGAAAAACAACACGTTAACGCATGCAATAGTTACCGGACAGCGTTGGGTAACACAGACTCTTACCTGAACGCCAGCAGCAGCTACGAGACCTTCTTCTCACGAACTCAGTTGCAACTTAAGGAAGGAAGGGGACAAGAGTGAACATCGGGCACATTGAACTCTTTGAACTTGACACTTACCAATCCCGCCTGGGACTTCAGAGTCAATGCTTACCGGAACTCTCCCAACACCTTCAAACCAGTGAAGTAACTGGTATCTACGTGCCCCTGCAAGACACGCAGGATGGAGAGCTCATCTTTTACAAACATAAGGTGAGGTTACTAAGGGGATATCGGAGGTGATTCGTGGGGGAGAGCGAGAACAGTTGGGAGGCCATCACTAAAACCCACAGGTGGCTAATCCCTGTCTCCACTTGCAGGAAAATACTTCTTCGGGTCCAGCAGACAAGACTGGGCGGGCCAGTCCAGACAGTCATCTCTGCACTACGCATCACGTTAACGGAGACCGCTGCTGTCCGGGTCCGATCGACACCCCTGTGGGGTCCAGGTGAGCGTAACAGGTTAGTGCTATCCTTGGTTGGCCTCCACCCCATATATGTTCCCGGAGGAGGGTTTCAACCCGGTCAAAGTCAGAGTCTGGGATCCTGAGTGGGGCATTCTGTAAGACATGGAGAAACCATGGGTGTGAGGGGGAGGAGCTTCCAGTGGTGAACATTCCTGGCAAAGCGGTCAATTACCGGTTGAATATTGTGTATTGCATAGTTAGTGAGATCTGTTGTCACCCAGATCCCCAAGTATCAAAAGCCCTGTTGTTCCTTTCGATACGGGCATTCCTGGGGGTTGACCAATGCCCCACCCTTTACCGGGGAGAGAACAGATTTCCCCCAATTATAGGGCAGGTCCGGGCTGGGTCCCCTAGATATATCAGGAGATAATCTGCGTACAAGGAAACTCAGTCTTCGTGCCCCTCAGGCCATATGAATCCTGTCCAGGCTGCATTTTGGCGGAGCCAAAGAGCGAGAGACTCAATCGCAAGGGCAAAGAGAAGGGAAGAGAGGGGGCAGCCTTGTCCCGTGCCCTTTCCCAGAGGGAAGGACTGGGAGGGCAACCATTCACCCCGACCTCTACTTGGATGTTCGTATAGAGTAATGTAACCCATCCCAAGAAGCCGTCGCCAAACCCCATGCGTCTCATGATTTCCCAAAGGCTGTCCCACCTGACCGAGTCGAAGGCTTTTTCGAAATCAATTGGCATTAGGGCGAGAGATGTGTCAATAACTGGGGCCCGCTCTAACGGCAAGTGGAGCCGGCGCAGATTCATTTGTGTTGATTTGTGTGACATAAAGCCACATTGATCCGGGTGGATCAGGGTGTGGGCTACCGGTTGCAGTCGGTTGGCTAGGAGCTTGGCAAGGAACTTGGATTCACTATTAATTATTGAGATAGGCCTGTAGGAGGCGCACATCTCCGGGGGTTTATCAGGTTTGGGAATGACCACAATGGTAACCTAACATAGGTCTGGTGGGAGGGTGCCTTGTTCACGGTGGCCGAGGAGCATTTTGTAGAGGGGGGTTGCTATTTTGTTCCCTCCTAGCTTTTGCCAAGGTTCGGCCGGAAATCCATTAGGGCCTGGTGTTTTCACTGTTTGGAGTTGCGCTAGGGCTTCGGCTATTTCGGATTCAGAGAGCTCGGAGTCTAGTTCCGCTCGCTGTTGTGCTGTTAATGATGGGAGTGCTATAACGTCTAGCAGAGTCGGGTCGAGAGGTGATGTCGGGGCTCGATATAGTTCTGCATAAAATTGGGAAAAGGCCTCTGCTATTTCAGCATCTGCCTGGTACCGCTCATTGCATGGGGTAACAATTTTCCGGACATAGCGTCGTCCCTCGTCCCTCTTTTCAAGCCAGGCAGGCATTTAGCCTGCTTTGTCCCCCAGCTCGTATATTCTTGCTCTGGAATCCCAGTGGGCTTATTTGGCGTTATCCAACATTATATTTCGGAGGCCTTCCGTAGCTAGTTTAAGGCATCCTTGGGTCTGCGGGGTGGGGTCAAGAATGTGGTTATTTTCGGACTGGATCAACTCCCCCTCCGCCTCTATTATTTTTTGGAGTCTCTCTCGCTTTTTATTCGCTGTCCAGGAGATTATTGCTCCTCAGAGCACTGTTTTGTAAGCCTCCCATACTATTACTGGGTTGTTCACTGCCGGTTCATTTATATCGAAATATTCGTCGGAAACTTCCGTGAGGTGGTCAATCAATTCGGGGAACCCGAGGTGGTAATTGTTCAGTCTCCATGTTTTGGGAGGGGTCGTGCCTTGCATACGCATTTCTATTATTAGGGGCGAGTGGTCCGCGATTCCACGAGGGCGAAACTCTGCGGATATTGCCCTATGTAGGTCTGTGTTTGGGAGGAAGAGGTAGTCGAGTCTGGAGAGGGAGCCGTGGGGCCCGGAGTGGAACGAGTAGCCCTCGTCCCGGGGGTGCAGTTCCCGCCACACATCGCGAAGGATACAAAGTTAGTCTCGTCGTGGTATTTGGGTTGCGCCCTCTAAGGTGAGTACGATCTGTGATATTACACATGACGTTGTTAAAGTCTCCCCCCAGTATCCACCTATCAGGCTGGTGTTTTCCCATGAGACTGGTTAAGTTGTCTAGTAATTCCTGGCCCAATCCGGGTGGGGAGTTTATTGACACAATGGCTAATTTCTCCCCCCATAGCGATCCCAGGATGGATGCATAGCGATCTCGGGGGTCTTGTTTTACGACCTGCAGAGAGAACTGGATTAGTTTATGTATAAGGATAAGGGTGCCCCTGGATCCCATTGTGTACCCCGCGTGGAATGCAGCCCGATAGTTGGTTCTTTGCAAGAGGGTACAGTGTGTTCCCGCTAGGTGTGTTTCAGATAGCAAGGCCACATCGGGACAGTGCCTATTCAACAGTTGCCTAATCAGGCGTCTCTTGATCCCAGAGCCCATTCCGTTCACATTCCAGGTGAGCAGTTTGAGGGACCTGGGACGATCAGTCGGTGGCAATTGGGTTTGTGTTTGTGCCATCTAAAACACGTGTCGGAGGGCTTGAAGGGTGTCTTAGTCGGGAGAGATGCCTCCCATTAATATGTCTTGCGGGGGTAGGGTCCCGGTAAGTTGTGCTGTAGGGTATATTATGCGCTAGGTATTGATTGGGTAGTTGTTTGAACATGCTGTAGTCTCAAACTAATAAAACATCATAAAAACATTCCCTTCCTTTCCCCCTCCCCATACTCCACCCCAACTTGAAGTACCTGTCGCCCGAACATCGCTGATCCTTAAAACCTTAGGGGGTCAGCTCACACTTTAACTAAGGTTAGGAGCGATTGAAGAGAAGGAGCAGTCTGTTCCACTTTCCTGCGCCGTTCAATCGCGTTCCTTGCGTTGGATCAAGCCACACAGCAAAGAGCCGAGTTCAAGGAGTAGCGTGTCGCTGCGCCGCAGTGATCCATAAAGCTCCTTGGGTGCAGGATCGCTGCTTGCTCATCTTCCATTTTGGTTCGCTTCCTGCTCCGGGGCTTCCGGTTCCAACCTTGCGGGTTCTCTCACGGGGGAGGGGCGGCCCCGTCCAGGCCGGGGTCTCCCTCTGTGTCTCGTTGGTCTCGCTTTCCAATCGCCCTCGATGTGAGTTTCCGCCCATTTCCAGGCCTCTTGCTGGTCGTTGAAGTGTACTGTGGATCCTTTATGATAGATTTTAAGCTGTGCTGGGAAGAGCAGTCCGTATTTTACATTCATGAGGGCAAGCTGTCTTTTAAGTGGTTCTAAGGATTGCCGTGCCCGTTGAACCTCTCGGGAGTAGTCAGGGAAGATTGCGATTCGTGATCCGTTGTGGGTAATTGACTCTTTTGAGCGCGACATCTGGCGGAGGGCGTCTCTGTCCCGGTAATTGAGCAGTTTAGCGATCACTGTACGAGGTGGCGCACTGGGGATTGGTCTACCCGAGGGCATCCTATGGGCTCTTTCAACCCAAAAAGAATTTAGAGAGGGAATGGGGTGCATAGATATCTGCAAGCCACTGTTCTAAGAATAGCTCCATGCTGTGTCCCTCTTCTCCTTCTGGCAGTCCGAGAATGCACACGTTGTTGCGGCGAGATCTTACCTCTCCCTCATCGACTCTAGATTCCAGGGTTTTCAGGCGGGGCAGGGTTTGTGATAATTGTTGGATGATGCCTCTGATGCCATCTTCTGCTTCAGAAATACGGTGTTCGAAGGGATTGTGTCCTCCGACGTATTCCTTATCTTAGATATCTCTTTCCAGCTTCAGTGGCCTCGGAAAATTTTTCTCTAGAGGGCGCTGCGCATCGACGTCTGCCGAGTCGATGTCCCTCGACAGCCGCCGTATCGACGTCGACGTCCTCCTGCCTGTAAAGGCCGCGCGCAGCGTCCGTTGCTCAGTTCCGTTTTTCCGCGCTTACTCAGTGCCTCGGAATATCGTTGCTCAGTTTCGTAGAGAATTTATCCTATTTCCTCGAGATATTCGATCCATACTCTATGGCTTCCTCGTCGGAACCGACGACCCCTCGGTCCGGCTTCAAAAAATGCCGAGACTGTGGGGAAAAGATGTCGCTGACTGACCCTCGCAGAGTTTGTCTGTGGTGTTTGGGAGCTGAACACCATTGTTCGTAGTGCGAGGACTGTATGTCCATGACAGCTAAGGCCCTGAAGGAGCGTAGGGGGAAGCTGGAGAAAGGTAAGACTTCAAAAGCTTCTTCTTCCTCGACGAAGTCGAGACATTCGTCTCCTCGTCACCATTCGCGCTCCAGGTCTCGGAGTGGGTTCCATCACTCCTCGAGATCGAAGCACTCGAAGAGGAGACGTCGAAGATCCCCTTCTCCGTCCTCCTCCTCCTCTTTTTCTCCTAAGAGAATCCCTTGCCCCACGAAACATAGTTCCCGGGCTGAATGGGAGGAATTCCGTAAAAATATGATGAGCGTCTTCGAGAAAGCAGCCTCGACCCCCTCGAAGACTGCCAAGAGCGATGCTCTGGTCGAAAGACCCGAAGGTCAAAAACGCTGCGAGTCGCAGTACCCGGCGAAGGAAGCTTCTCGAGCGCGTCACGAACCCTCGAGTAAAGCTATGACCTCGAAACCTTCTTCGAAGGTTCCGTTGACACCGTCGACGAAGGTTCCGTCGACGCCGAGGTCGGTGTCTTCGACGCCGGCGTCGACGCCAAGGAAAGTCACGGTTGCGGCGCACCTAGTGGCTATCCCCAGGTCCTCGATGGCGTCGAGATTGTCGACTTCCTCGAGCAGAATCCCAATTCCATCGAAGACCTCGAGGCCTCTGCCTTTGTTTTCGACGCCACACTCGAAGCCTTCGGCGTCGACGACATCGACGTTTTCGAGGTCGATTTACAACAAGTTTGGCACCCTCTGCCTTGGAGATGGGTTTCACACCCTTTGTGAATTCAGAACAATTGAGAACTATGTCCTCAATTATGGAAGAGGGAGAACTATCTGACCAAGAAGAGACATTTGAGTTGCAGGGACCTGCAACCCCAGTTCAAGAGGAGTTATCCTCAGAAGAATGTAGGTTAAAGGATCTCCATGATTCCTTATATGAGGCAAGTGGGTTAGACACTTCCCCTGAGGTGGAGTTCGCTAGGCCAGACCCGGGGGAGCATGCTGAAACCCCCTATATAGCCTTAATGGCCAGAATCACAGAATTTATGGGGTGGTCAACACCTTCACAGGCTTTCCAACAAGATGACCTCACGGATATTCTTGATAAAGGTCCACAGGAGGATCCTGTAGTGCCTTTTCATAAAGTTCTTCAGAGGAAAATCATGACGAACTGGGAAACCCCAGATGTCGTCCCGGCAGTAAATAAAAAACTGTCTACTAAATACAGGGTATCTGCTGGAGACCCGGAGTTTTTGTCAAAACACCCATCCCCAGAAAGTCTGGTGGTACAGGCAGCGTGTTCTACAGACATCAAGACTGCTTACCCTACCGTCCCACAGGACAGGGGCGATAAGAAATATGATGCTATCGCAAAGAAAGTTTTTTCGGCATGTAGCATGGCGTTAAAATCTGTTAATGCTACTTGCACCCTTGCTAGATTCAGCCATACACTTTGGGAGTGGGCTTCTACAGCTGTTGACTGCATCCCGGAGGGAGAAGAAAGGGAGGCGTTCCTAAATATCATACAGGACGGTAAAGACGCTATGTGCGAATCCCTCCAGACGGGCATTGATTCGGCTGACAGTATCAGCAGAGCAATGGCGGCAAGTACAACAACCAGGAGATTCGCTTGGTTGAGAAAGTCTGGTTTTGCCCCAGATGTGCAAGCCAGGCTCTTGAACATGCCATTCGATGGCTCTTCTTTGTTTGGGAAAAAGGCAGTTGACAGTTTAGAAAAACTGCAAACATCAAAGGCAGCAGCAAAATCCCTAGGCGCTGCAATCCGCAGACACCTTTTCATCCCACAGGAACCTCTGCGAGAGGCAAGTCTTTTCGCTTCTACTCCACATTCGGAAGAGGTAGAGGACGACCGGCTCAAAGGGGACAAAGAACTACCCGAGGTGGACGGGGTAGATATTCAAAAGCCGCAGCAACAGCAGGTGCCTCTTTACCATCGGCATCTGCATCAGCCGCCCCTAAACCACTCTGAGGACTTCCCTCACAAGACACCTGTAGGAGGCAGGTTAACTCAACATCTGGCGGAATGGCAGGCTATCACGTCAGATGCTTGGGCATTGGAAACAGTTGCCCAAGGTTACTGCCTGCCTCTCCTACGCATACCTCAGAGTCATCCACCGGGGATCAGCACTCAAAAAGCTCCAGATCCGCTCCTCTTGCAGGAAATTTTAGACCTGCTAGAGAAAGGTGCCATAGAACCGGTACCTGTAGCGGAGAGGAACAAGGGCTGGTACTCCCCTTACTTTCTCATTCCAAAGAAACACGGAGGACTGAGACCCATCTTCGACTTGCGAGAATTGAACAAATTCCTCAGGAAAGACAAATTCAAGATGGTAACTCTTTCTCAGATCCTTCAGGCCCTTCAGTTCCAGGACTGGTTGGTATCTCTGGACCTTCAGGACGCTTATTTCCATGTGCCTATCCATCTCAAACACAGGAAATACCTGAGGTTCGCAATTGGCAACTCTCATTATCAATTTCGAGTGCTGCCATTTGGGCTGACCTCCGCCCCGAGGGTCTTCAGCCAAGTTAATGTCGGTAGTGGCTGCAAGTCTAAGGAGGGAAGGGATTCATGTCTACCCCTACCTGGACGATTGGTTGATCAGGGTTGTATCTTCGGAACAAGCTCAGATCCAGCTAAATCACATTTGCCACTCCCTTCACAGACTGGGCTTCTCCCTCAATTTAAAGAAGTCACAAATGATACCATCGCAGAGACTCCAGTTCATCGGAGCGATCCTGGACACTTCCCTGGGAAAAGCCTCGCCACCAGAGGTGAGGGCTCAAGATATTCTACAGATGGTTACCAAGTTTCAAAATGCCCAACGTCTCCCAGCCTTCGACTTTTTGAGGTTGCTAGGCCTCATGGCATCCTGCATTTTCCTAGTGCCAGAGGCTCGCGTGAGAACGAGATCCCTCCAGTGGACACTGAGGACTCAGTGGTCACAATTCTCAGGAAGAATGACAGATCTTCTTCAGGTTCCCGACAGGGTGGCTCGAGACCTTCAGTGGTGGGCCTGTCAGGAGAACATTCTGAAAGGAGAACAGTTTTGGCAACCCTGGCCGGAGATAACAGTAGTCACGGATGCCTCACTCATGGGGTGGGGAGCCCACGCCAACGACTTGACCATCAGCGGTCGTTGGTCTCCATCGGAGTCCAGACTACATATCAACCTGTTAGAGCTGAGGGCCATCAGACTTGCGCTGAAGGCGTTCCTGCCATCTGTACAAGGGAAGAATGTCCTGATAATGACGGACAACACAGTGGCCATGCATTACCTCAACAAAAGAGGAGGCGTATGCAGAGAGGCGATGCAGCTCTGGTTTTGGGCAATCCAAGAAGGAATCTCTCTATCGGCAGTTCACCTAGCCGGAGAGAAGAACTTGACAGCGGACGCTCTGAGCAGGCAGAGCACAGTCTCCCACGAGTGGGAACTAGCTCAGGAAGTCCTTCAAGAGATCTTCACACTTTGGGGAACCCCTCAGGTGGATCTGTTCGCCACCAGTGTCAACAGGAAGTACGATCTGTTCTGTTCAAGGGAATTTCCCCCGAGAGGAGCTCTGGGAGACGCGTTCATAGTGGACTGGGAGTTTCCGCTTCTGTACGCGTTCCCACCGGTCCCTGTCATTCCACAAATGATCAGGAGGTTGAGAAGATTCCGGAAAACCATGATCCTAATTGCCCCGGATTGGGCCAGGAGAATGTAGTACCCGGACCTTCTAGACTTGTCCATCTGCCCTCCAATTCGACTTCCACTCAAGAGAGAATCTACTCTCACAGAAGGGAGGTCAGGTTCTCCATCCAGACATCAAAACCCTCAACCTTCACGCTTGGCTTCTGAAAGGCTGAGGTACAAGGATTGGGACCTCCCTGATGATGTTATGGAGGTGTTGCTTTCGGCAAGGAGGCCAGCAACAAAGTCTTTATACCGCTGCCGTTGGAACAGATTTTGCAGCTGGTGTAGAGAAAAGAATATCGACCCCTTTTCATGTGGTACACCAATGGTTTTGTCCTTCCTACTCTATTTGGCGAATTCAGGCCTTCAAGTTGGCACCATTAAGGGCTATCTCGCAGCGCTATCCATCTTTAAGCGCACTGCGGAAGAACCATCCTATTTCAAGTTACCCTTGGTAATACAGTTTCTAAAGGGGTTAACTAACGTTTATCCCCCCAAGACCATTCCAGGTTCCCCTATGGGATTTAAACTTAGTCCTAACTTTCCTGATGGGCACACCTTTCGAACACCTCCATTCTTGTTTGTTAAGATTTCTTACCCTTAAAACTGTTTTATTAATAGCACTTACATCTGCTAGAAGGGTGAGCGAGTTACAAGCTCTTTCTTGTAAACCCCCCATTCAATCTTTCACAAAGACAAAGTTGTCCTGCAAGTGAAGCCTAATTTCCTCTCAAAGGTGGTTTCTGAATTTCATATCAATCAGAAGATTACCCTTCCATCTTTCTATCCTCCTCCTCATCTGGGGAAAGAGGAAGAGAGGTTACATAGGCTGGACCCAAGAAGGGCTTTAAGTTTTTACATCAGTAGACTGGCTAGGATAAGACAAGCAGACCAGCTGTTTGTAGGCTACGCAGGTCACAAGCTGGGGTTACCGATAACTAAGCAGACCATTTCCAGATGGATCATTCTAGCCATTTTGGAATGTTATAAACTGGCAGGAAAAGAGCCCCCTCAAAATCTTGGGGCTCATTCGACCAGAGGTATCGCAGCTTCATCGGCCCTCAAAAGAGGAGTGCCGGTTAAAGACATATGTGCGGCTGCCACATGGTCGTCCGTCCATACTTTTACACGGGTTTACAACTTGGATTCCTCCTCCAGTCAAGAGACTAGGTTTGGAAGGGCAGTATTGCACTCTATTCATCAATAAAAGGAAGCATGAAGTCAGTACTCCCACCTCCAATAACAGAATACTGCTATGGGAGCCTATCTAAGATAAGGAATACGTCGGAGGACACAATCCCTTCGAAGAACAAGTTACTTCTTACCTTGTAACGTTCTTTCGATGGGATGTTCCTCCGACGTATTCCTTATCGACCCTCCCATCCATCCCCGCAGTACTACTTCCCTTGTTGTTGCAGCTTACGCTCCTTCAGGGTGATTAGTCTAGTCCAGAAAGAAAAATTGTGGGCTACAAAACGGAACTGAGCAACGGACGCTGCGCGCAGCCTTTATAGGCAGGATGACGACGACGTCGATACGGCGGCTGTCGAGGGACATCGACTCGGCGGATGTCGACGCGCAGCGCCCTCTAGAGAAAAATTTTCCGAGGCCAGCAAAGCTGGAAAGAGATATCTAAGATAAGGAATACGTCAGAGGAACATCCCATCGAAAGAACGTTACACGGTAAGAAGTAACTTGTTCTTCTGCCTCTCCTGTTTGAGAGGAGAGTTTTTGAAGATCATGGCATAAAAAGGAGACGTCTGCCGCGATGCTATCCATTTTGATCTCCATGGAGGAGCGTGAGCTAGCAATAGCGGCCATCACGCCCCTTAGTGAAAGATCACCCTCACCTGTGGGGGAGGTCGGCCGTGCTGTTTGGCCCATCGGTGCTGGAGTGGTGGCGACCGCATATTGATCCATGCTACTTTGCGTGGACGTTTTCTTTTGTCTATCTTTGCCCATTTCGACGGTCTCGTGGGTCCTGTGTCCCGTTTCTTGAGGGGTTGCTAAACTGGAGAGGGAGTATTTGAGACGGCGGGAAAATTAGTCATGATAAATCCACTTGTTTGCAGCTGAACTTAAAGTTGGTTAAAAAAAAGGTAAATGATAAGAGAAACCCAGTGCCCCAATACTGATAGTTTGAAGGACTGATCAGTTTCCCCATAACAGATAAGCAAATGGCAAGGAAAGTGAAGCTCCCCTCAAAAATTCAGAACAGGTTAAAAAACAAAGCAAAAAGATTGGGAGTCCATATTAACTTTAGAGGGAAAGTTGCCAAAAGAGAGATCTTTCCTAAAAGCACATATAAAAGTAACCAAAAGATAGGGTAATACAAAAGTATGCCAGTTGCGCTGCATCGTAAAATGCTGTGTGCAATGTAATTATTCAAGAATTCCAAAGGGAAACATAGTTTCCTAGTACTGATAGTCTGAAGAACTGATCAGTGTTGGGGAGAATTCTCAGAAATGTGCTAATTCCCTCCACCTTAGAGACCCCCGGCAACTTTGCTGGATTTTGAGGACTTGATTTTTATACCTGGAGAGTGAGAGACCCTTTTTCTCACACTCATGTATTTTAATGTGACTCTTAACACTGTTTATTTTGGTTATTGTTGGGCAGAATCCTGTGCAGTTCCCTTGGGGACCACTGCAAGAAGATTAAGTCTACAGGAGTAAGCAGTAAACCCAATTGGTAGCAGTCTGTACCACCCAGATTTACCTGGTAGCTGTGGCTGAGCAGTCAGACTTCTCTCAAGAAGAGTAAGGCAGTATACAGAGGATACACAATAGGGCAGAACAAGCAAACGCTGACCAGAGTTTTGTATCAAAAGTATATAATTATTTATTTAACACACACTTTAGAGAATACACTAGCACTATTAATCCAAACAAGTTCAAAACCTAATCAGAAAAGTATACACACCTCCCTTAGCAATTATTAGACAAGTCTAAGTCAAAACACCACTTTTTGTCAAAACAGAGGTGAGTGCGTAACTTAGATGGCACTCCAATAATTAAGTAAAAGGGAGAGAAAAAGGCAGGTCATAAAAATAAAACAGTTCCCAACACTTTTAAAAGACCAAAACAAGTTAGTGAAGGCAGAGTCTACTGTAGAGCCAAGTTCATAGGCCAGGCCCACTTTAAATGGAGCAAGGTGAAATGTGCCCAAGATCACACAGTTGCGAAATGCATTCAAGTCTTTGTAGAAATGTTCAAAAGAGGTTGGGGTGGTTCAAAAGATAAAGTTAGAAGGTCTGGGGTCCAACCCAGTTGGAAAGCCAAGGATTTAAGGGTCACCTTGAGCAAACCGAAGAAAGGGAGGCCAAGTGGAACACAGTACCTTTTAAAGTTGAGGAAGCTCCAGCGGTGGCAGTTGTTCCTGGCAGCGGGTGTAGTTAGTGGTTTCGACCAGGGGAAGAGAGGATCTCGTTGAGGAGGAAACGTGGAGTCGCTGCACTGCCCAGGGAAGAAACCAGCCACAGAGTTTGTCGGTAAAAGGTGCGTTCCTGGTATTCGCGGTCACAGTGGTGAAGCTTGGCTATCCGGCCGCCGGGGTGCTTGGCACGGGCGATTCGACCAACACCTCAGAGGAAGAAGACTCTTTCAGCAGATCTTCTCTTGTCGTCGGGAAAGTGGTGAGGTTGTTGCAGCAGGGCTCCACAGGTGGTGTCTTCGTTGCAGATGGCTCAGCTTCTCCCCTCTTCGGTTTTCTTGGGTCCTCTGGCGACTTCTGAAGTTCTAGTCCCAAAAGCCCTGCTTTTATACAGAAAACCCCCCATTCAGCAGCCTAGCTGTCGCTCAAACAAGCTAAGTGGTGAGCCGGGCGGCTCACCACTGGCCCAATCAGAACAGAGTGCGACTTGGGTTGCTAAGGCAATGCAGTCCAGGGTGCCAATTCCCCCACCCACACATCCTGTGAAACGCAGACATAGTGGCACCAATTGGAGGGCTTCTGGGGAGAAGCCCGCCAAAAAGTGGAACAAAGGGCCCGACCTTGGTTGGAGTTACAGAGACAGACACAAATGCCACTTTAGAAAAGAGTTCTGGCAAAAATACCAAACCGGTTATTTAATATTAAATAAATAAACCAGCGGTATCATTAACATTGCACCAAAAAGTGGTGCGTTTTAAAATCAATGGGAAAATCCCATAGGAAATATTCTGGTGGAATATTTTGCATGGTAACCACTGCCTCAAGCCAGAAACTCGACAAGGGGGGGGACTGGACAGTGCCCTCTTGGAAACGGACCCAGGGGCAATCGAATTAACCCCTTCCAGTACTTCCACAATA
Organism: Ambystoma mexicanum; assembly: GCF_040938575.1. Lineage (NCBI taxonomy): Eukaryota > Metazoa > Chordata > Amphibia > Caudata > Ambystomatidae > Ambystoma > Ambystoma mexicanum. The sequence continues at coordinate 185,856,952 of NC_090926.1, forward strand.
TGATGGTTTGTACTGGTTCTGTTCACAATTTTGGACTAGTAAAGTCAATGGTGACTTTACATGCCCTGGGAGACAGTAGTCAGCCCCGGGTTTGGAGTCTGTTTGGGGGTCACTATGACACCCCTGTGTTACTGCACTGAGGGTGCTCTGTAACACACACACAGAAACGGATGATACCCTATGGAGTAAAAAAAAACATAGCCCGTAAGCACACAAAGAGTCAAAGACATACCTCAAATCATGCCTAAGAGTAGGAGGAAAAGAGTCTCACTCTTAGCAGGAGAAAAAAAAACGCAAAAATCCAGCAAAGCTGCTGGGGGACTCAATAGGTTTGGGAAATTAGCCTTATAATAGAATTCTCCCTAACAGTTATGGAGTCTAACAAACTCCATAGGTATCATCTTTTACATTGTGCCACAGCACTGAAGGTGCTGTGTGACAGAGAAGTCTTTCAGTTTACCCAAAGGTTTAAATACCTTCTCTGAGATAAACTACTGTTTCCCAGAACAGTACAGTGAAATTGACTTTACTTAGATTTGTAACTTTCTAGACCCAGCACACACTATCTTACAATAGGAGGGGTTACCTAGTATCCCATTTTGTCTCACTTCTAATGTAACAATTTTATGTTACCCTTTCCTCACTGAATGGCTGGTGGCAGTGGTTTTGTTTTAACTACCGTGGTGTGCATTTACGGCGGGCTGCATTCGCAGCTGCAATAAAGCACCCAAGGGTGCCATTTTTGACAAAATTACCCCGGTCGTCTTTTTCACCATTTCTTTGTGGTAAGGTCCTTCTTGAGATTTACTCTGAGCGCTAAACCAGGTTTGGTCCAATTGTTCGCTTTGCCTTTAGAGGAATTCACGAGCGAAGACTGCCTCTAGCCCCGGGGTGTCTGGGGTAGACAGGAAGTGAGGCATGTGCCCAAAACTCCTTGTGCTTAGTCTCTTAGGAGCACCAAATGCACTATGTAGTGATTGGCCGGATGACTGTCCGGCAAGGACAGACACCCTGCTGGGTGACTGACAGCTAGGCTGTATGGATGGGAGATAACTGAATAAAAGGCAAGGCTTTTGGCTTGGAAGGCAGAGTCGACCACTGGACGAAGGAACCGAAGAGGACGCCTGCAGCAACTCCTGGACCGTTGGTTTGCCAGGTGAAGCCCTGCTGTTGTGCTGAAACTCCAAATTCGTATCGACAGAGAAGCCCCTGCAAGGACTACTTCTCCCCTTGGGTTGGTGGGACCAATCAAATCCAACTTAAGCCACCCGGACAGCCTTTTCGGAGCTTGTTGAATTTCCACAGAGTTGCTGCTGGAAACCGTATAGCCAGGGCGAGGAACACCAGATTGTGTGCGTTGCTTTTGAGCTGGCCAAGTGCTCCTGGAAGATCCTCCGGACTCCCAGGAAGCAGGACTGACCGAGCCTGAGCCCGAACAGAGTGCGGGACCCCAGAAGCATGGAAAGCCCATCTCGACAGCCAGGAACCGTGGTGTTACTATTTGCGGTAGACGCAAGGAGCTGAAACACTGAACAGCCACTGATTTGAAGATTGCCGGTTGCGAGTGGTGACCATCCCATTGCAGTGCAGGAGTCCCCAGAAGTCCTCCCTCTTGTGCCCACGACTGAGGCCCAGGAACAGTGAGATCTGCAGAGCTGCTCAGGAACAGAAGTCCTCTGCTTCACTTTTTCTTCAAAACAAAGGTGCTGTAAAAAGTCTGAGAGAATTTGCCTCGTGTGGCCCTACATTTGATTCTTCTTTTCTTCAAAGACTTCTAAAACATTGTGCAAAGACTTTTCCTACTTACTTACCAGAAGAGCTTCATCCTATATAAGACTTTGGCCCATGGACTTTGGCTTAAACTATTATACTGAATGACTGTGCTTAAGGGATCCAAAAGTGTTTGCCTGCTTTAGAACAACAAGAGACCACAAATATTTTCATCACCTTTTCCTTTTACCAACTGCTAACAGTATTCGGAATGCAAACAGTAAGATATTAATGTCCCCAACACCCTAGCAATTGAATTCACCTGAGGGTGCAGGTTGTGTCTGAGGGCCATCCCAAAAGGGTCTTTACCGATTTAGAAACTAAGAGTGAATAGCATTGAAGTGGGTTTGTGTGTTAGTTTTTATATTGCTCCCTTCTGAAGAAGGCTTACTCTAACTGACGGATACATATATTAATAATTGTTTATTCAAGAAACCTGTGAATCTCTGTGTAACTCACCTACAGCTCACATTGACCCCTCTTGAGATAAGCCTGGCTGCTCAACACGCTACCAAAACTATGTAGTACAAGCTTATACAAAAGGTTGGGTTTCCTATACCTGTAGTCAGAGTTGTTGTAGTGCACCTAGAGGGTACTGCATAGAACCTTTGCCTTGCAATCAGTTTCCCCATAACATGTGAGCAAAAGGCAAGAGAGGCTTCATTCCCTGTCAAAAAGTCAGGGTAGTATTTAAACCAGAGCAAAAAGTATGGGATCTGTAGGGAGCTATGGAGGGATAGTTTAAAAAAGAAAATATTTCCTAACAACGTCGTCATTTCTGGCGACACAAAGAAGTTGAGGAGAAACACCTTGTACCAAGGTCACCTGATGACGACCCTTAGGGTTTGAAATATGTACATGACGTGGCATGTTATGTGCACTGGATGCTTCCACTTATGATTTATTCTTTGTTCATGTGATGACTACTTAAACGAGTAGTAAATGAAAATGCAATAAACATTTTTGGAAATGTCAAGTGGCTGGTCACTTATTGCAAGGCACAAACTGTCTTATCGCTCAGGAGGTGGTTTCTATTGAGTATTCAGCAGACATTACAATCCCGGCCAGGATTAACATTTGAGATAGAACTTTATTTTTTTGAAAACCGAGTGTGAGTGATTATCTGTGCATTTTGTCAATCTAAATGGAGGGACATTGAATTGGAACACACCATCTGGCATTGAAAAGGCAGTCTTTGCCACATCCTCAGCAGCTAAAGTAACCTTTCCATATCATTTGGACAAGTCAAGTGAGGAAATAAAATTGCTGAATCCCAGCTTTTCAATTAAACTTTGATGCATTGGATTTGATATGTATCGAAGACTGAGATTGTGTTTACTTTTCTAAAATCAATGATAAATGTAGTCTTATTAACATTTTCAATGTGGTGTCTAATCTGACAGTTGAACTGTCCCACCACCTCCTCAGTGATTTCATGTGCCTCATGCCACTTCTCTAATAGTTTATCAGAGGTGGGAAGCAAAACCTGAACATTATCACCATTTTTTAATTTGCGAAGTTGAACCATCTTGTCATATAACGTTTTTTGTTTCTCCTGGAAAAGTGAGCTCTTATTAATTCTAGGATGAAGGTCATGCGAGTGTCGGTCTCTTAAGTAAATTGTGCTATAATTTCTCCCTGATCCTTATGGTTTTACCTGCTTCACTTTTAGTATTTCTAGCACATCTCTTGGCTCCCGTCCATTTACTAATACAAAAGGGGAAAACCAGGTATGACCTTAATGCTGATTTTCGCAGACTGAATAAAATCAATGGGAGTAAAATAATCCAGCTTTTTCCATCCCACATTGGGAGGCAACTGGGCCTCCCACATCACTGATACTATAAGTGGGAGGCTCATAAGGTAGCAGCCAGACCAACCCGGTCCCATGGGACGCCACCCCTTTATATGAAGTAATGGAGAGCTTATCCAACTACTCATAGAGTAGCTTGATTTGTGTGTGCACGTGTCTGTCGCTTGCAGTATTTGTGTGGTGAGAGGGACAGAGATTAACTTGCATTTGTGTGTGGAAATCTTACCTTGATGCTGCCCGTCCTGCAATGTTTTTTGATGGATGGTGGCAGTACTGCTGCCCGTGCTGTCTGTCTCCCAAGCCCTCCTTTAAATTTTCAGGGACTTGAGATTTCTTCATTCCTATATAGCGCTGGGAGAACACAACTGTGATAACAGGATAAGTATAAATGCCTCTTGCATTGCCTTGCATTAAATAACCTATTATCCTAGTCAGTTGTATTAGAAGTATTTGTGCTTTAAGTGAACCGAGGCAGGCTGGGGCATAGACTTAGCCGTCTCCAAAAAGTGCTCTTGAGCCAGGAGTCTGCCTGGGCTCTTCCCCCCCCACCCCCCTACCACTCGCCACACAAGCACTACTTTTCATTCATGCCTTTGTGGCCTGTTGTCAGATCAATTGGAGAGGTGGGTGCTTTGTTAGAATTCATTTTGCTACTCCGGCCTCCCCTTTTTTTCTTTATCTGCGGCCCCAACAGGAAAGCCCTTTCACACGACAGCCACAACTTTGTCTGTAAGGAGATGAACGGGGTGAAATAGTGCAGCAAATATTCATACTAGCAATTTGCTCAATTTTGCCACTGACCTCTTCACAATAGAACGAAGCCACCTCTTGCGTTGTACGCCTACGGTCAAGTACTTGGGCCCTTCCCGTTGTTTGAGCGCGCATCCCCCTGCCCCCTTGTCGATTTCTCATCCCACTTAAAAACAATGGGAAGCACAGCACATCTAAAGTGTAATGCTCTGTTTAGAGTGCTTAATTTGTAAAAAAAAAAATAAGTGCCAGGGCCCAAATATTTTCTAGCCCACCTGGGACACATCTGGCGGGCAACTCCCAGCCCACTGCTGCCAACACCCATGATTGTTCCTCCATAGTGCCTGCATATTAAGGGTTAACTATGCAACACCCACTGGCTATTTTGGGCACTAGCCATGGCAGATGTGCATTGTACTGATACCAAACAACATAAAATAACCTAACAAACTAGTTTAAGACAAACGTTTAAGTGATTCTTTAAACACATAATCATTTTTAACATTTTGCTCGGATTATATAGGTGGCAATTGGAACATTTCGACCATCTATCCTACTAAGTTCAATTAATGGACAAATGCAGGGAAAATTATTACTGAAATGTTAAACTTGTCTGTCAAACTTTGCAGTAAAATCTTTGTGTATAGGTTGACATTCATGAAAGGCACTCAACTTAAGCAGTGGCTTTTCCCCTGGCCTTTCCCCTGTGTTGGTGCTGCTGGCTGGTGACTGTCCTCTTGTTGCCAAACCCCACTAATATTGTAGTGTTGATGCGTATTGCAGTAGTGGAGCAGCTCCAAAGTTATGTAGGAGGTCTGGAGAAGTGTGTGGACATGGCCAGCACAAGCACCCAGCAATGGCACCTTCCAATTCACTGTTATAAATGAAAATGGATGATTACTACTCTGCTGTCCTGCGTGGGTCATCATGTTCATGAATAACAATGCACCGGGTGAAGAGAATGTCGTCAGTGCATACTGTTGATTGTTGGATGATAACTGGTGAATAACATTTAATAATATTTCCAAAACAGCAATTGATTTGGGACAATTAGGGCAGCAGATGGATGTGCAAGCCGGGCATACGTTGCCCATTGCAGCTTGTTAGCTTTAATACCTTGACTGAAGTTGTGGATGTGCGGCTTTCAGACTATCCGCCCTCAAAGCTTTCTTGTTAACCACATTCTAGGCTTTCTTACTCAAAAAGATGTTTTCGAGGGGATTGGGTCCTCCGACGTATTCCATATCTGACAGTAATCACCACAGCTGTGCTGCTTCGGAAACTCTTTTGGCACCTGCATCAATGACGTCGATACGCTGTCCTCGAGGGCCTCCGTCGAGCCGACGTCACCGGATGTTATAAGTAGGACGCACGACGCCTGTAGCCTCAGTTCCGTTTGTTCCGCGAACGTGTTCGCTTCTGAGATCTCGACGCACCTCGACTCTTCAGAGTTCCTTTCTTTCGGTTCCTCGAACCTCTTTTTTTGTAAAAATACCTATGATGTCCTCGTCTTCTTGTACCCCGCAGCCGGGTTTTAAGTAGTGTCAGGAATGCAGGTCCAAGATGTTGTTGACGGATTCGCACGCCGCTTGCCTCGGTGGGGACCACGACATGGATGACTGTGTGGACTGCCAGTCGCTTACTTCCAAGGCCTTGCGGGAGCGTAAGCAGAAGCTTTCTGTAGGTAAGGTGGCCAAGCCCTGGAAGTCGAAGTTCACCGGCCTTTCGACTGACGATTTGAGGGGCGACTCTCCGCATCGTCGTCGTCGGTCCGGGGGGTTTCGGTCCCGGAGTAGGTCCCACCATTTCTCTGCCTCTTCGAGGCACTCATGGATGTGCCGTCACCAGTTGCCTTCCCCGTCCTCGTCCGAGAACTCCGCCCGTCGGCGGGTTGCTTGTCCCAACAAGCATTCCACTCCTGCTGAATGGGATTCCTTTCGACATGAGATGATAGCGATTTTTCAGTCGCAGGGCTCCGGTCCGTCTGCGCCGTTGAAGACGCCGGCCATGACCGTGCTAGGGTCACCACTCGCAAGCCTTCGGGCTTGAGTGGTCGTCGCGATCACCGGGCGCCTTCGAGGTCTCGGTCGGACAAGGTTGGTTGCTCTAGACATGCCCGTTCCAGGTCCCGGTCCTCGACGCCTTCGAGACCGTCTGAGCCTGTGAAGTCTTCGAAGAAGACATCGACGCCTGCAGCGCCGAGGTCGTCGAGGGACTCTCTCGAGGCTCCGTCTCCGAGGAAGCCGTCAACACCATCGACGCCCAGGCTGCCGAAGGACACGCTCGGGGCTCCGCCCTAGAGGACTGTGTCGAAGCTGTCGACGCCACACTCGACGTCGATGCCAATTCCATCGACGCCCTTGACGCCTTTCGAGGCTGTTTTGTCCGAGGTACCCCGTGGCACGGTGGAACCCCCTAGAAAGGCTCTGGCCAAGGCTAAAAATGTCTTTGTCCCTTTTTCTGTGCCCTCATTACAGCCTCTGGATTATATTTCTGAGGTGGATGAAGGATCTGAGGAAGGTATGGTTCCTGAGGAGGTACCTGACGAGGGTTTGTCTGTGCATAGCCAGATTGAAGACCTGCGGCAGTCATTGCACAACGCAAGTGATCTGGACACCTCTCCGGAGGTGGAGTTCTGTAGGCCTGAGCCTGGCACCCATGCCGAGTCCTTGTACCGGTGCCTTATGTCGAGGGTAACAGAATACTTGGGGTGGTCTGCGCCACCAGTGGATTTTCTGCAGGATGACCTGACAGATATCCTCGACCAAGGTCCACCAACTGACCTGGTACTGCCATTCCATATGGCCTTGCAAAGAAGGGTGGCGGCGGCTTGGACTGCCCCGGAGAGTCTCCCGGCAGTGAGCAAGTCTTTGCCGCAAAAATACCGTCCAGCCAGTAGCGACCCCTGCTACTTGACCACGCACCCCACTCCGGAGAGTTTGGTGGTGCAGGCGGCTACAGCCCCAGCAAAGCAGGCATCGTACCCTACCATCCCTCCTGATAGGGACGAAATGCGTTTTGATGGCTGGGCGAAGAAAGTGTTTTCTTCAGGGGGTATGGCTTTGCAGGCAGCTACCTCTGTGTGTGCCTTGTCACGTTTCACGCACAACCTGTGGAACTGTATTTCGTTAGCGGCTGATCTTATTCCCGAAGGGGAGGAACGGGATGGTTTTCTTGCCATGGTGCAGGATGGCAAGGATGCCATGTGTGAGTCCGTTCAGTCGGGTCTGGACATGGCAGATTGTCAGCCAGTCCATGGTGCGAGCATCATAATACGCAGGTTTGCGTGGTTGCGGAAGTCGGGGTTTGCTCCTGATGTGCAAGCCCGGCTCTTTAACATGCCCTTTGATGGTGAACATCTTTTTGGCAGCAAAGCTGACGAGAGCCTTGAGAGGTTGTAGACCTCCAAAGCTGCAGCGAAGTCGTTGAGCGCTGCAGTTCGCCAACCTCCGCCTTTTCGTCCTAGTGGACAGCAATGGAGGGGAGGTTCCTTTCGATATTACTCATCCTTTAGTAGATCGAGAGGAGCTGCAAGTCAAAGGGGACACTGTAGGAGTGCCAGAGGTGGAAAACAGGGTACTCGAGTTGCCAAGGCCGCTTGGGCAGTTGCCTCTTTACCCTCAGGCAATGCTGCATCCGCTTCAGCTCAGTCATGAGTCCATGTCCCATGGCTCGCCAAATGGGGAAAGGCTGGCGCAGCATCTTGTAGAATGGCGTGCCATTACTTCAGCTGTGTGGATTCTGGAGATCATAGCCCATGGCTACTGCCTTCCTTTCCGGCAGAGGCCTCGCGACAATCCACCAGGGAATCTCTCTTTGTTGAGTCCAGATCCGCTCCTTGCGCAGGAAATACAAGCCCTGCTGGACAAAGGCACCATAGAACTGTTGCCTGTAGCGGAGAGGAACAAGGGATGGTATTCCCCTTATTTTTTGATTTTGAAGAAGACGGGGGATTGAGACCCATCATGGACTTGCGCGATTTGAACAAACTCCTCAGGAAGGACAAGTTCAAGAAGGTTACTCTTTCTCAAGTCCTCCAGACCCTTCAACTTCAGGACTGGTTGGTGTCTCTCGAAGTCGAGGAGTACCTGAGGTTCGCGGTTGGCGACTCGCACTTTCAGTTTCGGGTCCCCCGTTCGGATTGACCTCCGCCCCAAGGGTTTTCACCAAGCTCATGGTGGTGGCGGCAGCGCATCTCAGGAAAGTGGGGATTCACTTCTACCCCTACCTGGACGATTGGTTGATCAGGGCGCACTCTCCCAAGCAAGTCCTGGATCATCTGTCCATCACCTGCTTCTCCCTCAACTTAGAAGTCTCACTTGACGCAAACTCAGCGGCTCCAGTACATCGGAGCAGTGTTCAACACATTACTGGGGCAGTGTTTTTCTCCCCAGGTGAAGGCTCTTCACATTCAGCAGATGGTACACCAGTTTCAACATGCCCAGAGTCTCCCGGCATTCGAGTTCTTGAGGTTGCTCGGCCTCATGGCATCCTGCATTCTTCTGGTGCCAGAGGCCTGGTTCTGGATGGGATCTCTGCAATGGGCTCTCAAGATGCAGTGGTCACAGTCCTCCGGCAGGATGTCGGACCCCGGTTCAGGTGCCGCGCTCGGTTGCTAAGGACCTTCTGTGGTGGGCCGACGAAGGCACTCTGAGGGGGGCTCCGTTTTGGCTACCCTGGCTGGAGGCGATGATCGTGACGGACGCATTCCTCACGGGATGGGGAGCTCATGCCAATGACAGTCAGCGGTCGTTGGTCTCCGTCTGAGTCCAGACTCAATATCAATCTGTTGGAGCTGAGGGCCGTCAGGCTTGCCCTGAAGGCTTTTCTGCCGACTGTGCGAGGAAAGAATGTCCCGATTCTGAAGGACAGTGAAGCATAGGGTGATGCCAGGAGAAGAACACTAACAAGCAGAAGGAAGGCAAGAAGCTAGTGAAATCAAGTCAATTATCTCATTTTATTTTGACTTGAAAATGTAAAAAATTCATTAAACATTTTAATCATTTGACATTTATAAAAAAAACATTTATAAAAAACATCCTATATGTCACACATCCATATATTCACTCAATCTAAGTAATTTCATAAAACATTCAATTATTCAAGAGTATTCAAAAACAAGGAAATATACTTAATTTCCCGTAAACAGTTAGAAATAGTTAATTCCCGAAAAATATCTCGACTATTGGTGACCAAAAGTGTGGGTCTTCTTTAGAATTAGGGCATTCCCGTTGGCAAATAGTTTCGACTTGGAACAATATGTAAGTCTTCATCAGGAAAGGATGAACATTAGAGATTTCTAAAAACAAACAGATGAAACATCTTGTTAACAACAATTTCAACTAGCTTATTTTCTCCCCTCATACAGTAGTGCTCAAAAAGAAAAAAAAAAGAAACAAAGGACCAAAAAGGGGGAAATCAATCTGTCTCACCACCCCCAGGGCCTCTAATTGCCCACAAATTAAGTCTCAAAGCCTGCGGCATATCTAAATACAGCAGAGGGCTGAATACGTGCCTCCACCAAAGTCGACAACCTTTCAACAAACCATTAAAACCCTTTTAAAAAATTAAGGTTAATGGTATATACACAAAGACACGTACATTTCTTATCGTATTTGTGCCGTATTTCACACTTCACACATTCAAAATAGCTCCAGACATGTCAGGACTCGGTGCCGTAAAAGATCTTTTTATACCTGCAAGCCCTATTAGGGCTAGTCTGATAACTTGTACTCCAATGACCAGGCCGATAGTATTCCTGTGGTCCCTGGCAAGCATTAGTGTAACTCGATCTCCTCATCAAACGTCAATCTAATCAAAATACAAACATAAACTTTAATGAAGAATAGCTGCTTTCTAGCTATTCACAATAAACAAGGGAAGCAAGAAAACAAAAATGAAAAAGGGCAAAGAAAAGAAAACGTGGCACATAACTACCACTCGCAGAACGAATATATATGAATTAATACCTTCAACAAAAAGTATTAGTTCGCCCATGCGGGGAAACAATTCCTCTCTGGCCGGTTCTTGTTTCAATCGGTGACATTAAACCAATCGAAGCAGGCGGACAAGAAAAGTAATCCACTGACAGTGAATCATTGCATGCATGCGTTCTAACCTCGGTCTGTATAATAACAAACAAAAAAACAATTGCTGTGAGAAATCTGTTCTCCCTTTGAAGAAGGAACAAAGCAGCCGTTCTGTCTGCAACACTCACCTTAGAACTTAAATATACCCGCTCGATCGCGACGGCATCTGTTCCCGGTAAGGAGCACACAAACGCGGCAGCGTCCGTTCCCAAATCAATACGAACCGCGACTGACATGAAAATGAAACCGTCTTTTATTTCACTCAGCCAGATACATAGAAATAGAAAAAGTACTTGCGCGGCCACAGGAGGGCTATCTGAGACTCAGCCTAGTAGCTTGAGAATTAGAGGTAAAAAAAGGACTACAGAATCTGAAAGGAGCACGAGAAACTACAAATCTCTGATCTCTACCCAGAAGTACAAACCAATAGATCAATCCAAAAGCGGATGAGCCAAAAAAGATGAGAAAGCCAGGGAAGACGAAGTGTGAAGGAAGAGGCAAAATATACCCAAAAGGGGGCTGCCCTACGATCAAAAGAAGAGGGCAATCTATATACATAATATAATACCTCAAAAACTCAGTTCCATTCGTCCTGTTGATTTAATTCCCTATTTAGACTGTTGGTGTGGTATATCCACCACTGTTCCTTCTGGGACAGACGTGCCGCCGTATTAGCCGCATCGGTACCAACCACTTTTTCAATTGCCCACCATTTCAGATCTTCTGGGCTGTGTTTAAAATCCAAAAAGTGTGTGGTTAAAGGAGCATTTAATTGTCCCGTCCAGATTTTAGATTTGTGCTCACTTATGCGTAATTTAACAGCTCTAGACGTTTTACCAATATAAGCCTTTTTACAAGGGCATATTACTACATATATAACATTGGAACTGAGACAGGTGTTATGATGTCTCAAATTCCAATCCATATCGTGAATCCTAATTACAGAGGTAGCCGAAGTGCTAGCGGTGTTGGAACAACTACCACAAGGGAAATGTCCAGCAATAGGAGGCATACCCCAGATAGCCGTTAGGGTCCGTTGATTATCTTGTACCTGATTTCTATCGGCCTTAGATACCCAGTTCTTAATGTTTCTGCCTTTCTTAAAAGCATACATCGGTTTGGGTAAATCTACCATGTTTAGCTGAAGTAAATGCCAATGGGTGGATATTATCTTCTTGATTTTATTGTGCTGACTATTGAAAGTCAAAGCGCAAACTAACTGGTCATTTCCCAATTTTCTAGCTTTGGTTTCCTTTTGTAAAAGCAATTCCCTATGTTGATAGCGGGTTCGCTTTTTCGAGTGTTTTAGCAATTTTCTGGGATAGCCTCTCTTAATTAGTCTTTCTTCAATCGCCGCAGCCTTTTTAGTAAAATCTTCTATTTTGGTGCAATTTCTCCTAGCCCGTAAGAACTGTCCATACGGGATATTCGACTTTAGAGATTGGGCATGAAAACTCTGATGGTGCAGTATCGTATTCCTGTCAGACTCCTTTCTGTAGAGATCCACTGCCAAAGCGTTGTTATCCACCTTAATTAACAAATCCAAAAAGCCAATCTCCTTATTGCTAGTCTGGATCGTAAAACGCAAGTTAGGGTTCAAGTTATTAATCCATTGAAAAAAGGCATTATAGTCTCCTTTGGAGCTGTCCCAAATTATAAGTATATCATCAATGTATCTCTTATACAATTTTAGAGCAGATCCAAAGGGGTTAGAATCTGCCATAATATTCGATTCTTCAAAATCCCACATATATAAGGTGGCATAATTTTATTTGCATGTAATACATGTTTTTGAACCTGAAGACATTTTTGGAAAGTGCTATTTCCAATAGCTCAACCAAAAAATCACTAGGGACGGAAGTAGTGTCTACCCTAGTTTGGAGAAATCTTTTCATTATTCCCAAAGAGTCTGCCTGGGGGATGTTGGAGTAAAGAGACTCCACATCCAAAGTAATGAGCATATCGTGGTCACTGTTGAATGGGAAAAATTCAACCATTGTAATCCCGTATGAAGAGTCAGCAAGGTAGGTGGGAGTGTTTTTAGCTAAGGGCTTCAAGAAATAATCCAAATATTGTCCCAATGGTTCCAAAATAGAACCGCTCAAAGAAACTATAGGTCTCCCAGGGGGGGCAGTCAAGCTTTTGTGTATTTTGGGTAACATGTAGATTAAGGGAGTTTTAGTGTTCTTCGGGACAAGAAAGCTAAATTCCTTAAGAGTAATAATTTCCCTTTCTAGAGCATATTGTCCCAATCTTTCAATTTCTTTCTGAATTCCATGAGTGGGGTCTCCCTGCAGTTTGACATATACTTCTTGATTATGAAGTTGTCTCATTACCTCAAGGTCGTATTTAATAGCGTCCCACACTACCACACCTCCTCCCTTGTCTGCTTTTTTGATCACAATAGTCTTGTCCATTTGTAAGTTTTTAAGGCCTGCCCAATCTTCTTTCAAATAGTTGAAGCATTTTTTTGTTTTTTCTTGTGTTTTTGTTGTCATAAATGGCATTAAAGTCTCGGAGTACTGCCTTTTCAAAAGTAACCGTTTCTTTAGATATCATATTTACCGAAGGAGTACATTTAGAAGGAGGTTTAAAAGGGGTATGGGCTCCGGCACCTATGGGATCTTTGCCCTCATTACCGAAAAAGTCTTTGCGTCTAATTTTACGAAAAAAGTTTCTCAATTCTATTTCCACGTCCATTTTACTAGGGTCTTTCATGGGTATGAAAGAAAAACCTCTTTCAAGTATGGAGACTTCCTTAGGGGTCAGAGTTTTTTCGGACAGCCCTTAGCTAAAAACACTCCCACCTACCTTGCTCACTCTTCAGAAGTGATTAGAATGGTTGAATTTGTCCCATTCAACAGTGACCACGATATGCTCATTACTTTGGATGTGGAGTCTCTTTACTCCAACATCCCCCAGGCAGACTCTTTGGGAATAATGAAAATATTTCTCCAAACTACTACTTCCGTCCCTAGTGATTTTTTGGTTGAGCTATTGGGAATAGCACTTTCCAAAAATGTCTTCAGGTTCAAAAACATGTATTACATGCAAATAAAAGGGACGGCTATGGGAGCGTCCTTTGCTCCCAATTATGCCACCTTATATATGTGGGATTTTGAGGAATCGAATATTATGGCAGATTCTAACCCCTTTGGATCTGCTCTAAAATTGTATAAGAGATACATTGATGATATACTTATAATTTGGGACAGCTCCAAAGGAGACTATAATGCCTTTTTTCAATGGATTAATAACTTGAACCCTAACTTACATTTTACGATCCAGACTAGCAATAAGGAGATTGCCTTTTTGGATTTGTTAATTAAGGTGGACAACAACTCTTTGGCAGTGGATCTCTACAGAAAGGAGTCTGACAGGAATACGATACTGCACCATCAGAGTTTTCATGCCCAATCTCTAAAGTCGAATATCCCGTTTGGACAGTTCCTACGGGCTAGGAGAAATTGCACCAAAATAGAAGATTTTACTAAACAGGCTGCGGTGATTGAAGAAAGACTAATTAAGAGAGGCTATCCCAGAAAATTGCTAAAACACTTGAAAAAGCGAGCCTGCTATCAACATAGGGAATTGCTTTTACAAAAGGAAACCAAAGCTAGAAAATTGGGAAATGACCAGTTAGTTTGCGCTTTGACTTTCAATAGTCAGCACAATAAAATCAAGAAGATAATATCCACCCATTGGCATTTACTTCAGCTAAACATGGTAGATTTACCCAAACCGATGTATGCTTTTAAGAAAGGCAGAAACATTAAGAACTGGGTATCTAAGGCCGATAGGGTCAGTTGATTATCTTGTACCTGATTTCTAACGGCTATCTGGGGTATGCCCCCTATTGCTGGACATTTCCCTTGTGGTAGTTGTTCCAACACCGCTAGCACTTCGGCAACCTCTGTAATTAGGATTCACGATAGGGATTGGAATTTGAGACATCATACCACCTGTCTCAGTTCCAATGTTATATATGTAGTAATATGCCCTTGTAAAAAGGCTTATATTGGTAAAACGTCTAGAGCTGTTAAATTACGCATAAGTGAGCACAAATCTAAAATCAGGACGGGACAATTAAATGCTCCTTTAACCACACACTTTTTGGATTTTAAACACAGCCCAGAAGATCTGACATGGTGGGCAATTGAAAAAGTGGTTGGTACCGATGCGGCTAATACGGCGGCACGTCTGTCCCAGAAGGAACAGTGGTGGATATACCACACCAACAGTCTAAATAGGGGATTGAATCAACAGGACGAATGGAACTGAGTTTTTGAGGTATTATATTATGTATATAGATTGCCCTCTTCTTTTGATCGTAGGGCAGCCCCCTTTTGGGTATATTTTGCCTATTCCTTCACACTTCGTCTTCCCTGGCTTTCTCATCTTTTTTGGATCATCCGCTTTTGGATTGATCTATTGGTTTGTACTTCTGGGTAGAGATCAGAGATTTGTAGTTTCTCGTCCTGCTTTCAGATTCTGTAGTCCTTTTTTTTACCTCTAATTCTCAAGCTACTGGGCTGAGTCTCAGATAGCCCTCTTGTGGCCGTGCGAGTACTTTTTCTATTTCTATGTATCTGGCTGAGTGAAATAAAAGACGGTTTCATTTTCACGTCAGTCGCGGTTCGTATTGATTTGGGAACTGACGCTGCCGCGTTTGTGTGCTCCTTACCGGGAACAGATGCCGTTGCGATCGAGCGGGTAGAGCGGGTATATTTAAGTTCTAAGGTCAGTGTTGCAGACAGAACGGCTGCTTTGTTCCTTCTTCAAAGGGAGAACAGATTTCTCACAGCAATTGTTTTTCTGTTTGTTATTATACAGACCGAGGTTAGAACGCATGCATGAGATGATTCACTGTCAGTGGATTACTTTTCTTGTCCGCCTGCTTCGATTGGTTTAATGTCACCGATTGAAACAAGAACCGGCCAGAGAGGAATTGTTTCCCCGCATGGGCGAACTAATACTTTTTGTTGTAGGTATTAATTCATATATATTCGTTCTGCGAGTGGTAGTTGTGCCACGTTTTCTTTTCTTTTCTTTTCCCTTTTTCGTTTTTGTTTTCTTGCTTCCCTTGTTTATTGTGAATAGCTAGAAAGCAGCTATTCTTCATTAAAGTTTGTTTGTATTTTGATTAGATTGACGTTTGATGAGGAGATCGAGTTACACTAATGCTTGCCAGGGACCACAGGAATACTATCGGCCTGGTCATTGGAGTACAAGTTATCAGACTAGCCCTAATAGTGCCGTAAAAGATCTTTTTATACCTGCAAGCCCTGAGTCCTGACATGTCTGGAGCTTATTTGAATGTGTGAAGTGTGAAATACGGCACAAATACGATAAGAAATGTACGTGTCTTTGTGTATATACCATTAACCTTAATTGTTTAAAAGGGTTTTAATGGTTTGTTGAAAGGTTGTCGACTTTGGTGGAGGCACGTATTCAGCCCTCTGCTGTATTTAGATATGCCGCAGGCTTTGAGACTTAATTTGTGGGCAATTAGAGGCCCTGGGGGTGGTGAGACAGATTGATTTCCCCCTTTTTGGTCCCTTTTTTCTTTTTTTTTTCTTTTTGAGCACTACTGTATGAGGGGAGACAATAAGCTAGTTGAAATTGTTGTTAACAAGATGTTTCATCTGTTTGTTTTTAGAAATCTGTAATGTTCATCCTTTCCTGATGAAGACTTACATATTGTTCCAAGTCGAAACTATTTGCCAACGGGAATGCCCCAATTCTAAAGAAGATCCACACTTTTGGTCACCAATAGTCGAGATATTTTTCGGGAATGAACTATTTCTAACTGTTTACGGGAAATGAAGTATATTTCCTTGTTTTTGAATACTCTTGAATAATTGAATGTTTTATGAAATTACTTAGATTGAGTGAATGTTTGGATGTGTGACATATAGGATGTTTTTTATACATGTTTTTTATAAATGTCAAATGATTAAAGTGTTTAATGAATTTTTTACATTTTCAAGTCAAAATAAAATAATTGACTTGATTTCACTAGCTTCTTGCCTTCCTTCTGCTTGTTAGTGTTCTTCTCCTGGCATCACCCTATGCTTCACTGTATGTTGCTACCTCAAGATGCCAGTGATTGTTGAGGTTCCCACCTTGGGTTTTGTATACTGGTTCTGAAGGACAACACAGTGGCCATGCACTACATCAACAAAAAGGGGGGGGGGCAGGGTCAATTCCTCTGGGCAGGGAGGCGATGCAGCTCTGGTTCTGGGCATCCAGCAGGGACTTTCGATCTCGGCAGTTCATCTGGCCGGAGACGAAAACGAGACGGCGGACGCTCTGAGCAGGCAGACCGCGATCTCTTACGAGTGGGATTTGGCTCAGGAGATTCTCCTGGAGATCTTCGACCTCTGGGGGACCCCTCAAGTGGATCTCTTCGCCTCCAGTGTCAACCGGAAGTGCGAAAGGTTCTGCTCGCGGGAATTTCCTCCAAGAGGAGCTTTAGGAGACACGTTCTTGGTGGAATAGTCCTTCCCACTGCTGTACATGTTTCCTCCAGTCCCCGTCATCCCGCAAGTGCTGCGGAGGTTACGGAGGTTTGGTTCCCGGATGATCATCATTGCTCCGGTATGGGCACGGATGACGTGGTACCCGGACCTTCTCGACTTGTCCATCTGCCCTCCACGTCGTCTTCCCTACCGAAACGATCTGCTTTCACAGGAGGGGGGGGTCAGGTTCTCCATCCAGAGGTCAGATCCCTCAACCTTCACACTTGGCTTCTGAAAGGTTGAGGTATAAGGATTGGGACCTCCCTGAAGACGTGATGGAGGTTTTGCTTTCCGCCAGACGGCCGGCAACAAAGTCCCTGTACTGTTGCCGTTGGAGAAAGTTCTGTGACTGGTGCAGGGTTAAGAATGTGGATCCTTTTTCATGTGACATTCCTGTGGTTCTGTCTTTTTTGCTTTCTTTAGCCCACAAGGGCTTGCAAGTGGGTACCATTAAAGGTAAGCCCTCAGCGAAAGGGCGAGTCGTCTCTGTTGTGCTGCTGGATTTGCTGGTTTTACACCGTGGACTTTACTAACGCGAATTCTACGCGAGTCGGAGACTACGAGGTGCGTGTGCCTTTAAGGGAGAGTCAGCTGACTCCTGCAGCCGCCCTTATCTAGGCCGCCTCAACGCCCTTGCGGCGTAAGCCCTCAGCGAAAGGGCGAGTCGTCTCTGTTGTGCTGTTGTGCGTGGAGTGCGGCCAGGACAGGGGCCATTGACAGCAGGAAATCGAGTTGGCCCAGACCGCTGCCCACAAACCACAACTTTGCGGAAACTGTCAGGATGAGCCGTAGAACTGAACACTCTGGGACAAGTCCGTCCAAACGGCCGAAAACACGAGCCCAACGCAAAAACTGGATGTCGTCAGTAGAGGTCACAGAAGACCTGGTGCAGCTGGTCCATGCACTCACAGATCAGGTAAGCTACCCAGTAACTATATCCCCACCTAACACATAGGGAACGGATGCTGAATGTACAAGTGTCATGTTAGTAAAGGATAATACAAAGGCAAATGTTATCCCGTTGTCGCCTGTTCCGGCCATTATGCACAATCTTAACACATGTTCACATACACTGATGAACGTTGTGAACTTAAATAGTGCTAATACGGAGCAAACAGGAGAAGTTGATTATGACAGATTGCATCCCTTATGCGAGCAAGAGCACAGTCGACCTTGCTGCCACGCTGGGACTGTCATTATTGGAAACACGCAAACAACAGAGGGGATAGATGAAAACAGTGGACATTGTAGCCAACTGATTTTTACGGAAACCTCTACTAACGGCAAGCAAGGCGAAATCGCTATCATTGAACAACGCAAGGTCCCAGCGTTAAAAACTCTAGCTTGGTATGGCTATAAATCATTAACAGAAATGCGCGGCATACAACAGGAAGATCCCGTTAACCAAATACAACGCCAGGAGCCTGGCACGCAATCCATTCACCAGACACATTCAGAGCGTATCAGCATCCCCTTATCTACAGGACCGGCAAAGACTAGATCAGTCTACTACAGCACATTGGAAACCCAAAGTGTTAAAGCACTCACCAAACAAACAATTAATGATGATGTACTAGCTCACTTGGACGAGGAGGTGTTTTTACCGCACCCCAATGTACTGAGTACAGTAGTTTCAAACAAGACAACAAATGTCGACGTCCATATGCCCTTAACTACACCCCGAAAGCAGGATGTGATCGAAAACCGTCGTAACTCACTTGAAGTAGTAAACAAACTTCTGTCTGATCTAACCCGAATTAACAAAACACGTGCTTTGAAGTGCGACACAAATATGTTGCCCACAACTTCATCACAAATTACAGGAAATTCACGTTTGGATAATTCCACACGTGAAGAATGGTCGTCACTCACTACTACTCAAAGAATGGCGCTTACAAAACGAAGTAGAAGAGATGTAAGCAGTATTGAAAGCTTAAGATGTTCCCAAAGAAAAAAATCGAAATGGGAAAGCATTGCGAGGCGCTCATCATCTCCTGCAGAAAGACTAATAAGGAACAGTAACGTAAACATCAACCTGGACACACAAGACTCGATTTCCTCTTCTACATCCACTGATTCTTCAGTGGACGAACCTTATTTAAAGGAACGACCTCAGGCAAAGGGGCATAAAACCAAAATTGTCTCGCACGACAGGCGCGCTCAAGATCATAATAGGGGTTCCCCTGCAATAAATACCAACTGGCTAAGTGACATGCAAGCAACTATTCTATCATCTATGGCCATTTCTCTGGCCCCTTTCACAAAATTATATGAACATCTAAACGAAAATACTAAAGATCTCTCAACACTGGTAGCTATTTTGAACACTAAAATAGTAGCCGTGGAAGCTAACTGCGACCTGATAAAAGCTGCTCAACATGACCTAGCCCTTAAGCAAGATCACATGATGACTGCGATAACGGCCCAATTAAAAAACAATAATATGGACAAAAAACATTTGGCCGAAGTGGCAAGGGAGGCTTTGAGTATCTTTAAACACAAACATATCACAAAAGAAGTCACACAACCACAATGCACAAGCGGTGCGGTTTGCCTCACCGAGAAGGTGGACCCAGAGGTTCCATGTAATTATGACATCCCAAAAACCATGGCGACTGAATCCTTAATAGTATCTGACCATCTAAGTATTGAATACAACGGCAAGGAACTTCAAAAGCCTAGTGAAATTAGCTCGTTTGATGAAGCACTGAGCGCTAGTAAGGCCGTGGATAACCCGGCCCTCGCAAACCCACAGATTGCTTCAACATCAGATGACAAACACGTGGATAACCAACCACCTGACGTGAGGTGTGTAAAGAAGGATATGATAGGGGACTTGACACGAGTCGATCCTATACCACTTGCTGAGTCACTGCCATTGGTCATAGATGTACCTAGCCCCGATCAAGCTTCTTCTAATTCAGACACAACGAAACTCACTGTGTTCGACATCTTTAAGAATTTACAGGGGCAAAGTCGCCCAAACTTGGCAGCTACAGCGGTCACTAAGCAAATGACGAAGAAAACAAAAAATCTATTCTCAAAAAAAATGAAACAGACTACTAACTCAAGAAAGTTCTTGCGCAATCTGAAAACGGTAAACGTCACTGTGAACACAAATGATCGGAGTGAACGACTGCAAGCCTGCTCGCAGAAAAACAAACCTGAGAACAACATAGAGTCAACTGAAGAGCAGGTGGCTGAGCTACTCGAACAGATAAATCTGTCAACTTATGACGATGAAGCATTGTCTCAGGATATCGAACTGTTGGAGTCCGTAAGGTCTAATGCAGAAATGGCAGAAGAAGAGTGTTTCTCAGATGACGGGAAGATCAATCAAGAGGAACTGAAACCCCAAAATAATCAGCGCAGTTGTATAATTATTAAGGAAGCCGATATCAGTGCCGTAACGGCAGTGGCTCACTCACCTACATTCTTAACAATGGAGGAAAAACGAAACGGGTTATCTAAACTCAGCACTGCTAAAAAAAATTACACGAAAATCGCCACGGAAACGGCCCACGAAAAACTACACACTGTCACCAATTCCCCTAAAATGACACCAAGCAGTAACAAGAAGAGATACGTGGGCCCCCGTAAGAATGCCCAGCAAGCTTCAGTGGACAAAACAGAATGGTTCAGCCCTCATAAAGTGATCCTGGAAAGAATTGAAAATGTAGACAACTTGATTTTAAACCGGCACAATGTGCTGTACTTGTTCCAACTAATTCCTAGCTTAAGAACGATTCAGTCTGAGGACTTAAAAATCGTGGAATTTTGTAATGAAAAAAGGAACGACAAAGTGATTCTACATACGCAATCAAAAATAATCTCTGAGATCATATTGGAAGCCAGCTCCACTTTACTATCACTGGGGTTTGATACTTACAGGACTTGCGAGCAAGGCGACGAGGAAATGCAACAGACTGTTCAAAGGTCTGCGCACAACAAGTCTATCTTTGAAAGAACCAATGTTAAAGGTAACAGCAAAGACGCACAAACAATCACCTCTGAGACTTACAACAAGGAAGAAGTACGTCTGAAACAAAATCGACAAATACAAATAACAATTGACGGGTCATCTATTGTTAAGGGTAATTTAGAGGTAAACCAAAAAAAGATTGACGAGAGGAATGAATGGGATTGGATGGCGGCTGCATTAAATGACAATTCAAACGTATAATGCCAGGCGTGTGATAAAAAAGAGTCAATTAAACTAGGATCTTGGAACACAAGAGGTTTTAGTCACCTCTTTCATACACCCTGGACACATGACCTGGATTTGATTTGTCTGCAGGAAACGTGGCTATCCGACACCCCCATTATGCAGGATTTTGAAACTGTAATCAATCCCGCAATAAAACAAGACAAAGGAAGACCAATGGCTGGGTTGTCGATTGCAGTAAGAAAAGCAACGGGCCTGCAAATCGTCTCAACAACTAATGTTTCACCATTCATTCAGACAGCCAAGGTCTCATTCCTAAATGATACTAATAAAGAACAAGAAGTTCTGAACATCATCAATATCTACTGGAATCATGTTAGGATAGAAACACATCACTTTATCGATCAAATAACAACTATAATAGACGCCCTCTTTGAAGCTATAGAAACTCCAAATTTGATTATTTGTGGAGACTTTAACATAAACTGCATAAAGCAGGAAGATGAGAAAGAGGAAGAGAAAGTAATAACTAACGGTTGTAAAAAAATAGCGACAAAATGGTCGCAGGAGATGGAAGCGAGAAGCATGTTTATGCTGAATGGAAACACGACAGGTGACATTCCAGCGAATGCTACATGGAATAGACTAAATCAACGATCCGTTTTGGATTACATGTTTGTGTCAGAGGCCCTTCACCTACGAACAACTAGATTTGAAGTTAAACCAATGGCCTACAGTGATCATGATATGGTGGTAATGAATTTAAAGGTATCACGTATGACACTGCCCGACCACTGGTCATGGCCCGTATTAGTTCGATCAAGTAGAATACGGCTCGAACTTGCAGACGCAGAGGTAAATAAAATTGTGTCTAATCTAAACTTGGCATTAAATGAGGTCGAATACTGCCACCTACTGACCGACTTTACAGAACACAAACAAGGTCTGAGGAATAAAAAATGTAAACATACACACAGCTTCGACCTAAAAATGCAACAGCGCAAAAGATTGATGCGTCATGACTTGCGAAACATAGCGACGGGGGATAAAGAGGCAATGGCCTAAAAGAAAAAAGCAATCAAACAAACTTATAAGAACTGGTGTAAGTCTCACAAAGCAACTATGCTTCAAAACGACTCAGAGGCTATGATGACGGCGAATTTTTGGAAAACTATAAATAGCAAATTTGCCCCGCAGGATGCTATGCAAGCAAACTGTATATCAGAAGAAACTTGGACTTCCTTTTACACCAAAATGTTTAGTGCGAATGGGCTCGTGAAAGATGACGTCCACTCAGATTTAGTCATCTGGGACTTAAAGTTTGATCGACACTATATTTTAACTACAATAAAGCGATCAAACCGATCGAGAGCACCTGGCCCTGATGGCCTCACGAACTATACGATCAAGCGTAACACAGAAGCTTGGTCCAATTTTTGCATGACCCTGTTCCAAAGGATAGTCGATAAGCGACTATCTCCAACATCGTGGAAAAGTGCCATAGTGGTCCCAATATTTAAAAAAGGCAATAGAGCCAACCCTGGGGATTACAGACCTATCGCCTTGTTAGATGTAATTGGTAAAATCTACGCGACACAGCTACAGCAGATGCTAGTAAGGTGGGCAGGAGAAAACAACCACATTGATCAAAGGCAAGCCGGGTTTGTGAAGGGCGTGGGGTGTGGCCTAAATTTGTTAATATTGAATCTGTTTAAGATGGAAGCAATAAGACGAAACACAAAAATACACCTGGCTCTCATAGACTTTTCCCACGCCTTCGACAGTATTGATCGAGGAATTCTATGGAAAAAATTAAGAGCTTGGAAGTGTCCGGAAAGTTTGGTCGAAGCAATTAAGGAATTGCATTCTAACACAAACATCAGAATACGTTTGGACCGGCAGGGGACTCTATCAAAGCCTATAGAAACCTTTAAGGGTGTGAAACAAGGATGTCCTCTGGCCGCAGCTATTTTTAATTTGTTTTTGTCCGACGTAGGAGAAGCCTTTAGCGAAATCTCCTCTTTTCCACCAAAGATGAACGGCATGCATGTGAGTTGGCTTGTATATGCGGACGACCTCATACTTTTAGATATGACCTACATCGGTCTCCAACGAAAACTAGATGCCCTGGAAACATACGTACATCAAAACGGACTGGTGATTAACAAACAAAAGTGTGAGATAATAACACTTCAAAACTTAAGATCTGTGAAGAAAAAACAAAGTAAACAAAATTGGTATATAGAAAAGACAAAGCTAAACACTGTCGGTGACACACGATACTTGGGCATGAGAATAAGTTCCAAACTAGATGACGCACCTTGGGCAGAAGTAGCAAAATCAAAATGCAGACAATTAGCATGTCAAGCAGCTATCATTAACAAACAGTTTGGAAAATTTTCGCTAAAACCAACAATCGATTTCTATCGACAAAAAGCTATGCCAGCAATAATATATGGGGCAGAAAACGCCCTAGGATGCTCCCACAAGCTCTGGAACACTCTAGAAAATATTTTTTGGGTAAAAGTTTTACACTTACCCCGTGGCACGCCAACAGTCTGTATAAGATATGAATTGGGGTTAATATCTATCCATGCTAGGGTGTGTTGGAACATTCTAATCCTCCTTAGGAAATGCTCAATAAACACACCTGCGCTGCAGTACGAAATACTAAAAACAAAACAAGATCTCGGTTGCACCACCTTAGTACTATGGAAAAAGTACTGTACTGAGATACTAGACCTGTATGACATTAAGTTATCAATGCTATTGGAAAATCCGATGTTAGCGAAGAAAAAAGTATGGAGCACAGACTGGCATTTAACATGCGAACAAAGACGGAATTGCAGAATGATGGCAGATGTACCAGGAGAGGCCAGAGCGCACGGGAATCTGCAAGCTTACTTGTGGCTATTTCCTAATGCGTCAGCAAGATCTATCTATCTAAGATTTAGACTAAACTTAATGGACACTAAAGAACGCCGCTACGCACACAACTCTACCACAGAGTTATTGTGTCGCTTTTGTAAAACTGGAAATGAGACGTTGAAACACCTTACACTCTTTTGTTCTAATCTACGTACACTGAGAACTCGCACGTTCGGCCCGGTGTTTGCAAAAATGCAGACACGGTGTGCGGATGAGTGGTGGAAAGGGATATTCGAAGGATCAAACCGTCCATTGATGTTTGCTTTAATAACATTTCTCGAGGAACTGAATAAACGTCTAAACACAGACTTGGTTTCAGTGGTCTCGGAACCCTATACTCAATGACACTTCAAGGAGAAATCACACCTATTTTCTGTGTAATGATGATAATTTTGTACCAGTAAATGACTTATCATAGGAGACCGAAGAATTCCACGGAGAGGGTTCAATTCGTGGCCAGCTGTGCTGTGTGTTGAGTGTTACTTCACTAGTCTTTCCTTGTGTTGTGTTGTAGCGATCATCCTCTTTTTAAAGGTTTGTATAAACCGTATAAAAAAAAAAAAATAAAGGTTACCTGGTGGCGCTGTCCATATTTAAGTGCTCGTCTGAGGAGTGTTCTTATTTTAAAATCCCTTTTAATTTCTCAGTTTCTGAAAGGGCTAATGTGTTCCCTCCGTCACCTTTCCAGGTGCCCGGTTGGGTTTTGAACCTTGTTCTCAAGTTTCTAATGGGTGCTCCCTTTAAGCCTTTACATTCTTGTCCTTTGAGACTGTTAACCCTGAAAACGTTTTTTTTAGTTGCGTTCACTTCTGCACGCAGAGTGAGAGAGTTGCAGCCACTTTCAGTTAAGCCACCCTTCACTGTGTTTCATAAGGACAGGGATGTCCTTAGAGTTCGTCCTTCCTTTCTTCCGAAAGTGGTGTCGGAATTTCATTTAAGCCAGAAGGTCATTCTTCCGGCATTTTATCCTCCTTCGCATCCTGGTAAGGACGAGGAGAGGCTCCATAGGTTAGATCCTAGGAGAGCTTTAAGTTTCTACATTTCACGCATGTCCCTGGTCAGAGTGGATGATCAGCTCTTTATAGGTTACGCTGGAAGGCGTTTGGGACAAGTTGTTACTAAACAGACTTTGTGTAGATGGATTATCTTGGCACTTTCTGAATGTTCTCGCTTGGCGGGTAAGGACCCTCCGTTAGGCTTACGGGCCCATTCTATTAGGGGTATGGCTGCCTCTACTGCCCTGCAGAGGGGTGTTCCTATTCGTAACATCTGTGAAGCAGCCTCTTGGGCTTCGGTCCATACTTTTGTACGACAATACTCCCTAGATTCTATCCATGGGCAGGATCTGGCGTTTGGCAAGGCGGTCCTTTACTCTGCAATTTGATTGGGCATTCTAAATTTCTATATTCTAAATTCTTTTTCCCTCCTCCATATGTTGGTACTGCTTTGGGAGTCTGTCATAGATATGGAATACGTCGGAGGACCCAATCCCCTCGAAGAACGAGTTACTCTCTTACCTGGTAACGTTCTTTCGATGTGATGGTCCGACGAAGTATTCCATATCGCTCCCTCCCTGCCTACCCCGCTACAGAATTTCTTATGCGATTACAGCTTACGTTTCCGCAAGGCTTTCTGTGGTCATACTGGCAGAAGATTGGTGCCACACATTCTGGGGGAAAAAATTACAACTGAGGCTTCGGGCGTTGTGCGACCTACTTATAACATCCGGTGACGTCGGCTTGATGGAGGCCCTCGAGTACTGTGTATCGACGTCATCGATGCAGGACGCAGACACTGAAAGATTTTCCAAAGCAGCACAGCTGTGATGATTGGTGACATAGATATGGAATACGTTGTCGGACCATCCCATCGAAAGAACGTTACCAGGTAAGAGAGTAACTTGTTCTTTTCTGTGACGAGCGATGGCTAAAGAATTAAATTCCATTAAGCTGCACTTTTGCCGTGCAAAGCATGAGAAGTGAGCATATATTTGTGAAGAAAAGGTTGCCTCGCATCAACAGTCTGTTTAAGGACTGGCTTGCATGCCTGGAGTACAAGGATTTATTTAGGTCTTAATTTAAAGGAAGAACAGCACTTGTTTCATGGTCTGCTTTTTTAAATAATTTGTTTGTTTACAGATAGCAGCCCTGGGTTCTGTCAGTTATTTGTTTATTTTATTTCCTCTAGTGTCCCCTTCTTCAGAGCAGAGCTTTGGATCAAAGAATTGTAAGTAATTAATGTTGTAATGCATAATACAGTTGACAGTAGCAATAATTATACTAGTGCAAACAGGATGTGTATTATGCAGCATGAAAGCTGACATTTATTCAGCATTATAGTCTCACTCTTTAAATGAGACCTTTTTTGTGTATTTGGTATTTTGATTTAATTATGCATGTACCTGATTGGTTTATTTAAACTGGCAATTGTTATAATCTCAGTGAGGCCTGCTGTTTTTGCTGGAAGCACTAAAAGGTAATAAGCATACGGAATAGAGAGTAACCATCAAGGAGCTATATCATAGTAATGTAACTGATTGATTGTAGGGGCACAATCAATGTTAGTTTCAAAAAGTGCTTGTATCCTTGTTAATGTGTCTCTTACTTGCTGTTTCTGGCAGTAGAAGGCCATACCATGGCTATTATCAAAATAGCCGAGGTTAGATTTTTGAGACCCAAAATGAACGAGAGGACTTTGCTCAAAACAAAGACTCGCTTTTGCCGAAAAAACAGAATAGTAATCCAGACGAACAACTGACATTGGATAAGAGAAGAGAAAATAAAATGATGGTAACTGGAGTGTGGAACTGCATCATGGTATATTCTGCCTCTATTTTACTATCGTGTCCATGCTTCCTTCTTGGAGCGTCTTCAGCGAGTCTAAAACAATGCATTGTGTTCTCTTAGTGATTCCTAGATGTACGTATAGAGTATAGCGCAATATAGAGCAATGTGCTTTCTTAGGATATCCAGCTGTGACACATAGGGCCTCATCACGGCTTTGGCGGTAACCCTTAAATCCGGCGGTAGCGCTATTACCGCCGGATTTAAGGATCCGCCAAATCAGGGCTTTGGCGGATTACGCCCCAGCTCTGAGCTGGGGGGAAATCCGCTGAAAATTCGCGCTCATACCGTCGGCGGTATGAGTGCGAAATTTCCCCATTGAGCCCAATGGGGAATGGGGCATTCCCGAGTGGGCTCAATGGGGAATGTGGAATACCATTACTGCCGAACTCGTGATCCGGTGCTATTCGCGCCGGGGGGTTCGGCGATAGGGCAGATAGCGCCGGCGCTAATAGCTCCGGCATTACTGCCCAAGTCGTGATGAGGCCCATAGTAGAGCACAATATGAAAACAGGGAAATGTGCTTTGTTAGGGATATAGAAATGTGAACACAATCTAAAACAATATAGAAATAATGGAAAGCGATTCCACAAGCAGCAAACAAGCACGCTGGTGAACACTCATTTACCAAGAAATAGGGTCTACCTTTATTTATTGTTAGGCTGGGTCAATCTCATTCCACTGCCTTGTTTCTGCTAAGTCAGTATTGAAGATACCTAGATATGAATTTTTGGTATTGGCAAGCCTAAAATCTACCTAGTCTACCTAATCATCTTCCTAGCACACAACCTTGCAAAAAGAGAGGCCAGTAGTGCTCCTTCAGCACTGGGCTCGGTACAAACGTATGTTTCTAGTGGTGATATGGCTAAACTCATGCAGAGGGCCATTAAACATCATGAATGACCCGCCTTGAAGGCTACAACATGTGATTTGTTTCCCTCTTCATAGCGTATTCAAATCTTTGATAACGATTATTTTAATCCTCAGTTTCTTTATGGTACTGCCTAAAGAACTTTTTTTGCACTCCCGTGTTAGGCAGAAACCTGTGCAGTTCCCTTAGGGACCACTGCAAAAGATTTAAGACTACAGGTGTTTGGCAGTAAATCCACTTGGTAGCAGTCTGTACCACACAGATTCACTTGGTAGCTGTGGCTGAGCAGTCAGACTTCCCTCAAGAAGAGTTAGGCAGTATGCAGAGTGTACACAATAGGTACAGAGACACAGTAGCACAAACAAACACTGACCAGAGCTTTGGTGTAAAAGTATATAATTATTTATTTAAAAACACACTTGTGATTTACACTAGCAAAAACGAGGTAAGTAAATTCCGCACAGTCACTATCATATATATACAACCCTATTCACTTATTAGACAAGTCTTATTGAGAAACGCCACTTATTTTCAGACAGAGGTGAGCGCTTAACATAAAATGACACTCTAATAAGTTGTAAAGAAAGGGAGGGAAAAAGGCAGAGTTAAGGAAGCACACAAGTTTCAATACTTTTACAAAGAACCACAGTAAGGCAGGATAGGCAGAGTTCTACTGGAGAGCAAGTAAGTCAATTGCAAGGCCCACTCTTGGAGAGAGCAAGCAGAAGGGGTCCAGGTTCACACAGTGGGGTTATGCTCAAAGAGTCTTGTAGATAGTTCGCACAAAAAGGATGAAATTAAAGTCCGGAAAAGTTAGCTAGGTTGTCCCAGGCTAGCCCAGGTTAGAAAGTCGAGGCTTTACTGTCACCCGAACGATCTGTCGCAAGGGAAGCCAGGCGGGATACAGTACCTTAAGTGTGAAGGAAGCTCCAGCGGGGGCAGTTGTTCCTGGCAGCAGGTGCAAGTCTGTGTTTCGTCCAGAGAAAGAACAGGTCTCGCCGTGGAGGAAAGATGAAGGTCGTTGCACTGCCAGGGAAGAAACCAGCTGCGGATTTCTCCGGTTAAAAGGTACTACCCTTCTCTTTGCGGTAGTGGTAAACCGTGGTATTCCGGTTGCCGGGGTGCTTGGCATGGGCAAGGCGGCCACGAGATGCTCCAGGAAGGTGAAAAGAAGGCAAAACTGGTCATCCCCACCAGTCAAAGGAAGAAGACTCTCCGGACTGGAGATCTCTGTCGTCGGGAAAAGTGGTGAGACGGTCCAGCAGGGCTCCACCGGTGGTGTCGTCGTTGCAGGTCGGCTCAGCTTCTCCCTCCTCGGATTCTTGGGTCCTGTGGCGACTTCTGAAGTTCCAGTTCCCAAAGACCTGCTTTTATGCAGCACACCTCCATTCACTCAGCCTAGCTGTCAATCAAACATGCTAAGTGGTGAGCCGGCCGGCTCACCACTTGGGCCAATCACACAAGAGTGCGACTTGAGTTACCAAGGTAACTCAGTTCAGGGTGCCTAAACACCCTCCCACACCCACTGTGGTACCCAGACAGAGTGGCACCACTTTTGGAGGCTTCTGTGGAGAAGCCCACCAAAAAGTGGAACAAAGGGCTGGACTTGGGTTGGAGTCACAGAAGAGAACACAAACGCCATTTTAGAATCGAGTTCTGGCAAAAAATACCAACCAGTGAATTAATATTAAATAAATAAACCGGCGGTATGTTCGAGGCTATAAGAATTAAATAATTAAAGTTGGTAGTCTCGAACAATGGGAAAATCCCATAGAGATATATTCGCGGTCGAATATAAAAAGTAGTATCCACTGCCACCAGCCAAAACTTGATCAGGGGGGACGGAGACGTGCCCCCTCAAACAACAGACCCCAGGGCAATCGAATTGCCCCGACCAGTATGTCCACAATATGATGGTTTGCACTGGTTTGTGTTCATAATTTGGGACTAGTAAAGCCAAAGTTGACTTTACATGCCCTGGGAGACAGTAGTCAGTCCCAGGGTATGGAGTCTGTTGGGGGCTCGCTACGACACCCCTGGGTTAGGGCACAAAGGGTGCTGTGTAACCCACATCAAAAACACGAGACCCTATGGAGTAAAAGACCCCATAGCCCATAAAACACATTGAAAGATAAAGGAACACCTCAAATCATGTCTAAGAGTGGGAGTAAAAGAATCTCACTCTTAGCAGGAGAGAAAAAAATAAACCTCAAAAATCCAGCAAAGCTGCTGGGGGACTCACTAGGTTTGGGAAATTAGCCTTACAGAGAATTTTCCCCAACACTCTGTCAAGGAAGCATGCACATATTCCACAATTCTCTCCAGAAGACTCCTTCCCTTCTACTTGGGCACATTTGATAATTATTTTTTCTGACTAACTTGCATTGCCTGGGACTTTGTTGCTTAATATATCCCATCAAAACCTGGACAGAATTGCAGTTCTCCTCATGTAGGCGCATGCTCGGATTACATTTAAACTAGTGAAAGCTATTTTAAAGATGTACAGATATCCCATTTAACATCCTGAACATCTGGCCTCAAAACCTTTAAATGCTCCATGCAAGTGGATTGGCAAGCCCCTGTGTAAATGGGTTTGTCAAGGGGAAACCCAGACCAAGCCTCATCCATTTCTGAAGACTGCTGAAGAGATGGGTTGCTGCAGAGGATCCTGGTGTTACTATACTGACTGGGCTTCAGCTCCCTTGTTTCTTGTGTTGTCCCTGTTCTCTATGCTGGTGATAACCCTTGCTGCGCCCTTCCTATGATTCTTCCAGCCTTCCTGACTGTGCTTGCAGGACGGCCCCCCCACCCCCGCCCCACCGCCGCCCCTTGCCAGCAGCTGTAAAGAAGTGCCTGAATTTGGGAGCCATCCATGCTGTGCTGACCTGGAATCTAGAGGATGGCTGCTTCTCCAGCATGG
The DNA here is from genome assembly GCF_040938575.1 of Ambystoma mexicanum. Lineage (NCBI taxonomy): Eukaryota > Metazoa > Chordata > Amphibia > Caudata > Ambystomatidae > Ambystoma > Ambystoma mexicanum. Next base: position 185,887,622 of record NC_090926.1, read on the forward strand.
GGTCTGGCATGGATTCACATGCTCATGAATATTCCCCGTCGTCTGAACTGTTTTTCTACAAATAAACAATCGCTGGTCTCTGGGTCATACTGCCCCCAGCCAATGACTGCCCTCTACCTAAGCCCCTCCTCTGGCAGCCATCTTCAGATTTTTACCGTACTTTCAAGTGTTGGGAGTCCTCGTGCTGTAGATCTCGAGCCTTTACTGCATATTGCGTTTTTTTGAAGCGTTTACTCTTATTTTTTCGGTCAATTCGAGCCTCAAGCTCCATCGATTCTACTTCCGATCAACGGGGACGATTTCGGAATTTTCTCTGCCCCTAAAGGGCAGATTTTCACCGAATTGCACTTCTTGGAGGATTCCGGAAGACCTTTGAGGCCTACCCCGCGTCGGAGATGGCCCAAGACAAGGGAGATTCGACACCTACTGGATCCAAACTGTTCAGGAACTGCCCAGGTTGTGGATTACGGAACGTCTTCAAGGAAGATGAGCACTCCCGGTGGCTTTACTGCCTTCACGGCGACAAGTCGCACGTGGAGGAGGACTGTGCGTTGTGTAAGAACATGTCCGCCTGGACAATGAAGGACTGTCTTACTCAGCTCACCAACTGGCTGGAGGGGAAGAGCCCATCAGCAGGTGGGAAGTCCGAGCGGTCGTCTTAGTCCTTTGAGTGCGCTCCAGCGACGGGGGCCCAACAAAAGGCTCCGTTGGTTCGGGCTCCTCGGCTGCCAGCCAGGGCGCAATGTCACCGGACGCCATCAACCACGAGCCAACGCTCTGGCTGGGGGAAAAGGAAGTCGGAGAACCCGGGTAAGCTTCGGGAGAAGCCCCAGAAGATCCCGAAGGAGAAAGCCAAGGGGGGGGGCGAGGAGGGGACCTCCCCCCCCCTAAGGTGAAGGCCTGAGACGCGCCCAAGGTAGTGAAGGCCCTGATTCACCTGGCAAATGCCTCGATTGAGGGAGTCGTGGCAGCCCTGGCGAAGCCTGCGGAGGCTACCCCAGTGGTGACGACTTCCAGGCCTAGAGTTTCCCTGCCAACCAGGAGGGAAACATCTTTCCAGCCTATCGAGAAGACCCCTGTGAAACCCCGGGACGAGAAAGAGAGGGGGGCACGGTAGCCCTAACATACACAGATATCACCTCCGAGGATGAGCTGGCTGGCGTCAAAGTTATCCTGGACAAGAAGTTCGAGGAGGTCCGGACCCACAGGAAGGATCCAGACGAGGAAGACTAAGAGAGCGACGGTGGAGCCGACGAGGAGCCGCGGGCGGTGGAGGAAATGGAGGATCCCACTCCCCAGCCGTCGCTCCCGTCGCAACCGATACCTACTCTACAGGCCAATTCAGGAGCAATCTTGATGGCTTTGCAGACCCTGTGTACGGAGATACGGACAAGGTTGCCCTTACCCCCAGCCTTCACCTCCATCCCTTCCACCGAGATGGTGGTGACGACGGGACGGATCTCACATGACCCCCTGCACGGGCCTCCCCCCCGACAAAATTGCTTCCTTCCACGCCATGATCGCCAGAGCATCGGAGCTCTTCCAGCTATAACCCGAAGAGCAGAAGAAGGAAGGTTTCCTCTACCAACGACGGGAGGCCAAGAGGAAGACCGTCCTCTCAGTCCCGTTGCTGGACGACATCTGGGACTAAGCACTGTCCCTACTGAAGAACCCGTCCAGGGCCCCTGCAAGGAGGGGACCGGTACGTGTAGAAGTACCGGGTCCCAGACTCCGCTACTATGTGTCTCGGAGCACAACCGTCCGCGGATTTGGTCGTCTCAACGGCGGCAAAGAAGAAATCGGCAGGGGCAATGGAATCAACTTCCACTTCCCCACCGGACGGTGAGGGGAAGAAGCTGGATGCCATGGGACGACGGGTCATCTCGTCGGCAGCGACGACCATCAAGGGGGCCAACGCTCTCGCGATGGTGGCACGCTACGACATGGAGTTGCGGTTCAAGATCGTTCCCCTCCTGGCCTTCATCCAAGACGACAAGAGGGCGGAAACCCTTGAAATCCTGCAGGAAGGTGAGGAAGGCCACCGATTTCCATCAGGACGTGCAGACCAGGGTACTCGACATGCCCTTCGACGGAAACAACGTATTCGGTAAAGCGGTGAACGAGTCACTACAGTCCATCAAAGCTGACACCGAGACGGCCCGTGCCCTAGGCACTCTTCATCAATGACGGCCATCCTTTCGAACCTTCGCAGGCAAGTCGCATGGTGCCTCCAAAGGATTCGGCGGCAGTTCATCGTCATACCGCCAAGCTGCTCGTTCCTTGTCGCAGGAAGCCTACAGAGGCCGCAGCAAGACCAGTGGATACCGTCACGAAGGAGCCCAGGGTGGCAAGGCCTCAGCTAAACAGGATTGAACCGGCCGGGACATCGGGCCCCCACCTAAGCACCCCGGTGGGAAGCCGGCTGCCGAACTTCGTCGGCGTGTGGGAGTCCATCTCCACCGACCGTTGGGTGCTGGATGCCCTGGCCCACAGGCACACTCTGGAGTTTCAAAGAAAGTGCCCCCATTCCCTCCTGTGGCCAGGAAAGAAAACCACGTTCCACAGCTGCTTCTGGAGGTACGAGCCATGCTGAGAAAAGGCGCGATAGAACTCGTCCCAAAGAGGCTCTGGGGCTCCGGAGTATACTTGCGGTACTTCCTCGTCCGAAAGAAGACCGGCGGCTGGCTATCCATCCTGGACTTCGGTGTCTCAACAAATACATAAAGGCCCAAAATTTCCGGATGGTTACCCTTCAGCACGTGCTGGGGCAGCTGGAGGAAGGCAACTTCCTATCATCGCTGGACTTGGAGGATGCTTACTTTCATATCCCCATACACAAAGGACATCGAAAGTTCCTACGTTTCGTGGTCCCGGGGGCAGCAGTACTTCCTCGACTAGAGTCTCCATGTTTCTCTGGTCCGCCGTTTTTGATAGGCCCACAATCCTAATGTTGTTCCTCTTTGAGCTCTTTCAGGGCCCTGTTTACCCGGTCATTTCTCTCGAGACCGAGGCCGCTTCGTCCTCCACTCGCGACAGTCGCTCAGCTAGCATCTCCCCGTGTCTATGCAGACAAACAAATACCCTCCAATGCCAAGAAAGGATTCTTTTCAAATCCCTTTCCTCAATTTGAGGAGGATGATCCATCTTCAGATGAATCTCGTCCATTTGGATTGCAGTATGTGACACATAATGTTCCAGAGGCCTTAATTAAGGAGGACTAAAGAATAAAGGACCTACATGACACCCTGCAATCTGCCAAGCTGATGGATCTTGCAGACAGCTGATGTCTAGAGTGATAGAATATCTGGGATGGAGTAGACCTGCACTACTTTTTGAGCAGGATGACTTGACTGATATTTTGGACAAGGGACCCCAGGAGGACCCTGCTCTGGCATTGCATGTAGCTCTGCAATAGAGGGTTAGTGGCAACTGGGAGACGCTGAGTTACTTCAGCTGTGAACAAAAAAACAACCACTAACTACCGTCTGTCAAGTAGTAACATGCACTATCTAATAATACAGCCAGCTCCTGAAAGCTTGGTAGTTCAGGTTGCCACTTCTACAGCCAGACAAAAGGCATACCCAACTACCCCTTCCTCCTCCTCCCCCCCCCCCCAGGGAGTATGGCCCTTAAATCAGCAAATGCTACGTGCGCACTGGCCAAGTTCACTTTCACATTATGGGATAGTATAGCGATGGTGGCTGAACATATCCCCGAAGGGCAAGAATGAGACAGCCTTTTAAACATGGTCAAGGACGGAAATGATGCTATGTGTGAATCACTCCAGACTGTTCTCGACTCTGCGGACAGTGTCAGCAGAGCAATGGCGCTAGCTCTGTAACGCACAGATTTGCCTGGTTGAGAAAGTCTGGATTTGCTCCAGATGTACAGTCTAGACTTCTTAACATGCCCTTTGACAGCACTCATTTATTTGGCAGCAAGGCTGACGAGCCTTGAGAAGCTGTAGACCTCCAAAGCTGCAGCCAAATACCTTGGCACTGCAATCAGACAGCCACCTACTCGTCCCACTGGTACTGCTTGGAGGGGATTGTACTTTTGCTATTACTCCTCAGTTTGAAGAAGGAGAGGACTGTTGAATCAAGAGGTCAGAAAATATTTCCCTGTGATGGACGGGGAAGAGGTGCTAAGACCACCCAGGCAGGGGCTGCGTTTCCCCTCAGCTGCTGCATGAGCGACCTCAAAATTTATCTGAGGCCTTACTCAACAAGACCCTGGTGGGATGCAGACTCTCACAGCATCTGAAAGAATGGCGGCGTATTACTTCAGGTGCATGGGCACTGAAAACAGTTGCCCAGGGTTACTGTCTTCCTTTTCTAAAAAGGCCTCGATCATCCACCGGGGAACAGCTCTTTCGGAGTTCCAGATCCGCTCCTTATTCAGGAAATGTTGACCCTGCTAGAGCAAGGGGCTATAGAACCGGTACCTCTAGTGGAGAAGAACAAGGGTTGGTACTCCCCTTAGTTTGTAATACACAAGAAGGACTGAGGATTGAGACCCATCTTGGACTTGAACAAGTTCCTCAGGAAGGACAGGTTCAAGATGGTGGCCCTTTCTCAGATCCTTCAGGCCCTACGGCATCGGGACTGGATGATATCATTGGACCTTCAGGATGCTCACTTTCATGTGCCAATCCATCACAAGCACAGAAAGTACCTGAGGGTCGCCGTTGGCGGTTCTCATTATCAGTTTCGAGTTCTGCCATGTGGGAACACCTCCGCCCGAGGATTTTCACCAAGTTGATGGTGCTGGTGCCATCAAGTCTCAGGAGAGGGGCCTAGACGATTGGCTGATCAAGGCACGTTCCCCCGAACAGGCCCTGGAACATCTCAGCTCAACCTGTCGCTCCCTTCACAGTCTGGGTTTCTCCCTCAACTTCTAGAAGCACCCACATGATACCATCTGAAATGCTCCAATTCATCAGGGCTGTCCTGGACGCTTCCTTGGGAAAAGACTTGCCACCCGAGGTGAGGGCTCGAGACATTCTGCAGATGGTCAACCAATTCCAAAATACCCGGAGTCTTCCGGCCTTCGATTTTCTGAGGATGCTCAGCTTTATGGCAACCTGCATTTTCCTGGTGCCAGAAGCTCGCCCAAGAATGAGATCCTTCCAATAGGCTCTCAGGACTCAATGGTCACAATGATCAGGCAAAATGTCAGACCTCCTTCAGGTTCCAAGCGAGTAGCACAAGATCTGCTGTGGTGGACCTACCAAGAAAACATTCTGAAAGGAGAACCTTTTTTGGCAGCAATGGCCGGAGGTAATTGTAGTGACTGACGCCTCACTCACGGTATGGGGAGCCCACACCAACGATCTCACAATCGGCGGCCGTTGGTCTCTGTCAGAGTCCAAACTACACATCAATCTTTTCAAGCTGAGGACGATCAAACTTGCGCTGAAGGCCTTTCTGTCATTTGTATGGAGAAAAAGAATTCCTGATAATCGTGGACAATGCAGTGGCCATGTACTACCTCAGCAGGAGAGGAGGCGTAGGATCACTACCACTGTGCAGAGAACCAATGCAGCTCTGGTACTGGGTAATTCAAGAAGGAATCTCTCTATCGGCAGTTCACCTAGCCGTAGAGGAGAACACGGCGGCGGATGCTCTGAGCAGGCAGAGAACAGTCTCCCACGAGTGGGAACTTACTCACGAAGTCCTTCAAGAGATCTTCACCCTTTAGGGAAACCCTCAAGTAGATCTGTTCGCGACCAGTGCAAACTGTACTGCTACAGGAAATTTCCCCCAAGAGGAGCTCTAGGGAACGCATTCGTAGTGGACCGGGAGTTTCAACTCCTGTACCAGTTTCCTCCAGTCCCTGTCATTCCTCAAATAATCTGGAGGTTGAGAAAGTACGAGAAACCCATGATCCTAATTGCTCCGGATTGGGCCACGAGGACTTGGTACCCGGACATTCTGGACATGTCCATCTGCCCTCCAATGCGTCTTCCACAAAGAGAGGACCTTCTCTCACGAGAGGAGGGTCAGGTTCTCCATCCAGAGGTCAACCTACACGCATGGTTTCTGAGAGGTTGAGGTACAAGGATTGGGACCTCCCAGACGACGTAATGTAGATTTTGCTTTCAGTCAGAAGGCCAGCAACGAAGTCCTTGTACTGCTGCAGTCGGAACAAGTTCTGAAGCTGGTGCAGGAATAAGGATGTGGACCCTTTTACATACAATACACCTATGGTGTTATCGTTCTTCTTACACCTGGCTAATCTGGGGCTCCAGGTGGGTACAATTAAAGGGTATCTGGCAGCGCTATCTATTTTTAAGCACTGCTCTGAAGAGGTATCTTTCTTCAAGATTCCACGGGTTATACAATTCTTGAAAGGATTGAAAAATGTCTTTCCTCCAGTCCCCTTTCAATTCCAGGTTTGGGATCTCCACCTAGTTTTAAAATTCCTAATGTGTGCTCCATTTGAGTATATCCACTCCTGTCCTTTCAGATTGTTGACTTTAAAGACAATTCTTTTAGTGGCACTTACATCAGCCCGTAGGATGAGTAAACTTCAAGCCTTGTCCTGCAAGCCTCCTTACACAGTATTCTTTAAGGAGTGGTCCTTAAGGTTAAACCTACTTTTCTACTAAAAACTGTGTCTGAGTGGAGGGGGCGCTGTTGTGCACCAATGAAGATGGCCGTCTAACGTGAGCTCACCACAAACTGCAAAATCCTTACAGTTCAATCTTGCGTAGTAAACGGCCCACCGACAGTCCAAAGAACTGTGAACGAGTCAGAAACATAGCAGGCACTTGTGGTGAAAACCCCGGGTAAAACCGAGACTCCTGTCACCCACGATGAGGTTTGGTCGGCTGGGACGACTGGAAGACCAGCAGAGCGGACTGTGCACCAAATTCGTCCTTTCCCCGGTGAAGACGGCGTCCTATCGGAGAGCAATGGAACATACAGCAAACACATCCTGATGCAAGAAAACTAAAGGGACAACCCAACACGCCAGCCCTGAGCACGAAACGTGAGCCGCGGTGGACAAAAGCGCACAACAACCGACTGTGAACCAAGCACCACCAGCCACTGAAGGTACGTGCCAGCATTGACACGACAAAGGGCCCCTGAGCACTGGTAGATCCCTCAGATCGGTGGCACACCCCCAAAGCCTGATCAAGGGTGCCAGAGTGCAACTATATCACCCGTTCATACGTGCAATCTGCACCGGAACCCACCCCCGCAGTGTGAATACGCGAGCGGGCTCCTCATAACATGCACAGCTCTTTTGAAATAGTGTTTGCCCGCCAGCTCGCTCGTGTGAAAACTCGGGCCGCCTAGGTGATCATAATAGTCTGCAGCCACACGCTCTCATTTGGGTGCAAGGGGGGCAGCGATAGAACGGCGGAGGACACGGTAGCGGTCAGCGTAAATGCGCCTTGACAATAAGCTCAGACATTAAAACCCTGTCGCAACGTGTGTCAGAAACACGTTTAAATAATGGAGAGGACCTATGCAGCACAGAGACCCTGATACAACGTGGATAAGCAAGGGGATAGATCTCACAATTGGGGGGGCCCTCCCACTCAGATCTGGAACAGGGGGCACAACAACGCACTGGCACACAGAAAGCCTGAGAAACATAATAGTGGACATTATAAACTGGGATACAACTCGACATAACAGCGGGCGCAGATCCGCGCTCCAAAGGCAAAATAATAAACTGCACCTACGTGAGAACATCCAGTACACCAAGTCAGAGCTACCTCCGTTCGGAAGAAGGGGACTGGGTCCCACAATACTGCTGCCATCAACAAGGAAACACCATTACACCGCCGCATCACCCCACCCAACAAACCCGGATAAAACATTAGGGAAATCAGCAATAAGCAAGGAAGTACTTTCCTAAAATACGCATGACAACTCTGCTACCCAAAGGGCACATGACAATAGGCGCGAAGGGCAACAAGAAGGGCCCTATGGACGCCTATACAAGTTTGACCAACATGGCGGACCCCAAGGGGCCCCTACCTCCTGCCCCGGCGCCGATCCAAGCTTGCACTGAAAGAAATATGGACCCATACATGGCGGCGATGCAGGCGGGCTCTCAACAGTGAATAACAAACTAAACGGTATTGTCGGTAACATCGCCACCATTAGGGTAGACATGCCAAAAGTGAATACCAGAGTCACGGAAGCAGAGGACAGGGTGAGCACGCTGGAAGATAGAACAGCCACACTCGGAAAATACATAGAGTTGATCACAATAAATCGAAAGGCTGTGCGGGACAAATGCGAGGACTTAGAATCTAGATCACGCCGCAATAATATCGGGGTGATCGGTATGCCACAGAGGACCATAAATGTCCCTATGGAGGCGTTCCTGGAAGATGCTCTCCGCTCAATGTTCCCTGAAGCCCAATTCTCACAATTCCTTGTGGAGAGGGCCCACAGATCAATGGCCCCACCGCCCAAACCAGGTGCCCCCCCACTCACCATCATCGCTCGCTTATTTCATTGCTGCGAACGGGACCTGATCCTTGACTTGTCCCGTGAAAAGGGCTCCATGTCATACCACTCCACCCGGATCCACATCTACCCCGACTTATCGAACGGAGTGCAGGTAGCTCGACGCACATACAACTACGTTAAGAAGACGCTTAGGGACAGGAAGATGCCCTATGCCATGGTCTTCCCAGCTAAACTCTGTCTGCAACATGCGGGCAGAGGCTGCTTCTTCCAAACACCGAAAGAAGCCATGACTTAAATATAACAGCACATTCCCGCTACGCGGAACAATGACTGACAGGTGAAAGAACTTGGTTCATTTACTGCAGTCCTTCTATTTGAATAGCCCTCGACCCAAGCATAGTGCGTGGGCCAACCACTCCACCTAAGCCATAGGTTGTGGCACCCGCGGGCCATGGGTAGGTTTTGATGACGTCGACACCGAGACAGAGGCCTCGACGCTCGGCGCCCTTTGCTGGAAAAAAATTCCGAAGCATCTAAAGCTGGATATGGAGATATCATAAGATGAGGAATACGTGGCAGGAACATCCAGTCTAAAGAACGTTACCACTGGTAAGTAATTTGTTCCTTGTTAAGTTAGGTTCTGTTTATATGCAAAGTGGTAGGGAAGTAGTAGGGTTAGGAGAAGTTTTTCTGGACGGCAGACTTGGATTATTCTTTACTACAACATCCTGATTAGCACCCTTTGACTCCTTGTTTGTTTAAGAATAGGGCCTAGAAATATAGGCATATTATGTTTGTGTTCAAATAAAAGAATTACTCAAACCCAAATGCCACCTTGTCTGGTCTCCTGATTCTGACTTACCACATTACCTACACTTTATGCTGGTACAGTAAAAGCAGTCCAGTAAAGTAAAGCAATGAAACTGTAGCAAGTAAAATGAAAAGAACAATAAATAAATTGTATACCCTGGTTTAAAAATATAAAATGGACATCTTAATTTAGCAGTCCTTCCCTATCGTGGAAGTAAGGCAGCAGTTCCTATCTCCTGTTCTGTGGCAGCCCCAACAGACTTGCACCTAGACAGGCAGGATTCGTGACAGTGGTATAGAATTTTCTTCAGGAAGGTCCTTCTTCATCTAGGGGAGATGAACTTGGGTCGCAAGTCAATGACCTATATAGTCCCAAGCTCCAGTTTAGGACGGGGACTGGTGAAGCAGAGTGGCCATATCTTTGGATGGGAATTTCAAGGGTCCTCCTGTGACATTTCCAACGTAATTCTGCTGCATGTTTAGTTTAGTTATTTGTAACTCCACCAAACCTTGGGGTAACTGGGTGCCAGAACTTAAGAGAATGTTACAGACATACAAGGTTTACAACAAGCAAAACAAAAAGTGCTGGTCGACCAGAGAGTTTGAGGTGCATGGGACCCGACTAGTTGATGTCATCTGTCGAAGGATCAAAGCATTAACGAGCGTCTTCAATGCTCGCAGCAAAAGTAGCAGGACTTCATCATGAGCTGACTTTGGCAATGCTGGTTGTCTTTGCTTGTGGTCTTCCGGGTCTTCGGTGCTGGCTCATCTTCTTGAGAATCTTGGCTCCAGTAGAGGACCTGAGAAACAATGGCAAATGTCCTCTTATTCCAAATTAGGGTAGGGGGCTGCCGTAGCCCACCAATGGCAAGGATCTGCACCATTCAACCAGGTATATACTGTTCAATCATGATCAGCCACAAACCCCACATCTGTCCATCAACACACACACTTCCTGCCAAGGATGTGCATTGTGATCAGACAGTCGTAAATCCTGCCAAGACCAGTTCTTCCACAAAAAGGCACTATGTTGTGGATCCACGCTGGGCTCCTGGGAGTACATTACCATATATGGAGTTTCCTAACATAAGAGGGCAGGAAGATGGCCAGAAAGCAAGATGGCCAAAGGATAGGAATGGTACTCGAAATGGAATTATGCAGTAACAGAAGTTGGTGAGCTACTGAAAAAAGTAAAAGGCGGTTCACTGCCATCAGCCTGTTCTAGGCACATCAAAAGGCAAAAAGGATGTTGCAGAAAACCAAGGAAAAGGGATACAAAGCCTTGAGCAGCACTTCACTGTATATTGTTGTGTTTTTGATTGAAAAACATACAGGAAATAATGAAAGGAGACACTGTCTCCCTGCACTGGTACATCATGGGCTGCCCAGTAGCTGAAGAACAATTGATTTCAGCAAGGTAAGCAAAGCTAAAAGCGCTGTACTTTCCTCTAAAGTCCAGTTAGTGTTTAAGACATACCAAATAGCTGTGGATTCCATTGATGTCAATGGAAGTACAATTGAAAACCTCATTTTCTTTCTTTTTTTTTTAAAACTTTATTTACAAAACCGTAAAATCACATAAAACTGAATGCACTCCATAAACCATTCAAATTCCCAAAATAATTAAAACATTTTACAAAACTATGTACATTGCAAGATATAACCACAGATGGCCCCCAACCAAATTCTCAACATCTCCCAATTACCACCCCACAGCCCCTATTTACACAAGTACAACACCAAGTCTAGTATAGCTGAAGAAATGTACCCCAGATTTTCTCAAATAAACCCATTTTCCCTTCTCTTCTGTAAAGTGTCCTCTCCATAGCCGCCAAGTCTTGCATTTCGCAAAACAATTTTCTTACCGATTATTGCCCCTCGAACAACCACTTCTTCTGATTCTGAGTAAGATCCTCCAGAGACTCGTCATCCCCCAATATCACCATTTTGAAGTCCAAAGCAGGTAAACCCTCAATCACCTCATCACACACCCGACCAACCTCAGCCCAGAACAACCTCACCAACCTGCAGTCCCACAGCATGTGCTCCAACGTACCTGTCACATGAATACACCTCCAACAATCCGAGTTCTCCGACATCCCCCTACTCCCCTGTCTCTCCGGCGTCCAAAAAACCCGATTTAGAATCTTTATCTGCCTCGACCTCTCCGTAAGCCCCAAAGAACACAACTTAACATTTTCACACATCCGTCGCCACAAGTCTTCAGAAATATCCGAACCAATTCTCCTACCCCACTCCTCTCTTAGCAAGTCATTACCATTGTAATGCGATACAATCTCTGTATATACTCGACTGGGCAGGCCACCTTCCCTCCCAATTGGCTTTCTAGTAAACAAACACAAATCAATTCTCTGGTCAAAGTCCACATTCCCAATTGCCTGTTTAAGCTTCACATAATCAGAGGTCTTAAAGTTCTCTGTCAAAGTGTAGTTGCCACCCAAAGCACTCCATCCAAAAACCAATCCGCCCAAAAAACCACATTACCATTAATCCTAATAGCAGGATTAAACCACAATGACGCACCAGGTTGTTTAAATGCGTCCACACCCATATATTCGCATATACTTGTCCATGAGCTCCAATCAGCGGGTCTTTTCCACACCTTTTTTTTTAAACGGAAACTCCATCTGTCCAGCTCAATCCTCTACCCACTGCATACTGATTTCATATTTTCCGGAATCAAATCTCTAATCACGGGAGTCAACCGTACCCCCAAGTACAGCATCTTATCAGGACACCACCGAAATCCCAGGTCCACCATGAATCTCCTGTCCACAAAATGTGTTAAAGGCATAACCTCCGATTTAGTCCAATTGATCTTGACTCCTGAGCACAGCTGAAAATCGGCCATTATCTCCATAAGCGCCAGTACAGACCTTTCCAGATGATCATCCAGAGCTAGCAGCATGTCATCCGCAAACAGCCAAATCTTTTGTTTCAAACCCCAGCTCGCAAGTCCACCACCTCCTCCGCCGCCCTAATAGTCTCAGCCAACGGTTCTATGGCAATCACAAATAATAGCGGCGACAAAGGACACCCTTGTCTAGTCCCTCTCTCCAGCTCAAACTTCCCAGATTGCATACCATTAGTGTTAACCTCAGCAGTTGGAGCAGCATACAACAGTCTAATCCAAGAAACACATTTCTTGCCGAAACCCATCCTGGACAAAAGAGAAGAGAAAATCCCAATTTATTCTGTCGAAAGCTTTCTCAGCATCCAACGACAGCAGAGCACAATCTCCCTGACGTTCCTCCGATTTGGAAATAATATTCAAGATTTTCCTAATGTTACTAGAGGTCTTCCTACCTTTTACAAAGCCCGATTGGTTAACATGAATCCGTGTCGGGAGCAAATTTTCAATCCGAATCGCCAGTAATTTTGCCAGAATTTTGTTATCAACATTTATAAGACTAATAGGTCTATAACTCGGGGGTAGAGTATCATCCTTTCCTTTCTTCAGAAAGACAGAAATCCATGGCATGCCTAGTAGAATCTGGTAAAACACCATTAACCAACGACTCCAAATACATGTCTCTCAAGAGCCGAAGTTCAGATTGCGGTAGTAATCGATAAAATTAAACTGGAAACCCGTCAGGGGCTTTCCCCACATTTAGTTTTCCAATAGCTCTCTCAATTTCCTCAACTGTAACATCCGCCTCCAGCAACTCTGAATCATGTTCACCAATCTTCGAGAGAACCAATCTATCCAACAAAGCTTCGCCCCTCCCAGTCACTTCAGGTTCATTTTTGTATAGATTCATATAAAATTCTTGAAAAACCTTATTTATCTCACCTGGATGATACGTAATTTTTTCATTCCCATCTCGAATCACCGGTATGGCTCTTTCAGCATCCCTCTTCCTCAACCTATAAGCCAACCATCTATCACACTTTTCACCCTTCTCGTAGTAAGCACATTTAAGAAAAAAGTTACAACGTTCAGTACGCTCATCTATCAATGACTTCAGCTCTCTCCTCGTCTTTTTCTGTTCTGCCAGCACCACCCGGGTCAGCCATAAATCTCTTAGATAACTCACTCAACTTTTCCCCCAGCAATGCCTCCTTGTCATCTGCCTGCCTTCTAAGACCACTAGAAACAGCAAACAAATCCCCTCTCATTGTACACTTCAGAGCCTCCCAAACTATACCCGGACAAACTTCTCCCGTATGATTACACGCCACAAAATAATTTATCTCCCTTCGCAATGTATCCACCACGTCATCTTTGCGCAATAAGGTGACAGTCACCCTCCAGGAATTACGCCTCTTTAGGGCATACCTCAACTGCAGAGTCACATGCGCATGATCAGATAACAATATTCTGCCAATTTCGCTCGTTTTTATAAGATTCTGTCATCTTGCTTGCTGTTAAAAACATGTCCAGAATATACCAAATGCACTCCTGCAAAAAAGCTATATTCTCGAGATGCTCCATCCTCCAACCATCCTTTAGATCATGTTCCAAAAGTAAATCATCCAAAGCCAAGTGTTGCCTGTCAGCTCCCCCCTTAGCCGATATCCCACTCCTGTCCATATTGGAGTTCAATACAATATTAAAGTCGCCACCTAAGATAATGTCCCGTGACCCCATGTCTTGTAAGGCCTGCGCCACTTTTCTAAAGAAAGTTCCGTCATCCACTGACAGCGCGTAAATATTACAGATAGATACCAATTGGCCCTGTACATCTATTAACAGTCACCATCTGCCCTTCTCCATCCGACACCTATTTCAAAACCTTAAAAGGAGTGTTCCTGCTAATCAATATCGCAACCCCCTTGATCTCGAATTGAACGAAGCACCATAAACCTTCCCTACCCAGCCTTTCAATCTCATCTTTTATTAAATGTGTCTCCTGCAAGAAACATATCCGCCTTTAGCCCATCCAAATCATTCTCTTTTTCACAATATTCAGTCCATTTACATTTCATGTCACAAGTCTCAGATCATCACCCATCTTCTCCACACCAATCCTATCCCAACACAAATTGAAATGCCCAACTAGTAAATCAAAATGACCTGGTAAACTATGTACATCCACACCATATAAACCCAACCCACCCCCCGCTGAAACAGAAGCAGAAAGCAAACCAAAAAGCAACGCAACAATTCAAAAAATACATTCTAGAGCCCCAATGTCTCAGCCCACCCCACAATAATATCAAACTCTCAATTCGAATGCTTAAAAATAAGCAATATTGCTCTAAAATCCCCCATCCCCTACCACTGAAGCACACCCCCCTTATAGCCCCTAATTCCATGCAAATTGACTACCGCCACAGACCCCCACAAATTACTCACATTCAATTTAAGTATTCAGAACCACACAACAATTTCCCTTTCCAAACCACTGCAAAAAATGTCCCACCACTAACCCACCGCCCACACATTTTAACTGCTCAATATTTCAAGATAAAGTGAAATAGTGTGAAAAAGCTGCTCCAAGTAAACCACATTCCATAATAACAAGTCCTCATCCCCTCCCGAGTATAAACACACCAGTAACCTCAATGCACCTAACGATCACATCCCTGTTAGGTGCATTGAGGTTACACGCTCCACGTTGTAGACAGGCCATACATCTGTCCCAGACACCCCATTACTTGATCTGTAGGAAACAAGAAACATCAAAAGTAGTAGCCAGACCATCCCCTCATGTCCTCCCAACACATCTGAGGGCCAATGCAGAGCAGCTACAAGTACATATGGCCAAGACATACTCCAACCTAAACCGGGAAATACATTTTAGAATTCATGCTGAGGGTAATGTATTATATCAAGCTCACCACTGGCAATACCATCCCCAGATGGCACACAATAAAGTCTTAATTACCCGCAGAGGTGGACACGAAAAAGGTGCATAAAGCAACTGCTGCATCCATTCCCAAAATTACACAGGACAAAAATAACCCTACATATTAACCTGCAAGTTACATAAAACTTAGAAGTGCATCCAGCATTAAATTTCACAAGCATACACTAATGCAGTACTCTTAAATGTCCTAGTATCAACTTGCCAGGGTGCTTGGCACACCAAACCTGCAATTTCCTCAAATGTGGTTAAATCTACCATCAACCATAACAAATCTCATGCACACACCACTTTCATTTCAACTACTGCTTGAGTGGCTTTCCATAACATTGCAACTCACTGCAGCACTATACTTGAAATTCCCAATTGCCATAATACGGACGTATAATATATACGATACACATTAAATACTTTTCATCAACAACACCACACATTCATATGGTGCATGACTTCATCTTTCACTTTGTATACCAGTCACAGTACCTCCGCTCTGCACCGTTTTGTCCTACGGCGGAAAGCACCTTTAACCTCCGCCCCACGCCATTCTCCGCTGGGGCGAGCATGCTGCATTTGCCATGAAGTGCGATCCGTGGATTCCTGTGTCAGTAGGGCACACAGTACATTCCGCCACCACAACGTGAAAAACCAACACTGCTGAGACGGCGGCCCCTCTTCGTCAGGCATATCACACCATCTGTCGCTTATGCCAAATTCGACTTCACCGTCACTGTTTACTGCTTCCTTCAGAACGACTTTACTAACTACTTCCTGCGCACGCTATACCACGTTACATGGTCCTTTTCTCGAATTGCATTTCCATCCTTTATATTGCGGCCCAGTATTCATGTCGAACATGTTCCACTTGGCCTTCAAATATTCCGGTAAGGTTGAATCCTTGGCATTCCATGCAGTCGCTAACTCCCCTTGCTGGAATCTGACGTCGCCATTGTTACGGCAGCAGCTAAGCACTTCAGAGCTACTGCTTGCCAACTGCCGTTGAATACCTCATAACGAAACGCTAGAGATGGGAGCCACAACCCATCTGTATCACACTTGTAAATCCCAAATTCCTGCTCACATGTTACTCTTTCCAACGAGCTTGTCGCTAGGGCTCCCAAAGTCATACAACCCTTCTATTTGACTCTCCAATATAAGTAGAGCTCCTCATGCATCAGGTAGAGCGAGATCCCCACTCCTTTTCGAACTGCCCTTTCCAGCTAATGGCAGCTTTCCCTCACTTTCCCTTGCAGTCCATAAGGACAGCTCCCTCCTGCATATGTACAATGAGAAATGACGCTCTCAGTTTTACTCAGCAGGGTCCAACTTCTCCTCAATACCCCTGGAACACTGCACTGTTTACAGCTGCCAGTGGTGATCCCTCTGCCCTGGGGTTTCCGTTCCTTCCCCTGCGCCCTGGGTGATGGGACTTACTTTCTTTGGGGGCGGAAAGACCGCCTCGTTGCCAATGTAAAGACGCTGTCTCCAGATTGATCAGGATTACTTCAAGCAAGTTTATTACAGCTTCTTTAGTTACAGTTCCTCACATAAGACATACTAGATAGTTACAAGGACAACAGCTATGACAAACACTGGCTCCCATCACCCAGGCAGGCCAAGCTGTAACTGCCTTCACCTAGAACTCTCACGCCACAACACTCCACCACTCAATCATCAACATTCCACGTGACATCACTAGCTGCACATCATCAGACAGGTAGGTTCTTTCATGTATTTAATATGAATGTGCGGGATACACAGATGAGACCCCCAACCAGCACAGCATC
Source organism: Ambystoma mexicanum (assembly GCF_040938575.1). Lineage (NCBI taxonomy): Eukaryota > Metazoa > Chordata > Amphibia > Caudata > Ambystomatidae > Ambystoma > Ambystoma mexicanum. Next base: position 185,904,482 of record NC_090926.1, read on the forward strand.
ACATCCCCAACTGAACAACTACAAACAAAACAAGCATCAGGGTTCTAAAGCAGCCCTCTGTGACATCAGCCTTCTAATGGCCAATGGCAGCACATCAGAGATGCACTGCAAATCCATAGCAACTGCAGAATATCCCCATAATACTGAAAGCCCATACATAACACACCCCCTCCCTTATTTATAAAAACATTTCACAAAAATAATAATAACATCAAGAATATATACATAACATACCAGCAGACAATAGCATAATGCATACATCCTTATCTTAGCAACTCTCGATAAATTCCAGATTTGACCACTTTCGATCCTAACAGCTCCCTTGAACACTTGGACAACTCTAACCGGATCAGAGTAAAAAAGGTCTCCCTTTTTATTGATTACAGGTTTCTTTATTCTGATCCAGTCGCCCACTTCAACGACTGTTGTCTTCCTCATTGGAGCTTTCTCATTCGTCTTCTTGACCCATTTTTCCTTTCTTTCTTCCATCCTTATCCTCCCCTCCTCCACGACCTTATCTGTTTCTCTCGCTCTACTGAGCCATGCAGGTGACAACATGGTATTCCCCTTTCGTCCTCATCAGTTCAAAAGGACTAACTCCTGTTTCAACATTTGGTGCCATCTGCAAAGCATACAAATGTTCTTTAACTGCAACTCTGCGGTCACCACCACATGCACTTGCTCCCCTAATTCCCTCCATTATACATCGATTCATTCTCTCAACCATACCATTTCCCTGTGGATAATACAATGCGGGTTTCTTATGCATTATTCCACATCTGAACAAATATTCTTGAAACAATTTACCAGTGAACTGTGGACCATTGTCTGTGAGAACACTCCTTGGCAATCCCTCTCTCTCAAGTTTATTACAGCTTCTTACAGTTCCTCACATAAGACATACTGGATAGTTACAAGGACAACAGTTATGACAGCTCCCATCACCCAGGCAGGCCAAGCTGTAACTGCCTTCACCTAGAACTCACGCCACAACACTCCACCACTCAATCATCAACATTCCACGTGACATCACTAGCTGCACATCATCAGAGAGGCTCAACACAACACATCTCCCTCCTTTATCCAAACACACCACACAGAGCATATTACATACAAGCACGACACAACACAGACAAAGAAACATGTCCTGAAGAAACCCAACGACCAAGTGCAGAAGATCCAATCCATATCCATTGGCACATTGTTGAATACATCCCCAATGGCAATGTCAATGTCATCCCCACTCAATCCCCGACATTCCAACCGAATTCCCATTTGTATGCAATATAAATGACAACTTTCCATCTTGGAGTGCAGCACAGAGCAGAGTGGGATTAATGGACACTTCCTTGGGGCAGCGCCAGATCCGCTACTCATGTTATAAAATTGCACCCAAAAAGCTAAATCGCTAAATAGAGTAAGATGCGGGCAATAGCAGTCACTTTTTCGAGTACATTAAAAGCTGCTCCTGTTGTAATGTCAGTACTCCCACTTGCTCGCACTCTGGGACGCGTGGTCAAAGAATATCATTGCTAGATGGCGTGGGAGTGCAGACCTGCCGACTCTCAGTGAATGAGAGCTGGGAGTTGGGTCAGTATCTCACCTGAATATCGGAAAGGGAGAGAAGCTGCCTTTCTCACCGTCCGCAGTGTCGGCTTCGTAGGGCCAGCAGGCGTCGACTGGGAAATATTAAATATGGGCGGCATCAGCCTAGTCTGCCCACCCTCATATATTGCGATTGCATCCAAATAGAGGTTCCAGCCAGCCCAAAGTCGCTTGTCCGGTGCTCGTAATCAGAAAACAAACGCCTCTGCGTAAGACGTGCCGCACGACAAGGAGCTCCACGTAACTACGCACAGCAGGCGGGTCCTTTCTTCTATCACTGTTCCCTCCACAGCCACGAAATAAAGCAGGAAAAATACACGAGCAGAATAGTGTTGATGTGAGTGTATTTTTTAAATTAACCAGACGTTCAACTTTGACAGGTATGCGGCGCCATTTTTAAAACGTTAAAACCACATTATGAATGTCTTAAAAAATACACAAAACCATAAATGAATCCAACAAATGCTGGAATAAGAGAGGTGTGCCAACAGTAATTTCAAACATCTCTGTTATGCAGAGGTTCCAGCCAACTCACAGCTTCTTTCAGGTCTGAAGTAACCCTTTCACCTCCTGGGAGTGCAACAGTCAGTACATTATTTCTGTTAAGGAATGCTTTCACTCCCACAAGCTTAGCCAAATCCTTAGCCTCCTTGAACGATTTCCTAATAATCACAGACTCCTTCGGAAAATCGGGGTAAATAAAAAATCTGCTTACCCCATAGATGACATTACCCTTCTTCCTTGCATTCCTGAGGACATCCTCTTTAATCCTGGTACAAACAAAGGAAAGAAGAATCTGTCTTGCATTGGGATTGCCCTTACTGCCAACCCTATAAACATTGTCAATGTCGCCTTGAGAAATTTTATCACATCCAAAGGAGGATTTTAAAATGTCCAATACCAGCTGCAACAAATCCTCAGCGTTATCCTCCACTACACCAACCAGTCTCAAGTTCTTGTTTCTGAACTTCAAGTCCAACTCTAAGTGCTTATCTCTCCCCTTCTGCACTTCTTCTTTCAAGCTGTTATATGCTCTGAAGCTGCCCGGTATCTCTCCAGATATTGATGCTGATCCACTTTCCAAGGCAGAAACTGACAGAAAAGTTTCCCCAAGATCTTGAGCCATCTTCAGAAGCAGTGAATAAATATCTTGGGTGCTGGGTGTTTCCCCCATCTCAGAAGCTGGTTTTGATTTCTTGGGAATAGGATTGTTCGCTGTTTCAATTTTCTTCTTAGAGTTCATAATCCAATTATAATCAATACAGGGGGAGAGGGCCAGGAGCTACAGGATTATGCTGCTGCCTCTGCTGCCTGCATTCCGGAATAGCCTGATTTTCTTTCTTAAGTCACAATTCCTAGTCCTCCAGGTCGGAGGTCTGTCTTTTCCCTCTTCAGTGACTGAGTGTGTAATTGTGATTCTCTGTTCACTCTGAATCTGGAACATTGGGCTTCTTTGGTGATCCCAGAGTATTCTCAGCCATCTGGTTGCCCCTCCTGCTGTGCCTATGTGTAAGAGGAACTACTTGCCTAACTTTTACCCGTAATCACAGCAGATGTTTTCTCTGTGGGAGAACTTTTGGAAACTTTGTGAACTCATGTTACTCATACATGCACTGACTTGGACTTTGGCATTATCCCTGTCTTCCCCTTGGGGGCCCTGTAATGTACTGAACTATTGATTTATTTTTGTATGGTACCAATAATTTTATATACTTTTTATTTGCATCTCAATCTTCGTACATTGCCTATATTTGTGATATTATATCTAATTGAGGTTATATATTTCACCTGGGTTTTGTTGTGTGCTGGACCCTCTTGGGCTCACTAGTGTACCTGTTTATTGGTTTGTGAAATTGTTACCCCTCATTTGTTCAGTGCTTTAGCGGAAGAGGTTTACTATTCAATACATTTTAAACAAATGTCCTTCTTAGAGAGTGTTTTTACCTTCATTACTAAACAAATTCCCTATATATTTTACTGTACATTATGAGCTGGTATTTTCTTGTGTATGTGTATTCGGTGGTGTGCTTTGTGTATGTTTTTGGGCTTAATTGTACTATGACACCAACCTATCCCCTTCCTAAGAGTGAAGACTTGCTGCTGTCCCACAATACCAATTTAGAGAGTTTGGTTTCCTTGATGGACACACTGTTTTGTCGGTTTTTTACATTGTTACATAAACTTTCTTCGATTGACTGCAGTTTCCCCAAGCTGAATTTGACCTTTTTTTTGTTATAGGGTTTTCACACCCACTCCTTACTCGCTAGCCCCACTTCGAATTGACCAACAGTGGTCGACCAAACTGCAGACTTTCAAAAGAAAGTCTATGTAAAAACAGCATACCTGTTTTGACACCCACAGGTTGGTCTTCTGGGACAACTCACCACAGGCTTCCTGAAAAATCTCTCAAACACTTGTCCTAAGCATTACATATATATATATTTTAAACTTTATTTGTTTTTAGTCAAAAATATAGACCTTACAAATAATTTGTGATTCTTTCAGACAATACGAAATTATTAAAATCAGACAACATAAGATATTGTAATATGAACAGAATCAATGTAACATGTTGAACATAAAATATCGAATTCGTAAATTAAAATTTGTACAAGAGTACACTAGATTTAAGCACCATCAATTCTCAAAATTCATTAGCTCTCTAAAATTGAGATGCATTTTCCAATTCTTTCTCAATGGTATTTACAAGGTTCGTTGTTTTTACTACAGAAGTGTCCGTTAATCCCCACATACATTTAGTCCAAATCCACTCTCTGGCTAGAATCGTATTACCTTGCACAAAGGACTTTATAAGAATGCATCGTACATTTTCAAAATAACAGCAATATAAGAACAGATGTTTTAAAGTCTCCAGAGCTTGATTACAAAAATGACAAACCTCTTTGGTGTCAGCCAATGTATCTTTAGACCAGTGTTTGGTTCTAGATCGAGTGTGAATTAAATCTAGCCTGAAGCGCATAAAAGTGCAACGGACCTTAGAACAGGGGCAAAGTGTTAGATAAGACATGCGTGGTTTCTGCTTATGTATGAATTTGCGATATTCCGCCCAAGAAGGGTAGATTTTCATTTTCGTACAGGTATCGCCCCAATCCTGTAGCAATAGCTTTTTCTTGATTTTCTCTTGAAAAAATTCCAAATCTTCCATTGGGAGATTGATCTTGTCCAGTAAAGTTAGCATGCTTTTCTTTAAATTGCACCATAGAGGGAGGGTTGTTATCTGTTAACATTCTGTTTAGCCCTGTGTAGAGCGAGTTTCTAATAGGAAATAATATTTTAGCAAAGTTATTTAACATGCGCCAATTGTATCTGGAGGAGAGGGAATTAATCCCCAACTCGTTTTATCACAACATTAGGCATAGATAAAGGTAAGCCTAATTCATCTTTCCAAATAAGCCCTTGAAGTTGGTCCAATAATGGCCCTAGGTCATGTAAGATAAGTTCAACTCTGTATAAAAAAAATGGCTTCAACTTTTTTTGAATAAAATTCCAAAAGTGGCAATAGAGAAAATTTACAAATTTTCTTTAGTAAGATTTTCATTTGGCATTTTAATGGAGCAGTTTTCGCAATCAATTGTTCTTTTGTGAATTTATAGGAGGTATTTTTAGAGAGAATCAACCCTAAGTACGGTAAAGTGGGACTAATTATAATTGGAGATACACCAATTTTCCATACAAACTTACGTACTTTTTTCTTATTTGAAAAAATAATAATGTTAGATTTTTGAGGATTGACTACCAAATTATTAGAGTTACAATATTGCATGAAACAATCAAGTTTAGCTTGAAGACCTGACTGAGTCTGATCAAAAAATAAGATGTCATCAGCGTACGCTAACCAAGACAAGGTAAAGGCTCCGATACGAATTGCAAACGACTTCTTAGCATTCCTAGATCTTCTATATCTAGGAGGTAGAGATTGAATAGTATCGCTGCTAAATTACAGCCTTGTTTAACACCTGTAAAAGATGGAATAGCTTGAGTTAGTGAGTCTTCCCTGTTGATTCTAACTTTGAAGTTAGTTCTAAAGTGCAACATTTGAATAAGAGTAATGAGGTATTGGGGAATTTTGCTTTCTGCAATTTTTCCCATAATTTGCTCCTAATAACGCCGTTAAACGCAGCTTTCAGGTCTAGGGAGGCAACAAAAACGGGGCCATGAGACGGGCAACTAGAATGAGATATAATATGAGCCATCAAACACACATTAAGGGGAGTTCCCATTCCTTTGCGAAATCCCACTTGCGAAGGACACAATAAATCGTTGTTGCGTGCAAATATTTCAAGCTCTTGTAGAATTAGAGAAGCAAATATTTTCGCAGCGACATCAATGATCGCTATAGGACGATAATTATTTGGGTCTTCAATTGAGCCTTTTTTGTGTAAGGGGATGATAATTGAAGTAAGCCAAGACTCCGGCATCCTTTTAGATTTGAATATCTCTTGGAAAATCATAAGAAAAATAGGGGCCCAGAATAAAGGATCATCCTTTATTAAACAAGGAGGGAGTCCGTCAGGACCTGCGCATTTAGAGCTTTTTAATTTCTGAATAGCCTCAAGTATGTCATTCTTTCCCCAAGGACAAACATTAGGAAGTAAATGGCAATCAGGTGGAGTATCAAGCACGCTAAAATTTTCTGGGAGAGCATATTTGGCGAGAAAAAAAGAAGTCCAGGTTGCACTATCAATGCCAGAGACAAACTCACGCGCAGGTTCTTTGTCTAGAGATCTTATCGTATTCCATATGTCTTTGGTCTTGCGATTGCAAAGAAGAGTTACTATTTTTTGGTTTTGAAGCAGTTTGTTAGCATCATGAATCTCCCTTACTGCTTTTTTATATAAAAATAGAACCTTTTTTTTGCGCAAAATACTTGGCATTGGAGCACCACGTAGACTTCTTTAACATCCGTATATGAGCGTTTTTCTTACTTTTTAGAACTGCTATCTTAGCACAAAAGTCATCTCTGTTATATTCACAGGAGAGTTGCTCAGACTTACGAAAAACACCTTTAGCCAAATGTGTGGCAATCATTTCACAATTCCATTTTAGGATTGCAGAATTAAACATGCCATTTTGTGCTTTATCTTTCCAGAGGTCTCTATTGACAAGAAATGTGAAATATCTGCATAGAGCAGGAGACCAGTTAATTGAGGCACCTGGTCTGTGACTTTGAATTAATGCTAACTGAGCTACTGGAGGACACAAAGTAAGATAGTTCCGAATTGAGGTGGTGATCATCACATGATCTCCCATATCAGTCCTAAGTTTTTAGTCATAGAACGAGAAAGTCCATTTGAGGCAAATATGTGCTCGATCCATGAACTTGCATTTCCCCTTTTCCAAGTGACATTACAATGAGTGTGTGTGTGTGGGCAATTAAGTGTATATTCCAGGTTTTAAGGAATTTACACCAAATCTTTCCTTTTAGACTAGAGGCATGATGATGGTGTGAGTAGGAACTCTTAGAGATGCCATGGTATCCCATATGGGAATTAAAATCTCCTCCGATAAGGATATCTGCAGATGGAGCTTTGCAGAGTGCAAGGTTCAGGGCATCACCTAAGATCTCAACCGGTTTTTCAATTTGGAGTTGAACGGGATTCCAATAAAGGGAGACCAACAAAAGATTTTCATTCATTTTAACCATAAAGGAAATGTCCAACATGATGAACATATCCGATTCATATATATTATTGATGGTAAAGTTTAAACGGGTGTCAATCAAGATCGTAATGCCACCAGTAGGTCTCCCTTTCACCCCTTTTTTAGCATGGTGGGAAAAGGTTTTATAGCCATCAAATTGGATGTCTTTCGTGGCCATAGACTCCTGAATAAGTAAGATGTTAGGTAAGATTTTAAGTTCTGCCGCTCTTCTCCATTTAAGTAAATTAAGTAGCCCACAACAGTTCCACGACACAATGGTAAGGTCATGACTTTATGAAGAGGCTGTAGATGTACTTAGATTAACAGCAGACTTTATGAGAGGCTCCAGCCATTTGAGCCCATTTAGGCCATTAGTCAAGCCAGAAAGGTGTTCCGACATGTTTTTGTTCGATGCATTATCCACAGATAGGGAATCTGTGAAGTCACTGTTTAGTTTCGGAGGGGGTGGTTGGTACTCCAGAAAGTCCATAGCAATTTTTATTTGTGGAAAACCAACCATAGCCAAACCAAGGATCAAGAGATCACTTTGGTGATCCCACATCAGTTTAGCAATTATGGGAGAGGACATTTTAGACAGCATCCTGCTGTTGTTCATATTCGGCAATCTAATCCATTCTGTCATTTGTAACCAAATTTCTGAGTGGAGGAATTTTAGATAAGGCGTTCATAAGGAACGATCTGTTAATGCGAGCTGTCCCATTAATTCTGACGTCACTGATCCATCCAATGGTATTTTTCATTTCCGAGGGGATATTCTGGAATTGCTGGATGGTTTGATTCTCTTCTACTTCATTAGGGCAATCTTGTTGAAAAGCCTCATCAGCGCTCTCTTTCAATTCTTCGGGCAAATCACCCCCAGCATGGTAATTTGTTGTTATAAGTTCAGCCCTTGTTTGACCATCCTGGTCTTGTTGTATGGTTGCTTTTGGAAGCATGTTTTTAGCGAGGGTAGATACTGTGGAATCAGATATAGATTGACTAGGATCCTTTGTCTGCAGAACCTTTTCAATCAACTGACCTTGCATTATGTGAATATCTATGCAAGAGCCTTCTTCTTTGGGGATTGATTCTAGTAATATGGCGATTTTTTTTCTGACACTTCTTTGCTATGCATGGTTTTTGAGTGTTTATCTTCTTCAATCGCAGTAGACGCAATCTCTCCATGACTGTCCTCTTTACTTTTGAGAGTTATGTTTCTAGTGAACCCATCTGATTTTTTTGAGGAAATGCCAGTAAAAAACAAAGTTAAATGGGGTTGAACCATCAACTCAGACTGCACCTTAGATTCGATTTCCGTATGAGTTTTTCCTTTCATGTCAACGACTTCCACATTGGAATGTTTCACAAACTGTTTCTGTGGTTTTTTTTGTTTTTTTGAGTAACCAGTTGATTCAGTGCAATTTCATGAATAGGAGATGGTTTCAATTGCAGGGCATTTTTGCTCTCCTCATTTAACTCATTTAAGTTTAATTTTTGTTCCGGAGAGCTCACCAAAATAGCACCTAAATTAGTGCTTAAGGATTCTTTATTTCCACAAGAGAGTTCTTTAGACAGATCACGCATTTTTTTCTCGCCTTTAAGGGAAATTCCTTTATTTTTGTGACGTCTTTTTAAAGCTTTTAAGTGATTTTTCTTGGATCTTCGTGACATATAATAGAACTTTGCTTGAGATTCAGCGCTTTCTTGAAGCTCTTCTTTGACCGTGGCTTTATGCATTAAATCAATCAAAATCGTAGGACTGTCCAGTGCCAATTCTACCAAGTCTTTACTGTCATTGGGGGTTTGATCCTCTTTTAGCATAACTAGAATATTATTTTTGGAGTTCATCTGGACCAAGATGTTCTCGACTTGTATCAATCTTTCATGTTGCAGTTTAGCAACTTCCAGATAATCAATTTTAGCAAATTCCGACGATGACTCCTTATCCTCTTCTTTTTCAACCTTACACTGCAATATTTGTGCAAAAGACACTGGTACACCATTTAGTAGCATTGGTTCATCAAAAGTTTGCGTACCCATTTGTTTTTTTTCAACCTGCGGGAAGTAGGTTTCTGCAGCATCCTTCACTTTGCAGTTCATGTGATAACCCTGCCATGCTTCTTGTGCCAAGATGTAACCTTCAATTTTGGTGATGTGGGAAGTGTTTTTTATCATTTCCCTTTGTAACTCTTGCAATAGAAGATGCGAGTATTCATGACCATGATCCAACAAGTTTAAAATTTTCATGAAGATAGGTAGATCATTGATTTTTTGTTCAAAGCAGTCCTCCTCAATAGTTCCTCGAGTCTGGGGCATGACGGGCACATTGGAAAGGTTAAACACAGGAGCCGAAGTATTCTTCTGCTCAAAGAGTGGGCTTTGTGTGAGTGGATTAGACACGGATCTCTTTGAAGGCGAACTGGTAGACGGAAATTGCACAGCAATTTTCTCTGTGATATTTCCTGAGTCTGTACACTGATAATTGAACTCTTTGATGTTAGATTTGTGAAAGTGTACGTGCTCCATCCGCATGCCTTGAGTAGGAACTGGAGTGGAGGGGCCGAGTGATAAACGCACTCTTTTGTCTAAGTCTGACATAATTACAGGTGCAAGCATAGAAATGTCAGAAATCGGTAAATATCTATTGTCATGGATGTCAGCGATTATGTTTTGAATGTTGCAAGTGTGTTCCTCTGTATCAAAAGGATCATTGGTTATATTTTCGTTTGCTTTTTTTAACGAACAAACTTTGTCAGACCCAACGGGTACGATTTGTTTTTCAGACAGTGTCAACTTCATCAAATGGTTTCAACGCATCGTCCTGATTTGACATAGATAGAAACGATTGTTTACCATTAAGTAAAGTTACAGGGCTAAATTTTTTCTTTTTGTTTACGTTTTTTGGAGAGTCAGCGGAGGGAAGGGCTTTAGAGGAACACTCCCTCCTCTTTTTCCCATTTCTTAAAGCCAAATACATAATAAAACAGTAATTGGCACAACGAACTCTAGAAGTTCTTAAACTATAAATAGCACAGAACAAGAATAATTAACCACGTGGTTTAAACAGGAAGAAAAATCAATTTCCTACCCCAAGTTTACTACTAGATAAAGCAGAGAGCCAGTCCCCGCGAGCCGCACAGCCAACAGTACTTCAGTGTACTTCACGGTGCGCGAGGGATCTGGTATTTAATTCCAAAAAGGAGGCGGTGACCACCAGGAGGGCGGATTGGCAAATTAGGACACACCTCTTTTAGAGGTCAGGCAGCACAGTGTAGCAGGAAAGGACGTCCGTAAGGTTTCCGGCTCACAAAATCCCGGCAACTTTTCAAATGGGGAGAGCGCCCGCACGCAGCCAGCAGCCAACAGTACTTCAGTGTACTTCACAGTACGCCATTACATATTGATCTTTATCACCTCCAATCATCAGCAGAATGATTGCATGAGATTCAAAATCTTTTCTTACTCGGTCATAGAATTGGTTCCACAAAGCAAGAGCCGACACAGCTTCTGATTTCATTACTTCATCATCTTCAAGAAAACAGGAGGAATGAGACCAACACTCTAGATCTGTCGGACCTCAATTTCTTTTCTTCCTGCAGAACTTCATATGGTCATATGAAGTTCTGCAGCAAGAAAATAAATGTAGAAGGGATTGCGTCCTCTGACGTATTCCTTATCTTGATAGATCATCTCCAGCTTGCTGGCCTCAGTATTTTTTTTTCAGTAGAGGGCGCTGCGCGTCGACATCCCTCAAGCTGATGTCCCTCGACAGCCTCCGTATCGGCGCCAACGTCATCATGTGTATAAATAGACTCGCGCAGCGTCCGTTGCTCAGTTCCGTTTTTCCGGGCTTCGTGGGCCTCGGAATCGCGTTGCTCCGTTCGTTAGTCAGATATATTCTTCATTATTCCTCGAATACCAACTCTTACTCGATGGCTTCCTCATCCGAACCGACGACTCCACGGTCCGGCTTCAAAAAATGTCGAGACTGTGGAAAGAAAATGTCGTTGACAGATCCTCACAGGATCTATTTATGGTGCCTGGGATCGGAGCACCAATGTTCGGAGTGCGAGGACTGCATGTCCATGACGGCGAAAGCCCTGAAGGAGTGTAAGGGGAAGCTTGAGAGAGGTAAGACAGTTAAAACTCCTTCGAAAGTTTCCTCGGCAGAGTCGAGACATTCGTCTCCTCGCTGACACAGGAAACATTCTTGTTCTAGGTCTTGAAGCAGTTCCCACCACTCTTCGAGATCCAAGGATTCGATTAAGAGACGTCGAAGATCCCCTTCCTCGTCTTCTGCTTTGCCGGAAAGAGTCACCTGCCCCACAAAACATAGCTCTCAGGCTGAGTGGGAGGAATTCCGTAAAAGGATGCTTAGCGTCTTCGAGAAAGCGGCCTCGACCCCCTCGAAGACAGCTGAGGGTGATACCCTGGGTGAAAGACCCGAAAAATCGAAACGCTGCAAGTCGTTGCACCCGGCAAAAGAAACTACTCGAGAGAGTCACAAACCCTCGAGCAAAGGCACTGTGCCATCGACGCCATCGTCGAAAGTCCCTTCAACGCATAAATCTGCGTCATCGACGCCATTATCGAAGGGATCATAGGTCGATCGAATCGACGCCGTCTTTGACGCCGAAAAAGAACAAACCCACGGCCGTCACTACCTCACAGCTAGTGGTCATACCCAGGGCCTCGAACACGACTTTGAGAATGTCATCGACAACCTCGAGTAGGATTCCGATCCTCTCAAGCTCTTCGAGGCCTCTTCCGATCTTCTCGACGCCTTTTTCAGTGTTTTTGAAGCCTTTAATGTCCGCGTCGACGACATCGATGTTTTCTCAACCAATTATGGCAAATTTGGCCCCTTCTGCTCTGGAAATGGGATTTAAGCCATTTCCAAGGTCTGATCATTTCAGACCTTTGTCTTCAATTTATGAACAAGGGGAGGATTCGGATCAAGAAAGACCCTTTGGGTTGCAGAGAACTACAACACCTGAACCAGAGGAATTTACCTCTGAGGAAAATAGGTTAAAGGACCTTCGAGAATCCTTACATGAGGCAAGTGGGTTAGATACTTCCCCAGAAATAGAATTTGCCAGACCAGACCCAGGGGGACATGCCGAGAGACCCCTTACAGAATTTTAATGGCAAGGATTATAGAATTCATGGGTTGGTCTACACCTTCACCTGCATTCCAACAGGATGACTTTACAGACATTTTAGTTAAAGGCCCACAGGAGGATCCTGTGGTTCCATTTCACGTTGCATTACAAAGAAAGATATTGGCTAACTGGGAAACTCCTGAGGTTATCCCGGCAGTTAACAAGAAGTTATCAGCCAAATATAGGGTATCTGCTACTGACCCTGAATTTTTGTCTAAACATCCAACTCCAGAGAGTCTGGTTGTTTAAGCAGCAACTCCATCAGGCAGTAGATCGGCATACCCTACTGTTCCACAGGACAGGGATGACAAAAGATATGACTCTATGGCTCAGAAAGTCTTTTCTGCATGTAGCATGGTGTTGAAATCTATTAACGCTACTTGTACGCTCGCAAGGTTCAGCCACACACTTTGGGAGTGTGCTTCATCAGCGGCTGACTGCCTCCCAGAGGGAGAAGAAAGGGAAGCTTTTCTAAACATCATTAAGGATGGTAAAGACGCAATGTGCGAATCCCTTCAAACTGGCATTGATTCTCCTGACAATATCAGTAGGGCCATGGCGGCAAGTACTAAATCCCTCAGATTTGCGTGGTTGCGAAAGTCTGGGTTTGCTTCAGATGTACAAGCCAAACTTTTAAAACATGCCCTTTGACGGCTCTTCATTGTTTGGTAAGAAGGCGGACGACAGTCTAGAACAGTTAGACATCCAAAGCAGCAGCAAAATCCCTGGGAGCTGCAATCTGTCAAACGCCATATCGCCCCTCAGGAACCTCTTGGAGAGGTAAATCCTTTCGCTTTTATTCCGCATTCGGAAAAGGCAGAGGACAGTCGGTTCAAAGAGGTCAAAAAAGATTCACCCGAGGTGGACGGGGTAAAAATACAAAAGCCGCAGCAGCAGGTGCCTCTTTACCCTCGGCATCTCCATCAGCCGACTCTAAATCACTCTGAGGACTCTCCTCACAAGACACCAGTAGGGGGCAGGCTAACTCAACATCTGACGGAATGGCAGGCTATTACGTCAGATGCTTGGGCATTGGAGACAGTTGCCCAAGGTTACTGCCTGCCTTTTCTACGCATTCCTCAGTCGTCCACCGGGGAACAGCTCTCAAAGTTCCAGATCCGCTCCTCTTGCAGGAAATTGTAGACCTGCTGGAGAAAGGTGTCATAGAACCGGTACCTGTAGCTGAGAGGAACAAGGGCTGGTACTGCCCCTACTTCCTAATACCGAAGAAGGACGGAGGACTGAGACCTATCTTGGACTTACGAGAATTGAACAAGTTCCTCAGGAAGGACAAGTTCAAATTGGTAAAACTCTCTCAGATCCTTCAGGCCCTCCAGCTCCAGGACTGGCTGGTATCTCTGGACCTTCAGGATGCTTATTTCCATGTGCCAATCCATCTCAAACACAGGAAATACTTGAGGTTCGCAATTGGCGGCTCTCATTATCAATTTCGAGTTCTGCCATTTGGGCTGACCTCCGCCTGAGGGTCTTCACCAAGCTAATGTCGGTAGTGGCTGCAAGTCTAAGGAGGGAAGGGATTCAAGTCTACCCCTACCTGGACGATTGGCTGATCAGAGCTGTATCTCTGGAAAAAGCTCCGATCCAGCTAGATTATGTCTGCTACTTCCTTCACAAACTGGGCTTCTCCCTCAATTTAAAGAAGTCACAGATGATACCATCACAGAGACTCCAGTTCATTGGAGCGGTCCTGGACACTTCCCTGGGAAAAGCCTCGCCACCAGAGGTGAGGGCTCAAGATATTCTGCAGATGGTCACCAAGTTTCAAAATGCCCAACGTCTCCCAGCCTTCGACTTTTTGAAGTTGCTAGGCCTCATGGCATCCTGCATCTTCCTTGTGCCAGAGGCTCGCCTGAGAATGAGATCTCTTCAGTGGGCACTAAGAACTCAGTGGTCGCAATTCTCAGGGAGAATGACAGATCTCCTTCAGGTTCCGGACAAGGTGGCTCGAGACCTTCAGTGGTGGGCCTGCCAGGAGAACATTTTGAAAGGAGAACTGTTTTGGCAACCATGGCCGGAGATAACAGTAGTCACAGATGCCTCACTCACGGGGTGGGGAGCCCATGCCAACGACTTGACCATCAGCGGTCGTTGGTCTCCATCGGAGTCCAGACTACATATCAACCTGTTAGAACTGAGAGCAATTAGACTAGCGCTGAAGGCTTTTCTGCCATCTGTACAGGGGAAAAATGTCCTGATAATGACGGACAACACAGTGGCCATGCACTACCTCAACAAAAGAGGAGATGTAGGATCACTGCCTCTGTGCAGAGAGGCGATGCAGCTCTGGTTTTGGGCAATCCAAGAAGGAATCTCTATCAGCAGTTCACTTAGCCGGAGAGAAAAACTTGACGGCGGATGCTCTGAGCAGGCAGAGTACAGTCTCCCACGAGTGGGAACTAGCTCAGGAAGTCCTTCAACAGATCTTCACCCTTTGGGGAACCCCTCAAGTGATCTGTTCGCCACCAGCATCAACCGGAAGTTCGATCAATTTTGTTCAAGGGAATTTCCCCCAAGAGGAGCTCTAGGGGACGCGTTCGTAGTGGACTGGGAGTTTCCACTTCTGTACGCGTTTCCTCCAGTCCCTGTCATTCCTCAAATGATCAGGAGGTTGAGAAGGTTCCGGAAAGCCATGATCCTAATTGCCCTGGACTGGGCCAGGAGAACGTGTACCCGGACCTTCTGGACATGTCCATCTGCCCTCCAATTCGTCTTCCACTCCAGCAGAATCTTCTCTCGCAGAAGGGAGGTCAGGTTCTCCATCCAGACATTAGAACCCTCAACCTTCACGCTTGGTATCTGAAAGGTTGAGATACAAGGATTGGGACCTCCCAGATGACGTCATGGTGGTGGTGCTTTCAGCCAGAAGGCCAGCAACAAAGACTTTATACCGCTGCCGTTGGGACAAATTTTGCAGCTGGTGTAGAGAAAGGAAAATCAATCCCTTTTCATCTGGTACACCAATGGTGTTATCTTTTCTACTCTATTTGGCAAATTCGGGCCTTCAGGTTGGCACTATCAAGGGCTATCTCGCAGCGCTCTCGATCTTCAAGCACACTGCAGAGGAACCATCATATTTCAAGTTACCCTTAGTAATACAATTTCTGAAGGGATTAACCAATGTCTATCCTCCAAGACCATTCCAAGGTCCCTTATGGGACTTAAATTTAGTCTTAAATTTCCTGATGGGTACTCCTTTTGAACCACTCCACTCTTGTTCGCTAAGATTTCTCACCCTTAAAACTATCTTATTAATGGCATTGACATCTGCTAGGAGGGTGGGCGAATTACAAGCTCTATCTTGTAAACCCCCTCATACAATTTTTCATAAAGACAAAGTTGTCCTACGAGTGAAGCCTAATTTCCTCCCAAAGGTGGTTTTTGAATTCCACATCACTCAGAAGATTACCTTACCTTCATTCTATCCCCCTCCCCATCCGGGGAAAGAGGAAGAAAGGCTTCATAGGCTGGATCCAAGGCGGGCTTTGAGCTTTTACATCAGCAGACTTGCTAGTATTAGGCAAGGCAGACCAACTGTTCGTAGGTTACTCAGGGCACAAATTGGGATTACCGATAACAAAACAGACAATTTCCAGATGGATTATTTTGGCCATTTTGGAATGTTACAAACTGGCAGGGAAAGAGCCTCCTCAAAATCTTAGGGCTCATTCAACCAGGGGTATCGCAGCCTCTTCGGCCCTCCAAAGAGGGGTACCGATTTCATACATATGTGCGGCTGCCACATGGTCGTCTGCACATACCTTCACAAAATTTTACAACCTGGATTCCTCCTCTAGCCAAGAGACTAGATTTGGCAAAGCTGTGTTGCACTCTGTTCATTATTGGAGAGAAACATGGCAATTTTACTCCCACCTCCAGTTACACACCACTGCTATGGGAGTCTATCAAGATAAGGAATACGTCAGAGGACACAATCCCTTCGAAGAACAAGTTACTTCTTACCTGGTAACGTTCTTTCGATGGGATGTTCCTCTGACGTATTCCTTATCGCCCCTCCCATCCATCCCCTCAGTAAAACTTCCCTTGTGGTTACCGCTTACGCTCCTTCAGGGTCAATAACCAATTCATGTAAAGCAACTGTTAAACGTCAAAACGGAACTAAGCAACGGACGCTGCGCGCGTCTATTTATACGCATGATGACGTAGACGCCGATACGGAGGCTGTCGAGGGACATCGGCTCGAGGGACGTCAACGCGCAGCGCCCTCTACTGAAAAAAAAATTCCGAGGCCAGCAAGCTGGAGATGATCTATCAAGATAAGGAATACGTCGGAGGAACATCCCATCGAAAGAACGTTACCAGGTAAGAAGTAACTTGTTCTTCTTACTAGTAATGTCTCCTATTTAAAGAGACTTCAGTATTTGAGGTAAAGTGGTCAAATACTGAAGGCTCTTTAAATAGGAGACTGGATAACAGCTTTAAGTCTTCAAGATGCACGTTCTAATGTTTCATAAGAGAGCGTAATAGTGAATTCATGTGATTCACAAAGGAGGGTCAGCACTTTCATAACAAATGCCTTTATTTTGAGGACCAATGCAGCCCTCGGGGAGTTCAGTCCTGTACAGGTGTTGGTGTTCTAGTGTATGCCTCTCCTCCCATTTTGCATCATGTTTCCCTCTGCATTCAGCCCATAGGTGTCTGGGAAGGCCTGTGGGAATTATTGTTGACCCACCAGCAACCATGACATCCACTGACCTGCAACATGGTTTCCCTTTAGCTTGACCTGTCTCACCTAGGGATAGCAGTGGCTGAATCATAGTCAAACTGGTCCTTGTCGGGAGTATCTTGTGCCCTAGTCGTCTTTTGTGCTCCTAGTGTTGATGAAGATTGGGCACACCAGCAGCTGCCCTGACCCTAAAGGGTGGAGAGAATTTAAGGCATGTTTGGCTGGACAGGGTTCGGGATGTTAGAAAGGCTGAAAAGAAAATGAGGGAATTTTTCAGTGTTCAGAAAGATAGGTTGTGGTTAGGGTGAACCTTAATGCTCCTTGTTAAGCTACATTTTCAAAATCAACCCTGGGGGTGGATTTTAGGAGGCCAGCCTATTAAGGTGAACGGGAAAGACACTTAAGTATAGCCAAACTCAGTCAAGGTGGGTAGCAGAGCGGCAAGGCTTACACTTAGGATGGATGTGAGTGTACAGGGCTACAAAGAGACAAAAACGGAGTAATCCAAGGATTCCAGTTTATATAAAAATATACAGTGACTTATTAGGCCTTAGAAATACACACAAAGCAATGAAACCTTCATGTAAGTATTTTCACACAGTTCCGATCAAATATTATATATATATATTTCTGAGGCTCGTGGATCTGCTTAGATCACATGCAATGCATAAGCCGACATCTAGTGGTAGTTGCGGAGCATTACATTATTTGTTTTCGAAACTCGAAAAGGGACTTCGACAGGGCAGTGATACTATTCCTAGTGTGACGTCCACTGTACCCATGCTCCTTCACGTGTCGAGGTTCCTCAGATTGTTTTTTTCCACCATCATAGTCAGACACAAGTTGCAGAGTTCCTTCTTTCTGGCTAACGGCTTTAATTATACAAGTTTTAAAAGTTAGATTTCTTTCTATCCTTTCAATGGCCGCACCACCGTAAGATCTTCAGCGACTGCTTTCAAGGACCGATTCATCGTTCACTATGACTACTTGGACCGTCTCGACGAACTTTGACTGTGGTCTACTTAGGCCTCAATGGGCCTCGGCCCTTCACAGTAGGGAGAGTGATGGTAGGTCGTACCTTTTTCCTTTAGAGAATGCCTATTTCCCTATTCTTCCTTTTCCATTGCCGGGCTGCCATCTTTCCATATTATGGAAAACACACCCTTTAGATTTTGCCCTTCCTGTCTGTAACAGGAAGTTTCCCTGGAAGGACTCGCACAAGGTGTCACCTCTGTCTCCCCAGGAACCATCCTGAAAAGCATTGAAAGTTTTGCAAACTTTTTCTGCCCAAGACACTAAAGGACCGTAAGACTAAGAGCTGGGCCCATCATGCCATGCAGGCTGAAGCCGATATGGACGTGGAGGGGAGCGTCCAGTGATGTCAGTGTCCTAAGTGACGCCGAGGGCAATCGAGAGCTGACTGATTCCTACGTGCGAGCCCCCGACTTCATCAGGCAGGCTGGTGGTTCTTCTACGGAGACAACACCCAGTGACTCGCACACCCACACTGCACTACCCCCTCAACATCTTAGGGCTCATTCAACCAGAGGTATCGCAGCCTCTTCGGCTCTCCAAAGAGGGGTTCTGATTCGAGACATTTGTGCGGCTGCCACATGGTCGTCCGCACATACCTTTACAAAAGTTTACAGCCTGGATTCCTCCTCTAGCCAGGAGACAAGATTTGGGAAAGCTGTGTTACATTCTGTACATTCTTAAAGGGAAATATTCAAATTTTACTCCCACCTCCTCTTTTACATCACTGCTATGGGAGTCTATCAAAGATAAGGAATACGTCGGAGGGCACAATCCCTTCGAAGAACAAGTTACTTCTTACCTTGTAACGTTCTTTTGATGGGGGTGTTCCTCCGACGTATTCCTTATCGCCCCTCCCATCCATCCCTTCAGTGAAACTTCCCTTGTAGTTGCAGCTTACGCTCCTTCAAGGTCAATAACCAATTCATGCACAGCTAATTTTAAGCTTCAAAACGGACGCTGCGCGAGTCTATTTATACGCACGATGATGTCGACGCCGATACGGAGGCTGTCGAGCGACACCAACTTGAGGGACGTCGACACGCAGCGCCCTCTACTGAAAAAAATTACGAGGCCAGCAAGCTGGAATAGATAACATCAAAGATGAGGAATACGTCGGAGGAAGTAACTTGTTCTTCTTTTCCAACTTCGTGTTATCCGGATGACCTAATGCTCTCTTTCAGGCTTCCCTCAGCCTCCTCTCCTTTGTCGCTCATTCAAGACTGTCTATCCGTTATTAAGAAATTTTGCGCCGCCAATGATCTCTGCCTCAACGCCAGTAAGACTGAGATTCTGCTAATTGGTGCCACTGTTCCTACTTTACCTCTTGCACTATGGCCACCCTCCTTGGGCCCTCTCCCCTTGACCTTCTCGGAGGCAAAAAAAACTCTGGTCATCTTCAACTCCACTTTCTCCTTCTCTCCTCACATCACAGATCTTGCCAAGAAGGTCCACTTCCAGCTGCACCTCCTCAGAGGTAGTCTACCTTTTCTCACCTTCCCCCAGAAGCTCACCATCTCTAGTTCTCTGCCGGCTAGACTACTGCAACAGCCTCTTTCTCAATCTGCCTAACTGTACTCTTCGCCCTCTTCAATTAATCCAGAACAGGACTGCAATACTTTATCTTTGGCCTCAAGCCCAGGGAATGCATCTCTCCAGCCCTGAAATCTCTGCACTGGCTCCTGGTTGCTGCAAGGGTCAAGTTTAAGACCATTTGCATCGTCTACAAGGCTTTCCGGGGCCTGGGGCCTGGACTATATCCAACTCTCTATGCCTAAATACCTTCCTTCTAGACCCCTTCACTCAGCTACTTCAAACTCTCTGAGGGTCAGATGTTTCTCCAAGCTGAGTGGGGGGTTGATCGCTCTCTTCAGCAGGTGCCTCCCTCTGGAACGCCCTCCCTGCCCCTCTCAAACTTGAGCTGGGCCACCTGAAGTTTCGGAAGCTGCTCAAGACCTTCCTTTTCTCCTATGCCTTCTCTCTCTCCTTTGCTAACCTTCCTGTCTTCCTGCCCTGACTCGTCTCCGGGTACCCTCTATTCTGATCCTGGTGTTCCACCTTGATGGTCGTGCAGCTATAGAATACCTCCGTCCCCAAGTATCGCTCGAGCAGATAAAGTATACTGCCCTAGCAATCTTTGAGGCCACAGGTGATGAGTGGCGTCGTCTGTTGGATACCGGGAACACCGGAAGGACCCCTGAGTGCTGTAAGGCAAAGGTTAGAATCAGATATGCTTTGATCTATAATGGCAGTGTAAGCAATCAAGAATAACCAACACAGCTTACCCAGGGGATGATGGAAAAGGTGGGAAACCTGAATAGACAACGAGGGAACACCAACAGCAGGCTGGAAAGTACTGCAGTTCCTCCAACTCACACCTGAAACCAGAACGTGATAGTCAAGAGTTTGTAGTTCAAAAGTTCGCCAAAACAGAAGGATAATCCAGAGCAGAAACCCAAGTTCAGACGTAGGTCAAGAGTTCCAATGATCCAGAAGAATACGTCAAAGCCAAAGGGTGATCCAATATCAAATCCAATAACGTTCCGTGGTCAAGATCCAGAAAAGAAGCAAGATGAACGAGGAGTAAAGCCGAACAGGTCTCTGGTTGAAACAGCTGTGAAGCACTGAGTGTTTCTCCTCGGTTCCTTTTAAAGGAAGTCATAATCACATGACTGATCACATGACGTACAGGAGCGTCACGTGAGGTTGGACGCCATCCATGATTGGTTGTCAAAAGTGGACGCCAGCGTTGGCTACAGACGATCCCGTGATTAGTCACGTGATCGCTCCCGTACGCGGGAGCTAGAGCCGGCGACCACGGTGCCGTCGGGCATGGATGAGGCGCCAGGGCAGACGCCAACATGGAAATGGGCGGAAAGAGGTGGTACTGCCCCTCTGTACATCCCGCCTGCCGTGTCTTCCCCATTGGTGTGGGTGTTGGGTATGGGAACGGATGTTGCCGGGTAAATGTCGGGAGGACGTGACACCCTCAGAGTTTCACAGAATACCAGGCTCCTCCATGACCAGTCTTCCTGCATTGACTCCGGGCCTATTGCACACTTAGGAGCTGTAACTGTAACTCCTACTGGCCTCTGCCCTCCATGCACTTAACTAGAGCCGCACTGCCCTGCTGCACTTACTCCTTCCCTGTCCCCTGCATCCCCTATACCTTTCCCCTTTGCACTTTTATTGTCGCACTTGCACGATCCAAATTACATAAGGCTTAATAGGATCGTTGTCCTGTCTTCCCTCTTTCCCTTCAGTCCCCCCTTCCTTGTCTTGTGGCGCCTTGTGTACAGACATGTTATAAATAGCAAATCATACCATATATCTTATCTCCTTCCAGCGTCGGTCTCTTTGGAATTTCTTTAGTGGTAGAGGGCACTGTGCATCGCTGTCGACTTGATGTCCCTTGAAGGCCTCCATCTCTTCTCGAGGTTGACATCATTGACAGTGTAAATAGCACGCACTGAGCCTGTTACTTCAGTTCAGTTTTTCTGCCGAAGCTGTTGCTTCGGATACAGCGCAGTAGCTTCTGTCGAAACTGTTTTTCGAAAATGTCTACTTCCTCTACCCCAAAGACATGGTTCCAAAAATATGTCGACTGTGGCTTGAAAATGTCCATTACCGACCATCATCGCATTGTTTGTGGTGCCTTGGCACCAACCACAGGACGGCTGACTGTGGATCCTGTCAATCCATGATGGGGGAGGCGCTCAAGGAACAAAGGGGTAAGCTCTCTGCGGGTAGGCCCCCTCAAACGGCTCCCAAGACACCTTCCAAGAGATGTTCCTCAGACGAAAAGTGGGGTGAGTCACCGCTGAGAAAACGTTTGAAAAAACATTTACGTTCCCAAAGCGGGTTTCACCATTCGATTTGTCATCGGAAAAATTGAAGAAACAATGTCATAGGTCTCCGTTCTTATCCTCGCCTGAATGCAGAGTAGCCTGCCCAGGTAAGTCAGCTTTCGAAAATCTGCATGGAAGGCCTTTAGGCTTCAAATTATCAATATCTTCGAGAAGGCGGCCTGACCCCCTCGAAAGATGAGATGAAAAGCTGCGACCCTGTCGGTCCTACTAAGGGCGATAAAGAGGCAACAAAGGCTAAAACTCCCATGCCTTCGAGCTTGGGTTAAAACCCTCCAACCCATACAGAGCCCTCGACTTAAGGAGAGGCTCTGTCCACAACCCTCAAAGGCTCCGTCGATGCCAGTGCTGTTGATGTCGGAAGTATCAAGCCTTCCACGCCCTCGAAGGAAATCGAGAAATCTTTCAAACTGTTACCAAATAAGAAATGTTTCCTGTCCCTTTCCTCTATATTCGAGGACCATGAACCCTCAGACCAGGAAATTCCACCTTTTGGCCTGGAATACGGAACCCCCAATGTTCCAGAGGCTTTAATATCTGAGGAATCAAGGATGCAATACTTACATGAAAATCTTCAGAGTGCAGGTGGCCTGGACACTTTCCCTGAAATTGAGTTGGGTAAGTCTGACCTGTCTGAGCATGCTGAGGCGTCTTTCAGACAACTCATGAATAAGGTAAATAAATACCTGGGTTGGCGGGGACCAGATGTAGCCTTTATGTTGAATATCCATCACGTCATCCTGTTCAAAGGTTAGCAAAAAGATACTGTTTAACCATTTCATTCAGCTCTACAAAAAAGGGTTAAGGCTAACTGGGAGTCCCCTTGATACAAACCCGGCCGCTGTAGCAAAATGTACCCACACCTTATGGGATTGCATTTCTATGGCATCTGAGCATATCCCTGAAGGAGAGGAGAGAGATGAATTAATGAACATTGTGAAGGATGGAATAGACGCTATGTGTGAATCTCTCCAGTCAGGTTTGGACTCTCCTGATAGTGTTAGCAGAGACATTGTGGCATGGTTGCGTGGTTGAGACGGTCTGGCTTTGCGCTAGATGTGCAGTCAAGACTACTCAACGTGCCCTTTGATGACACTCAACAGTTTGGCAGTAAGGCTGATGCGAGCCTTGAGAAATCGGACCTCAAAAGCTGCGGCCAAGTCACTTAGTGTGGCTATGAGAGAGCCTCAACCTTTACACCCCACTGCACAGGCTTGGAGGGGTAGGTTCTTCCGCTATGATTCCTCATATGAAAGAGTGAGAGGGCTGGCCAGTCAGAGGTCAGAGAAAATTCCCTTGTGGAGGACGAGGAAGAGGTACTTACTCCGCCCAAGTAGCCCAGGGTTACTACCTCCCCTTTTTAAGAAGGCCTCTAGATCATCCACCGGGCAGACACTCCTGGAACATTCCAGATCAGGATCTTACAGGAGATTTTCAGTCTGCTAGATATAGAACCAGTACTTGTGACAGAGAAGAACCAGGGGTGGTACTCCCCTTACTTTTTGATACCCAAAAAGGACCAAGGATTGAGACCCATTTTGAACTTGAGATACCTAAACAAGTTACTCAGGAGGACAAGTTCAAAATGGTTTCCCTTTCTCTATCCTTCAGGCCCCACAGCGTCAGGATTGGTTGGTATCATTGGACCTTCTGGATTCTTACTTCCATATGCCTCATTGCAAGCAAAGGCAGTACCTGACGTTTGCCATTGGCGGTTCTTACTATCGGTTTCGAGTTCTGCCATTCGGGCTGTCCTCTGCCCGAGAGTTTTCACCAAGTTGATGGTGGTGGTGGCAGCCTGTCTCCGGAAAGGGGGATTCACGTCTACCTCTACCTAGACGATAGGCTGATCAGGGCCCGTTCACCCAACCAAGCCCCGGAACATCTCAGTATAACCTGCCACTCTCTCCATAGACTGGCTTCCTCCTTCAATTTGAAGAGGTCCAACATGATATCTTCCCAAAAACTACAGTTCCCCGGAGCAGTCCTAGATGCGTCCTCGGGTAAAAGCCTCGCCACCCGAGGTGATGGCTCAGCACATTCAGCAGATGGTCGCCAGATTTCAGAATGCCCAGCATCTTCCGGCCTTCAAGTTCCTAAGGTTGCTCGGCCACATGGCATTCTGCATTTTTCTGGTGCTGGAGGCTTGTCTGAGGATGAGATCTCTCCAGTGGGCTTTCAGGTCCCAGTGGTCTCGGTTTTCAGTCAAGATGTTAGATCTTCTTCAGGTTCTGAGTAGGGTCGCACAGGGTCTCCTGTGGTGGCCCTGCAAATACAACCTTCTGAATGTGGATTTTTTTTGCCAACCTAGGCCGGAGATAACTGTAGCTACGGATGCCTTCCTCACAGGGTGGAGAGCTCATGCCAACGATCTAACCGTCAGCGGTCGTTCGTCTCCATCGGAGTCCAAACTACACATCAACCTTTTGGAGCGGATGGCAATCAGACTAGCACTGAAGGCCTTTCTGCCCGCTGTACAGGGAAAGAATATCCTGATAATGGCGAACAACACAGTGGCCATGTGCTACCTCGATGAGAGAGGCGGCGTAGGGTCACTACCACTGTGCAGAGTGGCAAGGCAGATCTGGTTCTGGGCTCTTCAAGCAGGAATCTCCCTATCGGTAGTTGACTTAGCCAGAGAGGAGAACATGGTGGCGGACGCTCTAAGCAGGCAGAGCACGGTCTCCCACAAGTGTGAACTAGCTTGGGAAGTCCTTCAAGAGATCTTCACCCTTTGGGGAAGCCCTCAAGTAGATCTGTTTGTGTCCAGTGCAAACAGGAAATTTGAGCTGTTCTGCTCCCCGGAATTTCCTCCGAGAATTACTAGGGGACGCGTTTGTGGTGGACTGGGAATTTCCTCTCATGTATTAGTTTTGTGATGAATCCTACACACTCCTCACTAAACCCCTGCCTAAAGTCTCCTTGCAGGTCGCCAGGGACAGGCAGGCACTTTCCGATCCTGACCTTGGAGTGGTGTTCTGCAGGAGGTTCACCTGGAAGGAGAAATGGGCCAGGGGAATAAGAGGATTCCGTGGGAGGAGACACTGTATTTATCTTCCTCTAAGGAAGATCGCTCCTTCATACCAAAGTCTGTAATGGCTTTCTGTCATAACAATCTTTTTGTTCCACAAACTAAATATCTAAATGTGGGTAAAAACAATCACGAGAAATAAAAACCCTTACAAGGACCTCATGCATGAGGTCTCAAGCTGTGACTTAGAGGCCTACCTCCTCTCGGTGGACTCGGAAAAGCCCTTCGACTGGGTCGAATGGCCTTATATGGGTAAAGTTCATCAAAAAAATGGCCTGGGAGACAGATTTTGTGGGTGGATTGCAGCCTTGTTTAACGGCCCCTCTGCAAGGATTTCAGTCAATGGCACCAATTCGGCATCCCTTTGCTTCTCTAGAGGTACCCGCCAGGGGTGTCCTATTTCTTATTTATTTATTTATTTTTAATTCTTGTAATGCGCCAACATGCCCGTAGGCCTCAGGGCGCACATAAAACTGAAACAAAACAAACACACAAGGCAAAGAAAAAAGAAGTGTCAAAGAGTTATTCCAGAATGAAGAAGTGGGTTTTTACAGCACGTTTGAATGCAGTGTAGTCCTGGATCTGCCGCATCTGGGCTGGGAGTTTGTTGCATAGAAGGGGACCTTGAGCGTCAAGAGTGGTACCTCCAAATTTGGCTGTCCTGTATTTTGGATGCTTGAGAATAGTGGCAGAGGATGAACAAAGGTTCCTCGCGTTAGATTTAATGCTAATGCGGGCTGACAAATAAGTGGGGCTACAGAGGCTGAGGCATTTGTGGGTCGTGGTCAATATCTTGTGCATTATCCGATGTTTAACGGGAAGCCAATGAAGTTTTTTCCTAAAAGTGGAAATGTGTGTACGACGGGACTGATTGAAGATATTACGAACAGCATTATTCTGAGCCACTTGTAATGATTGGATGTTGGAGGCTGTGGTGCCCGCTAGGAGGCTGTTGCAATAATCCAATCTTGAATTGATCAGTGCAGTGGACAGAAGGGCACAGTTTTCTTCCGAGATGAATGGTCGAATATAGCCTATTCTTTTATTTATAAGACCGCAGCTAGATTTAATGCTGCAGACATGGGACTTCATAGAAAGTTCTTCGTCAAGAACGACGCCTAGGGTCTTGACTTTCTTCTGGACGAGAATGGTATTGTCGGCAATATGGAAACTAGCATAGTTGGAGTCGAGTTTCGCCCGGGTGTTTTTTGATGCCACGATGAGGAGTTCAGTTTTTTTGTCGTTCAGGGCAAGAGAATTGCAGGCCATCCAGTCTTGTATGGCTTTGTATATTTTATTGATGGTTACTGTATCGCTGCTATAGGAGCCACTCAGCTGTATGACCACCTGAGTGTCATCAGCGTAGTTCGTGTATTGCACTCCTAATTTGTTTAAGAGGTCAAGAAGGGGACGGAAATAAAGATTGAAAAGCAGAGGCGATAGGCAGAAGCCCTGTTTAACTCCGCATGTCTGAGATATTGGAGAAGATTGATTATCGCCAACACAGACCCTCACCATTCTGGGACCCAGAAAGGAAGCAATCCATCTGGATGCAATTACGGAGCAGTTGGGGACCACTCCGAGCCTTGACACCAGTAAGCTGTGATCAACTAGGTCGAAGGCTGCGGAGAGGTCTAATAACATGAGCAAAGCAGCTTGATTGTTATCAGCTATGCTAGCTAAGGTAGATTTAAGATCCAGCATTGCTCTTTCAGTCCCGTGACAAGCCCTATAGCCCGACTAACGGGTACCCAAGATGTTATATTTTTCAACATGGGCTTGTAACTGTAAATAGGCAAGTTTGTCAATTATCTTGAGAACATATGGCACGTTGGTAATGGGCCTGTAATTGTCGTTATTCGCTGGATCAAGATTTTCCTTTTTCAATCAAGGTGTAATCCATGCTGATTTTAGCAGTTCTGGTACCAGGCCCTCATCAAAATTAGAGATTGACCAGTTTCGTAATCCATGGAACCAGAGTTTATAAGGACTCCCCTCTTATATGCCTTAGCGATGGAGCCCCTGACCATTGCGATTAGGTCTGACCACCAAATTTCCGGAGTCCAGTGTGGCGAGTATGACTTCAAACGGTCGCTTTTTGCCGACGACATCCTAGCCTATTTGACCAATCTCTGTGTCTCCCTCCCGCGCCTGCTCGAACTAATCCACGCCTTTGGGGTCTTCTCGGGTCTCAAGATCAATTTATCTAAGTCGTGCACAATGCCTATGGGAGATGAAGACTGCGAAACCAGCGGGAAGTGTGAACTGAAGGGAATGAGAATGGAATGTTGAGCCAACCCGTACTTGGGGGGGGGGGGGGGGGGGTCTATCCATCCCTAGGGATTTAGGAATGCTGAATGCTGTTTGAGTCTAATTTTACCCCGATCTTGATGAAGATTAGCAAGGACCTCTTAAGTTGGGTGCCACTGACCCTCTCATGGTTTGGTCGCATGGTCACAATTAAAATTAATATCTTGCCCTGTCTCCTCTATCTCTTCTTGGCCCTTCCCATCACCATCCCAGAAGCTTTCTTTTCAACACTGCATGCTCGTGTTCAGCCCTTCATCTGGGGTGGCAAAAGGGCAAGAGTTACACTACATCGAAGACACTCCCTCCCACCCGGAAAAAGTTTAAGATCTCTTATGAGCCTCTCCCAAATCCCTCCCTCCCGTCTCAGAGTACATCTGACCCTGGCAGTGCTGTGGGTGTCCTGGAGGAGAGACGAGGATAATAAGTTACTGTCTTCCTGGCCATCCCCCCTGACTTCCATGTGGGGACCCCCCTTTAATCTAGGAGCCAAGGGATTCCGTGACTCTCAGTTATGGTTGGACATGGGCCTGGAGAGGGCAGCCCAACTGTTCTGCCAGGGAGCCTTCATTGAATATGACCAACTGACTGCCGCAATGGGGGATAACCTGCCCACTGTGTTTGAATATCTGCGTTTTAAGGGGATCTTTACCCATCCCAGATGAATTGCTGATCTGACGCCCCCTTAAGCCTGTCAAGAAAATTATGGTGGAATCCACTTCTAGGAGGGGCTCTCTCTCTATGATTTATAATACTCTAGTTACAGCGAACCTAGAGGGTAGACAACCTTTCAAGCAAGTTTGGGAGGAGAGGTTTGGGATTGGTCTCGAAGAGCAAACATAGAGAGCGATCTTTAGGTCTATTTTTTTGGGGTCCCTGTACACCTGGGCTATGGAGCATAGCTTCAAGATGTTATACTCTTGGCACCGCTCTCCAGCTCCTCTGTCCAAAATGTTCAAGGGTACTTCCCCCTCTCTGTCCTAGGAACTGCACATAACGTGGAACCTGGTATCACATGTGGTGGGAGTGTCCGGTGATCCGGATTTACTGGACCGAGATACTTAGTTGGATCAAGGGGATTGTGGACTCTGGGCCTTCCCTATAACCCCTGGAGATTCTCCTGGGTACGCCATCCCCAGACTCCGACGTGATCGCCTTCCCAGAAGTGGTCGAGGCCATGCTGAAAGCTGGTAGGCTAGCCCTCGCCCAGAAATGGAAGAGCCCCTCAGCTCCCTCCAAAGCAGAGTGGCTCACTAAGCTATGGGCCTATTTTACGTACAACAAACTCTCAGCTATATCCAACAACAAAATGAACTCCTTCCTATTGAACTGGTCTGTTGTTCTCCTGAGTGATGATTGTGGTGCCTTGAGACTGTAGCGCTCCGGCATTGAAGGAGTCGTGCCAGCTTTCCTCGTAACCTACATTTCGAATGGATTTTGTCCTCCCACGTATTCCTCATCTTATGATGATCGTATCCCAGCTTCAGCTGCTTTGTAAAAAATTTTCACCAGGGGGTGCTGTGTTCTAGACCGCGGAGTCGAAGTCCCTCGAGCAGTGGTCGAAGTGTACGAAAAGAAGTAGTGGGACTGTTACCTACTGGTCTGCACCATTTCCCACAAACCCCATCACCACTCCCCCTCCCATGCACAATACAAACCCCAACACACATGTGCCTGCTTTTTAAGCGAACGTCCAGTGCAGTGCACTGAAAGTTCAAGTTTCAACTTCTTACTACACTTTTATTTTAAAACGAAACCGCTCCAGAACGGTTTCTTTTTAAAATAAAAGAATAGGAATGGTAAAACTTAGAAGTAAAGGAGCACCGCTCCCGACCACTCCTGCCCACTTCGACCACTGCCCTCGAGGGCCGCCGTCGGGCATCAACGTCATCTGCTGTATAAAGGGCTCGAGCAGCGTCCGTTACCTCCATTCAGTTTTTCCGACGCAACTGCTTCATGTTACGAACAGCGCATCAGAATTTTCTCCGACGATGTCCTTGTCTTCAAATCGAAATTGCCTCTGGTGCCTCAGCCCAGACCATCGGGTTGACGAGTGTGGGTCCTGTCAGGCCATATCCGGTAAGGCTCTTAGGGAACGCAGAGGTAAGATGGCGGTGGTGGAGGAGAAATACAAGTCTTCTAAAAGACAAAAGGATTCGGATGAATCTGGGAGAAGATCTTGTCACAAGCCGAGAAGGTCAAAATGGAGAGTCGTTCTGGGAAATCTTCCTCGTCTTCGGCTAAAAAGTCAAACAAGGGACATCATAGGTCTTCTTCCTCCTCGGCCTCTTCTGAGAGGAAAGTAAGTTACCCTTCAAAGCACTATTCCCCAGAAAAATGGGAGGCCTTCAGGGCTTCGATGCTCAAAATATTTGAGAAAGCGGTCCAGACTCCCTTGAAGTTGCTGCATGGTGATCATGCCTCTATTCACTCTAAAAGTGACAGAGGAAAATCAAGTTCCAAACACGCAAGGGTTGAAAAAGAATCTAGTGTCTTCAAGGGAAAGCTCCCGGACGCCTCGCACTAAATCAAAGCCTCTGGTGCATAAATCGGGGCTAATGGTATCGACATCGACGTCGAAGCCAAAGCTCGACTCAAGACGACCTTAGCGTCAAGACCTCTAACGAAAATGACGTCGACACCTTTGGCTGTATCAAAGCCTTCTTAGACAGCATTGAAGCCTCCTTCGACACCGTCAAAGCCAGCGTCTTCCCTATCGACGCCTTCTATGCCTTTATCGAGGCCTTCTCTAATACCAAGGCCCAAGTCAAGGCCATTTTCCATGCCTAGACAAGTTACACCACCTTTGCTTGAAAAGCCTTTCCACCCTCAACCTAGACATTCATTTTTCAGATCCATGTCATCTATATATGAGGAACATTCCTCTGAAGAGGATGTCACTCCAGCTGGAGTTAGATTTGGTGCCAGAGGTGTTCCTGAAGAACTAGTGGACCCACAATCAAAAATAACTGAACTTTGATTGCCTACAAAATGCCAGTGGCTTAGACACTTCACCTGAAGTGGATTTTGAAAGACCAGACCGTACAGATCATGCTGATCCCAGTTATAGAAATCTTATGGGAAGGTTCATTGATTTTATGGATTGGAAAGCAGCTTCCCCAGATTTTGACCAGGATGATATGACTGACATCCTGAGTGAGGGTCCCTTAAAAGATCCTGTTCTCCCATTCCATAAAGTTTTACAAAAAAGAGTAATGGTAAATTGGAATAATCCCGATTCGATTTCAGCAGTAAATAAAAAAACTGGTACCAAAATATAGGCCAGCCCTATCGGATGCAGAATATTTATCCAAGCATCCCTCTCCCGAAAGTCTTGTAGTTCAAGCTGCAACCTCCACAAGGCAATCTGCTTACCTATCAATACCGCCAGACAGAGACGATAAAAAAGTTGATCCTTGGGCCCGGAAAGCTTTTACTTCAGGCAGCATGGCCCTGAAATCGACTATCACTTGCACATTAGCAAGATTTACTTATACCCTGTGGGACTGCATGTCATCAGCAGCTTGAACGTATTCCGGAAGGTGAGGAACGGGATGGTTTCCTGGCTATAGTGAAGGATGGTAAAGAGGCTATGGAGGAATGCCTTCAGTCAGGACAGGACACTGCAGATAGTATAAGCAGGTCCATGGCATCTAGCACGGACTTGCACAGATTGGCATGTCTAAGAAAATCTGGTTTTGTGCCTGATGTGCAGTCTAGGTTACTTAATATGCCCTTTGACAGTTTGAGGTTGTTTTGGCAGCAAGGCGGACGAGAGCTTGGAGAAGCTGCAGACCTCGAAAGCGGCAGCGAAATCCCTTAGTGCCATTAGAAGGCACCCTCAACAACACTCTTACGCAGACTCATCTTCCTGGAAGAGTCGCCCCTTTCGTTTCTTTTTCTCTTTTGGAAAAGCGAGGGGGCAGGCCAGTCGGAGAGGCCAACAGAGATAACCCTATCGTGGTGGAAAAGGGAGAGGTGCTAGATCATCCACAGCAGCGGCTACTACCTCCTCAGCCACTGCTGCAGCCGCTGCAAAGCCACTTTGACGTCTTAACCCACAAGACACAGGTGGGAGGCAGAATCACTCGGTATCTGGACGAATGGCGGGGCATTATGTCAGATGCCTGGGCACTAGAGATAGTGACCCATGGTTACTGTCTTCCTTTTCATCAAAGACCTCCAGATCATCCACCGGGAGCCAACTCTGTAAAAATTCCAGACCCGCTCCCTGTGCAGGAAATGTTAACCCTGCTAGAGACAGGTGCAATAGAACATGTACCTGTAGCGGAGCGGAACAAGGGCTGGTACTCCCCCTATTTTCTCATCCCCAAAAAGGACGGAGGATTGAGACCCATCTTGGACTTGAGAAGCTTGAACAAGTTCCTCAGGAAGGACAAGTTCAAGATGGTGACCCTTTCTCAGATCCTTCAGGCTCTTCAGCTTCAGGACTGGCTGGTTTCATTTGACCTTCAGGATGCTTACTTTCATGTGCCAATCCATCTCAAGCACAAAAAGTACCTGAGGTTCACAATTGGTGGTTCTCATTATCAGTTTCGGGTTCTACCATTTGGGCTAACCCCCGCCCGAGGGTTTTCACCAAACTGATGGCGGTGATGGCAGTGAGTATCAGAAGAAGGGGGATTCACGTCCACCCTTATCTGGATGATTGGCTAATCAGGGCAAGTTCATCAGAACGAGCCCAGGAACATCTGGCCTTGTCCTGCCACTTTTACACAGACTGGGCTTCTCCCTCAATTTCAGGAAGTCACAAATGATTCCAAGCCAAAGACTCCAATTCATCGGAGCAGTCCTGGACACTTCCTCAGGGAAAGCCTCGCCTCCTGAGGAGAGAGCTCACCACATTCTGCAGATGGTAACAAAGTTCCAAAATGCCCAACATCTACCGGCATTCGACTTTCTAAGATTGCTAGGCCTCATGGCATCCTGCATTTTTCTGGTGCCAGAGGCCAGATTGAGGATGTGATCCCTTCAATGGACCCTCAGGACTCAATGGTCATAATTTTCAG
Organism: Ambystoma mexicanum; assembly: GCF_040938575.1. Lineage (NCBI taxonomy): Eukaryota > Metazoa > Chordata > Amphibia > Caudata > Ambystomatidae > Ambystoma > Ambystoma mexicanum. The sequence continues at coordinate 185,936,881 of NC_090926.1, forward strand.
GGAAGATGTCAGATCTTCTACAAGTCTCTACCAAGGTGGATCAAGATCTCCTATGGTGGGCTTGCAAGGAGAATATCCTCAAGGGGGAACCGTTTTGGCAACCATGGCCGGAGATAACGGTAGTGACGGACGCCTCACTCGCGGGGTGGGGAGCCCATACCAACGATCTGACAATCAGCAGTTGTTGGTCTCCATCGGAGTCCAAACTGCACATCAACCTTTTGGAGCTGAGGGCAATCAGACTAGCGCTGAAGGCCTTTCTGCTCTCTGTACAGGGAAAGAATGTCCTGATAATGACGGACAACACAGTGGTAATGTACTACCGCAACAAAAGAGAGGGCATAGGATCACTCCCACTGTGCACAAAGGCAATGCAGCTCTGGTTCTGGGCAATGCAAGACGGAATCTCTCCATCCGCAGTTCACCTCGCCGGAGAGCTAGACACGGCGGGAGACACTCTGAGCAGGCAGAGCCCAGTCTCCCACGAATGGGAGCTAGCTCAGGAAGTCCTTAAAGAGATCTTTGCCCATTGGGGAACCCCTCAAGTGGATCTGTTCATGACCGAGAACAACCGGAAGTGCGACTGTTTTGCTCAAGGGAATTTCCCCCAAGAGGAGCTCTAGGGGACACTTTCGTGGAGGACTGGGTATTTCCACTTCTTTACGCGTTTCCTCCAGTCCCTGTGATTCCTCACATAATCAGGAGGTTGAGAAATTTCAGGAAAACCATGATCCTAATTGCCCTGAATTGGGCCAGGAGGACGTGGTACCGGGACCTTCTGGACATGTCCATCTGCCCTCAAATACGTCGTCCACAAAGAGAGGATCTTCTCTCGCAGGAGGAAGGGTGGGTTCTCTATCCAGAGGTCAAGACACTCAACCTTCACGCATGGTTTCTGAGAGGCTGAGATATAAGGAGTGGGACCTCCCTGATGACGTAATGGAGATTTTGCTTTCGGCCAGAAGGCCAGCAACAAAATCCCTGTACCGGTGTCGTTGGAACAGGTTCAGTAACTGGTGCAGGGATAATAATGTGGATCTGTAAGGTCTTAAATGTATAAATAAAGTTTTGAGAAAAAAAAGATTGTGGATCCATTTCTTTGTAATACTCAAACAGTACTTTCTTTTCTCTTACACTTAGCCAATTGGGGGCTCCAAGATGGAACGATAGAAGGTTACTTGGCAGCGCTATCTATCTTTAAGCGCTCCTCAGAAGAGGTGTCCTATTTTAAAATGCCTTTAGTCATTCAATTCTTGAAAGGGTTGACAAATGTATACCCTCCGGCACCTTTTCAGGTGCCCATCTGGGATTTAAATCTAGTTTTAAAATTTCTCGTGTGCTCCTTTCGAGGCCTTTACATTCTTGTCCATTAAGACTGCTCACTCTTAAGACAATTCTGTTGGTGGCTATAACATCAGCCCCCAGGGTAAGTGAGTTGCAGGCACTGTCTTGTAAGACTCCTCACACCATTTTCCATAGAGATAAGGTTATTTTAAAAGTCAAACCATCTTTCTTGCCTAAAATAGTGTCCGATTTTCATCTGTCACAAAAGATTCTTTGCTTTTATCCTCCACCTCACGCTAGTAAGGAAGAGGAAAGATTGCATAGACTGGACCCAAAAAGGGCTCTCAGTTTCTATATTTCCAGATTGGCAAATCTCTGACAATGTGACCAACTTTTCGTTGGATATACTGGGCACAAATTGGGCCTTGCAGTATCTAAACAAACTCTTTCCAGATGGATAATTCTAGCAATCTCTGAATGCTATACACTAGCCAGAAAAGAACCTCCAGATGGATTAAGAGCTCATTCAACCAGAGGCCTGGCAACTTCCACGGCTCTTCAGAGGTGTGTCCCAATGCAGGATATTTGTGCTGCAGCCACCTGGTCGTCAATGCACACCTTTATAAAGTATTTCTGCTTGGACTCGACCTCGTATCAAGGAGGACTATTTGCAAAAGCTGTCCTTCAATCAGACCATAATTAAAAATGTCTAGTACTACCATCTCTAAAATTACCACTGCTATGGGAGTCTATCATAAGATGAGGAATATGTAGGAGGACACAATCCATTCGAAGAACAAGTTACTTAACAACTGTAACATTCTTCCAATTGGATGTTCCTCCCACATATTCCTCATCGACCCTCCCATCCTAACCCTCCGTACAGTTTACGCCAATTGCACTCTAACTTCCTTAAGAGTCTGAAGACTTAAATCCTGATCATCTGATGCAACCATGAACACCGTAAAAACAGAACTGAGGTAACGGGCGCTGCTCGAGTCCTTTATACAGCGGATGACGTTGATGCCCGACGGGGGCTCTCGAGGAACTTCGACTCGGCGGTCTCGAACACAGCGGCCCCTGGTGAAAATTTTTTCCGAAGCAGCTGAGGCTGGGATATGATTATCATAAGATGAGGAATACGTGGGAGGAACATCCAATCGAAAGAACTTTGCAGTTGGTAAGTAACTTGTTCTACTCTTTGAATTAGTCATCGACCTCACGATGTCAGTTGTTCTAGATGGTCTTGCCTCATGTTTTTTTTTTCCCTATGCCATCTGTACCCAACACTCGGTTGGGCTTGGTAAAGACATGAGCTGGGGGAGGGAGTGGAGTTGGGCTTTTGAATTAAAGTTCAGCATTTTCTTTTACTGGTTTTCTAATGGTTGTCGCCAGGTCTTTCCTGATGTTCTTTGTATGCCAAAATGCTTAATAAAAAAGAGTTAAAAAAATAGAAAAAAACCCTTACAAAACCTTGTAGACTTATAGAGCTAAAACTTCACTAACTCCCAGAGGTACAGTGAAAGGAAATCTGTGAATAATTTTTATTGCTCTTCTCAGTCAAGCCTGGTGACTGATCCTTATATTTCTTTAAACAATATTATAGGAACCAGAATGATTTTAAGAATTGAAAATCAAACCAGAAAAATGAATTTTAACTTTAGGGACTTAAAGTCTCATAATTCCCTAAGTACTGGGACTAAGAAGAGGGCTGAAGAGGGACAATGCTGCAGGAGTGGTCAGATTGTTAATAGAAATTACCCACACCTGAGGGAGAGTGGGAGGGTTGCAAGGCCCCCTCATGTGCAGGCCATTGTCGAGCAGGAAGAGCAGGGTGATCTGTGTATGCAGCCAACTCAGAAACTGGAGGAGGGAGAAGATGTTGGGAGCTCAGTTCAGCAGAAAACAGTAGTTGGTCCTGAGCGGGTCAGTGCCTCCAGAAGCCTTAAGAGCAGAGGTTGCGCAAAGGGAAGCGTGAAAGAGGGAGGCTTGCTCTCCGAAGACCCGTTTTGCAGAGGCATTGCAGTGGGAAGCAAAAGCGATTAAAGCTTTCCTCCCCAAGAGGCTGTCTCTTGTGGCTGGCGAGCACAAGAGAGCCTCCGGAACAAAGGAAGCTCCTGTTACAAGTGGCGCGGGCGACAGCGGACCAGAAATAGTAGTTTGCCGGAAAGCGAGCAGCGTGGAGATTGGACGCGCACAACTTTATCCGGTAAGTTCACCACCTGATAGTGATCGTGGAGCTCTCCGTGACCGCTTTCATGCTCAAGGCTGACGTTTAACAAGTAGAAAACACTTGCGTATGAGTGGAAGTGATTCCAAGAGTAAGTTTGAATACCGAACTATCAAAGTAAGGATGGCTGTATTTGTCCAAACCAAATGAGTGTAATTTTAAGCATGTGCGTTTGGGGAGAACCCTGCAACCGATGGGGCAATATTATTACAAGCTAATACATAACTATTGCCCAAGCCAAGAGCAACTAAAAACAAGGCAATTAAAATCCAACAGATATTGCCAAAGGTGAAAGGGGACTAATGAAACGTCCAAAGGTTGGGAAGCATGTTGCCCATATTTTATGAAGCATGCAACAAAAGCTGGTATAAACCCACATTGCAAAAGCCAAGGAAGAAGCAGAATAAAGAAAAGCTCTGCGACCAGGGTTCTCTCTGAGGTGCCTCACAGGCCTAATAGGCGTACTGGGGTTTTCTCTGAGGGTTTCCTTGAGGGGCCTGCCTATATCGGATCATGATCCAAGGTCCACCGATCAGGTGCTAATAGCCAGCATAGTCGTGCTGAGGCGTTGGGTACCAGAGTTCACTCCGAGGTCTCATTGTCAGGAGCTTCCCACACAGACACCGGGTTGCGCCCTGAGACCTCTGAGGTTTTCTGAACCGAACAACGGTTTGAGGCCCCTCTAGAGGGAGCTATTAAGACTGGACTCTATTCCGAGGTTCCTCCTTAATGAGGCTAAGGTGCGTAGACCAACAGAACTGAGAGACCTGTTAAGGTCTTCTCTGCAAGGTGGATTCCTCAACTTTCCCGCGCTTGCGGCGTTACCGGTTCTGTTGAGGGGGCACAGGAGAGGTCGTCGACCGTAACTCCTCTGTTACCGGCATTGCCGAGGTTCCTCCTTTGGAGGCTAATTCAAGGGACAGGATGTCCGGTAAACATCCAAGGCCCTATAGTACCGGCTCTGCCGAGGATCCTTGTGTCAAGGCTAAAATTTCAGTCAAGTCCCCCGACCAGTCTGTGGCGTCAACTGCCTCATCTACACATGTGACGCAGTTCTCCTCAGATGTTCACAAAATGGCGGGCCTTCCCGTGTGGTCTACGGTGGCCATTTTCGATTCTTCCCTCACACCCACGCTATCGACGGCAGGACCTTCATTTTGGTGAACCATTTCCACGGGTCAGTGCAAACTCATTCCTCCCTTCCTATGACTGGCGCGCTCGGTTGCCACTACCGCATACGGTCTCGCTTCCTGGCAGCCTCTTTGTCAGAGGATGCCTTTTTCGGGATGTTTGAGACTTAAGCACTCTGACCCCCCATGAGGGAGTACTTTAAGAGCCTTTCTTGTAGCTCTGTCACCAGGGTTTCCCCTGAGGTGCCCCTTCCTCCAAGGGTTCTGACGGATCTGCCAGTACCGGACATTGTTCTGAGGTTCACCATCACGGTGCTAAAGTTAAGCCCAGTTCGGCTGGGTGCTGGGATACCAGGGCTCACCCTGAGGTCTCAGTTTCTGGAGCTTTCCCTGCTGTAACCAGGTTGAAACCTGAGGTTCCTATTGTGGAAGCTAAAGTCTATATCGACAGATCTGAGAAGCCTTCTCTGAGGGTCTTGTCAGTGAGGTATTGTCCTCAACCGTCCCACGCTCAGGGTCGTTGTGGTACCGGTTCAGTCGAGGGGGCAAAGAGGTGGGTCACGGACCGCATTCCCTCTGGTACCGGCTTGTCCGGGGTTCCTCCATTGGAGGAACATTTTCGGACCAGAGTGTTCACTGAGGGTCCCTCAGAGGACCTGCCTAACCGGTCGTCGTTCCGAGGTTCACCATTCGGGTGCTAGGTTCGTGTTTGGCTCTGGATACCGGGGTTCGCCCTGAGGTCTCCGTTTCTGGTGCTTGTCACACCGAGCCACGGCTCGAGGTCCATCTTGAGGGAACTAGTTGTCCCGGGTTAAAACCCAAGGTTCCTCTAAATACAGTACCGAGGGATACTCTAAGGGTCCTGTCGGTAGGGTACATTCCTCAACCGTCCCACTCTCTGGGTTGTGGCGGTACTGATTCTGTCAAGGGGGCAAAGAAGGTGATCAGCAACAGGCCTTCCAGTACCGGCTCTGCCGAGGTTCCTCCATTGGATGCTAATTCTGGGTCAGTTCCTAGGATGTCCACTAAACAGCCTAGATCTGCCAGCACCGGCTCGGCCGAGGATCCTTGTTTCAAGGCTAAGTGTTTCTTAAGTCCCCTGACACCCCTGATGGGACAGTTGCCTATTTTTCTCCTATGACAGTTCTCTTCGGGTGTTGACTAAATGGCGGCCCAACCTCCTTGGTCCACTTCAGCCATTTTGGATACCTCCCTTACACCAACTTTCATGACGACTGGTGCTGGGAGCGTTCCTTTTGCGGCTGAGGAGTTTTATACTACGCTTTGTGGACAAAAAAGACCCGTTTTGTCGTCCCTGGTGACAGCTTCAGCTAAGGTCCCTTGTACACAGAGGTCAGCGTCCCAGACTCGGTCCTTCTCTGGGATCAGGGGGTTTCAGGGTCGCTGTGCACGCCGATCTGAAACCCCTGCTGGTAGCCCCGCCTTAAGCGTCAGCCGCAAGGTGGTTGGTTTTTCTCTCGGCCATCAGCTTCCTCAGGGACAGGTCATCTCCCTGCCAACAAATCACCAAATATTTTTAGTCGGTCACACTACACTTTGGTGGGAGGACGAACCTCGCCTCATCTGGATGCGTGGCAAACCATCACCGAAGACTGGCTGGGATTGTCCATCATGAAGGCGGGGTTTCGCTTGCCTTCGCCTCCTACCCCACCCTTCAAACCTCTTCCGACAGATCGGTATGTACTCCCTCAGAGCAGAGGTACAGAAACTTCTTTACCTCAGAGTGGTGGAACCTGTTCCCCTCATGGAGCAAGGGTGGGGCTAGTACTGCTGTCCTTTCACAGTGCTCAACCAGGCTGCCCTGCGCACTATCTTCGATCTTTCTGAGAGAAATTCAAGTTGATCACACCCTTGCCAAATAAAGTCCTCTATTTGGAAGAGCGATTGGCTCAGTGTGGTGGTCTTCCAGGATGCGTAAATGCACATTCTGACTTGGATCCCGTATATGAAATATCTGCGGTTCTCTGGAGCCCGCATATGAAATATCTGCGGTTCTCTGTGGGAGCAGAACACTTCTAATTCGGTTACTCCTTTTGGTCTCGGCTCAGCAAGATGCACCGGAAACTCTTCTGAGGGGCCGCGCAGCGGTCTCCCAATACCAGATCTTCTTCCAAGGCTCCCCATTTGGAGCTAAGGCTGACCCCAGTTCGGCTGTGGCTTTGGATTGCAGGGTTTGCCTGGAGGCTTCTCCATCTGGATCTATCTGTACCGAGTCTTGGCTCGAGGCCCCTCTCGAGGTGGCTAAAATACCAGGGTTAAACCTGAGGTTCCCCTGCTTGGGGCTAAATCGGTCACCAACAGAATTGAGAGTCCCTCATCAAGGGTCCTGGCTGTAAGGTAAATCCCTAAGCCTTTCAGCACGCGCGGCTGTGGTGATACCAGTTCTGTTGAGGGGGGCGAAAGAAGGCGGTCATGTACCACGGACCTTCCAGTACCGGCTCTGCCGAGGATCCTCCACTAGTGGCTAATTCTGGGGAAGCCCCTGATGTGCCGAGTAAACACCCTAGATCTGCCAGTACCTGCTCTGCCGAGGTTCCTTGTTTTAAGGCTAGGATGGCACGCAGTTTGTTCCTGGCATGTGGTAATGGCGGTCCAACCTCTGCGGGCCACAGCAGCCTTTTTGAATACCTCCCTTAAAAAGCGAGGTTTTACATCAACAAGCAGGGCGACAGACTCTCCTCTCCTTGTGGATCTTGTCATGCAAATTTGGGCTGGGCCATCCAGTATATTGTTTGGCTCCAGGCTCCACACATCTTGGGTCACCTCAATGTGACCACAAATTTATTCAGTCCCCAGTCAGCACCGGTTACGAGTGAGAGATGAACAGCAATATCAACTCCAACTTTTTCCTTCAATGGTGCACGCCAGAGGTGGTCTTCTTTGCAGCTCGTGGGTCAACATGAAAGCTTATGCTTTCCCCTAATTGCCTCCTATCTATTGGTGGCTTTGTAAACACATTGAACCGTTGCCAAAGCAGCTACGTGTTGGGCTTTCCCACCAGCTTTTGTGAAACATTACTGCTTAGACCTGAGCTCGAGGGCTGATGCTCAGTTCTGGCAAGCTGTTCTCAAAAACCTCTTTCAGTAAAGGAGTTCCATCCACCCGTTATTCTGTGAGGAGTGTTTGGTAATCTCCTAAAAGTATGGAGGAAAGGGGACGGAACGTAGGAGTATAACAAAGTTGCTCACCGTAGTGACTACTTTGCTCCTAGTCCATAGTCCCCTTTCCTCCATATGCCCGCCCGCTGTTCCCTCTAATAAGTATCCTCTATTATTGCTTAAATGGTCTCAGACCTGGCAATAAAAAAGGACTGAAGGGCGATGCGCGGGGCTGAGCGAAGGAGGGCAGGGTTACGGCCGCGTGCGGTACCCTGCATAAAAAGAGGACACATTTTTCAATTTGATGCTTTTTACAAAAGTGCTCCGGTCCCGTCCCACAGGACAGAATATCCCAAAAGTATGGAGGAAAGGGGACTATGGACTAGGAGTAAAGTAGTCAGTAAAGTGAGTAACTTTATTTTCTTTGACTCACTGGAGTGTTTTGGATCTTTCTGTTGACAAGTTGGAGTTACAAAGGACTGTGTTGGAACTTGGTTACAAACCAGGATTTCCTTATTTCTTTTTGGATCTGTGGCACAGAATCCTGCTTGAATCTGGGGAAGGGGAATTCACCCAGATTAGAAGGCGAGACTGTTGTCATATTTCAAATTCACTTGTTATCTTATTATTGTTGCCCTTGAACTGCCATACATTACTTCATTGATTTATTGTATGTACAAGTGTGAGGGACCGAGATACTTTGTTTGAGTGTTCCTTTACTTTATTTTAGGCAGGGAAATCCTAGTCAGGGTAGGGATACTGAGGCGTTCACCAAACCTTTTAATTTAATAAAATTACATCTTTTGAAACACCTTCACAAAGTTGTCCGGCTCACATTTCTGACCCCTCAGTTTCCTCCGGTCCCCAACATTCCTCATGTGATCAGGAAGTTGAGAAAGTTCGGGAAATCCATGATCCCAATTGCTCCGGATTGGTCCAGGAGGATGTGTATATATGGCAAAACTGAGACAAGATCAACTTTTTATTGGATACATAGGGCACAAACCGGGCCTTGCGGTTACAGAGCAAACTTTATCCCGTTGGGTAATTGTATGCATTACCAAATGTTACACACTAGCTGGTAAAGAGGCTCTTGTCGGCTTGCAGGCTTATTCTACAAGCACCATGGCCACCTCATCTGCCTTACAAAGGGGGGTGCTGATTCAGGACATCTGTGCGGCAGCCACTTGGTCATATCTTCACACCTTTACAAAATACTATTGTCTAGAGACTGCGTCAGCGCAGGAGATGATATTTGGAAAAGCTGTTCTACACAGCGTTCATGACAGACCTTGAAAATTCATACTCCCTCCTGCAATATCATATTGCTTTGGGAGGCTATCATAAAATGAGGAATACATGGGAGGACACAGTCCATTCGAAGAACAAGTTACCTACCGCTGGTAACGTTACTTCGACAGCATGTTCCTCACGTATTCCTCATACCCCTCATTACCGCAAAAAAAGTTCCAAAGGAGCTGGTGCTGGAACGAGATATCATAAGATGAGGAATACGTGGGAGGAACATCCAGTCGAAAGAAAGTTAACTGGGGTAAGTAACATGTTCATCCACCTTAATGGGACCCTGAACACATTGTTGGCATCTTCAATTCCCATATAATCAACAAACACTGGGGTCTTAGAATGAAAGGGAGGTGGGAATGGAATACTGACGTGGGCAGTCCCTGTCCCCAGAAAGGGAGTTACCCCCAGTGGGACCGATCGGGAAGGGTATTGTATTGTGGAGCGGTCTCGCCTCTCTAGTTCTCACCTAGTCTCTAGGGAGAAGGTAAGGATACCCTGGATTCATCACAGTGTACTGTGGAGTCTCCCGGCTGGGCCCATAGTCGGGGTTTGATCCAAAGTACTTTAAGACGAGATAGCTGCACCTTTGAGATGGATGGGGGTGCAGATATATTACTGGCAAAGGGAGTCAGTTTAATGACAAGTACAAAAAACAGGGAGTCATGGAAATCAGCAGTGATGCGATCGTCCGTCTCACTTCAACTCCAACGAACTTCATAAAAACATCATTATTTATACTAAAAACTCGTCATAGCTGACGTGTAACACTCAAAAGTTAGAAAGCATTTCTATTGGTTCAGAAAAGGTAACTTTAATATAGGTGCTATATCTGTAAATGGTAATGGAGTAAGGTGATTGGGTAAAACACTGTCAGGTGGGCATCTAAGCCCTTCCTTCAAAAATGACTACTGTATACATCACTAAAAGTACGACGTCCCATTGGTTCTACTAACTATAGGACCCTATATTATTTGGTCCATTGTGATTGGGTTGGCACCAACCCCATGCATAAATTTCCACTTCGTTATCAGCACGCAGAATGGACAGCCAGGTGCAGGGTGCCCCCTCTGCTACCCGGCCTTCCTCCAATTAAGGTTACAATCAATCATCACTTCAACAACAATGTGTCAATTATGTTACTGTGGTTGGCCTCGAAACTGCATGTTCTGACTGAGAAAGTTCTGCTATCTTCTACAGGGCGGATGCCACACATAGGTGTGAACTCGTGCTTCTCCTCGCTCGGATGGTCACGTGATGTAGACACCATCAATTTGCCTAGTTTCTCTCAATTTGTGCTTTAAATTCTTATTCGGCTTGCCACCTGCCTACGCTTCCTTGTCTTGACCTTTCAGAGGCAGGATATTCTGTTCTTAAGTTTCAATTACATGTAGCTACCGTTGGCTTCTTCTATTGGTATGACCTTGGCTCCTTTGGCATGAGTTGCACCTGCTGAGTTACGATTCAGCCGTTTATCCTCGTTTTGCTAGAATATGAAGCTTGTCGTGTTTGGCCTCTAGTAACCTAAATTGATTCTGCTTTTAAAGTGGACTTGCACTTCTGTGCTTTGTTTTGAGGTCCATTATGTAAACATGGCTCTTGCCGCTCTATTCTTCTTCTAAGCATAGCAAGCTGCACTGGTTTCTTAGCTTCCTGTGTTTCAAGCATATGTACAGGCGTTAGCGGGTTGGATATCTTCATCCTGCTTACAGCCTAAGCTTCTTTCATTTTGACATCGTCCCTTCATTCTATGTTCACAATATCTTTATTCATAACGTTTCGTCTCTCTTCATCATTCTATGGTTGTTATTTCTTCTATCTGCAAGTCAGTCCGGGCCCTCGTGACGTCATCATTCGTCTTCCATTAAGGCCTTTGTGGTTTCTTCCGGGACGGTACTTAAGCAATCTTCATTTCGTCTCTTTTGCTGGTAGGGTTTTCTTAATGGATACCTTACTGTCCATGGTGTTCCTGGTATAGGTACGTCAATAGGTACTGTTCTTGTAATGGGTACTGGGCAGAGCCCTACTGCGGCTCTCTCCTGCTTTATTTGCTCAACATACGTCACATATCTCGGTGGGAACGTTCCTGGTACTTCAAAATGGACGATTGGAGTGCAGGCTTTATTTGGGACCTCCTCTACAACAGTAAGGATGCAAAACCTCAGTTCAAGCAAGTGTGACGAGTGCAGACTATGCTCTCGATCACAAGGTTGCATCAATTCAAACTTTTGTCATTCAGCAAAGTAGAATAAGTCATTTGAGCCAAGTCACAGGTGCCAAAGCGCAACCTAGTAGCCATTAATGGACTTTCACAGCTGCATTTCAGAGCCACATAAGCAAAGCATTGTGGGTATGCACATAAGCGTAAATGCAAGCCTTTAGCTCCAGAAAATTGTCGCTGTTTTACAGGGCAGTGCTATTGTATACATAGCTTCCTCAACTGAAAAACCGACAGTTCTCCAGGCTTCAGATAACTGCTTACCGGTTGCACGCTTATTTTAAATCTTCAGTATAACCTGACAGCCTTGTAGTTGGAGCATTGGGGTATGTGTTGCAAACACCAGCAAAGTTATAGTGGCTTTAAAAAGGCTTGAAAACCTAAGATGTCGGGACCATCACATTCCACTTTTGTGAAACATTTCATGGGCACTCTCTCAAATGTGGATTCAAGGTTCGACATGGTCAACCACGCCATCCTGCTCAATAGTCTCTTTGACAACCTGGGTATCTCTGGTCAGGCCCTTGCCTGGTTGATCTCCTTTCTCACTGATCGACCCTCCTAGGTCCAACTTGGGTCTTTCCTCTCGTCTATCTCTACTTATGGTATTCCCCATGGCTCTAACCTCTCTCCCAGGCTCTTTAATCACTACCTGGCACCTCTTGCCCACCGCATCTCTACCGTTTGCTGTAACTTTCAGTGTCATGCGGGTGACACCCAGCTCTCTTTCAGGCTCCCCTCAGCCTCTTTTCCTCCTTCTCTTATAAAAGACTGTTTGTCTGCAATTCAGGAATGGTATGCCTCCAATGATCTTTGCCGTAATGCCTGTAAGACTGAGATCCTCCTCATTCGGACACTTGCTCCCGTCTTCCCTCTCTCACTATGGCTGCCCACCCTGGGCCCTCTCCCTGCTCCTTTCTGTGAGGCTAAGAACCTAGGGGTCATCTTTGACTCCACCCTCTCCTTCTCTCCTCACATCTCTGATGTCTCTAAGAGGTATTTCTCCTTTTCTCACTTTCCCCTAGAAGCTCACTGTCTCCAGAGCTCTGGACCTCTCTAGGCTGGACTACTGTAACAGCCTCTTTCTAAATCTGCCTGTCTCTACTCTTCGCCCTTTACAACTTATCCAGAACAGCACTGCGAGACGTGATCTTGGCCTCAAGCCCAGGGATCGGATCTCTCCAGCTATGAAATCTCTCCACTGGCTTCCTGTGGCTGTGAGAATCAGGTTCAAGACCTCTGCATCGTCCACAAGGCTTTCTGGGGCCGGGGACCACACTACATCCAACTTTCTCTTCCTAAGCATCTGCCTTCTCGAGCACTCCACTCATCCACCTCCAACTTTCTGAGGGTCAGACGCTTCTCCAGGCAGAGAGTGGGGGAAAAATCTCTCTCCTCGGCTGGGGGCCTCCCTCTGGAACAGCCTCTCTTCCTCTCTCAAACTAGAGCAGGACCACCTAAGGTTCCAGAAGCAACTCAAGATCTTACATTTCGCTTCTGCTTTCTCTCTTCCTCTCCCTTTTTGATGTCCCTGTCTGCTGTGCATACTGCTTACCTGGACACCCACTGAACTTACGGGACCAGGCTCCTGCATGACCAGTTGCCCTTGCGCTGCCTCTAGGCCTCCCAACCACTTAAGTGACTATCTGCAATCCTACTGTCCCCTGACTCTCTGCACTTATGTGCCACCTCCTGGCAGAACTTAAGAGTAACTTGGCACTCTCCCTCCCCCTTCCCACCCTGGCACTTCTTCCCCTCCCCTCCGCACTTGCGCGATCTGGATGACACAAGGCCTAGTAAGATCATTTTGTCCTCCTTCTGTCCTCCCCTCCTTGTCTTCTCGCGCCTAGAAACACTTATGTACAGGCGCGTTATAAATGACTTTTCTTATCATATCAGTGTTTAACCTAGACCCCTTCATAAAACCGGGCTTATCTGGTTCTGGCTACTGGAGCCCTCACTCTCTGTCATGCAGGAGCCATGGCCATATATACCGGCTAAGTATTTAACTCATTCTCTTGTAGGAAATAATGTCTTGGATTCTGTACTGGACTTTTACAGAGGTTCCCTGTAGTCCGAGTACAGCAGGCTAGGCCCTCCAATAATTAACAGCAGCTGCCACCAACAAGCTGAGTACTCAACCAGCTATGCAAGGAGATTGCACAGTGAACAGGCTACCTTTGGGGCATGCTAACATTCTCAAAGGTGTATTTGGGATTAGAAGGCTGAGGAGGCCTTGAATAAGGACTCATCAGGGGGGAAAGTCGAAAGCGTTCAGATAAAAAGCGAAAAACTGATGCCTCATACCGTAGGTATAGATCAGTATGTTCTACCTATAAAAGTATGCACATTTATGAAAGATTCAATGCTCCATGTTATAGGTTGTTTAAGCTTCCATTTCCATGTGTTTTTCATGGCAGTTGTAGAATTTACCTGAGCAGTTCTCTCTATGCTTTCTTTTTTTTAATGTCTTTTCATTGGTTTTACAAGATATTATACATTTCCCCTCCAACTCCCCCCACCTACTGTCCCCCTCTCCCACCCCTCCCCAATGCCTGTTCTCCCCCCCACCCCCCTTCGGATCCTTGGTGCTTTCAAGCTTGTGAGGTCCTTTCGTGTAGTTTCGTTCAGCTGAGGCCCAGAAGTCTCAGGCGCTAGGAGCACCACTGGGTTCTGTAATCATCTTTCAAAAAGGTTAAGGCTTTCCCCCAGTCTCTTGTGAATCTGGGCAAGTTATTGGGGCTCATTCTGAGTCGGGCAGTCCGGTAAAAAAGTGCTGGTATCGAAGGATACCAGCACTTTACCGGACCGCCCGACTACAGGAGTGCCGGTGGGGCACCTGGTTTACCTCCAGCTAAATGATGGAGGTAAACCAGGTGCCCTACAGGCCAAAAATGCCCTAGTAATGACGGCAAATCCCCTCATGGAGTCCTATGGTACTCCATTAAGGGGGACAACACCGCTCCATCGGAAATGCCTCCGGACAGGGTGCCAGAAAGGATATCCACATTTGCCGGTATCCTGGCGGCTCTACTGCCAGGATACAGGCAGGGTCGGAATGAGGCCCATTGTTCATAGCGTAGGTAGTCCATTCCAGCGCCATCAGCTCTCATACTTTGCAGAGCCAGTACTGTGTGGTGGGAACCACTGCTCCTTTACGTCTTTGGGCTATGAGAGACATTGCTACCAGGGTTAGTACTATCTGTGCCTTAGTCCGCCCCCTGGATTCTCCCTCTTCCATAAACCACCCACCCAATCCTAGCAAAATCGGGTCCAGGGAGCTTCGCCTTCGTCCCCAAATGCTGGTCCCAGTGCTACCCGCACCTCCTTCCAGAACGATTACATTTTGGGACATATCCACCATATAGGGGACCCAGTGCCTATTCCCCTACATCCTCTTCAGCATTCCCGAGATGTTTCGGGGTAGATCTTGTGAAGGTGGGCTGTGGTAAAGTGCCAACCATACAATATCTTATACCAGGCTTCCTGCAATTGAGATGCCTTGGCCACTTTTAGAATCAATCTCCCCAATCTCTCCCATTCTTCCCTACTAATTTCCCTCCCGGTTATTCTTTCCCAGCGTATGGCCATGATGCTCTAGGAGTAGTATCATCTAGTATAGTTGGAAACCAGGCCATTGGTCTCGTCATATATTAAGAATGTTTAAAGTGGTATTAGTTGTCTGGTGGCCGCTGCTTTAATCTCTTTACTCATCAGCGAGGGCCGTAATTGAAAATGAAGAATCCGCTCCCTTTCGTCTATCCTGAACCCCTGCTTGCATTCTACAAACAATCTGATGGTTGGACCTTGGTACATGTGAATTACCTTGCATCCCCCTTCGCACCATTGGCCAAAGACCCCTCCTTTTCTGCGGTGAAGTCCATGTTATTGAAAATAGGAGTGAAGGGGAAGGCTGTAATCCCATTTTTCCCCACTAGCTTATCCCATGTTGATGGGGCACCTAGGGGTCCCTCGCGTATGGAAACAAGGCACAATCGCCACACACGAACTGATACGCCAGACACGAGGTTTAATTCCCAAAATCTAGGGTTTATTGCAAAGCAGATAGTCTGTCGGCCGACTGTGTCTCAGATCCTGCAACGTGTGTCTCCAGACCCCGTGGGACGCAAGAGAGCGAACATTCTACAACAGTTACATATATATCAAACGAACATCTTATTATCAGTAGTGACGTATTCAATACCTCCCATAATGTATTTCCTTTGAAATGGTTTCGATGATTGACAATTATGACGAATATGACACCTTCAGACATTCATTTCAGCAACAGTTTGCAATTTGCGAAATCGCAGACACGATTCTTTGTTTTAGGGAACATAATGTTCTTGTTCTTACAAGCAAGCTGCATGCAGGGGAGCGACACATTCCAGGCCTCACTATCTTCTAGTTTCTATTTGTGTGCTAGAGGTCAGCTCGATCTACAGGGGCTCAGTGAAGGGGGGGCCGTAAAAGAGAGCATAATTCTAGCCATTAATTGTTCTTTTCTACCGTTTCTACCGCACAAGCGAGACTAGCTGGCACCTGCGTAGTGATTAAATGCCTTGTTGCTTACTTCCAAGGACTTGTGTGGGAGGAGACCGGGCATTGCTGTCTGGGTTGCCTGAGCCACGTTTCAAAATGTAACTTATGGCCTTGCTCTATGCATGATCAATAATGGAATACACTTACAGCAAAGCAGTTTAAACAGAAAGCAAGAAGCGAAAATTGGTCAAATGGTGAATTCTATTCATACAAAATGGACGCTCTCCGGACATCCTCATGAGTCTGTACTAATAATGCTGAGCATATGAGGCGGTTGGTTATCGGCCAACGAAATACATCGCCTATGTTATGGGGAGGTAATTTCTAGACTCACAATGTGTCGGCTACCGGCTTAGTTATAGCGCTTGTACAAGTGCTTTGGTCAGTTGTGTCGCGATAACCACTAACCTGTTGCACAACTTCCCGATGCCACCCATTGTTTCCCCGGTAGTCCTTTCAAGCAGTCTCGGATGATCCGCAGTTGTGCGGCTTCATAATACTGCTGGAAATGTGGCCGCGCCATCCCTGCTTCCCTCCTATGGGACGACACCACCTGCCGATTAATCCTCGACCTCTTGCCCTCCCATATGAAGTTCCCGTTCTTTTCTCTAGTTCTTTGAAAAGCAAAATGGTACGGCCAGTGGTATTGCCTGGAATAAATAAAGTTGTCAGGGAGTGTGACCATCTTCACTGCTGCCATCCTGCCCATCCAGGAAACCCAGAGATTCCTCCATTTCTGGAACTCGCTCTTTATCGCCGCCAACATGGGTGGGTAATTAACTTCGAACCAGCTGGAGAGCGATGGCGGAATACTCACCCCCGGGTACTTAATCCCTTGTAGGTTCAAATGAATGGAGAGGCTGCCTTCAATTCCGCCACCTCCCTACCCCTTCCTGTGAGATTAAGCAATTCTGATTTGTCGAAGTTAATTCAGAGCCCTGACACTGCCACAAAGGCCCTCAATATCTCCCTACATGCTTCTAGAGATTCTTTGTGCCTGGAGAGCGACAGAAGCATGTAGTCTGAGATGGCAGCTACTTTATGCTGCTGACTCCCAAAGACTACACCTTGTACCGTCCTGGCCTCCCGTATGACTTGCAATAGTGGTTCCAAGTAAATTGTATATAATAGAGGGGAGAGCGGGCACCCTTGTTTCGTCCCTCTACTTAGTTTAATGGGGTGAGACACAGAGCCATTCATTGAAAGGCAAGCTACCGTGGGTTTGTAAATGGCTTGGACCATGCTTTGGAAATTGCCATCCAGGCCCATTTTCTCCATCACTCTAAACAGGAAAGACCACTCCACTCGGTCAAATGCCTTTTCCGCATCTAAGGCAAGAAGAACTGACGGGATGGCAGTTTTTTGGGCTATCTCTATCATATGGCCACCCTCCTGATGTTATCCGCTGTCTGCCTGCCCAACACAAACCTCGACTGGTCCTGGTGAATGAGCCCTGGGAGATGCTCCTCCAATCTTTTGGCCAAAATTTTGGTATAGATTTTAGCATCCGTATTTATAAGCGCTATCAGTCTATATGAGGCGCATTTAGTGGGGTCTTTGTTGCGCTTGGGGATTAGGGTTATTTTGGCTACCTCCATAGTGGACGAGATGCACCCCGTCTCCTTGAAGCTATTATATCGATTTGTCAGATGTGGGACCAGAACTGCAGAGAATGTTTTATACAAATTTGCCATAAAACCATCTGGTCCCGGTGCCTTGTTTGGGGGGAGAGCCGCTATAACCTTTCTCATCCTCTTCAGTAATGTTCTGACCTAGTGACTCCTGTATGCCCTCTTCTGCTCTAGGGAGCTGTATTCCCTCCAGGAATTCTATTTTTTGTTTACTCTGGGGGTCTTGTGATGTATATAGTGAAGTATAGTAATTGGTGAAACACTCCTGGATTTTTTTCTGTGCAGGAGTGCCGGGTCACTAAATCATCCCTTACTGATTGCATTGGCTTTTGCATAGAACATTTTTCAGACAAACAGCAATCCTCCCTCAGCTCCCTTGGTCCTGAGAGCACCTAACTGTTCCACTGCTTGTCTATAGGCCCTTAATGTCTTCTTAGAGGGGGCCTCTCCTGCCCATCTCCTCGCTTCCTCGACCACCTCCTCGAGCCGTACCTCGAGGGCTTTCAGTGTTCTTTCCCTCTGCGCTTTTGCTGCTATAAATTTCCCAGTTATTGTGGCCTTAAATGGGTCCCACCGAATGCTTTCCCCTGTGTCGGATCTTTTATTATGCTCAAAGGCCTGCATCTTCCTCTCCAGGTGCTCCCTTATGACCGGGTCATGCATCAGTTACCCCGGGACCCTCCACTTCCACACCCCCGGTGATCGGCCTTGTAGATGCATTGTCATTGTTCCCACCTTGTAGTCGGCTATTCCCAGGGTTCCCATCTCTACCTCAACTACTGCCCCCATCGATCCGGCTGATACTCTAATCGATTCGGGATTGTGTTCAGTGAACGCTTATGTGAAACCTTTCCCCTCGCACTTCAGACTCCTCCATACATCTCGTAGCCCCAGACTCTAAAATGTTTCCTGTAGGGCGGCTGATTCTACTGCTCCCCCCGCTTGTTTCTGCTCTCACGGATCTGTCCCGATTCCTTCACCATGCCAGGTTGAAGTCATCCATTAGGATAATTTGACCCTTCGCGAATCCTTCCAACACTTTTAGGAGTTCCCTCAAGAAGGCCTTCTGTCAGGTGTTAGGAGCTTATACTGAGGCCCGTGTATACGCGGTGCCTTTGTGGTCCCCCACTATTATGATATATCTTCCTCCTTTTTTCCCCTTAGTCCCGGAAACCCCAAACTCTAGACTATTCCTAATAGCCAAGGGGACTCCCCTGACTTCGTTGGTCCCGATGCATGAAATATCTGGGTAAAGCACCCGCAATTTAAGCCTGGCCTGGTCCCTTTTCAGGAGATGGGTCTCCTGCATTGCCAGAAAATCTGGCCCCGACATCCCAATACATTTCTCCAATGTCTTCCTCTTGAGGGGTGTTCAGCCCTCTCACATTATGTGTAAACCATTTGAAAATGGGCGACCATCCATGAATAGCACTTTCCTCTGCCTCCTTTTCTGTTTGGTGATCTGTAATTTTCCCCACCCATTCCTTTTTGGTGCTCCCTTATCTCTTAATCCCACTTTCCACGCTGTAGACCTCCTTCGCCTCCCACTCACCCCAGGATCTTTCCCCCTTCCCTTTAACTCCCTCTACCACCCCTCTGTCCCCCTTCCCCTCTTCCTCCTCACTCCCCTCCATCCCGTCCCCCAACCTCGGGTTGCCCTCCTGCCTCCCATCTTGAACTCAATCTCCCAACCCCCTCTCCCCCCAGGCTTATCCGCCCTTATTGGCTCTAAGATGAATCGTCGTCCTGTACTCCTCTGCCTGAGTTCACGCAATTATGTCCACCACCCCCTCTCATTGATCCTTCTTGCTGGCGTGCCATGCCCTCCGCTATCCATCCACTATGCCCCCTCCTCTGGTCTCTCCCTGCTTCGGGCGCGGGCCTCGCAATGTCACCCTCCTTCTGCGCCTTTCCCCTGCTGTTGCCCATTCCCGTGTCCTGGGCCTTGGACGATTCTCCGGTTGGGGGAGCTTCCTCCTTGCCCTTCTTGGCCCATATCCTGTTGTAGAATGCGGTCCCCTTCCTGTGGGGACAAGATGCCTGTTCTGCTTCTGAGTGGTCTCTGCGGTCCGGTGGCACAGGGGTGTCACTACCTGAGTCCCTTGCTTCTATTGGAGCCCACAGGGTGAGGAGAGTTCCTGTGGCATCCCCCGCTGTTGGAGTCTGCTTAACGACCCTGACTTTTGATTTGGATGACATTTTTCCCTATCATTCTTGTCCTGTGCTCTCCTTGCTGTTATTAGGGGGAGGGCTTCCACGCCTCCTCACACTTGTTGCTCCCAGTCCATATATTGTGCAACCGGCCTGCATCCTCCTCTGCTGTCTGCTGCCTGCTGCCTGGCCCGATATTGTTGCTGTAAGACGATCGGGTCTCCCTCCGGTCCTGCTGTAGTGTCCCTCGTGCGCTGACAGACCTCATGCTGTGTCCTTCCTTACCCACTGCGGGTTGTGATTTTTATAGCTTGCCCTTGGTCTCCCTCCAGGGCTGCGTGTCATCCTCTCTACGTGTCCTCTGCCGTGAGATCCTGCTGTCTCCCCCGCCTTCTCCACGGGCATCCGAGATACTCGCAGCACAACAGGGGGTCCTGCCCTCCTTTCCTCTCGTCTCCGCACCCAATTTCAGCGTTCCGGAGGTGGTGGAGCTGCTGTTATTTAGATGCGGGCTCGGGAGCTGCTGCCGAGACATCGATTTGGTGTCGGCTGCCATCTTGGAATCATGCCTTCTCTTTACACTGATGCTACCCTTAGTCTGGTAATTCACCATTTTCAAGATGCAATGCATGCTCCAAGAAAAGTTAGCAGTATCATTTATTTGATAGATGACAGTTCTTTCGGACCTTTTTTTTCTTTTGGAATTAAAATGCCTCAATATGGCTTATGAGAAGGATCTCATTAATAGCCAGCATAGTTCCCACATTATTAATTCTGTCATCATTGGGTTAGCGTTTCTTCGTAAATGGATTTTACTGTGTTTTATAGACATTAGATGTCAAAATCTCTTCCATTATTTAATTGTGTGCGCGCATTGGTTTTACGTGGCAAATTTTCTTAACAAAATGTATCTTCTTCATAGAACTAGTTTGTATGATTCACGGGCCCGTGAGAGGTGTCGACAGATAGAGGAGCAGAAAGCCCTGGCATTAAAGTTTCAGAACCAGGTAATTTAATTTTGTATGATTTTTAATGTTGGTGTTCCTATAGCTTTAGTTGGCATTCTTTATATTCAAAGATTAGAAACACAATAGCAATTGTATGTGAAAGAGAACATTCAAAGAATAGTTATTGTAGCTTTGAAATACCAATGAAGGATCTGCACATCAGTGTTCCCACCACATAGGCTACATCATGGCAACTGCCACTGGTGGAATACTCAGGGTCCCGAGTGTACCAAACATTCTAGCACTCATCCAAATATTCCACCGATGACCTCACACATACATACACCATGAGGAACAGGCACACATCAGGAAGCAAGAGAAAAAGGCAGGTCCTAACAAGGGAGGGACAGATCCTAAATGCCATATCCTAACAACATCCAACTAGGGAGAGGAAAAAAGGAAAATATTCGGGGAGGGGACACGCACAGCAGAAGAATTTCAGTACAACCGTACAACTGTGAAATATAAAGAGTATATACATGCACCTACTCGGGGGCAAACAGATGATGGATTTATTGCATATAGTGATGCATGGGGATTTTAGAGTGCAAAAAGAGTAAGAATCAGGGAAACTAGGGATAGTGGGGCAGCACAAGTGAAGTCGAGCCACAGTCCACAGAAGACTATTTTACATGTAATAACCATAGTTGAGGCTCTACTCATTTCTCTGTGGGAATATCTAGGTCAGAAGTCTGCATGTTGCTCTCTACATGTTTTGGACTACAACTCCTATGATCCCTCCCCGTTGGCTATACTGACAAGGGCTGATGTGAGTTCTAGTCCAAAACATTGGGAGAGCCAAAGGTTACATACCCCTGATCTAGGTGAATTTAGACATCATGTCTTGCCATGTATTGTTTGTAACTTTTCCATCTCCATCCACTTTAAAATTCGGGCCCACTAGATGGAATTGCAAGCTCTTCCCAACATTGGGGAAAGAGGGGAAGACCGAGCAAAGTGATACATGCTTTTAGGTGAATAGGTCCCGTAAGGATGCCTGCCGCCTCACTGTGGTGTCTATTTGCAAAACAATACCTAGCACTCTATACAGTAATTATTTGAAAATGTGAGGACTAGCTCACTGCCCCCAACATAGCTGACTTACACATTTCACTAATTATGACATTTATCAGAAAAGCCTCTTGTCTTGTATAATGGCCACTGGAAGTGGTGGCTCCCCCTTATTACATGGATTACAAATCAACCCCTATTGACTTATTGGATTTTTGATTGAATAAAATGAAGGACACTTTCCAACTTGAAATGGACTGGTTGGCATCTGGTTGCCTATGCTGGCTGCCAAACTTCTATTTGTTGAACTATAATTCACAAACGTTTTTGTTCTTCTGTACTTCATGTTATTCTGCTGTAATTCATCCCCTATACGGAGTAACAAAGAGCTCTCTTTAGGTTGAGGGTATGATTATAACACCCAGCTGTAGAAGATGGATTTGGAAAAGGGATGGCAGCAAAACAGACTGAATGACTTTCTGCAAAAATTAGGGTGTGCTAAAATGACCACCTTATTTCTATGAAATACTGTTGAAGGTTCATTAAAAAAAAAATAAAAACCTTGTTTTGGCTGACTGGGAATTCTGTGGTTCCTTTTCGGCACATTTAACTTTTTGCCTTTTCCCTTTTGTCTTTTGAATCACTGACCTCTTTTTGGTGGTCAGAGGGACTTCAATGGAAGTCCCTGTGCCACTTTAACCATTTTGACTCATTAAGAAGATATGGGGCCTCATTACAAATCAGGCGGTCCGGAAATAACGGTGGCAGTAAACCTGCCGCCACCGTTGTTTCCGGACCGCCTGATCCCGACTCCTGCAGGCGGGAGGTGATGTTCCCGCCAGGTCTGACCTGGCGGGTTTAACACCGCCCGCCTGGAGGCGGACGAGGAAACACCGGCAGCATTACGAGATGCTGCCGGTGTTTCCATGATCCCCATTCCCATTGAGTCCCGTAGGACTCAATGGGAATGGGGATTAACACCATTCCGCCTCTGTGATTCCCGGGAAACCGGGGTTGTAATGCCCCGGTAATTCCGGGAATCACGGAGGCGGAATGGTAATACGAGTCCGGCGGTAACCAGGCGGTTTTACCACCTCAGTTACCGCCGGACTCGTAATGAGGCCCATGGTCTTGGTTCGCCCATTAGGCTCCAAGAACCTGGGGTGCTTCTTGAGCACTCCCTTTGTGCGTGGAAGCTCTTATTTAGTTTTTACTTCGTCAGGGGTACAAGCAGATTTGTCGCACTAGTATCTTACCTTATTGGTAGCCATTGTGCTACCAATATGCCTTTTAAGGCATGATCTTGCCCATTTTGTTGTGGGGGCCTCCTTTGTTCAGGGAAACGCCATGCTCCATCCGTCTATAGTGGTTTGAACAAGTTTGGATCAGTTCTTGGACCTGGGCAGGCCTCATTACATCCTGCGGGGGTGCTCCAGGATGAGTGGCGGATTTAGGGGCCAACGAGATTGGCTGGCCCCACTAACCCTTTCTTTGCTTATCGCTCCCTATGTGATTGGTGGTCTGGCTTAGACCTGCATTTATGGGTATAATTGGTGGATACACTGTTCACACTCTCAGTAGTGACCAAATTATCTTGGAAGTCATGTTACTTATCTGCAGGAAGTTTTACCCCATTGCTGCATTTTAAGGACCAGATCTGGGCATTCTGACTGGAGCATCTGTCCTAGGCTGATTTCTAGTGGTGGATTTTTGGCTGTTAGTCACCCTTCCTGAATCTCATCTGTCATCCTACTGGCTCTCCTTGTGTACTAGGTCAGGCCTTCTTTTCTGCGACTTCCACCAGGCTGCTTTACTGCCAGCTAGACCCTTTACTGCTGTGATCCTCCCCCCCCCCCTTCATGCTGGTTGCTCCAGTCTCTTGGAAGGGTGTTGATATCCCAACATCTGTTTTTCAGGATCCGTCCTGCATCGCCCCCATCGTAGTCTTCACCGTGGAACCATTTTCTGTGGCTGGGCACCTTCTTGGTTTGTCGAGCCACCGGAACCTGCTTTACTGGATCTCCTTCCATTTTAGAGTCTTCCTCGCTGGTGCTTTTGGTTTTGGCTTGAAGATCCCACTGCTATGAAGGCACTTGTTCATCTTTGCTGCTGTCTTGTTAGTTGACACTAGCAGGAGTTGTTGGCGGTGAGGCTTCTGGATGCAACCACAGTGCAGGGGCTTTGGGTGTCTTCAAAATATTCTGGCATGTGGATATTTTCATCCACAATGAATTTCCCTGACACTTGACATCCATCTTAGTAAGGAGGAGTATTTGATGTAGGGCATTGGTGCATATTCCCCCTGGTGCACGCAAGTGTAAATCCAGTCACTTGTCTTGAGAACTTGGGGTAGTCCCTCCTTCACCTAAAAGTACGTGGATCTGACAGCCTTTTACAATGGACTTAGAGTAGTTAAACACCTTGTCATCATTAGGATGAAGGTTAATTTCACACAGAGCTTGTGGAGAGGTAATGGCCAGATGCATAGTTCGCCCTGCAGGTATATCATGTGGTTACACATAAAAAGAGCGTCAAGCCCACATTTATTATAGCCTTGTCATCACAGACATCCACACATAATTTTATACCTATTGTTTAAACAGACCTGTAAAACAGCTTCTGTACACAACCAGACCCCATTGATCCAAATTCACTTGTGTTAAATATATAGTGTGAAATATAATTAATAATACATACGTATTCCATTAAGACATATGGAAGAATATTTACTCTTACACCACATCTTTAGTTTGGCTCCCACTAAGGTTTAACACTGGTGTCTCAGCACCATTATATTTTACAAATGTCTTACTGTGTCCTAGCTGCCACAGAAAAAATATGAGCCATGGCCCGATAGCATATCCATGTCTGATGTAAAAAAGACATCAAATATATACAAATAAAATGTTGCCCCTATGTTTGTTTTACCTCGGGATGTAGTCCTTGTTCGTCCACATTTTTAAATGGCCTTCATCAGGACATAGAGATAGTTTCCATGTGTTCGCCCTCAACCAAGCGGTCTGGTATTGTAGTTTAGGATTCTTTCTGCAGAAATATAGCTAACGTTACTCAGTTTTTATATTTACATCACAAAGTAATTGAGTGGTTAAAAAGGTGAAAACAACACAAACGGAGTAGCAATCTCTTTATTTCTGTAGACAGACTCCTAAACTACAACACCAGACCTCTTGGTTGAGGGTGAACCCATGGATTCTAGATTTACATGAGAGGAACATTATTGTGGAGGAACTTGGTCCAACAATGCCTGTTGCAGTGAGAGAGAGCTGCTCCAAGTTCCGTCCGACAGTGCGGATGGGTCCCTTAAAACAGCCAAAAGCTCCAGTGTCCTATGTAGGGGGCCTTCCAAATAAATACTATCAGGGCACCAGTACACTGTGCAACCTATTTTACAGATTAGATCTATTTAGTAGATCTAATTCCAAAAAGTGCACAGGAGTTGAATGGCTGAGCAGAAAGCATGACATTCATTTAAGCGCTTTACATACAATCAGTACAAAATGGGAGGATTGGTTACAAGAATCACAAGGAATGAATGCTTTCTTTGAGTGTAGATTTGAAGAGAGGGAAACTAGACTGAAATCAAAGAGGCAGAGGGAGAGCGTTCCAGTACTTGGGAGCCAAAAGGGAGAAAGACCGGAAGCGAGATGGTGCACAGGGAGGGTGAGGAACCACGAGGAGGAAGAGAGATTGCGAGCAAAGAGAATGCAATGCAAAGTAGAAAGAAATAAGAGTAGAGAGATAGGAAGGAGCAAAACCATAAAGGCATTTAAAGACAACACATAGAAAGTTGAAGAGGCATCAAAAGACAGCCAGTGAAGATGGTTCAGATCAGTGGAGACTCGAAAGAGAATACGAATAGAAGAGGAGTAGATGGAGTGAAGAGGAGTGAGTCTATAAGGTAGGAAGACATGAGTAGACAAGAAGAGTAAAAAAGACAAGAAAATACTAAAGCAGTGATATGAAGTTTAGAAGCATGGAAAGTGAGGAAGCGGCAAGCCTTCCAAATATTAAAAGTTGAAAACGACCAGAGCGTGAAATTAGTGATGTGTGAGGAGATGGACACTGAGAGGGAGGCAAGAGGAAAGGAAATAGATGGTGGGAAGAAGGGAGAGGGGAACAGTGGAAGCAGGAAAGAAAAGGACCTCCGTTTTAGAAGAATTAAGGTGTAAAAAATGTGAACACATTCAAGATTGGCTATAGAGAAGACAGGCCGAGAGAGATGAATAAATTGAGTCTGAGGAGGAAAAGGAGAGCAAGATTTTAGTCCTCTGCATACAAATGGTAGGAAGAACCATGTGCAGGGTTAACCTCCCCAAGAGAACAGGTGTGTAGAGAAAAAGGGAGTGGACCGAGGATAGATTTTTTGGTTACACTGTGAGAAAGAGGGAAAGTAGGAGAGGACTGACCAGCCTAAGAAACAGAAAAGCTGTGGTCAGTAATATAGAACTGAAACCAGCCCAGATCAGAGTCCTGAAAACCAAGACATGAGAGAGAGGAAAAAAAAATACAGCGGTCGACAAGTCAAGGAGAACAAGAGAGAAGACATCTCTGGTAGCATGCAGAAGGGAGAGATGCATTTACAGCCAGGAGTGCAGTCACAGTAGAGTGAGAAGGTCAGAATCCAGATTGAAAGGAAAGAGCGAAGGAGGGAGTGTAGGTTAACAAAAGAAGACACTTGAGCATAAACAATGAGCTTCATTATTTTGGAAAGAAATGTTAGGAGAAATATAGGACGAAAGTTAGAGCAGAGAAAGGGGTCAAGCAAGGGTTTCCTAAGAATAGGAAGAACTGAGGCATGTTTGAAAGAGGAAGGAAACGTAGAAGAGGACAGTGAAAGATTGAAGCAAGAGGTAAGATAGTCCAGAAGGGTAGGCTACACAGTAGGGATCAATGATGATAGAAGAGTCACCTGGGGCAGCAGTGGGGTGGGCACGAACAAGGCAAGAAGCAGTGTCAGAATCATAAAGTAGATGAAAAGAAGACATGGTTACGCCAAAAGTGTAGTCAATGCGGTATGATGAGGATGTGAATGATGACGAAATAGAGGACCGAAGGAGAGAAATCTTAGAAGAAAAATTGTCAACGAATTCACAAGCAGACGGAGAGGAAGAGGAGGATGATGCAGGATCAGGAGAGGACGATGACACGCTTTAGGTTTAGAAAAAGACAGGGGTGCAATTAAATTAGAAAGGACCCAGAGCAACAGTCAAAGGCCATGAAAGCGGGTGGTGTATAGGCTGACCACTAATGCCCACAACATTTCTAACTTCATCTGAACGTACAGAAATTCTGAAGTTTCAATCTAGGTCGGGAACCCCACTGTCAGAGCATTCTAAATAAGGAACAGATGGGATTAACCAGAATTAAAACTGCTATTATGTTGTTGGCCTTTCAGCTGTCCTATTTGGAATTGAAAGAAGCAGGGGTTTGAAGCAGAGAAAAGAATTGCAGAAATGATCACGCTGTCTGTTACATTGATCATTGTATGGGTCGCGGACAGATCGTTATCTGTTTCTTGATTTTCTGAACTGACCTCCAGTTGAACAGCTGCTCCCTGAGCCCTCCATGTTCCCTGCAGCGAGTTCCTCGGATATAAAAAAAAATTCTTACCATTTTCAATTGCTCCAGGGAAAGTCCCAGGAGGACCTGTACGCATTCTCAAGGATATTGGTTTTGGTCAATGTATGCGAGCCAAGGCACCATAATTGACACGCAAGACAAACGCCATCTGCTGTAAAAAAAAAAAGAAGCAGGTTAACCTGGTTGTATGATATTCAGCCGACATGATGACCTACCTCCTTAGTTAGACTCTGGTTTAATCTTCAAATGCTTTAAGGTACACTTTGCTGCTCTGGCTGCTTATACCACTTCTCAACATAGTGCCTTCGTGGAAAGTACTGGTATTTAAAACTTTCATGGAAGGGCTAATATTCATACATCCACCCGTGACAATACTGCTCCAGGCTGGGCTATTAACACATATTGGAATAAGCTCATGGGCCTTCCTTTTGAGCCCATAGATAAAACATTGTTCACTAGGTTGCTTTCCTAGCAGTCATTGGATCTACTAGGCTAGTGAACGCCATGCTTTCTTCGTAGATTAGCCTTATGTAGCAACCCACAGAATAAGGTTGTACTTGAGACAGAAACACATTTTTATTGTAATTAAATTGATCATTGTATGTATCAGGGACAGATTATCGATTTGTTGATTTTCTGTACTGACCTCTGATAGAAATGGCTTGTTTTCCGGTTGAACAGTTGTCATCAGGAGGTTGAAGTTCGGGAAGTCCATGATCCTGATTGCTCTGGATCGGGCCAGGGGGAAGTGGTACCCAGTCCTTCTAGCTGTGTCCATCTGCCCTCCATTTCGTCTTCCTCAGAGAGTGGACCTACTCTCGCAAGAGATGGGCCATCTTCACCCAGAAATAAGAAATCTGAACCTTCCAAGTCTGGTTTCTGAGATGTTAAGATGTAAAGATTGCCACCTCCCAGAAAACGTTATGAAGGTGTTGCTTTCGGCCAGAAGCCCAGCAACAAAAGCTCTACACAGGTTTTGCAGCTGGTGTAGGGCTAAATATATTGATCCTTTTACTTGTGATATACCTGCAGTGCTTTCGTTTTGGTAACACTTAGCCCTTCAGGGGCCACAGGTGGCTACTGCCAAGGGCTAACATGCAGTGTTATCCATCTTTAAACAAATGCCAGAGCAAGGCTTTTATTTGAAAATGTGCATTGTCATTCAGTTCTTAGTATGATTTAAACTTAGTATTAGCATTTTTGATGGCAGAGCCTTTTGGACCTCTTCATTCCTGTCCGCTCAGATTAACATTCAAGACAATCTTCCTAGTGGCCGTCACTTCTGTTCGCAGTGTGAGTGAGCTACAGACTCTTATCATGCAAACCTCCTTTCACTACATTTTCCATGGAGAAGGTAGTCTTCAGGGTTTGACGTTCCTTCCTTCCCAAGGTGGTGTCTGAATTTCATCTGACACAAAAGATTATCTTGCCGGCATTTGATCCACCTCCTCATCCTTCCAAGGTCCACCTCCTCATCCTTCCAAGGACGAAGATAGGTTGCACAGTCTTGACCCAAAAAGGGCTATGAGCTTTATTACCAGATTGGCAAATGTCAGGCGAGACGATCAACTCTTTGTTGGTTATTTCATTCATTTAATTTTATTCAATTAATGGAGCGCCTTTCTCCAAAGGCACTCAACAGACTATATATAAAACAGTACATTCACAGGAAAAGGAAAACATGGGTAAAAACAGAAGAGGGCGAGCAGAAAGAATTAGGTTTGATTGAAAAATACAAAGAGATCTGGCAGAGCGAAGTGAAAGGTTAAGAGAGTTCCAATGTTTAGGAGCTAGAAGAACAAAGGACCTGAAACGAGAAGAGGCACAGGGGTGTTTGGGGACAGTTAAGAGGAATACCTTCTGTGATCTGAGAGAGCGCGAGAAAGAACATAGAGTGAGACTAATCAATAAAGATAAGGGGGAGCCATGGCTTTATGTGCAGGGAACAAAGGAGTGCCCTACCCACAACACTCGAATGGGTTTCCGCTCTATTCTAGCTAACACGCGCTCTATGGTAGCACATGCTGAGCATATTTTTGATTTACTTTCTGCTGAGAAGCCAGACTTTATCTGTGTGACAAAAACCTGGCTTAATCCTGTCTCTGCTCCTTCTTTCTCCCAATTTACTCCGTTGGTCTATACGTTCATTCATCAGGACAGGTACTCTGTGCACCCTGTAGGGGGCATTGCCATCCTGTTTAAATTCTCCATGAAAATGGAACAGATCTCCCTTGCAATAGAGCTATAAATGGAGGCCATTTTAGTACGTCTCACAGTTTGCGCTGCCTATTCAGTACACCTTCTTTGTTGCGCTCCTTGCACATTTATTAATTTTGCAAACACTTTTCTGGAGTTAGCAGCTCTTCTGCAGGTTAGGTTCTGTAATTTCAATTGGCGATTTCAATATTCGATTTAACCACCGGCAGCCACCCAGACTTCTTTGAGGCCCTATCAGATGTGGTCTTCACTCAGAATATTATTGAACCTACTCACCAACTTGGCGAGATATTGGACCGGATAGTTACCTCTATGCCGGGGCTCATGGTCTCCAGAGTTGTAGAAATGGTATGGTCTGATCATTTTTTAATCTCATTTCTTCTCACTGATGCTCTGAGTCCTAAGTCTAGTCAGTCCTCGTCGACACTCAGATGAATATTGGTGATCTGTTAATTTAACAGAGATGACGGACATGATTAAATCCAAACGTGGGCCGCTTCAACCGGTTGATTTTTCTAACGCCATGCTGCAAACAAACTAGCAGCCATTAAATCTACGCTGCTTTGGAAAAGCCCTTCTCAGCCATGGTTCTCAAGACCTAAGAATCATGAAATTAGAATTGCGGCAAGCAGAGCACAACTGGCATAAAACCTATGTGTAAAACCTATGCACCTACTTTGAAGGTACACTTTGCAACCTTATCCAAAAATGAGTTCTTGGCCATAAAGCAAAACAATTTTTACGAGAATTACGCCTGCTCTTAACAGTTCTAAAGAAATGTTCTCTGTAAATTCTCTCTACCTCATCGCGTTTTCTCCCCGTGGTTCCGTTCTCCCAGTCACGCGGCAACTCTTTGGCAAACCTTTTACACACTAAAATTGCGAAAATTCGTCCGGGAATCCAGTCGGATCAGAATGCCACCTCAGTAAGAATGTGGCATGCAGGTTCAGAGTCCACCAATGTATGGTATAGTTTCCCCATGTTCTCGGAAGCTGATGTTCTTCTGGCCGCTATGCGACTAAAATCTGCATCTCCTTCTGCTGCCATTCCTATGGCCATTCTGAAAAACACCCTACCTGACTTGATTCCTCGGATCCCCCAAGCAGTGAATGAGTTCTGTCAAGACCCTCCCTAGACGCATCTGCCCAGTCTCTCTGCTTCCTTTCCCTATGAAGCTTCTTGAATCTCTGAGATCTCCTCTTCTACCTTCCTTTATTGAATCTTATGCTAGACTTGACCCCTTTCAGTCGGGCTTTCGCGCAGGGAGGGGCACCGAGAGTGTCACTGTCTCTGTGATGGACTATCTTGTCCGCCTAGTTGATGGGGTAGCACTGGGGCCTTAATTCTGCTTGATTTGTCAGCAACGTTTGACACCAAGGACCATGCCATCCTCCTCGAACACGTCTCTGGCTGGCTTTGGGGGTCCCATAGTGGACAGGTCCACATCCTTATTGGCAAATAGGAGCCAAACTATCCTCTTACCTCTGTTCTACTCTGTCTCCTCTTCTCAGTCATGAAGCGTTCCTCAAGACTCGGCCCCGTCCCCACCGTTATTTAATCTTTACATCCAGCCACTGGTTGCCCTGATCCGCTCCCACGGGTTCAGATGGTACTCCTACGGGGACGACTCTAAATGTTTGGTCTGACTAGATCATGACCAGGGTGGGGTGTCGACCCGCCTGAGAGGTTGCCTGGATGCCGATCGGGAGTGGATGGGCTTCAGTTGGCTTAAACGTAATGGGGATAAGACCGAGGTCCTTACAGTGGATGCCCCTTCATCGTCCGCTTACGATACTGCTCCCTGATTGTCTTCCTTCTGGCTGGACTCATTTGGCGCAACACCTGTCCCAGTGTCAGTTGTGAAGAACCTGGGAGTCTACCTTTCTTCTTCCTGGTCTATGGCGCCCCAGGTCAGCAGTGTCTGCCAGGCTGGTCACTTTACTTTGAAGGCCCTATGTAAAATTCTCCCATTTCTTCCACTTCACCTTCATCCTATTGTTGTATCTTCTCTGGTTAAGAGTCAGCTTGACTACTGTAATGCGCTCTGTCTCGCTCAGCCAAAGGGCCTTATCCATCGGCTCCAATTGTTGCAGAATCTAGCGGCTAGAGTGGCGACAGCAACCGCTTATGGTGCACACATTAGTCCAGTTCTTAGAGCCCTCCACTGGCTTCCAGTGGAGAAAAGGGTTGCTTTTAAATCATTCTGCTTGGATCACTGTGCCTACTATGGAGTGCTAACCTCCTTAAAGAGAAGTTTGTCCCGTATGTCCCTCTTAGGTCTCTGCGCTCAAAGGCTAACTGCCTCCTAAAGGTGCCTAAAGCTCGGTTGAGTTGAGTAGGAGGTCGTGCCTTCTCATTGGCGTCCAGAAAACTTTGAAATGTTATCCTAGTTGATCTTAAGCGTACATCTAGTCAACTTCTCTTCCGACGCCTTTAAAACCTGGTTGTTCTCAATTCTTGTTCCGGTTGCTGTGGCTGCTGCCTATGCTGTCCTCGCGCCATGATACCTGTGGTGAACGTGCACGCTATAAATTCCCATAACATAACGACAGCAGATCAAAGGTACATTTGAAGACAATTGAGGGGAAGTGGTAAAGAAGACGTGATTCAAAAGGAAGCAGTGAAAAAGTAAAGAGGATGTAATAGAAGAACAAATAGATAAAGAAAAAAGATACTAATCGAGGAGTTATAAACAGAACGAAGGGGAAGGAAATGTGATGCAGGGAGACCAAAAGAGATGAGCAGTAACCAATGCGAGAAAAGACGAGAGGAAAAAAGTTTCAGAGCATGAAAAGAGAGATGGGGCGAGCACGACGAATGTTGAAAAGTGCATAACGGCAAGAACGAGCAATAGAAAAGATGTGATGTGAGAATGAGATAGAAGGATCAAAAGTAACAGCCAAGTTACGTCCGTATGGTGATAAAGGAAGAGAAGATGGAGGAAAAGAGATGTAAGTAGGGTAATAGTTGAGGTAGGAAAGAACCTCAGTTTTAGAAGGGATGAGGTGGAGAAAATTAGATGACATCCAGTTTTGAACAGCTGAGAGACAGTTTGAAACAGTGTGCAAAGCAGAATCAAAGGAGGAAAAGGAGAAAAGGATCCGAGTGTTATCTGCATACAGATGAAAAGCGAGATTGAATGAAGAGATAAGAGCAGAAAGAGGTGCAGTATAAAGAGAGATAAGAATAGGACCAAGTGCAGAGCCTTGGGGAACACCATATAAGAGAGGAAATGAAGGAGAAGAGTTGCAAAGTAGGACCGTTGAGAAAGATAGGAGAAGAACCCTTCAAGAACCGACCCCGAAATACCCAAGGTGGAAAGGGATATAAGTGATCAACGGTATCAAATGCTGCAGACAAGTCAATAAGAATCGAGAAGAGGCTAGAGTGACAAGCAGACAGGAGAGAGTTAGAGAGATGTAAAAGAGCACTCTCTGTAGAGTGAGAGGGACAGAATCCATATTGAAGAGGAGGGAGAAGGGATTGAAGATTTAGATGGCGGGTTACCTGAGCATAGGCTGCCCGCTTAAGATTTTCAGAGAGCAACGGGAAATGTGAGATAGGCCTAAGGTTGGCAGGAATAGATGAGTCAAGAGTAGGTTTTTTCACAATGTGAAGAATAAGTGCATTCTTAAGTGGTTGGAAAGAGTTTGCAAAGCAAGAATTAATGAGAGAGGTAAGATAAGGAAAGAGATGAGGATAGACTTGAGGGATACGAGGTGGAGAGAATCTGAAGGAGAAGCAGTAGGATGAGCATGAGCCAGAAGAAAAGTATCAGAATCAGCACAAGGAGAGAATGAAGAAAAAGAATATGAAGCTAAAACTGGGAAGGAAGAAGAGCAGGGAGTAACAGAAGGAGTAAAAGCAGAGCATAGATTTGCCACTTTAGATGTAAAGTAATTTGCAAAGTCTGAGGAGGAAAGATATGAGAAAACAGATGGATCAGGCACTTTAGTAGGCAAAATATTGTGAAGAAGTTGATACAGACGATGAGGATGACGTGTAAGAGAAAGTGTGAGTTCCGAATAAAAAATGTTTTTTTGCAGCAAGTAAAGCCGAGTCGAAGGAAGAGTGCAAAATGAAAATGCAAAAAAGTCAGAAGTCGATCAAGAGTGTTTCCATTGCCGTTCGGCTTTATGTAAGCTGCGGAGGGAAACCAGGTCAGGAGTAGGAAAAAAAGAGCACAGAGGAGGGACTGAGTCAAGCACAGATAAAACAGATAATACAGAGGAATGCAGAGTACTAGCAGCCGTATCAGTAGGAAAGGAAGAGAAGATACAAATTGATGGAAGAGAGGAGTTGGAAGGAAGAAAGAAAAGATGCAGAGTCAAATGAAGAGAGATTACGACAAGAAAAGATATTCGAGGAAGTAGAAGAAATCGGCAGAGCGGGAAGTAGAGGCAGAAAAGGGAAGTAGTAAGTGATCAGAGGCATAGAAGGGGCAAGAAGACACAGAAGGAGGATGTGAAAAAATTAGATCGAGGCAAGAACCAGATTGATGAGAAGGAGGGTGAGGGAGGTTACACTGGACACATACTGGGTCAGGCTGTGACTACACAGACCTCGTCATGCTGGATCATTCTGTGTATTTCAGAAAGTTATTTTTTGGCGTGGAAAGATGTCCCTGAAAATCTAAGGCACATTCCACCAGAGGAGTAGAAACCACTTTGGCTCTGCAGGTAATTTGCAATGCCACAATTTGGTCTTCGATACACACCTTTTCAAAACATTGTCAAGACACCTTGTTGGGTCAGGACGCTAGGTTTGGGAAGGCTGTTTTATAAACCAGTAACATACATCCCCTGGTCCCACCTCCATCCAACTGCTGTGGGAGTCTATCAAAGATGAGGAATCTGTGGGAGGACATAATCCACATAATCCTATAGAAGAACACATTACCCCTGACAATGTTCTTTCTAGCCCATTCATTTTAGGATCTGGACTTCTAAAGTTAGGATATTGTACTCATGACTGTTTTCCATCATCCCACTGCTTGTTTGGTTGAGTTTGTTGATCAAGTATTTAAGTGAATATACTGGTGATTATATATATTTTGTATTGTAGAGTATTGTGTGATAGTACTACCTGCTATTTCATTTTTCAGTGTGTTCTAAAGGCCTAAAATAAATAACTGTTTTTTATAAATGACTGTCTAAATTGAATTATTGTGTGATGTTCTTTGTGGACTAATTGAGGGCCCCAGACCCCACTTACACTCCTGAAACTAAGCCTTGACTGTTCATCCATGTATCTTAATTGGGTTTTGGCTAATCGCTCAGAGCTCCCTGTTCATCATAACTAGGGTGGCCCCTAAAATCTGTCCACCAAGCCAGATTCTAGAATTCCATCTCAAGTGTCTGTTTAGTGTCACAAGCTACCTCCATTCCTATACACATGGGAGCTGAAGAGCAGAGAGTTCACATTAAACCAGAAAAGCAATCAATCATCGGATGCCAACGCGCAGAGCATCATCTGTACCTGCATGCACAGGGTAGGGATATTATGACGGGAGCAAACCTTTCAACACCCTTTTTCTCTGGAAGAAAACAATTTATAATGTAGTGGACCAACCACTAGATGGTAGCCTATGCAAAGCACGTGACTCTAAACGGATACGTCACGTTTATAAACATGAATATTCTTAAGATCCACCCTACCCCAAGTACTAGGAACTAGAGTGCCACATTGTATGTGTAAAATGTTCATTATATGATTATTTTTGCTGAGACTACTTAAATGAAAACATGAATTAACGTTTTGGGATAATTGTAATGCTAGGCTTTGTGGACATGGGCGTAATTTTACGGGGAGGGACAGGGTTGTTTGTCCCCCCCCCCAACTTTCATGGCACACCATTCTGTCCCCATTCATTTGGCTTTGGCACCTTTTCATAAGGTGTCATGTCCCCCCCAACATTTTCAGCAAAGTTACTCCACTATTTTGTGGACCTTTGGTCTCTTGACCATTCTTGCATGTCTCATTTGTCTGGAGTTCAGTTTTAAAGTATTGAGTCACTCCCATATTGTCTTTTTAAGTGGTATGGATTAGTTTCCCTTTTGAGTGGAGCGTTGTCAAGTAAAGGGAAAGGTCCTCTTTTATTCGCACATAGCAACAAACTATTGTAATAGAAAATCGGGCAAATAATCTTTTGAATTGGCAGATAATATGTTTGTTTGTGGGTCAGAGATTGCAGGAGCATCTGGTACAAGATTCAGTGGATCTGCATCTCCGTGTGCCTCTTGAGAAAGAGATCCCTGTTACTGCAGTCCAAGAACAAGTGAAAGTAATTGCCAAAGTTCCAGAGACAGAAGAATTTCCTGAAATCACAGCAGTGAGTTATTTTTTATTCAAAGTTTGTGACCAGTGTGATTTGGCGTTTCTCTCATTTTTTTTGTCCTTTATTAAATTATAGTTGTCCAAAATAGAACTTTTATTATTATTGTTTTTGGTTTGTATTAAACCTTTACAAAAGTACATAGATAATATCATATTAGTGAAGTATAAAAACAAACATACATTTCATAGAATCATTAGCAATCATCTTACACATTAATCTGCATAAAAATATTTATCTAAAACATATCGTTTCTTTATCGTTACTTAACAATTTAGGAAGCAGCAAGTTGTTTCTTAGTTTCAGAGCATCAGATCGAATCATGGCTATTCTTATTTCATATTTAAACAATCTCCTCGTAAAAGGCATCATTACTCGATTCTCAGTGTAAGGATATGCTGCTATCATGATAAGTTACAAAAGTTTTTCAGGAAGGTTATTACTCTTATTTTTAAAACATTAGAGTTGCCATGCCGTATCTGATACCACAACAGTTCTCTGTTGACAGTGTAGTTGATTCACAAATTGTTTAAAATATAAAATACATTGTTGTAGCAGGGCTGGACAAACTAAAAGCAAATGCTGCAATGTCTCTTCAATTCCTTCCTCTCTACAAAACCGACACCACCCCCATTCTTTATCAGCAATCAGCCATCTCTTCAATATGTAGTTAGTTCTTAGGACATCGAAACTGAATCTCATGAACACATTGCGTAATTCACGCACAGGATATGTCTCGAGATATGTTTCAAGTGTAGGATAGAATTTCCAAAATGAGTATATGTGATACATAGTCTTTGATAACATCACATACAGCATCGTTTGCTGCCAGTCATGCCCTTTAATAGTCTTCTTCACCTTTAGCGGGTTTAATATTAGAGTGTCTACGGATAGGCCTAAATCCTGGAGGTACGTTTTCATTAATTCGCTTTGGTGGATATAGTATGTGTTTCTATTGTCATTTCCAGCAATCGAATATAAAGTATCTGCAGGATTAGTTAGACATTTCCTCCATAAACATAACTTCTTCCATTTTATGATCGACCTCCAAGATAGCAGTCCTAATTCGTATCTTATCGCCTCAATTGGGACGGATTTTGGTAGAAAGAAAAGAATCCCTTTCCATATCATGCTCTCTAGTTGTTTCAGGTAATCAGTGTCCTCCAAGTCATGGAGTTGCATCCCATACAACAAGCCTGGAATTCCCTTCATATTGTAAAAATCTTTAAGCGGCACGAAGGTAAATTTGCAGTATTGGGTTTCTAATTTTCGCATTTGGCGTTAGATACTTTCAGCTTTGATTTTTAGCTGTTTTTTTATCGTGGCAGGGGAACCAGACCCTGAGAAAAGGTATCCCAGATATTTAAAGCCACACTGACAGGGTATTCTTTTGCCTTCGACTTTCCAAGTAAGGTTTAACCATTTATTTTTGGGTTTGCCCAGACATATGATGGTGGTTTTGTCAGCATTGATTTTCAGTCGTAGATCAGCTATAAAAGTTACGAACGCATCAATCAATCTTTGTAAGCTGACTTTTGTGGAATTCAATAACAAAAAATCGTCGGCATATGCTAGCCATTCCAATTGCATGTCACCAATCTTTGGTGCAATCAGACCTTTGCCTCCTAGTGCTTTATCCGCACCACACACATATAGGTTGAATAGAGTGGCTGCAAACATGCATCCTTGACACAAACCGTTTTGAATGTCAATCTCGGATGTCAGTAAGCCTTCAGAGTTCAACCTTACCTTAATCTTTGTGTTGAATACAGATTGATAATAATTTGTAAAAGGTGATTGGGAATCTTCAGGTCGGACAGTTTTAGCCATAAAGTCGCCCTGTCTACCAGATCGAAAGCTTTGCTGAGATCCATTGCAGCTACAAAGATCGGGTTCCCATGTTTGCCTAGTGCCTTGGAAAGCAAAGATCTCAAGATCAGACCTCCACAGTCAGTGCCTATTCCTTTTTTAAAGCCTATCTGTTTGATGTCGAGTATGTGATTTAGTTTTATCCATTCGAGCAATTCTTCTAGAATAATGGAAGAACATTTTTTAGACTCGGGGTCTGTAATAGCAATCGGTCTGTAGCTGTCTGGTGCTAATCTGGAGCCTTTTTTAAAAATAGGAATAACTAGAGCCAGTTTCCATGATTGTGGTAGGGTTTTAGTCATTAGGATATCATTATACAAAATGTGCAGAATTTCGGACCATAGGGTAACATCAGCCTTTAGAATTAGGTTTGATAAGTGGTTGGGGCCGGGAGCCCCCGAATTTCTGGATTTAGTTATTATGCGTCTGATGTTAATAGTGGATATGTCTAGCGACCATTCGCAGGGTTCGTAATTAACATCAACATGTCTAGCGTTGTTACATGAATAAATTCTGAGAAAATGTTCGCACCACCTTCTCTCACTTATTTGGGTAAATTGCATGTCTTTTTGTGTGCGGTCAACATCATTAACAATTTGCCAAAAATTTGCAATATCTTTGCCTTTAATAGCATGGAGCATTTTTTCCCCGTATTTTTGAGCTCTTAGCGACCTGTGGCTAATCGCCCAGTTCTTATACTGTTGCTTGACATTTTTAATCAAACGAGTTGTATCAGTACACACAGCATTTTCTTTCAGAATAGCACGAATATCTCTCCTCATTACAGATTTACGATTGTGGTCCTCGGCATCAAAAGAATGTTTGTGTTGTGGTCTATTGGTCCTTAGCCTATTATCATTTTTTACGGTGTATTCACAAATATCATTCACATGATCAGTAAAGATCCCAGTACCAAAGAACCACGCACGATCATTCATAGTCATTTCACAGACATCTTGCACTAACACAGAAGTAAATCTCTTCGTTTTGGAGTAAGTCCATCGTATTCTGTTGCCTTTGTAATTTGCAATCAGGCCTTCAGAGTACCGTGAGGTTTGTTCCGACAGGGTTGCGAACCACAGGTCAACATGCAGTAGCTTATGGTCACTGGTAGACATGTCAGTGACAGCTAAATCGGGCATATATTTTTCCAGACCACGAGTCACAAAAATATAATCTAGCATAGAGGTACAACCTCTGGCTGCCCATGTGTCACATTCATTAGTTATTTTAGTCATTCCCATGATTTCAATAAAGTTACACCATAAAGCTCCTCTAATTTTGAGGTTCCCAGCAGCAGTTTCGGATTTACTAATTCCAAGGCTAGTAGACACTATCATCTCATCCAACTCTTTGTTACTAATGTTACAGGTAGCATTCAAATCGCCAGCTATAATCACAAAACCATTCGTGTGCAACATACGCCATTCATCAATTCTAAGACTCAAATTGGTTAATTCCTTTTTAAGCTGTAGCATCGAATATTTCAAAGGATTCCAATATACATTTATAATAAGTAAATGCGTTTTGGTACCATTCCTAGCAATTACATAGGTCGCGGCCAAAAAAGAATTGAGGCTCGACCATTCGTTAGATACCAAGGCTTGTAAGGATTGTTTGCATGCGATAATCAGCCCACCCATTGGTCTACCTCTGGGCCCTTTGATGGCTGGTAGTTGAATCATATCAAAACCTTCCCAAAGCAAAATTTCAGTGTCCCAGGTCTCTTGCAATAGGAGCAGGTCATATTTCTGTAAAACATCAGTAACCTTATTATTATGAGTTAGGTGAAAATTTCCTCTGGAGTTCCATGAGGCAAAGGTGATGTTGTTCTCATAGCTAAAGAGGCTTTCTCATTTCATTTAGGGTATTGATTGATTCTCTAAGAGACAACGCCAGCCATCTCCATTCTTGTTTATCATTCATATTGGAGGTTGCAGTCTCGGAGTTATTATAGGCAGTAGCTGTTTTAATAGGCTCTGGTACATCAATCATAGCATGTCTGGGGGTGTCCAGCCAGCTGCTTTCATACTGAAAGATGTCAAAACCCCTGCGTTGCAGGGATTCAGCCTCTTTCAGCAGAATACCCCTTACCAAAGGAGATGTAACAACCAGTCGTACATAGTCAACTCTCTGCGTGTGAATAAAATCCACCAAGGCTATATCTGTGGTGGTAATCAGTTTCAGTTCAGGGATAGCAGCAAATAAAAATAGTATATAGGGACGATTTAATACTATTTGGTTTCTTTCCCCGAACAATGCCATTAGGATCAGGCTGGGTAAATGGGGCAAAGCGGGTTTCTTTAGGTAGCCTGTTTCATTAGCACCTGAATTGTCATTTGTCGACTTTCTGGATTCTTGAAGCATGTCGGGCTCATTAGGCATCTTATAATTCGCAGATGAATAATCATCTTGTAAGATCCTCCTGATAATACAAGCGATTTCATCTTTTTTTGGTGGCCATAGGCACTGTTTTGTCATTGTTATGGGTCTCAGTTGTCTTCGAGTCCATAGTATCAACAGCCTTAAGACTCATGTCAGGTCCCGCTTGAATAGCGGGCCCGTTGGTAATTGCAGGGTTTTCGTAAGTACTAAGTTGGTTGTTGGATGTAGGTTGGAGGGTAGTCTCAAGAGGAGTAACCGCCAGACAACCAGCATCAACACCAAAACATGTCGCCTTGTCATCCTTACTCTGTGTATAATTAGAGTGAGTGACAGTATCTGCATCTGCAGTTCGAGAGCTTTCTTTTGCGCAGGCGGTAACAACATTTGGTGGGATGGTAACAGTGATTTTTGCGTTTTTCTCGTCCAGTATTTGGTTGGTTGGAATAGTCGAATTGATTGCTAGGGTGGGAGGATGGTTGATATCAACGGCTATTTTCATTGTTGACATCGAATTGGCTTTAAAAATTTCAAAGATGACAACTAGCCCAGATTTCAGTGAAGATAATTGTGTAGCTATATCATCCTTTTCATTTTTCTTCTTTTTATTTTTCAACACGTCTGCAATCCGGGTGTCTGCTTCGCTATAGCTCTCTTGTGCACATTGAGTCATCTCGTACTGTCCTCTAACAGGATTATTTGAGGTTTGCACCGATATAATTTGTACACTGTCATTTGCATCTTTGCAGGTAGCCATTTCAGTCTGGGCCTCTGCAATAGAGTTTCTAAAGAATTGGTCTCTTAAATATTTACGTGATGATTTTTGTTGGTTATTTAGTTGGGCAGGTTTTTTTTTTTTTACTTTTTTTTATTTCTAAGTTTGCATGCATCTGCCCCAACAACCAGTTCTTGGTTAGCAGGCTTGGTATTCGAGATTTTGTCCGGTATCTCATCCAGCATGGGAACGGTATCCACCATCGCCGGGTCAGAAAGGAATTCTGTATTCGTTTGAGTCTCAGCGATGGTAATGATCTCGTCATGCAGTTTGGGATCTGAAACAGGTAATAAAGGAATTTCCACTACTTTGTGGTTATCGGTGTCATATTCAGGGATCTTTTTCGAAGTCGTTTCATATTTGGACAGGAAATCAGTCAAGAGGTTTGGGATCGTTCCAATGGAAACGCTAATTGGCGTCATCATTTCAGTCTGTCTTCTTAATTCATATAAGATCAGCCTATTGGTGGTACCCAACCTAGTGTAGAGGTCAATATCATCTTTCGTGTCGTTGTTCACACTACTGTCAATGGAACCATTATCCATAAGGGGTATAGTTTCCAGGTCAATAGTGCGAAAGACGCTAGGCGTATCACAAAAGGAAGCATTCTGCATCTGAGCCTCCTCCTTCCTCTTTACCTAGCTGAGGTATTAGTTCTTCCTGAAATAGAGATTGTGATGATTCATTAATGCCTGCTTGTTCAGGAACACAGTCCTGGTTGGTTCGCAATTGGTTGGAGCAGAATTGGGCGCATTGTAACAGGTCCTCTTCCTCAATACAAGAGGGAGGTAGTGGTAACGCTGCAGCGCGGGCCACATTTGCTCTGCGTGTGGATACCGCAGAAAAAAAGTCTGCTCGCGGATCTTTCATAATGTTGGAGATCTTATGAAATTTCACCATGTTAGTACGGAGCTGAAGACAAATAATAGATATAGGGGGGATCACTGACACCAAATAACAACAACACTCCAAGTAGTCAGACCAATTACAGGTCGAACTTACTTAGGGTCCTCAAGGGAGTAGGTTCCTATCCAGGTTCCTCACGCTTCCTAAATAGACTGCAAATACTCAGACCAAACCGTAGAGACCCTTGGACCCTAAGCACCCTAACAGCCCAACAGCCAAAACACTTATGAAAACACTTGCGATGCGCGTTCGCAGGTTATTTAGAAAACAAATCCAGGAAGTAGATGGGTGTGTTTCGGGAGGGGCATGGATGAGTGGCAGCAGTCTGAGCAAGTACGCTTAGTTCAGCTAAATGGGGAGAAGGGAGAGTAACAAGAGTCAGGTAAGAAAGTCTTAAACTCACGTCACAAGAACATACGTAACTCGGGTCACAATGGAGATTGCATGTCAAAGTCTTTACTTGCAAAAAAGGAGTTGACACGTAAGTCTGTGAAAGCGAGCCAGTGTTCCAACGCCGCTCGGGATTCCTCTTGCAGACTTGTATCTTTGGCAGGGCTCGTGGATGGAACAAGGTCACAGGCGGGCAGCACCTTCAGCCCAACAGCCAAAACACTTATGAAAACACTTGCGGTGCAAAATAGACCTTTAATGTTGGATGGATTTGAGGTATGGCACCTAAACTAGTGAGGGCCAGTTTAGATGTTGTTTGAGATATTTTCACATGTTTTTTCAGTTGAACCTGAGCTTCCAGAACATATTGGGCTAAAGAACAATATATATTTTTCTGAGGCTTGTGGAATCTGCTTAGATCACATGCTGTGCATAGCCCGACATCTAGTGGAAGCTGCCGAGTATTACAGTTGTTGTTTTCGAAACTCGAAAAGGGACGTCGACAGGGTGTGCCAGTAATGCAATCCGTAGTGTGGCGTCCACTGTACCCATGATCTCTCACGCGTCGAGGTCCCTCAGATGGTTTTTTTTCGCCATTTTAGACAGACGCTTAAAGCAGAGTTCCTCTTTTGGCTTATAGCCATTTACTGTTTTTCAATTACCGATAGTTTATTCTTACTATCCTTTATATAACCGACTATCGAAACATCAGATGCCGGTGAAGACAAGAAAAACGACTGTCAGAAGACTTCTGCAACGGATCAGTTTCGGCCTTGGAAGGCCGCTCTGGGCTTTGGCCCACACAGTACGTGCAGAGGGTGGGAGGGGATTCATTTTAGAATGTATATGCCCCTTTTCTTACACTACATTCGCTAGCTGTTGTATCATTCCGTTATGGACAAGACCCCCTTTCAATTTAGACCCAAGTTCAATAGGAAATTTCTGTTGGTCGATAAACACCTAGTCTGTAACCTGTGTCTCCCGAGAGACCACGTCGAAA
The DNA here is from genome assembly GCF_040938575.1 of Ambystoma mexicanum. Lineage (NCBI taxonomy): Eukaryota > Metazoa > Chordata > Amphibia > Caudata > Ambystomatidae > Ambystoma > Ambystoma mexicanum. Next base: position 185,979,980 of record NC_090926.1, read on the forward strand.
GTTCTTGTCGAGCATGCAGGCTCTTCAAGCCCAAAGCTTTGAAGGACCGATCTATCAAACGCTGGGCCCACTACGCCAGGCAGCTCGAGGCCATGGAAGTAGAAGGTGCTTTCAGCGACGGCAGCAACACCGCGGTTTCTGAAGGCAAAGGAGACTGGGTGGCTTTGGTTACCCAAGTGCAGGCCCCTGACCCCGGAAGACAAGCTGGCGGCCTTGTGATGGGGACAACACCCGGTGGCGGATCACTTCATCCACCATTAAGCACACAACCCAAGGCCGAGACTCGACACACGTGTCGAGCGGACGGCAACCCACAACGTGCAGGGAAAGGTCTATGTAATCTCTGTGCCCTGGCCACTCTCGGTACGGCCGTCACCCAAAGAACTCTCACCGAGGGCAGATCGTCCGCGGACGAGGCTCCGGTTCAGCCCGCACCCGAAATTCGACATTCTGCGTCAAGTCAGGTACTAGGCCCCAAACACTCAGGGGAAACAAGCTTCAAGGGGCCAGGTAGGGAGAAAGAGTCCATGAAAAATCCTCCAAGACCCCCTCATAGGGAGAAATCTCAGGAGTCTAGGCCCACCCCTGATAAGGAGAAATATCAAGAGGCTAGGCCCAAAGAACCTGTATTACTTCCTCCAACAGATGAAGTTTTAGGGCTTCTTTCCCAACCATTGGCCATCCCTAGTTCTGCACAATGGTGGGCTGAGGATATAGACAGGGTCATGAGGAGGATGTACTTTATAACCAACTTTATGAAAAAGACCCTGCCTATTTCAAAAGTTTCCACTCCACTCCCCCACTACAGCACCCTCTGGGTCGCAGATCCCTGCTCAACCCCCTGCTAAGTGGTCTTGCCCCGAGAATCCAGTGCAAGGCACAGTCATTGATCTCTATGACCCGGACTCTGACCATGAAGACCTCTCTATTCAAGAGGCAGCAGATCATTATTACGGGGATGATGTAGCAGACCCTTATTACAGGGATGATGAAGACCCTTAGGTTGACCCAGAGACAAATATGTATCCCATGGACTCACCTGTTGATCAGGATCCCCCGGTCATGGACTCACCCATTGACAACTAACGCCTTCTAAATGAAGTGCTCGACAAAGCGGCAGAGCATTTTCAGATGGAAACTCAGGAAGTACAACAAGAAAGGGATTTCGTAGAAGAAATCCTACGAGATAAGAAGGCTGTTACGCAGTTTATCCCTATCCTCAAATCCATTTAGTGAAAAATACAGCCATCGCTGGAGACCACTTCTCTTACGCGGGCAGTGAACCCCTGCATAGAAAAACAGTTTAGACCTGCCCCTTCTGACCCACTGTATATCAGAGGGCAACTGAAGCCTGATTCATTAGTTGTCACTACAACAAGGAAAAGGGCTGGTACTCCCCTAGCTTCCTCCGAGGCCTCGCCTGACGAGAAAAGCAAGAGACTTTACACGTTGGGAAGAAAGGTGGCCTCCTTTGTGGCCTTCCAAACTAGGATTGCTTACTTTACAACTGCCACAAATGGGATGAGGTCTCGGCCTTACTATCTTCGGCCCCGTAACCACTTAAGTCTCAGCTTGCCCAGGTGGCTGCATAAGGCAGAGCAGTGGCAAGCTGCTTATTAAAAACCAACCTTGACGCTGCGGACAACGCAGGCAGGATAATAGCAGAAGGGACTATTATCAAGCGTCCTGCTTGGTTGCACAAATCGGGTTTTAAACCAGAGACGCAAGCTACCTTTATCAACATGCCCGTTGAGCCCAATGTGCTCTTTGGCAAGGTTGCCGAGGACGCCTTAAAGACGGCCAAAGAAGAATACGATACACTCAAGTCAGTGGGCCAACTGACCAATAAACCTACTGGCCAGAGGGGAAACTGGAATTTTCATCGCTCACGCGGCCAAAATTCAGAGGGGTTCCACTTATACCCTTAGCCAAGGTACTACCTGGGGAAACAATCAGGGTCAGTCCTCCCAGAATTACCCAAGAGGAGCGCGCAGATCCCGCAGACGCGGTAGAGGCAACTCCTCCCAAGGTGGCACTCCACCTCAAAAGCAGTGACTATCCGCTCCAGGTACCCTCCCATGCCTCTCCAGTAGGAGGGTGCCTATCCACCTTCACCCACGCATGGGAGGCATTCACCACAGACAGATGGGTGCTGTCCACTGTAACAGGCGAATATTGTATAGAGCTCCTCGAGCAACCCCGGAACCACCCCCCATGACAAAAGACCCATTCCAAGGAACACCAGGGTATCCTCCTCCTTTAGGAAGTCGCAACGCTTCTACTAAAGGATGCCATCAAAGTCGTCACAGCCAACCGGGTAAACAAGGGTATTTATTCAACTTACTTCCTTGTGCCAAAGAAAGATATAACAAAGCACCCAGTATTAGATTTGCACCCTGCAAACAAATATGTCAAGCCACAAAAGTTCGGCATGACTATGCTACAAGAGGTAATCCCGCTACTAACAAAGGGGGATTACATGGCAACACTGGATATGAAAGATGCCTATTTTCATATTTCTATGTTCCCAGCGCACAGAAGATTCTTGTGTTTCAAGATAGCGAACCAGCACTACCAATTCAAAGTGCTATCCTTCGGAATAGCATTCTGTATTACCATAGTATTCACGAAGGTACTGGCGGTGGTGGCAGCACACTTGCGCAGGGAGGCAATCCCAGTGTACCCTTACCTGGATGACTGGCTGATTTCAAGGGAGTCTCCCCCACCCCCTAATTTGCAGGCAAAACATTCAGAGAACTATCAACCTACTCTTCCAATTGTGATTTTTCCATCAACGAGAAAAAAATCCAGTCTAGTGCCAAGCACAACCAAACAGTTCCTAGAGGGAACAAGAGGGGTTGGTCTTTCCATCAGAGGAAAGAGTCAAAAATATGTTACTGCAAATACCACATGATCAGGCCAGCCGCCAGATAAGGGTGTGCAAAGTGATGCATTTGCTAGGCATGATGGCATCTTGCATTTACCTGGTTCCTCACGTGCGACTGTGCATGCGACCCATGCAGGAGTGGTTGATGAAACAGTGGTCTCAGGCGAGTCGACGGTGGGACGATCTACTGGTCCTTTCGCCAATACTAGTACAAAATCTTTGCTGGTGGACAAGAGAAAATTTGCTGAAGGGGGAACCCTTCTACTATCCGCAAGTACAAGCAATTGTCACGACGGATGCCTCGCTCGCTGAGTGGGGGGCTCACTACCTTCACCACACAGCTCAGGGTCTGTGGTCTCACGCATCAGCACAGAACCACATCAATCTGCTGGTACTATTGGCAGTGTTCAAAGCCCGTCAGGCGTTTGAATCTCACCTAGCGAACCAATCTGTGCAAATCCTGACAGACAGCACTACATCAATGTTGTACATCAACAAACTGGGGGCACACTTTCTCCAAATCTGTTCATGCTTGCGCAACAAATTTGGAAATGGGCACTCAAGCGGAAAATATTCCTGTTGTTAACAACACGTTCCAAGGGAGCTCCACTCTCTCGCAGACTCAGAGCAGAGATCCCCTAGCAGACGAACACGAGTGGCAACTACACGCAGGGGTAGTAGAACACCTATTCTCTCAATGGGGTTTCCCCACAATAGACTTGTTCGCTGCAAGCGAAAACAGACAATGGCCAGACTTCGTGTTCAGGTTCCCCCAGCCAGGCTCCAAGGGGAACGCCCTATGGATGAACTGGTCAGGGGAATTTGCTCCTAGTTGCTCCTATGTGGGCAAGACAACCCTGGTATCCACATCCGCGCAATCTGGCGATGTGCGAGCCCATCAAACTCCTGTGCCCGTACAATCTGCTCACTCAGCACGGGGGACTAACAGTCCACCCTCAACCTCACTCGATGAACTTGGCAGCATGGCTCCTGAGGTCATAGAGTTTGGACATCTTAATCTGCCACAAAGATGGATGGATATCTTAAGAGAATCAAGAAAGCCTAACACTACGCTCTGTTATTTTGACAAGTGGAGGAGATTTGTAATTTGGTGCCAGTCTAAAGAAATGAACCCCATAGAATGTACTCCTTCCCACATTATACCTTATTTGCTCTGCTTGCCAGATGCAGGGTTAGTATTCAACTCCTTAAAGGTCCACCTGGCAGCTTTGTCCGCCTATACCACTTCCCACAATAAGGTCTCGTGGTGGAAGGTACCTGTCATCAAAGTATTCATGGAGGGAGTAAAGAGACTCCACCCTCCAATTTCGAACCCGCTGCCAGAATGGGATCTCAATGTTGTACTCTCTAAGCTCATGGGGCCCCCTTTCGAGCCGATACATAAGTCTAGTCTCAAACACCTGGCTTATAAAACTGTCTTCGTAGTGGCCATCACTTCCATAAGAAGAGTTAGTGAAATAAAAGCATTGTCAGTGCTAGATCCTTTTTTTGTTGTACACACAGACAAGCTGGTTTTATATAGACATCCGAGGTTATTCCCTAAATACATCTCTTAATTTCACGTAAACCAGTGTATTGAGCTACTGGCTTTCTTCCAGGAACCCACCAGCTCAGCTGAGGTGAAACTCCACACACTTGATGTGAAGAGAGCGGTCCTCTACTATGTAGACAAGACCATACTGCTAAGAAAAACAGATCAACTGTCTCCATAGCGCCAGGCAGAGAAGGTGACCGTATTTCAAAGAATGCCATCTCTAGGTGGATGGTCAGATGTATACAATTGTGCTATTCCCTATCAGACAAGACACTTCCTTTTACGGCCAGAGCTCACTCCACAAGGAGCACAGGAGCCACTCTAGCTTTCATTGCAAATGTCTCTCTAGACAGCATTGCAAAGCAGCTACATGGAGTTCAATACACACTTTCACTCAGCACTACTGCATTGACACTCATTCCAAGACAGATACACAGGTGGGACAAGCAGTTCTAAGCCTCTGTTTGCCCATGAACCTTCTCGCATCGCACCATCTTCTTCAACACTGCTTGCTAATCTATGCACTGCATGTGATCTAAGCAGATTCCACAAGCCTCAGAAGGGATACATTGCTCACTGTAATCACATTTCTGATGCTTATATCTGATTAGATTCACATGCTCCCACCCTTCCTCCCCTCAGAGAGAAGGCGCATGGATGCTTATGAGCTTGTCTGATACGTATCTGCTTGGATACAACTGTACTCAGGCTACAACTCATGCTACATCATGTCAGAAAAATAACAATCTGAGGGACCTCGACGCGTGAGGGATCATGGATACAGTGGACGTCACACTAGGGATAGTATTACTGGTACGCCCTGGCGACGTCCCTTTTCGAGTTTCGAAAACAACAACTGTAATACTCTGCAGCTTCCACTAGACATCGGCCTATCTAAGCAGATTCAAGCATCAGATATATATATATATAACCGCCCGCGATAGCGGCCGTGTAGTTATGGTTAAGTTGCTAAACCCATAGGAAGGCCTTTTTTTTCGGTGGCTTATAACTTTGCTCCCCCTGGATGAATCCTCACCAACCTTTGCGAAAAAAGTATATGGCCAGCTCTGAATTTGTTCGCCAAGTTGGGTGAGGTTTCGTGCAGGGGGGGGCAAAGTTATATGGGGGTGTCCCACATTTTTTTATTACATAGACTGAAAGGGGAAAAACTTTGCAAACGGCTGGATGGATTGTCACCAAATTTGCGGCAGGAGCGGGAGCTTGGCTCAAAGTGTGCTTTTGTGTGTTTGTTGGTTATCCGACCAGTAATTGTTTTGCAAAATACTGAAATGTGCGTCCCAAAAAATTAGTGATATCGGGGTCCGCTCCACGTACCCATTTGCCTGTTCGCTATGTGGACCGAAGTCTTATTGGCCTCTGGTACGGCGTGCTGTCAGCGAACAGTGGACGCGGCCGGTGGTTGGCTGGAGGGCAGCGTGCTGTCCATCAAAGGTTTTGGGAAACGCCGCCATGGTGTATCGGAGGATAGTGTTGCCGTGTGTGTGGCAAGGCTCTAAGCTATTGTGTGCATGGCTGGGCCTCTTGTACGTAGCAGTGTGCGCACTAAAATTAGTCATATGTGGCTCCGCTCCGGCGTCCCATTTCCCTGTTCGCAGGGCGGTCAAAACTTTGATTGAACTGCAGTGTGTGGTTGACGGGATGTGTGAAAAGTGTTCCATGACGGCAGTATGTTGTAATGAGGACAAGGCGGTGGCAAAAGTATGAGAAAAACATAGTGTACGGCATCTGGTGGTGGGAAGAAGGAATGGAAAGGGTGCGGGAGTGAGAAGAGCTTCATGTGATATATATCATTATACAAGAAGATAGGTCTGCCAGCGCTATCCGTGCATGCTCTGCAAATGCGCAGATACCTCAACAGGCAACTATCTTGTGTGGTCATTGTAGGCAGCTTGTGTTATGGCATGCAAGCTGCAGCGGCAATGTCTTTCTGTCATGAGTGGTGGTAGGCATATTTGTAGAAGGGGAGTGCATTCCACGACACATGAGGATTTAATCATAGCGTGTAGTGTGTGAGGTAAGTCTGTATCCCCTTGGATGCATGGCTGCAGCCCTAGCACAGATAATTATGTGCACTGGTTGAAAAGGTATGTCCACTGGTTTAAAGTAGGTGCCACATTGTTGCTTATTGTGTACGATTTGGCTGCAGTGCACTCAATGGTGGTTGCATGTGTGTGGTGATTGGTGGAACAACCTACAGTTGTCGGTGTATGGGTAGAGATGGTGCCGTGACCAGTCGTGTAGTGTGTCCAATGGGTGTATTAACAGAATAGTGTACATATGGAAGAGGTCCCGGTTTAAAAGTGTTTGTTCTATTTGCTTGTGTAGTGTCCATTGCGCAGATTAGTAAGTGTTATAGTGCAGTACGCACAGCTGGTTCTATGCACTTACTAGAGTGGTGGGAGCAGGCTCAATGTTGTGAAGATTGTCTTGTTTGGTTAGCATGCTTATAATGCTTTGTGATTGGAAGTGGTTAGCAGTGCCAAACACAGCAAGATGTTTCTGAATTTCGATAAGTGGAGCATGTGTTTTTGTGTCCCTGCTTTATGGTGTGGCGGTTGGGTGGAAGGGCTGGTGCGTATGTTGCCTTTGTGATTCATGGCAAATGCATACCTGGTCGCCTGCATGCTGCGTTATGTTGTGGTGAGTGTGGATTAGGTCTAGACTGTTGGGGTCATAGCCAAAGGCCATAGGCCATGCATCCAACAGCCTAGGCCCTCATCTTAGCCTCCACAATATAATGCAGTGATGCAGTTGTTAATCTGCATGCATTTGGAGTTGGTGAGTAGCACACAATGGTTGCAGAGGATTTTGTGCACTTGGTGGAACAGCAGAAGTGAGCTCCTGTGTTCATTACCATATGGTGCACATAATTGACCCTGTTGCACAATAGGGAGCCACATGTCACCATGTGTGTTTGCTATGGTTTGACCTTTATAGGACCTTTGCTTGAATAAGTGTTTTACCACATTGCACCATGAAAGGAAGTGATCAGCATCAGGAAGTTGCAATATGGACAATGTACACAGCCACTAGTATACCGTTCAACACCGGCAACGCAACGATGTTGAGCCTTGTATGCAAAAATGTGGGCAGGGTGAAAGTTGGCAGGCGCACTTGCAAATGGGGCCTGCATTACACATGACATGGGAAGTAAAACATGGGTTGTACTAGGGTGTGCTGTGTGTGGTGAGGCCCCAGCGGCCAGTGATGGTAGAGCAATGGCAGAAGGGGAGTACAATGGAGACCACATGAAACTTTCAAAGTACACTGGAAGTGCTGGTGTGTATGTTGCCTTTGTGATTTCTGGCACGTGCGTACCTGGTTGCCTGCATGGCTCTGTTACGTTGTGGTGAGTGTGGTCTACGCTTAGACTGTCGGGTACATGGCCAAAGGCCATGCACCCAACAGCCTAGGCCTTCATCACAGCCTCCACAATATAATGCAGCAATGCAGTTTTTACTGTGCATGCATTTGGAGTTGGTGAGTGGCACACAATGGTTGCGGATGACATTGTGCACTTGATGAAACAGCAGAAGTGAGCTGCTATGCGTACATTACCATATGGTGTACATCATTGTCCCTGTTGCACAATAGGGAGCCACATATCACCATGTGTGTTTGCTATGGATAGGCCCTTAAAAGACCCTTGCTTGAGAAAGTGTTTTACCACATTGCGCCATGAAAGGAAGTAATCAGCATTAGAAAGTTGCAATTTGGACAATGTACACAGCCACTCACATACCGTTCTGCACAGGCAACACAATGTGATTGAGCCATGTATGTAAAGATGTGGCCATGGTGAAAGTTAGCGGGTGCATTTTCTGAGGGAGCCTGCATTACATATGACATGAGAAGGAAAACCTAGGTTGTACTAGGGTGTGCAGTGTGTGCTGAGGCCCAGCGGTCGGTGATGGTAGAGCAATGGCAGAAGGAAAGAACAATGGAGAACACACTACACCTGCAACGTACACTGCAGTACGGTGTGTAGCGTGTGCTGAAATGTTGCTTTTATGGTTGTGGGGATTGGTTGCAATTCTTACACTGTGTAGTATATGCCTGGACCTGATGGAGCGACGACTTCTCCAATGTGTCCTGTGGGAGAAGTGGTGGAGTAGAGGATGCTTAGAAGTGGCTAGGGGTGACCTGCATGTACCTGGCCACTTGTTCACCTGCATAACTGTTATGTTGAGCTGGGTGTGGCCAAGGGCTACACTGTTGGGTGTATGGCAAAAGCCTGAAGCCTGTAGCCTGTAGGCCAGTGACCGAAGAGGCTCCATAGCACACCACCATAAAGCAGACGTGCACGTTTAAGTGTGTATGTCTCAGATGGTGGTAACGTTGAAAAAATTGTTGTGCAGGACCTTGTAGACGTGGTTGAACAGCACTAGTGACCTGGTATGCATCTGGTACTATATGGTATCCATTATGCCACCACCTTGGACATTAGGGAGCCACATGGTGCTATTTGCGGTTGCCATGAGTTGCCCTTTGCACCACCCATCATATGTTACGTTTGTGGATTGTGGTATGTGGGAAATGTTCCCTTTCAGGAGGCTATTATGTTGTGCTTGATGTGTAGGTAAGGCCTACAGTATTGGGTACATGGCCAAGGGTCGTAGGCTGTTGGTTATGCACCCAAGAGCCTATCTCTTGACGACAGCCAGCACAACATACCGCAGCCATGTAGAGTTGCATCTGTTTCTCTCTGAGGATGGTGACCTTTGAATAATGGGTGCAGAGAGCATTTTATACTTGGTGGAACAACCAAAGTAAGGTGCTATGCGTTCGCGAGCACATGGTGTAGCTAATTGCACGTGTTGCACATTATGGTTTAATTTGCCCACAGCTAGAGGTCACGAGGTGTTTTATAAACAAAAGCATGTGCCTTTATGTGCAGTGCTGGCATGTTCAGCACCGACTATGACAGCTTCAAGGAGCAAGATTTGCAGTGGGTCCAAGGAAATGGAATTTGTTTGACCTCCATTTTCAATGCTGTTTTGTTTGCCATGCTGAACGCAGCATTAAATACAATCCTGTAGAACTGTAAGAGAAGCGTTGACGTTCAGTCTGTACACATGTGAGGAGAAGGGAACAGAGACACATCGAAAGACATAAACAAAAAAATGTGTAAGCAAGCATGTACATAACAAAAACAGGACAAAACCCCCCCCCAAAAACATTTTTTTTCTGAGACAGTACTACAGACCCAACTCCTTATCCTGTTACATTTACCTCCCCAACACATCCCCCAACCGCCCTCCATCCCTACCACGAAAACCCAGTGGTTTACGCTGTACTTTCACTCTTCCACGTGCCACATGCAGCCATTTTCTGGATGGGAACCATGGAAAGGAAACTTTGGACCGAAAGACAGTGTTTATAAGGTTGGTGGGGTGTGTACTCAGTGTGCCAGAAGGTCTATTTGCACAAAGAAGTGCAGGAAGCTATGCTGGAAGTGAGCAATGTAAGGAGCAGGCACCCTGGGTGTATGCATAAACTATATGTATTTATTTGCAGTTAGTAACATGCAAGGTGTGCTGCATGTGCCCAATATATTTTGTAAAGTGTACAGTAAGTGGGGTAGTGCGGAAAACAAAATAATTTGGAGTGTACACATTAAGTGGCAGGCATCCTACTGTTGTGCATGCATTGTGTGTATGATATCCTATGATGTGCAATTGTATCCTACTGCATTCGTAATGCGCCTACGCACATGTCTAGCAAAGCACAACAAGGCAAAGGAGGGCAAACAGAGGGGAGACAGAGACAAAGGACCTAGTAGGACAGGTGTGCCTTAGATTGCCCAGGCCCATGGGTGGAGGGAGGGGAAGGTACAGTACATGGAAAGAGGAACAAATGACAATAAAAATACGGGCCAATTGTGCCAAGTGAACGGATAAGTGTACACATGAAGTGGTGGATGCACTGTTAGGCATACAGGGAACAGTACTCAAGTGCAGGGTTTCCTAGAAAGCCAGTGTAGGGGTTCGCCTGGCAGGGGGAGGTGACATGGGTCCAACATCAGAGTCGTCGGGTAAGTAGAGCAGATTAAGTTTACGTCATGCACTTAGCCGGGGAGATGAGCAGAAACAGCAGACGCGAAGAGAAAGACTTTGAGGTGCTTCCGGAACCGGCAATGATTCCCCTCAAGTGTCAGGGAGGCAGGGAGTCTTTTGCCGAGGGAGGTCGCAGGTGAAAAAGCACGTCTACCAACAACAGTTTTTTTTTCCAGAAGCGCATGACCCTGAGGGAGTTGGAGACGGATGAGGGCAGAGCTTGCACACGCATATATATAGGGAGTTAGACTTGAAGGTATTGTGGTCCCAGGGGCCAGAAGGCCTGCTGCATAATGCAGAGTCTTCTCACTTTATTCTCGCAGCCACTGGGAGATATTGGTGACATTTCAGTGCAGGAGAGATACCATCCCAAGTTGCGCACTCCTCTTGTGGATGCGTTGCAGAGGGCGGAGAGTAGAATGGCGGCAGATTTAAAAAGAGCCTGCTGTAATAGTGCAGCCTACACAGAAGTACAGCTGTGCAGAGAATGATCTTTTGGAAAGTTGCTTTCCCTTAGTACAATACATTCAATGCTGCTATTGATGCCAATTTTTGTAAGATTTATGTAGGAGGTGGATTAGTGGGGAAATCATTTTGTAGCATTGTCGGAAGGAAAACAGGGAGTTCCTGTGTCGATATTACACTGTATGATATGGGGAAATGAGAACTTTGCAAGCACATATCACTAACGTGCCACTACATGGTAGGGGGTGGGGAAAATAAACAGTATACTTTTAAAGAACGTAATGGCCGCTCAGTGGCAGATACTGTGCGCAGAAGCACTTACAACACAGTTTTCTGATGCTTGTTAATCTGCTTAGAATCACATGCTGTGCATATGGTCCGACATCCAGTGGTAACCGCGGAGTATTGCATCTTGTCTTTCGGGGGACATATGGGGATATATGGATCGGCTGGAGCAGTTTTTCAGGGCTTCTGATCAACCTCCGCCGAAAAAAGCTCGGGTAGACCCTAACCCTCAAACACAAGTTGCCCAACACCTAGATGTTCAACACTATGTTGATTATCAAGAAGATGTCCAGAAAGACACGTATAGAGACATCTATACAGAAGAAGAGGAGGCTTCTTTTCTGGACAATTATGGGGAAGATCAAGGCGCAACGGACAACTGGGAGGACACCCAGCAGGATGATCACAATTCTGATATCGTTTGCCTCGATTCTCCCCCATCCACATTGGTTCGACAAGCTCCCCCGGTGGATGATCAAATGGCTTTCAACAACATGTTGAAAAAAGCAGCGGAATTCTTTAAAATTGCCGCGCTTGAAGCCTTGCCCGAACAGGATTTCGCGGAAAACATTATTAATGACAAGCCTCCGGCAAGCCAGTCTATCCCTCTCTTGAGCTCTGTAAAGAGACGGCTGGCCCCTTCCTTACTCACACCCGCTCAGACTAGGGCTGTGAACCCAAGGGTCGAAAAACTCTTCCGGCCCTCCCCCACCGACCCGCTTTATATCAAAGGGCACGCAATCCCAGACTCGCTGGTGGTGACCAACACTCGAAAGAGAGCAGGGGTTCCCCTTGCCACGGGAGAGTCACCCCCGGATAAGGAGTCCAAAAGGTTGTATGCCTTAGGCAAACAGGTCACGCCGGCGGCGGCTTATACCGTCCGCATTGCCAATAACGTTACTGGCAAGCTACGTCGACGCCCAATTGAACCTACTCCAGGAAGGCCTTCAGGAGGTTCCGGAACCAACCAGAGCCAAGCTTCTCACCATTGTCTCGGAGGGCAAACTTGCCAATCAAAATGTAGTAAAGAATACCCTGGACTCCGCAAAGACAGCAGGCAGGTCTCTCGCACAGGGTACTCTCCTAAGGAGACACGCGTGGCTGCACACGTCGGGCTTCAGGCCTGAGACCCAGGCATCCATCATCAACAAACCCATAGAAGAGGCCAACCTCTTCGGGAAGGCGGTAGATGATGCGTTGGAGACAGCGAAGAAGGAGCACGAGACTATTAAGTCGCTGCACCAGATTTCCCAAAAACCCTTTTCACGGAGGGGCAGCAATTCTCGGCGGTCCTTTCGAGGACAAGGCCGCGCCGCTCAAAATAATTTCGGCACGGGCAACTTCAACTCAAGTCAACCGGCTGCAAGCCCCACTTACTACCCCCAGAGGGGTCAGAAGCATGGAAAGAATAGAGGCAGAGGCTCCAATTCCAGAGGTGCGTCAACCTCGGGTCAGAAATGACCACCAAGTTCAGGTCCCCTCCCATGTCTCCCCCGTCGGGGGGCGATTAACATCTTTCCTCAAGGCATGGGAGGGGATAACTTCAGACCAGTGGGTATTAAACACGGTCGCCCACGGTTACTGCGTGGAATTCGCCCGACCCCCACAGTTCAGACCGCCGAAACATTGACGCCTTTCACCGGAACATCTGCAGATCCTGGTCCAAGAGGTAGAGGCGCTGCTGGGAAAGGACGCCATAGAAGCTGTCCCGATTCTTCAGGTAGAGGGTATCTATTCAATATACTTCCTTGTACCCAAAAAGGATCTCACCATGCGTCCTGTTCTAGACCTGCGCCCAGCGAACAAGTTCATAAAGCCCCAGAAGTTTCGCATGGTAACACTGCAAGAGGTGATCCCATTGCTAAAACAAGGGGACTTCATGACAACATTGGATATGAAAGATGCATACTTTCATATTTCAATGCTGCCAGCGCACAGAAAATTCCTAAGGTTCGTGATTCAGGACAAACACTACCAGTTCAAGGTACTCCCCTTCGGCATAGCCTCGGCGCCAAGGGTGTTTACCAAGGTCCTGGCAGTGGCAGCAGCACACCTGCGCAGACTTTCAGTTCCAGTTTACTCTTACCTCGACGATTGGCTCATCACGGGGGACTCGTTCAACGTTTGTTTTTTCGAACACCCAAAATACAGTAGACCTACTGTTCAGCCTGGGATTTTCTATCAACGAAAACAAATCCAGCTTAGTCCCCAGCCAAGTAAAACAGTTCCTGGGGGCTCTAATTCGTACGGAAGACTGTCTAGTCTTCCCTTACAGCGAGAGGGTTCAGAACATGCTCTCTCAAGTTCCTCAGTATGTAGCCAGTCGAGAGGTGACGGTACGCAAAGCTATGGGTTTGCTAGGGATGATGGCGTCATGCATATACTTGGTCCCCAACGCGCGGCCGCGCATGCGTCCCATGCAAGAGTGGCTCAACAGCCAGTGGTGTCAGGCCAGCGGACAATGGGAAGATCTGTTAGTAGAACCTCTTGAAGGGGAAAACCTTCACCACCCCTGCAGTGGAAGACCCTCTCATGACAGACGCATCTCTCACAGGGTGGGGGGGGGGCCTCACCTGCTTCAACAGACAGCGCACGGAGTGTGGTCCCCTCAGGTAGCGTCCAACCATATAAACCTACTGGAGCTACTGGCAGTGTTCAAAGCATTGAAAGCCTTTCAGGAGCAACTGCAAGGGAAGACAGCGCTGATTCTAACGGACAGCATTACAGCTATGTATTACCTGAACAAACAGGGGGCACTCACTCTCCAGGGCTATCCAAGCTGTCCCAAAACATTTGGATATGGGCTCTCAAACACAAGATGTTTCTGAACATGTTCCAGGGGAACTCAATCTTCTGGCAGACGTACTCGGCAAAGATTTTCCTCTGCCAGATGAATACGAATGGCGTCTGCACGAAGACATTATATCCAACGTCTACGCAGAATGGGGGTTTCCAGAGATCGACCTGTTTGCTACTCAGGAGAACGCCCAGTGCCCAGATTACGCCTCCAGGTACCCCCAGAACTGATCCAAGGGGAACGGTCTCTGGATAACTTGATCGGGGAAATTTGTTTACGCTTCCCCCCCCCCCCGACTCCCCTTCTGAACAAGATAGTGCACAAGATGCACCAGGAACCAGTCACCATGATTCTGGTGGCTCCCATGTGGGCCCGCCAACCCTGGTTCGCGCACCTGATGGAAATGTCCCTCTCCCCACCAGTCAAGCTGCCCATATTGTCTTAGGGTAGGGGGGAGACTCTGCACCCATGCCCACAAACTCTGAACTTAGCAGCCTGGCTCCTGAGGTCAGAGTTTGGACATCTGCAACTCCCTCAAAGATGCATGGACATAGTGAGGGAGGCAAGAAAGCCTAACACACGTTATTGCTATGCCAGCAAATGGAAACATTTTGTCATCTGGTGCAGTTCCAAAAGCATCAATCCCACCGATTGCTCGCCTTCACACATTGTGTTATATCCAACCCATCTGTTGGACTCTGGGTTAGTCTTCAATTCCTTAAAGGTTCACCTAGCGGCGTTGTCAGCCTACACCACGTCACAGCAAAAGGTGTCGTGGTGGTAGGTACCTGTGATTAAAGCCTTTATGGAAGGGGTTAAAAGAATTTATCCCCTCATCACTCACCCAGCCCCTCGGTGGGATCTAAATGTGGTTTTAACCAGGCTCATGGGACCCCCTTTGGAGCCTATGCATAAAGCTAGCCTGAAAGACCTGACTTACAAGACAGCCATTCTAGTAGCTATCACTTCTATCAGAAGAGTTAGCGAACTACAGGCCCTCTCGGTCTTGGACACCTTTGTTACAGTCCACAAAGATAAGGTAGTTCTGCACACTCATCCCAGATTTGCGCCGAAATGTATTTCCAAGTTCCATGTGAACCAGTCAATCGAACTACCCACGTTCTTCCAGAGACCTACTAACATGGCCGAAAGAAGCCTTCACACACTAGATGTGCGCAGGGCAGTCATGTTCTACATGGATAGAACCAAACCACTGAGGAAAACTAAACAATTTGTTTCAGTGGCAGCTGGTAGAGAAGGGGACCCTGTCTCTAAATCAGCAATATCAAGGTAGATTGTCAAATGCATCACACTATGTTACACTCTTGCAAAGCGAGAACTGCCCTTCAAGCCTAGAGCACATTCTACTCGAGGCACTGGGGCATCCATAGCATTCATTGCAAATGTTCCCCTAGAGTCCATTTGCAAAGCGGCAACCTGGAGTTCTGTACACACCTTTACAAAACACTATTGCCTAGACACTCATTCTAGGTCTGATTCTCAGGTGGGACAAGTAGTACTAAGACATCTTTTTTCTACTGTTCCTTCTCACAACCCACCTCCAACTCTGGGTACTGCTTGCTAGTCTAAGCACAGCATGTGATTCTAAGCAGATTAACAAGCATCAGAAGACATGCATTACTTACCGTAAAAGCATTTCTGATGATTGTATCTGCTTAGATTAACATGCGCCCTCTCTGCCTCCCCGCTCTGGGTGGAAGGAACATAGACTTCTTACTACTTTCTCTCTTCATGTACTCGCTCACTATAGCCTTGGGCTCTGTCATGGCAGAAAAAATACAATCGGAGGGACCTCGGCGCGTGAGGGATTTTGGGTACTACACACGTCACGATAGGGATAGTGTTTCAGACACGCTTATGCCAACGTCCCCTTTCGGTCCCCCGAAAGACAAGATGCAATACTCCGCGGTTACCACTGGATGTCGGACCATATGCACAGCATGTGAATCTAAGCAGATACAATCCTCAGAAATGCTTTTACAGTAAGTAATGCATGTGATACGCATAGTGCAGAAAAGGTTTTGGTACCTTACATTTGTGGTAGTGGGTGCGGAAGTGGATGATTGTGGATGCACACATTTTGCAATCTATTACTGAAATTTGTAGTGGGCGTGCTGGCAAGTGACAGTACACTAGCAGGCTGATTTTCTAACGGTACCTATGAAGTGTTGTGCAACACAGACGGTGTTAGATGGTAACGTCTTCGATGGCATTGGTGGAGTGGTGTGTGCCCATTTACCCATACCCATTGAGGTGTTGCTGGACAAAAGGTAGTGGAAAGGGAAGAAGGACTGCTCCTGCGTTACTGGGGTGCGGCCCTCGCAGTACTTTGAGCACCGCACGTGCCACAATCTGTGCTTTTTACGTTGCTGTCCAATGCACATGGGACTTTCGGGATTATCCAATCAGGTACTGTGGGTGTGGTTCACAGGAAGGGGCATCAAACTGCTGTACATTATACTCTGCGTAGTGAGGCTGGCTGACATGGCAAAACCCATTGAGTTGTCTATAGGTGATGCCTTTCTACTCGATCTGCACAAGTATGCCCTGGAAAGAAACTTTGATGGCAATTTTGGGTTGGAAGGAGTGGTTGCATTGTGGACCGGTGTGTACGTGCGCAGTTTCGCCGACATGGATGCACTCTGCAAAGAACTTGCGACTTTTGGTAGAGGCGATGTTATCATCATCATCCATTATGGCGGTATGCATATGGGTTACATGTCTTGTTTAGGCTTGTTCCGTCGACTAAAGAGGTTGCTAAAGCTAAGAGGCTTTTTCCCACTGCCAAGGTGCTGTTCTCATAGATAGCACCACAAAGAGTGTGGGCCACTGCTCATGGATGTTGTTCCTAGCCAGACGCAGGAAGGTGTCTCATCAACAGAAGCATGAATACTTTTTTGTCCGCTGCTGGGATGTTCTTCTGCAACAATTACCTCATTAGTTGTGGAAATGCAGAATTTTTCCAACCAGATGGCATTTCTGTGTCGCCCATTGGTAATGCTGTTTTGTTTGCCAGTCTACAAGATGCGGTGAAGTTTACTGTAAAAATGTCTGCACAAGAAAACACAAAATCAAATAGAAAATGAAAAAAGGTGTTCCTCTAGAAGCATCTACAAAACAACAAAAAGCTTGTTTAAGAGCCGCCCCTTGTAACAATCTTCCCCTAGCCTGGTTGTACGCGCCCCCACGCTTGCACGCAGCACGAAGGCCACATCCGGTGATTTTCAGGATGGCGAGATGGAAATGGGACTGTGGAGCCACAGGGATTGTGCAGTAAAGTTTCTGGGTGGGGTGTGTAGGCAGGGGAGTGTTGTACAGAACTGATACTATTACATGGAGAGCTCTTCATTGTCATTGGTGAGAGCATGTGGAACTTTTTAACAGTAAGCAATGATGGCGTGCTGCAAAGATGAAACTGGAAAGGGAAGACGGAATGTTTCTACTTCATTGAGACACGGCCCTCTGCGTCCTTGGGGAAATGCACATGTGCTTACTCCCTTTTGCCGCTAGCTACCGATGCGACTGAGACAATGCGGTTGCGTGTGGCACAGCAAGGTCCGGTCATAATTTTGTCCATTACTGTGCGTATTCAGCTGGACTAACATGGTTTCCATTAGTTGCAGATGCACTGTAGCACATCAGATTTGGTGCAGCATTACTTACAGGGGAAACCTATGTGGCCTGCGACTTTGTTCAGCAAAGCTGCAAACTGATTGCTCAGCACCTCTGAGGTGTGCCATTTTGTAGGGTTGCTGTGGACAACTTTCACCTGGAAAGCAGGCCTACATTGGTCCAAACCATACATACATGTGCAAGGACACATTGTGGTGTGTCTGTAAGCGTTTGAAAAAACTTTAAGAGACTAGAGGGAATATTTATCTGGACCTCTTTAAGACAACCCTCAAAACGTCAAAACCACTAAACATACCACACTAATGCTTAAAGGGTCCCTTGCTTCTCCAGTACCTTCTTCTAACTCAGTCCTGCATGTCGTTTAACTCATTAAATTACAACATACTTATTCCAAACAGTTTTTTTTATCAAAAATATCAATTTATTTACTCTCAGTAAAAACACCACTAAAAAATACATTCACAATTATCTCAACAAAGACAGCATCTTGCACTTTTGTCTAAGTTCAATTATTACAACTTCTACATAACATTCTATTTTCTAATACATATCTCTGTTATTAGATAGTTCATCAGTAGAAGACACATTTTTCAGTTTTTCATTTACTTTTTATATCTTCTCCTTTCTTCACTGGGTACTCTAACTTCCCCATAAAAATCGTGCTCTACTCATTCACACTTATGTCATTCATACATCCTTTCATTCTACAATCTACACTACCCAACATGTTTCTTTCCTTTATCAGTTCTCATAATTTCAGGAAATTCTTCTGGGGTTAATTTTTGTATAGCAACAGTCTGTTATGTAGTGCCCATTCGGTCTTCTTGTATTCTTTATATTCTTTATACTTCTTGGTCAAGGCTCATGTGTTCGGTTCACATCTGTTTCATTTCTGGGCCAGAATTCAACAAGAAGGTATCTGGCAGGATTTGTTTTGAAAACACAAAGCTGTGTGTAGAAATTTTTCAGGTCCGCAATGGAATGCCGGAAACACTTAGCACTGATGAGCCAGAAGGTCTGGCTGGGGCGGAGGCTATGGTCGCCTGTTCGCACGCATTAAATCTTACGAGTCCTTCCAGAATGGAGCTGTCTTCCAAAGACGGAGAGAAGTGTCTGTAAACGTGTAATTTCAGAAAAAAACACTGCGTAGTTTTCTCAACCCTGCACTTTCCCGCTGTTCGATGACCAGACTCCTGTCCCCGAAATAAGGGGTCACGCCCAGAGTGGGTGCGGTCGCATGGTGACGGCGCCACTGTTCTCCTTTGGGACGGCTGTCCGCTGCACACATTTTGGGCGGAATACGTTGTGCGCACGTGCATGGGTGTCCTATGCACACCGTTACCTTTTCTCTACTGACTAAAACTGTGCCATACATACACCAACAATTTAGGGAGACGGATATTTATAAGGTACAGCAGGTGGGATGTTCATCTGCATAGCTACCTGTAGGATGTGGGTGGACACCCCAACCTAATTAATGTTCCTTCGCATATGCTGCACAGTGGCGATATCTGCAGGACACAGAGGAACAGACACACATGCGTGTACTTGCACTACGCATAAATGTCCGGGCCTATACGCATTGATTGGTGGTGGACAACATGCGGACGTGTTGAGCATGCTGGCGGCATACGGATACCTCCATTTACATTGCGGATAGGCCGGGCAGCTGCAGTGTACTTAGGACACCTACCTTTTTCTTACTTGTGGTCATTGCAACGAGGACTGTGTGCTGCTGAGTTAGAACTCCATTTCAGGTACAAAATAAATTACCACTCGCAGTCAGCAACATTCTCATTATTATTGTTTCCTTGTACACATGCATAACACACCATTTGGAAAAAGAAGGGGTAGCTGAAGTACTTATTGTGGGGAAATGGGATTTGCACAATTTGGTTGTGAGGGGAGGAAGCGATTGATGTATTACTGCAACGTCTCCCATGAAACTGTTTTTGAGGGAATTGGGGGCTCCGACATGGCGAATTAGTATGCATGCAGGTGTGCCTGTGTTGTTATTTTGTCCAAATTATATCCTTGTACGCAACCTTTAAAGTGGTACAATTGGTCACCAATTTCTCCACTTTCACTTCCACGCTGTCCATTTCCTATGCAAAGAGTTTCTTTCCTTTCCCATGCCCGTATGCTGTTGTGCAAGGGTTGCTGCTTGTACTGCCTTGCTTTCCTTTCCAATATGTTGTCTTAGCAAAAAGAAAATGTGTTTGATGTACATGCAGCAATATATATTAAATTTTTTACGGTTCACAGCTCTCTGCGTACCAATGGGGTTACTATAGAAAGTACTTGCATCATGAGGGACATTTTCTTCCTGCCACTGTAAAGTGTTTTCTATTGCTGCGTTACACCAAGACACATTATGCTTCCGTACTATTGCATACTGCAGCACTGGTGCAATTATTTTACAAAGCCTTATTACATTTTTACTAACGTTCAGGTCTTTGAATTTTCCAGTAGTTACTCTGCCAGTTCGTTCTTTCTTCCCCTTTAAAGTAGCAGTGCACTAAGATTGGTGAAGGCAGACATCCCTTTTGTTGTTGATGCATTCCGTTATGGTGTACTCCATGTGCCTTTGTCCTGTTTGCTTCATAAGTGCACAATTTGCAAATCTACTCTATTTTCCCTGCCAATTTTTGCCCATGGTGCTGTTTGTCTGTTATTTGCATTTGGTGATTCGTACAACTATGTAAGGGAGCACGTGCCTTACTCAGCCGGTTGGATGCCACACAATCTCTGCAAAGAGACGTATAGTCTGCGACTGGTGTCCGCATTAACATGGTGCCAGCAGTCGCACTATGTTGCACAGTTCTTTTTTACACACTAAGGGTATCCTGCTAAAACCAATGAAATTCACTGACAAAAAATGTTGTTAAAGGGATGTTATGGTTAAGTTGCACTAGTAAAAACCTGTACAATTCAATGGAATAACGTTGTTACAGGGACGTTATGTTTACAGGTAAAACGGAAAAACCTCGGAAATGTGCCAGTTATGGTAAGCTAAGCAACCATAACTCACGCTAAAAAAACTGTAGTGAAACATCCACCTACTTACAGAATGCCAAAATGACTGCAGTGAAATTTCAAGCCAGAGGATATCCGAAGTCGATTTTTAATAAGGCATATGACTACTGCAATAAACAAACAAGAAGAGAGATTTTTTTCTAAAGCTGAAAAAAGGAGTGAGCATCGAAACAGCAAAAAAGAAATTATCAGATTTATAACTACCTATGACAATGAAGCCAAATAAATAAAAACAAATACTGGCGAGGCACTGGTCAGTGTTGCAAAAAGATCAATATATCAAAGCATCAATCAGTACTAATGTAAGCGTGACTTTCAGAAAAGCAAAATCTATATAATCAAAGCTATCTCCCAGTCTTCTTTTGACCAAACCCATGGCAAATTGCTTAACATATAAACAAAAAGGCTTCCAGAGATGTGTGAAATGTAAGGCGTGCACATTTGTGGAAAATATCAGACAATATAAACATCCACGAACAGGACAAGATGTAAAAATTATGAAATCTATATCTTGCAGTGCCATGTTTGTGATATATGATCAGCTGCAATCTCTGGTACATTGGAAGTACAAAACTAGAAGTGAAGACACGTGTACTCCAACATCTAAGGGCCATTAATAATCATGATCTGCGTATCCCCTGGCCAAACATTATGCAGAAAAACATGGAGGGGATATTATGTACTTTCGATATTTTGGTATTGATCATGTTCCATCACATCCAAGAGGTGGCGACAGGGAGCGCAGATTGAGGCAATTAGAGAGCCGATACATAATTGACTATAATACCAAATCCCCAGCAGGACATATTAAGGATAATGAACTGTATACTTTTGTATGGGAATAGGAAAGTCTATAAACCATGAGTAAAGAGGAAAGTCTGTGAATGATGAAAAATGTCCTTGCTGTGGTTTCATCTTTGAACAGTTTCATTCAAGTTTTACTCCAGTAACATTTGCTATGCCAATAGAAGGACATAGATTCAACAGAACATAGGAGATATAACTATGAAGTTTACTTTAAAAGATATATGATCAGTTTTGAGTCAGTTTCCCTGAATATGTTTCTAACATTTTCATATTTTATATGGCTATTCCATGTGTATGTCTAAAGGTTCTGTTTTTTGCACTCTTTAAAACATTTGGTTGCATAATTCATTTTTAAGGGCGCATCATGCACATCATTGGGCACTAGTGACCAAAGTCAATGATGGCTTCCAATATAGATCAATGATATGTCAAACATAAAACTGGCCTACGTATAATTTAGATAATGCCCAGTGGCTTAACAAATGTGTGCAGTGCATGAGAAATATGTCTACCATTCCAATATCTGATGATAAAGCTTAATCGTTGTTAGGTAGAAACCTGTGCAGTTCCCTTAGGGACCACTGCAAAAGGCTTAAGACTAAAGGTGTTGGCAGTAAACCCAATCGGTAGCATTATGTACCACCCAGATTTACCTGGTAGCTCTGGTTGAGCAGCCAGACTTCTCTCAAGAATAGTTAGACAGTATATAGAGTATACAAGATAGGTACCAAAATACAGTAGCACAAGCAAACACTGACCAGAGCTTGGGTATAAAAGTATATAATTATTTATTTAAAAACACACTTTGTAAAATACACTAACACTAATATGGCAAGCAAGTTCAAACACAGTCACTATTAATATATATATATACATCCCTGATCACTCACTGAACAAGTCTTAGTTAAAACACCACTTATTTTCATACAGAGGTGAGTGCTTAACCTAAGATGGCACTCCAATAAGTTAATTAAAAAGGGAGGGAAAAAGGCAGA
Organism: Ambystoma mexicanum; assembly: GCF_040938575.1. NCBI lineage: Eukaryota > Metazoa > Chordata > Amphibia > Caudata > Ambystomatidae > Ambystoma > Ambystoma mexicanum. The sequence continues at coordinate 186,002,538 of NC_090926.1, forward strand.
ATTAGGAACATACACAATACCAACACTTTAGGAGAACCAGAGCAAGTCAGAAAAGGCAGAATCTACTGAGGAGCAAGAAAGTCATAGGCCAGGCCCACTCTTGAAGAGAGCAAGGCGGAATGTGTCCAAGATCACACAGTTGAATAGTACTTTTAAAGAGTCGTTGCAAAGAGTTCAAAAAGGGTTGGCTCAAGTTAGGAAACGTTAGTTGGTCCCAAGTCACCCCAGGATAGAAAGTCAAGGATTTACGGGACACCTTGAACAGTCTGTTGCAAGGGACACCAGGCGGGACTCAGTACCTGAAATGGTGAGAAAGCTCCAGCGGGGGCAGTTGTTCCTGGCAGCGGGTGCAAGTTGGTGCTTCGTCCAGGGGAAGAGATCATCTCGACGTGGAGGAAAGCTGGAGGTCGTTGCCGTGCCAGGGAAGAAACCAGCCGCAGAGTTTCTCGGTTAAAAGGTACTACCCTTTTATTCGAGGTAGTGGTGAAGCGTGGCTATCCGGCCGCCGGGGTGCTTGGCACGGGCGTTTCGACCATGAGACGATCCAGGAAGGCAAAAAAGAGGGCGAACTGGTTATCCCCACCAGCTCAGAGGAAGAAGACTCTCAGGGATGAAGATCTTCTCTGTCGTTGGGAAGTGGTGAGACGGTTCAGCAGGGCTCCACCGGTGGTGTCGTCGTTGCAGGTCGGCTCAGCTTCTCCCTCTTCGGATTCTTTGGTCCTGTGGTGACTCCTCAAGTTCCAGTCCCCAAAGCCTTGCTTTTATGCAGAAACCCCCCATTCACCAGCCCTAGCTGTCACTCAAACATGCTAAGTGGTGAGCCGGGCGGCTCACCACTGGGCCAATCACACAAGAGTGCGACTTGAGTTGCCGAGGCAACTCAGTCCAGGGTGCCTAAACCCCCCCCTCCCACACATCCTGTAGACCCAGACAGAGTGGCAACACTTTTGGAGGCTTCTCTGGAGAAGCCCGCCAAAAAGTGGAACAAAGGGCTCAACTTGGGTTGGAGTCACAGAGGCGAACACAAACGCCATTTTAAAACCGAGTCCTGGCAAAAAGACCCAACCGGGGAATAAATATTAAATAAATAACCCGGCGGTATCTTTAACATTGCACCAAAAAGTGGTGCGTTTTAAAATGAATGGGAAAATCCCATAGGAAATATTCTGGTGGAATATTTCGCGTGGTAACCACTGCCACCAGTCAGAAACTCGACGAGGGGGGGCTGCACAGTTCCCCCTCGAAAACAGACCCGGGGCAATCTAATTACCCCTACCAGTACTTCCACAATATGATGGTTTGTACTGGTTCTGTTCCCAATTTAGGACTAGTAAAGTCAATGGTGACTTTACATGCCCTGGGAGACAGTAGTCAGTCCCAGGGTATGAGTCTGTTTGGGGGTCACTATGACACCCCTGTGTTACTGCACTGAGGGTGCTGTGTAACACACTTACCAAAAATACATGAAACCCTATGGAGTACAAGATCCCATAGCCCATTAAACACATTACAAAGTCAAAGGATATCTCAAATCATGTCTAAGAGTGGGAGAGAAAGAGTCTCACTCTTAGCAGGAGAAAAAAATAAACCCCAAAAATCCAGCAAAGCTGCTGGGGGACTCACTAGGTTTGGGAAATTAGCCTTAACAGAGAATTCCCCCTAACAATCATGATGATGGGACACTGCTTTCCCATCAAAATAGTAGAAGGCCATGAGGATGTATAAAGAGATATCGTGGAATTGAGCATGAAAGAACATATAACTAGCACCTTTAAGCACATAGCACTTTGAGTATCCAACACAAGGCACTTAGTCATGATATCCACATGGAAGGCATATACATAAGCATATCCAACCTATATCTGCACTGTTCACTTTATATAGGCTAGTAGCATGTCATTGGGGAATCAGTTGATTTTAGCATGCTCAGGACTATAATACAATTTGCACAATAAAGCTCTTGGCACTTTATAAATAATAATAGGCACCATGCACCTTATAACGGTATGTAGTTCATACTTCTTTTTAAAACCAAGTCCAATGTAGTACCATGCTTTTTGGTTGGATAGGCAGGCGTTATTGAAGTTGCCATTAGCTTCAATAATATACACCAGCGAGTTTGACAAATTGAGTTTCTGAATGTTTTTAAAAATGAGAAACTCCAAGGCGGTGCAAAATAACATTTGAGCACTATGCAATTGTTTAAATATAAACCAATGCGCCATACAAAAGGCCTAATTGCAGGGGGCAATATTACCAATCTATAATGGACTGTGCAAAATCTGGTATTTTATAGGTCAGCCATTGTGCATTCACCAGGAGCAGCAGTAGATCCATCATGGCCGCCGGTAACAGACATGCAATCACAATGGATTTGCATGTCTAGTGGTCCGAGATGAGAGACGCCATACACAAACAGGAAATGTTTTAAAAATGATTAGCAACCTCCCATTCACTACAATCCGACGAAGCACGTTCAGGGTGAAACAAGTTATTGTGTGCTCACACCTGCGCTCTCTTGTTTGTGCACCTTAAGTTAAATAAAGGACTTTTTTTACAGTGATTTATCAGCACTCTGGCGTGGTTTCTAAAAAATCGAGTGCCACAGTGAACTGGCCAGTTTCAGTTTCTTTTGCTTTTAATATATATTACACACATACACACACTCTCTCCCTTCCACCGACTAGTTATAGTGAACAGGGGAACAACTCTGAGAGGTTAGCCAAACCCATTCAAGGTAAACGTGGAGAAGTGGTCATGGCTTAGTCTCAGGAATGAGGGAGTGTGGCCAGGGGTCCACAATAATGACGCCACACAGTGAAGCACACAATAATTTTGCTTATGCAGGTAAGTACAAAAATACTGTAGTTATTATAGGCCCAAAACACACTACAGAAATTAAACTATCCGGTAACATTATCGCACAACACTGTTATCAAACATATATACAGTACCCTTAGGTTTGTAGAAATGCATACAATTAACTTGAATACCTGAAAGGAAGACAAACGGTTCACAAGAGCAGTACCCAAATTGTATAAGTTCAATCCCTATGTTAAATGGGGGCCTTGTCACAAAAGCTTCTTCGAGGGGATTGGGTCCTCCGACGTATTCCATATCTATGACAGGTAATGTCCACAGCTGTGCTGCTTTGGAAAATCTTCGGCTCCTGCGTCGATGACGTCGATGCGCCGTCCCCGAGGACCTCCTCCGACAGCTGACGTCACCCGATGTGATAAGTAGGACGCACGACGCCCATAGCCTCAGTTCCGTTTTTTCCACGAACGTGTTCGCTTAGTGAATCTCGGTGCACCGCGACTCTTTGGCGTTTGCTGTTTTCTTCTCGGTTCGTTGAACCTGTTCGGTTTTTTGTGAAGACCTGTTCGTGGCGATGTCTACTTCGTCTTCAACCCCGCGTCCGGGCTTCAAGAAATGCGGGGACTGTGGGTCCAAGATGTCGGCCACGGACTCGCACGAAGCCTGCCTCTGGTGCTTTGGGGAGGCCCATGACACAGACGACTGTGTCGACTGCCAGTCGCTCACGGCCAAGGCCTTGCGGGAGCGCAAGAAGTTGTCGGTAGGTAGGGTGCCTAAGCCCCGGAAGTCGAGGTCTGCGGGGCTTTCGACGGATGATTCGAGAGGCGACTCTCTGTGTCATCGTCGGAGGTCCAGTGGGTCCCCTTCCAGTAGTCTGTCTCGCCACTCCTCCGCCTCTTCGAGGCATTCCCGGAAGCGCCGGCATCGGTGGCCTTCCCCGTCCTCTTCTGAGGACTCTGCCCGTCGTCGGGTCGCTTATCCCTCCATGCAAGCGACACCGGAGGAATGGGCTTCCTTCGGGAAGCAGATGCTAGCGATTCTTGAATCGCAGAGCACCGGTCCGTCCGCGCCTCCGAGTGGGGTCGGTCGGCACCGGTCAAGAGACACCGATCGTACGCCTTCGGGCTCGGGTGGTCGGCACTGCTCGCGGGAGAGGTCCCGCTCGGACAAGGGTAGCCGTTCTCGCCATGCCCGTTCCAGGTCCTGGTCCTCGACGCGCTCGAGACCGCATGATCCTGTGCCGTCTTCGAAGAAGACATCGACGCCTGTGGCGCCGAGGTCGTCGACGATTTCTCTCGAGGCTCCGCCTCCGAGGGGGTCGTCGACGCTGTCAGCGCCTAGGTTGTCGAGAGACACGCTCGGAGCTCCGGCCGATTTGCTCGACGTCGACACCATTTCTGTCGACGCCGGCGCCGACTCATTTGGCGCCCTCAACGCCTTTCGAGGCGGTGGTGTCGGAGGGGCCCCGTGGCACGGGGTTAGCCCCTAGAAAGGCTCTGGCTAAGGTCAGGCACTGCTTTGGTCCCCAGATGTCTTCCTCTCCCCTCCTGGAGTACATTTCAGAGGGTGATGAAGGCTTAATTCCGGTTACGGTACCAGATGAGCTTATCTCGGGCCATAGCCAGTTTGATGACCTGAGGCAGTCTCTGCATGATGCCAGTGGACTGGACACCTCTCCGGAGGTGGAGTTTTGTAGGCCGGAGCCTTGCACTCATGCCGATTCTTCATATCGGCGCCTTATGTCTCGGGTCACCGAGTACTTGGGTTGGTCAGCTCCCCCAGGGCAGTTCGTTCAGGATGATCTCACGGACATCCTTGATCTTGGTCCCCCCACTGACCCGGTTTTCAGTTTCATATGGCTCTGCAGAGAAGGGTGGCGGCGCCTTGGACTGCTCCGGAGAGTCTCCCGGCAGTGGGCAAGTCTTTGTCGCGAAAATACCGTCCAGCCAGTAGCGACCCCTGCTACTTGTCCAGGCACCCCTCTCCGGAGAGTTTGGTGGTGCAGGCGGCTACGGCCCCGGCAAAGCAGGCGTCGTATCCTACCATCTCTCCGGATAGGGACGACAAACGTTTTGACGGCTGGGCGAAGTGTTTTCTTCAGAGGGTATGGCGCTTCGGGCGGCCAACTCCATATGTGCCTTGTCTCGTTTCACACACACTCTGTGGAACTGTGTTGCATTAGCGGCTGAACGTATTCCCGAAGGGGACGAACGGGATGGTTTCCTTGCTATGGTTCAGGATGGCAAGGATGCCATGTGTGAGGCCGTTCAGTCGGGTTTGGACATGGCAGATTGTGTCAGCCGATCCATGGCGGCGAGCACCGTAATACGCAGGTTTGCATGGTTGCGGAAGTCTGGGTTCGCTCCTGGTGTGCAGTCCCGGTTCCTCAACATGCCCTTTGACTGTGAACATCTTTTTGGCAGCAAGGCTGACGAGAGCCTTGAGAGGTTGCAGACCTCCAAAGCTGCAGCGAAGTCTTTGGGCGCTGCAGTTCGCCAACCTCCGCCTTTTCGTCCTAGGGGACAGCAATGGAGGGGAGGTTCCTTTCGCTATTACTCGTCCTTCAGTAAAGCGAGAGGAGCTAGCAGTCGGAGGCCACCGTAAGAGTGCCAGAGGTGGAAACAAGGGTACTCGAGGTGCCAAGGCCGCTCGGGCATTTGCCTCTTTGCCCTCAGGCAACGCTGCAGTCGCTACCACTCAGTTATGAGGCCAGGTCCCATGGTTTGCCGGTTGGGGGAAGGCTGGCGCAGCATCTTGTAGAGTGGTGAGCCATTACTTCAGATGTGTGGGTTCTGGAGATCATAACCCACGGCTACAGTCTTCCTTTTCGGCAGAGGCCTCACGACAATCCACCAGGGAACCTCTCTTTGAAGAGTCTGGATCTGCTCCTTGCGCAGGAAATTCAAGCCCTGCTGGAGAAAGGTGCCATAGAACTGGTGCCAGTAGCAGAGAGGAACAAGGGATGCTATTCCCCTTATTTTTTGATTTCAAAGAAAGACTGGGGATTGAGACCCATCATGGACTTGCGCGGTTTGAACAAACTCCTTAGGGAGGACAAGTTCAAGATGGTTACTCTCTCTCAAGTCCTCCAGGCCCTTCAACTTCAGGACTGGTTGGTGTCTCTCGACCTCAAGGATGCTTACTTCCATGTGCCGATCCATCCCAAGCACAAGAAGTACCTGAGGTTCGCGGTTGGCGACTCGCACTTTCAGTTTCGGGTCCTGCCGTTCGGATTGACCTCCGCCTTGAGGGTTTTCACCAAGCTCATGGTGGTGGTGGCAGCGCATCTCAGGAAAGGGGGGGATTCACGTCTACCCCTACCTGGACGATTGGTTGATCAGGGGGAGCTCTCCCGAGCAAGTCCTGGATCATCTGTCTTTCACCTGCCACTCCCTTCACAAGCTGGGCTTCTCCCTCAATTTAAAGAAGTCCCATTTGACACCAACGCAGCGGCTCCAGTACATCGGAGCAGTGCTCGACACATCCCTGGGGCAGTGTTTTCCTCCCCAGGTGAGGGCTCTTCACATTCAGCAGATGGTGCACAAGTTTCAACTTGCCCAGAATCTCCCAGCGTCTGAGTTCTTGAGACTGCTCGGCCGCATGGCATCCTGCATTCTTCTGGTGCCAGAGGCTCGTCTGCGGATGAGATCTTTGCAGTGGGCACTCAAGCTCCAGTTGTCTCAGTCCTCCGGCAGGCTGTCAGACCCCGTTCAGGTGCCGCCCTCGGTCGCCCAGGACCTTCTGTGGTGGGCCGTTGAAGGCAATCTGATGAAGGGGGCCCCATTTTGGCTGCCCTGGCCGGAGGTGACGATCGTGACGGACGCATCCCTCACGGGATGGGGAGCTCATGCCAACGAGTTGACAGCGGTCGTTGGTCTCCGTCGGAGTCCAGACTCCATATCAATCTGTTGGAGCTGAGGGCTGTCAGGCTTGCCCTGAAGGCCTTTCTGCCGACTCTGCGAGGAAAGAGTGTCCTGATTCTAACGGACAACACGGTGGCCATGCACTACCTCAAGAAAAAGGGGGGGGGGCAGGGTCACTTCCTCTGTGCAGGGAGGCGATGCAGCTCGAGTTCTGGGTCATCCAGCAGGAAGTTTCGATCTCGGCTGTTCATCTGGCCGGAGACGACAACGAGACGGCGGACACTCTGAGCAGGCAGAGCACGATCTCTCACGAGTGGGAGCTGGCTCAGGAGATTCTCCTGGAGATCTTCACTCTTTGGGGGACCCCTCAAGTAGATCTCTTTACCTCCAGTGTCAACCGGAAGTGCGAAGGGTTTTGCTCGCGGGAATTTCCTCCAAAAGGAGCCTTAGGAGACGCGTTCGTGGTGGAGTGGTCATTCCCACTGCTCTACGCGTTTCCTCCAGTCCCCGTCATCCCGCAAGTACTGCGGAGGTTATGGAGGTTCGTTTCCCGGATGATCCTCATTGCTCCGGTGTGGGTCCGGAGGACGTGGTACCCGGACCTTCTCGACTTGTCCATCTGCCCTCCACGTCGTCTTCCCTACCGAGACGATTTGCTCTCACAGGAGGGGGGTCAGGTTCTCCATCCAGAGGTCAGATCCCTCAACCGTCACGCTTGGCTTCTGAAAGGTTGAGGTATAAGGATTGGGACATGTTAGGGAGAATTCTCTCTTTAGGCTGAATTTCCTAACCTAGTGAGTCCCCCAGCAGCTTTGCTGGATTTCTGGAGTTTGTTTTTTTCTCCTGCCAAGAGTGAGACTCTTTTTCTCCCACTCTTGGACATGATTTATGGTGTTCCTTTGACTGTTAATGTGTTTTATGGGCTATGGGGTCCTTTACTCCATAGAGTCTCATGTGTTTTTACTATGTGTGTTACACAGCACCCTCCGTGCAGTAACACAGGGGTGTCATAGTGACACCCCACCATAGACTCCATACCCTGGGACTGACTACTGTCTCCCAGGGCATGTAAAGTCACCATTGGCTTTACTAGTCCCAAATTATTAACAGAAACCGGTACAAACCATCATATTGTGGACATACTGGTCGGGGCAATTCGATTGCCCCGGGGTCTGTTAGTCGAGGGGGCATGTCTCCGTCCCCCCTGATCGAGTTTTGGCTGGTGGCAGTGGAAACTACTTTTTATATTCGACCGCGAATATATCCCTATGGGATTTTCCCATTGTTCGAGGCTACCAACTTTAATTATTTAATTCTCATAGCCTCGAACATACCGCAGGTTTATTTATTTAATATTAGTTCGCCGGTTGGTATTTTTTGCCAGGACTCGATTCTAAAATGGTGTTTGTGTTCTCTTCTGTGACTCCAACCCAAGTCGAGCCCTTTGTTCCACTTTTTGACGGGCTTCTCCACAGAAGCCTCCAAAAGTGGTGGCACTCTGTCTGGGTACCACAGAGGGTGTGGGAGGGGGTTTAGGCACCCTGGACTGAGTTACCTTGGTAACTCAAGTCGCACTCTTGTGTGATTGGCCCAAGTGGTGAGCCGGCCGGCTCACCACTTAGCATGTTTGATTGACAGCTAGGCTGAGTGAATGGGGGTGTGCTGCATAAAAGCAAGGCTTTTTTGGACTGGAACTTCAGAGGTCGCCACAGGACCTGAGAATCCAACAAGGGAGAAGCTGAGCCGACCTACCAAGACGACACCACCGGTGGAGCCCTGCGGAACCGACTCACCACTTCCCGACGACAGAGAAGATCTCCCGACTGGAGAGGCTTCTTCCCCTGACTGGTGGGCACAACCAGTTTACCTCCTTCTCTTCGCACTCCAGACCGTCTCGTGGTCGAATTGCCCGTGCCAAGCACCCTGGCAACCGGATAGCCACCTACCACTGGACAGCGAATAAAAGGACCGCTCCTTTTACCTGAGAACTCCGCGGCTGGTTTCTTCCCTGGCAGTGCAACGGACTCCTGTCTTCCTCCCGGACGAGATCCTCTCTTCCGCCGGACAAAGCACCGACTTGCATCGCTGCCAGGAACAACTGCCCCCGCTGGAATATTGTCACCACTTTAAGGTACCGTGTCCGCCAGGCCTCCCTTTCTAAAGATTGCTACAAGGTAGTAATAACCCCTTAACCTTCTGGACTGGGCTGGCCGCCTTGACCCTCTAACTGGTCCCTTTCTTTTGGTCCAACTCTTTTTGAACCTTTGCCAGACTCTTGTGCACTTCAACCGTGTGACCTTGGACACATTTCGTTCTGATCCTCTTAAAGTGGATCCGGCCTACTGAACTCTAACTTCACAGTTTTATTTGCCTTCCTCTCTTGCTTTGATCTTACGAAAGTGTTGGGATCTGTTTCATATTATTCTCTGCTTTTCTCTCCCGTTTTAAACAAATTATTAGAGTGCCATCTGCGTTAAGCGCTCACCGCTGTCTGAAAATAAGTGGGGCTTTACTTAAGACTTGTCTAATATTCTTCTAAGGGAGTATATATCTTTTAGTGACCGTGTTTTTGAATTGCTTACTATTAGTGCCTGTGTGTTTTTCTAGATGTGGTTTTAAATAAATAATTATATCTCTTTTACACCAAGCTCTGGTCAGCGTTTACTTGTTCTACTATGTTCTTTTGACCTATTGTGAATACTCTGTATACTGCCTAACTCTTCTTGAGGGAAGTCTGACTGCTCAGCCACAGCTACCAAGTGAATCTGTGTGGTACAGACTGCTACCAAGTGGGTTTACTGCCAAACACCTGTAGTCCTAAATTTTGCAGTGGTCCCAGAGGGAACTAGACAGGTTTCTGCCTAACAGGAGCTCCCTGAAAACGTGATGGAGGTGTTGCTCTCGGCCGGGCGGCCGGCAACAAAGTCTCTGTACCGTTGCCGTTGGAGAAAGTTTTGCGACTGGTGCAGAGTTAAGAATGGGGATCCCTTTGAATGTGACATTCCCATGGTTCTGTCTTCTTTGCTTTCCTTGACCCACAGGGGCTTGCAAGTGGGGACCATTAAAGGTTACCTGGCGGCGCTGTCCATATTTAAGCGCTTGTATGAAGAATGTTCCTATTTTAAGATTCCTTTAATTTCTCAGTTTTTGATAGGGCTCACTAATGTGTTCCCTCCGTCACCCTTTCTGGTGCCCGGTTAGGATTTGAACCTTGTTCTTAAGTTTCTTATGGGTGCTCCGTTTGAGCCTTTACATTCTTGCCCTTTGAGACTGTTAACCCTGAAAACTGTGTTTTTGGTTGCGGTCACTTCCGCTCGCAGAGTGAGTAAGTTACAGGCACTTTCAGTTAAGCCACCCTTCACTGTGTTTCATAAGGACAGGGTTGTCCTTAGAGTTCGTCCTTCTTTTCTTCCGAATGGTGGTTCCGGAATTTCATTTGAGCCAGAAGGTTGTTCTTCCGGCATTTCATCCTCCTCCACATCCTGGTAAGGAAGAGGAGAGGCTCCATAGGCTTGATCCTAGGAGAGCGTTGAGCTGTTATATTTTGCGCATGTCCCTGGTCAGAGTGGACGATCAACTTTTGATTGGTTACGCGGGAAAGCGTTTGGGACAAGCTGTGCCGAAACAGACTTTGTCTCGGATTATTTTAGCTATCTCCGAGTGTTACCGCTTGGCGGGTAAGGACCCTCCGGCTGGCTGGCGGGCCCATTCTACCAAGGGAGTGGCTGCGTGTACTGCCCTGCAGAGGGGTGTTCCTATTCGTCACATCTGTGATGCAGCCACCTGGGCTTCAGTACATACTTTTGTATGTCACTACTCCCTCGATTCCATCAGAGGGCAGGATCTGGCCTTTGGCAAGGCAGTCCTATATTCCGCAATTTGATTGGGCATGCTAAATTTGTGTTCTAAATTCTTTTCCCACCTCCTTGCTTGGTACTGCTTTGGGAGTCTGTCATAGATATGGAATCCGTCGGAGGACCCAATCCCCTCAAAGAACAAGTTACTTTCTTACCGGGTAAAGTTCTTACGATGGGATGGTCCGAAGACGCATTCCATATCGCTCGCTCCCTACCTTCCCCGCTGCAGAATTTCTTTTGCGATTGCAGCTTGCGTGCCGCAAGGCCTTGTGTGTCTGACTGGCAGAAAACTGGTGGCACACGTTCTGGGGGAAAAAACTACAACTGAGGCTTTGGGCGTCGTGCGTCCTACTTATCACATCGTGTGCCGTCGGAGGAGGTCCTCGGGGATGGCGCATCGACGTCATCGACGCAGACGCCGAAGATTTTCCGAAGCAGCACAGCTGTGGACATTACCTGTCGTAGATATGGAATACGTCGTCGGACCATCCCATCGAAAGAACGTTACCAGGTAAGAAAGTAACTTGTTCTTCTCAGGAGAGGGGCCAAGGTAGAAAAGGTTGTTGTGATGGTGAAAAATGTTCCAGAGGACGTCTCAACAATGTTACAAGTAATTAAGACTGTTTTCTGATCCTTTAGAACAGCTTTTCATACAAGCGTTCAAAAAGTATTGCAATGAAATAAACTAAGGTTTATTTTAAGGTTTATTATAGAGGATACAGGGGAGGCTGGTCGTACTCACCCCTCTCCCCACCCCTCTGACTTCTATTTTCCCAAGTGACTAGGCAGGTTGCCTGGGAGTTGCTGGAGGTAGGTTTTCCCGGCCTTGGATCCAGTAGAAGATTCCCAGGAGCTGCGGGTGAAAAAGGTGAATTCCATTTAGGTCCAGGAGCTGAGTGAAGATATGCAGGAGGCACTGATCCAGGCCTCTCAGGATTCTCTACCAGACGTGGGAAAGCTGGTTCCAGCGACAGTCCCGGCAAACGGGGGACAGCAGGGGTCTCTCTGTAAGCGGTCAAAAGAAGACTTTCCAGGACGTGATTCCTTAATGCTGGGAAGCTGAAACTTGTCAGGAAGGGAACCTGTAGCACAAGTTGGTGACCACCAGAGTTCTGGTCGAACACAGAAGAGTGACACTTCTAGCAAGGTACCCCAATTCAGAGCTGGTCTGTCCACCGAATGGTCCAGCGACGATTCTGAAGGCTCCCGACGGCTGGATCTCGAGAAGGCATCAGGACTGGTTGGTCCCACCAGTCCAAGGGTGGAAGCACTGAAGAGGGCCTTTGCAGATCAGGTAGTCCAGTAGGACTACACCGGGCCAAATGCAGGAAGGGTCGCCAGGCCTCTTCAGGGGTCGGCCATGGATCTTCAGTCTTCTGCTCCTCTACACAGGATACTTGGCTCCAATGCTGATCTGAAGAAATGGATGCAGGAATCCTCGTCTTGTCCTAAATCTTTGGTGGAAGCAAATCCAAGCCCATCAGTGGTATTCGTCTGCACCATTCAAACAGCCAGCAGTGGTCCAATCGGGGACCACTGTGGGTTTCACTCATACACACCCTTCAGACTCTCGGGAGCCACAGATGTTAAGTGGGACCAGACAGTTCCACCCACTTTCTTGGTCCACACACAAAAGACATGCACTAGTCCGCAAAAGCAGCAGCTTTGCCGGTGAATGCATGCCCTTATAAGGTAAGCGCGAATGTGCACATTAAAAATACTGCAAAAATTGTTAAAATGTAATTGTTGCCACCAGCTAGTCCCTAGGCACATATGCAAGTAACCGAAAATCAGCAGTGTAATATTCTAGGGTAATACAAAAGTATCCCCAATGTACTGCATTGTAAAATGCATTGAGCACTGTTAAAAAGTTAACCAGACAGGTAAAAAGTAAAAGACAAAAGGGAAACATAGTTCCCGAGTACTGATGGTCTGAAGGGCTGATTAGTTTCCCCATGATAAAATGAGCAAACTGCCAGGGAAGTGATACTGAAGGCTTCACTTTTCGGTAAAAAGTCAGGACATGTTCAATAACAAAAGCAAAATGTGTGGTGGTCCATAGAATATGGAGGGAATGTTGCCTAAATTTTAAATCTTTGCTAGCAATCAAGTTATCGGTTTCTTTTGGAAGTCAATTCCACAAAAGCTGCTGCTCCCATCATAAGAGTTTCCCTTGACTGCTTAAAGATATAGTATAACATTCTATATGGAAGTGTTGGCATGCAAGAGTGTATTGAAAATAGTTCTTTATTTTCTATCTAGCAAAGTAAAATATTGTGCAGAGTGCAGGCAGGTTAACCTTAAGAGAGCCTATTCAATGGTAAAGGTCATGGCTCTTCCTGTCATGGTCTCCGCTGATGTCAAGTTAATGTTTTGGGTACCAAATTCAGTTTTCCGTTCTCCAGGATTGTCTTTTGATAAATATCTGCTGAACTAGGAGTTTGTTTCTTACATAAATCACTGGGAAGGACATACCATCTTCTGATTGACTCGGCATCTGATGCTCCAGTACCTCCTAATATTAAGCCTAGGCCAAATAATAAAGATGGGGCTCAGTCCTATATGTCTGCAGTCAAGAGCCGTGAAGGCTGGTTGGTCCTGCACCCTAGCTGTCTGCATTTCGACTTTGTACCAAAGATCAATAGTGGCAGCCCTGGCCTCTGGTAAGATGGTGAAAATTCTGGTAGCAATGATGGGGTTCTTCTGGCAAGCAGGATGATAGAAGACCCACTGGAGACAGTGTTGTAGAAAATGGAACAAACTGCTGAAACTGGTGAATGGTGCAGTTCAGTGCTCTTAACTGCAAGCATTGTTCTTGTACCGGGCAGATGCAGTCTGCCTCCAGTGGTTGCAGTTATACACAAATATAACTTATCGTTTACCCTATATTTACATGCCGATATAATAAACTGAAGGGTACAAATATTACTAAGGGTGTGCCCTTTGCAGAAGCCAGTTTGAAATGATGACAATTATCCATCTTCCATCGCCCACTTAGTTTCTTTAGCAATATAGTGGAGAAGATCTTTTGACTAACATCGAACATAGCTAAGAGTCGATAGTTTTGGGGATTAGTCCGATCACCCTTTTTAAAGACAGGGATCAAAATTGATCTGGGGGTTGTGGGGGATTGAACCATCTTTTAATAATTTGTGGTAAGGTTGCTCCAGTGCAAATGCCCAAAAAATGGGATTTTCTTTTTGAACAGTGTTGGTAAGCGTGTTTGGACCAGAGGCATGTGAGATATTCAAAGATTTGATGATCATATCGTCTCGCTCAAAGCCTGCTGCTCTATTGTGAGTGGACACGTAAAAAATATCCATAGTACCACGACAACTGGGAATAAAATATAATGGGCCTTATCCAATCGACTTCACCTATAGGATTCAACTCTAAATTAGATTTTGCATTTACAAAATTACGTACCATGGCCCAAAACTTATTTTCGTCATTTGTTTTTAGAATTCCAAAAAGGAACTTCCAGTTAGCATTGGTGATTAAAAAATGTGTGCGCTTTAAGCCAGCTTTTATATTGTGTGGTAGCGTGCGCCTTCATCCTTTCCTTTTCAGGCCACATGTAGTTGGGATCTTTATTGATCGATGTTAGGACAGTTTTTCTTTGTTTTATATATTTATTAGATTTTACATCAAAATACATTGTGAACATACATGGGTTCATTAACTAATTTCAAGCAGGATTAATCCAAAAACAAGAACATCATATGCTATCACAACACAATCTATCTAACTATTAAATTCATCAAACCTATAATTTAGATGAACAACTCATTACAAAGCGCATGCGAAAAAACCATACTTTACACATAGACACACAACACTAGAGAGAGAGGAAAAAGAAAAAAAAGAAAGGGGGAAAAATAGGGGGTGAAATGATCTCTTCTCCCCTTCCCCCTTCCCTACTCTCATGAAGCATTAAATGGATCCTGCAGTGATCGATGCATATCTTCTTTACCTTTGCCATCCAAAGACATGTTCTCATACTTCAACATAATCTGTAGATCTAGTAGCCAATCATCCACATAGGGCTTCTTCCTAGTCTTCCAGACTCTAAGAATTGGCTTAATTGCTATTACAAAGGCCTTATCGATCCAATAATTGTTTTCTCGAAGTTGCACACCTCTCTCTATGCATTAACAGAACCACATTGGCAGTAGACCTCTGAAAAGTTATATTAAAAATCATGTTGATTCTATCTATAACTTTCTTCCAAAAACGTACTCTTGGACAACTCCATAGTAGATGAAACAAGGTTCCCTTATCACAGCTCGAACATCTCTCATCCTTCCTCAACTTCAACTTAAACATTTTCACAGGTACCCAATAAATTCGCACAATAACTTTTTGCTTTATCAAACGTAAACTCATATCCATTCCTGTACTCGCTCCAACCCTTAGAAGATCCCTCCATTCCTCTTCCGGTATAGTCATATGAATATCCTTGCACCAAGTATCTTTTAGTTTAGTCCATGTCCCTATATATTCCAACCCCATAGGCATAAAGCGCATACAAGTACGTACATTGTATTCCCGCCCAACTAACAGTTTACAAATCTCTGGCAAAACGAATTCCGTATATAGACCTAATTCTCTCCTCTCCAAACCAAACCTATTTTGCAACTCTTCAAACCTTGTTATCCTATCTCCCCTAACAAATATTTTAATCTCAATATACCCCTCTTGATCCAACTCTGCCAGTGCAAGCATCTATTACACAATTGCAGTGCTTCATTATGCAAGATTGATGCATCAGAACTAAACCCAAAGCACTGATTATTCTCCTTAAACCTTGTCATTAAAGCCTGCCTGGTAGCTATTATCGATTGTAATTTTAATCTCTTTCCTGACAATGTTCCCATCGTATAGAGATTATCCAAGTGAAAAGGCATACAAATTCCTCTTTCTATCCGTAACCAAATGGGACCTTTGACATCATCATCATCAAAATAATGTGAACTCTTTAAGTAGAAATGCTCTGATATTTTATCAAATCTGGATAGCCAAACCCACCCTCTTTAACATCACGGAGCAGAATATATTTTGGGATTCGCGGCCTCCTACCTATTCCCCACAGGAAAGATTGAAAAACTTTAACAATTTTATGCAATAATCTATGAAATTAATAATGGTAGCGATTGTATAGTATTTTTGGCAATAAATCAATTTTTATCGCATTCATTTTTGCCCACAGATTCAAATGAAGAATTTAAGAGTGAGAGAGGGTGCACAGCTTATTTTTCTGATCTGTATTAGATTGATTTAGTGCTGATATTTACTTGGACGTAATGATGCTTAGTAGGGTGCAGCCCACTATTCAGTGCCTCCATGTCGGGCACTTGTTATATATTGTGAGAGAAAGGACCTGAGACTGTTGCTTAAAAAAATTCTTTTATTCATTAGCATAATCTTTTGTTGTCTCCTTATGGTATTACAATTGTTTTGATAACGATTGGTTGACCTGCACCAATTTGTTAGATGCTGAAATATTGGCAAAGAAAAATAACCTGGGGCTAATGCATTTCGGAAAAAGAATTTCCTTCTTCAGAGCCTAGTTATATTAAACAAAACTACTCAATGTTAGAATATTTAACAAATCATCAGGTATACATATGTTAAGGCAAAACAGGGTACCCACAGTTGACAGACATATACATATAACAGAAAGAAGAGAAAAAAGGAAAAAATATAAATAACACGTTGTTAATGAAGATCTTAAAACAAGCTACTCATGTTCCATTCCAGAATACTGTTAATATTTATGTCACAGATTTAAGCAAATCACATAGTTGGGTTCGTTCAGCTTATTCGGTGATTAAGATATCTCACACGTCCTCATTACATTAACTCACTTAGTGCTCTGTTAAAGCGTGTGCTCTCTAATCTATTAAGAAAAACACTAACTGGAGACCATTTGTTTTTCTTAATACATTAGTGAGCACACGCTTTAACAGAGCACTAAGTCAGTTAATGTAATGAGGACGTGTGTGTCATGATGCCTGCCCCCGGAAGACCAGCCCAAGCCCAGCAGCCCCGGAAGCAGGCATCATGCCACTTGGAGCATGCCCAAAAGCCCCAGTTAGGGGCTGTTTGGGTGCAGTCCTGGCGCCTATGGAGCCAGGCTCATAAAGATAAAGTCAGTCCTGGCGCCATGGGCGCCAGGCTCATTATTGATAACTTACCTGAAGCAGACCATGCTGCATACTCACCTGAGGCAGACCATGCTGCATGAAGACTCAAGCCAAATGAGGCTTAGGAGGAACTATTTTACTGAAGGGACTATTTTGTTACTTGGGTGGGGCTGTGGAAGAATACTTACCTGGATCTTCTTCCAAGGCTATTTAAACCACGCCCGGACAGCCACACGTGCTTCGCGTTATTCTGCTTACTGCAGCGTAACGCTCACCGTGTTTTCAGCAGCTCCAGTCTTCAGCCACGCCCGCTTCAGTCCTGGGACTCCTGAAACAAGAAGAAAAGAAGGATAAAGGTTAGAACAGGAGTTTTAACTTTAATCCTTACCTGAATCCTGATCCATTTCGCCACGGAGCTGAAAGACGGAAGTCTTTGAAGCATCGCTTTGCATTCCTACGGCGCCGCGCTGAACTCACCTGCTTGGCGGTACTTCAGCATTCCATCACGCTCTCTCCATCTCGCGGCCGCCCTCCGACACCTAAGGAGACAAAGACAGCAAGGTGAGCAAGGGGACTCTCTAAGGCTATACAAGCTACCCCCAAGGACTTACCTGATTTACCACGGGGGTACTCACCTCATCTCGGCGCAGTCAACTCTGCTTCATCGCCGTACCCCGGCCCCTAAGGGGAAAACCACAATAGACTTACCTGAATCTTACCAATTGCCATTTGGAATCTTCGAGTGGATTAATCGGCAACCTGCAATGAATCGGACAGAGTGAAGATCAGACATTTGAACTCTTATGAACAATTGGACTTTAGAGTCAATACTGGAACTCACCAATTCCTCTACGCCAGTGAAGTAACTGGTCATCAACGCGCCCCTGCGGTCGACGCAGGATGGAGAGCTCATCCTTCCAAACCATCAGGTGAGACTAAGGAGGGGACATCAAGAGTGATCTGTGGGAAGACAACGGGAGTGGGGAAGGTGGGTTGACACTCAATTCCACGGGTGGTTAATTCCTCTTCTCCTTTGCAGAAGAATATTCCTGCGAGCCAGACAAACTAGGCTGAGCGGGCCAGTCCAGTCAGTCATCTCGGCGCTACACGTCACGCTGGTGGAAACAACAGCGGCCCAGTTCCGGTCAACGCCCCCGTGGGAACCAGGTGAGCGTAACAGTGTGAGATATCCACGTATAATTTATTAAACTCAGAAAACAAACCATCTGGCCCAGGCGATTTCCCACCATTTAGTTGTCGTATTGCATTCTGTATCTCATTAACATCAATCTTTCTTTCCATCTTAATTTTCCCTTCAGACGATAATTCTGAAATAATAATCTTACTAAAGAAACTATTTAGGTCTTCGTTAGGAAAAAGTTCTTCTTTGTATAATGACATATTTCTAGATTTTTAATTTAAGTTCCTCCTCCATCTGTTTGTATGGAAGAAATACATGTTTCAGTTGCTATTCCCTTTAATCTATTAGCCAACATCCTACCATTTTTGTCTCCAAATTCCCATAATTTTTGTTTAGTATAAAAGAAATCCCTTTCTCAGTCATTGTATGCACCTGGTTCATCATTTCACTTTCCAACTTCTTCAGTTTCCTTTTATTTGACTCAGTTTCAAAGGTTGCACAAGTCCTCTGCAACTCCGTAACATCCTCTTCCATCTTTTGAATAATTTCCAGGTTCTTCCCTTAAACATGTGCCGATCTACTGATCAGCTCTCCTCTTAACACTGCTTTAAAGCAATCCCATACAATTTCAATATCTGTCGAGCCCTTGTATTCATCAAAGAAATTGTCAATAAAAGTTTCTAATCCTGTAGTGACCGACTGATTTTTGAGTGTTCCTGCCTACAATCTCCATCTTTTGGAGCTCTCCTTCATACCCTTTATATTTATTTGTATATCAAGTAATGCATGATCTGAAATTCCTCTCTCCCTAATGTCCGAGCATACTGTCTGACTAACCAATCTATTACTAACAAGCCAATAATCAATCCGCGAGTATGATTTATGACCTGGGGAGTAAAAGATGTATTCCCTCTCACCTTGGTGCATTTCCCGCCACACATCTACAAGCTTATATTTATGTGAAAAATCATGAAATTCTTCACTAATTCTTTCACTTCCATACCTACAGTCTGATTTTCGATCTAAGATACTATCCATTACTACATTAAAATCCCCTCCTAAGATTGTTTTCTCTCTCTATTTTACTCATTAAGTTGTTCAACGTAGTAAAAAACATACACTTGGAGAGCATGGAGCATACACAGTTCCCACTGTCACGTTCCTACCATCACATAACAGATCTAATAGCAATATACGACCTTCTCCAGCATGGAGTCTGGCATGGATTCACATGCTCATGATTATTCCCTGTCGTCAGGCTGGGAATCCTCGGTAAAGAAAAAATCAGTATCAGTTTCGTTTCTGATCTGTCTTTCTTAGTAGTAACCAATCATTGGTCTCTGGGTCATACTGCCCCCAGCCAATGACTGCCCTCTCCCTAAGCCCCGCCTCTGGCAGCCATCCTCAGATTTTTACCGCACGTTCAAGTGTTGGGAGTCCTCGTGCTATAGCTCTCGAGCTTTTTCTGCGTTTTGTGCTTTTTCAAAGAGATTTATCTCATTTTTGGGTTAAATACAGCCTCAAGCTCCACCGCTTCTTCTTCGGATCAATGGGGACCCGTTTCAGAATCTTCTACGCCCCTCATGGGTGAAGTTTTCGTCGAGCTACGCTTCTTGGAGGATTCCAGAAGTTTTCTGAGGCCTACCTTGTGGACATGGCCCAGGAGAAAGGAAGCTCGACACCAGGCAAACTGTTCAGAAACTGCCCTGGATGGAAGCTACAGAACCTGTTCAAGGAGTGCCTCTACTGCCTTCATGAAGACAAATCGCACGTGGAGAAGGACTGTGCGTTTTGCATGAACATGTCGGAACGAACCATGAGGGATCGTCGGACCCGTCTCGCCAACTGGTTGGAAAGCAAGAGCCCAGCAGGTGAAAAGAAGAAGAAACCCGACTGGTCTTCTAAGTCCTGTGAGGGTGCCCCGGCGACGGGGGCCCAACAGAAGGCAAAGCACCGCGAGTCCGCCGGCACCGGGAGCACTGAACGGTCGGGCTCCTCGGCTGCCAGGCAGGGCGCACCTTCACAGACGCCATCAACCACGAGCCAACGCTCTGGCTCGGGGAAGAGAAAGTCAGAGAACCCGGCTAAGCTTCTGGAGAGGCCTGGTTGATCTCGAAGGAACCGGCCGAAGGGGTACGAGGCAGTGACCCTCCCCCTAAGGTGAAGGCCTCAAGCGCGCCCAAGGTGGTGAAGGCCTTGATTCACCCGGCCAAGGCCTCTATTGGGGGTATCGCTACAGCCCTGGGGAAGCCTGTGGATGCTCCCCCAGTGGAGGCGACCTCGGGGCCCAGAGTTTCCCTGCCCCCGTGGAGGGAAGCCTCTTTTAAGCCCATCGAGAAGACCCCCGTGAAGACCCCGGTGGAAAAAGAGGGGAGGGGGGCGGTGGCCTTAACGGACATGGACACGACCTCTGAGGAGGAACTGGTCGAAGTCATAGAGGAGGCCCGTCCCCAAGGGAGGGATCCCGACGAGGGTGACGACGACGAGGCTCCGGTGGAGGAGGAGCAACCGTCGCGTCTGTCGCAGCCCGGGCCACAAGACAACTCGGCGGCCATTTTGACAGCAATCCAGGCCTTAGGCAAGGAGATAAGGACCAGGTTGCCCTTGCCTCTGACGGACGATCCGACAGAGCTGAGTCCGTCGGGAAGCCCCCCTAACAAGAGAAGGATCCATCCAACCCTGCCTTCTCAGCCCTCACTGCCCTCTCAGCCTTTGTCTCCTTCCCCGACCCAGAGGGAAGACACGGGGACGTATACGGCCTCGACGGGAACGGATGACGACGGTGGTGACAGGACTGATCTCCCGTCACCAATTCCCCGGGCATCTCCTCCCGAAAAAATTGGCTCGTTTCACGCCATAATCGCCAGGGCATCCGAGCTTTTTCAGCTCTGCCCCGAAGAGAAGAAGGAAGGCTTCCTTTACCAACGGCGTGAGGCCAAAAGGAAAACTGTCCTCGCTGTGCCGTTGTTGGATGACATCTGGGACGAGGGACTTGCCCTCCTCAAGAACCCGTCCACGACACCTGCTAAGAGGGACCGGTACGAGAAGAAGTACCGGGTCCCCGACACTGCCCCTTTGTGCCTTAGAGCGCAACCGACCCCGGATTCGGTTGTTTCAGCAGCGACCAAAAAGAAAGCGGGTGGGGCATCAGCCTCGACCTCTACTTCCCCGCCGGACGGCGAGGGAAAGAAGCTGGATGCCATGGGACGAGGAGTCATCTCGTCGGCGGCCACGACGATTAAGGCAGCCAACGCCCTAGCGATCGTGGCCCGCTACAACAGGGAGTTGTGGTACAAGATTGCCCCCCTGTTGGACTTCCTCCCGGACGATAAGAGGGCAGAGGCCCTGGCAATCCTGCAGGAGGGTGAGGTGGCCTCTGACCACGCCATAACGGTGGCCACGGACATTGCCGACACCGGTTTCCGCCAATTGGGCAACAGTGTTTGCCTTTGACGGCGGGGGTGGCTCAAGGCGACGGATTTCCGCCAGGATGTACAGGCCAAGGTTTTGGACATGCCCTTTGACGGGAACAACCTGTTTGGGAAGACAGTGGATGAGGCCCTTCAGGCCATCAAGACCGACACGGAGACGGCTCGGGTCTTGGGAGTTCTACAACGAGGTCCGCCCTTTCGGAACTCCAGAGGCAAGCAAGGTGCCTCCAAGGGATTCGGCGGCGGGTCCTCAACGTACCGTCAAGCAGCCCACTCCTCGTCGCAAGAAGCCTACAGGGGACGAGGCAAGTCCGGAGGACCTCGCCATCGTCTCCACGGTGGCAAGGCGGTGGCCAAGCAAGACTGAACCGGCCGTGGTGTCGGGCCCCCACCTAAGCATCCCGGTGGGAGGCCGGCTGACGAGGTTCATCAGCGTGTGGGCACACACTCGAATTCCTATAGAAGTGTCCCTACATTCCACCCGTGGCCAGGAAGGAAAACTACGTCCCTCAACTACTTTTGGAAGTAAAGGCGATGCTCAAAAAAGGTGCCTTCGAGCTCGTCCCAAAGAGGCTTCGGGGCTCCGGAGTTTACTCAAGATACTTCCTCGTCAGAAAGAAGACGGGCGGATGGCGCCCCATCCTGGACCTGCGTCGACTGAACAAGTACATCAAGGCACAGAAGTTCCGGATGGTCACCCTCCAGCACGTGCTGGGACAGCTGGAGGAAGGCGACTTCCTATCGTCGTTGGATTTGGAGGATGTGTACTTTCATATCCCCATTCTAAAAAGGCACCGAATGTTCCTCAGGTTCGTGGTCCAAAGGCGGCACTACCATTTCAAGGCCCCCCTGTTCGGACTGAAGTCTGCTCCCAGGGTGTTCATCAAGTGCCTAGCACCGGTGGCGGCGCGGCTGCGCCTGCAGGGGATCCATGTTTACCCCTACCTGGACGATTGGCTCATCCGGGCAACAACAAGGGAGCTCGCAGTCGAACACGTGGCGAAGACCGTCCAGCTGTTCATGGACCTGGGATTCTCCATCAATTTCCCCAAATCCCACCTGGTCCCGTCACAGGTCGCACTGTTTCTGGGAGCCAAGCTCGATACAGTGGCGCGATTGGCCTCGCCGTCGGAGGAAAGGAAGGAAAGAACAAAAGCCATCCTGGGCAAGGTACAGCGTCTGCTGGCCACGGACGTGGCCAGAGTAAGGTCCATCAAATGCCTTCTCGGGATGATGTCCTCCTGCATCTATCTGGTGCGCCTGTGCAGGCTTCGGATGCGTCCTTTGCAGGAGTTTCTCGACGCCCGTTGGATGCAAGCGACTGGCAGCTTCGAGGACAAGATCTCACTCAACGAAGTATTCTGCCAAGCTGTTCGATGGTGGGGCACCCGCGCGCATCTCGTGGCGGGCACAGACTTTCAGACCCCAGCATATCAGGTGACGGTGACGACGGATGCCTCCCTGGAAGGATGGGAAGCGCACACCGGGGATCTTCACGCGAGAGGCCTATGGCTCCCGCAGGAGAGGCCGCTCCACATCAACATACTGGAGGTCTGTGTGGTGTTCTGGGCTCTCAAGTCTTTCCTCCCGTCCCTCAAGGGCAAAGTGGTGAGGATCTTCACCGACAACACCACCACGATGTTCTACATCAGGAAGCAGGGAGGAACCAGATCCCCAGCCCTGTCCGAAGAAGCACAGGACCTGTGGCACCGGACCGTTGCCCAGGGGATGTTCCTGGTACCCTTTCATCTAGCAGGGATAGAAACATTGCCGACTCACTCAGCAGGGAGCTGCGCTCGTGGCACGAGTGGGAACTACGCCAGGATCAAGTGGATCAACTCTTCTGGCGATGGGGCAAACCCCAAATAGACCTGTTAGCGACGGCGACGAACTCCAAATGCCAGAGGTTCGCCAGCAGCTTCCCCCAGCCAAGGAGCATGGGCGATGCTTTCTCGTTCCCTTGGGACGGCCTGTTCCTATATGCGTTCCCTCTGTTGCCGTTTCTGCTCAGGCTCATCAACCAACTCAAGAGGTCCCGGTGCAGGATGATCCTCGTCGCACCGGCGTGGCCGAGACAGATATGGTTCCCAGACCTTCTGGACTTGTCAGCGTCCCCACCAGTCAAACTGCCGACGGATGCGGATCTTCTCTGCAGAGAAGGAGGCACCATTCTTCTTCACGACGGGGTCGCTGAACTTGCAGGCCTGGCTCCTGCAGCACTGGAGTTTGGAGGATACGATATCCCGGCTGACTGCAGAGAGGTCCTTGCAAAGCCCAGGGCATCCTCAACTCTCAAGTGCTACGGACACAAGTGGAAGAGGTTCTCTGTCAGGTGCCGTGCACAGAAGATTACAGCCCCTCAAGTGCTACCATACCTACTGTCGCTAGCCAAAGCTGGACTTTCTCGTGCTTCAATCAAGATACATCTGGCAGCGATTTCCTGGTACACCAGAACTACAGGGCGGTCATCCCTGTGGTCTCATCGCCTGGTGAAGGAATTTATGAAAGGACTGTTTGGATCATTCCCGCCGGTGAAGGCGCCAGCCCCGGCGTGGGAGCTCAACGTGGTGCTGACCAGGCTCATGGGTCCGCCATTCGAGCCGTTGCATTCGGTCCCGTTGAAGTTTCTGTCGTGGAAGACAGCGTTCCTTGTGGCCATCACCTCCGCACGACGCGTGGGAGAGATTCAGGCCCTATCTGCAAGCCTCCATACCTGACCTTTCACGATACGAGGGTAGTGCTGAGGACGCACCCCTCCTTCATGCCCAAGTTGCCGTCGGACTTCCATCACAACGAGCCCTTGGTGTTACCGGTTTTCTTCCCGTCGCCTTCGTCGCCAGCCGAGACAACTTTGCACTAGTTGGCTGTCGCTACAGCGCTGAAGTTCTACGTGGACCGAACAAAGTTTTCGGAAGACATCACAGCTGTTTGTGAACTTTGGACCTGCGAACCAAGGGGAGGCTCTCTCAAAGGCTTCCATTTCCAGATGGCTCTCCGGCTGCATCATGCACTGTCATCGGTTGGCAAACCGACCGTTGCCCGGCCGTCCGAGAGCACATTCGACCAGAGCTGCTACCACGGCATTCTTGTCTGGTGTGCCCCTGCTGGACATCTGCAGGGCTGCTACGTGGAGGTCGACGCACACCTTCACGAGATTCTACTGCGTCGACCGGGATTCCAGGGAGGAGTCCAGAGTCGGCCAAGCGTTGCTGCGCAACCTGTTCGCTTAAGGTGAGCCTGGTGAGGAGGTAAGAAATGCTTAATGTTGAGTTTTGATGTAATGCTTAATGTTGAGCCTTTGCCACCTCCCGTGGTTGTGCATGTGTGTACTGCTATGTATTCTTATATTCATGAGCATTTGAATCCATGCCAGACCCCATGCTGGAGAAGGAACAAGTTACTTACCTGTAACTGTTGTTCTCCAGCATGGGTCTGGCATGGATTCACATGCGAACCCTCCCTCCTACCCCTCTGCGGCTCTTCACTTGGTCATACTGCCACTTTATGTGCTACCAAATCTGAGGATGGCTGCCAGAGGCGGGGCTTAGGGAGAGGGCAGTCATTGGCTGGGGCAGTATGACCCAGAGACCAGTGATTGGTTACTACTAAGAAAGACAGATCAGAAACAAAACTGATACTGATTTTTTCTTTACTGAGGATTCCCAGCCTGACAGGGAATATTCACGAGCATGTGAATCCATGCCAGACCCATGCTGGAGAGCAACAGTTACAGGTAAGTAACTTCATCATCCTTTATTATTTTCTCTACTTTGATTGATTGGTAAAACCTTTCTAAATAATATACTCGCTCCTCTTGATTTATAGTCATAATAATAAGAAACAACTTGCGATAACTAGAATTAGTTAAGACATTCAGACTCTTCATTTAAATTAGTTACCTGGAGGAATATTATATCTCCTCTATTCCTCCAGATCCTTGCCATAAATTTCCACCATTTAACCGCACAATTTATACCCTTCACGTTCCACAAAACAAAATTCAGCGACTTCATACTTCAGTATCCCATATTGTCTGGTCTGAGTACAGCTTGAGTATATATTCCTTTTTCAATTTCACTAAACCAACTATCAACATAAGGGAGAAGAGAAAAAAGAGAAGAAGAAAAAGAAAAAAAAAGAGAGATAGACAGCAAACACAACCTCTCCATACAAACTAACAGTCAGAAACCCAAAACAATGAATCACAAGTTGCAAAGTCAGATAACCATCCAATTTTAAATGAGCACGTTTACATTCAACACACACATCATTCTGAACCATACTTGCCAGTAGATCTATGCCTATTATAATATAATGTATTATCATTAGTACTTTCCCCATCTTTCACCTCAGTCATCAATCCCACCCTTTTAATCCCCTATAATTCTTCCCAGCCTAACCAAATAACCCTGTCACTATCTCACCAATAAATTCTGAGCCATCATATCTGTCATAGTGCAGAAATCATGCCCCATCCAATTAAACATCAATGTGCACATTTATGATGTAAAAACCATCTAATTTAGAACTTCGATCCCATCCTACATATAGCATATATAATATATCTAACCAATTCTAATCCTAATAATACCTTTTACATTCTATTCCTCTTAACAATACATAAATATGACATAAGCCTATTTTAACCAAATGCCTCTCACTACCAACCCAATGTATACATCATTCCCTGCAATCCGATAAAACCGATACATGAACATCTCACTCAACATCCCACCATTAGATTTAAAAGAAACCCTCATCAAAGACCTTCCACCATTTTCAGTGAATGTACTCTCTCTCATAAAAAGTAAGAGACATGTCCAATCCTCCTCCACCAAGAATCACATTCATCCCAGAAGGCTCTGTTCTGCATGCATATCTTCATGCTTGGTTGCAGTACATAACATTTCTGTCCACTTATTGTGTGTAGTCTTTCTCAACATGTCTCTCTTCATAACCCAATACACATTCTAAAATAAGACCCTCTCCATGTGTATTGCCCAAAGCATTTTAAAAGGTCTGTATTTCGCTTAATGCAGGAACATATAGGTAGTATCTTCCTTTCAAAGCATTGGAATCTCAAAGTTGAAAGTTAAAATTCACTTTAACACAAATAACCTATTTCCTGTGGCCTTTCCTTTGTTCTTCCTCTTGTTTTTGTTTTTCCTCCTTTTCTACAAATTATTATTCTTGTATGCTTACAAAGAAGCAACACTAAAGTAAACACCCCAATTACACAAGAAAAGCAGTTAGATGTATCTGCCAACTTTCAAAATATAAACTCACCATTTTTTGGTTCACAAAAAAGTTATGCACTTTCTGTGGCTCCGAAACTTCACCTTGTATAACTTTATCGTTTCCTAATGATTTTCAGATCAACCTCTGTTTCCTACTAACAGATGCTAGGCAGATTTTACACCCTCCCGAATATCAGTGTTGAGGCAGTCAGTATTTGCATAATAATTCCATTTCATCTTGCATTCTATCCCAGGACAATGAGCAGCTTAGCAGAGTCCTTTGTACACATACCAAAACAACATTGTCTGCACTGTATGAATTAGATGAACGCACACGCAAAGACCTTCAGTGTTACATGGGTCAGCAGAGCTATCAGCACATATGTTGTAATTGCTGAACCGCATTGTCCATGTAGTCGAGGCAAGCGTCTCTCCTACCTCTTATAGTACTTCCGCTATGTAACCTCCCAAGCAAGGTTCAACAGATCAGCGGTTTAGTCAGACTTGCATGAAGAAACTGCAAAGAGCACAGCCAATAAAAAAATGCTGATACATGTGGAGAAGAGTATCTGCATTATGATGTGAGGTTACCAGAAACACTCGGAGCATAAATAACAAAGCAGGGAGCATGTAACATAATGCTTCCGACTAGTCGCAGAAATTATAAAAAATACGGAATAAAGAAAGGAAACCATCGCCACGTAACATCACTCTAGGTGCACCAGGACTCACGTGCCGATCTTCGGACCACACTCAGCGTTTGCACGCAGTCTTCTGTTTTCTTTACCTACTGCCCGTCATTCAATAACCATCCACTGAGTCTCAGCATACTGTCGCATGACACCATATAACGTGTCATTAATTACAACACACCGTCGTACACAAAGTTACGCTGGAGCATGTTCATAGGTGCTTTCCTTGGTTTTTAGGCCCATAGGATTTAGCACTGTTGTGGTTTACTTCCAATCATGAATTATAACGTTCCAAATGGTTAATAATGGCAATTTTTCAGTAGCGACCATTTTATATGTACTTTTCAAATATATATTTTAAACCAAAATTAAATATATATAAATTTAGCGTTATTCAGACCTCCCTTTTTTCTTCCTTGATGCATTTATGAACTCCATATCTGAAGATGTGCCTTCTGGGATCTGATTCAAATCAGACAAAAAAGCTTCCGCAGATTTGTGTTCAGTAAAGGAATTCAAACAACCATCAGTTATAACTATATATGGCAGGGTAAATAATATAATATTTCAAGTTTTTTTCCTGAGCTTTGATCTTGGCTTTATCAAAAGCATGCTTCTTCTCTAGTGCATCTCTGCTCAAGTCTATAAATATCATTATTTTGTTTCCACCCCATGCCAAGTCTTTAAACACCCGGGCTCTTTTTAAAAAAAGTTCCTTTACTGGGAATCTCAAAAATGTAACAATAAGGTGCCCTGGCTTTTCCCCCATGGATGGCTTAGGTCACAAGGAACAATGAGCTCTCTCCATCTCTAAAGAGATCTTAAAATCTAAATTCAGTATCTTTGGTAAAGTTTTTGGTAAAAAGTCAATTGCATTGCCTCTCAGCATTCTCCGGAAAACCAGCAATACGGAGATTATTCCTTTGGGAAAGGTTTTCCTGTTCAGATAATTTAAAAGTAATTTTCTCATTTACCATCTTTAGCTCCCTCATTTGATCACATTTATTTTGAGTCTTCACATCTACTATATTCAGGTGTGTTTCCGCTGAATCAACTCTCTTGACCACCTCCTCAAACTTTTCTTCTGACTTAAAGAGTGCAGCCTTTATCTCTGCTACTTCCAATGTCACCTTGGTCAGCAATTCCAACAGCTTATCCTCTCTACTTTCATCACTGCCTTCTCTCTCTACTCCTTTCTGCCTCTTAGCTGGTTGGGTCACCTCTGGGATACTTGGCACAGACATATTAATATGATATATTAATCATAGGGGAGTCAACATAGGCACAGGAGCACAGCTGTTACGATGCCATCCCTGGAGCTGACAGTTCTAGAAGCCAGGGCAGTTTTTCTGAAGTCCAACTAAGGGCTTAGTAAAACCATTCAACTGAGGCAGTACAAGACTCCACTCTTGGTATAAGGCTGTGTCACCTGAGTTCATGGTAGTGTAGACAGAGCAGCAAGGCTTATCTTAGGAAGGAGAGAAGGCTGTAGAATCAATACATATGAAATTGTAATACAATACAAATGGCCCAAAGAAACACAAATACTATGTATGTAAAAATAAATGATTCATTTAAATACAGGAAGGCCCAGATAAATCTAGGGGTAAATAAGTGCCAACACATTATATCAAATCACAATTATAAAAACACAACACTATACTTTAAGGTACACAGACCAAAGTATAAACCTTATTTGGAACACCTGACAGTGGTTTTAGAGAAGTCAAAACCTTTTCATACACATGCAGTATTGGTCACACCTATGAGTAAAAACCAATGGTTACTTTCACAATTACATTCAGTAATGCAAGGGCAGTAGACCCTACCAGTTTTACCGTGACTCTTGGTACAAATCGCATAATCAGTCAACTGCACAATATACTTTTGTTGCATAGTGGAACACTTATTCTAGGGACAGTAACAACCTATAACTACTTTTGTGATAAGACACAGTTATACTAGGTGAGTAAAACCCAAGGATGTAACATTTAATTACAGGTGCTTTTGAGATCAGTGAAATACAGATTGAGATAAGAAGTAACTCTGGTAACTTACTTTTGGATGGCACACAGCTAACTCAAGGTAAGTAAAACCCACATAGGTGTTAACCTCACAATGAAGGGGAAGGTAAAACCAAATGTTACTTTACTGAATGACTCAGTCTAGGTAGGGAACAACCTAATACAGACTTATTATGGACAGGGTAACAGCAAGTCAAGGGAAGCAAGACCCAGTTGGGGGACACTCATACAATTACAATCTGGATACATTTTTTCCTGAACTTTTTTTTTTGCATGTTATATTGCTATATCAAAACAATATGTTTTGAAACGTTCAGATGTCCAGGTTTTCATTTGAGTAACTTACTTAATACTGACATCAAGCTAGTCAGATCTCATTGATACAATGCAAGCCATTTGTACAGAATGATGCTATTGATATTAATAGTTACTAATCTTAGTAACTTTATTTCTGCTCCATGTGATATGATTGCCTTGGCTGTTAATAGAGGCATTATCATTAAAAAAAAAAGTTGATGTTTCGTAAAAATGGTAACTTATAAATCAAGGCAAATTGTTAAGGATTTCAATCAGGCGACACACACCTTGGTCTCGGCCTAGTATGTAGCACACAACCGAAATGCTTATCTTTTAATATATATAGATTCAATATTGAGATAGTACACCACTCAAATCGCACACCCTTTCAAATACCCCGGGTCACAATGGACCATGAACCAGGCTGGTTGGTCAAATACAAGATTTATTTATTTTAAAATTCAAAAGAAATCAGACCCTTTTTAATATGGAGCAGCAATCGCCAATGGGGTGATAATTACAATGGGAATGTGAGCAATGCTTTTAACGTTCTAGTGGAACATATACACAGCAAAGCGGAATAGGAGCACTTTTTGATTTAGGAAAGATAGCACCCAAGTTAGAATTTCACCCTGCAATGTTCCCCTAACCCACAAATAATGAATTATGAGTGGATAAAAAGAAGCAGCAGGTAAGCGGGATTAAGAGACAGGAAACAGAATCCAAATCTGAACTTCGCTCCCCAAATTAGAGAGAAAAGCCCCTTGCAATGTTATGAAATGACACTCGGAAATTGACGAATAAATCATGAATCTTAAAAACCTGGAAGCAAATATAATTCCTCACTAAAGCACCAATGCAAAGACGCTAACAATCACAAAGAATGGATTACCACAGGCATACAATTTGAAAAGGAGTGGACAGTTTAAAACAGATTGCAGCCAAATGACACGTTGGAAACTTTGCAATTTTGCAATGCCCGCCTGAAATGACCCAAGCGGTTTTTAATAGAAATGGGGGAAAAACACAGATTTAAAGTGTGTTTATTTGGCTGGGGTACAGAGGTATATCACAGGAACAATATGGAAGTGAAATGAAGTCTCTAGCTGGTAAATTGGGCAAGTTATGCAAGATATAAAAAGGTGCGCTTTGAGTCAAATGGAGCTGTGAAATAGGAAACAAAATCAGTTGTGACAAGAACAGTTTTACTTTACACTAGAGTATTCAGGCTAGGCCACCAAAGATGGACACAGAAAGCTTCATTGTTGATTTGCGAGTTCAACCCTATCACCCCAGCGCCCAACCCTGGTGGACACCAGTCCAATCACTCAAAATAGGACTAATGGTTTAGGATTACACAAGTCAAAATTACTAAAGAGATGGCATTAACACTAGAAATCATCGAGGGCAGGGTTGCAAGAATGAGTCTGGCAGTTTCACCAAGTTATTAGGATAAGGATAGGATGGCTTGGAGAGTGGGATAAGGACAAAGACAAGATTAGGCTATGGGTTTAGATGGGGTGGCAATTATATATCAATGCCTGCAGGCCATTTTTATCCTCCTCCAGCCGCCTTACCCTATCCAGAGCGCTGATATTATCCAAACTAGGCTATTCTAACACACTCTTCCTGGGCACCACAACTAAAAATCTGAACAGACTCCAGATTTTACAAAACTTCTATACTCCGCTAATTGTTACTGTATGTTTTAACTTATATTTTGAATTGGACCACCATGTAACCCGGTCCTTCACTTTCTATTGTACCACTAATGTATGTACCCCTTTCGCGCAACGTTATGTAACTATGTTGTCCACAAGATTATGCGCCCAGCTAGCTGAGGGATTGGCTGCGCTCTATAAATAAACAAACTAAACTAAAACTTTCAGTCCACTTTTAGTTTGGGATTTTGGACCATCAAGGGTTCTGGTCACTACATGGCAGGGCGCTTGGCAAACAGCTGGGCAGTTCTGGTCACCAGTTGGCACTGGACTGAAATGGCAATTCTGGTCACTGAATACTAAAGATCAGCTGGATGGCGGTTTACAGTGGGCCTGCAGTTAGTGGTATCAGGATGCTTCCCAAAAACACCACAGCTTTCCCCTTTTTAATGTGAGATTAGTGGGTTTTCAGAATTGAGGCCCTGCTGGAGCAGGATCAGCAATGCTTGGGTTTTTCAGTGGGCCGTGGAGAAGGGTCAGCAATGGTTTGGCCTTGTAGTTGGGAACTGGAATCTGGATAGATTGAACAGGAATGCAGCACAGTAATGTCAGGAAGAGTGTCTATCTAGAATTTTGTCAGGGATTCTTATTTCTAATGCTTAGTGGCATCATCAAAGTTTATGACTGGGGCAGGCTTAACTAAACGCACCTCTAACAGGATTGGATAAGGGTGATAGTCTCCACCTCACTCTCAGCTGGTTGGATTTCAGGAAAATGTCAGATTTATGATGTGAATTGTACATTGTCCAAAAACCTCCCACAGTTACTTTAACTAAAATCTGATTTTGCCACAAACCTACATTTATACAATTGCAATCTCTTAGCAAATTATATACACAGGTTACATATTTTGTGCAGCACATAGCAGTCCAATCCTCCAGTCCGTGAGACCTTGTTTCGCCCTTCTACCAGTTTTTCGCGCTTTTCAATGGGATTTATATTACTCAAAATTCTATTACTTTATACATGGGTGTGGATGATCGGAAGAGATGTATGTACAAAAATGTGCAATTGCAACATGGATGCTTTTCTTGTAATCCGCCATACTTGGCCATTTCTGTTCCCAAGGTGTCAATTAATTCTACCAAGTCTTAAAAGAACGCCCAACAAATCACTTTTAAACTTACAAAGTCTTGCTGCCAAGCTAAAAGTCTTTAAGGTTTATTTATTAAATAGTCTTTGGAAACAAATGGCAGTCCTTTGTCACTCATTTTCTTTTTTCCTTCAACTGCTACCAACTGCCATTTCCTTCAAAGTAAAGTGGGGGTTTCTCAGCTTGATTGAAGGTTTATTGCCCCTTTACACTTCAAACTTCCTGGCCCTGGGAGTTCTATTGTCAGTGGGTTCACCTAGACTAGATTCTTTCCCACCCTGTAATAATCATTTAGGTGTTAGTATCTGCTGAGAGTTTATGCTTTGGCTCCCCTCCTTAGGGAGAAGCTTTTAGCTCTGCCATCTGGAATAACTTGTTTTTGAGAGCTTGCAAATTCAGCCCGTGTGTTTTAAAATCTTTATTTTTTTATTTTGGGTCCTGAGCTACAAGAAACCTGTGGAATAACATAGCCCCTGTGTGTATTATCACCAACAACACAACCCCTTTGCTTTGCTCAATAAGGCAAGCTTTCATTCAACAATTCCCTTTTTAAACAGGGAATTTTTTTAATTTAGTTTGCAAAAGGCCATTTTTACATGTGTGGTGAAAAGCTAGCATTTCTTCCTTTTTAAATTTGGTTTGGCAGCTCCATCAGATTCCCACACTGTCTTTGCAGCCATAGTCATTTTCTTGAAAGCAGGAGTTTTGTCTGAAGCACAGATATATTGAAACTGACCTGGCTCAGAGAGTTAGTCTCTTTGAACTGCTGAGCTTTAGATACTTTTGGAAAGAAATAAACACTTCCCGTGCGAGTAAAAGTAAAGTTCCTTGTTGATTTCTGAGTTGGTTTGACAGGGCCTGTCATTCAGGGATTATGCCTGGTTTTGGTAAAGCACAATGCGGTATGCTGGGCATGGTAGGGCCTTATTAATCACAGTGGTTTCAGAATGAAAAGATGGAATTAGCGTCAAAGCAGCATTTTTAACGGGTGACGATGTTTCATTTTGAAGGGGACTTTGGAGTTTTCGACAAAGCAGTGGTGCCTTTTCACTTTCTTCCATTTATGTTTCAGAGCACACTGGCATGCTCCTTCAGTGTGTCCCCTTGTTCCATCCTGCCTGATGTGTGCTTGGCAGGACGGTGCAGCCATTTTTATGTGTTGTTGCCAGACACAGTTTTGAGGCCATGGCGCTCACAGGAGCCAACGCAGCCATTTTGCTGTTTTTTGCGCAAATGCAGCTTGGTGATGTGGGGAAATGCTGTTGAGTGGGTCAATATATCCCACAAAATATAGCATGGCCGCTAACTGCGGTAAAGGTGGCCGATAGAGACCCACAACAGTCCCTTGTACTGTTATCGAGATATATATAATCAAGGCATGAAGAACTGGTTCCATTAATCCAAGTGTATAACTGGCGCTTAATGCAACTGTAATTGCAATTTAGGCAGGCAAAGTTGTATATACTGAAAGCCTTAACCCATGTAGAGACTTCCCCCATGTTCACATTGTAAAAGACCAGATACCAGTTCCTCATTAAAGTATGTTCCATCAGTCTGGGTGCATTAAAATCAGCAGCCACAATAACATTGCCTCCCAGGCCACATTCATACCAATTACTTAAAATTGTATCAATAATGCGTAGAATCTCATTAATCAAAAGCCTTCCCGGTGGAGAATATATATTGAAAATCAATATTTTAACATCGGCAAATTCACGTTAAGGATTGCAGAGAACATACAGCAAATTGATTTCCACACAATAAGGCTTAAGGGAGAGAAAAGACTGAGCTCCATTTGCTAAGCCTAACTACCAGTTGGTCGACCACTGCTGACACATATAATATAATGTTGCCATTTATATGGAAATCCTCAGTTGCCACAGTTTCCTGTACTATTAATATGTCACTAGACTTTGTTAGCAATACAAAGTGGATGTTGGAGAAAAGAACGGAATCCCTGACTTTTCCAACAAATCCATTTTATGAAGTTTTAACTATTGTTTGGTCAGTATTCCTCCGATCCCAGTTGTTCTGGGTTCCAGGATCGATTATTTCCTCCATCAATAGGATTAGTGAAGGGGTATGCTATATTAGTTTGCAAGCCGAATCGCCCCCTTGTTCGAATCATGGGAGACTTCACTACTCTTTTCAGTGTGGAGCGTTGCTGAACAGCAATGTGATCGATCTATGGGATAGAGCAATGATTACAGCATACCGTTAGTTTGAGCCCTTGTTTTAACAGTGCACTGTCACAGGTACACAGCAGGGCTACAAGAGCGGGCGAAGCAAGTTCGATCAGTGCCCAATTAGTGGGACTGTTCTACTTAAGAAGTTCCACGTGTAAGAGTTCCCTACTATAATCGTAGAGAGCCATGGGATGTTTTTCCACAATGTGAGCAAGTAAGATCGATTAAGGAATGGACTATCTACCTTTGGAGATAGCTCTTCTAATTTATCCAGATTTCCTAATAGTGATTATATTCTAGGATCAGAAGATGAATTGGGAAGGTAACCATACTAGAAGTGCAAAAAATCATAACTTCTCTCAAACCGTCAAACTGCAAAGGGGACAGCTGCCCCGCACAGATTATAAAAGATGCAGCAAGAGACCTCTCCCCATTCATTTGCAAGCTAATAAACCTATCATTCTCCACTAACTCAGTACCTAATAATTTGAAACAGTCATGGGTCCTCCCTCTTCTAAAAAAAAAACAGACCCTGGACCCAGCCATTCCTACTAATTACAGGCCTATCACCACCGTTCCCTTCCTGCTAAAAATCCTTGACGGGATGCTTACCTGCAAATTCAGAATGACTTAGAGTCCAACCAACTACTTGGATTGCGTCAATCTGGCTTTCGACCTCGACATGGAACAGAAACTGCCCTTGTTGATCTCAAAAGTCAGATTGATGACATTAAAGATAAGGGTAAGTCTGCCATCCTACTCCTCCTAGATCTCTCAGCAGCCTTCGACCTGGTCGACCATAAAATACTCTGTAACCACCTCTCCTCTGCTGCCCATTTCTCCTCCTCTGCTGTCACGTGGATACAATTCTTCTTGGCAAACAGAACCATGAGGGTCTTTTCCTCCCTGGCAGCAGCAGACCCCATCCCCATCACCTGTGGTGTACCACAAGGCTCTTGTGTTTCCCCCACCCTATACAATATCTTTACAAAGCCTCTCTTTGATAAATTGGATCGTCTGGGGGTGACCTACACAAACTATGTGGATGACACCCAGATACTCCTCACCATCTCTGGCAATTACAATGCTGATGTCACTAGGATCAATGAAATCTTCTCCGTCATTCATGCCTGGATGGCCACACATGGCCTCTGCCTGAATGACGAGAAGACTGAACTGCTCCTTGTCGGTTCACCCAACAACTTACAAAAATTGAGCCCCGACTACTCCAATGTCATCATCGATGGCAACACCATCCCTGTTGCCAAAAATGTGAAAACACTCGGCTTTTATCTTGATGCCAATATTAACCTCACTAAACAAGTCAACTCGACCGCCTCACCTACCGCCTATACGAGGAAACTAATCAGAGCCTGCAGACCCTTTCTTTCCACTCATAGCTGCCTTACGCTAGCTAGAGCTCTCATACAATCTAAGCTAGACTATTGTAACAGCCTCTACCTAGGTGCCAACCAATCTATAATCAGTAAACTCCAGGTTCTTCAAAACAATGCGCTACGAGCAGCACTAAACATTCCTAGGCAGGAGCATATCTCCACCACCAGAATCACATGCAAATAGCTCTCCATTCAACAAAAAAATGATTTAAAGACTCTGCCTCACATACAAAGCCATCAACCACTTAGCCCCTCCCTACCTTACTAACAAATTCACCATGAAACCGTCCATCAGAACCACTAGATCCTCCAACACTTTATGCCTCACGGTGCCCAGATTCATCTCTAAAAGAGCCAGAGGCTCGAGCTTTACAGTCCTCGCCTCCCAACTCTGCAACACCCTGCTCCTGAACAAATCGTCCAAATCCTTCCAGTCTTTCAGGAAACCTGCCATTGGGTGGCTACTGACAAAAAGTCAACCTTAATCTAGACCTAGCTATAATCTGTATATATTGTACATGCCTCACCTATGTCTTTACTGTATGCAATTACTACCATTGTCTGTATATACTGTATATAACCTTTGCTATTGCACCACTGCTAATTACCATGTACTGTGCCTTGGAACCTGTCCTAAGCGCCCCTTTAGTCCCGGGTCCGGAGCGCTATATAAATAAAATAAACAAACAATGATTTGAAGAGTCAGCAGGGCCTTTATTGTTAAGATAGGCAAGCAGGAAGTGGTATTGGCAGTAGTACTTACTTGTGTGCAAATAAGGATTGTACTTATGTGCAAATAAGGACTTCTCCTTCACTGCAACCTGTGTCCGCACCTGCCAGCACTGATGCTCTGAATACTGTCAGTCTGCCTTGATCTCACTGCCTTCCGACCGCAATTAGAACTCTGATGTGTTTTACATCGCTGCCACATCACGCTTGTTCTACATTTGTGTGATTCGGATCGTGGTGTGTTTTTGTATCTCTGCATCCTCCATCTTGTACTGCATCTGTGTGCTTTTATTCACCTTTCATGATCCTCTTCTAACCCTCTATGTTGTCCATTCCTTTCCCCGCTCCTCCCTCCTCCCCCTCTATCCTTCATTTTATGTAACAGCACTTGCACTATTTGAAATGTCAGGCCTAGTATGATTATGATAGTTTTGTTCTATATTCTGTCTGTTTGCTTGTTTTGTATAACAGTCTTGTGCTGTTCTATGTTAATGTTAAAGGTATTTGTACCACGCACTGTAACCATCGGAAGTGGTCCCCAGGTGCTCTGGCGGATCTGAAAGAGGTGTGCGAGTGGGTGTTAGTAGGGTGTAGTGGGAGTAGGAGAGTGAGAGCTGTGATGTCCTGTTGGCAGCTTCAGTTCGGTTTTCACTGTGCACTGAGCTTGAGTGCGGTCATCGGATTGGTGAGAGTTCCCATGTGCTGTTGATACAGTTTATATGTTTGTTTGTAGTTGTGGTGTGGTTAGGTACGTGTGGTTTGCTGTGGGGAGAAGTGGTTGTATGGGTTTCTGTGTGAGAAGTGTAAGGGAAAAGTTGATGATTTCTATTTGGGGTTAGTGGTTTTTTGGGTCTTTCCTTACCTCTTAGTCTTTGTGTTTCTTTGTTCCACATCTATGGTTATTCTGTGTGTTTGATGTTGTAGTTTTCCTAGTTGGCAGGTATGATGGGGTGGCAGGTTTCCTCTGTGTTCTTTAGTGGTTTGTGTACCTGGTTGAAGCAAGCGTGTTCCTGCACTGTGTTGTTGGTGAGGTGTAGTTTACATGATTCAGGTTCCTTCCTGGCCATTTCCGTGTTGGTGGCCCTTACCTGCCTATGTTTCCTCTTTGAACTAGCGGTATGTGGATATGAGGTCCTCCCCATGCCCTCCTTGCCCATTCCCCAGTGAGATCCTAACCTACCTACATTTCCTATTTGGCTTGGCTTTCCTGCTGGGTATATGCTTCCTGGTAATTTCCTTCTGGTTCTGGGACAAAGTGGCAAGTTTTGAGTAGTTTTCTGAATTGAAAATGATCTCTTGTGTTCTGGATGTATTTTGGTAGCTCATTCCAGGTTATTGGAGCCAGGTGAGGGAAAGATGATCACCCTGAATTTTATTTAGTTGTATGGTTTTGGTTCTAGACGGATGTCGTTTCTTGATCTGAGAGGTCTTGTTGGGTGGTAGACATTTATTTTCTCTTTTAGGAACTCTGCTCTTTGGCCGTGGATTGCTCTGTGCATTATGCATGTTGATTTGAAATGTATTTGTTGTTTTATTGGTAACCAGTGTAGCATTTTCAGTGCTGGTGTAATGTGTTCTCTTCATGTTAGTTTTGAGCAGGAGTCTGGCCGCAGCGTTTTGGATACGTTGGAGTTTTTTAAAGAGTCGTTTTGGCATTCCTAGGTATAGACTACTGGCGTTGTCTACTCTGGACATGATGAGAGCGATGATGGTGAAAGAGAGGAATGGTAGGTTTCTTTTTACTGCGCATAGGAGGAAGAAGCATTTGTTGATTATAGCGTTTACTTGTGGCTCTAGCGTGCGTTTGTTGTCCCTCAAAACTCCCAGGTTCTTTACTATCGTCGATGGAGCTGGCGCTGTACCAAGTTCCATCGGCCATGGGATGTAGAGATTGTTTTCTCTGCTTTTGGATATGATAATTATTTCTGTTTTGCCTGGGTTCAGTTTGAGGTTGAGTTCATCCAGCCGCAGAGTTCTTCAAGGCAGCCCTCCAGTGTTGTTTTCTTCCTGTGGGTCTTGTATTTTGTGGACTATTTGTATGTCGTCAGCGTAGTTGTAGCATGTGAGGGTGCGTCTTTTAATGAGCTTGATTAGTGGAGCCAGGTATATGTTAAAAAGCAATGGAGACCCTTCAATGATTTATATGGCAGAGGAGAGTTGGATTGAGTAACTTGCTGGTCTAAATAGTCAGGGAATGGAAATGTAATGGTATTGATATTTTTTGTCATTGTGTATGTAAATGTTTGTTTTATTTTATTGTTTTGTCTAGGTGTAGAAAATAGAGTAATCGTTTTTTAACTCGGTTTGCTACTAGTTAGAAATGATGATTGTTGCCCCGGTATGTGTAAACACTCAATCTATACATTGTTTTTGGGGTGTATTTGATGAATAGTAGTTGGATATGTTAGGGTACATAATATCTTGAATTTTTTAACATTGTATACTATTGTATTCTTTCATATGCTTGTTCTGAAAATATTAAATAAAGTTGTTAAAAAAAACAGCAAAAAAAAAGCAAAGGGGAGAAGGATGATCCTTGTGGTACTCCACAGGTGGATTCTCTTGAGGTGGTTTTGAAATGTTTGATCCATATGGTTTCTGTTCTGTTCGTTAGGAGGAATTAATCCATAGTAAGGCTGAGTCAGTGATTCCTATTTCTTTCAATCGCCTGATGAGGATGTAGTGGTTGACTGTGTCAAATGCTGCGTAGAGATCCAGAAGTATCAGAGCAGTGCTTTTGTCCGAGTCTGCATTCGCCTTTAGATCATCCCAGATTGAAAGCAGTGCTGTTTCCGTTCCTCTCATTGGTCTGACGCCTACTTGTGTCTGATCCAGCAGTAGGTGGTGGTCTATGAATCCTTGTGTTATTCTATAGATGTATTTTTCGATTAGGTTCACAGGGTACAGGATGTTGGAGATGGGTCTGTATTTTGAGAGGTCCTCCATGTTGCCTGATGTGTCCTTGAGGAGCGGCTTAATGAATGCTGATTTGAAAGATTGTGGTCCTTATTGAAATTGATTGGTTGAAAAGGTTTCTGTAGTTTTCCATGGGTGTTCCTTGTATGAGGATTGATTTTTGTATGCCTGGGGGGACAGAGATCCATAGGGGAGCCTGCTCTGTTACTGTTGTTTACTAGCTTGACGAATGTCTCAGCTGATGTTTGCTGGAAGCTTCAGAGTTTGTTCAGGCAGGTCTCGATGGGTGGGAGGGCAGCATGTTGAGGTTGCTTGGTCTGTTTTGTATGATCTGTTGGATGGTGGTGTGTTGCAGCCAGGGGGTTTTCTCATTTTGTTTACGGTTGTAAACAGTTTTTTTGGGTGTTGGAGCTTTGGTGATTCCGTTGTCAAAGTATTTCTTTTTGGCCTTTTGTATTTCCTTTTTGTATGAGTGGATTTGTTGTTGGAATTCAAATTTCTAGGCCCGGTCGTTTTTATTCCTACATTCTAGTTCATTTCCTAGCGGGGTAAACCATTTTGCCGTTCCTTTTTTGCGTGATGGGATCAAAGGTTTTTCCTTGGAGATCTCGTCTATTGTTGTGCTGAGCCACTTGTGAAGTAGTTCTGTTTTTCTGTGAAGGTCAGCCTTGTCCATAGTTGTTGCCATACGTTTGTTGAGTTCCATTAGTTTAGTTAGGTTGCTATTTTTGATGGTCCTCCAGTTTCTTTTCATGATAATTGCTGGATTGTCGGGTTGTTTGGTTGTTTGGTTGTTGGTGTAGCCACGAAGGGGATAATGAGTTGGTCGCTCTAGAGGATCTGAATTGGCGGCGCCATGCTGATGAGGTTTTTGTTGGCGAAGATTGCTTCTAGTGCATGTCCTGCCGTGTGAGTTGCTCCTTTGACTAGTTGATGTAGTTTGATTGTCTTCAGTTGAATGGCTATTGATTTTTGTGTGAATGTGGTTTCTTCATCAAACCAGATACTGAAGTCACCAAGGATTATCAGGTGTCCTGTTCGATGGCTAGGTTGGTGATTGCTTCCTTGAAGGCATCCACAAAGGTTGCCTCGTAAGTCGGTGGTCTGTATTCCAGAATTAATTTGAGGTTTGCTTTGGGGTTTGTTGATAGGCGAAGGATTAGAGATTCACAGTTTTCGATGCTTAATGGGTCTTCCATTTTAATTTTCAGGTGTTCCTTGTAAGCTATTGCCAGTCTTCCTCCTCTTTTGTTTTTCCTGTTTGCTTGTGCACACTTGAAGTTTTCAGGGAAGCATTCATGGAGTCTGATTTTGTAATTATCGTCTAGCCATGTTTCATTTGTGAATAGGATGTCGATATCTCAGTCGCACAGGATGTCGTAGATCTCTGTGGCATGTTTGGGCATTGACCTAGCATTGATTAGATAGCGGTGGATCTTTTTGGTGTCGCTAGGTTGTTTTATTGTTCCCTGTTTTGTCTTGTGGATTTTCAGTTGGGGTGCTTCTGAGTTGTCGCCGGTGGTTTGAGAATTGATAGTTGGGTTGATGAATTCTACAGCTTCCTCTTTAGTGTTTTGATGTGGTTGTTGGTAGTGCCCTTGTGATAATATGGAGTAAGGTTGTTGGTATCGTACCTTTCTCTTCTTTGTCCTCTCCTTTTTTTTTGCGTGGTTTCAGAAGGTTCTTAGCTTATCTGGACATTTCAGTGGCGTTGGAGTGTTGAGGTTCTGCGGTTGTTGCGAGGTACGGTATAGGTATAGGGATTTTTCTCTTTTGTTCTGTTGGTTGTATTGTGTGCTGGGGTGCGTTCTGTATTCGTGACCGCTTCTACTGGAAGCGGTTGAGGTTGTGGATCTGTTGGGATTGGTCCTTGTTCCAATTCTCTTTGGCGGTGTCCAATTCTGCGTCGGGCCATTCTGTGTCCTTGGTAGTATGATTGGTTTGGGCATTGTGTTTACAGGGGCAGTAGCCCACCAGTCGGGCCTTGCGTTTGGATAATGTTGAGTTTTATCCTCTTATGTTACCATAGCTGGATGCCCTCTGAGGGTGTCTGTCCACTAAGTGGGTTGGGTTTGGGTGTTGCTCTATATATGGGTGGAGGACTGTCTAGGCAAAGTACTAAGCGTTGGAAGCGGTAGTGCAGTTGGGTATGGGAGGACTGCGGGTTCCTGGTTAACTTGCGTAGTGATTCTGGTTATAGTTACTAGCTTTCAGTGATTGCTGGGCGTTCTTGGGTAACGGAGGGGCCTAGGATTCAATGATGGCAGGCATTGATAGAATACATCTAGATTTTAGATAACTAGATCATGGGGGGAAATGCTTAGAATTTTGGGATCCTAGACCGTGGGAAAGAGGCCTAGGTTTCATAGAATGGCAGGCAGTAATATAAAACACCTAGATTTGAGATGCCTAGATAGTGGGAGAAACCTTAGGGTATTCTCCCAGGTAGACCTCTGGAGTTCTTTATTCAGGTGGCCAGGGAAGGGCTGGCGCCCTCAATCTCAACCCTGGGGGTGGTCGAGCGAGGGAGGATCACCTGGGTAGAGGGGCCTGGGTTTATGCTTCATAGGATTCCCCGAGACATGCGCGGTATTCTACTAGGGACGAGGTCCCTGAAGTCTTTCTTGGTTATTTTACTTCTACCTCCCTTCCACCCAAAGAAGCTCCCTTAATAAAATCCAACCACCCTACACCTCTGGTAAACCAACCTGGAACCCAAACCCCATTACA
Organism: Ambystoma mexicanum; assembly: GCF_040938575.1. Taxonomy (NCBI): domain Eukaryota; kingdom Metazoa; phylum Chordata; class Amphibia; order Caudata; family Ambystomatidae; genus Ambystoma; species Ambystoma mexicanum. The sequence continues at coordinate 186,044,815 of NC_090926.1, forward strand.
CTAAAAAAACACAACTCCTAAAATCTTTGTTTTCCTGGTTTCCACCCACATATTCCCCATCCTTCTCCACACCCCTCTGATTACTCTTTCCTGAACTCTGTGTATTATGACAAAACACTACTGTTGACACAATTCCCCGTTTCGTTCACAATAATAATCCCAGTCATTCCTGTTTGTTTCACAAATCCTACCAATCTCACCCTTTTAGAGTTTTCCAAACCCACCCTTTTTCAGACGCAAACACTTTGGTACACCATGAAAGACGACAGACAAACACCAGAGTCGTCTACCTGACTTGTCCCAACACAAGGGTCAGGCAAAGTCAGGAAAATGACCAGAATCGCACACACCTGACGGTCCTTTCCCTTCCCCGCAGGGATAAAAGGTGGAGCACAAGAGGAGCAAAGCAGACCGCACCACGAGAAAGCTAACCCAGCACGGCAGTTAAAAAGGAGAAAGACGGCGAGAACCGAGGTGGTGACGAGGAGAGAAGCGACCTTGCCCTTTCTGACACATGTCTGTGAAACCTCAGCAGAAGGAATCATAAGACCGCGAATAATAGGCCAGTGTGTGTTGCAGCAGATGTTAACGCTACATGGGCACCTCCTCCGCTGATAATCAAGCCAGGGAGAGGTGCTTGCCACCATGGTGCCGGCCTTGACGCCAGAGACCAGAAAAGCCAAACGGTTCATCACAGCCGGTGAGCCGAGGGGAGAGCAGATCAGAAACCACTGTGTTGAACAAAAGTAACAAGTGGCTAATTGAAGAAAGTATAAATAACTGTTCATCTGAGAGGGGAAAACCAGCTATAGAGGAGTCGGGCACCACGTGGGTGCTCACTCGGGAAACTATGGGCGATTACCGTATTATTGAAACTACTGTTACCAGAAAGCCTTGGGAAACGCGAGAAAGGGGTCAAAGTGGTCATACAGTGGTCTTGTAAAATCCTCTGTACAGTCGAAAGACTTTGGCCGGCAGATGATTGTAAAGCTAATGGAAGTGAATCCTGCATTGAATAACTGTTTAAAGAACTGTGTGATTAGCAAAGTTGGCAAGAGTGAACCTGGCAGAGGGACGTCCACAGTAAACTGTGTAATAAGACATTAAGATTTGTGAATGTCACAGAAGAAATTGTTTTGAGAAGCTGTAGTGAACCCGGGGGAGGGAGGTAAAAAGTGAGAAGTATCTGAGCCCGGAAGAGGGGGACCCAGTGGTGAAGCATTGTCACTCTAAATACAAGCAGAAAGGAAGAGGGGATCCAGGGGTGAGATGTCATCCCCCAGCAATCGGCAGAAAGGAACCTTTTGTGGATCTAAGCCCAGAAGAGGTAAGAAGTCATCACCCAACAAGCATATGAAAAGGAACTCTTTGTTTATTATTTTTGATACTTCAGGTCCATGGATGCCAGAGACTTTTTGTAGAAAAGAGACTTAACCACCGAAGCCCTGATAGCTGGGAGCAGAACTGTCGGCTTGTGCTGGGAAAGCTCGAGCGTGTGCTGTGTTCTGGAATCCTTGCTTGTCCCGTGCTCAAAACGTGGGGACAGGAGACCCCCGGCTACCGCATCCTGACTTTTTATTTGTACACGCTTCCTTTTTTCTTGTGAACATTATGCCACATTCTTTTGTATTTAGCATAAGGATTGGCAATAGGTTTTTTTTCTTAGTATAGGCCCTTTTTATTTGAAAAGACGCCAATAGGACTGCCTTATTATTTGATGGTTGTAGCTTGCTCCCATCTTAGATTTAGGTTTAGATTAGGCGATTTTCTAACCTTCCTATGCAGTTTAATATATACCCTTGAACTGTGATTACCTGTGTCTGTCTTTACTGTTGCCACCATGAGTTCCTTATAATAGTAATACAAAAAAACTAGATTTGAGATTCCTGGATAACGGGAGAAAGGCCTAGGTTTTAAAGAATAGCAGGCAGTAATAAAAACACCTAGATTTGAGATTCCTAGATAACAGGAGAAAGGCTTAGATTTCACAGAATGGCAGGCAGTAATAGGAATCCACCTAGATATGAGATTCCTAGATAATGGGGGAGTGAAGCCTAGGTTTCACCATACAGTAGGTACTTCAGTGTAAGCATGTAAGATGTGTTCACATTGGATTCCCAGAGGATGTCCTGGGTGTGTATGTTTAGTGGTTAGATTACTTATTGCAGAAGGTGGCAGCAGTTACTACCTGTAGTTCTCCCTACCTTCTCTGTTGACGACTGTCTAGTCCTCTTTCTGCACGTGTGGATACTGTCTGACAGTGCTTATGCTGTCTGCAGGCGAGTCTGGTGTGAGCGGGGGACTTGTGGGCAGCTGCTTTGGGAGCGCGGCCTTCCACTGCAGTCGTGTGTTGGGTGACCGGCACTTCTTTACCTGTGGGTTGTTCTCGGCGTTGTGTGGTGTTAAGGCAGATGGGTAAGAGGTTAAGTGGGTTCTCCATTACAGTCATACGTGGGTGGGGTTATGGGTTAGGTTTTGGTGGCAGTGTATGGCGAATATACTTTTAGTGGTTGGCAGCCTTCTTCCTCTGTTGACAACTGCAGACACCTCTTGGGGGTGCCCTTTGCTTTGGGGCCTTAGCCTCAGTGGCTGCAACGGGCAGAGGGCTGCCCTAGCACTATGATACTTATTGGACCCTTTGGCCAATCAGAGGAGGAGAGAGGGACCATACAACAGTGGGCTAGGTAATAAAAGTGGTGGGACAGTTTAATGAGGAGCAGTAAAGGCTGCTCCCCCTGTCCAGACCGTGCTTACCTTGTCAGCCGCTGCTGGTTGACGGCTGCGCTGTAGGCTCCACTGGCGAAGACAGGCAAACCCTCTCTGGAGCGGCTTCTGCAGGACCTGTGGCCCTCAGACGAGGGCTGCCTGGGTAGAAGCTGGCCTTTTTTTGTTTGCTCTAAATAGTATTTGCCCAATCGGGTCAGCTGGATGGGAGTTGGGGGCGACCAGGCAGAAAAGGGAGTACTAATAATCCAATCAATGGGGATGCTAACTTATCTTGCCTTGCTGCACATTGGAAATGGAGCTGCAGGCAAACAACTGGGTTAGGCCGTTGTTTGTTGTGAGTCACGGGTTTGCACAATCAGGGCCAGATGGGTGGGAGATGGGGGCGACTAGGAAGCTGCCTGCAAGTGAGTGTAGGCAGATTATCACAGCACATGCTGTAAAAAATTATTTTAAAAGCTCAAAGTGAGCACTAATATTGCAATCAATGGGGATGCTAACTTACCTTGTCTCTCTGTGCCATTTTAAACCTTATAGCACTTGCTTATTATGAATGACTCAAGAGCTAGTAAGAATGTTTTTTTTGCATTACCCCTTGTTCCCTCCCCTGTCTTGAAGCACTTTTAAATACTATTTTGTGTATAGGCGCTATACAAATAACCAATAAAATAAATAATTACTTGCTGTTAGGGAGAATTCTCATCTATGGCTAATTTCCCTCACCCAGTGAGTCCCCCAGCAGCTTTGCTGGACTTCTGGAGTTTATTTTTTTCCACCTGAAAAGAGTGAGAGCTTTTTCCCCACTCTTACCTGTGTTTTGCTATGTGTTTATACCTGTTCTTGTGATTGTGGACTCTAAAGTACACTGCTTCAGTAGCCCCCTTCTTTTTGTGTGTCACACAGCACCTTCAGTGCCGTGGCACAGGGTGGTCTTTGAGACTTCCCTTGACTCCATTTCTGAGGCGACTACCGTCCCCCAGAAAAAGGTAAAGTTACCATTAACTTTACTTAGTCAATCTACCACAGATCCAGTACACCCCATCTTCCATGGAGTACTGGAAAGGGTTAATTTGTATCCCTTTTTATCTGTACCTCCTAGAGCATTGTTTCGCTCTTTTAACATTTAGACTTGGCTGGTGGCAGTGGTATCTACCCTAACTTTTCTACCGCGATTATATTATATTAGATAAACTTGGTACTGTTCTTGGCTATTATATTAGCCCCGAACATAAACCCGCTTGGCCCTGGTTGGGTTTTTTAGCCATTTTGTTTTGTTAAAGTCCTTCTTGTGTCTTACTTTGCGCAGCAAACTAGGTTCGCCTTCTTTGTTCACTGTCTTTTGGCTGGCTTCTGCTCAGAAGCCCTCCTCAAGGCGCCTGGGTGTCTAGGTGGGCTGAATGTGAGGGAGGGGTGTAGTCACCCCCTGCACAGGTTATCCTAGGAAACCCAAGTCGAACTTTGTCATGATTGGCCAGGCTAGTTGTCCGGACTGGACAACCCCCCCTGCTGGGTGATTGACAGCCAGGCTGTGTGAATGGGGGTTTTTCGCATAAAAGACAGGTCTCTTGGGCTAGAAGTCAGAGTCGCCACTGGAACTACAAGGAACCGAAGAGAAGCAGAGAGAATGACGGCTGCTGCAACTACCCCGTCCCGGTGAAGCCCTGCTGCAGTCCTGAGCTATCTTCCCTTCAACGACTCAGAGAAGATCCAGTCCGGAGTCCTCTTCCCTTGAGCTTGGTGGGGATAACCAGCTCATCTTCCACAGCCAGAGGATCCTCTTCCTTGGTCGCAATTGCTGCACGCTGCTGTAGTGGTCCGGATAGCCACCTGAAGAGCCTCTCCTGTTTTTAAGGAGCGCACCTTTTATTCCTCGTCGCTGCTGCTGGCTTCATCCCTGTGTGGTGCAGACCCCCTTCAGACGTTGTCCTTCACAACGAAGCTCCAGGAATCGTGGGTCTCCGGGAAACCAACAGGAACAACTGCCAGGGCGCCAGCTGCACCATTGGAGCAAGGTACTGTGTTCTACTTGAGGAAACTGGGTGAATCCCTTTTCTTCTTTTCCAAGGCTTGCCCTTGTCTTCCCTCCTTCTTATAACTTTTGCTTCCCAACGTTGACAATATCGAAGTGCTTTTGGCTACGTTGAATCGTGAACTGTCTGACTGTGTGATCTTCGGCAACAGGCCTCGTTTCTTTCGACCCTGACTCCGGCCCTTTGGCTTTTGAACTCCCGTCTGAGTGTTTCTTGATTCTGCCTGCCTAACCAAAATATTGCCTGTGAATTTTGCCTCCAACTCCCTCAGGTGCTAAGTGTGTTTTTGGCCCGGTAGCATTTCATGTCACGGATACGCATTTATACAGTAGACTGAACTGTCAAAAAGTGATCGCAATCGTATTCGCGGTAACGTGTTTTGTTCGTAACACTGGTTCATTCAAACACAGGGTACTTACCTTGAGACTTACAGTACAAAGTGAATTGGTTAGTTGTAGTATATTTAACATGTGGTTTTTATTTGAGTTTAATAGAAGTGTTGGGTTTATAACGAATGGTTTAAAAAATAAATGTACTTATATTTTTTACCTGAAACCTTGAGTCAGTGTTTGCTTGAGTCACAGTAATTGTGGTCCCTTTGTGTAATCTCTGCTACTGCTCATATACTCTTGAGATAAGCCTGGCTGCTCCGCCACTGCTACCACTCTGACATAGTAGTCCAGGCTTGTACCAAAGGTAAAACATGTATTGCCACCTGTAGTCTTAATTGTGTGTAGTGGTCCCTAAGGGCACTGCACAGGATTCTGCCTAACACTTGCCCCATTAAAATCATCTTCTACACAGTTATTACTGGCTATAACTGTGGACTGTACAGGAACTGTGGCAGCAATGTTATTGCATATCCATTTATCCAATGACCCTCTGAGTTCAACTTGTCTTGTAGTTCTGTTAACCATATCCTTAATTGTAGTTGTATAAGGAGAAAGAGGATGAAGTATGCTCAACATGCCCAGGTCTGGAAGTTTAGAATGTCCCATTAGTAAATGCCACACGTTTAGGGCGCTAAACAGGTTTCCTAATCTGTTGTTTCTCGTGCCCATTATGCTCCTTGGGTGGTGATAAGGGACGGGAAGGGGCAGCATTCAACTCGGAAGTCGCAGTGCTTGTATGAATGTCTGTGTCGGAGGTCGCTTGATCAAGTGTTTGCAATACGTCACCAAGTACAGTAGTGACTTGAGTTGTAGTTGTTTTCTTCCCCTGATCATCATTATGCTTATTAGTTTCAAAACTGGAATCCAGTATGACATGGACGACTTTGGCTATGATGCCTTTCAATTCATGATGCTCTGCAGCTAGCTTAGTATAAGGAACGAAAGGAGCATCAATTTATTAAAAAATAGCATTGATCGTAGGACGCGGATCGCTCGATCAAACAAAGAGCCATTCTGGGATGCCGTTGCAATTTCTTCAACAGTAAACCTTTCTTCACCTGAGGACCCCATACTAGAAACAAGGTCTTGCATATTGGGGCTGGCTGATTAATAATGCCGATGATGTTGTCATAATTTGTCGAACTCTGACCCACTGAGTTCTGCTTCAAACTGAGGCATAGATTTAATAAAGATCTGTCATTGTCAATCGTGAACGAGTGTTGTGTGTTATTTTCAGGATTAGTGGGAGATTCAGCTGAGCAAGATGGATCTGAATCATTGTTAATGCCAGAGTTTGAGTCTTGGCAGCCGATAAAAACCCAGCGATTTTCGGCTGTGCTGCATAATTCGTGGCAGTTTGGCTGAATGAGTCTCTTTTTCCCTTTTTTTTTATTTTTAAGGCAGTATGTCCCTTTAAGCCTCAGGACACCTGCCTGGGATCCTTGGTCGCTTACCCATATTGGCAGTCCCGCTGCGCAGCCCATATCAGCGCTGTCTGGCCAATTTCATATTCACAACAGGAAGACAACAATTGAAGTTTTAATATTAAGCTCACCTGCTTGCCAGGACCGGAGGGGCAGTTTTGCGTAGTTTTGCTTAGTAAATGGGAAGCGGGAGACAAGGAGGAATTAGTCCCAATATCAAGTTGGTCCTAGAAAGCAAACTTGACCTGGTACGGGTAACCTCCTTACCTCCACAACCGAACACTATTGTAGTTTGTTAAAGGCGCAGCATAGCAGCTCCAGTAACGCAATACCGGTCTCTCACAACCCTCTCTAACAGAAATACTTATTAATAATGCAAAATGCAGCAATACACTAATCAGGTAGTGCACAAAAACAGTGTGCAGACCGCTGCTTATTTGCTGATCACCACTTAATTCCACAGTGTGTTTGAGCTCCGCACATGGCTCAAGATGACTGACTCACTGCAAACGGCAACCAGCAGCCTATCGGGCCCTCTGCCTCTCAGGCCACTTCTCTGGGTGTACCTGTTGACCCTGTATCCGCTTCACTGGCTACTCCTACACTAGCTTTACGAGCTGCAACAGCCGCACTGGTGGCGCGCTGAGCACCCTGGCACCTCCACAAGGATCACCAAAGTGCCAGCACCGAAGCCAGAGCAAACCCAGAATGGGCACAGTCGCTCCCGATGGGCACTGTCGCGCCATTGCTCGCCACCAACACACTAGAGGAACGGTCCCAGTAGCGTAACATCCATCCGTCCATATCCATGTAATCCACTGCATACACTTATCTATGGTATCTCCGCTCAGCAGCAACCGAGCAGCAAAGCTACCTTGCATTTCCCCCCACTAACCTAACCCACACCCCTCTTTCTGATCAATCATTGCACCTAGAGACCATGCATATGCCCGACGGCAGGGAATTTTCTTTTTACTCGTCCATCCACGATATGCAATCCAGAATAGACTATATATTGGTGGCGTAGCCTCTTGTTCACAGTAGGGGGAGTTGTAGAATCCTCCCCAGGATGCTGCCCGACCACACTCCACTTTTGTGGCAATTCCATGTGGAAAACATATGGATTCACAGGCCGCAGTGGCGTTTCAAGGGTCATGCGCTACTAGATGTTGTAATTCGTATCAAAGTGCTTGACGTCATAACCTCCTTTGAGTGAAATTTAGGGTCTGTAGACTCGGTCGGAGTTCTCTGGGAGACTTTTAAGATGTACTTGAGGGGGCAGTGAATCTCCATTGAATGTGGGGCACTTCCGCCAATCCGGAGGAGGCAATCACAACTGGAGTCTGAGGTGAAGAGCTTGCTGTCTGGTGATGTGCAGCACTCCTCTGAGGACAGCCTGGCGGCGATTAGAACTGCCCTTGACCAATTTAAGTCTCAGGTAGATAGAGAGGTGCGTTTTCTGGCCACTCTGCGTCTTGAGCCGCTAGACTGATGCAGGGCAATAGGGGCCAAACAGAAATTCCAGTACTTAGGAGAGGGGGGGGACGGTTTTCTTGTCTCAGACACTGAGCTCATATCAGGGATCTACGTTAAAATAACAAATTCCTAAAAGCTTGAGATTCAAAAGGGCGAAGCCGACTTGCTTGCATTTGGAACCTTGAGCTTTTCGAATTCTGTTGTTTTGTCCCCACTTTGCATTTATTGTATGCAGTGGACACCCCTGCAACCTCCTAAACCCATAATGCCGAATTAGGTGAGTGGGGGACACCTCTGCTCACCTATGTTGGTATTTATGGCTTTGTCATTTTCTTTCACGCCGAATGTGCAGAAAAAGCACATTTGACATTTTATTTGTTATTTTGGAGGAATTCTGGGTATTTTATAGCAGACTGTTGGATACTCAGTTGGCTGAAGTCAGTGGGCAGGCTAGAGAGGTGTTGGGGGCGGGGGATCACCCATTACCGAGTCCGACATTCTGCGAGCGATTAAAGATGATCTGATGGCTAAGGCTCTGGGGTCTGACGGGATCACTGCAGAGTTCTATAAGAAATACGGTCCTGAGGTTGCAGATTGCTTACTCCCGGTGTGGCAGGAGGCTCTGGGGACGGGAGCTCTTCCTTGTACTATGCACAAGGCCATTATCACTTGTTAAAGCCGGGTAAAGACCCAATGGAAAGTGCCTCGTACAGACCGATTTATTTAATCAATATGGATACAAAAATCTTCTCTAAAATCTTGTCGGACAGGTTGCTTCCTTTTCTCCCTTCGGTGGTGAACCCAGATTAGGTGGGGTTTGTGCCACGTCGTACCACGGCCCTTAATTTATGGAGGCTATTTGCAGTTCTAGCCCTTTCGGTGCGCTTCTGTATATGGAGAAAGTGTTTGACTCCATCGCTTCGGACTATCTGTTCTCGGTTCTTGTAAAGATCTGTGTCCCGGGACACACTTTTTGCAATGCCCAGAGTCCTATACTCGGGGGGGTTACAGCGAAGGTTCACGTGTTCGGCAAGCATTCAACAGTGTTCACTTTCGGGGCGTGGGACACAGCAAGGGTGCCTGCTGTCTACTCTACATTTTGCGATTGCCATGGAACTGCTTGCGGTCCGCTTGAAGGCACAGCACAGGAATCGTGGGCTTGCACTGCAAGGCGCAAGGCAGTTGGTATCCCTCTATGCTGATGATGTCATTCTGTATGTCGAAGACCCGGGTAGGAATCTAGAGCCTCTCTCTAATGAGATTGAGGCATTAGGGGAGGTTGCAGGGCTGTAGTCAGTCGATCCTATTCCCACTAAACAATGCTATGCGGCGACTGCTTGGTATGGAGTGGTACCGCTGGGAGCAGACCTCGACGAGGTATCTGGGTGTAGTGATTACCAGGAGTCGTCCCCAATTGTTAAAGGTCAACCATAAGGCCTACATGGAGACATTAGAGTAAAATCAGCAGATGGTTATCTGTTCCAATTTTTCCTATGGGAAGAATTGCAATCATTAAGATGGTAATCCTCCCTAAATTGCTTTATTTCTTCCTCAATCTACCAGTTTGGTCTGACTCCCAGTTTTTCAAAGACCTGAACTCTTTGCTAGCCTGACTCGTGTGGAGCCCAAAGACTCCCCAAATTAGGTGGGGCATGCTGACGAGGCGATGGGAGCAGGGAGGGCTCAATATACCAGATATGGAACTATATTATTTGGCAACTGAGGTCTTGTTTGCGTCCTATTGTTAAGATTGACCAGAGGTCGGCGCACCCTTACTCGCTGCAGAGCACGCTGATTTCTAGACAGGTTGACGCATGCATCTTTGACCCTGAAGCATGCACGGTTCATGTTTGGAAAAGGCATTGGCTGAGAATGGGGGTGCGGGTCCTGTATGCCGCCGAGTTGAATATTTGGGATATTCAGTGCCTTGCTCTCATCTGTGATAGTGATTTGATGGGGGTGGTCTGCTTTTGGAGTTGACATGTATGACTTTCTGAGGGCTTGTCGGGTCATGAAGAACCCGGCCCGTGTTCCTCACAAGTGCCACTAGTTGTACTAAATGGAGTAGACGAGCAACTGAGGAAGATAATCCGTAAGCATTGGGAATCGATTGGTGTAGCAACGCTGGGGGATGTATGGCAAGACGGGTCAGCAATGGAGTTTGACATGCTGGTGGAAGACACTGATCTACACCGGGGACAATAAATCACATACACCAGGCTAGTACAGAAGATTAAAGACACTTGGTCAGAAGTAGTGCTAGAGGGTCAGCCTGACACAGTCAAAGAAACGTTTTTATGATATATCAGACGGAGGCCATGAGGTCTCACGGATTTACGAACTGCTGATGTCCAAAGCGGGAAAGGAGGTGCTCCAGTTGAGGAGGGACTTAAGAGGAGGAGGCTGGAGAAACAATGAGTGATGGGATGTGGGTGCGGGTTCAGAGATATCACAAAGTGTCTAGGAACGCGAGGTTGCAACAAATCCAGTTATATATTACTCATAGAGCTGGGGGCGTGGCTACATGGCCGCGTGAGTGGACGTGTTCTTGGACGGCTCCCGCAGATCCGACATTGATCCTTGGATATGAACGTGCTTCACCTTTGCCAAATGTGCCTGCCGCACACCTATGGATGCATGCACATCGGGGGCATGAATGGAGCGCAATGAAGGCCCGATCCACGGCGTGACGGGCGTGGAATGGATGCTGGAAGATTTGGAGAGCCTGAGTCTCGGGGATGAAGAAAATGGCGGACGACGAACAAAGGGCCATATAAACTGACTGCTGCGTCGCAGGAAAAGGTGGCAGGCGAGGCGCAGCGGAGACCGAGCCCGCCGTGTCCTGGCGGACCGGTGGCGCCTGGCATGTGTGCCAGCAAAGGAGAGGACCTTTGCGGATGGGATGAGACCCTGCCAAGTCGGGATGTTGGCGACGGGGCCCACGGAGCGTGGAGGTGCGGTGTGAGATCGCGGGCAGCACTGTATACAGCCCACCCCAGGAGCAATACATGCAGTTTAAGGACGCCCCTGACACGGCCCGGCTGGGCCCTAATATAATAGCAGCCTAAACTTTACTAAAGCTGGGGGCCAAAAGTGGTGGGGCTTGCCTGCACTTCTCTGCCACAACACGATGACCAATAAACCTTTGAGAACAAAGGGCAAGCAACCCACGCTCGACGAATACGCCAGAATATCGCCGGGTGCAGAAGGAGCCAGGAGCAAAGAGAAAACCCCCGTGGGAGGCACAGCCACTATGGGCACGAACCAGGAGATTCTTGCTGCGATTGCCGATCTGAAAGTGGCCTGGGAGACCAAACTGGGACTGGCCATGACCGAATTGAAAGCGGCACTAGAGCTTAAAGTCGGGGCGGTGCAAGAGGAGGTGAATCTTCTCCGGCAAGATGTCAGGTCACTGGCGGAACGCACGGGGAACCTAGAAAAAGAGGTGGCCCGAACACAGCGGACTGCGCAACCCACAAATCGGAACTTCACGCCCTAGTGCAACGTGTGGGGAACCTGGAAAGTAGGGCGGCGGAGGCAGAATGACGCGCCCGAAGAAATTATATCCGTATCGTTGGATTGCCGGAAGGAGCTCAGGGACCCAACCCCACGGAGTACATTGAATCTATGCTGCTGCAGGAGATAACCGGGGGTGTGTTGTCCCAGGGGTTTGCTGTGGAAAGGGTGCATAGGTCCCTGACGAGGAGACAGCCGCCGGGGAACCCCCCTAGGCCGGGATCGCCAAGATCCTGAATTACCGGGATCGTGAAAGAATTCTTGAACACTTTAGGAATGGCGGAACAATACAAAAGGGGTCGGCAAACATAACCGCATACCCAGATTACACCTTGCAGGTGCAGCGCAGACGCATGAACTTTGGGACTGCGAAAAGTAGATTGCATGAAGCAAGCCACAGGTATTTGCTGATCTACCCGGCAAAACTGAAGGTGTTCCGTAAGAACAGAACCTTGTTTTTCGAAACCCCGGAGGACGCTATGGGGTGGCTGGACATGCAGAGCTGCCCCCAAGAATCGGGTATCCGGACAGGAGAAGGAGTAGATAAATAACGGATGTCTGTGGCACCCAGGGTGTCGCAGCCTAAGACAATGGGACTTGAATATAGTATAAGACATAGCCTTTGGGCGGGTGTTGCTAGGGCCATAAAAGTATGCATGATCCGTTGGCACCGAGAAACCTTGATAATAGCGCGGGAGCCTTACAGAGCCTGCCCTCATACCCCCACAACGAGAGGTTTAGTTAGGTCACCGGTAGTCCGGTGACACACTGCCGGGTTCCTGGCCTCGGCATTCCGAGGCAGGACCAAATGCGGGGGAGCCTGAGATCCAGGGATGGAGCTGGGCACTTGTTGGGGATGGACGGGGAGGGGGAAAGGAGGGGGTTGTGTGCAGTGGTTTAAAGTTGGGAAAGGGGGGGCGTGGGAGTTTGTTGCAAGTGGGAAGGGAGCGAGCCAAATTTTGTGTCCTATCAGGTGGGAGGGGAAGCGGGATTCTTTATAAATGACGTTGGGTAGCCTTAAAGTGGTCACCTGGAATGTGAGGGGCCTTAATAGCTATCTGAAATGTAACAAAGTAATGATGTACCTAAGAAGGATGAGGATTGACGTAGCACTACTACAGGAAACCCACTTTACTAGGGAGAAACTGGAGGTGGTCAAGAGAAAGTGGAAAGCGAGCACCACGGGAGCTACATACTCCGCTTACGCAAGGGTAGTTATCATATGGGTGGCACTGCATGTACCATTTCAACTGATTCAGTCTACGGGGGACCCAGAAGGCAGAATGATAGTAGTGCGAGGGATGCTGGAAAACCGGGAAGTAAGCATTATAAACCTATACGCCCCTAACCAAGATACAGCAGCCTATTTTACGACTTGATAAAGCAAAATTAGCCCCCTATTGGGTGACACGATCCTATGGGGAGGGGACTTTAACTGTACATTGACCTAAAGTGGAAGGTCAGATGGTAAACTAGACAAACCCACCCCGGGCGCAAAGGCGTTACAGGCCTTGCTGAGAGATTCTGGACTTGTAGACGTTTGGAGGCAGCTGCACCCGGCAGACAGGCAGTACTCACACTACGCACACCACATGACCTGCACACAAGGCTGGATTATGTGTTTGCTGCTGCTGCTGAGTTAGTAAGAGAATTGGTGGGTGCGGAATATAAGGCCAGAGTGTTTTCGGACCACTCCCCCTTAGTCCTGGAGTGGCGACACCAACCTCCTAGAGCGCAAATCCCGACGTGGAAGCTCAGAGCTGAGGCCCTGCAGGACTTGGGATTCCGGGAGGACCTGAGGGAGGCGATCACTGAATACTTCGATATTAATACCGGAAGCGTCAAATCTGTGGGAACCGTATGGGAGGCATTCAAAGTTGTTGTGCGGGGCGTAGCCATATCAAAATCCAGAGAGCTCCAGGGGGGTATAGAACGGGAGCTACAAGAAATGTAGAATGAGTTGGAAGACATAATGCATAAGGGGGGCACCTCTCGGGAGGATGGGGCAAGAATGAGACTGCTACAACAAGCCAGCAGTGAGCACTGGGATAGATTATGCAAGTTGAGCTGTAAGAAGTATGTCGAAAGGCAGCCTGCGGGGGGAGACAAGCCGGGCAGATTGCTGGCCTGGTTATATAAAAACGAAACCTCACAAACGGTGATCAGGGAAATTAGGGGGGACGGATGCCAGATCTGGGATACCCAAGAGGGAGTAAACGAAGAGTTCCTTAGATACTATAAACGCCTTTATGAGGACACAGGTGAAGTAAGGGACCAAGAGATCCAGGACACACTAGAAGACATAGGCTTGCCCACTCTAGACGATCTGGAACGGGCAGACCTGGACGCCCCAATCACCACAGAAGAACTAGATACAGTGATCCAGCACCTGCCCACACGCAAAGTTCCTGGGTCGGACGGGCTCCCGAGCGAATTCTACAAAACATACAAACAAGAGCTGTTCCCCCCCCCCCCCCCCCCCTGCTGCTGGCCATGCTTAATGAGGCGTTTGAGCGCGGTAGGATGCCAGAGTCCCTACGGGAGGCGGTGATCATCCCGCTCTTAAAACCAGGTAAGCCAAGCACAGACTGTGGGTCATATAGACCCCTATCGATGCTTAATCAGGACAGCAAGATCCTCACGGCAGTGCTGGCAAACGGGTTTAAGCGAGTCATCGGCAGCCTGATACGCCCCGACCAAACAGGCTACGTCCCTGGTAGGAATATAACTGATAATCATAGGAGACTTCACCACATTATTGACCACGCAGAGAAGGACCCTGGCGAATTGGCAATCGTCTCGCTGGATGCGGTCAAGGCCTTCGACTCAGTGAGATGGCCCTTGGTTGCTAGCAACTGAGAGAGAATATGGAATGGGGCCAGAGTACCTAAGGTGGGTTAAAATGTTATATAGTTCCCCAATCGCAAGGGTCAAAACGGGTGCTACCATCTCAGATAAATGGCAACTCAGCAGGGGCACTAGACAGGGCTGCCCTTGGTCACCTATGCTATATATCCTAGCGTTGGAGCCATTGGCAGTATGCTTCAGACAACAATATGGGGATATAGGGATCCACACTGCGGGAGGCTTGCAACTCATATCATTGTATGCCGATGACATACTTTTATATCTGCGCTTCCCAGAGGAGAACCTACAATATGTCCTGGAGGTGATGCAACGATGCGCTACCCTGTTGGGCATAGCAGTGCACCCTAAGAAATCCAGCATGTTCCCCCTGGGGAGATACAGACGTGCCCTACCGAGGAGCCTACCGGTATTGCCAATACCCTGGCAAACCGAGACGTTCCGATACCTGGGCATTGACATATACCACTTGATAGGAGAAGAACACAAACACAACACGGAAAAGGCCCTTGCAGGCATTAAAAACAGCATGGGATTTTGGTTCAGACTACCCCTGGCTATGATGGGGAGAGCGGCTGTGATCAAGATGGTAGTCCTGCCCAGACTGTTAAACTTTTTGTAAACATCCCGTATGTGATCCCCAAGCGCTTCTTTGCCAGGCTCCACAGCCTGTGCAGGGGTTTTATATGGCATAACTCCAGGAACAGGGTGGCCCTCTGGAAATTACAAAACTCGTGTGATAGGGGTGGTATAAACCTGCCGAATTTTGAGTTGTATTACTTGGCGGGACAGCTGCAATATGTGGCCAGGTGGTTGTCTGAAGAAGAAACGGCTGAAACCAGGCTGTTATGTAAGGATCCTGCTCCCTACTTCCTTAGAGCGACAGTGTGATTACCTAAAACAAAGGTACTAGGAATGGTGAGGCTGCTGGTGCTTGGCTGGGAGGTGTGGCATAGAGCATGGCAGACTGTGGGATACCCAGCTCCGTTCCCCGTGCAGGTGCCGTTAGTGGCGCTATGCGGAGAGGACTCCCAAATGATAAAAGGGGTCCGCAGATACTGGGAACGGATGGGCCTGGCTACCCTTGGAGATATATGGCAGGAGGGGGAGGCATTGGACTTTCAGAGGCTAATAGAAGACACCGGGGTGCATAAGGGCCAACATATCACCTATTCTAGAATCATTAAACAAGTGCGAGAAAGGTGGCCTGCGGCAGTGCTTGCGGAACAACCTGATGCTACCATCGAGACGATGTATGACATCTCGGTGGGTGGGCATGAAATATCCCGCATATATGAGCTACTGGGGACCAGAGTGGGGAAGGAGTTGCTCCAACTGAGGCGAGATTGGGAAGAAGAGGTGGGTGAACCCATGTCGGATGGGCATTGGGATAGAGCCCAAAGGTATCATAAGAAGGCGTCCTGAAATGCGAGGCTCCAGCAGATTCAATTATATGTCACTCATAGAGCATATTTGACCCCCAGTAAAATTGCCAGATTTGGTGGCCCGTTGACACAGAAATGCCCTAGGTGCGGAGAGGAGGAAGCTGGGATGCTACACATGTTTTGGGCTTGCCGGGAGGTGGGAAGGTTTTGGACAGAACTGAAGGTACTCTTGGCAGGAAAAGGGATTACGCTGGAGGTGGTGTCAGCTTGGGCATGCATGCTTGGGGGCTTTCCCAGACCACGTAACCTGAGGCACATAAGTAAGATGAAGGACCTGGCCTACATCCTGGCCAAACGGAGAATTGCAATTTGCTGGAGAGCAGCCCATAGACCTAGAATAGAGATGTGGTGGGCTGACCTCATGAAGTGGGCAGAGGCAGAAACGGCTGCCTGGTACGAAGCAATCAGCAGCGAGGTGGAGGAGGAGGTGGGATCCCTAATAACATGGAGACAATTGGTGGCCTCAGTGGCGGGCCCCGCCCAGGCCGACCATAGTGATGATGACACGGAAGAGATAATGGCAGCTGACACGCCTGAAGATGAACAGGCTGATGACATGGACACAAGGGCTCGAGGAAAGAAGAGTGTATTCTGTAATGTAACGTTGTGAAACTTAAAGACGGAAGTCCTAATTGTTTGTAATGTTTGGAGTGGTGTTATAAATAAAAATCTTTTTTTTTTATAACAAAAAAAAAAAATATATATATATATATATATATCACTCATAGAGCTTATATGACCCCTCAGAAGATCGCACGGTTTAAAAATGCAGGAATACAAACATGTCTTAAATGTGGGGAAGTGAACGCAGGAATGGTACATATGTTCGGGGCGTGCCCAGAAATAGGGAGATTTTGGGGGGGAAGTGGCCCACCTTTTGACCGAGAAGGGGATTAAGCTGGAGGTGGAATCTTTGTGGGCGTGCATGGTGGGGGGGTTTGCTAGGCCGTGTAAGATGGAACATGTGAGTAAACTCAAAGACCTAGCTTAAATACTTGCCAAGCATAGAATAGCCATGGGTTGGAAAGCAAAATACAGACCAAAGGTAGAAGTTTAGTGGCATGACCTTCAGAAATGGGTAAATGCGGAAACGGTGGTATGGAGCGTAGCAGTCAATAGAGGGAGGGATGAAGAAGCACAGACATTGATGGCCTGGGAATACTTGGTAGCCACACTGTCTGAATCTGCCCCGTCCAGTCTAGAAGACAAGGATTCCTTGAGGGGGAAGGGAAGGGACCTCCAGATAGAATGGTGGAAGATGATGAGGTGGAGTAGGCTCGGAAAAGGCGAGAAGGTAATGGGATAGTGGTGGACGTATCATGATACTGTACACAATACTTGAAAGTTTTGATTGACGTTCACTGTCTGGTTTCATTTTGTTGTTTTTGTTTGTTATAATCAATAAAAATATATTTTTTAAAAACATGAATGACTTTCACGCTGAGGGGACTTTTGTCTCTTTCTCCACCATGGGGTCTGGCATGGATTCACATGCTCATGAAAATTCCCTGTCGTCAGGCTAGGAATCCTCGGTAAAGAAAAAATCAGTTTCAGTTTTGTTTCTGAACTGTCTTTCTACTAACCAATCACTGGTCTCTGGGTCATACTGCCCCCAGCCAATGACGGGCCTCTACCTAAACCCCTCCTCTGGCAGCCATCTTCAGATTTTTACCGCACGTTCAAGTATTGGGAGTCCTCGTGCTGTAGCTCTCTAGCTTTTACTGCGTTTTGCAAATTTTCTAAGAGATTTCATCTCATTTTTCGGTCAATGGAGCCTCAAGCTCCACCGTTTCTACTTCCGATCAACGGGGACCCGTTTCGGATTTTTTCTACGCCCCTCAAGGGCGAAATTTTCGTCGAGTTTCACTTCCCAGAGGCTTCCGGAAGATCTTGAGGCCTACCCCGCGTGAACATGGCCCAGGAAAAAGGAAACGCGATGCCCGGACCCAAGCTCTTCAGGAGCTGCCCTGGATGTGGACTGCAGAATGTCTTCAAGGAGGACGAACATTCTCGATGTCTCTACTGCCTTCATGAAGACAAAACGCACGTGGAGAAGGACTGTGCGTTTTGCAAGAACATGTCCGAGCGGACGATGAGGGATCGTCTTCTAAGTCCTTTGAGGGAGCTCTGGCGACAGGGGCCCAACAAAAGGCTAAGCACCGCGAGTCCGCGGGCACCGGGAGCGCCGAACGGTTGGGCTCCTCGGCTGCCAGGCAGGGCTCAATTTCACCGACACCATCAACCACGAGCCAATGCTCAGGCTCGGGGAAGAAGAAAGCGGAGAACCCGGGTAAGCTTTGGGAGAAGTCCCGGTCAATCCCGACGACAGCAGAGGGGGAGCGAGGCGGTGACCCTCCCCCCAAGGTGAAGGCCTTGAGCGCATCCAAGGTCGTGAAGGCCTTGATTCACCCGGCTAAGGCCTCTGTCGAGGGAGTTGTGGCGGCCCTGGCGAAGCCTGTGGAGGCGACCTTGGGCCCTAGAGTTTCCCTGCCACCACGGAGGGAATCCTCTTTTCAGCCCATCGATAAGATCCCCGTGAAAACCCCGGTGGGAAATCAGGGGGGGGCCCGGTGCCCATCAGAGACACAGATAAGCCTCTGAAGAGGAACTGGCTGGAATCGTGAAGATCCTGAACAAGAAGTTCGAGGAGGTCCGGTCCCACAGGAAGGATCCCGAAGAGGCGGACGAGGAAAGCGACGGCGGTGGCGACGAGGAACACGTGGAGGCAGAGGATTCCACTCCCCAACCGTCGTGCCCGTCACATCCGGTCCCTGGGCCACAAGACAACTCGGGGGCGATCTTGATGCCTATCCAGGCCTTGTGTATGGAGATAAGGACAAGGTTGCCCTTACCACCAACGGACGACCCAGCGGAGCCAGGACTGTCGGAAAGCCCCCCAAACAAGCGGAGGAGAATTCATCCATCCCCTCCTTTCCAGCCTTCTCGGCCTGCACACCCTTCTTCCCCGTCTCCTGAGCTGAGGGATGATACAGGAACGGAGACAGCCACGACGGGGGATGGATGACGACGGGATGGACCTTCCATCACCACCTGCTCGGGCCTCCCCGCCCGACAAAATCGGCTCCTTCCATCAACGACGGGAGGCCAAACGGAAGACGGCCCTCTTGGTCCCGTTACTCAACAACATCTGGGACGAGGGGCTGTTGCTCCTGAAGAACCCATCCACTGCCCCTGCCAAGAGAGACCGGTACGAGAAGTAGTAGCGGGTTCCGGATTCCGCCCCCATGTGCCTTAGGGCGCAGCCTACCCTGGACTCGGTTGTCTCCACGGCGGCCAAGAAGAAAGCGGCGGGGGCGACGGCGTCAACTTCAACATCCCCGCCAGACGGCGAAGGGAAGAAACTGGACGCCATGGGGCGACGGGTCATGTCGGCGGCGACTACCATTAAAGCGGCCCTCGCGATTGTTGCCCGCTACGACAAGGAGCTATGATTTAAAATCGCTCCCTACTGGGTTTCCTCCTGGACGACAAGAGGGCGGAGGCCCTGGAGATCCTACAGTAGGGAGAGGTGGCGTCTGACCACGCCATAACGGTGGCCACGGACATTGCCGACACCGACTTCCGCCAGATGGGCAATGGCGTTTGCCTTCGCCGGCGCGGTTGGCTCAAAGCAACCGATTTCCATCAAGACGTGCAGACCAGGGTCCTGGACATGCCCTTCGACGGGAACAACCTGTTTGGCAAGGCAGTGGACAAGTCGCTGCAGGCCATCAAGGCTGACACGGAGACGGTTCGTGCCTTAGGCGTTCTCCAGCAACGACAGCCGCCCTTTCGGGGATCCGGAGGCAAGCAAGGTGCCTCCAAGGGATTCGGCGGCAGCTCCTCGACGTACCGCCAAGTGGACCGCTCCTTGTCGCAGAAGGCCTACAGGGGACGCGGCAAGCAAGGAGGATCTCGTTTTCGTCACCAAGGAGGCCAGGGAGGCCTCGACGTACCGCCAAGTGGCCCGCTCCTTGTCGCAGAAGGCCTACAGGGGACGCGGCAAGCAAGGAGGATCTCGTTTTCGTCACCAAGGAGGCCAGGGCGGCAAGGCCGCCACCGAGCAGGATTGAACCAGCCATAGCATCGGGGCCCCACCTGAGCACCCCGGTGGGAGGCCGGCTGGCGAACTTCGTCAGTGTGTGGGAGTCCATCTCCACTGACCGTTGGGTGCTGGATGCCCTGGCCCGCGGGCACACACTGGAATTTCTAAGAAAGTGTCCCTGTATTCCACCTGTGGCCAGAAAGGAAAACCACGTCCCGCAACTACTACTGGAGGTATGAGCAATGTTAATGAAGGGAGCCATCGAACTTGCCCCAAAGAGGCTCTGAGGCCCCTACTTCCTCGTAAGGAAAAAGACCAGCGGTTGGCGACCCACCCTGTTCCTGGGAGCCAAGCTCGTCACAGTGGTGCGACTAGCATCTCCATTGGAGGAAAGGACGAAGGCCATCCTAGGCAAGGTGCGACGGCTGTCGACCGTGGACGTGGCCAAGGTGAGGTCCGTCAAGTCCCTGCTCAGCATGATGTCCTGCATTTACCTTGTGCGCTTTTGCAGACTACGGATGCAACCATTGCAGGAGTTCCTCGACGCCCGTTGGATGCAAGTGACGGGCAACTTCGAAGACAGGATCTCACTCAACGAGACCTTTCGACAAGAGATCCGGTGGTGGGGCACCCGCACACATCTGACGGCGGGTATGGACTTCCAGACCCCGGCCCATCAGGAGACGGTGACGACGGACGCCTCCCTGGAGGGATGGGAGGGCTCACTCCGGAGATCTCCACGCAAGAGGCATTTGGCTACCGGAGGAGAGGTCACTACACATCAACGTCCTGGAGCTCCGAGCCGTGTTCTGGGCCCTCAGGTCGTTCCTTCCGTCCTTCAAGGGCAAAGTGGTGAGGATCTACACCGACAACACCACAACGATGTTTTACATCCGGAAGCAGGGAGGCACCAGATCCCCATCCCTATCCAAGGAGGCCCAGGATCTGTGGCATTGGGCCGTCGCCCAAGGGATGTTTCTGGTACCCTTCCACCTGGCAGGAATAAAGAACACCATCGCCGACTCACTCAGCAGGGAGCTGCGCTCGTGCCACGAGTGGGAACTGCAGCAGGATCAAGTGGACCTCCTCTTCCGACGGTGGGGCAATCCCCAGATCGACCTGTTTGCGACGGCAGCGAACACCAAGTGCCAGAGGTTCGCCAGCAGGTTTCCCCAGCCGGGTAGCATGGGTGATGCCTTCTCGTTCCCCTGGGACAGCCTGTTCCTGTATGCGTTGCCTCCATTGCCGTTGCTGCTGCGACTCATCAACCAACTCAAACAGTCCCAGTGCGGGATGATCCTTGTCACACCGGCGTGGCCGAGGCAGATCTGGTTCCTGGACCTTCTGGACATGTCAGCATCCCCCCCCCCAGTCATACTGAAGACGGACATGGATCTCCTCATCAGAGAAGGATGCGCCATCCTCCACCACGATCCGGCGTCGCTGAACTTGCAGGCCTGGCTCCTGCAGCGCTAGTTTTTGGAGGGTACGATATCCCGGCAGACTGCAAGGAGGTGCTTGCGAAGGCCAGGGCGCCCTCGACCCTCAAGTGTTATGGGCACAAATGGAAGAGGTTCTCTGTCTGGTGCCGTGCACAGAAGATTAACCCTCTCTGGATTACGGCCCCTCAGGTGCTGCCGTACCTACTGTCGCTGCCCAAGGCGGGGCTGGCTCACGCCTCCATCAAGATCCATCTAGCTACTCCAGGACCCCGGGGCAATCATCTTTCTGGTTCCATCTCCTGGTGAAGGAGTTTATGAAGGGACTGTTCCGGTCATTCCCGCCGGTGAAGGCTCAAGCCCAGGCGTGGGAGCTCAGCGTGGTGCTGTCCAGGCTCATGGGGCCACTATTCGAGCCTCTGCATTCGGCACGGTTGAAATTCCTGTCATGGAAGACAGCGTTTCTTGTGGCCATCACCTCCGTCGGACTTTCAATTCAACAAGCCCTTGGTGTTACCGGTTTTCTTCACGTCACCTTCGTCGCCGGCCGAGAGGACTTTGCACTCGCTGGATGTGGCTAGCACAAAGAGTTTTCGGATGACATCACAGCTGTTTGTGAACTTTGGACCTGTGAACCAAGGGAAGGCCCTCTCGAAGGCTTCCATTTCTAGATGGCTCTCTGGCTGCATCATGCACTGTCACCGGTTGGCAAACCGACCGTTGCCCGGCCGTCCGAGAGCCCATTCAACCAGAGCGATCGCTTCTACCACAGCGTTCCTGTCTGGTGTGCCCCTGCTAGACATCTACAGGGCTGCTACGTGAAGGTCGACATACATCTTCACAAGATTGTACTGCGTCGACCGGGATTCCAGGGAGGAGTCCAGAGTCGGCCAGGCAGTGCTGCACAACCTGTTCGCTTAAGGTGAGCCTGGTGAGGAGGTAAGAGATGCTTAATGTTGAGTTGTGGTATTGCTTAATGTTGAGCCTTGCCACCTCCCGTATTTGTGCATGTGTGTACTGCTATGTGTTCATATATTCTTATATTCATGAGCATGTGAATCCATGCCAGACCCCATGCTGGAGAAGGAACAAGTTACTTACCTGTAACTGTTGTTCTCCAGCATGGGTCTGGCATGGATTCACATGCGGACCCTCCCTCCTCCTCCTCCTCTGCGGCTCTTCACTTGGTCCTACTGCCACTTTACGTGCTACTAAATCTGAGGATGGCTGCCAGGGGAGGGGCTTAGGTACAGGGCAGTCATTGGCTGGGGGCAGTATGACCCAGAGACCAGTGATTGGTTACTAGTCGAAAGACAGTTCAGAAATGAAACTGAAACTGATTTTTTCTTTACCGAGGAATCCCAGCCTGACGGGGAATATTCATGAGCATGTGAATCCATGCCAGACCCATGCTGGAGAACAGTTACAGGTAAGTAACTTGTTCTTTAGAACAGGTGCAGGCTAAGCTGGGGAAGGTGTTCGGTTTGGCATTAGGCTCCGGGAGGCGTTTAGGGCCTGGTCACCGACCTTCCCCTCCGAGCCCAAAATATTCTCTCTGCTGAAATACCTTGTCAACTATGCGAATGCAAATCGTGTTGTGTCCACGATTTATCAGGCGGTGCAGGGTTTGACCCCAAGGGAAGCCCTTGTTAGCAAGACAGTGTGGGATGCTGATTTTGTACGGGATCTCAATGACAAGAGATAGCAGTATATGTGCTCTTATGCTGAAAAAGTGGCCATAAGCTCTAGGTTTAAGTTAATCCAATATGGGATTCTCAACCACACCTACCTGCCCCCAGAAATACTTTGATAGTTCATGTGCTGGAATGTGTCCTAGGTGTAAGTTTGAAAAGGCGGGTTTTGAGCATATGTTATGGGAGTGCCCTGCTTTGTCCATTATTTGGTGCAGGTGGCAAATATGATGGGACAAATGATATTTAGGAGGTGTCTCTTGATATTCTTTGCTGTTTGTTTGGTTGGCTACCAGAAATTCCTAAAGTGAGCAGAAAAGTACTTTCTTTTTGCATGCTATTATTGAAGCGGTTCGTTCTTATGCTTAGGAAAATGACTCCAAGATCTTGCTTGGTTTGGTGATACAGAGCAGAAATATTGCAGCATGATGCGGGCCCGCTACAGGCCTTGTGATATTTTCGGCCCAGTCTGTGCTTTTCCGTTGACTAGGGAGGGGAAGGATAGAAACAGGACTGGGGCGGTGGATGAAGATGAGGCGCCGATGGACCAATGAGACAGTATAGAGGCAAACCGATCCAAGTTAAGGCTCTGGGCTTGATCACGAACCATGGCCACAGCAGGAAGGGACTATGGCCAACTTAGTGAAAATATTTGCCGCTGGCAAGCACAGGGGGGTGGGCAGAGACTATTGGCATAAGGAAATTGTGGTTTATGTGCTTAGATACATCAGCACCAGAGGCGCCTACATGTTTGTCTGTGCTTCTGATCAAGTTCAAGTGAAATTTTTATTTGTGAAAGTATTGTATGATGTGAACCAATTCCAAATATAAAGGTTTAAAAAAAACGTAGAGCCGCCTCCAGGAATTGTTAGAGGGCCAGCAACAATTTTGCCACATATGATTTTCCAAACACTTCTCACTGCTTACTCAATCCGCACTGAAAACTTTGCAAGAACACTTTGCAATTTTACTACCTCCTTCTGGCTGTCACTACCTCCTGCTACAACTGCCTCCTCCAACTCTCACCAACTCCTCCTGTTGACTCTATCTCCCTGTTTTACTTCCAAAAGTCTCCACCACTCCAGATGTCTCCATCTCTCCAGCCATCCCTCCATCTTTCCAGCCATCCCTCTCCAACTTTCTCCAGTCTTCTCCAGGCTTCTGAAGCACTAACCTCTGGCTTCTGCAACCCACCCTGCCAGACTGAACTGCCTGGCTTATTTATAGCTGCAGCACATTCTGCCTGCATACACCTTTTCTTCAGTGGCTGCAGTTGTGTAGGCTGGGCTGTGATTTCACCATGTGTCTAGGGCCATGTAGGCTGAGCAGTGGCAGGCCTAAACCTATATCGAACATGTTGGGCATTTTGGATTTCAGGTATGTGCAAGGTGAGCGCGGGAGAGCTGTTTGTACATGTCGGCTGCCTATTTGCCGTTGTTGAGCCAGTAAGTACATTTTGGAGGAGGGATAGGGGCATTTTAACAATGGTCATGTGGTTGTGTTGGTCTTCATTGACTGGCCCCTACTAGAAGCGGGCACCCTGAAAGAGCGTGTCAGGGATTCTTCCCATTCTGCCTCTGGGCCCATCATCCACTGGCTCTTGGAGGTGCCACTCACCTCAAAGTCACTCTCCGGTGGCCTGTGAAGCCAAGTAGGGGATTTCATCACAAAAAATGGGATTTTGTTGCATGTTTGGGACAGCCAAACCTGGCAGCTGTAGTGCTTCAAAAAATGCATTGTTGAAATGTCTGATTTTTGTCAATGTGAAACTCCCATTGGTGAGCTGATGAGTTGTGGGGGGGGGGGGGGTTCATGTGAGGGTGTTTGGGGAGATGGAGGGGAGGGGTGTGGGTTCATTAGCAGCCAGATGCTAGGTGAACCCAATTAAGAGTCATGCAGCATATCCCTATCCAGTGGCGTATGGCATTCAGGAAGTAAGTGGTGTGGGAAGCAATTTCAGCAGTCAATTAGAGGAAAAGGAAATCTGTCACCAACAAGGAGATGAAACAAGAAACCAAAGGAGCAGGTGAGTTTAGCAACCAACAAGGCATGGGGTGAATAGGCGATGACCAAGGACAGATCCTTGAGTGACCCTGACTTAATAAGAGTGATTGCAGAGGATGTCCCAGTATTCCATGAAATGGCAGATCACAACTGGTCAAGAGACAAACCAGACAAGACCAGTGACCTGGAAGCCGAGTTAAGACTGTGTCAGGAGGAAAGATTAGTAGTGGGCAGTGTTTGGGGCCAAAGAGCGATCACAATGATTGACGTTAGGTTGTAGTTGTAGGCAGTAGAGAGGAAGTAAAAAACACAGATGAACGCTGTTTACATGGAGTGACTACAGAAACCAGGCTGGAGAAGGTGATGGAGCAAGTGCATTTGGGGATTATTCGTCCTGCAGTGACTGGTCTGAATTTTCCCAGGTTGATTGGAGCAGTCCGTTGTAGGCTTAAGCACGGTAGAATAGTGACCACCTCTTACCACACATGAAAGATTCCAGAGTCACAGACTGGTTGAATAGATATTAGTCATGTACATGTAAAGGATGCCAGTTGCTTAATTGTCTGGGGTGCAGATTAGTTATTTTCAGTGTGAACCAGTGACTAGCAAAATGGTCTCAGCCTCTCTTTTAAAACTTGGGTCAGCATCTCCTATCAACCTGATCCCCTTGCATGTCATCCAAGCTCTTCCTGATGAGGCTATCACTTTGTTAACGGCTGATCATTCATTCAGTGCTGGGATGATTCCCACTCCATTTAAGCATGCCATTGTGTCTCCCCTCTTGAAAAAGGCTAACTTTGAACCCTCTCTGGTGGCGAACTATCAGCCTATTTACCTTCTTCCTGTGATCATGAGGTTGATGGAGGCTATTGTCACTCCTCAATTTTCCAGGTTTTTAGAATCCAATTCACTCTTTAATTCATTTAAATTCGTCTTTCGTCCTCGTATTGGCACCACGTCTGTAATGGTTTCCAACCCTGGATGACATTGCCTCGTTTCAAGACCACAGATACCATTGATCATGAAATTCTATTGCAAAATGTGGAGAGAATTTGGATTTGTAGGCCACCTGCTCCAATGATTCTGACCGGTTTCAGACAGTATAGCTGCCTCCGTTTAAATCTCCAGCGGCACAGACATGTGGAGTCCCTCAGGGCTCTGCCCTGTCTCCGCTTTGTTTAACTTTTATCTGCTACCGCTGACCGACCTGATTGCTTAGCACAGGTTGTATTTCTACAGCCGCGCAGATGATACACAGATTATTTTCGATTAAATACCCCAGGGTCAGATCCTCCCTCCAAACTGGCCATTGGGGATTGGATGGCCACGAATTGGCTAAAACTCAATGGCGAAAAAACAGGTGTTTGTGATTGGTTAATCTGCTTTTGGAACCCTATGGAGTGCTTATTATTGGCCTCCCTCTTTGGGACCATGCCCTCCGTCTGTGGGAGCTGTAAAGTCTTGGAATTAAACTTTCTAGTGCACATTTACTATGTGTGCCAAATGGGCCTTGCCAAGCCCAAAGTAATGAGGAACATTTTGCCATTCCTTCCTTCTGAGTCCCGGACCAAGGTGGTTACCTCATCCCTTATGTGGTCCATAGACTACTGTAATGGCAACTACCTGGGGCAACTAGCCTTTTTGCTCCGCGCCTGCATATTCTGCAGAACTCCACGGCACAGTTGACTCTTGGAGCCCCAGGGCTGTCGCATTCTTTTTCAACATAACATTTTATTGACATTTTAAACTTATGACGGTACATCAGTCATTGCGTATATTCCGGAATACATTATATCACATATCCTGGGCTGTCACATTCTTTGTCCTTGCTTCGTCAGTTGCACTGGCTCCCCATTGAGACTCGGATTAAGTTCAAGATACTGTACCCGGTTCATCGTGCCATTTACAATACTGGAGCAGAATGTCTGTGTTCCAAGCTGATTCTATATAAGCCGATTAGAACCCTGCTGTCCTCGTCACAAGCTCTACTGAAGATTCTGAGCTACTGCAGGGCTCGAGCCATCGGGACGATCCTTTTCAGTCTTGACCCCCTACTCTTTGGAACTCTCTTCCTTTGTTTCTTACTGATGCCCCTTCAGTTTCTGAGAAATTTGAAAACCTATCTTTTCTGATCTCGAAGTGGCCTGCTCTGCTGGTTTTTTCTCCCTCATCTTTGTTGCTAGTGTCTAGATGCTGTTTGGCCATAATTTGTGCTTTACAAATGTTCATACAATACAAAGGTTGCTACAGGAGCTCGGGAATGGGTGGCAGACTGGAGGATAGGTGCTAGTTCGTCCAGAGTATTGGGCAAAAAGCAGACTGAATGGCGTGTGTCTGAGTAGTGAGTGGTGTTGGGAGGGTGTTTTCAATTGTTGAGAATTTTGATAGCGAAGTAGATAATGGTCCTCAGCAGAGACATCAGAAGGAATGAGTGGTAGGAGTGTGGGGGAGAAGAGCATGGGCTTGTATGGTCAGGAATAGTTTACTCGGGCGAGTTTGGAGAGAGGACATTGGTGTAGTACAAGGATGTGGCAAAGTTGAAGGCAGAGTGAGTGCATAGATTCCTTGTCTGAGGTCAGGGGAGACTGGGATCTGGTTTTACACCAGCAGTGTAGATGGTGTAAATATTAGTTGTCAGCTGTTGGACTGATCCCATAATTGAGCATTTGGGAGGGAGAGAAGGAGAAAGTGTTATTTATTTTTAAATCTGTTTATTGAATCAAAACATGTAATCGGTGTGCATTGTAAAACATGTTGCAGTCTCAACAGTAAGGATCATGAGTACACTGCAACTCCACATAACTACAAACAGACAGACAGACAGACAGAAAGAAAGACCAAAAAATTAAACTACAAAGACACAAACAGTACAAGACATGAAATACATAGGGCATGATGGATTATCGTAGCACGGTTAAGGATAGTATCAAGGCGGTGGGTCCGTATTATCACAAACACATGACACAATGGCATAGTACTAGATGGTCCATGCGGGGCACTGAGCAATAGCAACCATCCCTAAATCATCAATTGGGTCACATAATACCATTTAACAGTTCGCTCACAATGGTTTATCGTCTGTTGGCTAAAACATTGCAAGGACGAGGGCATTGCAGGCCTCAGTGTCAGTGGTTGACTCGCATTTGCTCTCGTTCAGGGCCCTCAGCCAAGCTGTGGTCCTAGCTAAGCACCAACGATCCATGTCCCTGCAACTTAAGATATACGGAGGGCCATTCGAAAGTTTCCATGAGATGGCTGTGTGTCTCTTGGCCAGGACGCAAACAAGGTCCATGAATCTGGTCACATGCTGGTATTTGTTTGGTCTGGGGTACACTCCCAACAGGCATTCCAACAGGTCCCAGCTATATCTAATGACACCTGCCTTTATATAAGATTGTTCAATTTGAGACCAAAAGTCCCTCACTCGGGCGTGTTGCCAAAGCATGTACATTAAGTCAGCTCCCTCCGGTGAACACCAAGGGCAGGCCGATGTGGCTTTCATATCAAACTTAGCCACCCCGCAGGGAGTCGTATAGTTGCAATGAAGCACGTTCAACTGAATTAGTCGCAATCA
Source organism: Ambystoma mexicanum (assembly GCF_040938575.1). NCBI lineage: Eukaryota > Metazoa > Chordata > Amphibia > Caudata > Ambystomatidae > Ambystoma > Ambystoma mexicanum. Next base: position 186,073,440 of record NC_090926.1, read on the forward strand.
GACATTCCGAGATGCCTTTTTTACATGAAGCAATGCACTGTCCCACTGTACTTCAGAAATATCCTGACCTACATCAATTTCCCATCTCTTTTAGCCGCAAATTCTTATTACTGACCTTATCTAGCATGCATCTATACAGTCCCGACACTTGGCGTATCCCGTCCTCTAATTCGTACATCCAGGTTCTGCAGGCCACCCGGCACATTTGCACTTGGACACTCTCAGGTTCCGTAAATATTGACCCATAGGGAGGCCCTTGTTTTGCATCAAGCTTTCCAAATCTCGGAACACCCAGTTCTGGGAATATCCCCCCACGTGTACAGATCAAGTTCCTCACGTCTCCTGGATTCCCTCAGCTCATCAGGATTTAGGCAGACATCCACTACAATGGGGACATGTGGCGAGTATAGGTGTCGCAAGTGTAATACTTCTACTCCAAATCTGTCTGCCCGGTGTAATCAAGAGTGAATGATGACCTAGGCAACATTCTGGGACCCACAGTGCTTCCTTAAGCCAGGCAGGGCGCGTCAGGGTATGAAGCAACCCAGCCTCCGGGGTCGGCTCATCCGACAGCCAAGTCAGCTGGTAACCGAGCTGAGCGGCTAGGTAGTAAAGCTCCAGGTGAGGGAGTTATACCCCCCCCATATCTTGGTAACGCATGCAAAGAGTGTGCAGCCCTGTTCTTAGTCGACCGTGCTCCAAAGAAAACCCCCACCAAGTGTGGCATCAAGAGCTCGGGGGAAAAAAGGAGCTCCAATGTAACAGTGCACATTGGAAAAAACATAGAGTAATCTGGGAAGAACTATCATTTTAACTATAGCGGCCCGTCCCATAAGTGAGAGTGGTAGTCTGGACCAGAATTTAATAGATCCCCCCCCCACCCCTGTGACTGCTCTGACAGTGTTGTTAGTATACATGTCATTAGGTGTGTGCGCGCGATATGAATGCCCGGGTATCTAAAGGTGTTTGTTTCCCAAGTTAACCCCAGATCCGGGAGATCTACCGCATTTCGTTCCAGAAGACCAGCCAGTGGAAAAAGACACAACTTCTGCCTGCTAAACGAGATTCCGGAAAGTTTGGCAAAGTCACCCAACACATCTAGGATGATAGGTAAATTATGCGTTGGCTCACGCAGGTATAGGAGGACAACGTCTGGGTATAGAGATATAAGGTGTCTAGAGCCCCCTTATTGTTATGCCAGCTTCCAGGTATTCCTGTCTCAGGTATACTGCCAACGGTTCAAGTGGTAATATATACAGAATCAGTGAAAGCGGGCACCCCTGACGTGTCCCCCTTTGTATGTCCCATAGTTCAGATATCTGCCTAGCTGATTTCACTCTTGTCACCGGTCGGGTGTAAAGTAGTCTAACCCAGCTAAAAAAGCCCTCCCCAAATCCGAATGGCTGCAGGGACGTATACATCCACTTCTAGAATACTGAGTCGAAGGCCTTGATGATGCGGAGAGACGCTACCACATTAATGCATCACAAGCATTTATTTGATCTATTACATGCTGCAGTTGGTAGCGTTTCAAGGAGGTGCTACCACCGGAGAGAGAACCAGTTTTGTCCGCATGTATCGAAGTGTTCACCTTACACAGTCGTCCAGCCGGTACTGTAGTGAGTATTTTCACATCATAGTTCAACATGGCCATGGGTCGGTAAGATTTGCACCTTTCAGTCGGTTTCCCAGGTTTAGGGATAGGGATTACAAATGTTTCCCTCGTACTAGGTGGGAGCAGGCAACCCTCATAGGCCTCTTCAAAGACCTTCAGCAGAATAGTAAGCACGGAGTGATATGTTTTGTAAAATTTGTCTGGCAGCCCATCACCTCCCGGCGTCTTGCCAGAGGACAGAGATGCAATCGTGATCTCAGTTCCTCAACAGTAAAGGGCTGCTAAAGGGCATCAGCCTGCTCTACAGTCAGTGTCGGGGGTTGGTTCAGGAAGAGTCCAGATCCTCTGGGGAAACCGCTGTCATGCTTGTATAAGTGATTATAGAATGCTGCAAACACATTTATTGCAGCTTGGGATCGCCACAGGGCGCTACACTCGTGTAGCCGTATGGTTGCCGTTTTGGGATGTTCTTTCTTTACACAACCACACTAGCATCATCCTAGATTTATCACCCTCTGTGTGTACCTGTGCCACCCGTCCTGCATAATCTAATTTGCAGAGCCTCTTCCATGCATATGTGCAATGTAGTCGCAGCTCAGCGAGTTCAGTCTCTGCCTCCAGAGCACCAGGGTGCTCAGTTTCTAAAATGCGGACCAATACTCTGTTGAACTGAGGTCTTCCCCGAGTTGCCTTCCAACGCCCCCAGCTACAGCTATTATTTCAACTCTAAATACCGCCTTCAGAGTCTCCCCAACGGTAACCAAACTGTCCACGCTGCCCCATTGATATGTAAAAATTGTTCCAAGGTCACTTTGAAATCGCTCCCTAAACTGATAGTCTTGCAGGGCCTCCGTAGGCATACACCACATTGGAACACAAGACTTGCCCACCAATGGGAGTGATCAGATATGACGCAGCCATATACTCTGCACCAGTGAATTGCGCTAAATGTTTAACTCCAATAAATAAGCAGTCTATTCTGGTGTGTAGCCCATGTGGAGTCGAGTAGAAGGAATATCCAACCACATCGGGTTGTAACGCCCTCCAGATATCTACCAAGACCAGTTCAGAGAGAGCTGCCCTAAGGGACCGCGAGGCAGGTGAGAGTCCGCCCCACGGAGGGATAGACCTGTCTGACATCGGATCGCAGATGCCATTAAAGTCTCCACCCCACAAAAATCAGGCATTTCGTCTCGTAGCTAACCCGGCCACACAACAAATGTACATAGGCCGTGATTGTGGCCTCTCTAGGCCTCTCTTGGCCCTCTTCCTAATCCCACCTGTGAGGCTAAAAACCTCAGGGTAATCTTTGACTCCACACTCTCCTTCTCTCCTGACATCTCTGACGTCTCTAAGAAGTCACACTACCAGCTGCACCCCCTCAGAGGTATTCTTCCTTTCCTCTCCTTCCCCTAGAAGCTCACTGTCTCCAGTGCGCTGGTTCTCTATAGGCTGGACTACTGCAAAGGCCTCTTTCTAAATCTGCCTGCCTCTAATCTCCGACCTCTACAACTCATCTAGAATAGGACTGCAAGACTTGTCCTTGGCCTCAAGCCCAGGGATCGTATCTCTCCACGACTAAAATCTCTGCACTGGCTCCCAGTGGCTGCAAGGATTAAGTTCAAAACCTTCTGCATTGTCCACAAGGCCTTCTGGGGCCTTCGGCCTCAATACCTTCAACTCTCTCTTCCTAAATATCTTCCCTCTCGAGCTCTTCGCTCATCTGCCTCCAACTCCCTCAGGGTCATTCGCTTCTCCAAGCAACAAGTTGGTGGTAAATCTTTCTTCGGCTGGGGCCTCCCTCTGGAACAGCCTCTCTGCCTCTGAAAATTGAGGAGAACCATCTCCGGTTCCGGAAGCACCTCAAGACCTTCCTCTTTGCCTCTGCTGAAACTGAATCTGCCCTAGTCACCTGGCTACCCTCTGTTCTCTGGCCCAGGTCCCCTCCCCAACAGTTGCACACCTGCACTGCACCCCTGGCAACTCTTGCACTCTGGGGTTCTTTCTGTATCCCTACAGTCCCCTACCAGCACTTGACATCTGATATCTGCACTTACCCTTGCACCTGCACCAGCTGGCCGCACTTCTTATTTATTGTTCCCATTTATTGTTTCTATTTATTTACTGTTATCATATGTACTGCACTTCCCTCCCTCCACCCCCCCACACGTTTTCCCCTCCCCCCATGCACTTGCGCGATCTCAATGTCACTTGGCCTAGTAAGATCGTTGTCTCTGTCCTGCCTCTATTCCCCTCCCTTGCCTCGTTGCACTTTGAAGCACTTGTGTATAGGTGCATTAGAAATGTCATATATCATATATTGTGTGATTAGGGAAATATGAATTTACAACACATAGCTCCTACTGGTCCACATAGCCATGTAACACCACAAACCTCTCCTCCCTGTCTAGCTCGGCTTCCAAAAGTCGAAATGGGACTGCTGCATCCATCCATACATATACCCCTCTAGCAAATTCAGAATAAGTAGAGCCATAGCCAACTTCTCTCCAGTGAGCTGCAAGTTTGTCCTATTCCTCAGGCAATAGGTGCGTCTCCTGCAGCAATGCAATAGATATTTTCTTTTGGCGCAAGTAGGATCGCACCCAGTTCCTGCAGATGTATATGCCCCACCCCCTAATGCACCAGGTCAGAATCTTAAGCAAAGCCATGAGGAGGTTTTAGTGAAACTTTTACCTGATGGCTCGTGTGAAACCCAAATCTCCGCTATATGGGGGGCAGGCTTTGGGAAACTGAAAGCCCTGTGGAAAATTCTCCCTCTTTTTACATTGGAAAGCGTACTCCGCTTGTGACCTCTTCAATAATGGGGTCCGTAGACTATTGCAACGGTATCTATTTAGGGCAACCGAAAAATCAGATCCAGAGACTACAAGTTCTCCAGAATGCGGCGTCCCGACTTGCTCTTCAAGCCCCTCGACTGACTTCTTCTGCTCTTCTGCTTCTCCGGTTTCACTGGTTACCAGTGCGAGTGAGGATTGATGTCAAGATTCTGTGTGTCGTGTACTGAGCGCTTTATAATGTTGGGCCTCATTACTTAAGAAAGAAACTGGCAAGGTACTATCCTGCTCGGAGTCTCCTCTCGGATACACAAATCTTGCTGAAAATTCCTAAATTTCATTGCAATCATCTTGGTTGCCGATTTTATTTTTCGGTATTGGCCCCCACCCTATGGAATGCCTAGCCATTCCCTATGCGAGCGCAGGCAGAATACCTTCTCTTTAGGAAGCTATTAAAGACTCATCTCTTTGGTTTCCTCATGGTTTCCTAGGCTGTGGTTCTTGTTTGTAAAACGGCTCTGCTTCTCAGGGCCTTGATGCCTTTGGGCCACAGTTTGCACTTTATACATTTTTAATAAATAAGTGTGCGCCCTCCCGGCCCCTTCCAGCCGCCCGTCCCATCAGCAATATCCAGTAACCCAAGTCCCGTCCCGTATCTGTCGTGCGGTATTGCAAACACACCATGTGTCGGGTCCCACCCCCAAAAAGCATCTGCCACCCCAAAAGCATTTCACTCCAGGTCTAAGAATACAAACATAGCACAACCATAACATTTGACCCACTAACTAGGAGCCAAAACAGTGCCCAAAAGCATCTTATTTCGCCATTCAGGTTCACCAATACCTCTGAGGCCATGAAGAGCCATCAGGTACTGGGCTAGAGCACCAGCAAAAGGCTCTGATCTATGAAAGTCTCATCAAAACAGGTTCACCCCTGTTCCTCAAATGATTAAGGACCACATTGACTCCTTGACTCCCGCTCTGGCTGATTTTTGCAATCACTCCTTCGCCACTGGAGTCTTCCCTTCCCCCCTGAAGCACTCCCTTGTGCATCCTCTCCTTAAGAAACCCTCTGCTGACTCCTCCTTCCCGGATAACTATCGCCCAATCTCCATCACTCCCTTCCTGGGCAAGCTCCTGGAGAAACTGGCCATCTCCCAGCTAAATCTTCACACCAAATCTGTTGGTTGATTTCATGACCATCAGTCTGGCTTCAGAGCTGCCAGAAGCATGGAAACTGCTCTCCTGAACATCCGTGAAGACCTGCTCTCCAACCTTGACTCCAATACCCCTAGCGTCCTCATCTTGCTTGAGATCTCCTCTGCCTTTGACACTGTCAACCACGCCATCCTGCTCAACAGTCTCCGTGATAAACCTGGGTATCACTGGTCAGGCTCTGGCGGGGCTGACTTCTTTCCTCTCTGACCGACCCTCCCAGGTCCAACTTGCGTCCTTCCTCTCCGATATCTTTTTCTCTACCTGTGGTGTCCCCCAGGGATCTAACCTCTATCCCTGGCTGTTCAACCAGTACCTGGCACTCCTTGCCCGCCGCTTTGCCACACTCTGCCCCAACTTTCAGTGCTATGCGGATGACACACAGCTCATTTTCAGGCTTCCCTCGGCCTCCTCCTTCCCTCATCTCTGTTTGTCTGCTATCCAGGATTGGTGTTGCGCCAATGACCTCTGTCATAATGCCAGTAAGACTGAGATCCTACTCATCGGCACACTCACTCCCTCCTTCCCTGCAGCCCTCTGGCCGGCCTCTCTTGGCCCACTTCCTGCTCCCACCTGCAAGGCTAAGAATCTTGGGGTTATCTTCGACTCCACACTATCCTTCTCTCCTCACATCTCCGACGTCTCCAAGAAGTCACACTACCAGCTGCACCTCCTCAGAGGTATTCTTCCTTTCCTCTCCTTCCCCCAGAAGCTCACCGTCTCCAGAGCCCTGGTTCTCTCTAGGCTGGACTATTGTAACAGCCTCTATCTAAATTTGCCTGCATCTACTCTCCTCCCTTTGCAACTTATCCAGAACAGGTCTGCAAGACTTGTCCTTGGCCTCAAGCCCAGGGATCGTATCTCTCCAGGACTGAAATCACTGCACTGGCTTCCAGTGTCTGCGAGGATTAAGTTCAAAACCCTCTGCATTGTCCACAAGGCCTTCTGGGGCCTGGGGCCGAATTACCTTCAACTCTCTCTTCCTAAATATCTTCCTTCTCGAGCCGTTCGCTCATCTGGCTCCAACTCCCTCCGTGTCAGTCGCTTCTCAAAGCAACAAGTTGGTGGTAGATCTCTCTCTTCGGCAGGGGCCTCCCTCTGGAATAGCCTGCCTTCCTCCCTGAAACGTGAGGAGAATCATCTCCGGTTCCGTAAGCACCTAAAAACCTTCCTCTTTGCTTCCGCTTTCTCCCCCTATCCCCTGCTGAATCTGCACTGTCCAAAACTTTCTGCCCACCCTGTCTGATTCGGGCGTAGGCACCGCCAGTTGCACACCTGCACTGCCTTCCCTGGCAACCCTGCACTAAGGGACTGTTTGTCTCCCTACATTCCCCCTACCAGCACTTATGTCTGCACTTACCTTGCACTTGCCACCATATGGCTGCTTTATTATCTTATTTCTCCAGCACGGGGTCTGGCATGGATTCACATGCTCATGAATATTCCCCGTCGTCAGGCTGGGAATCCTCGGTAAAGAAAAAATCAGTATCAGTATCAGTATCAGTTTCGTTTCTGATCTGTCTTTCTTAGTAGTAACCAATCACTGATCTCTGGGTCATACTGCCCCCAGCCAATGACTACCCTCTCCCTAAGCCCCGCCTCTGGCAGCCATCCTCAGATTTTTACAGCACGCTCAAGTGTTGGGAGTCCTCGTGTTTAGCTCTAGAGTTTTTTACTGCGTTTTCACGTTTTTTCAGGAGTATTTCTCATTTTTTCGGTTTAATCGAGCCTCAAGCTCCACCATTTCTACTTCCGATAACGGGGACCCGTTTTGGAATTCTTCTACGCCCCTCACGGGTAAAGTTTTCATCGAGTTTACACTTCTTGGAGGATTCCGGAAGATCTGCGGCCTATCTCAACGGACATGGCCCAGGACAAAGGGAGCTCGACGCCTGGATCCAAGCTGTTCAGGAACTGCCCTGGATGCGGATTATATAACGTTTTCAAGGAGGACAAGCATTTGCGATGTCTCTACTGCCTCCATGGGGACAAGACGCACGTGGAGAAGGACTGTGCGTTCTGCAAGAACCTTTCGGAACGGACCAAACAAGATGGTCGTTCCCGCCTCGCCACCTGGCTGGAGAAGGGCACAGCAAGTGAGAAGGTAAAGAAGAAGTCTGAGTGGGCTTCTAAGTCCTTTGAGGGCGCCCCGGCGACGGGGGCCCAACAGAAGGCCAAGCACTGCAAGTCCGCGGGCTCCGGGAGCGCCGAAAGGTCGGGCTCTTCGGTTGCCAAACAGGGCGCTACTTCACCGGCACATTCGACCACGAGCCAGCGCTCTGGTTCGGGGAAAAGGAAGTCTGAGAACCCGGGTAGGCCGCTGTAGCAGACCCGGTCGATCTCGAAGGTGGTGAGGGCCTTGATCCACCCGGCTAAGGCCTCTACCGAAGTGGTCTCTGCGACCCTGGCGGAGCCGGTTGAGACTACGCCAATGTAAACAACCTCTGGGCCCAGAGTATCCCTGCCGCCGCGGAGGGAATCCTCTTTCCAAACCATCGCTAAGACCCCTGTGAAGTCCCCGGCTGAAAAAGAGGGGGGGGGGGCGGTGGCCGTTACAGACTCGGAATCAGACTCTGAGGAGGAACTGGTGGAGACCGAGAGGGGCCTCAACGAAAGGTCCATAGGCCTCAACGAGAGGTTCATAAAACTCAACGAGAGGTGTTAGGGAAAATTCTTTCTTTAGGCTGAATTTCCTAACCTAGTGAGTCCCCCAGCAGCTTTGCTGGATTTCTTGAGTTTTCTTTTTTTTTCTCCTGCCAAGAGCGAGACTCTTTTTCTCCTACTCTTGAACATGATTTATGGTGTTCCTTTGACTGTTAATGTGTTTTATGGGATATGGGGTCCTTTACTCCATAGGGTCTCATGTGTTTTTACTATGTGTGTTACACAGCACCCTCCGTGCAGTAACACTGGGGTGTCATAGTGACACCCCACCATAGACTCCATACCCTGGGACTGACTACGGTCTCCCAGGGCATGTAAAGTCACCATTGGCTTTACTAGTCCCAAATTATGAACAGAAACCAGTACAAACCATCATATTGTGGACGTCCTGGTCGAGGCAATTCGATTGCCCCGGGGTCTGTTAGTCGAGGGGGAACGTCTCCGTCCCACCTGATCGAGTTTTGGCTGGTGGCAGTGGATACTACTTTTTATATTTGACAGCGAATATATCCCTATGGGATTTTCCCATTGTTCGAGGCTACCAACTTTAATTATTTAATTCTCATAGCCTCGAACATACCGCCGGTTTATTTAGGACTTGATTCTAAAATGGCGTTTGTGTTCTCTTCTGTGACTCCAACCCAAGTCGAGCCCTTTGTTTCACTTTGTGGCGGGCTTCTCCACAGAAGCCTCCAAAAGTGGTGCCACTCTGTCTGGGTACCACAGGGGGTGTGGGAGGGGGTTTAGGCACCCTGGACTGAGTTACCTTGGTAACTCAAGTCACACTCTTGTGTCATTGGCCCAAGTGGTGAGCCGGCCGGCTCACCACTTAGCATTTTTGATTGACAGCTAGGCTGAGTGAATGGGGGTGTGCTGCAAAAAAACAAGGGATTTGGGGACTGGAACTTAAGAAGTCGCCACAGGACCTGAGAATCCGACGAGGGAGAAGCTGAGCCGACCTACTACGACGACACCACCGGTGGAGCCCTGCGGAACCGACTCACCACTTCCCGACGACAGAGAAGATCTCCCGGCTGGAGAGGCTTCTTCCCCTGACTGGTGGGCACAACCAGTTTACCTTCTCTGCGCATCCCGGGCCGTCTTGTGGTCCAATTGCCCGTGTCAAGCAGCCCGGCAACCGGATAGCCACTTACCACTGGACCGCAAATAAAAGGACCGCTCCTTTTACCTTAGAACTCTGTGGCTGGTTTCTTCCCTGGCAGTGCAACGGACTCCTGTCTTCTTCCCCGACGAGATCCTCTCTTCCCCCGGACGAAGCACTGACTTGCATCCGCTGCCAGGAACAACTGCCCCCGCTGGAGTATTCTAACCACTTTAAGGTACCGTGTCCGCCAGGCCTCCCTTTGTAAAGATTGCTACAAGGTAATAATAATCCCTTAACCTTCTGGACTGGGCTGGCCGCCTTGACCTTCTAACTGGTCCCTTTCTTTTGGTCCAACTCTTTTTGAACCTTTGCAAGACTCTTGTGCACTGTGACCTTGGACACATTTCGTTCTGATCCTCATAAAGTGGATCCGGCCTTCTGAACTCTAACTTCACGGTTTTACTTGCCTTCCTCTCTTGTTTTGTTCTTATGAAAGTGTTGGGATCTGTTTCAAATTATACTTTGCTTTTCTCTCCCTTTTAAAACGAATTATTAGAGTGCCATCTGCGTTAAGCGCTCACCGCTGTCTGAAAATAAGTGGGGCTTTACTTAAGACTTGTCTAATATTCTTATAAGGGAGTGTATATCTTTTGGTGACCGAGTTTTTGAATTGCTTACTATTAGTGCCTGTGTGTTTTTCTAGATGTGGTTTTTAAATAAATAATTATATCTCTTTTACACCAAGCCCTGGTCAATGTTTACTTGTTCTACTGTGTTCTTTTGACCTATTGTGTATACTCTGTATACTGCCTAACTCTTCTTGAGGGAAGTCTGACTGCTCAGCCACAGCTACCAAGTGACACTGTGTGGTACAGACTGCTACCAAGTGGGTTTAGTGCCAAGCACCTGTAGTCTTCAATCTTTTGCAGTGGTCCCAGAGGGAACTGCACAGGTTTCTGCCTAACAAGAGGTTCGAGAAGGTTCGATCCCATGGGACAGGCCCTGCTGACGTGATCGAAGATAGCGACGAGGACGACTAACAGGGCCCAGTGGAACGGCCATCCCGTCCGTCGCAGCCATTGCCCGAGCCCCAGAATAGCTTGGTGGCCATTTTGCTGGCAATCCAATCCTTATGTACCGAGATAAGGACGAGATTACCACGCACCCCGACGGAGGAGCCAGAACCAGGCCCGTCGGGAAGCCCTCCGAACAAGCGGAGGAGAGTCCACCCCGCTCCGCCCTTCGTGCCTGCGAGACCGGTGGACCCCTCACCCCCCTCGCCGGGAGAGGATACGGCGACGGGGACGGGCGATGACGGCGGCGATGACAGACATCCCGTCATCACCCCTCGCACCCGTGGGCGTCCCCAGCCGACGAGGTTGGTTCTTTCCACGCCATGATAACCAGGGCATCCGAGCTCTTCCAGCTCTGCCCTGAAGGAGGCTAAGAGGAAGACGGTACTCGCGGTGCCTTTACTCGCTGAAATCTGGGATGAGGGGCTTGCTGTCCTCAAGAACCCTGCCACGACACCCGCCAAGAGGGACAGGTACGAGAAGAAGGTACCGAGTCCCTGATGCTGCCCCCTTGTGCCTCAGGGCCCAGCCCACGCCGGACTCGGTCGTCTCGGCAGCGGCTAAGAAGAAGGCAGCGGGCACGGCGGCTTCAACTTCCACTTCCCCGCCGGACAGCGAGGGTAAGAAGTTGGACTCTATGGGACGACGAGTCATCTCGTCGGCGGCGACGACGATTAAGGCGGCCAATGCCTTAGCGATCGTGGCCCGCTACGACAGGGAGCTCTGGTTCAAGATAGCTCCCCTGCTAGATTTCCTGCCTGATGACAAAAGGGCGGAGGCCCTAGAAATTTTGCAGGAGGGCGAGGTGGCGTGGGATCACGCCATTACGGTGGCAACAGACATTGCCGATATCGGATTTCGCCAACTGGGCAACGGAGTTTGCCTCCGACGACGAGGATGGCTCAAGGCGACAGACTTTCGCCAGGATGTCCAGACCAGAGTGTTGGACATGCCGTTCGACGGCCACAACCTCTTTGGTAAGGCGGTGGATGAGTCTCTACAGGCCATCAAGAACGACTCGTAGACGGCCCGGGCCCTTGGGGTGCTTCAGTAGCGACGGCCCTTTCAGAGCTCTGGAGGCAGACAGGGTGCCTCCAAAGGATCCAGCGGTGGCTCCTCCACCTACCGCCAGGCGGCCCGCTCCTCTTCCCAGGAGGCCTACAGAGGTCGTGGCAAGCAAGGGGGTTCCCGCCGTCGTCGCCAAGGAGGCCAAGGCGGCAAGGCCACTTCCAAGCAAGACTGACCCGGCCGGGTGGTCGGGCCCCCACCGAAGCACCCCAATGGGAGGCCGACTGACGAAGTTCGTCAGGGTGTGGGAGTCCATCTCCACCGATCATTGGGTGTTGGACACCCTGGCCAACGGGCACTCGCTGGAATTCCTAAAGAAGTGCCCTCGCATTCCTCCCGTGGCCAGGAAGGAGAATCACGTCCCTCAACTGCTGTTGGAGGTAAAGGCGATGCTCCAGAAAGGTGCCATCGAGCTCGTCCCCAGGAGGTTCTGGGGCTCCGGAGTATACTCAAGGTACTTCCTCGTCAGAAAAAAGACAGGCGGTTGGCGCCCCATCCTAGACCTGCGTCGGTTAAACAAATACATCAAGGCGCAGAAATTCAGGATGGTCACCCTCCAGCACGTACTGGGACAGCTGGAGGAAGGCGACTTCCTATCGTCGCTGGACCTGGAGGATGCTTACTTCCACATCCCCATTCTCAAAAGGCACAGGAAGTTCCTCAGGTTCATGGTTCAAGGACACCACCACCAATTCAGAGCCCTACCGTTCGGATTAAAGTCGGCACCCTGGGTTTTCACCAAGTGCCTGGCACCAGTGGCGGCACGGCTGCCCCTGCAGGGGATCCACGTCTACCCCTACCTGGATGACTGGCTAATCCGGGCAAGGTCAAGGGAACTCGCCGTCTATCATATGGCGAGGACCGTCCGGTTGCTCACGAAGCTGGGGTTCTCCATCAACTACCCCAAATCCCACCTGCTTCCGTCGCAAGTAGCACTGTTTTTGGGGGCGAAGCTCGATACAGTGGAGCAATTGGCCTCCCCTTCAGAGGAGAGGACCAAAACCATCCTGGGCAAGGTACGGCGACTGTTAGCCATGGACGTGGCCAGGGTGAGGTCCATCAAGTCACTTCTCGGGATGATTTCCTCATGCATCTACCTTGTACCCCTTTGCAGACTTTGGATGCGTCCGCTACAGGAATTCCTCGGTGCCTGCTGGTTTCAGGCTGGGGGCTGCTTCGAGGATAGGATCCACCTCGACGAGGAGTTCCATCGGGCGATCCAATCGTGGGGCACCCGGGCTCACCTCACTACGCAAACCCCGGCGTTTCAAGAGACAGTGACTAAGGGCGCCTCTCTGGAGGGTTGGGGGGCCCACACCGGAGATCTCCACGCAAGAGGCCTTTGGCTCCCGGAGGAGAGGTCTCTTCACATCAACATCTTGGAGCTCCGCGCAGTGTTCTGGGCGCTCAAGTCGTGCCTTCTGTCCCTCAAGGACAAAGTTGTGAGGATCTTCACCGACAACACTACCACGATGTTCTACATACGGAAGCAGGGGGGCACCAGATCCCCAGCCCTATCCAAAGAAGCCCAGGATCTGTGGCACTGGGCCGTCGCCCAGGGGATGTTTCTGGTTCCCTTCCACCTGGCAGGAATAAAAAACACCATCGCCGACTCGCTCGCCCAGGAGCAAGTGGATCGACTCTTCCAACGATGGGGCAAACCCCAGATCGACCTGTTCGCGACGGCGACAAACTCAAAGTGCCAGAGGTTCGCCAGCAGGTTCCCACAGCCGAGGAGCATGGGCGATGCTTTCTCGTTCCCTTGGGACGGCCTGTTTCTATACGCATTCCCTCCATTGCCGTTGCAGCTCCGCCTCATCAGCCAGCTCAAGAAGTCCAGGTGCAGGATGATCCTCGTCGCACCGGCTTGGCCGAGGCAGGTCTGGTTCCCGGACCTTTTGGACTTGTCAACGTCACCGCCAGTCAGGCTGCCGGCGGACGCAGATCTTCTTCTCCAGAGAAGGAGGCGCCATTCTACACCACGACCCTCAGTCGCTGAACTTGCAGGCCTGGATCCTGCAGCGCTAGGGTTTGGAGGGTACGATATCCCAGCTGATTGCAGAGAGGTTCTTGCAAAGGCCAGGGCGTCCTCAACTCTCAAGTGTTACGGTCATAAATGGAAGAGGTTCTCTGTCTGGTGCCGTGCACAGAAGATTAACCCTCTGCGGATTACGGCCCCTCAAGTGCTGCCGTACTTACTGTCGCTGGCCAAAGCTCGACTGGCTCACGCCTCCATAAAAATACATCTGGCTGCCATCTCCCGATATACCATGACTACGGGGCGGGCGTCCTTGTGGTCTCATCACCTGGTAAAGGAATTTATGAAGGGAATATTCCGATCATTCCCGCCGGTGAAGGCTCCTGCCCTGGCGTGGGAACTTAATGTGGTGCTGACCAGGCTCATGGGAGCCCCATTCGAGCCTATGCATTCGGCGCCCTTGAAGTTCCTGTCATGGAAGACAGTGTTCCTCGTGGCCATCACCTCTGCACGACGAGTGGGAGAGATTCAGGCCCTATCTTGCAAGCCTCCATACTTGACTTTTCATGACACAAGGGTAGTGCTTAGGACACACCCCTCCTTCATGCCCAAGGTGCCGTCGAACTACCACCTCAACGAGCCCTTGGTGTTGCCAGTTTTCTTCCCGTCGCCTTCGACGCCGGCCGAGAGGACTTTGCACTCGCTGGATGTAGCTAGAGCGCTAAAGTTCTAGGTGGACCGCACAAAGAGTTTTCGGAAGACATCACAGCTATTCGTGAACTTTGGGTCTGTGAATCAAGGGAAGGCTCTCTCAAAGACTTTCATTTCCAGATGGCTTTCTGGCTGCATCATGCATTGTCACTGGTTGGCAAACCGACCGCTGCCCGGCCGTCCGAGAGCCCATTCGAGCAGAGCGATCGCTGCTACCATGGCGTTCCTGTCTGGTGTGCCCCTGCTGGACATCTGCAGGGCTGCTACGTGGAGGTCGACGCACACCTTCACAAGATTCTACTGCGTCGATCAGGACTCCAGGGAGGAGTCCAGGGTGGGCCAAGCAGTGCTGCGCAACCTGTTCGCTTAAGGTGAGCCTGGTGAGGAGGTAAGAGATGCTTAATGTTGAGTTATTGTATTGCTTAATGTTGAGCCTGTTGCCACCTCCCGTGGTTGTGCATGTGTATACGGCTATGTATTTTTATTCATGAGCATGTGAATCCATGCCAGACCCTGTGCTGGAGAAGGAACATGTTACTTACCTGTAACTGTTGTTCTCCAGCATGGGTCTGGCATGGATTCACATGCGAACCCTCCCACCTACCCCTATGCGGCTCTTCACTTGGTCATACTGCCACTTGGCGCGCTACCAAATCTGAGGATGGCTGCCAGAGGCGGGGCTTAGAGAGAGGGCAGTCATTGGCTGGGGGCAGTATGACCCAGTGATTGGTTACTACTAAGAAAGACGGATCAGAAACGAAACTGATACATATTTTTTCTTTACCGAGGATTCCCAGCCTGACGGGGAATATTCATGAGCATGTGAATCCATGCCAGACCCATGCTGGAGAATAACAGTTACAGGTAAGTAACTTGTTCCTTATTCGATCACCCCTTGTACTGCACTTTCCCCTCCTCGCACTTTTCCCCTTGCCCCCTCCCATGCACTTCCGCAATCTGAATGACACCTGGCCTAGTAGGATCGTTGTCTGTCGTCCCTTGTTTCACCCCCCCATGCCTCGTCGCGCCTTGAAACACTTGTGTATAGGCGCGTTATAAATGTCATATCATCATATCATTTCAATGTGTAATCATTCTGGTCCTCTCAGAGAATCACACAGTGGGTTACCTCGCCTCCCTACAGCTACCAGGTTACACTTAGGTTGCAATATTCGAATCACTCCACTAGTAGCCAAATTCAATGACAATAATATAGAACAGTGAGCCAAGAGTCACTGTTTTCAAAGCAGTGGAAGTGGACACCTGCATCTTCTGCGATGCCATTGCAAGGGGGACGAGTTAACATGGTTCACCCAACTTGTTGAAGCCATTGTCAGTCAGCAGAGTCTTGATTACAAGAGAGACCAGTGTGCCTCAGGACGCTCAAGGGAGCCCACACCTGTCCCTGTGTGCACTAGCGTTTTCCCTACCTGCTGTTCCGTTATGGTCCATCCACAAGTTCACTGCCTACGGGTTCTCAAAAAAGTGGGACCTCCCATTGTCCAACACTTTTAGTCTAGCTGGGTAAATCTGCATGTATTTAAGTCCCAGTTGGCGGAGCCAAGCTTTAGTAGACACAAACGTGTTCCTCTGTTTTTGTACCATGGGTGTTTAATCAGGATATATGCTAATGTCAGAACTACCCCTCTGTATTCTTCCACCATCTCTAGAGAAATATGAGATCACTTCCCTGTCCTTAAAGTATAAGACCCTGGCAATGATGGGGCGCAGGTGTGATCCAGGGGGTGGCCTCTTTTGAAGGGACCGGTGGGCTCTTTCGATTGCAAATTCCTGAGACAACTTTCCAGGTTCTCAGGCCCTCTATTCCTTCAGGTAGGCCCAATACAGATCAAGAAGGATATTCCTTCTTGATCTGTCCCCCGTGTCCACGGTCCTCATGTCCAATGCCTTTCACCTCCAACACCTTGATTCTAGCTTCTAGATCAGTTGTGGTGGTAGCAGTTCTTGTATAAGTGATTCAGCGACAGTGACCCTCTCTGCCAATGAACGCACATCTTGCCGCAGAAGTACATCAACTTTAACCTCTCCAATGTTGTTCTCCAGGGAGGTTCATAATTCAGCAATGACAGACAGAACCTTGTCCTCATTAAGATCCTCCTGTAGCGCCAAGGCATCTGACTGCTCCAGTGTGTTGAGTGAGGGAGTATCTTGTGGCTTCCCTTGGTTTGCGAAATACTCCATTATCGTGCCTTGGCCTTTCTGTTTTCAGGGCGGCATAATGTGGTGTCTGTATTCTTTGTGTACCGTAGTCTAGGGGGCTGCAAGTGAAAGGTCAGCCACCGAGTCTCAGATGTGATGTCGCAGTTAGAAGGCAATTCTCTCCTCCCCCATCCCCGAGGGGTAGTGAGCCAGGACAACCACAAGAGTTCTAGCTGCACACACAGTCCAGTGTCAATGAAGCATGCACATGTGGAACTGCGTGACACTGCAGCATAGCCAAGAAATGGCCAGGAGTGTCAGGTTACACTAACAAGCAGAGGCCGCCAAAGCAAGCTGCGCAGTAGTGTTATGCAATGTGCAACTTAGTCAGAGTGCAGCACGTCGGAGAAGCAGCGTGCAATACCAGGGCATGTGCTGAAGCGTGCCGTGTGAGCTCAAGTAAGTTCCAATCATTGACAGTATTTCTCACTATTACAAAAAAGAAGGGCAAAGCGGATCCACCAGACAGTATTCCTTCCAACTGCCCTATTGTGTGTCCAGTGCATGTAGTGTCTTCAAAGGAGAAAAAACAAGAGGGAATTCCCAGTGCCCGCGATGCTCATGGGCTCTCTAGGGGTGTCATAACACAAATGCAAATGTGATGGGGGCCACAGGGTCTCATATGCAGCCAAGGGAACCGCGTTTAGTGTTTGCAGGAGACCCAGCAATCTGCCTCCTAAGAAGCCCCCAACAGTTTTATAGAACCAGGGAAAGCACACCAGGGGGTTTGCCCGCTGCTCTTGGCACCCCAATCGCCCTACCTCCAGAATCGGGTGCCCACGGATTACCACCACACCAACTCCTTTAGGCGCAGGTCTCAGGCGACGAGACTATGGCACTACCCAGCCTGGGGGCCAGGACCAGTCACTCGCTCCCCCTACGCAGCCGGAGCACACCTCCTTCGGGTCAGGCACTCCCGGTAGTGTGCAGTGTTAGTAGTGGTCTCTACCGCAGGACGGAGTTCATCTGTCTTATGGTGCCAAAGGTTCCGCCATCTTGAGCACAGCATAACAGCAACACGTTGGGCAGATCTTCGGGGTTCAGGAGGGTTTGATTCTCGTCATTGAAAGACCATTCAGGCAAGTGCAGGTGTCCACTTGTAGGAGTCAGCAGTCGCATCATATTTTGGCTAGAATTAACACAACAATCGGGATTGATCGCAAGGTTCTGAGCGGGAGCTTAAGCAGAGCACATCTTCACTGCATGAGCTCTAACCACACCCCAGAGAAGGAGCAAGTAGTATAATGGTGCTCAAAGAGATCAGCAAGTGCTAGCTTGAAGGTTTGGTAAGATTCTTCATGGATTCAGCAAAAGTTACTAGGACATGACTTGATTCAGATGGTTTTAAAAGAACAAAAAGCAAAAAGCTCATCATTACCTAATGAGGAACCCATGAGCACTCCAATCAGATATATCAGTTATACCTTCCATGAAAACTCTTAAAGCATTAAGTTCAATACCTAATATGTTAAAGTTTATGCTTACATACAGATTTTACAAACATGTTATTCACTCTTGCACAAATAACTTTTGTGAGAATCCTTTCAATTTTGTACATCACACCAATGCTCAGCACCTCTCTTTTTGGTAAAAGGACAACTTCAGAGAGTTTTTTTAATTCAGACAATCGTGAAGATTGAGTCATGTTGCAATTTGCACTTGTTAAATAGGGAGCCTAGGAGGAGGCAGAGTATAGGGGGCACCGATACAGTTTAGTGGCCGGGACGTTGAGTTCTTCAGAAGGCAGGTAGATGGAAACAGCGCCTCCAAAGTACTGCTGCAGCAGTTGGAACTCACAGGCACGAATATAAGTAACTCTTACAAGTATCAACTACAGAACAGAGCTCCCCTATTATGTTTCCAGTCACAGTTAAGCCAAAGAATCATGTGATAGCCCTGGGATTTCTTACAACACTAAATAAAGCTATTACAGTTCAACTTTACACATAAGTGCTTCAAGGTCTTCACGCCCACTTATTCAACTGAAAGCCGTAAAGAACAATGAAAGAAAAGGCCATATAAGTCACTAACATCTCATCACTTTATAAACTCAATGAACTCCATAAGCAGCTGCGCGCTGCGTCATATAGCAAATGTTACTTATGGAAAGCAGGCAATTGCCAATGAATACACAACTGTAAAGTTGACAGTCACTTTTCCCAGTGTTATATCGCCTTTGTCAAGCTCCAAACATGTATTAAATCGAAATTCATTTTTACATAGCCACATGCTGGTATTGTATCCTACAATTTGGTATTTGGATATAAGTCTGATATCCGTTGCTTAGCTGTATCTGGAAATGCCAAAGGACAGAGGGTTGTTAAATTTGATTGGCATCGCATGAGAACCATGGACATCACACACATTGCTAATGAATGATGACATTGATAGTAGAACGAGTGAGCCCCGTTCCCAAATGACGTATTCAGTAGATTGCTTAAATGGTGGGCCATCTGGTTAGCTCTCCTGCTATTTGCTCTTGGTCAATTTGTTTCAAGATATATTAAAATAGCACATGTTTTTTCCTCCTTTCTAACAGTACAGCAGGTTCCACTCCCAGTCTGTCATTTCACCTGCTCGGAATTAAACGCCTGCATCTTTTGTTCTCGCATGAAATTCAGAGTTAAATTAAACACCGGAGACCAGAGCAACATCAATCTTTGTTCTTTGGAGGCATTGTTTCCATTGATGGTTATATATTGGAAGATACAGCTTGCTTTATTATTGTTGCATTAATTTGTACTGTGTTGACAGCTTGCGCTATGTGGCCTGTGCTGTGAATATGTTGCTAATAGTTAAGAGTTAATGTGTTTTCCTAATATTTTATGCGAGATAAGAGTTGACTTATAAAAAAAGAGGGGAGGTCACGTATTTGTTAAATATGCTTTTCAGGAATGGGGTGCTATTTGTATAATTCGAATAGCTCTGAGAAGAGGGCGAAATTCCTGAATAATACTGCTTGTCTTGTCTGTTGTGTAAGAGTAGTATGCAGTATTGTTGGGTTTCCATAATATTTTAGATGGTTGCCACCTGGAAAACTGGTGGTTGGATGTGGACATGAGGAAATAGATACATTGTGCTGGTATGTGGATATGTATGCATATGTTCTGGGTATGTGGGTGTATATGAACAAATACATTACTTGAGAAAATTTTGTTCTATTAAATGAACTTTATTCAAATTGGACATAGGATTTGCTATTTTACAAAGTTTTTTTTATATATATATATATTTCTGAGGCTTGTGGAATCTGCTTAGATCACATGCTGTGCATAGGCCGACATCTAGTGGAAGCTGCGGAGTATTACAGTTTGTTTTTCGAAGTCGAAAAAATGGGCGTCGACACAGGGCGTGCCAGTAATACTATCCCTAGTGTGACGTCCCCTGTACCCATGATCCCTCACGCGTCTAGGATCCCCAGATTGTTTTTTTCCGCCATTCTGGTCGGAAGCACTTCATCGGAGTTCCCTGGCTTTGCCATATTTTCACTCTAAATAATTCTAATTTGCCCCGTTTGGCCAACCTTTCGTCGATCAACATCTCGACGCCGAACCGGGGAGGAGATCAACGTCGAATACCCGACGGATTGGGCCTTGAGGCTTCCGCCTCGGCTCGGGCCTGGGCCGCTGGCCTCGGCCCTACAAGTAGGGAGAGTGGGGGTGGTACACTTCCACACTCGACACCTTATTACCTACACACACTTGCCCGCTGCCCACAGGCGCGTATGGAGGGTATGCCCTTTCAGTTTTGCCCCAAGTGTAATAAGAAATACCCTTGGGTAGATAAGCACGCTACGTGCAACCTTTGCCTACCCAGAGACCACCCCGAGACGGGTTGCAGGGCCTGTAATAGGTTTAAGGCCAAAACTCTTAAGGACCGCTCCACCAAGCGTTGGGCCCACCACGCCAAGCTAGCAGCTATGGAGGCGGAGGGTACCTTCAGCGACGGCAGCGACGCCGAACTTTCGGACGGCGAGGGCACCAAGGCGTCGAAGGACAGCCGAACGCACGTCCCCGGCCTCGGAAGGTCGTCCGTCCCGGCGACTATGGGGAAGTCCCCCGGCGACAAAAGCGTTACACATACACACGCTAAACACAAAAAATCCACCCGAGATTCGACGTCGTCGAAACCTCGGAAAGAGGCACAGAAGGAGCGGTCCGAAAGGACGTCCTCTGGGCGGTCCCGATCGAGATCGCCGCACGACGTCAGGCAAGCCTCCACACTTGCACAGAGTGCCTCGACCATTAATATCCCGGAAGATCAATCGTCCGGAGACTAACACGACTTCCACCCCCAGCCTGCACCCCAGGAAAAGGGTACATCACTTGGGAGTAAAGAGGGGCCAGTTTCGAAGGCTAGTTCGAAAGACAGGGATTCCACCTCCGATCCTCGACGCCAGGCGTCGAAAGATAAGGGAAAGGGGAAACACACTTCCACCCACGGGGAAGGGGGTAAACAGCAGAGGAAACAACCCTTGCAGTCCTCCACTACAAAAGAACTTTTTTTCGAAAGACACCCTGAACAACTCCTAGCTTTAAACCCTCAGGAAGATTCTCCCTCAGGGTCAGGGGACCCTATCCCCTCAAAGAAAAGACCCCGGGTCGAAACACCATTTAGGCCTTTAGACCCCATCGAGGTCCAACCCTATTCTTACCTCTTCCCTACAGACCAAGGAAACTCTTCCCTGATAGAAGGTCAGGAAATTGACACGCCAGAAGATCCTGCAGGATCAGATGATTACGGCGAAGACGAAGACGAGGATGAGCCAGAAAATAGCCCAGATATTTTCAGAATGGACTCACCAGTCGAAAGGGAAGCCCCAGTGTCTGACTCCCCAATAGATAATCAGCCCCTCCTGAATGAACTGCTCTTTCGGGCAGCTAACCACTTCCACATAGACACACAAGGTGTCCAGGAAGAAAGGGACTTTGCGGAAGAACTAATAGGGGAAAGGAAGCCAGTAGCCCAGACCATTCCCATCCTAAAATCTGTTCAACGCAGAATAGCACCATCCCTTGTCAACCCAAACCTGACAAGACCTGTAAATCCGAGAGTGGAGAAGCTGTTTAAAGCAGCCCAGTCGGACCCCCTATATATTAGAGGTCAACTTAAGCCAGACTCTCTAGTAGTAACCAACACCCGCAAAAGAGCTGGTACACCATTATCTTCCTCTGAGGCTCCCCCCGACAAAGAAAGTAAAAAACTTTATGGTTTTGGCAGGAAAGTAGCTTCCACGGCAGCCTACCAAGCCAGAATCGCGAATTCCACCACACTGTTGGCTAGCTACAACTGTCACCAGTGGGAAGAAGTGGCAGCACTAATAGACTCTGCTCCCGAACCCCTTAAAAGCCAGCTAGCTCGCATTTGTGCGGAAGGAAGGAACGTGTCAGGCTGCACTGTAAAAGCAACTCTGGACGCCGCTGACAATGCGGGTAGACTTATAGCAGAGGGGACTGTCATCAAAAGGGCATGCTTGGTTGAGGCAGTCGGGATTCAAAGCAGAAACACAAGCTGCGCTCTTAGACAAACCAGTGGAAAGTGATCTCCTGTTTGGGAAGGCAGTCGAGGACGCTCTAAAAAACGCTAAGGAAGAATTCGACACCCTCAAATCCCTTGGCCAGTTAACTACCAAACCACCTAACCAAAGAGGGAATGGCAATTTTCGTCGCCCCCGCGGCCAAAATTCCAATAGAGGAAATAGCTACTCCCACACCCAGGGTACACAGTGGAACACCAGCTCACAACAGTCTACCCAGGCGTATGGTAGGGGTAGTAAAAGAGGACGTGGTAGAGGCAGAGGCAGCCCCAGTAAAGGAGGAGGCACGCCTCCACCAAAGCAGTGACGCTCAGTTCAGGGTCCCTTCCCATGCAACCCCAGTAGGGGGACGAATATCAAGTTTCACCCAGGCATGGGAAGGGATAACATCCGACAGATGGGTGCTGTCAACAGTATCCAATGGGTACTGCATAGAACTACTGCAACGTCCCCTAAACCATCCTCCATGACAAAAAGCCCACTCTTTACAACATCAGAAGATCCTCCTCGAGGAGATCGCCATTCTGCTAGAAAAGGACGCGATAGAACTCGTCCCGGGACACCAGGTAAACAAGGGTATCTATTCAACTTACTTCCTTGTGCCAAAGAAAGATTTAACAATGCGTCCAGTTTTGGACTTACGGCCTGCCAACAAGTATGTCAAGCCCCAAAAATTCCGTATGACCACACTACAAGAGGTAATCCCACTCCTAAAAAAGGGGGATTACATGGCAACCTTGGATATGAAAGATGCCTATTTTCATATTTCCATGCTCCCGGCGCACAGAAAATACTTGCGCTTCAAGGTAGACAGTCGCCACTACCAATTCAAGGTACTGCCCTTCGGGATAGCTTCTGCACCAAGGGTATTCACCAAGGTACTGGCGGTGGCAGCTGCACACCTACGCAGGGAGGCAATCCCAGTGTACCCTTATCTGGACGACTGGCTCATAACGGGGGAAACCCCAGGAATCTGCAGATCAAACATTCAGAGGACCATCGACCTCCTCCACGAATTAGGCTTCTCCATCAACGAGAAAAAGTCAAGTCTGGTGCCAAGCACCTCAAAACAGTTTCTAGGAGCTATCCTAGATACTCAGAAAGGATTGACCTTCCCTTCGGAAGAAAGAATTCGGAACATACTTCTGCAAATTCCGCATTATCAGTCAGGTCAACAGATAACAGTACGCAAAGCTATGCGGTTACTCGGCATGATGGCGTCATGCATTTACCTGGTCCCCCACGCGCGTCTGCGCATGCGTCCCATGCAGGAATGGTTGGCGAAACAGTGGTCTCAGGCAAGTGGTCAGTGGGACGATCTAGTGGTCGTTTCGCCAACACTCGTACAGAACCTACACTGGTGGACAAGAGAGAATCTCGCAAAGGGGAAACCCTTTTACGATCCCGAAGTACAGGCAGTGGTGACGACAGATGCATGCCTGACGGGGTGGGGAGCTCACCATCTCCACCACACAGCTCAGGGTCTCTGGTCTCACTCAGTAGCCAAGAACCACATCAATCTGCTAGAGCTTCTGGCAGTATTCCGAGCGCTGCAGGCGTTCGAGCCCCATCTACTAAACTTGTCGGTGCAGATCAGGACGGACAGCACGACAGCCATGTTCTATCTGAACAAGCAAGGAGGGACTCGTTCGCCAAATCTGTCCAAGCTTGCCCAGAAAATATGGATATGGGCACTCAGACGGAACATCTTCCTGTCATCGCAACATGTTCCAGGGGAGCTCAATTCCCTAGCGGATGCTCTAAGCAGAGACTCCCTCCCAGAAGAACACGAATGGGTCCTTCACAAAGACGTAGTAGAAGATCTCTTCTCTCAGTGGGGTTTCCCCACTATAGACCTATTCGTCACAAGCGAAAACAAACAATGCCCAGGATTTGCATCCAGGTTCCCACAACCGGACTCCCAGGGGAATGCCCTGTGGATGAACTGGTCAGGGATGTTTGCGTACGCTTTCCCACCAACTCCTCTCATCAGGAAGGTGGTGTACAAGATGAACAAGGAATCGATGACGCTCATCCTAGTTGCTCCCATGTGGGCGAGACAACCATGGTTTCCACACCTACGCAGGATGGCGGTATGCGAGCCCATCAGACTCCCAGCCTGGTACAACCTTCTGTCCCAGCAACAAGGTCAAACAGTGCATCAGGAACCCAACTCTATGAACCTAGCAGCATGGCTCCTGAAGTCATAGAGTTTGGACATCTCAAACTACCACAGAGGTGTATGGACATTCTAAAAGAGTCCAGGAAACCAAATACAAGGCACTGTTACTTTGACAAGTGGAAAAGATTCGTTATCTGGTGCCAGAGTAAACAAATCAACCCGGTTGATTGCACTCCTTCCAACGTTGTAACATACATGCTCCACCTGCTGGATGCAGGGTTGGTTTTTAACTCTCTGAAAGTACACCTGGCAGCCCTCTCAGCCTACACCACATCCCATAACAAGGTTTCGTGGTGGAAAGTACCAGTGGTTAAAGCCTTCATGGAAGGAGTAAAGAGACTTCACCCTCCTATCTCGAACCCACCGCCAGGATGGGATCTCAATGTGGTGCTATCTAAGCTCATGGGGCCCCCCTTCGAACCCATGCATAAAAGTAGTCTCAAACACCTGACTTATAAAACGGCCTTCTTAGTAGCCATTACCTCCATAAGAAGGGTCAGTGAAATTCAGGCTCTGTCAGTGCAAGATCCTTTCTTTACTATCCACAAGGACAAACTGGTTTTACGCACACACCCTAGATTCTCACCAAAATTCATATCCAAGTTCCATGTAAACCAGTCCATCGAGCTTCCGGCTTTCTTCCAAAACCCACAAAGCTCAGCTGAGGTGAAACTACACACCCTAGATGTGCGTAGGGCGGTCTTATACTATGTAAATAAAACCAGACCGCTAAGGAAAACAGATCAACTGTTTGTCTCCGTAGCTACAGGCAGAGAGGGGGATCGCGTCTCTAAGGGCGCTATCTCAAAGTGGATTATCAACTGCATACAGCTGTGTTACTCTCTTTCAAAAAAAACTCTGCCTTTTACGCCAAGGGCCCACTCTACCAGAGGCATTGGGGCCACTCTGGCTTTCATTGCAAATGTTCCCCTTGACACCATTTGCAAAGCAGCTACTTGGAGCTCTATTCACACTTTTACTCAGCATTACTGCATTGACACTCATTCCAAGTCAGATACACAAGTGGGACAAGCGGTTCTAAGACACCTATTTGCTCATGACCCTTCTCACATCCCACCTCCTTCTTCTGGTACTGCTCGCTAATCTATGCACAGCATGTGATCTAAGCAGATTCCACAAGCCTCAGAAGGGATACATTACTCACCGTAATCGTATTTCTGATGCTTGTATCTGCTTAGATTCACATGCGACCCACCCTTCCTCCCCTCCGAGAGAAGGCGCATGGTTGCTTGTAGTCTTACCTTTCTGTCTATCTGCTTGGACTATCTGTACTCACGCTACTCCTCATGCTACCTCATGTCAGGAAAAACACAATCTGGGGATCCTAGACGCGTGAGGGATCATGGGTACAGGGGACGTCACACTAGGGATAGTATTACTGGCACGCCCTGTGTCGACGCCCATTTTTTCGACTTCGAAAAACAAACTGTAATACTCCGCAGCTTCCACTAGATGTCGGCCTATGCACAGCATGTGAATCTAAGCAGATACAAGCATCAGAAATACGATTATGGTGAGTAATGTATCCCATATATATATATATATATATATATATATATATATATATATATTAAGATGTACAAAGTATTGGGTTTAGTTTATTAGTTCTTAGTCGGTTAGATTATCTGAGACTGGCATTTATATTTGGGTATGGAGTAGTTGCTGTCTCATTGCTGTATAGATATGTTAGTTCTAGTTATGTTTCATACTGAGCAAATATACAAGTTTCATTTTGTTTAAGGTTGAATGTTTTGATGCATATGCTCTATTCTGTGTTCTTTTTATTTTGTTTGGTTTATTTCTTCAATTTTATTCAATCTGCTTTTTTTTTCAAGTTAAAACATTTATGATATATTTTATATTTTCCTGAAATGCGATTTGATTGTGAAGATCCTTGGGTGCAACACTATTAAATGTCACTATTTGACAATAATGGAGGAAAGGAGCAGGAGAAAACATTCACTCAATGTTGAAGGAGACTGCCAATGAGTGCGGTCTATCCGGCACTGTAATTCTGTTACACTTGAGATTATGTCTGCAAATATAACAATTATGAGCTGGAATGTTAAAGGCGTGAATAATCCGATTAAGCGGAGGGAAATATTCTCAATGATAGGAAGGAGAAGGCCAGATATAGTATTTTTGCAGGAGACTCATTTAAGAGGAGATCAAGTAGGGTATATATTAAATGGGTCATATACAAAAGAGTTTTCGAGCTACTTTGCAAGTAATTCACGTGGGGTGTATGTCCTCTTTAGAAAAGGTCTGAGGTATAGAACTGATAGTTTATGTGGGGATTCAGAAGGGAGATATGTTGCGCTTACATTATGTATTGAGAACAGGTTCCTGACGATTTTGAATGTTTATGCACCTAATGTGAATCAAGATGTTTGTTTTTTTAAACACTAGATACATTATTAGACCAATTGAGTTGTGCAGATATTATAGTTGGAGACTTCAATACTATAATTGATGTGAAAAAAGATAAGACAACTCAACCTAATTCCTATGTTGAATTGAAAGCAAGGAGGGGGCTCCATAGGTTATTAGATGGGATTTACATGATATTTGGCGGGATCTTAATGAAGACAGCAGAAGATGTTACGCCTTTCATTCATTGGCACATGGTATGTCTTCCCACATTGATTTTGTCCTTGTCAGTAGGAGCTTATGTGGAGATGTTTGTAATGCTTCAATTGGAGAGGTTGTAATCTCTGATCATGCCCCAGTTATGTTGTCATTGGATGAATCTGCTTGTGGCTTGATGCAATGGCATCTAAATGTACAATTGCTTACGGATACAGACTATATCAAACATAAGCGGAAATATTGTTATTCATGAAGGATAATTTACACTCGGTGAACTCTGTATCAGTGATCTGGAATTCATTGAATGCAGCACTGTGTGGTAAAATTATCAGCTTTGCGTCATATCAGAAACGTATGCAAGAAAAGGTTAGGGTTAAATTGGAGGATGAGTGCAAGGCTTGTGAGGACCGCTATTGTGACTGTCCCAGTAGGGAAAACCTTTTGGCTTTGACACATGCTAAGCAGGCCTTAGATTGTGAGCTCCATTGTAAAGCGGAGACGCAGTTATTCTATTCCATGCAGGCGTTCTGGGAGAGAGGTGAAAAGTCAGGGGCCTTCCTAGCAAGCCGTATCCAGCAAAAAGAGAATAATAGGCAAGTTCTTTTTATTGTAGATAAAGGAGGATTGTTAAAGAAGAAGAATGTAGACATTTGCAAGGAATTCAGGCAAATGTTATGCCTCGTTATACTGTAATGATGAAACGGTCTCCGAGATGGAAATTGATACTTTCCTCGATAGATTAGAAATGCTGAGCATGAATGAGGAAGATAGATTGGGTTTAGAAGCACCTATAACAATTGAGGAAATTGTACACTATATCAATACATCGGCAAATCTTAAGTGCCCTGGCCTGGACGGCTTCCCAATAGAGTTTTGCAAAACCTTTAGGGAGATTCTGTCACATTTCCTTGTTAATTTGTATGCAGAAATTTTGGATAGGGAGGCAGAAGCTGAATCGATGCAAACCGCTTTAATATTGGTTATTCCAAAAAAAAGGTAAGAATCCTTCGTTGTGTGAAAACTACCGACCAATTTTACTTTTAAACGTGGATGAGAAACTCCTGGCAAAAATATTCGCTAGGAGATTAAACTGCCTACTTCCAAAGTTAGTTCATAACAATCAAACTGGCTTTGTGTGTGGTAGGCGTAGTAGTGATAACTTGCGGGAATTGCTTGATGTAATTAATCTAAAAAGACACTCTGCATAGCCATATGCAGCAATAAGTATTGACGCAGAGAAGGCTTTTGACAGAGTAAGCTGGGTTTTTCTGCGTCGGATTTTGCTTCAAATAAATTGTGGGCCACTTTTTCTTAGATTATTTAGAGCCTTATATAGAGAAGCAAAGGCAACTCTAGCTGTCGGTGGGAGTCGCTCTGAGTGTTTTCGGATCCTGAAAGGTACTAGGCAGGGTTGCCCTTTATCCCCGCTATTGTTTGATTTATTCATTGAACCTCTCGCTATTATGATTAGGAGTCATCCAAATATAATGGGTATTCCATTTGGGGAGTATGTATCCAAAGTTCTTTTGTATGCAGATGACCTCTTGGTACTGATATCGAACCCAGAGCGATCATACCCAGAGCTTCTACCAACTTTGCAGGAGTTTGGTAAATTCTCTAATTGTAAAGTTAATGTGGCAAAGACCTTGTTTTATCCGGTTTCCATGTCATGCCATAGGGGGTTGTTTGATGTAGGTAGGGAAATGTGGGCTGATTCAGACCTTAAATACTTGGGTATCCATGTGAATAGGGATGTTGAGTCCTTGCTTGCGCATAATATTCACCTGAAGTCGATATTCTTTGCTGTAGATTGGAGAAGCTAAAACTGTCCCAATGGGGTAGAGTTAATGTAGTGAAGATGTCCATCCTTCCAAAATTCTTGTATGTCTTTAGCATGCTCCCCCTACCACTTTCGAATAATCTTTTAAAATTGATCAATAAATCCTTGGATAAGTTTGTGTGGGGAGAAGGAAACTGGGCACGTGCCCCGAAAGATGTCTACCAGAAATCAGTGAAGTTGGGTGGATTTGGTTACCCTGACATAAAACGTTACCATTCGAAGGGATTTTGTCCTCCGACGTATTCCTTATCTTTGATGTTATCCATTCCAGCTTGCTGGCCTCGGACATTTTTTCAGTAGAGGGCGCTGCGCGTCAACGTCCCTCGAGTTGGTGTCCCTCGACAGCCTCCATATCAGCGCTGACGTCATCGTGCGTATAAATAGACTTGCGCAGCGTCTGTTGCTCGGTTCCGTTTTCCCGCGCTTCGTGGGCCTCGGAAACGTGTCGCTCAGTTCCTTTCTTCAGTAAGATTCTGCTTATTCTTCGAACATATAATCTAAATTCGATGGCTTCTTCATCCGAACCATCGACCCCACGGTCTGGTTTCTAAAAGTGTTGCGACTGTGGGAAGAAAATGTCATTGACGGATCCTCACAGGATCTGTTTGTGGTGCCTGGGATCGGAGCACCACTGTTGGGAATGCGAGGACTCTATGTCCATGATGGCGAAAGCCTTGAAGGAGCCTAAGGGGAAGCTAGAAAGAGGTAAGACTCTTAAAACTTCTACTCCCTCGAAAGTTTCTTCGGCAGAGTTGAGACATTCGTCTCCTCGTCGTCACAAGAAATATTTCCGTTCAAGATCTCAAAGCAGTTCCCATCAGTCTTCGAGATCAAAACACTCTCCAAGAAGAGGCATCGTAGATCTCCCTCTTCTTCTTCTTCCTCTACCTTCCCAGAAAGGGTCACCTGCCCCACGAAACGCAGCTCTCCAGCTAAGTGGGAGGAATTCTGTAAGAAAATGCTTAACATCTTCGAGAAAGCGGCCTCAACCCCCTCGGAGACGTCTAAAGGTGATACTCTGGGTGAAAAGCCCAAAAAATCAAAACGCTGTGAGTCGTTCAACCCGGCAAGAGAAACTGCCTGTGGGCGTCATGAACCCTCGAGTAAAGGCAGTAAGACCGCGTCATCGACGCCGTCGTCGAAAGTTTCTTCGCCTCACATATCTGCGTCATCGACGCCTTTGTCGAAGGGCCCTTCGATGCATAAATGGGTTGCATCAACGCCGTCTTCGACGCCACTGTCGACGCCGATAAAAGACAGACCTACAACTGTCACTACATCTCAGACAGTAGAGGTGTCGAGGACTTGGACCATTACGTCGAGGGTGTCGTCGACATTTTCGATGACACCGAGTAGGATCCTGATCCTCTCGAGTACATCGAGGCCTTTTCAAACTTTTTCAACGCCCTTTTCGGGATTGTCGAAGCCTTTGACTTCCACGTCGACACCCTCGACGTTTTCTCAGCCAGTGACAACCAATTTGGCTCCTTCTGCTCTAGAAATGGGTTTTAAACCATATCCTAGGTCTGACTATTTTAGAGCCTTGTCCTCTATATATGAGTAAGGGGAGGATTCCGACCATGAGAGACCCTTTGGTTTACAAAGAACTACTACACCCATGCCAGAGGAATTAATCTCTGAAGAGAACAGGTTAAAAGACCTTCCAGACTCTCTACATGAGGCAAGTGGTTGAAATACTTCTCCAGATGTAGAGTTTGCTAAACCAGACCCTGGGGAGCATGTTGAGACCCCTTATTGGGTTCTAATGACCAGAATAGTTGAATTCATGGGGTGGTCTACACATACACCTTCAATTTCAACAGGATGACCTTACTGATATTTTAGATAAAGGTCCACAGGAGGATCCTGTTATTCCCTTTCACACTGCTCTGCAGAGAAAACTCTCTGCAAATTGGGAAACCCCTGAAGTCATCCCTGCAGTAAACAAACTTTCTGCTAAATACAGGGTACCCTGCTTCAGATCCAGAATATTTGAGCAAGCATCCAACTCCAGAGAGTTTAGTTGTACAGTCAGCAACTTCATCAAATAGTAGGTCTGCATAACCTACTATTCCACAGGACAGGGATGATAAAAGATTTGATGCCATGTCAAAGAAGGTCTTTTCGGCATGTAGCATGGAGCTTAAATCTATTAACGCCACTTGCACGCTAGCAAGATTCAGCCATTCACTTTGGGAGTGTGCCTCATCTGCGGCTGACTGTCTCCTGGAAGGAGAGGAAAGGGAAGCATTGTTAAATATCATCAGGGTTGAAAAGGATGTAATGTGCAAATCCCTTCAAACAGGCATTGATTCTGGTGACAGTATCAGTAGGGCCATGGCGGCAAGTACCACAATCCGCAGATTTGCATGGTTGTGGAAGTCTGGTTTTGCTCCAGATGTACAAGCCAGACTTTTGAACATGCCCTTTGACGGCACTTCTTTATTTGGTAAGAAGGCTGATGACAGCCTGGAGAGATTACAAACATCCAAGGCAGCAGCAAAATCTCTTGGGGCTGCAATCCGGCAGACTCCGAATCGCCCCTCAGGAGCCTCCTGGAGGGGTAGGTCCTTTCGCTTTTACTCCGCATTCGGAAATGGCAGAGGACGGCCAGCTCAAAGGGGCCAGAAACGATTCACCTGTGGTGGACAGGTCAAAGGTACAAAAGCCGCAGCAGCAGGCGCCACTTTACCCTCGGCATCTGCGTCAGCTGCTTCTAAACCCCTCTGAGGTCTCCCCTCACAAGACACCTGTAGGGGGCAGGTTAACTCAACATCTGGCACAATGGCAAGCTATTACATCAGATGCTTGGGCATTGGAAACAGTTGCCCAAGGTTACTGCCTGCCCCTCCTACACACCCCTCAGAGTCATCCACCGGGGAACAACTCTTTGAAGTTTCCAGACCCGCTCCTCAAGCAGGAGATTGTAAAGGGTGCCATAGAGCCGGTACCCATAGTGGAGAGGAACAAGGGTTGGTATTCCCCCCTACTTCCTAGTCCCAAAGAAGGACGGAGGACTGAGACGCATCTTGGACTTGCAAGAATCGAACAAATTCCTCAGGAAGGACAAGTTCAAGATGGTAACTCTCTCTCTGATCCTTCGGGATGCTTATTTCCATGTGCCAATCCATCTCAAACACAGGAAATACCTGAGGTTCGCAATTGGCAACTGTTACTATCAATTTCGAGTTCTGCCATTTGGGCTGACCTCCGCCCTGAGGGTCTTCACCAAGCTAGTGCCGGTAGTGGCTGCAATTCTTAAGGAGGGAAGGGATCCACGTCTACCCCTACCTGGACGATTTGTTGATCAGAGCAGTATCTGTTAGGCAGAAACCTGTGCAGTTCCCTCTGGGACCACTGCAAAAGATTTAAGACTACAGGTGTTTGTAAACCCACTTGGTAGCAGTCTGTACCACACAGATTCACTTGGTAGCTGTGGCTGAACAGTCAGACTTCCCTCAAGAAGAGTTCGGCAGTATACAGAGTATTCACAATAGGTCAAGAGAACACAGTAGAACAAGTAAACGCTGACCAGGGCTTGGTGTAAAAGAGATATAATTATTTATTTAAAACCACATCTAGAGAAACACACAGGCACTAATAGTAAGCAATTCAAAAACACGGTCACTAAAAGATATACACTCCCTTAAAAGAATATTAGACAAGTCTTAAGTAAAGCCCCACTTATTTTCGGACAGCGGTGAGCGCTTAACGTAGATGGCACTCTAATAATTCATTTTTAAAAAGGGAGAGAAAAGCAGAGAATAAATTGAAACAGATCCCAACACTTTTACAAGAACATAACAAGAGAGGAAGGCAAAGTAAAACCGGGAATTCAGAGTCAGCAGGCCGGATCTGCTTTAAGAGGATCGAAACGAAATGTGTCCAAGGTCACACGGTTGCAGTGCACAAAAGTTTTGTAAAGGTTCAAAAAAAGGAGTTGGACCAAAGAAAGGGACCAGTTAGAGGGTCAAGGCGGCCAGCCCAGTCCAGAAGGTTAAGGGGTTATTATTACCTTGTAGCAATCTTTAGAAAGGGAGGCCTGGCGCACACGATACCTTAAAGTGGTGAGAATACTCCAGCGGGGGCAGTTGTTCCTGGCAGCGGATGCAAGTCGGTGCTTCGTCCGGGGGAAGAGAGGATCCCGTCGTGGAGGAAGACAGGAGTCCGTTGCACTGCCAGGGAAGAAACCAGCTGCAGAGTTTCTCAGGTACAAGGAGCGGTCCGTTGATTCGCGGTCCAGTGGTGAGTGGCTATCCGGCTGCCGGGGTGCTTGGCACGGGCAGTTCGACCACAAACCGGTCTGGGGTGCGAAGAAAGAAGGTAAAACTGGTTGTGCCCACCAGTCGGGAAGAAGCCTCTCCAGCCGGGAGATCTTCTCTGTCGTCGGGAAGTGGTGAGTCGGTACCGCAGGGCTCCACCGCTGGTGGTGGTGTCGTCATGGTAGGTCGGCTCAGCTTCTCCCTCGTCGGATTCCCAGGTCCTGTGGTGACTTCTGAAGTTCCAGTCCCCAAAGCCCTGCTTTTATGCAGCATACCCCCATTCACCCAGCCTAGCTGTCAATCAAACATGCTAAGTGGTGAGCCAGCCGGCTCACCACTTGGGCCAATCACACAAGAGTGCGACTTGAGTTACCAAGGTAACTCAGTCCAGGGTGCCTAAACCCCCTCGCAGACCCCCTGTGGTACCCAGACATAGTGGCACCACTTTTGGAGGCTTCTGTGGAGAAGCCCGCCAAAAAGTGGAACAAAGGGCTCGACTTGGGTAGGAGTCACAGAAGAGAACACAGATGCCATTTTAGAATAGAGTCCTGGCAAAAAATACCAACCGGCGAATTAATATTAATTAAATAAACCGGCGGTATGTTCGAGGCTATGAGAATTAAATAATTAAAGTTGGTAGCCTCGAACAATGGGAAAATCCCATAGGAAAATATTCGCGGTCGATTATAAAAAGTAGTTTCCACTGCCACCAGCCAAAACTCGATCAGGGGGGACGGAGACGTGCCCCCTCGACTAACAGACCCAGGGGCAATTGAATTGCCCTGACCAGTACTTCCACAATATGATGATTTGTACTGGTTTCTGTTAATAATGTCGGACTAGTAAAGCCAATGGTGACTTTACATGCCCTGGGAGACAGTAGTCAGTCCCAGGGTATGGAGTCTATGGTGGGGTGTCACTATGACACCCCTGTGTTACTGCACGGAGGGTGCTGTGTAACACAAATAAGAAAAACACATGAGACCCTATGGAGTAAAGGACCCCATAGCCCATAAAACACATTAACAGTCAAACGAACACCATAAATCATGTCCAAGAGTGGGAGAAAAAAAGAGTCTCACTCTTGGCAGGAGAAAAAAACAAACTCCAGAAATCCAGCAAAGCTGCTGGGGTACTCACTAGGTTAGGAAATTCAGCCTAAAGAGAGAATTCTCCCTAACAGTATCTTCAGAACAAGCTCAGATACAGCTAGATTATGTCTGCCACCTCCTTCACAAGCTGGGCTTCTCCCTCAATTTAAAGAAGTCACAGATGATACCATCACAGAGACTCCAGTTCATTGGAGCGGTCCTGGACACTTTGCTGGGGAAAGCCTCGCCACCATAGGTGAGGGCTCAAGATATTTTGCAGATGGTCACCAAGTTTCAAAATGCCCAACGTCTTCCAGCCTTCGACTTTTTGAGGTTGCTAGGCCTCATGGCATCCTGCACCTTCCTAGTGCCAGAGGCTCGCCTGAGAATAAGATCCCTCCACTGGGCACTAAGAACCCAATGGTCGCAATTCTCAGGAAGAATGTCAGATCTCCTTCAAGTCCCGGACAGAGTGGCTCGAGACCTTCAGTGGTGGGCCTGTCGGGAGAACATTTTGAAAGGAGACCAGCCATCACCTCTTTGTTTTTGCTTTGTCACCCCGAGTGGGACGGGTATGCCCAGACGTGGGTCCCGTGCCTGCTGGGCCTAGAGACTCAAGCTACTCCTCACTGATGAGCCCCAACAAGGGCGAAACGTTTGGGGATGCTTGTGGTCTCGTGCAGAAGGGATGTGGCCTAGCAGTTCGGGCTGGGACTGCCCCTTTTGGGGTGGGGCCAAGCCTGATTTGCATATGGACTTTCCCTTCTGTAATGGCTTGGCAGGCGAAGAACGGTGGTCTGGAGGGTTGCCCAGAGCAATGCCAGTGGTTAAGATTAATTCTAAACCTTCCAGCCATCACCTCTTTGTTTTTGCTTTGTCACCCCGAGTGGGACGGGTATGCCCAGACGTGGGTCCCGTGCCTGCTGGGCCTAGAGACTCAAGCTACTCCTCACTGATGAGCCCCAACAAGGGCGAAACATGTTTGGGGATGCTTGTGGTCTCGTGCAGAAGGGATGTGGCCTAGCAGTTCGGGCTGGACTGCCCCTTTTGGGGTGGGGCCAAGCCTGATTTGCATATGGACTTTCCCTTCTGTAATGGCTTGGCAGGCGAAGAACGGTGGTCTGGAGGGTTGCCCAGAGCAATGCCAGTGGTTAAGATTAATTCTAAACCTTCCAGCCATCACCTCTTTGTTTTTGAGCAGTTTTGGCAACCATGGTCAGAGATAACAGTAGTCACGGATGCCTTACTCACGGGGTGGGGAGCCCATGCCAACGACTTGACCATCAGCGGTTGTTGATCTCCATCGGAGTCCAGACTACATATCAACCTGTTGGAGCTAAGAGCAATCAGACTAGTGCTGAAAGCTTTTCTGCCATCTGTACAGGGGAAAAATGTCCTGATAATGACGGACAACACAGTGGCCATGCACTACCTCAACAAAAGAGGAGACGTAGGGTCACTGCCACTGTGCAGAGAGCTAATGCAGCTCTGGTTTTGGGCAATTCAAGAAGGAATCTCTCTATCGGCAGTTCACCTAGCCGGAGAGAAGAACTTGACGGCGGACGCTCTGAGCAGGCAGAGCAGTCTCCCACGAGTGGGAGCTAGCTCAGGAAGTCCTTCACGAGATCTTTGCCCTTTGGGGAACCCCTCAAGTGGATCTGTTCGCCACCAGCACCAACAGGAAGTGCGATGTGTTCTGTTCAAGGGAATTTCCCCCGAGAGGAGCTCTAGGGGACGCGTTCATAGTAGACTGGGAGTTCCCACTTCTGTACGCGTTTCCTCCAGTCCCTGTCATTCCTCAAATGATAAGGAGGTTGAGAAGATTCCGGAAAACTATGATCCTAATTGCCCTGGATTGGGCCAGGAGAACGTGGTACCCGGACCTTCTAGACATGTCCATCTGCCCTCCAATTCGTCTTCCGCAAAGGGAGGATCTTCTCTCGCAGAAGGGAGTTCAGGTTCTCCATCCAGACATCAGAACCCTCAACCTTCACGCTCGGTTTCTGAAAGGTTGAGATACAAGGATTAGGATCTCCCGGATGACGTCATGGAGGTGTTGCTTTCAGCTAGAAGTCCAGCAACAAAGACTTTATACTGCTGCCGTTGGAACAAATTCTGCAGCTGGTGTAGAGAAATGAATATCCAACCCTTCTCATGCAGTACACCAATGGTGTTATCTTTCTTACTCTACTTAGCAAATTCAGGTCTTCAAGTTGCTATGATCAAGGGTTACCTCGCAGTGCTGTCAATCTTTAAGCACACTGTGGAGAAGCCTTCATATTTCAAATTACCCCTGGTAATCCAATTCCTGAAAGGGTTAACTAATGTTTTTCCTCCAAAGGCTTTTCAAATTCCATTGTGGGACCTAAATCTAGTCTTACATTTTCTGATGGGTACTCCTTTTGAACTACTCCATTCTTGTTCATTAAGGTTTCTAACTCTCAAAACAGTATTCCTAGTGGCTCTAACATCTGCCAGAAGAGTTAGCGAATTACAAGCTCTATCTTGCAAACCTCCTCCTACAACCTTTCATAAAGACGAGGCTGTTTTACAAGTGAAGCCTAATTTTCTCCCAAAGGTAGTTTCTGAATTTCACATTACGTAAAAAATAACTTTACCTTCATTCTATCCTCCTCCCCACCCAGGGAAAGAGGAAGAGAGGTTACATAGGCTGGATCCAAGGCGTGCCTTGAGTTTTTATATCAGCAGACTTGCTAGGATAAGGCAAGCAGACCAACTGTTTGTAGGTTATGTAGGACTCAAATTAGGATTGCCAATCACGAAACAAACCATTTTAAGATGGATTATTTTAACCATTTTAGAATGCTACAAATTGGCAGGGAAAGAACCCCCTCAACATCTTAGGGCTCATTCAACCAGAGGTATCGCAGCCTCTTCGGCTCTCCAAAGAGGGATTCCGATTCGAGACATTTGTGCGGCTGCCACATGGTCGTCCGCACATACCTTTACACAATTTTACAGCCTGGATTCCTCCTCTAGCCTGGAGACAAGATTTGGGAAAGCTGTGTTACATTCTGTACATTCTTAAAGGGAAATATTCAATTCTAATCCCACCTCCTCTTCTACACCACTGCTCTGGGAGTCTATCAAAGATGAGGAATACGTCGGAGGACACAATCCCTTCGAAGAACAAGTTACTTCTTACCTTGTAACGTTCTTTCGATGGGATGTTCCTCCGACGTATTCCTTATCGCCCCTCCCATGCATCCCTGCAGTAAAACTTCCCTTGTAGTTGCAACTTATGCTTCTTCAAGGTCAATAACCAATTCATGCATAGCTAATTTTAAGCTTCAAAACAGAACTGAGCAACAGACGCTGCAAGTCTATTTATACGCACAATGACGTCGGGACCGATACGGAGGCTGTCGAGGGATACCAACTCGAAGGACGTCGACGTGCAGCGCCCTCTACTGAAAAAATTCCGAGGCCAGCAAGCTGGAATGGATAACACCAAAGATAAGGAATACGTCGGAACATCCCATCGAAAGAACGTTACAAGTAAGAAGTAACTTGTTCTTCTGCATTTACTCTGCGCACGTCGCACCATTAGTTGGGGTCTGATCACATTAATTGTCCTGGTTGCATTGAAATTGAGAAGGGCTCCATTTCTCAAATCCCTCTGGATATTCTGTTGTTCATGGATAAGAGGATGCTGGTTGGTACTACGCCCTTTGTAAAGCATGTTGTGAGAGAATGGCGTAATTGTAATAAGATTAGGGATGAGAAATATTTGCTGTGTGCGGACTCCAGTTTATGGAAAAATCGGGCCATAAAACAGAATAACCGTGTTTTGTCGTGGATTACGTGGCAGAGAGCAGGTATCTGGAAAATTGGGCAGGTTTATGATGGCCAAAGTATGGTTGATTTTGAGTTTCTGCGATTTAAATATAAGCTGAAACCGTCTGAAGTTTGTCGGTATAATGCTCTACGCAAACTTTTTGCTGTGCTTTTTTCGCCTTTGAATGCTACGTTGCACTCTTCACCTATGATTTTACATCTTTAAAAGGCCATGCATTTATCTGCATCTACTTTGTAGAAATTGATTGCACCTTCGGTGTCTCAGTTGCCATCACAACCTGGTAGAGGTAATTGGGACTCGGATCTGAGTTACTCATTGTCAGATATTGAGTGGTACCGCATTTGTACAAACCATTATCTGTACTGGTCACCAAGAAAGATGAAACTGAGCAAGTTATGTAATGTAGATATATGTTGGAACTGTAAAAGAAATGGGCACTACGCTCCATACGTTATGGTTATCTGGTAAGATGCAGCTATTCTGGGATGGTTTTTTTCAGAGAATGGAATTAGTTATGGATCTGGCTATATCCAGAGATCCACTTGTTGGTGTGCTAATTTTAATTTCGTTAGTTGTGAACTGTCTACTAGTAAAATTTTCTGGCCAGATAGCGCCCTCTTCCTTGCCAAGCAACAAATTTTGAAATTTTGTAAAAGTGATACTTCCCCCAATATTGACGATTAGTTGCAGAGTCTGGCTGTTCTGTCAAGGAGAGAGAAAATGTCCTTTAATGCAAAGAATCAGCTTGACAAATATGAGAGGATTTGGAGGGCATTTAATGATCTTTATGTTTAATCATTAGTCGCATTCTAGGATTCTTGTTTTCTTTTCATTTTGGATTTTCTCTTTTGTTTCCTTCTCTTTCTAATATTTTATTCTTTGACTTCTGCCCTTCTTTGTTATTCCTTTAAAGATTAGTCTACCAATTTGTATATGAATGAGTGTGACCTTGTACATTTGTATTATTGTCTTGTTTATATGGTTTATGTAAGGTATTAAATTAATAAATACAGTCTTGGGAGGGGGGGGAAGAAGGCAGATAGATGAGAATTATGCTGAGGTGTGTTGGAGCAATAAATTGGACATCAGTGTTTTCGCAAAAATGTGGTTAGAGGTGCCATTACTGATCAGGATAACTCACCCAGCCGCAGTAGTGGGTGAAGTTAGCAAAGTTAGAGTGAAAGTCTGCTAATGTGGTTGTCTCTTTGGAGGAGATCCTGGTTTCTGTGATGAACACCATTGCGAGGTGAGAGTCAACTTGGTTGGTTAAAACATTTCTTATTGCAGAGGGATTGGGAATTTCCAGAATTCTAAAATGAGGTTGGTGGGGGTTGGAAGTTTGAAAGGTGAGATGTGCCCCTGAGAGTAGATCAGCAGGGTGTAAGCAGAGTGACTCAAGCGTCCTTTAGGCTAGAGGGAATTGAGATTTGGCGGGACTGCAGAAGGTGGGAGCAGAGCAGGATGCCTTGAGTCCCCAGATAAAAGGGTCGGGAGAGAGTGAGAAGGAAGACTACAAGGACATGCAAGAGAATATTGGTGGCAGGTAGTATATCTGGGAGGAGGATCCGGTGCAAATTGGAAAACTTGCAAATCACAATTTATTTTGGTGAGTGATCACGTTCATGGTAATGTTATTATTGTGGGGGGATGATGGCATTTGTTTTGAAGTATTATGAGCCTGGCGAAAAGGAAAACTGTTTTATCCTTTGGCCAAGCTGCCCATCACTTTGCCAATAAACAAGCAGGAAGATTTTTTGGGATGTGCCTATTTCACATATGTAGTTGGGACACAAGTAGTTGTTTGTACTCCTAGGTCCAGTCCCCTTTGCTCCATCCTTGTAGGCGTCCCCCAACATGGGGACGTATGGAATTTTCGGCAGTAGAAAATTGAGCTTCCTGTTTAAATTTAGTAGCGTGCAGGGGTGCAGCCCTAGCATGGGAACGCCCCTCAATGTTCCGGCCCCTAACCTAAGACTCTTTTTACGCACACACTATGTCAGACATGGCAGCTAGGTGCAAAGCCTTTCTTTAACTTTCTGCTTGCTCCCCAGTGTTTTATTTTTTAATCTTCACCTCCCTTCGGTACCTCACCTCCCCCGGCACATGTCGGCTGCAGGAGGATTCACGAGATGTGCGTCCTGCGACCGATCATTCCCGGCTTCAGACCCCCATGTACTTCGTCTTGAGTGTCTAGTGGCCCGATCACCGCAGAGACGTGTGCACGGCTTGCAGCGCTCTTAGTCACCGGGGATTGAAGAATCGGTTATCACGCTGGAGGGATCTTCCACGCTTCTCCTCCAGGTCATGTGAAAGAGTTTGTTTCCAGGACCCCACGACAAGAAAAGGTTGGCCATTTGTTTAGTGCAGCTCCTCAGCACAGAGACAACTTTCCATGGGCTTCCACGAGCAAGGGTAATTGGATTCTGGTTTTGGAAGACCTGGGCTGCTCCCAAGCCGAGGGACTCAGGAGCTTTACCAGGCGGTCCACGGAGGGGTAGTCAAGTTCATCCTCCCCTTCGGCCCCAGTGGGCAAGGGATCGTAGAGTTCCACCTCCGAGAGTCAGTCCTCAGCATGATCCAGCGCTGTTGCTTAGGGAGAACAGCCTACCAGAGCCACCTCTGAGGTCGTGAACCAGGGCGATTTGACTACCGAGCAGCAGGACGAGGACTCGAGTCCTACCAGAGCCATCTCTGAAGTTGACGCTTCTGATGTAGGTTCAAGGGCCAAAGTGTGTCCTCCCATGGCTGAACCTGCACGGGGCCTTCGCGTCCTCCCATTGTAAGGAACTCATGGTGGCAACAGTAAAGACAGACACAAGTGATCAGAGTTCAAGGGTGCTTATTGAACAATGAATGCAGGGTGGAAAAACACCTAACCTAAATCTAAGATGGGAGCAAGCGTTGACCATCAAATGAAAAATAAGGGAGCCCTAGGGCAGTCGTGTCAAATAAAAGGGCCTATACTAAGAAAAAACGATTGCCAAATCCTTACAACTAATTATAGAAAGAGTGTAGGATAGGGTTTCAATAAAGAAAGACATTTTCTGAAATCATAAGTCAGGATGTGATTGCCAGGGGTCTCCCTTTCCCACACTTTTCAGCACAGGGCCAGATGGAACCATGGAGCACATCACACGCTCGAGCTTTCTCAGCACGAGCCGACAGTTCCGTTCCAGTTATCAGGTTCTTCGATGGTAAAGTCTCTTTCTAATAAAGTCTCTTGCCTTCGAGGGCCTGATGTATTCCACAACAAACAAACAGTTATTTTCCACAATTTACGTTGGGTCCCCCTCTTCCAGGCGCCGATCCCTCAGTATCGTATTCAACCAATCATTTGTACAGTTCCTTTCTCAATGAACTTTGGGTGATAGCTTTTCACCCCTGCATCTTCCTCAACCGGGCTCGGACCCACTTGACAAGGGGGACAATTCACTTCCCCCCGGTCTTCCAATAACTGTTACATTATCGAGTCTTAATGTCTTTTTAAACAGGAGTCCGGCAGTGAGTCCAGTCTGCCCAGAACTCTGGTTGCTTCGGTTGAACTTTTCTAAGAGGAGCTGCAGCGACTGAATCCGGTGTCTGGAGTCCCCTTTCAGTGTTTACTACAAATACTGCCTTACGGCGCGGAGTCCGGCGCGGAGTCCGGCGCGGAGTCCGGCGCGGAGTCCGGCGCGGAGTCCGGCGCGGAGTCCGGCGCGGAGTCCGGCGCGGAGTCCGGCGCGGAGTCCGGCGCGGAGTCCGGCGCGGAGTCCGGCGCGGAGTCCAGTCTGCCCAGTGCGCCTTAGAGCAGTTGAGCGTTCGTTTAAGCGTTCGAGGCTGATCGGCGGTTGGCGTCTGGTGCTTGGTCAGATGGAACTGCCCTCAGGCGAGGAGACCTTAGGCGTGGGGGTACATACGCGAAATCGTCTGCGGAAGCAAAATTCTAAAATGGAGCGAGGTAAGCCAAACGAACTTCGCCTTACATCTAACGTGTTGCCCCAAAAAGTAGATTTGTGTGCCCTTGACTGCTCAGCATTGGAAACACAATCAGGGACTCTGTACGGGGCCGATGGGTCTCCCAGCATGTTACAAATTGCATCACCTGTCAGACAGACACAGTCATCGACCGTTGTATTGCCACCATCAACGGCAGCCGCGCAGCCCGGGTTAGCCGGGCTTGCCGTGGTTGAGGCTGTAGTCGCGGCAGAGGCATAAGTGAGAGCGGGAGCAGGAGGGGTCGATGCAACCGAAGTCGAAGCCGCCGACATCCATCTTGCATCGGCCTACCTTGAGGTGAACAATAAAAATCAATTTGTGGGGGGCGCTGTTGCGCCCAGTGAAGATGGCCACCTGATCTTCGGCTCCGTCCTGTGAGGCACCTTCCTAACTGAAATCTCCTGTTTGCCCCCACGCCACGTTTATCCGATACTCCAGAGGGGCTCCTGGGGAATCCAGGCACCTACTGTCCAATT
Organism: Ambystoma mexicanum; assembly: GCF_040938575.1. NCBI lineage: Eukaryota > Metazoa > Chordata > Amphibia > Caudata > Ambystomatidae > Ambystoma > Ambystoma mexicanum. The sequence goes on from NC_090926.1 coordinate 186,115,675, forward strand.
GCCGCCCTCGGTGCCACTCCTGCCGCGGAGATACGAACCGCCGCGGGCTGAGCGGGAGCGGGTGCCTCCCTAGCCCCGCACATTGATCCGTGGGATCGCATCGGAGTACCGCGGCTTGTGGCCTGCTGAGGGGGAGGAGCGCTACACTCGCTCTCGCGCTCGCCCTCCCCCGCTTGCTGCGAGGGCGGCTGGCGCCGTTCGCTGATTCCTGCAGTCTCCCGACCCGGCCTCCAGAGCGCTCCGCTCCGCTGCTCCCGTCCGGGGCGGCGTGCTGCATACCGCCGAACCCGCGACGGTAGTGGGTGATACCCAGGCCCCGCTCCTGTCCGAGGAGCCGCGCTGGAGACGGGCGGCTCGCGGCCCACTGTGGGTGTGGGGCGCTCTGCTCGCTCTGTGATCTCGCCCTTCCCCGCCTGCTACGAGAGCCACTGGCCTTGTCCCCTACACCAAAGGGACCCCCGCACCGGAATCCAGAGCGTTTCGCTCCGCTGCCCCGTCCTGGGCGGCGTGCTGCATACAATTGAGCCTCTGCTCCTTCATGCGGTGAGTCGCCCCGAGCCCCGGCCCTCACCTTTACAACTCTTATACAACTGGGGCCGTGGGTGCCTCCTGGGCCCCCTGGCACGTGGTGGATGCACCTCAAGTCCTCCTCAGGCCCAATATACTGCACCATAAGCATTTCTCTTGGCCCACGGTTGGAGGTCTGGATCACCCTCGGCTGCTTCTCCTCCCGCACCTGTGTGCACTGTGACCACCAACTATTAACATTCCTGGTTCCATTGCTCCGGAGACCCCAGCTTCCCTTGATGCCCTGGATGCCCTTGATGCCCTACTTCCACCGACCGCTTCACTGCGTTTCACTGAGGCATTCCTCTCCATTGGCTTATCCCCTCGCCACCAACTCCTTTTCAGACCTGCTTAATGGGGTAGCCGGCACGTCTATCTGTCTATACGGAGATATCCTGTACTCACCCGCCGAACCTCCCGACTGGTGAACCTAACTCCGGGGCCACTGGGGGCCACTCCACTTGCCTTCAGCGATCTACACCGTATACCACCCGTCTCATTGCCTTCTATTGTGGTGGTCTACTACACCAGATCAACGTCTACGACCCTGGCCACTTCTGCCTCCACTGCTGGTCACTATCACCCGAACTTTGACCACCCCTACGGACCTTACGGTGGGGCGCTCGGACCCCCTCGGCGTTCACCGGCTCCCTCGTGCTCCGGCGGGACCCCAATCGGAGACGCCATATACCTGCCTCCCTGGCACCCTGCCCGGGCCTCCCGCTCACACGTTCCCTGGACGACCCCGGTGTCTCCCCTTGTGGCCCTACCCCCTCTCTGCTGAACTTGGTTGTCCCCCCTACCGGCGACATGTCGACACGAACTGGCAAGAAACAATCCTCGATCAATATCTTCACGAAACCCTCTGGGACCCCCGGAGCTGAGGCGCCGTCACCGGAGCCTTCCCCCTCACCGGTGTCGGAACCGTCCGATTCCCAGAAAATGATGGAGTTTATCCGAGAGGGGTTCACCACAATTCATAGTAAACTCGATGACATGAACGGCACGATCTCCTCCATCAAAGCACACATGGAGAGGACTGATAGTCGTGTCGCCGAGATCGAGACACGAGTAGGCACCGCCGAGGATGCTCTGGGTTCCCTCCGAGCAGAGGTCTCCACGCTGTCTACCCGCATTACGGAAGTAGAGAAAAAGAATGAGGACCTCGAATCCCGTTCGAGGCGCAACAACCTCCGCATAATTGGCGTACCAGAGGACAGTATACATGAACCCATGGAGGATTACGTGGAGGGCATGCTACTCCAACTCCTTGACTCCCCCAAACTCTCCCCGCAGTTCGCGATTGAGAGGGCCCATCGATCACTTGCGGCGAGGCCCAGACCTGGAGCACCCCCACGACCGATCATAGCCAGGGTCTTAAACTTTCGCGACCGCGATGCACTCCTTAGGGCGGCAAGAGCCAAGGGGGACCTTCTTCTGGGCGCAGCCAGGATCCACTTATACCCGGATTTCTCTGTATCAGTTCAACGTGAACGAAAGACTTTCCTGGCAGTGAAGAAGAGGCTGCGCGACCTCCAGGTTAAATATGCCATGTTATACCCCGCTAAACTGCGCATCGAACACTCAAATCGGGTCTACTTCTTCACATTACCCGAGGAGGCATCCAGGTTTATCGATGAACACTTTCCCGGCTGAAACATCTTCGTGCTAGTCACTGATATTGGCTCGACACAGGTCGCTCTAACTGTGGAACGGACACCGCCTACCCCGGCCTTATTCCTTGTTTGCGTTCTAGTCACTTCGCTAATTCTTGATAAGCTTCCTGTTTAATGCCTCATTCTCACTATTGTCAAAAGTGTGGGTATCACTGCTGTTGTTGTTCACTGAGATTGTTACCCCCAGTTTTCACTGACTTATCATAACATGGCCGGGTGCCTGGGCAATCTCTTGTTCGCCCCACCCCCCTCCTGGTTGGGCCCTGGACGCCCATCAAATGCTTCTTCTCCCCTTGCTCACCTTCTTGGGATTCCCTTGCAGCTCTCGTAGTTGTGCTAATATGCTTCCCGGTCCAGTTGATCGGATACATGTACACTTTCACTCCTGTTCTCTTGGTTCACCACATGCTGTCCATTCCCCCACCGTCACCCATGAGGCCCGCCCATGGATGGGAGCGGGTAATACTTGTGGGCTTTATGTTTATCCTAAAATTGCCTCATGTTCGGAGCCTCGCCGCCAGGCCAACACACAGGCCCCCCAGGCGTTGATGCCATCATGTTTGTTCTGGTTGTTTGGGTATGGGATGTTCATCCCTTCGTTTGGGGGAGGGATGTGGGAGGGGGAGGGGGGACCGGGGTTAAATGTTAAAAACAGCTTGGTATTCGCAGAAAGGGCAGAGCTCGCAACATCGTGGTCCCGTCGGCGTTTTGGACTGGTCCACTGTGGGCACCATCATTGGGGAGCACATTTCCACCCACCCGTATTTCTCCATGGCTACACCCGGGGGGTCGAGTGAGGAAACCCTGACACTTATGAGCTGGAACATTCGGGGTCTGGGCAATTATAAGAAAATGAGGCTACTACAACTCCAGGCCGAACGACACGGGACTAAAATCCTCTTCCTTCAGGAGACACATGCATGCGCAGAATACTGCGAAAAATTTGCTAAATCTTGGGGTCCCCAAAGGTACTACACCACCTATTCTACCCAGAGCCGTGGAGTTATGACCCTTATTCACAGAAACCTTAGATACAACCCTATCGCTACGATTATAGACCCCCTGGGCAGATACGTTCTACTCCATGGTACCCTACAGAATAAGGAAGTAGTCCTGTTGAATATATACGGCCCCAACATTGATGATCCCGGATTCTACTCGGATCTTATAACTCTCTTAGATGGCTTCCCTCTGGTGCCGATTCTCTGGGGAGGGGATTTCAATACAATATTCGACGTGGATCTGGACAGATCTGGCTCCAGACCCCGTCAGCTCTCCAGGGCAGCTTACACTACACTCTCCTCTCTTCCCCGGTTGTCCCTATTTGACGCATGGAGGCTTCTCTACCCTGATTCCCGCTCTTATTCCTTCTATTCCTCGGTTCACGATTCCTTTTCTCGGATTGATAGATGGTTGGTGTCCGATGGACTAATAAGGAGTGTATCCGGCATGGCGATACTCCCCAGGACCCTATCTGATCACTCCCCCGTGACTGTTACACTATGCTGGGGCCCGGATGGGGGTCGATCCAGATGCTGGAAAATGAAACCGCATTCCCTACTCGATCCGGTATTTAGCTCTGAGTTGGAGTCGGCGATCGAGGAGTTCTTCGAGATCAATGCCAACTCCGTGTCCTCACAGGCCACCCTTTGGGAGTCCTTTAAGGTCTACATCAGAGGCATTGCCCTCTCCAAGGAAAGTGGTATCCTCAAAACCATTCGTAGGGGAATCGCCGAGAGCGAGGCCACGTTATCTTCACTGGAAGCTCAGTATTCCCTTGACCCTACCTCTGTAACCCTCGCGCTAATTGGCACTGAATTGGACACCTTCCGCGCCCTTGCGGACCGCGAGCTGAGGTTTCTTGATAATCCTGGGTGGGCGAGGAGGTATGGTGAGGGCGAACGCCCTGGCCGTCTCCTAGCTAGACTCCTCCGCCATGAGTTTGGTTCCCCACCCATTCCCGGAATTCAAAGGCCCGATGGATCCATGGCCACCTCCCCCGGGGATGTCAATGCGGAATTCCTTTCCTTTTACCAATCCTTATATGCACACTCTGACAACGCCACCGATTCAGAGATCGATGCTTATCTTGATGGGCTCCCGCTCTCGGTCCTTTCTCCCGACACCATCGGATCCCTCGAGAATCCATTTACCCCTGAGGAGTTCTCGAATGCTATAGACTCTCTATCCTCGGGTAAGACCCCAGGCTCAGATGGTATTCTTGTTGAGTTTTATAAACATTTCAAATCACTCCTGCTCCCCCACCTGGTGTCTCTTTGGGAAGAGTCGGTGGAGGCGGGCCAGTTTCCCCCTTCACTCCGCGAAGCCACCATAACAGTCCTACTAAAACCTAACAAATCCCCCACTCAATGCGGCTCTTACCGCCCGCTTTCACTGATCAACTGCGACGTTAAGATTTTCGCCAAATCACTCGCTTTACGTCTGGTTCCCTACATGCCACATATCATCCACCCTGATCAAGCTGGGTTCATCCCGGGCCGCTCCACCTCCTTAAATCTGAGACGCCTCTTTAATATCATAAGTAGGGTGAACCCGGGTACACACGCGGTGGCCGCGACCTTAGACATGCAAAAAGCTTTCGATTCAGTCTCGTGGAACTACCTCTGGCGGGTACTAGATAAATGTAAATTTGGCCCCACCTTCGTGTCCTGGGTCAGACTACTTTACTCCAACCCTGTCGCCAGGGTTCGGACTGAGGACCGCTGCTCCCCTCTATTCCAAATAGCTCGGGGCACCAGACAAGGCTGCCCCTTCTCGCCCTTAATCTTCGCCGTGGCAATGGAGACGTTTGCAGACATGCTTCGCCAGAACCATGGGCATAGGGGTCTACGTACCGCCGGTTCCTCAGATATAGTCTCGTTATATGCTGACGATGCCCTTCTCTACATCCGCTCCCCCGAAACTAATTTAACCCCAATACTCGTCGACATTGCTCTCTTTGGCCGGATCTCAGGTCTCACGGTGAACTGCTCTAAATCAACCCTTTTTCCTCTCACACCCAGCACACTCCCCCCTCCCGATACCATGGGATTCACTTGGGCCCAATCTAGATTCACTTACCTGGGCGTAGAGGTGTCACGTCATACTGAACGGGTCTTGGAAGATAATTTCCATTCATACCTCACAAACCTTATGATAAAAATACAGGGATGGAACAAACTTCCAATCTCATTGGCCGGCAGGAGAGGGATACTGAAGATGGTGGTACTTCCCCAACTCCTGTACAGATTTGCCAATATCCCGCTGTGGCCTGGTGCCGGATTCTTTCAGACATTGACACGCACTCTCAACTCTTTCCTCTGGCACTCCGGTGCGGTTCGCCTTAAGCTCAAGACCCTCTCTGCCCCAATGGAGGCTGGTGGCTTTGGGGCGCCAGACTTCCTCAAGTACTGGCTGGCGGCTCAACTCCAACATACCGCACACTGGTTCAACATACCAGACCCCCCTCCCCACGTTAGACTAGAAAAGCTGTCAGTCAGCGATCGAGACATCCGATCTCTCGTGTTCGTGCCATTGCCAGAGGTATCAGATTCACTGGACCCAGCGACATGCACATCCTTGGCCTTGACCAAATCTTGGCAACTACTGGGCATCACCCAACCCTTTCACGGTAACTTCCCAATTTGGAATTTCCTCCCTGGAGTCCCGCGGGTCCCTCCCTCCGTGGTTCGCACTTGGGCTGAGGCGGGTTATGAATTACTGCGCGATATATTCGAACAGGGTAATTTTGTAGAATGGCCTGACCTCCCGGCTCTACGTAGAGTACTCAAGCACAAGTACACATGTTTCCCAACTCTGCCACCTGATGAACCTGCAATCACCGAATTATCCTCACCTGACCCAATGAGGGGCAAAATCTCCAGACTATACACCTTACTCCAAACCAGGGCACCCCCTACATTCCCCAAACTACGGCGCTCCTGGGAATCAGACCTCAGTCTCGAGATAACCGATGAGCGTTGGTCCCACATGTGTGCTCGGATCCACGGGGTGTCCTTCAACTCCCGGTTCAAACTGATCCAATTTAAGGTGCTCCATAGGTACCACTACACCCCGACCAGGTTACACCGCATCTCTAGCGACGCCTCCCCTAGATGCCCTAGATGCGCCCATGAGGATGCCGATTATATCCACATGATCTGGTCATGCCCTCGTCTCATCCAATTCTGGACCTCGGTCTGCTCCACCACATCGACTATCCTCGAATCCCCCTTTCTGCCATCCCCAACGAAATGCCTATTCCACGATTTCCCTGAACTCCACCGCGACTCCAGGAAACTGGCTGGCCTCTGCATGCTACTAGCGGTGCGTTCAATTCTACTTTGCTGGCTACGGCCTATTCCCCCTACTCACACGCAATGGCTCAGAGCGGTTACGTGGGCCTCCGACACCGAAGAATCATGGGCGGCTCAACAACCTGCCTGCTCCAGGCCTAGGGATATATGGCAGAAGTTCTGCTCATTCATGTCCTCCATTGACACCGACTCAGATCCCGCATCCCCAGCTCCCTCTCCTAATCCAGCCTTGGGTGGTCCCTGAGCTGTCTCTCAAATACCCCCATACCGACCTTCCATGGGCCCCCCGGGTGCATATGTTGATACCCTTTTCTCTATGTACCCCGTTTGCATGTATTATATGAAATGTGCCGATTGCTCTGTTTTGCCTCTGAAGGCTCTATTGATGCTCACCTGTATCTGTGTTACCAAGCTGAATGAATAAATAAAAGTTTTAAAAAAAAAAGAAAAAAAAAAAATCAATTTGTCTGCATCAGCACTAAATCTGAAGCGGCCTATCGCCAAACTGAAAAATCTACAGTGCAGCTTGTAAAGAACTCGGCGTCCGATCCAAATGGTCCAAAAATTCTAGAAGCTCAAACTGAGCACTCATTAAATAGCGGGACTGAATATACAGCGCGCTTGCCTGTTCTCCCTGAAATCGTGCTAATCGATCTGCTGGAGCATCCAACAACAGCATATCTAGACGCCTCTGAGACCTTCTTATTTGACATTACCGATGCAGATTTATTGGCATTGCGGTCTCCATCAGTCGGAAGCCTAAAATCTCCCGAAAAACAAAATAGCATCACGCAGTCCGATGCTATGTCAAAAAATACTGAGACGCTGCAAGACCACACCAGCACATGGGATTCTCAAAAAACGGCCAAACCGTCTGACACAAGGCTTCACATTCAAAAAGGAGCTTCCCAAGTGTACGTAACAACGCATGCAACAACATGCACTGCAAACAAGGTAGTTGGACGTGCACCAAATGACGTAGAAAACTATGCATCGTCAGATGCCTGGGCAATGTCCGAGAATAAAATGCCCAAGTCAAAATCACAGCTGATACCTAATGTGAACACATCCATGTCTTTCGACATTGCCGCGCGTGAAGCACGGCTAACTGCCCGACTCAAATCAGACTTTAATCTAATGCGTGAGCGCTTAAACGAAAGCTTCTCAACTAACAATGTCAACGTGCTAACACCTGGTTGTAAGGCAAGCACTCTTCGCAAAGAAGCAAAACATACTTTTCAAAAAACACTAACCCCATTACACCCTGGTCCCATAGTAGGTCCTCTGAACCTGGATGCATCTGATGTCCACCAACGAAAAAATCGACAGAATAAAACGGAGAACAAAAAACATGATGACCACAATGCTGATCACACTGCAAATAACTCGACAGAAAATGGACCATTGGAATTAAATGAAATTAAAGGTCCCGAAAACTACATGAATTGCAAAGGAAACATTTCTATCGCGGCTGGAATTCAGATTCACAATAATGTCTTAGCGGCCACCTCAATAGCATTAATGCCATTTATGAAATTATATGAGACTTTAAATGAATCTGTATGCGACCAAAATTCTATTTTGGCAGTGTTAAACAATAAACTCTTGACACTGGAAAAAGGTAACGAATACCTAAGCAATCGTTTGGACCTTGAAGCTGCGTCAACTCATCAATGGCACTCTCGTCTAAACGAAATCACACGAAGGGAGGCACATGAAAAATTAGATCTCGCTGAAGCCCTAGTAGAGTGCACCAAGTGGCTTAGACATAATGTTGCTGTACAACCACTCAGCAATTTAACGAGAGAGCCTGTAGCCGGCAGTCGGTGTCACTCTGATCATGGGCTGATGCCTACGCAACAAGGGAGCTGCGATCACCTACGGATGCAATCAATCGACCCTGAGAAAAATCTCATAGACCCTGAGATCAGCGGTGTAAAAACTGTAAACAAGAATGAGAAAACCATCCCACTCGAGAAAGCCCCGCCCTCTGTCGTGGAATCCACCATCGAAGTAAACAATACAGCGGGCTCCTCTACCTCGACCGATGTTCAACGAAGGCCCACCACAAGCAAAGAGGCATCAGATGTGATAGTTGGAGCAGGGCAAATTGAAGTGCTCCCAACATCACAGATCACACCGGCGAACCAAGCAGTACTAATAGAGAAGAAAATCTCCTTTGACATTTTCTCAGGTACAGCGAAAACAATACAAACCGCAAAAACATCAGACAAATCGAAGGCAAATCAATCCAATGCCTTAAACTGTAAAGAGAGGTCCGGCTCCAAAACGTCCACGAACTAACGAGGCAAAAAAATTCATAAGAAACTTGATCACACCGTCGCGGCCAGTGGTACCAAAAACCACTGTTGCGCCGAAAAAATCTAAAGCCCAAGAAACTGCCATGGCGGGAGCAGTTCGCCTCACAGATAACAAGGAATTACCCACCAAATGCAGAAGAGATGACATCAGTCCATCAGTTGACCAATCCATAGAAGGGGCAATTGAACTTTGTGACTTATCAACCTACTCAGTTGATGACGAGCAAGAAACCGACGATGTCTCTAATGCGCACGATTTGTCGGAAAGAGAACGGGTCAGTTTAAAACCATCTACTAGAGAAGAAAGAGACGCACATTCGGATCGCTATCCTTTAGGCCCCGTTGGGCTATGGCCAAAAGAAGCTGAAAAACGATGGGACATGTTTGGTATGAATAAGACAGAAATAAAGAGCAAGTCCCAGAGAATGCCTGAAAAATCGTTACTGAAACTAAACCCGAAACACACAAAGGCCCAAACAAAAAATCTATATCAACCTGGCACTCAATGCAGAATTGATCCACAGACACAATCTATAGGAAGTCTGTATAAACTGGAGCTCGAAAATATACTTGTTAGACAGAAACCTGTGCAGTTCCCTCTGGGACCACTGCAAAAGATTTAAGACTAGAGGTGTTTGGCAGTAAAGCCACTTGGTAGCAGTCTGTACCACCCAGATTTACCTGGTAGCTGTGGCTGAGCAGTCAGACTTCTCTCAAGAAGAGTTAGGCAGTATATAGAGCATACATAATAGGTACAGAGGCACAGTAGCACAAGCAAACACTGACCAGAGCTAGGTGTAAAAGTATATATTTATTTATTTAAAAGACACACTCATAAATTACACAAGCACAGAAAAGGTAAGTAAGTCAAAACACAGTCACTATTACTCATATGTACATCCCTAGTTATTTGTTGGACAAGTCTAAGTTACCACCACTTATTTCCAAACAGAGGTGAGCGCTTAACGTTAGATGGCACTCGAACAAGTTAGTTAAAAAGGGAGGGAAAAGGTAGAAGTAATGAAAACAGCAAGGTAAAACACTTTCCAGAGATTCACAGTGAGTTTAGAAAGGTAGTCTATTGAGGAGCAAGGAAGTTCGGTTGCCAGGCCCACTCTAGGGAAAGCCAGGCGAAAAGATGCCCAAGATCACACAATGTCACAAGTCTTTACAGGTGAGTAGAAAAGGTTTTACCAAGTTTAGAAAAGTTTAGTTAGGGTGTCCCAGGCTTACCCAGGGTCGAGAGCCGAGGGCTAAATCTACCCCGTACAATCGGTGGCAAGGGAAGCCGGGCGGAACACGGTACCTTTAAAATGGAAAGGATCCTCCAGCGGTGGCAGTTGTTCCTGGTAGTGGGTGCAAGTCGCGGCGTCGTCCAGAGGAGGAGAAGATCTCGTCGTGGAGGAAAGCTGAAGGTCGTTGCACTACCAGGGAAGAAACCAGCCGTGGAGTTTTTCCAGTTAAAAGGATGTTACCCCTCTTTCGCGGTTGAGGTAAAAAGTGGTATCCCGGTTGCCGGGGTGCTTGGCACAGGCAAGGCGGCCACGAGATGCTTCATGGGGGCGAAAAGAAGGCAGAAACTGGTTGTCCCCACCAGTCAAGGGAAGAAGACTCTCCAGGCGGGAGATCTCCTCTGTCGTTGGGAAAAGTGGTGAGACGGTTCCGCAGGGCTCCACCGGTGGTGTCGTTTTGGCAGGTCGGCTCGGCTTCTCCCTCTTCGGCTTCTTAGGTCCTGTGGCGACGTCTGAAGAACCAGTCCCAAAAACCCTGCTTTTATGTAGCAAAACCCCATTCATACAGTCCAGCTGTCACTCAAACATGCTAAGTGGTGAGCGGGGTGGCTCACCACTTGGGCCAATCACACCAGAGTGCGACATGAGTTGGCAAGGCAACTCAGTCCAGGGTGCCTAAACCCCCTCCCACACCCCCTGTGGTACCCAGACAGAATGGCACCACTTTGTGCAGAAGTCCACCAAAAGTGGAACAAAGGCTCGACTTGGGTTCAGGGTTACTGAAGTGAACCTAGACGCCATTTTGGCTGCGAGTTCTGGCAAAAAATCCCAACCGGTGAATTTATATTAAATAAATAAACCGGCGGTATCTTTAACATTGCACCAAAAAGTGGTGCATTAAAATCAATGGGAAATCCCATTGGGAAATATTCCGGTGGAATATTTCCGTGGTATCCACTGCCACCAGCCAGAAACTCGGCGAGGGGGGACGGGACAGTACCCCCTCGACAACAGACCCAGGGGCAATCTAATTGCCCCTACCAGTACTTCCACAGTATGATGGTTTGTACTGGTTAAGTTCCTAAGTTAAGACTAGTAAAGTCAATGGTGACTTTACAGACCCAGGGAGACAGTAGTCAGTCCCAGGGTGTGGAGTCTATGTTTGGGGGTCTCTATGACACCCTTGTGTTACTGCACTGAGGGTGCTGTGTAACACACATTCAAAAACCAATGATAGCCTATGGGGAAAAAATACCCCATAGCCCATAAGCACGTAGCAAGTCACAGAAACACTCTGGTCATGCCCAAGAGTGAGGGTAAAAGAGTCTCACTCTTGGCAGGAGAAAAAAATAAACCCCAAAAATCCAGCAAAGCTGCTGGGGGACTCACTAGGTTAGGAAATTCAGCCTAAACAGAGAATTCTCCCTAACAATACTTGAAGAAAAAAACGAAATAAATCTCAACAGAGCAAACGTGATGAGACTGCTGCACAACATACCTGCCTTGAGGAACATCCGATCCGATGATATCAGTATCGTTGAATATAAAATAGAATCCAGATCAGATTGGGTAATCTTGCATATGCGGTCTAAAACAGTAGCGCGCCCAATTCTTGATGCGAAAGATGACTTACTGTTCTATGGCTTTAAACTAACCACTGCCATAGAACCTCTAGTCCTTACTAAATCGACACACGGAAATGGCCAATATCAAAAGACATCTGCTACAAAAAGGGAAGACCTGAGAAACCAACTTAAACAAACGACACAGGTCTCTGAAGCACATAGACGAAGAAACAACACATAGGATGACGCAGGGTCTAGGCATGTGACCCAATTATTAACATCATGGAATACCAGAGGCTTCGCCCATCTATTTCTCGAAGGAAGAGCTCATGACATCAAAAGCTTGTTTATCTGTTTTCAGGAAACTTGGCTTAGAAAGACACCCTCCTGTGATGGCTATACAGCATATCTAAATGAAGCTGGCAAAAACAAACTGGGACGGCCTTTTTCCAGCCTTCTTGCCATGATAAAAAACTCATCAGGATGGGAAGTAATCGGCATCAAGAATCCGAATTTATTTGTTCAAGCAATTACCCTTGAAGCGTCTTCCCATACTCTACACGGAATAGAAGGAAAACAACACTTGCTGTTGGTAAACACCTACTGGAATCCCGCAATGATTACTGATGATGACTATCTGCGGTCAGTAACCACCCAAATAGACAGCTGCTATGCATCATTTATTGCGCCATTCATATTAATCTGCGGTGATCTAAACTTTTCTTGGTTCAGTAAATCCAATCAGTCCAATCTGGACGTCACACAAGTGATTCCATCAGAAGGTTCTGATCGTAGTATGAAATGAACATACGAAATATCATCCCGTAACTGTGTGTTGTTGAATGGTTGCACAAAAGGAGATATTCCAGCTGCTGCAACGTGGCAACGTGATGACCTATCTAAAACCTTAGACTACATATGGGTATCCGAGTATCTGCATGCCTTGATTTCTGACCTACAAGTAAGAAAAGCGTCCAATAGCGATCACAATCCACTTATCTTATCATGGTATATGGGCCCTACATCAACGCATCAATGTTACCCCACGCAATTGGACATTAATTCTTCCCAAAATCGTTTAAGAATAAACAACAAGCAAATTGACATCATGACTTTGGCCTTCATGGAGGCATGTTCTACAAATCTATATACAGAATATACTCCTCTCCTGGATCAGCACAGAAAAACAAATAAGAAAACGATCAGAGACCACACCCATCCTTTTAGTCCAGAATTAAGCAAAGCGAAAAAACTACTTGCTAGTGACTTAAAAAAACTAAAATCTATCGGAGGGATTAACTTACCACAACAACTACCCACCAGGCGTCAAAATTATCGGAATTGGCTTAAATCCTTTAAAATCATTCGAAAACAGGAACAAGCGGAACTAATGCTGCGCCTCTTAATCCAAAAAGACAGTTCCAACATATGGAAGATAATAAATAATGGCTGTGTGACTCAACCCAATTATCTAGCAAATGGTGTGAACGCAGCCTCTTGGACACTTCACTATGGCGCAGTCTTCAACAACATTGGTGATGACACTACTTCAAATTTAAAAATAGAAGAGTGTATCTGGGATGTAAAAGAATCACTTGAGAACATTTTACACGCAATTCAGAAGTTAAAGTCATCACGCGCCGCTGGCCCCGATGGAGTATCTAACGTCATGTTAAAAACAAATAAAGCAAGTTGGGCAAATTTCATCAAGGTGCTACTCGATCAGATTGCCCATACATCTAAAATTCCTTATTCCTGGACAAAAGCAATAATCGTTCCAGTGTTCAAAAGAGGAAACAAAGAAGATCCAGCAAATTATCGCCCCATAGCGCTGCTTGACACTATGGGGAAGATTTTTGCCACATTCCTCCAAGAGAAAATTTCAAGATGGGCAAAATTGAACAAGATTTACGACGCGAGACAAACTGTGTTCACCAAAGGAGTCGGCGTGGAACTTAATCTGGTATTGCTAAACCTGGCTAAACTAAACGCAATAAAACAAAAAAAAGGTTGTTTTTAGCGTTTATTGATCTAAAGCAAGCCTTTGACTGTATAAACCGGAACTTGCTGTGGCAAAAACTAAAAATGTGGGGATGTCCAAATGAACTACTAGCCCCACTGATGGCTTTACATACCAAAACCAGCATCCGCGTACGTCTAAATGCAGAAGGAGAACTAACTGACGAAATAAAAACCACACAGGGTGTGAAGCAGGGCTGCCCGCTTGCAGCCTTACTGTTTAAACTTTTCATTTCAGATTTACCCGAAGCCTTTTTACTAACAAGGTGCTTTCCTCTGAAAATCAACGGCACGCATGTAACGCATATAATCTACGCGGATGACATAGTGTTGCTTGATAGTACCGAAATAGGCCTACAACGATCACTGGTAGCACTGCAATCCTACCTAACAGCAAATCATTTAATGATAAATGTAAACAAATCTCAAGTGGTGGTTTTTGGACCAAAAAACAACTCAAGAAAAGCGAGGTTCAACTGGTACATTGATAAGGAAACACTATCAAGAACAGAAGCCATCCGATATCTGGGTGTTTCATTCAATGTATCAATCAGAGAATGAAGTTGGACAAACGAAATCATCTCGCGTATGAGAATGTTTGCTTTACAAGGACGCAAATTGCATTTAAACTACGGGAAATTCTCCCTCCAACCAGTAACGACTTTCTACCTCCAGAAAGGGATCCCAGCAATATGCTTTGGTAGCGAAACAGGGTGGAACATCGGGGCATGCCTATGGGCCCAAGTTGAGGGTTGCTTTTGGCGCAAAGTCCTCCAACTATCACAATGTGTCTCAATGGTGGCCGTGAGGCACGAATTGGGTCTTGACTCCCTGCACTCAACAATACTATGGAAATCCATACTACTGTTGAGGAAAATGAGAATGGTGCCGGTAACAACTGCTTACATAATCTTGGCCAACAAAAAAAACGATATATCTGCATCCATGCTAAAAAGCTGGGAAGAGAACCTACTAGGCATCCTGGAAGAAGCAAATATAAAAATGCCTCTGGTTCTACGGTCGCCGAAATTGGCAAAAATAAAATTCATGCAATCAAAGTGGATTAAAAATGCGGAAAGGCGGGCAGCACTATCCACAGGCTTAGACTTTGGTATGTGCGAACAGGAAAGAGGTACCCTACCCAAATACCTGTCTAAGTTTCCGTCTCATTATCACCGGAATCAATTTCTAAGGCTTCGCCTTAATTTGTCCAACACCAGGCTATACAAGAGGAGAATAAAAGATCCCATGACTACTGATGCTAATTGTCGCTTTTGCAAGCAGGAACTTGAATCTATCAAACATCTCATAATCGAATGCACACAGATCATCGAACAACGCTCCCTCCATCTTGAACGTTATGCCCCTAAAAATGGCAATATGGAAGAGTGGTGGTCATATTTGATAACGGGAAGAAACGTGCAGTTAACCTGCAACATGATCAACTTTATGGACATGGTACTGACATAATTATTGTAAAACATTGGTCCAGCAGAATAAGGACACTATCTCAGACGAATCATTATGCCCACGCTTGCATAACCCAAATGGAAAAATGCATTAATGCAATGACGTGGGCTGAGGATTATAAATGTATTTGACAAAAAATGTGTTTTTCTTTACAAAACTAAAAGTCTATAAATAAATAAAAAAATAAATAAACAGTACTTCAGGCTTCATTCCTGATTGTCGGCATCCCTCTTCCAGGTTCACTCTTGCCAACTTTTACAACACACTGTTCATGCGCTCATTTCACCAAGCGGGATTCACTTCACCTAGCTTTCGCAATCATCTGCCGGTCAAACACTCAACGGTACTGAGGATTTTCAAGACCCCTGTATGACCACTTTGACCCTTCTTCGCCTCTTCCCCAAGACCTTCTGGTTACGGTAGTCTTTACCGTTGGGTAATAGCCCAGAGTTTCCTACGTGAGCACACACGTGGTGCCAGCCTCCTCTGTTGCTGGGTTTCCCCCTCTTTATCCTTTGCAATGTTCAAATCAGCCGTTGGCTACTTTTCGAAACAAACACAGTTCGGTTTATTATCGATATTCCCCTCGACTCACCGGCTGCAATTAATCACTTTTTGTTCTCGTTCGAGTCAAAGTTGGTACCAGAGAGACCTATGTCTCCCCAGCTTGGTTATCAGCAGAGGAGGGTCGCATGTGCCGTAGACGTCTGCTGCAACACACGCTGGCTATTGCCCGCAGTCTCAGGTTTCCATCTACAGAGGTTTCACAGCCCTTGGTCGGAAAGGGCAAGGTCGCTTCTCTCCTGGTCACCCGCTCAGTATGCGCCGTCTTTCGCCACCTTTTGAACTGCTTTACTGAGTTAGCTCTCACATTGTGCGCTCTGCCTTGCTTGTCTAGTGCTTCCCCTTTTTATACCTGTGGGGAAGGGAAAGGGCCGTCAGTTGTGTGTAATTCTGGTCAATTGCCTGTCTTTGTCTGACCCTTGTGTGGGGACATTTCCAGTAAACGGCTCTGGTGTTAGTCCATTGTCTTCCGTGCTTTGTGAAAGTTTGTGTTGGGAAAGGAGGAGGGGGCAGTGTTTTGGAATGTCCTTCGTGGTAGGATGGGGAAAAGTTGTTGAAAGGAGGGGGATACTGCATCTTGCCCGTCTGTCCCACTCCACAAGGACCCCCCTATCCAGGTGATCCTCCCTCACTGGTCCACCCCCAGAACTGGATCCAATAGCGATGGCCGTGACCTGGCCACCTGGATGACCGATGCACGGGGACTAGCTAGGGAGACACCTTCAGGTATCTCACACCATCCAGGACGTGGTGCAAGGCCCCAATATGGCGGATAAGCACGTGGCTGAGCCTGCTAGACTGGCGGCCATCTTGAATTTGGATCTGGGCCCACATGGTCTCTCGCAAATTGAGTGGGCCATGCTAGAAGGTCCCAGCCCCACTCCCTCTGGCAGTGGACATTATGGTACAGGGGTACATTTACCCTTCCCAGCTATAGGCCGCAGGCTCCGCGTTGCTTCGACCAGGAACAAGGGCCCAGTGCCTGTGAGGCCCGGGCTCCTCAGGACTCGGTGACTTGCGAAGAACGCTTTTTTGAACGCTTCTTCCTCATCATGGGTTTCCACCCAGATGACGGTGCTCCTCAAGCTTATAGTGAAGGAAGTGATCCCACAGGTTGTGCCTCCCAGGCCTCCACCTCTGGGCCCCCCTCCGGTTCCTCCGGTGCCTGTCCCTACTCCAAACCAGGCTCTTACCATTATCCAGACCCCTCCTCCTGTACCACCAACGCCTCCCCCTCAGCCTCTGGATCCGTCTTTGGGTCCTGATCAGGTGGGAACCCCACAGGCACTTGTGTCCCAAGGCCCGGACTACCCTCCGTCTGGAAAAGAGGGGTAGGCAGCGGCGACGGTCAGGTCAATGCTCCCTCTGCATCTGTAAAGGCCTTTCATGACCGCCCTTCAGGGAGTTGTGGTGTTCTTGGGGTACTCCCAGCCACAAGAGGCCCCTCAGGAATTGGAAGGGCTAGCAGTATTCTAAACCATCGTCTTCGTCATCTTCCTACACGGGAGCCACCTCCAGTTGGATAACTCTTTTGACAAACCTGCATATGCATATGCAGCAAGCGAATGCCGACGCCCTACTAGCTGCGGCAAACCAGAAGCTATGGCAAGAGCTCGGGGAGTATCTGCCCAATCTCCTCCTAGAGAGGCAAGCCGTCTTCAAGGCCGGCCTGGTGTACGCCCGGGCGATTGCGCAGAACCTCATGTAGTCTTCGGTCTCCCACATCGATCCAGCCAGTAGAACCTGGGGGTCGAGATGAGACGAGCGAGTGGATGCATGCCACCAGGATTTTGTCAGACGTGCAAGAGCGGATCCTGTATCTTCCCATTGAGGGCTCAGACCTTTTTCATTCGTCCACCGATGACGAGTAAAAAACGAAGACCATCACACAAACTGCCAAGTCCTTGCCCATTCTGGCTAAGCCAGGGAGAAGTCCTTCCCTTAGTCTCAAGGCAGGACCGACTTCAAACCCTGCACTTTCACTGACTTCAAGGGATTTTGGGACTGCGATGTAGGGAGCCCCACAGGTCACCCAATGACCACAGGAGGAAGCAGCAGAGGACTTTGTGTGTGTGTGTGTTTTTTTTAAATTTATTTTTTAAAAATGTTCGCTCCCCCTCCTCCGTTTCCACCTCAGACGCCAAGAAGCAGTGATGTCACGGTCAGGGAACGAAGCTCGCCTGTAGATGCCAGCTGGCTCTCTTCCAGGACAGCTGGAAGCGTTATTTAGAGAGTTCTGGGATCCTTTCTAATGTCTCCATGGGCTTCAGTCTTCCTCTAACATCCTCTCTTCCTCTGCGTGAAATAGGGCTCTTTTACCTGAGATCCTTTCTCTTTTGGAGATGCATGCGGTGGAACCGGTTCCTCAGTGAGACAGACAGGGGCTCCTGCTTCTACGCCAGGATTTTTGCGGTACCCAAGAATAACCAGGCTGGCCTGAGGTTAGTTCTGGACCTGTCATTTCTCAACCTGTCTTTACAGCTCGAACGTTTCAAAATGATTACTACTGTGCACATAGCAGAGTCTGTGTGCAGGGGACTAGATGTGTTCCCTAGACCTCAAGTATGCATTCCTTCATGTCCCAGTTTACCAGCTGCATCACAAATGTCTGCGGTTCACGATTGTGCCACTTCCAGTACAAGGTGCTGCCTTTCAACCTCAATTCAGCACCTTGTGTGTTCACGTAGCTGATGAATATGGTGGCTTGTCTCCTCCGCCTGTAGGGTCACCACTTATACCCTTATCTGAAGGACTGGCTGGTCAGGCCCAGCTCAGCTGAGGGGGGCGGTGCACTCCTGCCAATGGCTGGCAGGCGTTCTTCAACAGCTGGGCTTTTCCCTCAACCAACGGAAGTCGCAGTGGACTCCCGCCCAGGATCTGGTATTCCTTGGAGTGTGCTGGACATGGCTCTGCAGCAGCTGTTCCCCACACCCAAGAGGCTCCTCTCCCTCTGCAAGGTGATAAGGCACTTTCTGGCCAAATAGACAATCTCAGCATGGTGGCTCCAGCATCTTTAGGGACTGATGGCATCTTGTGTGCTCACGGTCCAGCATTCCTGCATCAAGATGAGGCACCTCCAGCTCCACCTGGCAGCCAATTGGGACCAGGAAACAGGGTTGCAGTCAGACAGGATCCCAATCCTCCCGCTCCTCCTCCCGGATCTTTGCTGGTGGCTGATGGACTGCAATGTGAGAATGAGAGCCCCCTTTATGCGACCGGAGCTCACTCTGGTGGTGATGACTGATTCCTCACTGTCCGGCTGAGGGGCTACTCTAGAGGGCTACTCAATTCATGGCGCATGGGCCAGAGCAGAGGCCCTCCAGCATGTCAATCTGCTCGAACTCAGAGCGGTGGGCCTGCTGCTCAAAGCTTTTCTGCCTCTCATGAGGGATACAGCGGTTCTGGCTAGGACTGAGAATTTCACAACAATGTTTTATCTGAACAAGCAGGGTGGCACCCGTTCGCACCACCTCCTGTGCATGGAGGTGGTGGTGATCTGGGAAATGGGCCCTTACAGAAGGAATTTGGATATCAGCGGTCCACCTCCCGGGGGACAGCAACACGGAAGCAGACCAGCTCAGCCACTTGGGGTTCAACATCTACAATTGGGAGTTACACATCAACTCCTTGTTGCCCCTGTTCCATAGATGGGGGTTTCAAGATCTGGACTTGTCCGCATCTCCTCTGAATTCCAAATGCCCACCCCCCACGCTTTGCCTCTTGGGCGGTTCAGGGGTTTCTGGGGGACGTTTTCCAGCTCTGCTGGCATGGCCGCAGGTGCTATGCGTTCCCGCCTCCAACGTAAGTTCCAGACTTTGGTAGGCTGCAGCCTCATCCTGATCACCCTGCACTGGCCATCGAGGGCTTGGTTCTCAGATCTACTGCAGTTAGTGCTCCCAGGGACGGGTCCATCTCCCGATCCCCAGAAGGGGCTTCCTGACACAGTAGGGTGGGGCGGTGGAACACCCGATCCAGGCCAAGCTGACCCTAGCAGCCGGATTCCTGATCAGCTGAAACTCCACCCATGCTCAGTTCTCGATGGACAACTGGGACATCATTCAGGAGGCCCGCTAAATGGGCCAAGTACAAGAGCAAGTGGACGAGATTCTGCCACTGGGCTAGCAGAAAGGGGCTTGACCCCCTGACTTGTTCCCTGGACGACATACTGGCCTTTTCTGCACATCTTGCTCATTCCAGAGTTCAGGTCAACACCTGCCGCACCTATTTGGCGGTTATTGGGTTCTACAAGAATTCCTGAGTGCACGTTTTCTCAGCGGCCAACCTCGAGAGGTTGTTCAGGCTTTTTTCTCCGGTGCACAGCCCTCATCCGGTCTGGGACCTCAACGTGGTTCTTGTGGCATTGCAGCACAGGCCATTTGAGCCGATGGCTTTGGTGGACATCAGGCTGGTGACACTGAACACAGTGTTGCTGGTGGCGCTCACTTCGGCACGCAGGGTCAGCGAGCTGAAGGCTCTGTCTACATGCAAGCCCTTCACTACATGTCACAGAGACATGGTCATCTTGCACACTCATCCTAATTTCTTTTCTAAATTGGTCACTCCTTGCCATTTGAATCAGGAAATCTGTCTGCCGGTGTTCTTCCCAAACCTGCAGTCTTATGCCGAAAAGGCTTTGCATTCCTTGGACCTCAAGAGTGTCCTTAAGGTCTTGATCGTCTGAGGCATTGTTTGTCACTTTTAGGGGCTCGTCTCTTGGCATCCAGGCTTCCAAAGCTTCTGTCGCCCGGTGGATGGTCCAGGCCATTTCAGAGGCGTATGCAACCATGGGCAAACAGGTTCCTGAGGCGATTCACACCCATGTGGTCAGAGCAAGTACTGTAAGTACTATTCCCTGGATACCAGCTCCAGGTGAGATGCAGTGTTCCATCAGTAGGTGGTTCTGAAGAACCTTTTTGCTTCGTCCCAGATATGAGGCAGGTTATCACAGCTCCACCCTATGGTCTTGTTCGTTGGAATAACCCACAAGGATGGAGGAGCGGGGACGAAATGTATGAGTAATTAAAATTACTCACTGTATTCACTGGAATATTCATTATCCTTAGTCCCCTTTCTACATACGTCCCACTAACCTTCCCCTGCTTGTATGCCAGGGGCTAAAGTATTCAGTATAGCCAAGTATTAAAGCGTCTGATGTGTTAAAAGGGGACTGAGGTGAGGCTGCGGAGGGTGGGGCCTTGAGGGGTATGCCGACGCCCAGGGCCGTGCCCCCACGCGCTGCACTAAAGGGGAAGCTCAATTTTTCTCTGCAAAAGGTGCCGGTACCGTCCCCATGTTGGGGTACACCCACCAGGATGGAGGAAAGGGGCCTCAGGACTATGAGTACTCTAGTCATTACAGTGAGTAACTTGAATTTTTGGGTGCATTGGTTTGTGCAGTGATTTTGTGAACGATGGTGGCTGCTGTGGTTCTTATTTCCTTGTTGACTATGTTGTGGCTGGTGATTTTGCAATCTGGCTTTTCCTGTTTGGTCAGGTGGAAAGGAGCACCAGTTTCTCGGTTACCTCTGTTCGCTCAGAAGTCTGGTGGACACTGGCAAAGCTTTATAGTTCGAGGCGGCTTTACAAGCTGCGGCTACGGATCTTCCTCATGATCTTCCGTTCAACTCTGATTAAGGACAGTCTGTGAGAGTGTCCTCCCCTACCTCTGTTTTTCCGATTTTTACAATGGAATGATGTACATTGCCAATGATGCACGTTCCACCTAGATACCTGGTTCAAATACAGGATGAGTGGCACTCAATAGTGATCCATTAGTGCTCCCAATATTCCCTTGCATATTCAACATAAGATCCAAAATCTATTCTGACAATTTGTCTCCTCTCCAGGAACAAAGAAATGTCCATATGATGTGACCAACAGAACAGTCTTAATCCTAAACTTAATGAAGCATCAGCCTCCTGGATACCCTGTGCTAGGAACACTACATTTCCAAGGATTTGGCCAAAGTAAAAGTTCATAAATCTACCCTTCCAAGTCCATCCCTATTCTAATGACTTGTTTCTTTAAGATTTACAGCAGGCCGTTCTGTTAAGATGGATTTCTAGAATCTGGCCCCCTAGATTTTAGGAGGCCACCCTACTTATAGTCAGGGGTTAGCCAAAACCCAATCAAGGTAAACATGGAGAGCAGTTGAGGCTTTTCTCAGCAGAGTGAGAGTGGGTCACAGGTCCACAATGATCTGATATGTCATTTATAACGCGCCTGTACACAAGTGTTCTTAGGCGTGACAAGGAGGGGGAAACAGAGGGAGGACAAAAACAAAGATCTTACTAGGCCTTGTCATTCAGATCGCGCAAGTGCAGGGAAGTGGAAGGGGAGAAGTGCAGGGGCGGGGG
The DNA here is from genome assembly GCF_040938575.1 of Ambystoma mexicanum. Classification (NCBI taxonomy): domain Eukaryota; kingdom Metazoa; phylum Chordata; class Amphibia; order Caudata; family Ambystomatidae; genus Ambystoma; species Ambystoma mexicanum. The sequence goes on from NC_090926.1 coordinate 186,137,760, forward strand.
GGGAGAAGTGCAGCTAACTCAACAAGTGCAGCCAGCGGGTGGCTCACAAGTGCAGAGACAAGGGACTGCAGGGTTACAGATGCAGCCCGTAAATGCTAGGGGAGCCCGGAGGCAGTGCATGGGCAGCTGGACATGCAGGGGCATGGGCCTGAGTTCAGAGGGTAGCCAGGTGACCAGTGAGTGGAGCAGTCGGGACATCAGCAGGGGAGAGGAAGAGGGAAAGCGGAAGCAAAAAGGAAGGTCTTGAGTTGCCTGCAGAACCGGAGGTGGCTCCGCTCAAGTTTGAGAGGGGCAGGGAGGCTCTTCCAGAGGGAGGCCCCAGCCAAAGAGAGATTTGCCCCCAACTCTCTGCCTGGAAAAGCGTCTGACCCTCAGAGTTGGAAGTGGATAAGCAAAGAGCTCGAGAAGGGAGATGATTAAGAAGAGAGAGTTGGAGGTAGTGTGGTCCCAGGTCCTAGAAAGCCTTGTGGATGATGCAAATGGGCTTGAACTTGATCCTTGCCACCACAGGGAGCCAGTGAAGAGACATCAGAGCTGGAGAGATACAATCCCTGGGCTTGAGGCCAAGGACAAGTCTCGCAATCCTCCTCTGGATAAGTTGCAGAGTTTGGAGAGTAGAGGCAGGCAGATCTGGAAAGAGGCTGCTTCAGTAGTCCAGCCTAGAGAGGATCAGAAGTCTGGAGACAGTGAGCCTCTGGGGGAAAGTGAGGAAAGGAAGAACTACTCTGAGGAGGTGCAGCTGATACTTTGACTCCCTGGAGACGTCAGAGATGTGAGGAGTGAAGGAGAGGGTGGAGTCGAAGATGACCCCAAGGTTCTTGGCCTCGCAGGTAGGAACAGGAAGAGGGCCCAGAGTTGGTGTTCCGATGAGGAGCATCTCAGTTTTACTGGCATTAAGGCAGACATCATTAGCGGCACACCATTCCTGAATTGCAGCCAGACAGTCTGGTATGAGAGAAGGGGAAGAGGCGGCTGAGGGGAGCCTGAAAGAGAGCTGGGTGTCATCCGCGTAACACTGAAAGTTAGAGCAGAAAGTAGCAATGCGGTGGGCAAGAAGTGCCAGGTAGTGGTTTAAAAGCCAGGGAGAAAGGTTAGACCCCTGGGGAGCACCACAAGCAGAGAGAGAGAGATAGAAGAGAGGAAAGACCCCAGTTGTACCTGAGAATGTTGCTCAGTGAGGAAGGAGGTCAGACAGACCAGGGCCTGATCAGTGACACCCAGGTTATCACGGAGGCGATTGAGCAGAATGGCATGGTTGACTGTGTCCAAAGCAGAGGAAAGATAGAGGATAATGAGGACAGAAGGAAGGTTAGAGTCAAGGTTAGAGAGCAGGTCTTCACAGGTGTTCTGGAGAGCAGTTTCCATGCTTCTGGCAGCTCTGAAGCCAGAATGTTGGTCCTGGAGACAACCAACACATTTAGTGTGCAGATTAAGCTGGGAGATGGCCAGATTTTCCGAGAGTTTGCACAGGAAAGGAGTGATGGAGCTCGGCAGAGGCCTTCTTTAGAAGGACGTGCACAAGGGAGTGCCAGTGTGGTCCTTGATGGTTCTGAATGAGCAGGGGAGAACCTGCTTTGACTAGACTTTCATAGATTAGACTTTTCCAGAAACATCGTCTAGGAGAGAGAGGAGAGAGAGGAGAGAGAGGAGAGAGAGGAGAGAGAGGAGAGAGAGGAGAGAGAGGGGAGAGAGGGGAGAGAGGGGAGAGAGGGGAGAGATATATTCGTGCATAGGCCGACATCTAGTGGAAGCTGCGGAGTATTAGTTTGTTTTTCGAAACTCGAAAATGGGCGTCGACACAGGGCGTGGCAGTAATACTATCCCTAGTGTGACGTCCACTGTACCCAAGATCCCTCACGCGTCTAGGATCCTCAGATTGTTTTTTTCCGCCATACTGGTTGGAAGCATTTTGCGGAGTCCCCTGGCCTTAGCCATACTTTTGCTAAAATATCGATAAATTTACATCCTTCCCCACCCCAACGTCGAACTTCGACACTCGACGCCGGCTTGGAGAAGAATTCGACCGTCGGCTGCTGCACGACGGATTTGGGCCTCGGAAGGCCTCTGGCCTCGGCCGGGGCCTTGGAAGGCCTCTGGCCTCTGCCCTGCAAGTAGGGAGTGTGGGGGGCTGGACATACTCTACACTCTTTTGTATATAGGTACATCTTATACATTTCCTACACTTACCAGCCCGCTGCCTCAAGGTGCGTATGGAGGGTACCCCTTTTCAATTCTGCCCCAAGTGCAATCGCAAATATCCTTGGGTCGACAGGCACGCCACGTGCAATCTCTGCTTGCCGAGGGACCACCCTGAGGCGAACTGCAGAGCGTGTAGTAGGTTTAAACCTAAGACACTTAAGGACCGTTCGACGAAGCGTTGGGCCCACCACGCCAGGCAGGCGGCCATGGTGGCGGAGGGCGCCTTCAGCGATGGCAGCGACGCCGTGCTTTCGGACGGCGAGGGCATTACGGCGTCTAAAGACAGCCGAGCGCAAGTCCCCGACCTTGGAAGGTCGTCCGACAGGGCGGCTATGGGGAAGACCCCCGGCGACACAAGCGCTTCACACACCACTCACACTAAACACACGAAGTCCAACCGAGACTCAATGACGTCGAGTTCTCGGAAAGAGGCACATAGAGAACGGTCCGAATCGGTGTCCTCTGGGCGTTCTCGATCGAGATCGCCGCATGACTCCAGGCAATCATCCACTCTTGCCAAGAGTGCCTCGCTCCCTAAGCTAACGGAAGTTCGATCGTCGGAGGACGAAGACGACTTCCACCCCCAGGCCGCTCTCCAGGAGTCGGAGCCCGCAGACGAGATCAGCGTGGCCCCACGTTCGAAGGACAGGGACTCTACCCCCGATCCTCGACGCCAGGCGTCGAAAACCTCCGGAACCACAAAGGGACAGGGAAAACACTCTTCTACTCACTGGGAGGGGGGAAAACAGCAGAAGAAGCAGCCACTGCACTCTTCCACACCTGTAAAACACTCCACTCCTCTTAAACAGACAGACAAGCCCAGGTCTGCTGCTATTTCTAAAACCAGCAAGTCTACTCAGGATAAGTCTCCTAGACTTTCTGAGAGAGTCATTCCCAGTTCCAAAGAATGGTCGAGTGATGACATAGATAGGGTCATGTCAAGGATGTCTTCTTTGGCAGACTTTTATGATATAAATCCAGACCATTTCCTTTCATATAATCCACAAGGGTCTACACCCTCAGGCTCTAATGATCCTATCCCCCCGAGTAAGAAGCCCCGGTTTGAGACACCTACGAGGTCTTCGGACCCCTTCGATGTACAACCATACTCACGGCCATACTCACAGTATCAAGGAGAGACTTCCTTTGGTGAGGACCAAGAATTTGGCATGGTCGAAGAGCAAACCGGGACGGGCTACTATGGGGATGATGAGGATGAGGACGAGGAAGAGGAAGACCCTGAAACCTACAGAGTAGATTCCCCGGTAGAGAAGGAAGCCCCAGTTACCGACTCCCCTGTCGATAACCAACCCCTCCTGAACGAGGTTCTCGCACGAGCAGTAGAACATTTCCATATTGACACCCATGGTGTCCAGAAGGAGAGGGACTTCGCCGAGGAGTTAGTGGGAGAAAGGAGGCCTGTTGCCCTAACCATCCCTATCCTCCAGTCTATTCAGCGAAGAATAGACCCGTCCCTGGTGAACCCGAACCTCACCAGAGCAGTCAATCCCAGAGTTGAAAAACCTTTCAGGGCAGCCCAGTCTGACCCTCTCTATATAAGAGGACATCTGAAGTCAGACTCCCTGGTTGTCACTGACACTCGTAAGAGGGCTGGAACACCGTTGTCATCGTCCGAAGCTCCTCCAGACAAGGAGAGCAAAAAACTATATGGTTTCGGCAGGAAAGTAGCCTCAACGTCCGCCTATCAGGCAAGGATTGTAACTCCACCACCCTTTTGGCCAGCTACAACTGCCATCAGTGGGAAGAAGTCGCGGCACTCATAGCCTCTGCACCAGAACCCTTAAAGGGCCAGTTAGCACGAATTCCAGCAGAGGGTAGAGCCGTGTCTGGTTGCATTTTAAAAGCAACTTTTGACGCCGCGGACAACGCAGGCAGATTGATAGCTTAAGGTACTGTTATCAAGAGACATGCGTGGTTACGGCAGTCTGGTTTTAAGGCAGAAACCCAGGCATCATTGTTGGACAAACCGGTGGAAGCCGATCTGTTGTTTGGTAAGGTGGTCGAAGACGCGCTGAAGAATGCCAAGGACGAATATGAGACACTCAAGTCCCTTGGCCAATTAACCAATAAACCCCCTAACCAGAGAGGGAATGGAAATTTTCGTCGCCCACGCGGCCAAAACTCCCAGAGAGGATCAAACTATTCTCAGGGGCAGGGTACACAGTGGAACAACAGCCAACAGCCTACCCAGGGTTACGGCAGGGGTAATAGGAGAGGACGTGGTAAAGGCAGAGGCAGCCCCAGTAGAGGAGGCGGCACGCCTCCACCAAAGCAGTGACGCTCAGTTCAGGGTCCCTTCTCACGCATTTCCAACTTCACCCAGGCTTTGGAAGGGATCACATCAGACAGATGGGTGCTGTCAACAGTATCCGCAGGGTACTGTATAGAACTACTGCAGCGTTCCCAGAACCATCCTCCACGACAAAGAGTACACTCTTTAGAACATCAGAAGATTCTCCTCGAGGAGATCGCCAATCTGCTAGCAAAGGACGCGATAGAACTCGTCCCGGGACACCAGGTAAACAAGGGTATTTATTCAACTTACTTCCTTGTGCCAAAAAAAGATTTGACAATGCGCCCAGTATTGGACTTACGGCCTGCCAACAAGTATGTCAAGCCCCAAAAGTTTCGAATGACTACGCTACGAGAGGTAATCCCCCTCCTAAAAAAGGGGAATTACATGGCAACCTTGGATATGAAAGATGCCTATTTTCATATTTCCATGTTACCAACGCACAGAAGGTACTTGCGCTTCAAGGTGGACAGTCGGCACTACCAGTTCAAGGTACTGCCCTTCGGGATAGCTTCGGCACCAAGGGTATTCACCAAGGTACTGGCGTTGGCGGCTGCACACCTACTCAGGGAGGCAATCCCGGTGTACCCTTATCTGGACGACTGGCTCATAACGGGGGAAACCCCAGTAATTTGCAGGACAAACATTCAAAGGACTATCGACCTCCTCCACGAATTAGGCTTCTCAATCAACGAGAAAGTCAAGCCTGGTGCCAAGCACCTCCAAACAGTTCCTAGGAGCAATCCTAGATACTAAAGAGGGGTTGACATTTCCTTCAGAGGAAAGAATTCGGAATATAATACTGCAAATTCCACAATATCAGTCCGGTCACCAAATAACGGTACGCAAAGCAATGCGTTTGCTGGGCATGATGGCGTCATGTATTTACCTGGTCCCCCACGCGCGCGCCTGCACATGTGTCCCATGCAGGAATGGTTGGCGAAACAGTGGTCTCAGGCAATTGGTCAGTGGGACGATCTAGTGGTCGTTTCGCCAACACTGGTGCAAAGCCTTCACTGGTGGACAAGAGAGAATCTTGCACAGGGGAAACCCTTTTACGATCCCGAAGTACAGGCAGTAGTCACTACCGATGCATGCCTGACAGGGTGGGGAGCTCACCATCTCCACCACACAGCTCAGGATCTCTGGTCTCCCTCAGTGGCCAAGAACCACATCAACCTGCTAGAGCTTCTGGCAGTATTCAGAGCGCTTCAAGCGTTCGAGCCCTACCTACTAAACCTGTCAGTACAAATCCGGACGGACAGCACAACAGCCATGTTCTACCTGAACAAGCAAGGAGGGACTCGTTCGCCAAATCTGTCCAAGCTTGCCCAGAAAATCTGGATATGGGCACTAAGACGGAACATCTTCCAGTCATCACAACATGTTCCAGGGGAGCTCAATTCCCTAGCGGATGCTCTGAGCAGAGACTCAACCCCCTGCCCCCCCCAAGCCCACCCCCCCGCCCCAGAGGAACACTAATGGGTTCTACACAGAGAGGTCGTAGAAGATATCTTCTCTCAGTGGGGTTTCCCCACTATAGACTTATTCGCCACAAGCGAAAACAGACAATGCCCAAGATTTGCATCCAGGTTCCCCCAACCAGACTCCCAGGGGAACGCCCTGTGGATGAACTGGTCAGGGATGTTTGCATACGCTTTTCCACCAACTCATCAGGAAGCTGGTCAACAAGATGAACAGAGAGTCGATGACGCTCATCCTAGTTGCTCCCATGTGGGCAAGACAACCATGGTTCCCACACTTACGCAGGATGGCGGTGTGCGAGCCCATCAAACTTCCGGCCTGGTACAACCTACTGTCCCAGCACCAAGGTCAAACAGTGCATCAGTAACCCAACTCAATGAACCTGGCAGCATGGCTCCTGAGGTCATAGAGTTTGGACATCTCAATTTACCACAGAGGTGTATGGACATCCTAAAGGAATCTAGGAAACCAAACACAAGGCACTGCTACTTTGACAAGTGGAAGAGATTCGTTATCTGGTGCCAGAGTAAACAAAGCAACCCAGTTGATTGCACTCCTTCCATTATTGTTACATACATGCTCCACCTGCTGGATGCAGGACTTGTTTTTAACTCACTGAAAGTACACCTGGCAGCCCTGTCGGCATACACCACTTCCCATAACAAGGTCTTGTGGTGGAAAGTACCAGTAGTTAAAGCCTTCATGGAAGGAGTAAAGAGACTTCACCCTCTTTTTTCAAACCCACCACCAGGGTGGGACCTTAATGTGGTGCTATCTAAGCTCATGGGCCCCCCTTTCGAGCCCATGCACAGTGCAGGATCCCTTCTTTACTGTCCATAAAGACAAACTGGTTTTACGCACACACCCTAGGTTCTCACCTAAGTTTATATCTAAATTCCATGTAAACCAGTCCATCGAGCTTCCGGCTTTCTTCCAGGACCCTCAAAGCTCGGCTAGATGTGCATGTGCATAGGGCGGTCCTCTACTATGTAAATAAAACCAGACCGCTAAGGAAAACAGATCAGCTGTTTGTCTCCGTAGCTACAGGCAGAGAGGGGTATCGCGTCTCTAAAGGTGCCATCTCGAAGTGGATTATTAACTGTATCCAGCTGTGTTACTCACTCTCTGAAAAGACTCTGCCTTTCACGCCAAGAGCCCACTCTACAAGAGGCATTGGGGCCACTCTGGCTTTCATTGCAAATGTACCCCTTGACACCATTTGCAAAGCAGCTACTTGGAGCTCTATTCACACTTTTACTCAGCATTACTGCATTGACACCCATTCCAAGGCAGATACACAAGTGGGACAAGCGGTTCTAAGACACTTATTTGCTCATGACCCTTCTCACATCCCACCTCCTTCTTCAGGTACTGCTCGCTAATCTATGCACAGCATGTGATCTAAGCAGATTCCACAAGCCTCAGAAGGGATACATTACTCACCCTAATCGTATTTCTGATGCTTGTATCTGTTTAGATTCACATGCGGCCCACCCTTCCTCCCCTCTGAGAGAAGGCGCATGGTTGCTTGTAGTCTTACCTTTCTATCTATCTGCTTGGATTATCTGTACTCACGCTACTCCTCATGCTACCTCATGTCAGAAAAAATACAATCTGAGGATCCTAGACGCGTGAGGGATCTTGGGTACAGTGGACGTCACACTAGGGATAGTATTACTAGCACGCCCTGTGTCGACGCCCATTTTCGAGTTTCGAAAAACAAACTGTAATTTGTAGCCATCAGAAAGGAGAATGTCAAAGCCTATGACAGCTGGCTGTGCACCTAGTCTCGATGAGACAGATTACATTGAAATCAAGTTCTTCCATGAAATGGCAGATGTCGGAGGAGTGTTTGATAGCAGAGCAAGAGTTGAGAGTAGCGATGTGGAGCAAGTTTCCCCCTTTGAAGGACTTCTGTGGAGCCGTACAGGTCAGAGGTGTACGCCCTGCGGAAGTGTAAAGGTGCCCAAGGATGGCAGAGGAGGAAGGAGAAGGTGAGGTAGCAAGGGAGGAGGAAAAGGGTGGCAGAGGGGTGGCAGAGGAAGGAGGCAACAGGGTGGCCAGGGAAGCAGCAGAGGGTGCTGTAGAGGTGTCAGAGGATGGAGGTGGCAGAGGAGCCGGATAGGGGAATGAAAATGATAGCAGGAGAGGAAAGGAAGTTGATGAGGTGCGGGAAGAGTATCAAAAAGGAGGTTGGCCTGAGGGCCCTGGACCAAGATTGTGCCCTTTAAGTAGACATTAATGATGGTCTTGGAGAAGTGGAAGGGGGCCAGGAGGGCCTCCCACCGGGTGCCACCATTAAAGGGAGAAGAGGAAAAAGGAGAGTACAGAGACCATATGGGCGTTTCATAGGCCTGGAGAGGGAATGACAAAGAGGATGTTGGTAAGGGTCTGTCTGGAGGAACCACTGGTGTAGGTATCAGCGATAGGGAGGCCTGGGTTGGAGACCAGGATGTCCATTTTGAGCTTCTTCCTGCCAGACTTAGTGAGAGGGATAGGATAGTCAATAGAACAGCAGTTGGAGAAGATGGGTAAGACAGAGAGCTCCATAGAGGGCGCTGAGAGGAAGAGGAGTAGGTCAGAGGGGGGGCCTAAGCAGGAGAGGGGGGTGGGGGTTAGCGCTGGGGGGTGGGCAGGTGGGGGGACACCAGGGGGTACAACAAAAGGAGGGGGGTAAACAACAGACCAGAGAAATCAGATGCAATGCATAGTCAACTGTAATACAGCGCACAATAGGGAACCTAGAAGAAAAAGTATGCAGATGCAAAGAACCAACAACAAAGGACAGAGCACAGCAGGAGACCTAGAAGGGAAGAAAGAATAAGGACCAACAACAAAGCACAGATCGCTGTAGGGGACCTAGATTGGAAGAAGCAGGCATATAGTGCGACACCAAGAACAGTGGGGAGCAGCACAATATCAGAGCAAATGAGAACGGAACAAAATCTGAGCAGAGGAGGAAGCACAAGGTCAATCACAAAAAGGAACCTAGAAGTAAAGAATGTACAAAACAGGAATGCAATGTAAGCCAGCAACCGTGGAGCAACAAAACGTCAAAACCAGTACACAGTAGATCAAGGGAGGGAGGGTGCTAGGGTGAGGGGAGGGAAGGGATCGCAGGGAATGCAGGGACCTAAAATGTGAGGGAACGCAGTGAGTAGGAGAAGTAGGGGTACACGCAACCAAGTTGCGAGGGAGCGCACGTGGCCTAGAGTTGCGAGGGAGCACACGCGGCCTAGGATGCGAAGGAGCGCACACGGCCTAGGGTCCGAGGGATGCAAGTAAGCAGGAGGGAGTACAGGGGGTGCGAAGACTGGTCGCCGGGGTGTAAATGCGTATGCAAGAGTGAAAAGGGCCACCGGGTCGGGGGGGTTACGTGGAGTGCAACAAGCAAAACTCGCCCTGCACCTTCTAACCCATCGGCCGCTGACAGAAGGGTGAGGTCATCCGCACTCACTGTCAACGCTGCTACCCCTTCGCCGCCAAACACCTGCGTCGCTCAATACTGTGGCCTTGTCCTGTGAGGGCTTTGCCGCAGAGGGTCCGTACCTCAGTTCTTATAGGCACAGAAGCGTGGGCGTAGCAAAGCATGCCCATATAATCGGGCAGCGTCTACTTCGCACCTGCGTTGCTCGACACCTAAGCCTTGTCCTGCAAGGGCTTTGCCACAAAGGTTCCGTACCTCGGTTCTTATAGGCATGCAAGCGTGGGTGTGCAACGTATAATCGGGCAGCGTCTCCTCCGCACCTGCATCAATCAACACTGCGGCCTTGTTCTGCGGTGTTGGAGTCCCACAATGAGTCCAAACAGTGAAGCACACAATAATTCAATTTAGACAGGACTGTATATAAATAGAATTATTTTTTCGAGGCCTTTACACACTCCAAAAATATAACCAGCTGGTGATAGTATCGCACAGTAATCAGTAATAAAAAAATGTTAGGCTTGTGAATCTACTTGGAATCACATGCATAGGCCGACACCTTGTGGTAGTCGCAGAGTATTGCATGACTTGTTTTTGATATTCGAAAAGGGACGTTGACTGGGCATATTTGTAATACTATCCCTTGTGTGACGTGTACTGTACCCATGGACCGTCATGCGTTGGGGTCCCTCAGATTGTTTTTTTCCGCCATCGTAGTCTGTCGCTAATTGCAGACCTTGGCTAACGCCATTTATCATCAAAGTTATAAACCTATTTTAGTCGTTTGTGTCCGCTTTTATTCATCATTGAGAAGAACTTCCTTCAGTGGCTTTCGATGAACGTCTCCAAGTATGACGTTTTCAACAGCTGCTCCTATCTTCTCGATGACCCATTGGCTTCAGCCTACACCAGGCCCTGGCATGTTAGAGTAGGGAGAGTGGGGATTTTCATAAACTCATTCACATAGTGAATGTCTTTTCTTATCTCTCCCCTTTACGCTTGTCATGCTGCCTTTTACACACATAATGGAAACCAAAAACATTGAAAGACTGACATACAAAACATTGGGCAGCTCACGCCATGCAGGCTGAGGCATCCATTGATATCCCAACAGGCGCTGAATATTCAGAGGAGGAACAAGGCAGCTACAGCGCAATAGTGATGCCAGAGATGGCGAGGTTTCTTCCGAATCCCTAGTGCCAGTCCCTGCCTCCCTAAAGCAGGCAGCAATCAAGCAGGCATCACACCAAGCACACAACCCCAAGCCGTATTTCGACTAAATCGTCAGACAAACACAGCCATGTAGTGTCACAAGAAAGTTGCAAACCCCATTCATGCTTGAAGCTTCCTTTGTCCTCTGGGCCCTCGCCTACTTGATAGCGGCATGCCAAATACTCAAAACAAACACCAAGCAAAGTAATTAGACACCTTGCCTAAACAATCTTTCCTTTAGTGTGTCTAAAAATAAGCGTTGAAACACAAAACCTCGACTAATGTCCACGGTACGTCAAACAATTCCGTCTAAAACACGTTTTGAAGACAGTTTTAAAGCCCCGTAAAATCAGCTATTGTTTCCACGTCCATTGATAACACATCAAAACAAACACAATACACAGCTTCCTTTGTCAGAGGTAAGGATCCCACGGTTCCTTTTCAGTTTCAAGACGTCCCTAGCTCAAGCTAGTGGACTAGAGAGGTGTACTTTACTCAAACTGCCTCTCCTGATGATCAATGGTTATCAGACGATCTCTACATTGGTGATGACCAACAACAACAGGGTGACCAATATTCTCAAGATAGGATATGATATATGTTATTTATAACACGCTTAATACCTAGAGGTTTCTAAGCGCGGACCGAACCTGTGTTGCTTCGTCTCGTTTTGCTTCCAAGGCGAGCACATTGCTGCTGAGCTATCTTTCCTTGACCAATTTACTTACAATCAATATTGTGACGACGATGATGTTCCAGACATTTACGTCTTGCCATCACCTGAAGGCCAGAATCAGCCCTTTGCTGATTTTCCTATACATGACTACCTCCAATATAACAACATATTCATTAAGGCAGCAGAGAATTTTAAAAATGAAACACAAGAATCCCTGCAGGACACACTTTGTGAACGATTTTTCAGGCAACAAAATATCAGTCATGCAATTTATCCCATTACTAAATTCAGTGCAAAGACACTCTCAGCCCACTTTACTTCTCCCTCCTTCACCAGAGCCGTAAACCCTAGAATTGAAAAAAACATTTAGGCCTAAGCCTACAGATGCCCTCCATATTAGGGGACAACTTAAACCAGATGTATTGGTTGTCACAACTTCAAAAAAGATAGCAGGTACTCCGTTAGCATCTGCAGAGGCACCTCCTGAAAAAGAGATAAAAAAACTTTATATGCTAGGCAGGAAAGTGGCTGCAGCAGCAGCATATCAAACGTGCATTGCAAACAAACAATACCACCTTGCTGGCTAGTTATAACTGCCACCTATCGGACACTGTCCTCCAACAACTTGATACGGTTCCTGAATCTTTAAAGTCCCATGTCCAAAAATCACTGTCTGAAGGTAGAGGTGCCAAGCCAGCTCAAGCAGCAGCCTCTTTACTTTTGGCCTCTGCAACAGTCGCTACAAAAACACTGTGAGGTCTTGAGTCACAGCTCACCAGTGGGAGTCAAGCTGTCTCAGCATCTAGAAGAATGGCGAGATATTACTTCAGATGCTTGGGCATTAGAGATCATAGCCCACGGTTACTGCCTTCCCTTTATAAAAAAACCTCAGGGCAATCCACTGAGGTAACATTCTTTGAGGATTCCGGATCCACTCCTGGTGCAGGAAATGTTAACCCTGCTAGAGAAAGGCGCTATAGAACCAGTGCTTGTAGCTGAGAGGAGCTAGGGTTGGTATTCCCCATATTTTCTCATCCCCAAAAAGGGCGGAGGACTGAGACCCATCTTAGACTTGAGATACTTAAGTTCCTCAGGAAGGACAAGTTCAAGATGGTCACTCTTTCTCAGATCCTTCATGCCCTCCAACTTCAGGATTGGTTGGTTTCATTGGACCTTCAGGAGGCTTATGTTCAAGAGAGAAAGAGAAAGGTTTCGCAGCAAAATCTCTGTACTGTTGCTGTTGGAATTTTGCAACTGGTGCAGAGAAGTATGTTGATACTTTTCAGTGAAAAACCCTGAATGTCTTGTCCTTCTTGCTTTCATTAGCCAATGAGGGACTTCAGGTTGGCACCATTAAGGGCGTCTTGGCAGCGCTGTCAATCGTTAAGCGCTCGTCAGAAGAATGTTCTTATTTCAAGATACAATTGGTGACTCAATTTCTAAAAGGGTCACTAATTTCTTTCCTCTGTCTCCTTTTCAGGTTCCGGTGTGGGACCTAAACCTGGTTTTGAAATTCCTCATATATGCTCCATTTGAGCGTTTGCACACATGTACATTAAGGTTAACCTTCAAGACAATGCTATTGGTTGCTCTAACATCTGCCCGTAGCGTGAGTGAGTTGCAGGCACTTTCATCCAAGCCACCCTTTACCATATTCCACAAGGATAGGGTTATTTTAAGGGTAAAGCCCTCCTTTTTGCCAAAGGTAGTTTTGGACTTGAATTTAAGTCAGAAGATTGTTCTGCCTTCCTTCTATCCACCACCTCATCCTGGTAAGGAAGAGGAAAGGCTCCATAGGTTGGACCCTAGGAGAGCGTTATGTTTTTACATCTCCAGAATGTCAAAGTTGAGAGTGGACGACCAGCTCTTTATAGGCTACACAGGACACAAATTGGGACAGGCTGTTTCCAAACAGACCTTGTCTAGATGGATCATTCTTACCATATCTGAATTATACAGACTAGCAGGCAAAGACCCTCCTGAAGGTTTGCATGCTCATTCCACCAGGGGCATGGCTACGTCTACAGCCTTTCAGAGGGGCGTTCCTATTAGGAACATCTGTGATGCTGCAACGTGGTCATCAATACACACTTTTACACAGCATTATTCTCTGAATGCTTCCCATACTCAGGATGCTGCCTTCGGTAAGCAAGTACTTTTTTCTACCCTTGAAAATCTTTAAATTTGTAAATTCTATACCCTCCTCCCATCATTGATACTGCTTTGGGAGTCTGTCAAAGATGAGAAATGCGTTGGAGGACACAATCCATTCGAAGAACAAGTTACCCTGGTAACGTTCTTTCGACTGGATTTTCCTCCAATGTATTACTCATCGCCCTCCCAACCTACCCCTCTGTAGAATTTCCCATGCTATTACAGCTTCGATTCCACCGAGGCGGAGTACTTTCATGCCCGTGTTTATGGGCATCTGGGCTACACGAGGAGGGGTAAAACAGAAATGAGTCCAACTGGTGCCAAGCGTGCTATATATACCCTCCGACGGAGGCCTTCGAGGGACATAGACTCAACGCCATCGATGCACAGCGCCCTCTGCCGAAAAATGTTGAAGCTGGACATTGCATGTAAAAGATGAGGCATACGTTGGAGGAGCTTCCAGTCAAAAGAACGTTACCAGGGTTAAGTAACTTGTTCTTCTAGCCCTGCAAATGCTCTGCGTTCACTTACCCTCTTGGCTTCAATTTTCCCAGATGATTTTGAGCCGACTGAGGGTCGTTGGAAGTTGGATTTCACACCACTGGTTCTGGTTGGAGGTGCCGGGGATCTGCGGGTACAAGGATTCTTCCGGTCAGGTCCAGATGCAATCCCGGTGAAGAAATGCAAGATCCACTGATGCAGGCCTCTTCAGGGCACTTCACAGGACGGGGAAGGTGAGTTGCAGTGACGGCTACCGCACTCGGTTGACGGCAGGCGTCCTTCCAGTGCCTGTTAAAGAAGCTTCTCCAGGACAGGATCCCTTGAGTCTTGGATGCTGACATTTTCAGTGGAGGTGACTTGTACCACAAGCTGGCAACCACCAAAGTTCTGGGTGCAACCACGGAACGGCGACGCTTCTGGCGAAGTAGTCCACGAGAGAGCTGGTCAGTCCACCGGGTCGAAGGCTCAGGACAACTGAATCCTTGAGAATGTGTCAAGACTAGTTGGTCCCAGAAGTCCAAGGGCAGAAGCACCGATCAAGGTCTTTGCAGATCTGGCAGTCCAGCAGGGCTTTACCGGGCCAGACACAGGAAGGGATGCTAGAACTTCTTTAGATCTTTAGGCAGCTGTTCATCAACAAGGGATTCTTGGCTCCAATGCTGATCTAACGAAATGGTTGCAGGAGTCCTCTTGTTATCCAGTCTCTTGTTATCCAGTTAGTCCAGTATGGAAGCAAGTCCAAGCCCACCAGTGATAAGGATCTGCACTATTTGAACAGCCAGTAGTTGTCCAATCACAGACAACTATTGGTTTCACTCATGCCCCACACCTAGATTCTATGGCACCAGACAGTCCCACCCCCTTCCTTGGCGACAAACGCACACCAGCATCACTAGTCGGTGAAAGGGGCAGCTTTCCCAGGCAAGGGCATGGCCTTATATGGGACTTCCTGACCTGGCAAGGCATGAAGAATGCCAAACTACACTGTGTCCAAAGAACAATCACAAATATTGTGGGACAGGGATTCCAAGATGGCGGCTTGCTAGGGAGGACGTTACTGAGTGCGCTCCGTCCCCGATTGCAGCACTTCACTGAAGCAACACTGTCCGCAAGAGGAGCAGGGGATCGAACGGACCAGAGGCACCTCACGGAGTAAACGCAGAGAACTGCAAGAGGAACTGGGAGAACCAGACGACCTGGGGTTAAACTCCCAGCTACATAGAAGAAGCACTCGGCTGGCGAAGGGCCCAGCGAAGCACCACGGTTCCCTCCTGCATCCAACTTCGGGGAGCAGATCTTTGCAATGAACACTGCCGAGAAGAGTTGGGAGGCGTACCTGAGAGAACAGCAGCAGACCCCCACACCCTGGGGGTCTGCAAATCATAAATGCCTCGGATGGCACCAGGCGGCGACCCGCACACTTTTAATCTGAGCCTCGGCTCAGGCGGTCCTGAGGCTGTGGGACCCGGAGACGGGCACAGGACCTGCCGAGACACAGATGCTGCGGTACGGTGCTCCCGGGCCCCTCATTGGCAATCCAGTAGTAAGGAATCGTAGGATCCCTCAGGACCCATCAAGGAATGCAACGGCAGCTGGAGCGAGGCTGCAGAGGGGAATCCTACGAGGTGCGGCGCATACACCGCCCGAAGAGGATGCACTCTCCGCCTAAGGTGAGAGATAGAAAGACCCGTCCACCACGGGCAGCAGAAAAGAGGGATTAGCCGGTCCCTGCATCCCACTACCATAGGCGAATCAGAGGACCGCGATTCAACCATTACACATAGCACTGACAAGACTGGTCTGAGGCCCCCACAACCAACGATCCCACAGAGGACTTCAACAGCATCCAGTATAAAAGGCATGGATTGGCCTGAGCAGAAACACTGGCAAGACGGGACTGAAGCCACCACAACCAGAACCAACGACCCTGCAAAGGAATTCAACATTGCCCTGTACAAAAGACACTGATGGTCTGATCAGAAGCCCCCACTCCCCAGGCAACAGGGGTGGGTCATAAACTGTGTGGGCTCAGGGGCTGTGCGTGCACAGACGCTAAAGAGATTCCACTTGATAACTTTGACATTGCTCAGGCAACCACCACACGCAGGAGCCGGAGGGGACAGCAAGCCAGTCTCTTTCCCCCCCAGCCGCTGGACAGAGGCGGAAACTACCCGCGGCAGGGGGAATCCAGGCAGGGGCTTGCACCAGAGCCACAGGCACAACCCGCAGGAGTCTCAGCACGCGCAGTGCCGGCTTGGATCACATCGGCCTGAGGCAAGTCATGCAAGGCTCAGAAGCCTCTCACTTGCTGTGCCCATAAACCCCTCTCTAGCAAAGACCCCAGGCCTGCGGGAACCTAATCCAAATTGGATGCGGAAGAGAGACGTGGGCCCCAGGGGACAAGGCTGGAGACACCCACAGGGATCTGGCACAGAGACAATCCACACGCAACAGCTTGGCACACAGCGCAGGCAAGAGAAGGGTACCCTGTGCCGCCAGGTCAAGGAGACATCTCATCCAGTGGCACTCTAGAGCACCTAACTAATGTCAGGATCCAGAGGGGGAAGGCTGCTGGATCGAGAAAGCAGTCCCCAACGCTGCTGGTCCAGAGAGCCCGGGAATGGGGTCTGACCACACCACCCAATTGGAACAGCCCCTGCAGACAGGGGGCCTTAGCTTCTAGACCCCTATATTGGCAGCCACAAAGGAGGACATGGAAATCTGCTTCCGGGAATTCCAAAACAAGATGACCCAAGCGTTCTAAGCGCAATTGACGACATTCATGGTGGAGATGAAGTAGTCTATTGTGGAAATCAGGAAGGACATCATGTAGTTGGGAGAGTGGACAGACACGACGGAAAGAGCCTTTCAGGAGGTCGTGGAGGACACTCGCTCCATGGATGTAGCGCTGCAAGAGCTAGCAAGGGCCGCGCACAACATAGAACTGCAGTGCAAGGACCTGGAAAACCGATCCCACAGATCAAACGTTTGTATCTGGAACCTACCTGAAACAGTGACGGACCCAGACCTGAAAGGCACAGTCACTCACATTTTTGAAAGCCTACTGGATACAGAACATACCGGTGACGTCCCATAGACAGGGTCCACAGAACAGGCCCGAAGAGACGAGAGCCTGGCTCTAGGCCACGAGATGTGGTGGCAGCCTTAGCTAGATACCCGCAGAAGGAAGCGGTCCTCTGAGCAACTCGATCGGCGGATCCCATCCGCTACAACAGGGTGGAAATCCACCTCTTTCAAGATATAGCCCATGCCACCCTCCTTAAAAGAAAAGAAATGGGACCAGTCTTGGGATTTCTGCAAGACAAACAAATCAGATATAGATGGACATTTCCCTTTTCCTATTCCACTGGGAAAGCAAACAGCACAGGGTTGTCTCCCTACAGGAGGGACTCCAGAACCTTCACCTAGATGACGAGAATCCTACCGACCGGAGGAGATCACAGAGATGCTCTCTCTGCCCCAAACCATGGGATTGGACACAGGTGAACTCCAGACGCAGGAGACCACCACCACGGGGCCCCCAGCAATCGACCCCCAAGAAGATGGATCCGGGAACTAAAGACCACTCTTAATACGTTGCGGGGCATGCCCCAGCTCTAAGAGTGCTGAGGTGCATATGAACACTTTACACCATCGGGTAGGGGGACGGGGTCGTGAAGGCCGCTCTTTTGGAATCCGGATGGGGGCTGTAGGTCGCCCCACAGGTCGGCCCTTGGTTAACAGGTGGGTTCACGCCCCTCTCAAACACAGGGGGAGGGACATAGGTGGAGTGACCCCCCGCAGAGCGGGGAGGGGAAGGTAAGGGACACAATTAGGTTTGTTTGGGGGTTGGGAGGGCTCAAGTTGGGGTAGAGTCCTTACGAGAACCCGGTCCATGAGCATTGAAAAACACAGACAGACCCTTACGTATGCTTAAACTACTCTCATTGAACATACAGGGATTAAATAACCTGGTGAAGCGGAGAAAACTTTAAAGGCTCTTAGCATACCACTAACCAGATATTATAACATTGCAAGAAACCAACATTAAAAAAACTGACTTCCACCGCTTAAAATTGAGACGTTCCCACTCGATCATACAAGCAAATGTGCCAAGACCAAAGTTGGGGAGAGGGGGGGGGGAACAGATTGCGGTTAAAGCCGGGTTGGCAATTAAAATCTTATCCACAAAAAGTGGACAGGGAAGGGAGATTCCCATTTGTAACCATGGAAGTGGACAAGGGCATCATCGCACTCGCCACGGTATACGCCCCCAACACAGGGCAGGACGGGGTTCCTGCGCGCAGTGCTCTCGGAACTAGAGGAGTTCGCACAAGGGGAGGTGATTCTCATGGGAGACTTTAACTTGGCATGGGACCTGAGCAAGGATAGAAGTGCCTCTGCACATCGCCCGCAAGCCCCACTGTCACCGGCCCTACTAAGGAAGATGGAACACCTTGCACTACAAGATATGAGTAACATTAAAGGGAATGGATCCGGGATACACCTTCTACTCCCATGTACATTACACATTCTCCCGCATTGACTATATATGGGGGTCTCCTACACTACTGGGCAGAACACAATCCATTGACGCACTTCCGATTGCCCTCTCGGATCACGCACCAATACTAATTTCCTTCTGTCTGCACACCCTTTGGAAGGGCCTGTGGAGCTTGTCCTATCCGAATGAAGCTTTGACAGACGCCGCCCTTTGGGGGGAAGTGGAATCTAAAATCAGAGACTATTTCGAGCCGAATGGGGAACAGGATTCTCCAAATCCATGATTTGGGACGAGTTTAAGGCCACCTTAAGAGGAGACCTCATCGCCCTTTGGGCGCACTGGCAAAAGCAACTGCGAGCCTTGGAAACCCAACTAGAAAACGCTCTCCAGGATGTAATGGGTAGGATGAAGCTTACCCCTTCTAGGAAATTGCGGAAGTAACATCTGCATATCAGGGGGCACATTCAACCTTTTACAAACAAAGAAGGCAGAATGGGGCCTACTAGCGCTAAAACACAAATACACCCACACCAACAAGATGGACAAACTCTTGGCAAGACAGCTCAATCAGAAAGTGGCAGCCCAAACAATAAAGGGGATCACCACACCACAAGGGGAAAGGGGTTCACTCCACCCCCGATATAGCGGCCCAGTTTGTCACCTTCTATTCAGACCTGTACAGATCAGACAAACCTGACTACTCACTCCAGCAAGACTATGTCCGGCCTCTCAATGTCCCAAAGATATCCCAAGCGGAACATAATGCCTTTGAGGCAGACATCGCACAAGAAGAGGTAATACAATCGATAAAACGCCTCCGGTCAGGCAAAGCCGCGGGCCTGGGCTGTTTCACACCGTGGTTTTACAAGGAATACCAACACATCTTGGCCCTCAGGCTAACCACACTGTCACCCCCACGATGGAAGAGGCCAAAATAATTTTTCCCAAACCAGATAAAGACCCCATGCATTGTAAATCGTATAGACGCATAACACTGATCAATATTGATGCTAAAATATGCGCCAGAATTCTGGTCAGCAGATTAGAGGCGTTATTACCACAACTCTTCTATCCAGATCAATCAAGCTTTATCACTCACAGGCAAACACACAATAACATTAAGAGAGTCTCCCATATAATTGAAAAAATCCAGAAGCAAAGGTGAGCCAGCAGTTCTTCTTTCTTTAGACGCAGAAAAAGCATTTGACAGGGTGGAGTGACCAATCTGTTCATTACATTGAGGAGAACGGGCATAGGGCCCAAATACACAGCCATTGTAAGAGCAAATTACAGGGACCCGAGAATACGACTCCTTGGTGAACGGAGAACTATCAACCCCGATCAAACTATCCAGAGGCACCAAACAGGGCTGTCCTCTATCACCGCTCCTCTTTGCCATATATCTGGAACCATTCCTAGCCACGGTACGCTAATTGGGACATCAAGGGCATACAATTTGGGAGGGACGAACACAAGGTAATGGCATACGCGGATGATATGCTCCTGACCCTCGCGGGTCTAGAGCAATCCCTACAAGCAGTGATTAGAGGGATCCAGAGATTTGGGATAGTGGCTGGGCTGAAAGTGAACCTGGCAAAATCTGAAATTATAAACTTGACTTTGACCGGGTATAAACTGACCCAAACAAAACAATCGACTCAATTTAGATGGGTACACACAACCTTCAAAATTCTGGGCGTGAAAATTACCCCAACCCTACAGGGCCTATACGGGGCTAATTATCCCCCGTTGATAGAAAAAATAAAGAAACGGCAGAATAAATGGCATAAAGCTGACGGTCCACCCCAGACTGTTATATTTCTTCTAAGCCCTCCCTATCCCGGAACCGGAATCATTCTTCCGGGCGGTATACAAAAGTATAAACACTTACCTCTAGAAACATAAGCCCACATGGGTGGCGATGTAGCTGCTCCAGACACCGACCAAAAAAAAAGGGGGGGATTAGATTTGCCAGACCTACGCATGTACTATAAGGCTGCCTAAATCAGAATCATTCAAGATTGGCTAGCCCTGGACTCAGTGAAGTTATGGCAACAGATGGAGCCGGCAGTGATTGGTGCCCCGCTGGGTGGTGCGGTGGGGTAGGGGGGGGGGTTCTTTGACTTCAGAAGGAAAATCGGCCAACCAATATGCACAGATCGGACATTACTAGACTGGCCAAAAACACAAGGGACTCGTTGGTGCGTATCAAACAATTCACTTCATTCCCCTGCCCATGCACCTCGATTTTTGGCAACCCACAATTCACCCCCGCCGGAGCATTTAAGAAATGGAAAGAGGTGGATGCACGAAGATTGGGGATATGTTGGAAGCAGAAAGAAGGCAGTACTTGCAGTTACGTCACTGGCTAATGAACCCCCGACAGCGGGAAGAAGCCACACGGCCCCTCACCCAGTTTGAAAAATTCCTCACCTCCGACCCAGGGGACAAAAGGTTAATATCCAACATCTATAGGATAGGTCTTGACGCAGAACAAGCTACCACCACCAAATACTTGGGAGGCTACGGTCGGGGAGTCTATTCCACAGGAAGACTGGGAGGGGCTCTGGCGAGACATCCCACAACAAGTCCAAGCAATGCAGATAAGGGAATTTTGGTATAAGCATATGACACAATGGCACTATACACCCACTAGGCTGAAACAGATGTACCCCAACACGACAGGGGAGTGCTGGCAGGGGACAGGGGGTGTGGTGGTGAGGGGGACTGGCTACACATTTGGAGGGAATGTCCAAAACTGAAAGGATTCTGGAAACAAATAGACTACCACATGCACACAATCTTTTTAATAGGAACACCCAGGGGGCTGAAGGAAGGACTACTTTACCTTAATGGACAGGGCATGAGTCAATGGGCCAAACCAACCAAGAAAACCTACGCAATCCTCTCACTGGGAGCTCTCATTGTCATCGCGCAGAAATTGAAGAATAAAAACCCTCCAGAACAGGACTGGCTGATGAAGGTATGGCAATTCATAGCGATGGAA
Source organism: Ambystoma mexicanum (assembly GCF_040938575.1). NCBI lineage: Eukaryota > Metazoa > Chordata > Amphibia > Caudata > Ambystomatidae > Ambystoma > Ambystoma mexicanum. The sequence goes on from NC_090926.1 coordinate 186,159,236, forward strand.
TGTATGACGTACTCATTACAGGGCAACCAATCCAAATTTGCTATAGAATGGGAAGAGGTGATGGCCTTCCTGAATGATGACTTCAGAAAAAGGCTGCATACGCTTTGTATACTGGAAATCTGGTAAATCTCAATGATCGATTGACTTGAAGGACGGGTGAGCGGGAGATATGGGGGGTGGGGTCACAGTTCTCAACAGTTAAATGTTTATGCTGTTCTTTGTATAACCTTGTAGAAAATCAAAATTTTTTTTTTTTTAAATAAAATATTGTGGCATGGTCATTTTAGGGCACTAGCCACGTTTAATAGCAATATGCGGTAAACACGAATGTGCATACTAGAAATAAAACAAAAATGGTAAAAATAGATCTGCTGCCACCAGCTTGTCTTTAGGCACATATACAAGTAACCAAAAATCCCAAGTGTAAAGAGCCCGGGGATAGCGAAGAGCGCCACACTCCTCGCCCGCCGCGGAGACCGTCCCCCTGCAGCACCTCGCTGACTAACTGCTGCGGAGACAGTCCCCCTGCGGCCCCACACCTCTCTGTATTGCGTAGCCTTCTCCGCCCGCTGGGATCCGACAGCCGCGCCGCAGACGTCCCGGCACACACTGCCCCTCCGCGAAGGAACGTCCCGCCGGCTCCGTGGCGAGCTCTGTGCCTCGTCGCCAAATGAAAGAGGCACGGGGACACAGTAAGTTTTGGTGAGTTCCTCTTTATTACAGAGCTCCCGGAGCCCCAGCCAGCGCTCCTCTTTCAAACTCCCAACTGCCTCTCACAGGTCACGCAGCTCTCGCCCACCAGAATACAAGAGAGCGCGCGCGACCTTAGCTAGGCACAAACATTCTAACTACGGGAGTCTCTACACTAGGCTGATACAAAAGTAAACCCATTGCACTGCATTTTAAGATGCTTTGTGCAATGTCAGAAAGTTACAAAAAGATAAAAGGGAAAACTAGTTTCCCAGTTCTGGTAGTATGAAGGACTGATCAGTTTCCTCATAACAAACGGGCAAAAGGCTGGGGAAGTGAAGATGAAGGGTTTACTTTCCATCAAAAAGTCAGAACAAGTTTAAAAAAACAAAGCAAAAAGATTGGGGATCCATAGAAACTGTGGAGGCAAAGTTTCCAAAAGAAAAATCTTTCCCAACACCCCCCAGAACCTTGGATTTCAGAATTTCCGGCATGACACTTTTGGGCCTTGGCTTCAGCATTTGCTAAGGGTCCTTCCTGACCTTCCATCCTCTGTCTCCCCTTGTATCAGGGTTTGTTCATTCTTTGTCCTCTTTGCATGATTCACACTAGGCTCTGTTAGGCCCTGGGTACAGGATTTGCAGTAGGCTTCTCTCATTGGCCCTTGGGTCAGAATAGGCCTCTCTCCTAGGCCCGGGGTTGCAACAGGCCTCTCACCTCATCTAACTTGGCTGTAGAAGTCTCAGAAAACACAGTTGGTCTACTCAACCTTGAAGGAGTAGAAGAGGAATACACCTTGGAAAAATTCACGAGAGAACAACATATACTTTTGAATTTAACAGAAGAAACCAACCTGAAACCGTGTTCTACTTTTGTACAAACCCTACCAACAGACAATGCAATAATCTCTTTAACAGAAGACCTCAGAAAATCCATCAAACTAACCCAAAACCCATCAAAATCTCAGCTTTAAAGAAAGGACTGAATTGAAAGCTCTAGAAAGAAACCCTAACTATGTAGTCAAAGCAGCCGATAAGGGTGAAAAAATAGTTATCATGAACAAGACAGTTTATATTGGGGAGCACATCATCATCTAAAAGATAAACTGTGCTATAAAAAATTAGCTTCGAGGGGATTGGGTCTTCCAACGTATTCCATATCTATGACAGGTAATGTCCACAGCTGTGCTGCTTCGGAAAATCTTTGGCGTCCTGCGTCGATGACGTCGATGCGCCGTCCCCGAGGACCTCCTCCGACGGCCGACGTCACACGATGTGATAAGTAGGACGCACGACGCCCATAGCCTCAGTTCCGTTTTTTCTGCGAACGTGTTCGCTTCGTGAATCTCGGTATGCCTCGACTCGTTGGAGTTTGCTGTTTTCTATTCTCGGTTCGTTGAACCTGTTCGGTTGGTTGTGAAGACCTGTCCGTGGCGATGTCTTTCTCATCTTCGACCCCGCGTCCGGGCTTCAAGAACTGCGGGGACTGTGGGTCCAAGATGTCGGTCACAGATTCGCACGACGCCTACCTCTGGTGCCTCGGGGAGGCCCACGATACGGACGACTGTCGACTGCCAGTCACTCACTGCGAAGGCCTTGTGAGAACGCAAGAAGAAACTGTCGGTAGGTCGGGTGTCTAATCCCCGGAAGTCGAGGTCTGCGGGGCTTTCGACCGATGACTCGAGGGGTGACTCTCCGCGTCGTCGTCGGAAGTCCGGTGGGTCTCCTTCCAGGAGTCGGTCTCGCCACTCCTCCGCCTCTTCTAGGCATTCCAGGAAGCGCCGGCATAGGTCGCCTTCCCCGTCCTCTTCCGAGGACTCCGCCCGTCGGCGGGTCGCTTATCCCTCCATGCAAGCGACACCGGAGGAATGGGCTTCCTTCGAGAAGCAGATGCTAGCGATTCTGGAATCGCAGGGCACCGGTCCGTCTGCGCCTCCGAGTGGGGTCGGTCGGCACCGGTCAGACACCGCCCGTACGCCTTCGGGCTCGGGTGGTCGGCACGGCTCGCGGGAGAGGTCCCGCTCGGACAAAGGTAGCCGTTCTCGCCATGCCCGTTTCAGGTCCCGGTCCTCGACGCGCTCGAGACCGCGTGATCCTGTGCCATCTTCGAAGAAGACGTCGACGCCTGTGGTGCCGAGGTCGTCAACGAATTCTCTCGAGGCTCCGCCTCAGAGGGGGTCGTCGACCAGGTTGTCGAGAGACACGCTCGGAGTTCCGGCTTCGAGGACTGTGACGCCGCAGATGCTGGAAGCGTTGCAGCTGACGTCGACGCCGATTCGCTCGACGTCAACGCCTTTTCTGTCGACGCCGGCGCCGACTCGTTCGGCGCCCTCGACGCCTTCTCTGTCGACGCCGGCTCGTTCGGCGCCCTCGACGCCTTTCGAGGTGGTGGTGTCGGAGGGGCCCCATGGCACGGGGTTTGCCCCTAGAAAGGCTATGGCTAAGGTCCGGCACTGCTTTGGTCCGCAGAGGTCTTCCTCTCCCCGCCTGGAGTACATTTCAGAGGGTGATGAAGGCTCTGATGGCGGCCTGGTTCCGGTTCCGGTTCCGGATGACCTTATCTCGGGCCATAGTCAGTTAGATGACCTGAGGAAGTCACTGCATGATGCCAGTGGACTGGACACCTCTCCGGAGTTTTGTCGGCCGGAGCCTGGCACTCGTGCCGATTCGTCTATCGGCGCCTTATGTCTCGGGTTACCGAGTACTTGGGTTGGTGAGCTCCCCCAGGGGAGTTCGTTCATGATGATCTCACGGACATCATTGATCTCGGTCCACCCACTGACCCGGTTTTGCCTTTTCATATGGCTTTGCAGAGAAGGGTGGCGGCGGCTTGGACTGCTCCGGAGAGTCTCCCGGCAGTGGGCAAGTCTTTGTCGCGAAAATACCGTCCAGCCAGTAGTGACCCCTGCTACTTGTCTAGGCACCCCACCCCGGAGAGTTTGGTAGTGCAGGCGGCTACGGCCCCGGATAAGCAGGCGTCGTATCCTACCATCCCTCTGGATAGGGACGACAAACGTTTTGACGGCTGGGCGAAAAAAGTGTTTTCTTCTGGGGGTATGGCGCTTCAGGCGGCCAACTCCATATGTGCCTTGTCTCGTTTCACTCCCACTCTGTGGAACTGTGTTGCATTAGCGGCTGATCATATTCCCGAAGGGGACGAACGGGATGGTTTCCTTGCTATGGTTCAGGGTGGCAAAGATGCCATGTGTGAGGCCGTTCAGTCGGGTTTGGACTTGGCGGATTGTGTCAGCCGGTCCATGGCGGCGAGCACTGTAATGCGCAGGTTTGCGTGGGTGAGGAAGTCTGGGTTCCCTCCTGATGTGCAGTCCCGCCTCCTCAACATGCCCTTTGACGGTGAACACCTTTTTGGGAGCAAGGCTGACGAGAGCCTTGAGAGGTTGCAGACCTCCAAAGCTGCAGCGAAGTCGTTGGGCGCTGCAGTTCGCCAACCTCCGCCGTTTCGTCCTAGGGGACAGCAATGGAGGGGAGGTTCCTTTCGCTATTACTCGTCCTTCCGTAAAGCGAGAGGAGCTAGCAGTCAAAGAGGCCATCGTAAGAGTGCCAGAGGTGGAAACAAAGGTACTCGAGGTGCCAAGGCCGCTCGGGCAGTTGCCTCTTTGCCCTCAGGCAACGCCGCAGCCGCTACCACTCAGTCATAAGGCAAGGTCCCATGGTTTGCCGGTTGGGGGAAGGCTGGCGCAGCATCTTGTAGAGTGGCAAGCCATTACTTCGGATGTGTGGATTCTGGAGATCACAACCCACGGCTACTGTCTTCCTTTTCGGCAGAGGCCTCCCGACAATCCACCAGGGAACCTCTCTTTGAAGAGTCCGGATCCGCTCCTTGCGCAGGAAATTAAAGCCCTGCTGGAGAAAGGCGCCATAGAACTGGTGCCTGTATCGGAGAGGAACAAGGGATGGTATTCCCCTTATTTTTTTATTTCAAAGAAAGACGGGGGATTGAGACCCATCATGGACTTGCGCGGTTTGAACAAACTCCTCAGGAAGGACAAGTTCAAGATGGTGACTCTCTCTCAAGTCCTCCAGGCCCTTCAACTTCAGGACTGGTTGGTGTCTCTCGACCTCAAGGATGCTTACTTCCATGTGCCGATCCATCCCAAGCAAAAGAAGTACCTGAGGTTCGCGGTTGGCGACTCGCACTTTCAGTTTCGGGTCCTGCCGTTCGGATTGACCTCCGCCCGAGGGTTTTCACCAAGCTCATGGTGGTGGTGGTGGCAGCGCATCTCAGGAAAGGGGGGATTCACGTCTACCCCTACCTGGACGATTGGTTGATCAGGGGGAGCTCTCCCGAGCAAGTCCTGGATCATCTGTCCGTCACCTGCCATTCCCTTCACAGGCTGGGCTTCTCCCTCAATTTAAAGAAGTCCCATTTGACACCAACGCAGCGGCTCCAGTTCATTGGAGCAGTGCTCGACACGTCCCTGGGGCAGTGTTTTCCTCCTCAGGTGAGGGCTCTTCACATTCAGCAGATGGTGCACAAGTTTGTTTGCCCAGACTCTCCCAGCGTCCGAGTTCTTGAGACTGCTCAGCCTCATGGCATCCTGCATTCTTCTGGTGCCAGAGGCTCGTCTGCGGATGAGATCTTTGCAGTGGGCGCTCAAACTCCAGTGGTCTCAGTCCTCCGGCAGGCTGTCGAACCCTGTTCAGGTGCCGCCCTCGGTAGCCCGGGACCTTCTGTGGTGGGCCGTCGAGGGCAATCTGATGAAGGGGGCCCCATTTTGGTTGCCCTGGCCGGAGGTGACGATCGTGACGGACGCATCCCTCATGGGATGGGGAGCTCATGCCAACGAGCTGACAGTCGGCGGTCGTTGGTCTCCGTCGGAGTCCAGACTCCATATCAATCTGTTGGAGCTGAGGGCCGTCAGGCTAGCCCTGAAGGCTTTTCTGCCGACTGTGCGCAGGAAGAGTGTCCTGATTCTGACGGACAACACAGTGGCCATGCACTACCTCAACAAAAAGTTGGGGGCAGGGTCACTTCCGCTGTGCAGGGAGGCGATGCAGCTCGAGTTCTGGGCCATCCAGCAGGAAGTTTCGATCTCGGCAGTTCATCTGGCCGGAGACGACAACGAGACGGCGGACGCTCTGAGCAGGCAGAGCACGATCTCTCACGAGTGGGAGCTGGCTCAGGAGATTCTCCTGGAGATCTTCGCCCTTTGGGGGACCCCTCAAGTGGATCTCTTTGCCTCCAGTGTCAACCGGAAGTGCGAAAGGTTTTGCTTGCAGGTATTTCCTCCAAAAGGAGCCTTAGGAGACGCGTTCGTGGTGGAGTGGTCATTCCCACTGCTGTACGTGTTTCCTCCAGTCCCCGTCATCCCGCAAGTGTTGCAGAGGTTACGGAGGTTCGGTTCCCGGATGATCCTCATTGCTCCAGCGTGGGCCCGGAGGACGTGGTACCCGGACCTTCTAGACTTGTCCATCTGCCCTCCACGTCGTCTTCCCTACCGAGATGATCTGCTCTCACGGGAGGGGGGGGGGGTCAGGTTCGCCATCCAGAGGTCAGATCCCTCAATCTTCACGCTTGGCTTCTGAAAGGTTGAGGTATAAGGATTGGGACCTCCCTGAAGACGTGATTGAGGTGTTGCTTTCGGCCAGGCGGCCGGCAACAAAGTCTCTGTACCGTTGCCGTTGGAGAAAGTTCTGCGACTGGTGCAGAGTTCAGAATGTGGATCCTTTTGAATGCGATATTCCCATGGTTTTGTCTTTTTTGTTTTCTTTGGCCCACAGAGGCTTGCAAGTGGGGACCATTAAAGGTTACCTGGCGGCGCTGTCCATATTTAAGCGCTCGTCTGAAGAGTGTTCCTATTTTAAGATTCCTTTTAATTTCGCAGTTTTTGAAAGGGCTCACTAATGTGTTCCCTCCGTCACCTTTTTTGGTGCCAGGTTGGGATTTGAACCTTGTTCTTAAGTTTCTTATGGATGCTCCGTTTGAGCCTTTACATTCTTGCCTTTTGAGGCTGTTGACTCTGAAAACTGTGTTTTTGGTTGCGGTTACTTCCGCTCGCAGAGTGAGTGAGTTACAGGCACTTTTAGTTAAGCCACCCTTCACTGTGTTTCACAAGGACAGGGTTGTCCTTAGAGTTCGTCCTTCTTTTCTTCCGAAGGTGGTTTCGGAATTTCATTTGAGCCAGAAGGTTGTTCTTCCGGCGTTCTATCCTCCTCCACATCTCGGTAAGGAAGAGGAGAGGCTCCATAGGCTTGATCCTAGGAGAGCTTTGAGCTTTTATATCTCGCTCATGTACCGGGTCAGAGTGGACGATCAACTTCATTGGTTACGCTGGAAAGCGTTAGGGACAAGCTGTGACGAAACAGACTGTCTCGTTGGATTATTTTAGCTATCTCCGAGTGTTACCGCTTGGCGGGTAAGGACCCTCTGTCTGGCTTGCGGGCCCATTCTACCAGAGGAGTGGCTGCGTCTACTGCCCTGCAGAGGGGAGTTCCTATTCGTCACATCTGTGATGCAGCCACCTGGGCTTCAGTACATACTTTTGTACGTCACTATTCCCTTGATTCCATCAGAGGGCAAGATCTGGCCTTTGGCAAGGCAGTTCTTTATTCCGCAATTTGATTGGGCATGCCTAATTTGTATTTTAAATTCTTTCCCACCTCCTTGCTTGGTACTGCTTTGGGAGTCTGTCATAGATATGGACTACGTCGGAGGACCCAATCCCCTCGAAGAACAAGTTACTTTCTTACCTGGTAACGTTCTTTCGATGGGATGGTCCGACGACGTATTCCATATCTCTCCCTCCCTGCCTTCCCCGCTACAGACTTTCTTTTGTGATTGCAGCATGCGTTCCGCAAGGCCTTGTGTGTCTGACTGGCAGAAAACTGGTGGCACACGTTCTAGGGAAAAAACTATAACTGAGCCCATGGGCGCTGTGCGTCCTACTTATCACATCGGGTGATGTCGGCCGTCGGAGGAGGTCCTTGGGGACGGCGCATCGACGTCATCGACGCAGGACGCAGACGCCAAAGATTTTCCAAAGCAGCACAGCTGTGGACATTACCTGTCATAGATATGGAATACGTCGTCGGACCATCCCATCGAAAGAACGTTACCAGGTAAGAAATTAACTTGTTCAACTAATCCTCTTCCGGCTCTAATACAGCAGTGGAAATCAATGAACAAAAATTGGTGTGACAAAGGACTATTCAGTGAGGATGAGTTTAACTTCATGAACATTGAATTCCCACAAATTGCAACTATATACTTCATACCCAAAATTCACAAATAATTCAGTTGATTCCCACTATGTAGACCTATTGTGATCGGAATTAGATTTCTGACGGAGAAGATATCAGCCTACATCGATGCCCACTTACAACCCGCTACCCTCAAGCCTGGCATCATACCTTAAAGCTACTACTCATGTTATCCAACAGTTGGATTCCATTACCTAGCTGAACACCTACAGACTTGTAACACTGGATGTCACAACATTATACATGAGCAGCAAATATCTTAAAGGTATAGAAACCACAAACTATTTTCTCAGGTTGAGATCAGTTTCCTATTATGAGCAGAACCAGATAATATTGATGCTTGAATTCACGCTGACCAATGACATATTTTGTTTTAATGAGCAACTCTATAACCAACCAAAAGGCCCTGCAATGGGGGTGAAATACGCACAATCAAATGCCAACCTTTTCATGGGTCATTTGAAATTGAGCATGCTTGTGTGCATCCAGCATTCACTGAAACCAACCATATCATCTATTGGGGTTGCTACATCGATAGTATTCTACTCATCTGGGATGGAGACGAACAGTCTCTTTTACAATATGTCAATTATCTCAATACCTATGATCACAACATCAAACTAACCATGAATCGGAGCACGGAGAAAGTCTGCTTTTTGGATCTGAAAATCTATGTCAACAATAATACAGTACAGACAACACTGTACCAGAAACCGACAGCAGGAAACAGCACATTACATGCTCACAGCAACCACCCCCAAACACATTATCACAATATTCCATGCAGAGAAGTTCTCAGAATCAAAAGGAATAGCAGTGAACCATCGGAGTTTGAACAACATAAACAAAATACAATAATGAAGTTCAAAGAAGGTTACCACAACCGGATCCTACTTAAGGCAGAAAAAAGTGCTAATCTCAAGGAGAGACCAGAATTCTTAAGAAATGAGCACCCTAAACCTAATGAAGTCAGATTCACGACCACCTACAGCTCCAATGCCCATATTGTAAGGAACATTTTGCAAAATCATTGGAATATCTTACAACTTGACAGTCATTTAAACAATTACATAGAACCACACCCATGTATTACTTATTGCAGGGCTAAGACAATCAAGAATCAAGTTAATCCAAGCTATATGCAACCAAGTGGAAAAACAAATACCTTGTAAGAGATGTGGAAACTACCAGCAGTAACTGGAAACCACAAATGTGGATATTGTCAAATCTGTCTGAATATGATGAATGGTCAAAAAAGCATTGATTTACAAAATGGTACCCGCAAAAATATCCACCAGTTCCTAAACTGTAAAACCAAATATGTAATTTATGACATCCAATGCCATTGTCAAAAAATGGTACATAGCAAGTACCACATGCAATTTGAAGGTCAGGATTATGGAGCATCTCCGAACCATACAGGATCAAGATATCGGATACCCTTTAGCTGCGCATTTCATCACAGAACACTCTGAAGAAACCACAGAGCTCCTGAAATGTGTGGGCCTGGAAGGATTGGACAAGCCCCCGAGAGGGGTTGGGACAGAGAAAAGCTTTTACGTCAAAAGGAGGCAAAGTAGATGAATAACATGGACACTTGGTTTTTTGGAAGAAATGAAGATAATTAACTCTTTAATTTCTTTTGATAACTATATCCATTTTCAACTGTCATTTCCAAGTCTGTTGCCTATCAAACCATGTCAAACCATTTATACAACAGATAATTATCTCTTTATTTCCTATGACATGAACCATATCCTTTTTCAATTGACACTTTGTTGCTCTCTTTTTCTTTTCAATCAACTCAACCCATCTATATCAATTTGTAATACTGGTATAATTTATGATGATGAAGCTTTAACCTCATATCATTTCAACAAATCCTTAAGCGATGCATAGGCTGTTATCTGTAGAATTATCATTGACCAATAAATCATAAGTGTGATTAGTGCACCACATGACAATTTGCCTCACAAATGGTGGGTATCCTTCAACCCTTCTAATGACAGAAGTTACTATTTCCTGCATGAAGGTAAAACTCGATCATTGCGCCGGCTCGTTTCAACGCAGTGGAGTCATCGCGCAAGTCACATATGCGTGATGATATCAGATGCGCATATTTATTTCGGCAGCCATTTCAGAAGGCTGATTCCTTGAATTCAGTGCAGCACTTTATTTAATGGTATGTAATCATCCCTAACTTTTCATCCTAAAGATTTTTTTCTTTACTTCTGGAAGAACTAGATTTGGATTTTAAACTCCAGTTTTGAACCCTGGGTCCCACACTTAGCAGACCATATAACTTTTTTTTTTTAAAATATATTTTTTATTTTTACATATAAACCAAACGACAATACAACAGAACATAAATAACCACATTTAACAACAAAAGCACTGCAATCCCCATCCCTCCCCCCTATGAGCCTGTATGGTGTCCGCCATCGGTATCCGCTGTGAACGGAGGGGCGTCATCGCTCTCAGATTCAATTGGAGCCAACCCCGTTCCAAACAGTTCGGCTATCATCAATTTCCATGCCGCGAGGGAGCACATTTCCTCCTCCTCCCCTGCAATACTGGTATCCCGCCACACCGCCGTCTCGGCCTCCGCCCATTTTTGGAGATCCCTCCACCAGACCTCCACTCGTGGCTTATGACACTCCTTCCATCCCATTGCAATCCTACGTTTAGCAAGCACATAAGCCAAATCTTTCAATTTCTCAACATGTCTGAGTTTACGCGCTCTGGGATATCCCCCCAGTAAGCAGGCCCAGGCTGAATCCACTTTGAGCGTGATACCCTTCCCTGCCAGTTTCTGCGCCACTTCACCCCAGTAGCCTGCAATTACTGGGCACGCCCAGAACATGTGCATCATGTCTGCATTCTCCTCGTCACACTTAGGGCACGCTTGGCGTCCAACATCCCGGAATTTGGATATTCTCAAGGGGGTCATGTATGCCCTGTGCGTTATATATAGCTGTATTTGCTTAAACCTGGCATTCCTCGATACTTTTTTATGATACCCCAAGGCACGCTCCCACAACCCATCTGCCATCGGGGCCCCCATTTCCATTTCCCATTTCAGTCTCAAGTGCACTAAATCACTCCCAACCTTTGTCATCAACATCTCATACAACCTAGAGACCTCATGCCCGCCCTCCGATGTGTCGTATAGTATCCCCACCGTGGCGTCTGGTTCATCGGCCAAGGTGGTTTCAGGCCACCTACTCCGGATCTCCTGCACTATCCTATGATATGTCACATATTGACCCCTGTGCAATCCCGACCCTGACTCTAATTCTTCGAACTCCATGATGGTCCCATCCTGCCAAATATCTCCCATGGTGACCAACCCCACTGACTCCCAGTATGTCCGGATGATTGCTCTGAGCTGCCCGTCTCCCTTCGCCAGTGCGACCAATGGGAACTGCGACACACACGGCACAGGGTTACCCATCATCCGGCAGGCCCGTTTCCACATGTTCCGTCCCAAAGCTAGCATTCTAGGCCGCTCCCTCATGCTTGCATTAGTCACCCAGATCACCTCTCGCAAATAAAACGGGGAACAATCCCTCCCAAACAGCCTGTGTTCAGGGGTCTCGTCGTCAGAGAGCCACCTGGACACATATTGCAGCTGCGCTGCCACATAATATGCCTCGAAGTTCGGCAGTTTAACTCCGCCCTTCTCGTAGAAGTTCTGCAGCTTCCACAGTGCGACTCTGTTACGCGTGCCGTGCCACAGGAATTCCTTGCAAACACTATGTAGCCTCACAAAAAACTTCTCAGGAATCATGTAAGGGATGTTGTTAAAGTAATGCAAAAGCCTGGGCAGTACCACCATTTTAAGCATAGCTCCCCGGCCCATCATCGCTAATGGCAGTCTTTCCCAGAACCTCATGCACTTCTCGATCTTCCCCACAGCAAGTTCAGTGTTGTGCTTGTGCTCTTCCTCAGGCGTGTGATACACGTCAATTCCCAAGTATCGGAAGGAGCTCGTCGCCCATGGGATCTGCAACACTGGCAACCTCTCCACCGGAGTCCCCACATAGCCTCCCAGCGGAAATAGAGTGGATTTCTGGGGGTTTACCGCTATACCGGACAACCAGGCATACCTCCCCATCACCTCTAAGACATACTGCAAATTTTCTTCCGGGTATCTTAGGTATAGCAGCATATCATCTGCATACAAGGATATAAGGTGACACTCTCCTCCTACATCAATGCCGACCGGGTCATATTGCTGCCGGAGGTAAATTGCCAAGGGTCCTAGGGCCAGGATGTACAACATTGGGGACCAGGGACACCCCTGCCTAGTGCCTCTGCCCAACTGCCATCTCTCTGACACCACTGCACCCGTGCGGACCCTGGCCAGTGGTGCACTGTATAGCATCTCGGCCCACCTAACGTAACCTGGTCCCATCCCGTACCATCTCAGAGCCTCCAGCAGCCAAGGCCACCGAACAGAGTCGAACGCTTTAACCGCGTCCAATGCCACTATCGCCACTTCGCCGTCATCACTACATCCCCATTCGACCACCCTGTGGAGGCGTCTGTGGTTGTGAGTAATGTTCCTGTTTGGGACATAGCCCGTCTGGTCAGGGTGGATCAACTTGCTGATCACTCTACGCATTCTAGTAGCCAGGACAGCTGTCAGGATCTTGCTGTCCTGGTTCAGCATCGACAGGGGCCTGTAGGAGCCACAGTCGTGTCCCGGTTTATTTGGCTTGGGGAGCGGTATTATAATCGCCTCCCTAAGTGACTCCGGCAGCCGTCCCACCTCGTACGCTTCGTTGAGCATTTCCAGCATGGGCGGGAGCACTTCCTCCGCATATACTTTATAAAATTCACTGGGAAACCCATCCGCCCCTGGGGCCTTGCTGGTGGGCAACTGCCTCACAATCTCCTTCAACTCTTCCAGGGTGATCGGAGCATCCAGCTCCTCTCGCTCCTCGTCACTGACCCTGGGCAAGCCTACATCTTCCAGCACTTCGTCTATCTCCTCCTGGCTGCCCCCCTCACGATCTTCGTATAGGACCTTATAGTATTCCACGAATGCCCTGTTTACGCCTTCTTGGGTGTCCACCTCTTCACCCTTTTCATTGATTACCAATCTGATCGGGGATCGTGGGGTCTCGCTCTTATACAGCCAAGCTAGGAGTCGGCCCGTTTTATCTCCCCCCGCATGCAGTCTCTCAATATACTTTCTATAGTTCAGATTACAGAGCCTATCCCAGTGTTCCGCACACTTCTGTTGCAATTTGGAGACCGCCTCCGCATCTATCCCACCACCTTCCAGCTCCTCCTCCAGCTCAGTCTCGGCTCTATGCAGATCCGCCAGGACTCCCCCCATCAATCCCTTAGACTTCGCAATGGCGATCCCCCGCATTACGACCTTAAAGGCCTCCCATAAAGTGCCAGCCGTCTTAACGCTCCCTGTGTTCACCTCAAAATAAGCAGTTATCTCCTCCCTCATATCCTCTCTGAAGGCAGGGTCCTTGAGCGCCTCCGCCCTGAGGCGCCATGTTGGTATACGCGCTCGTGGGGAATACAGCTGCCATCGCATGACCAGGGGCGAGTGGTCAGAGAGGACTCTCGCCCTGTAGTCTATATGGTCGCACTCCGCGACTATGTCTGGCGTGGCGAAAAGGTAATCAAGCCTCGTGTGCAGTAGATGCGGGGCCGAATAATGCGAGTATTGTCTCTTGCCCGGGTGTTTCGCTCTCCACACATCTACCAGGCCAAAGTCCGCCAGCAGCGTCTGCAATACCTTGGCCGCAGGACTGGGCTTAGCCATCTTGTCATCCGACCTATCCTCCCTGGGATTCAACACACAATTAAAGTCGCCACCCCATATCACCGTACCCCCCCATCCCGACACTGAGCTTGGTGCACAGCGTCCTAAAATATGTCGCCGTGTCCTGGTTAGGCGCATATGTGTTTACAATGCACACTACTTTGTTCTCTACCAGCCCCCTCACCATAACCAACCTCCCATCCGCCTCCACAACCTCCTCAATTAACTTAAATGGGACATGTGGCGCCACCCACACCAGCACTCCTCTGGCATAGGCGGAGTACGCCGATCCTACTACTGTCCCCTTCCACTTCCTCCTTACCAGCTCCAGTTTCTCTCGCTTTAGATGTGTCTCCTGTAGCAGAGCTACGTCTATCTTCTGCCTCTTAAGATACATCATTACTTTATTTCGCTTAAGATAACTGTTAAGCCCTCTGACATTCCACGTTAATATCCTGAGGTCTCCCATGGCCTATCAGTAGTTTCCTCCCCCCATCCGAGGCAATCCCTCCCCACTTTGCGACCACCCAATCCCGATTTCACCCCCAGGCTCATACAAAAACTAAAACACCCCCCCAAACCCCTACCCCAAACAACTGCCCAGCTCCATCCCTGGATCTCAGGCATCCCTGTGTTCGGTCCTCCCTGGGAAACCCAAATAGAGAACCCGACAGGGTGTCACCCCACTAACAGTGACTAAACTAAACACAAAAAAGGGGTGTAAAGAGCGGCCTCTGGAGGCTCCTCTCCCTCGCAACCATGTCCGTGCTCACGGACCATGTTTAATAACCACCAACGCGCACATGTTCTTCCAGGAGTTCAATGACTATATTCAAGTCCCAATATTCGTGACCCGACCGGGCCTACAGCGTTACTTATCTCGTCTTTTCTTTTTCACCAGCCGTCTGAACATCTGGCTCCTGAGGGCAGTTTTGTGCATCCAGCCACTCCATGGCATCCTCCGGAGTGACAAAGAACAGCAGCTTGCTCTGAAAGAAAACCTTCAGTTTGGCCGGATAGAGCAACATGTACCTAAACCCCGCTTCCCGCAATCTCCTCTTCACCGATCCAAAGTTCATACGACTGCGCTGTACCTGCAGGGTATAATCGGGATAGGCAGTTATGTTCGCCGCTCCTCGTTGTATTGTGCCTCCCTTGCGGAAGTGTTCAAGGATCCTTTCTCGGTCCCGGTAATTGAGGATCTTGGCTATCACCGGCCTGGGCGGGTTTCCCGGCGGTGGCTTCCTAGTCAAGGCCCTGTGCGCTCTCTCCACCGCAAAACCCTGCGACAGGGTGCCTCCTGTGATCTCCTGCAGTAGCATGTTCTCGATGAATTCCGTTGGATTGTGGCCCTCAGTTCCCTCCGGCAGGCCCATGATACGGATGTTGTTCCTCCGGGCGCGTCCTTCTGCCTCCTCCGCCCTACTCTCCAAATTGCCCACACGTTGCACCAGGGCATGGAGTTCACGCTTGTGCACAGCGCAGTCCGCCACAGTAGGGCCCATTTCTTTTTCCAAAGTCTCCGTGCGCTCTGCCAGAGTACGCACGTCCTGCCTTAGGAGGTTCACGTCCTCCTGCACCGCCCCAACCTGGAGTTCCATTGCGGTCTTCAGTTCAGCCACAGCGAGCTGGAGCTTAGTCTCCCAGGTCGCTTTCAGGTCTGCGATCGCAGCGAGGACCTCCTGGTTCGCACCCCCGGCAGCCATTTCCTTGGCCTGAGTTTTATCTTTGCTTCTGGCTCCGTCTGGGCCGGGAGGCGTCTTAGCGTACTCGTCGAGCGTGGGCTGTTTGTTCTTCGCTCTCAGGGGCTTATTAGACATGTCTCCCGTCCTATCTCCACTCGGGTCTGGGGCAGGGTGTCACAGTGCGCTCTTCGGGTGTCCCATCGCTATCGCCACATCTCCGACACTAAGTTCCTGTGTCCTCCGGCTCCCCCGGCCATCTTGTCTACTACCTAGCTAAGCCAGGTCGCGTCTCACCCTTTGAAGCGCCCTTTAGGCCATGAAGAGTCAGGGGCACAGTTTCAGGTCACGCCGCACGCTCCCCTGCTATCCGCACGTCCAGTCACAAAGTACCTTCGGTCAGGCCCTGCTCTCTTCCGAGGTCCGCGCCGTCGGCCACACGGGACCGGGTGTCCTTAATGACCACGATGCACCCGAGTCATGCTCCTTCACCACCACCATGCTCCAGTGCGCTCGTCAGGCGCCCAGATCAATCACTCCTTTGTTCCTTCGTTAAGCGGCGGCGGCCATTTTCTCGTTCATCGCACTCACGCCTCCAAGTCTTCTCTTAGCTTCTCGTTGCGCTTTCGCGGTGCAGGCCCGTATCGAAACGTGTCCACACGTTCACCTGAGATTCATGTACGCAGCCATATCAGTCTCAGCCCAATTACATCGGTCCTTGCACGGTTTTTAGTCGGATAATGTGCGGATCTTCGGGAGCCCCGTACAGACACGTCCTCTCACATGGCTTCCTAGCCACGCCCCCCCCTAGCAGACCATATAACTTCAAACATGGTCTGACACTTAAACCTCTTCTTCCTTAACAAGGAGATTCCCCATCAACATACTATTGTCTGACACAGAATATCCTTGGGTGAGTTGGCACTTCTCTTTCCAGTACGCTATATGTAATTTCTGTTTTCTAATGTTACGATCACTATCTAGAGCTCATAACCAAATTTAGGCTTTTTTCTTTTCTTTTTTTTTCTGCTCTATAGTTTCTTTTTAGATACTTCTAATAGCATTGACAAAACATAACTCTAAAGTTTAGTGTCAAATCTAGATATCACTAGTGCTCAATTCCTCCAGATGAGCCACCTTAATCAAGTGGTGAAACACATGCTGAGGGACATTTAGGAATATGTGTAGTGTATTTAGAGGCAACTCTGAGGAACTACGGTGAGCATCTAGGAATACAAATTGGTTCAAAAGGCAATTTTGAATTTTATTTTGCCGATGAATCAAGTGCATAATAAGGAGAATTGATCAACCACAAAGTTAATAAACTCAGAAATACTATTGCACACTCTAATTTTGAGTTTTATATTCTATGCCACTACCCTATTGAAGTAACCTAACGTAAGCCTGGAAGCTGGCACACAGATTTGTCTCTACTATTTATTGAATAGGCCTCACACCTAGACCTGGGCATGTCTCATCTTGTATCCGGTTTCTCTCCTGTCCCCTCTGTATCAAGAGCAGAGGATACTCTGTCAACTAAACGTGTTGGCCTTTGGGCACAGGATTTTCAGTACACCTCTATCCTAGTCCTTGGGTGATAGGACAGCATTCACAACAGGCCGCTCACTTAGTCCTTGGGTTACAAGACTCTCAGTAGTCCTCATAGGCATTTGCCCCTCTTGCCAGGGCCTAGAACCTCATAATACCTTCCCCTGGGGTCACTGTGGATAGCCCCATGCTTTGGCTTTCCAGAGCCTCCAAAGAGTGGAGAGGTGCTGTGGGGCCCTTCAGCTCATCCTTCCACTTTCAGGGATTAACAGCTCTCCCCTTTCTTCTTTCAGCCTTTTTCATGCTAGTAATACTACCCAGCCTCTTTTATAACCATTGAGTTCTGGTGGATTTGCCGTGGATTTTGATTGGTTCTGTCCTAGCCTCCTTGTCTTCCCTCCCTGGGATCGGTTAGGCTCAGTGATTACCTAATTTCCTCTGATTTGTTCTTGGTATGTTCTGTGTGTGTGCGTGTGCGTGTGCGTGTGCGTGTGCGTGTGCGTGTGTGTGTGTGTGTGTGTGGGTGTGTGTGTGTGTATATATATTTCTGAGGCTTGTGGAATCTGCATAGGCCGACATCTAGTGGAAGCTGCAGAGTATTACAGTTTGTTTTTCAAAACTCGAAAATGGGCGTCGACACAGGGCGTGCCAGTAATACTATCCCTAGTGTGACGTCCACTGTACCCATGATCTCTCACGCGTGTAGGACCCTCAGATTGTTTTTTTCCACCATACTTGTCGGAAGCATTGTTGCAGAGTTGCCTGGCTTTCAGCCATTTTGCTAAAAATCATATTTAATTCCCTGTTCTTTCAGTCCCACGTCGAGATCCGAAGATCGACGCCGGTCCGAAGAACAAAACAACCGTCGAGACTGCAATAATGGACTTTGGGCCTCGGAAGGCCTCTGGCCTCGGCCCTGCAAGTAGGGATAGTGGGGGGGGTGGAAACATACTCACACTCGCTATTATTTCCTACATACACTAGCCCGCTGCCATAAGGTGGCATATGGAGAGTACTCCATTTAAATTTTGCCCCAAGTGCAACCGCAAGTACCCTTGGGTTGACAAACACGCCACCTGTAATCTCTGTTTGCCTATGGACCACCCCGAAGCTAACTGCAGAGCGTGTAGCCTGTTTAAGGCGAAAACACTAAAGGACCGCTTGTAAAGACTGGATGGGGGGGGTCTGCACTTCCGCTCTCTATACGATAGAGGGGAGGCACACAGACCCCTTCCAAGATTCTCTATTACGGTAGCAATGGACGAGCAATCAAGGCCTAGCTTCTCGGGAGGTGATGCGAGCTGGTTCTTAAGTACAGTGTAGTCCCCAAGCACCCACGAAGGAATGTCCACACACTGTATCGGTTAAAACACAGTCTTTATATAATTAATATTCAAAGTCATATACACGATCATGATAACTCACTTTGTACTCCGAAAATCAACAATGGTAAATATGTACAATTCTAAAGTGGTACCACTAACGTTATTAGATCATGTTAAAGTGCATACGGTCAGAATGACACACACATCCAAATTAAGAGGAAACCAGCAGTAGAGAGAGGAAGGAAAGCAAGAGGGTTGAGCAATAGGCAGAATACTGGTAACTACCGTTAAACACAGCTCTTTGTGGAGTTCCCCCACCTGGGCAACCTGTATACGAAAGATACAAGCCCAGTCCATATATTGTTCACCCTTAAACTTCCCAATAGTTCTGCAACCCCAAAGTACCTTGGCATTGTAGCGTTGCACGTCGGGTAAATCGACAACCCTTCTTGAGTGTCCTCCCTTCCTGGCAGGAGTCACGGGTTGTCGAACGTCCGTCGGAGAACAGGTCGAGCTACGACGGTGAAGTGGCCGCGTCGTTCCTAGCGGTGCTCGTTGACGGGGAAGTGTAAACGTCCTGCAAGGAAGAGCCCTGCGGGGCACCTTGGTGTCGATAGTTCTGGACCGCAAAGAGTTGAAGAACTGTGGCCCAGCAAGGGCGTCGACTCGTCGGCGTCTCTGTGGTCTTTGGGTGGTGGGAAACCCACTGGTGGATGCTTCTCAGCGCCTCGACGGTCAGGCCTTCTCCAGCAGGATACAGCGGCGACGATGCGGGCGAGAGCGTCCTTGGATCAATGAAGTTCTTAGGCAATGGGAGCACGTCGGCTGCGGTCGGCGACGGCAGTCGGCGACAGTGGCGGACAACAGTCCGGGCGCTTCTCCTTGGAGTTCCGCAGCAATCCCCGTATCGGGTCGGCAGCCTGTCGAAGGTCTGTCTACCAGGGAGTTTAGGCAAAGATCAGCTGTGCACGATGGTCCCTCGTAGCTCGGGAAGAGAGCGCCTTACCAGGACCTCTCTGGGTCAGTTCTTGAAGCACAGCAGCTTTCAGATTGCGAAGGAGAGCAACAGCAATTCTTCTCGTCCAGCAGGGCTCAAGGTTAAGCTTCACTCCAGTTACTCGTCGTAGTGGACTTCAACTTCTGAACACGATTCCTAGTAGTGAGAGGTCCCCAGATATACTGTTGATTGCCCTTTCATTTCGCTGGGTCATACTGAAGCATCCAATCGCAACTAAAGGCATTCATTCATGCAGGCAGCCAATCGGGCACACAAGGTATTCAGGCCATTCACTTCTCTCCAGACACTCACAAGTTATGTGTATTTGGACAAGTACCGAGCCATTCAACACTCCAAGCTGCATACATACCGGTTTCGGGCAGGGCTGTCTCAACCATTGTGTCAAAAACCAGATACTAGACAGTCGCAACATAGAATGTATATTCGTCACACTCCATTCACCCAGGTCCCACCCACAACATACGGTCGTTGAGAAGGCTCCAGCCAGTCTGGTCGGCACTTCCCCCACACTACCATATACGGAACTTCCACCCAACAGCCAGTCAGGGGGAAGGGACAGAGGCAGGGCTTCCCAGGACTTCGGGAAGATCAGGGTAACAGGTGATGGAAGGTACGAGGCCATGGGGGCCATTTTGTCTATCAGGAATCTTCCAATTCCACGAACCGGGCCTGGGCATCCCAAAATGGAGGATGGTCAGGGCACCAGTCAGTTCAGCACAGAGCTGCCACCAGCCCGTTCCCTGCTCTGTGGGTCACACACAAGTGCCCAAAAACATACACTAGGGGCACAGGGTTGTACCCCTACCCATGGGTGCCATAAGGGTATCCCGTGGGTCTGTTCACCAAACCAAAAGAGAGAACTGCACCGCCAGGAGTCCCACATGAACTCCTGCGCGGAAAAAACGACAGAACACATGAAAAAAAGCAGTAAAGGACAAGGATACAGAGGCCCTGTCCCACCGATGCATTTCCAGCATCACACCGCTCCACTAAACGTTGGGCCCACCATGCCAGGCAGCTCGAGGCCATGGAAGCGGTGAGTGCCTTCAGTGATGCAGCGACGCTGCACTTTCGGACGAGGGCACAGGGGCATTGAAATACACCCAATCGCTAGTCCCTGACCTCAGAGGGCTGTCCGGCGGGGCAGTTATGGGGACCACACCCGGCGACACGAGCGCTACCCAAACTACTACACCTCAACACATTAAGGCCAGCCGAGACTCGACACGCGTGTCGAGTTCTCGGCAGAAGGAGGCACAGAGAGAGCGGTCCGCCGAATCTGTGTCCTCTGGGCATTCCAGGTCAAGATCACTGCACGACACACGGCAACCGTCCACAGTTGCCAAAAGTGCCTCGCTCCCCAAAGTCACAGAGGTGTATTCGTCAGATGATGAATCCGACCTCCACCCCCAAGTTGCACGCTTAGAGTTGGCTCCGGCAGCCCGTTCAGTGCATGCCTCCAAAAGTCGACGTGCACACTCGAAAGATTCAGAGAGTACCCTACACATCCTCGAATCTCGACGCCAGGCGTCGAAAGGTTCAGATAGGGTCAAAACATCAGGAAAACACTCTTCTACTCAAGGGGAATGGGATAAACAGCAGAAAAAGTCATCACACTTAACTTCTGCACCCCAGGTACACAAGGGTAGACGCAAGTCTTCAGATAAGGATAGATCTAAGACCCCTGTCCCTGTCTCTAAACCCAAACTTATCCCTCCCACTCCTAAGGATATGGGTATAGAAGAGGAACCTCAGCAGGAGGTTGTCATCCCCAGCTCCAGAGAATGGAGCAGTGAGGACATAGATGGGATAATGAGGAGGATGTCTTCCCTGGCTGATTTCTACGGAAAAAAAACCAGATAATTTCCTCAGTTATCAGAGTACCCCTGACAACGCTACTCCTTGAGGATCCTGGGACCCTCAGCCTCCTAATAAGAGACCTCGGTTTGGGACTCCAACTCACGGCCTGATTTCAGACCCTTACTACATCCAACCTTAGCAGCAGTATAGTGAGGATCCAGGCATAGAAATATTGGACGACCAAACAGGAGTCAATTATTATGGAGATGACGAGGGCCAAGATGGGGAGGAGGAAGATGAGGCAGAAGTCTGCAATAGAGACTCTGCTGTTCGCAAGGATCCACAGGTTACTGACTCTCCAGTAGATAACCAGCCCCTTCTAAATGAGGTCTTAGCTAGAGCGGCAGAGCACTTCCACATAGAAACTCAGGGGGCGCAAGAAGAGAAGGACTTTGCAGAAGAAATCGTGGGGGACAAGAAACCCATTGCCCAAGCCATTCCAATTCTGAAGTCCTTTGAACACAGAATTAATCTTTCCCTCCAAACCCCTAATCTCACCAGGGCTGTAAACCCCAGAATTGAAAAGATGTTCAGGGCCGCCCAGTCAGACCCACTTTACATAAGGGGTCAACTTAAGGCCGACTCGTTGGTAGTCACTAACACCAGGAAGAGAGCGGGGACACCTCTATCAGCATCTGAAGCTCCCCCAGACAAGGAGAGCAAGACTATTTACGGGTTAGGAAGGAAAGTGGCCTCCACTTCCGCTTACCAGATAAGAATCGCCAATACCACCACTCTGCTGGCAAGTTACAATTGCCAACAGTGGGAGCAAGTAGCTGCTCTCATTGACTCCGCACCGGAACCAATAAAGGGCCAGTTAGCCCAGATCACATCGGAGGGCAGAGCCGTGTCCAGTTGCATTCTAAAGACGAACTTTGACGCCGCTGATAATGCAGGCCGGCTCATAGCAGAGAGCACCGTCATTAAGAGGCACGCTTGGCTTAGGCAGTCAGGGTTTAAACCTGAGACCCAAGCTACCCTTATCGACGTGCCGGTGGAACCGAATGTCTTGTTTGGAAAAGCAGCGATGGAGGCACTCAATACTGCCAAAGTCGAGTACGATACCCTTAATTCCCTGGGACAATTGACTAATAAGACTACGAACCAAAGAGGGAATAGTAATTTTCGTCGCTCACGCAGCCAAAATTCCCAGAGGGGCTCCAATTACACACAGGGGCAGGGTACATCGTGGGGTGGCAACCAACAGACTACAGAAAGTTACGGCAGAGGTAATAAGAGGGGCCGTGGTAGAGGAAGAGGCAGCCCAGCCAGAGGCGGTACGCCTCCCGGCTAACAGTGACGTTCCACTCAGGGTCCCTTCCCACGCATCCCCAGTAGGGGGGCGCATTTACAACTTCACCCAAGCATGGAAAGGGATCACATCGGACAGATGGGTGCTGTCCACAGTGTCCGCAGGATACTGCAGGAGCGCCCCCGCAACCACCCTCCAAGACAAAAAATACACTCCCTGGACCACCAGAAGATCCTCCTCGAGGAAATCGTCAATCTTCTCACAAAGGACGCGATAGAACTCGTCCCGGACAACCAGGTAAACAAGGGTATTTATTCAACTTACTTCCTTGTGCCAAGAAAAGAATTGACAATGCGCCTAGTATTAGACTTACACCCTGCAAACAAGTATGTCAAGCCCCAAACATTTCGCTTGACTACTCTCCAAGAGGTAAATCCCCCTCCTAAAAAGAGGGGATTACATGGCAACATTGGACATGAAAGATGCCTATTTTCATATTTCCATGTTCCCAGCGCACAGAAGATTCTTGCGCTTCAAGGTGGACAGTCAGCACTACCAGTTCAAGGTGCTGCCCTTCGGTATAGCCTTGGCTCCAAGGGTATTCACCAAGGTACTGGCGGTGGCAGCACACCTACGCAGGGAGGCAATCCCAGTATACACTTACCTGGACGACTGTCTCATCACGGGGGAAACCCCAGTAATTTGCAGATCCAACATCCAAAGAACTATCGACCTCCTCTTCGAATTGTGTTTCTGTATCAACGAGAAAAAATCAAGCCTGGTGCCAAACACATCCAAACAGTTCCTAGGAGCTGTCTTAAACACTCGAGAAGCGTTGGCCTTTCCATCAGAGGAATTAAGATATACTACTGCAAATTCCTCTATATCAGCCCGGTCTTCAGATAAGGGTGCGCAAAGTGATACATTTTCTACGCATGATGGCGTCATGTATTTACCTGGTTCACCACACGCGCCTGCGACCCATGCAGGAATGGTTGGCGAAACAATGGTCTCAGGCAAATCTAGTGGTCGTTTCGCCAACACTGGTACAAAGTCTTTACTGGTGGACGAGAGAAAACCTGTCAAAGGGGTAACCCTTTTTCTATCCGGAGATGCAGGCTGTAGTCACTACATACACGTCCCTATCGGGGTGGGGAGCACACCTCCTTCATCACACAGCTCAGGGTCTCTGGTCTCACACAGTGGCCAAGAATCACATAAATCTGCTAGAGCTTCTGGCAGTCTTCATAGCGCTTTGAGCGTTCAAACCCCACTTGACGAACCTGTCAGTGCAGATCTTAACAGACAGCACGACAGCCATGTTTTACATAAACAAACAGGGAGGGACTTGTTCGCCAAATCTGTCCAGGCTTGCCCAGAAAATTTGGACATGGGCACTCAGATGGAACATTTACCTGTCATCTCAACATGTTCCAGGGGATCTCAATTCACTGGCAGACGCTCTGAGCAGAGATCCCCTCCCAGAAGAACACGAATGGTGTCTACAAAGAGAAGTCGTAGAAGACCTCTTCTCAAAGTGGTGTTTCCCCTCTATAGATCTATTCGCCACAAGCGAAAACAGGCAATGCCCAGGATTCGCATCCAGGTTCCCCAGCCAGACTCCAGGGGAACGCCCTGTGGATGAACTGGTCGGGGACGTTTGCCTACACTTTTCCACCAACGCCTCTCATGAGGAAGGTGGTCAACAAGATACACAGAGAATCGATGATGCTAATCCTAGTTGCTCCCATGTGGGTGAGACAACTGTGGTTCCCACACCTGCGTACACTAGCAGTGTGCAAACCCATCAAACTCCCGTGCTGGCACAACCTACTATCCCAGCACCAAGGTCAAACAGTGCATCCTCAACCCAACTCAATGAACTTGGCAGCATGGCTCCTGAAGTCATAGAGTTTGGACATGTCAACCTGCCACAGAGATGCATGGATATCCTAAGAGAATCTAGGAAACCGAACAAGAGAGACTGTTACTTTGAAAAATGGAAAAGATTTGTTATCTGGTGCCAGAATAGACCAATCAACCCGGTTGATTGCACTCCTTCCAATATTGTCACCTACATGCTCCACCTGCTGGACGCAGGGTTGGTATTTAATTCACTCAAGGTACACCTGGCGGCGCTGTCAGCCTACACCACCTCCCATAACAAGGTGTCATGGTGGAAAGTACCAGTGTTTAGAGCCTTCATGGAAGGGGTAAAGAGACTCAACCCTCCAATTTCAAACCCACCACCAGGATGGGACCTTAATGTGGTGCTTGCTAAACTCATGGGCCCACCCTTTGAACCCATGCATAAGGCTAGTCGCAAAAACCTGACCTATAAAACTGCCTTCTTAGTAGCCATTATATCCATAAGAAGGGTCAGTGAAATTCAGGCTCTGTCAGTGCAGGATCCTTTATTTACTGTTCATAAGGATAAACTGGTTCTACAAACACACCCTAGTTCTCACCTAAGATCATTTCAAAATTCCACGTTAACCAGTCCATCGAGCTTCCGGCCTTCTTCCAAGAACCCAAAAGCTCTGCTGAGGTGAAACTACACACTCTAGATGTGCGAAGAGCGGTCCTCTACTATGTAGACAAGACCAAACCGCTGAGAAAGACAGACCAACTGTTCGTCTCTGTAGCTAAAGGCAGAAAGGGAGATCGCGTCTCTAAAGGTGCCATCTCAAAATGGATAGTAAACTGTATCCAGCTGTGCTACTCCCTTTCTGAGAAAACTCTGCCTTTTACGCCAAGAGCCCACGCCACAAGAAGCACTGGGGCCATTCTGGCTTTCATTGCAAATGTACCCCTTGGCACGATTTGCAAAGCAGCTACATGGAGCTCTATTGACACTTTTACTCAGCAGTACTGCATTGACACTCATTCCAAGACAGATACTCAAGTGGGACAAGCGGTTCTAAGACATCTGTTCGCTCATGACCCTTCTCACATCCCACCACCTTCTTCTAACACTGCTTGCTAATCTATGCACAGCATGTGATCTAAGCAGATTCCACAATCCTCAGAAGGGATACATTACTCACCGTAATCGTATTTCTGATGCTTGTATCTGCTTAAATTCACATGTGCCTGCCCTTCCTCCCCTCTGAGAAAAGGCACATGGATGCTTGTAGTCTTATCTATCCATCTATCTGCTTGGATAATCTGTACTCGCGCTACTCCTCATGCTACCTCATGTCAGAAAAAATACAATCTGAGGGTCCTACACGTGTGAGGGATCATGGGTACAGTGGACGTCACACTAGGGATAGTATTACTGGCACGGCCTGGGTTGACTCCCAATTTCGAGTTTCGAAAAACAAACTCTAATACTCTGCATCTTCCACTAGATGCCGGCCTATGCACAGCATGTGAATCTAAGCAGATAGAAGCATCAGAAATACGATTTGGGTGAGTAATGTATCATATATATATATATATATCTTCTCTATTCTGGCCTGCACTCTTTAGGTTTCTAAGGTGTCTGCGATGTGTGGCGCGCTCATTGCTTCCCAGCGACTCTGCATTACTCTGTGCTTACCAATTTTGACGGGGTTCGTGGTATATTTGTTGCCAGGTGTAGTGTTTCTTGCGGCACGGGCGGTGGACTATATGGTCGTAGAGCACCCCAAGGCTTGCATCTATATTCCAATCCTCGGTCCGGTCTGCTCTCTTGGCACATTGTGAAAGTTGTAGTTTCCACTTGTTAGGCTGCCACAGGTTATCCTTAAGGATAGATTTACGCATGTCTCTGCAGAGGTGGTGAACCAGCAGAATTTTTCTCCAACCCATCTCTGGGTGACTCCTCGGACAGTTCCAGGTCAATAGAGTCCCTAATTGTACCCCCCGCTCCCATAAGAATGTATGTGGAGTTCCTTCAACTCACCACACACATTATAGAAGTGGAGTACACACTCTGCTTCCAAATCACATGTGTGCATGTTTTCAATTGTGTGACAGCCATCCTGTCCCCAGGTTGTTGCCTTCAAACTTCTCAGGGATTTCCAAGTATGGATTCCTCTCAAGAATCCAGACACTACTCGGGTATCTGGTTAGATTTGGTTCTTGCTCAGATGCCTATGCTGTTCCTACGAAATGGGTATGAATTCCACGATTCTTATGAATGGATGGTGACACATTTCTTGATATTTGGTTGTATTCTGTGTCACTGACATTTTTGTTATTTATATATTGTTGCAATAATACCTTGGTCTTCCCTTTGGCAATTATGCATGGTTTATTGTCCTCTTCATATATCTTCTCAATAACCTTTGTATTATCTGTTAGGTAATGGGTATAATTTATCGTTGTCCGCTTATGTAACTATCTGCCTGCTCTCTTGCAGTTCATATCTGTATTGACAGTGATATTCCATGTTGTAAGTCACTTTAATATTTCCTTCTTTTAAGTATTTGTGTTCAAAATGGGAATACAAGGTTGCGGTTTGCTTTTGCTGGTTAAATGGGGCGGTGGTTGATTTGCTTTTGTAATTGATTGGGCTGGTTGACTAATTTGCTTGTTGCAGATTGAATGATCGATGTGTTTGTGGTTGACTGATAGT
Organism: Ambystoma mexicanum; assembly: GCF_040938575.1. Taxonomy (NCBI): domain Eukaryota; kingdom Metazoa; phylum Chordata; class Amphibia; order Caudata; family Ambystomatidae; genus Ambystoma; species Ambystoma mexicanum. Next base: position 186,186,186 of record NC_090926.1, read on the forward strand.
TTGGTTAGATGGTTTGATCCTAGGATGGATTGTTGGATGAGTGTTTTAAGGCTCCCAATTCAGGGGTACTGTTAATGTGCACTATTTGGCCCTTGGCCCTTGGGTGAAGTCCTCTTTAACCCTGGTGAGAGCAATGTACTTTTTCTTTGGTTGCGCTGTGGTCTGGCCTTTTTACTGAATGCTAGCCATTTGCTTTCTAAAAGGGATCAAAATGGGTTTGTTGATGTTGCTTATGCTCTGTGACCTGCCCATTTTCTTTGCGGTCTCTCGTTTATTTTTCATAGTGGGAACATCCATATTGGCTGTTTTGCTTACTTTAGCTAGCACAGACTGTCTCTTTGTCTGAATGGAACCCATTTTGGGCTGTTTGACGGTCTGCCAGACATCTCAATCAATATGCCTTTGCGTGTTCCCATAAAACAGGAGTGTAGCTATCTTAACTTATTGGAAAGTCGGCAGCATTTTAAAACATACATTTGATTTGATTACAAGGTTGGTGCTGATGCCAGTCATTTGTGTATGTATGCGTTTATATCTGTCGACTCCTGTACCACTCAATAAAACATATCTGAAACATTTTTGAGGTAGCTGGCATGAAGGTGTCAGAGGGTCCTCAATGTGAGCTCTAGTTACTGGTTCATGATCCTCCTGAAGGTGAAGATCTGCCTTTCTTCATCCAAAGGAATCCTGCTTCTGACTTTTCCTCCCCTGATCCAGCAGGAAATCTGGATCTACTCCTACCTTGTTATGCTTCCCCTGATTCTGGACTTTGTACCTCACTGGAATAGAAGTTGGAGCCCTTGCTTCTCTGGTGGAACTCGAATGATGGTGACGTTGCTGTCCCATGTCTGTCATTCTTTTGTAGTTTTTCCACACCATGTTTACGCTGCTGGACTTTCCTCCACTTGCACGCCCTTCATGTATGTTCCTATAGGGCTCCTGTCCCATGCTGTTTCTTTGCATGAAAGAGGGCTGAGGGATGTGTATTTTTGAATGGTCATACTGGTTTACCTGACTATTCCTGATGAGCCCTTGTTTGAGATCTTATCAAAGAAATATAAAACAGGTTAAGGACCCTTGCGTCTCTTAGGGTCAGTGTTCACCAGGAGCCCTTCCTCTTTGTGTGATTTTTATCATTTGGCTACATGTGTGACAAGACATTTTGAATAATTCTAGTGAGGTACACCCTGCTTTAGCACCGAGTTATCCCTATTGGGAATTCTTTGTAAAATCAAGTGCCATTTCAAACGACCAGACTGATTGGAGTGAATGGGAGGCGGATGTTGGAGCTGTTGTTTCCAGAACCAGCTACAAACATTTTGTGAATGGTGCTTTGGGTTCAAGCTTGAAATCATACCTGGAAGAAGGCCTGTGAAGAAGCCCACGAAAAATGAATTGGGCTGCCTCCACTAAGTGGGTGGCCGCCCAGTGTTTGAATAATGCATGACTATCTGGTTTTAGATTGAGGTCACCCCCAAGCCTCAGGGTTTATGGTTAAAAGTGGACTCTCTGCATCAGTAGTTGTGTAATCATGAAGCACCAGGACCAAGGACTCAATCCAGAATGGCAACTGAAGCTCTGCCGGTCAAGTGGCACAGCGAGTAGAGCGCTCGCCTTGACATCCGTGCAGAGCCTGCTAACGCAGGTTCGAATCCCGGCAGGGCCTTACTCAGCCTTTCATCCTTCCGAGGTCGATAAATGAGCAGCACACACCGTGGGTAATAATAAGCAGCGCTCAGATACCTGGGGGTTCGTAGCGGTATATAAATGCCAAATTATCTCCCGAACCTTTGAAAATATGACAGCAAAGCTCTGCCTATCCTGCAACCAGAAGAAACCCTGTGTTGATAAGTTGAGACGGGTCATGTTTTTAAATCTACAAGGCGTTTTCATGCTCATCTGACCCTGCTGAGCCTGCCTGTGCATCCTTTTAGAGGCCCAGTGTGGATGGTGTTGGGCCCTTTGTTAAACTCAAGGATTGTCAAGCAGGACCCTGGTAATGTTCTTTCTGCAGGGGGGCCCAGCGGCTTGTTCAGCAGCTCTTTGTCCAGAGCATACCCGTATGTCCCTAGCTAGTGTGCCACTGGGCAGGCATCCTTCCAAAGCTTCTGCTATGCTTGACTTAATCCATGGTCAATGTTCTGTTCATCCAAGGCTGGTGTTTCTGTTGCTGACCTTTCCCAGCTTAAATATATTGTGCAGACCTTCCCTTATCTGGTATCTTTAAAGCCTTTACTGTACCTTTTACCTACACTTTCTATGAAGAATATGCCTTGACGGGTCAGCCTTGCTTGCACTTGGGGACTCTGGATAACTAGGAGAAAACAGCGTGTGAGACAAGAAGGTTTTTATATCTGGGTCTTTGAAATAGTTTAAGAAAAATCTCCTTAATACATTATTTCGCAGATGTATTTTTCCTAATGCATGTACGGTTATAACACTGCATGTGTTTGTGTGTCTATATGCATTAGCAAAATATTGTTGTTATTCACTGGTTGGTGTTCTTTTTCATAATAAACAGATCATGATAAAACCAAAGGTGTGGAAAAGCATCAGATTAGCCTTTGTTTGAACCATCACAGTCAGTGTAGTTCAAAAGTATGACTGAAAAATATAAACACTGTTGGTATGTACTTTCGATTTGTGCTAAAAATATGCTGCCTTTTAATTTACTTTATTATAGGAAATGTTGAAAGAAATTCGTAAAGTGTTTTGTCATGGAAACCAAGATGAAATTCTCAGTGAAGCTTTTCGTTTAACGATAACTCGAAAAGACATGTTTACACTCAACAGTTTAAACTGGCTCAATGATGAGGTGAGTAGCTTTTGCATCTCTGGGCTTGTACCAGTGTATTCAATTATATTAGTGGGTTTAACATAAGCATGTATTACTTCACCCAACATTATTACAATTGGCAGTTGATTTTGCATATTCCGATTTTGGCTTAACCTAAGTCCAATTGAAAAACCTTATAGCATTTCAGCATGTTCAAAATAGCAGTTCTGAGTAATTGTTTGTGGCGATCTAAATATTTGATATCCGATTTTGGTACACAGAGGGGGGAGGGGAGTGTAGCATTTGAAAGGGCAGGGAGAACATAGTGGTTATGAGAGTGTTGGCTTCCAGTGGGTTCATGTTTAAAGAAAACATTTTAAGATTATAGGGCCTTCTAGAAAGGGAGACTTTCACATCACTGCATTGAATGGATTTTATTTAGAGCTTTTATAGCAGTAATGCTGCGGAGGGGCGCTTCAAAGCACTACAGAAGGAGAGATGAAGGAAGTCAGAAGAGAGTGTAAACATTAGGGTCAATTAGAAGTGTGTAACAGTTGGTCTTTAGGTCCATTCTGTTCTGTTCTTCAGGTGTTTGGTTTCAAGGTGGAGGTGTAGTGTGAGGAAAGAAGGAGATTGACATAGCTGTCTAGTCCCAGGACACATGCATTTGAGCTAGTGCAGGGCAAGCAGGTAATGGAAAGTCGACCTTTGGCATTTGAATTGGTTATAGATTGGAGTATATGAGTATCCATAGACGGATTTGTGAATTAGGCATATATTCTTGAATTCAATACGTTTAATGAGAAGCCAATGTTGCAAGGTGATGCGGTTGTTAGCTTTCATGCCAAATGTTGCGTTATGTTCGCTTGTACCGCACACCGTTACCATTAGTATCGTCTCCAGGCACACACGTGGCTCTGTAAGAAAGTGAATCGTGTAGGTTAGTTGGCAGAAGAGGGGAGTAAGATGGAGGTTGTGCTTTTCTGTTGGTGCTTGTAGAACCAGGAGAAACTGACGTCTGTGCTGGTCTGCTTTCTAGGGGTGTTCGTATTGTGGGCACTGGGGTTGTTGTATCAATAAGGGTAATGTCCATTTACTGGGATTTTTTTTGCAGCAGTTTTCGGTGGCTTTATGGATTGTTACCCGAGGTGCGAATGATCTGTTGGATCATGAGAGGTATTTGTGGGGTATGCTGGAGAGGAGAAAGGAGTAGGTAATGTTAGTGGTTGATATGTGTTTGATTGTTGGTTCCAGGGTTGGTGCTGTTATTGAATGGTCTTGGGTTCCTAATGAGAATGCTGGGAGTTCCCGGTTTATGGTAATTGCTGTGAGTTGAATAGCCAGGTTTTCACTTTTTTGTGACGATGAGGTGGTCTTCTGTACTTATCTCCTTTGGGATTGAGTTCTATAGATTGGCAATTAGATGTGAGAATGCAGTTCCTCTGAATGTCCTTTTTATTTTTTTGATTTTTTCATTTTGATCTGAAGGTCGTCGCTTGATCTTCGGTCTCTTCCTGGTTCGAGAGGAATTTGGCTCCTTGTCTGTGCAGTGATTTGTGGGAGATGCAGAAGGCTTTGAATTTAATGTGTTTTTTCACTGGGAGCCTGTCCAGGCTACTTGGGGCTGGTCTGATGTGCTCTCTTCTGTTTACTCTCACGAAAAACCTTGCTCAGTGTTTTGTATGCATTGTAGTTTTCTAGTGAGTCTTTCTGGCATCCCAAAGTAGAGTCTTTTTCGCATGTCTATTCATGATAGTACTAGTGAGATGATTGCAAGGGTTCTGTGTGGGAAGGAGAGGTAGGTGAGGATCCCTTTAAGAACTCGCAGGAGGTAGAAACATTTCTTGGGTATAACGCTATTATTATTTTGGTATTTATTTAGCGCAGACCTAGCTTCGAGAATCAACTGAACACTTTAAAGAGGTATACACAAATACAGATACATAACGTAGCGCTTTACAAAGGTGTACAACATTACAGATGCATAACAGAGCGCTTTTCAGTGGTAACAGACAAGATATACAGTGGGTGGTAGGATACAGAAGGGGACCAAGGAGCGGTACAGCTGTACCGAGGGGCGAGTTAGGTGGTGCAAGGGGCGAAGTGGTGAACTAGGTGTTGAGGAGGAGAGACTCCTTGAAGAGGTGGGTCTTCAGTTCTTTTCTGAATTGTAGGAGCGTGGTGGCGAGTCTGATGCCGACGGGGTGGAGGTTCCGGTTCCATAGTGTTGGGGTGTAGGCATTGAAGGCTTGTTTGCTGATCCTTTACTTTTTGGTTTCTGGTGGTGTGCTGTCCGCTGGAGATGCCGAGTTTCTCTGCGAGGTAGCTGGGTGACTTGAGGGTGAGTGCCTTCTAGTTGACAAGGCATCAAATAATCAGTGTCGCATAGCAAATTCTGTCAGTTTGTCAATCAAATGGACACTTGTGTAGCAAAGACAGCTATTTAAGTTGCCCTCTTCAATGAAAGCACAGCTCACCCTGCATTCCTCTCTAGCCCTCTGTGCTCTCTTCCCACTCTTTTCACTTCAAGTTCTAATGGAGAGAACGTGCAGCAGTAATAATCTCCTCCACTCTTAAGTACTGGAGTGCTAAGCAACAATTTATTTTTCAAATAATTGCAAACCGGAAATAATCAGAATGCTACTTTATTAAGCTTTCTATATTCTAACTGGCAAAGACCAGTATGTGTCAACTTTATATTTTTTTAAAAGGCAGTTGTGCAATTCCATTCCTAAAATGTAGGTTATGTAATGCATAATTAGAGTATTGATACTGTAAAGCACTGCATCATCTCCATCCTTTACAGTAAAGTTTAGGTTAGTGTATCTACATTTTTGTGTCAACTATATTAGTTTTTGTTGGGGAAGATGCATCATATTGACGAGTGAACACTTTTGAAAATGTACATGATCAAATACTTTTGATGGCAAACTTAGTTCTGTAACCTGCAGGTTGCATACATCTTGCAACTGGTGCTCAACCCATGAGCGAAACCATACTCCTTGAGATTCTATATTATCACCATGTTGCTTTATTCAAGGTACCCTGAAATTGAGATAACCACAAAACTACAATATTCCATCTACTTTGCCCAGTTCTCTGCCTGCTGCACAATCCACTCTGCTTAGTCTCTTTCCTCTTACACAATTAATACAAAAAGCGAACTAGATGCTTACGCAAAGTAGTAATCAATAGTTCCATCCAATCTGTACATCTACAGATCTATTGCAATACCAAACGCTGTATGTAGTTATCCTTCAGAGCTCGCTTTCTGTTAGGATTATGATTGCATTATATATTACAAGCTGCAGGAGACAGCTGCCCAAACGGTTTTCAGAGCCTTTGTATCATATCTATTTGTGTCCAATCATGCAGTTAACCTTTTACATTTTACAGACACTCAGCTGTGCCTCGCAAAGCCTTCTAGCCCACGCGCCTAATCGAGTAAAGTTTATGAATGGCGAGTAGCATTTGCAAGAGATGGTTGAACATTTTATCTAACATTTACTTTGTTTGCAGAAAATGTCAAACATTTCACTGTGCATGGCTGACCTCTGGGTGGCAGCAGTGTGCCAAACAAAGCAGGTTTGTAGTGACGTGCACTATTGTACACAAATCGCATTTTAAATGTGTTGTCCTCCATTGCTATGGGTCGAGTGCATTTCTCTTAGATTAAATAGGGAAACTAAGTCACCCGACCTGAGGGTCTAGCTGAATTTTAAAGAATTTGCAAGGACTGACTCCTCTAATGTCTTATATCAGTGGTAAGCAAATCTGCTGTATTGTTGCCCATTTCATGTCTTGGGGACAAATAACTTCTGCTGGCATTAACAATGTTAGTACAACATTGCTAATCAAATGGGTCTGTTTACTAATCAAAATAATGTTAATTAGCAAACTCTGCTAATCAATTTTTGAAAACTAATTTATGCCTAGGTTGATGCTGTAAGACTTGAAGATGATTTGTGGGTGCAGTGGGAAACAGTGAAGGTTTATGAGGGCCGCAGTGATGTGGTCGTATCTGCATAGACCCTTGATGAGGCGTGCAGCCTCATGTAGCTTTTCTCAGGGGCACAATGGAGGATGACGGGGGAGGCCTTTGTGGAGTTCATTGCCCTCATCCAGGTAGAATAGGACCAGTGCTTGAACGGTGGAGCTAACGCTGCCCCGAGGGATGAAGGGCTTGACTTTCCACAGGAGGAAGAGCTGATACCAAGATGTCTGATTTTTCTTAGCTATGTGTGTCTTTAAGGAGCGGTGTTTGTTGATGTAGAAACCAAGGGACTTGGCGCAGGAGGTGAGCTCTGGTGTGAAGCCCTCAGAGTTCATGGTTGATAGCCAGGTATGTATGTCTGGGTGTTAGGTCTTGTTGGTGAGGAGTAGGAATTCGGTCTTCAGGGGATTGGGGGAGTTGAGCTTCAAGTATGCACTGTTCATCCAAGACTGTATCAGCAAGAGGTAGGATTTGAGCCTAAGGCTCTCCTTGGTGTCAATCTTGAGGTATAGCTGTGTGTCGACAACGTATTGGCGGAAGTGGATGTTGTTGAGGGCTCCCAATGGCTCTATGTATAGATTGAAGATCACTGGGGAGTGGATGGAACCCTGCAGAACTCCACAGGTGACGGTAGCATTGGCAATCTAGAGAAGTTCATCTGAACAAACCGCGTGTGGTTGGCTAGATAGGACTTGAACCAGCGTAGGACAATATCGCTGATCCCCATGAGCCACTGTAGGGTTTCCGGGAGCGCCTGGTGGTCTACTGTGTTGAAAACGGCAGAGTGGTTGAGTAGAACAAGGGTCAGGGCTGACCATCATCAAGGATGTTGGAGGTTGTCGTTGGCGACCTGTATGGTTGCTGTCTCTGTGCTGCATCTGGGTCTGAATCCGGATTGGTCGGTTTGTAGGAGATTGTTAGAGTCGATGTGTTGCTGCAGTTGTGTGGCTACCGCTGTCTCCATGATCTTACCTAGAAAGGCAATTTAAGTTGTTGTTCTGAGCTATATCAGACCTATATGTCCTGTCTAAAAATGTCTTTCCTCCATAAAAAGTACCAATAAACCTAAAAATAGGAACAACCAATGGTACAATGAATAACTACATTTCTCAAAAAAAGATTGAAACAAGGAAAAGCTATGGCTGAAGATTAGGACTCTTGTAGACTGTTTGGAGGCACCAATATCTCTAAATGCTTACAAAAAGAGTATTTCAGCTAAGGCTTTGTTTTCAAAAACAGATTGACCTTGCTCAGAACAGTCCTAAAGCTCTGATCACAACTGTTAAAATGCCTTTCCGGCATGAACCATGTCTCATCTCTCTAGTTCTTCAACAGTGGTACATTATTTTAATGTCTTACTTACTGATAGAATTGATCAGATTAGGACTGAAGTTGACTCCCAGTCTTTTATTCAACAAGTGGCCATGCCAAATAACGTCTCGATACACCATATGTTCATATTTTCCCCTATGCATCTGGAAACAGTAGCCAATTTTATGTTTAAGCTGAAGCCTACCAATCCTAATTACGATCCTATTCCTGCATACCTAGTAAAACAACATGTTCCGGCCTTAAGTGTATCCAATTTTGTCTATTATAAATGCCTCTATAACTCTGGGTTATTTTCTAACGGACCGAAAAGAATCATACTTTAAAAAAAAATCTTTATATCATTGTTTGACATTGCAGCAAAAGTAGAACAGATACATCAATAATAGAAACGCAATATTTTCCTTGAACTTCAGCAAATGTTGTATGACAATGAGAATACAATCAATAGTGTATCAAACTGGGAAACAAACCAAACGATATTGGGTGCCCCAAGGGGAAGGGGGTGGGGGGTCATTCGCCATTGGCTGGGATCCCCATATCCTTTGCACTTGCTTGGACTGACAGCAGATCATTTTATAACGGTGGCCATATGTCCATCGGCTTAGTTTATTGGCTGCCATGAGGACCACCGTTCCTCCATGTCTGATGCCCATGTGACTGCTCTAAGCTATTGTGGGCACCGTTGGGCAAGTAGGGCGGAGCCACAGCAAAAATATACAACAGACAGCCAATAACATGCACAGGCTTACCAGTCTCCGGAGGCCACCTTGTAGGTGTTTGAATTCATAGGATCTAGTGTAGCGTTCTCTATAGCTGACATAGTGTCACTAACACCGGCCCAAAAATCCTGCTATTTTGGACAGCTCCAGAGCATGTGGAGATAGTCCACTTCGTCCATATGACACCTGGGGCATGAGGTAGGATGTGTGTAAGAATCCGTGTAGCTGAGTAGGCTTAAAGTGGAACATGTGTAGTACTTTGAATTATATTAACCGGAATCTAGTGTTGAGGGACGCTTCTCGGGTCTGCCGGCACATGGACTCCCAGGCTTCATCAGTAATATGTACATCAAGTCCCTTTACCAGGTCTCTCTGAGCTTCTCCAAGGGTTTACAACCTCGCTCTTGCAGCAATTCATACAATCTAGCCACCACCCTGCTCACAGAGGTTCCCCTCATGATGATATCCAGCAGTGGTTCGTCAGGTGGTTGTACCGGGGATGTCCCCCAAATTTGCTCAACTGCTCATGATGATATCTAGCAGTGGTTCGTCAGGTGGTTGTACCGGGGATGTCCCCCAAATTTGCTGAACTGCTCGGCATACTGCAGCCACCGTATAGACTCCCTGTGTGGGGTTTAACTAATTCTCAAAATGCCATGAAGGTGTCAAACATCCCAATTAGTGCATAGCCATCCATTGCCCATCGGCACACATCAACCTTGCTTACTGTAGGGAGTGATGGGGAAAAAGTTCCAGAGTGGTATGTCTCTATGCTACGGCCTGAGGATTTCCAAAATCTTCCATATTTCCAAGTCGTAGCAGTTACAGGGTCGTTTTCCTCCCCACCCCTAGTGTATGGTGTAATATTAGCGAACGTATGTCTCGGGTGTCTGCTGCATATCTTTATATTTTTAGGTGAGGTTGTTGCGCATCAGCGTCAAAGCAATAGGCTGCATAATGAGCCTGCGCCGCGATCCAGTGTCTCTCGAAGTCTGAGGAAGAGAGGCCACCTCTTACGTAGGGTCTTGCAGCGTATTCCATTATGTTGGTTTATTGGGTTTATATGGTGCTTTACACAATAACAGCAACAAGGATACAATAAAACAGTAGAAGCAATTACAAAATATGAATCAAAACAGTAAGTAGAACAATTTGCCTATGAAGATAAATGAGAGAGGAAGGGGTGGAGAGGGGGAAGGAAGCGGGAAACAGGCAGAGGAAAAGGCTGGGGTTGAGAGAGGAGGAAATGGGACTTGAGAGGAATAGAGCAGGAAGAGAAGGTAGGAAGGGAAGGGTATAAGGGAGGAGAGAAGAAGGTAAAGGAGGGGATTGTAGTGTCGGGGTGGGGAGTGAAGAAGAAGAGATTTCAAGGAGACACGAAAGGAGGAGGAATAGGTGGGGATGGAACTGATAGAGAGAGGTAGGGAGTTCCAGTGTAGGGGGGCAAGGAGCTGAAAGGAATGGAAATGAGAGGAGGCACAGGGGGAGGTGGGAACAGAGAGAAGGAAGAGACCAGCAGAACGGACCGCACCAGCATGCCACATGAAGCCATTGATGGCCATCTTCAGTGCATCAAAAAACATTTCCGGGCCACAGTGGTATTTTGAGGAAATAGCAGAGCAGTTTGGGAAGGATAAGCATTTTAAGTAGCGATACTCGGCCTGCTATAGCGATTGGAAGCTTCGCTCATGTGCACAATTTAGTATGCAATTGGAGCAGGTATTCGCCATAGTTTCGGGTATACAGGGGGGTTTTGTGCCGTGTTACAATTATTCCCAAGTATTTTATTTCTAGCGGAGGCCAAGTGAAGCCCATTAGGTCAGATGGAGGAATGGTTGCGTCAGTCAGTGGGAATAGCTCTCACTTTGTACAATTGACTCTGAGTTTGGACAAGATTCCGAAGCAGTGGCTATCATGCATAATCGGTGCTTCGCTGGGTCACGTATAAATAGTAACGCATCGTCCGCATATAGTGAAATGATTTCTGTCTCCCCCGTAAACCTGATTCCCCTCTCCGCATGTTTACTGCGGATGGCATCTGCCATCTGCTCCATTACCATGGCAGCCAGTAAATGTGATAGCGGACAGACTTGCCGGGTTCCACCGCATAAATTGATTGGGTCGGATAAGGTCCCATTCACATTGACTCTGGCTGTATATAGTAGTTTTCCATGAAATGGACTATGGCTCAAAGTTACGCTTTTCTAATACAGCCCACATAAATTGGCAGGACACCTAGTCAAAGGCTTTTTGGATGTCCAGAGTAGCGGCAATCGCCTGTACCTCTGGATCCACCCGCGCCAGGATATTTCAGAATCTTCTTAGGTTTAATGCGGTGGAGCGGCCAGGGATGAATCCAGACTGGTCTGGATGGATGATGTACTTCATATAGGGAGCCAAGCGCAGAGCCAATACTTTTGCAAAGATTTTAATATCCGAGTTTGTGAGAGAGAGGGGTCGATAGGAGCCACATTGCTCCAGGGATTTGCCGGGTTTAAGCAAGACTCTGAGCACTGCCTCACGTAATGTGTGGGGGGGGGGGGTATCCCTAATGTGCAGGCTTCCGACTACATAGCCAATAATTCATGGATGAGCGCAGGCCTTAAAGTGTTTGTAAAACTCCATCGTCAGGCTGTCTGGACCGGGGGCCTTGCCAGCTGGGAGGGCATCAGTGGCTCGGGAGATCTCCTCAAAAGTGATGGGGCTATCAAGGGTTGCCTTGGTTTCTTCAGATAGCAACGATAGCGGAAGACCATCTAAGTATTCACGTATGTCTAGGGGGTTTGCTGTATCAGAGGTGGAGTACAACTCTGACTAGAAGGCGTGGAACGTTTGGCTCACCCCTGATGTGGCGTGGAGCAGTGTCCCTGATGCATGTTGTATGAACGGGATGTACTGACTACCCCTGGACTGCTGGATAATTCTGGCTAGTAACTTGCCAGGACGTTCACATTCACCATATTTCCTTGCTAGGTTAGGGCTATCTAGGAATTCTAATTCCCAATTCACGTGTGCTCGGAACCAATCCACTTCCATTTAATATCTCGGAGGACTGGGCTATTGGGGCCGGACTCGTATGTCTGTTCTAGTTGAAGCAAATAGTTTTCGCTCGCTTGTATATCCCTTTGACAATACCTGCTTCCATTGCCAGGGCCATACCTCGTATATATTCCTTAAAGGCTTCCCAGAGGGTTGCCCGTGTATCTACCGTACCAGTGTTCAAACTGAAGTATTCATCAATACCCTTTTCCATTTCTGCCCTGAAAATGAGATCCAACAATGAATTTGGCTTAAATCTCCACCCCGCCTTACATTTAGTGCCTCCCCTAGTACTAGCTGTATCGTTACAGGCGAATGATCAGAGATTGTCCTGGGCAATATGTTAGCACCATTTAGGTGGTTCACCAGTGAATCGGATATACACCACATGTCTATTCGGGAGTGGGAGTCGTGGACTGTTGAGTAGTATGAGTATTGCTGTGCTGTTGGGTTAAGCGCCCTCCAGACATCGACCAGACCCATTTCTTTGAAGCCACTGTATAACACCCAAGCCGCTTTGGTCAGCTTTTGAGGCTTAGAGCCAGATCTGTCCAACCTCAAGTCTATTATTGTATTAAAATCCCCCCCCCCCCCTCGCCGCCCAATAGGACAGGCACCAGGGGACATATTGCCAGCAGATCAAACATCTCTATATAAAAATCGGTGTCATCGACATTGGTGCTGAATGTGTAGTAGTATCACCTTTTGCCCTTGTATCTTCCCATGCAACAGTACATACCGCCCTGCTGGGTCCAAGTGCGCTTTTATATGGGTATATTGCGTGGATTAGGGTCATTACCCCTCTGCATTTGGTCGAGTAGAAGGTATAGTAACGTTGCAGGCCCCATCTCTTGGTGAAGGCCTCGCTGCACTTGGTTTGTGCATGTGTCTCCTTCAGGGATAGGATTAACTGCAGGTGTCGCCTCTTAACCGGATTGCCCACCCCCTGCACATTCCAGCTCATAAAATGAATCGGTTCAGTTACCATTGGCTCGTTTCCCGGTACAGTCAGCTAATGCCATAGTATCATCTTTTAAATACATCTGTGAGTTCAGTGCAGTCAGTACGGTTGTTATAAATAATTATAAACATGTCAAACACATTTTGCATAACTTTCCCCCAACATCCCTCTCTATTACCGGTTGTATAGCATTATAAGTAGCAATCGGTTATCAGGCTATTTAGTTAGTCACAGTGCTCTCCCACCAGCCCCGGCATCTCATCAGTGTTTTTATTAGGATCTTCAAGTGAGAATTCCCAGGGGTTATAGTACATCACCAGGTCACCCCGTGAAGTGTTTGTCTATAAATTGCATATCTTCTTCAGGCAGTGTGAAAAATACAGGCGGAATAGAGCATGGCGTATTTCATGGTGTGTTCCCAGTGTCTCTTTTTAGTCCCCTTAAAGGAGTTTTGATCCTATTGGAATAATGGCGAGAAGTCCGGATACAGTTGAACTCTGCTGGAGCCCAGTAGTAATTCGCCTTTGGCTCTTGCGCCCTTGGCTCTTGCGGCGCAGGGTAATGTGCCTCTGTTTTGATAATTTAGCACACAGGCTAGTATCTGGTGTGGAGGAGGTCCGGGCTTGGGTTTGGGGGCCAGCGTGTGATTGGCCCGTTCAATGGCAAAATGTGGCAACATCTTGGGGGCATCCAGCAGTGACATCAGCATTCGTTCCACATAGTCCTCCATTGGCCGCTCAACGCTACCTTCTGGCAGGCCAATTATTCGGAGGTTGTTGCGACGAGATCTAGATTCCAGATCCTCATTCTTTTTGCCAATAGTCTGGGCTTGTTTTGAGAGCGCAACAACATCCGCCCTAAGAGTGACCACCTCTTCCTCAGTCGTGCCCACTCTATTCTCAACTTCCGTTATACGTGTGTCAGTTTTATCCATCCAGGCTTTTATAGAGCAGATCGTACCGCTCATGTCTGAGTATAGCGTGGTGTAACCCTCCCATATGTATTCCATCATACATTGGAGCTCACTGGGGCATTGTTGTTCGGATCCACCTCCTAGAGATTCATTCGTGCCTTCCGCCCCTTCAGCCACCTTGGACGCCGTCTTCGCAAACATATTGTTAGAGCTTTGCTTTTACCCAGTTCCCTTGGTCATCATGTTCCTAGAATCAATAGCCGTGTTAGCGTGATGTTGAGGCGGGGGGGGGGGGTCCTTGAACAGCCGCATTGCTATGTCGTCCTGGTCAGCGGCACCAAATTGCAACCAGGGGGCCACTGCATTTTACTGCAGAGATACGCCACAGGGTAGTGCGAGTCGCTCCACTATACTCCCACCAGCGCCGCACAGTCGGTATATAAGGGAGGGGTGCCGACACCCCTTGGTTGCGTGCCACGCCACCCTCACAAAATGCTAGTAGCCCAATTATCTCTGTTGCCGGTTGTCCTGTATCTAATCAATGATATCCCACCACTGCAGGTTTCACTTGATAGTGCACCCCTGAGCCAGGGGTACAGGCGCAGAGGTCACATTAGTTGGTTGCGCCGTCGTGATTGCGTGCTACTCAGCGATATGGCAGCACTATATCTTTTTGCGGTTGTGCTGTGATGTGCTCTCCACACCAGCAAGTACTCAGACAGACAGCCTCTACTGGAGTACAGTCCAAAAGGGGGGGGCCTTCCCCAAGTGGCAGCCATTATGTACTTGGTAGACCAGTAGCTTGACAGGTATGTGTCTCTGTAATGACTGGCTCGGAGCGTATGGGAGATCGCGTTATGTTGGTATTCTGAGTGGAGGGGGCCCGCTAGCTGTTGGCAGCCCATGAGTTATTTTGGACCACAGGCCGTACAATGTAGATCAATGTTACAAATCCCACTGGGCCGGCACCGCCACGCCAAGGGTGGGAGGACCTCTGTCCCTCAAACCCGAGAGTGCATAGGAAGCAGCTGGAGCGCAGCCCTAAACACAAAACAAGTTGGCCAGTGCTGGTTTAATTAGTGCAGCAGGCAGGGGCAGTGCATTCCGCTCTGTGGCCCCAGGACAGGCAGTCACGGCTGCCTCACCCCTTCCTCCCCACTCACCGCTTGGCCTTGGGCGCTGTTTTCAGCAGCGGCGGGCGTAGATGATCCGGTGCCCTCTGGCCACTCTCCAGATGATGGGACTGCAGTGCTGTTGGTTGGGGGAAGTCTGCGGGCCTCATCGGCAGCCGCGGTGGTCATCTGTGACCACTTTGCTTCTTTTCCCCTCTTCAACGACCCCGAGCAGTCCCTGAGGGTGGAAGCGAGTCAGCCAGTCCGGGTCAGTGAGTGGAAATCCCAGTCGCTGCTGGTGCGTAGAACCCACACCTGTTCCGACAGTCAGCATGCTGCACAGCCAGGGGCCGAGAGCCTCTGTTATTCCGGTCTCGTCTCCCTGGCACAGCGGCTCTAGCCACCAACAGGCAGCAACGGAACGCCGGAAGGCGGCGGGTCAATAAGGCACAAGGGTCTCTGCATGCAGGCCAGCAGGTCGTTGCAGCCTCAGGAGCAGTACAATCAAGCCGATCATAATCAGTCTCTGGCTCATGTGTTCCGCAAACAAAGATGTGCGGTTTGGGTTTCTTATGCAGCTTGGAAAATGGGATTAACTGCTACACTGTGCTGCTGCTAGCTGGAACTTCTCCCTCAGGCGGCCATCTTAGTCGTGCGCAACAGCATCCCCCTAAAAGAATCATACTTGATGCCTCTCTTGAAGAAAACCACATAGGACCACACAGTTTTCTCCTACTACCGTCCAGCCATCTAAAATCTTGGAAGAAATCGTCACAGTGCAATCACAAATTTTCTGGAAGAACAGGGGATCCTGGATATTTATCAGTCAGGATTTATGCCAGGACATGGCACTGAGAATGCGCTTATCTCAGTCTGGGACAACATTTTGAAGGCTGCCGATGAGGGTGATATTAGCATGCTAATCATGCTGGGCTTATCGTCGGTCTTCGACACAGTTGATTTTGAGATTCTCGTCTCAATTCTTTCCACGGTGGCCCAGGTGTCTAAGGAATCAATGACTTTGTTTACGTCTTTCTTAACCAATCAAACACAATATGTCAAGTTAGGCCCATATACCTCTGATTCTCTACCGGTTAAATGTGGAGTGCCCCAGAGCTCTGCTCTGTCCCCTCTAAGATTTTTAGTTTATATTTGTCCAGTCGACACACACATTTACGTTCGGCTGAAAAAACCTGTGGAAGCAATGGATAGAGTATTATCTTGTGCCAGTAAAATAAAAAGTTGGATGTTGTCAAACTCAAACTAAACCTGTCAACAACTGAAATCATAGTATTTGGGTGCAAGAAAAAGCTGGCTAATACCTTAGTGTGTCCCCTGCCCAGATCTCTTTGAGGTATCAACATCGTTTTCATACAAGGTTAAAAACCTTGGATGTATTTGGCAAGCAAATTTAAACTGCAATCAGCAGGTACATTTAATTGTCAGAGTGGTCTACTGATGCCTTTGTTGCCACTCATTTTAGACAAAGATTGCTCGTTAGTAGTCGGTAAGCTACTGCAATACTTTGCTTATGGGAGTACCTAAAGACCAAATGCAGCGATTTCATGTTGCCAAAATGCAACCGTTAGGCTGGTTTATTCACTGCCGAAATGTTCAGTCATCTCTGTTTCGGAGGAACCTTCATTGCTTATCGGTAGAGCAGAGGGTCCTGTTTAAGACCCTCTGCCTAGCATTTAAATGTATACATGGGTTGGCACTCCGTATATTTTTTCTCAATGATTACCGTTTATCACCCAGATTGCCGACTTCGATCTTCAGGACAACATATTTTGGTGGCCCCACCATCGAGATATGTCTCATGCGGCGACAGACGCTTTTCCTGTGCAGGCCCTCGCGCCTGGAACTCTATGCCATACGATCTTAGGAAAATTGATTACCTGTTTGAATTAAGAAAGAAATTATAGACTTTTCTTTTTGACTAATTGTTCGCTTCAGTACCTAGCTTTTTGTTCTAATCATTTATATCACCTGTGCCCAGATGCAATTTTTTTGCTTTGCTCCTATGGTCTGTGATCTCCAAATTCAAAAATCAAATCAAAGGAAAGATGGATGATGAGACGATAGTTACCTAAATTGTCAGGATTCAGAGTGCGTTTCTTTAGTAGGGGGAAGGATTTGTCCTGTTTTTAGGGTCGATGGGAAGGTGCCTTGAGTTAGGGAGCTGTTGATGATCTCCAGATAGGGAAAAATAGCTTCTGCAGGGAAGGTCTAGATGATGGATGCTGGGAGGATGTCATCTGTATACGATGTGGCTTTGAGGGCGGCCAGGGTTTCTACCAGGTCCTCTGTCGATAGTGTCTCGAGTGTTATCCTGGGTGTGGAGATTTTGCGGGGAGGGATGTGAATGCAGAGCTGGAGTTCGTGTACCTGCGAATCTTGCTGATTTCTTTCGATTAAGAAGGTGTTGATGGAGGTGGATTATTTGATGGAGTCTGGTATGGCAGGGTTGGGTAGCAGGTTGACGGACTGCTTGACCGCTTTGAAGAGGGCTCACTTTTGTCGTCAGCTTCTGCTATGGTATTCTGATAGTAGGAGGCTTTGGCTGCTGTGTTGATTTGTTGTTGGCGGGTTGCTCGGAGTTCCTTGAGGAGTGCCAGGTTGGCTGCAGTCCTGGAGCGGCGCCATGTTTTCTCTTGTTTCCTGATGACTCTCTTGCTGAGGTTGAGTTCTTGCGGGTACCAGGGTGATGACGGTTTCGGTTTTCGAGGTGCGTTGTTTCAAAAGCACGTTTTGGTCAATAGAGGCTCAGAGGGTGGCGTTGAGTGCTTCCAGTAGAGAGTTGTCCCTCGGTTGGGGGGGGGGGATCCGGTCCATGTAATATGTAGGTTGGCGAGGTCTTCCACTTGTATGTTCTTGAAGGACTTGAAGGGTTGTCTGCTGGGAGTACTTGACTGGGGTGGTGTGCATGATGTTGAAGGCCACGGCTAGGTGGCCAGACCAGTCAAGCAGTAGAGGATAGCTGTAGTAGAGGGAAGACAGTGCAGTGATGATTAGGTCGAGGATGTTGCCTTTCTTGTGTGTTGGGTCTTTCGTGTACAGCATCAGCAAACCCTGGTGAGTGCTTTGACCTCCGGACCCCTTTGGGGCCTCCATTCTTGTCCATTTCACCTGATTAGAGGTCCCCTCGGGCAGTGTGCGCCCCCTCTCCAGCCCGCTTCCATTTCCTCATCCCTGCTCCACCCGCCTCCAGGCCTGCCTCCGTTCCTGATTGGAGCGCCTCACCGTAGCAGCTGGACCTACCGAGCCGCCCTGCACACGCTTTGGGCACACAACATCGGCAGACCCTGTTGAGTGCTTTGAGCTCCGGACCCCTTTAGGCCTCCTTTCTTGCCCATTTCACCTGATTAGAGGTCCCCCTGGCCCGTGTGCTCCCCCTCTCAAGCCCACTTCCATTTCCTCATCCCTGCTCCACCCACCCCCAGGCTGGACCTCTGTTCCCGAATTACTTGCACTTTTGCCCCCTTTCACCCCAAGAGTCTTAAACTGAATCTGTTTCTCTACCAGCAACCAGTGAAGTTTCTTTCTGTATTGTGAGATATGTTTTCTCCTATTGACGTTGAAAATTATTCTGATGGCATCATTTTGTAAGATTTGTAACTTTTGAATATTATTCTGACTGGCTCCACACAGTAGGGTGCTACAACAGTCTTACCGGGGCATAATAATAGCCCTAACCAAAGTTTCACAGTTCTTATGCGACACTAGTGGGTTTACTTGCCTCAGTGCTTTGCAATGATGATGAGCGTTCCTTGTTATGTTGTTAACATGGGCGTCCGCGTTGAGGGATGCCTCGAATACTATACCGAGCGTTTTCACTTTCTCTACTACCTTGCTGGAGCAGGAATCTATTGTGAAGTTTGCATAGGCTTGGTCTAGCTTGTTTCTGGTTTGGCTAGTCGCAAAGATCATCAGCTCTGTCTACGAGCTGTTCAGACACATCCTATTTTCGATCATCCATCCCCGGATACTACGTAGATGTGATTTAGGGTGTTAGTCTTTCTCATGATCGCCACTGGGCTTCATAATAAGCTGAAAGTCATCAGCATATTTAATAAAATGGAGGCCCCTGCTTTCCAGTTTTTTTGCATAGGCGTTTTATATAGATGTTGAAAAGAATCTGCGAAATGCAACACTTCATATTTGATGGTGAGGGGGGTCTGAGCAGGCTGTGCCCCAGCATATCCTTAAAGTTCTTTTGCTTAGAAAAGAGCGTATCCAATCTGTGGTGCAGCTTTAGCATTTGCCTACATCAGTCAGCGTATCAAGGAGTCTGGCGTGATCTAGTTCAAACGCTGCCGAAAGATCCAATAGCATGAGTAGGCCTATTTTTCCCTCATCCATTGTACCTAGCTTTTGCGTTTTTAAGTCGGAGCGCTTTTAGTCCCGTGATTTTTCCGGAATCCTGACTGTTTGGGGTGGAAAATGGCAGCAGATTCGAGATGTGCCTGTAGTTGCATAGTGGCTGCCTTATCCAATATCTTTAGCAAGAATGGGGTGTTAGTTATAGGATGCAGATTAGTAAGATCTATGGCACTAAGCCCAGGTTTCTTGACAATGGGAGTGACCGCTACCTCCTTCATAGACATAGGAACATGTCTATGAGTAAAGAAGGCATTTATGAAACCGGAGTAGAAAGGGGCAAAAACGCTGATATTTTTAAGAATGATCCTTGTCAGAACAAGATCTCCTATGCAGGAGGTGGGCTTGATGTTTAGCATTTTACTAGCATCAATGGTTATTTTATAATACCATGTGAATTTTGAATTTTAACACGAGCCAGTTTGACTTTATCGTGGAAAGCTTTTTGCACCTTCTCACAGTCCTCCTTACTTGGGTTAATGACTTGAGTAAGGGCAGCAGGCTTTTCCCAGGTTTTGTACAGGTCAAAACGTTTTTTTGTATTACCCGCGAGTTCAATGTGAGCATCGCAGTATTTTTTTTAATTTTTTTTTTTACTTCGAGGATCCTTCCTTTGTATATTCTTTCCTTGGATTTCCGTTTATCCTTGTTTTCAGCACTTTGATCTTTGGCCCATAAGCACTCGGTTTGCCTTTTTTCTTGTTTGAGGATTTTTAGCTCTGGGGTAAACCAGTCTTGCTGATTTAGGCAGTCGCTGATCATTTTGATTTTTAGCTGTGCTTTATTGTCCAAAAGTGCAGTAACATGTTGATTATAAATTTCCACCAAGCGGTCTGGGTGGTCTGAGACCGTCGATTTAGTCATAATGTTTTGCATGCAAATTTCTATGTCTTTTGCCTCAAGTTTGTTATAGTTTCTGTTGCTGACCTTATTCAGTGGTTTGCAAAAACATTTGACATGAATGTGTAAAGTAAGGGTGCATTCTATTTTGCAGTGGCCAGACCAGATACAGGGGGTTGTGGAAAGATCACATAATGGAATATTCCTGGTTGCCTCCCAGTCGTGTATATGGCTTCCTATATAAGCTGGCTTGACATTGTGTATTGTACTACCAACATTTGATAGTTGTCGCTCCAGCTCAAGGGCTTCTTTGTCCTTGGCATCCCTTTTCCACCTATTTAGGTCACCAAGGAGTATGGTGGAAGAGTTTGGGCAGTTGGTAGGGTTCAGTATGTGGCTTAAATCTTAATTAAAAGATGGCATATCTATTGGTGGTCTATAGAAAAGAAAGATGTTTATGCAGGAATTATTAGTTGGAGTTATTTTGGCATGGAGTGCTACACATCCTACAAGTTCTGTTTGAGATGCAAACATTTTTTTGGGACTTTTTAGACTTTTTAAGACTTCTGATAAATTGGGGCAAGTCACAGTTGGAGCCCAATCAGGTTTTGCAATACACAGGGGCACTCTTTCATACAGACTGTGATAGGGCCTTTCTCCTCAAAGATACAGGACAGAGTTTTCAGTCTCTTTGAGCAGCAATCTTAAGTTGAGATTGGCCTCGCCAACACAGCGCTACAGATTCAGAAACTCATGGCAACCTATGCGTTTGTGGTCTCATGAACAAGATAAACATAGTACCACTTATGGGCTTGCCATACCCAGCCTATCAGGGGAGAGTTTTGACATAACCAGCTAGTATTACAGCCACCAAAACTATCTGGAACGCTTCAAACTCTGGTCTGGTCTTGACACCCTTGGCAGGGGTCACAATTCGCTCACCCACGGATAAGGTCTTGCCGCTTTGCTGTTTAAAGTTCCCACTTGACAATGACCAGTGGCAGGGGGTCCACAATTGGAGGAAGAGGACACAGGCCAGGTCCAATGGACACATCAGATGGTTTGGGGGGGGCCACTTTCGGTAGCTTGGAGGAGCCTGAGGTATGGGTTAGGCCACGGCTAGTGGCCACTTCGGGGGAACTGGGGGTGCACAGGTCAGGGCTAGAGGACCATGGCTGGCTGAAGTGGCCACTGAAGCCATACTCAGTAGGCCCATTGGGTGGTCATAGTTATGGTTGCTTTTGGGGCAAAAACCAATAATAACAGTAAAAACGTAAGTGAAGACCCAATTTCCCATGTCAATCAGCACAAGAGACGTCATAAGCAGTACAAGGCTGTAGCACACTTATGGGTGTTTAGGAAACTACAATTGGTGAATTATTTGGGTTTTGCCATTTTGCACTGAAATGTATAGCCACACTGTCACAAGTTGTTCGTAGCTCCAAACATGGCTTCTATAAATAAGCTCAGAACGTTCAGCTACAGCGTTTACTTAATGAGCTCTGTAGAAGCTGCCACATGGTTGACGGCCTTCTTCCTACTGTGATGAATCCGATGATGCCATCACTCCATTCCCAGAGGTAGCCTCTCCCTATGTGGCCTATATGCTACCTGATCCAGACCCCCGGGGCAGTTATATGAGGGAGGACCACCTAGGGGACCCAACCCTAGGGGAGATGACTTGACATTGAGGAATAATCACATGCCCCTCCTCCCATTTCCCTTTACGGAAGACACCTCCATGCCACATGCCTTGATGGCATATAGTAATCCTCTCATTCACCTACCTGTCAGTTCCAGTCATAATATTCAACCATGTCATACAGAGAACAATATAGTAACAACTGGGACAAAGAAGAGGCAGGGAGCAGCAATGATCACTCCCAAAGACACTCCATCCCAACTTCCTCCACGGTACCTGAAGAACGGCCCGACATCCACTGTCATGAGAGATGGAGATAGAGCAATGCAGAGGATTAGGACCGGCAAACCAACACAGTGGGCTAGTCTGTGGAGATTGCTCAATCGGCCTTGGAAGTTTAAATGCTGTGAAGCTGACAGACGTAGAGAAGAGGTATGTGACGAAAGCCAAGAGGAGGGAGAAAGAGAGCTGCAGAGGTCGGGGGACATTGCAACCAGCACTCAGACCGGTCAGGTGCCTAAGGGCAGGACCGATGTGGAAAACATTTTGGGGATGAACTCAGAGAGCAAAGAGAGGAAATAGGCAGGTGAAAGCCCACCACCTGAGGTAATGAGGCAGCAAGGACCTTGCCCACTGAAGCAGGACACAGGAGAAGCTCTGTGGCTGACAGGACGTATGCCGAGCCTACAGAATGACAACAAAAGAGCGCCAAGAACACAGACAGCAGCCGGTAAGCCCAGGAAAGTTAAACAGGTTACCAGGTTGCTTGAAAGTGCATGCTGCTTTGGGGAAATAATACGAAATCTGCAGAGAGATTGTCACTAGAATAATGTGTTTCCAAAGCTTGCTCCAGTAAGGGGCACTGGGCCCATAATTAAAAGGAGAGAATACCAAGGCGAATGTTGAAACTAACATTGGTGAACCAGAGTCAAGAAGCAAACTTTGGGCTAACATTGTTCTATGCTTAAAAGAGAAAGTGGCTGCATGGAAGCCCTGGCAGGCCATTATACCAGGCAAAGTGAACAGTGTAAAATAATTTGGAAATCAAATATTTAAAAGACTGCACACTACATGAAAGTCCTGGCAGGGGAGTATACCAGGCAAAGTCAAGTATGTGTAATAAGTAAATTTCAAGGAAGATCCATACCCTTAAGATTGTTGTTAAAGTGCCAAGTCCTGCCAGGAGAGTATACTAGGCAAACTCAAGAGTGTGAAATGCAGTGAAGAGTATGCAAGAATCTCAAAGAAGAATTAAAATCGTTCAAATAGTAAATTGTTGGGCTGTGTACCACCTTTTTCAAAAAGCCCACGGACCGCAATAGCCTTCTGCACTATACTAGTTTTCATCCTGTGGGGTTAAAGACCAACCTTCCCTATGGCCAATTCCTGCAGATTCATAGGAATTGTTCAGACAAGACAGATTTTCTTCTACATGCAGACCAATTTAAGAGTTGACTGCAGGATAGAGGCTATCCACGTAAACTGGTGAGAAACAACTCCAAAAGGGCAGCCAATACTAACAGACAGATCTGTCTGACTCCACATCTAAAGACCATTATGGATAGACTTATCTGACCACATATAGCGATATCAGTAATGCTATGAATAAAATCATCCATAAGAATTGGCACCTGGCAAAGCAATGGGGTTTTTTGGACAAACTGATGTACGCCTTAAAAAAAAAACTTTAGTATAAGGCAAAAATTGGTGCACACTTACAGAGACACCAGAGGGGAATAGACACTTCACAATTTATGGGGGCCTCCCACCTATTACAGGACACTACAAATGCGGCAAATGTGTCACTTGTCAATTTAATGATACTAAACATGTGTTTAAACAAGGTCGAGTCAAGTGGGAGCTCAGAACCCACACTAATTGTCAGACTAAGAATGCAGTATATATCATTGTGTCCGTGTAAGTTACTATATTTGGGCAAGACCACCTGCCCTATTAAACAACATGTCTATGAACACAAATCATGTATCAGGAACAAAGTGTGCAATAAACACCTGGTTGAACATTACATGAAACGGGCACACTGATCAAGACATCTTCTGGTTAATTTTACAAACTATAAAGCCACACCCCTGTAGGGGGATATTTGGCAAAACTACACAGACTGGAACAGAGGTGGATTTATCGTCTTGACACTGAACCATGGTCTCAACATCTCGGTGGAGTGGAACAACTTGATCTTCACACAAAACGTGTAGGATAGGTTGTCCTCGCTCCATGAATCCTTCCTGAGATATTTGCCTCTGTAGAGCTTCACCTGTGATGGGGCCAGTAGTAGGAGAACCTGGGATGTGGTATTATCTAGGACAGATGTACCCAGTAGTTTAATCTGTCATAGCATTTGATAGGAGGCAGCTTTTTTCATTGTCTCTCCTCTGCCTGCAGTCCCTGTGAAGTTATGAAATAGGGTGACTGGGCAGAACAGGTGAGCCGTCTTGTATGGTATCAATCTGGCACACAGAGGACGTCTAGTAATCCACAGCGAGTGGTTTCAATTATAGGCGCGCTCATAACACAGGATATTGGCCCTCTCGTATTTCATTTTTCTTTAATCATTTTTTATTTGACATTATGAGGTGGGGGACAGATGTTTGTCTCCCGAGCGACCAGGGACTCGAGACCAAGCAGGAGTGTTTTCTCGAGTTTCATTAGAGAATATGAGCTCATCGTTGCTGTCTATGACACCAGCAGGTATAAATGGGTGGACTGGTTTGGCACTCTGTTTCCTTGGGAGAGTTTCGTGCAGAGAAGCAGTTGTTTTGCATTCGTAAATCTGTCTGGTTTCTGGACATTGTGACAGTGAGGCGTAGTGGCATTGGAGGTAAAATAGAATATATGCATGGAAGTTGTCATGTTCCAATGTCTATGTACAGGTTAAATTCTGCTAGTTTCAGGCTGGTAACATATTGCGGGCGGGCAGCAGCCCGCAATCGTGGAACCTTGAACGAGACTGGGAGTGAGTAGCTCTGTGTTGCTTTTAGTACGTATTCATGTAGTGATGTATAATGATTGTTAGACATCATGGGTGGGGATGTGAATGCACCCGACAATGCAGTGTTGCAGATTCGGTGGAGACAAAAATAATATTGTGTGTTTTCCAATCATGTAGAGGTGGAGAGATATTGTCTCGCACAAAAGGGGCAGGATAACATGGTTTTTACTATGTGGGTAAAAAGGACTATGTGCCATATGCTTGGCATTTCCAGCATATGACTGGTTAGTCTCCAGTGAATGTAGGGGCGGGCATGAGGCAAAGTATCATTGATGGTTTGTACCTTCGCTGCACAGTTGGTGGCAGGTTTTGTAATATGTTTTCAATATCTACCGGGTGGGCCATTATTACGAGTGCCTGTTGTTTTTATAGATTCAATCAGGAACAGTTGGCCTCAGAAGCCATTGCTCTGGTTGGGAAAGATGTGACTAACGGCACTTCACTTGTAGACTAAAGTGGTGGAAACCATTTGGTAAAAGCATTCTCCAATGAGTAAGTAAGCCTATGATATGTAGATAATTAGAGCCATTCTTGTGGTCCGTAGATATATTTAGTGGTGTGTCCTTGTCTTATTGTAGATTGGAATCTTACCTTTGGCTCACTCCTGGCAAACCGAAAAGGGCGAGGTGGTAAGTACATCAAATGCCAATTCCATCTTTAAGGAAGAAGCTGCACATTCCAGCATGTAGGCTACAGGTGAGGCAGATGAGAGTAATCTTTGCGCCACAAGAGTACTGTGTGTCTCGAGGAGGATCATCCACAGGCATTTATAGTTCTTTCCCCTGTACCTTGTTCATATAGGTGCTCACACATCAAAAGAGGGTCAGGCACCACTAAGAGGGCCAGTAGAGGAGAAACAAAGGATGCTAGTACGTCAAATAGAGGTATGCATTAGTGTTGTTGAATTGATTTAGAGCAAAAAATCTGAAGATGTTCCAGTCATTAGAAGTAGTTAAGTACAAACAGAACTTTCAAGGTATAACGCTTCATAATTTGT
The DNA here is from genome assembly GCF_040938575.1 of Ambystoma mexicanum. Classification (NCBI taxonomy): domain Eukaryota; kingdom Metazoa; phylum Chordata; class Amphibia; order Caudata; family Ambystomatidae; genus Ambystoma; species Ambystoma mexicanum. Next base: position 186,211,901 of record NC_090926.1, read on the forward strand.
TTTTATTGTAGACACCCATGAATACAAGAGTAGTAGGAGTGGTGTACTAGTTCTATTCCATTCCTGTCCTGATGAAGGCCGGAGCAGCCTTTAGTCTTACTAATTGGCTAACGCGAACCGTCTGAAACACGTGTTGGTCGATAGATGAAGAAACTGACACACATTGCTATTAGTTAAAGGTGTTCAAAAGTGCTAAATATGCGTAGTAAGTCTGTATCCCTGACATTTCGACCGGGTTTTGTATTAGATGTTAAGCTTCCTTCCTTGGTATGATAGTGAATGAATGTGTATTTTGAGTATGGTATGCACGCATTCATTAGAATGATGAGGTGCCTATCTATTAATTGTTTTGCATGTATATCATGAATTGTTGCCTTTAAGTAATTGAATAAAAAGACATTATATTTACTAAATCGTAAAGTGTATGACCGCAATTAGTATGTGGTTTTCTCAGTTTGTTACTATAGGTCTTGATCATTTGTTCCATCTTACCAGGTACCCTTGTGAAGAGTATATTTTAAAGATCAAAGACACTAACCTTTGCACCTTAGAATTAGTTTTAGTGTGGGAGGGCCAGACTAGAATTACAGACAGAGGACATGTACTTATTTTTGGACATCTTGACAAAGGACAGATAATTATTTTTTTTCATATACGGAAACCTCTCCTAGATTAGGGATAGTGAGGCATTTTCCAAACACCTTTTTTTCAATAAAGGTGTAAAGCCAGAATAGGAGTCCTCTGTGTCCACATCTCATTCCTGGCTCCCTATATATGCTGTTAGAAGTGGGATCTGTCAGTTGACAAACTGGGGGACCCTCAGGTTTGAGAAACTTAGCAACCGAGCCTCCAATCCATCAGTAGCTACAGAAAGTTTTATTGGGTACAACCTTTGCAGCAGCAGGAAATAATTGATACCACTTGGAGAGAGAATGTTAATACCCACTGACTTGGTTCTAGTATCCCCCCCCTTACATTATGCTAACGTCTAAATCTGGCTTAGCTTGGCGACATGGCATAAATGTACTAGCAGATGTCATAGATCCAGACTACAGAGGCACTATCAAAATAGCAGGAAAGAAGTATACCAAATAAAGGAGGGAGAGAAAGTCACTCAGGGTATCCCTGAGAAAAAGCTGTTCCCCAAAATGGAAGAAGTCAGAGGTAGATAGAATTGAGAGGAGGAAAGGGTTTTGGGGAGGCAGACGAAGGCACCCCATTAATATGCTGGGCAGGGAATCCTAAACCCCTTGATGGGGAGGTTGAGCTCATTCCTGATTTAGCTTTTGCACAAAAGAACAGCCCCCTTTTAACTGAGGCCTTATACATGTTGTGACAGAGAAAGAAGGTAGATTAAAAGGAGGACCATTCTTCTTTTTAAAAACACAGCCTACTCTACCAAGGACATCTCAGTCCTGAGGGTATTCCTAGATCCCAGATCATGGTGCCTGAAAGTCACAAGTGGATGGTATTCACATGGAGACGACTAATACCCAGGGACACATCATTAGTCGATTCCATTTGCCTGGAAACTATGCTGATGTGAAGAACTTTGTCCTCACCTGCGCCTTGTGTCAAAGAACTATCTTGCAAATACCTCATGGCTCGGCTCCAACCTTTGCCTATTATTGATATACCCTTATCTTGCATAGGTATGGACATCATGGGACCCTATGAGACAGCTAGATTGGGGAATCGTTACATCTTAGTAATTGTGGATTACGCTACTCGCTAGCCAGAAGCCATTTCATTAAGTAACAGCTCAACAGATGTAGAAACACCTAATCCCATTTTTTACAAGACTTTGTTTCCCGAAAGAGATCCAAACGGTTCAAAGGAATATCTTCAGGCGTCAGTTGATGACAGAAGTAAAATAACTCCTGCACATTAACTGTTAGGACTTCTGTTTACCACCCCCAACCCGACAGATTAGTGAAACGTTTCAAGAAAACTCTTAAGAATGCAATTTGTTAGTTGGTTGGAGCTGATTGCAAAAAATTGGATATTATGATACCCTGGGCACTTTTTGCCATCCTGAGAACACCATAATCCTCTACAGGTTTTTCAACATTTGAATTGCTGTATGGTAGGGAACCCCAAGATGTACTGGACATGTTGAGGGAAAGTTGGGAGGAGGGAGAACAAGCCCTTCTGCCCATCTCACAGATTGCCCAAAGGTTAAAAGAACATATGGCCAAAGTGAAAGCTATAGTTCAAACCCATCTGACTAAGACTCAAGAAAATCAAAGAAGCTCCCATGATAAAAAGGCTTTACGTTGGACCTTTTCTATTGGGCCGAAAGTCCTTGTCCTCCTACCAACATCGGAAAATAAGATTTTGCACAAATGGCATGGATCATATGAAATAATTGAACAAACTGGGCCATATATCTACCTAGTATCACAACCAGACAGGTTGAATAAGACTTGCATATATCATATAAACTTCCTTAAGCAGTGTAGGGAGGACCCTGTAGACAAAATAACTGTCATACTGACTGGCCTCTTAACAGATAGGTTGGATGATGATACTTTGATTCCTTACAACATTTTCCCAAACCAGAAACAAGATTTATAAGACCCGTTAAACTAGTTCACTGATGTTTTCATAAGCGAACCTAGGCGAGCCAAGGAGGATTTTCACTAAATCTACACATCCCCAGGGAAAGTTGTTGATTTAAAACCATATAGAATCCCAGAGGCCAGAAAAGGGGCAGTCACACAGAAAGTGGTGAAGATGTTGGTCGTCTCCAATTGTACTCGCTGCCAAGCCAGATCGATCGTGGAGATTCTGTATTGATTTCAGAAAGCTGTATGCAGTGTCACAATTCGACAACTGTGCTATTCCAAGGATAGACTATTTGATTGATAGACTGGGAGCCACTGTTTTCCTCTCCACAATTGATCTGACTAAACGTTACTGGCAAGTGCCCGTCAATCCAGAGGACAAGGATAAAACGGCCTTCTCCACCCCATCTGGACTTTACCGATTCAAGGCATTACACTTTGGCCTTCACGGGGCACCAGTCACATTTCAAAGGCTAATGGACCAAGTCCTCCGGCCATATTCCTCTTTTTGTGGAGCTTAAGTAGATGACGACATTATTCATGGGAAGAACATTTGCACCACTTCTATTGAATCATCAGAGCTTTGAGGAAAGCTGGCCTTTCCACAAACCCAAAGAAATGTCACTTGGCACAGTCAGCAGTGAAGTATCTTGGTTTCTTTTTGGGAAATGGACTAGTTCAAGCCCAAAGTGAAAGTCAAGGCTGTGCAAGAAGCCCTCAATACCCAAGACAAAGAGAGATCTGACAGCCTTCCCAGGACTAGTGGGGTTCTATAGATGGTTAATTCCTAGTTATTCTTCTATTATCGCCTGCCGCACTGATAAACTTAAGAACGCAGAGCCCTAGAAGATAAAGTGGAAATCTGAAGATCAAACATGTTTTCACAAATTTAACAAAATCTATGCAGTGAGCCAGTATTGAAAATGGCCAACTTTAATAAGGATTTTATCCTGCAAACTAACATCTCACATGTTGGACTAGGAGCTGTCCTTTTTCAAAGTCACAATGTAATTGAGCAACTGATACTCTCTATTAGTAGAAAGTTTTACCTTAGGGAAAAGAACTATGCCACAACTGAGTTTGAGGCCTTAGCCTCAAGTTGGCGCCTAGAAACACTTGTGTTCAGGTGCGCTATAAATGCCTTATCATATCATAGCCATAAAGTGGGCGGTGTCCTACTTAAAATACTAACTCACTGGTAGGAAATATAGGCTGATCCCTGACCATTCTCCACTTACATGGATCAGTGTACGTAAAGACCAATGCACAAGGCATGCGTTGGTTCCTAAATCTGCAGGCCTATTGTTTCACAGTAGAACACCTGAAAGGAAGAGTCCATAGTAATGTAGAAATCCATTTCCATTTCGCAATATATGAGAAAACCAGTAACATTAGGGGAAGGGTATGTAAGGACTCTGATGTCATCACTCTTGTCCCTTAGGTAGCCTCTCCCTATGTGGCCAGGGGACGGCAGTTGCTACCTGATCCTGACCCTGGGGGCGGCTGTATGAGGCGGAGGTGACCGCCAGGGAGATGACACAACATCATTGGGGAAAATCACATGCCCCCATTTCCCTTCAGGGATGACATCCTCCATGCCACATGCCCTGTTGGCATATTGCAACCCTCTCCCTCACCCACCTGTCATTTCCACTCATAATATTCACCCATGTCATACAGAGAACAATATAGTAACAACTGCGACTGGGAAGAGGCATGGTATAGTAAGGAGCAAATTACTTACCTGTAACTATTGTTCTCCAGCATGGGTCTGGCATGGATTCACATGCTCATGAATATTCCCAGTCGTCAGGCTGGGAATCCTCAGTAAAAGAAACAGTTTCACTTTCACCCCTAAACCAATCACTGTCCTCTGGGTCATATTGGCCCCATCCAATGACAGTCCTCTCCCTAAGCCCCTCCTCTGGCAGCCATCTTCAGATTTGGTAAGCATGTAAAGTGGCAGTATGACCAAGATGAGCCGTAGAGGGGTCGGAGGGAGGGGTTGCATGTAAATCCATGCAGACCCATGCTGGAGAACAATAGTTACAGGCAAGAAACATTTTCCTTCTGCAGCATGGGGTCTGGCATGGATTCACATGCTCATGAATAACAAATATGTAGCAGTACAACATTACACAACCACGGGAGGTGGCAAGGGTCAACAGAAGCAATCAATTCTTACCTCTGGAACAGACTTACCTCACGCCAACAGGTTGCGTAGCACTGCCTGGCCGATTCTGAACTCCTCCCTGGAATCCCAGTCGACGTAGTAGAATCTCGTGAAGGTGTGCATGGACCTCCACGTAGCTGCCCTGCAGATATCCTGCAGGGGCACACCAGACAGGAAAGCCATTGTCGCAGCAATCACTCTAGTGGAGTGGGCTCTCGAACGGCCGGGCAACGGTTGGTTCACCAACAGACGACAGTGCATGATGCAGCTGGATAGCCACCTTGAGATGGAAGCCTTGGACAAAGCCTTCCCATGGTTCATAGGACCAAAGTTCACAAACAGCTGAGAAGTCTCCCGAAAGTTCTTTGTGCGCGTCACGTAGAATTGAGGGCACGAGCAACGTCCAGCAAGTGCAAGGTCCTTTCAAGCTGAGACGAAGGCTTTGGGAATAAAACGTGTAACACCAAAGGCTTGTTGAAATGGAATTCCAACTGAACCTTCGGCATAAAAGAGGGGTGCATCGTCAGCACCACCCTCGATAAGTGGAAAGTCGGGTATGACTGCTTGCAGGATATGGCCTGGATCTAACCTACCCTCCTGGCAGAGGTGACTGCTACAAGAAAAGCCATTATCCACGAGATGAACTTGTGAGGGGCCTGATGCATAGGTACAAATGGGGCTCCCTTGAGCCACGTCAGCACCACGTTCAGTTCTCACGCCGGAGCAGGCGCCTTCACCAGCGGGAAATATCAAAAAAGTCCTTTGAGGAACTCGTTGATGAGAGAGACCAGATTAACGATCTTCCTAGAGACCTGGTGTAGCGGGAGATAGCCACCAGATGAACCTTGAAAGAAGCATGTGTAGCAAATGCGCTTTCACTTGTGACCGTATCACTTCAAAGTTGATGCCCTGGCCGTGGCGAGGATCTGTCTGCAGTCTGCAGGCAACTCTTGTCCACCAAACTCTATGGCTGCAGGAGCCAAGCCTTCTGGTTCAGTGACCCTGAGTTGTGATGCAGGATAGCGCCTCCTTGCAAATCTGAAACTACAGGCCGCTTGACCGAGGGTGACGCCGACAAACTGAGAAGGTCCGGATAACAAATCTGCCGCGGCCACACTGGGGCGATGAGTATCATCCAGCGTCGGCACTGTTTGTGTGTGTGTTGTTGACTTGGAGCAGGAGAAGGCAACGGGGGAAACAAGTACAGAAACAGGCCTCCCCACTGGAAGGATAACGTGTCCCCCATGCTCCTTGGTTGGTGGAACCTGCTGGCAAACCTCTGGCATTTGGAGTTCGCCTTCGCAAACAGGTCAATCTGCGGCCTGCCCCACTTGATGAAGATGCGGTCCACCTGGTCATGCTGAAGTTCCCACTCGTGGCAGGAGCGCAACTCCCTGCTGAGGGAGTCCGCAATAGTGTTCTTGACTCCCGCTAGGTGAAGAGGGACGAGAAACATCTCTTGACCGACAGCCCAGCGCCACAAGTCCTGTGCTTCCTTGGAGAGCGCTGGGGATAGAGTGGCCCCCTGTTTCCTGATGTAGAACATTGTGGTGGCGTTGTCCATGAAGATCCTACCACCTTGCCCTTCAGAGACGGAAGGAATGACTTGAGGGCCCAGAACACTGCTCGTAGCTCCAGGATATGGAGGTTCTTCTCCTGCGGTAGCCACAGGACTCTGGCATGTAGCTGTCTTGTTTTGGGCACCCCAGCCCCCCAGAGAAACAACTTTGCTGACAGTCTCCTGGTATGGAGGGGTTTGAAACCCTGTGCCCTGGGCGATGTTGGAGCAGACACTCCACCACCTTATCACCCAACGGAACTCCTCCTCGAGCTGGATCTTGTCCACGACGCTTCCAGATACCTGTATCCGAGCGTCTATGATCTGCTGAAGAGGTCTCATATGTAACCTGCAGAGCTGGATGAGGTAGATGCAAGATGACATCATGCCGAGCAACGACTTGATGGTTCGCACTGTGGCGATCTTCATCGACAACAGCCTTTGCACCTTCCCCTGAATGGCCGCTATCCTCTCCTCTGAGGGCGACACCAGACAGGACACTTTATTGAGTTTGGCTCCTAGGAACAGCATGTTCTGCGATGGTGTCAAGCAGGACTTTGATTAGTTGATGGAGAATCCTAGAGCTGTCAGCAGCTGGATGGTCGCCTTCGTGTGTCCGATGGCCAACTCTTGCGAGCGGCCCAGATAAGCCAGTCGAGGTAAGGGTGTACATCTATCCCCCGTAGATGCAGATGGGTCGCCATCGGTGGCAGGCATTTCATGAACACTCAGGGGGGGCCGACTTCAATCCAAAGGGTAGGCCCTTGAACTGATAGTGCTGTCCATGCACTACGAAGCATAGAAACCTTTGGTGTTTCCTGTGAATGGGAATATGGAAGTAGGCATCCTCCAGGTCCAGCGACGTCAAGAAATACCCTTTTTCCAGTTGGCCAAGCATGTGCTGCAACGTGACCATCCTGAATTTCTGAGACTCGAGGTACTTGTTTAAAATGTTGTAGGTCCAGAAAGGGCCTCCAACCCCTCGTCTTTTTTTCTTCTTTTTTTTAACCTTTTATTTATTGGCAAAAACAAGACAGAGTGCATGGCATACATGTTATATACTTGGCGACATTACAGACTTGTGAACAAGCTTATACATGCAATGTTTGGTTACAAAGATCAGTCATAGTAAAGGCACATTTATACAGATTCAGAGGTAACCGTAGATGGATGGGACGTTGTACCATTTAACATTTCATCCTCCAATTGATTGGCCAGGTATGACCGAAAATCAGACCAGACGTTCTTTGGGCGGGATGGTAGAGGCACTAGGTTCAAATATTCGTGCTCAAATGTTTGAGTCCAAGTGAGTGCTGTAAGCCACATTCTAACAGGTAGGTGGGGACATTTGTTTCCAACAGTGGAGTATACATCTCTTGGCGACAATACAACTTGTATTTACAAATGCGCTCGTTGTTTTGCTTCTTGTATTATCCCATATTCCAAAGAGCACGTCTAGTGGGGCGCGTTATCCGTAAGCATTTGCAAAACCCTGTCCCAAAAGTTCTGATGGCGGGTACATGACCAGAACATGTGTATGTGATCAGCTTCAGTAGAATGGCATCTGGGGCGGCTGTTGTGTGCCGAACAAGATGGCCGCATAATCTGTGAGCTCCGTGGCTAATAAAATCCTTTACTGAAAATACTGCGTTGGTACGCTACTGTGGAATACTCAATTGATGCGATCCTGCAGCAGCAGAATCAGGGACCACTCGGTCCAAATCAGGGGCGAAATCGGTGCCGGGAACCCGGAGAATAAAAGCCCACTTAACTGCAACCCTTTGCTAACGGCTGGGACGCTGCATGATAAAATAGGCCATGCACTGAAAACAGCGCGCTGAGCAGAGGAGGGAGAGCGCCGGGCCAGACCGCGTCCAGAGAACCAGCCTGATAACCCCTGGAAGACCCAACGGTGGACAGACATCCATACCTGCACATCATGGGAGCAAGACCCTGGAGAAAGGCACACGAGCGGCGGAGCCCCGGACTGCGGGTGAACCGCGGTGCGCCCTGCGAGGACGTGGAGCCCGCAGCGAGTCATCTCCCCCGCGGCCCGGGCCAGCATCCGCTCGGGAGGGCGAGACGGGCCCTGCACCACGGCAGACCACCCCCCCCCCCCATAAACATCCGTAGTGGAACACGAGGAGGCCGAATCAGGGTGTGCCACCTCCCTCCCAACGCCTGGGGTAGAGACGCGGCGCAGTAACGAAAACTAAGTGCCACCCTCCCCCAACAGCAAAGGATAAAGCAGACCGGACCCAGCAGCTACAAGGTACGTGAAGGGAGGGTGACTCACACCCCACCCCCATTAATTCACACACAATCACATAATCAATAAGGCGACCTACAAAATAAACACTGCCCACCTCCTTGAAAAGAGACTGAGTGACAGAAGCACAGCGCCAGATAACACCATTTTGGGGAGGGCGCCTGCTATACCAACGGTGGCGGATCTGCGCTCCATCTGCCACTGCAAACCCCCACGCACATGCTGAGCACCAGAACCCCAGAATCACACCAGCAAGATCTGGGGAAAACACACTAACCTAACGAGTGAGACAGCCCACAAAAGTGGGATATTTCCAAAGATCCCCCACACTGCGCTCCATACCACCCCCCAGCATTGCAGCATTGGGATACAAGGAAGAACCAGAGCCAACACAAAGATTGATGGGAGGCACAAAAAGCAAGGCCCTATGGATGCATTTGCGAATACCACCACGTCAGCCCCGGAACATGACCAAACACCCATCCAAGGAAGCCCTGCACTGGACCCCTCAGAACAAAACATGACCCCTTGGCAGCAATGGAGAAAGGTTTCTTAGCGATCAACTCCAAACTGGATGATATATGTAAGAACATCACGTCCATCCGAGCTGATATACGGAAAGTCAACTCCAGAGTTGCAGAAGCCGAAGAAAGAGTATCAACCCTTGAAGACTCATCGGCCGTGAAGAACAAAACCATAGAATAAATTCAAAAAGACATCAAAACCATCCAAAACAAATCCGAAGACCTAGAATCCCGCTCATGCCGAAATAACATAAGGGTGGTTGGATTGGCAGAGCACAAACTCAACATTCCCATGGGGCATTTTCTCGAAGACATGCTGCACTCTATGTTCCCAGAAGCACAATTCTCGAAGCAATTCTTAGTCGAAAGGGCGCACAGAACCCTCACTCCTCCACCTAAACCAGGCGCACCACCCCGAATAATTATAGCAAGAATACTAAACTACCGGGACCGAGATCTCATCCTCAGAATGGCACGTGAACAAGCACCCCTGTCCTAAGACTCCAATCTCATCCACATTTACCCAGACTTCTCATCAGGAGTCCAGGCCTCGAGGCATTCCTTTTGACTCAATAAAAAAGGCACTCAGAGAAAGGAAAATAGTCTATGCAATGCTGTTTCCGACCAAACTACGAATACAACACAATGGCAAAACACAATTCTTTGAGACACCTGAGGAGGCCAGGGCATACATGGAACAGCACATTCCAGCAGCCCAGAATGGTACCTGAGGTCCCAAGCCTATACGACCATATACAGAAACAAATATAGAATGTTAACGCACCAACAAATAAAGCAAAAACCAGCCAGGACTCTGGAGAAGAAAGCGGGCCATAAAGCCCCCCACACCTTGCAATGTTGCACTCAGTTCAAAGGGATACACCGCCCGATTGGGGGGGATGGTGAAGGAGGAGGGCGGGAGGTGCTACAGGCCTGTTGCCTAGTTAAGACTGGTTCTATATTACAACACATACTCGTATCAAGGAATTCGAATAAAAAACCTAGTCCAGGAGTTGGGTTCGCAGTTAAAAATGCTTGTTACAAAATGAAAAAAACAAGTTTTCTTCAAACAAACTGTAAAAACATGGCAATGCAAAACCTGAAAGACCTATACTCGAACAGTACAGACGACGAACACACCCCGAAGATCAGAATGAATGGTAACTGAGGATAAAATGAAGAGTACTAGGCTTATGTCCTGGAACATAAGAGGCCTGTCCAATCCAATTAAAACCAGGAAAATCATGGCTTACGCCTCTAGACGTCATATTGACATCCTCTTTTTACAAGAAACTCACGCAACGGAAAAGGTGGTAACATCCCACAGCCGTGCTTGGGGTCAACCGGTGACCACCACTGACTATTCTTCACAATCTAGAGGAACAGCAAGAATTATTCCCCGAAGGATAGGCTTCGTGATAACCAAAACTAAATGTGATCCCGAAGGCAGATATCTGATTTGGGGAACACTCCACGGATGGGATACGATACTCCTCAATACCTATGGCCCCCACGTAGACAACCCAGAGTTCTACCACCAGATACTGGCGTTTGATATTGCCTGTAGTAGAGGAGATAGTGATCTAGGGTGGGGACTTCAACACCATGCTAGACCCCGAGATGGATAGAACTACCACTGGTAATCGGAAAGAGACGAAGGCAGCAGCGACCATCAAGCATGCCATACGCCTACTGCCACTATCTGATACTTGGAGAGCACTCCATCCACACAGGCAGTTCACATTCCACTCATATGTGCATGGGTGGAGCTCCCGCATAGACTACTGGCTCTGCTCCACGGATTGTATCCAAAATACTGAGGAATGCACTATATTGCCCCGCACCCTCTCAGACCTTTCCCAGTCATCCTAGATATTTTACTTGACTCCGCACCTCAAACCTCTCGAATGTGCTGGATGCCGCCACAAATCCTACGAGACAAAGAACTGGTGGAAACACCCCGCACCGAAATAACAGTCTTTTTTGAGCGCAATGAAGGTTTGGTATCGTCATACACCGCAATATGGGAAACGTTTAACGCCTGGCTGAGAGGGCTGCTGATCGCCACAGTACACGGTAAACTGCAAGAGATCCGCTCAAATTTAACTCGCACCGAAACCCGCATAAAGGAGACAGAAGAAGCATACACCAGAGCTCCGGGGCAAAACACGCTGACCCCTCCTACACGAAGCCACCAAAGTGTTCAATACGCTAGCAGACTAAGAGGTGTATTACATGATACATCCAGTCAGAGCCAAGCGGTATGGAGAGGGAAACAAATCAGGAAAACTCCTGGCCAATCTAATCAGGTCGGAAATAGGCCAAGGGCAAATAACCAGCATCATAGACGAGAAGGGAATAACCTTCACGCACTAGAAAGAGATGAATGAAGTGTTTCTCAGATACTACAAGGAACTATACCGAACAGAGACCAGAAAACACCAGAGGAACTGCAACAACACTTGGACTCCTACCCACTCCCGCGACTTACGGAAGAAGACAAGTTAATCCTTGACACTCCGCTCACCGAAGAGGATATAACACAAGCTATTAAACACCTAAAGATGGGCAAAGCACCAAGAGCAGGCGGCATCACGACAGACTGGTACAAAGCATTTGTCCAGGAACTAGCACTGCGACTCCTGAAGGTATGGGAGGAATTGCTGGAGAAGGGCACACTACCACTGACGCTACGAGAGGCCATCATCTCACGTCTGCTGAAACCACACGAACCACCCCACGATCCCTCCTCCTACAGGCCACTATCCCTCATCAGCGTGGATGCAAAAATCATAGCCAATGCCATCGCCCACAAACTGTATCCGTACATGAATAAATTGATCCACCCGGACCAGTCCGGTTTCATCCCATCCCGCTCCACAGCCCTGAATATCTGCAGATTCTTTGCAATTTCATCACAAATGGATCCGGCAAAGAAAACTGTTGCAGTAAACTTAGATGGAGAAAAAGGCGTTTGATTCCATCTCCTGGAGATTCATGTATGCCATCCTCCAAAAAATGGGATTTGGCCCGGGATTCATCAGATGCATACAGACGCTATATTGTAATCCCACTGCCAGAGTCAGAACCAACACGACCATCTCCGACACCTTCGGACTGCCGAGAGGAATGAGACAGGATGCCTCCCGTCGCCGTTAATATTTGCGCTCACAATAGAGGGAATGGCAGCATTTTTACGAACCAAACACGCCTGGAGGGGGATACGCATCATGGGAATACCTCAATTCATCTCACTATACGCAGACACCATGCTATATATTGGAGACCCAGAAACACATCTTCCCCGATCATGCAAGACATTGCGGAATTCACGAAATACTCTGAATAGAAGATAAATCAAATTAAATCTGAAATAATACCTCTAACCAAAGCCATCTCACAAACAGAATCCATGACCCAGTTCCGCTGGTCACCTACCACTGCCAGATACCTGGGAATTATTATGGCAACGGATAAAAACACACTATACTCCAATAACTATGGTCCACTATTGACATCAATAGAAACCAAGCTTAACCTCTGGGCGAAACCTCCGATATCCATTTACGGCCGGATATCCCTACTAAAAATGGTGATTGTCCCCAAATAGTTATCTATTCGGTGGAATACCCATATGGCCAGGCCGTAAATCCTTCGAGAACCTACAGAGGAGTAGCGCACACTTTATATGGGGAGGAAACACATCCATGGCCAGTTGGACCAAGATGTGCGAACACTATGACACAGGGGGCCTGGCAGCACTGGATTACCTGCTTTACTATTACGCGGCACAAGCCCAGTTTGCCAGATTCTGGTTCCAAGACACTGAACAACATGCTCATATACATGCCGAGGAGTTCGCTGCAGCCCCAAATGACCTACGAGGTATGCTATTTACTAGAGTCAAGGAAGAGAGGGCGGGAGCGGACCCAGTGTCGACTACGGTGCGAGCCTTGGTGCAGATCCTAAAAAGAGTCCAATGCGACATACCCTACTGGCTGCACACACCGCTATCGGCATACCCAGATCTCGAACCGACCCTAGATTGCACCATACAGAACCGCTGGGATCCGGAACGTGGAGCCAGACTGGGGGACCTTTTCCCTGAGGGACAATTCACTATGTCAGAGGTACAGGAGAGAACAGGTAAAGGCCTGATCCCAACATTACAGTATCATCGGCTAAGGGCGGCATGCAAAGCAATCTGGCCATCATTTCCTACGGAACCCCCGGTACACAAGTTCCTTGCAGATATTCTCACACCTGAAGGGTTCAAAAGCAGCGTCTCCGAAATATACAAAAAGGTACAAGCACATACCCCCTCAGCCAGCGCAATGCGAACCAAGTGGGAAGAAGACCTTAACATTCAAATCAGTGAACAACAATGGACACATTACTGCAGATATACTAAAACCATCTCCATCAACACTAATTTCCGCCTAATTCAATACAAAATCCTAAATCAACTGCACATCACCCCAAGAAAAGTTGCCAAATTCGACCCCACCAAACAACCAGGGTGCCCCAAATGCGGGGCAATTGAAACAGACGCAATGCATATGTATTGGAACTGTCCTCCGATTCACCAGTTCTGGATAGATGTTGCGGAAAAGATAAGTGACATATTGAAGATCCACATACCGGCAGCCCCGCAAAAATACTTTTTTGGAGACATTGGAAAGGCTTCAACTAAGACACGCAGACTGTTCGCAGTGGCGGGAGCGGTAGCCCAGAGACAAATACTCCTGAAATGGAAGTCTACCTCCTCCCCCACGCTCCAAACATGGCTTAGACATCTGGCCATCACGCAAGAAAGCGAGGAGATGTATGTGCAAGGGGTACAAGTCAGTATTGTTTATCCAAATGTATGACTATATTATGTCTGTTTATTGCCTAAATGCCATGTCAGAATTAAATAAAGGTTTTAAAAAAAGAATGGCATCTGGGGCAACTATGAAGCATGTTCCGGGCAAAGTGATTGATCCTCTGGGGAGTATAATACAATCTATTCAGCAGTTTATACTGTATACAGCAAAACCTGAAATTGAGAGAAACAGTGCGCGTGTGCAAACACATAGATCTCCAATGGGCATCCGACAAGTCTATACCTCTGCCCATTTAACCCGCACACTCGCCGTCGGGTCCGGCTGTTTCTGCAGTAACATCTTCTAAAGAGATGACACAATTCCATGTGCGCCATATGCGTTAGTAATGTACTGTAGCTCAGGCGTTTCCCAGGGTTCAGTGGAAAAACACGGCCATACGGATCGAATTGCTGTACGGAGTCTATAGTATGACATGCATTACTCACTGTAATAGCATTTCTGATGGTTGTATCTGCTTAGATTCACATGCTGTGCATATGGTCCGACATACAGTGGTAACCGCAGAGTATTGCATCTTGTCTTTCGAGGATTGAAAGGGGACGTCGACATGGGCGTGCCTGTAACACTATCCCTAACGTGACGTGTAGTGTACCCAAGATCCCTCAGGCGTCGAGGTCCCCCGATTGTATTTTTTCTGCCATGAGGGAGCCTAATGACTATCGTGAGTGAGTACACAAAAGAGATAAATTAGTAAGACGTCTGTTCCTTCCACCCGAGCGGGGAGGAAGGGTAGGCGCATGTGAATCTAAGCAGATACAACCATCAGAAATGCTATTACGGTGAGTAATGCATGTCTTCTGATGTTTGTTAATCTGCTTAGAATCAGATGCTGTGCATAGACCAGCGAGCAGTACCCGGAGTTGGAGGTGGGTTGTGAGAAGGAACAGTAGAGAAAAGATGTCTTGGTACTGATTGTCGCACCTGAGAATCAGACCTAGAATGAGTGTCCAGGCAATAGTGTTTTGTAAAGGTGTGTACAGAACTCCAGGTTGCCGCTTTGCAAATGGACTCAAGGGGATCATTTGCAATGAAAGCTATGGAGGCACCAGTTCCTCGAGTAGAATGTGCTCTAGGATTGAAGTGCAGTTCTCTCTTAGCAAGAGCGTAACAAAGTGTGATGCATTTTACAATCCATCTTGAGATGGCTGATTTAGAGACCCTTCTCTAACTAAAAACTGGTTTGTTTTCCTCAGTGGTTTAGTCTTTTCCAGGTAAAACATGACCACCCTGTGCACATCTCGTGTGTAGGCTTCTTTCGGCCATGTTAGTGGGGTTCTGGAAGAAAGTAGGCAGTTCTATTGATTGGTTCACATGGAACTTGGAAATAAATGTAGGAGCAAATCGAGGGTGAGTGCGCAGAACCACCTTATCTCTGTGAACTGTAACAAAAGGTTGTAGAACTGAAAGGGCCTGTAGTTCACTAACCCTTCTAATAGAAGTGATGGCCACTAGGAAGGCTGCCTTATAGGTAAGAATCTTGAGACTTGCCTTATGCATAGGCTCAAAGGGGGGACCCCATGAGTCTAGTCAATACAACATTTAGGCAGATCCGGGAGCCGGGTTAGAAATGGCGGGATTAATTCTTTTAACCCCTTCCATGAAAGCCTTAATAACGGTTATCTTCCACCACGACACCTTCTGTTGTGACGTAGTGTTGGTTGAGAGAGCAGCTAAATGAACCTTCAGGGAATTAAAAACCAGGCCTGAGTCTAGTGAGTGAGTCAGGCACAACACATTGTAAGTAGGAGAGCAGTCAATGAGATTGACACCCTTGGCATTACACCAGATAATGAAGTACTTCCATTTACTGGAGTAGCAGTATCGGGTGTTAGGTTTTCTTGCCTCCCTAAGTATGTCCATGCATCTCTGAGGAAGCTGTAGGTGTCCGAACTCTGACCTCAGGAGCCAGGTCGCTAAGTTCAGGGTTTGCGGGCATGGGTGAAGCGTTTCTCCCTTGTCCTGAGATAACATGTTGTATGGGCAAGGCAGTCTCATAGGAGGAGAGAGGGACATCTCCATCAGGTGAGAGAACCCGGGTTGGTGGGCCCACATGGGGGCCACCAATATCATGGTGACTGGTTCCTGGTGCATCTTGTGTTTAATCTTGTTGAGTAGGGAAGTCTGGGGGGGGGGGGGGTTAGCGTAAACAAATTTCCCTGACCATGTTATCCAAAGACCGTTCCCCTTGGAACGATTCTGGGGGTACCTGGAGGCATAATCTAGGCATTGGGCGTCTCCAGAATTGCAAACCAGCCCCATAGTGCGAAAACGTTGGAGACTATGTCTTCGTGTAGTCGCCATTCATACTCTGTGGGCAGTCGGAAGTCTCTGCTGAGCACGTCCGCCAGAAGATAGAGTTCCCCTGGAATGTGTTGGGACAACAGGAACATTCTGTGTTTGAGAGCCCATATCAAATGTTTTGGGACAGCTTGGATATCCCTGGAGCGTGAGTTCCCCCTTGTTTGTTCAGGTAGTACATGGCCGTGGCGCTGTCTGTCAAGATCAGGATTGTCTTCCCCTGTGACTGTGTCTGAAAGGCTTTCAGTGCTTTGAATACATCTAATAGCTCTAGCAGATTTATGTGGTTGGAAGTTACATCTGGGGACCACACTCTGTGCGCCATCTGCTGAAGCAGGTGAGCCCCCCCACCCTGTGAGAGATATGTCTGTCGTGAGAATGGCTTCTGCTGCGGGGTGGTAAAGGTCTTCAAGAGGTTTTCCCTCGACCATCACTGCATACAGAGAAGGAGGGCTGGCGAGACAACTACCAGATCTTCCCATTGTCCGCTGGCCTGACCCCACTAGCTATTGAGCCACTCTTGCATGAGACGCAGGTGCGCGAGGAACTAAGTAAATGCAGGACGCCATCATTACTAGCATTCACATGGCCTTGCGTACTGTCACTTCCCCGACTGGCTACATACTGAGGGATCTGAAACCGCATGTTTTGGACCCTCTTGTTGGAGGGGAAGACGAGGCTGTCCTTTGTTCGAATTAGAGCCCTAGAAACTGTGACTTGACTGGAGTCTAAGCTGGACTTCTTCTCGTTGATGGAGAAAGCCAGACAGAATAAGAGGTCTATAGTCTTCTGAGTGTTCAGTAGGCATGTTCCTTAGGATTCCCGTTATGAGCCAGTCGTCGAGGTAAGGGTTAACCAGGACGGATTGCCTGCGCAGGTGCGCTGCTTCCTCCGCCAGTACCTCCGTAAACACCCTTGGCGCTGAGGCAATGGCAAAGGGGGAGGACTTTGAACTGATAGTGCTTTTCCTTTATCATGAATCTTGGGTATTTTCCGTGCGCTGCCAACATTGAAATATGAAAGTATGCATCTTTCATGTCCAGTGTTGCCATGTAATCCCCCTGTTTCGGCAGCAGGATTACCTCTTGTAAAGTGACCATATGAAACTTTTGAGGTTTGACAAATTTGTTCGCTGGGCGCAAGTCTAGCACAGGGCACATGGTGGGATCCTTTTTGGGTACAAGGAAGTACACTGAATAAATACCATTGTTCACCTGTAGAATCGGGACGACTTCTATGGTGCCCTTTTCTTGAAGTTTTGCCACCTCTTGCAGTAAGATGCGCAGGTGTTGGTCAGGCGTGTCGATTTCGGTGGCCTGAATTGGGGGTGGTCGACAAAATTCTATGCAGTACCCGTGGGCTATGGTCTTCAGTACCCACTGGTCTGTTGTTATCCCCTCCCATGCTTGAAGGAAAGATGTTAGACGCCCCCCGACCAGGAGCCTCTACCCTTTCCACGCCGCTGTCCTCTAGGTGGATAGGTGGTGGTGGTATTGGATCCTTGCCCTGAATTCCAGTTGCCTCCAGAACTATACTGGATCTGAGGGGAGCGAAATTGCCCACAAAAGGAACGGCAAGAGCCGCCCCCTCTCTGTTAAGAAGGTTTCTGGGTAATCTTTTAAAGGGACTTGAGTGTCTCATGTTCTTTCTTAGCTGTTTCGAGTGCGTCGTCCACTGCCTTGCTGAACAAGTTTGTTTTTTCAACCGGCTTGTTTATCAGGGCAGCCTGGATCTCTGGCTTAAACCCGGAGTTCCTCAGCCAGGCATGTCGCTTGAGCAAGGTACCTTGTGCCAGAGTTCTTCCTGCTGTTTCAGCAGCGTCTAAAGTGTTCTTAAGCACATTCTGATTCACTTGCTTACCTCTTCTGATACGATTGCGAGCAACTTTACCCGTAAAGGTTCCAGTAGTTCTTGAAAGCCTTCTTGCAGTAGGTTCCACTGGACGTCTCCATAGCTAGCCAACAGGGTGGTGTTATTGGCTATTCGAGTGGAAAATGCAGCAGCAGTTGTGACCCTCTTCCTGAGTGCATACAGCCTCTTGAACTCCTTATCGGATGGTGCCTCTCCTGTCGACAGGGGTACCCAAACCCGTTTCCTAGTGTTGATAACTACTAAATAATCTGGAGTGGCATGGCCCTTACTGTAAGCAGGGTCGGTAGGAGGAGGACGGAACAACTTCTCCACCCTGGGGTTCACTGCTCTGGTTTGAGTTGGTGTCAACAATGAGGGTGCCAATCTTCTCTTGATAGAGTTCAACAAAGGAATAGCCTGGCTGGCAGGAGGCTTTTCTTTGAGGATGTCATCCACAAAATCTGTCCGGCAAAGCTTCTTCTGTGGCGATCTTAAAATGTTCAGTGCCCTTTTTCAAAATGGCGTTAAACGCCATTTGATCGTCCATAGGGGAGGCTTGTGGACGGGGTCGTGGGAGGGGGGGAATCCACACACAGGGCATCGGGTTCCGTGGTGGGAGTAGGGGACGCCCAAGCTTGATCCACAACCTGGCGGCTGTCCTCTCAATTGTCCATAGGATCTGCAGGGTCATCCATATTGTATTTGTCCCAGAAGGGGCACCATCTTGCATATAAGTGTCCACAGGGACCTCGTCATCAGTGAGGTCATAGGTATATTCCTCATGAGGATCGTCAAAGGTCCGTCGAAACTTGGGCATAGGTGTAAAGGGAAGGTCCTCCCAGGGCCTTAAGCAGTGTCTGCGCTACCTCCTGTAGCGTCTTGACAGCCGCGTGTGTTTTAGTGCCAGCGCCCTTTATTTTAGAATGCCCAGTCACAGGCCGCTGTTGCGGGGAAGACTGCCGATCATGGCGATCAGCGGACCCCGTCGAAGCATTCAACGGGTCCTTTAGCGATTTGGAACGCTTCGACAGAGCGTTCCAAAGCAGAACCTTGGGTTGTGTGTTTAGTGTTTGAATCTTGTGCGCCCCTGTCGCCGGGTTTCTTCCCCATAGCATGATTCGGGTCGTGCCTGTTGGGGACGGACGCTGCGGATCGCGAACTCTCCATTAGGTCAATAGCCTCCGAAACGGAGCCCTGGTCATCGCTAGTCCCTTCATCACACTTGGCGGTTCTGGCGGCGGGGGAAGAACTGTCGGCCTGAGACATGCCATAGGCCGCCCACCTCTTCAGGCGGCGCTCTTTAATCATCTTCGGACGAGGAGTCTACAACCCGCACAAGCCGCTTCGTTGTGGTTGAGGGGAAGACAGTTGTTCAACCGACGGTGCTCGTCTTTCATAGATCTTTGGCCCTGCACGAGGGGCAAAATCTAAATGGCGTTTTGCCCATAGCGCAAGACAGGTATAGCAATGACAAAACCCAGGGAACAAAGAGGGTGAAAGAGGAAAGGCATACTTGAAAGAATATGTCCACCCTGACCCCGTTGTCCCTACTGTAAGGGCCGGACAGAAGGCCCGGCCACGTGGACTGCAGCGCCGCCGGATCAACAAGGCATCGAAATTCCGCAGCAGTCTTCGGCGTTGCACAGGATTCAACTGTCGAAGTGACTTAAGGGAATAAACGACCAAAGTCAGTAATTATAACAATAATGCAATCTCTGCATTAGGGCGACAAGTTATCTGGGTGGAAAAAAACAATCTGAGGGACCTCGACACGTGGGGGATCTTGGGTACACTACTCGTCACATTAGGGATAGTGTTACTGGCACGCCCATGTCGACGTCCCCTTTTGATCCTTGAAAGACAAGATGCAATACTCTGCGGTTACCACTGGATGTCGGACCATATGCACAGCATGTGATTCTAAGCAGATTAACAAACATCAGAATGTAGCATTTCAAGCCCAGAACCAAAGTAACCCTGTTTGTGGTGTTATGAACCTCCCTTCAGAGAACATGTCTGCCAATGCTTCATAGCCTTGCCCCCTCCAATGGGTCAATATTGCCTGGTCATATGTGGGGTCTAGGCCCGGGAATCTCCACATGGGGAGAGATCTGCAATAAGGGCCCGGTTCGGTGTCCGCTTGCAAGTCTGTGCCAGTCTAGCAGTGGTACGGCAATAGGGTAAAATGGGCAATCATCTCTGTAGGCACTGTATAAGAGTTCGGAGATCAGACTCCCTGAGTGCCAGTTGCTCAAGTTTGAAATGTGGCGGTCGATGGGACATCGCCATACAAGAACAAAGCATACTGGGCCTGTGCTGCCGTCCAATATAATTTTAGGTCCGGGGCTGTAAAGCCTCCTCTCTCATACGGAAAAGCCATATCCGCCCATTTCTTCTGCACAGCTCCCGGATGCCACAGGAATTGTGCACACCGACCATGCAATGATGCGAAATATGCCTTCCCTGGCCAGATAGAGACATTTGTGAAACTATATAGTAGTTTCGGAACTAACACCATCTTTATCAGGGATAGTCTACCCGGCCATGGTAATTGGTAGCGATTGCCATCTAGTTAACTTATTTACAACCTAGGTTTCCATAGCTGCATAATTATCTGCTAATAACGCCGCTTTCGTCCCAGAGACTGTTACCCCTAAGTATCTGAATCCCTCTGTAGACCAACAAAGCAGAAATTCACTGGTCGGTCGTCTGGTATTTTCTGTAAGCTGGAATATTTTGGATTTGCTGTAATTAATTGTAAACCCGGAGGACCCCCCCATCTGAATTATGTCTTTCAGGATAGGATCAAGGTTCGCCTGAGGGTCTATAACATACAGCAGTAAGTCAGCGTATAATACTATATCTCTAGTTGGTCCTTCAGTCGGATGCCTCGAATGTGGCAAGCTCTAATCATATCCGCCATAGGTTCAATAACCAATGCGGCAAAGAGGAGGGGGGGGGGACAACTATGTCACGTGCCCCTACCCAAGGCGAATGATGGTGACCTATGAAATTGACCAATTCACTGGCTGTAGTGCAAGTGTATAGCAACTTAATATATTTGATCATTTCAGGGCCAAAAAATCCCATCCTACCCAGGACCTCCCACATGTATTGCCATGAGATCATGTCAAAGGCCTTCTGAGCGTCCGATGTGACTGCCACCGCATCTGTCTCAGAATCGATCCTGGCCGTCACGCTTCACGAACATCGATCTGCCGGGAACAAAGCCCCCTTGATTGCCAGGTATTATTTAGGGCATGAGCAGTAAAAGCCTATTTGCCAGTACTTTCGCAAAGATTTTAGTGCCTATATTCATAAGGTACAATGGCCTGTAGGATCCACATTCATTGCTCTGTTTCCAGAGGGTACAGGAGTACAGTTATAGTGGCATCTCTTAGTAGCAGGAAGGATGGAGTTATGAAGTGATTCATTCCATACCTCTAGTAAATGTGAGGAGAGTAGGGCAAAACTCTGTTGGTAAAACTCGGGGGTAAGTCTGTGAGGTCCTGGAGCTTTACCTTTCGGGAGTTCTGATATTACCTTCACTATTTCTTCCAGTGAAATCAGATTCTCAAGCTCTTCCCTAGTCTGAGAGCTCAAGCATGAAATGGGAATCGTCTCTAAAAGGGATTGCACAGTGTGTACATCATGCGGTTAGTCCACCGCATACAGGGTGCCGTAGAACCTAGAAAACACATTTAGGATCTCCTGGTCTGCCCACTGGGGGGGGATCACTTCTAGTCTATAATGCAATCTACTTGCATGGGTCCACCTTCCAATATGGCTCCTCGAGCTAGTGTTCTAACCAGCCTTTCAACCTCACTGTATCTTCTAGCCGCCTGTGTGCATGTCCAGTATCGTACTACCCTAAGTGCGTGTGCTTCAAAGAGCTCCAATTCGGTTCAGATATTTGCCAACATTTTGGGGCTAGGTGAAGTTAAGTATTCATGTTCTATTTGCTAGAGCTTATCTTCAGAACAGCGAAGGTCTCACCTAATTGCTTTTTGTTTCCCCGCTTCCCTGGATATGGCCATGCCCCGTATATACACCTTAAAGGCTTCCCATCTTACCCCTGCAGAGGTGGCACCGGTTTATTGCAATCGAAGTTAAGTGTCAATATCCAAGCGAATCTCAGCTTTGTACACAATATCAAGGAGTGTCTGAGACTTAAATCGGCAAGAGTTTCGAGGTGCAGTTGACGAGCCCAAAGCCAATTGTAATGTCACCAGTGAATGATCAGTTAAGGTGCGGGCCTTATCTCAGAACTCCCGATCCTCCCCATCAAGGAGGTAGATACCAAGAACAGATCTATTCGCAATGAGCTATCGTGAACCGAGGAATAATGTGTGTTGCTTTTCCTGGTTATGAAGTGCTCTCCACACATCACGTAAACCCAACGATTCCAAGTGTGCGGGCCACTCGCGATAGGGATCTTGGGGCTGTCCTGATTCTACCCCACCCTGCATCAAGTATCAGATTCATGCCCCCCGCCCATTTAATCGGAATCCCAATTAATTCCATCAGAATGGATGCCACATTGTCAGAGAATTTGGTATTATCAACATTAGGACAGTACGTATCAACCAACAGGTATTCAGCACAAGCAATAATACAATGTAGTATGACATATCTACTGTATGGGTCGATGTAGCTATATGTCAGAGAAAACTTTTGTGAATCATTATCATGACACATCTGGCCTGAGACGAATAGTTGGTAAAATATCTGTTCGCCCCCCAGGTCGGGGCTATACCAGTTGCAGTACCCCTCATGGCATATGTCTCCTGTATGAATAACATCTTAATGTCATGTCTAAGGGCGTAATCCATGATTTTCCGTACCTTGGTATAGTTGCCCAGCCCTCTAACATTCCAGGTCATTAGTTTAGTATCCATCACGTTCCATATAGCATCTACTAGTTCCACTCCCAACTCAGCAGATATTACGTATATTTTATCAATATGAAAGTTCTTAACCGTACACTATGCTGTCAAACATTTTTTTTTCCTTCCCTTCAACATAACATTTTATTGGCATTTTAACTTTGGACAGTACATCAGACATTGTGTATATTATAGAATACAATATATTGCATATTGGCTTAGTGGCTTGTTGATTTGCTAGCGGGGGAGGGGGGATTAATTCTGGGCTGGGCAACTCAGTCTGCGGTGGGAGGAGAAGGGATGGTAGCACTGCTGCTATGGTGTCTCGTAGTCTCTCGAATTAATCCAACCAGCGAGTGAGTGGGGGTCTATGAGAGAGGGTTGGGAACTATGGTGCAAAGTCCATAAACAGGGCCCAAGTGTTCTGGAATTGGCTCAGATGTGATCTTCTCAGCCCGTAGGATTCTTCCAGAGCTGTGCTAATGCAATTTTTACTGTTTTTAGGAGATGTGCACATAAACGTGGTATGTGTCCGGTCAGGGGGAATTCCCCATCTCCTGTGTCCCCCAGGAAGACATTCCTTGGGTCCCATGGGATTGCAAGGCCTGTGATTGCTTTTATGTGGTCTAGTACTTCTCATAGTAGGTCGAACAGGGTTCCTTCAACTTTGCAGCCCCTCCAACAGCCCGGTGGAATGTGTGGGTTGGCTTTGTGCAGCTGCATAGGGGTGATGTAATATCTGTAACAGATCTTATATCTGCACTCTATTGTTGTTGCATTGGGTGCTTTTGTGGGTTCTCGCCCAGATCTTGTTCCAGGTATCCTCGTCTGTTGATCACCCCAGATCTTTCTCCCAGTTGATCATATATCTCTCTTTGATTATGGGGTCAGGTTTGTCCAGGAGCCGATATAGTGTGGAGTCCTTCCCTCTGGGTGGGGCCGATGTTAGCGTCAGTTCAAGTGCCGTTAGGTCCCTGGAGCCCTTTTCCATGACTGCTTTTTGGGATAGCCAGTGCTGTATCTGGGAGTATCTGAACCGTTCCCCTTCTGGGATTTTGAATTTGGTCTTGCACTCTTCGAATGTAAGTGGGTTGCCTCCCTCTAAAAAGTCTGAGATTGTTCGGAGGCCCCCTTCTTGCCATGCTGCAAAGCTCAGAGGCTGAAGGCCTGGTGAAAAGTCTGGGTTGCCCCATAACGATGTCAGGGGGGCCAGAGTTCCTGTGCATCCCCATTTCTGGGCCGCTGCTGTTCAATTTGCCACTGTGTTGTGTGTTGTTTTTAGGGGTCCTGTGTTCGGCTGGTTTTTTGGCACCCGCATGTATGGGAGGTCGGTTAGAGGAGATTTGCACCATGCTTCTTCTATCTGTTTCCAGTATGGTGGATCTGATGCTGCCAAACATTTTAGCATTTTCTCAGATTCGCTAGGCTTGGTTCTGCTTAAAGCATCAAGCTGTATCAAGCTGTTCGAATGCCCTCAGAACAATCAGCCAGCTTCCCACCCTCCCTCAATGCCCCCCCCACTTAGCAGTTTAACCTCCCCTCGCACCCGTCCCCCCGCCCCTCTGGTTGGCCTGCCCCAACTTGGCCTTCCCTTGAGACAAGATAACGTTAGCAACTGCTGTGGGGGGTAAGCTGTCGGCGCCGAGACACGCTATGTAGATGTAACATAATGCCATACTTTTCAAGGAAACAAAAACCTTAATATGGCGGGGTGACTTATGTTACCTATATCATCACAGGCTTAATAGGATCATACATGGTGCGGTCTGTGAGTGTCACATCAGTTCAGTGGTGGATCATCATCAGCCTGCTCAGGGCCATCCGGCATCAGGATTTGCGCCTCTATGAACTTGACAGCTTCATTGGGAACCGTAAAAAAATAGAGCGTACCACAAAACTGGAATTTCAGTCAGCCCGGAATAGCATGACATATGGAATGTTGCAGCTGCGGAGCAGTTTCTTAACACCAATGAATTGGCATTGTTTGTTCTGTACTGATATGGAGAAGTCCGGAAAAGGTCTGATTACTTGGGAGCCCAAGCATAGTTCCTTTTTTCTCTTGCAAGACAGAGGAGATGGTCCCCGTCCCAATAACTGAGAACCTTAGCTATAATATGTCACGGGAAGTTGCCGGGCTTTGGACGCGGACCTAGTGTTCGATGTGCTCGTTCAACTGCAAAGAAGTGGGACACAGCCGGCGATCCCAAGAGGTCCCTAAGAAGGTTTTCGACTGCCTGTTCCATACCCCCTGTCAGGGCGTCTTCCGACACTCCCCCATCTTGATGTTTTTCCTCCTCGATCGGGACTCTAAATCATCACATTTGGACTACAATTTTCATATCTTTCACCAGGGATGACACTGTATTTTGAAGGCCCTGTACAGTGTCCTCCGTCGCCCCAATTCTGGTCTCCGCTTCCGTTATGCGACCGGATTCCCTTGCCAGCTGAGTCCTCATGGAAGCTACATTTGCTGTGATGATATCCAATTTCTCATTGTCTCCATCATATGCGTAAAATCTGGAGGCGGGTTCAATAGTGGTTGTGCCTGTGCCGCCCCAGAAGTCGTTGCAGGCTCAGAGGTACCCTTGGTATTAGATGTTGTGTATTTATCCATGGCGCCTGCTTTTTTTGCCTCTGCCTGTCCCCCTAGCCATTGTGTTGCAAGCGAGGATGCTGTGCACACAACCACTATCCAGGCCCACATGTAGCCACGGCACAAGCACTCCACAAGTTGTTGCAGTCTTCTGTTAGAAGCAGCCGTCCCAGTCTCGTGTGCAGTCCCATTCTCACCAACCATCCCCCGGATTGTTAGTCAACTATCTGCAGGAACCCCCCTGTATAGGAGTCGAAGGCAGACACTGTTCCCCAACTGTTGTCTGCAATTTCCAGCACCACAGTGATGGCGTGATCCGACGCTACCTCACCCTCCTGGAAGAGAGCAATTGCCTCCATCCTCTTGTCGGGGAGGAACTCCAAAATCGGACCCAGCTTGTACCACAGCTCCCTGTCGTACCTTGGCCGCCTGGATGGTGGACGCCGCGGTGTGAATTGCCTTCTGTCCCATGGTGTCCATTTTCTTCCCCTCGCTGTCCGGACAACCGTTTCCTTCCAGCTGCTGAATCTGGTGATGGTTGCGACCTCAGGCACTTGGGTGCAGATTCCGGCACCCAGTGCTTCTTCTCCAGCCTATCCTGTTTCGCCAGAGCTGTGCAAGGGTTCAAGAGGGTCAAGCCCTCCTCTCACACTTCGTCCAGAAGCGGCACCACCATGATGGTTTTCCTCTTGGCCTCATGCCTCTGGTACAAGAAACCCTCCTCCTTGGTTTCTTCGGGCACAAGCTGAAACAGCTTGGAGGCTCTGGTATTCAAGTAGTGAAATGACCCAACCTCATCTGGTGGGGACGTCCTAGGCTCTGGAGACACGCCGCCTGCTGCGACGAGATAGTCGTCACCGTGGCTGCTGGGAGAGAGAGGGCCAGACGTGGATGTGGAGGCTGAAATGGAGGCATCAGATGACCCCCACCTCCTCCGAGCTGGGGGCTGATCGGGGGACAGGGGGACCATTGTGACCGGGCCTTGTGGCATCCTCTTCTGAATCTCCGACACCAAGGTGTGGAGGGTTGACAGAATCTCCAGAGACATATCCCTCAGCTGAGCTGGCGTGATCGGAACACTAGGCCCGTCCTCCTCTTCCACGTCCTCGTGGACCATAAGGACTCCAGGTCCTTGTCTGTGGACGAAACTTCCATGGCCTGTGACACGGCCTGGGCTGATCTGGGGCCTCCTTGCCCCCCCCCCCTTTTTCCACCCTGAGGGGTCGGAACCAATCGGAGACAGCATCAACTTCTCTGGCATGGCAGCAGACTTTGCCAAAGTCACTGCAGCGGTTTCGTGCCTCGGTGGGCACCGCAAGCGCCATCTTCACAGGGTCAGCCCCCTTTACTAAGAGCAGCCGCCACCAGCTCTATCCTCGACGAAGACTTATTCTGCTCCGATTGGGCCTTCTTGGGCAGTTCCGGTCTCTTCTCCTCCGTCCATGGCTTCTCCCGCAGTTTAGCCGGGTTAGACGATTTCCTTTTTGAGAAGCTCGATCGCAGGCTGGCAATGGAGGCGGATGGCGATGTAGAGCACGCCCTGACCACCGTGGGACCTGCTTCCGCTGCTACCCCGGTGAGCCCGGCTTGCAGTTCTTGGCCTAGACATATCTCACATTCTCCTTCCTTGTGGTCTGGATGAAGACAGTTGACGCATTGCAGGTGTTTGTCTTCACTTTGTGCAGAGCCTGAAGAGGGATCTGCCTTCCTTCTTCTCCTCCATGGTCAGAGGTCGCGAAGTAGGCCCAATGGCCTTCTGGAAGCTTTGCCAATCTTCGTCCTTCAGGGTCGCTGAAATTCACTGACAACGGGCTCCTGCTGTCAGCAGATGGAGGAATGAGCAAACTCGAGGACTCCCAAGACTGAAGCGTGCAGTAAAAATCTGAAGATGGCTGCCAGAGGGGCTTAGGGAGAGGACTGTCCTTGGACGGGGGCAGTATGACCTAGAGGACAGTGATTGGTTTAGGGGAGAAATACAGTTTATAAGTGAAAGTGAAACTGTTTTTATTTTACTGAGGATTCCCAGCCTGACGACAGGGAATATTCATGAGCATGTGAATCCATGCCAGACCCCATGATCGAGAATGATCACTCACAATGACACTCCACCCCAACTTCCTCTACATTACCTGAACGGCCGACCTCCACTTGGATGAGAAAGAGATGGAGCAATGCAGAGGACTAGGACTGTCAAACCAACACAGCCGCCTAGTCTCCGGAGTTTGCTCAATCGGCCTGGGAAGGTTAAATGCTCTGCAGCTGACAGATGTGGAGAAGAAGAGGAGCGTGAGCAAACAGAATACCAAGAGGAGGGAGAAAGAGAGCTGCAGAGGCCGGGGGATACTGCGACCAGCTCTCACACCAATCAGATCGCTGTAGGCAGGAAAGCCACAGATAAAGGTGTGGCGTCAATCCTGGAGTGCAAAGAGAGGGATAGTTAAAGCCTGCCGCCTGAGGGATCAAGGCAGTGGGGACCGCGTCTACTGAAGCAGGACACGGGAGAAGCTCTGTGGCTGACGGGACATATGCCGAGCCTAGAGAACGACAGCAAGAGAGTGCCCAGGGAAGTTATACAGGTACCGGGTTGCTGGAAAGAGCATGCCGCTCTTATGCAGATTATCACAAGAATAACGTGCTTCCAAATCTTGCTACAACAAAGGCACTGAGCCCATTTTTAAAAGGAGAGAATACCAAGGCAAATATTGAAACCAACATTGGTGAACTTGAGTCAGGAAGACAACATTGGGCTAACATTGTTCTATGGTCAAAAGGGAAAGTGGCTGAATGGAAGTCCTGGCATGCAAGTATAACAGGCAAAGACAACAGTGTAAAATAAATTGCAAAGCAAATATTTAAAAGACTGCACACTGCATGAAAGTCCTGGCAGGGGCGTAAACCAGGCAAAACAAGAGTGTGAAACACAGTGAAGAGTATACAAAAATTGAAATATACCGTTGAAATTGTAAATTGTTGTCAAGATAGAAAGGGGAGTATACCAGGTAACTTGTAAGCCTGGAACCTGCAACTAAATTGTGAAAACAGTAAAAAGGAGAATCCCAAAAGGGAACACATGTCCTTGAGAGGGTTTTCTTTAACTGTCTTAAAAATAAAGAGAAACCAGGGGAAGGGCACTATTACCCAGAACTGTGGAGTTACCAAGAAGAGGGAGTTGCCCTCTTGGGTTATAAGGAACTTGATATACTGAAAAGGACTCTGGGGAAGGTAATCACTCCCTGGAACTGTGAACATTGTCCGCTGGATACTTTTGTGTTGGATTGGAACAGTTGTGCACTTTAAAGAACAAAGACAGTATCTGTTGCATTTTAGAATTCTTTTTAGAGTGTCAGGGCCAGAATAGGATTACAGACACAGGACATATACTTGTTTTTGGATATCTTGACAAAGGACAGATCATTCGTTTTTCTTGAGGTAGGGGAACCCCTCCTAGATTAGGATTACCCCAACCATTTTCATTTTCAATACAAGTTTATAGCCAAAATAAGAGTCCTCTGTGTTTGCATCTCATTCCTGGCTCTTCACACTACTGACAACAGAATGACCTCAAACCTCCAATTCTCAACTCCTCTGCTATGATATGTAATTTTTATTTATTTAGCACATTGAACCTAAAAGAAGTATTAGAGTGTTGTGGAAAAGAAATATGCATGTTAAAAGCCAAAATAGATCAACTTCAGACGAGAAATGCTTCGTTTTTAAAAATAAAGTTGGAAAAATTGAGTGTTCAGAAATCATCTGAATCACAATAGATCAGATTCATGGCTCAGTTCTGCAGAAAGGCAATTCCATGGTATTGCACTTTGGCTGGAGAAAGATTTAGGATCTGACTTAACACAGAAATGTCCGAATGCCTGCTATATGACCGTAATATTTAAACACTTTTAGGTATTAAAAGTATTATTCGTGAAGACCTTTGTGAACTAGCAAAGCAATTTTAAACTTAACATGTAATTGGGCCTTATTACAAGTCTGCCGGTCCGGATTTAACATTGCTGGTAAAACTGCACCGTTTACCGGACCGGCTCAGTCCGACCTTGCAACCCGGAAACGCCATCACCGCGAAGAGACCCCCGCGGTGACAACGCAACCGGAAATCCCATCGGCGGAAACTGCTTGCCGACTCACTGATGCACCCCCAGTCACCGGCAACGCGGAACACCGTGCACATCACGAGTAGCACAGACACGGAAACACTGCCATCCATCGTGGCGGTACCGCCAGCACCGCGGAGATGGCATTAAACAGTGGCAGGTGAGCTCAATCAGGCAACAGGTGTGCAAAATGATGCCAGCTGCACCACGTAGGCTACTTGGAGCCTACAAAATGGCCCCACCCACACCCAGGCCACCTTCAAACACAACCATGCTGTCAGCTGCTGTAGCAGCATTTGGCCTAGGGAACCTACAAGCAGCAGTGCACATTGTGACAGCAGTGGGGCGGAGGAGGAGGCGCAGGCAGCAAATTGCGAACCTGGTGCCCATAAACACAAATGTGCAGCTGGCGTAACCCCACAGGCAGCCAGCAATACCCTGTATCAGGGCCTCACCCTGGAACCTGACCCCAGGCCAAATCCATACATTATACCGGCTTGACTGGCCCTCCATGTCCATCGTCACTCTGATCGAGGAGGACATCAGCAGCCACATTGGCATCCAGACTGCAATCCCCCCCTGCTGAAGCTTGTCTCGGTACTGCATTTCCTTGGAACAGGAACATATCAGCACACTGTCGGTGAGCTGCACGGCTGTCACAACCCTGTTTCTCAAGAGTACTGGACCAGGTACTGGATGCGCTGCTGCGCCATGCGTCTGAGTACATATCCCTACCCCGTACCTCTGCCCAGGTCATTGCCACCACGTTGGCCTTCCATGCCATTGCAGGCATGCCGAATTGCATAGGCGCAGTAGATTGCACCCACTTTGAGTTGACAGTTCCACATGCAATTGAGGCGGTGTACCGCAATCGGAAGCAATTCCACTCACTGAATGTCCAGATGGTATGCAATGCCGGACAAGTGATCACCCATAGCTGTACACGATTCTCGAGGTCAACACATGACTCGATGGTCTTGCGGAACTCTACATTGCCACACTACATGGATCGCTATGCGGGACAAAGCACATGGCTATTGGGTAAGTACAACTGCCAATGCATGATGTGACTATCAATGACCCCTGCATGGTATTGTTATCCAAGTTGGCTCAAAAGATCTCCCATACGACGGAATCACAAACGGGACATGATTGTACTGCATCTGATTCCCACAGTGATACCATGGACGCTAACATGTGCCCTTGCTTACACTCCCATGCAGGTGATGCTGGATATGCACTCACGCCATGGTTGATGACGCCCATACGAAGGCCAAGGAACAGGCATGAGGAGGCCTACAACATGGCACGTATACGCACACGTGGCATGATAGAGCGTACCTTTGGTTTACTGAGGGCCAGGTTCCGCTGTTTGAGCCAATCGAGTGGTTCATTGCAGTACAGCCCAGTGAAGACAGGGAAGATAGTAGTTGCATGTGCCATAATGCACAATCTGTGCATACACAAGAACATTCCACTGCCCCCGGACACAGAGGATGATGATGATTGGGATGGGATGGGAGCACTCCCAGGCAGGGGTGCCCATGATGGACAACATGCACGGGCAGCACTCATTCACAATTTTTTTTATAAACTTCTCATGCACATTAGACACTTCATGTGGTGGCATGACATTAAATGGTTTGACAGGAAATCAACAATGTCCACTCGTCATTTGCATTGCAACAAAAGTGTATTTACATTACAGGGGTGACAGGAATTGGATGAATATGTATTACACACCTGCCCATCCACCTCCCCAACGTAACCACCCCCAAACAACAACCCCATCACAAATGTTTGTATGACAGTCTAACGTTGACCACACTATTTGCGTCCATGCTTGTGGCCGTACATGTCATTCCCGGAGGGTCAGGACAGCCGTGATGACTGCCTCCAAGGACTACTGTCCACCGTACTGGAAGGTGTGCTGCTTGCAGATGGCACTGGCGTGGTTGTAGCTGGCCCATTGGCCAAGTATGCCTGTTGGGCCACTTGCATTGACTCCGCGATAGTTGGCATCATGGTGTTCCCCTCCCTGACCCGCCGTGACAGGACCATGTTTGTGGTAGCGAATTTGCGGATTGCACGTGACAGCCTACGGACAGAGGTGGCAGTGCTCTCCCTCTGGAGTCTGGCATCCTCACACTGCAGCCTGGCCTCCTCCCGTTGCACCTTAGCCTCCTGGAGTTGTTGCTCCACTAGCTGCTTGAGGCTCGCCTGGTGTTCTTCGATGCGCAGGAGGCAGGTGTTTAGTTCTGTGAGTGAGGTTGTGGGGTAGTGCATTGGGCTATGGAGATTGATTAGGCTGAATTGTAACTCCTGTAGGGGAGTGATGTTGCCCCCGTCATCCTCATTCTGTGGTGCGTCAGCACACTGTTCCACCGGTGCACTGTTGCCACTGGATGCATCGTCAGCCGTTTCTTGACGGCCACTGGTGGGTGCGGCAGATGTGGCAGCAGGTGTGGATCCGGTGGCCACATGCCGTGCTGGGGGTGCAGCGGGGATGGGGTTGTCCGTGGCCGACGTTGGCGCGGCCGATGCGTGACTCCCAGATGTGGTGGTGGCCGACGGTGGCGGGGCCGATGGTTGAACCCCAGAGGTGGTGGCAGTGGCTTCCTCTGATGTCTGGGTATGACAGCTCTGTGCAGTGCCATGTGGAGTAGGCTGTTGTGCAGTTTCACTGTCGAATGATGTGCCTGTGGGGGAATGCAGGGCATGCAGTTAGTTGTTTGACATGATGTGAATGGGTCGATCACATGCAATGCACTTCTCATACTTGGTCTTCTTGCATGTACACCCATTTGATGGGTGATGCACTCAAGTGTGTGGGTGTCAGCTTGAACACAGTTGCACGCGGTCTGCCTGACCTGGGGGCTCTGTCACTTGTGTGTGTGGTGTGGGCCATGGGTGGATGCGTTGGGTGCCTCTAGGCCCGGATTTGGTGTGGGGGGGGTCCAACATTCACACATGGCTTTCCATTCTGTGTACTCACAAGCATTGCCAGGTGGGCTGGCTCCGAACTCTGCTCCGCCTACGCCCTCAATTCCTTCGACGTGCAGGACACTACTGCACCTCTCCTTCGATGTCTGGAGCCAGAGGGGTGTAGCAGGTCCCCTCCTGTGCTGGTGCTGTGCTTGCGGTGTGCTGCCATTAGGTTGCGCACACACAGCCGCAGATCGTCCCATTGCTATGGCAATCTTTGTGATAGTGTGCGCACTATCATGCCAACTGCGGTGCACTTCTGTGCTGCTACTGCCCAGATCTCTTTGTGCCGCTGCTGTGTGCTGCGCCTTTGGTCGGCACTGAACAGCATTGGGGCGTTGTCTGTGATGTGCTCTACCAGAACTATTAATTCTGGCTCGCTGAAGCGGGGTTTCCGCTGGCGTATGGCTGGTATATGTGATGCCATCTTCGCCGTGTGGAGCAAGTTCCAGTGTAAGTAGGCCCTGTGGTTGCAGAGGATGGCAGTTAATGTCCGCCGCTCTCTTTCCGATTTTCGCAGTGACCGTGTTTCCGGATCCGGTATTGCCATATCCGTGATGGCGGAAACGGATATACCGCTGCAATGTTTCATGGTGCATCTGTCTCCGTGGGTGTTTTTGCTTTCCGGCGGTGACACTGTTTCCGCAATGGTCTGGTGCGCGCGACCGACAAACCGTAATCGCACCTTATTTCCGGATGCTTGCGGATGCGTTAACGGTGTCACCGCCTTCACGGAAACAACAGATTCTGGACCGGCAGACTTGTAATGAGACCCATTGTGTTTCATGGAGGTGATCCATGTGTGGGTGGCAACACAGACTATAATTCAGCAACATTATTTTGGAGTACCTGAAGTTGTGATAGTTTGGGCCTATGGAGCACCGACATATAATGGGTTAAAACAATCAAGCTTTGAGCCAGTAATAGCCCAGATTGTTGTCAGTTGTCTATCAGCATGTTGAATGCTATGACTCCTACCCAAAGAGTCCTACGCTACGCAAAGGCATCCCTCCTATCCTGAACTTCCCCCACTCTGCCCAAGTTGCCAATATGTCATCCCCCAGCATCGCATTGACCTTATATAAAACCTTCATACCCCACTCCAGTGCCCTGTCTGCCATTCTTACGGAATATTGGACTCATGACTCAACACGATTAAGTGTTTTTTTTTTTTAAAAGGGCACATGTTTTTGAAGAGCTGTGGATAGTAATTCGATGAGCTAATGAAAGCAATAATGCAGGTAGTCATACTCGATATTATTCTAAGATGTCAAAGGTTTAACTTTCAGTAGGCTACAAATGTTTTGCAACTTGCATATAAAGAGAGAAGGCTGACTGGAAACTTGACGATGAGGGTGCTAATGACTGTCAGCCCAGTCTTGGAGCTTAACCAGAGCTAACCATATGTGATCCATTCTAGTTTGATGTTGTCCTGAACACAGCCGTTTCCAAGCATAACATGGAGACTTCAGATGTGGTGCGGGGCTAGGAGCACAAAATGCTGTGGGGAAGCCAGGACCGGGGGTGCTTGGCATATGGTTCTGGGGGGGAGTGAGGTGGCTCCAGAGGGGTAAACAAAAGGTGGCCTTTTCTAGCAGCAGTCTCAAACAGGCAGGGTATTAACATAGAACAGACTGACAAATCTGTGGATGTCGGCCCCTTTTTTTCACTAGGGGGAGCCTCTTTGCATGAGAATGACTACTATTCCGGGGAGTGCTGTATTCTGATAACACATCACCAAGCAACACACACTTCCCCTGTCCATTTCACCTCTGTACAATGGGTAAGAAATGTGAAGCTGACAACTTTGCAAAGGCTTTTCAAAAGACACCATTTTATTAAAAGGTTGGCTAAACGCCTCACTATGCCAAACCTGATGAGGATTTCTCTGCCTACAATAAACTAAAGGAAACACTCTAACAAAGGATATCCATCCCTCACACTTATACATACAGTAACTCAACAAGGTAATGCATGGCAGTTCAAAGGCAACACAAATAGAACAGTGAAATTCACAATATGACAACAGTCTCTCCTTATAATCTGTGTGAATTCCCCAGTTTCAAGCAGGATTAAGATCCACCGTTCCAAAAAGAAACAAGAAAATCTTGGTTTGCAACTCTAACTTGAGAATAGAAAGTTCCAACACTCCAGCGGTTCAACAAAATAAAAAAAGGTTCTTTCTCTTCACATAAACAAAGAACATTTCCTTAGTCCATTAGTAGCTACATAAATTGTCTTTGTCAGGATGCTTTGCCACAATTTATTATTTCTGAAGATATATAACACTTCAATGAAAGCCTGTCAGAATAACGCGTTAACACCACTTTAGAGCACTTCATCAACTTCTACCTCGTTTACTTCCACGCCAGGCCTACTACCTCAATTACACCTGGTGTACTCCCATGCCAGGCCTACTACTTCAAAGGTTTGTTGATTGGGTATACTCCCCTGCCCGAACAGTAAGTTACAAACAATGCCTCTGTGGTTAAGATCAGCTTACAACAGCTTTTAAGTTTTCATTACTTAACATCAGACTTTAAGCAAATCTTCAGGGAAAGCACGATTCCAATTGGTGCTCTTTAGTACCCTTTTGCACTTTCCAAAACCTCTGCAAGTTATATTCATCTCCTTCTGAACAACCTAACCAGAAGGGAAGCCTTCCTGCCAGTTTAGTTTCCTCACTGCGTTATCAACTAAACACTGACAAGGATATGGTTTTATTCTCCAGCATGGGGTCTGGCATGGATTCACATGCTCATGAATATTCCCCGTTGTCAGGCTGGGAATCCTCGGTAAAGAAAAAATCGGTATCAGTTTCGTTTCTGATCTGTCTTTCTTAGTAGTAACCAATCACTGGTTGTCAGGGAGAATTCTCTGTTTAGGCTGAATTTCCTAACGTAGTGAGTCCCCCAGCAGCTTTGCTGGATTTTTGGGGTTTATTTTTTTTCTCCTGCCAAGAGTGAGACTCTTTTACCCTCACTCTTGGGCATGATTTGAGTGTGTTTTTTTGACTCTAGACGTGTTTAATGGGCTATGGGGTCTTTTACTCCATAGGGCTTCATGTGTTTTTGTGATGTGTGTTACACAGCACCCTTAGTGCAGTACCACAGGGGTGTCATAGTGACCCCCAAGTATAGACTCCATACCCTGGGACTGACTATTGTCTCCCAGGGCATGTAAAGTCACCATTGACTGACTTTACTAGTCTTGAATTCTGAACAGAACCAGTACAAACCATCATATTGTGGACGTACTGGCTGGGGCAATTCGATTGCCCCGGGGTCTGTTAGTCGAGGGGGCATGTCTCCGTTCCCCCTGATCGAGTTTTGGCTGGTGGCAGTGGATACTACTTTATATTCAACTGCGAATATTTCTCTATGGGATTTCCCATTGTTCGAGGCTACTACCTTTATTTATTTAATTACCATAGCCTCGAACATACCGCCGGTTTATTTAATTATTATGAATTCTCCGGTTGGTATTTTTTGCCAAAACTTGGTTCTAAAATGGCGTTTGTGTTCTCTTCTGTGACTCCAACCCAAGTCGAGCCCTTTGTTCCACTTTTTGGCAGGCTTCTCCACAGAAGCCCTCCAAAGTGGTGCCACTCTGTCTGGGGTACTTAGGAGGGGTGGAGGGGGATTTAGGCACCCTGGACTGAGTTGCCTAGGCAACTCAAGTCGCACTCCGTCCTGATTGGCCCAAGTGGTGAGCCGGCCGGCTCACCACTTAGCATGTTTGAGTGACAGCTAGGCTGAGTGAATGGGGGTTTTCTGCATAAAAGCAGGGCTTTGGGGACTGGAACTTCAGAAGTCGTCACAGGACCTAAGAATCCGATGAGGGAAAAGCTGAGCCGACCTGCCACGACGACACCACCGGTGGAGCCCTGCTGGACCGTCTCACCACTTTTCCCAACGACAGGGGAGATCTCCTGCCGGAGAGTCTTCTTCCTTTGACTGGTGGGGATAACCAGTTTCACCGACTTTTCGCCTTCCCGACGCATCTCATGGCCGCCTTGCCTGTGCCAAGCGCCCCGGCAACCGGAATACCACGTTTTACCACGACCGCGAAATAAAGGGTAATACCTTTAACCGGAAAACTCTGCGGCTGGTTTCTTCCCTAGCAGTGCAACGACCTTCATTTTTCCTCCAAGTCGAGATCTTCTCTTCCCCTGGACGACGACGAGACTTGCACCCGCTGCCAGGAACAACTGCCACCGCTGGAGGATCCTTCCCACTTAAGGTACCGTGTCCCGCCTGGCTTCCCTTGCCACCGACTGTATGGGGTAAATTTAGCCCCCGGCTTTCGAACCTGGGTTAGCCTGGGACACCCTGGCTAAACATTTCTGAGCCTCTCTACTCTTTTCGAACTCTCTGCAAGACTTTCTAAGCCTAGTGTAACTGTGTGATCTTGGGCGCATTTGTGCTCTGCTCTCTCTAAGAGTGGGCCCAGCCTATGGACTTTGGCTCACAAGTGACTTTTGCTCTTCTGCCTTGCTAATAGTGTTCCTAAACCTTAGAGTGGTGTACCTTTCCATATTCTGGGCCTCATTACACGGAAGGCGGTGATCCAGGGTGCTATTAGCACCCTGGACCATGCCGGTAAATTACCGGCACCGCCTTGGCGGTAAGGGGATTTACCGCCCCATCCCAAGGTCGGTGGGGCAGTAAATCCCCCTTCCGCCATTGCCCTTCCCCATTCCCATTTCTGCCCCATAGGGCTCTATGGGAATGGGGAAGGCGCTAATTACGGCACAGCAATTTTGCGGTGCCGTAATTAGCTCCGAGGTCCCTTAGCGGGTTGGTTTTTAACGCCTGCAAAAAGCAGGCGTTAGAGCACCAACCCGCAAAGGGACCTCGTAGTACGGCGGTAAGGGTTAACGGTCACCGTTGCCATTAACGGTGACCGTTAACCCTTACCGCCGTCCGTGTAATGAGGCCCTCTGTCTTTTTCCCTCCCTTCTTCATAAACTTATTGGAGTGCCATCTATAGTTAAGCGCTCACCTCTGTATGGAAATAAGTGGTGTTAACTAAGACTTATCTGATAAGGAATAA
This sequence comes from Ambystoma mexicanum, assembly GCF_040938575.1. Taxonomy (NCBI): domain Eukaryota; kingdom Metazoa; phylum Chordata; class Amphibia; order Caudata; family Ambystomatidae; genus Ambystoma; species Ambystoma mexicanum. The sequence goes on from NC_090926.1 coordinate 186,249,655, forward strand.
GGGTTGTATATATTATAATAGTAACTGTGTTTAGAGTGTTTTACAATAAGAGTGCTGGAGTGTTTCAAACAGTGTGTTTTTAAATAAATAATTATATACTTTGATACCAAAGCTCTGGTCAGTGTTTGCTTGTATTATTGTGTCTGAGTGCCTATTGTGTATTCTTTGCATACTGCCTAACTCTTCTTGAGGAAAGTCTGACTGCTCAGCCACAGCTACCAGGTAAATCTGGGTGGGACAGACTGCTACCAAGTGGGTTTACTGCTAACACCTGTAGTCCTAAATCTTTTGCAGTGTTCCCAAAGGGAACTGCACAGCTTTCTGCCTAACACTGGTCTCTGGGTCATACTGCCCTCAGCCAATGACTGCCCTCTCCCTAAGCCCCGCCCCTGGCAGCCATCCTCAGATTTTTACCGCAAGTTCAAGTGTTGGGAGTCCTCGTGCTATAGCTCTCGAGCTTTTACTGCGTTTTGCGTTTTTTTTTCAAGAGATTTCTCTTATTTTATTTCGTCAATCGAGCCTCAAGCTCCACCGTTTCTACTTCCGATCAACGGGGACCCGTTTCGGAATTTTCTACACCCCTCAAGGGCGAAGTTTCGTCGAGTTACGCTTCTCGGACAATTCCAGAAGTTTCTGAGGCCTACCTCGTGGACATGGCCCAGGAGAAAGGAAGCTCGACACCCGGATCCAAGCAGTTCAGGAACTGCCCTGGATGCGGATTACAGAATGTGTTCAAGGAGGACGAGCATTCAAGATGCCTCTACTGCCTTCCCGGAGACAAAACGCACGTGGAGAAGGACTGTGCGTTTTGCATGAACATGACAGATCGGACTATGAGGGATAGTCAGACCCGTCTCGCCAGCTGGCTGGAAGGAAAGAGCCCAGCAGGTGAGAAGAAGTCGAAGTCCGAGCGGTCTTCTAAGTCCTGTAAGGGCGCTCCGGCGACGGGGGCCCAACAGCAGTCAAAGCACCGCGAGTGCCAAACGGTCAGGCTCCTCGGCTGCCAGGCAGGGCGCACCTCCACCGGTGCCATCAACCATGAGCCAATGCTCTGGCTCGGGGAACAGAAAGTCTGAGAACCCGGCTAAGCTTCTGGAGAGGCCCCGGTCGATCTCGAAGGAACTAGCCGAGGGGGAGCGAGGCGGTGACCCCCCCCCCCCACCCAAGGTGAAGGTCTCAAGCGCACCCAAGGTGGTGAAGGCCTTGATTCACCCAGCTAAGGACTCTACCGAGGTAGTCGTGACGGCCCTGGCGAAGCCTGTCGAGGTTACCCCAGTGGAGGCGACCTCGGGGCCCAGAGTTTCCCTGCCACCGCGGAGGGAATCCTCTTTTCAGCCTATCGAGAAGACCCCCGTGAAGACCCTGGTGGAAAAAGAGGTGGGGGGCCGGTGGCCGTTACGGACACAGCCTCCGAGGAGGAGTTGGTGGAAGTCGTGGAGGGCCTCAACAGGAAGTTTGGGGAGGCTCTGTCCCACGGAAGCAATCCCAACGAGGGGGACGCAGAAAGTGACAGTGGCGCCGACAACGCTACTGTGGAGGAGGAGCAACCGACGCGCCCGTCACAACCCCAGCCACAAGACAATTCGGTGGCCATTTTGATGGCATGCCAAACTTTATGCACGGTGATAAGGACGAGATTGCCCCTACGCCCAGCAGACGACCCAGCGGAACCGGGCCCGTCGGGAAGCCCTCCAAGCAAGAGGAGTAGAGTTCATCCACCCCCACCCTTCCAGCCCTCACAGCCTTCTCAGCTGGTGTCTCCTTCCTCTTCTACTTCCCCTATCCCTGGGGATGGCACGGGAACAGATACGGCCACTACGGGGACGGATGACGACGGTGGTGATGACGGGACAGACCTCCCACCACCACCTCCTGGGGCCTCCTCGCCTGACGAAATTGGCTCCTTCTACGCCATGATTGCCAGGGCATCCGAGCTTTTCCAGCTCTGCCCCGATGACCAAAAGAAGGAAGGATTTCTCTACCAACGGCACAAGGCCAAAAGGAAGGCGGTCCCTGAGGCCTCCCCCTTGTGCCTTAACTTCCCCACCGGACGGCGAGGGAAAGAAACTGGACGCCATGGGGCGACGAGTCATCTCGTCGGCGGCGACGACGATTAAGGCAGCCAACGCCCTAGCTATTGTGGCCCGCTATGACAGGGAGTTGTGGTACAAGATCGCCCCCCCGTTGGACTTCCTACCGGACGACAAGAGGGCAGAGGCCCTGGCGATCCTACAGGAAGGTGAGGTGGCGTCGGACCATGCCATAACGGTAGCCACGGACATTGCCGACACCGTTTTCCGCCAGTTGGGCAACAGCGTTTGCCTTTGACTGCGGGGGTGGCTCAAGGCGACGGATTTCCGGCAAGACGTGCAAGCCAAGGTTTTGGACATGCCCTTCGACGGGAACAATCTGTTTGGAAAGACAGTGGATGAGTCACTGCAGGCCATCAAGACCGACACGGAGACGGTTCGGGCTTTGGGAGTTCTGCAGCAACGGCGGCCGCCCTTTTGGGACTCCGGAGGCAAGCAAGGTGCCTCCAAAGGATTCGGCAGCGGCTCCTCGACATACCATCAGGCAGCCCGTTGCTCGTCGCAGGAAGCCTACAGGGCATGAGGCAAGTCAGGTGGATCTCGCCTTCGTCGCCAGGGAGGCCAAGGCGGCAAGGCCGCTGCCAAGCAAGATTGAACCGGCCATTGTGTCGGGCCCCCACCGGAGCACCCCGGTGGGAGGCCAGCTGACGAAGTTCGTCAGCGCGTGGGAGTCCATCTCCACCGACCAATGGGTGCTGGATGCCCTGGCCCACGGGCACACTCTCAAATTTCTAAAGATGTGTGTTCGACAGAAACCTGTGCAGTTCCCTTAGGCACCACTGCAAAAGACTTAAGACTACAGGTGTTAGCAGTAAACCCAATTGGTAGCAGTCTGTACCACCCAGATTTACCTGGTAGCTGTGGCTGAGCAGCCAGACTTCTCTCAAGAAGAGTTAGACAGTATGTAGAGTATACAAGATAGGTACCAAAATACAATAGCACAAGCAAACACTGACCAGAGCTTGGGTATAAAAGTATATAATTATTTATTTAAAAACACACTTTGTAAAATACACTAACACTAATATGGCAAGCAAGTTCAAACACAGTCACTATTAATATATATACATCCCTGATCACTTATTGAACAAGTCTTAGTTAAAACACCACTTATTTTCAGACAGAGGTGAGTGCTTAACCTAAGATGGCACTCCAATAAGTTAATTAAAAAGGGAGGGAAAAGGCAGAATTAGGAACATACACAATACCAACACTTTAGGAGAACCACAGCATGTCAGAAAAGGCAGTCTCTACTGAGGAGCAAGAAAGTCATAGGCCAGGCCCACTCTTGGTGAGAACAAGACAGAATGTGTCCAAGATCACACAGTTGAATAGTACTTTTAAAGAGACTTTGCACAGAGTTCAAAAAGGGTTGGATCAAGTCAGGAAAAGTTAGTTAGTAGGTCCCAAGTCACCCCAGGATAGAAAGTCAAGGATTTATGGGAGACCTTGAACAGTCTGTTGCAAGGGAGACCAGGTGGGACTCAGTACCTGAAATGGTGACAAAGCTCCAGCGGGGGCAGTTGTTCCTGGCAGTGGGTGCAAGTCGGTGCTTCGTCCAGGGGAAGAGAAGATCTCGACGTGGAGGAAAGCTGGAGGTCATTGCACTGCCAGGGAAGAAACCAGCTGCGGAGTTTCCCTTTTATTCGCGGTAGTGGTGAAGCGTGGCTATCCGGCCGTCGGGGTGCTTGGCACGGGCGATTCGACCACGAGACGATCCAGGAAGGCGAAAAGAGGGCGAACTGCTTATCCCCACCAGTTCAGAGGAAGAAGACTCTCCGGGATGAAGATCTTCTCTGTTGTTGGGAAGTGGTGAGACGGTTCAGCAGGGCTCCACCGGTGGTGTTGTCGCATGTCGGCTCAGCTTCTCCCTCTTCGGATTCTTTGGTCCTGTGGCGACTTCTGAAGTTCCAGTCCCCAAAGCCCTGCTTTTATGCAGAAAACCCCCATTCATCAGTCCTAGCTGTCACTCAAACATGGTAAGTGGTGAGCCGGGCGGCTCACCACTGGGCCAATCACACAAGAGTGCGACTTGAGTTGCAGAGGCAACTCAGTCCAGGGTGCCTAAACCCCCCTCCCACACATCCTGTAGACCCAGACAGAGTGGCACCACTTTTGGAGGCTTCTGTGGAGAAGCCCGCCAAAAAGTGGAACAAAGGGCTCGACTTGGGTTGGAGTTACAGAGGCGAACACAAACGCCATTTTAAAACCCGGTCCTGGCAAAAAGACCCAACCGGGGAATAAATATTAAATAAATAACCCAGTGTTATCTTTAACATTGCACCAAAAAGTGGTGCGTTTAAAATGAATGGGAAAATCCCATAGGAAATATTCCGGTGGAATATTTTGCGTGGTAACCACTGCCACCAGCCAGAAACTCGACAAGGGGGGACTGGACAGTGCCCCCTCGAAAAAAAGACCCAGGGGCACTCCAATTACCCCTACCAGTACTTCCACAATATGATGGTTTGTACTGGTTCTGTTCACAATTTAAGACTAGTAAAGACAATGGTGACTTTACATGCCCTGGGAGATGGTAGTCAGTCCCAGGGTATGGAGTCTATGTTTGGGGGTCACTATGACACCCCTGTGTTACTCCACTGAGGGTGCTGTGTAACACTTAACAAAAACCATATGAAACCCTATGGAGTAAATATCAGGTTCCGGATCCTCCTTCCCCAGATCTGGGTCACTCCAATCCCCTTCCTCCTCACCTGTGAGTTGTTGCTCCAAAGTTGTACCGAACCTTTTCTTCCACAGCTCTTCTTTCTTCTTTTCTTTTTTTTGTGGATAGGATCTGCCCCAAAAGGAAGCCACCCTGACCCCTAAATAGAAGGTCCGGGGTGGGGCCCTTCTCTGGTTCAGACCAAAAGGGGAAAAAGCTGTTAGGCATTAAAAAAACCCTGAATGATGGGATCCAGTGGTATTCCCTTCTGTAGATGTTGATAGGTGACCAAAAAGAGCAGGGAAGAGATGCAGGTAAGGGAAAGGTAAGCAGCCTAAGTCCGCTGCCGAGGAGTAAGAACAGGTAACTGAAGGTGAGCCTATGCGGCGGACCAGAACACTGCCTGTTAAGATAGCCAAGGAGAAAATGCTGAGGGAAAGAAGGAAAAATCCTGTGGAAAAATATGGGGAGTCCTCGAGCAACAAGGAAGCAAGGGAAAGGCATACAAATGAGAGACAGCAACAGGGCAAGCAGAGAAAGAAAGAATTGGCCCATGCAAGCCGAGAGGAAACACTTACGAGAATTCCAACCCGAAAGCCTGACGCGAGTAGGTTGCAACGCGCAGACTTCTGGGTTGGAGCTACTGAAGAAGGGCCTCCCCGGCGGCCGTAAAGACTAGACTGCTGCGGGATGTTGCGCGGAGACGTGGCGGAGCGGCTAATGGCCGCTCCAACGCCATCGGCTCCATACACGCCAGCCACGGCGGCGTGTGACAGTATGCCCCCCTCCACGGCCCACACCACCCGGTTTACCCGGATGGAGTCTGTGGAACCGCTGAGTCAACCTAGGTGCGTGTACATGGGACTCGGGTTCCCAAGAGTCCTCTGAATGGGGATACCCTTTCCAGGCTACTAAATACTCAAGCCGCCCTCTACGATACCTGGAATCCTGAATACCCGATACCTCGTACTCCTCGGGGGGAAGCTGTTGACCCACTGGCATAGTTTCCCCTCTGTTTGTAAGGAGTGTCAGGATCAACAGGTTGGAGAAGAGAGGAGTGAAAGACAGTGTGAATCCGATGTAAACTTTTAGGGAGTTGTAATCTAAAGGCCACGGGATTTATCTGTTTGCCTATCTTGAAGGGACCCAAAAATCGGGGAGTATGTTTGGTCGGATGAACCCATCGGGGTAGATATTTGGTGGAAAGCCAGACTTGGTCGCCAACCTTCCACTTGGGACAGGGTAGACGAGATCGGTCAGATTGTTCCTTATACCTACTTCTCGATAAACGTAAACTCTGCTGAGCAGACCTGTGAGCGGAGGCTATCTCGGCTAAGTTAGATTCAAGCGTAGGTATATTGGAGAAGGATTTGAACATGGGAAGTAACCCCCGCGTGTGTATCCCATAGGTGCAGAAAAAAGGACTGAGACCTGCAGTTGAGTGTTCGGAGTTATTATATGCACATTCTGCAGTGGGTAGAAGGGCCACCCAATTGTCTTGCACGCTATTGATGTAGCACCTAAGGTATTGCTCGAGAGAGGCATTAAGCCGCTCTGTCTGACCATTGGTCTGCAGATGAAACCCTGAGGAAAGGGCATGTTCGATCCCCAAACACTGACACAGTGCCGCCCAGAATCGGGAGGTGTATTGACTACCCCGATCGCTAATAATTTTCTCAGGAAAACCATGTAATCTGAAAATATCCTTTAGGAAAACTTCCGCCATTGCTGAAGCGGATGGCACTCCTGGTAGTGGGGAGAAGTGAGCAAGCTTGGTGAAGGCATCCACCGTAACCATCAGACACGAACAACCATGAGACAAAGGTAAATCTACAATAAAGTCTGCCGATATATGGGACCAAGGCCGAATCGGTGTCTCTGGTTGTTCAAGAAGACCATAAGGTTTATGAGTCGGGTTCTTATTCCTGGCACAAGTTTGACAAGCTCTACAATGTCTTTTGACATCCTGAGAGAGAGTGGGCCAAAAGAAGGAACGAGAGATAAGATTCAAAGTACCTCGTACTCCTCTATGACCTGCTGTCACATGGTTGTGACCCCAGCCTAGGATCTTCAATTGTAAGGCTCTAGTGGGGATGAATAATCTCTGACCAACTAACAGTCCGTCAGACCATCGGGCCTGGTGTTCTCTGTTCCGAGGTATCTTTGCTTCCAATTCGGGCGTAGTGACCGGTCTGACCTCCTGGAGAAAGGAGGAAAACAAGCCCACAATACGGTTCCTAGGAAACATGTACTCGGGTGCGGGTGCTGTCTGTACTTCAGGGACATCACGCCTGGATAAGGCATCTGCCAGGCTGTTTAGGGTACTGGCAAAATACGTTATGGTGAAATCGTATGGACTAAAAAAATGAGCCCAGCGTGCTTGTCGTGAATTAACGCACTCCATACTCCTGAGGATCTGTAGGTTCTTATGATCAGTGCGTAGGGTAAATGGATGAGAGCTTCCTTGTAGTAGGTGTCTCCATTCCTCGCAGGCAGCCTTCAATGCCAGTAATTCCTTCTCTATTACGGAATAATTTATTTGGCTGGTAGAAGGGGTTTTTGAGGTGTGCCACTGTATGTTCCTTCCCATTTCTGACCTGAAGAAGAACCGCTTCTAAGGCCCTAGCCGATGCAACTGCTTCTACTATGAAAGGCTTGGTTTGGTCTGGCTGGCACAAGACCGGAGCAGTACAGAACTTCTCTTTAAGCGTCAGGAAGGGTTGGTTAGCTTGTTCCGTCCAGAGAAAGGGTTGTGACTCCTTCTTGAGAAGGGCAGTAATAGGTAAGACTATTTGAGAGAATTGTCCGATAAACTTCCTATAGAAGTTTGCTAACCCCAGGAACCGCTGGACCTCCTTAAGGGAAGCAGGAGCAGGCCACTCCAGGGTGGCCGAGACCTTCCTTGGGTCCATGGTGACGCCTTCTGGTGAAAGGATATACCCCAAATACGGGACTGATGTGGCATTAAAGAGGCATTTCTCTGGTTTAACCAACAAGTGTTGGGATTGGAGACGGTTAAGTACTGTCCTTAGGTGCTGGGTGTGTTCTTGTGGTGTGGGTGAAAACACCAGAATGTCTTCAAGGTAGACTATGGTATTCAAGAAAAGTACATCCGAAAAGAGACGGTCCATGAAACGCTGGAATATTGCCGGTGCATTGACTAATCCAAAGGGCATGATCCGATACTCGAACAGGCCAAAAGGTGTTCTGAATGCCGTCTTCCATTCATCCCCTTCTCTAATACGGAGGAGATGGTAAGCACTCCGTAGATCTAATTTAGAGAAGATTGAGCCGCCTTGTACTGCCTCTAGGATGTCAGTTATGAGAGGCATCGGGTAGCGATCCCGAATAGTGACCTTATTCAGGCCACGATAGTCAATACACGGTCTTAGTTCCGATGAATCCCCTTTGGGTATGAAAAATAATGAGGCTCCTGCTGGGGATCTTGATGGTTGTATGAGCCCATTAGTCAGATGAGAGTCCAGATAGGCGCGAAGGACCTTCTTCTCTACCAAAGATAAAGGAAACATGCGCCCAAAGGGTACCAAAGCTTCGGGTAGCAGCTCTATGGCGTCGTCTTCCGGACGGTGTGGAGGCAGATCCAGAACGGGACTTTCCTTGAATACTTCTTGGTATTCGGATAGTTCGGGTGGAATACAACAAACTTCGCAAACCTCCTTATTTTCTGGTGTAAGGATTTGCACAGATTCTACTTGCAGTTGTATAAGACAGCTCTGTTTGCAAAAATCCGATTCAAATGGCATAGTGTTGCTAGTCCAATCTATGGTTGGATTGTGTTTCCTAAACCATGGAATCCCGAGAATAATCGGAAAATGAGCAGCTCTAATGAGATCAAACTGCATCTGTTCTGAATGTTGAAGGATGGTCACTGTAAGAAACTCTGTAGACTGGGTGATGGGTCTGGAGGAAAGTGGGGTACCATCCACCCCTTCTACCTTCTGGGCATCTTCACGTTGCAGAAGGGTGAGACCTTGTTTGTGGGACCATACCGTGTCCATGAACACCCCTGCGGCCCCACAATCAAGCAGTGCCATGGTGGTAAGTTTCGCGTGTCTTGTCTTCAGCTGGATGGCCACTATCCTGAGGCTTGCATCCATCGTTGCGACTTGGGACGTAACAGTTACTGTAACATAGGGACTAGGAGTTAGACCTCGGATGCTAGTCCCCATTAGGTCCGAGGTCGATCGTTTCCCGCCCGCCTAGGAGGTACATCTGGGCAGTTTCGTAGGAGATGGGAATTTGATCCGCAATACATGCACAGTATGGTATCTCTCCTTCGTTTTCTCTCCTCAGGTGTCGGAGGGGACCGGGCGGTGCCAATCTGCATTGGTTCTTCCTTATTGCTTAAGGACGGCACTGGAGGTATAGAGGAGGTCCCAGGGGGATGGGTAACTGGGGTCTTATGCTTCCTTCTTTCTGCTCTTCGTTCTGAGAGCCGGTGATCTATCTGTAGTACAATCGACATCAGATCTGATAGGGTTGTGGGGCGAGCGATGCGGGCTAGCTCGTCCTTGATCTCCTCCTTTAGACCTCGGCGAAAGATGGTATGCTGGGCCTGTTCCGGCCATCATGCTTCCGTAGCCAGTCGCTTGAAGGTAGAAATGTAGGAAAGTAGATCATTGGATCCTTGCTGTACTTCGAGGAGCTCTTCAGCCGCTACATGGGTAATATCGGGTTATTCGAAAGTCTGTTTGAGCAAAGACAGGACGGTTCCATGGTCTCGGATGACCGGATTGTTGGACATCACCAAAGGGGATGTCAGTCTAGAAAAATGGATACCTCTCATATGTGACCGCAAACGTATTCTGATGGCTGTGGGCCAACCGTCTCATGCACGATATGACAGAATATAGGTTTCAGAGTTTGCCAATGAACGGCCATTTTGATGTAACAAGAATCGCCATTTTGTTTTCTAACCATTGCTCATTGCTTTCTGTTCACATTGCTTCGCAGCACATTTTCTGCTTAACTGCTCGACTGTAAAACATTGTTGTCTGCACGTGAAAGTACAAGGCCGCAGGGCTGCGAGGATAACAAAAGTTTGTTGAAACACAACGTTGGCAGCGCCAGGAAGAATGCCCGGCTCCCTCCCGAATGTAGCCTTGAAGCAGAGCTGCAGGGCATTTAATCATTTCGCAGCTGCCAGCCAGTCTTGTTATATGGTAGAATATGTTAGAATAAAGCAGCTAAAGGCTTGAATTATGCTCTTCTTACGTCCACCCTTTGCTGAGTCCCGTTGGAGCATGTCGGCTCCCAGGACACGAATAGCACCTCATAGATAGCAAGGTCTGGAATGCAACTCTTCCTCCGTATGTAGCTCGCTTCCAAGAACAGAAGCGCTGTGTTTCTATTCAACAACTGAAAGATGTCTCCGCACTCACAAATTGCAAATTGTTACTAGAATATATATTTGAAGGTGTCATAGTTGTCGAAAGTGTCCATCATCACACCAAGTTCAAAGAAACCCAATACAGGGGGGTGTTGTTACGCTCACCTGACTCCCACGGAGGCGCAGGCCTGGTTTGGAGTGATGTTGCCTCTTCTATGGTGAAGCGCAGGAATCGGAAGATGGACAGGACCGGACCCTCTAATCTGGCTTGTCTGACTCGCAGAAATATCCTTCTTAGGGTCTGAAAGGACAAGCTCTCCATCCTGCTTCTGATGCAGGGGCGCGTTGTAATCCAGTTACTTCACTGGATCATGGATTGTAGAGAGTTCAAGTTTGCTTGACCTTCCCAGTAAAGTACTGTGAGAATTCTGTTTATAAGTATGAGCCCGAAATAATAATTGTCCGTTGTCTCTATTTCAGGTGCAGAACAAAGATTCCGAGATGAGCAATGGAACCGACGAAGGAAACTCAGGTGAGTTGTTTGATGAGAGTGTCCTTGCATTAATGCACTAATGCTTGTGTCTTTTTCCCCATAGGGGCCGGGGTTCGGAAATGCCAGAGATATGGCACCGACCCGAAGTGAAAGGTGCAGTTCCAGTAGATATCAGGTAAGTCTTTAATGAGCGTTCAGGTAATGTCTTAGCATTCGCTCACTAACGCTGATGTCTCTTTTTCCCCTTAGGGGCCGGGGTCCGGAAATGCCAGGATGCGGCACCGACCCGAAATGAAGTGGGAATGACCCAACAGGTAAGTCTTATGATGGCAAATTAAGGTTTTCTTATTCTGTTCCCTAGCTCACCTTTGTTCTTGTCTTTTTCTCCCTAGGCGCTGAAATGTGGTTGCGGATCCAGATGGTCGCTGATGAACATGGAGGCGCCTAGTAAAGGTGAGTGGAAAGCGGCGCTGCAGCGATCGATGCGATGTGCTTTTAAAATGAATGTCTTCCTTTTCAGGATCGTCGGCGAAATGTCTCCGGAATGCGGATTTAGCAGGTAAGGGCTCTTCTTTCTCCTATTCTCTTCTCCCTATTCTCTTCTCTTCTCCCTTTGCAGGTGTTCCAGGATGCTGGCGGGCGTGGCAGAAGTCAGGATGCAGGAGCAGACACGGTGAGCGTCCAGCTGCCAGATGCAGAACAACGCGAAGCGTGAGTTGCTGCTTGGGCGTGGCTTAAATAGCCTTCAAAGTAGTTCCAGGTATGTATCCTTCCTCTCAGGTATGTATTCTTCCTCCGGCCACACCCATGTGGTTAAGTAGTCCCCAAAGATAAAGTAGTCCCATTCAGGCCTCTAGATGGCCCGGATGTTGCAGCATGGTCTGCATCAGGTAAGTTTACACCAAGCACCTTTAAACACAAAGCCATCTTTTATGAGCCTGGAGCCTATGGCGCCAGGGCGGTTATCCAATATGAGCCTGGTGCCAAAGGCGCCAGGACTGATTCCAAAGGGCCCCTACTTGGGGCTGCTGAGACTTCCCTCGGGGACATGTCTGCCTCTGGGGTAGCTGGGCCTGGTCTGGCTCCTTGGAGGTAGGCATCATGACAGGTGTTAAACATGTCATAGCTGATTGTTTGATATGCATTTTGTATATATGTAACTGATGTACGTAATTCACTCTCTTGCGTCCCTCGAGGTCTAGAGATACACGTCGCGGGGCGTGAGACCGAGTTGGCCAACTGAGACTTTTGCTTTGCAATAAACCCTAGCTTATATATACAACCTCGTGTCTGGCGTATCTATCGTGTGTGGTGACTCGCCTTGTTTCCATAGATGTAAGGGACCCCTAGGTGCCCCTTTCAAGATGGCGCCCGAATAGGGACCCTGCCCCACTTGTTCCATCGCATACGTTGTAATTTAGTAAGGCAGAGATCAAGAGGTGTTCCGGGCGCCCTGTAGAAGTGATGAGACTCCTTTGCAGATCTACACACATCTGATCCCTGATCGACGTGCCTGGCTAGAGAACAAGGAGACGAGGGTCCCGAATCGAGGCGGAAGCCAAGAAACGCAGACACGACGTCATTGGGTGCGTCAGTATACAGACGGCTTGTGTCCGAAAGGACAAATTGATTTATCAGGTGAGTCATTCCCTGATTCAAACTAATCCTCATATTGGTTGAGAGTTGACTTTGCAAAATCAAACGCCCTAGGTAAGGTTGGTTAACCAGGGGGAAGGTTGAAACATGCCTGGGGTATTGTCCACCCTTACGGGGTTTTTCCGCTGTGATAGACAATCTTTGGAAGATGGCCAAATTGTACCACCTGGGGGAACGCCGGCGTGTGAGATGTATGTGAAGTATGGAGTGGGTGCGATTAATATTCTGCGAGCCTTGGCATAGGCAAACCAGAAAGCAACAAGACCATCAGTGGCCGATAAAATGTTAGTTTTTAGATAGCGAGAATAGATAACTTGGAAAGGGTGTTGATAAGAAAGAAAGCGCGTCCTGCAGCATTTGATATCATTAAGGACTGGAGAAGGGAAACAATGCTCCGATTTAGAAGTAGAGCGAAGCATGCGCGCAGGCATAAATCGAAAGGTGAAGTAGCGGAAGAGAAAGAAGAGGAGGAGTGGGCTGAGAGTCTAAGGAGGGCAGATAGGCGTGACCAGTTGAATATAGAAAAAATATACCCACAACGAGAATTACACATAGCAGATGAATTGATAGAAAACATAATGACCCATACAAAACAAGACCCAAGATCAGAAGTGAGGCCGGACACGTCGGTAACTAGTGCCCAAACCCCGCCCGTATCCCAAGCTCTCCCTCCGGTAGCTCAAGCCCTCCCACAGCCACAGACCGCGCACGTAACACTTCCTATTAGCCAACCAGGCCCACAACAGACACTCCCTGTTCCCATTGTCCCATCCCCACCTCCCGCCTTAGACACAGACTCTGTACCATCCGTTCCTCCTGGGGTTGAAGTTGAAACCACGGGGGCGAGAGGCGGGACTGAACAATGGGGGTGCACGAGGGTAACTCGCAGTGCGATCAGCAAAGAAAGGAAGGTGGAATTGCAGCAACAGGCAGAGATGTAAATAGACGGGAATGATGGGACGATGTCATGATCTCTGCTTCCAAAAGGTCAGGGTTTTCCCAACTCCCTTGGAAGCAGATCCATAACCCAGGTTCCGAGTGCCAACCAGTCCCAATTGGGACCTTTTGGACCCAGTCCTGGCGCCAGTGGCACCAGGCTCATAAATATGCCCAGTCCCAGCGCTGGAAGCGCCGGGCTCATAATGCTTGGGTGGACTTACCTTCAGCAGACCATGCTGCTTACTTGCCTGCCAGTTGAGCCTCTGATCCTCTTCTGTTTGGAACTACTTTTCCTGTTGGGTGGGGCTGGAGCCACTCCCTAGATTCAGAACACTGGAACTCTTCTGGAAGGCAGGAACTCTTTTCTTACCAGGAACTCTTTTCTTACTTAGGCGTGGCTGTGGAAGGAGACACCTAAGCACTACAGGAGGCTATTTAAACCACACCCGGTGGATGAATCTTGCTTTGCGTTATTCTGCAACCTCTGCAGCAGAACGCTCATCGTGTCTTCTGCATCCGGTCCTGGGCCTAAGGAAAAAGGCTTACCATCCTGAATCCAGTCTTCAGCAACAACTATAAAGACAAGAAAGAACAGGTTAGCATTCCGGCATCTGAAAGGCAAAGGCTTACCATCCTGAATCCAGTCTTCAGCAACACCTATAAAGACAAGAAAGAACATGTTAGCATTCCGGCATCTGAAAGGCAAAGGCTTACCTACTCTTCGTGCGCTCCGGAGGTCTTCACACTGCATTCCGTCATCTGAAAGACAAAAGTTTACCAACTCTTCGCACGCTCCGGAGGCCTTCGGCTCTGCATCCCGCATCTGAAAGACAAAACAAGGTGCGTTTAAAGACATTGGGGAACTTTAATACTCACGTGCCATTACTCCTTTCCACATCTAACCCAGTGGGTATTCCGGCACCCTGCAGCCGCTCCGAACTCGTACCTGCAAAATAAAAAGACAGTTAGAGCGCATAGTGAAGCAGGCAACAAGCGCTTACTTACGTGCTTCTAGGCGCTTCTATTCATCACACGGGCTCCATCTTCAACTCACTTCAGCCCGTCATCCGCCATCGCCGGAACCCTGCAAAACAAGAGACATCATTACTAAAGACTTTAAAGACATTTGAATGACTCGAAACTTACCGTTCGTGCAGTAAACGACGGACAGCAGTCCTCTGAAGTCAAGAGGCCTGCGCTACCTATCCAGTGAAGAAACTGGTTACAGCACCCTGCCCCGAGGCAGATGGAGAGCTCGGCATTCACTTACCTAAGGTGAGAGCGTTAACCTTTGGGGGTCTACAGGAGAGGAGAAGAGATAGGGACACCCCAATAACCCCAGTTCATTAACCCCATATTTTCTATCTGCAGACATCTTACTCTACACGTCAGGCATACAGTGCACAGAGGTCCAGCCCAAAGAGCCAACCGGGTGCTACACATCACCTTTGAAGATACGGTAGTCGCCCAGTCAAGACCGGCGCCTCTGCGAGAATCAGGTGAGCGTTACAGACGACAACATTGGCTTCGATATATGACTTACGAAGAAGCAACGAAAGACAGGTAGTGCTGGAATGCATGGGTGAATATTTGGTGGAGAAATGGAAACAGTTAATTGGGAAATTACCACCGCAGCGATTGTTAGATTTGAATGCATTAGCACCCTGTAGGGAGAGGGATGAAGAAGTGAGATAACATGTATATGGACCTTTTGAACTTAAAGATGAATTAGATAATGATTACGCCGAAATGTTTACTACACCTGGGTACAGGGGTAAGGATATCGGGAGACATTAGAAGGGAATGCAGGGGTCCCATAATGAACGGCAGCAGTTGCCACCACCGGGGCAGAAGGAAATGGTGGACGAATTATCATTGTTAAAACAGATGGGGGCAGACTTGAAAGCATGCCTATTGAAAACGCAGGTACTACTGCAGCAAGTAGTAGGACATAATAGAGGGAGAGGGAACTCACAAGGAAGGAGTAATTCGAATATGCATGGGGGAGCAGTGGGACCAAATCAGTGTGCGTATTGTAAGGAGGAAGGACACTGGCGAGCGCAATATCCGCATCTGCAGAACAGAAATGGGTCAGGTCAGAGGAGACAGCATGGAGGACACCAAGGAGCGAATGGACCAAATAGGAATACTATGCAGCAGCACCACAATAATGGAGGTAATCAAAACCAAGCCCAAAACCAAAGTGCCTCTAACCAGAGTCAGGGACTGCAAAACCAACAGTTTGGAAACCAGAGTGGTGGAAATAGAGGGAAGAGTGAGAACGTTTTCGATACACAGCTAAACACGTATTACAGTAACAGCAATGATTACACATCGGACGATGTGTTTTTTCCCCAATAGGACAGCCCAGGACAGGGGTCGGAACCAGTGTCTATTCCCGTGAATCAGAGAGTACCCTACGTAGAAATGAGTCTGGAATGAGGGGCACCGCTTTCTTGTAGATACAGGAGCGCAAAAGTGTTCAATAGACCACCACTTGGTTCCGGATATACCACTGTCGGGGCAAAAGAATCTTTCCGTAGGGTTCGCAGGTACACCAGTCATAAACCCAGTGTCGAAACCAGTCCCAGTTACTATAGGACCATTCACTGAACATTGTCCTTTCCTTTTAACAGAAAATTGTGGGGAGAACTTGTTGGGATTAAATTTGTTGAAAAAATTAGGTTCCGTTATACATTGCACGGCAGACTGGGTGTTCCTAACGATTTGGCCACAAGATGCCCCTGTGTCAGAATTCATGTCTGAAACTTTACCAGGAGAACTAAGTAAAGTGCCAACCTGTATGTGGGCGATGCTTGAAAATAGAGCCAGTAAAGATCATTTTGAAAGAGGGTGTTACACCAGCCCGAATTCCCCAATACAGAATTTCGGCTGAAGGTGAGAAAGGATTGAAGAGTATTGTTACAGATTTGGTGAAATTAGGGATGATTGAAGAAATTACAGGCAGTACATGCAACAGCCCGATTCTTCCAGTTTAAAAAAAAGGAGGCAATGAAGTACCATATCGTTTTATAATTGATTTGCGCGCGCTAAACAAAGTAGTAGATCCACAATTTCCTTTAGTGCCAGATGTCACTACAATATTGACAATGATACCTTTTTCAGCAGAATATTTTAGTGTAGTTGATCTAAAAAATGCGTTCTTCAGCATTCCAGTGGACAAGGACAGCAGATATTTGTTTGCGTTCACATTAGGAGGACGATTTACATTCACGCGGATTCCGCAAGGTTACACGGAAAGTCCGAGTATTTGCAGTAGAGCATTGAAAGAGCAGCTAGACATGCTAGACTTAGCAGTGGGTTGCGTACTCTTGCAATACATAGACAATCTATTATTAGCTGCTGACACAGAGGAGATTTGTAAAGAAAGCACTGCATTACTACTGTCACACCTAGCGGCACATGGCCATAAAGCTAGTTTGAAGAAATTTCAATATAATCGAAAGGAGGTGGCCTATTTGGGCTACCTACTTTCGAAAGAAGGGAGAAGGCTAACACCAGAACGCATAGAAAGTATTTTTTGTATGCCTATTCCAAAGACACAGAAAGGAGTCAGAGCCATAATAGGCATGGCTTCATATTGCCGACAATGGATTGGTAATTTTGCGTTAATTGTGAAACCAATGGTGAATTTGACTAAAAAGGATGCGGTTATGCCTTTACAGTGGGATGAGGAATGTCAGAAAGCATTTGATCAATTGAAAACTGCATTATGTTCTGCTCCAGTTTTGGGTACGCCGAATTATGAGAAGGTTTTTAGACTGTGTGTGAAAGTGAAGGATGTGCATTGATGTGCATTGTAAAACATTGTTGTCTGCACGTGAAAGGACAAGGCCGCAGGGCCGCAAGGATAACAAAAGTTCGTTGAAACGCAACGTAGGCAGCGCCAGGAAGAATGCCCGGCTCCCTCCCGAATGTAGCCTTGAAGCAGAGCTGCAGGGCATTTAATCATTTCGCAGCTGCAGCCAGTCTCGTTATATGGTAGAATATGTTAGAATAAAGCAGCAAAAGGCTTGAATTGTGCTCTTCTTACGGCATCCCCTTTGCTGAGCCCCATTAGAGCGTGTCGGCTCCCAGGACACGAATAGCACCTCATAGATAGCAAGGTCTGGGATGCAACTCTTCCCCCCGTATGTAGCTCGCTTCCAAGAACAGAAGCGCTGTGTTCTATTCAACAACTGAAAGATGCCTCCGCACTCACAAATTGCAAATTGTTACTAGAATAGATGTTTGAAGGTGTCATAGTTGTCGAAAGTGTCCATCATCACACCAAGTTGAAAGAAACCCAATAAAGGGGGGTGTTAAACATGTCATAGCTGATTGTTTGATATGCATTTTGTATATATGTAACTGATGTACGTAATTCACTCTCTTGCGTCCCTCGAGGTCTAGAGATACACGTCGCGGAGCGTGAGACCGAGTTGGCCAACTTAGACTTTTGCTTTGCAATAAACCCTAGGTTTGGGAATACAACCTTGTGTCTGGCGTATCTATCGTGTATGGTGACTCGCCTTGTTTCCATAGACGTAAGGGACCCCTAGGGGCCCCTTTCAGGGTAGCCCAAGCTAATGCATTTCCAGTCATATTAGACACCATAAATCCCACCTTAGTGTAGTCTGTGGAATAGGTTTGAGGGCAAAAGGCGAAATGGACGGAACAGGCTTCCAGAATCTCCTTCAACCGTTTTGGGGTTCCGTCGAGCATGCCCGAGGACAAGGCCATGGGAGGTAAGTCGGATTCACAAGGTTCTCGGTTGGCAACCAGCTGTCTCAGGGTGGCATTCTCGGCTTTAACTTTCTGCAGTTCTACATTCATAGCCTGAACAGCGGCTACCAACTCTTGAAATTGCTCAGGAGTAGCCATTGGCGTCTTTGGGCGTTGGAAACTATCAGGTTCCGGATCCGCCTTCCCCAGATCTCGGTCACTCCAATCCCCTTCCTCCTCACCTGTGAATTCTTGCTCCAAAGTTGTACCGAACCTTTTCTTCCACAGCTCTTCTTTCTTCTTATCTTTTTTTTGTAGATAGGATCTGCCCCAAAAGGAAGCCACCCTGACCCCGAAATAGAAGGTCCGGGGGGCCCCTCCTCTGGTTCAAACCAAAAGGGGGAAAAGCCGTTGGGCATAAAAAAAACCCTGACTGATGGGATCCGGTGGTATTCCCTTCTGTAGATCTTGATAGGTGACCAAAAAGAGCAGGGAAGAGATGCAGTTAAGGGAAAAGTAAGCAGCCTAAGCCCGCTGCCAAGGAGTAGGAACAGGTAACCTAAGGTGAGCCTATGCGGCAGACCAGAACACTGCCTGTTAAGATAGCCAAGGAGAAAATGCTGAGGGAAAGAAGGGAAAATCCTGGGGAAAAATATGGGGAGTCCTCGCGCAACAAGGACGCAAGGGAAAGGCAGACAAATGAGAGACAGCGACAGAGAAGGGCAAGCAGAGAGAGAAAGAATTGGTTCACGCGAGCTGAGAGGAAACACTTACGAGCGTGCCAACCCGAAAGCCTGACGCAAGTAGGTTGCAACGCGCAGACTTCCGGGTTGGAGCTACGGAAGAAGGGCCTCCCCGGCGGCCGTCAAAAGACTAGACTGCTGCGGGGTGTTGCGCGGAGACGTGGCGGAGCGGCTAATGGTCGCTCCAACGCCATCGGCTCCATACACGCCAGCCACGGCGACGTGTGACAGTAAAAGACCCCATTGCCCAAAAAACACATTACAAAGTCAAAGGATATCTCAAATCATGTCTGAGTGGGAGAAAGAGTCTCACTCTTAGCAGGAGAAGAAAATAAACCCTAAAAATCCAGCAAAGCTGCTGGGGGACTCACTAGGTTTGGGAAATTAGCCTGAACAGAGAATTCTCCCTAACAAAGTGTCCCCGCATTCCTCCCGTGGCCAGGAAGGAAAACCATGTCCCTCAACTGCTGTTAGAGGTAAGGGCGATGCTCAAGAATGGAGCCATCAAGCTCGTCCCAAGGAGGCTCCGGGGCTCTTGAGTATACTCAAGATACTTCCTCGTCAGAAAGAAGACAGGAGGATGGCGTCCCATCCTGGAACTGCGTCGACTAAACAAATACATCAAGGCACAGAAGTTCTGGATGGTCACCCTCCAGCATGTGCTGAGCCAGCTGGAGGAAGGCGACTTCCTATCGTCGTTGGATTTGGAGGATGCGTACTTTCACATCCCCATTCTAAAAGGACAGCGAACGTTTCTCAGGTTGGTAGTCCAAGGACGGCACTACCAATTTAAGGCCCTCCCATTTGGATTGAAGTCGGCACCCAGGGTATTCACCAAGTGCCTAGTACCGGTGGCGGCGTGGCTGCGCCTGCAGGGGATCCACATCTCCCCCTACCTGGACGACTGGCTCATCCGAGCAAGGACAAGGGAACTCGCTGTGTGTTCGACAGCGAAGACCGTCCGTCCTCGTGCATCTATCTGGTGTGTCTGTGCAGGCTTCGGATGCGTCCCCTACAGGAGTTCCTCGACGCCCGTTGGATGCAAGCGGCGGGCAGCTTCGAGGACAGGATCTCGCTCAACAAGGTTTTCCGCCAAGCAATCTGGTGGTGGGGCACCCGCGCGCATCTCGCGGCGGGCACGGACTTTCAGACCCCAGCACACCAGGTGACGGTGACGACGGATGCCTCCCTGGAGGGGTGGGGAGCGCATACAGGAGATCTTCACGCGAGAGGCCTTTGTCTCCCAGAGGAGAGGCCGCTCCACATCAACATACTGGAGCTCCGAGCAGTGTTCTGGGTCCTCAGGTCGTTCCTCCCATCCCTCAAGGGCAAAGTGGTGAGGATCTTCACCGACAACACCACCACGATGTTCTACATCCGGAAGCAGGAAGGAACCAGATCCCCAGCCGTATCCAAGGAAACCCAGGATCTGTGGCATTGAGCCGTTGCCCAGGGGATGTTTCTGGTGTCTTTTCATCTAGCAGGGATAAAAAACACCATCGCCGACTCACTCAGCAGGGAGCTGCGCTCGTACCACGAGTGGGAATAACGCCAGGGTCAAGTGGATCTACTCTTCCAGCGATGGGGCAAACCCCAGATCGACCTGTTCGTGACAGCGACAAACTCCAAGTGCCAGAGGTTCGCCAGCAGGTTTCCCCAGCCGAGGAGCATGGGTGATGCTTTCTCCGTCCCCTGGGACGGCCTGTTCCTGTATGCCTTCCCTCCGTTGCTGTTGCTGCTCTGACTCGTCAACCAACTCAAGAGGTCCCGATGCAGGATGATCCTCGTCGCACCGGCGTGGCTGAGACATATCTGGTTCCCGGACCTTCTGGACTTGTCAGCGTCCCCACCAGACAAACTGTCGACGGACGCAGATCTTATCTCCAGGGAGGGAGGCGCCATCCTTCATCACGACCCGGAGTCGCTGAACTTGCAGGCCTGGCTCCTGCGGCACTAGAGCTTGGAGGGTACGATATCCCGGCAGACTGCAAGGAGGTTCTTGCAAAGGCCAGGGCTTCCTCAACTCTCAAGTGCTACGGACACAAGTGGAAGAGGTTCTCTGTCTGGTGCCGTGCACAGAAGATTAACCCTCTACGGATTACGGCCCCTCAGGTGCTACCGTACCTACTGTTGCTGGCCAAGGAGGGACTAGCGCATGCTTCCATCAAGATACACCTGGCAGCGATTTCCCGATACACCAAGGACTGTTCCGTTCTTTCCCGCCGGTGAAGACTCCGGCCCCGGCGTGGGAGCTCAACGTGGTGCTGACCAGGCTCATGGGGTCGCCATTCAAGCCTCTGCATTCGGCACTGTTGAAGTTCCTGTCGTGGAAGACAGCATTTCTTGTGGCCATCACCTCTGCACGACGAGTGGGAAAGATCCAGGCCCTATCCTTCAAGCCTCCATACTTGACTTTTCACGAGAGGAGGGTGGTGCTGAGGACACACCCCTCCTTTATGCCCAAGGTGGCGTCGGACTTCACCTCAACGAGCACTTGGTGTTACCAGTTTTCTTCCCGTCGCCTTCGTCGCCGGCCGAGAGGACTTTGCATTCGCTGGATGTAGCTAGAGCGCTGAAGTTCTACGTGGACCGCACAAAGAGTTTTCGGAAGACGTCACAGCTGTTTGTGAACTTTGGACCTGTGAACTAAGGGAAGGCCCTCTCGAAGGCTTCCATTTCCAGATGGCTCTCCGGCTGCATCATGCACTGTCACCGGTTGGCAAACCGACCATTGCCCGGCCGTCCGAGAGCACATTCGACCAGAGCGATCGCTGCTACCACGGCTTTCTTGTCTGGTGTGCCCCTGCTGCTACGTGGAGGTCGACGCACACCTTCACGAGATTCTACTGCGTTGACCGGGATTCCAGGGAGGAGTCCAGAGTCGGCCAAGCAGTGCTGCGCAACCTGTTCGCCTGAAGGTGGGCCTGGTGAGGAGGTAAGAGTTGCTTAATGTTGAGTTTATGTGATGCTTAATATTGAGCCTTTGCCACCTCCCGTGGTTGTGCATGTGTGTACTGCAATCTATTTTTATATACATGAGCATGTCAATCCATGCGAGACCCCATGCTGGAGAAGGAACAAGTTACTTACCTGTAACTGTTGTTCTCCAGCATGGATACACATGCGAACCCTCCCTCCTACCCCTCTGCGGCTCTTCACTTGGTCATATTGCCACTTTACGTGCTACCAAATCTGAGGAAGGCTTCCAGGGGCGGGGCTTAGGGAGAGAGCAGTCATTGGCTGGGGGCAGTATGACCCAGGGACCAGTGATTGGTTACTACTGAGAAAGACAGATCAGAAACGAAACTGATACTGATTTTTTCTTTACTGAGGATTCCCAGCCTGACGACGGGGAATATTCATGAGCATGTGAATCCATGCCAGACCCATGCTGGAGAACAACAGTTACAGGTAAGTAACTTGTTCCTTCTGCTTCTTCCTTGGTTTTGGCAATGTGGGTTTATACCAGCTTTTGTCATATGCTTCTTCAGATATGGGCAATAAGCTTTGGAACTTTCATCAGTCCCGTCCATTCTTTGCCAATATCTGTTGATTTTAAATTGCCTTGCTTTTGCTTTCTTTGGGCTTAGGTAGTATGTCTGTATTAGGTTCTAATCGTATTTCCGCCTCATGTTGCTGGGTTCTCAATATACTTGCATGCCTAAAGACAGAGCCATTTGAAAAATAATGTTTTCTCCGGTTTCTGATTGTTTGATATTACTTTCACTCACACGCAAGCTATTTTGAAAATGCCTATATCGAGCATCCAAGCGTTCTCGCAGTACTCCTGGGTGAACTCACCAGCGAAGGCGTATGCGTCCGATTCCCTCGCTGCTCACAGGTACTCTGGTTCAGTGGCTCCTTGCGACTGGGAAATCTGCTGCTTTTGGTCCGGTGCCTCCCATGCCACTTGTAGAAGGAGCTTGCTTTGCTCCAGAGGCTCTCTGGTGCTCGCCAGCCACTGGAGACAACCTTGTGGGGGAAGAAAGCTGTCCACGCTTTCGCTTCCTGCTGCGCAGTTTCTGGAAAATAGGTCTTTAGAGGGCAGTCTTCCCTCTTTCACGCTTCCAGCTGCGCAACCTCTGCAATTAAGGCTTCGGGAGGCAAAGACCCTCTCTGGACCGGCTACTGTTCTCTTCTCGACAGTGGTCCCGGTGTCGTCTTCCTCCTCTAGCTTCTGCTACTGCTGCTTACACTGCTCTCCCTGCTCACTAATGTTTTGCGCCTGAGTGGGGCCCTTAAGCCTCTCTCAGGTGTGGGTCCTTCCCATTAACAAGCTGACCACTTATGCAGTTTTGTTCCTCTTTAGCCCTCTTCTTCGTCCCAGTACTTCAGGAATTATGGTACTTGAAGTCTCTAAAGAATGTTTTTCTAACTTGATTTTCAGTCTCAAACTCACTTCTGTTCATCATAATGTTCTTTGAAGGGACATCATAAGGCTCAATCACAAGACTGGACTGTATAAATGAATGAAGTTCTTTAGAGTTTGAATTATTATTCACAGACTTCCTTTTACTGTACCTTTGGAAGTTAGGGGAGCTTCGAGCTTTAGAAGTCTCCAGGGTCTTAGAATGGTTTTTATTTCTCTCAATACCTAAGGGTTTCTGATTCTTTTTACCCACATTAAGAGGTTCAACTTGTGGAACAAAAAGATTGTTATGGCAAGAAGCCATTACACACTTTGGTATTGAGGAGATGTCCTTCCTAGAGCAAGGCAAATACTGTGCCTCACCCCACTGAGTCCTCTCATTCCCCTGGGCCCCTTCTCTTCCCAGGTGATCCCCGCAGAACACCACCCCCAAGGTCAGGATCAGAAAGTGTCTGCCTTTCCTTGGCCACCTGGGAGGAGACTTTATGCAGGGGCTCATCTGACCCACAAGGAACCCTCAAGACCAGTAGTGAGACGAAGAAAAGAACAGACTACTTAGTGAGGAATGTAAACCTCACTACTGTGATGAGGAAGAAGCGCAGAAGCATGGGGATCACCTTTGAGAACCAGAAGGAACAGTCTAGTGGTTACTGGCTTCCGATTGGTCCAACTATAGTTGAAATAGAAGAGGTAAACCAGGAGGTTCTGTCAAGCCCTCCTTGGAGGAGCAAGGAGCAGGAAAACTGTTCTTATGAGAAGGCCCTGTGGAGCGGTTTGCTTACGAGAGAGAGAGGGAGCCTTTGTGAGCCGACAAAGAACAGAGAGATGGAAGAAGCTAAAGAGTTCCTTGCTGGTGTAACCAAGGTCAAATCCTGCCTCAAGGAACAAGGCACAGGGAAGCTATGCAAGAAGGGGTTGCAGACCAGTTTGCCTATCAAAGACAGGGAACCGCTGCAGACCTTGTAACCTGCAAGGGATGCAGAGGATGGGAGAAGAGCCCCAAGGATAGCACGAGAGACTAATGAGCACCCAGCGGAGGGTTGGAAGACTGTAAAGGCTGTTGGGGACCCCGAGAGGCAGAGAGATAATTAAGTAAGGGTCTGGAACCTATGTGTGAAATTGAGTGGCAGTACCTGGGAGGTTAGTGTACCAGGTCTGCCACATTCCCGAAGAAGAGAAACAAGGTTCTGCGACCCACCTGTGAAATCGAGGTGCATCCAGAGCGATCTTCCTCGTGGCAGTACCTGGAAGATTAGTGCACCAGGTCTGCTAGATTCCCAGAAAAGAGACATGAGGGTCTGGGACCCACATGAGAAACCGAGTTGTATCCAGAGGCATCTACCTTGTGGCGGTACCTGCAAGGTTGGTGCACCAGGGCTGCCAGATTACTACAGTGGGAAAATCAGGGTCTGGGACCCATACCTGTTTACTTGTAGTTGTGTTGTGAAGAGCAAGACCTGGCAGGAGAGTTAACCAGGGTTTTACCAGAACATTGTGAGTAAAGCAAAGAGTGGGGCCATCCTTTTGCCCTTGGGTAGTCTTAGAAAAAGAAAGACCAGAAAGGATAGTGAACCAGGGTTTTGCAAGAACACTGGTAGAGCAATAAGAAAGGATAGTTCCTCTTAATGTTGTGAAAGACCAGGGAAGAGAAGCATACCCCTGGTATTTGCATTGGAAACATTGTGACAGACCAAGAGAGGAGGGACATTCTCTTAACATTGTGGAACACTTAAGAAACCAGGGAAAGGAAGTCATTCCCCCTCGTGTTTGTGAGTCCGGTCTAACATCAACAGAAGGACGACATTCTCTTGATCTGTTGTGAACAACAGGAGTTGGAACTTTATTTTGCACTGGTTTGGAACTTTGTGTTTTTCACGATGGAACTTTGCTTTGCACCTTTTGATGAAAAGACTCCTATCCTGAGGAATAGACCCAAACCCTCAGGAAAGAATCCCTCAAAGCCCAGGAACTGTGACTCATGATCCAGGAGAGGGGAGTCATTCTCCTGGACCAAGAGCATTGGCATGTTAGTTCAGTTACAAGAGTAAGGGTTGGAAATAGGATTTGACACAGGATGAAGGACGTATTTCTTGGACATTCTGACCGTTTACTTCGTTTTGTTTGAGGCAAGGGAAACCCCTCTTAGTTTTAGGGAGAGATGAACAAGTTACCTACACTGGGCAACGTTCTATCAACTAGATGTTCCTCCCACGTATTCCTCATCTTTGATATTTGATATCCAGCTTCAGCCGCTTCGTAAAAAAAAAGATTTCGCCAGAGGGTGATGCATTGAAGTCTCGGGAGGATAGCTCAGGGGCAACGTGCTCGCCTTGGAAGCAAGACGACACAGAGCGCCACAGGTTCGATCCCCGGGTCATTGGTACACCTCTTTGCAGGGCTCTAGAGGTAGCTATGTCCCTGGTGGAATGGGCCCTTAAACCTTCCGGAGGATGCTTCCCTGCCAGCCTGTAACATTCTGAAATGGCAGAATGATCCATCCGAATATGGTCTGCTGAGAATCAGCCTGGCCCAATTTGTGGCTCGTATATCCAATGAAAAGCTGATCATCAATACAGAGTTTTGACAGTCTAGATATATAAAAGCTTAAAGCTCTACAACGGTCCAACCTAAGTAACCTTTCTCCTCCTCCTTGCTATGATATGGAGGGTGAGGAGGGATAGAAAGAAGGCAACACATGTTTTGTCCTATGTGGAAATCGGAAATGATTTTGGATAAAAATGAAGGTTTAACCCTTAGAACAATCCTATCCTTGTGGAAGATTACTAAAGGGTGGCTTGGACAAAAGTGCCTGCAACTCGTTCTCTAATCGGGCTGATGTGAGAGCTACCAATAAAATGGTCTTAAAGGTTAACAACCTTAAGGGACATGAATTTAAAGGTTCAAATGGTACATTAGAAATTTTAGAACCAAATTAAGATCCCAAATTGGAACCTGGAACGGAGATGGGGTGTGGTGGGGGGACACGTTGGTGAGCCCCTTTAGAAATGGTGTCACTAGTAGAATTTTGCAGTATGAACATTCCTCTGACGAGTGCTTAAAGATGGACAGCACCACCAAATAGCCTTTAATAGTACCAATCTGGAGCCCCAGATTGGCTAAAGACAGCAGAAAGGATAATAGTGTTGTACATAGAAAAGGGTCTACATTCTTGTCTTTGCACCAGTTGCAGAATTGATTCCAATGGCAACGGTACAAATACTTTGTTGCTGGCCTTCTGGCTGAAAGCTTAATCTCCATTACGTTATTTATTCAGGAGGTCCTAATCCTTGTACCTCAGCCTTTCAGAAACAAAGCATGAAGGTTGAGTGTTTTGACCTCCTGGATGGAGAACCCAACCCTCCTCTCGTGGGAAGGTCCTCTCTTTGCGGAAGACGTATTGGAGGACAGATGGACATGTTCTCCTGGCCCAATCCGGAGCAATTAGGATCATGTGTTTCCTGAAGTTTCTCAACCTCCTGATCACGTGAGGAATGACAGGGACTGGAGGAAACACATACAGGAGTAATAGAGTTCGCACTTCCGGTTGACACCAGTTGCGTACAGATCCACTTGAGGGGTTCCCCAAAGGGTGAAGATCTCTTGAAGGACTTCCTGAGCTAGTTCCCACTCGTGGGTGACTATGCTCTGCCTGCTCAGAGCGTCCGCCACCATATTCTCCTCTACGGCTAGGTGAACTGCTGATAGGGAGATTCCTTCTTGTATTGCCTAGTACCAGAGCTGCATTGCCTCTCTGCAGTGTTAGTGACCCTACACCTCCGCTCTTGTTGAGGTAGTACATTGCCACTGTGTTTTCCATCATTATCAAAACATTCTTCGAGGGGATTGGGTCCTCCGACGTATTCCATATCTATGACCGGTAATGTCCATGGCTGTGCTGCTTCGGAAAATCTTCAGCTCCTGTGTCGATGACGTTGATGCGCCATCCACGAGGACCTCCTCCGACGGCCGACGTCACCCGATGTGATAAGTAGGACGCACAACGCCCATAGCCTCAGATTCACGAAGCAAACACGTTTGCTTCGTGAATCTCGGTACGCCTCGACTCTTTGGAGTTTGCGGTTTTCTTCTCGGTTCGTTGAACCTGTTTGGTTTTTTGTGAAGACCTGTTCGTGGCAATGTCTACTTCGTCTTCAACCCCGCGTCCGGGCTTCAAGAAATGCGGGGATTGTGGGTACAAGATGTCGGTCACAGACTCGCACAACGCCTGCCTCTGGTGCCTCGGGGAGGCCCACGATACGGACAACTGTGTCGACTGCCAGTCACTCACGGCCAAGGCCTTGCGGGAACGCAAGATGAAGCTGTCGTTAGGACGGATGTCATAGCCCCGGAAGTCGAGGTCTAAGGGGCTTTCGACAGATGACTCGAGAGGCGACTCTCCGCGTCATCATCGGAAGTCCAGTGGGTCTCCTTCCAGGAGTCGGTCTCGCCACTCCTCCGCCTCTTCAAGGCATTCCCGGAAGCGCCGGAATCGGTCGCCTTCCCCATCCTCTTCTGAGGACTCCGCCCGTCGGAGGGTCGCTTATCCCACCATGCAAGCGACACCGGAGGAATGGGCTTCCTTCGGGAAGCAGATGCTAGCGATTCTTGAATCGCAGGGCACCGGTCCGTCCGCGCCTCTGAGTGGGGTCGGTCGGCACCGGTCGAGAGACACCGCTCATACGCCTTCGGGCTCGGGTGGTCGGCACGGCTCGCGGGAGAGGTCCCGCTCGGACAAGGGTAGCCGTTCTCACCTTGCCCGTTCCAGGTCCCGGTCCTCGACACGCTCGAGACCGCGTGATCCTGTGCTGTCTTCGAAGAAGGCGTCGACGCCTGTGGCACCGAGGTCGTCGACGATTTCTCTCGAGGCTCCGCCTCCGAGAGGGTCTTCGATGCTGTCGGTGCCTAGGTCGTCGAGAGACATGCTCGGAGCTCCGGCTTCGAGGCCTGTGTCGACGCCGTTGATGCTGGCGGCGCTGCAGCGGACGTCGACGCCGATTCGCTTGACGCCGATTCTCTCGATGCTGGTGCCGACTCGTTCGGCGCCCTCGACGCCTTTCGAGGTGGTGGTGTCGGAGGGGCCCCGTGGCACGGGGTTAGCCCCTAGAAAGGCTCTGGCTAAGGTCAGGCACAGCTTTGGTCCCCTGATGTCTTCCTCTCACCGCCTGGAGTATTTTCAGAGGGTGATGAAGGCTCTGATGAAGGCTTGGTTCCGGTTACGGTACCAGATGAGCTGATCTCGGGCCATAGCCAGTTTGATGACCTGAGGCAGGTACTGCATGATGCCAGTGGACTGGACACCTCTCCGGAGGTGGAGTTTTGTAGGCCGGAGCCTGGCACTCATGCCGATTCTTCATATCGGCGCCTTATGTCTCGGGTCACCGAGTACTTGGGTTGGTCTGCTCCCCCAGGGAAGTTCGTTCAGGATGATCTCACGGACATCCTTGATCTTGGTCCCCCCACTGACCCGGTATTGAGTTTCATATGGCTCTGCAAAGAAGGGTGGCAGCGGCTTGGACTGCTCCGGAGAGTCTCCCGGCAGTGGGCAAGACTTTGTCGCGAGAATACCGTCCTGCCAGTAGCGACCCCTGCTACTTGTCCAGGCACCCCACTCCGGAGAGTTTTGTGGTGCAGGCGGCTACGGCCCCAGCAAAGCAGGCGTTGTATCCTACCATCCCTCCGGATAGGGACGACAAACGTTTTGACGGCTGGGCGAAGAAAGTGTTTTCTTCAGGGGGTATGGCGCTTCAGGCGGCCAACTCCATATGTGCCTTGTCTCGTTACACACACACACTCTGTGGAACTGTGTTGCATTAGCGGCTGAACATATTCCCGAAGGGGACGAATGGGATGGTTTCCTTGCTATGGTTCAGGATGGCAAGGATGCCATGTGTGAGGCCGTTTAGTCGGGTTTGGACATGGCAGATTGTGTCAGCCGGTCCATGGCGGCGAGCACCGTAATACGCAGGTTTGCGTGGTTGCGGAAGTCTGGGTTCGCTCCTGATGTGCAGTCCCGGCTTTTCAACATGCCCTTTGACGGTGAACATCTTTTTGGCAGCAAGGCTGACAAGAGCCTTGAGAGGTTGCAGACCTCCAAAGCTGCAGCGAAGTCGTTGGGCGCTTCAGTTCGACAACCTCCGCCTTTTTGTCCTAGGGGACAGCAATGGAGGGGAGGTGCCTTTCGCTATTACTCGTCCTTCAGTAAAGCGAGAGGAGCTAGCAGTCAAAGAGGCCACCGTAAGAGTGCCAGAGGTGGAAACAAGGGTACTCGAGGTGCCAAGGTCGCTCGGGCAGTTAACTCGTTGCCCTCAGGAACTGCCGCAGCCACTTCAGCTCATTCATGAGGCCATGTCCCATGGTTCGCCGGTTGAGGGAAGGCTGGCGCAGCATCTTGGAGAGTGGCGAGCCATTACTTCAGATGTGTGGGTTCTGGAGATCATAACCCACGGCTACTGTCTTCCCTTTCGGCAGAGGCCTCACGACAATCCACCTGGGAACCTGTGGAACCTCTCTTTGAAGAGTCCGGATCCGCCTCTTGCGCAGGAAATTCAAACCCTGCTGGAGAAAGGCACCATAGAACTGGTGCCTGTAGCGGAGAGGAACAAGGGATGGTATTTCCCTTATTTTTTGATTTCGAAGAAAGACGGGGGATTGAGACCCATCATGGACTTGCGCGGTTTGAACAAACTCCTCAGGAAGGACAAGTTCAAGATGGTTACTCTCTCTCAAGTCGTCCAGGCCCTTCAACTTCAGGACTGGTTGGTGTCTCTCGACCTCAAGGATGCTTACTTCCATGTGCCGATCCATCCCAAGCACAAGAAGTACCTGAGGTTCGCTGTTGGCGACTCGCACTTTCAGTTTCGGGTCCTGCCGTTCAGATTGACCTCCGCCCCGAGGGTTTTCACCAAGCTCATGGTGGTGGTGGCAGCGCATCTCGGGAAAAGGGGGATTCACGTCTACCCCTACCTGGACGATTGGTTGATCAGGGGTCACCTGCCACTCCCTTCACAAGTTGGGCTTCTCCCTCAATTTAAAGAAGTCCCATTTGACACCAACACAGCGGCTCCAGTACATCGGAGCAGTGCTCGACACATCCCTGGGGCAGTGTTTTCCTCCCCAGGTGAGGGCTCTTCACATTCAGCAGATGGTGCACAAGTTTCAACTTGCCCAGTATCTCCCAGCGTCCGAGTTCTTGAGACTGCTCGGCCTCATGGCATCCTGCATTCTTCTGATGCCAGAGGTTCGTCTGCGGATGAGATCTTTGCAGTGGGCTCTCAAGCTCCAGTGGTCTCAGTCCTCCGGCAGGCTGTCGGACCCTGTTCAGGTGCCGCCCTCGGTCGCCCAGGACCTTCTGTGGTGGGCCGTCGAAGGCAATCTGATGTAGGGGGCCCCATTTTGGCTGCCCTGGCCGGAGGTGACGATCGTGACGGACGCATCCCTCACGGGATGGAGAGCTCATGCCAACGAGTTGACAGTCAGCGGTCATTGGTCTCCGTCAGAGTCCAGACTCCATATCAATCTGTTGGAGCTGAGGGCCGTCAAGCTTGCCCTCAAGGCTTTTCTGCCGACTGTGCGAGGAAAGAGTGCCCTGATTCTAACGGACAACGCGGTGGCCAGGCACTACCTCAACAAAAAGGGGGGGGGGGCAGGGTCACTTCCTCTGTGCAGGGAGGCGATGCAGCTCGAATTCTGGGCTATCCAGCAGGAAGTTTCGATCTCGGCTGTTCATCTGGCCGGAGACGACAATGAGACAGCGGGCGCTCTGAGTAGGCAGAGCGCGATCTCTCACGAGTGGGAGCTGGCTCAGGAGATTCTCCTGGAGATGTTCGCCCTTTGGGGGACCCCTCAAGTGGACCTCTTTGCCTCCAGTGTCAACCGGAAGTGCGAAAGGTTCTGCTTGTGGGAATTTCCTCCAAAAGGAGCCTCAGGAGACGCGTTCGTGGTGGAGTGGTCATTCCCACTGCTATATGCGTTTCCTCCAGTCCCCGTCATCCCGCAAGTACTGCGGAGGTTACGGAGGTTCGGTTCCCGGATGATCCTCATTACTCCGGCGTGGGCCCGAAGGACGTGGTACCCGGACCTTCTCGACTTGTCCATCTGCCCTCCACGTCGTCTTCCCTACCGAGACGATCTGCTCTCACGGGAGGGGGGGTCAGGTTCTCCATCCAGAGGTCGGATCCCTCAACCTTCACGCTTGGCTTCTGAAAGGTTGAGGTATAAGGATTGGGACCTCCCTGAAGACGTGATGGAGGTGTTGCTCTCGGCCAGGCGGCCGGCAAACAAAGTCCCTGTACCGTTGCCGTTGGAGAAAGTTCTGCGACTGGTGCAGAGTTAAGAATGTGGATCCTTTTGAATGTGACATTCCCATGGTTCTGTCTTTTTTGCTTTCCTTGGCCCACAGGGGCTTGCAAGTGGGGACCATTAAAGGTTACCTGACGGTGCTGTCCATATTTAAGCGCTCGTCTGAAGAATGTTCCTATTTTAAGATTCCTTTAATTTCTCAGTTTTTGAAAGGGCTCACTGTTCCCTCCGTCACCTTTTCTGGTGCCCGGTTGGGATTTGAACCTTGTTCTTAAGTTTCTTATCGGTGCTCCGTTTGAGCCTTTGCATTCTTGCCCTTTGAGATTGTTAACTCTGAAAACTGTGTTTTTGGTTGCGGTTACTTCCGCTTGCAGAGTGAGTGAGTTACAGAAACTTTCAGTTAAGCCACCCTTCACTGTGTTTCATAAGGACAGGGTTGTCCTTAGAGTTCGTCCTTCTTTTCTTCCGAAGGTGGTTTCGGAATTTCATTTGAGCCAGAAGGTTGTTCTTCCGGCGTTCTATCCTCCTCCACATCCTGGTAAAGAAGAGGAGAGGCTCCATAGGCTTGATCCTAGGAGAACGTTGAGCTTTTATATTTCGCGCATGTCCCGGGTCAGAGTGAACGATCAACTTTTCATTGGTTACGCTGGAAAGCGTTTGGGACAAGCTGTGACGAAACAGACTTTGTCTTGTTGGATTATTTTGGCTATCTCCCAGTGTTACCTCTTGGCGGGTAAGGACCCTCCGGCTGGCTTGCGGGCCCATTCTACCAGGGGAGTGGCTGCGTCTGCTGCCCTGCAGAGGGGTGTTCCTATTCGTCACATCTGTGATGCAGCCACCTGGACTTCAGTACATACTTTTGTACGGCACTACTCCCGCGATTCCATCCGAGGGCAGGATATGGCCTTTGGCAAGGCAGTCGTTTATTCCGCACTTTGATTGGGCATGCTAAATTTGTGTTCTAAATTCTTTTCCCACCTCCTTGCTTGGTGTACTGCTTTGGGAGTCTGTCATAGATATGGAATACGTCGGAGGACCCAATCCCCTCGAAGAACAAGTTACTTTCTTACCTGGTAACGTTCTTTCGATGGGATTTTTCGACGACGTATTCCATATCGCTCCCTCCCTACCTTCCCCACTGCAGAATTTCTTTTGCGATTGCAGCTCGCGTTTCGCAAGGCTTTGTTGTGTGTCTGACTGGCAGAAAACTGGTGGCACACGTTCTAGGGGGAAAAAACTACAACTGAAGCTATTGGCGTCGTGCGTCCTACTTATCACATCGGGTGACGTCGGCCGTCGGAGGAGGTCCTTGGGGACGGCGCATCAACGTCATCGACGCAGACGCCAAAGATTTTCCGAAGCAGCACAGCTGTGGACATTACCTGTCATAGATATGGAATACGTCTTCGGGCCATCGCATCGAAAGAACGTTACCAGGTAAGAAAGTAACTTGTTCTTTCCCCGTACACAGGGCAGAAAGGCCTTCAGTGCTAGTCGGATTGCCCTCAGCTCCAAAAGATTGCTATGTAGTTTGGACTCTGATGGAGACCAACAACCGCTGACTGCCAGATTGTTGGTGTGGTGTGGCTCCCCAACCCGTGAGTGAGGCGTCTGTCACTACTTTCATCTCCGGCCATGGTTGCCAAAAAGGTTCTCCCTTCAGAATGTTGTCCTCGAAGGCCCACCGCAGAAGATCCTGTGTGACCCTGCTGCGAACCTGAAGTTGGTCTGACATCTTTCTTGAGAACTGGGAGCATTGAGTTGTTAGAGCCCATTGAAGGGATCTCATTCTCAGGCGGGCCTCTGGCACGAGAAAAGTGCAGGATAACATAAGGCAGAGCAACCTCAAAAACAATCAAATTCCGGGAGACACTGGGCACTTAGAAATTGGGTGGCCATCTGAAGAATGTCTTGGAGCCCTCACCTCTGTTGGCGAGCTCTTTCCCAAGGATGTATCCAGAACAGCGCTGATGAATTGGAGTTTCTGAGAAGGTGTCATATGGGACTTCTTGTAATTGAGGGAGAAGTACAGTCTGAAGGGAGTGGCAGGTGACAGTGAGATGATCTAGCACTTGTTCGGGAGAATGCGCTCTCCTAACCCCACCCACAGGTGCCACACCTCAGTCCCCTTTGATGCATCGGCTGTATTGAACTGTTCAACATCGCTCCTTTTTTAGGGGGAAGTATGGTGGGACGTATGGAGGAAAAATTACTATGGACTAGGAGTATGTTAGTCACTCCGGGCAGTAACACTTAATTACTCCTACGTCCTCTCCCCTTTCCTCCATCCTGTATGGGCGACTACAACTGATACAACCACCCTGGGGAGGAGAGCTGGACACTCCAGGCAAACAGATTTCAGAGCACAGCCTGGCCAAATGATGCTGCATCAGCTCTGGCACTGGTATCCAGACAGTAGTGTTTGCAGAAGGCCGATGGAGTGGTGCATGTCGTCGCCCTGCTAATCAGTTGCCACAGTACGTGACGTTTGAAGGAAACAGCCGCTGCCATGGCCCTGATGGCATGAGCATCCAGGCCTTGAGCCTCCAAATGTGACAAATAAGGTGCCAGTTTTGCGAAATTCCTTGGTTCTGTAAAGATTGCATTTTAAGGTTCTTCTTACATCTAAAGTTTATAGGTTAAAGTATCTAAAACAAAAAGGATCAAATGCCTTTTTTTCGACACCAAAAGTGCCGAAAAAATAAGTTTCGAATGCTTTTTTAAACATTTTTTTTATTTTTTATGGGGGGGGGGCATTCCCCCCCCCCCCCCAAACCCCTGATTTCCTTTTTTAGAAAACTTTTTTTTGCACACTAAACTAAAATATATATAAATAAATAAATATAAAAGCATTCGAAACTTTTTTTTCCGGTCCTTTTGGTTTCGAAAAAAAGGGCATTCGATCCTTTTTTTTTTTCCGATCCTTCGACCGAACACCACATCTAAACAGTGGAGAGCCTTCTCAGCGTCTTCCTTGTGGTTTGGGAAGAAGTGGAGAGCACAATCTCTTAATTCATGTGGAAAGAGGAGACAACCTTTGGTAGGAATATGGGGTGAGTGCGAAGCACAACCTTGTTCCGATGAAACAGGGTAGGGCTCTGAAGCCACCAGAGTCTAGATCTCACTAACTCTGCGAGCTGAAGTAAGCCCCACCAGTAGTGCTGTCTTGAGTGTGACTAATTTGATGTCCACAGTGGCCATGTGCTCGAATGGTTTGGGTGCTAGGGCGCTCAGAAAAACATTGAGATCCCAGACTGGGTGCAGGTGTCTGACAGGAGGGTACAGCCTGGTTAACCCCGCTAAATACCTCTTCACTACTGGATTGGCCGAGTAAAACTGTCCGAGTTCCTGTATGCGCCAACGGCCGCTAGGTATGTTTTGCAGGTGTCAGCCTGGACCCCTGATCTTTCTAAATACGCTGAAAAAGACAACACCTGGTCCAGAACGCAGGATAGCAGGTCCACTCCGTTTTCCTTGGACCTGAAGCAGAACCTGGTCCATTTGCTCTTGTACTGCTTTCGAGTAGCCTGACTCCTGGCTCCCTGGATGATTTCAAGGTTGTCCTGAGACAGCTAGAGATCTTAGAGAGTCACCTGCTCAGGTACCAGGTGGTGAGGGCTAGCCTCACAGGGCTAGGGTGAAATACCACCCCCCTTGCTCTCGCTGCACCAGGAGCAGGCCCTTCTTGAGCGTAAGAGGGACTTATGGCTGGGCTGACAGCTGCCGAAGGTCCGAGAACTTAGGCCTGGCAGGCCACTGCGGCGCAATGAGGATGAGATGCAGCTGCTGGAACTGTCTGACCATGTCAACAACTTTGTGGAAGAGTGGGGTAGGAGGAAATTAATATGCCCACATCCCATCCCAGGGGATCTGGAGCGTGTCCATGAGGGAGCAGTGCCCCGTTCCCCCACCCCACCCAACCAGGATGCGAACTGCTGACAAGTCTGGCTGCTCTCCGTCGCAAACAGGTCTGTGACCTGGCGACCCCACCTGCTGAAAATCTCCTGGAGGACTCTCATTCTGTTGCCACTCGTTATCGGAGTCGAGCCGACTGAGTCTGTCCGCCTCAAGGTTCGATTCTCCCAGCAGATGTATCGCTGAGATTCAGATGTACTGTGCCATTGCCCACTCCCAGATGCTGAGGGCCAGCCTGCATAGGAGTGGGGCTCTGGTGCCCTCCTTCTTGTTTAGGTAATACATGCAGGTAGAGTTGTCTGTCCGAATGCAAACAGCACTGCTCCTGATTAATGGGAGGAATGCCTTGTGTTCGAGCCAAATGGCCATCATTTCCAGCCAGTTGATGTGATTTTGTTGGTTTTTCTTTGACTACAGACCATGTACTGAATGTGTCCCCAGTGTAGCACTCCACCCTTGGAGTGAGGAGTCTGTACTCATAGTGTGATCCGCAGGAGGCGGTCTGAAAGGTCTGCCCACTAGGAGGTTCGCATTCTGCTCCCACCACTGCTGTAGGTGCACAGGTATAGTGACCAGGGCTCCTTGATGACCCGACTCCTGGTTGCAGGAAGCCGAAAAAAGCAGCTGCTGCCTCGTCATTCGTAGTCTGGTGTAAGGGATAGCCAGGAGGCATGCCGTCAGTGACCCCAGCAGGTGCTGGTGCCACCAGGCCGTAGTTACTGTTCTGCTGAGGAAGTGAGCAACGTAAGATTGGATTGCTGCCATCTTCTCCCCCGTGGGGAACACCTTCTGCTTCTGTGTATCCCACAGCAACCCCAGGAACACCAGTGTTTGTGTAGGGTAGAGCTGAGACTTCTGGTAGTTGATTGAGAACCCCAGTTCATATAGTCTAGTCATGAGTTTCGCCACTGAGTAACTGGCCTGCTACGGGGACCCCCCTCGGACTAACCAGTCGTCGAGGTAGAGATAGACATAGAGGCCCTCGGAGCTGAGCAGTGTTGCCACTGTATTCATCGTTCTTGTGAAAACCCTTGGCGCTGAATTCAGGCCGAACGGCAGCACCTTGTATTGAAAATGCAAGCCCATGACCCGGAACCTGAGAAAGAACCGATGAGACTGCATTATGGGGATGTGTAAAGATGCGTTTTTCAGATCCAGGGAGCATGTCCAATCCCCCACACACACAATGTCTCCACTATAAGCGCTGGCGTCACCACTTTGAACTTCTGCAGAGGTAGGTACAGATTTAGGAAGGAAAGTCCTAGGGCTACTGACAAGCCTGCCTAATTCTTCTTTTGAATGGCAATGATGCGGGAGTAGAAGCCTGCCCCTGTTGTGGGAGACAAACCTCCTCCACCTTCTCCCTCTCCACAAGGTAATGTATCTCTGCCAAGAGTGAAGGATCTGTGGGAGGGGGTGAGGGGGAACAGGGGGACGGGATGGTAGGTGAAGTTAGAAGCCAGAGGAGATTACCGAAATCACCCATGAGATTGTGAAGAGTGAGTGCCAGGCTTGACTGTGCAGGGCCAGCCTGCCCCCCGACTGGGGTGCTGTGGACCTGAGAAGAGCTGCCATTGCTTTTTTGGGTCGGAGGCAGATGCCTGGGAGGGGGACTGAAAAAAACCCTTGTGCAAAGACTTCGGGTGTTTTCACCTATGACGGCGGGTGACCTGTCCGGTTGCCTATACCGGCGGTCCTGGAAACCCCGGAAACTACCAACGATCGCCGTCTATTTGATCAAGAGTGGCCGTGTGTGAAGGTTTTGTCTGCTGGCTTAGTGAGGATGGCCAGGGATTTGGCTGTCTGTGAGCGAATCTTCTTTTTATCAAGCTCCTCATCCAAAGTGAAGTGAAACAAGTCGCCACCCTCAAAAGGTAGATCTGGGATTCTGTTGTGAACATCAGGGTTGAATCTTGTCACCTTAAGCCATGCTGTCCATCTCATGTCAGTAGCCACACAGATTGCTCTGCTAGCGTTATCTATGTGCACCAAAGTGGCTTCCATGATGTCCTGTGCTACGAGTGTTCTGCAAGTCCTGCTTTGACCACGGCTTGTTTGTCAGCTGGAATATCCGGGAGGAAGTCTGAGATCTCCCTCCACAGTCGTTGGTTAGCCACTGCCAGGATGGCATCAGCATTAGCCTGCCTGAGGTGAAGTCCTGCATTCAAGTACACCTTCTTCCCATAGGCCTCACGCGCTTTTTCTTCTTTGCCCAGCAGCGCCGCGGTTGAGGTGCTTGAATTAGAGTTCTGGGCCTTGGCATTCATAGATGCCGCTTCAATGACTGACGACAGTGGCTGGGGGTGCACCGACAGTAGCAGAGAGTAGCCCTGCATCCAGCCTCTTATTTGTTGGCTGATTGGAGTGGGGCTTGAGCCATCCCTTCTTCGCCAGAGCCTCCTCATCCTTCTGCAATGGGATGCCAAATCTGGATTCTACTTTGATGGTGAGCACTTCCGCTAGTAGCCCTGACTCCGGTAGCTCCTTCTGGAGCTGAGGTATGCACAGGTAATCAGCTAGCCGAGCAATTCTATAATGCAATGTTCTCGCCGAATAAGGCGTGCTCTGCTCCTCCTCCTCATCATCAGTGTCTTGCTGATCACCTGTGTTAGAAGGGGTCGACAGGCACTGGAACTAGAAGTGTAGGTGCTGCAACCGTAAGCAAAAGAGGCGTGGGCAACAGTGGTGGTGGATATACAGACTGCACAGGTACCAGCTGAAGTGGCGGTGTGGGAAACAGCATCTCCTGGATTATGCCCTTTAGGATGTTACCCATCTGTGGAGACTGCATAAGGGTAAAAAATGTGTTGAAAAAGCAATTTTCCCAAGTGGTCTTCTCCCACCTTGCGAGTACATGCCCTCATGGTACTATGTCTGACCCGTGGATGTCGGGTATGAAGTGGTCAATGTGACCGGAGTTATAGGACCTCAACCTTCCCTGGCCATAAGATTGTGCCTTTGCGATTCACCTTGTTGGTGGGCTTCTGTCCTGGGCGCCATCCTGAAATTAGAAAAATCAAAAGGGATGGAATTACGAGGCTTGAGACCTCACCCGTGAGCGCTGGTGAAAGCGGTCTGTTCCCTTCGATGGAGAAGAACAGGTTACTTACCAACTGTAATGTTCTTTCGACTGGATGTTCCTCCCACGTATTCCTCATCTTGTGATAATTCGTTTCGCCAGCTTCGCTGCATTGGAAAAAAAATTTCGCCAGAGGGCGCTGTGCTCGAGGTCGTGGCGTTGAATGTCCCTCGACGGACTCCGTACCGTGACGACGTCACCTCTGGTATAAATGGCTCGAGCCGCGCC
This sequence comes from Ambystoma mexicanum, assembly GCF_040938575.1. NCBI lineage: Eukaryota > Metazoa > Chordata > Amphibia > Caudata > Ambystomatidae > Ambystoma > Ambystoma mexicanum. Next base: position 186,288,205 of record NC_090926.1, read on the forward strand.
CATTGGCTTCAGTTCTGTTTTTTCGAGGAAATACTCGTGGAACATGTAGGCGTATGCTGTGACTGATAGGCCCATCGTGAGAGGAAATTGCAAGAAAGTATAAACGTTACTGAGGGGTAGGTTGGGAGGGTCAATGAGGAATACGTGGGAGGAACATCCAGTCGAAAGAACGTTACAGTTGGTAAGTAACCTGTTCTTCGAATGGATTGTGTCCTCCCACGTATTCCTCATCTTGTGATAGACTCCCATAGCAGTGATCAATCTGGAGGCGGGAGTACTAGTTTTTGTTTTCATGTACAGAGTGAAGTACTGCCCAGGCAAATAAACCCTCATTTGAGGATGCGGTATCCAAACAGTAATGTTTGGTAAAAGTATGTATTGATGCCCATGTTGCAGCTGAGCAAATATCTTTTGCCGGGACTCCCCTCTTCAAAGCCGCAGAAGTGGCCATTCCCCCTGTGGAGTGAGCACGTAGCCCATCCGGTGGGTCTTTCCCCGCTAGTCTGTAGCATTCCAATATAGCAAGAATAATCCAGCGATATGGTTTGTTTGGTCACCGCTAAACCCAATTTACGACCTGTGTATCCCACAAAAAGCTGGTCGTCTTGGTGTAATTTTGTCAATCTTGAAATGTAAAAGCTGAGGGCCCTTTTGGGGTCCAGCCTATGTAATCTCTCCTCTTCTTTTCCCAAATGAGGAGGAGGCTAAAATGTTGGTAAAACAATTTTCTGGGACAAATGGAAGTCGGAAACTACTTTTGGTACTTTTGGTAAGAAAGATGGTTTAACTTTCAGAATTACTTTGTCCTTATAAAAAGTGGTATATGGAGGTTTACATGCGAGACCCTGTAGTTCACTAACCCTGCGGGCCGATGTTAATGCCACCAGAAGGACAGTTTTTAATGTCAGAAGCCTCAATGGGCATGAGTGCAGAGGCTCAAATGGTATACATGTCAAGAATTTAAGAACTAGATTCAAATCCCAAGTTGGAACATGGAATGGTATTGGTGGATATACATTTGTAAGTCATTTCAGGAATTGTATTATTAATGGTATTTTAAAATAAGAAACCTCTTCCGAGGTACGCTTAAAAATGGAAAGCGTAGCCAGGTATCCTTTGATTGTTCCTATCTGGAGCCCCAGATTGGCTAGATGTAACAGGAAAGAAAGCACCACTGATGTGCCACATTGAAAAGGGTCCACATCTCTATCTTTGCACCAGTTACTGAACTTACTCCAATGACACCGGTACAAGGATTTTGTTGCTGGCATTCTGGCCGAAAGCAAAATCTCCATAACGTCATTCAAAAGATCCCAATCCTTATATCTCAACCTCTCAGAAACCATGCATGAAGGTTGAGCGTGTTGTCCTCTTGCGAGAGATGATCCTCTCTTTGTGGAAGACTTACTGGAAGACAGATGGACATATCCAGAAGGTCTGGGTACCACGTTCCCCTGGCCCAATCCAGGGAAATTAAGATCATGGTTTTCCTAAACTTTCTCAACCTCCTGATTACTTGAGGAATCACGGGGACTGGAGGAAACTCGTACAGCAGGGGAAAATCCCAATCGGAGGAAATTCCCTTGAGCAGTACTGATCGCACTTTCGGTTCACTGAGGTTGCGAACAGATCCACCTGAGGGGTTCCCCAATGGGCGAAGATCTCCAGAAGGACTTCCTGAGCTAACTCCCACTCGTGGGAGACTGTGCTCTGCCTGCTCAGAGTGTCCACCGCCATGTTTAGGTGAACTGCCGATAGAACGATTCCTTCTCGTATTGCCCAGAACCAGAGCTGCATTGCCTCTCTGCACAGAGGTAGTGATCCTATGCCTCCTCTTTTGTTGCGGTAGTACATGGCCATTGTATTGTCCGTCATTATCAGGACATTCTTTCCCTGTACGGTGGGCAGGAAGGCCTTCAGAGCCAGCCTGATTGCCCTCAGCTCCAAAAGGTTGATGTGTAGTTTGGACTCCGATGGAGACCAACGTCCACCGATTGTCAGATCGTTGGTGTGTGCTCCCCACCCCGTGAGTGAGGCGTCCGTCACTATTGTTATGTCCGGCCATGGTTGCCAAAAGGATTCTCCCTTGAGAATGTTGTCTTTGCAAGCCCACCGTGATAGATCCTGAGCAACTGCGCTCAGGACTTGCAGAAGATCTGACATATTCCCTGAGAACTGGGACCACTGAGTTCTGAGGGCCCATTGGAGAGATCTCATTCTCAATCTGGCTTCTGGTACCAGAAAAATGCAGGATGCCATGAGGCCAAGCAACCTGAGGAAATCGAAGGCCTGCAGGTGCTGGGCTTTCTGGAATTTTGTTACCATCTGCTGGATGTGGAGAGCTCTCACTTCGGGCGGCGAGGCTTTGCCCGAGGAAGTGTCCAAGACTGCTCCGATAAACTGGAGTTTTTGGGATGGTATCATGTGGGACTTCTTGAAATTGAGGGAGAAGCCCAGGTTGTGGAGGAAGTGGCAAGTGATCGACAGGTGTTCCTGAGCTTGTTCTGGGGAACGTGCCCTTATTAGCCAGTCGTCCTGATAGGGGTAGATGTGAATCCCCGCTCTCCTGAGACTCGCTGCCACCACTGCCATCAACTTGGTGAAAACCCTCGAAGCAGAGGTCAGCCCGAATGGCAGAACTCGAAATTGATAATGACAACCGCCAACTCCGAACCTCAGGTATTTTCTGTGCTTGAGATGAATTGGCACATGAAAATAAGCATCCTGAAGGTCCAATGATACCAACCAGTCTTGAAGTTGGAAAGCCTGAAGGATCTGAGAAAGTGTGAGCATCTTGAACTTGTCCAAGATGGGTCGCAGTCCTCCGTCCTTCTTGGGTATTAGGAAATGAGGGGAATACCAAGCCTTGTTCCTCTTCGCTACAGGCATTGGTTCTATAGCGTCTTTCGCTAGCAGGTTTAAAATCTCCTGCAAAAGGAGCAGATCTGGAATCCTCAAAGAGTGGTTCCCCAGTGGATTGTTCTGAAGTCTCTGTATAAAAAGGAAGGTAGTAGCCGTGGGCTACAGTTTCCAAAGCCCAAGCATCCAAAGTAATGTCTTGCCATTCTTCTAGATGCTGAGACAGTGCCTCCTACTGGTGAATTGTGACTCAAGACCTCAGAGAGGATTTGAGGCAGCTGATGCAGTGGCAGATGGTAAAGATGCCCCTGCTTGGGCTGACTTTGCACCCATTCCTCTCGCCCTTCCAACTGAGGAGTAGTTGCGAAAAAATCTACACTTCCAAGGTTGTCCACTAGGTTGAAAAGGCTGAGGTCGCCTAATAGCGGCATCTAAAGATTTGGCTGCCGCCTTCGAGGTCTGCACCTTCTCAAGACTCTCGTCAGCCTTGTTGCCAAAAAAGTGAGGCCCATCAAAGGGCATGTTGAGAAGTCTGGATTGCACATCTGCTGCAAATCCCGACTTCTGCAACCACGCAAATCTGCGCAGAATGGTGGTAGTAGCCATGGCTCTGCTGATGCTATCGGCAGAATCCAGACCTGACTGAAGAGACTCGCACATGGCTTCTTTGCCGTCTTCAAGTATGGCTAAGAACCACTCTTTCATCCCCTTCGGGAATGTGCTCTGCCACTATGGAAATGCAGTCCCACAGAATGAACGTACATTTTGCAAGGGCACATGTGGAGTTGGCATATTTGAGTGCCAAACACCCTTTGGAAAATACCTTCCTTGCCCATCGATCTACTCTTTTGTCATCCCCATCTGGAGGGATGGTAGGGTACACCGCTTGCTTCGATATTGCAGTAGCTGCCTGCACCACCAGACTCTCCGGAGTGGGGTGTTTCGACAGATAGTCTGGGTCACTACTTAAAGGGCGGTACTTGTTGGTCAAGTTGCTTTTACAACCGGATTGGTTTCCGGCATTTCCCAATTCGTTGCCACCCTTTTCTGCAAAGCAATGTGAAAAGGTAATATGGGATCTTATCTAAGATGTCTGTTAGATCATCTTGTTCAAATGTCAATGGATGCCTACTTCATCCCATGTAGTCCACTACTAGACATGAGTTCTTTGTAGGACGCATCTGCATGCTCCCCAGCCTCTGGTCTCCCAAACTCAAACTCAGGTGAGGTATCCACCCCACTTGCAGTCTGTAGGTTGTCAGAGGTCTCTCAACCTTGACTCAACTTTCTGGTACATTTGGCGTGCCAAACTGGAGGCCAAATGGAGCCTCTTCCTCTGATGGTTCATTCTCTTCATATATGGAAGAGAGAGACTTAAAATAGTCTTTTCTCAGTAGTGTGACATAGGTTTTCTCAGGAATTAGACGTTTTGTAAATAATGGGTTTGACGCTGGAAGTCGTCGAAACTTTCCTCATTAGCACCATAGTTTTTACTGGGGGCGCTCTGCGTCTATGGCGGGACTGGCAATGATGATGCAGCTGGCGTCGATTCCTTCAACGTCGATGATCGACGGTTTGGCTGGCGTGGAAGGTGTGGATGGCGTTGACTGATCCTTCGATGTTCCTTCATCGGATCGAGCCTTTGTCCCGGGCTCCAGGGCACACAGGATTTAGGTTGAGCGCTTTCCTTTCCGGCTTCATTCGAAGGCAAGGTAGGAGAATGGCTTGGAGGCTTCAGCTTTTAGAAATATTTTGAGCATCTCTGCTCTGAAAGCCTCCCACACAACCAAATTCGATTTTTTTTTTTTTTTTTTTTTTTTGGGCAAGAAACCCTGTCGGGGAAGCATCAGACAAAATCGACAAAGGTGACCTATGGTGCCTTCTCTCAGACTTCAAGAACGAAGAAGAGTGGTGAGAGCCACTCCTCGATCTCGACCGCTTGGCCGCCTTCCTCCGAGGAGAGTCGCTCGCTACTCGTCGGTCGAAGGTTTCTTGGCCAGGGTAGGGGATTTGGAGATTTGACCTAACTTCAACTTCCCCTTTCGTTCCTTAAAGGCCTTTCCAGTCAAAGACTAGCACTTGGAGCAGTCTGAGGTGTTATGGCCCACCCCGAGGCACCACAAACAGATTTGATGGGGATCGGTCAAAGACATTTTCGACCCACAATCATGACAATTTTTGAACGTGGTCTTGAGGGTTGTCTATGTCGACGAAGAAGACATTTTCTCTCTCGGAATAACAAAGTCATCGCGAAAGGTAAGAACCGCGCTGTATTTCTTGAAGCTAAAACTGTAGCAGAAAAACGGAACTGAAGCCGACAGGCGCTGCACGTGAGCCCTTCGAGGGACATCGAGTCGACGCACAGCGCTCTCTGCCTAAAATATTTTTGCCCGAAGCAGCTGAAGCTTGATATTCAGTATCAAAGATGAGGAATACATGGGAGGACACAATCCATTCAAAAGGGGTTTTCACTTTATTTTCATTAAATAAAAGTTTATGCCAACACAGATGACCGCCGTGTGTCAGTCTCCTGCACCCTTGCAAGGCAGCCCTGACTCTGTACCATGAGTAGGACCAAAACCGGATTGTTCATCCCACATTATGTGGGCTCAACTCTGGCAATTGTTGCAACTGAACTATAACCATTGTTTCCAATATTTATGCTAAAAAGGGACATTGGCAATTTGTGCTAGCTGCAAGATGAGTCCGGGTCTAAAGTTCATTTTTTTAGTAGAGGTGTCCGATATCTGGATTTGTTCCAAGGAAATATTTACAAGATTTTAAAGTAACAGTGGTAGGTAGATCTCGCATACATTCAGTATGCGAGTAGGACAAGGATTTGACGGGCACAAAGTCAAAATGCATAAATCATGAAAGAGCAGCTTATCCATAGTAATTTGCCAAAAATTGAATAATAAGTGACCACTGGGAGAAACTCAAGAACAGATTTTGTCAACTCATGAGAGCTCCTGAGAATATGAAGAACTGTTTTGGAGGTTATAGTATATTGCCACTTATTAAAGCTTCTAAAGTCAAACATGTCCCCATTATTTACAGTTCTGCATTATGAAGCATAGGAGAGATGAAATGATAATGAGGCTTGAGGGTCGCTTATTGAAGGAGGAGTTGGGGTGGTCCCGTGGAGTGCCAACCAGACTGGTTTCTCTGGATTCTCTTGTGAAAAGCCAGGCAGGTTTGTTTTGTAGAATACAAGAGGATCCTGATGATTGTCTTATGGCGTGTATTTGAGAAAAGCTGTGCAAAGCAGATTATGCTAACCTACAGGCTTTTTGAAAACAAATGGCATTTGATTTGACAACCTGCAATTAAGCGTTGATCTATGGAGAGAAGGAATCAAATGTGAGGTTAGAATGTCATTTGCACTTAAGGATCAAGAGAAAGTATTTGAAACTTAAAACCCTTTCTGAGGGATAAATTACACGAAATTCTGCCCACTTCCCCGTCTCACAGGGTTTTCTGTTTCACACTAAGGAGAGCAGACAATTTCATGAAGTTCAGATTCAATGTACTAGAGACATGTGACATTATGGTTACAAGAAATAAAATTCCAAGGATCGCTAGTTTAATTCATTATTGCAGGTGCACGGAAGCAGTAGAGGCATTGAACGATCTATGGTGTAGTGTTATCTCATTTGTACTTTAGTGAATATGTGAAGGATGTTAAGGAAAAATTATTGGTCGGGAATTCTAGGGGGGGATTTTCACTTCTTAAGGCAGGTTTGACACATTGGAGGCCCATTAGTTATTTGAGCAGGATTGGTGATTGTGTGTAAGCATTTTATTCAGGTAATTTACTACATCCCAAGTCTAAAATGAGATAAGACGGTATATAATATATTATTTATAATAAATGGTTAAACGTTGGTGGAAATTGTGTCCAATATTTGATGAAAAGTGAAGATGTTCTCTTACGTTGCGATTGTTTTGACTTATTTTACGGTTATGTCTAAAGGTTTTTATTCCCAAACCAAATCGCAATATAAAAAAAGAATCACAATACTAGATATCCTGAACCTTCTGGGGAGTTTAGAAGTGGTATTTAAAAATGTAGGCATTTGTGGCAGGAAGACTGGTGCCGTAATACATTATTAAGTTTAATATTCTCATGTTAGGGCTCATAGCTCAGGGGCAACATGCTCGCCTTGGAAGCAAGACGACACAGAGCAACACAGGTTCGATCCCCGGGTCCGCACTTAGAAACCTCTGGGTATTAAGCGTGTTACAAATAACCTATCATATCATATCATATCATAGACCGGCCCCGGCAGATCCCCGGTTAACGGAACAGTGTGGGAATCATCGGCATGGATTTATAGCGATATCGGTCTCCCGAACCTGCTTCTTGGTAGCCATAACTCTCCGCAGAGGCAGCGCGGACAGGGCCTCGAAGGCGGCCACCACCTGAATGGTGGAGGCTGAAGTGCAGACCATCAGGCAACAGAGAAGTTGAGATGCCATCTGCATCCTGCTCCTTGCAAGCGGCAGTCGCCCGATCCCTTTTTTGCCTGCTAAGCGGAACATGAAGGCCAGCCCAGGCTGACGAAGGAGGCATCGCCTGCAGCAAACGTGGCGCGGAGCAACGTAGCGGGACTGGGAACGCCAGACCAGGCTTTGTGCTCTGGACGCTGCAACCATCCGCCAATGGGGGTATATCCCTAGAGCCTGGAGATAAATCCCAGTCTGGAAAGCAGTAGGGAGCTGTTCTTGGGCACCGTCAGGGCAGAGCAGTACACATCGCGGGGGCAGAAGAGCCCCTGCGAATAAAGGACAATCATCCTCTCTTCTCCTCCCCACAACTGGGGAGGCGCAGTGTATTAAGGTGCAGCCCGCCATAAAACAGAAAGGCAGCAGAGACATTCTGCATCGCGGATTTGAGGCCAAGCTGCCAGATTAACAGCTGGTACTCTGCTCTAGACCCGCTGGACCCGTGAAAACAACAGAGCGCAGGGCCCTGTTAGAACATCAGAGGCAGCAGTGAGGCCAGGGAACGGAGGCGGAGCACGTTTAATAGTGCAACCAAAAGGACATGAGAAGTCCCCACTGGGCAGAAACACAGCCCTACCACCCCTTGCCACACAACACTTGGCACTAAGCCTGGAGTAGAGCTGGGGAGAGGAAAGGACAAAGAGCTCAGGCACACCACCTTGAGCTCTGGATACGCATCAAGCAGCAAAATGGGGGGGGGTCTGGGGTGAGGCCAGGAAGACCATGCAACCATATTGCGGCTGGAGTCCCCCACCCCACCGGAGTCACAGTTAAATCAGGTGGTGTGCGCTTCAGTGTCCACTGGCAAAGGGGCTCACAGCCACTGATTCAACCCATCCAAGACCCCCAGGTGCGGTGGCACACCAAGTGCCAAGATAATTACCAGAAATTATGAATACTGAAGACTTTATTGTGTGACAAATCGAAACCCTGAACAGTCTCAAAACGTACTTTACACCAACATGGGCGCAATCGGGGGGGGGGGGGTTCCGGGAGACAGGGAATCTGCAGAGACCTGCCGCTCACCACACTCATCTGTGCCTATCCCCTTTATTTGCAGTATGCCTCAGCAGACGATTGGGGGAAACGGATAACAACTGAGGATGGACTCCTTCCCGATGCTGGTTGCCCGCTCAAATTACCGCGCGACTATGACTGCCCCATAAGTATGGGCAAATCCGGCATCAACCCTGGAGGCAAGAATAGCGAGGTACTTCTCGCAATACAAAGCTCGAGGACCGCGCTTGAGCTGCAGATTGGACACATATGGAAGGACTTGAACCTGTTGTGTGCAGACGTACACAAGACATCCGAAAAACAAAAAGACAGAGTCAAATCAGCTGCAGCAGACATACAAACACTCAAGCAACAAGCCTCCCAGTTAATACAAATGACAAAAATGCTGGCGGCAAGGGCGGAAGATGCAAAGGGCTGCTCCCACAGAAACAATGTGCGAATTATAGGCCTGCAGGAAGGCGAGTCCATGGAACTATTCTTGGAGGACTGGCTGCAGAACAAACTAGGTACCAGGAGCCTCTCAAAATGGTTCGCAGTGGAGGAGGCACACAGAGTACACATTCATGTAAACATTTTTATGTTACCTCACTACGTTTAATGGCTGGTGGCAGTGGTTTCATTTTCCTACCATTGTGCATTTTTACCGCAGGCTGAATCCTCAGCTGCAGTATAGCACCCATTTATGACAATTGTGTCAAAACGGCCCAGTCGTCTTTTTATTTTTCACCATTCCATGTTTGTGGGGTCTTTCTTTGGTTTTACTCTGCGTGCCAAACCAGGTTTAACCCCTCTGTTTGTTTTGCCTTTGGTGGGCTTCAGTACTGAAACCCGCCTCTGGCTCCAGTGTGTCTGGCAGGGCAGGAAGTGAGGGAGGTGCCCAAAACTGCCCAGTCCTTACTCTCCTTGGTAACCTGAATGCACCCAGTGCTGATTAGCTGGCTAGCTGTCCTTGAAGGACAGCCACCCTGCTGTGTGAGTGACAACTCGGCTGTGCATGAATGGGAGAAACCTGCATAAAAGGGGAGGCTTCTTGAACTGAAGACAGTCGACCACTGGACGAAACATCTGACAAAGGAATCGTGAAGAGAAGCTTGCTGCATCCTTCTGGACCGGTGAACTGCCCGTTGAAGCCCTGCTGTTGTGCTGAAACTGTTTTTCCGAATCGACTAGAGAAGCTCCGGAGAGGACAACTTCTTCCCTTGGGTTGATGGGACCAACTAACACCAGGACGAACTTTGCTGGAAGACCTTCCCCAACTGGCTGTACTTCTTACTGCTGCTGGAACTGATTGCCAGGGTTTGAGAAATCCATAGTCTAGTGCATCGTTTTTAAGCTGGACCTGAGCTCCAGGAAGATCCTGAGGACCCTCCACAAGTAGGACGATACAAACTTGAGTCACCTCACCAGAGTGCTGGACTCAAGGAGTGAAGGAAGCCCATCCAGTGTCCAAGATCCACGGTGGTGCTATTTGCCGGTAGCTGAAACCGCGAAGTGCTGCTGAACTGAAAAGAGCGTGTAGCTGTCGCGACCTTCGAACTGCAGTGCAGGAGTCCTCCAGACGTCCTCCCTCTTGTCCCCACAACTGAGGTCCAGGAACACAGCATCTGCAATCCTGCAACCAGGACATAAGCCAGCTCTAAATTCTTCTAACCTAAGGTACTGTTCTGACTAAGGGGGGTACTTACCTCTTTGTAGATTGCTTGACTCAGTTGAGATTTTCAGTAGCTGCTTTTTCTAGAGTTGTGCTCAGCTCTAACTTTTCACAAGTGTAACAGCTTGTGGCCCAACAGTGAATTTCTAGAACAGACTCTCTAACTTTGTGCAAGACTTTTGTGCTATCTAAAGAAGTGCCTGAGCTCCATAGACATTGTTCAAATTGACTTTGGCCCTCCTGGCTCCCTGCAGACTCTGCTAACCCATTGACTATAATTCTAACTATCCCTCGTAGGTGATACTTTGGTTTCTAACTAATATTGCTGGGAAAGGTTTTATCTAGGCTTAATTGGGGGATTAAAAAGTGCTCACATGCTCTGAGAACCTGTTATCCGTTTTCCTTCCTATAACCTTTCCTCTTTACCAACCTCAGAATTTACAGTACAAATAAGTGATATATAAATGACTATACTGTCATAGTTAGTGAACTCACCTCAGGGTGTAGGAAGTGTGTATGAAGCATATCTAAAGAGTATCTACTTGCTGGTCTTGATTCTGAGAACCTATTTTGAAGTGTATTTTTATTGTTGCACATTGCCGTTTTTAAAGAATGCTTATTTAAAACTGACTTAAATAATCATTTTACTAGAAAACTTGAGTTTAAGTGTTATTTGGTTACTTGTATTTGTGGATTTCGATGCTACAGCTCTACAGCTCACATTTACCCCTCTTGAGATAAGTCTGGCTGCTCAGTCACTTTACCAACCTGTGTAGTTCAGACCTATACCAATAGGTGGGTTACCTAATACCAAGAGTACAAGACTGGTGTGTCCCACAGGGTTACTGCATCAAATCTTGCCTAACAGGGGGCTCGCCTTGCATTATTTCAAGAAACACACCTATCCAAAATGGACTTGGACAAAGTGAAAGCGTCATGGGGCGGGGGAACTTACTGCTCACGCTTTTCAACCTACTCCAGATGCGTCCTAACATGGATAGCCAGAGGGACTCCGCTGCGGGTCTCCAAAGTTCTTCGTGGCGAAGAAGGAAGGACACTAATCCTTCTGGGGCCCATGGAGGGGAGGGAGATCAACATAATTAACTCTTATGCCCGAAACATAATTAACTACTCATACTTCCTGGGGGTGGTAGCGTTGCTGGTGGGCCACATGTATAGGGAAACAATATGGGGGGGGGGCGATTTCAATTGCCCTCCTCTTCTGCAACTGGACCAATCAGAGCCTGGAGTATCATATAAGTCAAAAGCAGTACAAACCCTGAGGAAGATCATATTGGACTTAGACCTGGTGGACCTGTGGGGGGAACAGAGGGGTGAAGAGCAGTTTTACTCCTTTTTCCCCACCCCCACGGGACCTACTACCACACAGATCTTCTCCTAGTGGGGAAAGACTGTTTTATGGAATATGGGGAAAATGATATCGGACCACCCCCGCCTGTGAATCACACTGAAATGGGGAAAGAAAAGAGGGGCGATACCCATGTGGAGGCCTAGAGCAGAGGCCTTAAGGTATGACATCTATTGAAGACATAAGGCATGCTTATTTTGAAGTACTTCGACAACAACGTAAACTTTATAGAGGACTATGGCACAATGTGTGAGATATTTAAAGTGACTATATGGGTGAAATGTATAGCCTTCTGCGGGACAAAGCTACTACGGGAAAGGGGGTGAGAAATGAGGCACAGAAAAGACTGGGAAACCACGACAATGCTCAGTATATCCAATCAATTCAAGGGAATGGGGACAAGGCAGAAAGGTACTAGCCTGGCTTCTCAAGCGGGAGAACACGAGTGACACATTTATCCAAATAATGGACAGAGCAGAGGAGATAAACACACAAGTAGGAATTAACAAGGAGTTTCAAAACTTGTACAAAAATCTATACACAAGTAGGGCGCCTCTAGACATGAAGATCACGGCAGACATACTGAGCGAAGCCCAGCTGCCATCACGGACAGCTGCATCATCAGAGGAACTTGAAGGCCCAATTGCAGAGGTGGATATAAGGGTGGCAATAGCCTCTCTGGGGATAGGGAAGTCACCGGGAGGAGACGGCCTACCCACAGAATTATACGCTGCATACGTGGATCTCTTAATTCCCAAACTGAAAATCCTTTTGACCGAGCCTTGCAGATAGGAAAGCTGACGGAACCAATGTGGGAAGCAATAATCGTGGTACTGGCCAATCCAGGGAAAGACCCGCACAGATGTAAATCCTACCATCCTGTTTCTCTTATTAATGTGGATGGGGAAAATCCTGGGCAAGGTCCTAGCAAATCGACTGTTGAAGCATGTGGGGAGGCTGATAAACCATGATAAACCATGATCAATGGGGTTTTGTAGTGGGCAGAAACACAACCACGAGGCGTCTAAATCATGTTCTGCAGAGGGAGGAGGAAGCATATAAGGAGTTGTCAGTCGTAGCCATAGACGATGTCAAATTGTGTCATTCAGTGGCATGAGAGTGCATTTTTCAGGTATTGGTCAGAGTAGGGATAGGCCCGATCATGCAGAAATGGATGAAGCTTATGTACCAGAATCCTCTTGCGAGAGTGAAAACGGGTAGAGATATCCCCCAAGTGGCAGCTGGAACAGGGGACATGGCTTGGCTGGCCCCTTCCTCCTATTCTCTTGGCCCTTTACTATGTAACCCCTGGCGAACATTTTCCGAGTCCAATTTAGGGACGCAGGGTTTACAGTGGATGGGAAGGTGCATGTAATTTCCCTATATGCAGACAATTGTTAGGTATAATTTCACTTACTGCTCTTTTCCCTCTATATTTGTCGACCCCCGCCTTTTTGCTTTTGTTTCAGCCTCCTGTCCTGACTTTTTGCCAGTGGAGCACAGCCTTCTGCTGCACTCCACTCGGCTTTCGCTCATCATTCTGGGGAAACTGACTTGTCCTCTGACAGTCAGTAATGGGAAACATTATTTCCCTTAGTCTTATGACTTTGTTGCCACTTTTGGCAACTGTATTTCAGTGCACACACTGCACAATGGGGTGCTTACGTTTTTAGGTCCTAGGTATCCCTTAAGGATTTTTTGGCAACTGGACAATGCGCCTAGGTGTAAACTGGTGGCAGCTGAAGCTTTTTCATGTATTTTTATTAACGTTTACCAAGCCATACCACGCTTACCGCGTATGGCTCATGACTGTGGCTAGTGTCAGTCATAGCCATGAAACAAGGTATTTTGTCTTCTACTTTTGCGATTGTTAGGCAGAATCCTGTGCAGTTCCCTTGGGGCCACTGCAAGAAGATTAGGACTACAGGAGTAAGCAGTAAACCCAATTGGTAGCAGTCTGTACCACCCAGATTTACCTGGTAGCTGTGGCTGAGCAGTCAGACTTCTCTCTAGAAGAGTTGGGCAGTATACAGAGGATACACAATGGGGCCAAAAACACAGTAGAACAAGCAAAGCCTGACCAGAGCTTTGTATCAAAAGTATATAATTATTTATTTAACACACACTTTAGAAAATACACTAGCACTAATAAAGCAAGTTCAAAACATAATCAGAAAAGTATACACACCTCCCTTAGCAATTATTAGACAAGTCTAAGTCAACACACCACTTTTTGTCAAAACAGAGGTGAGCGTGTAACTTAGATGGCACTCCAATAATTAAGTAAAAGGGAGAGAAAAAGGCAGGTCATAAAAATAAAACAGTTCCCAACACTTTTAAAAGACCAAAACAAGTTGGTGAAGGCAGAGTCTACTGTAGAGCCAAAGTGCATAGGCCAGGCCCACTTTAAATGGAGCAAGGGGAAATGTGCCCAAGATCACACAGTTGCGAAATGCATTCAAGTCTTTGTAGAAATGTTCAAAAGAGGTTGGGGTGGTTCAACAGATAGTTAGAAGGTCTGGGGGCCAACCCAGTTGGAAAGCCAAGGATTTAAGGGTCACCTTGAGCAAACCGAAGAAAGGGAGGCCAGGTGGAACACAGTACCTTTAAAGTTGAGGAAGCTCCAGTGGTGGTAGTTGTTCCTGGCAGCGGGTGCAGTTCATGGTTTCGACCAGGGGAAGAGAGGATATCGTCGATTAGGAAACTTGGAGTCGTTGCACTGCCCAGGGAAGAAACCAGCCGCGGAGTTCGTCGGTGAAAAGGTGCGTTCCTGGTATTCGCGGTCACAGTGGTGAAGGTTGGCTATCCGGCCGCCGGGGTGCTTGGCACGGGCGATTCGACCAAGAGACGTCCTGGAAGGCGAAATGGCGAACTGATTGATCCCTTGAAAAAACTTTAAGAGACTAGAGGGAATATTTATCTGGACCTCTTTAAGACAACCCTCAAAACGTCAAAACCACTAAACATACCACACTAATGCTTAAAGGGTCCCTTGCTTCTCCAGTACCTTCTTCTAACTCAGTCCTGCATGTTGTTTAACTCATTAAATTACAACATACTTATTCCATGGTTGATCCCACCAGCTCAGAGGAAGAAGACTTTCAACAGAAGATCTTCTCTTGTCGTCGGGGAAAATGGTGTGGTCGTTGCAGCAGGGCTCCACCGGTGGTTTTGTCGTTGCAGATGGCTCAGCTTCTCCCCTCTTCGGATTTCTTAGGTCCTGTGGCGACTTCTGAAGTTCCAGTCCCAAAAGCCCTGCAGAAAAACACCCATTCAACAGCCTAGCTGCCACTCAAACATGCTAAGTGGTGAGCCGGGCGGCTCACCACTGGCCAATCAGAACAGAGTGCGACTTTAGTTGCTAAGGCAAAGCAGTCCAGGGTGCCCATTCCCGCACCCACACATCCTGTGGAACCCAGACAGAGTGGCACCAGTTGGAGGGCTTCTGTGGAGAAGCCCGCTAAAAAGTGGAACAAAGGGCCCGACCTTGGTTGGAGTTACAGAGACGGACACAAACGCCATTTTAGAAAAGAGTTCTGGCAAAAAGACCCAACCGGTGAATTAATATTAAATAAATAAACCGGCGGTATCTTTAACATTGCACCAAAAATCAATGGGAAAATCCCATAGGAAATATTCCAGTAGAACATTTTGCGTGGTAACCACTGCCACCAGCCAGAAACTCGAAAAGGGGGGGACTGGACAGTGCCCCCTTGGAAACCGACCCAGGGGCAATCGAATTAACCCCTTCCAGTACTTCCACAATGTGATGGTTTGTACTGGTTCTGTTCACAATTTAGGACTAGTAAAGTCAATGGTGACTTTACATGCCCTGGGAGACAGTAGTCAGTCCCAGGGTATGGAGTCTATACTGGGGGGTCACTATGACACCCCTGTGTTACTGCACTGAGGGTGCTGTGTAACACATACACAAAAACAGATGATGCCCCATGGAGAAAAAACCCCATAGGCCATAAGCACACAAAAAGTCAAAGACATGCCTCAAATCATGCCTAACAGTGGGAGAAAAAGAGTCTCACTCTTAGCAGGAGAAAAAAACAAACCCCAAAAATCCAGCAAAGCTGCTAGGGGACTCACTAAGTTTGGGAAATTAGCCCTATAAGAGAATTCTCCCTAACAGTGATTTTGTCTGTTGGCCTAACCCTTGCCCTTTGTGACCCGGCGAGTGCTTTTTTTGGGCATGCATTCTTCCGCGAAAGCCGGTGCTTTTCACGGGCTAATTCATATCATGTGTGTGGGTTCCCAGAAAACCAACTGGGACTGTCTGGTCCCAATCCACACTACTGGTACCATTATGTCTGGTGTGCACGAGATCATGAAAGCTGCAGTGGTACCTGATTGGACCACTGCCGGCGTGCAGGTGTGGGCCAGTTCTCCTCATTGGCCAGCTGGGTGCAAGCACTCGCTAGACTTTGGGATATGAGGAGGGGGCCCGAGTGCAGACCTGCAGCTCACTCTTGGGTCTGAAGCGTCGTACACATGATGGAGCCAAGTATCCTGCGAAGCAAAGCCGATCCAAGCACTATCCGGAATCAAACAGAGAAGGTTTGGCACCCTGAGCCTGCTGCTGTTCCGGTAGAGCCCTGCTTTGAGCTCGATCTCCGAAGACCTTCAAATGTGCTTCAACCCTTTTGAGTGGTGGGACCAATCACTCTCAATTCCTCTTTGGTGCCCTGCAAACAAGCCTTCTCAAAAGTGTCCCTGGTCCCTCCAGTGGACTGTCCAGATTGTACCTCGGCACCTGTGCTGGAGCTTTGCTACATAAAGTTTCGGCTTGAGCTTTGGGAGAACCCTAGCTTGCACGGTAAAGCCTCTTCTTGCCAAATCTCCTCGTCCCTACAGCTTTGGGCCACGAGAGAGAAGCGTGCATCAGTCCGCGAAACTTGGGTGCTCCTGCATCACTGTGCAACAGTGTTGGTCGCTGCTGGCAACTTTCCTGCCTTTCTTCAAGTGTCCTGAGACCAGCTGCATCAGTGCTTTCTTTGTCCTGCATTCGTGATGAGGGATCCAGCTCCAGATGCAAATCGGACCCGCACCTGCACGCGCAGCTCCTCTGCACTTTGAAACGTAACCAAGGAGGGGATTTTATAGTCCAGGCGACCTTCTTCAAACCTGGCAAGTTTGATCCCAGAGTGACGTAAAGGCGGTGAGTAATCGTACCACTTTCCTGGTGGCCCCTAGTTCATCCATACCGTTTTTACGCACAACGGATTCCCTTGTGGTACTTGCCTTGGGTGGCTCTTGCTTACTATAGTCGTCTGAAAGTTGGGGACAGCTTTGTTCTCCATAGCAGACCCACCTCTGACTCTTGGAACCGAATTCCTACACTCAAGTGTCCTCTTCCAACTTTTCCGTCCCATTGAAGTTTCTCCCTTGTGAGCGTTACGCATCAACGAGCGCTTTTATGCACGAACATAACATTCAGCACAAGGCTCCAATCTTCGTAGGACTGGACTTCTTAAATTGGGGATATCCATTTCTGGAGTTGGCCACTTTGATAAAGTGTATGTGCTTTCTTGACAGGTTTTGGCGGGAATCAGAACTTTACTGCATTGACCGAAAAGTGACTGTAGATATATTTACGTAGTTTGTGTTTAAGTATTAGTATTACTGTGTGCTTCATTATTCACCTGTGTTTGTTCTGGTCCTAATAAACTGTATAGTCTTTATATACTACTGTCTAAGATTAATTCTTGTGTCCTACTGTGTATGCTCATCCAAAAACTCAGATCGCCCTCACTACTCCTGAGACTTAGCCTTGACTGCTCTCCAAGCTACCTTGAATTGTCTTGGCTATCTTCTCAGAATTGTTGCCTGTTTCACTAAATTAGGGTGGCCTCCTGAACATCTGTTCACCAGAACAGAGTTCAAAAATCCATTCTAACAATGATGTCCTCCTATACGTCCACAACCCAAGTCTACACATACCATACATGATGGAAGTAATGTCCAATGTGGGAAGGCGGCCAGGATTCTGTATTGATAGGGTAAAATCAGTGGCATTCCCCTGGGGAACCTTTGAGAGGGAAGGCTTGGACAGACCTAAAGGTGGTAGGAATGCAGTGGGAGACAGAATCCTTTAAACATCTGTGTATACAAATCCACGACAGCACTGCAGATACATTCCAATACAATGTGGGTAGGGCAATGACGGACCGAAGGGACAATATTTAATTCTGGAGAAAATGACCTCTCTCTCATGGAGAAAATAGCAGTTTGTAAGATGGTCATCCTACCCAGACTACGATATTTATTCAGGAACATACCATATGTGTTCAGACCCCCCTTTTTCAAACAACTAGATATGATTTTAGGCTTCATATGGGCCGGGGTAGAAGGGTATACCTAGACACAGTACAGATGCCACACTTGGATGGCAGCCTTTCCCTACCTGACTTCGAGCTCTATTATATGGCCTCTCAGCTGCAGCACACAGCCAAATGGGATTCCCATAGGGGAGGATCGGACAGGTTTTTACTAAGACCGCCCCAGCAACATCATATAGGGATGGAAGCGCTTTGGGGGAGCAAGTGGGGACCTCAGGCAACAGGTATCACGACGGTGGTGCAACAGGTGTGGAGAAGAGCATGCCTCAAACTGAAACTGGGGAGGGATAGCCCAGAAATACCACAGAGGACATTCCCGGAATTAGAGGAGGTTTGGAAAGACTTTGGCTCCAATACATGTGAAAGAGCAAAGCTCGGTACGCTGGGGGATCTGTCCGAAGCGGGCATCCAAATGTTATTCTCATACTAGACACAAAGGTATCCCATGCTGGGGGCTAAGGGGAGGGCAGTTTCAAAATTTTGCACGATTAACAAGAACCGTAGCTGGCATATGGGATTCCATTCCAGAGGAACCCCAAGCAACCCCAGTCCACCAAGCCGTCATTACATTGGGAACAGAGAGACATGCAATTATGAGGTTATATTCAGCGCTCCAATAGAGAGTGATGGCATCACCTGTTAAGGTTTAAGAAAAGTGGGAACGCAATTTGGAAATACTGCTAGAAGGTAAAACATGGTGCAGGGTGTTGTAAGAAGCCTGAAGACACTCTCCCAACTTCTCCCCAGGTATCTCTGCTCAGGTGGCCAGGGAAGGGCCATCACTTTTGGATCCCGACTCTGGGGGCGGACAAGCTAGGGAGGATCACCTGAGTGGAGGGTCCTTGGGGATTGGGGAAGAGGGTGCCTGAGGGCGAGATTTGTTAATTACTGTTCATTGGGGCGTGGCTAAGCAGCCATGCAGTGAGGGCGTGAAACCAATTGGTCCTGCTAATCCATAATGATCCGGCCTGTGAATGTAGACTTTAGTGTGAGGAGGTGCCTGTAAGCACAGCATCAGACATATGAAGAAGTCATGCACAGTTGTGTGCAAATAGAAAGGCGAGGGTGCAAGGATCATGGAGAACAAGCCCATTGAAATTGGCATCCCTGAACTGGTGGCAGCGAATCCAAGATGGCGGTGACCGTGAGGCAGAGCCCCGCGTATGAGGAGAACACAGAGGCACGGTGAGGACTTGCTGTAGCAGCTAAGTTTACAGTGGCCAGGCGAAACCTAATGGCAGGCACCGTGCCAGGGTCGGACTTGCCAGGTGTAGCGCTGAAACGGGCAAGTCTCACGCCACAAAACGATCAGCAGCACTACCGCAGGAGAGGTACCAATCCCACGACCGGTGGGCGCAGTGACAAGTGCAGTCGCGGCAGACACAGACCGCAGGAGTGGCCGTGGACACAGAGCCTGATTGGAGGAGACAGCGAGATCCCCAAGTCCGTGCCGCACTGGAGTATGGCTGGAGGAGCCGCGTAGAGACGGTTGTCAGTTACGCACCGGAGTGCGCAGAGGCTCATACATGGTAAAGAGAGCCGGGCATTAGCAGCGGAGGCATGGAGACTTGCTGCCGGTAGCAGAGGTCTACGGAAGCCTGCAGGATCCGAACCACATAAAACGGTACACAACTCCGCGTATGCACCAGGCCCCCCAATAGCGAGACTAAATGTGCTGTGTGCGCACGTGTTGCAGCAGCCGCCATTAACGACATATCAGGGGCAGACCGCAGTAGAAACCGGCCCCAGTTATTATGAGTAAACAGACCATAGAGGGAGCTGGCCCCGGTCTGCTACAAAGAGGCAGACTGTGGACGAAGCTGGCGCACAACGCTCCGAGGGCTCCTATCCCAACCTGGAAACCTAGAAGTGAATCCCTCAAAGATGCAGTGTTCCATGAGTTCCTAAGAGAGGGAGTGAAGGATTATGTTAGAAACAACAGAGGGAGTGTATGTTCGGTGGGCATACTGTGGGAAGCCTTCAAAGTAGTAATTAGGGGGACAGCCATAGCCAATGCCAAAAGTGTGCAAGCCGCAGTAGAAGGGGATTGAATCGCATCTGAAGCTAGTTTGGAGGCTCTGGAGGGCTCGAAGACACCACAAGGGAGCGTGCCCAGAAAGTTGCCCGTCTGCAGCGAGAGTGTTTGTGTCATTGGGAGAGACTAGGCAACCTGAGCTGCAGGAAATACATGGAAAGACAGCATGCAAAAGGTGATAAGTCAGGATGCTTGCTGGCCTGGCTATACAACAGTGAGTTTAAACGAGAGGCTATACATGAGATTACTGGCAGAAGTGGCGAGGCCTGTGACACACATGAAAGCATAAACAAGCGCTTTTATGATTATTGTAGGGACCTATATGCAAAAACATCAAACACAAATGTCAGAAATGGATGAGGCCCTAGCGCAGATAGATCTCCCCAAATTGTAAGCCGAAGTGGCGAGTAGTCTCAAAACTCCAATAACTATTGACGAACTTGAGTCCACTATAATGGGGTTGCCAACTGGTAAAGCCCCACGTGCAGACTGATTGCCCAGTGAATTCTACAAGGAATTCATAGCAGATGTCACGCCCCCGTTGTTAGCTGTGCTAAACAAAGCCCTGGATACAGGCATACTGCCAATGTCGCTGAGAGAGTCCATCATTGTCCCATTATTGAAACCCAACAAACCTGACACTGATTGCGTATCTTACAGACCCCTATCATTGCTTAACCAAGTGGGGAGATACTTACGGGCCTAATGGCGAATAGGCTCAAGCAAGAAATAGCTAAACTTATACATCCAGACCAGTCAGGACATGTTCCAAACAGGAATATCACGTGTAACTTTAGAAGGCTGCATCATGTCATCAACCATACTCAGGCCAGTGCACACCTGTACGCTGTGCCCTCGTTAGATGCTGTAAAGGCATCAAAGATCATTATTTTGTACCGCGCACGTCGTGGAGAAGCAGCGCTTTTGGGGGTATTCTACTTTCATGCTTTTCTGACTCATCTGCATATTGCAACTCAGCCTAATTGTTAAATTGCCTTTCCAACATGGCTGCAAAGTTTTTACCAACTGAACTGCTGGCTTGGGTTGGCCCTGCTCCCCCTCCCATTGGTTGCCCTTGGCTTGTTAAGCAAATGAGAGCAACCGGGAGGTGGGAGCCGGCCATTCATCCTAAGGCCCACATCGAGGCCCTGTCTACCCCTGTCCACCATGGTACCCCGGATGCCATCCCACTAAGTGTACCCCCCTCCAGTGTCTCCTTGTCCTCCCTGACCCCCCACCCCTCGCCAGTGTCTCCTTGCCCCCCTGCCCCTCTTCAGTGTCACCTTGCCCCTGCCCCTCTTCAGTGTCACCTTGCCCAGCCCCTGACCTGCTTCAGTGTCTCCTTGCCCCCTGCCCCTTGCCAGTGTCTCCATGCCCCCCTCCCCCCTTCCAGTGTCTCCATGCCCCCCTCCCCTCTGCCAGTGTCTCCTTGCCCCCCTGCACCCCTTCAGTGTCTCCTTGCCTACCTGCCCTCCGCCAGTGTCCCCTTAAACACTTCCCCTGCTATTGTCCCCTGCTCCCCTGCCCCCCGCCAGTGTCTCCTGCCCCCCGTCAGTGTCTCATTACTCCCCCAGCCAGTGTCTCCTTGCCCAGCCAGTTTCTCCTTGCCTCCCCTTGCCCCACCAGTGTCTCCTTGCTCCCCCTTGCCCCCGCCAGCATCTCCTTGCTCCCCTTGCCCCCGCCAGCATCTACTTCCCCTTGCCCCCCGAAAGTGTCTTCATGTCCCCCCTTGCCCCTCACCAGTTCCTAGTCCCAACTTCTTTACACTGACCTTGTGGAGGCTTCTTGATCCCCCCTCTCTTCCCTCTCTTGCCTAACACTTCTTGCCCCCCCTTTCCTTTCTCCTCCCTCTCTCTCACCCTTTCCTCCCCTCCTTTACCTTTTTCCTTCCCTTCCTCTGTCAATTCCGGCACTACCCAATTGCCGTCAGGCATAGTAACTCGTAGCTGCCTGTCTTGCAGCCTTCTCCACCCTCTGACCCCTCCCCATTTGCCCCTCCCCTTCCCTCCAGCTCTAAACCTTATATTAGCACTTACTCTTAACATCAGTCCCTTGACCTCTGATAACAGCTTGCCTGTCCCCCCTCCCTACCTTATTGTTTTTCTCCTCCCCTTCACTCCCTAGCACTATCATGAACAGTCGTTGACCCTATATGGAAAGTCACTTGTTTGTTCCTCTCCCTACCCTTCCTACCTCCCCACCCCCTCCTTTTGTCACTCTTGCACTGCAACAATTGTCGTCAGACATAGTAATGCTACTGCTAGTTTGATCTCCTCTTCCTCCCTCTCCTCTCCCTTATTGTTAAATGCACTGTTACTATCGGTTTATAATTTGATAGTTATTTTACACATTCTGAACTGTTTCAAGGACCTTTAAGAATGTAACTTTTTTTTCCCATGTTCCCTCCCTCCTTGAAGCGCTTTGAAACACATTGATTGTTTATTTGTATAGTGCCTATAAACAATCAATTTGACTCGGTCAGATGGCCGTGGCTGCTAGCAGCCCTGAAAAGCTTTGGCATGGGGCCAGTATACCTAAAGTGGGTACAACTGCTATATAGCAGCCCAATAGCCAGGTACGTATGTCTCAGACTAATGGCTGTTTGAGAAAGGTACCAGACAGGGTTGTCCATGGTCTCCCATGTTATTTATATTGGCCTTAGAACTGTTAGCGGTGTATCTCAGGAAGGAATATCGAGACGACGGCATAAATATACGGGGCAGTAGTAATTTAATTTCCCTATACGCTGATGATATGCTTTTATATTTGCAGCATCCAGAAACTAACCTTCAATATATTGTAGATGGGTTGGAGAGTTATACAGACCTATCGGGCATCACGATTAATGCATAGAAATTGTGCCTGTTCTCTTTGGCAGGATACGGAGAGGGGGCTTTGAGCGCATTCCCTGCGCTGCCAATTATGTGGGAGGTGTCCAAATTTAGATATTTGGGGGTGGATATCTCTAAGACGGAACACCTGCAGAACATGTTGAGGGCGGTGGACAAAATAGAAAAATCTATGGTCTTCTGGGCCACACTGCTGCTCTCGCTGATGGGTAGAGCGGCACTGCTAAAGATGCTGGTGCTCCTGATGCTCCTTCATTTCTATACCAATGTCCGATACAATATACCCAAAGGCTTCTTTATGAGATTGGATGCTAGATGTTGTAGTTCTCCAGCATGGGGTCTGGCATGGATTCACATGCTCATGAATATTCCCCGTCGTCAGGCTGGGAATCCTCAGTAAAGAAAAAAAACCAGTGTCAGTTTCGTTTCTGATCTGTCTTTCGTAGTAATAACCAATCACTGGTCTCTGCGTCATACTGACCACAGCCAATGACTGCCCTCTACCTAAGCACCGCCTCTGGCAGCCATCTTCAGATTTTTACCGCACGTTCATGTGTTGGGATCCTCGTTCTATTGCTCTCGAGCGTTAGTGCTATTTTTTCACATTTTTTCTCAAAAACTTCGTTTTTTTCGGTCAAAAGAGCCTCAAGCTCCACCGACTCTCCATCCGATCAACGGGGACCCGTGTCGGATTCGTCTGCGCCCCTCAAGGGTGAAGATTTCGTCGAGCTACGCTTTTGGAGGACTCCAGAAGCTTCTCAGGCCCGGACATGGCCCAGGAGAAGGGAAACTCGACGCGCGGAAAGCTGTTCAGGGTCTGCCCTGGATGCCAGCTGCAGAACGTCTTTAAGGAGGACGAACACTCCTTTTGTCTCTACTGCTTACATGAGGACAAGACGCACGTGGAGAAGGACTGTGCGTTTTGCGGCAATATGTCGGAGCGGACCATGAAGGACCGCCATCAACGTCTCGCCAACTGGCTGGAAGGGAAGAGCCCGTCAGGCGAGAAGAAGAGGAAGAAATCCGAGCGGTCTTCTAAGACCTTTGAGGATGCCCCGGCGACGGGGGTCCAACACAAGGCCAAGCACCGCGAGTCCGCTGGCACCGGGAGCGCCGAACGGTCGGGCTCTACGGGCGCCAGGCAGAGCGCACCCTCCCCGACACCTTCAGCCACGAGCCAACGCTCTGGGTCGGGTAAGAGGAAGGGCGAGCACCCGGCGAAGCTCCTGGAGAGGCCCCGGTCGAGCTCGAAGGCCCCATCGGAGGGGGAGCGAGGCAGTGTCCCCCCCCTCAAGGATAAGGCGGTGAGCGCACCTAAGGTGGTGAAGGCCTTAATCCATCCGGCCAAGCCCTCTATCGAAACTGTCGCGGCGGCCCTGGTTCAGCCTGTGGAGGCTACACCAGTGGTGGCGACCTCGGGGCTCAGAGTCTCCCTGCCACCTCGGAGGGAGTACTCTTTTGTGCCCATCGATAGGACCCCCGTGAAATCCCCGGCGGGGAAGAAAAAGGGGGGGCAGGGCGTCGTCGTAGATTCGGCTTCAACCTCGGAGGAAGAGCTGATCGAGGTCTTAAGCCACGGCCTTGGCGTGGAAGAAGACCGGCCCGTCGGGATGGATCCCGACGCAGGTGACGACGACATCGTCGAGGGTGCCGACGGGGCCCCTGATCGCCCGTCGGATTCCCCTCTGCCAGCGCCGCAAGACAACTCGGTGGCCATTTTGTTGGCTATACAGTCCTTATGCTCAGAGATAAGGACGAGACTACCGTTGCCGACGGAGGAACCTCTCCCGTCGGGGGATCCTGAACCGGGACCTTCTGGTGTTCCCCCGCCCAAGAAAAGAAGGATTCACCCTCCACCTCCTTTTCAGCCGTCGCGCCCCGTCCAGCCCTCCTCCCCGTCCACCCGAGGGGATGATACGGGGACTGACACGGCAGCGACGGGTACGGACGAGGTATACGACGAGGATCTACCGTCGTCACCTCCCACCAGGGCTTCTCCGCCCGACGAGATTGGATCGTTCCACTCCATGATCGCCAGGGCATCCGAGCTTTTCCAACTCTGCCCTGAGGAGAAGAAAAAGGAAGGATTCCTTTATCAACGGCGCGAGGCCAAGAGGAAGACGGTCCTCGCGGTGCCTCTACTGGACGACATTTGGGATGAGGGCCTCGCCCTCCTCAAGAACCCTTCCAGGACGCCAGCTAGAAGAGACCGGTACGAGAAGAAGTACCGGGTCCCGGACGCGGCCCCCCTGTGCCTCCGGGCGCAGCCTACCCCGGACTCCGTCGTCTCTGCGGCGGCCAGGAAGAAAGCGGGGGGGGGGTGCGGCCTCCACATCGACTTCCCCACCGGAGGGCGAGGGAAAGAAATTGGACGCTATGGGACGCAGGGTCATCTCGTCTGCAGCGACGACGATTAAAGCGGCCAACGCCTTGGCTATCGTGGCCCGCTACGACAGGGAGCTATGGTACAAACTGGCTCCTCTGCTGGACTTCCTGCCGGACGACAAGAGGGCGGATGCCCTGGAGATCCTACAGGAAGGTGAGGTGGCGTCGGACCACGCCATCACTATTGCGACGGACATCGCCGACACTGGGTTTCGCCAGTTGGGCAACGGCGTGTGCCTTAGGCGGCGTGGATGGCTCAAGGCTACGGACTTCCGTCAAGACGTACAGACCAGAGTCCTGGACATGCCGTTCGATGGGAACAACCTGTTTGGGAAAACAGTGGACGATTCCCTTCAGGCCATTAAAGCGGACACTGAGACGGCCCGGGCCCTTGGCGTTCTGCAGCAACGACGGACGCCCTTTCGGAGCAGCGGAGGCAAGGGCGCCTCCAAAGGTTCCGGCGGTGGTTTCTCCACCTACCGTCAAGCGGCTCGCTCGTCGTCTCAGGAGGCCTACAGAGGACGAGGCAAGTCTGGCGGACCCCGCCGTCGTCGCCAAGGAGGTCAAGGCGGCAAAGCCTCGTCGAAACAGGATTGAACCGGCCGTGGGGTCGGGCCCCCACCGAAGCACCCCAGTGGGAGGCCGGCTGGCGAGCTTCGTCAGCGTGTGGGAGTCCATCTCCACCGACCGTTGGGTGCTGGACGCCTTAGCCCGGGGCCACGCGCTCGAGTTTCAAAGAAGGTGCCCGCGCTTCCCCCCCGTGGCCAGGAAACAGCTTCACGTCCCTCAGCTTCTCCTGGAGGTAAAGGCGATGCTCAGGAAGGGCGCCATCGAACTCGTCCCAAAGAGGCTTCGGGGCTCCGGAGTTTACTCGAGATACTTCCTCGTGAAGAAGAAGACGGGAGGATGGCGCCCCATCCTAGACCTGCGACGTCTGAACAAGTTCATCAAGGCGCAGAAGTTCCGGATGGTCACCCTCCAGCACGTCCTGGGTCAGCTGGAGGAAGGAGACTTCCTGTCGTCGTTGGATTTGGAGGATGCCTACTTCCATATTCCCATCCTAAAGGGGCACCGAAAATTCCTCAGGTTTGTGGTCCAAGGGCGTCACTACCAGTTCAAAGCCCTCCCCTTCGGACTACGGTCGGCACCCAGGGTATTCACCAAGTGCCTTGCACCGGTGGCGGCGCAGCTGCGCCGCAAGGGGATCCACGTCTACCCCTACCTGGACGACTGGCTCATCCGAGCCAAGACGAGGGAGCTCGCCGTGGAGCACACGGCAAGGACCGTCCAACTTCTCACGGACCTGGGATTCTCCATGAACTACGCCAAGTCCCACCTGGTACCCGCGCAAAACGCACTGTTTCTGGGAGCGAAGCTCGACACAGTGTCCCTTCTGGCCTCCCCGTCGGAGGAAAGGACCAGGTCCATCCTGGGCAAGGTACAGCGGATGTTGGTTTCCGACGCGGCCAAGGTGAGGTCCATCAAGTCCCTCCTCGGAATGATGTCTTCTTGCATCTACCTCATTCCCATGTGCAGGCTCCGGATGCGCCCGTTGCAGGAGTTCCTGGACGCGCGCTGGATCCAAACGACGGGCGGCTTCGAGGAGAGGATCACACTCGACGAGAGTTTCCGCCGAGCGGTCCGGTGGTGGGGTACCCGCGCGCATCTGACGGCGGGCATGGACTTCCAGACCCCAGACCACCAGGAGACAGTGACCACGGATGCCTCCCTGGAAGGGTGGGGGTGCGCACACCGAAAATCTGCACGCGAGAGGCCTTTGGCTCCCGACGGAGAAGTCCCTCCATATCAACGTCCTGGAGCTCCGTGCAGTGTTCTGGGCCCTCAGGTCCTTCCTTCCGTCCCTCAAGGGCAAGGTGGTGAGTATCTTCACCGACAACACCACCACCATGTTTTACATCAGGAAACAGGGCGGAACCAGGTCCCCAGCACTGTCCAAGGAGGCGCAGGACCTGTGGCATTGGGCCGTCTCCCAAAGGATGTTTCTGGTGCCGTTTCATCTGGCAGGGATAAAAAACACCATCGCCGACTCGCTCAGCAGGGAGCTGCGCTCGTGCCACGAGTGGGAACTAAGGCAGGATCTAGTGGATCGCCTCTTCCGACGGTGGGGCACACCCCAGATCGACCTGTTCGCGACGGCGACGAACTCCGAGTGCCGGAGGTTCGCCAGCAGGTTTCCCCAGGCGAGGAGCATGGGCAATGCTTTCTCGTTCCCCTGGGAGGGCCTGTTCCTCTACGCGTTCCCTCCTTTGCCACTGCTAATCCGGCTCGTCAACCAGCTCAAGAGGTCACGGTGCAGGATGATCCTCGTCGCACCTGCGTGGCCGAGGCAGATATGGTTCCCGGACCTTCTGGACTTGTCAGCGTCCCCGCCAATCAAGCTGCCGGTGGACGCGGATCTACTCTCCAGGGAAGTAGGCGCCATCCTCCACCACGACCCGAAATCGCTGAACTTGCAGGCCTGGCTCCTGCAGCGCTAGAGTTTGGAGGATACGACATACCGGCCGACTGCAGAGAGGTTCTTGCAAAGGCCAGGGCGTCCTCGACTCTTAAATGCTACGGACACAAATGGAAGAGGTTCTCTGTCTGGTGCCACGCACAGAAGATTAACCCTCTACGGATTACGGCTCCCCAGGTACTGCCGTACCTGCTGACGCTGGCCAAAGCTGGACTGGCACACGCGTCCATCAAGATTCATCTTGCTGCGATCTCCCGATACACCAGAACCACGGGGCGGACGTCCTTGTGGTCTCATCGTCTGGTGAAAGAGTTCATGAAGGGACTGTTCAGATCGTTCCCGCCGGTGAAGGCTCCGGCCCCGGCGTGGGAGCTCAACGTGGTGCTGACCAAGCTCATGGGACCTCCGTTCGAGCCTCTGCACTCGGCCCCGTTGAAGTTTCTGTCGTGGAAAACAGCGTTTCTTGTGGCCATCACCTCCGCACGACGGGTGGGAGAGATCCAGGCCCTTTCCTGCAAGGCCCCGTACTTGACTTTTCACGACACGAGGGTAGTGCTCAGGATGCACCCCTCCTTCATGCCCAAGGTACCGTCGGACTTCCATCTCAACGAACCCTTGGTGTTGCCTGTGTTCTTCCCGTCGCCTTCGTCGCCGGCTGAGAGGACTTTGCACTCGCTGGATATGGCTAGAGCGCTGAAGTTCTACGTGGACCGCACAAAGTGTTTTCGGAAGACGTCACAACTCTTTGTGAACTTTGGACCTGTCAATCAGGGGAAGGCTCTCTCGAAGGCTTCCATTTCCAGATGGCTCTCCGGCTGTATCATGTACTGTCATCGGTTGGCAAACCGACCGCTGCCTGGCCGTCCGAGAGCCCATTCCACCAGAGCGATCGCAGCTACCACGGCGTTCCTTTCTGGTGTGCCCCTGCTGGACATATGTAGGGCTGCTACGTGGAGGTCGACGCACACCTTCACGAAATTCTACTGCGTCGATCGGGATTCCAGGGAGGAGTCCAGGGTCGGCCAAGCAGTGCTGCGCAACCTGTTCGCCTGAGGTGAGCCTGGTGAGGAGGTAAGATGCTTAATGTTGAGTTTGATGTAATGCTTAATGTTGAGCCTTTGCCACCTCCCGTGGTTGTGCATGTGTGTACTGCTATGTATTCTTTATTCATGAGCATGTGAATCCATGCCAGACCCCATGCTGGAGAAGGAACACAAGTTACTTACCTGTAACTGTTGTTCTCCAGCATGGGTCTGGCATGGATTCACATGCGAACCCTCCCGCCTACCCCTCTGCGGCTCTTCACTTGGTCATACTGCCACTTCACGTGCTTCCAAATCTGAAGATGGCTGCCAGAGGCAGTCATTGGCTGTGGTCAGTATGACGCAGAGACCAGTGATTGGTTATTACTACGAAAGACAGATCAGAAACGAAACTGATACTGGTTTTTTCTTTACCGAGGATTCCCAGCCTGACGACGGGGAATATTCATGAGCATGTGAATCCATGCCAGACCCATGCTGGAGAACAACAGTTACAGGTAAGTAACTTGTTCCTTTCCTATGGCATAATTCAAGATGCCGGATGGCACTAACGAAATTGCAGAGGCTGTATGACCGAGGTGGAATTAAAGCTCCTCACTTTGAGGCATATTTTTTGGCATGCCAACTGCAATTCGTCACAAATTGGCTGTCGGATGAGCAGACCCAAGACACCTTCTTACTACAGCCGTTATGCACCCCCTTCTTCTTGCGGGAGGTGATATGGGCCATAGCGCTGCGTGTCCCTGGACCTACAATGCTTCTGACATTGGGTAGATTGATATGGCAGAGGGTGTGTCGCTTTCTAGGGAGGGAATCACCATACTCCCCTCAGGTCCCATTGGTGACACTCAAAGGAGAAGATCCACAACTCAGACTAAACGTCAGGAGGTATTGGGAACCAATGCGAGTGGTTTACGGTGGGAGACTTGCTACGAGACGGTAGACCAATGGACTTTAGTACACTCACTTCTGAAGCAGGCATACATGTGGGGCAGCAAATCACATACGCTTCTCTCCTCAGTGGAGTGCAGCGAAGATGGCCGGGCACAGATGGGAAACTACGGGAAGACGAGGTCATAGAAACATTGTACGATATATCATAGAGTGGGTATACAGTGTTGAGAATATACGAGTTATTCATGTCACAGGGCGGATATGCTTGAACAGACCAAGTGTAGTTGGGAAGTGGACTTGCAGGAGCAGATCACAGATGCAGCCTGGGGTCGAGTATTAGCATATCACAAAAGGGTATCCAGAAACGCAAAGCTCCAGTTGATTCAGTTGTATGTCACTCATAGGGCGTATTTGACCCCGGGGAAGATCGCCAAGTTTAGCAAGGCGAAGGACCAGGCCTGCCTGAAATGTGGAACAATTAATGCAGATCTGGTGCATATGTTCTGGGCTTGCACAGCGATCCAACATTATTGGGATGAAATAGTTCAGGCCTTCACCAAAGCAGGAATAAACCTAGATACATGCTCTCCCACAGCCTGTCTGATCGGCATTTGAACGCAGCCGAAACATGTTAGCAGGTTGAAAGACCTGGCATACATCCTGGAGAAACGAAGTATAAGAATGGGTTGGAAAGCATGCAAAGGGCCGAAGGTACGCCTGTGGTGGAGCGACCTCCAAAAATGGACACTAGCCGAAACCTCAGTGTGGCAAAAGGTGGCCCGCCGTGGCCAGGGAACACAAAGCGCAGACTTGGATTCCTGGAAGCATATGGTGCAGGAATTGTGGGCTTCTGCGCATGATGAAGCCCAGGGAGCCAGTGTCACCCAGTCACAGTCAATGGACTAATAGTAAGGAGTAGGTGCGGGACAGTGGGATGTACTGTGTAGAACATGTATGTGGAATAGGCTGGGTTGAGGGGGGGTGGGTTTGGGGGAGTGGCGTTATACAGACACAATTGGCTGTAAATTGTCATGTAATGTCACAAGAGTCCGTAAGTTACACTGTTGTTAATAAACCAATAAAAACGTAATTACCGTTCATGTCCTATTCTACCCCATGAATTCACACAAAGTACTGAGAAGAGGTAGAAGTCTCAAAGAGTAATGCATACTTCCTATAAGAAACACCAGTATAGTACTGGGATGAAGCGCAGGGATCTGGAAGAATACAAGGCTGATAGTCAGGCATGTCCCAGTAATTTCTCTAAATGGAGTCAGACAAACCAGGCCAAGGAATCGCACCTGAAACCCCTTTATAGAGCTCAGGTGTATAAAAGGTGGAGCTCAAATAAGCTAGGGGAGAGAGCAGCAGGATGGCCAGTTCAACCCATGATGAGCCAATGGAGGACGAAACCCCAAGACGCTGAAAGACTGCAAGGTGAAACAGAGTGCGGAAGCGTGGTGAGGGAGCCGTATCTCCAGGGAGCCCAAAAAGCCGGGAGAAGGGAGCCGTGGAGCGAGCCGGTTCCTTCGTTATGGCCATACAGTGCTCATTCCCCTGATTGGAGAAACCACCCTAGGAGTGTCTGAGGGGAAGGGGCTGAGACGCCGAGCTCAAGTTTAAGAAGTTGGGTGAGTGAAGAAACTGAAGGAAACAGCAACGTGACTGGTGAATTCAGAGAATGCACGAAACATGTGTGTATGAACGTTGATGAATTACAATGTATCGTAGTGGTCGCATGCAGCAGACAACGTTCTCGAAAGTCTCAGAGTAAAGCATAATGAAGAAATAAACTAATGCGATGTTAATAATGGATTGTTTAGAAACTATGCACAGAGTGGTGACGTATGAGAATTGTATACGTTGGCAAAGTTCTCTTAACAATTAAAGACAATTGGAAAGTAACACGAGCGGTCAGTGCCAAGAAAAAGACATTATGAAAGTGGTTAGTGAGCAGCAGAGGAGGAGCAATGAAGTGTGAGCAAAATGTCGAATTGACAAAGCTAAAATTGAACGAATAGAAGAAAAGGATAACAGTGAAAGCCGATAAACTGGAACTTGAGCAAGAAAGTAAAACCCAAGTAAAGATGACAGAAAGCCTGGTTAAGGGCAATTGGTTGCACGACCTGTAGTGGGTGGTCCGTTCGGTCTGTCAATTGCGCCTAGACCAGAAAGCCCCAACAAATCCAGGAGAATTGTTAATGCAACCTTAATGCAAGAAGGAGTTGAATATTGTGGATCTGTTTTGTGCATCAGTGCTTTAAACTTGGGGGAAGGGAACCCTAAGCTCCTGTTGAATATTGTGGGACTGTTTTGTGTGAGCCTAGGGTAGGGAATCCAGAGCTCATATTGGATCAGTGTGAACCCAGCTGAACATTGTGTATTGAAACCAAGTGTGCTTTGAACTTGGGGAAGAGAAACCCAAGTCCTGGTGGAATATTTGGACCAGGTAATTGTGGGAACTGTACCCTGAACCTGGGGAAGGGAGCTAGAAGCAGCTCAACATTTTATTTTTAACAATGTTTAGTTAATTCAGAATATCCTTACACAATGTTTAGTATTAGAAGTGAGGGCAAACATTGGTTGTGACACAGAGACTTTTGATTTGGACTTACGGACATAGACTTTCCTTAGTTTCCTTAAGTAGGTAAAATCCCACCATAGTTATAGGGCAAATTAGGCCTTACGCCATCCTGATACTTAAAGATTCTACTGTTGAATATGAAATCTGTTGTCTGTGTCATCTCAATACCATACATGTCTCACAGTGTGTACTGGAATCTCCAAGGTTTCATGCAACACCCGTCTTAAACTAATTCAGTTTAACATTATACACCGGGTGTACATGACACGGCATAAATTGCACATGGTAGATGCAAAAACCCTGCACAGTTGCCCGAGATGTAAAGGAGAGTCCGCACTTTATTTGGCACAGGGTGTGGACTTGTCCACACACAATCTTATTGCCAGGCTGTGATCGAGATGCTTTATTGGGAAGGCACCTCAAGTGTGTTTGTTGGGCCTTCTCCCAGGGGAGAAAAGGAAGGAAAGGAAACACTCAAACAAAATAGCAATGTTTTACTGGAAACGCTGTATGGCTATAAAATAGAAAAGCTCCAAAAGGACCTCAGCTACAACAATGGACCCAAGATGATATAAAGTGGGCAGTGGCAGAAAAAACTAAAGTGCGACAACAGAGGAGAGGAGGACTCGGATGCCCTGGAATTGCGGTCGAGCACGCTCCTCAACGACCTCTACACATCACCAGATTACTTTCCCCCCTGAAGGTAGGAAGAGGAGAACATTGAGACAGGACACAAAAAGCCTCATGGGTGCACCTTAGCCCTTAAAAGAAAGAGTAACTGAATTGACTCACAAGATGCTAAGCTCATGAACAATTGTGACACTTCTGAGTTGGGAAGGGAGGGGGTTGGTACGGGGCAGGAGGAAGAGGGGACTGGGGGGAATGGGATAACAGGGTCATTGGGGGAGGCTAAATAATGCATAATCCAAGACATGAGGGTGGGCAAGTGAGTGGGGGGATGATAGGGAGGGAAGGGGAAAGGGAAATATGTTGTATTGTAATGTTTGACCTCAAATTCAATAAATACATTTAAAAAAAAAGATTTCTGAGGCTTGTGGAATCTGCTTAGATCACATGCTGTGCATAGGCCGACATCTAGTGGAAGCTGCAGAGTATTACAGTTTGTTTTTCAAATCTCGAAAATGGGCGTAGACACAGGGTGTGCCAGTAATACTATCCCTAGTGTGACGTCCACTGTACCCATGATCCCTCACGCGTGTAGGACCCTCGGATTGTTTTTTTCCGCCATACTGGTCGGAAGCATTGCGCAGAGTTCCCTGGCTTTCAGCCATTTTGCAATCAATATTAATTTTCCCGTTCTTTCACTCCCACGTCGAGACATCGAAGATGGACGCCGGTCCGAAGAACAAACAACCGTCGAGAGCTGCATGACAGACTTTGGGCCTCGGAAGGCCTCTGGCCTCGACTTGGGCCTTGGAAGGCCCCTGGCCTCGGCCCTGCAAGTAGGGAGAGTGGGGGTGGAAACATACTCTACACTCTTATTATTTCCTACACACACTAGCCCACTGTCATAAGTGCATATGGAGAGTACTCCATTTAAATTTTGCCCCAAGTGCAACCGCAAGTACTCTTGGGTTGACAAACACGCCACCTGTAACCTCTGCTTGCCGAGGGATCACCCCAAGGCCAACTGCAGTGTGTGTAGCATGTTCAAGGTGAAAACACTAAAGGACCGCTACACTAAACGTTGGGCCCACCAGGCCAGGCAACTCGAGGCCATGGATGCGGTGTGTGCCTTCAGTGATGGCAGCGACGCCGTACTTTCGGACGGCTCGGGCACAGAGGTGTCGAAAGACGCCCAAGCGCAAGTCCCTGACCTCAGAGGATTGTCCGGCAGGGCAGTTATGGGGAACACACCCGGCGACACGAGCGCTACCCACACTACTACTGCACATAAACACTCTAAATCCACACGTGTCGAGTTCTCTGAAAGAGGCACAAAGAGAGCGGTCCACGGAATCGGTGTCCTCTGGGCATTCCAGGTCCAGATCGCCGCATGACACAAGGCAACCGTCCACAGTTGCCAAGAGTGCCTCGCTTCCCAAACTCACGGAGGTACGTTCGTCAGAAGACTAATCTGACCTCCACCCCCAGGCCACACACCAGAAGTCGGCTCCGGCAGCCCGTTCGGCATCTGCCTCTGAGCCCCGACGTGCACACTCTAAAGAGACAGAGAGTACCCCCAAATCTCGACGCCACGCGTCGAAAAGCTCAGAGAAGGTGAAAACATCAGGGAAACACTCTTCTACTCACGGGGAAGGGGGTAAACCGCAGAAGAAGTCCTCTCACTTTACTTCTGCACCACAGACAAATAGGGAAAAACAAAAGTCTTCAGATAAACAGAAATCCAAGACCCCTGTCCCTGCCCCTAAGTCCAAAATCGTAGAAGGGGAACTTCCCAGGAGGCTGTCATTCCCAGCTCCAGAGAATGGAGCAATGAAGATATAGACAGGGTAATGAGGAGAATGTCCTCCCTGGCTGATTTCTACTCTAAAAACCCAGAACATTTCCTCAGTTATACCCCAGACAACGCTACTCCTTCAGGATCCAGGGACCCTCAGCCCCCTAGTAAGAAACCTCAATTTGAGACTCCAACTCGGGGCCTGATTTCAGACCCTTTCTACATACAACCTTACCAACAGTATGGTGAGGATCCACAACAGTATGAGAATCCAGATTTAGTAATGTTGGGCGACCAAATGGGGGTAGATTATTATGGAGATGACGAGGGCCGGGATGGGGAGGAGGATGACGTCGCAGAAGTCTACAGGATAGACTCTCATGTTCGCAAAGAACCTCAGGTTACCGACTCTCCAGTAGATAACCAGCCCCTTCTAAATGAGGTCATGGGTAAAGCTGCAGAGCACTTCCGCATAGACACTCAGGGGGCGCAGGAAGAGAGGGACTTTGCGGAAGAGCTGGTGGCAGACGAGAGACCCATAGCTCAAGCCATTCCAATTCTCAAGTCCAGACCAACCCTTCCCTTCTCACCCCTAATCTCACCAGGGCTGTTAACCCCAGAATTGAGAAAATGTTCAGGGCCGCCCAGTCAGACCCACTTTACATAAGGGGTCAATTTAAGCCCGACTCCTTGGTAATTACAAATACCAGGAAAAGAGCGGGGACTCTTTTATCTTCATCTGAGGCTCCCTCAGACAAGGAGAGCAAGAGAATGTATGGGTTGGGAAGGAAAGTGGCCTCCACTTCCGCTTACCAGGCAAGGATCCCAACACCACCACTCTGCTGGCAAGCTATAATTGCCACCAGTGGGAGCAGGTAGCTGCTCTCATTGACTCCGCACCGGAACCACTAAAGGGTCAGTTGGCCCAGATTGCGTTAGAGGGTAGAGCCGTGTCCGGTTGCATCCTGAAAACAACCTTTGACGCAGCAGATAATGCATGCCGGCTCATAGCCGAGAGCACCGTCATTAAAAGGCACGCTTGGCTAAGACAGTCGGGGTTTAAACCCGAGACCCAGGCAACCCTTATTGACATGCCGGTCGAACCGAATATCTTTTTTGGTAAAGCGGTAGAGGACGCACTAAAAACTGCCAAAGACGAGTATGATACTCTAAAGTCCCTGGGACAATTGACGAACAAGCCCCCTAATCAAAGAGGGAATAGTATTTTTCGTCGCTCACGCAGCCAAAATTCGCAGAGGGGCTCCAATTATGCACAGGGACAGAGTACATCATGGGGTGGTAACCAGGAGACTACCCAAAGTTACGGTAGAGGTAGAGGCAGCCCCGGCAGAGGCGGTACGCCTCCCGCAAAGCAGTGACCTTCCGCTCGGGGTCCCTTCCCACGCATCCCCAGTAGGGGGCTGCATTTCCAACTTCACCCAAGCATGGGAAGGGATCACATCAGACAGTTGGGTGCTGTCTGCAGGATACTGCATCGAACTGCTAGAGCGCCCCCGAAACCACCCTCCACGACAAAAAATACATTCCCTGGACCACCAGAAGATCCTCCTCGAGGAAATAGTCAATCTTCTCGCAAAGGACGCAATAGAGCCCGTCCCGGGAAACAAGGTAAACAAAGGTATCTATTCAACTTACTTCCTTGTGCCAAAAAAAGATTTCACAATGCACCCAGTATTAGACTTACACCCTGCAAACAAGTATATCAAGCCCCAAAGATTTCGCATGACTACTCTCCAAGAGGTAATCCCCCTCGTAAAAAGGGGGGATTACATGGCAACATTGGACATGAAAGATGCCTATTTTCATATTTGTGCCAAGCACCTCCAAACAGTTCCTAGGAGCTGTCCTAAACTCTCAAGAGGGTTTGGCCTTTCCATCAAAGGAAAGAATTCGGAATCTACTACTGCAAATTCCTCTATATCAGCCCGGTCGCCAGATAAGGGTGTGCAAAGTGATGCGTTTGCTAGGCATGATGGCGTCATGTATTTACCTGGTCCCCCACGCGTGCCTGCGCGTGCGACCCATGCAAGAATGGTTGGCGAAACAGTGGTCTCAGGCAACTGGTCAGTGGGACGATCTAGTGGCCGTTTCGCCAACACTTGTACAAAGTCTTCAATGGTGGACAAGAGAGAACCTGTCAAAGGGGACACCCTTTTACGATCTAGAGGTACAGGCTGTAGTTACTACAGACGCATCCCTGTCAGGGTGGGAAGCACACCTTCTCCACCACACAGCTCAGGGTCTCTGGTCTCAGTGGCCAAGAATCATATCAATCTGCTAGAGCTTCTGGCAGTCTTCAGAGCGCTTCGAGCGTTCGAACCCCACCTGTTGAACCTGTCAGTACAGATCCTGACAGACAGTACGACAGCAATGTTTTACATAAACATGGAGGGACTCGTTCGCCAAATCTGTTCAGGCTTGCCCAAAAAATTTGGACATGGGCACTCAGGCGGAACATTTACCTGTCATCTCAACATGTTCCAGGGGATCTCAATTCACTAGCAGACGCTTTAAGCAGAGATCCCCTCCCAGAAGAACACGAATGGTGTATACACAGAGAAGTCATAGAAGACATCTTCTCACAGTGGGGCTTCCCCACCATAGACCTATTCGCCACAAGCGAAAACAGGCAATGCCCGGGATTCGCATCCAGGTTCCCTCAGCCAGACTCCAAGGGGGAACGCCCTGTGGATGAACTGGTCAGAGATGTTTGCCTACGCTTTTCCACCAACCCCTCTCATGAGGAAGGTGGTCAACAAGATGCACAGGGAATCGATGATGCTCATCCTAGTTGCTCCCATGTGGGCGAGGCAACCGTGGTTCCCACACTTACGCAGACTAGCAGTGTGCGAACCCATCAGACTCCCATGCGAGTACAACCTACTGCCCCAGCACCAAGGTCAGACAGGGCATCCTCAACCCAGCTCAATGAACTTGGCAGCATGGCTCCTGAAATCATAGTTTGGACATCTGAACTTATCACAGAGATGTATGGACATCCTAAAAGAATCTAGGAAACCAAACACGAGGCACTGTTACTTTGACAAATGGAAAAGATTCATTATCTGGTGCCAGAATAAGCAAATCAACCCAGTTGATTGCACTCCTTCCAATATTGTCACATACATGCTCCACCTGCTGGATGCAGGGTTGGTATTTAACTCACTCAAGGTATACCTGGCGGCGCTGTCAGTCTACACCACCTCCCATAACATGGTTTCATGGTGGAAAGTACCAGTGGTTAAAGCCTTCATGGAAGGGGTAAAGAGACTCCACCCTCCAATTTCAAACCCACCACCACGATGGGACCTTAATGTGGTGCTTGCTAAGCTTAAGGGCCCACCCTTTGAACCCATGCATAAAGCCAGTCTCAAACACCTGACCTATTAAATTGCCTTCTTAGTAGCCATTACATCCATAAGAAGGGTCAGTGAAATTCAGGCTCTGTCAGTGCAAGATCCTTTCTTTACTGTTCATAAGGATAAACTGGTTCTACGAACACACCCTAGGTTCTCACCTAAATTCATTTCTAAATTCCACGTTAACCAGTCCATGAGCTTCCGGCCTTCTTCCAAGAACCCAAAAGCTCTGCTGAGGTGAAACTACACACTCTAGATGTGCGAAGAGCGGTCCTCTACTACATAGACAAGACCATGCCGCTAAGAAAAACAGACCAACTGTTTGTCTCCGTAGCTACAGGCAGAGAGGGAGATCGCGTCTCTAAAGGTGCCATCTCGAAGTGGATAGTCAGTTGTATCCAGCTATGTTACTCCCTTTCTGAAAGAACTCTACCTTTTACGCCAAGAGCCCACTCTACTAGAGGCACTGGGGCCATTCTGGCTTTCATTGCAAATGTACCCCTTGACACCATTTGCAAAGCAGCTACATGGAGCTCTATTGACACTTTTACTCAGCACTACTGCATTAACACTCATTCCAAGACAGCTACTCAAATGGGACAAGTGGTTCTAAGACATTTATTTGCTCAGGACCCTTCTCACATCCCACCTCCTTCTTCAGGTACTGCTCGCTAATCTATGCACAGCATGTCATCTAAGCAGATTCCACAAGCCTCTGAAGGTATTCATTACTCACCGTAATCGTATTTCTGATGCTTGTATCTGCTTAGATTCACATGCGCCGCCCTTCCTCCCCTCTGAGAGAAGGCGCATGGATGCTTGTAGTCTCATCTTTCTATCAGCTTGGATAATCCGTACTCGCGCTACTCCTCATGCTACCTCATGTCAGAAAAAATACAATCTGAGGGTCCTACACGCGTGAGGTATCATGGGTAGAGTGGATGTCACACTAGGGATAGTATTACTGGCACGCCCTCTGTCGACACCCATTTTCGAGTTTCGAAAAACAAACTGTAATACTCTGCAGCTTCCACTAGATGTCGGCCTATGCACAGCATGTGAATCTAAGCAGATACAAGCATCAGAAATACGATTACGGTGAGTAATGTATCCCATATATCTCTCATGGATAGATTTGGTCATCAAAGCATTCATGGGTGGCTTGCAGCGAATCTAAAGTGATCGGGGGAGTGGGAGTAACAATTCATTCATTTTCTACCTGAAATTGTGAATATTTACTTTGTAAAATTAGAGGTCACTTCAATTGCTTTAGTGCAATGTGTTTGCCATAATAGGCTGATTTGTACCCAAAGCTGTCTACAGCTTCATTCTATGGTGTTTTATTGTTCCACCGTGGGGGTATTCTAGGTTAGTGCTAAGGCCAAGCTTAGTTGTGGGCTATTTCAAATTTCCTACATGAAGTTGTTAGATTTTCTCCAGCATTCAAAGGGGACTGTTACATTTTGATCAGAGGTCTACATCCTGCGGCTCTCCAGATTTTTTGGACTACGACTCATGATTCTTCACCTCTGACTATGATGGCTACGGCTAATGAGAGTTGCAGTGCACAACATCTGGATGGCCAAAGGCTGCAGACCCCCGATTTAGATAATTCAATTTGAACACTCCCATCGAAGTACTTCCATTTTTAAATACAACCGTTAGGAAAGATTTTCTTTTTGCTACCTTTCCTCCATAGTTTTCTGTGCAACCCCATTCTTTTTGCTGTGTTTAATCCTGTACTGACTTTTTGAAGGGAAGTAAAGCTTTCAGCTTCCCTTCCCTTCCCTTGTTCTCACACGTTATGGGGCAACTGAGCAGTCCTTCAGACTATCAGTTCTGGGAAATTTTGTTTATCTTTTTAATTCTTGTATTTTTAACAATGCACATACTTTTGTATCCCCCTAATGTTTTACACATGGGGCTTTTGTTTCGTTTTATATGTGCCTAGGACGGATGTGAAACCAGTGATTGTCCCCGATTGGATAACTACTACTACTACTACTACTACTGAATGGTGCAGATCCTTATCATTGGTGGGCTTCGACTGGCTTCTAAGCTTGCAATCTGGATCTGAGGGAGACTTCTGCACCGATTCCTCAGATCAAATTTGGAACCAGACCGTTGATGACCTGAAGACGACTCCTGAAGTTCCCTGCATTCCTTCCAGTGTCTGGCCCGATGAAGTCCTGCTCCTCTGCCCGATCTCCGAAGGCCGTGAGCGGTATGTCAGCCCTTGGACTAGTGGGACCAACTAGTCTCAGCGCTTTGTCTAGGTTCCAGTCCTTCAGAGCCTTTGGAAGTGTCCCTGCACTGCCCATGGGACTATCAGCTCTCGCGTGGGCTACCTCGCCAGAAGCATCACTGTTTGAGTCTGCAACTTTGGTGGTCAACGGTTTGACACAAGTTGCCCTCTCCCCTAATTCTAGCTTTCTGAACTTCAAGGAACCTGACCTGGAGCATCACTCGTGATTGCGACTGGAAGGACGCCTGTCGTCGCCTGCAAACTGATTGTCGCTG
Organism: Ambystoma mexicanum; assembly: GCF_040938575.1. NCBI lineage: Eukaryota > Metazoa > Chordata > Amphibia > Caudata > Ambystomatidae > Ambystoma > Ambystoma mexicanum. Next base: position 186,328,542 of record NC_090926.1, read on the forward strand.
GAACCCGCCTTGCTCCATCCTGTGAAGTGTTCTAAGGAGGCCTGCATCATTGGATTCTGCATTTCTTCACCGACGGGGGTGGCATTGTGCAGTTGCACCCGACTGGAAAAATACTCAAACCGTAACTTCTGGGCACCTCTCACTGGAACAAAGGGCGTAAGATCAAGCCCCCAGCAACCACCAGCCAATCCATAATAACATCTGAGAAAATCAGAGTCATGAGGGGTAAATAAGCATCAGTGTGCATGTCCTCCTCTCCCCTCGCCCCCCATCATACATAGGATAACTTTGGGAACAATTTCCTTTGTCTCTACTCTACTCAATTCTGGTGGCTGAGCCTGGGTCTGGTATCCTTCCCCTGGGTTAGCCTTGAGTCTGGAAGAAAGGAGAGACCTTGGGTAAATTGTTGTTGAACTTTTAAATTAGTTTGAAACTAATCACCATCACAAGACCATTGCATCCTTTTAAAAGAGAACTCGTACCTGGGAGAAACTGTGTTGGACCCTCAGACTTTTGTGCACCAAACCCCATTCATCTTAGGGTTTGGACCGTTAAAGTTAGGATATTGTACTTGTGACTGGTTCCCATCATATGAATGCATCTGCATTACGTTTGTATAGATTTGTATTATAGAGTATTGTGTGTTAGTATTACCTGCTGGTTTCCTTTTTCAGTGTGTTTTAATTGCCTAGAATAAATGACTATTTTTATAACGGTCTAAATTGGATTACTGTGGACGATTCTATGTGGACTCATTGAGATCCCCGGACTGCTTATCGTAACTTGATTGCGTTTAGGCTAACCCCTCAGATCTCCTTATTCATGATCACTAGCTCCCTGTTCATCATAACTAGGATGGCCTCTTAGTCTGTCCATAAGGCCAGATTTTAGAAATCCATCTCAACAACATTGTTTCATCTGTACATTATCATTTTAAATTGCTTATTTTGACAAGGGGGTACATTAGTGTGGTAGAGAAGTGCTCACAGAAGTCTTTTGTGCCTGAAGAAATGGTTTGATGAAGCATATTGTATCGGCATGACCTATCTTGCAGGGAAATGACGATGAGCTTAAGGGTCAGAAGGCTCTACTGGTAAAATAACTGAAGGCATTAATTATGGAATGCTAAAGCTTCAAAGTACTTCTACAGTACTTGTGCAAAGTGCATTTCAAGCACATTTGACGTATCTTTGTATCGGATCCCAAATGGGCATAAATAAATGAGTGGACTCAGAGAAACAGTTTTATACATTAAAAGTCACTAAGAATAAATGCACACAGTAGCAGGTTAAAATAATTAAAAAAACAAGCCTTTTAGTAAAATATGCAGGCCAATATCTTTTGCTGATCATTAACCCTTTGTGCAGCGTTTTTGGTATCCCATAACTAGTCTCTTGATGAAAGGACTGTTTGATTCAATATCTTCAGTCTGGTGGCCTCCTTTTTTTTTAAGCCGGTTCCCAAACAACAAATATGAAACCTGGGAATCATTCACGTTCTAAATGGTAATTCATCCTGCAAAAAAAGCATTTGCGGCATCTCGCTTTTACCTTGTTAAGCTATTATATTGTATCATTATCCCCTTTTTCTGCTAATTCTCCAAACGAAAGGGCCTGAATAAGGCAGTCTATGTCCTGGAATCACAATTATAAAACCATCTACTCCGGGCTACCATCTAAATCATTACACCAACTCCAAAGGCTTCCAAACTATGCTGCCTGAAAAACATTTCTCCATCTTCTCCGGAAACTCTTTGAGAGGGGTTTCCAGGGGTCAGCTTGCAGCCACCTGCTTGGCCCTGCAGGGTGAGCACCCTGCTGCGTCCGTTTCTTTCTTTTGCCTTTCTCTTGCCCTCACTTCCTGTGCCGCCTCTTGCCTAGTCCCTGCATCTGTATTCCTTACTCCCACCCACCCTTCCTGTGATTGGCAGACTCACTCAAGGAAACAGCCCTCTTACGAAAGAGCCCTAGGGCAGCCTTGCCTGGGCAGCCAGCGAAAGGCTCGAGGCAAAGGGCAGCTCCCTAAGGCAGATCCCACCCCCTGTTTGCTTTGTTCGGACTGGACGCCTGATGTGACATCGTACAACTACAACTAGTTAAGGTGGTAAAACCCTGCCACTCCAACATTAATACCACCTGCTCTTAACACTGTGTTGAACATTGCTGTGGTGCTCTCTAGCTCGTCACTGTGTTGAACCTTGCTAAACTCTCTAGTTTGCAATTGTGTTGAACCTTGCTGTGCCTTTTAGTATGCCATTGTGTTGAACCTTGCTGTGCTCTCTAGCATGCCACTTAGTTGAACCTTGCTGCACTCTCTAGTTTGCAATTGTTTTGAACCTTGCTGCACTCTCTAGTTTGCAATTGTTTTGAACCTTGCTGCACACTGTAGTTTGCAATTGTGTTGAACCTTGCTGTGCCCTTTAGTATGCCATTGTATTG